>NC_064633.1:291804767-294304767 GCF_023864275.1 Schistocerca cancellata | reverse complement strand
CTCGTGCGCCGACTATAACACTACGTTCAAACTCATTTAAATCTTGATAACCTCCATTGTAGCAACAGTAGTCGTTCTAACAACTGCGCCAGATACTTGTTGTCTTACATAGGCATTGCCGACCGCAGTGCTGTATTCGGCCTGTTCACATATCACTGTATTTTAATACGCATGCCTATACCAGTTCCTTTGGCTCTTCAATGTACAGTTTATAATAAATATGTGACTCTTATTGCAAAATCCAGTTGTAGTTTTATAGTTCATATAACGTCCGTCTATTCCATAATTCGATAAGAAATGTTCGCGTAGTAACCATATGCGGACATGTGTAGACAAATGAAACTAATAAAAATAAAATAAATAAATAAATAATCATCGATTTTCCAACACCGGGGGGGAGGGGGGGGAGGAGTAATTAATAAGACAAGACGCTAGTCACTGAGCCACCATTTCACCAGAGCATATCACCTGAGGATGTACATGAAGCATCTCGAAAATTTTGACTGTCGTTTTTCCAGAAACGATGGAGTATCTACAGATAAGTAGCGATACCTATCCACGTAGCTTCACTCTCTTGCGTTGAGTGATGTTCCAGGAAAATCGGGTAATGGCCCTTGCCGTGTTCTCCTAGTCAGTACTGGAGAAATATCCAGAGCACCCCTAAGCACACTGTAGCTTTGATACTTCGGTAGCATTGTTAGATAAATTCTACAACTGTGACCTTCCACCCCTTTCAATCAACGGTCCCTGCCTGTAAAAATGAGTGAATTCCCCGCTTTCACGTACTGTCTTTTTGAATAGATGAGTGGCTTCTACGAATGTGATAAAGTAGTCACGGTAATCACTGAACTTTCGGAATAAATGGCAGGTTCGAAAATTTAATGACATGGCATCCATTAGAACATTGTGGAAATGAATATGACATAAATAAAGAGTCTGAAAGCAAAAATAAGAAAATTTCAGAGAGTGCTCATAATACAGGTACTGAGTAAGTGGTAGATAATAATGAGGATATGGCAGCAATGTTTTAAAGAAGCCGTGAAGGAAAGGATGGCACTCTGTGGAAGAAACTTGCATCACCAAGAAACACTCACCCTCGCTTACCAAATCTGATTTGAGATCCATTTCTGGCAGGAAGAGCCAATACAGAAAAAAGCTAGATTGTCTACTGGCTGATTTGAGATGTATCCCCAGAAAAAGGACCAGCAAACCAAAACTACGTGCAAAACTTGCTGTAGGTTAATATGGAAGGAACATTAACTTTCGCAAAAAACGTGTCGATAATGATTCTGAATCGATATAAACGACAGACTCTCCAGAATACACTGTGTTTGTGAGATTTAATTTTTCTTAATATAAGAAGTGAGTGCTTACATCTTAAAAGCCATTGAATACGTATTTAAAATACTCTGATGCTGAGATTTATACACGTGGTTTCCAATATCCTGAATGTAATTAAGGTAAAATACCCTATGCATATAGTGACGTCACAGAAATACATTCGTGTGCGTACGAGTTAATCTACAGAGTTCAGAGTGGGACGTCCACAAGTACTTTTGAACACGTTTTCCGAAAACTACCTTGAACCAACAGTTCGACTACCCACAAACAATGGAAATATTTTAGATTTTGTAGTTAAAGCAGGCCTGACCTTATCGCCATGTTTCAGTGTAGAGACAGGGATTAGTAATCATGATGTCACCATAACGACGATGGTTATTAGAGTTAACAAATCAATCAAGAAAGCTAGGAGAGTATTTATACTAGGAAAAGCCGATAAGCAGTTGTTTTCATCAAATTTCGACACTCACTGGACATCGCTTAGTTCCAATACTAAGGACACAGAGGAATTATTGGCAAAATATAAACTAATTGTTAATCGCACTGTGGAGATATATGTGCCGAGTAGATGGTTTAAAGATGGAAAAGACTCTCTGTAATTTAATAATTAAAATCGGAAAATGCCGAGGAAACTGAGATAGTTGCACTCTCGCTTCAAAAAAGAACGCGACAGGCAAAAATTGGTAGACATTCGTGCGACCGTAATAAGATCAAAGCACTAAGCATGTAGCATGTAACAATTTCCACCGCTATTCCTTAACTACTACTAAACTCCTCCCGAACAGGCCATGAAGGCCCAACGGTACCGACCGGCCGCCGTGTCATCCTCAGCCCACATGCGTCACCGTATACGGATATGGAGGGGCAAGCAGTCAGCACACCGATCTCCCGGCCATATGTCAGTTTCCGAGACCAGAGCCGCTACTTCTGAATCAAGTAGCTCCTCAGTTTGCCTCACAAGTGCTAAGTGCACCCCGCTTGCCAACAGCGCTCGGCTGACCTGATGGTCACCGATCCAAGTGCTAGCCCAGCCCGACAACGCTTAACATTGGTGATCTAACGGGAACCGGTGTTACCACTGCTGCAACGCCGTTGGCACCGTCATTCCTTAGCGAAAGAGTTTGTTGAGGATCCGAGAAAATTCTGGTCGTATTGAAAAACACTAAGCAGATCGAAGGCTTCTGTCCAGTCACCAGTTGACCTGTTTGGTATAGAAATAGAAAACAGCAAACGGAAAGCTGAAGTTTTAAACTTCATCTTTAAGAAATCATTTACGCAACAGAATAGTACAAACATACTGTCGTTTGAGACCTGAGTTTCTCCTGCCGTATGCAATTTTCAAACAACTTACGGGAATTCAGCCAGGTAGTATTAACAGCGATTGCCAATATTTCGGCGGAAGCACACCCCGCCATTTTCAGGGCAAACTGCGACGGACAGGCGATGTACAGGGAAACTTAAAACCTCGGTTATCGGTCTAGTGCAGGAAAGATAACACACACACTGAACACTAGTGCCACCAAAGATGATCAAGTGAGAGATATCGATAGTGAGAGTACGAACTATCAGGTGAAGTAACACTGACTCTGTCCCTCTGTTTTTTGTTTTTTGTTTCTTTTTGACAAGGGAGAGAGCAGAATTCCAAACAGAGTTTAAACAAAAACCTCCATCCCTGTTTACAAGGTTGCTCTCTAATTTAATCTGAACTGCCTCCTTAATAACACAGCCCCATAGCTGGACGTGCATGCCAATATCTCGGTGTTGTAAAACATGGGGTGACCAGTATCCAAGCAATGTTTGGCAATAGTAGATCTACTTGGCTGCTGTAATCGTGTGTGCTGCTTATGCTCAGTTCATCGGTCCTCTACGGTCCTCATAGTTTGACCAATATATGCCATGCCGCAGCTACAAGGAATGCGATATACACCCGCCTTACGCAGACCAAGATCATCCTTAACGGAACGCAAAAACACTCTAGTTTTATATGGAGGTCGGAAAACACATTTCACATAGTATTTCCGTAAAATACGACCGATCTTGTTGGAAGTGCTTCCTACGTGAGGCAAAAAGGCTGTAGACTTAGGTGTCGACTCAGTATTATCATCGATCACCCGATGCACAGTTGGTCGATAGCCCAACTCACGTTTGGTCTGTCTTTCACTATAACCATTTTGACGAAACGCAGTTTCAAGATGGGACAGCTCAACTGGCAACGTCTCAGTGTCCGAAATGACATGTTCCCTGTGTACTTCACGCTGAACCTGTAAATGCAAGTCGGTGTGAACACGTTTCCTGCAAACTGCATGTCCCAATGATCCATCATCCTTCCTCCTAACCAAAACGTCAAGAGAGGGAAGGCAACCATCCTCTTCCACCACCATCGTAAAACTAATGTATGGGTGGATCGAGTTCAGATGTTCTAGAAAGGCATTCAAATTCTCCCTACCATAAGGCCAAACAACAAAGGTATCATCAACACATCTGAAGAAATAGGTGAGTTTAAAAGGCGCCGATTCCAATGCACGTGCCTCGAGCTCTTCCATAAACAAATTTGCGATCACAGGAGACAACGGACTACCCATGGCAGCTCATTGAATAAAAAGTAGGTGGATGTCAACACATGCCGAAAGAGATTAGTTAATTCTGCAGCAAACCTAACCTCAATTAACCGCAACGAATCAGACAGAAGAATACGAGTGAAGAGAAAGACCACATAAAACTTACTAAAATATCAGAGTCATTCAGCCAGAGTCGCTACAAACGACATAAGAAATCAGCTGAATTCCTGATATGATGTTCGCACCGACCAACTTGTGAACTCGACAGAGAAGCAAGATGCTTGGCTACCAGATATGTTGGCGCGCCGATATTATAGGACGAAAAAGGAACCCCTTCCTTGTGTACCTTCGGAAGGCCATATAACCTATGGGGCAGCACTATAGGTGTTAAGACTCATGATAGTGTCTTTTGACAAACCACTTTTCTTCAGGAGGTTGTTTGTCTTGCTCTCAACACTTTTTGTGTGGTCAGTATTGAGTCTGCGATACGCTGAGTCAGATAATAAACGTTGCATTTTTGTACAAATTCCTGTTTGTTTAAAAGAAAGGTGTCATTGCCCTTGTCAGCAGGTAAAATAATAATATCAGGATCAGCCTTGAGAGAGCGTAAAGCAGCCCTCTCTGCTGTTATTACATTACTCTTGGGTGGACGAGCCCTGGTCAAAATACGGCGTGCACCCTCCTAACCTCCTCTGCAGCGTCAGGAGGTAGTTTGCAAACTGCCTGTTCAATTAAACTAATAAAATAAACTATCGCCAAATTCTTCGGTATGGGTGCAAAATTTAAATCCTTCCCAAGTACGGATAAGGTTGTTTCGTCAAAAGATTTCTTCGTGAGATTTATCACAGAACGTCGAGATATAACATCAGACCCCAGGGATGAAAACGGTCAGACTTTGTCAAATGCGGGGCAATAACAGAACTGTGTTCCCACTCTGCTTGAGTCCATGAGGTCCATGGCATAGCATATATTGGTCAAACTATCAGGACCGTAGAGGACCGATGTACTGAGCATAAACAGCACACACGATTACAGCAGCCAAGTAGATCTGCTATTACCGAACACTGTTTGGACAGCGGTCACCCCATGTTATACAACAACACCGAGATATTGGCATGCACGTCCAGCTATTGGGACTGTGGTATTAAGGAGACAGTTGAGATTAAATTAGAGAGCAACCTTGTAAACAGGGATGGAGGTTTTCGTTTAAACTCTGTTTGGAATCCTGCTCTCTCCCTTGTCAAAAAAAAAAAAAAAAAAAAAAAAAAAACAGAGGGATGGAGTCAATGGTACCTCTCCTGCTAGTTCGTAATCTCGCTATAGATATCTCTCACTTGGTCATCTTTGGTGGCACTAGTGTTCAGTGTGTGTGTGTTTGCCCTGAAAATGTGCTCCCACCAAAATATCGGCGGTCGCTGTTAATACTACCTGGCTGAATTCCCGTAAGTTGTTTGAATACTGTCGTTTGACTGTCGCATCACATTCTCCCATATCGAGGATATAGTAACAGGTATCCCTGGCTTATAGAAGCAACTGAAAGTGTTGAAAACAAGAAGGGCAGCTGGCCGTTGTGGCCGACCGGTTCTAGGCGCTTCAGTCCGGAACCGCGCTGGTACTACGGTCGCAGGTTCGAATCCTGCCTCGGGCATGGATGTGTGTGATGCCCTTAGGTTAGTTAGGTTTAAGTAGTTCTAAGTCTAGGAGACTGATGACCTCGGATGTTAAGTCCCATAGTGTTTTGAGCCATTTCAGCCAAGAAGAGCAACATGAAAACATAATTCAATTTCACAGAGAGTGTTTTGTGGCACTGACCCCTTGCTCCGCCTGTATTTATTGCGACTCTCTCGCCCAAGGAAAAGTCCCAAGTGACTGGAAATAAACGTAGGTGACTTTTTTATATAAGAAAGGTAAAATAACTGGCTCGCTTAATTACAGACAAAATCCTTAACATCGGTTTGCTGCAGAAGTGTTTAACTCATTCTGAACTCAAGTGCAGTAAATTTCCCTTACGCAGAAAAGCTTCCGTCCACAAAACAGTACGTTCAGAAAGAATCGCTCGTGTGAAATTGACCTTGCTCTTTTATCACATGATATCCTAAAAACCATGGATAGAGAGCATCAGGTAGATTTCACATTCCTAGATTTACCTTAAAGTGTCTGATATGGTGCCTCACTGCATACTGTTGACGAAGATGTGACCATAGGGAATAGGTTCCTAAATATGTGAGTGGCTCGAAAACTTTTTAAGTAATAGAATCCAGCATTTTTCCTCGATGGTGAGTGTTCTTCAGAGACAAGGGTATCGTCTAGAGTGCACCAGGGATGTGTGATGGGACCTCTCTTATTCCCTACGTACATAAATGATTCAGCAGACATGGTGAAAAGGCATTTATGGTTGTACGCTGATGGCGCTGTGGTGTATGGAAAGATGTCGTCCTTGAGTGACTGTATTTGGTATGGTGAATGGTAGCTTCTCTAAATGTGGAGAAAAGAAAGTTAATGTTGATGAGTAGGAAAAGCAACCCTGTATCGTTCGTGTACTGTTCGTACTGTGCTACTTGACACATTCACATTGACTAAGCGTCCAGCGATGTAAAGCGACGTGAAATGCAATGAGCACGTCAGGTTGACAGTAACAAACGAGAATGTTTGAGCTCATCTATATAGGAGATGGCATATACACTCCTGGAAATGGAAAAAAGAACACATTGACACCGGTGTGTCAGACCCACCATACTAGCTCCGGACACTGCGAGAGGGCTGTACAAGCAATGATCACACGCACGGCACAGCGGACACACCAGGAACCGCGGTGTTGGCCGTCGAATGGCGCTAGCTGCGCAGCATTTGTGCACCGCCGCCGTCAGTGTCAGCCAGTTTGCCGTGGCATACGGAGCTCCATCGCAGTCTTTAACACTGGTAGCATGCCGCGACAGCGTGGACGTGAACCGTATGTGCAGTTGACGGACTTTGAGCGAGGGCGTATAGTGGGCATGCGGGAGGCCGGGTGGACGTACCGCCGAATTGCTCAACACGTGGGGCGTGAGGTCTCCACAGTACATCGATGTTGTCGCCAGTGGTCGGCGGAAGGTCCACGTGCCCGTCGACCTGGGACCGGACCGCAGCGACGCACGGATGCACGCCAAGACCGTAGGATCCTACGCAGTACCGTAGGGGACCGCACCGCCACTTCCCAGCAAATTAGGGACACTGTTGCTCCTGGGGTATCGGCGAGGACCATTCGCAACCGTCTCCATGAAGCTGGGTTACGGTCCCGCACACCGTTAGGCCGTCTTCCGCTCACGCCCCAACATCGTGCAGCCCGCCTCCAGTGGTGTCGCGACAGGCGTGAATGGAGGGACGAATGGAGACGTGTCGTCTTCAGCGATGAGAGTCGCTTCTGCCTTGGTTCCAATGATGGTCGTATGCGTGTTTGGCGCCGTGCAGGTGAGCGCCACAATCAGGACTGCATACGACCGAGGCACACAGGGCCAACACCCGGCATCATGGTGTGGGGAGCGATCTCCTACACTGGCCGTACACCACTGGTGATCGTCGAGGGGACACTGAATAGTGCACGGTACATCCAAACCGTCATCGAACCCATCGTTCTACCATTCCTAGACCGGCAAGGGAACTTGCTGTTCCAACAGGACAATGCACGTCCGTGCCACCCAACGTGCTCTAGAAGGTGTAAGTCAACTACCCTGGCCAGCAAGATCTCCGGATCTGTCCCCCATTGAGCATGTTTGGGACTGGATGAAGCGTCGTCTCACGCGGTCTGCACGTCCAGCACGAACGCTGGTCCAACTGAGGCGCCAGGTGGAAATGGCATGGCAAGCCGTTCCACAGGACAACATCCAGCATCTCTACGATCGTCTCCATGGGAGAATAGCAGCCTGCATTGCTGCGAAAGGTGGATATACACTGTACTAGTGCCGACATTGTGCATGCTCTGTTGCCTGTGTCTATGTGCCTGTGGTTCTGTCAGTGTGATCATGTGATGTATCTGACCCCAGGAATGTGTCAATAAAGTTTCCCCTTCCTGGGACAATGAATTCACGGTGTTCTTATTTCAATTTCCAGGAGTGTAGAACGCTAGGTGACTCATTCTTGAGTACTGCTCGATTGTTTGTGTGGTGTCACCGCCAGCCACCACACTTCCTAGGTGGTAGCCTTTAAATCGGCCGCGGTCCGTTGGTATACGTCGGACCCGCGTGTCGCCACTATCAGTGATTGCAGACCGGGCGCCGCCACACGGCAGGTCTAGAGAGACTTCCTAGCACTCGCCCCAGTTGTACAACCGACTTTGCTAGCGATCGTTCACTGACAAAATACGCTCTCATTTGCCGAGACGATAGTTAGCATAGCCTTCAGCTACGTCATTTGCTACGACCTAGCAAGGCGCCATTACCAGTTACTATTGATACTGAGTCATGTACAGTCAAGAGCGACACTCATCGTTAATGGATTAAAGTTAAGTATTCCACCAGCTACGTCCGTTTTTCTAAAGTCTAATTTCCTTGTCCTGTTCCAGACCTCACGCCAGCCTGCATGAGCTAAAACGCGTGCCTTTCGGCTTCCTCTAATAATACGGTGTTGGTTCTCCTGCCAACCCACAACATTGGCGACGAGGCCACACCTCGTTTGTAACTATACTGCCCTGATTTACATGTGTAATGGCTTCGCCACCATCTCCAGATGTACTGTCAGAATTTTATCGCTTACAGAATCAGCAGATGGAGGCCTTACTGGATACCCTTGGACAGCACATCCAGGGTCAACGTGCATTGCAAAACGATGCGGCAGCCGCCGCTCCACCGCTAACGCTGCCACTACATGCAGTTGCACAAACTTGTCGTCCTTTTGATGCTGCACTGGAAAGCTGGACGGAGTGGTCACGCCAATTTGGATTCCATCTCGCCGCATACAGAATTCAAGGTAACGAGCGGCAGCCTTTTTTATTGTCCTCTGTCGGGGTGCACACGTACCGTGTGATAGTCAAATTATTTCCCCGACACAACGTAGCAACTCTGTCCTACGACAAAATGTTGTCTGCATTAGATGCATATTTCAAAGAATCAGTCAATGTAGTTGCCAAACGGTATACCTTCTTTCGTACAAATCGTACGGCAGGTCAGACTAATCGGGAGTGGGTTGCAACCTTGCAAGGCCTTACTAGGGATTGTGCTTTTGAGTGTCAATGTGGACTCCCTTATTCAGATACTATGGTGCTTGATGCAATTGCACAGAACGTTTCTGATGTTTGTATACAGCAACAGATTTTGAAACTAGTCAATCCCTCCCTTCAATAAGTGATGGACATACTGGATCGGCAGGACACACTTGACTTTCCTCAGGAATCATTTGCAACTTCGCCACCCGTGTGTCAGGTTAACTGGCCCGCCGGGCGAGCTGCACGGAACAGTAAACAGTCCTCGCGCACGGCCGCGCCACTGCCGCCAGGCTTTCAGCCACGTGTACCGCGCCGGCAAGCAAATGCAGTGCTAAAATCATGCCTGCGGTGTGCTACTAGACATTCGCGTGTGAATTGCCCGTCACGCCAGGCTATTTTATTTTTCTGTAATAAAAAAGGACACGTTCAGAGTGTTTGCCAGAAAAAGCTCAGAACGGAAGCTCAAAACCATTCCAGGCCCTTTGCTTCACGCCGGAATCGCAATCGAACCAAGGATACTCAGGCTCGCGACACTTCGCCCATGGAAATTCATGTAGTTCATTCCACTCCGCTCAGTGCCATTCTCTATAACAGTGAGTGTGTTCGTCCCACAAATAGTGTGCGTCGACATCGCCGGCACTCCCGTCAAGTCACAAGTGATTTTGTACCAGTGTCAGTTCATGCTGCATGAGACAGTCGCTCTTGTCGTCAGCAGGGCAATAAACTTTTTGTGGACTTGGACATTAATGGCAAAGTGATACCATTCCAGCTCGATACCGGGGCTGCAGTTTCACTGATCAATCAAGACACTTACAAACTGCTGGGCACACTTCCGTTGTGTGCCGCAACTGTTAACTACCTATTCAGGTCACAAGATCCCTGTGTTAGGACAGTGCAGCTTTCTTGCAACATACGAGGGACAAACAAAACTTGTGTCATTTTACGTCCTTTGTTCTTCTTCTGCAGTGAACTTGTTTGGTTTCGATTTATTTCAGTTGTTTAACTTGTCTATAGTAAATCAGGTCCTATCCATGAACCAGACTGTGCTTTCAGACAGTGTTTCTCGTCTATGTGAAGAATTTGCAGACATTTTTGCCCTGGGCCTCAGTTGCACTAAGAACTATAAAGCACATTTGGAACTAAAAGTAAACGCGCAACCGATATTTTTCAGAGCGCACAATGTTCCCCAAGCATTGCATGATGAGGTCGCAAAAACATTACATGATTTGGAATCACAAGGTGTAATTGAACATGTGCAGGCTTCTCTCTGGGCATCACCCTTAGTAATTTTGCCTAAACCTTCGGGAAAATTGAGACTTTGTGTGGACTTCAAGGCAACAGTGAATCCACAACTAGTGATTGCAACTTTTCCTTTACCCCACCCGGAAGATCTTTCTGACAAACTGCACTCCGGTAAATATTTTTCGAAGTTGGACCTAGCAGATGCGTACTTGCAAATACCGGTGGACGAAGAATCCCAGCGCGTTTTGGTGGTTAACACGCATCTTGGTTTGTATCGATTCAAACGACTGCCATTCGGGTGTGCATCCGCCCCTGCATTGTTTCAGCAATATCTACAAACTGTTTGTGCGTCGGTCCCTACTGCAGCAAACTATCTGGACGATATTGTGATCTCCGGAAAGACGGAAGAAGAACATTTAGCCAATCTCAGAACATTATTTCAGGTCTTGCGACAAAATGGTCTTCGCTTGCGGAAGGATAAATGTGTGTTTTTTTGCTCGTGACTTACCCTATCTGGGACATGTACTCAATGCCCAAGGCATACATCCCAGTACAGAGCACCTCCATGCCATATAAGACGCCTTTGCCGCAGAATTTGAAGCAGCTACAGAGTGTGCTGGGAAAAATAAATTACTATAACAAATATGTTCCCCGTGCCTCTTCCATTTCAGCTCCGCTTCATCGCTTACGCCGTAAAGGTGTTCCGTTCGTCTGGACGACGGAATGCGAACGCGCCTTTCGCCAGTTGAAATCGGCGTTGCCTTCCAATGCTTGCCTTAAGCCATTCAATCCCCGGAAGCCCCTTTTGTTGATGGTGGATGCATCGGATTTCGGGATCGGTGCTGTGCTTGCGTACAAAGATGGTTCGCACGATTGCCCTATTGCCTTTGCGTCCAAATTGCTCTCGTCTGCGCAACGAAATTATTCACAGATCGAGAAAGAAGCATTGGCTCTCGTCTTTGGTGTTACAAAGTTTCATGATTTCTTGTATGGTCGTCACTTTACCATCATCACAGACCACAAACCTTTGACATCGCTTTTTCATCCGACCAAGCCTGTACCTCCACGTACAGCGCAGAAATTCATTCGCTGGTCTATTTTCCTCTTGCAGTACCGCTACGATATCTTGTATCGGTCCACTGTTAAGCACGGAAACGACGATGCGTTGTCCCGTTTGCCTGTTGCTAAGGATAGAGCATTCGATTCCTCCGAACTTGCTTGCATGTTCATTGATTCGGAAACCGATGACGTGGTTGAATCTTTTCCGATTGATTTTCGTCGTGTAGCTACAGCCACAGTTGCCGACCCTGTCCTTGCTACCGTTCTGCGTTTTGTTGCTACGCAATGGCCCTTGTCAAAGTCACGGATCAGGGATCCGTTGGTTCGCCGATTTTTTGCTCACAAGGAGAGACTTTTTGTACGACGTGGTGCTTTTGCTGTTGCGTTCTGATAATGATCAGTCCAGGGTCGTGGTCCCACGTTCGTTCCAGCCCTCTGTCTTACAGCTTCTCCAGCAAGGACATTGGGGTATAGTGAGAACGAAACAACTTGCTCGTCAGCACTGTACTTGGTTCGGAATCGATGCCGCGATTACGAATATGTGCTCTTCTTGCATGGTGTGTGCCGAATAACAATCAGCACCACCGCGGAAATTCTTTGTATGGCCAAAAGCCACTTCCCCTTGGCAACGCTTACACATCGATTTTACTGGTCCATTCTGGAATGCTCGATGGTTGGTTGTGGTAGATTCATTCAGTAATTTTCCTTTTGTTGTCGGGATGTCTTCCACGACGTCATCTGCCACCATCCAAGCGTTATCCCCTATCTTTTGCATTGAAGGTCTTCCACAGACTATTGTTTCCGACAATGGCCCATAATTCATGTCCGCAGAATTTCAGTCATTCTGCAAGGCCAATGGTATTCAACATCTGACGTCCGCGCCGTTTTCGCCACAGTCCAACGGTGCCGCTGAACGTTTGGTCAAGATTTTCAAGTCACAGATGTTGAAGTTGAAAGAGTCGCATTCTCGGGAGGACGCGTTATTGTTTTTGCCCTCGTACCGCTCTCAGCCCCGAGATGGTCGCTCGCCGGCTGAGTTGCTCCACGGTCGCCCTCATCGAACCTTGATGTCTTAGCTACATCCGCCGCGTCTTCGCCCGTCGGGTGCCCGATGGAGGACGACCCTTCGGCCCCTCCTGTCTCTCTGCGGGCGCATACACCGCATGTTGGCGTGCACCCTGGAGCAGGTTTTCAGGCGTTTCCTAGCTCCCCGCGGTCCGAATGGCAGGGTGCTGGTGGCACAGCCTCGCCTGTTGTTAGGCTCCCCACCTCGTCGTATACGTCAACATGGGGTCCTCCCCTCGGCAGGCGGAAGCCTTATGCCACAACCGTGCGCCGATTTGCGGGGGAGGAATGTGGTGTCACCGCCAGACACCACACTTGCTAGGTGGTAGCCTTTAAATCGGCCGCAGTCCGTTAGTATACGTCGGACCCGCGTGTCGCCACTATCAGTGATTGCAGACTGAGCGCCGCCACACGACAGTTCTAGAGAGACTTCCTAGCACTCGCCCCAGTTGTACAACCGACTTTGCTAGCGATGGTTCACTGACAAAATACGCTCTCATTTGCCGAGACGGTAGTTAGCATAGCCTTCAGCTACATCATTTGCTACGACCTAGCAAGGCGCCATTACCAGTTACTATTGATACTGAGGCATGTACAGTCAAGAGCGACGCTCATCATTAGTGGATTAAAGTTAAGTATTCCACCAGCTACGTCCGTTTTTCTAAAGTCTAATTTCCTTGTCCTGTTCCAGACCTCACGCCTGCCTGCGTGAGCTAAAACGCGTGCCTTTCGGCTTCCTCTAATAATACGGTGTTGGCTCTCCTGCCAACCCACAACAGTTTGCTATCCCCAACACGTTGTATTAAAGAAAGATATCGAAATAGTTCAGAGACGTGCTGCTAGATTTGTTACCGGTATGTTCGATCAACACGCAAGTGTTACGGTTATAAATCTTGAACTCAAATTGGAATCAAAATGGCTCTGAGCACTATGGGACTTAACATCTGTGGTCATCAGTCCCCTAGAACTTAGAACTACTTAAACCTAACTAACCTAAGGACATTACACACATCCATGCCCGAGGCAGGATTCGAACCTGCGACCGTAGCTGTCACGCGGTTCCAGACTGCAGCGCCTAGAACCGAAATTAAAATCCCTGGAGGAAAGACGACACTCTTTCCGCGAGGCACTAGTGTGGAAATTTAGAGAACAGGCTTTTTAGGCCGACTGTAGATCGACTCTGCTGCCGTCAAGGTACATTTCTCGTAAGGACTACGAAGATAAGATGAGAGAAATTAAAACTCGTACCGAGATCATAGACAAACTTTTTTCCCTCGCTCTATTTGCGAGTGGAACAGGAAAGAAAATTACAAGTAGTGTTACGTGATACCCTCTGCCATGCACTGGAAGGTGGCCTGCAGAGTATATATGTAGACGTAGAAGAAAAATTTCTGTTTCATTTACCGATTACATTGTTATTCTGTCAGAGACGGCAAAGGAATTGGAAGATAGGTTGAACGAAATGGACAGTGTCTCGAAAAGACTTGAGAAGGTGAACAATAACAGAAGCAAACATAGAGTTCTGAAATGTAATGAAATTAAATAAAGCTATGCTGAGGGAAATACACAGCCTCACAAAAAAGTGAGGCACCAAAAAAGGGAGGAGGAATCGGAGTGAAACCTCGCGTGTTGAGAGGATACCTGATGTTACTGTACTGATTACAAAACCGAGTTAAATTTATAAAGAAAAAGAAGTCTCACAACTCAGACGCCGCATTCTTCATTATTTGTGCTTACATAATGCATGGTCATCACTATGTATCAGATTTGCCACTACATTCAGTTTCACTGCGAAGGCTCTATCCTAGTTATTTACGCTTCTGCGTCATTACAAAATGGCTTCATACTAATACAGTGTTAAAACTGCTCTAAATGTCTAAACATTCAATGTATTCTCTGACAGCATCCCCCTACGCTACGAAATTTATTTCTCTCTTGTCTCTTAAATACGTAATCATATAATTACAAGAATTGGCACTATGATATTACGCCTTTGTCGCACGGTGTCTAAATAATTCTTAACGTATAAAACGCCTCTTAATAGTATGGTAAGTGTAATCAAACATTTGTGTACTTTCCTATGAAAAGAAACTGATACTACTTTTATTTCTGTATGCATAGCAGTTTCATTAATTCAGTTTGCAAGTACAGACAGAAAAATACGCAAAAACACGGAAAATACTCAACTGTGTGCAGTGTAAATAAACATAATTACGCAAAATTCAAGTGACAATCCCAGCTTGATGTTGAATACGTGCAGAGTAGCTATACTCACTAAAGAGGCTGTTCTACTCTAAGCTTCTAAACGAAAATATCTTTTGTGGATCACGTGTCTGTCACTGTGACTGTTGTCGTAAACCGACGTGGGTCTATACATACTTACTTTGAAACTCACACTCAGATCAGAGGTGATGCGGGATTTGTGTTCATGCTTTTCTTGGTGCACGCGCAGTTACATACCGAAGAGAAACGGAGCCGGGATGAAGCTAAGTTTTTTCAGGTCTCTGTAGTTACAGACAGCAGAGAATAACTTGGATTTTAGATCAAGGAAGTAGGTATTTTGATGGTAGTGGAGTGAGACTCTGGATTTGTTTACAGGTTTGCTTTTTATTGCTTCTTCACGTGTTTGGAATGAACATGCGGTAGAGCACAAACTCTCGTTTATAACCACTGTTAAGTATAAAACATCGATGGGACCTTTACAAAAGCGAGATGGCTGTTATTGGTGGACGAACAACACAAGAAGAGGCACAGATTCGTAAGGAGTCCGGAAAGGATCTGCACTATTGCCAATTGTTTTAATCTATACAAGGTGAAGGCACCTTAAAAATCAAATAGTAGACAAAGATAGATATAATAAGAAATGGCAAAACAATGGACAACTGATCTATGCTGATGAAATAACTGTTTTAGCTAAGTTGGCTGATGTATTTGTTTAAGAATCATGATTACTAGAGGTGGCAGTTAGAAGCGTAAATGCCCATATAAACGAGCCTGCACTATAAAGAAGAAGATATTAGCCTCAAAATACAGACTGAATGACATTTTGAATTCCATCTACAGCAATGATGTAGTATCTGCTTTGTCTGATGGTCTGAATAAGTCGGTTATGTATTTCTTCCCTGAGATTGCTATTCATTTATTGTTGAGGCAACGTAAGTTCTTTCGAATTTTTGTTTTGGAAAAAAGTCATTGAAACCTAGTTAAGAAGTTAATCACACCAAAGTGTTTTTCTCGTATCTTTCTTTTCCCTAACATTTACCCATCTAGTAATGGGTCCGCTTTTTCAAGATCTTGCACATTCCATTTTATTTTCTATCTCAATTGCCAGATGCCGTTCCTGACTCCACAGTCAGCAAGCTGACCTAAGAAAGGGTAGTAGTGTCCTCCATTTTTCTGTGAACTGTGTAAACTTTGTTCCATGTGTTATCTACGTCAACCGTTTGTGTATGGAATTTTCTGAAGAAGTTGGGAACTGCCCAGTATTTGCCTAAACAAGCATGAAAGGAAACCGCCTAAAAGCCACATTCAAGCTGACCAGTGCACCAGCGCACGGACACTAATCCGCTTCATGGATCCGATGTGGTTCTGGCCCACTTACCTGTCTCGCAAGAAAGCGCGCTGCGATTAACACCATGCGAACTTGTCATTTTGTTGGTATATATAAGCATGTGGGTATACTTAAAAGAAAAGGGGTGGATTTTGTTCTCGATTTCGCTCTCCTGTAAAACATATAGAAACATACTTCCGTCATTTCCGCAATCATGTACTCAATTATCGGTCTGATACCTTCCAAACATCTTCAGTTTCAAATATCAGTAATAGAACATCTCTGTGCTGCATGTAGTATCTGCAAGGCTTGACGGCGCTGGGGACTGTGTGGCACTGTGGTGCCATCTGGTGACTACTGCTAGCAATAGTAAAGACAGACACGGCCGCGCGGAGCGCTGCTGTCGCCACCCAGCAGTAAATAGCTCTCGCAAACAACACTTACACGTTATCCATCGCCTATGATGCTTGTGTCTTAACCACTTCCCTATTTCCTCGTTGTTTTGACAACGAATCATAACACTGAATGTGAAGCATAGCTGAAGACGCTACATTAACTAAGACTAACATGTCAGACTATGTTATTTATTTTCTTCTTTGATCACAGCGGAAATGTGGCTTCCTAGACATTACACAGTGGACTTTTGTTCAAATTTTCATAGCTAAAAGAAGAATGAGAAATGGACAAATGAAATAGCATATTGATCAGCGTGAGGTCTAAATTGCTTGAAAGTAATCAAGGAAATTAAGAAAAAATAATTAGATATTTAACGGAAAACAAAAATTTAATGACTTAGAAGTATTATGAGTGATAGGAAAAATTAGTTATTTGTGGTAAAATTATACAATGGATTATTGTCTGAAGGTTCATAGACGTAGGAAGACAGAGGAACTGAGAAATAGGGTACTAAACTGATCAGAGTGAGGTCTGGTTTTGTAAAACTGGTTTAATTGCTTGAAAGTAATCAAGGAAATTAAGAAAAAAATAATTAGATATTTAAGGGAAAACTATTGTCAGAATTTTCACAGTCAAATGAAGAGTGGGAAATGGAAAATTACGTTTACAGCTAATAGATAACAATTTCATTTTCATCTATTTTACCGCTAAATCAGTTTCAAATCGCCTCCTATTGCGCACACAGCTGCATGTGAAATAAAACGAAGATTTGGAATTATTGACTAGACGTCCCTATCAAGGGCTGTTCGGCCTGATTAGTAATGTCTTCTCTACAGTGACCTTACACTACAGCGCTCACTTTATCATCGAATTTGAAACATTAATTTACACTCCTTTATTTCGGAAACTGTGTATGGCATGAATCGAATTATATACTGAACAGTCGATTTATCAGCATCATTTAATACACATTCTCGGTAACCATCAGTTCTCAGTTGGGTAGCTGATAATTGTTTCACGCCTTTCACTCTACACGTTTCTGAATCGAGAACGTTTTTGCTCTCAGTCCTATGAATTTTGTAAAATGTCCCCTGGTACTTTGTCTTTGATTAAACTCACTTTCTCTTTATTAATGCAAGATATATTGAAGCTGTCATTACCTGATAATCCGAAGTGTTAGATCACCTAAGTATTTCAGTTTTAATAATATATTAAATATTTGAATTAGTTACATGATGTATTCAGCCATCTGTATCTGTGTAATATATTTGGCTTCTCTTGGCTAGGAATGCCCCTTTTGCCATTGATAGTTTGCTTTTTATGTCCTCCTTGTTCCGTCCGTCATTGGTAGCAGAATTCTTTAGCTTCATCTACCGTCTTCGGAACTGTGTGGATGATATTTTTCCGAAAGTCAGATGATATGTCGCCGGACTCATATATTCTACATACCGACGGGAATAGTCGATTTGTTGCCACGTCCGCTAATGATTTTAGAAACTGCGATGGAATGTTATCGATCCCTTGAGCCTTATTTGATCTTAAGGCCTCCAAAGTTCTCTTAAATTCTGATTCTAATACTGGATCCCCTATCTCTTTTAAATCGACTCCTGTTCCTTCTTCAATCACCTCAGACAAATCTTCCCCCTCATAGACGCTTTCAATATATTCTTTCCATCTATACGCTCTCTCCTCTGCATTTAACAGTCGAATTCCCGTTGCACTCTTAATGTTACCACCCGTGCTTTTAATGTCACCGAAGGCTGTTCTGACTTTCCTATATGCTGAGTCTGTCCTTCCGACAATCTTTTTTTTTTTTCAATTTCATCACATTTTTCATGCAGCTATTTCGTTTTAGCTTCCCTGCACTTCCTATTTATTTCATTCCTCAGTGAGTTGTATTTCTGTATTCCCATCCTCCTTTCATCGATCAATTTATGTGTTTCTTCTGTTCCCGTGGTTTCTTCGCAGTTGTCCATTCCTCTTCACTGCCTACTGAGCTATTCCTTCTTGCTATATCTATAGCCGTAGAGAACTTCAAGCGTATGTCGTCATTGCTTAGTACTTCCAATCCCAATTCTTTGCGTACTGATTGTTCCTGACTAATGTCTTAAACTTCAGCCTACTCTTCATCACTACTATATTGTAATCTGAGTCTATATACGCTCCTGCGTCCACATGCAATCCAGTGTCTCATTTCAGAATCTGTCTAACCATTATATAATTTAATTGAAATCTTCCTGTATCACATGGCCGTTTCCAAGTATATCTCCTCCTCTTGTAATTCTTGAACAGAGTATTCGCTATTACTAGCTGAAGTTTAGTACAGAATTTAATTAGTCTTTCTCCTCTCTCATTCCATGTCCCAATCCCATATTATCCTGTAACCTTTTCTTCTACTCCTTCCCCTACAACTGCATTCCAGTCCCCAACGACTAATAGGTTTTCGTCTCCCTTTACGCAGTATTATCCTTTCAATATCTTCATATACTTTCTCTATCTCTTCATCTTGAGCTTGCGACGTCGGCATGTATACCTGAACTACCGTGGTTGGTGTTGGTTTGCTGTGGATTCTGATAAGAACAACCCTGTCACTGAACTGCTCACAGTAACAGACTTCTACCCTACCTTCCTATTCATAACGAATCCTGTTCTCGTTACACCATTTTCTGCTGCTGTTGATATTACCCTATACTCATCTGTCTACTTTCCATTTCACTTCACTGACCCCTACTGTATCCAGATTCAGGCTTTTCCTTTCCCTTTCAGATTTTCCTTTTTCTCTGCCATGTTTATGCTTCTGACATTCCATGCCCCAACTTATAGGACGCTATCCTTTCGTTGATTATTGAATCTTTTTCTCATGGTCACCTCCCCTTTGGCAGTTCCCTCCCAAAGATCCGAAGGGGGACTATTCCGGAATCTTTTGCCAATGGAGAGATTATCGTGACACTTCTTTCAATTACAGGCCGCATGTCCTGTGGGTGCACGTTACGTGTCTTTAATGCAGTGGTTTCCCTTGCCTTCTGCATCCTCATGCCGTTGACCATTGCTGATTCTTTCGCCTTTAGGGGCAGTTTCCCACCGCTAGGACAAGAGAGTGCCCTGAACCTCAACCACTCTTCCGCCCTCTTTGACAAAGCCTTTGGTAGAATGAGAGTGACTTCTTATGCCGTAAGTCATCGGCAATGCTGATTATTAACCAAAATTTAAATGGAAGCAGGATGCGAACCCGGGATCGAAAATATTTTGGTTATTATTCAAAGACGCTACCCCTAGTCCAGGGGTGTATTTCTGTTAGAACACGCGTCTTCGAGTTCCCACTACCACCTATTTCTCAGAGCGAGGGTTCAGTAGTCTACCAGCAAACAGTTAAGATATATAGTAACTGGAATAGTAAGTAGCGCACTTACATTCATGAATCAAGCCTAGTGTGTGCTGTGAGTATGTCTACGGTATTTCATCAAACCGGAGGTAATTTTATTTCCATAACAAAGCGATTTTCAAGTCACAGAATCCTTAATCATCAATATACAGCGTAGGTCTAAAGTCTCTGTAGATTTATCAATATTTGTGTTCCAAATTTGTGTTTTGTGACAAATGAAATAAAAATCACCAAATCTGTGTGCAGGTGTCGTCGTGAAATGGTGCAGTGTGTGCTCCATGGTATCACGAGACAATACGGAAGAGAAACACCGTTCCGAGGCTTGGTACATGAAGTTCAAGCAGACCGGCAGTACGTCGAATCTTCGGTCAGTGAAGAAAGTGTCAGAACTGTGTAACAAGTGTCCTTCCAAATCTACTCAACCTACAGTGCCACAGTGTGACAATTCTACTTGTAAGGTCGAGATGATGGAACGTGTCGAGCTTGGGTATTGAAACGGTACCAGCAATGAGTATCCTTAACTACTTTACTTTTTTAGGTGAGTCTACATTCTGTAACTTGTCACATAATTCAGCTAACCTGGTGGCATCTATGTTAATCTGTTGCAGGTTGTTTTCGTCGAACAATAGTATCTCTCATCTATTGGAGAACGTAAACCCGATCATGTAAAATGTAATATATGATCCAAACATTAATATGACCTCTGTCGACAGAAAAGCGTTTCTCGGACATTCGAACATTTAATAAAATGAATGGAGGACCACATGTGAGTAGATAGGGATCACCTATATGAAGTCTTTCAATCATCCGTTCTATTTCCAGCAATGAGACATTTTATTTTGCGATATAGGTGTTACCCAACCACCGAAAGTGACGATGATGATTCGCATTCGACGGGATTTTCCTCATTTAAATTCCATAATGCAAATAATATCAGAGATTTATATTACAACAGCCATACATATGACTGTCTTGATATTCCATGGAAGAAATTTAAAGTAATTTTCGCAATAACTCTTCCCTAAACATCGTGTATCTCACAGAAACACTGCTCCACTGCCACATATATTGCACAATACACTATACACAGTAAGATCTGCTGCACTTGACGTACAATATTTTGACAACAGATCCGTGAGGAAAGTCCTAAATCCAAATATAAAACTCACAGACTGCTGTTCCGCCTTCTTCTAGACAACCGAGAATCTATGAATCAAATATGATACGATGCACACACACACACACTCACACATACATAGACACAAGCTATACTAATTTGGAGTTACAACTCTTACTACAACATTAATTTTTAATTTAGTTTCATATACATAAAACATTCACGAAGAACGATCTTACGTGTGTACATACTCATGTCAGCCCTCCTAGTCGGTAGTGTGATGCTGCTAGTGAGAATGCTGTATTTGACCGTCTGCAATTAGCACCTTGTCAGTGCGACATCTCACCTATCATTAAGTAGAACAGGTGGTAGCTGTAATAGAGGATGTGGTGTGTCATAGAAAGGTTCAGCTCACGCAGATATAATGGCATTGCTTGTATAATATACTACGATACATCGAGAATCAATTAACCGACGAACTCTGGACAGACAACATTGATATCGACATCAATATTTTCATTCGTATTGGGTATCTTAGTGCCCCAGTAGTAAGTGCTTTTAACGGCAAAGTGAGTAAAGTAATGGACCGTGTCACGGTGTACACTGTATTATCAAAACGGCAAAGTGTTGAAAACATCTAAGTGTTAAGTAAAGCAATAAGTCTCGGTGTCGATCAGATATATCCATTAAGAGACGATGTGATGTCATCGAACGATGTATTCTCGGTGTTGATTTTGAGTTGAGTGATACTGAAGCAACCCACATGTGGGATTACATATACAGGGTGTATCATCAAGCATAATCCGATTTTTAAAAAAAATCATAACTGTTATGTTATTTGAGATATGTGTGTGAATAACATACAACAAACTCTCGTGTTTTACATTATTCCTGCTAGGTAGCAGGAGTGTGCGCCATTTCAGTTCTAGTAAAAATGGTGTCGGGACAACAGAAAGCAGTTTGTGTTCTATGTTTGGCGCAGTGCGAGTCAGTAATAACAGTTCAGCGTGACTTTCGTAAGACGTATGGTGTGGATCCTCCTACAGTACAGAGCATTAGACGATGGCATGAACAATTCCGAGAAGCAGGTTGTTTGTGTAAAGGCAAATCATAGGGCTATCCCCCAGTGTCTGACACAGACGTAGAACCCATCTACCTTAATTTCACTAGGACAAATCCGTTCGCCGTGCAGCTCGACTGCTCAACATGACCCTGATGTCCGTCAGACGTGTGTTGCGTCGTCGTTTACACATGAAACCATACAAAATTCAGCTGCTGCAAGCTCTTAGTGAAGGTGACAACAACGTGTGGAGTTCTCTAATTTGGTTATTGGAAAAATGGAGCAAGACAGTTTTCTTCCACTCTTAGTATTTAATGACGAGGCAGCATTTCATTTAAATGGAAAGGTGAACCGTCATAATATTAGAATATGGAGCACGGAACTAAGACATAAAGTTGTACAACGTGAGAGGAACTCTCCAAAATTTAATGTGTTTTGTGCAGTTTCACGGGAGAAGGTGTGTGGTCCATTTTTCTTTGGCGAGAACACTGTTACAGGACTCATATATCTCGATAAACTTGAGAACTTTCTTTTCCCACAGTTGGAGATTTTTTCGGACTTCATTTAGCAACAGGATGGGGCACCGCCACACTGGCATCTGGAAGTGAGGGAATTTTTAAATCAAAGGATTACTGAACGGCGGATCGGTCGCACTGGAGCAAATGATTGAACCTTACACTACTGGCCTACAAGGTCACTGGACCTGATTGTATGTAATTATTTCTTGTGGAAGCTTATTAAAGACTCTGTTTATGTGTCTCCGCTACCAACGACAATACAAACATCACATAACAGCAGGTATGGAAGCCGTGACTCAAGATGTGCTCGCTGCTGTGTGGGAGCAATTTGAATACCGCGTTGCATCTGTCGTGCATCTCAAGGGGGGAATATTGGACACCTATGAAAAGGTATGAAAAAAACGTTTTGGTTTCTCACTCATCAGAAAACAAAATTCATTGTATATGTTTATTAGGTTCGTAAATACAGACGTGCCTAATCGGATGATTCTTCTTGATGCATCCTGTATTATGAATTTAACGTGGAAAATAATATTTGGCAAAAACTGCTGTATGGCAGGTGGTTTTGACGGAGGAGAAATGGTATGTATGAAATTATGTGTATATGAGATGAAGTTGCAGTAAATCAAAACTTTTCTTCCACCACTTTTTCTTATTGTGTTTAATTCCTCTATACATTTAATAGTCACAATATATGAATAATTTCCTTTGGTAAACTAGAACATGGTTTCAGCTGCGATTTATATCTGTGAATGGATTGTCAAAGAATGAGAATGTATGCGGGATGAATATGCAATAAATCAATATTAGTAGGGCTCCGTGCCTCACTCTGTATAGACAGAACCCTCATAGGATCGCTTTATTGGCCGTCTGTCTCTCTGTCTGTAAAACTGTTGAGAACCATTTTTCTCGGGAACGAGTGGACGTATCAAGTTAAAATTTATGCCACATGTCAACGTGGTGTGGCGCTCTTAAGCTTCTATATCAGTTCAATCAAAAGATACGGCCATTTATGTAACATATTTTAGCACTCGACAATTCACTCAACAAAACCTGTACCGCACTTCCCCAACATTACAAAATTTCGTAAAAAGCAAGGTTTCACAGCACAAGAAAACGAAAAAAATCCGATAACTGTTTGCTTTCAGTATATCACGTAGAAATATTTTTTGTCATTTTTTATCCGTCTGTCTGTTTGTCTGTTGGTCTGTTAAGACTCTTTTCTCTCCAGTAGTTTTCCGTATCAAGCTCAAATTTGTCTTATACTAAGGTCTATGGTTCTTTGTCAGTATAAAAAATTGTAAGGTTCTAAGCCAATGCAATAAAAAGATACGGCTATTAACGTCACATAGTTTGATACTCGAAGACACATCGAAATCTATAAGGTGCTTCCCGTTGACTTAGAACCACGAAATTTGTCAAGAATCAAGGTTTCTCCGTACAAGTAAAGGAAAAAATCCGAGAATTGTTAGTCTGTGAACAGATAACACGAAAAAATATTATTGTCATTTTTATACGTCTGCCTGTTTTTCTGTTCGATACCTTTTTTTTCTCTGGAGCAGCTCTGGAGCAGTTTGGCGTATTAAGTTCAAATTTATCTCACATGCTAAAGTCGGCGGTGTCTTGGCAGTGTAAAAGTTTTTAAGCTTCTAAGTCAATGTTGTAAAAGAACACTGACATTTTTGTATTTATTTTGTTACTTGAAAACTCACTCATCAAAACCTACATGATACTTACCGTTGACGGTCTATCGTGGAATTTGGCAAGAAACGAGGCTTCACAGTACAATTAAAGCGGAAAATCCAAATTGTTAATTTGTAATGCACCCCAAAAAATTATTTTTGTTTGTCATATGTTATCCGACATAATCAAATCATTCCCGAAAGTCTTGGAATACCTAAGACCGAAACTTGCCAGTATCAATGTCGATAACAGCTCAAAAATCATCAGTATCCTAGATTCCCGGAACAGACAAGCTGTCTAAACACACAATTAAGTTTGTGCGGTACCCTCAGTGCGCAAGTCCTACTCACACCTGTCAATTTTTTTTCTGCAATTGGTAATGTTTTTAATTCCATCAAAAGTAATATAATGGATCAAAAATGGGTCAAATGGCTCTGAGCACTACGCGACTTAAATTCTGAGGTCATCAGTCTCCTAGAACTTAGAACTAATTAAGCCTAACTAACCTAAGGACATCACACACATCCATGCCTGAGGCAGCATTCGAACCTGCGACCGTAGCGGTCGCTCAGCTCCAGACTGTAGCGTCTAGAACCGCACGGCCACTGCTGCCGGCGTAATATAATATTTTGTTTCTCTTGGAGTAGATGTATTTTGTTTCCCAGAATACGTATAGTAATTCCTACAATAAAAGCTCTTACTGCAGCTGAAACAGATGTCTGGTGCACATCACGCATTGAGTCACACAACGATGCTCGTTCAGGAGATGAGTGTGGAGGTCACAGATACCCAGTACGTTATTATACACTCTAAATATCCATGAGAATGGCACAACTAGTCACGTGATCATTATTTACCTCATAAGAGCTTGTAGATGCATGTAATCCGATTGTATTGTGCAATGGTACTGGGAGATTATTATTACTGTGTATCTGCACGCAATTTATTAGAGTGTTTTATCTACCAAAGAAACCTATCAAGTCTGTCTATCCTCCGAGCTTTCTTTTTATTTTTTGAAAGATATGAGTGAACCTAAATTATTTGACAGTAATACAGTTTACAATCAACTAGAGAAAAATGTATGAAAGACAGTATCTGCGACCGTGCTGCCATTCTGCTGTTACCCTGAACTTTAGTCGGAACATGCACTATTTGAACTGCGTTGTAACATTCAAATAAATCTGATATCTTTCTTTGATCTCTGGATGACTGTTCAGAAAGATTATACTGAAATTACTTCCACCATTCACATGGTAAAATAGAATTTTTTTTACTCACTTAAGTCGGAACTGATTAAACACCTCCTAGCCATGAGATAAGCAGTAGTTAACTTCTTGAGAAATACTACAGATGAGTATAGAAAATTGGAATTACATACTCTGACACTAAAACACGACACACCGCGATGGAATTACCAGTATGAGGCGGAAATCAGTAGATGTAATGTATATGTACACACAAACAAATGTTCACAGTTTCAGAAAACTTGTATGAATATGCGGCTGCATTGTCGTGATGCAAGAGCCATGAATTGTCTAACCAAATTTTAGTCCGTTTCTTTTTCACATTTTCTCGCAAGCGACGCAGCACGTCCCTGTAGTACCACCCGTTAATAGTTGTCCCTGTGGCACGAATTCATGATGAATTAATCCTTCATAGTCAAAGAAAACTATCAGCAAAGCTTCGACATTTGACCTCATCACCAGATTCTCTTAAGGAACATCACGTTCTCATTTGCGCTATCAAAAAGCTCTTTGCAGATTGCGAGTCGAAGGTCTTTCTGGTCTTGACTCATGAGCCGTGGGACGAACTTGGCGGCAACGCGGTGCATTGCAAGATGCTATGTCAGGGTTTCATGACAGTCGGTCTTCGGTTGGCACGCACAATTTCGTTGACGTTCCTGATTTGAGTTTTGTAGGTAGACGTCGGAGGACGTCCTGAACGAGGATCATATTTAATTTTCGTCCTGTTATTTTTAAACTGAGTAAAACTTTCGAAGCACCGAGTACGCCTTAAGCACCGGTCACCGTAGGCTTCCTACATCATTTGGTGTGTCTCTATAGACTTTTCCTTGAGTTTCGCGCGAAATTTTTTGCACACATGATGCTCCTCTAACTCTGCAATCACGAAATTCGTGAACTGTACGCCGCAACGTTCTACTCAATACAGCACTGAGCAGTAACTAACAGACATACAATAATGAAACTTCTGGCAGTTACAGACTAAACACATGCGTGTGCGAGGATGCCAACCGCATTTCGCCCCAACTCACCATTGCCGAAAAATTATGAATGTTCCGGAATTTTTTGAACAGACCTCGAATTACAGATATAGGAAAAAAGAAAGTACAATGGCTTTTTTCTAATTTCTCTTCCCTCCACATAGAGCTGTGTTTTCAGTAGAGGATATAACCAGCGTAGACGTCCACACTGAATTTGACGTACACGTGTAGAGATTTTTTTTCTGCAAACATATGGTCATGCAATGGCTCTCTGAAACGCCACCGTGTCATTTGAGCGCTCGCTGACCAAGCGGCTAGTTGAAAAAAAATCCTCTCATGTGGAGGATTTATACGACGTGTGTAGTACTTCTGAACATGTATGGACTAAAAAAATATAGAATACTTCGATTGATTCCTTTCTCCATCGTAGAACATCACACACAAACTGATAAGTGCAGAGAACTTATGGAAAACAGTTATACGTAAACAGCATTTCAGGCTTACATCTGTTACATATTGTAAGTACTGATTATTGAGCTAGGCGACTCAAGCCCTCCCCCCTCCCTCTACCACCCTGCATGGTATATATGTTCTACCTAATGAAGGTTAATCAGTAATGTATGGATAGACATAAATATATAAACTGTCCATGCATTAATTACTGTAATTACAAGTATATTATGAGAAAAGGAAATATTGTACTGTGATACCACACATGAGCACAGGGAGAAATATAAAAGAAGTTGATGTGAGAGCTAGCTACATTGCATACTTTTTCACATGTATCATAGCTGACGCATTATCGGTATCTAGTGATAATGAGCTTAGAATGGAGATGGTTCAAATGGCTCTGAGCACTATGGGACTCAACATCTTAGGTCATAAGTCCCCTAGAACTTAGAACTACTTAAACCTAACTAACCTAAGGACATCACACACACCCATGCCCGAGGCACGATTCGAACCTGCGACCGTAGCAGTCTCGCGGTTCCGGACTGCAGCGCCAGAACCGCTAGACCACCGCGGCCGGCTTAGAATGGAGAGATGTCCACATTCGTCCCCTCAGTCAGTACCGCAGTGTAGTGACGTGCAACGTATGTAGTGCACCCTAAGTATGATATATGATGCTAGGTTGTCATTTTTTGACGGTTGGCCGGCCGGAGTGGCCGTGCGGTTCTAGGCGCTGCAGACTGGAACAGAGCGACCGCTCCGGTCGCAGGTTCGAATCCTGCCTCGGGCATGGATGTGTGTGATGTCCTTAGGTTAGTTAGGTTTAATTAGTTCTAAGTTCTAGGCGACTGATGACCTTAGAAGTTAAGTCGCATAGTGCTCAGAGCCATTTGAACCATTTTTTTTTTTTTTTGACGGTTGGCCATTAGTTATTAAGTAACGCCCTTGAAAACTAAGTCACAGTGAGTTCTTCTGCTTGATCTCCAACAGAGATCAAGCTCCATGCTTCCACTGTGGAGTAGGATTAAGATGTTGGAAAGAAAAATACGATCCGTATGTTGAACAGGTTGTATGGTTTTCCATGTACCTGTTCTTTATTGCTCCAAAGGGTATAGATTTTGTGCATAATATTTGTCGGAACAGAGATGAGAAAGTTACCGCAAGTAATGAGGCTAATATTAAACTTTATCTGTTCGTAAATGCTGCAAAGACTATAGATTTTGTAGGTAACAGTTGTCGGAACAGAGATGCGAACATTAACACATGAGGCTAATATCAAACTTCCATCATATCTTTCATATCCTCTAAAGCAGCATCAAAATTTCATGTGACTACTAGAGCCTTCAGCATTATTCACCTGCGCAAAATATGCTTCCAGGAAGAAGTAGAAACTATGTTCATCCCGTGCAGAAATATCATTGTTTGTGTTAAACGTGGACTTCGTCGTGTGCTATTTGCCAGAGACCTGTTTCAGCTACAATAACAACATGTTTGAAGGAATTATTGTTATTTTATTACATGTATTATGAAGAAACCTGCATCTATTCTCACGGAAACATAGTAATAAACATATCAATGTTAGACAATAAGCTCACAGCTCACATTGACGCGCTGCAAACCGCGGTCGGTCAAATACAGCAATCTTGCAAGCAGCGGCGCAATAACGACTAGTTGGTTTTATATGTATGCACGTAACCTCTTTCTCGATGAATGTTATTTATATCAAACTAAATAAAAACAGTTAGTATGAATGTGATCCAACGTGATTACTGCAGTGTGTGTATGTGTGTGGTCCTCCCCAACATTAATTAAATATTTGAATGTCTCAAGTGAAGCTTTCTGTTCAAAAACAGCTTCTCTTAATTGATATGACGTTGCTAGGGAACTAGTACATCATCTCTTTTTGTGATAAGTGTTAATATTTAATGCGTTGCCACAAGTTCACACTCCTGTCATTAATCGAATGCGTACTTTTCTTCTAGCATTCAAATCAGTTAGTCGTAAGACACTGTGTACTAACGTAGCAAAACTACAAAAATCTGTAGTTAGAAGACTATAAAGTTTTTTACTTCAAGACAACTGTGTATCACATCTTAATTTAATTATCATGCATAGATCGATTGCCACAACAACAATAACAACATCAACAGTAACAATGAACCTCAGAAGGTTATTGAGGGATCGAAACAAACTCTCATGTCTAGCTGTGCGTGGAATATACAGGGTGAAGCGAAATTCGCGCACTCGGGCTTCGCTACGCGACTCCTCACATGCCAGAGACAAAAAAATAATCTCTCACAAAATTTCATCCTGCGAGTACATATGACATAAAAAGCCCGTTAAAGAGTGGCAATGTGGCAATACTGTAACCACATGTATGGTAACTACCTTTTTTAGAATCCAGAAGTTGTTCTGTGCATTCAGTGTGCCGGCACGGTAGCTCAGCGTGTTCGGCCAAAGGGTTAGCTGCTCTCTGTAATAAAAAAAAATAAAAAACTGAGTTAATCGATCAACAACGAACTTACACGGATGTCTTACGACGTCCGCCCCGAGCAGATGCAACGAACAAAAGCGAACAAAATGAGATTTAAAAAAAAGTGCAGTGCATAGAGTTTTGGGTTAGCATGCAGGAGGTCGAGGGTTCGATCCTGGGTTGCGACGCATTTTTTTTTATTTAGTAATTTCATTCTCACATTTCAGACTGTAATTTATAGCGTGTCTTAGGTCACATGCATCGTATATTTACAACATTTTGTATCGCTGAACATAACAGATACGTGGTTAGGCAAATAAGAAATAGACCCGTCATAGGACAGAAAAACTATGAAAACAGGACCAGTTTCGAGATGCTTAAGATTATAACACCGTACAATAACACAACATCTACTTGTCATTTATACTACGTGTGAAAGGAGCGCTCAGATGTAGCATATTAGCATCCAGTGACAAGAATAATGTCCATATTAATGACCACATGATCTTCACAACAGAATACGTTGTCCTCAGAACAACAACGCAATCCGCTGGATCATACAGCTCTGGACCCTACGCAGCAAAGCTGCGTCCATAGTAACAAGAGCAGCGTGGACACGCGCTACCAATTCTTCCACATTTGTCGGCAGAGTAGAGTAGACGTGCTCCTTCAGGTGTCCCCACAGGAAGAAATCCAGAGGATTTAGGTCAGGTGAACGCGGTGGCCATGCAACTGGACCTCAACATCCGAGCCATTTATCTGGAAATGTTCTGTCCAAATACTGTCGCGCATTAATTTCAGAGCGTGGAGGTGCACCATCATGTTGGAACCGTATCCTCTGCCGAACTTGCAGTGGAACATCTTCCCAGGCAGATAGTTTGAGAGTAATGCATAATACCTTCGTGCAGTCAAGCGGTCAGGCAACATGTAGGGGCCCAAACACGTCTCGCCCAATATTCCGGCCCAGACGTTGATACCAAAGCGAACTTGACATCCACGGTCGCGGATGACGTTCGGGTTTACCTCACACCAATAGTGGGCACTGTGCATGTTGAAGACACCCTCACGAATGAATGTTGCTTCATCCGACCATATTACAGTGTTCACGAAGTCATCGTTTGCTTCTTGTTGTTGTTGGAACCATTCACAGAAATGCATCCGCTGATGGCGGTATGCAGGATGCAGGTGTTGCGTGAAAGCATAATGATAGGAGTGCAGGTGTTGCTTGAAAGCATAATGATAGGGGTGCAGCCCATGCTCGTGCAGCACGTTACTAACTGTGCGTTCCGAGACACGTAGCTGCCTTGCTACGCTACATGTAATTCGCTGAGGTTCTTGGTATATGACTTCTGGAATAGCTTCCCCAGTACCTGGAGTCCGTGGACGACCTCTATCACGCGATGGTGGAAGAACAGAACCTGACTCCCGAAGGCGCAGCTCCAGACGACGGAACACATTTTTATCTGGATGGCATCGACGAGGATATGTAGCAGCATATTCACGAGCAGCAGCACCAGCCCGGCTATCAGATGTACCAAGGACCAGAAGCATATCCACATATCCATCGTTTAATGTATCCCATACGTCTGTAACACTGGTTTAGAGATTTACAATGAGAAAATTCGATACGTGTACGCATGTACACAGGAGTCTATCACGTGCGCGTGACTCCGCTCGCAACTACTTCCTGTCTGGTGGACAGCGCATACCGTATAAACACGCCGTCAGTCCTGCACGCTGCTCCATCTGACGCGCATTACCTCGCTGACAGATACTGTTCTGCATGACTCATCCCGACACCGCTAGTTGTGAAATGTTCAGTTTCGAATTGCACTGTTTACCAAAAGGTAAAACACGTGATGTTTCCACAATCCCATCGATAGAACAACAATAATAATAGTAATAATAATAATAATAATATTTATTATTATTATTATGTGTACCCGTGGAGGCCCGGGAAAAGAATAGGCCTCCGGTATGTTCTGCCAGTCGTAAAAGGCGACGAAAATAACAAACCACTAGTAGGGCTAACCCCCCTTTTAGTGTGATTAGTTGGTTCAGGACAGAACTAATGAAGCCTCGGACAAGCGTTGTCATGGTCGGTGACGACGCTTGAACTCTATGCCCGTCCACAATGGCAACAATACTGCTAGCCACACGGAAAATTATTTAAATCCAAATAGAGGTGTTTTGCAGGATATGCTTCCTGCAACCACTCTGGAAGGAAAACAAAGACAGAGGATGAGATGGTCAGATGAAGTTAACAGACACCTCATGTTCTGTTATTAGCAAGCAACAAACTTAGGAACCAACACAACTGGATACAGATCACAAGTATACACAAAATTTATTACCAGATACCCAGAATTAAAATTTTTAACAGAACAACGACTAGCTGATCAGATCCGTGTAATAATCGAAAATAACAAGATACCCCAGTCAGAATTAGAAAACATCAAACAACAAGTACAACAAATACTGGAACAAAATAATGTGCAATCAGAAGAAGACGAAAATACAGTAATGGACTCAAACATCCCAGAGCAAACAAACAAAGAACAACACGCATCAATTAAACAATCAGAGGAAAACGAAATCTTAAGACAGACCAGAACAAGCACAAATAGAACACGAAGTGACACACATGTTAGATATAGAAGAAAAATTTCAGCTGACATATATAGAATTCAAAGACACAAATACAGACATTAGGCCATTCTTGCATAGACCACCAAATAACCCACAAGTTGAAACAACAATAACAACTATCAACACAATCATACACAACAAAATAAATGAAAATACAACTATGGAAGAGTTACAACTACTGGTTTATATAGGAGCACTCACTACACTAAATATACACACTAGGCAGAGATCAGAACCAACCAACACACAGAAGAAACCCAAAAAACCAGCATGGCAACACAGGCTACAGACCAGAATAGAAAAACTGAGAAAATACATCGGACAGCTAACACAATTTATAAGAAACGAAATGTCAGATAAAAAACGAAAAACGTTTGGTAAAATCTCATAACAAGAAGCGATAGAGAAATTAGATGAAAAGAAGCAGAAGTTACAAGCATTGGCCAAACGACTTAGAAGATACAAAAAAAGTGAAAATAGAAGGAAACAAAACCAAACATTCAACACAAACCAAAAGAAATTTTACCAGACAATAGATAACACACACATTAAAATAGACAATCCACCAAACATAACAGACATGGAAAACTTCTGGAGCAACATATGGTCAAACCCGGTACAGCATAACAGGCATGCACGATGGATACAAGCAGAAACAGATGCATACAAGATGATACCACAAATGCCTGAAGTGATAATTTTGCTTAACTTCAGTCATTACACAGAAATTAATGACACATACAACACAGAACAAAATTATAAGTGAAGAACAAAAAGGCTGCTGCAAAGGAGCACGAGGATGTAAAGAGCAACTGATAATAGATACAGAGGTGACATATCAAGCTAAAACTAAACAAAGGTCGCTACACTATGCATACACTGATTACCAAAATGCTTTTGATAATGTACCCCACTCATGGTTACTACAAATATTGGAAATATACAAAGTAGATCCTAAATTGATACAGTTCCTAAACATAGTAATGAAAAATTGGAAAACACTTAATATCCAAACAAATTCAAATAATATCACATCACAGTCAATACAGATTAAGCGTGGAATATACCAAGGAGACTCATTAAGTCCTTTCTGGTTCTGCCTTGCTCTGAACCCTCTTTCCAACATGCTAAATAATACAAATTATGGATACAATATTACTGGAACATACCAACACAAAATCACACATTTGCTATACATGGATGATCTAAAACTACTGGCAGCAGCAAATCAACAACTCACCCAATTACTTAAGCTAACAGAAGTATTCAGCAATGATATAAATATGGCTTTTGGAACAGACAAATGTAAGAAATATAGCATAGTCAAGGGAAAACACACTAAACAAGAAGATTACATATTGGATAACCACAGCGACTGCATAGAAGCGATGGAAAAAACAGATATCTATAAATATCTAGGATACAGACAAAAATAGGAATAGATAATACAAATATTAAAGAAGAACTAAAAGAAAAATATAGACAATGACTAAAAAAAATACTGAAAACAGAATTGATAGCAAGAAACAAGACAAAAGCTATAAATACTTATGCTATACCAATATCAACATACTCATTTGGAGTAGTGAAATAGAGTAACACAGACCTAGAAGCACTCAATACACTTACACGATCAAAATGCCACAAATATAGACTACATCACATACATTCAGCAACAGAAAGATTCACATTAAGCAGAAAGGACGGAGGAAGGGGATTTATCGACATAAAAAACCTACATTATGGACAGGTAGACAATTTAAGAAAATTCTTTCTAGAACGAGCAGAAACTAGCAAAATACACAAAGCAATCACTCATATAAATACATCGGCTACACCACTGCAATTTCATAACCACTTCTACAACCCTTTAGATCACGTAACATCAACAGATACAAAGAAAGTAAATTGGAAAAACAAAACACTACATGACAAGCACCCATATCATCTAACACAGCCACACATCGATCAAGACTCATCCAACACATGGCTAAGAAAAGGCAATATATACAGAGAGACGGAAGGATTCATGATTGCAATACAGGATCAAACAATAAACACCAGATATTTTAGCACTCATATTATTAAAGATCCCAATACCACAACAGATAAATGCAGACTTTGCAAACAACAAATAGAAACAGTAGATCACATCACAAGCGGATGTACAATTCTAGCAAATACAGAATACCCCAGAAGACATTACAATGTAGCAAAAATAATACATCAACAAATTACAATATAACATAAACTAATAAAACACGTTCCCACATACAAGTACGCACCACAAAATGTACTGGAGAATGATGAATACAAATTATACTGGAACAGAACCATTATAACAGATAAAACAACACCACATAACAAACCTGACATCATACTCATCAATAAAAAGAAGAAATTAACACAACTAATCGAAATATCCATACCCAATACAACAAATATACAGAAGAAAACAGGAGAAAAAATTGAAAAATACATCCAACTGGCTGAGGAAGTCAAGGACATGTGGTATCAGGATAAAGTTGACATTATACCAATTATACTATCAACTACAGGAGTCATACCACACAATATCCACCAGTACATCAACGCAATACAGCTACATCCAAACTTTTATATACAACTACAGAAATCTGTAATTATTGATACATGTTCAATTACCTGAAAGTTCCTAAATGCAATGTAACATATACCGTACAGTTAAAAGGAAGTCACACTTGATGAAGGTCCGCGTCACTTTCCATTTTTGACCAGACATAACGTCTGAGAAGAGAAAGAATAATAATAATGCATTGAGATACATACTAAACAGCATGCAATTACCAGACTCAATGTTGAAAGGCATAATTAGTGGGACCATGCTGATGACACATACAAATAGTTACCGAATTTGGACATTCTTAACAAAGCATGTTGTTAGTCCTACTGGTAATGCTAGGCCCTAAAGAAATGTAATGGACCTGAACGAGGCAAGAATAATAGTACTAATCTATGGGACCACTGGAAGAGGGTACAAAGAAAACAGGTTTCGCATCTAGTAGAGGAAGTGGTGCGAATAAATTCACCCACACGACGTGGAAACGGCTTCTTTCAAAGCTGAGCAATCTTCCATTTCTACGATTGTAGTATGTAAGTGCAAATGTTTTCTAAAGGACCAGCTGCAATCGCTGTTGGCGATTAAGATGCCAGATACCGTACCACCTGGACTACCTTTTATCATATAACAAAACATATGCCTCTACCTGAGATCGAACCAAAAATCTCCTACATGCTAACACAAAACTCTATCCACTGCAGCAACTGTACAGCACTTCTAATACGTACTGATAGATGTAGTTACCATACATTTGGTTACAGTGTTGCCAGATTGCCTCTCTTTAACGTCCTTTTCCTGCTGGATGTATTCGCCGGACAAAATTTTGTTAAAGTTTTTTTTTTTTTTTTTTTATTGCTGGCATGAGAAGTGTCGCGCTGCGAAGCCCGAGTGCGCGAATTTCTCTTCACCGTGTCTAATAACAACAATAATGAGAGACATGAGCGGATATTTTACCAAAAGGTATTGCAACACATTAACTTTGAGGACTGACTCCCCATCTAGACTCATGTGGTTCATACATATAAAACCATCGTTAATAAATCATTAGTTATTATACCTCACTCGCAGAGCTATTGTCTACAGGATAGGGCTGAGTGGAATAAGTCACTTGTATATGAAACTATTAATTGTTATTACTATTTTTTACACATCGGTAAAGCCATACATCAGGCGCAGTAATTCAGCATCTTTACAAAAAAGGCAGTGATGGTGGGAACAGTCGTTGTGTACGTCGTGTAAGTCCACTGTAGGCAGGAGCAGTTGTCAGGGCTGCATCCCCACAAACATACTTCTGTCGATTGCGAAGTGATCCAACTAAAGTATCACTCTCATGTCTTTCCGTTCTCTATGTGCTTACTACTCCATCTTGCATTGCGGGAAAGGAAAACTGGCTAGCGTCTTCAAAAGAGCTGTGCAATTCCAGCATACGCAGTCTATTCACTTGGGAACCTAACTGGTAATGCGTCTTCATACCTTGCTGCTGCATTGCGGTTATTTGCTGAACAAGATTGCTGTGTATCCGTATCATGATAGTCATACATTCGTCCGTTATCATGTCTTTCAAGTCTTGATGACGACGGCTGTGTGTATATTCCTCTAATGGATGCTTGCGTAAAAAACACTTTTTAAAATCTTCCCTACTCGAGATAAGTTCTTCATCAATGGAACGCATGAGATTTTGACATGTATACAAACAATGAACGAATGATGAACCTATTTTCATTGTTGTATATATAAACCCTCTTTCTATAATCAAAAACTATGTACAGACACTGTGGTGTCACCGCCAGACACCAAACTTGCTAGGTGGTAGCCTTTAAATCGGCCGCGGTCCGTTAGTATACGTCGGACCTGCGTGTCACCACAATCAGTGATTGCAGACCGAGCGCCGCCACATGGCAGATCTAGTCTAGAGAGACTCCCTAGCACTCGCCCCAGTTGTACAGCCGACTTTGACAGCGATGGTTCACTGTCTAAATACGCTCTCATTTGCCGAGTTGACAGTTTAGCCATAGCCTTCAGCTACGTCATTTGCTACGACCTAGCAAGGCGCCATATTCAGTTGCTATGAATGTATTCTGAACAGATAATATTGTGAATCATGTACCGTCAAGAGCGACATTCATCATAAATGAATTAAAATTAAGTATCAAACTAATTACGTCCGCTTTCTCAATTCTAATTCCTTGTCATGTTCTATACCTCACGTCAGTATAGTTCTTCCCTCCTCACGCCAGCCTGCGTGAGCTAAAACGCGTGCATTTCGGCATCCACTAGTAAAACGATGTTGGCTCTTCTGCCAACACAACAGACACTATGCGATCAAAAGTATCCGGACACCTGGCTGAAAATGACTTAAAAGTTCCTGACGCCCTCCATGGGTAAAGCTAGAATTTAATGTGGTGTTGGCCCACCCTTAGCCTTCCACTCTCGCAGGCATACCTTCAGTCAGGTGCTGGAAAATTTCTTGGTGAATGCCAGCCCATTATTCACGGAATGCTATTCTGAGGAGAGGTATCGATGTCGGTCGGTGCGGCCTGGCACGAAGTCGGCGTTCCAAAATATCCCAAAGGTGTCCTATAGCATTCAGGTCAGGACTCTGTGCAGACCAGTCCATTACAGGGATGTTACCGTCGTGTAACGACTCCGCCACGAGTCGTGCATTATGAACAGGTGCTAGATCGTGTTGAAAGATGCAATGGCCATCCCCGAATTACCCCTCAACAGTGGGAAGCTAGAAAGTGTTTATAACATCAATGTAGGCCTGTGCTGTGATAGTCCCATGCAAAACAACATTGGATGCAAGCCATGTCCATGAAAAACACGACCACACCATAACACCACCGCCTCCGAATTTTACTGTTGGCACTACACACGCTGGAAACTGACGTTCACCGGGCATTCGCCATACCCACACGCTGCCATCGGATCGCCACATTGAGTACCGTGATTCGTCATCTCGCACAACGTTTTCCCACTATTCAGTCGTCCAATGTTTACGCTCCTTACACCAAGCAGGGCGTCGTTTGGCAATTACCGGCGTGATGTGTGGCTTATCAGCAGCCGCTCGAGCGTGAAATCCCAGTTTTCTCACCTTCCGCCTAACTGTCATAGTACTTGCAGTGGATCCTGGTGCAGGTTGGAGTTCCTGTGTCATGGTCTGGATAGGTATCTGTCAATAAACAGACAAGGTCCTCCTGTAGGCTTTTGTGCTGTACGTGTCCCTTCACGTTTCCACTTCACTATCACATCGGAAACAGTGGACCTAGGGACGTTTAGGAGTGTGGAAATCTCACGTACAGACGTATGACACTAGTGACACCCAGTCACCTGACCACGTTCTAAGTCAGTGAGTTCCGCGGAGCGCCCAATTCTGCTCTCTCACGATGTCTAATGCCTGCTGAGGTCGTTGACATGAAGTACCTGGCAGAAGGTGGCAGCAAAATGCACCTAATATGAAGAACGTATGTTTTTCGGGGTGTCTTGATATTTTTGATCACATAGTGTACCTGTAATCTGAGGAAACTTTCGAACGCCAAGATCGCTGGTAAAGCAATTATTAGATTTAGATAACCGGTTTTGGCTAGGCTATGTTGCCACCTTCGGATCCTACGCTTTATAACGTTATATCGTACTTTTGATCAGTGTTGTAGGTGCTGTTACACCACATATGCACATGTCCGTGTCGTGAAATTCACTAGAAACTTGCACTACTTACAGCACTCATGAAAATAATAATGTAACATTACAAGACATAAGATCCCAAGATGACTACGAAGCCTTGCCGAAACCAGATATCCCAATCTAAGAAATGCTTTACCAGTGAGCTTGGTGTTTGAAAGATTCTTCAGAGTAGACGCTATTGCAGATCACCCCCACGTCAATACAAAGTCAGGAGTATGTGTACATATATCTTTCAACTGCATAAATAAAGAAAAATTATTGTCAATTAAAAACAATTAGTTTCATCCCTGTTATTATTTACAAAAGAACGTAGTAATTGTAATTATTCACAGTATGTGTTTTACGACTGTACATCGCCGCCATTAGAGCGCAAGGAGTGGTGGAGGGGGCTCCTTACCTGTCAGCCCAACTGTGCAAGTTGCAAGTTGCCGTTTCATATGCATTTGAATCATAGGGTGGAGAACACAAGCAATTTATTATCGTCTTATTCTTTCTTTATTCTCATACACACACAGATAATCATTCAGATTTTTTTTCTTTCTTTTGTTTGTAATATTGTCCAAATCCTTTCAGGATTCATGGCACGTCTGAGGAATCATGGACCCATGCTCTCTGCTTACCTGAAGAGTCGCTAATTGCATCATTTATTCCTAGAAAAGGAATGTTCGGTCCACTTGATGTTACTCATCTAATCTGACCAGTTAACCATTAAACTGAGGACCACAGTCCACCAAAAGTGCCATAAATACAGCAGACTGCAATGCTGGACATGCAGGGGAGAGATTACCAAGGTAAGTACTCACACCACAGTTAACCAGTTCTGTTAGTTGCGTTTGTCAGTTGTCCCTAAGTTTCGTTCCCCTTGCACACCATAGTAGCTACCTTTTTCCTCCCGTCATTACCTTTTTTCGTGTTACTTCTAGGCGCTATAAAGAAGCACTGGTAGCGTCTACCTGGCTGTTTCCTCCCAGTTCTTTGGGACTCTTAATGGTGTTCGATGCCTCGGATACGAGTAGGAAGAATTTCACTGGTGATGTAATGAAGCATCGACTGGATGTTACCTCCCAGTGCTATGGGACTTTAAATTACGTTCGCTGCCTCAGTCACAAATAGCAAGAGTTTTTATCGGTAAGCTCAGTCGCGGTGCAATATTTTATGAGTTGAAATCTGTACTCCTCACCACCCCCTGAAACACAAATGTGGCCCTGTGCTCCATAGTCAAATCGATGTTTGTTTCCCTTCTGTTATTTTTAATTTATTCATTTGTTATTGTCTTCAATAGAAATTTATACTTATACCAATTTGGATTTCCCCAGATTGTCTCATAATGCCCAGAACAGGGGAAACGCATCACATGTGAAGATAAGATAAACCTATCTTGTGCAACCAAGACTGTCTTTTCTGTATCTAAAGATCTATTACTGTTGCCCTACCAGTTCCACCGTGGTAGTTGAGGAGTGGAGTGATTTTATTTATGTGTGGCGTATTGTAGTCCTTTCCAGATTCATGGCACGTTTCAGGAATTGTGGACCCTTGCTTTCTCATTACCTGATGAATCCCTGATTGCGTCACTTAATCATAGACAAAGAATTTCCAGTTCCATCTATGTCGCAAGGTTAATGCCATGATTAACATATTTAACCTCAGATGTGGCTTCTAAGCTACGAAATCATTTCTCACATAAATTATTCACAAGATCAACCAGGCGATTATTATTCAAGAGTTATATTGAACACTTGAGTATCCCCATCCATCACTTCCACTGATGTGTCCTCCGATGCAGGAATAAAATCGTAATGAAATATAAGTATAAACGATTATATTTTAAATGCTTAATAACAATTTTGTTGACAACTGATGGATAAAATATCTACTTCCAACCTTCCTCTGATTTTTGGCTGATCTCGGCTGATAGCGCTTCATGATGATCCTTTCACCATCATGTACAGACAGCAAATGATCCCTATTAGGCGAAAGCGAAGTGGGGCAAGGGTGGCGAGGTGGGGGAATGGAGGGGGTGACCTTACTACATGCTGACAGTGACCTTCAATAAGACTTGCAAAGCTGTAATATGACAACAGCCAAAAAGTGATGCTAACGATTTGTGCCTGTCCTCTCCTTGGCTCTCTACTGCTGAGTAGGGCATTGAATTCTTTGTTGGAAAAGGAGAAAAATTTAATGGGGACGGAGTAAGGGGGGGGGGGGGGGGTGTCGAGGGCACGAGCTCCTAATCTTCGTCAACCAAACACTAGTTATATGTTCTTTAAAATTTTTCTTCATCACGCTCTCCTGACATAATTTTTATAGCTTCCATAAATCATTGTCGGATCATACCAAGATGATTATCAGTTCATTCACTCCCCCTTGTCTAATCCCAGCTTGGTTCACATCTGCAATAACCTCGACGTCGACAGGACTTAACATTTTTTTTTCCCTTTCTTTTTCCAATCGACACCCAGTCACCTTGATGTTCATTTTCTGTTGAGTCCCTCATTAACTTCAGGTGAACTCCTGGATAGCACTTTAAATAGGGTGAGATGGAGAGCTTGCCCATTTATTAAAACAAGAACTTTTCAAAAGTGCACAAATTGTGACGCGTGCAATGAACAGAAAACAGACGATACAAAGAAGTCAAGCCATTACTTTCGGTTACAAAGTAGGACACTCCAATCGCCAATTATCAATCAAATTTTCGTAATTCGATAACGAACAAAGGGAAAACTGATGCCTTAAAAACGTTTAAGGCACTAATAAAATAAAATGGCAATACTTTTTATTAGTTAGTGGTGTTTTTCAGCGTTTCTGTATGCTTTCTAAACATAACACTGAAACTACGAGTTTCTCCATTGTGGCTATAGAAACCATACACACCTGCAAAAAATAGGGAAAACCCTCAACGACTGTTTTCAATGGCACCAAGCTACAATAAGTGTATAGTGAGTCATTCACTTGTCACGGTCACCGGCAATCAGATGACGCTCAGAAGTCCTGTCTCTATTCATTGTATTTTGACCTGCAATCAGTATCTGTGCCAAGTTTAGAGGTGAACAGCGTTTGCAAAATTCATTTTAGGGTACAATCATGCCCCGCCTGCGGTTACTAACGCCCGTCGAACAATTTCAGCTATCTGAACGGAACCGAACTGTGGGCTCGATGGCTGTACATATTGGACACAACGTATCGGTGGTGTGTCGTCGCTTCCAGCAGTGGTCTGTAGAACATTTCCGCATTTGCAGACCAGGTTCCACGTAGTACAGACGCACGTCAAGATCAGTGCATTGTGGAAGCAGCGGTAGCCGACCGAACACCATCCAGGAAAGAAATCCGGGAACATGTTGCGCTTCCTGAGCTACCAAGGACCATTGAGGACCATCTGCTTGCAACAGGATTAAGATCTCGTGTGCCTTTGACCAGGCTGATAATAACACCAAAACAATGCCAACCCCGGCTGTTCCGGTGTCGTGAAAGTGTCGACTGGACAGTGGCATGGCACTCTGTTGTCTTCAGCGTTGAGAGTAGGTTCTGTCTGTATGCTAGCGATGAACATATGCATGTGTTGAGTAGTCCGGAGTGTATTCGCCAACGACACACAGACCCTAACCCAGGCTACATAGTATGGGTAGAGGGGGCAGGCTATCAGTTGCAACTCAGAGTCACATTTATTGTTTCTGCAGGTCCAAGCATCCAGTTCCCGCCACACTGAATATGTTGTTATCCCATTTCCGTGATAGGAAGGTGTGCTTTTTCTGTAGGACCGCACACACCCACATACTGCTGCTGTGATGCATGCTCTTCATGCTCTAGCCAGAAAGAGCACTACATATCTCGCCGACTGAACACTTGTGAGTCGTCATGAAGGGGGAACTCAATCATCCTCAGGAGCGTGCAAGATCCATTGCCGTTGCAACAAAAGGTGCAAGATGCTTGGTACAATCCATAGCAGGATGCCATTCAGCACATATACTATCATTGCCGTAGAGAGAATTACACTGTTTGTGCACATTTTGCTGTGACTTGTGTGTTTCACATGACCTGATTTTGTACTCATAAACTCTTTCAGTAATGAACTACTTATCACATCACTTGTCAATAAAATGACTATTTCTTAAGGGTGTTGTCATTCTTTCGGGCTGTGTAATATATGATCGAATAAAATCCTGCATGTTGTGGTTTTTTTAACTTTTTACATTAAGGATGATATTTGTCGTTACTACCTCAAAAGATTTTTACACTTGATCATACCCATGGTGGTCTAGTGGGCGACCAGTACAGTCTGGCTCTGGATGTCCTGACTCAATCCCGGATATGAGTGAGTTCTGCCTCATTGCATTTCCTCCAGGACGGCCGCAGGTCCACTCAGCCAGCTATCCGATGAGACTGGTGATTTATATGTGTGTCTGTAGAAAGCTGAGTAGAGTGCATAATAAGTCATTAACTGAATAGAAAATGACTTTTCTGATCCAAGTACGCGCGTTTCAGCATATGCCATCATGAGATAACCCTGGCACTGAAGGTAACCGATGGACCTCACAGTTATATGATGTTAATGTAATATCAACAGACTGGGGATCTCTCCCAGGAGCAAAAGGCAACTGACATGCTGGTCTCTATAATCTGCACTTACTAATACCGCTGTGAAGAGAGTTTGTACTTTGCCTACCTGCAGGCCAATAGCCAAGTCACAGGCTTTTGTCGAGACTTTATCTTTTTTTATGTTAAATGTTTGTAGAGAACTATTCATTTGCTTTGCACCCTTAAATGTGAAACTGTTATATCACAAAGTGACAGAATAACCCGATGATATGGTTACTTTATTTATTTGCAGCTCGAAATCCCGTTTGCAGTTGACATTGCACTACACATCCACTACGTGTTACACACAGTAATAGTTTTAATAATTGACATAATTATCGCAATATTGTCACTCTTACTAATATTGTAATAAGTATAGTCTTCACACCATAATGTTGTACTTCCAAAATAATCACACACTGAAGAGCCAAAGAAACTGGGACACCTGCCTAAAATCGTGTAACGTGTAACTTCCCCCCCCCCCCTCTCCAAGCACGCAGAACTGCCGCATCACGACGTGGTATGGTGGTATGGACTGGACTAATGACTGAAGTAACGCTTGAGGGAATTGACTTGATGAATCCTGCACGGCTGTCCATAAATCCATTAGAGTACGAGTGGTGGAGATCACATCTGAACAACAAGTTGCAGGGCATCCGAGATATGTTCAGTAACGTTCATGTCTGGGGAGTTTGGTTGCCAGCAGTAGTATTTACACTCAGAAGACTGTTCCTGGAGTCGCTCTGCAGCAATTCTGGACGTGTGGGGTGTCGCAATTGATCAAACAGGATGCTTAAGTACGTGTCACCTGTCAGAATCATATCTAGACGTATCAGGGGTTCCATGTCACTCCAACTGCACACATCCCACACCATTACAGAGCCTCCACCAGCTTGAATAGTACCCTGTTGACATGCAGGGTCCATGAATTCATGAGGTTGTCTTTTTACCCGTACACGTCCATCCGTTCGATACAATTTGAAACGCGATTCGTCCGACCAGGCAACATGTTTCCAGTCATCAATAGTCCAATGTCGGTGTTAACGGGCCCAGGCGAGGCGTAAAGCTTTGTGTCGTCCAGTCATCAAGGGTACACGAGTGGGCCTTCGACTCCGAAAGCCCATATCGATGATGTTTCGTTGAATGGTTCGCAAGCTGATTCTAGTTGATGACCCAGCATTGAAATCTGCAGCAAGTTGCTGAAGGGTTGCTCTTCTGTCACACTGAACGATTCTCTTCAGTCGTCATTGGTCCCGTTCTTGCAGGAACTTTTCTGGCAGCAGCGATGTCGGAGATTTGATGTTTTATCGGATTGCTGATGTTCACGGTACACTCGTCAAATGGTCGTACGGGAAAATCTCCGCTTCATCGCTACCTCGGGGATGCTGTATCCCACCGCTCGTGCTCCGGCTATAACATCACGTTCAAACTCACTTAATTCTTGATAACCTACCATTGTAGCAGCAGAAACCGGCCTAACAACTGCGCCAGACGCTTGTTGTCCTGCATGGGCGTTGCCAACCGCAGCAACGTATTTTGCCTCTGTACTTGAATAGGCATGCCTATACTTCTTTAGCGCTTCAGAGTACATGGAGAGAAAAATAACTGGTCTGGTGAATAACAAAAAATTATGCGGTAAAGTTAAAAGAAGAGATAATAGAGGTAACGACGTAGTGAGACCAATTCGATCAGTGTATATACAAGATCTCGTAAATTCCTATGTTTGTATATATTATAAGATAAAACTGTGGATGCAGCTGATTGAACAATATGCTAATTATAAGCTAACGTGTAACTAACGTAAAGAAATACACTCCTGGAAATTGAAATAAGAACACCGGGAATTCTTTGTCCCAGGAAGGGGAAACTTTATTGACACATTCCTGGGGTCAGATACATCACATGATCACACTGACAGAACCACAGGCACATAGACACAGGCAACAGAGCATGCACAATGTCGGCACTAGTACAGTGTATATCCACCTTTCGCAGCAATGCAGGCTGCTATTCTCCCATGGAGACGATCGTAGAGATGCTGGATGTAGTCCTGTGGAACGGCTTGCCATGCCATTTCCACCTGGCGCCTCAGTTGGACCAGCGTTCGTGCTGGACGTGCAGACCGCGTGAGACGACGCTTCATCCAGTCCCAAACATGCTCAATGGGGGACAGATCCGGAGATCTTGCTGGCCAGGGTAGTTGACTTACACCGTCTAGAGCACGTTGGGTGGCACGGGATACATGCGGACGTGCATTGTCCTGTTGGAACAGCAAGTTCCCTTGCCGGTCTAGGAATGGTAGAACGATGGGTTCGATGACGGTTTGGATGTACCGTGCACTATTCAGTGTCCCCTCGACGATCACCAGTGGTGTACGGCCAGTGTAGGAGATCGCTCCCCACACCATGATGCCGGGTGTTGGCCCTGTGTGCCTCGGTCGTATGCAGTCCTGATTGTGGCGCTCACCTGCACGGCGCCAAACACGCATACGACCATCATTGGCACCAAGGCAGAAGCGACTCTCATCGCTGAAGACGACACGTCTCCATTCGTCCCTCCATTCACGCCTGTCGCGACACCACTGGAGGCGGGCTGCACGATGTTGGGGCGTGAGCGGAAGACGGCCTAACGGTGTGAGGGACCGTAGCCCAGCTTCATGGAGACGGTTGCGAATGGTCCTCGCCGATACCCCAGGAGCAACAGTGTCCCTAATTTGCTGGGACGTGGCGGTGCGGTCCCCTACGGCACTGCGTAGGATCCTACGGTCTTGGCGTGCATCCGTGCGTCGCTGCGGTCCGGTCCCAGGTCGACGGGCACGTGCACCTTCCGCCGACCACTGGCGACAACATCGATGTACTGTGGAGACCTCACGCCCCACGTGTTGAGCAATTCGGCGGTACGTCCACCCGGCCTCCCGCATGCCCACTATACGCCCTCGCTCAAAGTCCGTCAACTGCACATACGGTTCACGTCCACGCTGTCGCGGCATGCTACCAGTGTTAAAGACTGTGATGGAGCTCCGTATGCCACGGCAAACTGGCTGACACTGACGGCGGCGGTGCACAAATGCTGCGCAGCTAGCGCCATTCGACGGCCAACACCGCGGTTCCTGGTGTGTCCGCTGTGCCGTGCGTGTGATCATTGCTTGTACAGCCCTCTCGCAGTGTCCGGAGCAAGTATGGTGGGTCTGACACACCGGTGTCAATGTGTTCTTTTTTCCATTTCCAGGAGTGTATATACAACTTCACAATGTCACCTACTGGTATTTTGCTATGCAGAGCAAACAGAAATAGGTAAGTGTGTGTTCCATACACGTACTCAAATACGTTTGTAGGCAGATCTTACAGGTTTTTTCTTTGTTCTTTCTTGTGGATTTGGTTTGCACCAAAATGACGACAGACCTGAAAAAGCCGCAATATATCATCTCGCATGCAGAATACAAATCTGTGATAACGGTGTTGTGGAATTATTGCCAGTTTGGGAGAACACCAGCAGCAAAAACAAGGATAATATGGATGGTTCAAAAACTTTAAAAAGACAGAGCGAGCTTTCTCGAAGTTTACGTCCCTCCTGTGTTTCAAGCACATGATGACATTATAACGCAACCCTCAGAAGTCAATTTGTCGTGCAACGCGCGAACTGTAGGAAGCAAGTTCAGATGCGATTAATGTAATAAGAGCTACACAAAAATTAAACTTTAATCTCCTGTCAGTAAGGGCAGACCCGCTGTCGAGCTTCAGTCTTTTCCATCAAGCCCTAGCGATATGCGTGTGGGGCAGATAAGTTCCTATTGAAATTATTTGGAGAGTGGCTCCCATTACAGGCAGTTGTCTTCTAATCAAGTAACCCGCAGCAGAGACCTGCAAAGCCGCCCGAGTCACGTGCGGGCGCCGCACTACTCCTCACTGGTCTTCAGCAGTCTCGGACGAAACAAGCCCGTGACGTCACCGCTCGGGTCGGGATCGGCCACCTGTCTACGATCGGAGTGCGTCGGGCCGGCGTTGCCCTCTCAGCCCTTCAGTCCGGCCCATGGACTGACACCGCACTACTCTGCACTGGCCAATAGACTGTCAGACGAAGCGAAACCATGACGTCACTGCGCAGGACAGGATACTCCGCACGGTATTTATCTTTTATTCCCACAATTGGAAACGCATACTTTATTTTGTCGTTGATTTGTGTAATTCTATTTCACAAATGAAATTTTCTGTAACAGTTTAATTAATAGTGCATATCGTAGGTGTCGCCTCATCTAGTAGAATTAGAGCTATTTTCGGAAGAACGTTTCAGTCAACACACGCAACTTGTTGTCATAAATGCAGCATCCACACACTGCAGCCACGTCGTAAGACTCAGTTCGGTTTTTATTATAGTTATTTATTAGACTTTTTAGTAATTTTAGCATACCACGTTTTCTGAAACTATATATAGTTTTTGTAGCGTCCGAAGCTGGAATATGACGAAGTCAGTTGTAAGATATCCTGATGTGGCGTCTTACGTGTATCTGCATTGAAAAACAGAAAAAAAGCAATAATCTACTTTCCCGTTGCTGGTGATTTTCGTTATGCACTTGTAAATATTTGCTTATGCTGGCGAAAGTTGTAAGTTTGGCCCCGTTTTTGCATAGGAATTTAAAAAACGATAATTTTTTTCTGTTCTGTATACATTATGGCAAAAGAAAAAAAGGTACAACGCAATACATAGGAAGCGTTGATACGTAATCAAATATGTAACAAACGAAATATTGCATGGAATGTAAAACGAAGATAATCTGACTACAATTCGATAGTGAACGTTGCCATGTTATTGTTAAAGGAAGTCGAATCGATATACGTTGAAAAATTCTTGGTTAAGAAAACAGAGGCAAATATGATCGGTCAGAAAAATACGTCGAGTAATTCACTACTGGGCACAAAGAGTCAAAGATATCATGTTGGCTTTATTTGCGAACTGAGAGTGCCTGCATGAGATCTATCAAAGGCGATTGTTTTTACTAACGACTGTGCTTCAAAACATCGACAAACATATCTGGGGGTATGTTTACTTATCTTTCTACTATAGCGTAGAACTATTATTAATTTCATTAGAAGCATCTACAGCCACCATTCAATTATAAATCAACTACTTTTATTGCTTCCATGTGCACAGTCAAACAATAATAGGTTCCCTGTCTTTTCGTTATATTTTTCTGAAGCTGGTTTCCTCACACATGTAGGCCTATTCACATTATTTCACGTGCAATCTAGATAGTTATCAGACAGGGACTATCTTCCTTTCCCAATGTATTGCAATTTTTGTGCTCTTACCCACAGACATACGTATTGTGTCTGGAATCTAGGAGTCTCTCTTTAGAGTTTAATCAAAAGAACATACGACTTTTTAGAAGCACTCTTAGAAAAGCTGGCATTGTGTATTTTGCAACATATTGCTTCTTAGTTCATTGCCGTCTTTCCTAACATCGGGCACTTTATTACCTTACGTGATGACAATAATCGTCTCGACCACTTTCACGCTCACGATTTAAGATGTTTTAATTTTTATAACAAGGATGTGGGAGTTGTACGACATTGTCACGTCTTCATACTTCCAAGAGAGATGCTTTGTAACACAGCTGCTCGAACACAATCAGTAGCCATGGACACAAATAAATGAGGCGCGAATCGTTAGTAAATTCTAGGAAACCCTTTACAGAAGTCAGTATTTAATCTTTGTAAAAATACTTTGACTTATTATGTGCCAAACGGAAGTGATGGTATAAGAGACTTCCATATTTTTCTTAGTATATAGAAGACGAGTGCGTAATCTGCAAGCTCTTCGAAAAGAAAGTAAAGTATGCTAAGAAAACTGGAAGTAAAACAGAAACTAATTGCTGGTGAATACAGAACCATACAGGTTGATCCAAATCTCAAAAGTTCAATTTGGTTAGCGTTGAAGCCTATAGCAGATGGTGATGGCAACAGTGTTAATGAACGTTAATTGTATGCTTAACGGTCATCTGCCACATAGCATCTTTCACGCTGTTGGAGTGTCTAACAAACAAGTGACATTTGTTGACCAAAAGCGCCTTCTCCAAATATGGTCAGAGCAGGGTTACTGACAAATGCGTGGATATATGTGCACGAGATTTGAGATATTATGAAACTGTTCGAGGTGAAGGACGTTTGGATCTGGCTCAGATATTAGTCGTCACTGTAGCGACTTAAGGAAAAGTATCCGCAAAACCTATTTATTCTCACCCCACAACTGCGTCACGAAGCATCACAGAAAAAGTGAAAAACCTTATAAAGGAAATTATACCTGCAGTAATTTATTACGTGAATGCTCGGCGGCACAGATACGTATGGTATATACGAAGCGCAAAAGGGTTCATTATCTGACCCGTACAGATCCTTATTTTGTTAACTGGGACCTCAAATCAAGATTCTTGTTTGCTACCCGGTTTCCAGGCGAATGTAAAACAACTGTAATATTAGATAGGAATTTTTGGACGTTTTATCTCAAAGATGTACCTTTTACTACTGACCAAGGTGCCAACACTATCTCTGCTCTTCGTGGATATTCTAGACTGAACTGTTCCTGTCACATGCTGAACACACTGCTGAGAAATGCGTTTAATGTGCGGCATATGTCATCCAATTTCCTGCAACTTTATTTTGATCCGACTGCCGTGAAGGAGCTAGTGACACTTGCAGAGCAAAGTGGCCTTGTTCATACCTAGAGAGAACACTGGAGCAGTCGAACGATATTTGGCGTAATACTTGATTGACCTTGCTTTAATGGCTAAAATGGTTCAAATGGCTCTGAGCACTATGCGACTTAACTTCTGAGGTCATCAGTCGCCTAGCACTTAGAACTAATTAAACCTAACTAACCTTAGGACATCACACACATCCATGCCCGAGGCAGGATTCGAACCTGCGACCGCAGCGGTCACGCGGTTCCAGACTGAAGCGCCTTTAACCGCACGGCCACACCGGCCGGCGACCTTGCTTTAATCGGTCAAACGGCATTACTCGGTATTGTGTATAAAACTCTCTGAGAACTGAGAAACAGAGAGAGTAGAAGGTCTGACAGCACGTTGATGGACGAACAGATTTCTGTTCTAACGATACGTATGTTGTGTTTTTATATTAAAATGGTATTTGGTAAAATGGTATTTAGTAAATTATTTGAGAAATTGTAAAATAGGGATTTTTCTTACATATCTTTAAGGAGGCTGCAAAAGAACTGGAAACGAAAAAGTCCCCTACACTGCACCTCCTGTTGCCAAGAAAGACGACGCTGCTGAAGCACTTAAGTAAACAACCTCAGGGCGGGGAAGCCTCTGAAATAAATATTGCGAATGTGACATCAGAAATTTTCCCGGCGTATTTCTTCTTCCAGTAATTTTCGGGTTTTAACCGGATCCCATCAACATTCTGCCACGATATTTCGGCCCAGAGACTTCCGGCCATCCTCAGGTGACGACCGTACCAATATATTCATGGAGATTGCGCAGAGCAGCTCTTTCTGCTGGAGAAATGTTACTCCATTTCGGCTCAAAGATCAGGGCCTCAGTCAGATCCGTTAAAAACGATTTACAATTGAGGAAGGCGGATGTTTATAAAATACCCTTTGAGTGTCGCTCTGCATATATAGGTCAGACGACACGAACGGTCAAGGAACGTTGTGTAGGACACGAAAGACACACCCGTCTACGACAACCTTTAAAATCAGCAGTGGCAGAACATTGGATTTCCATGCGACATTCAATGGAATACAATAATACCAAAATTTTAGCACCGGTTTCCAGCTTCTGGGACTCTGCAATTAAAGAATCCGTGGAAATACGTCTTGCTGATAATTTAATGAATCGTGATAACGGCTTTCAGCTGGATAAAAATTGAAATCCAATTATTAAAATTATGCGGCCACAACGGAATAGACATGCTCCGTTGATGCTCAGCGATTAGTTTCCTCTTACTTCACCACTGAGGGCAGCACACACAACTTGACTTCCTCGCGCATGTCATCTCCTAACGCATGCGCTGTAAACCGCCGGTATGATTCTCATGCGCGGAATTCGCTATAAATACCATGACTGCATCAGGTCTCTGCAGTATTTCATCTTCTCACCTGAGGATGGCCGGACGTCTCTGGGCCGAAATATCGTGGCAGAATGTTTATGGGATCCGGCTGCAAAACCGAAAATTACTGGATGAATATTGGGAATCCCTCTGAAACATTATGTAGAGGAAAAGACACCTCGAGCTAACTACTTTCCTGTGGGCACCATTTCCCCATCTGAAAATTATATCTGGATCTCAGAGACGTGAAGTTACGAGAGAGATAATGCATACAGTTCGACAACTATTACATCAATAATTTCGAGTGACCATTAACAAACGGACGCTCCCTCGTGAAGCGCCCTCTACCAAACAAAAATTAAATTCGGCCGCAGAAAGGACGATCATTTCAGATACATTCAGGTACATTCTCACCTAAATAATAGCCAAATATACTGTACGTGAACTGTTCGTCACACTGTCCAGACAGAATCTTAGAGCAACTTTGACGAAGTCCTCAAATGATGGAAAATAATTCAAATATTTGTCTTTTTTCCAGTAGCACTTTTGCGTTCTGATGATTTACCAAACGGTATGTTAAAAGTCTTTGTCTTACCACCATGAACAAAAGTACAAAAGTTTTCTTTGTCGGCAGATATTGACGACAATCCGACCCCAACAGGTATGTTAGATAGGTACTTAAACGAGAATTGTTAACTGGTCGAAAATGTAGCTTATGATTGCAATGAAAACGGACAAATGTTTCCGACTTTCCAGAAGATAGCTAGAAAAAATTTATGTGTACGTTCATTCTGCTTTGCATCAGAGAGAAATTTCAGTTCTGCTAGTTTCATTCTAAGCTCGCAACAATGTACATGCTCTTCTCTTTCCTCATAGCGACTGCAATATCAGACAAAATGAATGAAGGAATATGTTATAAATGTCTTTCGCACCATGTTTTGTTTAATGTTTTATGTAAATCTATTGTCGATTATTGCATCTGTTTGTCTTGTCGCTTGCAAACTGTTCTCAGATTAGTATCGATTAACTGCAGCCAAATAAACGAATCCTTTGTTTGTGAATTATTATCGCATTGTAGACGTTATTCAGGCAGTTGTATCACACCACAATTCATCGTGGTTTGATGCTGATGCAGTGACAATCGTTTAACATGAAAATGCTTAATTTAAATAATCCGTTGACACGAAATAGTTCAGTGGACCCGGCGTAATGATATACTCAATTTTCCTTTATCACGGAACGAAATGGTTTGGCATGACAATATTACACTTTTTAGTAAAATTAGATATTTAGTACATACCTTACGCAGTCGCACCAGCACTCAGAAATTTTGTTCTTATTTTTGTTTATTTTTTAGACCGAACAGAATAAACAACGCTGCTCTTGGACAGGTTCAGGTACTGCCAGTGTCAGCGCGTGTCATTATACTAGTCAGTCAGTTTTCTGATTCGGTTCTGGATGTGTCGAAATCTAATTTTCGTGTCTAATGGCCGAGAAATCTATGCGAAAACAAACCATCATTTTGCTTAAAATGAAGATATTTAAAGAGTAAACAAATGTAGGGCCTATCTAACCAGATGTATTAGCAGCTGCATGTGTTCACTTTAGCAGCAAATAGCATTCCAAAAAATTCCTTCTAATGTATTGCAGAGCGTTTTTTTCTCTTAATAAAGAAAAATATTTTGGCCCCATCAGTTTCGTGTTAAACGCTTTTCATCATATAGAGGGGAATCCCTGACTGAGAGAGAGCGTTAGAGAGTGGTACGTAATGCTGGATGTGTATTGATAGGCGTGTCAGGGTGGCCGAGCAGTTCTACGCGCTACAGTCTGGAACCGCGCGACCACTACGGTCGCAGGTTCGAATCCTGCCTCGGGCAAGGATGTGTGTGATGTCCTTAGGTTAGTTGGGTTTAAGTAGCTCTAAGTTCTAGGGTACTGATGAACTCAGAAGTTAAGTTCCATAGTGCTCAGAGCCATTTTTTTTTTTTTTTTTTTTTTTTTTTTTTTTTTTTTTTTTGTATTGATAGGCGGCCCAACCCATCCAGTACGATGGGCTGCGGCAGGCTGAGCAGCTGTGCTGCGGGCCTGCAGTGCTGCCGCGTCACTTAAAATCAGCCCGTGGACTGAGCCGGGCAAGCCCGTGGGCTGGCAGTGCTGTGAGGTGGGCCGCCGTGCAGAACTTTCACCCGCAGTATGGTTTGCTTACACCTACATTGCCTGCAACCCACGTTACACCCGAGTTACGCGGGCAGCCGGCATACTTACAGACGACACTCGAGGGCCGCAACTCTGCATTCGGTCACCATATGGCGACGAAAGCGCCAGCAGAGGCCACTGGCCGCATTTACATCTTTCCTACCGCGACCGCGTGACTTGGAGAAAGACCGACTGTATACTGGCTCCTAGGGCTGTGCTTATCCCAGTGCACGGGCCCTGAGCACGCAGACCACTGTGAGTGAGTTTCTTGCCTAAGTACCAATTGCTTATGCATTACTTCTAACAGGAGCTAACTCCGGAGCCTCACTAATCTGTCGCCGCCTAGTAGTCTGCCTTGTCTTCCCTGTAACATGGCCATCCGAAAGAAGATGTGACCACGACGTACTGATCGACCATCAGACTTGTAATATTTCAGTGTTGCTTTTAATTCGGTTTCGCAGCACTCAGAATTATTTCTCAGTATGAACTTTGACTCAGACCAGTCCTTTCTTCAATTTGTTTCCGCACTAAGTGTCATGATTTTATTTCAGAACTTTTGTTTTCTCCATTACCAGAGGCCTTCTGCCTGAAGCACTGTTCTATTTTCAAACCAGATGACTCTCTGTTTTGTTCATGAGTCATTCAAGACTTGTTTCTCTTAATTCCTATAATTTTGATTTTTATTGCGTACCTGGGTCATTACTTTTTGTCTGCCCGTGGTGAATACCTTAACTGGCAACGAGGTGTTTGCTGTTTGTCGAATCGGTGTGTGTGCTTGCGGCCCAGGTAGACAGACAGTGTTTGCCCACGTTTCCGTGTTTGTTCGCTTTTGATATATTGCTTACAATATGACGTCTCCTATGGGTGCTTCTACTAAGGGTTAGTTTCGCTCCAGCAAATGTAATGCACCCACGAACCTCTCGTCGAGTGGCTTGCGACTGTCTCCATGTCACTACCAGATCTCTCCACTCGCTTCTCACGAATTGACATCACGGATAAGGGGTTCCGGACGGCGCCTCCGCCGTTCCCGCCATACTAAACGAAGATCGAGCCACGACCGAATTACGTCACTCCATGGCAAATGGAATTTTAGGAATAAATTCCACAGAATTCCATTCAAGGTTTCGTTCGCCAGATTTGCAACATATGCTTTGGTATTGTCATAAGCAGAAGGATTTTGTCGTGTCTCTGAGCACTTGTGGACGTTTAGGTGGACGATTCAGATTAACTACACTACTGGCCATTAAAATAGCTACACCACGAAGATGACGTGCTACAGACGCGAAGTTTAACCGACAGAAATAAGAAGCTGTGATATGCAAATGATTAGCTTTTCAGAGCATCCACACAACGTTGGCGCCGGTGGCGGCACTTACAACGTGCTGACATGAGGAAAGTTTCCAACCGATTTGTCATACACAGACAGCAGTTGACCGGCGTTGCCTGGTGAAACGTTGTCTTGATGTCTTGTGTAAGGAAGAGAAATGCGTACCATCACGTTTCCGTCTTTGATAAGGGTCGGATTGTAGCCTATCGCGATTGCGGTTTATCGTATCGCGACATTGCTGCTCGCGTTGGTCGAGATCCAATGACTGTTAGCAGAATATGGAATCGGTGGCTTCAGGAGGGTAATACGGAACGCAGTGTTGGATCCCAACGGCCTCGTATCACTAGCAGTCGAGATGACAGACATCTTATCCGCATGGCTGTAACGGATCGTGCAGCCACATCTCGATACCTGAGTCTACAGATGGCGACGTCTGCAAGACAACAACCATCTGCACGAACAGTTCGATGACGTTTGCAGCAGCATGGACTATCAGCTCGGAGACCACGGCTGCTATTACCCTTGACGCTGCATCACAGACAGGAGCTCCTGCGATGTTGTACTCAACGACGAACCTGGGTGCACGAATGGCAAAACGTCATTTTTTCGGATGAATCCGGGTTCTGTTTACAGCATCATGATGGTCGCATCCCCGTATGGTGACATCGCGGTGAACGCACATTGGAAGCGTGTATTCGTCATCGCCGTACTGGCGTATCACCCGGCGTGATGGTATGGGGTGCCATTGGTTACACGTCTCGGTCACCTCTTGTTCGCATTGACTGCACTTTGAACAGTGGACGTTACATTTTAGATATGTTACGACGCGTGGCTTTACCCTTCATTCGATCCCTGCGAAACCCTACATTTCAGCAGGATAATGCACGACCGCATGTTGCAGGTCCTGTACGGCCCTTTCTGGATACAGAAAATGTTCGACTGCTGCCCTGTCCAGCACATTCTCCAGATCTCTCACCAATTGAAAACGTCTTGTCAATGGTGGCCGAGCAACTGGCTCGTCACAATACGCCAGTCACTACTCTTGATGAACTGTGGTATCGTGTTGAAGCTCCATGGGCAGCTGTACCTGTACACGGCATTCAAGCTCTGTTTGACTCAATGTCTAGGCGTATCTAGGTCGTTATTATGGCCAGAGGTGGTTGTTCTGGGTACTGATTTCTCAGGATATATGCACCCAAATTGCGTGAAAATGTAATCACATGTCAGTTCTAGTGTAATATATTTGTCCAATGAATACCCGTTTATCATCTGCATTTCTTCTTGGTGTAGCAATTTCGATGGCCAGTAGTGTAATTGTGCTGTGTAGCCTTCAGTATTCAACCTCCGATCCAGACACAGCAGCTCATGGTGCACAATATCGAGCAGGACGCATTTTTTCAATCACCTCAAAACCGTTGTCTTTGAATCGTCGAAACCAATCTCTGCACGTACTCGTAGTTTCCGGCAGAGCAATGTTCTCATTATGCTTCCACTAGCAAACGTTGACGTTTCCTAGTAGATTTCTGGAATCTAAAGCAGACGAGTAACACTTTCCGCTGATAGACACAAAACCAAACATGTTGAAGACACTAAATAGATATGTTTTTTTCACTCTTCTACAAAGAGTCACACAGAGAACTGAAAATCTAATGTTTCTAATGTTGACTAGGTTTAGTGTAGCTATCCGCTATGCTGCACTAGTCAACATTATCTTTGTACATTGAGGAATTTAAACAATTAAAAAAAATAACGAATAGGCACAGAGGAAGACAGTTATCGTCTGCTCAGACATAATCATGAGGAAGTATTATCACATGGCAATTCTGCACATAGGGCTTCGACTGTAGTGACCAAAGCCTTACGTATACTCTCTTCAGAAGAGTGATAAAACGTTAGAAATGAACCAGACGTGTAGAAATGTTGCTGACGGAAAGTGTAAATGGCAAAACAAGAAAGGCTGGGGGAGGAATGCAAGAACGTAGAAGCAAATAGGACTATGACGTGGATAACGTCACCTTTAGGAACATTAAAGAGACTTTTGCAAAAAAGTGAAGCAGCTGTATGAATATTAGGAACGTAGGTGACAATCCAGTACTAAGCAAAGAACTGTATGTTGAAAGGAGGAAGAAAAACACAGAAGAGCTACACAAGGGAATTGGAGATAGACAATATTATGGCAAGGAACGACAAGGAAGATCAGAATGATATGGGAGATACGATACTGCATGAAGAATTTGACAGAAAGACCTAAGACGTAACAAGACATTCTTTCAGAATTACTGATATCCTTGAGAGTGCCAGCCATGACAAATCTATTTCACTTGTTGTCCAAGATACATGAGACCGGCGGAAGTACCGTTAGACTTCAAGAAGAATGTGGTACTTCCTATTCCACTGAAGGCAAGTACTGACAGGATGAATAATACCGAACTATAAATGTAATAGTCCGCCTGCTAAGCTGACTGGTAACGTGTTTACCTATCCTGCAAAGGCCCGGGTTCGATTTCCGACCGCGTTGAAGATTTCTCCGTACATGGACTGGGTGTTGCGTTGTGCTCATTATCATCTCAACATCACCGACGGGTAAGTCGCCCAATGTGGCGTCACTTACGATAAGACTTATTTCTCGGCAGCAGAACTTCACCGAATGGGACCTCTCGCCTATCATGCCACACGAACGTTCGATTTCATAAGTTTAATAAGTCGTGATCACCAACTATGGACACAAATTATTTATGGAAGAATGGGTGGACTGGTAGAAGTCGATCTAAGAAAAGATCAGTTTGTAATGAGAAATGTAAGAACACGAGTTGCAAGATTGGTCTTACCTTTTGCCTTCGAAGATAGGCTGAAAAATGAGAAAACCTACGTTTATAGCATCTGTGGATTTAGGTAAATCTTTTGCGAAAGTTGACCGGAATACACTCTTCGAAATTCTGAACCTAGAGAGCGAAAAGTTGCTTGTAACTCGTACAGAAATCAGACTGCAGTTATAAGGGTCGAGGGTCATGAAAGGTTGGCGATAGTTGAGATGGTAATGAGGGAGGGTTGTGGACTATCCACGACATTAATGAACCTGTACATTGAGCAATCAGTAAACGAAACCTAGGGAAACTGCTGCAAGGAGATTAAACTTTAGGGTGAAGAGATAAACAGCCAGGGATCTGCAAGAGCAGTTGAACGGAATGGATTATTCTCTGGAAAGAAGTTACTACGATCACCAAAAATAAAACAAGCATAAAGCAATATTGTCATTTTAAACAAGATAATTGTGGGGGAATTAGATTAGGAAATAAGGCCCTAAAATTAGTAGATGAATTTTAGTTATGGGCAACAAAATAACTGACGATAAGCCAAGATATAAAATGCACAATGACAGCAATAAGAAAAGTGTTTCTTGAAAAGAAGAAATTTTATAACGGCGGCTATAAATTTAAGTGTTACTAAGTAATTTCTGAAGATATTCGCTCAAGTTCAGATGGGTAGGAGGAGTTGAAAATAAATTTAATGCACGATTTGATTAAAAAACCTGATTGGTTCATAGATTACATCCTGCAACATCAAGAAATCTTCAGTCTCCTAACGGGGAGAAGGGTGGGAGTGAGGAGGAGGGAGAAAATTGTAGAGGGAAAGTAAGTATTGACACAGTCAGTAGATTCAAATAGATGTAGGTCGCAGTAGTTATACAAAGATAAAGAGGCTTTTCCAGGACAGATTAGCATGAAGAGCTACATCAATCCACTCTTCGGACGACAAAAAGATGACCTGGTGTCTAATACTGTTCTAACCGGGAAACATATCAGATTCTTCCTTATATAGCTTCAATTCTGGACGAGTGAGGAAGAAGACATCACCTACACAGTGTCCCGATGCCAACAGAGCTGCCGACTCGTACGAGATAACACCTTGTTTCTTTGTATAATGACAGTGTGGAAGAGTCTGCTTTCCGAGATTAGTAGACACCAAGAGCATAGACCGGCTAGAAGCAGAGGCGTTTTTGTTAGGAGACTTCACGCTACTTTTTAACAAAAATCACCAAGAGATCCCTTCTCACCACTGTCAGTTTCAGAATGCCCTGACGGGTCCAAGAAGTACAAAATTTTTGTAATCAATGGCTCAACATTTTCGTAAATTCTTAAATAATTGAATGTGATATGTTAACCTGACATAATCAGGAAGGCAGTTCTCCAGTTCCTCAGTCTCATAACGATATGACTAGAAAAATTGTAATCCTTTCAGCTGACCCCGCAATTAGCCTACCAATTCATATGAATTCACAATTAAACATGTATCCAAAATTTAAATACGACTGATCTGTTCTGTATTCATTCCCCCATCACTGTTAATTACCATTCATGTTTCTTTGTCCACAATAAATGTAGCTTCAAAGCTGACTGGTCCAAAATCTAAAGTGTAAGAGAGCTTCGACCATTTTAGTCACCTATTACAAACTTGATGACAAAATATACTCCCTGACAAAAAAATAAAGCACCCAGCAGGGAAGGAGGAAACGAATCAACGGATTGAGAGGGTATGCGATTTTATTTCAGTGATTACAAAATACTTGGGAGTATGAGCCCACTCGTCTGTATGACACTGAACCTCCTCTAGCCTCGTGCAGTCACTGATTTGGTTGGGAAGAACGTAAGCCAGGCTCCTGACGCAATTTGACCCATTACTATTTTCAATGGTTCTTGATATCGTGGATACTGTGGCACTAGGAAACGTTGATGTCCGAGTTGTTTCCATACAGTGGGGACATATCTGTGGATCTCGCAGGCCACAGGAGTATCCCAGTACCATATAAACAGTCCGTAGAGGCGCGTGTCGTGTGTGGACGAGCATTGTCGTGTTGAAAAGTGGCACCACAGTGCTGTCGCGTGAGAGTAACTCATGAGGACGCAGGACGTCCTTGATCTATCGTTGTGTCATTAGACGTCCCTCAGTCAACACAAACAGAGAACTCATACACCAGGATTAATACTTCTGTGCCTCTCCGAAAGACTGGAAGAGTGGTACCTCTCTTCAGGCTGAAGAATGACATCTGGTGTAGCGCAAAACTGCGATTCATCGTTGAACACAATGTGACTCCTTTCATCAGCAGTCCATGCTTCCTGGTCACAGCATTACTCCAAACGTAGCCCTTTTATGTTGCGATATTAAGGCACTACGCTTGTGACAGTTTCCTAGCCCGAGTGCTGCTAGTCTCTCAAAAGGGGTGCGTGATAACAGTGGGTTTTTTTTTCAGGAAATCCATTGCTTCTTCTCGGAAGGCAGTTACCCATATGAATGGGTTACAGAGTGCTTGGTGCACAGTAATGGAGGTCAGAAGCGATCGACCAGAACCTTGACAAGAGTATTCCCGCCCCCACGTTCCCATGCACTCCATCGTAGACCCACTATCACGTCCTAATGCAGCACAGTCCTGGATATTGCAAGATTTGACCAGGCAGCGAAATGGAGTCCCACAGTGAGTTCATCTTCAAATCTGGACAGATGCTGATAACGCTGTCTCAAAGGTGTACGTGGCATGTCCTCCACAGCGTTCACTCAACATCTGACGCTGTTCACATTCCTTACACAGGGTGTTTCAAAAATACCTCTGAAAATTTTGGGGACGGGTTTTTTACACCAAAACAAGAAAACCAACTTCATATAAACAGATGTCGGAAAATACTTCATTGTGGAATTATTAATGAAAGTTTACAAAATAGGGGCTGTATCTCGTCATTCGATGAAGAGTTTTTTCATTCAGGTGGTCTATCGCGTAGACCAATTGTTTAAGGTTGCTGCAAAGATAATAATCCAGTGGACTGAGTTCGGAGGAATGTGTAGGCTGTGGAAGTGGTTCTCCTCTATCTATCCATTTGTCGTGGTAGATACCAGGTAGGGCATCTCTAAGACGAGACTGAAATATGCTGGAGTTGCATCATGCATTAACCACGTGTTTCTTTTTATTTGCTGGGACACAGCTTCTAGTAGATCTTGGAGGATATTCCCAATAAAGCGCCTCTAGACAGCACCTGTAAGACGTGCTGGTTAAATGTATGACCCTACCAGACAGTCACAGTATTGCATCTCACACATTAATCTTAAACTGATACTGATGTATATCCTGCACTGTAGAATGAGAATAGCAATCGGCCCATCTATTATCGTTGTGGAAATTTGTTATTCAATTTCTTCAAAACGTATGTAAACAAGACTGAAGAGAAACTTCCTGGTAAATTTAAACTGTGTGCCGGACCGAGACTCGAACTCGGGACCTTTGCCTTTCGCGGGCAAGTGCTCTACCAACTAAGCTACCCAAGCACGACTTTCTTTCAGGAGTGCTAGTTCTGCACGTTTTGCAGGAGAGCTTCTGTTAAGTTTGGAAGGTAGGAGACGAGGTACTGACAGAAGTAAAGCTGTGAGGACGGGGCGTGAGTCGTGCTTGGGTAGCTCAGTTGGTAGAGTACATGCCTGCGAAAGGGAAAGGTCCCGAGTTCGAGTCTCGGTCAGGCACACAGTTTTAATCTGCCAGGAAGTTTCATATCAGCGCACACTCCGCTGCAGAGTGAAAATCTCATTCAAGACTGAAGAGACAAACAACGGATGGGCAGGTTGTGCAACAAATCATTGGCAAAAGTTCTCCCCTGGTGTGTGATCGGCAGGCGTAAAATGCTGCACACGTTTAATATGATACAGACACATGAGTCGCTTGTGAAGTATCCTCCATGCTGAAATTGGAGATATATCTCATACCAGCGCCACTTGTCTTGCATTGACTCTTCTTCGGCAGCCTGTAGAGTGTGCTCTTCCTGGTCGGGCGTACGAAGTTATGTGGTCTTCCTCGGTGCTATGGTGCTGTGGATTCTGTCTCGGCAACGTGACGATACATAACCCCAAAGGTTGGATGTCTCTGCTGTCTTCGGTCAGGAAACGCCGTCTGATACAACCGTACACTGTCGTGTACATTACGATTCGCTCTAATATACATAAAAGTCATGTCTGCCTGCTCACGAAGTGCGTGTCCTGCCTTTGATTTAATTCGCATGTAAGTAATGCACACGTCGAAGACAGACGAATTACGCATGTAAACAAGGTTCCCTTGTAACCCAAAGCAATTCAGAACACAACGAATCAAACGGTTGCATATACGAGCGAAGTTGTTAGGTTGTGCCTGAAAGCCGTTGAACGCCACCTGTCAGTAACAAACAGATCGTGAAGGATTTTGAGACATATGTTCATATGAACGTGTTTTCTTGTTTTGGTGCAAGCAACCAGTCCCCAAAGTTTGTAGCCGTCCGCTGTGGCCGAGCGGTTCTAGGCGCTTCAGTCCGGAACCACGCTTCTGCTGCGGTTGCAGGTTAGAATCCGCCTCGGGCATGGATGTGTGTGATGTCCTTAGGTTAGTTAGGTTTAAGTAGTTCTCGGTTCTAGGGGACTGATGACCTCAGAAGTTAAGTCCCATAGTGCTCAGAGCCATTTGAACCATTTGATGACCATTCGCTGCCAATCTCGAACAACTTCGCTCTGCTGGACAGTAATACTGTGGAATATAACGCTGTTTTATTATTCAGCTGTTGTCACTCGGTATCTTGGGATCAGCCATGTGTTAGGGTTATCCGTGCAGATCAGCATGATTCACGTTCGGAAGCTTTCGGCAGCCACGTTGGCTGCTACTGAGCTGTTACACAGCTTGCACAGCGAGTACCCGGTATGGCGACCTCACAAATCGCAACAGGTAAGCTTTGTCGTTCGGCCCGTGCTACTGTTTGCATTGTACAAATGTCATGGTTAGCGTCTTATCATTCTCTCGTTCAACCATTCCTCGCTCTTTAGGGACTGAACTTCATTGTGTTTTAAGCATTTTCTTGCGTCAATTCTTTGTCCTACAGAAAGGTGGCTTCACGCGAAGTCACTCAGATTTGTGAGTGCATACTATAAAACACGTGACAGGACTACCTCAAATTCGTGTTGCAGCAGTGTACAAAGTGATGCAGCTGTTCTTACTACCTACGGGTTTTATGCAACCCGCAACACCTTCAGATACCACATGCAAGATTTTCATATTCTCTCGCTCACTATGCGCAAGCTATTAGTCCTAAAGAATAAATCAACAGAACCTTTTTTAGGAAATTTTATGTAGTTAAATTTTGTACTGGGATACGTTTTCGTCAGAGGCCGTGATTTTCAAATTATTCATGAAAAACCTACAAAAGTGACCTTCAAACGCGTTTTTCCCATGACTCGAAAACGTGACCTCCAGCGAAAATATATTGCACTATAAAGTGTCACAATATTAAATTTCCTAAAAAAGGTTCTGTTCATTTTTATGTAGGATTAATAGTTTGCTTGCAGCAAGCAAGTGAATATGAAAATTTGAAGGCATTGTAGTTTCCATAAATCCCATAAATAGGGGCAGCTGGATGTCCCCTTACATGCAAATTATTTTTACTGCTTATCATGTTCTGTAAGTTTCCCACTGTCCCTTTATCTTTAAATAAAGCTATCACTTAGGTAACGAAACAGCTGCTAAGATAAGAAGTCTGACACCTTTGTGGTTCAGGGACCACAGACTAGGAGATAGGTGTAACTTCCTATCTGAGAGAGGCGATAGGTGGAACAACAGCGTACTGCATCAGTCAGCCAGTTCCCACAAAAGACCATCATTGACACTGGTAACTACACTAAATACCAAAAACATTAATGCACTCCAGTGGCCATTATACCCGTCACAGAGAATTTCAGCTATTATCATTTACATACCCACCAATGGTGTGTATCTGTATGCAGTGACATTGGTTTATAACTATGTGTTCCAGATGCTTCATTTTTTTGTCTGACATTATACATTTGTTACCATATACTTCAGCAGGTGTCCCATATGGTGGTCGAATCATCTACCGTATCTCTACGGAACACTGAAATGTCCAGTTACTCTAAAGTGAACACCCATCAAGAGCCTGAATAACCTCGTTGTACAGCGCGATCGCTGCGATGTGCCGGAAGAGAGTCAGTGACGATCTGCAAGATACCGACAGGCTGTGGAGCCACGTTATCTACAGTGCCATAGTCAGGAATGTTAGGTTTCTCGGTGTAGGATTCATGGCCCGAAAGACCCGATCTAGGTGGTCATAAGGATTCTTGGTTGGGTTTAAATCCAAGGAGCTTTGTGGCCAGGGGAATACGGTAAACTCATCCTGGTGCTCTTACAAGGGAACCTCCCCATCGCACCCCCCTCAGATTTAGTTAGACGTTGGCACAGGGATAGGCCTTGAAAAGCTGAACACAGATCAATCGAGAAAACAGGAAGAAGTTGTGTAGAACTATGAAAAAAATAAGCAAAATATACAAACTGAGTAGTCCATGTGCAAGATAGTCAACATCAAGGAGAGTGTAAGCTCAGGAGCGCCGTGGTCCCGTGGTTAGCGTGAGCAGCTGCGGAACGGGAGGTCCTTGGTTCAAGTCTTCCCTCGAGTGAAAAGTTTAATTTTTTGTTTTCAGACAATTATTATCTGTCCGTCCGTCCGTCCGATGCGATCACTTTTTTGGGAGTGATTATCACATCCACAAGAAAACCTAAATCGGGCAAGGTAGAAGAATCTTTTTACCCATTCGCCAAGCGTACAAGTTAGGTGGGTCGCCAACATATTGCTGTCATGTGACGCACATGCCGTCACCAGTGTCGTATAGAATATATCAGACGTGTTTTCCTGTGGAGGAATCGGTTGACCTATGACATTGCGATCAAATGTTTCCGGTTCCCATTGGAGAGGCACGTCCTTTCGTCTACTAATCGCAGGGTTTTGCGGTGCGGTCGCAAAACACAGACACTAAACTTGTTACAGTGAACAGAGACGTCAATGAACGAACTGACAGATCATAACTTTACGAAAATAAAGAAAGTAAACTTATCATTCGAGGGAAGATTTGAACCAAGGACCTCTCGTTCCGCAGCTGCTCAGGCTAACCACGGGACCACGGCGCACCTACGCTTTCATTCTCCTTGATGTTGCCTATCTTGCGCATGGACTACTCAGTTTGTATATTTTGCTTATTTTTTCATAGTTCCACACAACTTCTTCCTGTTTTCTCGATTGATCTGTGTTCAGTTTTTCAAGACCTATCCACTGTGCCAACGTCTAACTAAATCTGAGGAGGGTGTGATGGGGAGGTTCCCTTGTTAGAACCACACATGTACGCCGAGAGCTGCGTGGCACGTTGTATTGCCTTGGTGGTAGATGCCATCGTGCCGAGGAAAAACAAACTGCACCTAGGAGTACACGTGGTATAGATGCATACTTGTGTTGATCCATTGTGCCTTCCAGAATCACGAGATCACTCAGGGAATGCCAGGAAAACATTTACCCAGGCAAAGCGCCAGCCTTCGGCGTGGATTCTTCTGACGATTGTTGGAGAATATTTGCTTTCAGACGTTTCACGCCATATACGTCAATGGCTACACTACTGGCCATTAAAATTGCTACACCATCAAGATGACGTGCTACAAACGCGAAATTTAGCCGACAGGAAGAAGATGCTGTGATATGCAAATGATTAGCTTTTCAGAGCATTCACACAAGTTTGGCGCCGGTGGCTACACCTACAACGTGCTGACATGAGTAAAGTTTCCAACCGATTTTTCATACACAAACAGCAGTTGACCAGCGTTGCCTAGTGAAACGTTGTTGAGATGCCTCATGTAAGGAGGAGAAATGCGTACCACCCCTTTTCGACTTTGATAAAGGTCGGATTTTAGCCTATCGCGATTGCGGTTTATCGTATCGCGACATTGCTGATCGCGTTGGTCGAGATCCAATGACTGTGAGCAGAATATGGAATCGGTGGCTTCAGGAGGGTAATACGGAACGCCGTGCTGGATCCCAACGGCTTCGTATCAATAGCAGTCGAGATGACAGGAATTTTATCCGCGTGGCTGTAACGGGTCGTGCAGCCACGTCTCGATCCCTGAGTCAACAGATGGGGACGTTTGCAAGAGAACAACGATCTGCACGAACAGTTCGACGACGTTTGCAGCAGCATGGACTATCAGCTCGGAGACCATGGTTGCGGTTACCCTTGACGCTGCGTTACAAAAAGGAGAAGATGAGATGATGTACTCAACGACCAACCTGGGTGCACGAATGGCAAAACGTCATTTTTTCGGATGAATCCAGGTTCTGTTTACAGCATCATGATGGTCGCATCCCTGTTTGGCGACATCGCGGTGAACGCACATTGGAAGCGTGTATTCGTCATCGTCGCCATACTGGCGTATCACCCGGCGTCATGGTATGGGGTGCCATTGGTTACACGTCTCGGTCACCTCTTGTTCGCATTGACGGCACTTTGAACAGTGGACGTTACATTTCAGATGTGTTACGACCCGTGGTTCTACCCTTCATTCGATCCCTGCGAAACCCTACATTTCAGCAGGACAATGCACGACCGCATGTTGCAGTTCCTGTACGGGCCTTTCTGGATACAGAAAATGTTCGACTGCTGCCCTGGCCAGCACAATTTCCAGATCTCTCGCCAATTGAAAACGTCTTGTCAATGGTGGCCGAGCAACTGGTTCGTCACAATACGCCAGTCACTACTCTTGATGAACTGTGGTATCGTGTTGGAGCTGCAAGGGCAGCTGTACCCGATCACGCCATTCAAGCTCTGTTTGACTCAATGCCCAGACGTATGAAGGCCGTTAATACGGCCAGAGGTGGTTGTTCTGGGTATTGATTTCTCAAGATCTATGCACCCGATTTGCCTGAAAATGTAATCACTGTCAGTTCTAGTATAATATATTTGTCCAATGAATACCCGTTTATCATCTGCGATTCTTCTTGCAGTAGCAATTTTAATGGCCAGTAGTGTATCTGTCCGATGGAGCATTAAACGTGATTCATCTGAAAAGGTTACCTGAGCCATCTAGCGGACGCGCTGTTGTAGCACTACCGTGCAAATTGCAGCCTTCGTCGCCGATGGGCAGCATTCTGCATGGGTGCACGAAAGAGGCGTTTGCTGTGGAGGCCTTTACACAGTAACGTTTGCTGAACGGACATTGAGGAGACACTCTTGGTAGTCCCCTGGTTCGCCTGGGTAGTCGGGTCCTCCACAGCTTCAAATCTGGCTCACGAAATGTGTTACTAATTTGTTTTCGGATATAAACTTTATTGTCAATACAATCTGAAAGAAACATATATTACAATGAAGAGACGTCCATGGAGATTTGTTATAACTCAGCACATGCTCAATATGTCCACCATTTCGTTTCCTAACTTCCTTCAAACGAACGCTGAAGTTAGTGATTACCCTACGGCATACGTCTTCCGTAATTTCACTGCACGCTTGAAGAATAAGTCTTCTGAGCTCCATTAAATTCCAAGCTTCTTGCTACTGCCTTGCCCTTCAACAGGCAGTGGTTCATGGAAGATGGAGCAAGGCCACATACTGCAAACACTGTGTTGGAGTTTTTACACGAGCATTTCGACATGCGGATCATTTCACTCAGGTTTCCAATAAAATGGCTCTGAGCACTATGGGACTTAACATCTGAGGTCACCAGTCCCCTAGAACGTAGACTTACTTAAACCTAACTAACCTAAGGACATCACACACATCCATGCCCGAGGCAGGATTCGAACCTGCGACCATAGCGTCAGGTTTCCAGGTCACTTCAGTGACGGACCAAATTGGCCCCCCAATATTCCAGACCTGAATCCATGTGACTTTTTTCTTTGGGGGTACCTAAAGAAAAAAATTTTCCCGAAACGTCCACGTGATTTAATGGAGCTCAGAAGACTTATTCTTCAAGCTTGCAGTGAAATTACGGAAGACATTTGCCGTAGAGTAATCACTAACTTCAGTGTTCGTTTGAAGGAAATTAGGAAACGAAATGATGGACATATTGAGCATGTTCTGAGTTAGAACAAATCTCTATGGACGGCTCTTCATTGTAGTATATGTTCCTTTCAGATTGTATTGACAATAAAGTTTATATTCAAAAACAAAATGGTAACACATTTCGTGCGCCATCCTGTATTTTAAGCATAGCGACACGCCAACTCTTTAATAACATAGCCGTTTCGTAGGTGCTTCTACCTCTGGCCCGAAATTCAATGCTCATGTCCTTTTGAACGTTAGATAAATCGCTCCGTTTCTGCGTTACGACAATTACTGCACTGTTTTTTGACCCCCCCCCCCCCCCGCCCCCACCAGAAACACGCTTTATGTATTGCACGGTGACGTCGAACGTAGGCGGTGGTCACATCAGTGTGACGGGGCCGTGTAGTAAAACGTGAAGGGAGTGGCCTAGCCCCTTCGGCCGCAGCACCATAAGAGCGTTACGCAGGCTCGCTGGCTGGCAGAGGAGAAATGCTGACAAATCGCGGCCGGCTCAGGTCGACTCGCTGCCCGCACGGCCGCCTTTAAAATTCGCGGCGGGTGCGCGCTGCACTTAATATGCGGCACGAGCCAGCGGCGGCGGCTGTCTGGCGCGGCGTTTAGCACATCTTCCCCACACCCGCCCAACCCCGCACCAACCGTCCACTGGAATTCCTTCCCCCTACCCCCGACCCCCTCCCCCTTCTCCCAGGCAATTTCCTGCGCCGTTCACCGTCTGGCGAGTACCGCCAAACTGGTTAACACTTCGCGCCGTACCTGCCCCGTGAGCACTTACTGTCTCCCGCGAGCGCAATTGGCACACAGAATTCCTTCCTGTTCTCCTTGTCCTCATTTTCCATTTATTCTTTGCTCTGTCTCCCCTCTGCCAGTTGTAAAATCGCTCTAGCAACGTCGCACCCGAATACTGAGAAGATCAAAATCGTAGTCTACTCGTGCTGGAGACGACTGCCGATCGTTTCATATTTCCCTGCGACTCGTAAGTATTTTGTCGTCTGTTCTCCAACTTTCCATGAAAATCAGCCTTCTAACTCCCTTAATGGGACGAGAACGTTTCGATGCGTTCTTGGAATACGACGAAATAGTCAGTGCTCTGTATCAAATTTCACTATTCACGGTGTCAATGACTATGGTAAGTGCTTGTGCAATTTAATGTTATCTGTCTTTAGTTGGGGAATAGCATGGGGTGAAACAAACTGAGCAGATGATGCAAATGCTATAACATTTGTGAGACTCCCAACATCTGTGATGGACATAGTGTAACTTCTGCTAGGTTTGTCGTATTTATGAAATACCAGCCAACAAATACGTGTATGATTGGTGTTTCGCTTCTGCTCATACCACGAAGAGATTACCTATTTCGGCGTTAGACAGATGGACTTGCTATATTTTATTCGTATTTGACTACTACAGGGCTAGCGCCCAAATTAGTGCTTCTCTTGTAATTTGAAATTCCGTTTCACCACCTTAAATTATCAGAATATTCTGTGAATTTTTCTTTCATATGGGACCTTTTTTCTGCTAATGAAAAACTGTCTGACTGCAGTCCACAATACAGTGATCTGATAACTCAGAGGTACTTGCTTAGGAAACGTCTATTAATTACCTGACGCAGTTTCTTTAAAATTTCAACCCTCCCCGACAGGTGAGATTTGGTGAGATGTGGTGGGGCCTCCTCTCACCCCCACGCGAGATTTAACCCGTAGTCGCTTAAACAATTAATTCTTTTCTGTTTCTTTTAAACTTTGTCTGTAACACTTTAATAAAACCATGTTTCATTTATAAAGTGTATTAAACAGTTTTTTTAACAGTACTTTATTTTAAACATCCCAACCTCAAGTACTATTTGGACAGGCAGACACACAGAGACAGACGTACAAAAATGCTTCATGTAAATGCTGTTAAGCTTTTTGATGGATCCCTAAAAAATTGACCTTTTATTCGTATATTATACAGGTTCGGAATTGCATACTTTCTGCAATAAACGTGTTTACAGGAGGTGTCCATTAATGACAATGCACCCTATTCCCCCCGGCATAAGTAACGACACACCCTTTGATGTATACCCATTTATTGTTGTACCTGCTGGTACGCATTGAAGACGTGACCCTGTAGTGTCCGCACATCGTTGATTGGCGTGGCGTAGACCAATTCCTTCAAGCATCCCTATAACCAAGAGTCTAGGGGATTGAGATGTGTTGGAGTCCTGAAATTTCTGCATCAGATGTTCGCGCACGTTGTGACGAAAGTGTGTTGATGCACCATCATGCATGAGCTGCATTTGCATTCGTTGCTGCACTTGCACAGCCTCCGGCAACGTAGGAAATACATTGATGAGAAAATCCAGATAACGCACTTTGTGGTAGCACATATGGTCCTTATATTGCTTGAGGAATTACATCTGCTCATATATTATGGAAATTCACACGATGTTTTGTGAACCCTGCTTCATCGGTAAATAACATCTTGGATGTGAACAGCGGATCTGCGACATACTTCTGCAAAATGGTTCAAATGGCTGTGAGCACTATGGGACTTAACTCCTGAGGTCATCAGTCCCCTAGAACTTAGAACTACTTAAACCTAAATAACCTAACGACATCACACACATCCATGCCCGAGTCAGGATTCGAACCTGCGACCGTAGTAGACGCGCGCTTCCAGACTGTAGCGCCCAGAACCGCTCGGCCATCCGGCCGGCATACTTCTTCAACAGCTATTGATAGAACCGCCATATGCCATGACGATCCTGTGGCTTTAGGGCCTGAACGCACTGTACTTGATATGGGTACAGGCATGGTTCATCAAGTACCCCCTCCCTCACCACCACCACCACCACCACCACCACCACCACAACCACCACCATCACCACCACCACCCCCAGATAAGAGAGTGTGACACGGCTTCTGCTGCTGATAATCATCGCATACCGGTGCCAGGGGTTTCTTCCAACGAACGTAGCGCTCGCTCCTCCATCTCAGGCGTGCGAACAGTGCGTGGCCTTCCACTGTCAGTCTTCCGAGATGCAAGGGTATCTGTGTCCCTGAGACGCTAGAAAGTCTGCTGAACAGTTTATCAGAGGGCACGCTGCGCTGTGGATATTTTTAGCGCAGTAGTCACGGGCTGGCGGGCTATGTCCATCTGCTAAACCAGAGCAGAATATCATATCCGCCATTTAACTTGTCGAGTAGTAGGCTTCCACTGCTACTAAATGGTCAGTTTCAAACAGAAATTGGGGGAAACTAGCCTATGTGGAATCTTGCAGTCTACTGTAAGTTTAGTGTGCCACAAAATGTTTCTGGGTCACCACCTAATTTGATTAAAATTGGGAAAACTTAATATAAGTATTGAATTAATTACTGAATTGGTAAGCATAACTGACCTGTTAATATTAATAAAATGATCCAAGTGAATATATGGAATGAGCATATGGGATCAATTTAAGTACAAAGAATAAATCAAATAATTCGGAACAAGCAGGATCTTGAGCCTCAACAAAAAGAATAAAATAATCAGACAAAAGTCTGCAAATACAAGGTCTGCCTTTTACGCTTCAGGAACGGCAGGTGTGATGTATTAAAAATAATCTTACAAACGGGTATGGATTTGTGTGATAAACAGTCATCACAGTTTAATATAGTTTGTTAAAATTAAACTTCATATTAAAAATTCACGAAGTAATTCTAAGCTATGATCTGTCATTGCCTGTATTTAATTAATTAACTCATTTATATCAATATTATATTCAGTGCTAAGGTATATTGCGGTGATAACTGAAATATTAGGCGCGCATGGAGGAAGTTCATACAAACATACGCGATTCACACACACAAGAATGGAGATAAAAAGAATTTTGCCCATCGCAATAAGTCAAAGTCTCAGAGGTTCATTCCACGCGATTCACACACACAAGAATGGAGATAAAAAGAATTTTGCCCATCGCAATAAGTCAAAGTCTCAGAGGTTCATCCCTATATCTGTGATTCAATTACTGTGAATAGGAATACTATGGAACACTTTCCAACAAAGACATTTATCTGCATCATCTTCCACAGGATACTAATATGCTCAGACGTGAGACACCTGCAAATGCCGTGAATACTCATGAACAAAGCAAAATTACTAAGACTCGCGAAAACTTCAAGAACACATATGTAAACCCTGTAGACAGAAGAACCAATAAAATATCACTGTGGAATTAAGAACAAAACTTATTGAAGGTGGTATTGAAATTACACACAGTGATGGTTCAAATGGCTCTGAGCACTATGGGACTTAGCATCTGTGGTCATCAGTGCCCTAGAACTTAGAACTACTTAAACGTAACTAGCCTAAGGACATCACACACATCCATGCCCGAGGCAGGATTCGAACCTGCGACCGTAGCGGTCGCGCGGTTCCAGACTGAAGCGCTTAGAACCGCACGGCCACACAGGCCGACTACAGACAGTGAAATCACCACCATGTAGTATGAAAAAAAGCTATACAAAAATTCAAACGAAACGAAAAGCAGAAGAAATGAAGCACATACGCACGAGAAAAGTTCTCACACACGTTCCAGTTAAAAGAGAAGTCAGACAACAGAATTTTAAACCTGTGCTGGAGTAACGAACTTCCTGTACCACGTGTTCTGCTTACACAAAGCGAGGACCGGAAAAACGTACTACTTACAGAAAAATATGAGCTGAAAAATGTAAGAATTCGACTTACGAACTTGACAGTGAAATTGCAGATCAAATGTTAACATCAGTTGCAATAGCTACACATAATCACGCATTAACGCCCTCTGTAATCTGGTTTGGCAGGATAGAGCGGGTCAGGTTATGGTTGTGAAAAGGGGCCAAAATGAGTTACAGTTAGTTGCTCAAACACACAAACTTTATTTTCCTAAAAACACTTAATCACACATGCCCTTAAAGGGACTCAAAACAATACGGCTAAAAGCCCGAACACAAGTTATTACAATTGCTTTAAGAAATACACGCGGCTGAAGGCCTTACTTAAAATATTTCACGAAAATGGTCGGCTGAAGGCCACATACTGAACATGGAACAACTCAAATCTTAAGGCCTGGATAGTTGGGATTTCCAATAGAGCAAAAAACCCCATTAAAAAGAATTAATTTAAGCGAGACTCTTCAAAGTTTTAATTTAAGTTGGCTGAAGGCCTTATTTCAAAATTGAAACAAACTAAATTAATAGACTGCTGAAGGTCTCGCATAGTACTTGGGACTAAAATGAAAATCACAATGTAAAACCAACAGAACACTGGTGCTCAGAAGTGTTCCGAGCGTCGGCCTGAGAAGGTAGCTCTAACATAAGGTGAGGTAAGACAGGCAGCCAAGAACTGAAGTTAAATAATCGAATGGCAACCCGAACTAGGGACGGACCAAGGACCGATCAACAATTTAACCAATTCCCTTCCGTCCGACCAACGGTATAACGAAGGAAAATATCGGCTGAGGACGAGGATACGAACAGCACTACGTCTGCAGGAACTGGCGTCTAAAAACAGCCCAGGGAGCAACAACCCGCAAATGAACGAAGAGAGTCACAATAGTTGAGGTTCCATAACAGATTAACTGATCACTCAACTTCAGCGTCCAGGTTCGCTGGGCAACGAACTTCGTCGCTCTCGCAGCTAACGCATCACGATCCGACAGCGCGTGCACGCCGCCAGCGGTCCGGGCCTGGGCCCGCGCCGCGGAGACTTTCTCGCTGCTCCGTCCCAACCGACTGACCGCCTGCAGCACGCAGACAGTATTAAAACAGCTGCTCAGTCAAACCACACAAGTTACACACGGTTCCACGAAACACTTCCACAAACAACTCGAACAATACTAAAACGGTCACTTTGGAACAACAAGGACGAATCACAAGTCGACACAGAAAGAACCCAGAAGCGGTCGGCGACCAAATACACGTCGTCCGATGAGACGACCGATCAAACGACCAACCAAGGTCGTCCCAACTAAAGTTATGTGTGTGGGCAACGGTTGGCCAAGTCATGGCTGTCCGGACCTCACTGCTTCTCCATCCCCAACTCCCTTGATGTCCGTTCGCAACTCGGACACACGACGACCCGGAGACACTGCCTCGGACCTAACCATGCAGAGGGAACACCGGCTCATTGGCCACCCGACATCTCTGCACAAGGAAGGAACCGACCCAAGTCCCGCAAGATGACCAACTTAAGGGACCTGGAAGCTGTCAGAAGACCAAAATACACGTCGCCCGATGAGGTGACCGACCGAACGACCAACCAACGGTCGTCCCCGCTCAAGTCTCCTTCCGCCGGACAGTGCATGTGTGTCGCCAACGGTCGGCGAGTACTGGGTGTGCAGACCTTACTGGAGCTCCATCCCGACTCAACTCCCAACACACGACGACCCGGAAATACTAGCGGTCGCTCCAAAGAGAGTACGGCAGTGTTCTTATCGATAAACGCTGCTGCTGCCACTCACGGGCAGGCAAGCGAGCAACTTAGTGAAGCCAGTAAATCGAATAAAAAACGAGGCGGCAGTACCGTAAACACAAGATGACGAGCAATAAACGGTATGAACATGATCCGCGTAGGGCTCACACTAATCAGGGGCAAGTCGCTCTTAAGAGTACCTCACCGAAGGTCCAGTTGTGAGTACCGAGAGCACGCTCTAACAGCAACGAACTTCCCACAGGTAGTCAGGTAGCCGAAAGTGAGGAGAGGGGTCCTTTCCGCCATCAACCTAACTACTGTCAAATGACTGCCGAAAGGATACCAGTTTCTTTGCCTTGACTGAGAAAGCTACGTTGGCTACACTGTTGCTACCACAGCAGACAGCCTGATGCTGTATTACTACCATAAAGAAGACAAATTCAACGTGCACACTCACTGACTCATTCAGTCTAAATGGTTTAGGTGGCTCTGAGCACTATGGGACTTAACATCTGAGGTCATCAGTCCCCTAGAACTTAGAACTACTTAAACCTAACTAACCTAAGGACATCACACACATCCATGCCCGAGGCAGGACTCGAACCTGCGACCGTAGCGGTCTTTGCGGTTCCAGACTGAAGCGCCTAAAACCGCTCGGCCACAACGGCCGGCCTCATTCAATCGTTGATTTGGGTTTCCCCGTACTGGTGACCGTATGTGCCCTGTTTTTCTGAGCTTGTCAGCGCTCTTGGATAGTCTAATGTTTGACTTTAGGGCTTCAGATTATTCCTTTACGTAAATTTTGCAGCCTGAAAGGCGTTCTTGCGCGGTCGCTAGTTGAAGTTACAACATGTAGTCCCGTTACAGAAGAGCATAGTGTCTGCTTTGCACTGTAATCTAACTGCTGAATCAGATGTTTCTGACGCTCTCTCTTGTCCACTCTGTAGATATGAGCTCACTGCTTGTTTGTACTTCAGTTCTTCCGAGTGCTGATATCGGTTACGCCGTCAGTGCATACCCGATGAGCATGCTTTACTTAAAATTGTCCTTGTCGGGTTCCAACAAAATTTTATTTCATGCACTTACTATAATAAAATAATATTATATACACTTAAATAATAAAAAATAATGTAATGAAACATTGGTGCCGGAAATTGAAGCAAACTGGAATTCAAGCCGACAACTGGAAAACGTACTGACAACATGTTCTCACGCTCCATCTTCCCTTTGACTAACGGCATGTGGTAAAATAATCCCAAACTGCCCTCAGTTGGTCTGCTATATTCCGTAACGCATTTATAAGATCCTACTGTGCTTCTCGTCGTCCAACTAAGAACTCCTGCAGTCACAATAGTGTAGGATTTAGGTCTTAGGTGCCGATGAGTGGCACGGAACCCTGGTTCCTGTAATGTTAACGTTTCCAGTCTTGCACCGGTGGTGCTGTCTGTCAAAATCTGTAACAGTCTAGGTGCAGCTGTCTGCCCATCTATCACATTTCAACGATTCTGTACCCTTTTAAGATCATCATTATGGTTCACTTGGTGCTTTGCATATTCTGCATCAATCTCGTCGCTAATTCTCGTACCGTCCTTGTGTTATTCAATACAGTCTGCTACAAGTTCACTAATTGCGTGATATACCATTCTACATTAGCCTGTGTAGCTGCTTGTACCTGGCCTAGGGTGCTGTTTAAATTCTGAAATCTTCATCTGCTGTCCCTAACACTGTCCTCAAAAGTTTTCTGCCTTCGTTTATCCATCCTCTCTTTCTCCGAAACAGTGTTCTTCTATGCTCCCTTCTGTAACTATACTTTCACAAAATATTAAAGTCCAATAACAATGCATTATTTATAAATTTGGGCAAAATCACATCTTTATGTATTCACTGTTTCACGCTACAATTCAGTGGTGTGCTTCTTCGTTCACAAAGCATCCTAAGCCTCAGTAGCTCCAGGGAGATTCAGTTTGTCACCAACAACACAAACGATTACTGAAGGACAATTAATCACAGCTGTAGTCGCCGCTCAGTGTGGTTAGTTTCAAAGTAAGCTGTTTTATTTATCCTTTACGTGACGATAAATTCTCGTAATCACTGTTAGACAGCACTGCACTAATTCAGTGCAGGTCTATTTCTCTACTTCAGAAATAGCAACTGGTCGTTCTCTTCAGTCTTTCGATGTGTGTCTACAAGCAACTGTTTTACGCCAAGCTCTAATTAACCGATTTTAAATACGATTGTAAACATTTTAGAAATTCTGCAATGAATCATACTAACAAGGACCGTTCACTGGGGATGGGACGAATGCTATCTACTAATGACACTCCATTGTTTGCAGTTGCACATTTGGGAGATCACATCTTATCGAACTGTAGCGCTATGCTAGATGAGTACTCGTATCAAAGTGGCATATGCAAACATCAGTAATAATAGTCTACGCCAATATGTCGTTCCCTTTGCCAGATTAATTCTGGATATTAAACTTTCTCCCTCTTCATCCACACTACACAGGACATCTCACGGTGTATTAGGAAAGGTATCTCGGGCATTGCGCATGTTTCTCGAATTTTTCGCGAATTGTGTGTGGGAAGAACAACTGTATCGTGGACTTACATGGTCTCTAATTTCTCTGATTTTTCTTGTTACGTTCGTCTCGCAAGATACATGCTGAGATTTAATATGGTCCAACATGTCACTAATCATATGCTCTGAGTATAGCGACAGTAAATAATCCAGTGTTGCACATCACCTCTCGTGCAGGGAACGTCACTAGCGTATAATGTGCATATTCATCACGTGCCAGTGCTTAGAACACGAACCTATGGAAAGCGTGCTGCTCTTCTTTGGATCTTCTCTGTCATCTCTATTAATACTGCCTGCTAGGGTCCTAATCCGATGAAAAATATTTGAGGCTCAGTCGAACGAGATATCTGTAAGCCAGCTCTTTTGTGACTGATCTACGTTTCCTTCGGACTTTGCTTGGCTCTCTTTCGACGACAAACGCTCCAGACGTAGACTATTCGACATTTTATGGTTGTAATTGTTTTCCAATAACAGCCTGCCAATTATGTGATTGAAGAATAGTGATTATTATTGACTGTTCAATGCAATACACTAACTTTATTTATGCCTTGAGGTCAACTCCCAGTAGCGACACCCAGTATCAATATTCTATCAGTTTGTTACTTATTCCTGTTGCTCCGATCTTCCTATATACAACAACATCAAACGTGAACAACATTACAGACACTCCGACGCTACTCACCAGATCATTCAGCTATCTTGATGTAAAGGGTACACTACACACTACACTTCACTGTGGCACGAACAGCATTTCATTCAACTCTGTATTTGAAAGACGAATATAGTGACCTGCGTCTCATAAGACCGTTTGTGTTTGAAATCTATGCTGTTTCCTACAAAAAATATTTTCGTTCTTAAGTAAGGTCACAACTGATGTGACTCCGAAGGCTTTCCCGGCCTAATAATTGATAATATTCTTCTCGGGTGTGCAGCCATTTCATAACGTCAGCTTGATACAATATTTCAGTGGTTCAACTGGCCGTCATCTTCAGATCTCGCCGGAGATTGTGTACCAGCACTCTCACCTGAAGATAGCGGCCAGTTGGACCACTGAAATATTGTATCAAGCTAACGTTATGAAATGGCTGCACACCCGAGAAGAATATTATTGAGGTCACAACTGACGGTCGTGATACGTCTTTCATTTTATTTAGCAAACCATATCGGCATATATTTATGCACATCTGCCTGATAACCTTTCTTAAAAATAAGAATGGCCCCCAACTGCACCTTTTTCATGTAGCTTGGATCGCTTTGTTGTTCCAGCGAGTTCTAATAAACTAGTATCAATATGACAGCACACTCTTTCGAGTGAGCTATGCAGAATCGTACGGATATCCCATAATGTTCAGTTGCCTTTCCTTTCTCAAGCAATTTTAGTTCATCTTCTGTTTCACGATGATGTAATTCACTGTCTGTAACTCGTGCTATGACCTGAAAGGAGATGATGTATTACGACCTTCTGTAGAGTAAGATTTCTAAATCTTTTCTGTGTCATCATCCGCTATCGATGCCATTCCTGACTAACTTTATTGATGATTTTGATCCGTTTATCGTTTTTGTCTGAAACTAAAAACTCTTAGCATTTTCAGTTAGGTCTGTAGAATAATTCTATGTTAGAATCCATGAAATGCTTCTCGCATTGTTACCTTGACTCTCATTTTGGCTTGGTGTTACTTTAGTTTTTCAACAATGCTTTGCATCTGTTTCAGTCTGCGACTAACCTCTTTATGCATTCATGCAACTCCCCACCATGGCTATTGATCAGGGAGAGTCTTTTCCACTCCCTGTAAGCTCTCTCAGCAAATACATGTCCAAGTCGGATTTTATAATCCCCTTGTACACTGATAATTTACAGTTTTGTCTCCAGAGATGAATGTGTGATCTTTGACTGGCTAACAACAAATAATTGTACCATACTGCGCGTGAAAAAGGTAGTAGAGATTTAAAATACCGGTTCAGTTGTAAGAGCTGCTTTTTTTTATGCTTAGACCGCGACCGGATTCAGGCTTTTACATGCTATCATCATGTGTTAAACTGAAGATAAACAAGAGACAGAAGCTAATAATAATTTTTGCGCGCAGTAGTACGCGTGAAAAAAAATAGAAAAGAAGATTTTTAGAAAACAGCGGTCAAGCTAGGTTCGGTAAAACTTAAATACAGAATGGAATGAACACCAGGGCACTTACACTTTATACCGCGAGTCTGAGTGCCGCAATAGACGAATATATGATGCGGTGTACCACCAGCGAGCGTAGAGCACGAAGTAGCGCACACGAAGGAAGAAGCAGACTGATAAACTATATTGGCAAAAGTGCTGCCACCTGTTACATGGAAGAATAAAGCGGGACCAACCAGCCTGGGCGTTCACAATGTGAATTAGTCATGAGTTAAGGAACTTACGCATGCGCAATTTCTACTAAAGAAACATTTTGCTGCTATACAAAATACCTCAGTCCTCACTGTCAAAATCCCCTGTCAAAATCCCCTATACAGTTTACTACACAGCAGAAAATGCAATAAAGGGACACATTGAAAATAGGAGCAATACATCACCATAATAAAACTGCTAACTAAAAGTCGGCGATTCAATAATATTTATGTAAAATAAGATGTGAGAAAACTTCCAATGTTTCCCTTTAGTGCTATTGCTGCTAGCTTTAAATTGTACACGGGTTTTTGACAGTGGGGACTTCAAGGTTTAGCTACCTTCCATCTTTTTTTGTAGCAAGATGCTTTTAGTAGACATGGCACATGGCAGATGCCAGACAGGGGGATTACAAGAAACCTCAGTAAGTGTAGTCCACTCACGAAGATATCTCGCGACTCAATCGTTCGACAAATACTTCAGCGTCGCTCCTTAATAAAGGATCCTTACCAGGTATACTGACAGTAAGGTGGATCGTATGAAGAGCATGGGCTATTTTAGTAAGAGAGAGGGTGTAGGGGAAATACCCTCCAACTTCGATAGTAGACGCTACAAAAGACGTGTGCATCGGGATGTAGTTTACCGTTAAAATTTCAGGAGCATTCCTAACAGAGTACACGAGTCTACCATTATGTATATACATAATTTTACATGTTGGTAATTGGAAACTGTGTGTGCCAAACCCCCTCTCTAGTAGTGTGAAAGCAAGTACTTTTACATTCCGATTACAGTATCGCCCACGTATTTCGATCTATAATAGCCTTTGCCACGCTATTTTTGAATACGAACTCTATTTTGGAATACGAACATTGACTGTGCAAATTACATTCTGTGAACGTAATAACAATTAATCTAAACTGAAACTGACTATTTGTAAATAAAATTAAATATAAAGAATGGTCGTCAATAATACGCACAAATGAAGTTAAAATTAGAATTATTTGAGTTATTACGGTGGCGTCTTACTTCACGTGCACCATTCATAAAGGTGGAAGTACACTCCCTCACACACAGGTAGGTGGGTTCCGGATTATAGAGGTAGGTGTAGAAGATAATCTGCTGTTAGGTCGGCCTTGGGAGCAGAAATATTTTCATACTTCCCTTAACATCTGTTCCAACACCACTAGCCACTGAAGAACGTTTCCTTTTCAGATTCTCCACATTTCAATGAGAAGAAACTGAAAAGAAATTAGTCGTCAGAAGGACATAGTCAGCATATCGAGAAAACAAATTATGTTTAACTGAAATTAAAAATATAGCCGTCAAGTTTAGCAGCGCAAGATCAATTCGACTGTTAGTCGGAGAAGAGAGAGAGTACAGATATAAGTAGAAAGAGTCCATTAAAGGTCTGAATGATGGAGAGGAACTGTCTGTTGACGTGATTGTAAAAAGTGGAGATCCATTTAGAAGACAAAGAAAGTACGGTACTATAGACAGAGTTTGACAGAACTTTAGAAGTCTATGTTCATATAAGGCAAAAGGCATAGATAACATTTATTCGTAATTTCTAAAATCATTATAAGAAGTGAGAACGAAATTAGTACTCATGTTTGTTTGAGGAATTAATGACTCTGGAGACATATCAGCAAACTTTCAGCTGAGAGTGGAACAGAAATATTCCAGGTGCATCAAAAATAACTTCAAGTGGTGACACATCCGGTGCTACTGGTGATAAAAGAATTCTGTACAGTTTTAATATAACTTTCTGTGTTAAGCGAACTTCGCACACAAGTCGATGCTCACACTGTTGCTTGAAAGTGGTACTGAACACTCATTCTAGATATTTGAGAAATACATTGTAGTGAGTATTGTTGGTGATGATACTGATGATGGCATCAGTCATAGTCTATTTGACCGGAGCTTTTGAAAACTTTTCCTAACCCTCTCCCTTCTTGCAGTTAGTAGATACCTACTGCCACCCAAGGTTGTACGGTTGTTCGGTGAACTTGTACACAGAAGATGTGAGAATATCGTCTCCTGGCGCCGCTACCGCTGTTATTCTCGGGGCTCTTTTCGCAAACGTGGAGCTGCTGTTGCAGACCTGCAGCAAAAAGCAGCCATACTAAGAGCGGTAGTTTGTGGATGACCTTTCATTCGAGCAAGTTAGTTCAAGAACTTGAAGAAAGAGCCATTTGGCTGTTTAGTATCTTACTGAGAGAGGTTACTGAAGGATACTAATGATTAGATTGGTAGAACAGAAAACTAACGAAGAGGTTCCCAGTGGGCAGAAATGACCTCACTAAAAGATGTGCTGGTTGATAAAGCGTATCCTGAAGCATCAGTGAACAGTTAATTTCGTAATCGAGGGAGCTGTCTGAGAAAATAATACAGATAACTGAATAGAGTAAGCAGGTTAAAGGTGACGTAGATTGCAGTAACAAAACAGAGATGAAGAGACTTATACGGAGTAGACAAAAATATGGAAACACGAACAACAAAGCTTATTACCGTACCTCAAACGGTGTAGAAAAATCAGATGGTCACTAAAATACCTTCAAGTCGTCTCGTAATGGATAAATTCGGGTCGTGCAACGGAATATATACCATTCTTGCTGCAAAATAATAGCAAGTTCAGGTAACCATGAGTTGGACAGCGATCACGCATTGTTCTAAGTAGATCGTGTAAGCTCAGTAATATTATCTGGTGACTGATGGCCATAGGAGATGCGGCAATTCATCCTCGTGTTCATAAAACCCGTCCTTGACGATGCAAGCTGTGTGAACAGGGATTCTGTCGCCCTGGAACACAGCATGACCATTGGGGATGAAATACTGTACCATGTGATGGACCTGATCAGCCAAAATGGTCACACAATACTTGACAGCCCTGAGATTTTATACAATAACCGTGAAGCGTATTTGATAACCCCCTCCCTTCTTGCAGCTCAAGAATCACATACTTGGAAAAGGTTCGGTGATACCTGAAGATTACGTCGTGGTCAGCAAGAGATTCCTGAATCAGGTACTGAATTGTAAGACGTACCCAGGAGCAGATACAGACTCAGATCACAATGTAATAGTGATGAAGAGTAGGCTGAGGATGAATCAAAATGCAAGTAAGTGGGTTACGGAACTGGTAACAAATGACAAGGTACGATTGCAGTTCTCTAAGCCTATAAATATAGCAATAAGAAATAGCTCAGTAGAGAGTACAGTTGAAGAGGAATGGACATCTCTAAAAAGGGCATTCACAGAAGTTGGAAAGGAAAACATAGGAACAAAGAACGCAAATGCGAAAAAAATATGGATAACAGATGAACCGAGGAAGTACACAAAAGTTCAGGGAAAATCAGGAATACAAAAACACAATTCACTGAGGAATGAAATAAATAGGAAGTGCGGGGAAGCTAAAACGAAATGGCTGCATGAAAACTGTGAAGAAATCGAAAATGAAGTGATTGTCGGAAGGATTGACTCAGCATATAAGAAATTCAAAACAACTTTCTGTGAAATCAAAAGCAAAATTGGTAACATTAAGGTTGCAACTGGAATTCCAATGTTAAATGCATAGGAGAGAGCAGATTGGTAGAAAGAGTATACTGAAACCTTATATGAGGGGGAAGATTTGTCTGATGTGATCGAAGAACAAACAGGAGTCGATTTAGAAGAGATAGGGTATCCAGTATTAGAAACAAAATTTAAGAGAGCTTTGGAGGCAGAAGGGATAGATAACATTCCATCAGAATTTCTGAAGTCATATGGGAAAGTGACAACGAAACGACTATTCACTTTGGTGTGTAAAATGTATTTGTCTAGTGGTACACTATCTGATACTCGTAAAAATATCATCGGTACAACTTCGAAGACTGCAAGAGCTAACCAGTGAGAGAATTATCGCACAATCAGTTTAACAACTCACGCATCCAAGTTGCTGACAAGAGTAACATACAGAGGAATGGAGTAGAAAATTAAGCATGTGTTAGATGACGATCAGTTTAGCTTCACGAATAATAAAGGCATCAGAGAGGCAATTCTGACATTCAACAACGTAAAATGGTGCAAGATGTTCGAAATTCTGAGAAGAATAGGGGTAAACCATAGAGAGAGACGGGTAAGCCGGGTACTATGCAATACGTACAAGAGCCAGGAAGGAATAATAAAAGTGGACGACCAAGAGCAAACTGCTCGGATTAAAAAGGGTGTAAAACAGGTATGTAGTATTTCACACCTACTGTTCAATCTGTACATCGAAGAAGCAATGATGGAAACAAAAGTTAGCTGGAGTGGAATTAATATTCAAGGTGAAAGGATATCAGTGACACGATTCGCAGATGACATTGCTATCTTGAGCGAAAGTGAAAAAGAATTACTTGATCTGCTGAATGGAATGAACAGTTTAATGAGGACAGAATATGGATTGAGAGTAAATCGAAGAAAGACTAAAGTAACGAGGAGTAGCAGAAATGAGAACAGCAAGAAACTTAACATCAGCATTGATGGTCACGAAGTAGATGAAGTTAAGGAATTCTGATACCTAGGCAGTAAAATAACCAACGACGGACGAAGCAAGGAGGACATCAGACCAGACTAGCACTAGCAAAAAGCACATTCCTGGCCAAGAGAAGTCTACTAGTATCAAACATGGACCTTAATTTGAGGAGGGAATTTCTGAGAATATCCGTTTGGAGCACAGCACTGTATGGTAGTGAAACATGGGTTGTAGGAAGACTGGAAAACAAGAGAAGCATTTGAGATGTGGTGCGATAGACGAATATTGGAAAATTAGGTGGACTGATACTGTAAGGAATGGGAAGGTTCTAGGCAGAATAGGAGAGGAAAAGAATATGTGGAAAACACTGACAAGGAGAAGGGATCGGATGAGAGGACATCTGGTAAGACATCAAGGAATGAATTCGTGATAACAGAGGGAGCTGTAGAGGGCAAAAACTGTAAAGGAGGACAGATATTGGAATCCATCCAGCAAATAATTGAGGATATTGGTTCCAAGTGCTGCTCTGAGATGAAGAGGCTGACACAGGAGAGGAATTCGTGAATTCGAGGCGGGCCGCATCAAACTAGTCAGAAAATGATGAGTAAAAGAAAAAGAAAGAAAAAGACTAGAGAAGGAGGGGAAGGGGAGGGGCTGCCGGGCTGAAACTCCACCGCAACCCTCCCCCCTCTCCAAACTGTCTACATCTACGTCTATATGGATACTCTGCAAATCACATTTAAGTGCCTGGCAGAGGGTTCATCGAACCACCTTCACAATTCTCTATTATTCCAATCTCGTACAGAGCGTGGAAAGAACGAACACCTACATCCTTCCGTACGTGCTCTGATTTCACTTATTTTATCGTGGTGATCGTTTCTCTCTATGTAGGTCGGTGTCAACAAAATATTTTCGCATTCGGAGGAAAAAGTTGATGACTGGAATTTTGTGAGGAAAAACGCCTTTCTTTTAATGATGTCCAGCCGAAATGCTGTATCATTTCAGTGACACTCTCTCCCATATTTCGTGATAATAAAAAGCGCGCTGCCCTTCTTTGAACTTTTTCGATGTACTCCGTTAGTCCTATCTGGTAAGGATCCAACACCGCACAGCGTTGTTCTAAAAGAGGACTGACAAGCGTAGTGTAGACAGTCTCCTTAGTAGATCTGTTACATTTTCTAAGTATCCTACCAATAAAACGCAGTCTTTGGTTAGCCTTCCCCACGACATTTTCTGCGTGTTCCTTCCAATTTAATTTGTTCTTAATTGGAATGTACCGCATTTAGATTTGACTGATTTATCGTGTAACCCAACATTAACGAATTCCTTTTAGCACTCACATGGATGACTTCACACTTTTCGTTATTTAGGGTCAACTACCAATTTTCGCACCATTCAGACATCTTTTCTAAATTATTTTGCAATTTGTTTTGATCTTCTGATGACTTTATTAGTCAATAAACGACAGGTCATCCGCAAAAAACCTTAGTCGGCTGCCTAGATTGTCTCCCAAATCGTTTATTAGACTAGGAACAGCAAAGAGCCTATAACACTACCTTCTGTTTTACTCAATGACTTTCCTTCAGTTACTATGAACTGTGACCTCTCTGACAGGAAATCAGAAATCCAGTCACATAACTGAGATGATACTCCATAAGCAAGAAGTTTCACTACGAGCCGCTTGTGTGGTACAGTGTCAAAAGCCTTCCGGAAATCCAGAAATACGGAATCGATCTGAAATCCGGGTATCCGTGTATTTGCTTTTTGAGAACTAAATAAGGATCATCGCAGTATACTTCGTCCATGGCCACCTCTAACACAGGCAATCATAGGCTGCTCTGTCGATTTGTCAGCCCCATGGATAAGCTCGATAGATATCGAGAAAAGTCGTTAGTGTGCGTGATTTCGACTGCTGCCAACTGCAGCAACCTAACATTAATTGTGTTACACCAGGTTTAATTTAATTCCATATACTGTACCAAATTACGACTAGTCACTGAGTTTAATGCTTCGCTTACGATACTTTTTTTATTTCAAATATCCCTGTACACATTCGTTTAAAAGTTCGCTGAGCAGCTGCTAGTACTGACAATGAGTTGTCTAATTTAACTTAATTGCTGAAAATAAACATCAAATTAGGCGCCTGTGCTGAAATGTCCATGTGAATTATATTTACGACCTGCAGTGTAGTTTGTTAACGCACGTTTCGTTGAAGTGACTAATCACGAAAACATATCGAAATATGGGACAACAGTTAGCAATGAACGGATTGGAAGTGGAACAAATAATGGAAGCACTACTTTAGACTTGGCAGCTCATATTACGGAATACGCACCAACTAATATGAATGGTTGGTCTGATATGCATTATTTTAAGTGTTGTTAAAACGGCTAATTTCATGTAACCTCTATCAGAAAGTGTATAGATCAGTATTTTAAATGTTCAGATATTTCGAGTAGTCAGTGCTCGTTCCTTGAGCCTTAAAAAGGACAGATTTTTGGTGTGTAGTTCCCGTTAGTTTTAAATGTCAAAAATGGTTAGTTTTTACTAGAGAGATGGAGGTTCTTTTGCAAAACAACGGTCGCGAATTGTAGCTCAAAACATGCGCGTGTCATAGTATTTTCATTTCAAGCAAAAAAAGAAAAAGACAGTAAAATGCTGCACAGAATTGTTAGAACGAAAACAGTGTGAGAAACAAATTTGAATTTTGATTGTCTGATATATATTACACGGTACAGCTCCATTCATTGTACACTCCTGGAAATTGAAATAAGAACACCGTGAATTCATTGTCCCAGGAAGGGGAAACTTTATTGACACATTCCTGGGGTCAGATACATCACATGATCACACTGACAGAACCACAGGCACATAGACACAAGCAACACAGCATGCACAATGTCAGCACTAGTACAGTGTATATCCACCTTTCGCAGCAATGCAGGCTGCTATTCTCCCATGGAGACGATCGTAGAGATGCTGGATGTAGTCCTGTAGAACGGCTTGCCATGCCATTTCCACCTGGCGCCTCAGTTGGACCAGCGTTCGTGCTGGACGTGCAGACCGCGTGAGACGACGCTTCATCCAGTCCCAAACATGCTCAATGGGGGACAGATCCGGAGATCTTGCTGGCCAGGGTAGTTGACTTACACCTTCTAGAGCACGTTGGGTGGCACGGGATACATGCGGACGTGCATTGTCCTGTTGGAACAGCAAGTTCCCTTGCCGGTCTAGGAATGGTAGAACGATGAGTTCGATGACGGTTTGGATGTACCGTGCACTATTCAGTGTCCCCTCGACGATCACCAGTGGTGTACGGCCAGTGTAGGAGATCGCTCCCCACACCATGATGCCAGGTGTTGGCCCTGTGTGCCTCGGTCGTATGCATTCCTGATTGTGGCGCTCACCTGCACGGCGCCAAACACGCATACGACCATCATTGGCACCAAGGCAGAAGCGACTCTCATCGCTGAAGACGACACGTTTCCATTCGTCCCTCCATTCACGCCTGTCGCGACACCACTGGAGGCGGGCTGCACGATGTTGGGGCGTGAGCGGAAGACGGCCTAACGGTGTGCGGGACCGTAGCCCAGCTTCATGGAGACGGTTGCGAATGGTCCTCGTCGATACCCCAGGAGCAACAGTGTCCCTAATTTGCTGGGAAGTGGCGGTGCGGTCCCCTACGGCACTGCGTAGGGTCCTACGGTCTTGGCGTGCATCCGTGCGTCGCTGCGGTCCGGTCCCAGGTCGACAGGCACGTGCACCTTCCGCCGACCACCGGCGACAACATGGATGTACTGTGGAGACCTCACGCCCCACGTGTTGAGCAATTCGGCGGTACGTCCACCCGGCCTCCCGCATGCCCACTATACGCCCTCGCTCAAAGTCCGTCAACTGCACATACGGTTCACGTCCACGCTGTCGTGGCATGCTACCAGTGTTAAAGACTGCGATGGAGCTCCGTATGCCACGGCAAACTGGCTGACACTGACGGCGGCGGTGCACAAATGCTGCGCAGCTAGCGCCATTCGACGGCCAACACCGCGGCTCCTGGTGTGTCCGCTGTGCCGTGCGTGTGATCATTGCTTGTACAGCCCTCTCGCAGTGTCCGGAGCAAGTATGGTGGGTCTGACACACCGGTGTCAATGTGTTCTTTTTTCCATTTCCAGGAGTGTATAATAGTTGGCACATATTCCGTAAGTGGGGCTACAGGGTGTAACACGGTTCCATCATTAGCTCCACGTTCACGGTTCAGTTGGTTACAAATTGCTGTATCACATTTCATTATATTAATATTACTTTTTTTAATATCTAGCTAAATTCAGTTTTTAATGTCACAGTATTCTGCTGTAATGCCATTGTATTTTGCTGTCTCATACCATATTTTGTTGTAACACTCAATATTAAACATTTCGTTCAGATTTCGAAAACTACCTTCCAGTCTTTCAAACCTCATTTGGATTTTTTCACTTGCCTTAAGCACTTTCGATAACGGATGAACCTTCAGAATGTCAGGTAACTATCACGAGCCCACCGCCCACTTGCTGATATCTTGGTATGCTGTTTATCTCATTTACGTTTTAAATCTGCCACCACATAGTGTTAGCATGCTGAGTAGTTATACTCAATACTTCAATCTGTCTGTACGTGGGTAGTGATTGAATTTTCAGTGTCATTCCAGTAAAATATTGTCGATCGAGAATTTAGCTGCTACGTTTACGTGTGCTGTCCTCGAGCTCCATAATATTTGTTTAAATGCTGTTGTTTCATATTTTTCTGTGGTGTTGCTATTTAACATTGTTTTCGTTTATTTTTTCTTTAAGTTAGTGTTTGCAATGTGTTTATTTTTTAAAAAATGAGTCCAACTTAGACGATAAAATTCATGAGCTATTGGAAAAGAGAAGTAATAATTTTAAACATGTAGCAACAGTCCAGGAAGTTACAACGATATTCTTGCTGATATTTTAAATGAGTCAAGGTGTTCTTACGCACAAACGTTATGGAACACCGAATTACATACTTGGGACAGTCTGTAATCCTGTCTCCAGATATGTTTATTATATTTATAAAAAGTAATAATAATTATATTTCTCTTACGTCATTTTACTCAGACATTTATGTAGATTTTATGGACATTAGTGATATTCCTTAAAATTAAATATAATGTTAGGTAAAGAGAAAAAAATTCACTTCATGTTTTTTAAAAGAAAGTTTTTACTTGGTATGACATAAACGATTTGAAGTGAAAAAGTACTAAGATATGCTGAGACTATATAATAAACTACATACTTTTGTATGTAAGTTGTATGTTTTCAGATTTTTTAACTGCATACAGCCTGATATACAGAGTGTTCGGAAAATTCTGTTAAAAAATTCCAGGGCTTGTAAAGGGTAGTAAGTATATGATATATCCAACAAGAATCCATGTCCGGAAACGTACCGTTTCTGTTCTACGACGGTTTCAATTCAGATCTTTAACGTTTTCACGTCTGCTGAGGGAAATAGAAAACTCTCAGAGGTGCTTCTATTGGTATACAGTAGGGTAGACAATATGGCTGTCACCAGACGCCACTTAACATCTGCCTTGGGAAGTTTAATTTACGAGACTGCTGTAGAGATAGAGGAAGACCTGCTTGCACCAGTTGTGTCAGCTGCACTAGAAATTGAACAGACACCAGGTGGGATGGTACCAGGTCATGCATCAGCACTGTTGTGTACGTACTGTATTCTGGGTTCTTTTCTGTTTTGAAGTAACGTAAATATGTAATGTTTTAGGTGTGCTTAAGTGGGTACTGGAAGTTTAGTTATGTTTCCTTTTGAATTTTTACCTAATCACTGAACTACATTACGCCAAATTCAGTTCCTCAAGCAGAAGTGGATGAGCTGAACATCTGAACTGAAATGTCGTAGAACGGAGACGGGACCTTTCCAGACATGGTTTCCTATTCTAAATGTTTTGTACTCACTCCTCTCTACAAGTCCTAGAAGTTTGTGACGGGAATTTCCGAATACGTTGTACAGCATTTTAAAGAGAATGATGCATAACGGTATAAAAATGTGTGACTTTTTCGCACTCCCCATTAGAAAATGAGAGACAGTAAGAGGGTTAAGAAAATACAGCTTTTCACTCAAGAAAATTTTGATGCTGTTGTATGATACACTGTTTTTATGACTTAACCCCCTCTCCCCTCCAGGCCAAAATCCTGGATTCGCCTCTGCCTTTTATTGCTGCTCAGCCCTTGATTACCACTAAGCACGTATCTAGTCCTGCCATCATTATCCTGTTACAGCCCCATGCAGCACAATAACATACGCATTACTGGAGAAAGAACCTCAATTTCTGCAGGCCAGCTCAGTGGCCCAATCATCCATCTCTACGGAAATCTAGTTAACAGCTTTCAAAGCATAAACTGAATCATGGACGTTTGGCTCCAGGTGAATTCATTAAGACAGGCGCAGCAAAGCAGGTGGGGCGAAAGCGTTTCCTTGCTCGGACGCAAAGAGGGTTGGAGCCTCAGAGTCCACTAGAGGAGGGAGCTTGCCTGTCACAGCAAATGGGATTACCGCCGCGGGCTCCTTCGCTCTCCTCTACCACCCCACCCCCCCACCCCCCCCAGTCTGTCTCCCCTCCCCCTGCACCCTTGCAGCCAGATTTGCTAACGAGCGCCAGCTAGCCTGCGGCGCCGGCAAACGTCCCTTTGCTCATAACTAGGGTACTCAAAGAGCAGCCTTCTGCCGTGGAACCATCACTCTGTCCTCCCACTGCGAGGTCACTCATCGGCGCTGTGTTACGGGCGCTCCGTTCTCTGCCGGAAACACCGTTTGCATGTACCGAGCGTCATCAGGGGCTACCAGTTTTTGCTTCGTGCCAACCGAGAAATGTGAGAAGCGCAAGCAATAATTTTTCGTGGAAGTCTTAAGGTTATGGACATATTGAGGTTGAGGACCCCCATAAAAACAAGAAAAATTTAAATTGTTTCAAGACATTTTTAGAGTCGCAGGCAGTAATTGTCTCTCCTCGGTTCCGCGTGGAAAATTCTGAAAATTATAGTTTAAAATTTATTGGGCTGAGAATCTTATACAATATAAACAGAGCATATATTTACTTAGAGAAAACTTAAAATCGATGTAGGTCTTCAACGACCAACGATGTAAATAATTTTGCAGAGCGTTGCTCCCAAAGCTGTAAGTGATTTTGGAGCGAGTGCTTCGCTCGCCATCCACACCGAGTACACAGGGTGTAAATTTTAAGATGACAAACCAGAACAACTCGAAAAATAAGCTTCACACGAAGAAATGTGTAGAATCCAAAGTTGATTATTTTCGAGGGGGACATCTGCTGGTGCTAAAATTAGCCCGCCACTCCAGCCCCCTGGGGTGGGGTGGGGTGGGAGGCAACTTTAAATTTCAAATGGGAACCCCATTTTTTATTGCAGAATCAGATTCTACATAAAAAAACTACCTACATCTTGTCTTAAACATTTGTTTTGATTCTTGGTAGTTAGCGCTGTAATTCAAGAAAACCCATGTTCTCATTTTTGCGTTAAAATGGTTACGGATAAATAGAAAATACTTATTTACTTTGTAAATTTTGATTCACTAAAACTAATACTCTCCCTCTCTCCCCATAGGGTGGGGTTTGAGAGGGAGGAATTAGAGTTTTACAAATTTTGACCCAAATAATAATTTCTTCAGCAGATTCGGCTAAGTTTTGTTTGTTTCGTGGTCAACATTTGTAAAACTCTTAATTCCTCTCTCTCTAACCCAACACTGGGAGAGAGGGAGAGTTTTAATTTTAGCGAATCAAAATTTACGAAGTAAAAAAGTATTTTTTATTTATCCGTAACCATTTTCATGCAAAAATGAGAACATGGATTTTCTTGAATTACAGCGCCAACTGCCAAGAAACAAAACAAATGCTTAAGACAAAATGTATGTAGTTTTTTATGTAGAATCTGATTCTGCGATAGGAAATGGGGGTTCCCATTTGAAATTTTAGCACCAGCAGATGTTCCCCTTGAAAATAATCAACTTTGGATTCCACACATTTTTTTTCGTGTAAAGCCTTTTTTCAAGTTATTCTGGTTTGTCAACCTAAAATTTACACTCTGTATATAAAGAACGAGGTGTCCACCCCTGGGAATTCGATCGCTGTCAGTCGTACAGGTAGATGCTACACCCATAACAGAATTCGCCGTGATTTTGTCCGTTGAAGTCTCGGATATCTTTTATGATGACTCATATAAGTGCGTTTCGATCGAATGGTGTATTGCTTATAGTTTGTTAAATAGTGTAATAGTGACCTTACTTGGATTAACAACTTATCTCGGAAGTCCGTGTTTAGTCTCGGTGTTCTATGTGCTGCCCTCTACATTACAGAAAACTGCGTGACAAGTGTCCGAGATTATTCTGCGCTTTTAAGGCGATCAGTTAACCTTTCATAAATGACGACAAATAGTAGAAATCGTCTCTGAACTGTGTTGAATGCTGAGTACGATAAGACAAACCTTAATGCTTCTCAAAACTAGTACTTGTGCATGTAACTAACAGTATCACACCTGTACACCCACGTACACTGATTAGTAGAGTTTGTTTAACGTCAAACGTACACCATAGGCATTGTTGTATGATTCATTTGTCATTTGTAGTCGACCTATATTAAATTATAATGCTTACAGCCCCATCTATTGCTGCATTTTGTAACTATTTATTTTTCTTCTGCCAAACGTTTTGCCCCTTCTCCAATAATATTCCGTTGCAATTTGACGTCATTCTGACCAGTGGTGTTATTTCTACAGCGGTTTTAAAGTTTAAAGTTAATTATAATTACCCTGTATATTCACAGTGGCTCCTCTTTCTGCTAAAAGTAATCTTTTCATATTGCTTTCAGTGTTTGTCACTGAATGGTTCGTTTCTGCAGTGTGGGCTGCAAATGTAGATTTATCAAAGTTTCCGGTCCTTAAGGCATCGAGCTGTTCTCTGTACCTAATGTCAATAGTTCTGCCTCTCTGACCAATGTACAATTTTTTGCATGAGTCACATTGGAGCTGATATATTTCAGATTTACTGCACAGGGACCTTTAGAAAGATTTACGTTGTCGATCACCTTTTGCTGTAAAGAACTGTTAGCAGAGAAACTCATATTAATATTCTTCTTTTTAAATAAGTCTGCAATTTGGTATGAGATTCGGCCTCTTTATGGGATAACAGTATATTTAGGTAATAGTCAGTATTATTTATGACACTAAATACTTAGAAATTCCAATGTTTTATCATCATCGATGTTCAAATAGCACATATGGATTTCATACACTTCTTGCCCACACCTGTATCTCTGTCGTTGTATAAAATAAGGTTGTAGTGCCATACTTCTCAAAATCCCGTGTATTTATCGTTTCTGTCTGCATTTAATGCTCTACATTTAATTTAAAACACTATTTCAATCCTAAATAACAGTAATTTACGTTTCCTTCACCTCCCCCCCCCTACCCTGCCCCAAAAAATGCCATATCTTTGTGTCATTGTATTGTAGAAACTTAGCGCTCATGTACTTTGCAGACCATGAATTTGTTTTCGTATGCTATATAACCAAACATGTGGTGCACATTGAAAATACGATTTGTGACCGATCGAAATTGGTTTACAATGCAGTGCAACGTTTGTGACTGTGAAAATACAAACAACCTGGAGAATGTATTTCATTGCAAGAAAACTGCTAATACAAATGCTCCAGGTAGACATTTCACGTAAGTTAAACTCCAACACAAATATTTAGCGCAACAATTTTGGTTACACGTTTGTAACTTCTAAATTATTGTTTATCCTAGGGCAACGAAAAGGAAACCAATATATCATCTGTATTCATGAAAGCATGGAAAAAATCGTCTGATGATGAATTGTAAAAAAAAAATCGTAACTCGTAATGGTACTTTTTGAATAAAGTAACCTAAGACCAGTTTGTGGCTGGTTGCTGTACACCTTCAACAATTTATATTATGTTCTCCAACCAAGTCTATATATGCCAAAACTACATGATACTGGTTTGCTTTGTGATGGATGTCTATCGCATCCCTTGCAGTTGTGACATGTCATATATCTGTCAGTCTACCAGGACCTCAGGGAACCGATGTATTAGGCACAAGTAGTAGAAGATTGGCGTACTGAGCATAAGCGTCACACACGCTTACGACAACTGAGCAAAGTGTAGAACAATACGAAACTTCCTGGCAGATTAAAACTGTGTGCCCGACCGAGACTCGAACTCGGGACCTTTGCCTTTCGCGGGCAAGCGCTCTACCATCTGAGCTACCGAAGCACGACTCACGCCCGGTCTCACAGCTTTACTTCTGCCAGTACCTCGTCTCCTACCAACCAAAGCTGTGAGACCGGGCGTGAGTCGTGCTTCGGTAGCTCAGATGGTAGAGCGCTTGCCCGCGAAAGGCAAAGGTCCCGAGTTCGAGTCTCGGTCGGGCACACAGTTTTAATCTGCCAGGAAGTTTCAAATCAGCGCACACTCCGCTGCAGAGTGAAAATCTCATTCTGTAGAACAATACCTTTGTCCTGCTAGTCCTATGGAATATGGCAAAACGGAGAGCCTGACATGTAGTTCAAGTTATTATGATTGTGTTATTAAGGGAGCAGTTGGAATTAAACTAGTAAGCGACCTTATAAACAGAGATTGAAATTTTTGTCTTAAAAAAAGGAGATTTAAAGCTAATCGGTCATATTGTGTTTTATGGTGGCACTATTGTTTGTGTGTGTGTGTGTGTGTGTGTGTGTGTGTGTGTGTGTGTGTGTGTGTGTGTTAAGCTCTTTTGCACAATACTTTTTTGCTGCATTTGTGTCTTCAACCCTAGATTACTTAACGCTCATAAAATTTACGGTTGCAGTCGGTACGAATTCGCGGTTCCAGCTAACTTGGTATTGTCAGTAAAGGGTGCAAAACAAGACATTTTGCATGTGATATACCGTTGGAGATCTTATAATTGTAATTAACTAGCGCATAAATTGTCAGTTATGACTTCCTTTGAATAAATATGGAACAGTAAAATTTACGATGGTTTATACTGTATTTAAAATTAGTGGCGACTTTTGATAGCTCAGTACACAGTGATTGGTGGGTAGCGTGGTTGACAGTGTGTGCTGAAAGCGGAATCTATCAAGCTCGCTTGACTACATCGACAGCAAGCCGTGCAAGCCAGCCTATTTGCGATTTTTCTCAAATGATTTTAAAGAAACTATTCGGGAATAAACTCTGATTCTTGCGCATCTTATAGCTTTATTCGTCAGCTTCATGATGAACTGCCTATCATTTCGTTAATGGTCATAGGTAATGAGATATTTGGGTATCAGGGAAACTACTGCGCGAAATTGTTAGAGTTTGTAGTGAAAATGGGTAGTTATGAATTGGCGTTTGGTGCGTGTTAGATCATTTATAACTGCGTATGAAATTTAGATAACATATTGAATTAATCTTTAAACTTCGAAGGACATCACTATCTGTCTCCAGGGTCGAAAAAATAGAATGTGTGTAAAGGCCACTGTCACGAACACATGCGCCACTGAAAAAGCCAGAATAAAATATTAACAAATCCCTCATATCTCGTAAAGGATCTGAGATACCTAAAAGTTTTTGGCAAATGATACAACGCAAAGATGAGAGTGTTTTGCCATATGAGTGATACGCGAAACTTCCATATCTAAAGCGATATTCGATACTCAAGCAACTACAGTTCCTTAGATGAAATACTGTTATATTTAAGAACCATCAATAGCTAGTGAAACGAGATTTTCTGTGGGTTTTGCATCGATATAAGTGAAGAAATTAGAAGTTTTTTTAATACTGCGAATGAGCTTTGTCGTAATTATTGACCTGTCTTGTCCTCAGTTGTTAGTGCAATAACACACTGTTTTAGGATTCAGTCTTAATTTCAGCTGCATTAGAATGGTAGTGAGATGAAAATTTGGCACAAGACAAGTTACGTATTAATCAAAACTTGTCATAATCCTTCATGAATATATGTCACCTCAGCCACATTACTTTTCAATTAGACTCATATATTCTCAGTCGGATTTAAATGAGCATGATATGGAGGAATCCTTATTAAACTAGACCCTTTGGCGTCAGCGAGTTCGTCGACCGGGCAGCGTAGAGTTTTTGGCTTGTACAAAAGTTCCGTTAACTCCGCTTTTAACAAGTTACGTTCATCGATCGGAACATTTCTTTGTACCCAGAGCAAAATATTCGCTTTCGTCCATGCATTGTTGAAGCTTTATCCATCACATCGGAGTGGTACGGCGCATTGTCCATTACTATTGTCGAATTCGGAGGAATATTATTCAGCACAACGTTATCTTCACACCCAGTGAACGTGTTCTCGGATGACCACTTTTATTGCGAATATCGTGATCAGATGTGCTGCACTGTTTTTATTAATGCGACACCAACACAAAACACTAGTTCAATACGTGAATATAGCAGAACACTTCACCACCAGAAAATATCACTTTACAACGAGAGCTAACGCACACAGGTGCACCTAATGCACGGCACTACGTTGTAGTGTTCATCCACCCTTTACTAACCAGCTTCTCGCGGCGTGGTAGGGAAAGCCGGCTCGCTATTGGTATTACCTGGACAACGGCGTCATGTGCCCTCCGGTGTGCCAAACGTCAAAAGTCGCAACTAATTTTAAACGCACTATAGTAACTTTTTCCGACTGTTGCATACTACTGTGTTGGCCCATCGAAATAACGGCTGTTGTTGAAGATGGTCACCCGGCTACACTCCCGTAAGTTATTCGAACATTTTATATGTCGGAAGAAATTCAGGCCCCACATGAGACTTAGTCGTCCACTGCAGCATGTCTTTGGCTTTGCAGCTTGGTGACTTGTCCTCAAGCTCATTAAGTACTTTTTTATGTATTCACTGTACTGGTAAAACCTCATCTCTTATAATTTTGTCATCTTTTGTCAACGCTGTATGTAACTACTGTCCGTTTGCTACAGCCACCGCTTCAGCATAGCGTAACAAGAGCAACTGAACTACAGTATGAAACAAACAATAATAAAAAATGTTAACATTACGTATTCTTTTAGGACTCTGCTAAATTCCAGAAAGAATGTAAATAACGAGATGATTTTTTTCGATACGCGACAGGCCAGACTGAAAATGCCTCATCACAACTATAGACCTCAACTTTGTTTTAAAAATATTATAATTAAGCCTACAGACAATAATACCAAATAACTGAGTAAAATTAAAGAACTTTACATATTCAATTTAAATTAAGGTATGTTAATTAATTTAGATACGATTAAACTTTATAGCTGAATCTAACCTATTTAATCTCTTTCAATTCAGCAAGGAGGACTGCCAATAACACCCCCAGGTACAGGAGTCGGTGCACCCAAAGTTTCGGATCGCGCCGTTGGTCGTTGATTAATTAATTAATATCCGCTAGATATACGCAAGTTGGAGACTAATTAGAAACAACCGTTCACAGTTTAAACACGGCTGCTTCGTTGAACTTCTCTCCCCCAGTCACAAGGTGTGTCCACAGGAGGCGGCTACAACGGTTCCCCGCCGGTCCAGGGTTTAACTGGAGGGATGGACGCCGTCGGCGTTGCAGGATTACCATTGCTAACGTGTAGACTTTGGCAGTCTCTCGCTTTTTTAGAGAGCAGACTTACCAAACTGCGAGTCCACCTTGCCTCGTGCTCGATCAAGACAGACCGTGGTGGAGTCGAGACGTCGTGGACCAGCAGTGGAGTAACCTTCAGCTCGGGACGTCGACCTTCGTCTGTTTGGTGATAAAGACAGGTGCGTAGGTGTAGCAAGTGTTTACCAGCACAGAAAATCGTGCAATCCTGTACACGTTTGGCCACTTATTTCGGAACTTTAACTGTAACAAACTTGCCGCTCAAGCCACCGCAGCTGGACGGATAGTAACATCTGCATTCTGGACATTTCGGCCAATCCAGATAATGACCTGATAACAGGAGTTCTGTCTTCGTGCAAATTCTCTTCCTTGTTACGTTCACCCCCGGTCTTTGCACAACTTCGAAGATTTTTCCGCTTTTGGAAAAGCAGAATCCAGTGTATCCAAGTTTCTTTCTCCTTTTTTAGGTTGTCAACGATAAAAAATGATAACTCTAGAACTGGTTATATTGCTTGCTGTACGGACAAATTCTAATGTGTTTCGGGAATATTTTGTTTTTGGTTAGTGGTCCGCAGGCACCAGTAGACTGGAAAACCTTTTTGCTCAGTGAACTGTCTGTAATATTTCCCTTTCACATTTACGAATGCTTGTTACTAAAGAACGTACCAGTATGTATACCATATGTCTCGCTAATTATTACGCTGGTTTATAAAACCTCCTAACCATGTGCTCCCTTTTTCCGCCAGCCATGATAAAATATTTTGGGAACGAAAACCCCATGCCTGCTACTACGTAAATATATTGCCAATTACAAGCACTTTGGTTCCTGTTGCCGAGTTTCAGTCGTCAAGAAGAAACGAATCTGTAGAGAGAAAGTACTACGGCAAGCTGTGATAGTAAAAGAGGCTGCTTGCTTGTATTTAATACGGCCAGCCCCGGTGGATGTGGAGATAAGGTCTATTCACATCACCACCCTACCACGCCAGACATACACGTTCACGGAGTATCCATTTTTACAAGGTGTTTCTAAGAAGGCTTCCTCTCTGTTATTCTCATTATTCTACATTACCTGGGAGTATACAAGACGGTGAATAACTTGTTTAGCATTATCGTTGCCAGATACATAGCTCTGTCGGTGTCATTAACAGATAGTGGACTATATTAATTCGAAATGTCATAACAATAATCAGAAGTCAAAAAACGTAATGCAAGGGTAACCATCTGTTCTTTGGATATCCTGATTTTAAAAACGATTCTGATTCCATTCTTTCGAAAGCATACTTTTTTTTATCTGATCTGATTCTGGATGCAGCAAACATGCATTACCTGATTACATTCTTTCTATGATCGGTCTGTGGATAAGTGTTAGATTACATATCCAAAGCTCAGGAGTTCTGCCAAATATCAATTCTTTCACATCCAGCAACGATTTGTATAACTACATCTGTATTTGTACTCCACAAACAACTGTCACGGGTATTGCAGAAGGTACCTCCCATTTTACCAATTGTCAGGGCTTTTCCCAATCCATCCGTGTGTGAAGTGCGAGAAAAATTAATGCTTAAATCCCTCGGTGCGTGCTGTATTTAGTCTAACCTTGCCTTCGGCATCACTATGGGGACAATACGTAGAGGGTTGCAGTATAATCCCAGATTCATCGTTTAAAGTTGGTTTTTGAAACTATGCTAAAAATGGTTCAAATGGCTCTGAGCACTATGGGACATAACATCATAGGTCATCAGTCCCCTAGACTTAGAATTACTTAAACTTAACTAACCTACGGACATCACACACATCCATGCCCGAGGCAGGATTCGAACCTGCGACCGCAGCAGCAGTGCGGTTCCGGACTGAAGCGCCTAGAACTGCTCGGCCACAACGCCGGAAATGACAACTCCAGACACAAGATAACCTTGTATGCGATCACTGGCCTTCAAGGTGGTCACATGATCATCAAGCTTCGCCCTCTTATCCCCTCTCTGTTTCCAGCCATTCATAGTGTAGTACTGAAAACGAATCAGCCAATCCAAGACGGCAAAATTAACTAAACTGCGCTTTATACCCCACCTGCACTTCAACCCGTATCCAGCTGGTCACAATGAAGCACTGAAGCGATGTATATAAACGGCGTCAAGCTGTATTATTTCCGTGACATTTACGTAAAATTTTGCTTACGTAACGTTTAAATGATGTGTAAAAATGACTTCAAAAAACTGTGTCATGTCTTTGATGTTTACGTAAAACTGCATAGTCATACACACCTCTGGCGTAATATGAAAATGATGCGAAAACTGGCGGCGCATTCAATGATATGTATTATTTACACTATATAGTGTACACAAACATACCCACACCCACACACCCACCCACCAACACACACCCACACACACACACACACACACACACACACACACACACACACACGTATCTGCATTTCATACGTCAAATATTGCACTCCTTACAGATGCCACCTCTCTCCCTCCGTCTCTCTCTCTCTCTCTCTCTCTCTCTCTCTCTCTCTCTCTCTCTCTAGGTATCCAATAATAAAGGGAAAAAATTAAAAAAGTATTATAATATATTTTCTTACTGAACTTTGGCAACTTATACTGTCACACGCTGTAAGAACTGCGAATTTAACGTCCATTGTATAAATAAATTTTGCTTAAAGTAACAGTCAAACAGTTTGTTATACTAATACAGAAACAGTTCAGTGCATAAATACAATCATACCTACCGTAAACTTCAAAAACAGAAAAGTGTTTAGAATCTGTAAATCACTCTTTCTGAAGCAAGTGTATTATTTTCTCATTCACTTCTCAGAAAGCTTTTAGATCGCCAATGACTTCGTATGTGAGGACTAAACACACTTGCGAATTAGACAAGGAGCCACATCAGATGTCTTTTAGTGATCTAATATTAATATGTCTCATGGATCCACTGCGTGATAGTTTGTGAAGGAAACTAGCATTTTTCACAAAAAATCAATTATCAATCATTTCGAAATCAGCTGCGCTCATATTACTCACACTTCAGCGATATATCACGCAACGGCTGCCGTTGTTGAGAAAATCAAGTTAAACTGGACTGGTGGTCGATAATATTTGCAGGACATATATCTTTCACTAATAATTCAAATCAATCAGCACTCTTACTCCAAATTTGTATTTGACGTGACGTAATACGGCCAGCCCCGGTGGATGTGGAGATAAGGTCTATTCACATCACCACCCTACCACGCCAGACATACACGTTCACGGTGTATCCATTTTTACAAGGTGTTTCTAAGAAGGCTTCCTCTCTGTTATTCTCATTATTCTACATTACCTGGGAGTATACAAGACGGTGAATAACTTGTTTAGCATTATCGTTGCCAGATACATAGCTCTGTCGGTGGAAACTTAGTATCACAGATGATTGTGTTGAATCTCTTGCAACGGGAGGAACAGATAAATAGACCTTGCGTCTCTGCCCCACAATTGTTCTGTGAACTTTTTTTCATTCTTTATTGCACATTTAATAACGTAATACGTGTCTTACAAAGGCACAACACTAGGTCGACAGTCGCCTGCTGCCTCCTAAAATAAGGTAGCGTCTTCCCCTGTACGCTACTTTAAGACACTGACCCTGCAGTACACACCCAGTCGATGCCGTTTCGTGAAGTGCTTCCATACATTTTGCGAGATGTCTCCTTCAAGCAGTAGAATGTTCTGCAATTGAGAGATTATGCAATAATGAAACCAACTCTTCTAAATGCTCAGCCGCATGAACAAGCAGACAGTTCAAGACCATTTGCTTGTAAAAAGGAGAGAAAAGAACACGAGCATAGCTTATAAAAGCTGCATTATTGTTTTCTTTTATGCAAATAATTGGAGCACTATCTAGAGAGATCCACAATGCAAAATTTTGATAGATTATTTTACTTGGCACCGTTGAACGAAGTAAACAAAACAACGAAGAATTTAGGTGTCTGAATTTGTACGTAGGCCTGAAATGTGTAGACAAAGCTCAGTTAACAGTGAATCGCAGAACCAGTTTTCCTACGTATTAGTCCAAATTTTTGAACGTACATCTGTTGAGGCATCTCACTACATTTCAATGTTTGATCTTACAGACTGGTTCACTGACGTAATTTTCAAGGATTTTACGGTAAAGGAAGATAATGGCTGTTGATATACTTTCCGGGATGTGAGGTCGTGGTCCAAGAACTTTTCTGCTCCTTACGTTTCGTCCAGGACTGCGCTGGACTTCCTCAGAGGCGCTGTTCCGCTGAGTCTTGCCGACTGACTGGTCGGGTGTCTGAAAACGACTTATATATTGTGAGAAAGGGGGGCGTGGTTCAGGTGACACGTGATGAGCAGTGATAATCCATGGCAAAGATAAGGTTGACTATCGATTACCACCTTGTCAAAGATAAAAATTGTTAGCAGTTTTGTAGAGCCACTGTCCATATATCGCTACGTTTCATAGCCTCCTCTTTCCTATTAAAATTATCGTGATGTTTATAAATTTCGATAGCTTCTCTGGACGAAACGTAAGGAGCAGAAAAGTTCTTGGACCACGACCTCACATCCCGGAAAGTATATCAACAGCCATGTCACCCGGTCGTGAAAGCCTTCATTCTATCATCAGAAAACGCCACGGGCAGGATTTCTCAAAATCAGTTAGACGCCTGGAATTTTTACGTAAGAATAGAGCACTTTTAATTTGTACTTTAAATTTTTTTGTTACGTTGTTGAGACTCGTCTTCTATACCGAACTTTTTAAAGCTGAAGAGGATGTTCCGGACAGCTCGTGTACACCGGATGATTATACAGAAAGAGCATTACTTCGAGAAAGGATACATTACACAAGACGAGAAATGGATTCTGTTGACTGTGAGTTACTGATGCTTCATTTATTCTTAGCTTGTAAGATGCAGATAGACCTGTGGAATAAAATTGATTATCTTACGTTTACAACTATGGAAGCTACGATAGAAATGACTACTAGTAGACATAAGAAAAAGTTCGGAAAGTTACAAGCTAATGTAACAACTACAAGTAATACGATGATGACTGATACTGTTATAAACAAGTCAAAGAAAGTGTTATCTCAAGACGAGATTTCCGTCCTTGCAAAGGGAGGAAATTACGCTATAACACCTGTAAAAGTACCACTTGAAGATATTATCGCGAATGTAGAAGCAGGTATACGAAATATCCCTAAGGCAACCGCGAATGCAATTCGAATTGAAACCACTAGAGTTTTAAGCCACAGCAGACCTCTAGAAAGTAATTTAACAAAAGGTGAGAGGAAGGATCTTAAGGATTTGAATGCAGATGAAGAAATAGTGGTTCTTCCCGCAGATAAAGGGAACGCTACTGTTGTTATGAATACAGAAGATTACCGAAGGAAAATTTTGAACCTTTTAACGTCAGGACAATATAAAAAACTTGCGAGGGATCCTACAGCCAGTGTACTTAGGAAAACAAATAATTTGATTAAGTCATCTACCTCTATCCGAAAAGAAGATAAAAGAACTTTATTGAAAAGTGAAGCTATGTGTCCTCGATTGTATGGTGTACCTAAAGTTCATAAAATAGATTTTCCTTTACGACCCATAGTCAGTGCCACCAATTCTCCCACTTATGAAATAGCAAGATATTTAACAACTTGTTTACAACCATTGATTGGAAAAACTGACTCATATATAAAAGACTCGCGTCATTTTATTGAAAAACTAGGTGGACTAACTCTGGCCCCTGAAGATATTCTTGTAAGTTTTGACATTGTGTCCTTATTCACAATGATTCCTGTTAACGAAGTTATGATTTTCATAGCGGATATTTTTCCAGAAGATTTGACTGTTCTTTTCAGACACTGTCTTACATCAAGTCAGTTCCAGTGGGATAATGAATTTTATGAACAACTTGATGGAGTAGCAATGGGTAATCCATTAGGCCCTGCGATTGCCAATCTTTATATGGAGAAATTTGAACAATCAGCCCTAGACAAAGCTAATAACAAACCATCTCGTCGGTATCAATATGTAGATGACACATTTGTGTTTGGTCCCATGGCAGAAATGCCTTGGACGATTTCTTTGATTATCTAAATAAAATTCACCCAAAAATACAGTTTACCATCGAAATAGAAAAGGAAAACAGAATATCTTTCTTGGATGTCTTAGTTATGAGACGGCCCGATAGAAGCTTGGAATATAAAGTTTTTCGGAAGGCAACACATACAGATAGATATTTACATAAAAATTCTAATCATCATCCTCAACAAAAAAGAGGTGTCATAAAAAGTCTTGTAGATCGAGCGGAACGGATATGTACACCTGAACATTTGGATGCTGAAGTGAAACATCTGAAGCAGGCTTTTGTAAAAAACGGCTACTCAAGAAAAGAGATAAATAAAATTTTGCGTCCAAGGAACAGAAACCCAAAACATAAGAATGAACCACAACGACAGAAAAATACAGCAGTTCTCCCTTTTATTAAAAAAGTAACAGATCAGATTGGTAAGATTTTACGAAAACATGACATAAAACCGATCTTTAGACCAACAAAGAAAATATGTCAAGTACTACGATCTGTGAAGGATAAACGCCCTCCCCTGTCGACATGTGGTGTGTATAAAATTCCATGTACCTGTGGTAAAGTTTACATTGGTACTACCAAAAGAAGAAGCGTAAACACGCGACTGAAAGAGCATAAAAGTCTTTGTCGACTTGGAAAAATAGAAAAGTCAGCTGTAGCGGAACATGCTCTTTAACCAGGCAACCACCAAGTGAAGTTTTCGGATACCGAAGTTTTATCTACAACGTTAAATTACTATCCACGGCTTTATAGAGAAGTTATCGAAATTTATAAACATCACGATAATTTTAATAGGAAAGAGGAGTCTATGAAACGTAGCGATATATGGACAGTGGCTCTACAAAATTGCTAACAATTTTTATCTTTGACAAGGTGGTAATCGATAGTCAACCTTATCTTTGCTATGGATTATCACTGCTCATCACGTGTCACCTGAACCACGCCCCCCTTTCTCACAATATATAAGTCGCTCTCAGACACCCGACCAGTCAGTCGGCAAGACTCAGCGGAGCAGCGCCTCTGAGGAAGTCCAGCGCAGTCCTGGACGAAACGAACCAATTCTCTGTGTTGGTCTGCAGCTCACTGTCTGTGCTAAAATGTTGTCTTCATAGCCAGCGGCCATGTGGGCAGAGATCAAAAGCAGAGAGGGACGAGTCGGTTGTGTATGATGGATAATCAAACATTTCCCACTCATACTTGGCGAGAGACATTGTTTTCTAGGCAACTTTATGTGCTTACTGTGTGCTCAGAACTGAAAAAAGCGAAGTGAATGTGCATACTAGACACACTACTTACAATTTTGTGCAAATCTTCATCGGATTCGCACTGTAGTTTAGTCTTCGTCACCGATCGGACCTCAGTTAACGAATATCCTTCATAATCCCTTAATGTAAGTGCGGAACAGTTTGATGTCCTGAAGCAGACACAGAGCGAAATCTCCAGAGAAGTGAAAGTGAAGATGGGACTGAGACAGGGTGACAATATTTCCTCACTGCTATTCAGCCTCTGCCTAGAAAAAGTCGTAAGTCAGATAGAGATAAATAGAGGAGGAATCATTTTTAATCGTTCACAGCTGTACCTAGCTACCCAGATGATGTGGCAGTACTCGCACGAAACACTGCTGTGCTGGCTGATGCCTATCAACAACTGGACCTGGGAGTCAATGTCGAAAAGACCAAATACATGGCAATGACCAACCAGCGAAACCTACCAAATCCCAGGATAGCCGACAAGGAGCTTGAAAGGGTGAGAGACTTCAAGTACCTCGGATCAACTATCACAGAGACAAATGACGTCAGCAGCGAGATGAAAGCTAGAATAGCAGCAGTCGCCAGATGCTACTTTGCCACACTACCCATACTTAAGAGCTCACTTCTATCACGAAAATCTAAAATCCTCATTTACAAACAATTATAAGACCAGTTGTTATGTATGGTACCGAGACATGGACCATAACTGCAAACGAGTAAAAGATCCTTAGCGTTTGGTAGGCAATGGTTCTGCGTAAAGTATACGGCCAAGAATACGGTCATGAAGGTTGGCGTGTCCGTAAGAATGCAGAACTAGAACAACTTTTTGAAGAACCTGCCATTGTCAGTACCATTAAAATAAGAAGACTGCGATGGGCGGGACACATGGTCAGAATGGAGGAAGACAGAACATGTAAGAAGACTTTTTGGTGGCAAGGCTGGAAGCAGACGACGGAAGGGATGTCCCAGAAAGAGATGGGTGGACGGAATTGAAGAAGACATGAAAAAGTACACTTTCTTGTGTAACAATATTATTTTCACATTTACTTCTGAAAAGACCTTTAGATCATGACTTTTTACGTGAGAACTAAACTCTCTTGCGAATTAACAGAACCACTACAGTCATACTTCACAGGGTAACATTCTCTTCTAATGTAGCAGTATTGGAAACGCTATTAACAACGATTGACTTTTCTATCATTATAATGTGCTCTAACATGTACACAGTTATCATTAGACACATGTACGAAAAGAAAATGTGACAATTTATATGACTATTCTCGTAATTATTTGTACCATGCTATTTATTAAATCCAGATAAACAAACTGCTGCTGTTGGGAAAGTCAAGTTCCTCATCACTGACAGATGAGAAATTTTATGGTAGATATATTTTACAGTTCTTTCAATAAATCAGCACTGTCACTCCAAATTTCTTATTAATGAGTCTTACACTCAAGTTCAGTTGGATTCTGCCTTTTGTACAGCTGACAGTTTGTTGGTGCCCTTTTCGTTGCCTCCATCACCCAGTTGCTTAAAAACGTGCAACATGGAAGTAGAAGAATCCCTATTTTCTTGAATTACAAAAAATTATGGATAGGTAAAGTACAAAATTTTATTAGTGATTGTAGAATGTGATACATATTAGACTCATATTTTTGTAATTCAGTGGCACATGTGCAGCGGACAGCAGCAGCAGTAGCAGCAGTGACTTACTTCTGCTAGCAACTGTCTCCCTTTTATAACTACGTGTTGAGTCAGAATGCCAATACTTCTGCAGTCTCCTAGCATGTCATATTTCGCAGACTCGAAAAAAATACATAGGTGTTATTGTATCGGCTACTGTAGGAGTCAGTGCAAACAAGAAAGGAGAAACGTTGTGATGGAAGGTGGCAGGAATCCAAAATGATCTGTACATAACACTTGAAGATTAATTGTACACTTTATTTCTAAAAATAAAAGAAACATAACTTCTTGTGCCTCCTACGTTCAATTACTTATCTCTAATATTACTACTGGCAGAACCCAGGCTTAGTAACGTCTTACTATTACTCAGTGCTGATCCTCTCGAAGTCTGCGACCGAAATGGGGCCGACGAGTGATGGGCGACTGGCTAAGTCAGCGTTGACAGGGGGCGCTGAACTCTGGTGCTATTTCGCGGCACTGCGCTGGTCAGTGTTCAGTCGGTACTTTAGGACTGCGTAGTTACGTATTTTACGTTACGCTTTTTAATTACTTCATGATGGAGGGCACGTACTGCTGTACAATGCAAACATGGAGCATTCTGTATAATTGTGTCTATTACTGCTTCTTCGTCTTCTTCTTCTTCTTCTCCTCTCCATTTCTGTAATACTCACGATGGCGAATGCAGCACAGCAGAATTACAAATTTAAGGCGCACAATGTGGTCATCTTGATAGTTTTTGTTTGTATGCTTGCTTCTATTGTAAACAAAGCCGTAATATACTTTTGCATTCAAAAAATTTTTACATCTAACACTGTACTGCCTCGTCAGTAAATTTTGTCTCTCAAAATATTTTATGTTTATTGCTTGCAATGCTGTAAGGCAGAGAACCTTTAAGTGCGTATAGTTCATCAAAATCAAGAGCTCACACGTGTTACTACCTATGGTAAACTGATTTTTTATTTATTTATTTTACGGGTCACGATTTCAGTAACACAAAATATTAAAAGTAATAAGAAAATTCTGCCAGTCACTGCTGACTTTCTGTTAGATAGACCTTAAGAACGAGAATTCCGTTGTGTTTATGGCCTTATAACTTGCTCCATATGGACGATGGTGCAAGGAATGGACATTTTTCTGCAGACCAGATTTTGTGGTCGTGCGGGTCATCAAACTCTCAGGACTTATCTTCGTCATGAAGCCCCTCTTCCTGAGATTTCCCTTGCATTGTGACACTCCTGTCCTCAGTCGGTTTAGTGCGTTCCATGTCACATAAGAAAAAAGGCACCCCGCTACAGGTTCCTCTCTGATTTTCTCCCCACCTCTTTCGGTTTATAAATCTTGCCATAACTCTCTTTGGCGCGTTCGAGATGCTGATGAATTTGCTGATGTTGTGGCCTAGAGCTCCTCCTTGTTCTCAACCTGGCGTTTGTGTTTCATATTCAAACAGTGGGTGTATTAGAAATACTTCTTGTTTCTTTTTCTCCATTTCTGCGATTGTTCTTCTCCAGACATCAGGCAGAGCTAAACATTTTTACGTCGTTGGTCTGTGAAGTGATACAGTAAATCAAAAATGTATGTGTTTAAAGATATTTATAATACTGCACTATTTCCGTGACTAAAACACCTGTCAAAATATGTAAAGATATTGACAATACTGTATTTCTGTGTCTGTAATATAGACGACTGTTTAACATGAATGGTTTACAGTAAAGATTTATATACCAGGAGTGAATCGATATTATGAGTTGGCCTCGAGAAATTTTTTTTGTCTTTCAATATGTCGACAGCACACATGCCGTATGTGAAAAACTGTAGAAGATACATGTCCCAACTGTTGCAAATGGAGCCAACAGGGTCAATTCAAATGATGTGCACCTTGACGTGAGTTAAAGACTCAGAGGGCGACCACCGTAGGGAAGCCTACAAGGAGTAACTCAGCCTAAATCAATAACTGTGCAAAAACCGCACTACTTACCTTATGATGCAGGTTATGCAAGTGACGATGCTTGATGAACTGTAATTAAATCAAGTCAGGTCTTTAAACAGTTTTGATAGACGTATTCAAGTGAAACATTTACGTCTGACAATGATGATCATTGCAGTAGAATGTTTTAATAACGCCACATTATGTACCTTAATTAATAATTATACTGCTTATATTAGGTAGGTTATATGCTTGATGAACAGTAATTACATTCAGCTGAGAATAAAATAATTTTTATAAACATAGAGTAACATTTCGACAGACAGTCATTATGTTTTAGCAACGCTACATTATTTATCATAATCAACAATCATACTAAAAACAGTATGTTGTGGATGTAGCTTAGTGATATGACTGATACTTAACGAAATAGTGCTTGATTTTTTTTGTTATAGAGTATTTGATACAGAAGTCACACCCCTTGTCAATGAAACTGAGTTGTATCAGTGAAATATAACGGTTTCCTGGCAGACATCACAAGTCTGAACTTAGTGACTGAGCGTTTCTCTTGCTGGCACAAATCCTGACTTGGCATTGGCAAGTCTGCACTCTCCTATTAATCTCTTCTTGATTGCTGGAAAAAGTCGCAACTGGCCAGAACAAGTCCTGGCTGTCAGAGACACGTGTTTGGAGATTTCATCACTGACCAGGAAGAATAGATAATAAAAGCGAGATAGTCACTTCGTGTACCATGTTAACGATGATGTGCCATCACTGTCATCATAATTCAATGATTTCTTCATACACACGCACACAACATTCCAAAAATGTAAGTCTGGCTTATGTTATTGGTAATAATTTTGTGTCTTTCGCCTCATGGTAGCTTGCTGTAACTCGGAGATGTTTGTCATTCACTGTTGCAGAATCATAAGCAGCTCCAGGAAAAAACTGCTGATTGTAACGAAATTCAAAGCAGCTCTTGAAGAACTGCAAAAGGCCAAAGACCAACTAGAGTTTTTCTGAAATCTGGACAAGACTCGGAAGGCTGAACAACGTGAACATCGTAGATCTTAAGGTAAAGATAGCAACATATATTGTTGCGTCCCAGAATGATATTCCGGATTAATGTGAAGAGTATTTAAAGTTCTCCCTGACTGGCACCAGCGCTGAAGCCAGGACAGGGTAGCACAGAATATCTAGATTAGAATGCCAACGATGAAGAACAACCGACTTAGCGTATACCATGGGCACACCACCGAATTAATTACCACACACCATCTGAGCTGAATGACCAAGTTGTCAATGCAACAAAGTCACTTGTGGAGAAGGAAGCATAACGTCATTCTGTTCACCAAGCACAGTAAAGTAACAATGAGTAAGTCGTACGCAAAAGTGGCTTTACAGCATACAGATGCTGCAGACAGGAATAATCAGACATAAATGGGAGTGTTGTGGCATCACGCTGCAATGCAGAGCACTGACGGGTTCTGAAAACTAAATATGTCATTCTTGAGGTATGATAACATCATTGGCATAGACCAAACAGTTCAGATACTCAGATTTCGAAAGCCTAGTTCTCAGTCTGCAGCTAACTAGTTGCAGGGTGCGGCCTGTGATGATACATCTACAGTCTGTCTAGGTGGCTTCGGTCTGATGTAACAACCAGCGCAAGCTGAAGGACCTCAACACTATGGGCGGCTGCCGCCAAGTCTTCGCCTCAATTGATGAGAAAAGTTGGGTCCTCCTACCACTAGGCCCTCCGGAAGCAAAACTGATGATAACTGGTGATCTGGCAAACTATCATCATCCCAGGAGGGCTGCTGCCTCCTGACCTGCGTCTACAAGAGTCATCGGCGTCCCTCGCCACGATTACGGCTACATCATGCAAAGCTGTTGTATCCCTTTATGGGGCGCCGTCTACGACATCAATGATGGCGGCCTCATACCCAGCTGGATGCACTGCTGGCTCGTGGAACAAGTGGGCAACGTCCACAGCGCGTCCGGCCAGCAACGTTCTGTGACGCATCTGCCTGCTACGTGTGCAGCCCCATCATTGTGTAGGCTGTGACTGTGAGACATGTAGGCATCAGCACATACCAGCCTCGCACGATCTCTACCTGTGTACCCATGAATAATAAATGTGTGTTCCGTTAACAATGTCTTACGAGCGCCTGCAGGGATTCAACAGATCCTCACCACCACACTCAACTCCACGTCCTCCTTGCAGTTGTAGTGCCCACAGCTCCACAGTTTAGGCCCTCCGTCTTTCATGTCAGTAGCCTAAATTTGGTAGCTGGGGTGGCCGCCATCTGTAGAGACATTTACACCTGGTATCAAACACGCACATCTGCAGCACCAGCAGCCAGTGTCGCCTGTCCTGCTTCTCCTCGAGCTGCTACAGTTTGCTGTTGGCCACTAGGAGTCGTGGCAAGCGTTTTTTGTCCACTTTTCTTTCTCTTCTGCTTGTGGTCATGATGGGTCATAGGGACACCCATAGGACTTTGATAGTTACATTTGTTTATCTGTAAGAGTTTGTGGATCTCTCCCAGTATAGTGGCAATTGTAGAGAAGTCTACCTACGGCCAGTAAGGCGTCACTTTTGTAATTTGTGTGGGTACCTGTTGCCACGTACTAAGGCAGTAGCAGTTACGCGTGATACTTGAAGAAGGTTTGGCCTTGAGGCACAGTAGTGCTTGGAATCTCATTGGGCCATGATGTAGGGCAACCATTAATACATGAGTTTGTTACTTGTTTGAGCGTTGTGGGTACAGTTTCCTGATTTTTAGGATTCAGTACCTCAATCTGTAAAAAAATAACCCTTATGCTGCTGGCCATCGATACCCGCGGGCAACGTCCGCAATGCATCCAGTCAACAACCTTTTGTAATGTAACTGCCCACTACGTGTGCAGCCACTGCAGCAGCCAAGATTGGGAGGTGCGTAGATGGCAGCGAATACTGGCATTACGTGAGCTGTACTTGCTCTCTTAGTTATTGGCAGCCGTGAAAGAGGACTACCGCTTATCCATGAATAATAAATGAACATTTTTTTAACAGTGTGTTACTAGCATTTCCGGGCATTCAACAGATGTTCATCGCCACACTGGCAATCGTAGAAGCCACACTTTCAGTCCTCTATAGTATACAGCTCAGAACTTAAGTAGCGGAATGTCTTTCAGAAACAGTGAAATGGCACTGAATTTGTATTAGTGATGTCTCTTTCAAAAGTACTTGGAGAATATTTTAAGAGTAAGTTTAATTGTTCTGTTTGTACTCTACATTTTGTCAGTTTTTAGAAGTAATGAGCTAAAAACGATCTTCAAAAAGCATTGGGAATATATTTCTGCCGAATGTAACTTTAGAAATAGAATATGTATAGAGGTGATTACTAATCAAGCGTTTAAGAACCCTAGACACTTCTTGAATGCCTGTGTTTATATCATTGAGAAAAGAGTGTGTCAAACTAACTTACATCTCAAACTCAATTTGTCACTAGTCCGCTACTTCCTGTTGTCAAAGACAGGGAAGTAAAAGAAATTAATTTGAATATGAAGAATATAAGTTTAATGCTATCAGACATTAATAATGAGTCGTACTCTACTAATGTTAATGATAAGCTGTTAATGAAACTGAAGACCTACAGGAAATATTTCAACTGTGCATTACTAATATAAAAAATAAAGGGTTTTATGCAGAACTATGCACAAAAGTACCAAAAGCGACACCAGATATAACTGTAGCAAAAAATGTTCGCTCATACGACAATGCCTGTCTCAGATGGTCAAATCTAGCTTGTTTGTATCCTGTAAATCAGAATGCTCAACATTTCTCTGCATATTGGCCATATGAAAACAAATTAAACTTTGCTAACATACGGTTTTCTACTGAGCTGAAACATGAACTCATTTAGACTGTTAACGTCTGTAGCATCCAATATTTTGATTACGAGTGGATGGCAATGTACGACAAGGAGGGTCAGAAAGAGTTTCGAGTTATATGCCAAAAAGCACCATCGAGAGAAATATGTAAATCTATTAATTTTACAAGTTCCTGATACAGATGATAACCATTTCTATTGCATAGAAAACTTTTCAAGACTAGCGCTTGGTAGCATTGCTGTTTATCAACATCCGCTTGAAGTATGTGAAAACTCTTTGTATTATTTTTTAATTCCAAAGAAAAATTAGTTCTTCACTTAGTTAACTGTGCACAGTTTAAGCCACTCAACCTGCCTAGTGTCAGGAATAAGTATATAAAATTTACCAAGTTTAGCAACATGTTAATGTCGTACTTTATACTTTATACTGCAGTGGACTGGTTGCTAGAAACGGTTACTACTTGCAGTCATAGTAGCAGCTGTGGTTCATATTCTGATCAACAGCATTCACATACATCATTCAAAATAGTCTATTAAATACACTGAAGCTGTGACAAAGGCTTTGCTTTGTACAGAGGCAGTAATTTCATGAAATGGTTCACTGGACATTGGATGTTACTGCTGAGAGTGTGAATGGATTTTTATTGCAAAATGAAGAGGTCGACACAAATTTCGAAGAAGAATTAGCGTTTCACTCGGCAGACGTATGTCATATTCGCTGAGAAACATTTAAGGAAAACGGTGTTAAACGTAGAGATCACTGACGTTTTACTGGTACATATCAGGGTGCTGCATAGACCAGATGTAAGTTGAAATACAGGCCTCACATATGCGTCTGAGTCGTGGAATTTACGATGGCCTTGTCTTGATCACAAACACTGTGAACAGTTAGTTGATGCAGATGATGATGAAGTTAAAATTAATATGATCACCTTTCTCTGTTACCGTCGAATATGGAGAAATATAAATCATCTACGAAGAATATTGCGGTAATGCAGTGCGAGAGGAGATGCAACAAAAATTTTCCATTTATAGGGTCGCTAATTTTTTTGAGATATTCCATCGAAAAGTTTGCATTATACTTGAAATCAGACAAAATCAAGATAATGAGCAAATATTTTGCTGATGACTCTGAATTTAATTTACTAGGTCAGAAGCGTACGTTTCGGTATGAGGATGTGAGTAATGAATAGCTTTTAATAGAAGATCATTTGCCACCAATTGAGAAATTTAGAAGGTTATTGAGAGATGAATCTATGGCTGAAGGCGAGTAGCAAAGAATTTACAGCATCTGGAATTTATTCAAGTGTAAAACAGTAGCAGAGTATTCTGTATTTGAAAATTGACATACTAATGCTTTTAGATGTTGCCTGTGAACACGATATAAGAAATGGGTACTATTCATTACATTACTTCACATAGCTTGACATGTGATGCTCTACTCAAAATTACTGTCACAGAATTGCAATATTGTTCATTTCTCATGCAGACATGCCATTTCAAACAAGTGAGTCATGGCTAGTTATGATGATAAAACCAAAAATCTTATATTATAATGTCTTGCTATGAATAGTCGTTGTAGCTGTGCAATAATACAATAGCTTCCAGTGTTGAGTTATGTATGGCTTTCTCCAGAGACCGTTGGAAATTTTGATGTGAGAAATATACCAGATGATTCTGACATACTAATGATTAATTAAAGCTGCCACAGATTGTATTACGTACAGTTTCGTTTCTTGGAACATCTTCTAGTTGTCGAGTTGCGATTAAGTCAACACATAGACGGTCTGGTTGCCATATGTAATGTTAAAAGACAGTAGAAAAGAACACTGACTGTAAACATTCTGCCAACCCCTTGGCTGAAGTATGGAACCGGATGTTTGTGATCAGTTATCTTGGGTATTGTCTTTAACATTACGTACGACAACGAGACCATTTACATCTTGACTTCAGTACAACATGGTAATCTGAAATGTTCATACAAGCGAAACCAGTCGCAACACAATAAATATGTAATAATGCAGCTTAGGTTGTTCTCATTAATCATTAACATTAATGTCAGCTGTGGGCTCCATATTCCCAAGATTCTGACACAGGGTACATTTCAGGAATAGGTCAAGAATATCCTGAGACTATTCACTGTTTTCATTAAGTTTTCTCGTTACTCCCTCTGAAACCGTTATCTGATAGAAACAAATTAAGGAAACTAATTTCGAATTTGTATGATATGGAAAGCAACGTTTACTCACTACAAAAACCTAAAACTATTTTATCTTGATTTGGAACTGAAAATATTAAGAGAATTTTATCAGTTAGACAAGCTAATGAAGCCATACATTGAGATAATGCACGGAAATGCACGAGTGCAAGGAATAATTTTGAAAAAAAATTCAAAATTGTGACTAATAAAGTGTCTAAGGAAAAACTGTGATAAATGAGCAGAAGATGAAAACCAGCGACATTTTTGGAATGTAGATACAGAGTAGCTGCATTCATTATATGAATTAATTTACAAAGTAAAGTTATTTCTAACGAGAATTTCGTTGCTATTGTATTACACAGACCTAATGCAATGTTTGACAACCCTGTAGCAGTGGAAATGTCTGTTTTAGATATTTCACACCCTCATCTTGCAGACTTACATTATGGATACACAGGTACATTAAACAAGTGTTCAGAAAAACACGTTTTTAGTGTGTGCGTGTGTTACGCAAATACTGGTAGCTTAATTTATCATATTACAACTTCAGATATTTATGAGGATATTAGGTATGATGTCTACAAATGGTCTGATAGATCAGCTTTCCTTGTAAATGACAGGTAGACCCTTCTACCTGAAAATAAAGGGTAGGATGGATTAATGAATTTAAATCCTGAACGTATTACTGAATTTGTCAGTCTTTAACTTAAAATAAATGCACTTGTCACTGGATCAGGAGACATAATGTGTAGATTAAAGGGTATGAAACAGTCTTCTGCTAAAGAGTTAACCATTGATTGCTACCAGCATCGTGTGTTGAATTCTAAAGCTAAAACAATTGTACAACATGTAATTTACTCAAAGTGCCAAGTACTACAGTACAGTGCCAAGTACTACTGTTAAACAGCACAAACTAGGATTGTCAGCACAAGGTGATGAACACTTTATACTTCCAGCTATACTATATACTTTACCTTAGATCACTGCTGCCTGAAAAATTATGGTGGTGATCAATTTAATTGTGTGTGTCTGAAAATGTAAAACGTGATTTGCAAATGATTTTAGTGTATCTGTGAAAAATGGTGGCGGTGACAATGATGATGATGATCGTCATCACAGTAAATTTTATTGCGAGTGTATAAAAGTGTAAATATAAAATTAAATGTGATTTGTAACTGTATCACTATCGCCTGAGAGATGGCTGATCTTATTGTGAACATGTAAAAATGTGAAAATGTAAGAAGTACATTAAATGTGACTTAAAAATGATTTTAGTGTATGTGCGAAAATATGAAATGTGATTCGTATATGATTTCAATGTATGTCTGAAAAAGTGAAAACATTAAATGAGATTTGTAACTGTTTTATTGTGTGAAAGTAGAGTTCCATAATACATTGTGTTCATTATACCATATTAAAGTTCCTTCTCCTTAAGAGGAGGTAACACTTGAGCTGACCTCTGTTAAATGATATTATATGCACTTAACTGTTATTTATCTTACGGCATTATCTGATAAGGCTGTCAATGTCTGTTTCTTGTACATGGAACTGTAGGTGCGTGATTCCATTTTCATAAATTAAGCTGTTCATTACAAAGAGAGATGAAATTTACTTATAAGGCTGTGTAGTATTTGACATAAACATTTTAGTATAAAACAGAGAAAGATGTCATTTATTGACGACATAGTACTGTATTTATGCAGTTTAAATATTTTGTTCGTGTAGGACCACCAAACCCTCTTATTTCATGAAGATTTTATTACACATCTGTTGCAGTTGCAGTACGTATATTTTGGCGACTAGTTTCAAGCCTGCTAGTTCATTTTCAAGCTAAATGCAGTGAGACTGAAGTAAAATTGCTGATTTTGTTAATAACCATCTGAAACTGGCAACACATGCAACATATAATGACAGTAGATAAACGGCACAATATACATATGATCTCTATACAAGTCGGAATGAAACTATTCTGACTTGTATAGTGGAAATGTATATTGTTACATTTATCTACCGTCACTATGTGATGCATGTATTGCCAATTGCAGATCGTTGTCATTAAGATCAGCCGCTTTCAATGTAGGTAGGTTTGAGAAGGAACAGTCGGTTCGAAACTAGTCGTCAAAATATATCTACTGCAACTGTAACACATTTGTAATAAACTCTTCACAGAACTTCATTATTTGAAATAAACATTTTGTAGTGAAGTGTGAAACAGAGAGAGAGAAAGACGAAATTTACTGATGAGGCAGAATTTTAGATGGTTATGTATTCTTGATAACTAACAAAGATAAAGAAACCCTGTAAGTTACACGCATTAGGTATTTTGTGGGGCTGTGTACACATATATAAGAAGGAATTTATGGGTGAGACAGTACAGTATTGGCCATGAACATCTTCTTAAACAAGTATAAAACATAAAGAGAGGGTGAGGTGAAATTTACTGACAGAGCAAGTGAGCATCTGACATAAACGTTTTTAGTGTGTGTGTGTGTGTGTGTGTGTGTGTGTGTGTGTGTGTGTGTGGTGTATGTCCGTGGCAGCGGCTACATGGGGGAGGAGGATGAATGGGTGGGTGAGGCTTTATGCCCACATTTTAGGTGCAATTTACTGATGTGAATAGAATTTTTGTTGATGGTGAGTCAGAATTTTGTTAAGAAACAGTGAATCAGGTTGTTACTGACACAGCATCTCACCCATACATCTAGCCTACCTGCGTGGGTGATTTCATGTGTACAGTTAAGTGAGGTATGTGCATGTGTGTGTGTGGGTGGGTGGGTGGGTGGGTGTGTGTACTGCCACCAGGGTTTAAGGTCAGCCTAAGTGTGCTGGAGTCGTCATATTGATTCTACTCACCTCCAATACAAACGTGTCTACCAAACCACCACAGTGCGCAAGTCATCCTTTGAGTTAAGACCAACATTACTTTTTTTTAATCAGTATCTTTAGATGTTTCTCTGTGGAGAGTTTATGTGACGGCTCAGTGCCTTCATTGTGCCACATAATGTCATATGTGTGCAAACGGAGATAACATAAATCAATGTCATTATTTATTTTGTTTTGCAAGGTATTTCAGAAGGAAAGTAAGTTATTAGAAGATGGTAGTATAGACTAACTAGCAGACTAGTTGGAATAAAGCATTGTATATAACAAGTGTCCAATTTTGACCGTTTATGGTTGTTAGAATGTAACCCAAAGTGTTCAGTAAAGGCAAATGATTAAGTTCTAGGTTTATTTTCATAAATTCCACCTCCGCCTTCATGTCTCTTGATACCGCTATGTCTAGCTCATCTGTGGCCATCTCAGTGTTTTTGTATGAGGGCAGCACTATCCGTAATCCGAAGGATGAGTTAGTCACTTTTGTTTTGTGGTATCACATGTCAATACCACCCCAAAGGGGTTCCACAGTTGGTAACAGAATGACAAGCTTCTGTCCAACACTGATAATGGCCATGTGGGATGCAGCAGACCCAATGGAACACACCCACTGAGCCACACTTCCAGCAGCTTTGTACTACTCTGCCACAGCAATATCGGATGGGCAATGGCAGTCACTGAGCATACTCGTGCTTTGAGCCTCCTCCTTACAACAGATAGCTGGACTCTGTTTCTTGCCGCATTATTTGCAACGAGACTTGGAGAAATATACGTCAAGTAAACCTTCTGTTTGTTGTTTTAACTTGTTCGTTAAGCATTTCTGCTCCTGTGCAGCTTTCCTACAACGACGGTTGCCACACCTCTCTGTAGCTCACCTCTCCTTACCATTGTGTAGAACGTCATAAACAACGTCGGGCGGCGACGTATTGAGCCTTTGTATGGCAGTCTCCAAGTTGCTTTCTTCCTGTTCTATCATCTGTTTGATTGTTTTTTGCTGTTATTGGTTGCCTTTTTTTGTCGTTTGCATCTCTTCCTTTTTTCTCTCTGTGCTATTTTTGATTTTCTGAAGTGATGAACCGCTTCATGATGGCGAAGATGACTTAAGTCGTTGGACCCACTGCCTGCATATTTGCCGAAGGAAGACTGACAGTACAGCACACAGTTTAATGGGCGCACCACAGTGCATCTGAAACAAGGTAATGGTAAGCTTTCTATTTTTTTCGCCATGGTGGGAGTTGTGTGCGAAATTGTTTCCCAAGCCATGCTCTGATTTGGTAAACTACGAGGACCTGCAGTAGGCGCTTACAAAGTATTATGGGGACAAGGTTCATGTGGCGATTGCCAGTTAGAAATTATTTAGGTTGCGTAAGCAACACGGACACACGTACCATCAATGGGTGACAATTGCAAGGCGTTACTAGACAGTTTAGATTCAGATGAGACTGTGGTAAGTATTAAAGTAATGATTTGGTTCATAAGACCATCATGTACAAGTGTACCTCAGGTCCCTCTGTACTCGTTTCGATGCATCCACCTTCATTTGCTGCTCCCCCTCTGATGTGGGTGCACACCCTTTGCCTAGTTTTTCGGCTGGTGTTCCCAGTTACGCCATGGGCGCAGGCAGGAGCTCAGCATCAGCCTCAGTTTCGGTTCCCTCCTCCTCATTGCCACCTGCATTCAGCCCTCCCCTCCCGTCACCGTTCGCTCATCTGCCCAACACGAAGATGTTCAGGAGGTTTGAAGGGGGATGGAGAAAGTATGTGTGATAATCATACATCGATACCACCTTGTGAGCGTTCAACAGTTAGTAATGGAATGGCAATTTTCCATCCAACGCTGATAGCGGCTGTGCAGGATCCGGCGGAACCAGTGGAGCACAGCCACTCGGCAACACCTCCAGCAGCATTGTAATATGACTCCCCTCTCCCGACGCCATGTAGGACAACTGGCTGCAGCCACGCACAACACTCGCACTTGGAGCTTCTTTCTTGTAACATTGAGATAGCTGGAATTGTTTCTTCCTGCATTATTTGTACGCTTGGGGGAATACAAGTTAAGTAAATATTTGTTGTGTTACCTTCTTCGCTAAACATTTGTGCTGCAGTCCAGCTTTCCTACGATGACAGTTACTGCATCGCTCTGTAGCCCATCTCTTCTAACTTTTGTGTCGGAAACTGCACACAACAGTGTTCATGTCGTCCATTGAGACTTCGCCAATCAATCATCTTCACATATTAAAATTTAAAAGAGTATGTCCTGGTAATCATGGTGACCAGGGAATATTATCATTCCTGTCAATGCTTCTTCCAGGGAACGTTAGGTTTAGATGGTTTGTCATCTCATGACTAGAATGTGCAGAGGGCTTCTCACACTGATAGAACGTATCCATCCTTGTCATTACAGGAACTTTTTCTAATAATGCTGAATCTTCATGTCTTCAGTCTAATGTAAATGATGGAGATATAGGCCATGCGTACCTAATGTCAACGTTATTGTTCTTTGTGGAATAGCAGTATGCATAGAAATTGTGCATGTGCTTGTCGAATGATTATGTTCTAGCACTAAATAATTTTTTCCCAGAGATCCACTCTGTTCATTTGAAAATTCATAAGTCATTTGACTGCTGGGCACTGCGCCAGGGTCACATGCTTTAGAGGAAACATCAGAAAACCCTCTTCAAACTGAAGTCATGCAAGAAGGAAATCTTCTGCCGTATTCTCTACAGGTAGTAGCAGCAGATACAATACAAAACACTTTACACAAATACCATATCGACATACGCAGCATCTGTAAATATGAGTGGCGTGCTTAAACGATAGGTCGACAGTAGAACTGGCCAAAAAATTACAATCATAATCACACTTTAAAAATGGAATGATGTAAATTCAAGCAAAACTTCACAATATGGGCTCCAAAACAAAACCATCTATCGATAAATAAATCCACAGCAAGTTGAGTATCAACATGCAGAAATGAAACTACATAACTGCAGCCAATGAAAAATGGACATATGTTATATAGAGTGTTTTATTAAAATTAGTTTATTTTACCATATCCCAAACACTTACTGTTGCTCCCTATATACCCATACTGGCCTGTAGAATAGTGCAAGGTCTAGGTTTCGTTGGTGGGTGACAGTTTTGTTTTGAGTTGGTGACGCCAAAAACTATGAATAAGAAATCTTCGTTGTACTGGCATACTCTCTATGCAGCACGATGTTTACGTTAGGTTAAAAGGTGACTGTATGATGGTGCCCAAAGAATGTTACATTGTGAAAAAACTCTAATAAACTATAATAATTGTATTAAAAAATAAAATAAATCAGTTGGAGGAATTGGAGTTACATTCTTATTACAAAACACATGAAAGCAAAAAAGTAAATAAAAAACAGGAAAGTGTCAAAGACAATTTCTCCAGATGCTTTGATGGTATCCTTAAAAAAGCTAATATAATTGTGATATATTGTAGATATTTTAATATATAAGCAAATAATTATTCATGTTACAAAACAAAAATACCCTCTATACGAAGGCATAGTATATCACGCTTTCTGGATGTCTTTCTCTATTGACAAATACGTAAAAATGTATTTGTGTCTGTTTTTTGTTGCTGTTTTTGTCTTACTTTTCCTGTTTTTAAAGGGGAAAGTGCACTGTCAAGTGTGTGATTAATGTTTAATGTAAGTCAGTTTCTGCATTACTGTATTACAGGAAAGGTGTTAAGGTTTTTTTTTCTAAATTCATCGTTAACTCTAAGAGTACACAAAGATCTATCACAGATTACAAAATTTTGCGTGTCTATATATTGTATTCCAGTGCAGCAGTACACTGTAGCACCATATAAATTGAAAAAAAATCACGCATAAATGACAAATACACGTAATACGCACATGTAAATTTGAAAATGGTACTCATTTCCCAAAATGCATCATGGCAGGCATAAATAAACAAGAAAATCGTCTCCAGAAGGCAGAAAACGTTATTTTGTATTCAAATCATTGTTTTTAGAGTCACTACCTTTGACTACGAGTTCCCAATCGATAAAAGTTTTAGAAATCTGAAATATTCGGTTAAATGTTTTGAGAATGATTTGTCGAAAAGTAAGAAATAAAACAGATAAGAGACACGCAAGACGCACCTCATTTGGAGTACATGGTTTTGAGCATCATTCAAAAGAGCTTCAAATGTTTATGGTTCAAATGACTCTAAGCACTATGGGACTTAACATTTGAGGTCATCAGTCCCCTAGACTTAGAACTACTTAAACTTAACTAACCTAAGGACACTCATCCATGCCCGAGGCAGGATCGAACCTGCGACCGTAGCAGCAGCCCGGTTCTGGACTGAAGCGCCTAGAACCGCCCGGTCACAGCGGCCGGCTCAAATGTTTATCACAACTATTTTGTTTCTTACTTTTAGGCAAATCATTTCACAAAATATCTGACGGATTATTTTCAATTTTACTAACTTTCAAATTTTGTTCATAAATCATGATGTTATTGACAGCTCATTTGTTTTCCTGAGGCCTTCTGTTCTCTAAATGAACTGAATTTAGTAACTGATTAGAAGGAAACGCCTTCTTTTCTAGAAAAGTTCAAAATTTAGAATTTGATACGAACGAAGTCTTTTTGGCAGCTAAGTACACCAACGTAGGTCTTGAACAGATGAACTTTTTGATCTGTCATTTACATAGCTAGCAGTAGCTGTTCGTGAAATATTTCACTTTTCCGTCAAATCAATAATTAAGTTTTTCTAATTACCTGACAAGTCTTAAGATTTTTTTTCAGAACTAGACTTCATGTTGGACGATTTGGTACTATGTTTGTCCATTTCCTATTCTTCGTTTACCTATTAAAAATTGGACAAAAATTTATTGTGTAGTTTATAGGGAGATTTGCTTTCGCTTTTCTCAAACATTTGACGAGTGAAATGTAACTCTTGTTACAGCTCTCATTCTACGCACATTGAATTTATGACAGCCAGTTGGCTAATTTACTAATAAAGGAAATGAATTTCCTATAGGAGTCCACGATCATTGTGGACGTCTTCTTCTATATCTGTACTAATAATGAAACTGTAAACTCTCGTGTCTGAAGACGATTCTCGAAAACTACGGACGAATTTTCATTGGGTTTTCGCTGGTAACTTGAGCGTAGGTTGGGCACCGTATAGGATTTATTTCACGAAATCGGAGAAAACGATAAACATGCACGTTATACAAATATATGTATGTATGTTCCTCGTCTCCTACGAAACCACTAGACCGATTTCAACGAAACTGGGCACACATATCACGAACTGTGAGGGAATAATCGCTGTGGGGGTAAGAACTATCTATCTATGAAAAGGATAGCTGCTGTTATGAGAAAGAAGTGTAGCCCACTAGCCCACGACGCGTGAATACTCAGATTTAATTCATCCAGTATTTGAGAATGAGAACACGTAGTGACTTTTAACAAAGTTACACGTAATTTGAAACCTTTGCGAAACTTTTTCTCACACTTGAAAGGAGGAAAGTTTATAGCTTACTACATTTTCATTGTTCATGCCGTAAAACTGTCGTATCAAGCATGACTTTTTAATTTCTTACTTCTTTACTACTAATTTTATTCGTGACACATTTTGCAGACAGTGTTCACATACCACTAAACGTACCTGCAAAATTATGTCATTGAACGGCAAATAGTTCAGGCGATAAGACGTAGTAAATATTGAGCTTCGTGAAAAAGAACCTGCAGGGCGAAATTCGCTAGAGATACAGGTGAAATATGTGTACTACTATCTATTCCGATTAAATCTGGTATGGAGATAGCTTGAAATCTGAGGAAGAATAAGATACGTACTGATTTGGAGAATACTATGCAAATTAGAGAAAAATATTTACCCTTTGGAAAAGCTATTTACTCTTTGACTTTCGAACTTTACCATATTTGTGAAAATGCTTTTATTGAGTGATATATGCTATGTGATATGATTCAAAATAACGAATGCAATGCTTATACAATCTTCGATGTGTTTCATCCAACCTCTCAAACAATTTGTTGCATTATATATAAATTGTATAATGTGTAGCTACTTCAACAGCACGATGCATACATGCGCTCTGCTGCCCATGCTCCTCTCTACGCACTACATGACAGCTACACGCCAACGCACCGTAGATTAGGACATCTTGAGAGGGGGAGAACGAGGCACACGTCATCAGCAATGCTTATCCGAAGAGGCGGACACAAAAGATCAGCTGATGTTACTGCACGTACAGCAGCTGACTTACTCACCATCACTTATCATACTAAAACTACTGCCGCAAGAGGAGCAGCGTGTAACAGCTAATCCTGTGAATAAAACCGTCTGTATCACTATTAAAATTTTGTTTATTATTACGCTATCCCGGCTACTGCCATCATCAGATATCAAAAAGCTTAGAACTTACTGAGCAAGGTTCAGTGTCAGTATTAAAACATACGTCTAATCGGGTTGTCAACTATCAGATAACTTAGTCGACACCCTAGTTACTCGCAGGATTCAATACTGAAACTGAACCTTGTTCCGCAGTTTCAAAATTTTTTGATATCTGATGATGGCAGTATCCGAAAAGCCGTAATATTATGTTGATGCATAGGCTTGGGCGTTTTTGTTTTGTATATTAGTATTCCTGTGTAAATCAACGTGTGCCGAAAGGACACCTTCTCAACTAACAAACAACACTGTACAGAAGTTGTGGTGGGAAGTCACTCCGCACCCACCTACTTCAACTGGTCTTGCGCCCCCAGATTTTCACCTTTTCCGCTCTCTATCGAACAACCTTGAAGGAACTTCCTTTCTAGATAAAAATGCGTTCCGAACATGGCTCGACGAGTTCTCCTCCTCAAAACCACGTGATTTCTACAGTCGTGGAATCGAAAAGTTACCCCAGCGTTGGCGGACTGTTGCAATCAGTGAAGGAGAATATATGTACAGGTTATCCCAAAAAGAATAACCCGATTTTAAATAGAATTATTTATTAGGAATAAGGGCAACACCAACAAACTGCATACTAAATTACTCAGAAAAGACGGAAGTTTATAAAAATCCAACATAAATGTTCAAAATGTCCTCCATTGGCTGCACGGGCCACACTAGCCAATAGCCGAATTCGTCCCAAACTGAGCGTAAGGTGTCTTCTGTCACTGAAGCTACAGCATCTGATATTCTGCTTTTTAGTTTATCGATATCACGAGGCAAGGGAGGAACGTTTAGCACGGAATCGAATATGAAATTCCCGCTGAACTGCGATTGATTGAGTACGACTAAATTCAATAACACAATACGCCATCTGTAGTGTAGACGCCATATTGCACGAGACTGGCTGCACGCTCCAAGTCAGCCCTCGTAGCGACATCTAGTGGATTTTTTTCTGAAACTCTAGACTATGCCGATTACATCTAGCGCTATTTCAGTTACCTAGTGACATTTGTCTCAATATTATTACAAGTTAAAATCGGGTCATTCTTTTTGGGACACCCTGTATTATTGATGACTGAAGTCTCTGTTTTGTGTTTGTGCTGTGTTTCTTAATCATATGGAGTAACGCTACTAACTTAGTCTAGTTTACACGACGACTCTAGGTTGCAGGCAACTTTGCTACCGGCCACTGCGCATGCACGCTGCGCGTTTGCGCAACTCGTTGATGAAACTAAACACTTCCGGCGTGTTCCAACTTTGGCGACACTAGTTGCATGAGTTTTGAGGTTATGTGTGTTCATAGAAAGTAGACAAACTGAAATATGAAATGGGGAACGGAGAATAATGTTCGCTTCTTGGATATCTATGCTTTACATAGGTGTGTCAGTGATGCTGATTTCGAAAATAAGCAACATATTGCTGCTCCTGAGACCTTCATGTGCGATCAGAATACAGATGGTTTGACAACATCTGAGCTGCAGGGAAAAATTTATTGGGTTAGGAGCATATATACAACTGAATTAAGAAAAATGCAAGAGTAATTCTAGATGTGGCAATGCTCTCGTCTAAAAGACTAAAATCCCATCGTTCGAATTGGCCAACTCTTTGTTAAGGAATATTGTTGACAGGAGGGCAGGCTACACAAATCAAGAAGCTGCATTCTTTATTCAATATTCATCTATTTAAAACGTCGCACACAACGATCCCCATTCACATATGTTAGAATTTTGAAATATTGGCACTGTACAGATCTATTTTCAAGAGAATACTTTGCAAACCATTCTCTTCTTAATGCGGCCTGCTTCGAATAATTATTGCTGTTAATGTTAGTAATTATTACTGTTAATGTTAATAATTATTGGTGTTACTGAAAAAGCTTCATCACCAACTAAAACCGCATCTTATAACATGCGGAGTGTTCTCGATTGTAATGCTCGCAATATGACATCTAACTTCAGTTCTGGCAACAGTGCTTCGTGCATTACAGTATCTTTACTCCTCATCGTATAATTAACTCTACTTAGAAGAAAAGTGAACAGCTATGCTGACATTCTAAGATGACTGAAAGAACTTCTTGGTCTTCCATTATAAATTATTTCAGCAAGGATGCTGTCACGAATCGAAACACGTTTTTAATTTTTTTCTTATGTAACGATTACATGCAACTAGATTTAACTCCATCACACTTATGCAACGTGCAGCTGCCAAACCTTTCATTTCAGACACGACAGGGCTCAAAACGACGAAACTGAAGTGCATACTGGTGGCGCCATGTCTACAGTCAAACATGAAACCATTTGCGTGCAAGTCATTCCTCCCAACGAGTGGCGCAACCCATTGTCGTCGTGTAAACTAGGTTTTATGCATCAACCCAACAATTAAGAAAAAAGAAAAGCACTCCGTCTTCAGGCCACGAGTGGCCTACCGGAACCATCCGACCGCCGTGTCATCCTCTGTGGAGGATGCGGATAGGAGGGATGTGGGGTCAGCACACCGCACTCCCGGTCGTATGATGGTATTCTTGACCAAAGCCGCTACTATTCGGACGAGTAGCTACTCAATTGGCATCACGAGGCTGAGTGCACCCCGAAAAATGGCAACAGCGCATGGCGGCCTGGATGGTCACCCATCAAAGTGCCGATCACGCCCGACAGCGCTTAACTTCGGTGATTAAAGAAAATTGTAATTCCGATGTAGACGGTATTGATCACAAAACACTTTCGTAATACCATGATTCAATGCAGACGGATGGTGTCGATAGTCATTATTCAGGGTGTATCTTAATTAATGGTGTAAAACGGTACAGTTGAGAGTGCACGATACTAGAAACGAAAAAATCTCAGTAATCATCGGCTTTAATACGTGTATCTTACGAGCTATGAGCACTTGTTCAGTAGAAGAGATATGGTTCACAGTAGCTGAGATGAAGAAGTGCTAATAGCTGTTAAAGTATGCACTTTAGAGGCCACATGTACTGGACGTTATTTTCTTTTTTATCCATATTGGTTCGTTCCACAAAATGGGGAGCGAAGAGTTTGCGGCAGATGAGATTTGTTTCGCAGTATCAGAGATGAACAAGTGTTAATGCGTTTTAGAGCCCGTGTTTGCTTATACTTTTCTGCTTGTAGTATTATGGACCTTCAACGGTACCCGTTTACGCCATATGATACTGTAAGACGTCCATGATTGAGGAATTTCTTGCTAACGCACTCGAGTAGATGTAATTTCGATGGATTGCTCACGCACTGCCTGCGATATGTAAGCTATAAGAGAATCTCAGACCAGAGAGCAGTGTCGGCTGCAGTAGGAACTGTGTGGCAGTAGAAGTAGTAGCGAGCAGTCGTGTGTATCTAGTTGGCTGGGCCGGTGGTGGGGAGCGATGGCGGTGCCTCGGCGTTGTAGTATAAGGTAAAAGCAGCTTCGCACATATGTACTATTGTTATATTAAGTCCCATGTAAATGTTTTTTTTAAATCTCTTAATAATAATCTTTCTTATAAAAATTAACTTTTGACAATTATTCATCTTAATTTAAAGAATTTACTAATTTCTCTAATCCATGGTCATCCCGATTATTGCAAAGAAAAATTAGTTGTTCTTTTTATACATGACAAATCTATCGGCCAGCATTGCACTGGGCTGTGCCAGAAAAATTTCTTATAGGAGCAGATATATATGCGTTATCCGGCGACTTAATTGAGGTAAGAATTTTCAATTTATTAAGTGTGATCTTTCAGGGCCATGACGCACCACTGCTGACGTCCAAATTTACCAGTTTAGATTCACAGTCAGTCAATTATTGAAAGGTTGTATATGAGTCAGATTTTTTTATTAGGAGGTTAGTCACATTGTATTATTGGTAGGCTACGGAACTTATTTATTGGCGGGTTACGCTGAATGTGAATGATATATATAATTATATTTACTCTGTTGGGAGGTTCGGAACTTTTTCTGCTGGGAGGTGACAATACACACGGTATTTGCATTACTAAATGAAAAACCTTGCTTCACCATTCATTTATTTGTTCCACTGTTTTGCTTCTATTAGCAGCCCAGGGGCCAGACGAAGACAGGAACTGTATCTCTGCCCTCTGAAGGCTTCCAGCGCACGCAGCAGAACAAGGCGACCAGCTGACGGCTGGCCCTGCAGCCGAAAGACACAGACGGTCCGAGCGAGCCTGCAGCGGCGGCAGCGCCTCCTCGCCGCTCGCCGTCTTCGTGTTCATTAGCAGGCGACGTGCCGCCGACCGGGTTACTCGGATCCCGCTGCCAACTTCGCTAAGCCCTCCAATTTGTAGCGAGTGCCGCTTTCTTGAGCGAACTTGTGTTTGGCTTCGGCCTCCGTAAGCCCCGCCGAAACGCCGACAGCTTACCAACTGTAATGCTCTTATGAATATGAAACGGGCGCGCAGGTAGCCGCGATCTGCGCACCCAGCACCCGGCGCGACTCTGCGGGCTCACACGGCCGCGGAATTACAGCGAAGCGAGGCGATAAATAAGCCGGGGGCGTCGCACGGACCAGCCAGTCACGTAACAGTCTACTCCGCACGTAGCGATGGATCTGCAGACAAGCTGTCCCTGTTCAGAGTTTCTGGCTCCCCTTCAACTAGGGTTTCTCACATATTGTGAGCATGATATGTTTGCTAGCAGCACCTACGGTTCATGTGAATGGCAACGTGTGATAATCATGCGCACAGACGCACCGACGTGCAAGGATTTTGGAAAGCGCTGTATCTGCATTTATGTCTACATTTGTACTCTGCAATAGCAGATGTGACCTGAAGTCACTTAAGAGGTACGCGCCCATTTTTATGTATTCGAAGGTTGTTCAGTGCTGTCATGGATCCTGTAAAAATACAGGGAAGTCAGAGATTGTATGGTGACTATTTTCTTTACTTATGCGTTTCGGTTAATACATCAATATCAGATTAACCTGAAAATATCCGTATAGAATCTCAATAAGAAATGGTGCATAATAGTAGTTACAGAACACTAAAAGTGAACAGGAAATGCCGGCCGCGGTGGTCTAGCGGTTCTGGCGCTGCAGTCCGGAACCGCGGGACTGCTACGGTCGCAGGTTCGAATCCTGCCTCGGGCATGGGTGTGTGTGATGCCCTTAGGTTAGTTAGGTTTAAGTAGTTCTAAGTTCTAGGGGACTTATGACCTAAGATGTTGAGTCCCATAGTGCTCAGAGCCATTTGAACCATTTTTTGAACAGGAAATACACTGGTATAGGCGTACGTATTCAAATACAGAGATACGTAAACAGGCAGAAAACGGCGCTGCGGTCGGCAACGCCTACATAAGACATGTGTCTGGCGCAGTTTTTAGAGCAGTTACTGCTGATACAATGGCAGATTACCAAGATTTGGCCGGCCAGTGTGGCAGAGCGGTTCTAGGCGCTACAGTCTGGAACCGCGCGACCGCTGCGGTCGCAGGTTCGAATCCTGCCTCGGGCATGGATGTGTGTGATGTCCTTAGGTTAGTTAGGTTTAAGTAGTTCTAAGTTCTAGGGGACTGATCACCTCAGCAGTTAACTCCCATAGTGCTCAGAGCCATTTTTGAACCAAGATTTGAGTGAGTGTGAACGTGGTGCTATAGTCGGCGCACGAGCGATGGGACACAGCATCTCCGAGGTAGCGATAAAGTGGGGATTTTTCCCGTACTACTATTTCACGAGTGAATATCAGGAATCCCGTAAAACATCAAATCTCTGACATCGCTTCCGCCGGAAAAAGATCCTGTAAGAACGGGACCAACAGCGGCTGAAGAGAATCGTTCAACGTGACAGAACTGCAACCCTTCCGCAAATTGCTCACACTCACACACTTATACACACTCACTCGCACACATTTACGAGGGTTGGAACTTTAATAATGGCACTATTTATTTACACCTCGTATAAAATAGGTACGTGTTTCAAAGTTTTTCTGACATTCAGAGTAGTCACCAGCATTGTGTATAACCTGTTGCCAGCGATGTGGAAGTCGTAGGATACTCTTAGCAGTGCCACTTGTGCTGACAGTTCGAGCAGCGCGTTCTATTACATAACGAATTTTAGCAGTTCTGAAGCGAATGCCGTGAAGTGTTTCCTTCAGTTTGGAAATCGAGTTGAACTCACGAGGACTTAAGTCAGGTGAGTGCAGTAGGTGGTATGTCACTTAGATGCCCCATCAGTCAAACAAGTCAGTAACAGCATGCACTGTACGTGAGCCGTGTGGCTCGATCAGCGATATTCCCGCCGACGGTAAGGGTCATCTTTCCGGTGGTGTGCGCAGAGCGCGCGGCGGCGCCACCTACCGGGCCGATCGGGGAGCGAGGGGAAGCTCCAGCAAGTAGCAAGGATTTCCCTTGGGGATGCCTAGCAGTAACGTCGTTTGGGAAGTCTGGCGGACAGTACAGGCGCCTTGCGAGGCAGCAGGAAGAGCACATCTAAAAGGGGATGTTTACCCGGGTGACGGGGCCGTGGCAAATATCACCGGCGTGGAAGCAGTCACGTGACTGGGAAGCCGTTGGTGTATTTCGCTTCCCGCATGTCTCCTGGCACCGGGATCTGCGGCGGCCGGTTTCGTCGAACAAGCGAGAGGGTAAAGGGCCTTGCTTGTGCTGTAAATTGTAGCCGGAATCGACTACTGGGTTCAGTGCTGTTGACTTCATTTTCTTGGCCGGCCGTTGCTACTCATATTGAATATGTCCTCGAATTTAATTTCAACTCGATTAGTACGCAAGGTTCTAGTGAGAGCTGTATGTGATGTGATTCACTAGAACCTGGAGTACTGATACATTCTGTTGTGGATTGCTACTGTCAGTGTTAACTGACACTGAAAACGGTTTGGCTGGTCCTTGTCTAAGTGCCGCCAGTTCAAAAATGGCTCTGAACACTATGGGACTTAACTGCTGAGGTTATCAGTCCCCTAGAACTTAGAACTACTTAAACCTAACTAACCAAAGGACATCACACACTTCCATGCCCGAGGCAGGATTCGAACCTGCGACCGCAGCGATCGCGCGGTTCCAGACTGTAGCGCCTAGAACCGCTCGGCCACACTGGCCGGCCAAATCTTGGTAATCTGCCATTGTAGCAGCAGGAACTGCTCTAAAAACTGTGCCAGACACTTGTCTTATGTAGGCGTTGCCGACCGCAGCGCCGTTTTCTGCCTGTTTACATATCTCTGTATTTGAATACGTATGCCTATACCAGTGTATTTCCTGTTCACTTTTAGTGTTCTGTAACTACTATTATGCACCATTTCTTATTGAGATTCTATACGGATATTTTCAGGTTAATCTGATAATGATGTATTTATATCACAGGACGGAGATAAGCTGGCCAGTTGCTGTAGTTATACTTGGATAAAATTTTCCCTAAATATATTTTGCTGCGAATTGCCATAACATTACTGTTACGTTTCTACATGTAATTTTGTATTTTATATCCTACATTGTCGGGTGCTTACCATTCAAGTAACGTGGTTGTGTGCCATGGTATCTGATTTGTTGTTGCCTGTACTCTGAATTACCTTGGTAATACCAATCACTGCAGTACCCAAAGACTACATTTTCTCGTTAAATTTTAGTAAATTGTTCTTCAGGTTGTTCATAGTTTTTGAGTAAATTATTTTTAACTCATTTCACTAAATGTGTAATAGGCCATAAGTGCCGTGGTTTATGAATGTTTAAATTTTGAAGTAAGTTGCTCTCATCTAAATGGTAAATTTAAAGATGTGTGGTAATTTTAAAAATGTGTTGGTGGTTTTATTTGTTATTTCTCTTGTTTAAATATGCCAAATAAATCTTCAGTGCAATTGTCGATGGTGATTGCCTGGTGTGTCACTTGGTCCAGTCCTACCACCCCACAGCCTATTGTGCTGAGTCGGGTCGTTGTGTAACAGGTTGAATTCCATGCTGTACTGACACATCAGTACGTGCTTGAGCATTTACCTGCAAAATGATGGTCAGGTCCTGCAGAAAATGTCATCACTTCTGTCTCTAGGCTTGTCGTAGGTTGTGTTCCAAAAATGAACAGCATGGAGACGGAAGTGATGACACTTTCTGCAGGACCTGACCATCATTTTGCAGGACAATGCTCAAGCACGTACAGTTCAAGCTCTTACTGATTTGTTTGATTGATTGGGCTGCTAAGTGCTATACCACCTACTGCACTCCCCTGACTTACGCCTTCGTGAGTTCAACTCGATTTCTAAACTGAAGGAAAAACTTCACGGCATTCGCTTCAGAACTGCTACAAATTCGTCGGGCAATAGTCGGCGCCGCTCGAACTGTCAAGACAACTGGCACTGCTAAGAGTATCCTACGACTTCCACATCTCTGGCAACGGGTTATACACAATGCTGGTGACTACTTTGAAAGTCAGTAAACTTTGAAACACGTATTTATTTTCTATGGACTGAAATAAATAGTTGCCACTATTAACGTTCCAACCCTCGTACATCTTCCATTCATAGCTCAGCACTTTATCAGGCATTAAAACGAAACAGACAGTCAAAGCCCAGCATTTTACCAGTCATCAAAACAAGTTGATAATGGACCCGTAGTCTAGGGGTAGCGTCTTTGGCTAGTAATCGAAGTATCCTACGGTCTGGTTCTGAATCTAGCCTCTACTTAAAATTTGAGTAAAAATCATCTGCAGTGGCGGCCAAAGACTTACGTCCTAAGAGATCATTATCGCTCGGCCAACAGCTTTGTCAAAGAAGATGGAGGAGCTGACAGAGGTTCAGGGCACGCTTTTTCTCTTGGTGTGGTAAACTATACCTAGAAAGCGAATGAATCAGCAATTATCAAAGGTTTGAGGATGCAGAAAGCAGTGAAGACTACTTCATTAAAGACACGTGGTGCAGGAGATGTTGTTTGTCGTTGAACATGTGTCATGATCTCTCCCTCGGCAAATAATGGATTAGTTACCCATTCGGACCTCTGGGCCCAAGGGATAGGTGACCATGAGAAAAACATGCAATAAACGAAAGAGTAATATTCTAAAAGTCGGGACGTGGACTGTCAGAAGAGTGAACGTGGTAGAGACGTTAATCCGAAAAGGGATGTACTAAGGCTAAATCTAGATACAGGGGGGGTAACTGCAGTGAAATAGAAAGAATAGGATTTCTGGTCAGACAAATATAGGGTAATACCAAGAGCAGTAGGAAATATTATAAGGGGAGTATGATTCGATATAAATAGGAATGCATGGTAGAGAGTCAGTTACTGTGAACAGTTCAGTGATAGGGATGTTCTCATCAGAATCGATAGCAGATCAACGCCGACAGTAACAGTTCGGATGTACATGGCGACATCGCAAGCAGAAGAATATATAGGGAAAGCATATAAGGATATTTAAGAGATAATTAAGTACGGAGAGGGAGATGAAAATCTAATAATCATGGGGATTAGGAACGTGATTGTAGGGCAAGGTGTGGAAGAAGGGCTACAGTTCAAAACGTGGAAAAAAACCGGAGACACTTAAGGTTCCAACTGGATTACATCGTGATCAGACAAAGACACCGAAATCAGGTATGTTATTGTCGGGCGTCCTCGGGAGAAGATCTAGACTCAGTCATAGTTTAGTAATGACGAAGAGTAGTATGAAATCTAAGAGAATCGTACGGAATAATCGGTGTGGAAGGAAGTGGGATACGGAAGTACTGGGGGAGGACGTGATGTGTTTGAAGTTTGCTTCAGTTAAAGAGCAATGGGCACGTCGAAAAAAGAGCAATCACAGTTGCTCGACAGTCAAACATACGTACAAGCAAGATAACTATGAAGATATCTTAAAGAAGAGAGGAAATACTTCAACTGAACGACGAAACAAGCAAGTGCAAAAATCTTCAGGGAAAGAAGGGAATGCGGTAACAGAAATCTCTTGGGAGTGAAATAAATAGGGAGTGCAGGGCAGACAAGGCGAAATTACTGCAGGAAACATGTGAAGAAATAGAAAGAAAATTATCGTCGAAAGGACTGATTCAGAATGCAGAAAAGTCATAACTACCTCTGGTGAAAGTAAAAGCCAGGGCGGTAATATTATGAGTGCAGTGGGAATCCCACTAGTAAATGAAGAGGAGAGAGAGCTTATAAGTGGAAAGAGTAATCTGAAGGCTTCTGTGAGGGAGAGGACTTGCCTGATGACAAGATGGAAGAAGAAACACGAGTCTACAGCGAATAATATTAGAATCAGGATGTAAAAGAGCTTTCCAAGACTTAAGATCAAATAAGACCACTGGGGCAAGTTTCAACAAAACGACTTTCCGCTTTGGTGTGTAGAATGTATGATACTGGCGAAAAACCAACAGTCTTTCGGAAAAAACGTCATCCATTCAAATAAGAGATTGGAAGAGCCGATAAGTGCGACGATTATCGCACAATCAACTTAACAGCTCATGAATCCAAGTTGTGGCAAAACTAATATGCAGAATAATGGAATAAAATGGAGTAATTGTTAGATGACTATCAGTTTGGCTTCAGGCAAGGTAAACGCGTGAGGGAGGCAGTTCAGACATTCCGTGATAATGGAAGCAGGACTGAAGAAAAATCAAAATACACTTGTACGATTTGTCAGCCTAAAAAGCTTTCAACAACGTAAGATGGTGCAAGATATTCGAAATTCCTAGATTAATAAGATTAAGCGGTAGGGAAGGAATGGTGACACATAATGCACATAAGAACGAAGAGGGAAAAATAAGAACGAAGTGCATGGATTAAAAAAGTTGAAAGATAAAGCTGATGATTTATTCTCTCCTGTTGAATCTACACATCGAAGCGGCAATGATGAAAATAAAAAGATTCAAGAGTGGGATTAAAATTCAGGTTTAGTGGACATCAGTGATATCAATGATAACATTAATTGATGACACTGATAATCTCACTGAAGGTCATGAAGAATTACAGGATCTGCTGAATGGAATGCACAGTGTAATGATTATGTTATGCGGACTGCGAGTAAACCGAAGATAGACGAAAGCAATTAGAAATAGCAGAAATCAGAACAGCGAGAGACATAACATAAAAACTGGTGGTCACGAAGCAGATTAAGTAATTCTGCAACATTGTAAGGAAAATTGACCAGGACGGACTCAGCAAGGAGGACATAAAAAGCAGGGTAGCAGAGGCTAAAAGGGCGTATCTGGCTAAGAGAAGTCTACTAGTATCAAACCTAGGCCTTAATTTAAGGAAGGAATTTCTGAGAAAGTATGTTTGAGCACAGCATCGTATGTTGGTAACTCTTGGACTGTGGGAAAACCGGCCGGCTTCTGTGAACGAGCGGTTCTCGGCGCTTCAGTCTGGAACCGCGCGACTGCTACGGTCGCAGGTTCGAATCCTGCCTCGGGCATGGATGTATGTGATGTCCTTAGGTTAGTTAGGTTTAAGTAGTTCTGAGTTCTAGGGGACTGATGACCTCAGATGTTAAGTCCCATAGTGTTCAGAGCCATTTGACCCATTATTTTATGAAAACCGGAACAGAAGAGAATCGAAGCATTTGAAATGTGGTGCTACAGAAGAACGCCAAAAATTAGGTGGACTTACAAGGTAAGGAATGAGTAAGCCCCACAGAGAACCGGCGAGGAAAGGAACATATGGATAACATTGACAAGAAGAAGGTACAGGATGGTGGGACGCGTTAAGACATCACGCAATAACTTCTACGGTACTAGAGGGAGCTATAGAGGATAAAACCGTAGAGGAAGACAGAGATTGGAATACGTACAACAAATAGGTGAGGACGTAGGTTGCAAGTGCTATTCTGAGATGAAGAGCCACAGGAAAGGAGTACCTGGCGACATACCATGGTTATGTCAAGTCACAATGTTATTTCGACGTCTAAAATGTATGCCAAAAATACTGGAGTAACTTAATTGTGTTTTTTGTCAATGTAGAGAGTGTATTCGGGCGTTATCGTGGAGTAGCATCACTTCACACAATCTTCCTGGTCGTTGTTCGTGGACTGCGTCAGCGAGACCTCTCAGTTGTTGACAACAAATGTCAGCAGTGGCGGTTACCCAGCGGGCAAGCAATTCCTAGTACACCACACCGCCTCTGTTCCACCAGATGCATAACATGTCTTTCGTGGATGCGCTTAGGTCTTTCTACGGGGAGTTGTAGCTCTGTTTGGGCTCAACCATGCCTTTCTTTTCTTTATGTTGGCACAAAGACACCATTTCTTGTGACCAGTAACGGTACAGATGACGAACAAAAATGGCCACCTGGTGGTCTCTGGGATTTCGGCTTTGAGCATGCGGTACCTATACGTCCGATTTCTGAACCTTTTCCATTCCACGAAAATGTCGCACGATCGTGGAATGATCACAGTTCATCACATCTGCCAGTGCTCGCGTACACTGATGTGGATCATTGTGGATTAATATGTTCAAACGATCATCAAGAGCCGGCCGGGGTGGCCGAGCGGTTCTTGGCGCTACAGTCTGGAAACGCGCGACCGCTACGGTCGCTGGTTCGAATCCTGCCTCGGGCATGGATGTGTGTGACGTCCTTAGGTTAGTTAGGTTTAAGCAGTTCTAGGGGACTGATGACCTCATCAGTTAAGTCCCATAGTGCTCAGAGCCATTTGAACCATTTTTGATCATCAAGAAACCGCAAATGTCTTCCTGAACGTAGAGAGTCACTAATGTCAAAACAATCCTCCTTAAAGGGAGAAAACCATTTTCTTGTCGTGCTCTGTCCAATGGCATATCCCATACACGGCGCAAATGTTCTTGGCTGTCTCCTCGCTTTCACCCCTACTGAACTCAGACAGAAGTATATGTTGGCAATTTTCCGATTTCTCCATCTGGCACTCCATTTTCTAGCGTCCACTGCTGCACTCACTGTCTCCAAATGACAAAATGACAATATGTAAACTCAAATAGAAACAGTATACTACAAATAAAAAATGGCAATCGATAAATAAAGCCATAGTAACCGGAATACCAACAAACAAAACAAGAACGCTGCGATCTTATGCACCAACGTAATACTTTCTCTATCTCTTCTTCTTTTGTCTGTGGCGCTGGCAGGTATACCTGAACTGTTAATTTGTTTGTAACGGCTTTTCATTGAACGGTAATGAAACAATGAAATTCGAATCGTGTTATTATTATAAGCAATCTGGCTCTGGACTGCGTGTTGTTCCAAGTTTTGAATTGAGGTCTGTAACTTTTATTTCATTGTCAGTTTGTGTTGATTTCAATGTACGAATGAACAGGTGAACCAGCGACAAGGATTAAACAAAAAACTGGGAGGTATCGGCGGAAGGGAGGAGGAAGCAACGTCACAGTTTTCCCTGAGTGGCCGTTGCCATAGTTACGCCACCGTGGCATTAACAGATGGTACGCAGATTGAATGGCTCTATATGAGTTCCTGTTGCTCTGATTTTACGCGCAAGTTCATTTCTTGAGAAGTACGTTGGAGAAAGTAAGCTATTATGTTTACTTACGCTGCCTGAATCTTGTGTTCTGTTAACAATCCCTGTACACGTCTTGGTGATGCAGAATGCTTTTTACGCAGCTTCTGCTACTGCATCTCGCGACTCGGAAAAGTTAATTAAATGAAGAGAGTGTATGAGTGAATTAAATTTTTTCACGTGACTTTGAACAAAATGAAATAATTTGCTCCTAGTATGACAACACTACAACTGAAGGAGAGTAGCATAGATAGGAAGACGCGATTTTCTTCACCTTGTGTTCTATTCTCAGTACTACGTTCATCGTTTGTCAGCATGTGAGATGCCCCATCCTGATACCAGCCGTGATGCCGTCTTCCACCGGTTGCATACTCTCTTGCTTGATATAACATGCATAATTTAATGCCTCTCTGTCTTCAATAACCCACAGAGTCCAGCCGGTGTGTTCTGCATAAAGACGTACTCTTCCTTCAACTGTATTAAAAATTAATTAATATTCTTCAAAGACGTCTTTCGTTAGTATAAATGACCCTGTTAATCGGAGATACCAAGCCTCATACGAAAATTTCTTCATAATTAATTTACATCTCCCTTAATCAGAAATGGAGTCCAGTTTCTGTTTATATATATACAGCAGGATTGTTTAGTCAACCTAGTTGAGAAAGGACTGTCTTTTCTGTTTCACTAAAACAATCACTCATCGGCCATAGATTTTAACAGCCCTGCTGCGTAAACGCGAGATATATCACTTTAAACAGTTTTCTTCTTTAAAGTCAGTTAATATCTGCTTTGATAATTTAAGATTTTTCACTCTTTAAAATTCCTACATCCACTTTCCTCTCAAGATACCTCTAATCTGAAGCTGTTAGTAAGAATGGTTCACAAGTTCACATACGCGTATTGTTCAGTGATTACATTTGAATGACCACCAAGATCAAATTTACACTCAAGAAATAAAATGAAACTATTTAGCTGTATCGCTCAAAGTTTGTCGCTTTAAAATAAATTAAAACTTTCCTTTCTCTAATTTTCCAAAACTTTCATTCTGACGCTTCACAAATCGATTAGACATTAAATATAGATTCCGCTGTGCATCATATTTCAAAATTTTCTTGCTCACTAAAAATTTCAGAATACTGTTCATTCTGGGCTAAAGGTTAAAGCAGAAGATCCATTCTTTCATCGGTGCGTCAGTTGTTAACTTCTAAACGTTATCTCAAAGTAGACCCAGTTTTTATCATTTCTGTGTAGCTCGTTGGTACAATTACTAGGCTACTTACTTAACACACATTCATATAAAACTCTTTTTTTATTTACAAGATGTTGACATGACGTACAATGGTCATACAGGCTCGAGATCTTCTTGTGAACTGATGCATTTTCATAAATTCATTTTAAGAATCAACTTTACACTAATACAGAGAGAGGATGCTGATAATGATGACCCATTGCTCTCCCGTTGCGGACCGTCGGCGCTCTTGTGTTCAGTGACCTGCGCTGCCGATTTGCTGCTTCGATGGAACATCAATAAATCACCTGCTAGAACCTCCTCCGTGCGATGTGAAACAGACAGAAAAACAGCCACTTTTTATTAAACACATCACATTAAAAAAAGTACACTGTTAAACCATATAGTTTTGTGGCCTACCTGACGTGCTCAAGTGTAATGTAAGGATAGTGCTGCTCACTGAAATCGGGAGCAGCATGCATCCTTTCAATAACCTTCTAAATATGCTTGCACTGTCTTTTATGCTGCAGTAACAAGATGTTGAATTACACTTTTTTTTAAATGGCAGCTAATGAGACGGAGCTTTACTGAGAGGCGTCTATATTAATGACTCGATAAACGAAAACCAATTTTTGGCAATGTCCAGACCTCCGCAGAGAGGAAAAGAATTGAAACTCCAGAGAGTAAAAAAGATATAGCGCTGTCTTGTTAGAGTTTGCAGGGGACAACTTTTTAATTTACTTCATTAGGAGATGAATTTTCTATATTGGAGGCGCAAACAACGAAAGAGAGATGCCCCCTAAGCAGGTCGAAATTATACCATACAGTCAGGACAGTACAATACACTAGATAATCAGTGTTTCCGTAGCGTCGCCAACTACTGTTGCTAGACATAGCTTACAATTTTTTTCAACGTGTGTTTCTGGAAACACTAGTACAATCTTTTTTTTTAAGGTACGCAGCGGTACCTACGGTTACTGCTCCCGACTTGCTCTTCTAACCAGCACCCTATACGACCAAACCAGTTGTGTGTTCACCTATTCTTTCTGATACATTAGACGCTTGGAATGTACACGGTACTGTTGAAAAAGAATTCTTCGCTCGAATCATGGGATCGAACCAAGAACTTTCAGGTCCCGCAGCTAATTTGCTACAAATAATAACCTGTAGCTGTGATCCTGTAGTCAAATAGTCTATGCCTTGGCAAGAATTGCGAGTTAATAAAATACACAGAAATACAAAATAAAAGTTAAATGAATAATTTAGTAACAAGGGCTCTAATCTAAGGTCTGGAATTGATGTAGAGGATAAAAAAATTTGTTAAATAATGTTTCTTAAAGAAAGGGCAATTCAAATAAAGTGGAAAGTGATACTACGATATTCATTTAAAATACAGAAAGCAAATGCCGCTATCAAATGCAGTAAAGTTACGTTGAGAGCGTTATGAGAAAGGTAGCAAAATTCCAAAGCTACATATTCATCAAAGATACACGAAAACATAGTCCATTCCGTAATCACAATACGCGAAGTATTCACCAGCACAAAACAGTTCAGAGTTCAACATGATGATTTACAGATTAACACACACGATACAAAGAACAGTAGCTCATATTCTGTCTACCCTTAGCTCCGTAATAAAAGCGGAAAAATTAGAGTCCTACTTTGGAGCATGTTCAGACCTCTCGAAATATAAAGTACCTCCAAAAGCTAGTGTATTCTAGCGGTCGTTCACCGCCCAGAGTCTATCACTGACATACTGAATATCACACGTTGTCACAGGCGTGTCTGCCTTTTCCCAAAGCCGGCCGATGTGGCCGTGCGGTTCTAGGCGCTACAGTCTGGAACCGCGGGACCGCTACAGTCGCAGGTTCGAATTCTGCCTCGGGCATGGATGTGTGTGATGACCTTAGGTTAGTTAGGTTTAAGTAGTTCTAAGTTCTAGGGGACTGATGACCTCAGAAGTTGAGTCCCATAGTGCTCAGAGCCATTTGAACCATTTGAACCTTTTCCCAAAACAAACATCCAAGTGTCCTTCTTCGAGATGTAACGTAGAAGTTAACGTCTCGTAGTGGCCGTTCACTCATAAAATCTATCAGCATCATGACCGAATAAAGCACTATCTCACAAGCAGATCTGCCTTCTTCGAGAACACACGTAGAAGTGCCCAGGATCCCTCCCTTGAGATCTTCACTCGAAAAAGTTCCAGTCTAAACTTCACTCCCATATTTTTCTGCTACTGTCAGCTTTTCCATTGGTTTAAGGCTGTCAATACCAATAAAATACGTCGTTCTTTAGCTCTAAAGACATTACTTGACTTAACTTGAGCACTTCCTGACTAACCAATTATATTACAACAATATTTAAATAAAGAAATGTTATAAGCATTCAGTCACATTCCGACCACTCACAACAAATATGAATATAGCTTTGTCCATAAATAAATAGGCCAGTATTCTTGAGCATGTGCGCTTACGGTAAACGACAACAGGTTGTCGTTAAATACTGTTTAAGCAACTATTTAGGCCTGCTGGTCAGAGGTGCTTTTTCACACACTTTTACAAAGGCGGTGTCAGCTAATATATGCGACTGACCACTTCTTAAATTGCCATGATTTTGTATTATCAGTTGTGATTAACATTTTTAAAAAATTTACTGGCAAAATAGTAAAGTGCTAATTAAAAAGCCACGCAATTACATTAAGATACGAGGCATCCACGCTGTATTCATTCACTGTGTAACTTTGCAGAATGCGATGTTCTGATAAACAGTTTCTGACACTCCACTCCTTTTCTCTTTCGTCAGACGTCAGCAGAAACGCCTGTGAGTGCGTAAGCGTCTATAGAATAAATGACTGGGGTGAGGAGTGGACCCTTGCTCTATGTCAGAGCACAACGCTGTTTAAGCTGTACATAAATTAGTTTTAATCCAGAATTATTGCCAAGGAAATACACGAATTTACGTAGGATGTAATGTGAGAATGTCAATGCAGTTGTTAAGATAACGCATTTCGACCTTTGTAATCGAAATAACTCTAAACACAACAATATCAAATTTCTTAACAGACGTTTCTTTACAAAATTGTTCTTACTACTACATCGTGAAGTTGGCCAACATTACGACAAATGATCCGATTCTGGTTCTAAGTTCGGTACTATTTAGAATGACAATCAAGTCTATGGAGGATGGTTAGTTTTTTGTGACAAGCTGAGCAAAAGATTACTCAAGGTTGCTCGAGTTCATAGTGGACACAAGCTGGAGAACCAACAAGTTTACATCTCTGCTCGCAGTATTTACCTTTCTGCAATGAGCTGTCGGCTGCATGTCTGCTCTCGTCCTCTGAAATTCCTATGAAAACTAATCGAAACCTTTGCTGATTTTATCAGCAGAAACTCTCCTATGTTTCTCCTTAGGCCAGAGAAAAGGCACTCATCCCTAGTCTTGAAATATGGCGATACGCACGTGCATGGCTGCAGCAGCATGCATATTACGAGGGCAGTTCAATAAGTAATGCAACACATTTTTTTTCTCGGCCAATTTTGGTTGAAAAAACCGTAAATTTCTTGTGGAATATTTTCAAACATTCCCGCTTCGTCTCGTATAGTTTCATTGACTTTCAACAGGTGGCAGCGCTGTATGGAGCTGTTAAAATGGCGTCTGTAACGGATGTGCGTTGCAAACAACGGGCAGTGATATAGTTTCTTTTGGCGGAAAACCAGGGCATCTCAGATATTCATAGGCGCTTGCAGAATGTCTACGGTGATCTGACAGTGGACAAAAGCACGGTGAGTCGTTGGGCAAAGCGTGTGTTATCATCGCCGCAAGGTCAAGCAAGACTGTCTGATCTCCCGCGTGCGGGCCGGCCGTGCACAGCTGTGACTCCTGCAATGGCGGAGCGTGCGAACACACTCGTTCGAGATGATCGACGGATCACCATCAAACAACTCAGTGCTCAACTTGACATCTCTGTTGGTAGTGCTGTCACAATTGTTCACCAGTTGGGATATTCAAAGGTTTGTTCCCGCTGGGTCTCTCGTTGTCTAACCGAACACCATAAAGAGCAAAGGAGAACCATCTGTGCGGAATTGCTTGCTCTTCATGTGGCTGAGGGTGACAATTTCTTGTCGAAGATTGTTACAGGCGATGAAACATGGGTTCATCACTTTGAACCTGAAACAAAACGGCAATCAATGGAGTGGCGCCACACCCACTCCCCTACCAAGAAAAAGTTTAAAGCCATACCCTCAGCCGGTAAAGTCATGGTTACAGTTTTCTGGGACGCTGAAGGGGTTATTCTGTTCGATGTCCTTCCCCATGGTCAAACGATCAACTCTGAAGTGTATTGTGCTACTCTTCAGAAATTGAAGAAACGACTTCAGCGTGTTCGTAGGCACAAAAATCAGAACGAACTTCTCCTTCTTCATGACAACGCAAGACCTCACACAAGTCTTCGCACCCGAGAGGAGCTCACAAAACTTCAGTGTACTGTTCTTCCTCATGCGCCCTACAGCCCCGATCTCGCACCGTCGGATTTCCATATGTTTGGCCCAATGAAGGACGCAATCCGTGGGAGGCACTACGCGGATGATGAAGAAGTTATTGATGCAGTACGACGTTGGCTCCGACATCGACCAGTGGAATGGTACCGTGCAGGCATACAGGCCCTCATTTCAAGGTGGCGTAAGGCCGTAGCATTGAATGGAGATTATGTTGAAAAATAGTGTTGTGTAGCTAAAAGATTGGGGAATAACCTGGTGTATTTCAATGCTGAATAAAACAACCCCTGTTTCAGAAAAAACATGTGTTGCATTACTTATTGAACTGCCCTCGTACAATGCCTTCTGAGTTAATGCAAGAACAATTAACTATGTGGCTGGTTTGTTTCTCTGCTGTTGGAGCTCAATGATGCTACAGCTAATATCTAGCTGAGTGTCAGCTCCAGCGAACACAGTGTTCACACAAAATTCCTCCTCTGTGTCATGCAGAGCGTTATGCACCCCGTTCTGCACTTGACGCCAGTTCGGAGGAGAGTCCCTGAAATTATCGGTCTTGTTTCTCTCGTAGCAAAACTCTCCCCTGCCTGGGTGCTTTAGTGCTCCACGTCACAGCTTTTTTCTGACCAATATGAGCATTCCCCTTATTTTGTGGAAACTCTTTCTGCCAATCGCAAAGGGTCCACATTAAACTGCATCGAAATTTCAGCACTTTACTCCTTCCTAGTTTGTGTCAGCCAGTCGGACGTTTTGTGCCTGCTCCAGATGTCTAAGAGTTACTTGCCTACATCACAAGCGTACCATGCACAGTTCACGTGATCGACTGCATCACTGGTTTGTTCATATCCATCTGGAAATTCCCCAACACAGTTTTGTAAAGCTTCTTTCCGTACCACTTCAGTGGCCCGCTGCTTGCCCTTCTGGAAGAGTCACCTGGCCCATTCGTTGTCTCTCGCCGCAGGTCGCTTTTAATAGCTTTCCGTTGTACTCCGCCCGTGACGCACTCAGGAGGTCACCTCTCAAATTTGCTTCCCAAACGAAATGTTTCCTCCAGCAGCTCGTTTCACCTGTTGCTCATTGCTAAGCAGGATATAGGTTCGGTGTGTTAATACTGTTGATCTCTTTGCATTGCATACTGTACATTTTTATAAGAAAATCTGCTCACTTTCGCCGAAGTATGTCAGGGGACATACTCACCTTCCAGTTACAATGTATAAAAACTCTCATGCAAGGTGCGAAATTGACCTTCATTTAATCTGCCACCTTACAAGTTGTGTAATAAAATAGATATAAAACACATCTTAAATCAATAAATCAAACAGATACAGATGAATGGCTTTCAGGAATGATAGCTATTGTACAATGCTATCATACGAGATATCGGATGTTGAAATTGTGAGAAGCACTTAATTCAGACGTTCATTGTGAAAATGTTTATTCTCGGTCACATATTAAGTTTCGTAATTTCAAACATAGTGAAATATTATGTGTCTATGGATATGTGTCGTTTTTTTGAGATCGCAAATATATTCAGACTGCCTTTAATACTTGACTGTCAATTAATACAGATTATTGATGAGCTCAAGAAGCCATCTGCCAGATTGTCTGACAATCCGCCACTTCTGGTGCATCTCCTGCAGAAAAGCCATGCTAGTAACAGCCACCCAAATTCCCAGCTTTGGGATTTACCCATTTCTGGCGACTTTGCTCGTATTTGTACCTGGACCCACCGATACCGGTCACTCAGCTGAACCTGCTGCAGTACGTCCTTAGGCCTTGGTCCACTAGTGTCCAGCATGTTACCACGTTCCAATACTGAGTGGCCGATTATTTCACCTAAATAGGCGTAACATTACCGGTAGCATAGTGTTTCTTAGTAATAAAATTTTCAAAATGACATATAGAATAATATACATGTTACATGAGAGTATAGATATATTGGCATTGGAATGGATGCTCGTTTGGAGAGGCATTCAGCTACTACTTTCTTATGTGTTCTTGGTACAAATTTAGCTTTGCATTGCTATCACTTACAGATGCTTTTGTTTTGCACTACAGGAATATCAATCAACGTGTTTGTTTTGGCAATAGCTTTTTACTCTACACCAGGTACATTTCGGCTCAAGTAACTTTTTGTGGAGGGACAGGATGTTCTTTGCCCTGGTATTAGCCCTGGCAGTTGTGGGAAAACTAACCTCGAAAACCCACAAAAAGGCAGGTTCTGGCAACGTAATATCATCTGGATACATGGTTTGCCATATACAGTTTGACATTTCGAAGGCCACTTAGGTCGCCAACGGTAATGTGGAGTGGCAGGAAGCGTTGTCGGCAGCAAAATGAGTCTTCTTTAACAGATTGGTCTCACTGTGATGCACGTAAAAAAGATCGTACAGTAAAACATTACCATTTACATCATAATAAAGACATTAGAACACTTTATGGAAGTTTATGGAACACATCTGCTTGTCTGCTATATTTACATAGAAAACAATGGCACAAAAGATAGCGGTACAAATAAAATTATAACGGCATAAAAACATGACTAGCCTAAAGGTGCAGTTCATACTTTTAACTTCGGAGTAACATGGATAAGTATCGACAAGGCTTATCTAGTTCATTAACAAATGAGTCTATTCCATACTGCTAACAGGCTGATATTATATAGAGATTTGACTGTCGCCAGTAACGCACACAGTTCAAGGCATCTCAATGACAGTTTCTTTTTACAGCATGGGACATGAATCAACAGTTCAATTCTAGAATCATTATCTGCTTAATTTCGACAATGACTGGGCAGTCACAGCGTAGCCAGTTCGCCGAAACAGCGAACACTCAGCGCTTTTATTTACATCGTTAGAGTTTATGCGCCTCTGCGGAAGCTGTAAAAACTCGCAGAAATTACGTAGCAACTGCTTAAAAACGTCTCATTTGAGAGCGTTCGCAATTTCACAGCCAAGTATGTTTTCAATCCACAAACTTTACACGGCAGACCAATTCGAACAAATAAGGTAAGCTTCATTCACTTTAAACTGATAGTGCAGTTAAATATGTACGTTTGTAACGTGACACGCAATGAGTGAGTAATTCAGAGTAAACGCTACGACCCACAGACACACATCTACCTATAGAAAGGTTCTTCTCGTAATAACTATCCTGTTACATGTTTGCAAGGTGGGCCCAGACAACCATGGCTTTCTCAGTATTAATGCTATCAGTCCTTCACAGGCAAACTCTGAGTTCATTCTCAATAATTCGAGAAGAAACACAGGGGACAAGCACTTCGGATCAGGGCAAGATAGCGTACCATTGAGAAATAGACTATAACTGCATCAGAACGCACAGCACGCACATAAAACGTACAAATTATGAAAATATCTTGTCCCCAGCATCCTAATTTTGCAAGACAGGTTACCTACGGAATATACAGTACAGCTAAATAATACATCCATGGAACGGTTCTTATGCTAAAAAGAAGAAAAATATAAAAAAATCTTACTTGCTAACACGCATATGAACTGTAAGGCTAAACCATACAACAAATCACTCAATTTCATGTTAGAAAAACTATATACAAATGAGAGACACAACTACTGTTCTATGTGTTTGCTTATTTATAAAACAGTTTTAGACCCTGATACAGACATAAATCTCATATTCTTCCTGCAGCAGTAACGCTCAGTAGATATGACCCAGGATAATGGATTCATAATAATCTCGATGATCCTATCATTAAAAATTCCCACTTCTTTGTCATTTTTGCAATAAGAAACCTGGACTAGGTCATCAACATTATCGTCATAAATTTGCCAGTATTGGATTTCCTCTGGTTCACTCTAAGAGATAAGTTTATTAAATTTTGTTGGACTTCATCTACACGAGATTGTCTATTCCTTACTATCTTAGAAATCGGTTTACACCGTTCATCATTCTCTGAGTAGTCAAACAATAACTCAAGGGATGTGTATCCCACAGTCGGGTTAGGAAAATCACTCACTATCCACTCGCAGCACTCCAGATAATCTATGCATTATGCATTTAGGTTTTATGGATTGTTGCACCATGTAGGTGTGCATGAACTGTGACAGCTCACGTAAACATAGTTCCGTGGAATTTCCTTCGGGTTGGTACCTCGAAATAAGTATCTCTCTAACTCCATTGTTCTGCAGAAATTCTCTCCATTTTTTAGTTTTAAAAATTATGCCATTATTAGAGAATACTGTCTCAAGCTTGGCAGCTCCCACAAAGCAGTCAGTCTGTGTGCTTCGAGTAACTGACGTGCTAGTTGCTTCCCGGACAACATACAGCCAAAAATATTCATTGAAGGTGTCGTACGTCACTACCATGTAGCTTACAACGGCTTTTGGACGTGGAATAAATCTGTAAACGTTGATGGCGATGAGTTGCGCAAGGTGGTCCGGAACAATAGGTTTGTCAAGTGAACAATTTATTCCCTGAAATGATATCTAGTGCAACTTTTTGGAGACGCAGGTCGTTTTGCCCAGGGGATGGAATAATACAACAGATTAAGCTGTTTGTGAGGTATGATACCAAATCTACACTCATAAGAATAGACTACGCTAGGCTTTTCTTTAAAAATGTCGCTGTACTCACTCAAAACACTTTGTAGATCTGCTCGCTAATGATCGTCAATTTGGTTTGACTCAGCTACGTTTCCCTAGAGGGTTCTTTTTGCATCATCAGACATGCAAAGTTTTAAAGCATCGTGGTAAGCGGGTCTGGTTTTGGTACGCATGATCTGCATGCATACTTGTGAACAGAGCCGGCCCTAACCTTCAGCTGAAGCTAACAAATTAACGACACGTAAAACAAAAGTTCCGGCAGAGAAGTCTATGATAGCGTTCCTTTTCACAAGGATACTAAAGCCAGTGATACAGTCATGAGGCTATCGACAATGAGGAATGTGTGAAATACTACCTGTTCCTCCAGTTTCACTCTATGGTGGGCTTGCAGCTTAAAAGCTTTACTACATGTGCCAGTGGCACTTAGGATTTGGCATGCGTTAACTGCCAACATTGGCACCTCCTTGTGATCACAGAATGGTCTGAACAATGTAGTTAATATTAGTATCATCTCGGCATCCAAATCAATAATGTCTACAGTATCAATTGTATCTCTTTTCTGTGTGCTCGACTCTAGGCCAGGTTTCATGGATAGCTTGCAAGCCATCTTGCATCAACTCCATCATTATAACGCAACACGCTGATAGCAATATCTGCGACCCTCACATCCTCCTCAGCCGGAATATTGGGGCCAATTTGTCTGGTCAGAATTAGTTTTCCGGCGGTTGACGAAGAGAGCGTTCATTCGGTCCTTAATTCTGATCGCGATTCCCGTTGTAGTTAATATAGCCAGGGTGGTAACGCTCATTGCGTTTATTGTTTCACCAACTCCCATTGCTTTGTGTACTGGAGTTCTGTTCGTGTTTATGGCCATCTCGGCGATCACCGCTCGAGTTTTCTGGCGGCGGTAGTGTTTATCGAACCCCAAATTATCATGCGAGCGTCCATCATTGTGCCTGTCATGCGCCCATGATTTGTATTGTGTGACTAACAATTATTGCTTTTGGCTTTGCACTGATCATCTTCCAGCAAACTGATTATGTCGATTACTGCCAGATTTTCGTGAAATCGTGATTAGGAATGCTCACTAGCTTTTTCCTGTTTCGAACGGTAGTTTGCCATTCAGAATTTTTGAAACTTTGGTGGGTTCAATTTCCTGTTCCCAATATTTGATCTTATTTTGGTAATTTTCAAAATAAACACGAAGAATGTCTCGCTTACTTTGATAAGTGGCAGAATTAAGCAGTTCTTCCTTAATCGTCCTTGAAGGCCCTTCAAGCATCATTTGGTCAAGAAGTCATCAGAGGTTAAATACTTTTCCAATGCTTCAGTTGCCCATCAAGCAGATCTCCATGCATAAATACTACAATGAATTTGAATTTTTGCGTTTCATTCTCTAAATAACTTTGTGAATACAGCTAGATGTGTATCACGACTTACTACTGAAAATGTTGATTGTGTCGGAGTACGTTTTCCTCCATAACATAACGTGAAAACGGGTTTATCAGACTTGAGTGTGTTCAGTACCAGCGCAGGCACTGACGTTGTTATTATGTGTGACGTGGCTACCTATGCAAAGGTCGTCACCTATATCAAACATGGACCCGTCAGCTTCCAGTGTTTTAAGTATTTTTTGTTTGCTTTGGTGAGCGGTCCAATTGAAGATCTGTTTCTGCGTTAAAGGAACTTGCCACCCAAGCTTCCCTTTGATATGTTGGTCGACCCAAAAACCATGTCAGTGAGCTGAAGCTTTAACAGTTTCGTTGATTTTGATCTGTTGGTTAGTTAAGCGGTTCTTATCAGCTATGAGCTGATAATTCTTTTGTTTTCATCTTTGGGTCTTATCATGTTCACCTTTCCAGCGATAGACTCTATTGAAGGAATCTTCGTAATAAAGTGAGTCTGTTCTTATGCAACAGAATCTATTGGATTGACTTTCTCCGTTACTTTCAGTGGCAGAATCTACTGCGTTCACTTTTTCCGTAATGCAGGCTTCTTCTTGACTCTTACGAGTTACAACACCTACAATAGAGTTTAATTTTACTATGATATCGGTCATCTTTTATTCAGTAACTTCTATAGTTGCGCTTTCTGGTGCAGCTTCAGGTCCGGAAGCCGGTGCACCCACACCTAGGCCCAGAGCTACGACGTAAGTCCATGACAAAAATTGATATATTTTTTAAATCAATAATTATTTTCGTTTAAATCAAGCACTTAATGAGCCTAAATGCAGCAAGACTAGTTCTCAACTCTAGCTGCATTTAACAATGGATAATCAGTTCAATTAAACAATGTCATAGCGCCACTGGCAACACTGCAGTAAATACGCTGCGTGCTCTGAATAGCCTGCCTAAGCTTACGAAAAGATGAAAGTTACTACCGATGCTAAAATACTGCACGCTGCAGCTGTTTCTATGTGTTAACGTACTTAAAGAAAAATTTCTATTGTTAGTACTCAAATACGTTTTGCTACCGTAAAGTTTATGATAGAGGTAAAAATTCTGTCAACTTTCATGCCGAATTGTGAATTTGGTTATTTCACTACAGGTTTTTGTATCCCAAGTCCTCATTCGGACCCTCGTCGCACATGTAACAAAATTCACAAAACAGGTTAGTTATTTCCTGCACTATAAAATATATGAGACGCCCTGCTAAACCCACAGGACAGGACAGGCAGTTTAAGTTGTGGAAAGGGGCCAAAATAAGCGGCTGTCAGTTACACTCGAACATACAACCGTTTATTTTATCAAACATTACAAGAGCCAAGAAAAGTTTTTTTTTTTTTAAAAAAAAGGAAGGACAGCTTTAGTTTTGGAACTTGATTAACGGCTGAATGCGCCGTACAGTCTCATGCCTTAAGGGCAAGATCACTTTAATTTAAAAACGGCCGAAAGCAAATAACTTAAAGCTCAACCAAAATCAGAAATTTAAAAGGTAAAGCCTTATCTTAAAACAGTTTCTTAATTAGGCTAAAGAACCAAAGAATCTGACACTTTAAGAGCAAAACAACTTAAATTCAAAATCGGCACAAGACGCAACACTTAAGACTCAATAACAATAATTTTAAAAATGCCAGAGCCTTTATGTAAAACAGTTCTTTAAGAACTGAAGGCCCAAACCATCTGACGCCTTAAGGGCAAAACAACCTTAATCTAAAAATCGGCTAGAAGCCATACAGGTACAGGCAACAAGAACAAACAAGAAAAGGCAGTACACCCAAGGGCGCTCAGAAGTTCTGAGGGTCGGCCTGGAATTCAAACACTGACGCTCGCTTAGGTGAGACAGGCAGTCGGTCCAACCATTGTCGATCCGACGACAACCCAACCGACAGACAGTCAATGGACCCACCGACAAGATAACCTCCACTTCACCCGACCAGCACAGAGCAGGGAGGTCAATGGAAAAACGTAGAAGGTATTGGCGCCAACAACCAATTATACATTGAGCTGTCAAACTACACACCATGCTGGACAGCGACAACACAATGAGGAAAATTCACTTCCTGAATTTACGTCAACGGCCAGGGCAGGTAACCGGAACGTTAACGGCCACAAGGCAAAAGATTCGCCGGTGCACTTCAACTCAAATAACCAAGTACAGTTAAACTCCACTGGAAGGTGGCTAAAATTTACCATCTTTAAAGCACATGTTGTTGCTCGCGGGAATATCCCAACAGCCAACAACGAACTCCAAACGACACAATGTCAACAGTCGTGTCTTGCTGGTAGATTAAGTCAAAACTCAACTATCATGTCCAGGATCGGTGACCCACGAACCTCGTAGCAATGTGAACAGCGCCACACACTCCGACACCGCGTAGAGGCTGCCAGTGGACCTGGCCAAACTACGCGCTGTGGAGATTTCCTCGCTGTTCCAAGCCAACCAACCAACTGCCTAGGCCCGGAAACAGTGAAAGGACCAAACATACGTCGGCCGATGAGACTACCAACCGAACGACCAAAGAACGGTCGTCCCTCTCCAGTCTCCCTCCGTCGGACAGTTCACGTGTGTCGCCAGCGGTCGGCGAGCACTGGCTGTCCGCGCCTCACCGGCGCTCCGTCCCCGACTTCACACTGCTGCTGCGTCCCGACTGCACTGCTGGTCCGTCTCCAACTGACTGCCAGACAAACGACGACCCGGAAATACTATCAGTCGCTCCAGAGATGGTACGACAGTGCACTTATTGATATGCGCTGCTGCTGCCGCTCACGGGCAAGTAAGGCAAGAAGTTATTGACGCCAGTAAATGGAATAAGAAAACGAGGCGGCAGTACCGTAATGGAAGATGGCTAACAATAAATGGGATAAACGGCTTAATATACGTAATAAACATAACTAAATTTTAAAATAACGTTTTAATTTTAGATTCTGGGCCCTTTGCAAACGGTGTTCCAATGTCCTTTGCATGACGTCCCACTTCTTAAGACTCAGAGAAGGTTAATTAAATAAGGGGGACGTATGAATGTATATTATTTTTGCATTTGGTTTAATAAAATTAAATATTGTTTCCGAGCGAGATAGCATCGATCTGTTTTAACTTCCGTTGCTGCATAGCAGTGTCTTCTGTGAACACACAGCTGAGGGAGATTGGCTGGACAGATAAGAATAAATGGCTTTTACCTTGTGTTTTATTCTGATTACTGCATTTATCGTTCGTCCATCATGCGCTCAACAAAATTCTGGATACGTTTTGTAAACCTTCTGTAACCTCCCCCTCACTTATCGACCTTAATGACAGTGAAAAATTAAACCGCGTGTACCTAATGGAAATTTGTGAAAAGCAATCGTCACCGAGGTTAATCTGTCGGTAAAGAGGGAGGAAAGGGTTACATCTTAATGAAAGGAAATATTCTAATGGAACAGGTGGAAATTACTTTTGAAAAGGGGTAAAGTTAATAAAGAAAGTAAATGTGCGGCCGTTACGTTAACAAATTAACTAGCGGTAATCAGATATTTGAGATTTGGGGGAAATTACGGTCGCCAGTCCTAAGGACAATTACTATAGTAACTGAAAAAGAAAGGTTATAACACATATAATTAGCACTAGAAGCGTGGCAACTGAAGGTTGACACGTGTAGTGTGAAAACTGAAAGTTTGTCAGAAGTAATAAGTTTCGCTACACTCTGACTTAATTTAGCAAAAGAATTAATAAAACCGGAAAATCGAAAGTTAATTTAGTGACTGAAGTTAATAGACAGCTTTCTTTCTGAAGCACATCGAAATTCAGTAAAATACGGTTAGTCTTGGACTACCTCAACAATCATTTCAAAAGCTACTTGAATCTACGCAATTTAGAAATAAGAGATTTCACTTTGAACTTGAATTAAATGATTCTGAACAATTAACAATAGTAAAATTTAGTACGTACCAAGCTCAGCTGCAGTCACAGGTAAGCTAAAATATGGTAACAAAACTCGCACTCTTAATTTGTGCTTGTGTAATCTAAATATCGTAGCCAGCTATGAATACCTTAACTGAACTTTGAAATTAAAGCAGTGAAATGCTATATTATTACTTTAATGCTGGCGTTTGAATTTCAACGACACTCGGGTTCATTTCAGAAAAGGAAGGGACCCTGCTTGCAATGCAATTGGGACAATGAGCAACAAAGGTTCATGCTAAGTTGCTGTAATTATAGTTACGAAAATGGTACAGTTTGAAAAGCTGAGGTCTGCCATACAGTTCTAAAACTTTACGTGCTTCCAGTCTTCCTTGTTGGTTGATTGAAGGTTTTAAGCCGTCGATCGAGGAGGTGGCGACAGTCACTCATTGTCGGCCGTCGCTGTTGCAGAAGCTGGATGTTGGCGCGCCTTCTTCTCGACACGGACACCAGGCAAAACGGGCTCTTGATGTGCGCCAGCTAATGCTTCCCGTCCGCGACACCATGTCAGAAACTATCATCGCAAGTCGAGCGCAATTACATGCTGCCAAACCCTGAAAGCGCGGCAACTCGCGGGAGCTTTACACAACACACCTGCTCCACTCGCTACTCCAGCCAGACTCTCTGTCTCTGCTCGCGCTCCACGCGACAGAGTTAACACTACCAAAGATCCTACACACTTTGATTCTTCACACGACCTATCGATGTAATCGTTCGATAGCAATTTTCCCTAGGCAAGACCCAGCGTAAAAATACAAATAATATTTACGAAACAAACCAATTATACATCGACATAAATGCATATATATATATATATATATATATATATATATATATATATATATATATATATACAAATAGTAAAACAATTACAATATGTAAAGACACAGAAATGTCATATATTCAGGTAACAAAAATAAGGAAAACCAATTTATAGTACAATAGATGGAAATAGGAGGATATGCATTTCCGGCGTTACACTTCCCTGCCAATTTTGTAAAGGCTTCGTCGCTACTGCTGTGGAGGCCGAGTTGCCAATGTTGTTACGATAGGCCGAGTTTGTGAGTTCGTGAAACGGCTCCTGGTACAGTACACCGCTAAGACAATTGCTCTCTCCACTATTACACAGCTAGGCCTCAGAGTCAGGTAACAGGAAAGGAGAGCGAAGGTTCTAAACAATCCAACAAATTAGTAAAGAAGTCACACAAATGATTCAAAAGGTTTACTTATCTTTGTGACTAGTTGAATATTGAAGTCTGCAACACTGCTTGTAATATAACACAAAAAAGGCCCTCAATGGCTATGTGCAAATAATCGTAGGCAAACTTCACAGTATATAGCAAATACAATTACAAAAACTGTTCACTTCTAATAGTTCACTAAACGACGTTCCCTGTCTAAGTCAGCCGTGGACGATTATCTATAACCAAGTGAGCTAAAGTTGCTCTTCTGTCTTCCGAGTACGCTTCTGAGCGTTGTCGTCCGGTCATTGGTGAATTGTACTCTTCCGGCAGTTGGTCAAGGCGAAGTCGATATCTTCATCCTCAGCGCCACCCGTGGCGCTGCTAGAACTCGAGCAAGTCGCTCGTCTCTATGGCACTGGCACCAGCTCACATCTTTGCACCTCTGGTGCTTTTGCCTGACTGTGTCTTGTTCGGACGACGCAGCAATAGGTTTTCATTTTCTTTTACCAGCAGTAATAATACATTAAAAGACACTTCTTCAAAATGCCGGCTAAATACGTGAGACGGAGCTTCAATGAGAAGCATGCTGATTAATGACTTGATGATCCAAAACTGATCTTGAGTTATGTCCCCATAGGGAAGAAAACAACTAAAAGTCCAGAGAGTAAAGCAATGTACGGTATATTCCTATCATGCTATAAATTTTTCTATACTGTACGAGCAAAAAATAAAACCGAGGTATCACATGGAATTTTTGCTGTCTCTCCTGGGTGGACATGAATGTGAAATGTATAGATTACCTGTTTTTACGATAAGTATGGTATGAGTAACTTGCGAGTTTTACCAAGGAACAATATATTATGCTACAATGTATGCTTATTCCATAGAATTGAGATTCTGTGTTTGAGGTCTGACCTCTTTCGTCATTACTATTCTTTTTATTGCTTTATGATCTGGACGAGAACCGTAAGGAGCGTTTAACGAAGGTTCATCTTGCTGTATCAGCCAATGTAAGTTATTAACAAAACTGAAAATAGAGTTGTTTGTGACTTAAAAGTTGTGTCCGTGTTGAAATCATATGTAACCTAAATCTTGCTTGTCTACAGTAGACATGGGTCTTAGGAGAAATTCTTCATTGTTAGGCGCCATCTTAAAAAAATTATTAAGAACTTTCTTTCAGCTCATCGTCGAGACGTGCCGCCGGTTAGAAAACTAAACCTTTCTTTCAAATTCTACGAGCCTGGCGGTCGCTGCAAATAATTTAATAAGATTCACTTTCATATTTTCTCAAAGTTGCGAGAAACATCCCTAGCAGGAAGGTCTTGTCACAGGAATCTAGTTCTGGTATAAGATTTTATTTGCAAAAGCTACGCTTGTTATCTTATATTGGGAATCGAGACGAAACCACGATTTTGAGTTACGGAATTTATTGTTGTACAGTGAACGGACTGGTGAAATATTCTCTGGTGCTAGAAGCACACGACTTTTAACTTGACGTCGACTAGACATATATTGCGGAATATCCGTGATGTTATAATAGCTAAACAAATGAGTATTTACAATTCCGTAGCCCCTGAGAACTGAGCTAGTTTACTGAATGCTTATACACGTCGGGCTAAATCAAATAATATACTACACCGTTAATAATATTCCTACATTAGTTATTTATCTTTCATGCTTAGCCATTGCATTAATGTGTGTTTCTTTTTACATAAGTCACAGTTCATATTCATTCTATTACTTTACACTAATAGTAAAGTAAAAGAGTCACAACTACTTTTCTTTTATTACATTAAAATTTGGGTGAGCGACGCCTTGATAATTTCATGCTAATGTGTGACAAAACGTCCCACCCTCATTTGGGTACTCTCTATTAACCCTCCTCGGTAAGGATACTTCAACGACGATCAGTACTCATTAATTGGTTGAACGAGGACCTTAGTCACGTGAAACTTAACTTCAAAGAGAAAAACAAAAAAGAAGAATAATCAACAATGTATTAAATATTTACTTCAGAAAATCATCGCTGGGAATAACAATGTCATCCTCACAATTTGGTTCTGTCTTTATCGTATAGATGGAAACAAAGCTTTAAAACATCCATTTTTGCAGATAGCGCAGCCTCCCCTGAACTGTGTTTCTGAATATTAACAAAAAAAGAATTTTAGCAACCAAGTTAGTTTCCTTTAGCGTAACTTCCTGCTTCAGCATGCGCAAAGCTGAACTGGAAAATGCGTTGTGTGGCTCGGCCTTTGAGCTACGATTGGCGGACAGTAACATAACAATATTTCCCTTCCTCCTACCGGGACGCTTTAATGCCCTGATAATCGTCGCAAACTATGGAAGAACACGGAGCCGATAGGGGATTATCAAACAAACAGCGACGTCATTGTCTTTGTGGGTCTGTGCAAAGTCCTGTAATACTCCCCATCCCACAATTGTCCCCGCGCTGTTAATCGTATTTTCTATTGAATTCAGTTTTTCATTATTCCTGCTCTGATCTAGTCATTTCGAGAGACAACGGTCGTTCACGATATCAGATTTTCATTTTTGCGAATGAGATTTGCTTTAAATATTTCAGCGGATTAGTATCCGTTTTTTACTGGCAAAAGAACTGCGAGTTATTATCTGGACAACACTCCTGTGATTCTTTTTTTCACTCTTTATTTAGTGCGTGAAATTCCAAATTTCAGGCAGTTATTTGTGAAGCCTATTCATCGCCATTTATAGCAGAAAAAATTATAGTATTTCCAGATTGTGAGTGATTAAGCGAACTGAGCTTCCCAATAGCACATTCTTTAGACCATAGAAAAATTCTGTGATGCAACTGACAGGATGAAGTATCATACTGATCGGCTTAAAAATAATGACCACCAATGTTACTATAAGCAAGTCCAGGTCATACGATAACACGCGCTGCACTGGAAGAGTGTTATTACCGACGTCTGTAGCTACATCTACACCTAGAAACATACAAATATACTCCGCAAGCCAACATTCAGTGCGTGGCGGAGGGTGTTCGTAGCTACATTGTCGATTTCCTGTCCGACTGCATTCGCGCGTAACCGAGCGAAAAATGATTATCTACGTTCATGTGTACGCAAACATTACTTTTCGCTGTTCTTTTGAGTGACACACTGGTACAGCACATTTTAGTACACGATCTGATAATGTAATACTACAAATCTGACTGGATGGTGACACTGCTCTAATGGATAACGAAATCCGGAACTGATTTAAGAACCGTTTTAGTTGTTATATTATCATGAACCAACTGGCCTCATAATCAGGTCCTAGCTGCACTGATCTGAGCACAACTTCCGTCCTAAATAGGCTCTTGTCCGTATGAAAATAGAATATTAATTACGGCTTAGACAGAAGTTCTGATTTAAAGTACCACAGCAAATGGACTGAAAGGTACAGGGTGCGGCAGCGTTCATAGTAGGATATTAAAAACACACCCTCAGGCAGAAGCTGTAATTTATTTATTACCTCTTATGTCAATTAATAGTTAAAGGTATGCCATTTACTAATGTGTAAGTCATTGTCCATTGCGTGGATTACTTTTTGAATATGACTCCTGTCAAATGATGCCCCCTCTGCACAACATATTCATCTGGGCGGCTTTGGAAGCTTTCCATAACTCGGTGTAATGTATTCCCTGGGACATTGCCGACGGCAGTTCTGATGCGATCCTTCAACTCAGGAATGGTAGCACAAAGTGTTCGGAACACTTCTGCTTGAGGTAGCCCCAAAGGAAAAAGTCTGCACGTGAAAGGTCAGATGAGCGAGGCGCCCAGGAAATGTCACCAGAACGGGAAATTACCGGGAAATGTCTGTCGCAAGAAATCCATGCAAATTCTGGCTGTATGCGAGGTTGCTCTATCTTGTTGAAACCATAATTGTTCCACATCTACATCTACCATACTTAATTGGGAAAGAACGAAGTCTTGCAGCATCTTTAGGTAGCGTTAACTGGTGACACTTACAGCCACACCACTGTCATCCTCAAAGAAGTAAGGGAAAGGAAGCATCTCCACACTACATTGTGACACGAGAACTGCGCAAGGGCTTGATGTGCAGTTCATGCGGGTTTGCAGCACTCCAATAACGCAAATTCTGTTTATTCACTGAACCACATAACTCTAAATGAGCCTCATCTGACATCAGGATGGTTGCAACATTTGTGGATTTTGGCGAAGAAGATCACGCATGGTTAAGCACAATGTTTCACGTGAAACCCATTCGCGAGGCCTAATTTCCTGAACAATTTGCAGCTTATATGGGTGAAAATGGAGATCTTCATGCAATATTCTCCTGAATGAGCGATCGGACATAATCACAGTTTGCACATGACGACGAGAATTTTTGAGCTACGCAATAGTGCAGCGAGAACGTTTTCCACGGCTTCAGGTGTCCGCACAGTTCTTTCACTTCCAATCGGTTTGCCATTGCAAACAGAACCTGTTCTTCGAAGTAAACGTACCCACCCCACAATGGTCTGTCCATCTGGAACTTTCCCACGACGTCCCTAGTTGAAATTTTGCCGAAATAGACTCTGGGTAGCAATAACAGAGTCGTTATTCTTGAAATAACTTTCAACAGCAAAGGCACGATGCTGTGCACTCCACCGCTCCGTATCACTGTCACACTCGAAATGACAGCTCATTAGTAGACGAATGTGGAACGAGCTGGCGCGCATTCCTGCAATACGTCATTGTCAAATTACGCTATGAACGCTGCCGCACCCTGTATATGCAAATGAAAGCAGCAGTTTGCGGAGGGATGGTGCAGTATTACTTAATTCCACAGCGATCTCCAGAAACCAGGTCTCATCATCTCCACGGGAGCTAGACGAGTGCCCCTCCATGTCACTCTTTGTAACGGTACTGACCACGAGAGCGGAATGAGCGAATACCATTCCATGAAAATTTCGGCCCAAAGGCTAGCTTGCTGATGGTGGCAACTAAAGAGATGGTTACGTCGCTGGTCTCAGCTCATCAGATGTGGGAACATTGTTTGTATCGCTGATCATAGCTCACCAGCGCCATCTTGTCGAAATATAGCGGTCTGGAATGCGAAATTACAATATTGAGTTAATAGGGCAAATAAATCTCAATACGTTCCAGTAAAATATGGTGAGACGTCCCCTTCGGATGTCTCTCAGTCAGGTATATTGTGGTATTAGTGGCACCTCTCACAGCCTCCCTATAGCTCCGGTTCACTGTATTGACCCAACATTGTTTCACAACAACGATGTCTTCTATCTTCCAGTGATTCCCATGTAAGTTCCTTGCGCATTTATGTTACGTTTCTGTGTGGGCTACACCGAGCTATTACGATATCCGTAATAAGACTGAATTCGCTCGATTTCTACCATCACACTCACATGGAACGAACTCCAAACGATGGTTCAGTATTCCAAAATTGATGGTATAAGTACTAGTGCCTTGTATGAGAGTTCTTTTACGGACACACTGCATTGTCCACAAACCATTCTAACATATCTAAGTCTTGCATTTGCCTTTCATACGTCTGATTTTGTGTGTTGTATCATTTCATACTGCTTCTTATCATGATACAGAGCCGGAAAAAGGATTAGTACACCTGAAACACGATGTCGATTTTGATCCGATGAGAGCATACGCCGCCTGGGGGATAGTAGATCTACTCGTAATGGTAATGGTTTCAACGTCGTTCGCCAACGCGGTATAGCTACTAGAGCGCTATCTGTGTCTATCCTTTAATAGGGGCAGCTCACTGCCAGAAGGCTCAATGTCGTGCAAAGTGTGAAACAAGTAGGCAACCATGCCCCAGAGGCGCACTCGTGCTTCGTACAGCCAACTGAACGAGTTTGAAAGGGGTCAGATTGTGGTCTTCCGAATGGCGGAATGGTCCTTTCGGAGGAGTACCACACAAGCAGGACGAGTTGTGTCAGTTGTGCAGCGATGCTGGTAACGGTGGTCACGTGAACATTCTCACACCCGTCGAGGAGGTCCTGGACGTCCACATAGCACAGAGCCCGCCAGGATCGCAGTACTGTAAAGGCAGCACTGGCAGATCGTACAGCTTCCTCAGCGTAGATGAGAGAGCATCTGAGCCCAGCCATGTCATCATGAACTGTTACAAACCGGTTATCAGCACTGGAACTCCGGGCACACACACTCTTAGCCCCTCTTCCACTCACGAAACAGTATCGACGTGCACGGCTATACTGGTGCCAGCAGAGGACCACATCGAAGATGGAATGATGCGCTGTAATCTTCAGCGATGAAAGCAGATTCAGTCTGCGCACAAGTGACTCTCGTGCGCGCGTACGACGTAGACCTGGTAAGTGCTGTCTCGTAGAGTGCATTTGGCGAAGACACAGTGGCCTCCCTCAGGTCTGGGGTGCGATAGACTACAGCTCTCGTTCACCTTTGGTGTTTCTGAGAATGTTGTTAGACCTGTTCTTATGCCATTCTTGGAACAGGAAGGTGGTGTGTTCTTCCAACAGGATAATGCTCAGCCGCACACTGCCTGTGAAGTTCAACGTGCTGTGCAAGACGTGCAGCAACTTCCCTGCTCAGCACAGTCTACGGACTTGTCTCCAATCTAGCACTTGTGGAATACATGCGACTCTTAAAGAACTACGTGAACACGTCGAGGAGGCCTGGTATAACGTATCCCAGGACAATATTCGCCATCTGTGCGATCAGCTGTATGCCGCAGTTAGTGCTTGCATTGCTGCCCATGGAGGCTACATAGCGTACTAGTATGGGTGTTTCAGCCCTAGGTCGGTACAGGGTACCTCAGAACCGCTTATACTATTGATCTGTAAATGTAATCATTTCATGTACTCCATACGCTCTGTTGAAATACTCGATCTTGAGCGATTTGTAAACCTCTAAAAGCGGGTATTAATCTTTTTCCGGCTTTGTACTTATATCTAATGGGCATTCAAAAACTTTCCTTTTGAAGGCGTTGCTCCAGCCTATATGCAACCGCGTGCAACACCGGCCTAATACCGTGTAGGACCCCCGCGAGCACCCAGAAGTCCCCCAAAATGATGTGGCATGGTCTCGACTAATGTCTGAAGTAGTGCTGGAGGGAACTAACACCATCAACCCTGCTGGGCTGTCCATATATCCGTACGAGTACGAAAGGGTGGAGATCTCTTTTGAACAGAACCTTGCAAGGCATCCCAGATATGCTCAATAATGTTCATGTCTGGGAAGTTTGGTGGCCAACGGAAGTGTTTAAACTCAGAAGAGTGTTCCTGAAGCCACTCTGTAGGAATTATGGACGTGTGGGGTGTCGCATTGTCCTGTTGGAATTGTCCAAATCAGTCGGAATGCGCAATGGACACGAGTGGATGCATATATCCGTGCTTGCGTACATGTCTCTGGTCATAGTCGTGTCTAGACGTATCAGGGGTCCCATATCAATCCAACTGCACATGCCCCACATCATTATAGAGCCTCCGCCAGCTTGAACACTCCCTTGCTGACGTGCAGGGTCCATGAATTCACGAGGTTGTCTCTGTACTTGTACACATCCAGTTGCTCGATACAATTTGAAACGAGACTTGTCCGAACAGGCAAAATGTTTCCAGTCATCAGCCGTTCAATGCCCAGGCGAGGCATAAAGCTTTGTGTTGTGCAGTCGTCAAACGTACACGAATGGGTCTTTGGCTACAAAAACCCATATCGATATGTTTCGTTGAATGGTCCGCAAGCTGACGCTTGTTGATGGCCCAGCATTGAAATCTGCAGAAGTTTGCGGAAGGTTTGCACTTCTGTCAGGCTGAACGATTCTCTTCAATCGTCATTGGTCCCGTTCTTGCAGGATCTTCTTCCGGCCGCAGCGATGTCGGAGATTTGATGTTTTACGGGATTCCTGATATTCACGGTTGCTGTTATTGTGGTCTTCAGTCCTGAGACTGGTTTAATGCAGATCTCCATGCTACTCTATCCTGTGCAAGCTGCTTCATCTCCCAGTACGTACTGCAGCCTATATCCTTCTGAATATGCTTAGTGTATTCATCTCTTGGCCTCCCTCTACGATTTTTACCCTCCACGCTGCCCTCCAATACTAAATTGGTGATCCCTTGATGCCCCAGAACATGTCCTACCAACCGATCCCTTTTTCTAGTCAAGTTGTACCACAAACTCCTCTTCTCCCCAATTCTATTCAATACCTCCTCATTAGTTATTTGATCTACCCATCTAAGCTTCAGCATTCTTCTGTAGCACCATATTTCGAAAGCTTCTATTCTCTTCTTGTCTAAACTATTTATCGTCCATGTTTCACTTCCGTACATGGCTACACTCCATACAAATACTTTCAGAAACGACTTCCTGACACTTAAATCTGTATTCGATGTTTCTCTTCTTCAGAAACGCTTTCCTTGCCATTGCCAGTCTACATTTTGTATCCTCTCTACTTCGACCATCATCAGTTATTTTGCTCCCCAAATAGCAAAACTCCTTTACTACTTTAAGTGTCTCATTTCCTAATCTAATTCCCTCAGCATCACCCGAGTTAACTCGACTATATTCCATTATCCTCGTTTTGCTTTTGTTGATGTTCATCTTATATCCTCCTTTCAAGACACTGTCCATTCCGTTCAACTGCTCTTCCAAGTCCTTTGCTGTCTCTGACAGAATTACAATGTCATCGGCGAAGCTTAAAGTTTTTATTTCTTCTCCATGGTCGTACGGGAAAATCTCCACTTCATCACTACCTCTGAGATGCTGTGTCCCATCGCTCGTGGGAAGACTATAACACCTCGTTCAAACTCACTTAAATCGTGATAACCTGCCATTGTAGTAGTAGCAACCGATCTAACAATTGCGACAGACACTTGCTGTGTTATATAGGCGTTGCCGACCGCAGTGCCGAATTCAGCCTCTTTACACATCTCTGTATTTGAATACGCATGTCTGTACCAGTTTCTTTGGCGCCTCAGTGTACGTAGACAAGAGGCCTTCGAAAGGAAAATTTTTGAATTCCTCTTATATTTATATTTCATCCACATTTAAAAAGAACTCTCATTCTTTACATGAATCAGAAAGTTTATTCAAGTGTTTCTGCGTTTTTATGACACTTCGACACTTCCTTTTTGTCTCACAATTGCCACCCACGTGGGTTGTTCCATAAGTAATGCCCCACATTCTTTTTAAAAAGCCATTGATATGTATAGACCAACGTCCTTGTTGGTGCTTCACATTTGATGTTTGTACTGTGCGCCGGCGAAGTTTCGAACCGTAGTACAGAGTCAAAATGGCTTCTACAAGAGACTCACGTTACAAGCAGCGTGCTGTTATTGAATTCTTGTGTGCAGAAAAAGAAACCGTGGTGAACATTCATAAACGTTTGTGTGCAGCGTATGGCTTGCTGCAGTTGATAGGAATACAGATGGGTAAAGAAAGTTACAGCCTCAGGAACTGCAGAAACAGATCTCCATGATCAGCCACGCTCGGGACGTCCTGTCACAGCCACTGCTCCAGCCTCATGCTGAATCGTGCGGGTACCATTATTTGTGCCGACCGGCGCATCACGACTTGACAGTTGTCTCTGCAGTTGTCGATCAGCACTGAAAGTGCGTCTGCAATGATCGAGATTCTCGGATACTCAAAGAGGTGCTCACTGTTGGTTCCACGAATGCTCACAGCGGACCACAAGATTCAAAGAAATGCCATTTCATCTTAATTGTTGGAGCGTTTTGAGATCGACGGAGAGGCCTTTGTGTCACGAATCGTTACGATGAACGAAAGCTGGGTGCACCACTTAGCACCGGAAACATGGCTACGCCTACAGGACAAGAGCTTTTAGCAGCAGGGACGTTGACGTATGGCCGTAGAACGTGATGAAGATGGTTCAAATGGTTCAAATGGCTCTGAGCACTATGCGACTTAACTTCTAAGGTCATCAGTCGCCTAGAACTTAGAACTAATTAATCCTAACTAACCTAAGGACATCACACACATCCATGCCCGAGGCAGGATTCGAACCTGCGACCGTAGCGGTCGCGCGGTTCCAGACTGTAGCGCCTTTAACCGCTTGGCCACCACGGCCAGCGTGATGGAGAGTACGTAGAAAAATAAGATGTGGACAAGGTATGTTGATGTATGTTGTCGCCAAATTCTGACTCTTAACAATAAATACGTTCTGAGAAAGAAAAACGAGGGCATTACTTATTGAACGACCCTCGTAGTATAACGTGATGAAATGTGTTATTCGTCGCCGTTGAGCTCCCACAAACCACAAAGGACACACACACACACACACACACACACACACACACGCTCTCACACACACACATACAAACTTCTCTTATTCAGACACTCTTCTTAGCAATCATCGCATATACCAGAAGAAACTCCATACGATCTTATCTTGGTTACAAATGTGTCGAATACATTTCGGTAATCTAGGAAGATGGGATCTACCTGCTCACATGCATCCCCCCATTTGTAAGATGTCGTGAATAAATAAAGAAAGCTGTATTTTTACAAGAATGGCTTTTCCCTGAATCCGCAGTGATTCTGGTGAGAGTGACAATTTCCATTTTCTTTTATTTTGTGGATTTAGATTTTTATTAATCCTCATACACTACCCTTCAACGGGATGCAGTGTGTCTAAGTTTACATGATTTCTTGGATAAAATATGCAGAAACCCCAGCACGTTAAAAGACACTGACCGAATTTATCCCTAAAGGAAGAGCTGTTAATAGTAAGGGAAGATAAGCTGCTACTAAGACCAGCTACAGACAATCAAGAATAGGGCCTTTCCATCAAAACATATCTGACGCTAAAAACATTTCGATGCCGTTTCCTCTGACACTAACTTACCTGACAAAGTAGATTTGTTCATGGGTATTTGTAGCAACAACGCTTCTGCTTGCAAAATAGAATTTACGTACAGGAGATTAAAGAAGAGGCATTCGTGAAAGAGCACCAAGGGCACAATGAATCTGCTTAAAAACTAACGCCTTTCATAATTATTCAATAGACGTTCCTAATATTTAACCGCTAGTATTGCAACGTGAGTATAATAGAAAAACTGTGCGTGCATGTGTGTGTGCGTGCGTGCGTGCGTGTGTGTGTGTGTGTGTGTGTGTGTATGTGTGTGTGTGTTTGCGAACGCACTAAGCGTATTTGTATATATTAAACAATTAATATCTGACGAAGATCAGCGATGGATCCCGTATGGTACAAACTGAACACAGATATAGTAAATAGTAACAGGTATTGTGAGTGCAGTAAATGTCATGTTACTCGGATTTAACTTTCATCCTTCAGTAACGTCAGAGCAGTAAAACAGATATTTGGTCGCTGGCCGAAGGGCAGCTTTGTTGATGCAATGCTATTTGGTCGTTGACCGAAGGGCAGCTTTGTTGACGCAATGCAAGTATTAAAGTCCTCTGTTGGTTTAGAGCTTCACTACTTAAGTCTCGGAGCATTTTTACGTATTTTCGTAGATCTAGCACTCACTCACAGGATCATTCCGTATTTTCAGTCGTACACTGGCAGTAGCAAGATGAGACCAGGTCACCACAAACAGTTTTAATGAGATAAATTGCATAGGGCATTTTGTCGCCTCGCTGGGGGCTGATGACTGTTGCAACGAAATAAAAAATAGTATTCACTTTCACAGAAGGTAACATATTCCAATATAATCCATGACAAACTTTTCGTCAAGAGTGTACAAACCAGATCAGCAAAGACAGAATGAGGTGGCGCAGCAGTAAAAAACTGGACCCATATTCGGCATTACGGTGATCCAAATCCTCGCCCAGTCATCTATATTTAGAATTTCCGTAATTTTTCTAAATCATGAAATCCGGGATGGTTTTCTGCCATATCCTCCACCAGTTTAAATGAAATGTAACGATGTTCATTTTTATACTTTTTTTTTTTTATTATGGGCATCGTTATCCGTACCGGGAGCCAGCGGAATCGTAGAGTACTATTTAATGAGAGTATGTATGTAACGCTGACAAAGTACTTAACAATTTAGTCAGCTATCTACAAGATGAATGAACATCATACAGTCGACAATTTAGTGGCTCACCATGAAAAATTTTTTTAATAATGACTTGCCCAAAATATCACACAGTATGGCATTACTGGATGAATGTACATTAACTGATTAATTTCTCTATAATTATAGCAATAAAATGAAGTTCATAACTGGCTAAACTGACTTGATAATTATTGTTGTTGTACATTCTCTGATTTGGTGATTTTAATATACTGTGTTGTCTGCAACTAGTAGAGCCACAAAGTTTTTGATTTTCTGCAGATAATCTCCAGTTGTTGATAGTGCTGAGAAATTCAATTTCTTCTCAAAAATGGTTACTGGTAATGAACTTCAAGTGGCACACCATGTCTAATAACAGCCATCAACAACTGATACACACACAAATGCAACCTTTCAAAGTAGGGCAGGTATGTACAGCTCAAGGACAGGGTACTCAGTTTAGCCGGGATAAGAAGCAACTCTTCGATATATTTTTTTTATTCTTACAAATACATTCGTAGCACACGCATTTGTATTTTACACTGGGAACCAAATATGTACTACTATATGTCTGCAGGCATGTGTTATGAACTCTTAAAAATGTTTTTTCGACCACAGAAAAATTAAATACATTTATACATATTACAAAATATGTTACATTTTTTGGACAGCTCTACATATCGTTACTAAAAGAAATAATAACAGGATTAACCATGTCAGTAATACAATTCATCTGTGGAGGAAATTATGTAGTTTTCATAGATTTTAACTTGGTTCTTCATATACTGTATCAAAAACTTAAAACACAACACGCTGCCAACCACAAAAGATATTGAGACAGCATGGCAAACTGAGTGTAAACCATATTAATACATTTTGATAACACTGAGAAATGAGACATGGAAATAAGTATCATTATCGTTTAATAGAACAGTTATGCAAAAGAAGATTGAATCCACAAAAGAAATAAATTACGATACAAGATTCTCAGTCTCAGCTTATCCGCAAAAGAAGCATACTGACAAAACGATCGATTCGATTACATTACGTTTATGTCAAAAAGGAGTATTTATGTCGATTTTCATACGTTTCTTCCTATGTTGTCGAAAATATTTTTTGACCGTGAGAAACGTTGTGGACGTAGAAAACAATTTACAAAATTTCCGAATTTATAAATCATGTCGCGGTATTTATAAAACTGTCCAGCATGTAGAACAGTTCTATAACACGCCTTATTATAAGTCCATTTTAAATTCCATGTAGTAATACACAAAATATAAATTGTATTCCTATCCCAGTTCTCGAGGAAAATGTTCCGTTGTAAATATTCCTTTATACTGAAAACGTAATTTCCTCTTATGGCACATTAATTGCATCAAATGCCACACTGCTGGCATTAAGACGAATGTGGGGCATATTTATAGAACGCAAACATTCATAGTAACAGATTAATACAGAAAGACATTCGACTTCTTCTCTATTAATAGCAGTTCTTACAGAAGAGAACAGAATATAATGTTATTGACATAGCCAGTTTATTTCCTTCATTTTTTATCATAAATAGTTGCTACTACTAACGTTATTCACGAAAATTTTGTATTTTGTACCATAGGCTCCTCACAAATAATACGATGCTTGAAGATCGTATCGGTTGCCAAGAATATTTGGTGTACGTGATCTTTTTCTGCTGATGTCGATGTCAGCACAGCAGAGAATTTACAAATGTAATCGCACATCTGAAGCAGAAATATATTCATCTCACGTTCACGTACTTTTCCGGTTGATTATCATTACTGAGTATTACGTCTGCCACTAAGCTGAAGATAAAATTCGTGTTTCTGGAAAAGCCATTTGACTCAAATATTCGTTCCCAAGACGTGTGTCTTGTCGCTATTTCATTGGATTTACACATTTTATAAAGGAACTATGTTCTAGCTTGGGAACTTAATTTCTGAGATACCCGGTTAGACTCGCTGAGAGGTATGGAAAAGTGTTTGGGGTCCCAAAAAACAAAGACTCTGATTCTGCTGAATAAATTTTATTCAGATACTCCCTCGGATGAAGCTCACGCTGCTTCTAGTACTCGCACTGCTAAGAACAGGTCATATGCCCTTTGATCACTAACACGTGTAACACAGAGAGAGTTTTTTGGAGTTAATCGTTGTAGTACTGTTGTTGCACATTCTATCTTCATACGCTACTGTAACTTGGGTCATCATTGCAGGCTAACAAAGTTTTAGTGTCGCTGTAGAAGAGAAGAATACTGAAATGCTTACAGTCGTGGGAAACTAGCATTAGCATAAGCAACTTGCGGTAATATCGAATAGAACTATGACAGATAAGTAGCCTGTTATCAAAACTTCCAGCTTGGATGCGGCGTGCATTGTCCATCCTTCCAATAAGGTTAAAGGTACAGTAATAACTATCGGAACACGAAGGTAGAATAACGAGTCGTATGAAAAATCACAGCTTGGAAATTTTTCCCGAAATCAAACATACCTCTACCAATAAAGACTCACGAGAATCGGCAGGCACTGTTAGCTATGGGTCCGAAAAGCTATGTCCATCCGTCTCGTTGAATGGATGTTTACTTTTGCTCATACCGGCACCTTTCTCACACGGTGTATGAGAACTGTATCTGAGGCTTTGTTATAGAGTTTTCATTCACACCAAACACTTCCGCATGACTTACGTGTACCATTCGGCGCCCGTGAGGCATAAGGACAGACTGTCGGAATTTGGAAATTTACTACCAGCACGCTATCCGTACTAGCGGACCCCAATTGTTTTCTTCAACAGAGCAAGAATTCAGTTTTGTAAATCAATATTAGCATTTGGCAATGGCCATAGTCTTGGGAGTCATTTGTCGCCAAACCTCTGAACATCATGTTAATGATTCTGTATTTGGATGTTGCAGAGCCTGAAATGTCATTGATTAAACTGAACCAGTACTGAATACAGCTTGCTATGTAGCATTTCTTATGGAGTAATAAGCGAGGGAATTTGCTGTGATGACAACAGATGTTGCCAGGTCTTCAGACAGCAACTGAAGAATTTAGTCGAATGTCTCGATCAAAGATCAGTCATTGCGAAATACATTGTCACCCTAGATGATAGAATATGTTTCTGGATGCATCCACGCATCCATACAACTTCTGGCGTAGAGGAGGAGCGAGAGGAAAGGGGTGGGGAGGGGGGTGATAAATGCTACAGCTCCTCTGTTGGAGAAAGGATAGCAAAGAGCGCGATGAGGATGGCGAAGGGGGGGGGGGGGGCGGTGGAGTGGAATTCCTGTAAAGTGACACTACTAAGTGGATTATTTAAGGGCACAACAGAGCCATCAGAGTGGTAATTCCTTCCGACTGTAATCTTGAATAATCGAGAAGCTTGAATGTTACGTACCACCATATTTCACAACATAGATTACAAATAATGATATTTATTGTTGTTATTGACATTCGGATTACTTGCTATATGTGAGATGAATGGGAAGTTGTACGAAGTAGTTCAGCATCCAACAATGGGTTAGCAGAAGCAGTGGGACTAACGCGGCTAATTGTTTAATTAATGTTGCACTAAATGTCTATGAATGACTCTCAGACATTACTTTGTGAATCCAGTGAAGAGCCACAACGCGATTACGGCGGAAAACCTTGGACGAGTTGTGCAGTGATCAACAGAGGCCTGCAGTTGACGGCTTACAGATGGCACAAACAACATCTTTACCCTACGATTCATGGACTTCTCTATACTATAGATGAAGTCATGTAGAGTAGAATATTCTAATGTGACCATTGCTCCTAAAACTCCAAGCAAACATTTTCCATGCCCAAAATCCTCCATCTGCAGCACCAATGCTGTTTCGGGCTGCTGAGGAAGGAAGGAAGGATGATTAGAGTTTAACGTCCCATTGACAGTGTGGTTACTAGAGACAGTGGCTGCCTAGGAGACATCTGTTGACTAGATCCCATATGTCATAGATATTACGAATGTATGTGGAGTGAGGAATGTCCCAAGTATATTTGACAGATTTCCCACAACTTTAGGCACATCAGTGTACACTTAAACACTAAATCAGAGTTAGCAATGATGTGAAATGCTGACATACTTGCTGATGGTTGTAGCATAAAGCATATGAAACAAATCTGACTTAGTAACTGTGAGCAATTAATGTGGGAACTGAAAAACGCACACTCAGGTATTTCAGTCTTTCAACAAGCTTTCCTGTTACATCACTAGCCGAAGCACATCGTGGGAAAGCTGTTCCATACTCAAAAAGCTGTTGAAATCTGGTGATGGTTGCCGCCACTGGAACGTACCGAAGCCCAGTGTAGACGAGTACAGCTGGAAGCACTGCCAGCGAGGATGGAGGCAGGCTTGGCGCAGATGGGTAGCCCGCTACCTGCGGGTGCGCTACCTGCTCTTGCGGGCGGACAGCGGAGGCACATCCTTGCCGTAACGGGCCAGCACCTCGCGCTTGAACGCCTCGAACTGGCGGCCGTTGTGCGAGTTCTGTCGCTCGCGCCACGAGGGACGCCCCTTCTTGGTCTGCAGGCCCCAGTGGATCGTGAACACCGGCGACAGCACCTTGAACTGGTAGCCGGCCACGTACATCTCGTACACCTGTTAAGCAGAGAGTTTGGTCTAAGTCAGAGAGCACTTAGTTATTTTCTGTGTACATATACGAAGGAAGCTCGCAGGACAAAGAACTAGCCATTCCCTCAAAAGAGCGCACTGGTCTCTGTGGAGTACGGCAGATAATGTAGAACTGACCCTCTACTGCAGTCGAGCGTTATGACAGTCAAGTGATAAGCATGTGGCAGTCGGCTGTATGGAAGAAGGGTCGATGCGGAGAGGTGACAGAATGAAAGACAGGAGCTATCGTGTTTGGACATATCCTGACCATACTACGAATGAAGTTGTCCAGTTTGTTATTGTACCAATGCCTACTGTCTCTACAAGAAAAGGTGTACCGTATGTACCCATGTAGAGCCATGTAAGAAGAGTGCTCATAGAAATATCCTAACTGAAACCGACTGCAGACGAGTGGCACATCTTGTCAGTGACAACTGGTTTCAAACCCGATAGCAGCTGATGCTGTCAGTGAATGCAACTCCATCTCATCCAGCTACCCAGCGAACATTACCAGGGGAACTGCTTGCAACAGGCGTTTGGAGCTGTGAACGTCGCACATAGTACGCATAAAGCTGCACCAAGTAGCCTGTTAAATCTCCCGATCTTTACTCCATAGCAAATGAATGAGACTATTTGAAACAGTGGGTCAAACGTGGCACTCAATATCCATGCAGTTTTGTAGCTTTGTGGAATCTAATCATTAATGTTTGGCTTCAGCTGAGTATGGAATACCTGAAGGAACTTGTTGTCTCACTGTACCTCGCCGAACTGGTTCCATTATCAGGGTTGAGGCAGTGTTACACGGTATTAGTGGGATCTCTCCTGAGAGTGATTAATTTTTAGCGTGATGCGCTTGTTTGGAAATGAAACTCATCTTAACTTTTAATTATTAATTATTTGACAAACTTTAAACCTCTATTTCCTGTGTTGCAAGTCTATTCACCTGACAGAAAAATGAGCAGAACTGTTACAGTAGTACAGCGGTGAAACTCCCTTTCAGATGGTGTGTCCGTCCAATCAGTTGTATCCAGAAGTAAGTAGTATCCGTTTCGAATTACGTAACTCAACTATTCCGAATATATAATTTAGATGGGTGTAGCTGGAGCCCGCCTCCCCATCCCCTTCGGCCTGGCACGGCAGTTCCGTAGGGTAACGTAAAATTCCACATCAAGACAACGAGCTAGGTGGCGAAGTTGTTAGGACATTGGATATGCATTCGGCAGGACGACGGTTCAATCCTGCGTCGGGCCATCCTGATTTAGGTTTTCCGTGATTTCTCTAAATCTCTTCAGGCAATTGCTGGCATGGTTTCTTTGAAAGGGCACGGCCGATTTCTTACCCCATCCTTCCCCAATCCTATGGGACCGATGACCTAGCTCTTTGGTCCCTTACCCCAAATCACTCACTCACATTAAGACAGCAGTCGGTTTGATTTTCAGAGCACACGAGTCATAACTAAAATATTGTATTTTCTCCGCATCTTTAGAATTTCGAATAGAAAACATGGTTGAATTCAATTCTTTGAGACCTGCTATATTCAGAGTAGTATTTGCTCATTTTATTCGAAAAAGCGATATTGATATCGATACGTCTATAATTATAGTTTATAGTCATGACGCGAGGTTACACATCCTTTTGTGAGGACATTCTTTCAGCTCATTAACGTAGATGCAGAATTACGATACCTTAGGAGTGTTTCGAAAATATCTTATGTACAGGGCTGTCGCAGTCTGAAAAACTTGTTTGTTGAAGGATAGGTTTCTCTGAGAAATAATAGTTAAGAAAAAATCGATATGTGGCGCCATTTCCGAGTTAATTAGCACCGAGGTTAGCCAATAAGGCCGTTGCACCTGAAAATTCAAGTGGCCTACCAGAGTCGGTGTCGCCAAATGTGTTCGCCGTTTGGACATCGGATGGTAGTAATGGTGGCACCCGAGCCAAAGGCTGAGCAGTCTTGTGAACCATCATATGCGCTATGGGAACATGTGGCACTAATTGTATCTGGCGGGTGAATTGCCGCGCAACGGCCTGATTTCCTACTTCAATGCTAATTGACTCGGAAAAGGGGCAACATACCGAGTTCTTTCTCTTCACATTTAAATTGCTAACACATAGACTTTTTTTTCTTCAGTAATTTCTCAGCACAATCTATCCTGCAACATCCATACAAGCTTTAAAGATTTTTCAGACAGTTTCTGATTCCCCAATATATACACCTAAATCTACGTGATTATTCTGCAATTCACAATAAAGTGCCTGGCAGAGGGTTCAATGAATCACCGTTCCGCTCTCGAACGGAGCGCGGGAAAAACGAGCACTTAAATTTTTCTGTGCGAGCCCTGATTTCTCTTACTTTATCGTGATGATCATTTGTTCAAATGATTCAAATGGCTCTGAGCACTATGCGACTTAACTGCTGAGGTCATCAGTCGCCTAGAACTTAGAACTAATTAAACCTAACTAACCTAAGGACATCACACACATCCATGGATGATCATTTGTCCCTATGTAGTTGGGTGCCAACAGAATGTTTCCGCAATAGGAGGAGATAACTAGCGATTTAAATTTCATGAGAAGATCCCGTCGCAACGAAAAACGCCTTTGTTTTAATTATTGCCACTACAATTCACGTATCATGTATGAGGCACTGTCTCCCTTATTCTTTCTACTTTTTCGATGTCATCCGTCAGTCCCACCTGATGCGGATCCCACACCGCACAGCAATACTCCAGAATAGGGAGGACAAGCGTGGTGTAAACAGTCTCTTTAGTAGATCTGTTCTACCTTCTGTTCTGCCAATGAATCGCAGTCTTTGGTTTGCTGTACCCGAAATATTATCTATGCGATCGTTCCAATTTACGTTATTTGTAATTGTAATCACTAAGTATTTAGTTGACTTTACAGCCTTCAGATTTTTGTGACTTAGCGCGTAATAGAAATTTAGCTGATTTCTTTTAGTACTCATGTGAAAAACTTCACACTTTTCCTTATTCAGGGTCAATTGCCACTTTTCGCACCATACAGATATCTTATCTAAATCATTTTGCAAGTCGTTTTGATCATCTGATGACTTTACAAGACGGTAAATGACAGCATGATCTGCAAACAATCTAAGACGGCTACTCAGATTGTCTCCTATGTCGTTATTATACATCAGGAACAATAGAGGTCCTATAACACTACCTTGGGGAACACCGGATATTACTTCTGTTTTACTCGATGACTTTCCGTCTATTACTACGAACTGTGACCTTTCTGACAGGGAATCACGAATCCAGTCGCACAACTGAGGTAGTACTCCATAGACACGCAGTTTGGTTAGAAGACGCTTGTGAGGTACGGTGTCGAATGCCTTCTGAAATCTAAAAATATGGAATCAATTCGACATCCCCTGTCGATATCATTCATTACTTCACGAGTATAAAGAGCCAGTTGTGTTTTACAAGAACGATATCTTTTGAATCCGTGCTGACTATGTGTCAATAAATCGTTTTCTTCGAGGTACTTCATAATGTTCGATTACAGTATATGTTCCAAAACCCTACTGCAAATCGACGTTAAGGATTACTCCTATTTCAGGGTGATCCATTGATCGTGACCGGACCAAATATCACAAGAAATAAGCGTCAAACGAAAAAACTTCAAAGAACGAAACTTGTCTAGCTTGAAGTGGGAAATCAGATGGCGCTATGGTTGGCCCGCTAGATGGCGCTGCCATAGGTCAACCGAATATCAACTGCGTTTTTTTTTTAATAGGAACCCCCATTTTTTATTACATATTCGTGTAGTACGTAAAGAAATACGAATGTTTGTGACTATTACAGCGCCATCTATAACAAAGCGAAAAAAGTGGTCCAACTAGAACATTATATATCTAGCCAAGATATTACGGGCACCTGCTTAATAGTTTATTAGTCCACCTTTGGAGAGCAACACAACGGCAGTTCTGCGTGGCATGAATTCCCCAAGTTCTTAGTAGTTTTCTGGAGTTATATAGCACCACAAGATTATGCACAGGCCATGCAATTAATTATGAGCCCGTGGTTTGCGGCTGCGTAGTTGGCGACCGACATCATTCGAGGTGTGTTCCCTCGGGTTTACATAAGGCGAATCCGGGGCCAAGTCATTTACGTGAGTTCACTATCCGTTCCTCAAACCACTGCAGTATGATTATGGCCTTCTAACACGAATTGTCATTCTTCTGGAAGATATAATGATTTTTAGGGACCCACAATAATATTCACATTGACCACAGCTGTCATGATGACTTCAGTTCTTACCGTACGTCCCATGGAAGCCCAGGTGAATATCCTCTACAATCATAATACTGCACCCACCGGCCTGCGTCCGCACGTTCGTTCTTTGCAGCGGGATGCCGAAGGATTGCTTGAGTTTCTTCCCCTTGCGCAACGTTCGCGAAGATGCTACATGCACATTTCGCTACTGACACAAGACCTCCAAAGAACCTCTGACTGCATTCCCTTGGATTTTTCTGGTTATGGTCTTTTCGAAGATGAAATGTATAATACGCCCGTCAATAAAGTTGAAGAACTGGAGCAGCTCACTGTACAGTTCTCTGAATATTTACGAGATGATCCGGTTGTGTGTGAAATAATTCGTAACTCACCACAGAGACGAGGGAAGTATTACCTCTAAATGCGACAACGACACGCAAAACACCTCCTTTAACAGGTATGAGGGCACAGTGAATTGTAACATGTAATGTGCCGAGATAATATTGTAAAATATTACACCAGTGTCACGTGTATTTTCATTCATTACGTATAAAATATTGTATCAAGAACCGACAGAGCCGTCAATAAACCCTGCAGTAATATTTTATTTCACGTAAAAATACGCCATGGGTGAATTTTAAGCCCAGTTACATGGGGACTCAATCGAAACGTTTACATTTCAGATACGTTCGTACTAACTAGAACAGTTAATCACACTAAGTCAGTGACGGCACGTAACCACACTAATATCACAGTCTAACATTACAGTCGCGGCACTTCGTCCCGTTTTTGTTTCCCTCTGTGAGAGCAGTGCCCCAAATGGCCAGCAAGTTACACTTCCGAATACGATATCAGATGAGTGTGAACACTGTCGTTTTTTTATTTTTAACATTATTTTTAAAATAGAGAGCATTCGTGATGCCCTAAAGTATCGACAATAACTTGAAAATTACATCACAATATATTTCTTTAATTTCCTAAGGACCTTAGGGGTATGAAACTGAAAATTACAGTTTATATACGATTATCTTGTAACCTCCATATATTTCCTTTAAGGAGAAAAATATGGCTAGTAAACAGCATAAGACCTGACCTTTCGCAGAAAGATGTCGTGTATCTATTTAACAACGTGAAGGTTTGTTCACTACACGTCCAGTGAAATCACTGAAAATAGAGCGCAGCAAACTTCTGTGGAATACAATATCTACATCGTTTAACGTACCGAATTACCAAATAGGCCACTACAACCGTATCTGAATGTGAAACCAGTCAGACGCGACAACAAAATGTTAAATGCAATAAAACTGCCTCACAGCTCAGAAGACACTAATTAAACAATTGTTGCTCCAACTCAGCCACAAACGGTAAGAATCTTGAATACATTCGCTTTTAAAGGCAAAAGTAATTACATTTGCAAAAATATTCATGGATTAGAAAGTCGAATGAAGTGTAAGAATGGGAGAATCAGACTCCGTAGTAAATTTTTTAGTCCCAAGAACAGTCGTTATCATAATAAGAGCAGATAACAGAAATACACGCTTCTCACGCATCAAATATGTTTTATTCTCTTGCTTTCAGTGGAGTAAGCTGCAATTATAGACATATTCGAAAGAATTTCTTCCTGAATAAGGTGTAGCTTATGTCACTGAATCAGTGATATTCGGCTTTTTGTATATTTATTTCACAATAGTTCATGTCTCTTGATAATTTACTAATGCATGGAACGGCAGATGTAATAACTATTTCATTAATAAACTAGAAAAATAATTAAAAATAAACATTAAATAATTAAAAATAAACATTATTCTGACAAGACATCTGACTGCTTTCTCACCGCTTGGAGCGCTTGTGTCTCTCCAGCTGTCAAACGATAATAACCTTCGCAGCAGATACTGGAACCACTGCGTACATTAGACTACGTTACTATCGTGTAAGTAGAAGTTCGTGTTCTTCGACAGTAGTAATCTCTGCTCTCGGTAACAAAAGAATCCAGAGGAGCTTTGTCGCACTTCTTTTTTCGTCTGCTACATTATGGCAATTACATAATCTTACGCGACCATTTTACATGTCCCATTCTACTATTTTCTGTACAAAGAAAAACTTGTAGAGGTGCTTGTACTTAGGTACAATACAAAATCACAAATAATTATTGTGCTTGTTAGAGCTGAACATCGTGTTCTCATTTCAAACTCCCGAAACAATTAATGAAGTACTCCGTTTTTTTTCCTTGCTTCAAAGACTAGACAGAATTACTGTAATGTGTAATGTATTTGCTCGTCTATTTTAAGCTGCAACTAACTGAGATTACTAATTTATCGCTCGTTTTCTTTTGGCATATTCTCGAAGCGACTTCTTCGCAAAATACTTCCAAAGACCTTTTCTTATGGCTTACACTTAAATTGACATGCCTTAATGCTACAGGTCGTCTGGTAGTATGAACAAATAATTAAATCTCTTTACATTACACATTGCACCACACATTCACAGCTACGTGGTCTGGTCGTGTTAACGTGACCACCTGTCAGAAGCCTGAATAACCACAGTTTGCAGGGCGGACCACTTTGAGGCATGCTGGAAGAGAATCAGTGACGTTCTGGAAGGTGGAACCATGGCGACACCAGTGCCGTGCCAGCTGTACTAGGTTCCTCGGTTGAGGATCGACGGTACGAACAGCCTGATCGAATGGTCCCACAAATTCTCGATTGAGTTTACTTCCGATTTGGTGGCCAGGAGAGTACGCTAAACTCATCCTGGTGCTATTCAAACGACGCACATACACTGGCATCCGCGTGACATGTTCCTTCACCCTGCTGGGAGGTGCCATCATGCCGCGGAAAAACAAACGTCGTGTAGGGTGGACATTGTGCCTTCCAGACTGATGACCGAGTGAGGTGGCGCAGTGGCTAGCGCACTGGACTCGCATTCGGGACGACGAAGGTTCAACCCCGCGCCCGACCATCTTGATTTATGTTTTCCGTGATTTCCCTAAATCGCTCCAGGCAAATGTCGGGATGCTCCCTTTGAAAGGGCACAGCCGATTCCCTTCCCGTCCTTCCCGGTCCGATGAGACCGATGACCTCGTTGTCTGGTCTCCTTCCCAAAATAATGACATCACCCAGTGATTGCCACATAAACATTCCCCGGACCATAGCGACCCGTCGTCCGGCCGGACCCCTTCGAACGACTGTTGAAGGGTGTTTGCTTTTAGACGTTTCACGCCGATAGACATAAAACGTGCCGGCCTCTGTGTCCGAGCGGTTCGAGGCTCTTCAGTCCGGATCCGCGCTGCTGCTACGGTCGCAGGTTCGAATCCTGCCTCGGGCATGGATGTGTGTGATGTCCTTAGGTTAGTTAGGTTTTAGTAGTTCTAAGTCTAGCGGACTGATGACCTCAGATGTAAAGTCTCGTAGTGCTCAGAGCCATTTTTGAACATAAAACGTAATTCATCTAATAAAGCCACCTGTGGTCACTCAGTGGACGTCCAGATGCGGTAATGGCGTGCCATTTCCCGCATTCGTCGCTTACGATCAGCAGTCAGTGGATCAGGCGCCTGCTGCAGAGGCTCATAACGCAGCAACATTGGTTCATTTCGGCAGGCAGTTACCCAATAGTTGCACGTCTATGCGCTCGTACACATCTCCACAGCCATCATTCACCCCCGTCGTCTATGGCCCGTGCTGCACCCAGTTGCCTTGGCACCAGGTTTGGATAGCGCCACTTTGCCGTTGACGAACGGTACACCATAACCACACCGGCATGCGAAAAGTTAACAAACATAGCCGTTTCGGAAATACTTGCAAACTTAGTGCAAAGCTCAATGATCAAGCCCTTTCGAATGCAGATGTCAGATAAATCGCTCCGTTCCAGCATTACGACAACGCTGCACTGCTTTCCGCATGCCTCCGACCGCTTTACATAACCTCCACTGCTAGTGCTGCCACCCGCCGTCAGTGAATGGTTACTGCACGTTGACGTCGAACACATGTGGTGGTCACGTTAATGTGACAGGATAGCGTATCTTTTTGAACTGCTCGTTTGCGAGTCAGTGTTTACTACTTGCAGTACGTTTTCGCCTCTGTAACCGTATACCCAGTCCAAAAATGGCTCTAAGCACTATGGGACTTAACATCTGATGTCAAACAGTCCCCTAAACTTAGAACTACTTAAACCTAACTTAACCTAAGGACATCACACACATCCATGCCCCAGGCAGGATTCGAACTTGCGACCGTAGCAGCAGCGCGGTTCCGGACTGAGATGCCTAGAACTCGGCCACATCGGCCGGCTATACCCAGTCTCGAGTCAGTTTTCGCTGTTACTTGTGTTTTATACATTTCCTGAACTGTACACGCCTGTTCAGTGTCCCGATGTTCTGTCGTCGCTTTTCAAACACAGTTTTAATGATGATGCGCCCTTGTTGCTAAGAGATACCTATCAAGATCTCGAACTGCTTCGATGTCGAACGACATTACAGATGTGGTCTAATGGACTATAAATCCGCTGATGGGGTGAGCGGAAGCGGCCGTGAATCAATGCCTGCCGATCAGCGATATCGGATGACAGCGCGGTGTGGCGTGGAAACGCGTGGCCGCGGGCGGAACCACACAAAGGGCGCGCCCGACCGTGAAATACGCACAGCTGGCGATTAGCCGCGCCGCTGGCCGCAGGCTGGCCGCGCTTCCTGCCGCTGGGGGAGGGGGGGGAGAGGGGGGGGGATCCATTGTCGCGGCAGACAATATCACACACACTCTGTCGTTGTTTCAGCCAGAAGCTGATGAGGGCAGACACCAACTTCTTCAGTCCTTCTGGCAGACAGCGTAGCAACTAACAGCATAGGGAAAACTGTACAACCATAAAAATTTTTTTTAAAGATAATACTGTCTTAGGGGAAAATATTAAAGCTGGAAAAATTGTTCACAGCGTGTCTGTGGAGGAAGTTTATTATGTAAAAAGTGAGACAATGTTGCGGTTATTCAACTTCGCTGCCTTGCCGCACGGTAACACCGGTTCCCGTCAGATCACCGATGTTAAGCGCTGTCGGGCTAGACTAGCACTTGGATGGGTGACCATTCGGTCTGCCGAGCGCTGTTGGCAAGCGGGTTGCACTGAGCCCTTTTTAGGCCCTTTTTTGACTGAGAAGGAAACACTGCCGGGAGAGCGGTGTGCTGACCACATGCCCCTCCTTCTCCGAATCCAGTGGCGCCTGTAGTCTAAGGACCCGTCGGTACCGTTCGGCCTTCATGGCCTGTTCGGGAGGAGTTTAGTTTAGTTTTTTTATTCAGCTTCGCTATAGAGGAAGCAAACTGTAAATATATCAGGTCGATATTGATTAATACACTGTCCCTTCACATTAATGTGACCACCTGTCAAAAGCCTGAATAACCACATTCTGCACCACGAACCACTGAGAGACGTACAGGAAGAGAGTCAATGAGGTACCGACAAGGACGTGGCGTCATGCCGACTCCAGCACTGTGACCAGCTGTACTATGTTTCTCGGCTGAGGATCCATGGAACCAACAGTCCGATCGACGTGGTCCACACATTCTACATTGGGTTTAAATCCAGGTCAGGGAAGTGCGACAAAATCATCCTGGTGCTCTGCGAACCACGTACATACACTTCGAGCTGTGTGACATTCATTTTCCCACTGGTATATGCCACGCACCGAGGAGAAAACACTGCATATAGGGGTAGACATGGTCCCCAAGGATAGATACATACTTTTTTTTTTATCCACCGAGTCTTTCAGAATGACAAGATCACTCGGTGATTGCCACGAAAACATTTCCCGCACACCACAGTGTCCTCTCCTCCGACCTGGATCCTTCCGAAGACTGTTGCACGGTATTTGTTTTCAGTCCGATGGAGCATAAAACGTGATTCATCTGAAAAGGTCACCTGTCGACATCCAGCTGATGTCCAGTTGCGATACTGGCATGCGAATTCCAGCCTTCACTACCGATGAACGGCAGTCAAGGGTGCATGAACCAGGCGCCTGCTGTGAAGGCCCATACGTAACTACATTCGGTGAACGATCGTTGAGCAGACACTGTTGATAGCCCCTTGGTTCATCTGTGTGGTGAATTGCTCAATAGCTGCACGTCTATTCGCCCGTACACACCTCCGCAGCCGTCGTTCAACCCTGTCAGCCATGCACCGAGGTCCACCACAGTTGCCTTGCCGCCAGGTTTGAATAGCACAGTTTTGCCGTGCACAGCATACATCACTAACACCTGCACACGAACAGTTTGCTAACTTAGCCGTTTCGGAAATGCTTCCACTTTTAGCCCAAAAGGCATGATGTTTTAAATGTCAGATAAATTGCCCTGTTTCCGCAGTACGACAACGACTGCACTGTTTCCTGCGCCCTGCCCACCCCCTTCCCCCACCCTCCACCGTACACGCTTTATTAACCCTCCAGTGCAAGTGCTGTCACCTGCCGTCTGTGAGTGGCATTTCACGTTCAATGGGCGACCAAAAATTTTCCGTTCGAAGGCCCTACAATCCAGAATCAGTATGCCAATCAGGTAAAATCACCGTTACCACTGAGACAATCATCCCATCGACGCACCAGGTTGCATATATCCGTTTTGTAGAACACCATGTCCTAAGGTGCCGAGAAACCCGTAACTGCCTGCTGCACATCCTCGTCAGACAAGAATCATCGACCCTTCAAAGCCCTTTTTAAGGTGCTGAAGACTTGGTAACCGCGTGGGGAGAGATCAGTACTGCAGTTTGCGGAAGACTTGCTGTCTCATACACATTCTTCATTCTGCCCTTCGACAGCCAAGAAAATAAGAACAGAATGTTGGTCCTATTTGGACGCATTTGGTAATAACGTCGCCATAGTTCACGTATCTGCTTTCATCACATGCGCATTGGGAAGATACGAATGCCACACTTATCATTTGCCTACATGTCGGTGCTTATATACCCGCATCGTAATGGCGCTACGTTGTATATACGCTGCAGTAACGCCCTTAGAGGGAAACTTTTTGATCACCCATTATAAATAAAGATACGAATCAATCAAATGAACGATCTGCCTTAAGGGAAGAATAGATTACATGGACAGCAATGAAAAAACTACCCAAGTTCTATTTATTGCTTTTGTATAATTATAATGTACTGATTTCGATGCTGAAGTTGGTTTTGCTCAAGCAGGTAAACTTTCTGAGTTCTCGAATTTATGTGTGTAGAAAATACCTGAGTTAAATTATTCCGCAATCAACATTCTTTCTCATTAAAACTTGTTTTTTATGAGCAAATATAATGGCTTCATCTAGAAGACGGTGCAAAAAATAATGGCGATATTTTCTGCTACTTATACGGTATGAGAGAGGCTTGGGTGGAGTCATGATGGCAGATTATAGGTGGACTTCGATGAGAGACTTCTGCTGAGCATTCCAGATGTTTCAGGAAATGTAAAATCAAGTCTTGAATTTTAAACAATGATGGCTTCACAAGCAATTGATATGTATCAACTTCTGCTAAACAGTGTAACTGTATTTAATAAACAGTGTTTATAAAATGATTTTTTCCTCTGAAACACCGAATTTGGACAAGAAATGTTAATAAAATACACACATCAAATCATTACATCTCATTCAAAGCTTACAAATTTTTAAAATCGAATTAGCCCAAGAACATGACCTGATGAAGAAAATATGATGTCATTTTTGGAATCAAGGGTGCAAAAATATTCAGCATATGGCTGAAAAATGTAGACAATTTTTATAAACTTTTTTTTATATTTCTGAGTTATCTATACACTTGACTGGAGTAATAGTACAGACCAAGGATTATGATTACTGCTTTGCCCAAAAATTATTTCATTCAGTTTCAACAAAATTTGTATCAATGTCTCTCAACAAACAGGTTTAAGTAGTTCTAAGCTCTAGGGGGCTGATGACCATAGATGTTAAGTCCCATAGTGCTCAGAGCCATTTTGAAGCCATCTCTCAACAAACAATGGTTTGACTTGACCTATTTTAACATAATGTAGATTATGTACATCAATGCTACAGGTTCCATTGAACTTTATCAGGATAATAAGTAATTCAAAATCGAAAACAAAACAAGAAGGGAAATTTCTCACTACTGAAACTAGAAAAAGCTTTCATATCTGTAAACTGAGAAAACAAAGAAATAATACAATTAAACTGAACATATATGAATTACATTCATATTCCTGAAGACTTTGTACTGGTTTCCTCGAGATCGGTTAAACATTAACTTTGAGAGAAAGACCTTAACTCAGCAAGTTTTTAAGTAACACTGAAAATCTGTTAGACCAAAACGATGATTTTATTCATAGCTCTTATTTTCTCAGCAATTGTGATATTTCACAATAAAATTAAGTTGCACAATTAGGAATTTATTTCACTTTAGTCGTTTCAATAGATAAATTTGCTGTCTTCAGAAGACTACAAAATTTGCAATATTATAATCATTTGAATTTGTGCATACATGTATGTGGAGTATAAGAAGTGTATTATAAACCTAGGTTTAGCAGATGTCAGTATCTTCTTCAAAGAAGCATAATGCTAGGATAAGTCGAAAAACATAAAAATATACATATATTGAAATACACACATAAAAATATACATATATTGAACACCTGCCTCACATGGCAAATATTGTGTCAGTAAATTTCCTCTCTCTCTCTCTCTCTCTCTCTCTCTCTCTCTCTCTCTCTCTCTCTCTCTCTCCCTCTAATACTTTAATAAGGCTACATGCAATACACTATATAGGGAAATGAAAGAAAAAATATATTATATTATTATCATTATTATTTTACATTTTCATACAATATTGATGCTATGGCCGCAGGTTCGAATCCTGCCTCGGGCATGGGTGTGTGTGCTGTTCTTAGGTTAGTTAGGTTTAAATAGTTCTAAGTCTAGGGGGCTGATGACCTCAGATGTTAAGTCCCATAGTGCTTAGAGCCATATGAACATGTTGAATCAGACTGCCAATATGCATCAACTTGTTTCATAAGTGACCAAGTGCCCTGCTCGCCAATCTTCTGTTTTCTTCCAAAGTGTATTTCTAACAGACTACACAGATTCACTTGCTGCCACATTACCTCTATGTAATGGTACATCGTTTGCGACATGGAGTATTTGTGAGAGCCTGTCAGACGTTTGGTGGAAATTTCAGTTAGGGAGAATGTGTTCTGCTGGAAAGGATAACACAAGAGCATGTTGATAATTCACAAGAAGTAAACCTCAGTTATGTACATAGTTAAGTTGTACTAGCACCAAGGAAGAGATATAAAAGAATATAAAAAGCATAACTGATACATATAGTTATATTAGAAGACATCTGAAAAACATTGTAAATGGTTCCACATAAGCTAGTGCTGACATTAATTATTAAATCAAATGTGTTAATTTTCACAATTTTATATAACAGATGCTATGCGGTCCAAATTGTATCTATTATTCAATGCAGTCTGATCATTCAACAAATCTTTGGAATATAGGTAGGAATATATGAATATTCTGAACTCTTTTATCAGGTTCTTTTTGTAGCCCTTGTCAACTACGTGGAAACTTTCCATAGTAAGCAAAAAAGTAGAAGTAAAAGTGTGTTTCTCGATATCACGTAGCTAATTTCTTTAAAAAAAATATGACATCACTGAGTCTGTTACCACCAGTAATGTCACCAAGCTGTTCTTTACACATAATAAGAATCCCACAGCTGAAAATTTTCTCAAACCCAGTGTATGTAAAATTCAATGTAATATATGCCCTAGTTTTTTATAGAAAAGGTATAGAGGGCGTTTGATATCTGTTTTCATGAGCATTTGGTCAATAACAAAGATGGTAAAAATTCATATATGTCATATTCTATTCATATATGTCATACTCAAATTTGGGAAACACACTCTTCCTCCTCCATCTTTGCTTAATATTGAAATTTTCCTTATATTTGACAAGGGCTATGAAATAAACCTCTCAGATGAGTTTAATAAATATGTGTATTCCAAAGATCTGTTGGATGATCGGCTTGCACTGAAAAATAGACACTATTTTGATTGTATAAGGATTACTATAAAATAGTGAAACTTGGCTCATTTCTTTTGGGTCTTAATATCATCAAGAGCTTATATGGATCTAAGAACCATGTTTTTCATAAGTAATAAATTTTCACTCTCCTTATATAGCTTAGTATACTTGTTCTATGTTTTGTATGTATTTCTTGCTGCAGGTGCAACAACTTCACTATGTAATAAATGTAATTCATTTACTGTAAATGATCGGTTATAATTCTCATACACAATATGTACAGTTTTCGATGTGTTATAGCAATATGCTTCTGTAAAGAAGATTTCGACATTTGCTAAACAAATATTAATAAAGTCTTGTAATACACTTCTCATTCTTTACATACATGTATGGCCAAACTCTAACCATTTTGTAGGCTTCTGAAGACGACAGATTAGTCTGAAGAAACCGAAAAAACGGAATAAATTTCCTAATTATGCAACCGAAGACTAAATTTTGTACTGAAAATTGTGTTTGTCATATTTAAAAAATAGTGAAAATTAATAATGTAGTCATGGAACCAGTTACTGTCAGATTATGTTTCTGGTAGTTGACGACAACAATAGGTGAACAACTATAAAAACTAACAGCACAGTTCAGATGGCTTGGTGTGCCTGTGATAAACTAAATACAGTTTACAATGCTAGTAATGTGAACGAAAAGGAAAGATCATAGTCAGGGTGTATTACTTTTTTGACATGTGAAATGAAACATAAACTTTTAATATGAAAAATTTTCTAGCAGCCGCATGTTATCAGAGTGTAATTTAAATAACTGAATTGCAGATCAAACTCGTTTGAAAGACGTATTTATGTCCATAATGAAAAGGGAAAGAAGTGGGAGATGCAACAAGACAAATAGAAGATGGACTAAAGCAGTTGAATCAGACTGCTGATACGCATCAACTTGTTTCATAAGTGACCAAGTGCGCTGCTCGCCAGTCTTCTGTTTTCTTCCAAAGTGTATTTCTAACAGACTACACAGATTCGCTTGCTGCCACATTACCTCTATGTAATGGTACATAGTTTGTGACATGGAGTATTCGTGAGAGCCAGTCAGAGGCTTGGTGGAAATTTCAGTTAGGGAGAATGTGGTCTGCTGGAAGGGATACCACAAAGGGGTAAGATTAGGTATCGTATGGACGCTGGTCTATCATTTTGTCATAGTGTTGAGATCTCTATATGCACTTGGTTAAAATAGAGTTTTCTGTGCCTCTTTCACTTGTGTTTCATGATGGGCATATTTTTCCACTATGTTTCTCACAAAGTAATTTCTCACATTGTGTATTCATTTAAGTTGTAATGGAAAACACTATTCCTTTGTGTGAGGTTCAAAAACATGTTCCCACAGATAAAGATATGCAACTGTGCCTCTCACATCTGTGAATCCTCGTGCAAATCAGTTTATGAGTCTCAAAACTATTAGTAATGAGGTTATGTTGATCTTGTTTTTCAATGCTTGTGTTTCAAAATCGGGGATTTGCTGGCTTTTTTTTTTTTGTAATATCTGAGATGGTTTGCAGTGGTTCATTTATGATTATCTATCATGCAACCAAAGTATTTGAATACCACATCACATCCACAAAAAATGCTGGCATTAATCTTTTTACTACATGAAGAAAACTCTTCATGTGAGAACGAAACTCCATGTCTTTGCTTAAAAATTCATTTTCTTGGATACTTAAATGCAGGTCGTGAAAATTACAAAGCCATCTGCACTGCATGAGTCTTTGCCTACCAATTAGGAATCATTCACGAAGACTTCATTAGCTTTGCAGAATTGCATGCTAAGATTAATTGATCAATGTCCTTCAGGAACACATGGATTAAACCTACATTGCACCATTTGTTGATAATCTTTGCTATCAACTCGCATTATGAAAGAGTTATACTTAAAAAATGACCATAAATCAGTTTAAAAGTTGCTTCAAAATTCCTATTGGGCATTTCAGAAAAGTTATAAGATGGCAGTTACCATTCGAAGGTCTCAGTTTTCATCACTTAAAAAAAAATTCTGCCTAATGCAATGCTACACCTACTCTGGATCAAAAATCAAAAACAGTCTACCCTCCTTTGTACATGACATCACCGCCCTTCTCTATGTCGACAACAATACAGTACAAGCCAAGCCCTCCTCCTCACCCTCTCCTCTCCAGCCCATATCATCCTGATGGTTTAGCAGCCACTAAAATGAATCAGCCAATCACAAAATGCTATTTTCACAGGTATTATAATGTTGCTGCAAAATTATGTAAGCTTAATTTGAATTCTGTAAGCTGTGTTAAAAAAATATAAGCTTCACTTGTATTATAATAAAGCTATATTTCATCTTTCTGTTTTCATAAAATACATTCCATCTTATCATTGACTTTCATCTCAGATGTGTGCAGATAAAAGCATATTATGTACAATATTTGAACACCTGCTTCATCATGGCAAATATTGTACTGTGTCAGTAAAATTCCTCTCTCTCTCTCTCTCCCTCCCTCCCTCCCTGTAATACTTTAATAAGGCAACATGCAATACACTATATATGGAAATAAAAGAAAAAATGTATATTATATTGTTATTATTATTATTTTACAACCCAGCCAGAGTGGCCGTGCAGTTCTAGATGCTAAGGTCTGGAACCAAGCGACCACTATGGTCGCAGGTTCGAATCCTGCCTTGGGCATAGATGTGTGTGACGTCCTTAGGTTAGTTAGGTTTAATTAGTTCTAAGTTCTAGGAGACTGATGACCTCAGAATTTAAGTTGTATAGTGCTCAGAGCCATTTGAACCATTATTTTACATTTTCATACAACATTCGCATTTAACACATACCCTAAATTCACAGTTAACTTTCACTTGTAACACAAATCGTTTGTGAACTTACACTTCAGATATCTGCATCAGCAAACCAGGTTTTGACAGCTGTATATGCCTTAACAAAATCGAAATGACACCGAATTGCATTTTTGGGCAAACTGAAAACAATATGAGTAATATATACTTAATATAATAATCAACCAGTTTGCTGTATTGAAACAGAAACACTTTAGTGTAATAAATACATCCATATTTATCATATATTTGAAAAAGCAACTAGATGTTCAGAATCTGTAAGACATTCCTTCCTGAATGACTGCATTATTTTCACATTCACCTCTAAAGCACTACTGGGTAGTAACCACAACCTATGGTTTTAAATGTGAGAACTACACACTCTTGCAAATTTAACACAGAACTACAACAATACTCTTTTTAGACAGTGAACATCGTTTGCTCTTATAGTTCCACTGTATAATACTTTGTGAATAAGAACTGACTTTTTTTATAAACACTTCTTCTACTAGGCACATAAAAATTTATAATAGCTTGTATGACGATTTTCGGAATCAACTGTGTCCATGTTGTTCACACTTTCATGATATATTATGCACACAGTAATGCTCTTGAGAGAGTCAAGTTCACCACCACTGATATCAAAAATCTTACTAATAGAGTATTTTGCACTTATTCACATAAACCAGCATCACAGTTACAAATATGGTGTTGACGCATATTGCACTCCATATTGGATGCTGCTGTCCCATCTCCAATGCTGATAGTTTTTCAGTAAGATATTGTGCTCCTACCCTAGCCCAGATGCTTCAAGTTCTCAACATGCAAGCAGAAACCCTGTTTCCTTGAATTACAAGTAACTGATCAGTAAAATTTACATTTCATTAATAGAAGTTGCATGCAGTGCATGCCAGACTTATGTTTGTGTCCCAAAAGAAGGAAGCATTGGATGGTGAAGGACCAGCAAGAATGATGGACTAGTCACAGTGGATCTTCTGCTCTTACAACACAGAATCATGCTGAGTGATCAAGTTCAATCCAGTTCCATCAAGCAGAAAATGCGAATAGTCAACGTTAATCAGAAAGTCCTGCCTTAATGACAGATGCATCGTGCATTGTATTTCGTTTTCCACATTTCAAGAAAGATGATCTTGAAGGTACATGTGCTTCAAGATACACACAACTGAGGAAATTCACATTCAATAGAACCCAAGCACAGGTTTTGCTATACCATACCTCTGTCATTCATTGTTACACTGTCTGATTTCTAGCAATAATTATAATTTTGCAGTCAAATTAACTCTGCTGTCTGACTCTTACAAGCACACTGTCATGTGTAAATCTTGCGAGCTCTGGTAACAAGCACTTATAGTGCCCCAGCTGCTCATCAGTCTGCTACCACCAGTTGTCCTCCACTGACAACCAGAGCAAGCAATTGTTGCTATGTATCTTTTCCACAGATACAGTCTTTCATGACCTTATCACCACTACTATTGTATGAATTGTTTACATACTTAACTATAATTTTGTTGTAGGTATTAACCATTCATCAAAATAAATTGGTCTCCATGTTTCATAACGGTATATGGAGTTCATCATTAGCGTTACATGTTATGTGAATGTGCTGTAAGCAGATCACTTGATGTGTATGTTATTTCTGAATGTTGCCAACTTACTTAAATCTACATAAAAACGGTTGTAACTCAGAATCAAAAATTTAAAGTCATTTGCAGAGATTTAAAACTAATGCACCCGAAAGTATATCACTTTCAAAGGCTAATTGGGAAAGAATGAAATAGAGAATGCTATGCAGCTGCTTTGTAAAACTATTAGGCAGTTTAGACAATACATCCAACACAACACTTCAGAATATTTCTCATTCTCGAATAGCATGTAGAAAATCTGTCCACGTGAGCTTTGATTTTTCTGACCATTTCCATTATGTAATTGGAAGAAAGTTGATGATTGAAATTTTGTGAAAAGGTCCAAAAGAGTTTTTATTGTAATGATTGCCACTCCCACTCACTTGTCATATCTGTGACTTTCTCCCTCTGCCTCTCTCTCTCTCTCTCTCCCTCTATATATATATATATATATATATATATATATATATATATATATATATATATAGAGAGAGAGAGAGAGAGAGAGAGAGAGAGAGAGAGAGAGAGAGAGAGAGAGAGGGAGAGAAAGAAAGAGAGAGAGGACCTTAGACTTCTTCTTGTCGTCAGTTTTTGTACAAAGAAGAATTCATTCCATAATTAATTTCGGTCATCTGATTATTAGTAGATGGTTAACGACGACATCATCTGCCACTTCAAACAATAGTCAGTGCCACATAAAGCTCCTATTCAATAGATATTATTTTATTGCAGTGTGAATTATTACCCAACACTTTCAAAGCTAGTAAAAAAAACAAATCGCTCTCCATTTCATTCACTTTATTTCAGTGGCAAAAATTAGGTGCATTTTCGTTCTCTCCCATGCTGATGTGAATGCATTTACATTAAAGTGTACATGCCTGTCCATCACTAGTCATTATCTGTTGTTTTGGATTCATTTCAGTGCTTTACGTAATTTTCTGATAGCGTTTATTTAATGTTGTTGTTAGATAAGATCGCGCTATATAGTTTTCACTCATTTCGAAACTTTTGCTACCCAAACCTTACACCGAGCCAACATACGTGTGTTGTTTACCACTTTCGTGTTTTTAAGTCCATTTACTGCCTAGAAGTCACCTATGCAATTCACCAAAAGATACAATTTTGCTGATTATTACTTCAGTACAGTCTAAGTGTGTTGTAGTGCTTTTAGTTTACTGTAAAAGTAGCATTATTTGTGACAAATGTTGATGTTGCTGTAAGATAGTTAATATGGGAGAATCAAGGCAGGACTGTGGGCTGATATTTCGCTGGGGTGGTTGTAGTGGTACGACATCAAAATGTCAATGAGGCTCTCCCTTGGAGTTTCAGGTTATGCATTCGAGACAAGAAAATCGTAGAACAGGGAAGAAAGATTCGCGCCATTCAGGTATAAATTAGAATTCGCTTATCTGGAATTAGACGGCCTGAAGGGGGAGAGAGACATTGGGAGATGGTAAAAGTGACATGCAATAGTCAAAAACCTCAAAAATCGAACATCAGTTAGCAATCAGTTTGACTTGTCAGCTGAATTATTAAAATACCCTTAATAAGCGTTTTAGCAAAGCAGAGTGTAGCTTTCTCGTAAGAAGCGCTTGAAGACTAGGTTGGTAGAAAAAAATGTTTCATATGGGTCTAAGCACTACGGGACTTAACATGTGAGGTCATCAGTCCCCTAGACTTACAACTATTTAAACCTAATTAACCTAAGGACATCACACACATCCATGCCCGAGGCAGGATTCGAACCTGCGACCATAGCAGCAGCGTGGTTCCGCACTGAAGCACCTAGAACGTCTCGGCCATAGTGGCCGGCTTGGTAGAAAAGTCAGGTAGAAATAAAAGATTGCTGCTGCTAGGTAAAAGTCACTGGAGAGGTGTATGCCATATGTACTGCAAAATCTAAGTGTAGCATACCAGGTCAAAAGTATCATGAAACCCAGTGTCAAGAATATCCAGGTGACAAGGAACAGTGGGGCCTTGTACAGATATATTGTTGGAGCGAATCAGGTACTTATAATAGGAGAAGCAGGAAACGCCACGCTAGCAAGTTAGAGTATAGTATTGAAGGACAGCTGGAGGAAAAAGGAGCAGCAACAGCACATACTTGTGTGGGTTTTGTGGAAGTTTTACAGTGCTGTGACCAGCATTGGTTTAATGTGACTGTTAGTCATGTAAACAAAGAGCTGAGTGGACTGCTTTTCCCTGAAATAGAGCCTCATACCTATGTCACGCCTGTTGCTGCAGTTTGGAGACAGGGATGCGCCTGATTTTTGTGTAGAAGTAACATCCAAAAGGGAAGAATTGCAACATATGCAAAAGTTGGGCACAAAGTCAAACAGTGTTCTGGATAAACATTCAAACTTCACTCTGCTTATACATTCTATTTCTACTGGCAAATTGGAACTAAAGATCCCTTCTTACAAACTGGCCAAGAGACTGTTTAAGAAATTTCATTATCATCTGAATAGCTTAGCACCACCAAGGGGACATGTGCATGGTACCACAGAGGTAATGTGTGATAAAGATGTGAAACATTGCTGCAGCAATGGGGATGAAAGTCGTCCCCTGAATGTGACTGTGGCAAACAGCAGTAAGCAGTACATCACAGAACATTTGAATGTTCTTTCAGAGCATTCACGTGGTCAATGAAGACCTTCACAACTTGCCTGTAGAAGATTCTGACTGGATTTTAAGTCTTGACTAAGGACTATGACCCATTACCAACTTGAAATTGCATTCATTGTAAATAATTATCTAGTATTTCTCCTATCATATAACAATACATAAATAAAGAATTAAGTCAAAAATATTGAAACAAATAGTTTTTGTTTGTATCACACCCAAGAAGCAACTACTTGTAAGTTGTTAATGCTGAACACTTCTGTAGTAATTGTCCCACTCTGCACATTCCCTCTAGGAAATTTTCAACTATTTATGGCAAATTTGGATGTATTATTGAGCTACCTTTCGGAGAAGAAGAAAGAGTTAGTAGTTTGTGGAGATTTCAGTGTAGATTTCTTAAAAGATACTGGCAGAAAAAATGAACTGGAATCATTGTTTCAGAATCAGTTTTCCAATTTGTGTGCAGCAAGATAGCAGAACACTACTTGATACATTTGTATGGACAGTGCTAAGTTTGAACTAATTAATGTGTATCCTACTGGTAATGGACTATCTGATAACGATGCACATTTCATGAAAATAAACAATACAGAATCTTACAACCCTGAGGCATGTTCATACAAAGCAGGGAGGGTTATTAATGAGAACAGGATACAATGTTTTAAGATTAAGTTAAAAGACGTGGTTTAGGATGAAGTATATACAGAAAGAGATGTTGTGTCAGATTGAGTTTGTTCCACAGCAGATTTGTGTCAATATTTGAAAATATCTTACCTAGAATGCTACCCACAAAATCCACAAAAAACATAAGTAAGCCGTGCATAACTAAGGAAATTAGAATCTCTTGTAAGAGGAAGATAAAAATATATACAGAGGCTGAAATAAGATCAATTATCATGTACTTGCATAATATAAAAATAATGTAATATTTTATGGAAAGTCATTAACATGACAAGAAGTATGTGTGCCTGACAGAAATTAAAATACAGATAATAGTATTAAAACTAAATGGGATAATGTCAAATGGGAGACAGGACAGCCATCAGTGAACAATATACAATGTTGAGACTGACAATTCACAAACTACTTCTAAAGAAGCAGCTAAAATAGGACTAAACAGTTTGGTTGAAGATGCAAGAAGATATGTTAAAAATGTCACTCAAAATACTTGAAGCAGTTAGATGTAGCACCAACATCTTTCAGTGACATTAATAGAAATATAAAAACTCCACAGAACAAAAGATCATGTGTTGTTGATGGAGTACCAAACAAAATTTTGAAAATTTCTTCTAATTAACTTAGTGATACATGTAATGTTTCACTGGCACAAGGAATTTTTTCAGACAGCTTTAAACATGCAACTGTTAAACCCCTTTATAAGAAAGGTGACAAGAAATATTCAACTAAGTATAGTCCAGTTTCCTTACTGATGTCTTTTTCCAAAATATTCTAAAAATTAGTATACTCAAGAGTAGTCTCACCTTTAAGAAAAAACAATTTACTTAATGTATCACAGATTTGATTCAAGGAGTGTTTCTTGACTGAGAAGGCTGTTTTACAGTCATTCATCAAACATTACAAACTTTAAATAATAAAATATCACCTACTTGTATTTTTTGTAACCTTTCCAAGGAGTTTGATTGTGTAGATCGCGCTACACTCTTAAGAAAATTCAAGTTTTGCGGAATTGTTGAACTTACACACAGCTGGTCTTAATTATACTCCACAAACAGAATGCAAGGAGTCATACTGATAATTCAAATTACACTGGAAGGGTAGAAAATTTTAGCGACTGAGGAGACATTGCAAAGGGAGTCCCACAGGGTTCAATGTTGGGTTCACTTATATTTTTTATATATTATGTGAGTGTGCTTCCATTTAACATTCAACAAGCAGAATTTGTATCTTTTACTGTTGATGCAAGTTTTATAATAAATCGTTTTAGAAAGAAAGTCACAGAAGATATTGTTAATCAAGCTTTTAAAAGAATAACTAAGTGGTCCTCCAAAAAGCTCCCTCCTTCTTAATTTTTAAAGAACACACTATTTTCCGTTGTGCACAACAAATAGAGTCATACTAGCAATTCTCATAGCATAGGAACAGACGTCAGTGAAGAAGGAAGAATGCTTGAAGCAATTCTCATACCATATGAACAGACATCAGTGAAGAAGGAAGAATGCTTGATATATTTGAGTGAACATACCTATGAAAAGCTTTATTGGAAGAAACATATTACTGAGCTCCTCAAACAGTTCAGTTCACCTACTTTTGCTCTTCATGTAATTGTTAGTCTTGGAAATAAACGAATGTCCTGTGTAATGATTTTTTGGGGAAAACCGCCACATAGAAAGAAAGTATTTTCCACAGGATCGAGAAGTAAGAATAATATGTAGTGTTCATCTGCTGTCGCCTTGTAAATAGCTCTCTAAGGAGATTTTAACTCCATTGTTGCAACTCGTAAATAATCCACGACAATTTGAGAGGAACAGTCATGAGCTTACCTAGTCCACTAGAGGAAAGAACACTCTTTATTATCCACTGTTAAATCTATCAGTGGCTCAGAAATGTGTCCAATATACACCAACAAAAAATTTTGATCATTTCGCCTCAAAATGTCTTACAGGTAGCAAAGTAAGTTTTAAATCTAGCGTAAAATAATTTTTTCTTGACAAATTCTTCTGCCACACAGACGAATTTTTTTAAGTGGAGTTGCATGAGTCTCACTGAAAAATACTATTTTCATTAATCACTAACCATGTACACGTAACACATAAACTGACTCTTTCATATCATTTTGATAAAATAATCATGCAAATTAATTGTCTATGTAACATATAACTGACTATATCATGTCTCAGTAACGATCCACAACTTTTTTAATGAGACTTGGTGATCTACATCTACATCTACATCTACATCCATACTCCGCAAGCCACCTGACAGTGTGTGGCGGAGGGTACCCTGAGCACCTCTAACAGTTTACCCTTCTATTCCAGTCTCGTATTGTTCGTGGAAAGAAGGATTGTCGGTATGCATCTGTGTGGGCTCTAATCTCTCTGATTTTATCCTCATGGCCTCTTCGCGAGATATACGTAGTAGGGAGCAATATACTGCTTGACTCTTCGGTGAAGGTATGTTCTCGAAACTTTAACAAAAGCCTGTACCGAGCTACTGAGCGTCTCTCCTGCAGAGTCTTCCACTGGAGTTTATCTATCATCTCCGTAACGCTTTCGCGATTACTAAATGATCCTGTAACGAAGCACGCTGCTCTCCGTTGGATCTTCTCTATCTCTTCTATCAACCCTATCTGGTACGGATCCCACACTGCTGAGCAGTATTCAAGCAGTGGGCGAACAAGTGTACTGTAACCTACTTCCTTTGTTTTCGGATTGCATTTCCTTAGGATTCTTCCGATGAATCTCAGTCTGGCATCTGCTTTAGCGACGATCAACTTTATATGATCATTCCATTTTAAATCACTCCTAATGCATACTTCCAGATAATTTATGGAATTAACTGCTCCCAGTTGCTGACCTGCTATTTTGTAGCTAAATGATAAGGGATCTATCTTTCGATGTATTCGCAGCACATTACTCTTGTCTACATTGAGATTCAATTGCCATTCCCTGCACCATGCATCAATTCGCTGTTGATCCTCCTGCATTTCAGTACAATTTTCCATTGTTACAACCTCTCGATACACCACAGCATCATCTGCAAAAAGCCTCAGTGAACTTCCAATGTCATCCACAAAGTCATTTATGTATATTGTGAATAGCAAGGGTCCTATGACACTCCCCTGCGGCACACCTGAAATCACTCTTACTTCGGAAGACTTCTCTCCATTGACAATGACATGCTGCGTCCTGTTATCTAGGAACTCCTCAATCCAATCACACAATTGGTCTGATAGTCCATATGCTCTTACTTTGTTCATTAAACGACTGTGGGGAACTGTATCGACGAACGCCTTGCGGACGTCAAGAAACGTGGCATCTACCTGTGAACCCGTGTCTATGGCCCTCTGAGTCTCGTGGACGAATAGCGCGGGCTGGGTTTCACATGACCGTCTTTTTCGAAACCCATGCTGATTCCTACAGAGTAGACTTCTAGTCTCCAGAAAAGTCATTATACTCGAACATAATACGTGTTCCAAAATTCTACAACTGATCGACGTTAGAGATATAGGTCTATAGTTCTGCACATCTGTTCGACGTCCCTTCTTGAAAACGGGGATGACCTGTGCCCTTTTCCAATCCTCTGGAACGCTACGCTCTTCTAGAGAGCTACGGTATAGCGCTGCAAGAAGGGGGGCAAGTTCCTTCGCGTACTCTGTGTAAAATCGAACTGGTATCCCATCAGGTCCAGCGGCCTTTCCTCTTTTGAGCGATTTTAATTGTTTCTCTATCCCTCTGTCGTCTATTTCGATATCTACCATTTGTCATCTGTGCGACAGTCTAGAGAAGGAACTACAATGCAGTCTCCCTCTGTGAAACAACTTTGGAAAAAGACATTTAGTATTTCGGCCTTTAGTCTGTCATCCTCTGTTTCAGTACCATTTTGGTCACAGAGTGTCTGGACATTTTGTTTTGATCCACCTACCGCTTTGACATAAGACCAAAATTTCTTAGGATTTTCTGCCAAGTCAGTACATAGAACTTTACTTTCGAATTCATTGAACGCCTCTCGCATAGCCCTCCTCGCACTACATTTCGCTTCGCGTAATTTTTGTTTGTCTGCAAGGCTTTGGCTATGTTTATGTTTGCTGTGAAGTTCCCTTTGCTTCCGCAGCAGTTTTCTAACTCGATTGTTGTACCACAGTGGCTCTTTGCCATCTCTTACGATCTTGCTTGGCACATACTCATCTAACGCATATTGTACGATGGTTTTGAACTTTGTCCACTGATCCTCAACACTATCTGTACTTGAGACAAAACTTTTGTGTTGAGCCGTCAGGTACTCTGAAATCTGCTTTTTGTCACTTTTGCTAAACAGAAAAATCTTCTTACTTTTTTTAATATTTCTATTTGCGGCTGAAATCATCGATGCAGTAACCGCTTTATGATCGCTAGTTCCCTGTTCTGCATTAACTGTTTCAAATAGTTCGGGTCTGTTTGTCACCAGAAGGTCTAATATGTTATCGCCGCGAGTCGGTTCTCTGTTTAACTGCTCAAGGTAGTTTTCAGATAAAGCACTTAAAGAAATTTCACTGGTTTCTTTGTCCCTGCCACCCGTTATGAACGTTTGAGTCTCCCAGTCTATATCCGGCAAATGAAAATCTCCATCCAGAACTATAACATGGTGGTGTGTATATTTGTACCTCATAATTCAATTTGGTGATCTGTAGGAGAGGTAGCTCTGCGTGTCAGCGTTTGTAGCCCTGAGAATTTTCTTTCAAGGCCCTTCTTTAACATCATTATAATCACCTTTTTATTATTATACTTCTTCTTTGCCTTCTGCTGTATATTTGTCTTTGTGTTCTTCGTGGTCTTTCTGATGTTTCACACCCAAAATTAGACACAGCTAGATTAGGGTCTGATATCCAGAAAAATATAATCTCTCATTGACAGTCAATTCACTTCAGGATTGTTACTGTTCACAAACCATTGCATCACAGATGCCACTTTATGACAGGCTGCAATCTTGTCATCTTAGAAGTGTTCCTTTAATGTATTCGGTACACAGTGCTGTAGAAGATGTATATATCTTTCCATATATAGCCTTTTCTTAAGTGTAATACGCAGACCACAACGTAAACCACGAGAGACAACTCATAATGTAACACCATCTCCACCATACTTCACTGTTGGCGCTACACATGAAGCTCATGTAGTGCAGTTCAATATCAGCTCAATTTTATTATTGCAGAGACAGCCTTTAGGTGCTTTGGTACATGCTGGAAATGTTTCACATAAATACTTGAATTGTAACGATCTATTGTTTATAATAGATGATATTGTAAAAAGTGTTCAAGATAAATAAGAATCCGTAGACAAATTAATATGTTTCCTTTCTGAGCAAACGAATTATGCCACAGGACAAAGTTAAATGTTATTTTAACATGAGTGTAAAGAAATTACAATTTTTGACTAGTTTACTGTGAAAAAAAAGAATTTCTGCAGTATTTTGTTTGTTTTTCCATTTCCCCTGTAAGATATCATTGACATTTCATTCAAGAAGCCATTATAGATAAAGGAATGGGGAGTGAGAGAACTGGCGTTTGATATAACTTTAGCGGAGGTGACATGTGTCACGTTCTAGCAGCTGCTTGAACGACTTACCACACAGCTTCACTACTGACATGAGGAGCTCTCTCTCTCCCAGACAAGCAAAAGCCCAAGATCCCTCTCTCTTCATCATGCATCTCTGCTGGAGTACATGATATGTTAAATATGTTTCTTATGTGTTTGTAATTAGATTAGATTAAATTAGATGTACTTTTCGTTCCAGTTGATCATTAGTGAGAAGATCCTCTGGGATGTAGAAAATGTCAGAAAACAAGAACAGACAGTAAATATTTACATACATGAAGAGATATGCAATGCACCTTCCACAGATTCCAAATGCCATTTGCCCTTGTGGAATCAGTCAAAAACATCTTAAGCATATTTTCATTTAAAACGATGTAAAACTTGTAACCAAATGTGTGATATACATAGGTGCATATGATAATTCTTAGGTTATTGTCGCCATGCATCATCAAATTAAAAAAATTAAAAATATTCTGCAGCACTAGTTTGCAACTATCACATTAGTGCACAAAAATTGTATGGAAGTCAGATTGTGTACAACATACATGTTATGTGATATTATTAATAGCATAAATCTATGAGTCTGTTCTGCTAAGAAATTCATCAATGAATTAGAAGGAGGTGGCCAGCAATAAATCCTTTAGGCTCTTCTCAAACTGAACTTTATTGTTAGTCAAACTTTTTATGGCTACTGGCATGTTTTGAAAATGTATTGTTGAACTGTGGACATCTTTCTGAAGTAAAGTAAGTGACATTAAATATTTGTGAAAGTTATTGTTATTTCTATAATTGAGTCCACGAACTAATTCTTCTTTTGAAAAATGATATGTTTTAATGATAAATTTCGTTAAGTAATAATTATACTGGGAAGAAGTAGTTAGAATCCCCAGTTCCTTAAACAGCCCTCTGCAGGACATTCATGAGGTCACACAACAAATAATTCATATTGCACATTTTTCAGCTTGGAAAACTATAGCTTGGCTTTATGACTTACTCCAGAAAAAATCCCATACAACATTATGGAAAAAGTAAGCCTAGTAGGCTAGCTTCCACATTTTTATATCACCTATGTCTGACATGATTCACATATCAAGTAGAGATTTGTTTCAGCACTTCAGCAGTTCTGTGGTATGCTCCTCTCAATTAAATTACTTATCAAGCTGCCATGCCAAGAATTTAATGTTATCTACTTCTTCTATCTGCTTGTCGTCATATTTTAGGCATTTGCTGGCAGGAAACCTTCCACAGATTCTAAACTACATATAGTACATTTTTTCAAGGTTTTGGCTAGGAAAAAGTTATTAATATCCATGAAAATTTCACTAGCCGACATTTCTACGGCTATACTTGATTTAGTATTTACTGGAATGTTTGTTTCATCCGCAAATAAGACAAAATTGCCATCTGGTGATGTTACTGATGAAAGGTCATTCATGTATGCAACGAAAGTGGCCCTTAGATGGAACTTTGGTGGGCACCATATGTTATTGGTTCTCAGTTGGATGTTACCTGATTTGCTGAATATTTGTCTCTTTCCTATTGATACCCTTTGTTTTTGTTAGAGATACAGGATCTGAACCATTTTGCAGAATTTCCTCCTACATCTCCTCTCTAATACAAAGGCTTAACTTCTGCACATTTCAGGAATTCTTCCACTGATAAAAGATTGGTTACACAAATAACTTAAAATGTCACTCAACTCAGAGACTCACTGTTTAATCAACTTCCTTGATATATTTTCGTAGCCGCTAGAATTTTTTTTATTCTAAGGACTTTATGGTGGAAATTAGTTCTTACTGGTGTTGTGAGTGTCCTACTAATATTGTTGTAGTTATTTGCAGTGACTGGTCTGAGATATTCCATGGCTGCATCTACTGGACCTGACAACCCCATATTTTCAATGATAGTTATGAAGTGCCTACTGAAAAGTTTAGCAACACAGTACACATTGTTACCTGTGTATCATATACTCTTAATGCTATGTGCTCCTCTTCATCTCTCGTTCTACCAGTCTCTTCCTTCACAGTATCCGATATTGTCTTTGTTTTGTTATGTAGTATGATTATCCTTTTATGATAATGCATTTGCTTCGATGTCTGTAATACTGTCTTCAAACTTTGCAACATATTTTTGTAATGTTCATAGCATTTATATCAGAGCTGTTTCTGACTGACAGATATAGTTTCCTTTTTGTTTTACAGGACCTTTATTTCTTGAGTAATTCAAGGCTTTCTTCATAGACTTATTCTAATCTGGGTTAGTTTTAAGGGGAAAGTGTTTTCAGCTGTTGATGACTCCATGCTAGACGTTCACTTCTGTGAAGACGCATCAGAGGTACACTTACAACAGGTCTCTGACAATTAAGGCCACTCTGCCGAAGCCTTCTGCACAATGTTTACCTTGATACTTCACGTCCAGTGGACGCTCTGAGCTCACATGCCAATTGCAGTGCAATACTAAGGCCGTACCGTCGTGCCCTTGCAGCCAAATAACGGTCCTCTCTTCTGAAGTCAAGAGTGGTCGCCCCTGCCCTGGTCTCTATAAACCGTCGCTACATCCTAGAAACAACAGAACTATTCAAATTAACCCATTGGTTCACATCAGTTTGCGAGTGTCCTGCTTCCTTTCTTTCTATGGCTCTCCACCTAAGAGAGTTTTGTAGGCATCTTCTCTGTACCTTACTGCACGTCGGTGGCTGTGTAGACAGTGTCTGTGAATGTGGGGTTACGTAGCAAACTCTATCTCGTTTCATAGGTGCGCTGACGTCATCGTTGGCATGGTTGTCCGTTGACCACAACGCTATCTTCCCCACAGAACACGATGGTACTGATATCTGGTTGACAGTTTGTATGATTGCATCGTGAATGAGATACAGGACGGGGAAACAGCGGTTTGTTGTTTTAGTTTAGGACACTAATGTACTTCTGTTGCACATGCCTCCATATGCCACTCTAGGGAAAATTTATTAATGTCTATTAATTTAAGGAAATTCTTGATGAATATGGCAACTCCTCCATCCTCCATTTACACCCTACAAAATGGAGAAGCTAACCTAAATCCTGCAACACTCAACACATATATACCAGTTGACACAAGATGTTCAGAGAGGCACATTATGTCAGCTGGGTTGGATTACTCTAATTCATCGATGCAGATAAATAGTTCGTTAATTTTACTTCTTAGACGTCGAATATTTTGATGCACTAAAGGCATTTGGTTGGTATTTAATATTGACTGAGATAAAATTGGGTGGAAATAAAATTTCTCCTGATCGGTGAAAATTTTTAACCAATAGCTGCGTTTGCTGATCACGTGTGCCAGAAGGACGATGTTTGGTTTCTTTCTCAAACTGAAGGTTCGTTTCAGTCCCGATCTCCCTTAGAACTTGAGCTCTTTCTGTTCTACCTATCCTAAAACAAGTGCTGCTCCAATACTTGTAACTACCGGTATTTTACCATTCATGGCAGTGCTTCCTCCCCCTATGTTTCCTCTGTCAGCCCAGACAGTTTACCCTTCCCTTTCCTGTTGAGGTGTAGGCCATGCCTGATATAATCCCACGTATTAAGAGAACCAACTAGAATCAGACCAATATGTGACTCAACAACCGAGCCAAGCAGAAGTTCCAACCCCAAATTAACTCGCCTGTCAGAAGAGTTCAAATGAGGTCAGTTATGGCGTCTCAGAACATACACAGGCTCCACAGAAGTATGTTTCGATGCTGATGTAATCTTTACCAGCTCACACTCGGTAGCCTGGCCTACCCTGGCCTACCCACAATAACCACTGTGCCTTCCTTGGTAAACTCTTTACAGAGTGAACCTAAATTCACCATCACTTGATCCAAACCAGCACTAGGTTTAAAGCAATTGATGACGTGGTATTCTAATTCATCCTGCAGAAGTTGGCCAACACATCTGCTATCAGAACTATCTAACACCAGAACTTTCTTTCTCTTTGCTAATTTCCCTACATTCTTATTCAGTTTCCTACTGAAAGTTTGTTGTGCCCCGTCCACACTTGTTCCTGCCTGAGGCTCATCAGGTTATAATTGAATCAACAGATCAAACCTATTTTTATATTCGCCACAAAGATGTCAAACGAACTTCTAAGCCTGTTTCTCCTGTTACCTGTTGCCATTTCCCACCTCTCTTTACCTGCTGTGTCCTTAACCTACCCAGATTTTTCTAGCCTAATGTAAATCAGCCTGAAGAGCAGCAGTTTTCCCCTCCTGTCTCACTATCTTCCTATCTCTACCAGATATCCTACAGCCTGATTCACTTCCCCAATTCCCATGCCTCTACAGTCACCCCAGTGGAAAAACTACCGCATCCATCACACGAAAACCAGGAGCTAACAATTCTTCGGTAAATCAGGCACTTTTCACTCATGGTGAAAATAATACGTTAGGGAGTGTAAGTCTATTTAATTACCGAAAAAAAGGAAACTTGGTTAATAAAATTAAGCTACCACTCGCTACCATATGTAAACAAAACTACTACGTGCAAAGTTTCTAGATCCAGCCAACTAAATTTATGCTGCGTTTTGCAAATAAGAATTAAAACGCTGAAAAGATCGCTGTATCTAATTTGCTGGATAAAAAAAAACAGTTAAATGAGATTCTTGATGTCTGTTGCGCCAAAACGCTAACAAATACATGACTCTAACCTTACTTTATGATCTTTTCATGTTTTCTGGAAAACCTTTAAAGTTAATCTTGAAAAACACAGTAACACACGTATTTGGTTAGTTATCAGTATTAAAGTAAATGTTTTTGCAGTCTAACTCACTCATCTGTACACAGCACAAAACTCGTGCATCTCGCCTGGAGGCGTGTGTGTGTATGTGGGTGGTGGTGCCTATTTACCAGTTCGTATGAGACTTACGTCATTTTTGGAAATACTATGTCCATAGCACAGTTCTCACTCACGTGCGCGCACTTGTGTGTGTGTGTGTGTGTGTGTGTGTGTGTGTGTGTGTGAATATGACTCCTTTTTTATATGATTCAAGTGAACCTTGCTTAATTTTTGTAACATAAATCCTTTTCCACACTGTTCAAATATTTGATAGTTACATTGTAATTAGCTATCTCATTTTAATACCCATTAAAATTCTATGCCATGACTGGCTGTTTCATTCTAATGGCCGCTTAAATGCTACACTGAGATTGGCTGGAGATGGGAGCAGAAGGCACATGATGATGATGATGATGTCACTAATAAGTGTGATGAAATCATCGACAAGCACACTGGTATCATGTACAAAGAAGTCCAGTAAACACTACACAGTCACTGTTTCTGGTCTTGAGTCACCATACCATTCCAACTTAAATTCTTGGCGTTATTGCCATAGAAACAACATATTGGTAAAAACACAACTTCATAACCAAAATATACACGGGCGTTTTTCTAAAATAGGAACAGAAGTAACCAGGCTTTTCTTACTGAATCTATAATTTCGATTTTTCCAGAAGATAGATCTGTTAGTCATTATTATTTGTAAATATGAGAAAAGTTATATTAAATCAATAACAAAAGACTATGCTAGTTCTAAAGTTGCATGAGGATTAAATAAGACATTTCAGCAGAAAACCAGATATACCACTCAATAATTTCTGAACTTTTTATGTATGAAAGATACACAGCTAAAAACAGAAAATAGATAAAAAATAAGTAACATGACAGGAACTGCACTAGTTTAAAAATATAATTTAAGAAAACTTAAATATAGTGTCTGTTCAGATAAATAACAGTTAGAAATCATTCCTAATTCAAAAATTACTATGTCTACAAAATTATACAAACAAATATGCTTATTGTTATTAAATTACTAATCATAAACATACATAGGAACAATGCTGTATACACAAACGTTTGGAAAATGTTGTGTATCATTACATAATCAGTACTAGCTGAAGGTATAATGCTGTTGTGGTCTGGAAAAAACACAGTGGCAGGCCTTTACAATAAAATAACAAACAAATTCCTCATAATGCAAATATAGGTATTTGCAGGAAATCATGAATATTTTTTTAGAATAGAACTACACACGCGTTAATGAACCAAATGAATTACTGTCAGCTCAAAAAATGAGCAAATGATTATAATAGATGATGTAAAATAATTAAGAAAAGTTTATTGCAACTACAGGGCCATTTCCAGCTACTTATGATTCCTTTGGAACCAAATTCAGATACCAAATGTTGTGAATACATATAATTTTCATAAGAAATGATAGCATTGACTCACCAAATTATTGTACACACAACAGAGGATCAGAACTATACAAATAAAACCAACAAAGGCATAGTACCTCCTTTCTACACTCCTGGAAATTGAAATAAGAACACCGTGAATTCATTGTCCCAGGAAGGGGAAACTTTATTGACACATTCCTGGGGTCAGATACATCACATGATCACACTGACAGAACCACAGGCACATAGACACAGGCAACAGAGCATGCACAATGTCGGCACTAGTACAGTGTATATCCACCTTTCGCAGCAATGCAGGCTGCTATTCTCCCATGGAGACGATCGTAGAGATGCTGGATGTAGTCCTGTGGAACGGCTTGCCATGCCATTTCCACCTGGCGCCTCAGTTGGACCAGCGTTCGTGCTGGACGTGCAGACCACGTAAGACGACGCTTCATCCAGTCCCAAACATGCTCAATGGGGGACAGATCCGGAGATCTTGCTGGCCAGGGTAGTTGACTTACACCTTCTAGAGCACGTTGGGTGGCACGAGATACATGCGCACGTGCATTGTCCTGTTGGAACAGCAAGTTCCCTTGCCGGTCTAGGAATGGTAGAACGATGGGTTCGATGATGGTTTGGATGTACCGTGCACTATTCAGTGTCCCCTCGACGATCACCAGTGGTGTACGGCCAGTGTAGGAGATCGCTCCCCACACCATGATGCCGGGTGTTGGCCCTGTGTGCCTCGGTCGTATGCAGTCCTGATTGTGGCGCTCACCTGCACGGCGCCAAACACGCATACGACCATCGTTGGCACCAAGGCAGAAGCGACTCTCATCGCTGAAGACGACACGTCTCCATTCGTCCCTCCATTCACGCCTGTCGCGACACCATTGGAGGCGGGCTGCACGATGTTGGGGCGTGAGCGGAAGACGGCCTAACGGTGTGCGGGACCGTAGCCCAGCTTCATGGAGACGGTTGCGAATGGTCCTCGCCGATACCCCAGGAGCAACAGTGTCCCTAATTTGCTGGGAAGTGGCGGTGCGGTCCCCTACGGCACTGCGTAGGATCCTACGGTCTTGGCGTGCATCCGTGCGTCGCTGCGGTCCGGTCCCAGGTCGACGGACACGTGCACCTTCCGCCGACCACTGGCGACAACATCGATGTACTGTGGAGACCTCACGCCCCACGTGTTGAGCAATTCGGCGGTACGTCCACCCGGCCTCCCGCATGCCCACTATACGCTCTCGCTCAAAGTCCGTCAACTGCACATACGGTTCACGTCCACGCTGTCGCGGCGGCGGTGCACAAATGCTGCGCAGCTAGCGCCATTCGACGGCCAACACCGCGGTTCCTGGTGTGTCCGCTGTGCCGTGCGTGTGATCATTGCTTGTACAGCCCTCTCTCAGTGTCCGGAGCAAGTTTGGTGGGTCTGACACACCGGTGTCAATGTGTTCTTTTTTCCATATCCAGGAGTGTATTTTATTATGATGGCATGTAGCTTAAAAGAAGAGCTTACTGGAAAATATCAATCAATTTAATTTCAATAAAAGATCAGTGTCAATGTACACAATAGGTCAATGAATTATAGAATGATTTAGTTACATGTCCCATGACCATATTCATGAAAAACATTTTGCTGAGAAGCATGTCATTTGAATAAATATTGACCTAGTAAGAATTGTTGAGAAAAACTTAACTTGACAATTCAAAACACTTTTAGTGAGTAAGTTGTCAAAGAGTTTTGTAACTTTCAATTTTCACTCCTTCCAGTGCCAGTGGACTCACTTGAGAGGTTTCCATCTAGTAATGTATTGCTGATTATTGTTATTGAGCCCAACCTCAAATATGTTGTTTGTAACAAATGTAACCAATTAGTAAATGTTCTGTGCAATGGTGATTAATATTCTCAACCGCTCAAGATGTAATAAGTACATGTGTGAACCCTATGCACATTTCTTTTTTGTAATTAAATTTTTTATATCTTTCCAACATCATATCTCATAAATGGTATCATCATCAGTTTTGACTTCTTAGAAAGGCATCATCAGATGATTTAAATACTTTAGGCAGTATCTTGGGGCAAGCATAGCAAGGGTACACTACTTCAGGAAAAATACTTTTACCGAATTCCTGTAAGTGTCCATGTAAATAGTGTCATGTACAACTCCTTTACCTACTTCACTTTACCAACATTCCAAGATGATTTTTTTCACTATATGAGCTGCCAGTTTCAGACAAGGCGAATACCTCTTGTTGATTTTGCTGTTTTTTCTTCTTGTGTTAAATTACTTGTCTGGAATATAACAGTACTTCCTAGTTATTACTTATTCTGGGTTCTCTGTAAACATCCCTTTTCGTTCTTAAGACATTATGATTACTGAGTTGAACCATAGTTTCTATGAATACTTCCAAGTATTGCACCCAATACCTATTTTGGAAGAATATTTTCAATACTGGGTGTTACCTTATTAACAAATGTCCTCTATTTTAAGCAAGAATTTTCAACAATTTAAAATTCATCTATGGCCACACTTTTACACTTTTTTTGTTGTTACTGACGCAAACAGATTTTACATTTGAAAAGTGTTTTGTAGAGGCTAGAATGAGTTTGTCATAAAACTGACAAATATTTTGAAATTTAAGCCCTGCAGTCCCTTACTGACCAGTTTATTTTTTCTTGCAGGGTGAGTTTAGGATTTGATTATTACCCAGGTCACGTGTGAAACAAGATTTAATTCGAAAAGTGATCACTGGAAATAACTATGACGTATTACAGCACGGAGGATGAGGCATCCAATAGTCGAACTGTCGATCATGTGAAGAAATTTGAATGTTCTTTGAGACAATGGGTCACGTTTATATCAGCAGTAGTGCTGTACTGAGTCATTTCCGCCAGTGATACACAGTACAGTGGTAGAAGGCATGCATCATATTCGACCACTACTGATGACTGTTTTCAAAAGCCGGGAAGCTAACGTAACATTTAAAGAGTATAGAATGAAGCTGACGTCTGCAAACGTTGCGAATGAGTTTATTGATGTAGTACATAACGGTTCCGTTCATAATACATCCTATTTATATTGAATAGGCATCTTAGTAATTTTAGATGCTTCAGTTTCCCTTTTTCCATGTTCAAGAATTAAATTTTATTGTTAGTAACCTCCTCCTCCTACATAAGGTATATTTTTTAATTTTGTTTATTTTCTACTCACAAATTTTTCGACAAACTTAACAATTCTGAAAAAATGGCGTCTGCTCCATGTGCCTTTTTTCGACTTGCATATTTCAGATTCTTCTCGCAGTATCGTATCACCCATCCCATTTTCATCCACTTTCTCTCCATTTTACATAACGTTCTCTACAGCTTTCTTTTCTGTATATAGTGCCTATCTACATTTCTTGCATTTCTTTATCTTTGCTTCTTTGTTAAGTGTCGATTTGCAGATTGACTTATTGATGATCATATAGCAGTTCATACAACGATGTCCAACGAGTTATTTATGACAAATTGTCATGTAAGAGTGCAGATAATTTACTTCGTAAGTGCTCAAAATTTTTTTCGAACAGATGCAAATTTAGGAAGATGTGTGTACTTCGATTCAGGGGGAGCAAGGAACCAAAATATAAATCTCATAAAAGCAAAAACATAATTTCCCTGTGAAATAAAAATAGAATAAAGGAAATTTTAAAATTAGAATTAAAACAGTCTTGATTGCAATAAAACGTTTATTAAAAATGGCAACCGGTTTCGATCAAATAGCGACAACCTTCAGACAATATGCACTATCTAATAACAACAGTTAATGTAAGATACCTAAAACGTTAAAATGAGTCATCTATACGATGAGTATAAACTTATATATAATTTTAGTTTCATGACAATTAATGCCACTGTTCGAATTTTTAATATTTGATGTGTTATTTTATAATTTGTTTGTTTCCTTGATGCTTTTACGGCAATCTATTGATCGACGTTTCTAACTTTTGCGTAATATATTACTCTACTCCTAAAATTACGTACGCTTCTGTCGCCAGTCATCGTGGCTCTGCTGATATCTGTGTAACGTACCGCTCTATACTTAACATTTCTTCAAACGCCCTTGGAGGGCATTTTGTGTACTGGCAGCCGATTTCAATTGAATAGTCTCCAGAATATTCTTCTGCATTTATTTAACTGCGATTTGACAGACTGCTCTATATATACCATATTTTTATGTGTTTTATTAATCTTTGTACAATTATTGTATCTGTACATTATTTGGGAAACACGTTCGGTTGGAAGAAGAGTTTGCAAGCAAGAGATCGACCTAGTGGTTCCGTGGCGCTCTCGCCAGTCCGCTTCGCGTCCCTCCTGACACTTTTCAGCCCTTCTTTTTGCTGGTCGAAGGGCACTTTGCACGCTCCTCAGTCAGCAACGTCTTCGGAATAGCATCCCCTGTCAGCGGCAGGGCTGCGGGAACGCCATCCACGTGATCTGAGAGTGGGTAATTGTTTACCTGCCAGCGTTCGCCCCAGGTTCAGCCGCAACTCTAACACAAGCTGCTGCTATAGATGATTAAAATGTAGTAAAACGATATTCGAAAAAAAATCATCCCTTAGTCCTTTCATTGAACCATCAGTCTGACTACGCACCACGCAAGCATGCATCCACATTACCTCCTCGCAAGACTGTTTAAATTGTAATTTTAAAATATTCCATTGCGATATCTGTTTTATTCTCCATAAAAGTTCTTTCAAAAATAAATTGAGACTTCCGAAAGTGTACATCCTTGCACGACTGTCAAATCCAAATCTGCTGCTGTGTAATATACAGTACATTCCCCACATTATTCCACCTCATGATTTGTTACAGGCCTCCATCCTCCACGTCATTTTGCCTACAACATAGTCGTTGCTGTTCAAGCCCCTCCCGACTCTTCTATGACTGCTCTCCTGCTCTCATCCAGTGTCTGAGGACGATTCTTTTGACGACGTTCTGCGAATTTCAAATAGCCCCAAGCTATCTCAAATCACGTTCTAGTCAGCAGATTTCTCAAAACTTTTCATTCAGTCGAGTGTTCGTGTTGGGGAAAGGTATTCACAAAGTGGTTTCAGTATGCTACTATATTATCGTCTTGAATCATGATAAGTCACCAGAATCTTGGCAATAAGGCTGGGCAGTAGTTTGGAGGATCCTGCCCCAATACTGCAGAGCACTGTAATAACCCACGATAATGAGTAGAGGTATCCAACATACTCATATGACACCGCACCAAAACATGACTGTTGCCGACTGGTGTGGCCGAGCGGTTCTAAGTGCTTCAGTCTGGAACCGCGCGACCGCTACGGTTGCAGGTTCGAATCCTGCCTAGGGCATGGGTGTGTGTGATGTCCTTAGGTTAGGTAGGTTTAAGTAGTTCTAAGTTCTAGGGGACTGATGACCTCAGCTGTTAAGTTCCATAGTGCTCAGAGTGGAGAAAATCTCCTGCCCCAGCCGGGAATCGAACGGGGCCCCTTGGAGTGGAATTCCGCTACGCTGACCATTCAGCTAATGGGGGCGGACTGGTTCACTGAAAAACACAACAGATAAAGTAGTAATACTAAACCTTTCTGAATTGAGGTATAGCACTATCTTCCCACGACCCCTTCAATTTACGGACTGTCTAAGCTTGAAATAACACTTCGGGGCATCAAGGCAGACTGGAGAGAAAGCTTATCCACCTACACTGCACAGGTACCTACGCTTAGTAGTTTACTATGGGCAAAAGGGAATATTGAGAAAGAGGTTTATGATTTTTAAAAATACTTATGCGAATTTTGATACTATTTGAAACGTAATAGCATATTTGTCATTAGATTTCGAAGTTAGTTTGGATCGCTTGATTAATTGTTATGTCATTAGGTAGGAACCATATACGCAATTACACCTTTAGAACTCTGCAGTGTGATTTTCAACAACTGAATATCAAAGTCTTCGCTAGCAGTTCGCCCATTTAGTAGCAGGGATATGTATCATGGACTCGTTTAGTTCCAATTAGTAGTATTCGTTTACAAACAATTGTCTACCAGATAAGCACCAAATACAGTGCATTTTATAATGTTAAAAACCTGTTACAACTGTGTTTGTCATACTGTCAACTTGCTATGCTATGGTTCAACATAACTACATCTAATTACTTCGTAGTTACTGTAGCTCACAATACGAAACCAAACTGAGAATGTAAACAAAGCCTTTATTTAGGCCACTGGACCAAATATTGAAATTCCTTATACACAAAAAATAATTTATTCATATTTGAAGCAGGATACGTGTTAGGAATACCTGGGACGATGTAGTTTCAGTACAATTAACAAAAATGTAATTTGTATTGTTTATTTTAACCATTTCACTTATTTTTCCAAGAAAACTACAGATACATATTTTATCTTGTACCCTATTTCGCGTATTTCAATTGTTACAACCGAATTATATTATTTTCTGTAATTGTAAAGAACTTCTGTGATATATGTGACTGTAGGCTTTCCCGGCGGAAACTGTTGATGAAGATTTCTCGGGACTCCAGACGGGTGGTAGCGTTGATATCTCGCAACGTTTCGGGAAGTGTCATACTACCCATCTTCCGGCAAAGATGGGTAGTAAGACACTTCCCGAAACGTCGCGAGATATCAACACTACCACCCGGCTGGAGCGCGAGAAACCTTCATCAACTTCTATTATTGTAATTAACGAAATTACTGTACGGAACAATGTTCAGATTGTCAGCCAATGTATACAGCGTGAACATTAATAAAACCGACAAACTGCAGGCACGGATCCCTCACTAGAAATGGAGGACAAAAAGTCCTATCAACATGTGTCCGGAAACGCATCGGTGCCACGATAGCTGGCGCTGACAAATGAATGTTCCTCCGGCCGCGTGCCGTGTGTTACTCGTGTGTTGCGGGTTGTGTGACCTGCGCAGCGTACTATACGCATGAGATGGTGTTTGAGTACGGGCAAACAGATAGAAACGATGGATTGGCAGCATGACTATAACAAAACAAGTACCCTCACAGACACCAACCACATCACACAACATCTCAAGCTCTTTTTTAGGCGTCTGTGTGATCACGGGTCCTTTCAGACAGATGAACGTACAGGGAGGCGGCGGACTGTGCGTACACCAGATTTCCAGGGCCGGGTTCTACAGGGTATTGAGACGACCCCTAGTAAAAGCTCCAGGCAAGTGGCTTGCCAATATGATATAAGAAAAAGTACGATTTTTTTTTCTTTATTGGGTTTCGATTCCCGTCTGAGGGGGCAAGCTGGCAGCAGTTTAGTATGCCGCTTTTCAGCCTACAGAAGTTTAAAAAAATAATAGGAAGATAATAAACGATAAAAACAGACGATAAAGACGGTGACTTTTTGAATTGTAAAATGGCGGAAATTAGTTGGAGTTAAAATATAAAAACAAGGGGTTGGTGATGCTAATTAAGACACACAGTAAGCAGACAGGTACAGTAGTAGACAGACAATTAAAAAAAACATGGCGACAGTCTGGTTTCTGTTCGTAAGTGATAAAAAAACCACATCTAGCGACAGTATGGTTTGTGTTCGCAACACTTCAAAAAAGACGCAATACACTGAGCACTCACTTATACACTGCGCTAAAGAATAGACACGGAGATGGGGGGGGGGGGGAGAATTCCCGATCAGATGAAGGGAAAAAAGTGTGGAGGAGAATGTACGATTATGTGTACCCTGCATACAACTGCTACCATCCTTATCACTTGCAACGAGTGCAATGATTATCAACAGCGAATTTCCCTGTACGCGTAGCATTTTGTCGAGGTTTTTATATCAGACCATCACAATTATGGGATTTGTGTCATTGGTTCTCTTTACCGACAGAGCAACCTTTACCATAACAGCATCATCAATGTACGTAATCGTCTGTAGGCTTCAGACACTGCAGATGGTCAGAGGAACTTTCATTCCTCAAAAATGGTTCAAATGGCTCTGAGCACTATGGGACAACTTCTGAGGTCATCAGTCCCCTAGAACTTAGAACTACTTAAACCTAACTAACCTAAGGACGTCACACACATCCATGCCCGAGGCAGGATTCGAACCTGCGACCGTAGCGGTCGCGCGGTTCCAGACTGTAGCGCCTAGAACTGCTCGGCCACTCCGGCCGGCCTCATTCCTCAGCCCCATCAACTGTGGCAACGATACACCTCCGGACAAATTTTCGTAAGATCTTTTTTCCTCCATTACCAATCAGGACTCCTTTCCTGCAGTTTGTCGGTTTTATTAATTTCACCCAGTACAAATCCCAGCGCCAGTACAGCGTGAGATTTTGACCTCCACCGTGTGACGTAACATTGAGACAAGAAATAAACAAACTAAACTTCCTGGCAGATTAAAACTGTGTGCCGGACCGAGGCTCGAACTCGGGACCTTGGCCTTTCGCGGACAAGTGCTCTACCATCTGAGCTACCCAAGCACGACTCACGCCCCCTCCTCACAGCTTCACTTCTGCCAGTATCTCGTCTCCTACCTTATAAACTTGCTTTGAGGACGGGGCGTGGATCGTGGTTGGGTAGCTCAGATGGTAGAGCAATTGCCCGCGAAAGGCAGAGGTCCCGAGTTCGAGTCTCTGTCCGGCACACAGTTTTAATCTGCCAGGAAGTTTCATATCAGCGCACACTCCGCTGCACAGTGAAAATCTCATTCTGAAGAAATAAACAACATTCAGAATTCTAAATCTGAGTACACCTAAATCACTTTCTGACCTTTCAGCTTATTAGACCACTATGGTGTTCTCTGGTCCATCATCGTTTAAAAAATTTACAGGAAGAATCAACTTTAGCGGAGCAACCTCTTTTTATTATTATTATTAACAGACTGAATTACGCCCGTCCATCTTCGAGAACTTTTATTTCAGGTAACTTCTTCAATATTAATATTCGTAAAGACTTTCACTTTGATTTATTTAGTTTTTCGACAGTTAGTATCCCCAACAAGGGGCGGTTGCACCGCATATTGCAAAATTGTTTCTGAGCAGTTACTAACAAAATTCTATATGTAACAATGTTCCGATTGTCAGCGAATGAATGTAGGTCCCGCCCCAACAAGGCGGTTGCACCGCATATTGCAAAATTGTTTCTGAGCAGTTACTAACAAAATTTCTATATGTAACAATGTTCCGATTGTCAGCGAATAGAATGTAAGAGCCGCGTTCAAGTTCTCCGTGAATAAACCCGAGCATGAACCGCAGTTTTCTAGGCGGCTGTGAAATGGAGAAGACCGCTCAGTAGGCCTACCGGATGCAAGTACCTGCGTGTTCCGCGTGTAGCCGTAGCCCATGAAGCGCTCGTCGTGCGGGGGCGCCGTGGCGGGCGCCACGTAGAAGGGCTCGTACAGGAACTCGAAGTTGGTGACGTTGTGGCTGACGTGCACCTCCTGGGGCTCCCCCACGCCGCCGCTCTCCTGCCACCTGTTGGAGAGAGCAGGCGAGGTCAGCACGCGTTCTGGGCTCCGCACTGCCGTGCTGGGAACGTCAAGCAGCAACGAGAAAGAAATAGCGTGTGGGTAGCTAATGCGGCGCCTTAAGTTCACAGGAACGCGATTTAAATTTACGGTAAAAGGCTACTGCAGACGGGGCGCTAAGGCGCAGAAGGGAGACGTGTGCCACCACACACAAGACAGATCTGGGGGAATAGCCGCAGGTACGTGTCTGGAAGGGAAAAGAAAATGCTGAGGATCTCTTAGATGACACTGTTTGGCTTTATGAAAGGTAAAGGCATCAGAAAGGTAGTTCTGACGTTGCAGTTGATAATGGATGCAAGACTGAAGATAAATGAAGACAACGTCCCTGACATTTATCGACCAGAAGAAAGAGTTCGACAATGCAAAATGGTGCAACATGTTCGAGAACTGAGAAAACTAGGAGTAAGCTATAGGGAAAGACGGGTAATACGCAAAATTTTAAGGAACCAAGAGGGAACAATGATAGAGAGGTGTAGATAATTTCATGGGCATTTCTCCAGTATTTGGATGTCATGAATGCGTAAGCTCCTTCGCACTGTTTGAAATTAGAAGCGCGCAATGTCATTAGAGATGCTGTGTCGCATGGAGGCTTGCTTGGGCCATCTCTTCCTTGCAAGGTGCGCGGGAGATGATGCGCACTGTTAATCTTGAGAGGAGGAGACACAGTAGTTGTCAGTGGTGAGTCATGAGTTGTAGCACAGCATAGGCCCAGTGATACGGTTGCAGTTATTTTCTGAGGAAGTGGAACATATTAATTGTTTGAGACGAGGAATGAGACTGAAGCGTTTTGGGAAGTATATTTTATTGTTTTTTTTTATGAGTAATAGAAGAGGATTTAGTTTAAGATTAAACTTCACACATTATGCATCATTCCATTTATTTTTAGAGATGTTACCAGGAGAATAAAATTTAATAAAATTGGATATGAAACAAATGCTGAACATATAAAAACAATGGTTTCACAGGCACGAGAACAAGATCTAATACTTCTTACAGGGACAGTTTATATAGTGGAATTTACAAGTAAAGGTAAATGAGTTTGAACGCTTGTGCAGATCAGGTAACATTTCTTTGAAGGAGTTGTTAAAATGTTGGTAGAAAACGTTATTTTCAGCAAGGACTACTGAATCGAATTATGGCAAAGGTGGCATTTCAGCGCACGTGTCCGACCCCGTTAGTGGAGTGGACCCGGCACGGTAACTCACCGTGTTCGGTCAGAGGTAATTGTAATAAAAAAAAACTGAGTTAATGGATCGATGACGAACTCAAACGGGTGTCTTGCGACGTCCGCACCGAGCAGTTACAACGAAAGAAAACGAACAATATGAGACTACACAAAAAAAGAAAGAAAAAGAAAAAAAGTAGTCAGCACGGTGGAATGCCACCCCATGGGGCCCGGGTTCGATTCCCGGCTGGGGCAGGAGATTTTCTCCGCTCAGGGACTGGGTTTTGTGTTGTCCTCATTATCATTTCATCCCCATCTCCGACGTGCAAGTCGCCCAATGTGGCGTCGAATACAATAAGTAGTTGCCCTCGCCGGCCGAATGGAGGACTCCCGGCCTATAATGCCGTACGCTCATTTCCATTTCTGAGCAGGTACATTTATATTGATTTGTAGATGAATGTTGACGCATTGGAGGAATTTCCATGCATTTATATCGATTTGAAGGTGAATAATGACGTATTGGAGGAATTTACGTTCATTTATATTGATCTGAAGATGAATCATGACTTATTGGAGGCTTTTAATAGTGGATATGACATGATGTTATGGAGATTTTACTATAATACAGCTAAGTGGCTTTCTGTGATATATTTTCAAGCAATGTATTGATGGCATATAGTAGGATGTCAATATGGTTAGGGAACTTGTGATTTACTTACCATGCACACTTTGTAATTTTTCAGATTTAGTAATCTTTTTGATCGAGAAAGAGATTTTATATGCACAGAGAAAGGAGGTTGTTGATAAGGTTGTGGAGACGATGCTACATTTGATTTATCTTGATGTTCCAAACGATTTTTTGCCTGTAAATAACTGTTCATTCTGGATATGACAGATTCCAACTATGTTCATGTTCCTAATTTTACAGTTGTTTTTTTCTCAACAGCTCAACATCACTTTGTTTCACATGACATCTGTTTATTCCATGATCTTTACCAGTAATCTTAGTACACCAATTCTTTATTCTTTCCTCTCTATCTGACATATATTTGGAGCACATTAAGCAGATACCTCTTAGATGAGATTTCTTAGTCAGTACATACGTACATTAGATCCCCTTGTGCCACAAATTTTACTTGTGTATGTTTGACGGACGGACGTTTGACTCCGTAATAACATATTTCTTTCAGCAGGAACAAATAGCATGCTGTTCACAACAAAATGAACTCTTTTTCTCTTTTTTCGTGTACCGTCATTACCAGTAGTTAGACGAGTTCGTAAATTATTGCAGAAAGTAGCATTTCTTAGATACAATTATTGTAGATGTGTTTCACAGTATGTAAGATAGTTTTAAGCAGAAAAAACATTAATTCATGATTGTATAAGGCAGATAAATTCTTCTGCAACTGAGATTTGTCACATGGTTTTTCGATGATTATGTCATTTTATTACAATACTTATTTACTGAAATTATTTTGTTTTACTAATAAGGACTGAATTTACTCACATTTTTATTATGTATTGCATATGGGTTTATGTCATTTGTTTAGCATTAGGATTTGTAAAATTCTTACTAAGCACTGTTGACTGATTCTGTAACTTTGATGACTGTCAACGTATGTAATATGTTACAACCTTTATCTCAATTTAAGTCTTTGATCTCGTATATGATTAAGATTTATTCATAGACACCTGCACTCTGGTAGGACTAAGCAAAAAATTTACGATTTCACAACAGAGACAGCATAGTTCTCTGTAGTTGCACCGAAAAAATACTTTTGTGTCAAATGTGGACCTATACGCTCAGCAGCGTGGTTGTGAGGTATCTTTGGCTTTGAGTTGTCGGAGTTTCCTCTGAGTCGACTCCTAGCCTACTCACACATGAACTAATCTGCTTGTGTTACGGTTGTCGATGTCACTGGAATGAAAACAATTTATACTTTACACTGAGTCTTCGACAACGATCACCTCAAAAACGTGGTGCTGCAGTGTGTGCAGTCCTGTTATTGTCGAAATCTATTGCATAAATGTCACCGACGGCAGTACTCTTTACTCAAGACACTACAAAAACTACTGCAGTACAAATGTAACATTTGTGATGAAATTAATTTTTTTTAAGAAATCCACAAACTATGGGAAAAGTGTTTTTCTTGGAGCAACTAATGTTATGAAAACAGACTAGCAAGAACATATATCCAGAAAAGCTAAAAGACTAACTCTGGAATTTCTGTGTCATAAAGACTCCCACATTTGTTAACTTGTATCTCATGGACACCTACGCTTACGACTATGTTAGTACGCCAGTGCACAACGATTTATTCCTTTTGTAATCTCTGTTGTTGCTGTATTACTTGGACTTGTGTACTTTTTTATCGTGCTTGTAATACTTAGTCACAAAATTTTGCTTCGTTAACGAATTCCGCAGGTTAACCTTGTAAGTAGGCTTTTTAGGTTTGTATGTTGGTAACGCCACGTGGCGCTCTATATGAAAATCACTGACTGTGCTGTGTGAAGGTTGTGGTTGGTTTGCATTGTTGGAGTATATGCTATTGTAGTGTTGGGCAGTTGGCTGTTAACAGCGCGTAGCGTTGCGCAGTTGGAGGTGAGCCGCCAGCAGTGATGGATGTGGAGAGAAATGGCGGAGTTTTGAGAGCGGATGATCTGGACGTGTGTCCATCAGAGACAGTAAATTTGTAAGACTGGATGTCATGAACTGATATATATATTATGACTTTTGAACACTATTAAGGTAAATACATTGTTTGTTCTCTATCAAAATCTTTCATTTGCTAACTATACCTATCAGTAGTTAGTGCCTTCAGTAGTTCGAATCTTTTATTTAGCTGGCAGTAGTGGCGCTCGCTGTATTGCAGTAGTTCGAGTAACGAAGATTTTTGTGAGGTAAGTGATTTGTGAAAGGTATAGGTTAATGTTAGTCAGGGCCATTCTTTTGTAGGGATTATTGAAAGTCAAATTGCGTTGCGCTAAAAATATTGTGTGTCAGTTTAGTATTGATCAGAATAGGTAAAGAGCGAACTGTCTGAGTACGTTCAGTTCTGCTCAGCTGTTTGAAAATCAAATAATGTAAGAGGTTTATCAGCACAGTAATTCACTGATTTTTCCAAGGGGACGTTTCAACCTTTGTCAATTACAACTCGCACTCCACAAAATTATGGTCGGAGAGGCCGAGGGGTTGTGATAGGAGACTGCAAATCATTTCATGGTAATTTCTCTACTGTTTGGACGTCAAGACTGCGTAAGCGCCATTGTACTGTTTGAAATTATATGCGGGCAGTGTTATCAGAGATGCTGTGTCACCTGGAGCCTTGCTTGGACCACCTCTGCGTTGCAAGATATGCGAGAAATGATGCGCACTGTTAATCGTTGTATGAGGAGATGCAGTAGTCGGCATTGGTGTGTCATGAGCAGCGGTACGGCACAGGCTGAGTGGTACGTTTGCAGTTACATTCTGAAGATGTGGAACACATTGATTTACTGATTAATTATCTGAGATGAGGAAAGAGAGTGATGCATTTTGAGAAGAATATTTTATTGTGATTATTTTGATGAGCAACATAAAACGATTTAATTCAAGGCAATTGATTTCAGAGTTTGTACTTTATTGTGGCAGCTTGTAGTTACTCATTCTTGGTACAGAGACTTGATTATAGGGATTCTTGGTTCAGAGACTTGAGTATAGGGAAAGATAAATAGCCATGCATAATTTTCAATTTGAATTTGGGGATAGGAAAAACTGTTCAATATTTAATGTCATTTTAACCAGTTGCTTTTTGGAAAGACCTCATTTTATGTTAAATACTGTTTACATCCGTGCCCTTTAGAACTGTAATTTTTTGTTTATTAATGTTTGTAAAGAAAATAAAAAGATAAATTTTCAATACAGAACCTTTCTCATCAGAAAAGTAATTAGTTTGGATGTTATAATTCATCCCAACTCATTATCCACATCGAAAGTCCATGGCAAAATATGAGTTACTTTTTTACTTATCCAGGTTTGTTATGAACCAAGTGTGCTTTGCCTTTTTTAAAAAAAGAGAGCGCATTGCACCAGGCGCACCTCAGTGAGTTAGTTGTAGCTCATCAAATGCGATGCGCTTTCAAGACAAGAGCGGCGTCAAGGCGTTTTCATTGTACAATAGGTAGCCAAAATTAAATAATTAAAACAGGAAACATTTAGTTTTTCCAGGGCGATTCATCAGTTTAACAGTTTATTGATTCACTGTATTGAATTCAGACATTATTCTAGTTATTACGAATATTTAAACAGACAGCGAACCAGATAGCAATTTCAAGTTACTTTCTCGCTGTCAGATTTTGGAAAACACTCTCGCAATCGAATTCTTACGTTCAAAGTTTACTAACTCTTATGAAGTGACCGGATTAGTAAAAGGTGTAGGATGGTAATGTAGTCTTCTGCCACTACTGGTCAATCTGTAAATCGAAGAATCAATGACGAAAATAAAAGGTAAGTTCAAGAACGTGATTAAAATTCAAGTTGAAAAGTTAGCAACGGTACGATTCGCTGATGACATTGCCATCCAAAAATTAAGGGTGAAAGGCTTTCAGTGATATAATTCGCTGATGACATTTATCCTCAGCAAAGGTGAAGAAGAATTACAAGATATGCTGAATTGAATGAACAGTTTGATGAGTTACGGATCATATATTGAGAGTAGATCGAAGAAAGACGAAAGTGGTAAGATATAGCAGAAATGAGAATAGCGAGACACTTAACATCAAAATTGGTGGTCACGAAGTAGACTAATTTAAGAAATTCTGCTAGCTTCGGTAAAAAGCAGGCTATCAAAGGCAAAGTAAGCTTTCCTGTGTCTACCAGTGTCACACATGTGCCTTAAATTGAGGAAGAAATTTATGACAATGTACATATGGAGGACAGCATCGTATGTCAGTGAATGATGGACTGTGAGATAACGGAAGGTAACAGAATCAAAGCATTGATATTGAAAATTAAGCGGACTTATAAAGTAAGGAATGAGGAGGTTCTCCATCGAATGACGAAAACAAGGCAAGTATGGGAAACATTGACAAGAAAAAGGGACAGGGTGATGGCACATATGTAAAGACATCCGCGGTACTAGTTTGAGCTGGTAAAAGCTATAGAGGAGGACAGAGATCGGAAAACACCCAATCAAATAAATGAGGACGTAGGTTGTTTGGTGAAGATGTTGGCACACAAGAGGAATTCATGGCGGGCCGCATGAAACCAGTCAGAAGACTGATTCATCAAAAAAAATTACAACCAATTTAAATATATTACTCTTCTGAGACCTGGTTGTGTGTAAGTGTGTAATTGAATATGCCTTTTAACTCTAATGTATATCATGTATTAGAGGCTGGCTGAGTTGATCATATCAGTTGGGAAAACAACAAAGAAGAAAATGAATGGCGCCAATGCAAACCTTCAGTTTAGATGCGTAAGTTACAGCTTATCCACGTTTCATTGTTCTGCTATGTTGGAGATATAGTCGGGTGAAACAGCCTGTGTGATTGCGCGAGACAAAAAATTAATCACCCCACAGGAGACATCACATCAGTACTACGTAACACTGGTTCTGTGCTTGATAACGCCTCACTTGAGTGAGAAAGAGAATGCGCAAGTTGCTTTTGGTACGCCATATTCAGCTGAGGACACTGATTGACGATTAGTCCCCGTAAAGTAACCAAATTGAGGGGATGTTGATTGCTACTTTTCACCCGGTCTTCGGGTAGTCCCAGTCACTTTTTGTAGAATTAAAATCGCGTGATTTAGCTCGCAAGTCGAGATGAAATATGGTGCCTGAGTGCTCTGAACAGAATTGTTGTCATCTTGGAAGACACGAGTGCCCACAGCATACACATCGTGAGGATGTGAAAGGAAGTGCAACAGTTAGTCACGGAGAATGCTGAAATAAACATCATGGTTCATGTACGCGGGAATCTGAATAAGTATGGTATGAAATCGGCCTCAACTACACTCGCCACACTCGGTGGGTTAAACGTCTTACTTCGCCATCGGTGCACTCGACGTCTTTTATTATTTAAAAAGAGAAAAATTTGCGTTGAGTCAGACCACAGTAATCATCTCCCCACCACTGTTGTCCTGTCTCTGTGTCGACTGTCCCGTTGGGAACATGTCGTTGTGGGAAATAGCCTTTCCGAGGTACCTGAGTTCAAAATTTGGGATGAGCGATGATGGTAAATAACTGATGATCCCTCGATTATATCATCAACTTACAGACATCGATGATCAATAATAATCGAACATAAAACATCAATGTTTTTAGCATGAAAGGTAAATGTTCAATTTATAGAATGATGTAAAAAAACAGCATAGAAAAAACGCTAATACCACATTTGTTAATCTATAAATACACCAATAATTAACATTATGTATCTGACAACTTTCTATCTACTTACAGTAAAAGTAACAGTTTTGAGAGAAGTTTCCCCTTCTTGAAATCGAAGGAAGGGATCAGTCGTGAGTTTCAAAGTCTTACCAGCAGTCTAGGTTGCGCAACGACTGTGTGTAGTGAGTTCAAAAGAATGGGTAACCATGATCCAGCAGCTCCTCGTAAGCCACACATTTCTGTAGTGAATGCTAAGCGATATTTGAAGTGGTGTAAAGAGTGACGCCGCTGGACAGTGGATGACTGGAATTGAGTGATCTGGACTGATCTGTCACACAACATCGTGTGGCAATCCTATGGAACGGATTGGGTTTTGGTGAATGCCTGGGGAGCGTTACAAGCCATCATGTAGAGAGCCAACAGTGAAGTACGGATAGTCTGTAGTCTTCTTATTGTGCTTAAGGAATCTTTAATTGCGGTAAGATATGAACACAATTTACAGCAAGGTGGACTATGTACCGTAGAGGAACAGTTCATGAAGGCAATACACCCTGTCATAAAGCAGCATCTGCGATGGTTTCTGGACAATAACATTCCTCAAATGTACCTGTCCGCACAGAGCCGCAACCTGAACCCAATGGAACGCTTTTGGGATTGGTTACAACGTAAACTTCACTCCAGGCCCCAGAAATCAACATCACCACTTTCTCTGGTTTCGCCTCCAAACGTTCAGGCGTCTCATCGAAAATGCCCCCAGCAGAGGTCAATCCGACATAAAGGCGTAGGTTGGACACAACCCATAGCAGGGTCCACTTACAGGTGTTCGGTTACTTCGATCAGACAGTATACTGTGACATCTACTGGCTGCTTCTGCGCTGACTTTTGCCTGGCCTTGCCGGAGTAACGTCACCTGGAGAAGTTGGTGGCGAACTGGTTGAAGACGAAGACCTTCTGGTGGAAGGGCCGGGCGAGGCCCTTCCGCGCGAGCCGCACCAGCTCCGACTTGTTGGGCGGGAAGCGCACGCGCTCGTCCAGCTCGTACGTGGGCACCACGAAGGCGCACAGCCGGCCGCCCTGGCAGTCGGGCGGCCGCGGCCGGCGCAGGAAGGCGGCCACGCCCTCCGCCAGCCCCGAGCTGGGCACGATGTCCACGTCCGTGAGGAAGACGTGCGACGCCTGGCAGTTGGCGCGCGCCACGTTGCGCATGTGGTTCTGCGGGTAGGGCGCGCGCGTCCGCCACCTGCGCAAACCAGCAGCGTACCAGCTGTTTTATACTACAGAACAAAATTAAGGGATCACTTTTTCAAAGCCCCGTAATTGTCTCCCACAGAGACGCAGTAAGTTTGAAATCTAGTTCAAAGGTGTCATCAGACCTCTCTATGTAACGGTGCGAAAGCGCATAGCCCCGCGACCTCACCCTCGAGCTCGACAACGCTTCAAACAACAATGCGTTGACACATGCGAAAAAAGAAGCTCGTGTCAACTGTAAGTTGGGTTAAAAAATGATGTCACATTGGCAACAAATTTCACGACAATTCTGCCAAGCACCATAGAACGGTCGCTTCACAGCCCCGCTTAACCTCATTTCATCCCTGATGGAGGTCAGAACTGCGATTCCCAGTTTTAAGATCACGCGATTTCCTTTTCGGTGGCCAAGGAAAATATTCTAGACACAATATCTCCCAGAACTGACACGAAGAGGCCTCAGAGAGTGGCATAAAGGTCCTTAATGAAACCATCCCTTTCCCTAAGGCATTGATTCCCACACGCTTCGCGGTTCATTACAACAGTCTTTATTAAAAATGAAACTTCTCCAGCTGTACTTAAGATTTCATATTTATTTGGTTACTAGTTTCGACGTTGCGTCAACGCCATCTTCAGGCCCGTACACACAATAGATATCATCAAAGTGTACGGGCCTGAAGATGGCGTTGACGCAACGTCGAAACTAGTAGCCAAATAAAAATGAAATCTTAAGTACAGCTGGAGGAGTTTCATTTTTAATCATAATTACACCAGCTGGTGTCCCACCATCATCCAATTTAAATATGGATGTACGAAGGTTACAACAATTGGTAGTGCGATGAGCAACAGGAAGACGTTCTTGATAACGTTGTCACTGCTGATACCCTCGCACGTTAAAACCTTTCCCTAAGGACATCGTGCTGCTGCACCCCCATTAAACGTTATCACGCCCCTTTGGAGATCAGCGGGGCGGCAGTTATTGCCCTCGTGCACATGCTGGAATCACTAGTGACCGTTCAAAACCATCTGACGGAATTTCAACGTGATCCGAAGCAACAACGGGTACTGTATGTTTTCTCACCCCTCCTGTTCCGCGCCCTACTGTGGCCTGATCACAGTGCAGTAAAACATTGACACGTGCGTGAATAAAACGACAAAGTGTCTCTCTAAGCCCCCCAACCCCCTCTAGTTGGTCAAGACCCTCAGTGTCACCCACACACCATTCTTGAGCACGGTGCAGATGTACGTGTCAGCAGCTGTTCTAGCGCCTGAAGGCAGATAAACCCCACCTAAGGGATGTCGAAGGCGTTACCTAACCCTCCGGCGCTATGGCTGCATTAATGTAGACATTTTTGACAGGTACGTTTGTAACTTACCCAACGAAGATGCGCGAGTGACACCGAGGATGTTGCCGAACTGGAGGGGGGGGGGGGAGGGGGAAGTCTTAGAGGGATCCTTTGCCGTTTTATTCAAGGACATCTTAATGTTGCACTATATGGTGATCACGCCACAGGAGGGCGCAAAACGGGGGGGGGGGGGGGGTGAGGGGGCTGAAAAAGCAAACAGTATCCTTTGCCTCTTCGTATCATGTTCAAATTTCGTCCAATGGTTTTGAACGGTTCCTATCGGTTACTTCCTGTACAGCAGAGCAAAAATTGAGGCCGCATTGCACTCCAAAAGCGTGCGATCACTTTCAATGGCATTGCTGGCCTACCATGTCCGCAGAAAAGTGCTGAATGGTCCGAGGGGGTGTCAACTGCATCTAAGGTTGTCAGGAACGTCTTTCTGCCGTTCACCGAACAGTGAACTGTCGTCTTAGATTGCAAAATTTGTGGGAATCATCGCCCCACGGAAACGGGTGGTTTCGTTGACAAACTTTATGCTACGTCTGCAGCCTTTTCCTGTCGATTCTGAGCGGCGGTGCGTCTGAAATGTTATTATCGGCAACTGGGCGTTGCTGTTCTGACCTCCGTTGCAGAGAAAAGTTGTACGCACATTAAAAATTTCACACTTATGCGTCACAATGGGAGGCAATCAAAGGGTTTCGAAAAAGTGATACTTTAATCCTGTTGCGCAGTGTACATTCCATTCTTCAGCAATAAGGTTTAAAATTACGTAAGTGTCAAATAACACAATTAAAAGTCGAGACATTAATCTACGTTTCAGCAATTTATCATTACATAGCAAAAAAAAACACACACCGGTACAACCACAAACGGAGGAGAAAGCGGAAGGAGACTTCATGGGTTCAGAGCGTATATGATGTTACTTCAGTGATAAGAATATCGAGTCAAATTCATAAAGACCTTGACAGTATGCGTCCAAAATGACATTGCACCCCCATTGACCTGGATGCTAGCACTGATTCGGCTGGGAAAGTGATTGTCAAACAATTACACCCTTTTCTGAGACAGAATGGCCCATAACTGATTCAACTGGTTCTTTGTATCCTGGACACTGGAATTGGGACGGAATTTATGTCCGAGCTAGTCTCACATACACTGATGAGCCACAACATTACGACCACTGACTTACTATCGATATGAAACCGTCTAGGCAACAGCAGTGCTACCTGGCGTGGAATGACGGGTGGTCAGTTATACGCATGGTGCATGTAGTATCAGCGAACATGTTGTCCTTGTGTAGAAGGGGGAAGGCGCGCGATCAGTCTGAATTTGACCGAGAGCATATCATGACAGCCCAGAGACTCAGTGAGAGAATTTCGGAAATCGACGGGCAGAGCACAAGTGTGCCCGGACACACAGTGCACTAAACGCTCCCAACGACGAGCCTCCATAGCCGACGACCCACGCATGTGCAAATGTTAACACCACGATATCGGCAACTATGACTGAAATGACTATGGCACTGGATGTTGGCGCAGTGGCAGAGCACCGCTTGGTCTCATGAATCCCAGTACCTTCTTCATCATGCCGACGGGAGGGCGCGAATCCGTCACCTTCCAGGGGAACAGCTCCTTGACACCTGTACTACGGGACTGGGGGCGGCTTCTTCATGCTCTGCGGAACATTCATGTGGGCATCAGTGAGTCCAATGGAGCTCGTGCACGGCACCATGACTGCTAAGGGGTATCTTATACTGGTTGCAGACCACGTACGCCCCTTCATGACGATCATGTTTTCCGACAACAGTGGCATTTTTCAACAAGATAGCGCCATGTCACAAAGCCAAGAATATGATGGAGTGGTTCGAGGAACGCAGTGGCGAGTTCCAGTTGATTTGCTGACCACCCCAATTCGTCACATCTGAAACCCATCGAAACCATCTGGGACGTGACTGAATGTGGACTCAGAGCTCATTGCGCCGCTCACCGGAATTTACGGGAATTAGGTGACCTGTGCTTGCAGATTGTAGTGCCAATTGCCTTCAGTGATCTACCAAGGTCTAATTGCTTCCATGCCACGACGCGTCGCCGCTGTTAGCCGCGCCAAAGGTGGACATACCGGCTATTAGGTAGGTGAAAATAATGTTCTGGCTGATCAGTGTACACACGTTCTGTCAGGGACAGATCTGGAGCTCTTTCTGCTCTGTCGGGCAGAAGGAGGTCCGACACGTACTTAGGAGGTATCCCATGACTTCTGTCAACTCACTTTAAGGATCATAAGGTCGCCGCTGGTTCTTTACAGAGTAGTAACACGACTACGATTTATTCTGTTTTTACTGTAATTACCATCATTTCTTGGAAATTTCGTTCACAACGGCCTTAAATATGGAATCACCAAAATGTACGATAGCAAAACACAGAGGTTTGCGACAATCCTCAGATGCAAAGGTACCATAACGTTCTTGTTGTCCCTCAATGAACAGTTCACCATGGCGTCGTTGTGCCTCTGTTCCACTGCATTCAGTGAACCCACACACGAGAAGCATAGTGGCCAAACTATAAATACTGCTGTGTATCACTGCTAAAGTACAACTAACACTGCCAGAAAAGCAAGCAGTCTTCAGCATCCGTCTCTAGCACCACATTTCAAAAGCATCTATTCTCCTTTTGTATAAACTGTTTATCATCAGTGTTTCACTCCATACTTGGCTAAACTCCGTACAAATATTTTCAGAGAAGACTTCCTAACACTTACATCTCTATTCGATGTTAACAAGTTTCTCTTACTCAGAAACGCTTTTCTTACCATTGCTAGTTCACTCTGCCTCTACTTCGGCTGTCATTAGTTATTTTGCTGCCCAAATAGCAAAACTCATCTTCTACTTTAAGTGTCTCGTTCCTTGATCTAATTTTCTCAGCATCAGCTGATTCAATTTGACTACATGCTTTTGATGATGTTCGTCTTACATCCTCCTTTCAAGACACTGTCCATTCCTTTCCACAGCTCTTCCAAGTTCTTTGTTCTCTCTGACAGAATTACAATGTCTTTAGACATTGATGCAAAGTTTTTATTCCTTCTCCCTGGACTTTAATTCCTAATCCATATTTCTTTTTTTATTTTTTGTTTCTTTTACTGCTTGCTCAATCTACACGTTGAAGAACATCGAGGATAAGCTAAAATACCGTCTCACTCCCCTCTTAACCACTGTTTCCCTTCCATGCCCCTCGAATCTTGCAACTGCCATCTGGTTTCTGTACAAGCTGTAACTAGCCTTTCGCTCCCTGTCTTTTACCCCTACTACCTTCAGAATTTCAAAGGGATTATTCAAGTCAGCATTGTCAAAAATGTTCTCTAAGTCTACAAATGCTAGAAACGTAGATTTGCCTTTTCTTAATGTATCTTCTAAGAGAAGTCGTGGGATCAATATTGCCTCACGTGTTTCTAAATTTTTTTTCCGGAATCCAAGCTGACCTTCCCTAAGGTACGCTCCTACCAGTTCTTCCATTCTTCTGCAAAGAATTCATATTAGTATTTTGCAACCATGACTTATGAAACAGATAACTCGGTAATATTCATACCTGTCAGAACGTGCTTTCTTTGGAATTGGAATTATTATATTCTTCACGAAGTCTGAGGGTATTTCGCCTGTCTAATACATCATGCACACCAGAAGGAAGAGTTTTGTCATGGTTGATTCTAAGACTATAAGTAGTTCTGACAAAATGTTATCTACTCCCGGGGCCTTTTTTTGACTTAGGTCTTTCAGTTCTCTGTCAAATTCTTCTCACAACATCACGACTCCCATCTCATCTTCATCTACGTCCTCACCGTTTCTACAATTTTACCTGCAAATTCATCTCATTTATACTGATGGTCTATATACTCCACGTTCCAGCTTTATCTTTTTTGCTTACGACTGGTTTTCCATCTGAGCTCTTCATATTCATACAGCTGCTTCTAATTTCTCCGCTTTAATTTTCCTATAGGCGGAATTTACCTTTCGCCTAATGAAATATGGTTCTACATCCTTATATTTGTTTTTTTGAAAACTCGAAAATCAAATACACTACTGGCCATTACGAGGAATTTAACCGACAGGATGAAGATGCTGTGATATGCAAATGATTAGCTTTTCAGAGCACTCACACAAGGTTGGCGCCGGTGGCGACACCTACAAAGTGCTGACATGAGGAAAGTTTCCAGCCAATTTCTCATACAAAAACAACAGTTGACCCGCGTTGCCTATCGCGATTGCGGTTTATCGTATTGCGACATTGCTGCTGGCGATGGTCGAGATCCAATGACTGTTAGCAGAATATGGAATCGGTGGGTTCAGGAGGGTAATACGGAACGCCGCGTTGGATCCCAACGGCCTCTTATCACTATCAGTCGAGATGACAGGTATCTTATCCGCATGGTAGTAACGGATCGTGCAGCCACGTCTCGATCCCTGAGTCAACAGATGGGGACGTTTGCAAGAAAACAACCATCTGCACGAACAGTTCGACGACGTTTGCAGCAGCATGGATTATCAGCTCGGAAACCATGGCTGCGGTTACCCTTGACGCTGCATCACAGACAGGAGCGCCTGCGATGGTGTACTCAACGACAAACCTGGGTACACGAATGGCAAAACGTCATTTTTTGAGACGAATCCAGGTATTGTTCACAGCATCATGATGGTCACATCCGTGTTTGGCGACTTCGCGGTGAACGCACATTGGAAGCGTATATTCGTCATCGCCATACTGGCGTATCACCCGGCGTGATGGTTACACGTCTCGGTCTCCTCTTGTTCGCATTGACGGCACTCTGAACAGTGGACGTTACATTTCAGATGTGTTACGACCCGTGGCTTTAACCTTCATTCGATCCCTGCGAAACCCTACATTTCAGCAGGTTAATGTACGATCGCATGTTGCAGGTCCTGTACGGGCCTTTCTGGATGCAGAAAATGTTCGACTCCTACTCTGGCCAGCACGTTCTCCAGATCTCTCACCAATTGAAAACGTCCGGTCAATGGTGGCCGAGCAACTGGCTCGTCACAATACGCCAGTCACTACTCTTGATGAACTGTGGTATCGTGTTGAAGCTGCATGGGCAGCTGTACCTGTACACGCCATCGAAGCTCTGTTTGACTCAATGCCCAGGCGTATCAAGGCCGTTATCAGGGCCAGAGGTGGTTGTTCTGGGTACTGATTTCTCAGGATCTATGCACCCAAATTGCGTGAAAATGTAATCACATGTCAGTTCTAGTATAATATATTTGTTCAATGAATACCCGTTTATCATCTGCATTTCTTCTTGGTGTAGCAATTTTAATGGCCAGTAGTGTAAATCCTTATATTTGTTTTTTTTTTCGGAACTCAAAAATCAAATAGTATGAAAAAATTGTGTTTAGCATATTGGACTTACCCACTGAATTCCTCGTGGCAAGACATGTTATGAAACAAATTTTCAGTGCCCTGTGATTTTTTTGCGATTCGGATTGAAATTTCCAGTACCTCCCCCTCAAAAAGAAATTAGTTGCTTGACGGAAACACAATCGAACTCTTTGTTTTCACCCCTCATGCGGTAATGACCTCCAGATTGGAAGCCACTGCGGTACAGATTGCACGTAATAAGCTGGACCTCACCTGATGGTGTCGGCGGTGCGCATGCGCACGAGGTCGCCGAGCATGGCGCCCGGCGTGTGGCAGTCGTTGCCGAGCAGCGCGGCGCGGCGCGGCTCGTCGGCGGACGGCGGCCGCTCCCGGGGGAAGACCAGGTGGAAGGAGACGCGCTCGCGCACCGCCGCGTAGCAGCGACGCAGGAAGCGCACGTAGCGCAGCACCAGCGGCAGCTCCTCGCCCGCCGCGAACAGCGACACCGACATCGGGCCCGTCCACTGGTGCGCCACCTCGACACGCGCACGCACCATACACTGTCTACAACTGCCCTCTGCTTCCCTACACAAGAAGTAGTCGTATAAAGCTGTCTTCACTGATCACTCAACAGAAAACATGCATTGCACTTACGAGCCAAAACATTACGATCTCTCGCTCCAAAGGGCGTTGGCCCATCTTTGGAATGGAACACTGTACCGGTTCTGTGCGGCAATACCACAGCAGTTCTGTGTGGGAATGAATCTGAAAAGTCGTTGGTTTCCGGAGGTGCATATCACTAGCTGTCCACACGCAGGTCACACATTTTCCATAAATTACGGGCCGCTGGTTTATGGGCACGACTTTGAATCCTATAGCGTACGAGATGGACTGAACCGGGTTCACATCGGACAAATGTGTTGCCAACAGAGTAAACTGAGTTCGCTACCATACACCTAAAATCGCTGTAGTATTGAAACCTCCCCTTAGAAAAATTTATGAATGATTTTGCTGATAAACCCCTTACGTTATTTGATTTTCAAACAGCTGACCAAAACTGAACGTACTCAGAGGTTTCTCTCTTTACTTATTCTGATCATCAAAAGCTGACAAACAATATTTTTAGCGCAACGCAATCTGACTTTCAAGAATCCCTACAAAAGAATGGCCCTGACTAACAATAACCTATACCTTTCATGAATCATTTACCTCACAAAAATCTTCGTTACTCGAACTACTGCAATACAGCGAGCGCTAATACTGCCAGCTAAATAAAAGATTCAAACTACTGAAGTCACTAACTACTGATAGGCATAGTTAGCAAATGAAAGCTTTTGATAGAGAACAAACAATGTATTTACCTTAACAGTGTTCAAAAGTCATATATATATATATATATATATATATATATATATATATATATATATATATATATATATATATATATCAGTTCATGACATCCAGTCTTACAAATTTACTCTCTCTGATGGTCACACGTCCAGATCATCCGCTCTCAGAACTCTGCCATCTCTCTCGCCACATCCACCACTGCTGGAAGCTCACCTCCAACTGCGCAACGCTACGCGCTGTTCACATCCAACTGCCCAACACTACAGTAGCGAATATTTCGCTACTGTAGTGTTGGGCAGCCAGCCACATACTGCACACAGCACAGTTAGTGATTTTCATACAGAGCGCTTCGTGGTGCTACCAACATAAAAACCTAAACAGCCTACTTAACAGTATGTTTTTGGCGATGAGCCACAGATAATCATGCTGATGGACGAGTAGTCGCTATCGGGGAAGACACCAAGCACGAAGGGACACAGGCGTTCTGCAATAATGTTCACATAGTTCAAAGCTGTCATGTTGTCTTCGATCACTACCAAAGACCCCACGGAAACCAAGATGAATGTCACTCATATCATAATACTTACTGCCCACACCAGGCTGTTTCAATGGCGTTGTGCATGTTTTGAGCAGCCATTAGCTTGGATTTTGGCGAATCCAGAAGCAACCGTCAACCTGGTGAAACATGAAACGTGAGTAGTCCGACCAGACGGCCTCTTTTTTCCCACGGTCCAGTCTCCATTATCCTACGCTCACTGCAGTTCCAATCGACGATGTTGTTGGATCGAGAAGGGAACTTGTAAATGTTGTCTACTGTGGAGCTCCATGTACAAGAATTTGCGCTGAACAACATGCTGCAAAACGCTTTCGCCTGCCCCGTCACTGTATTTTATCGTCAGATATGCCACATGTCGCGACCTATCACGTTTTACAGAATGGGCAAGCTTCCGACCTCCTGGTTCTGAGATGGGGCGTGTACATCCGACATCTTATCGCCTAGTCCTGGTTTCACCGTCCCTCAACAATTTTCCGTCCATGCACAAGACAGAACCACGCAAACAACCAACCAGCTTCGCTGGTTTCGAGACGCTCGTTCCAAGCCCTCTTGGAGTTGAGGTGGCAACTAACACTCTCTGGGCCGGATGTTGTGTTTCAAAGTGGTTATTATTTATGAGTTAGTAGTCCTTCGCAACTGAAAGCCTACACTGCATTCGAAAGTGAATTCCTGCACGCATCCTAGTTCTGCTTAGGTAATTTATTGCTTTTCACAACGATCTGCACTTAGCCAGAATCTGTCTAAGTCGATGACCCGTTCGTCACTCATCCGACTGTAAACTTTCCTTGTTGCATCACGTGTTTGCAGTGCCACCAGGGGGCATTCATCCTCGTGGTTGGCAGATATCATAATGTTTTAGTAGTTCTCTCTGTGGTAGCAGTCTTCATACGAATGTCAAACAAACGAACACCGAATTGAACGCTAAACTCTATACATTGGCGTTCTCTCCTATGAGTCGTCAGATGCATTTTCTCTGATGTTTCGACAGGTATTTGCAATTTCGTTTTTGCGATGTGCAGCTTGAGCGAGACCGAACAAATACTGCTCATCTCGTCAGTGGTGCATCACTGGCCACACGACGCCAGCCTCAGCACTATCTTATCACCCATATGATTCTGGAAATCCTACAATGCTCAGGCATGTGTGCTTGTTATATTTCACTGAAATTGGCATTTCGTTATCACTCCAGGAATGCTACCATGCTCATCCAGGTGTGCTTATCAGATTTTGCTGACGTCAGCATCACCGCATCCAGCCACATGCCGCGGCCATGCTGGAGGAAGGAGGGCCGCTCCCACGCCTCACGCCTCCCCATTATCAGCACGCAATAGCATGCAGTTTGCATCCGCTTGGTCAGCATGAAGCACCCCGATCCCCAAGCGCCCCCACTCGGCAGGCAATGGCGTACAGTTTGTATGTGTGTTGCCACATGCTGTCCCGCATGAAGCGCAGCAATGGTGTAGCTGCTGCGTTCGTGCTTTTCATGGGAGGGACAGTCAGCTATAGCTCACACGTACATGCAATGCACATACTAATGTTGACTTGCCCGTGTGTTCACATGGATGTACTGAATGCACATACTAAAGTTGACGTGTCCATGTGTTCATCTGGATGTACTGAATGCACATACTAAAGTTGACGTGCCCGTGTGTTCATCTGGATGTACTGAACGCACATACTAAAGTTGACATGCCCGTGTGTTCATCTGGATGTACTGAATGCACATACTAAAGTTGACGTGCCCGTGTTTTCATCTGGATTTACTGAATGCACATACTAAAGTTGACGTGCCCGTGTGTTCATCTGGATGTACTGAATGCACATACTAAAGTTGACGTGCCCGTGTGTTCATCTGGATGTACTGAATGCACATACTAAAGTTGACATGCCCGTGTGTTCATCTGGATGTACTGAATGCACATACTAAAGTTGACGTGCCCGTGTTTTCATCTGGATTTACTGAATGCACATACTAAAGTTGACGTGCCCTTGTGTTCATCTGGATGTACTGAATGCACATACTAAAGTTGACGTGCCCGTGTGTTCATCTGGATGTACTGACTGCACATACTAAAGTTGACGTGCCCGTGTGTTCATCTGGATGTACTGAATGCACATACTAAAGTTGATGTGCCCGTGTGTTCATCTGGATGTACTGACTGCACATACTAAAGTTGACGTGCCCTTGTGTTCATCTGGATGTGCTGCTACATGCATCATGTGCCTGCATGTACAGCTGCATGTACTGCAGAGTAGGTAATCCAACACATCTGCTGGGTATCCAGAACCCCATCCAATTGCACATCCCCGCACCCATGCTCAGTAGAGAATCTGTGACGTCACGATATTATAAATAATACGAATGAAAAAATTAATTATTGGGAACACAACATATTTTTCGAAAGGTCTGTCAATGTCACATGCATAATGCCGTCTATACATCACGTGTTCAACTGACGAGATGGCTGTGTTGAATAAAGAAGAATTTGAGGAGTCTATTTGTTGAAGAAGTATATCAGAGTATTGTACTGACAGTTTGCTGCATCAAGAGCAGAGGGCCATATAACTGTAGTAGGGGGGAATATTGTCCAAAAAATAACAGGTATGTATCAGAATGGCAGAAAGATACATTACGTGACTGGGTTCAGCAACACACGGTCCTGCTTATATTGGAACTGCTTATGCTTCTTGCGTGGTCGGAGACGGGATGGGCATTTTAAGAAGAGTAAACAATTCCAATATGTGCAGCACAGACTGCGTGTAAATCCAACCATTTAATGTGTCTTCTTGGCATTCTTCTACATAGCCATTGTTTGTTGAACTGCCATATGGTCTTCTGTTATCAAGTTTCTTCACTCTTGATGCAGAAAGCTGTGATACCATTTCCCTGGTAGATGTTTACAACAAATAGACTTGCCAATTCTTCTTTGGTCAGTGCAAGCGTTCATCAACTGAATATACGACTACAGACGGTGTTATGCGTGTGATAGCGTCGAATCGTTCGAAAAATAAGTAATTTGTTCATACATATTGGTTATAATATCGTAACGTCACAGATTCTCTATGGAGCGTGGGCGAGAGGGTGTTCTGGCGCGTCGTGTTCCGGATACTCAGCAGTCGCGTTGGTTTATGTATCCTGTAGTGCATGTAGACGATAGGCAGACGCATCGTATTACGAGCACAAGTACGTGCTAGTGTTCCAGGCGAGCTCACGGGCGCGTTGGATTTCGAGAACGAAACAGTACATGCGTTGAACGCACGAGTGAACTGCAGCTGATTCTCGCTCCCACGAAAAGGGAGAACGAAGCGTACCGCGCATCAACCATTTGGTCACCGTATGACAACGTGCATGAAAATGCCATGCTATTACCTGCCGAGCGCGCTGGGGTGGGGCGGCATGGATGTTGGCGTTGGGGACGGTAGGCAGGGGACGGGAGTCGTGGGGGTGGGCCCTGCCCTCCCTCTCCATGGTCTTGGCTCGTGGCCAAATGCGACGATGCTGACGTCAGTGAAATGTAATAAGCTCAACTGCATGAACATGGTAGCATTCCCAGAATGGTAAAGAAGTGATGATGCTACGTCAGTAAAATCTTTCAATAAACTAGCCTGAGCACCTTAGGATACTCGGAATGAGCTCAGTGATAAGATAGTGCTGATGCTGACGTCAGCAATAGTGATTCATCGCACATTGCTTAGTCTGGCTCGTGTGCCCAGTGACCCACTACATACAATATCAAAGGCGGAAGAGGCGGTACAGTGCAGACACCATATTTTAAGTCGAAGTGTGTTTTTTGGAGGTTTTGTATTTTAATACTAAATTAATAAATAAAAATATATTTTAGGAAAAACTCAACCAAGAGAATGAAACTGTGGAGTTTAGTTTTTTTTATTGCTTCCGTTATTGTTACAGTATACTATACGGAAGACCCCAACAAATCCTAACTTCTTGACTTGAACCACAGGAGGAGGACTAATGTTTTCTTTGATCTCCATTTTTTATAACATTTTCTTAAAACATCTACATGTAATTTAACTGATTACTGAGTCATTTAAAGTGAAAAAGCTTCATTTAATTCCTCTGTGTAATTTCATCTAATGGACCGTCACCTGTCTAGTTACAAGTAGAAATTTATGAGGGAACCATATTACTTTTGGGGCTTTTCAGTGCCGTGGTTCGTGTAACTGTTGGTAGATTTTTTGTAGTGAAGCTATTGGAAACTGAGCATATAAGTTCTCCATATAGGCAAGCGAAGCTGACTCTGGAGTCACGCTCTCTTTCTTGGCGATGCGCGAAACATATAACGCGAAGTACGGTTTAGAGGATTTCATCAGAAACGTATATTACCGGAGCCGGATTATTTGTCTACGCTGATACACCATAAAGTCAGACTAAATTTGGGTCTACAGCCTCGTTTTGACGCGCAGGGCAAGGACATTATGAATTACCTCGAAGAGAACGATTTATTGACAAATGCTCACCACGGATTCAGAAATTATTAGTCTTGTGAAGACAAGTAGTTCTTTACTCACATGAAGTAGCGACTGTTATCGACAGGGTATCTCAAATTGATTCCTATTTCCAGAAGGCTTTCATAAGCGACTTCTAAACAAGTTGCAGTCTACGGACTATCGTCTGCAGTTTTGCGGCTGGAATCGTCGTTTCCCGTCAGAAATTTCATAGTGTGTAGTAACTGACGGGAAGTCTTTGAGTCAAACAGAAGTGATATCTGACGATATTGTGGGCACTCTGCTGTTCCTGGTCTACATAAACGGCTTGAGAGGCAATCTGAGCAGTCCTCTTAGATTACTTGCAAGTGTTGCTCTCGTTTACTGTCTCGTAAAGTCGTCACATGATCAAAACCAAATGCAAAATGACTTAGAAAAGACAACTGCATGGCACAAAAATTGGCAATTGACTCTCAACAACGCAAAGTGTTAAGTCATCCATATGAAACCATAAAGAATCCGTTAAATATCGGTTACACGATATATGAGGTAGGGAATTTCACTAAATACTTAGGAATGACAGTTACGAATTACTTAAATTGAAATGATCACATAGATAGCATTGTGGGGAAATCTAACCGTAGATTGCAATTTACCGACAGTATGTTTGGAAGATGCAACATGTCCACTAAAGAGACTTCCTACGCTATGCTTGTCGTCCTCTTCTGGAGTACTGCTGAGCGGTGAGATTTCCACATTAGGTAGGACTGACGGAGGATATCAAGAAAGGTTAAAAAAAGGGCTGCTCGTTTCGTATTACCGCGACGCAGGTGAGAGAGTGCCACGGATACGTTACGCAAATTGGGGTGGCAGTCATTAAAACAAAGGCGTTTTTCTTTGCGGCAGGACCTTTGGACGAAATTTTAATCATCAACTTTCTCCTCCGAAAGTAAAAATATTTTATTGGTGCTCACCTACAAAGGGAGAAATGACGAGTATAATAAAACAGGAGAAATGAGAGTTCGTATGGCAAGCTTTAGGTGTTCGTTTTTCCAGCGCACTGTTCGAGAGTGGAATGGTAGCGAAATAGCCTTATGATGGTTCGATCAACCCTCTGTCAGGCACTTAATTGTGAATTGCAGAGTAGTCATGTATATGTAGATGTTAATACTTCACAGCCAAAGTCAGCAATTAGAAGTCCTGCAGCTGTCTAACTACTTTTAGGAAAAATTCCGAAATTCGACCATTGGAATGAAACATGTTCACTGCAGATAGCTCGTGCACCGCCACCAACTGGCCCCTAACAATTCCCGTCGGTAATTTCTAAACAACAAATCAGCAATATAGTTCAAAGTCAATAGAGAAGGGTCACAACAAAATATTATTTCTGCCGACCGGTGTGGCCGTGCGGTTCTAGGCGCTTCAGTCTGGAACCGCGTGACCGCTACGGTCGCAGGTTCGAATCCTGCCTTGGGCATAGATGTGTGTGATGTCCTTAGGTTAGTTAGGTTTAAGTAGTTCTAAGTTCTAGGGGACTTATGACCATAGATGTTAAGTCCCATACTGCTCAGAGCCATTTGAACCATTTTATCATCTCTGATTTCCAAAGAAACAAATGAACTTTAAGCTCTAGACAAGTCCGTCACTTTTACCCAACACCACCTCCGGCTGGCTAAGGGCTCCATACTCTGCTCTGAGGACTCTTCCTACAGAACTAAGTCCACGCTCACTAAGCCGCTAGACTCGCCGTGAAAATCAATAAGTTGCCTAAGCAGAACGAGCACGCGCGCAGAACACACTTTCGCATGCTGCGTAGGTTTTCAATGGCGGAGAAGTAACCTCGTCGGAAGGATCACTAACTTCAGACTTCATAAATAATATCCACTTTAAAACACAGCCTCCGGATCAGAGAGCGCACTACTTGCCACATCAACTCCACGAGAGCTGATGGCCGACTCCACACCATTCCACTACATTATTTAACATTTACGCCTTTCATCTGATCAGAATCAGGAACAGAGGACACACATTTCATTGGTCGTTTCCTACTTCTACTTATAGCACTTCCGTAAGGTGACATCTTCTGAAAGTACTTTAAGAACATATTCTACAATAGATATAGGAAACATTGGCCATCATGGGGAAATTAGTTCCCATAAAATCAGCCTAGTCAGCTCCAATCTACACCCATTTAGGACGGTTACTGAAAGACTGGCTCATTTTCTTCAGGCCGAACAAAGCTGGAAACTGGCTGAGGTGACCACCTCTTACGGGTGGTCAGAAAAAGACATGTTACATGCGTTGCTACACACTATCAGCAAGAGGCTTTGTCATCAAGAAAGGCAAGCAAGCATGTTCCACCAACTGTTACGCAAAGTCATTTCCCCTCTCTCTCGTGCACCACAACAGAATGAACACCACATTGACCAGCTATGCAGACTGAAAGTTGCCTGTTCATTTGCAATTGAACTTTTTCCTCGCAGTATTTTTCCTTTTCTTAATTCACAAAATTGTGTTTGCAACTCTATCTGCTTCGATCAATCGGAATATGCTCTTTAAGCAATCTCTGTTATTTAGACCGTTAACTACATTGTCGATGCCATGGACAGTACGTAGTTCGTTGGGTTTAAAAGCTGTAGTCGTGACGTTCGGTACACTATAAACAATAGCACATAGCCACGCCATTAACAGCCGAGCAGCACTAAACTGTTTACAGCTACCAGATAGTAGTACATGGCATAGTTACGTGCTGCCGTTTATGACACAAGAATAGTGTCGTAGGCGATAACAGGCGGCAGCCAGAAGATTTAACAACGCCAAAACGATAGAAAGTTTCCTCTTAGAACTGAACGCATGGGTGATCAGGTTGCTCCAGTTGCCGCTCCCAGTGGCTCAGAGGGGTGTGAACATTATTTCTTCACGCTTGTGAAATAGTAAAGAAATTGTTTTTCATAGGTTGTCAGATTAAAACAGGTGTGATTTGTACGTAGATAGCCAGCAACGTATTTTTCCACAGAATATACACTACCTGAAACAAAAGAAGTGAAGCATCCAAAAGGGCAGGAGGGTACGAGAGGGTATCTGATATTTCGGTGATTGCAATATCGAGTGAAATTTACAAAAAACTCGGCAGTAGGATTCCACTTATCAGTATGACGTTGCACCTCCACTGGCCTGGATAAATGCACTGAGTCGTTTAAAGGCCTGTCGTATCCTGAGGCAAGCTCACAAGCAAGTGTTGTAACCTGTCCCTGATAACCTGGATACTGGCTCTAGGACATAGTTGACGTCCAAGCTAGCCTCACATATGTTCTGTTTGGTACAGATCTGAGTATCGTCCTGACCACAGCAGTACCTCAGCACCACGCGAACATATATAGAGACATGTCGCATGTGTGGACGAACATTTTCCTGTTGAAAAATGGCAGAATGATACTGTCACATGAGAGATAACACATGAGGGTCCAGGATGTCAGTGATGTATTACTGTGCCATCAATTTCCCTCAGTCAACCAACCGTGACCTGAAGTCGCCAGGAGTAACAGCTCTGTACCTCTCCAAAACACTGGAAGGATGAGAGCACTTACAAAGTCGCCGCCATAGGCACCGACGATTTTCATCTGTGGTATCGCAGAACCGCGATCCATCGCTTAACACAATGCTACACTATTCAACCGCAATCTATGCTTCCTGGTTACAGCAGCAGCCCAAATACAGCCGTTTGTCGTAATATTTAAGAATCTTCAAAACCGTTTTTTACTAAAAAAAAGAAGACCTTACGGATTAATAGGCTGTTTGTGTTGTGGTGTTAATAGCAGCCTATGCATTGGATGCCTGCTGCTAGTCTCCGACCAATGGTACAGGACGACACTGAATATTGCAGGAAGTCTATTACTTTCTCTCATATGGCAGGTATCGATGTGAAAGACGTTAAGACGTGCTTCATACACAATACAGTGATCCTCCTTTTTGATGGTCAGAAGTAGTCGATCGGAAGCTGGCCTCATGTTCCAATACGGTCCAACATCAAGCAATTGTCGTATCAAAATGCCCTAATATCTGGATATCGCACGATTCAACCGGCCGAATGCAGATCCACAACGAGGTCCATTTCAAACTCTGTCAGGTGCTGATAACACTGTCTAACAAGTACTCAGTATCTCTGTGTTTTTCATCACAAAACATCTGATGCTGTTCATGGCCCTTGTACATTCCACCAGGCCTGGTAACAACACTGAACACAAGCAATAGTAATGCATTCTAGATGCCGTTTTACTCATCACTGAGAATTCCAACCCTAATCATTTACATACCTACCAATAATGTTTACATGCACGAAGTTACATTAACATCCAGCAGTGTCTTCTGTGTGCTTCACGTTTTTGTCAGGCAGTCTGTTTACCTTCCACACAAATAAATGGCTGAATAAGTGTTTAAGGGTTAGATTCAAATGATTTTTAATTAGTTGACATCGTGTCATTATTTCCGTAAAAATTATGTAAACAGGCGCTAAAATCCGACGATGTTCCTTTCTTCCTCAAGCATCCGTAAGGGAACTTTTATACTCCATTTTGTACCCTCAATGATACATCAGCTTAGTTATGTGTTAATTGCATTCGGAACAACTTAAACCACAGCAATATATTAATCAGTTTTTAATTATGTAAAGAGCAATTAGTGTATTAACTAATAATTCAATGAACATATATAATCCTTATTTTAAATCTGTTGTGCCCACGAAATGTCCCTGCACACCCCTTGAGTTAAGGGTAACTTCTGGTGGTACACATACCCCAGTTGTACATCAGTAGAGTTATAGTTCAAGCAGCCAACGGCCTTACCGCAGTGGTAACATCGGTTCCCGTCAGATCACCGAAGTTAAGCGCTGTCAGGCTGGGCTAGCGCTTGTATGGGTGACCATCCGGTCTGCCGAGCGCTGTTGGCAAGCGGGGTGCACTCAGTCCTTGTGAGGCAAACTGAGGAGCTACCTGATTGAAAACTAGCGGCTCCGGCCTCGTAAACTGATATACTGCCGGGAGAGCGGTGTGCTGACCACATGTCACTCCATATCCGCATCCAGTGGCTCTTGTCGGCTGAGGATGACGCGGCGTCCGGTCTGTACCGTTGGGCCTCCAAGGCCTGTTCGGATGTAGTTTAGTTTAGTATAGTTCAAACAATGAAAATACTATAGACTGATTTCACTCAGAAGAATGAGTGGGTAGCTCGTCAACTAAAGCATGAGAAAGTGTTTTCAGTTGAGAGTACGAATAAATGGTTCAGCTGACATACTACAGATTGGTTCACCTGAAAAGATAGGATGAATAATTCAGTCAATACGAAAAACTAAAACGGATTGTATCGACTTTTTTCAACCGATACGTAAAAGTACAGCTGAATGAGGCGATCGTTTTCCAACAACCGACTGAGCCATATGTTTACATTCAGTTATTCCCATCATTACGTGATGGACTTCGGTTTCAATCCAGTGAGTTTGAAGCGCAATGCTTCTATTCTGCAGCTGAGTTTTGATCAATGTGCGTTTAAGAAGAAGAGTTCAAACCACTGTCTTAATTTTCTCACCAGTTCTTATTTGTCTTTTGGGTCGAAAACAGAAGAATAAAAGATTGGATTTTAACGTCCTGTCGACAGCAGTCATTAGGTACTAAATATGGATTACGAAAGGAGGGGGGAAGGGAATCGGCCGTGCGCGATGCAAACGAACCAACCTGGCATTTGCCTGGAGCGATTTAGGAAGATCACGGAAAAACTAAATCTGGAAGGCTAGATGGAGATTTGAACTGTCATCTTTCCAAATCTTAGTCTAGTTCGTTAACCCCTGCACCACCTCGCTCGGTCTTTTCAGTCAAAGCCTGTTGTGAGTGAGGGTAGTGCTCGTGCAATCTTATCAATAAATTGCCAATGAGATTGTTATACTTCACAAGAAATATGGAACTGGGTTGAATGTACTGGGGAGACACACAAGATAGTAACAGGAAATTGACTAGTTAAAGGTTTTCACACCAATTCAAGATTAAGGAGCAAAAAAGGATTTTTATCATACCGTATCCCATACCACTGTTTTATAGAGAGTGAGATTCAGAAAATGTTACTGAAAAATGTCATCGAGCCTGCTGTCATACAGCCCATTTTGATGGTTCTTAAGAAAGTAGATCGTAGTAGGTTGGTGTTGAATTCTAAGCAAATGAAAATGAAACTGATGGATCATCGACGTTAAATGAGCTTTTTCAAAGATTTCGCGGTGTTAGAGTGCTGTTTCTCATTGATTTAGACAAGCTATCGGCAAACAGAGTTGCACCCCTCATGTCGAAAACTAGGAAGCATTTGTGTGTTATGGCTTTCGTTATCTATTTCGCAAGTTGCCCTTTGGAGCGAGAGGCACGTCAGTTCCATTTTAATAGTATTCTTCCAGCAGATTTGAGAATGTGTTGACAATGTGTTGATTGCCAAGCAGAGCTGGATAAAACACGCTGAGGTTTTAGACAGATTGTTGAATGTCTTCAGAGAGTATGGTGTCACTGTGGACATAGAATAGTCAGAGTTTCGTAGAAGTCAGGCGAAATTTCTTAAACACATTGTGACTGCATCGGAGGTTCCACCTAAACCAGATCAAATTGAGGCGATTCACGATTCTCTCGCTCCAGAAACGTGAAAACAGATTCGTGTATTCTTGGAATTAATTAACTTTTATAAAGTATTTATGAATTAGAACATTTTGGCTACACCATGACTGTATGCATTGATGGCTAGAACGCTTCTTCGGATTGCACAGGCAGTGTTTGAGGATGTGAAAGAGATTCTTCTGAAGCCTCCTCACCTGTCATATTCTGTTTTGAATATAGATTTTTGTCTAAGATCAAACAGTTCTAAGATCAATCTTGATGCAGAGCTCTTCCAATAATATGCATTAGATGGAGTTATGAAGTGCAATACTGTTGCTTTTATGAGTCAGCTGCTCATTAAGTGTGAACACAACTATTCAGTCTCTGAGCCCTGCCTGTTGTATGGGCATTTGTGAAGTTCAGGCGTTATTTATTTGGTCGAGTGCCAAGGTCTATATAGTATAGAATTTTTGATAAGTGCAAAGTTGACCTCTTTTGTTTATCCAGGTGGGTGTGTATTTACAAGAGTTCAGCTTCTCACTGATTTACACTTCTGGTAAAGATAATGTCATCACTGCTGCTCTTTCATGATCTCCTATAGAGTTGAGTAATAGGACCGAGGATGCTCATAAGCATTTGATTATTTCCGTGTGTGTTCACTTCAGCATAATGCACAAAAAATCCAGATAAAGATCCATCATTGAGATAGGTGACTATGAAGTTGAGAGAACAAGATAATGTTAAATTAAATATATTTACTTGGTTAGAGATGGGACTTTGTTTTGGACAGAAATGAAAATAATTGACACTGGGTTATTTGTCCTTCTAACAAATTAATCAACAAATTGATTTGGCACATGCATTTGAGTTAGGCACACTTTAGGTGAAGGAAATGTATTCACAAACTGCATGAGACGTGTTGGTTTCTGAACATGGCCAACTGTATCCATAAAGATTCAGCTTCATGCAGACCTTACTAAATAGTGAAACTGTCAACAATGCATTTACTTCCTATCATTCCACCGAGCTTCAGAGAGTTTGCGGCCATACATTTTTTTATTCCCTTCCAAGAATAAGGCAACATCAGTCTTATGTTTTTGTTGTTGCTGAGTTGGTTTCCAAGTATGTATAACTCAAGCTATTGAGGAGAGTCAGTCTGTTTTACAAGTGTTTCTAACTCACTTTCTTTATAAAACTACTCATGTTCAAAAAGTTATCTTCGACATTGTCCACAGTTTAGATCAGTAGTTTGTAAGCTTGCTTTGCGCAGCATAAGAATAAAGTCAATTTACATTTCATCTTACCATGGAACATCTAATACATCTGAGTGTCTCATGAACGAGCTTGGTAAATTATGTAGACTTTATTGCCAGAGGTGTCACAAATCGTGGAACTCATACATACACCCATTTCAAAATATAATAAATGAATTGCCAAACGATTCTACATCCTCAGCACCTGTATTAGTTCTGAGAAATCAGCTTCCACCGGACGAGATGTGGAAGAATGTACCACTACCAGCTTCTGGCAGACAGAGATGTGGTGATGAAGCAAAATTAGGTTTGGAAAACATCAGGAAGGGCGTTATGAGGGGCAAGACAAATGACAAAGGAAAGAGGGGTCCATGAAGTCATTCAGAGTAGAGGAGACGGTGCTAAAAATGTCATGTCGCATATACGATACAGCAAATGGGCGTTCACTTATACATGTGTTCTTTCCAGTACACTTAGGACCGAATATGGTGGAACATGAGTTTCACCCAAGCTCAGTTGCAACCGAGATTCCTAGGCGTAAGAGATCTCACGGAAATCATCACATCTGCAACATCAAGAGATTCAGGTAAAAAAGCTGTACAGATCTACATCTTACATTATGTAAGACTTTTGGATTACATTTGGTGTGATATCTGTTGTCTCCCCTTTTTTTATATATTTGCAGATCAATGAAACAAGGTCAACAAACTGACCTTATAAGAGGTTCACGTATGTTTACGACTGAATAAGGAATTCTGGAGAGACTTGTGTAAATGTAAAGGATGAAAATTAGATGGAAGGACAAGAAGATGAACGGAGAAAGTGTTAAAATCACGAAAAACAAATCAATATGAACAGAAAATTAAAGATGATACTCATAAGGAAAATAATCAGTGTAGTATAAGAGAAGAATTACTGAATGATAAATCGGGTGTTAAGGGATATAAGTGCAGATATTGTCACGATTAGTACATTAATATGTACCCACTTCAGTGTGTTAGCTGTTTTTTCTCTGTGTCTAGTAGTCTTCTTGCAAACACATCACATATTTACTACCTGAAGTTGTCTGCATGGTTGTATCTACACATCTAAGTGGACTGTTAAGATTAACATGAGAATCTCAATACATCCTACCATATTTTTATATGTTTGTTATGATGTATTGTGTACCATATTTTTTTAAGTTATTCTACAGGTAAAGTTGAAATTGTAGAAGAGATGCCTAAAAAATTGAAGTAAAAGGGCTGTAGATCATGTCATAAACAGATACAAGTAATGAAACTTGGTACTTATGTTCAACTTAGCTAGGAGTTATGGGTTAACTTAGATTTTATGTGGCGCTAATAATCATATAATCATGTGCAGTGGAGAGAAAGATAAATAATAAGTTCATGGATCCTTGACTGGGTACTTGTACCATGAATTTTATTTGTTGTTAGTAGAAATACAATAGGACTTATGATCCAATTTGCCCTTAAATAACCTTGATGATGATGTTTGGTTTGTGGGGCGCTCAACTGCGTGGTTATCAGCGCCCGTACAATTTCCCAATCTTTGCTCAGTCCAATTTCGCCACTTTCCTAGATGATGATGAAATGATGAGGACACCACAAACACCCAGTCATTAAATAACCTTAAAAGTAAAAGTGTTAGTGCACTCCATGGGCATGATGCCAACACTGACCTTGAATACATAACATCATTAAATTGGAACTTAGTTCGAAATTTAAAAATCAAAGATGGTATTGTTGGGAAATCCAAAAGCAAGTTGCAGGGCAATTCAGAAAAGTTTTCAAAAATTCAAAAATATCCAAGACAAGTTGCAGCCCCTCTCCTCTACCTGTCATCCCCTCCTCTCTCCACCAATCAGAGCCTGGTACCTTACAGGTCATTAAACTGACACAGCTAATCAAATTGTAATCCCATAGCAGCCATCTTGGCCATGCTCAAAAGTACTGGCCATGCACAAAAGTTTGAACACATTTTGAAATTTTTGTGCCATGTTCATAAGCATTCATCCAAAAGATTTCGTGAAAGGTGTATATTGCTTTATTTCCGCAACGATAAGTACTTTACATGTCAATAAAATAACACAACCAATCAGAACATAGTCATCTTGTCAGTGATCAAAATTATTGACCATGCTCAAAAGTATGGTGACACTGTAAACTTTTTTGTGCCACATTCATAAGTATTTATCAAACAAATTACGTAAAGTGTAAGTTGCAGCATTTCCACATTTTAAAGTACTTTGCAGATCATTAAAATCAGAACAGCCAACCATTTTGTAGCTATCTTGGCCATGCTCAAAAGGCTCTAAGCATTATGATTTTTTGCGGAATGTTCAAAAGTAATTATCTAAAAATTACGTAAATGATGTAATTTTCAATATTTCCACATCTAAAACTACTTTACAGGTCATTAAAGTGAAACAGCTTTAATATTTTTTTGTGTGGTATTCAAAAAATTTAAAAACCTCTCTCACACCGGCCTGATTTAGCTTCACTGACCAGGATAGTAAAAACATGCGTATATTAAGGGAATTTTCATTCACAAAGCAGGCTTATCACATTCACACAGTTCAATACTGTTCTATCCTGATTAAATTGAGCTCAACTTAAATTCCATAAGGCAGTGAAGCAATTTCGAAGTCTCGGTGCGACGAAAATTGTCAGTCGATCTCCTGAAAACATTTGTAATGATTATTAACTTACGGTGATCACATGGGGAAGACCGGAGATCGGCTGGTAAGACCATGTTAGCCTATTTATTTGAACTGGATATCTTGAGCATACAAACCGGCAGGTTCGTCCAGTGTAAATCAGACGTTCCCCACTGATCCCGTGCAACATAGCGTAGTAAGCAGCCACTGTCAATAATTATCAGTTAAATATTACGCGAACACACTTACTTTAGTTTATTTCATGTATTAAATTCCTTCTCATACAGAATCTCATCAAGATGGCGACTAACTCAACAATACATACATATACACCTTCCTTCTTTCACGGCTAATCGGCAAGATCTCCTTCATTCTTTTCGTAAGAGAAAACATAGATAGCAGAGAAGCTATTCCATGGAGTAAATGGACCTTCCAAGGAATAATAGGGCTTGAAACTACTTTGCATTGATAATCATCGTATATCAAAGTTTAGGAATCGGTAAGATAAGAAGAGATATTTCGAGATATTTACTGAGTTATACAATTTATAAAATTTCTGAAAATATCGCGGAGAGACCGCTGCAAGAGACATTACACAGCCAATCCCAATACTGCCCCAGAGCAGGCATCTTGGCCATGTTCAAAAGCATCCGAGTTATCTGAACTTTTTTCCACCATATTTAAACACATATATTCAAAAATTACATATAACGTCACTTGAGTATGTGGTTAGTTCTATTTCTGTATCATAGATGCTGTAAGACACAAATGTGCCTTAAATTAATTTATTCTCAAGTCTAAATTGTCCTATGATGCTTGTTAAATGTCACAGTGTTCTTTCCAGGTCTAAAACATTTGCAAACAATTCCCAGCAACACAAAAAATACATTGTTTACATCATGTATCACAAAGATTTACACACATAGACAGACACACGCACGCACACACATACTCACACACGCACTTCGTCAAATTTGATAGCTGAAACATGACTGTGGTTTCTCAAATAAAGTGCCACAATGCCATTACCTTGAACAGCCTTAAACTACTACCTTTGAACAACAAACCATACTAAAGACGATGTGCTTTTTTGAAAACACTAATATATTACATAACTTAAAATACAAGTTTGCGTAATACCTAAGAGCAACTTTATAAGCCATTAAATGCGAAATGCTTATTTTCAACAAGAGAAGACCAAGGACGTTGGTGATACAACAAGACAGAGATGAAACATGGCCTAAGATAAAGATGAGTAACTCGAAAATACAATCTTTTTAAACTGAAATAAAATAATAAAATGTAACCACCTTCAGCGTTTTGAATTATTTATATATTTTTTTTAATTTTCTGCCACATTACTTTTTTATTTTCCCGCCAGTGTCATCTTTGATTTTTAAATTTCCTGCTGCTCACCATATTGGCTTTTTTAATTTCCCACAACTTTCATACTGACGATGTTATATGTTCAAGGTCGTTGTTCTTGTTGATGTTGATGATGATGATGATGATGATGATGATGTTGATGATGATGATGATGATGATGTCATTGCCCCTAGCATTCAGGCAAACTGCCGTAACACTTTCACCTTTCAAGGTTATTTAAGTTCAAAGTACATCTGAAACTCTATATGATTCCTACTATTGTATCTACATAATATGATACCTCTGCTCCACACAGTCATGGATACTGTTTAGTTTTATTTTGTCTGTGATGTGAGGTATATTTTATAATGCCATGTGATTAGGTTACTATTTGCGGTTTCATATACCAAACCTTTTATTGTTACGAATTTAAAATGCTTGATAAATCAGAAACAGAATGGAATAACTAATTGTGTCTATAATAGGAGGTCAAACTTTGCGAGATTACATACATTAATGAAGCACACGTATATGTGCGAAGCATCTCCAGAAAGTAAGTACCATTTTGAAATAAAAAGGAAAAAACTCACAAAAACATTTTAACAGAAATTTAAGTTTACAGGAAAGAGCATTTCTTAATTTATTTTTCTAGATTGTTGCCACCATTGTTCAGACAATTGTCATAGCTGGAAACAAACTTTCTGTTCCTCTAATACAGCCACTGCTGAACACCATTTTTTTGCCTCATCATCGCTGTCAAAGTGGCTTTTTTTTTTTTTAATGACGCTTCAAGTTGAGGAACATGTGGTAGTCAGAAGGTGCGAGATCGGGCTGTACGGCAGGCAGTCGAACTGCTCCCAAACGAATTGTTGAATAAAGTTTTGGATGACACTAGCAGAATGAGGACGTGTGTTGTCATGAAGCAACAGAATGCCTTGACTGAGCACTTCACTCTTTTTGTTTTGTATTGTGCACCGAAGTTTTCTCAGTGTTTCACAGTAACGTACTGCACTGACTGTTTCACATCTGGGTAGGAACTCAACAAGCAGACTGCCATGTCTGTCCAAGAAAACAGTGCATACTTTTTATGCTGACGAAGTTGTTTCGAATTTTTGGACTGGAGCAAAGGGATCGTGAGTGCCTCCATTTCAGTGTCTGGTGTTTTAATTCTGAATTGAAATTAGAAACCAAAGTTGCATCACCGGTCACAGTTCTGTCTAAGAATTCGTCACCCTCATCACTGTATCAGGTAATAAATGTCAAATCACTGCCAAGTCCCTTAATTTTGTAGGGATTCGTAAGCATTTTCACAACCCAACGGGAACACTATTTATGAAAATTTAAGCGATTTGTGACAATCTCATGCAAAACAGTTTTCTGAAATTTTTGGAAACTGATCTCAACCGTCTGTTTATATGAATTTTCTGATTCACTTTCTCAGCCAAATAATCATTGTCAGTAAAAGGCCGCCCACTCTGTGCTTCGTCCATCATTTCTCCCTTCTCACCATTCCATCCCCTCATCAGTCTCTACAGGTTGACGATGAATTTCAGTTGGCTTAACATTCTTTGCATTCAAAAGTCATATTACAGAACGCGCTTTACAGTTGGCGGAATCAGAGATTGGCTTAAACATTTTGGACGACCAATAACAAATGTAAACATAACACAATCCAGCTATAATGGCGTCAGTGGAAAAATAATGAACCAGAGAGGTGAATGCGAATGTGTGTAACTGCGACACTAGTGCTATAGTGGCAGAATAATGAAATGGCACTAACATTCTATAAACGCCTTGTATGTTTTGACGTGTCATGAAAGGCCAATCAATTAATTTTCCTTGAAAATTTCCATGTAACAATCCATGGGGTGGACGGCATGATCAAAGCTGAGACTCACTGCACGAAGCATTGGCTGACTGATCAACTATTGGCTGGAGTCACAAATGACCGACTTTCATCGAGTGCACAGAGGACATTGGTGTTGCCGAGCAGAATGACACCCACTCCATCCTAGTGATGGAACCATTCTACTGTCCAGATGAGGTGCTAGCTGTATGATTGGCGCAAACGGAGGAGGTGAGGTCTTGGATCCCTCCAATAGATTCAGTAAGTCTGCTGTATCTGGAGCACGTCACGAACTGTCCGTCAAACGTCGGCATGGGTAACCACTACTGTGCATCAACAACGAACATCCGAAAGGTTCCACGTTCCACTCTGTACCACAGAGGCCAAATGAGATATTTTGGTATGCGTTCCACATTAATTTTAGGGAAAACTCATGAGTGATTTGTAAACTTGACATTCACAGAATGAATATGAAATAATTATGGAAAAATAAGTCAAACCTTAGTTATATGCACTATATTATCACAAACTTCTAACAATGAAAGAAACAAAGTGATTTGATGTATCTTGTCATAAATGTCTTCTAATAACGTTATATGTCCTGTTATTAATTTTATAATGTTTCCTGATGAATTTGGAAAAAAATATTTCGTTAAAACGAAGTGTTTTATTTGCTGCTTTTCCCTTACGCCGCTACAAGCTGTCAGATCGCTGTATTGTGCACACTTTTGGACGCTGACTGTGGCACATAAATTTTCTGAGAAAGCGTAAACAATTAACTGAATGAATTACGTTCTGCAGCTGCAAATCACTGCCAATAAATACCACTTCTTTGTATGAAATTAGGTTTCTAATGGGGGAGGGCAATTGGCTGCATTTCGGAAAATTGCTGCCCTCTGAGTACGATGTGAAATGATCTGAGAGATCATCGAAATATACTGTGGAATACATTATAGCAAGGGGCTTTCCAAATACCATATTAGTAGGGAAACCTGAATTTCTGTTCTGATTTTAATGGCTCAAGAAACTATTGATTTAAGTTTTTTTTTTTTTTCAAATCTGAAACCAGTGCTTATATATCTGAGAAAAATCCTTAATTGTACTGCTTGGAGCTAAAAGCCGAAAGCAAACACACTGTTCAATCGTCTGAGAGTTTCTTAATGAATCATTACGTAATTATTTAATGTTTGAACAGTTAACTACGCAAAATTCATTTCAGTCGTCCTTCGACTGTGTATTCATGAGTGTCTGTGACGATAGCGTTAAACATTCGTGGTGAGATTGCGTTTATAATTCGTTTACCTGGACATATATATATTACTGAGTAGGTTGAGAGGTTCCATGCCCTCTTTTGCATGTCGCCTCTCATTTTCATCAATTTTATTAATGTTCTATGTCATTGCACGGTACTAACAGACCGAATAAGGTTATGGTAATGTGAGTATTTGTACTGAGAGCTCAAAAAATACTTTTCGCTTGATTCCTAAACATGTTGGGTTAGTTCACTGGATGGCCTGTGCGAGGCGAGCATAGGAGGACGCGGCATACTGCGTTTCCGGTTTGGGGCTGCACTTCCCTGAATTCTGAGGAGTTCGTACAATAGGATTACACGCCTGGCGGAACGACTGACGTCGGTCGAGTTTCGCCTATTGTATGCAGGGCGAAACGACCTGCGAGACGTCTGAGCGTCGCCGCAGTTTATGTGTTTACCGTCCCGGCGGTCCGGAACGAAGATTCCTAGCACCAACTGACCGCATTCGCTATTGGCGCGAATGATGTTGTGAGACAGTGTGGGGGAATTGAGGAATCCGAACTGAATGCTGATTCGCAGTTTTCGAGAAGAGTAGGGAGTAGAGCAATGTTGGCTTCGCTCTTGCGTTGCGCAGGCAGGGAATTGGGGATCTGATCTTCGTCGGAGTCGGACGGTCTTGCGACTTGGTCGCTCTTTTTCGGAAGAACTTCGAATTCTCGGACAGCCTTCGTGGCCAGGGGTTGACACAGAGTTGCTGCACGGCAGAAGTCGGCGCCTACATCATCAGTACGCTGCTCACCGACGACGTGCTGCAGATTTCAGTACTGGTACAGTATTTTGCGGCTCTGGCATTGTAGGACCTTATCAGTTTTATACTGAATCCCTCAGCAGCACGCGCGCTCGCTTTGCTACAAGTCCACCTTACTTGTATCTCCATGTGATCCCGTTTGAGCTCTCACTAATAATTGCAATACTGCTATATAGTCGGGAGATTAATATTTGATTCATTAGGACCTCCAGCCATTATCGTCAATCTATTGCATTACAGAGAGTAAGAGCCCCATGTTCTCGAGCCATCTCTTATGCTCATAATATTTCAGTATACCTTATCCTTTAACCCACTGTCTGTGTCGATAATCATGTACATTTATGTTCTGATGTATAATAAATCTCATTGTAATATTTAATCCGCATATCATTTCATAGATATATGTAGAATCCCATTTCCTGTTGTTTATTATGATAAAATTCTCTTTTTTCTAAGTAGATCACGATTTTTATTAAATTATTGTGAGTGTGCACTCCTTATTTTACCAACCAGCAGGGTTCACCATCATTTTGTTCCGTTAGCGTTGCGCACATAATCAATTAGGTGTTATGTAAGGAGGGGGTCGAGTGCATGTCCAGTTCTCATGCAAAATTCGTCTGAATTAAAGAGGCACCTCGCAAGCTTAATAGTTCAGGGCTTCATTTGACTGCCTAAGGTATTAGTTCTGTTTTCAACACACGCACACACCTTACAACCTATAGTGCTCGTTTGTGCAATTCCTGATGCCAGAAACAGAAACACTGAGTAGATCAGTGTAGCTCAGAGTCCTGCCCTGAACCACAGTGCAGCTTGCCATTTTCTAAATACATATATATCATTTACAGAGGTGAAAAGAACGATTTTGACAGAAAGAATGTCAGGATCTACTGAGGATAGAAGACTGGGCATTTAGGCTCGCAGCTTGACGCTTACCCACTGATCCACCTAGCCTGACTGCTGTTGCCCTGTCGTTGTCGCTTCTCGACATACTCCTGCCGGCTTGCTGCGGTCGCGGTCCAGTGATTACCTGCACGAGCGAGCTGAGCCTCTCGAGGGAGCTCTGCGTGGCGAGGCAGACGGGCCAGGTCGCGGACAGCTCGGCGAAGCGGTCCCCGGGCACCAGCGAGTCCACCACCTGGTAGAGGCGGCGCGCGTCCCAGCGGGCCAGCCGCAGGTCCCGGAACGGCGACGCCGCGGGCGTGGGCGGGCACGACGCCTCCGCCACCGCCGCCGCCTCCTCCACCCCCCTGCGCGGTAACAGCAGCGCTGCAGTCCTCCTGGACTGAGAATGTCGTCCGCAAGGCGCAGAGACCCTGGTCACCAATGTCCATAATACCTTCATATATGACACGATCTTACAGACTATCCTGAGAAATGGATACTTCTGAAGGAAAACACCTTGTTCCTCAAAAATTTACCAAACAGCACTTGTCTGAAATATAATTCTCTGTTGCACAGAAGATAATTTGTACATCCGCACATGTTATGAAAATGGTTTTGTGTGTATATACACTACTGGCCATTAAAATTGCTACACCACGAAGATGACCTGCTACAGACGCGAAATTTAACCGACAGGAAGAACATGCTGTGACATGCAAATGATTAGCTTTTCAGAGAATTCACACAAGGTTGACGCCGGTGGCGACACCTACAACGTGCTCACATGAGGAAAGTTTCCAACCGATTTCTCATACACAAACAGCAGTCGACCGGCGTTGCCTGATGAAACATTGTTGTGATGCATCGTGTAAGGAGGAGAAATGCGTACCATCACGTTTCCGACTTTGATAAAGGTCGGATTGTAGCCTATTGCGATTGCGGTTTATCGTATCGCGACATTGCTGCTCGCGTTTGACGCGTTCCAATGACTGTTAGCAGAATATGGAATCGGAGGGTTCAGGAGGGTAATACGGAACGCAGTGCTGGATCCCACCGGCCTCATATCACTAGCAGTCGAGATGACAGGCATCTTATCCGCATGGCTGTAACGGATCGTGCAGCCACGTCTCGATCCCTGAGTCAACAGATGGGGACGTTTGCAAGACAACAACCATCTGCACGAATAGTTCGACGACGTTTGCAGGAGCATGGACTACCAGCTCGGAGACCATGGCTGCGGTTACCCTTGACGCTGCATCACAGATAGGAGCGCCTGCGATGGTGTACTCAACGACGAACCTGGGTGCACGAATGGCAAAACGTCATTTTTTCGGATGAATCCAGGTTCTGTTTACAGCATCATGATGGTCGCATCCGTGTATGGCGATATCGCGGTGAACGCACTTTGGAAGCGCGTATTCGTCATCGCCATACTGGCGTATCACCCAGCGTGATGGTATGGGGTGCCATTGGTTACACGTCTCGGTCACCTCTTGTGCACATTGACGGCACTTTGAACAGTGGACGTTACATTTCAGATGTGTTACGACCCGTGGCTCTACCCTTCATTCGATCCCTGCAAGCCGGCCGGAGTGGCCAGCGGTTCTAGGCGCTACAGTCTGGAGCCGCGCGACCACTACGGTCGCAGGTTCGAATCCTGCCTCGGGCATGGATGTGTGTGATGTCCTTAGGTTAGTTAGGTTTAAGTAGTTCTAAGTTGTAGGGGACTGATGACCTCAGAAGTTAAGTCCCATAGTGCTCAGAGCCATTTGAACCATTTTTTGATCCCTGCAAAAACCTACATTTCAGCAGGATAATGCACGACGGCATGTTGCAGGTCCTGTACGGGTCTTTCTGTATACAGAAAATGTTCGACTGCTGCCCTGGCCAACACATTATCCAGATCTCTCACCAACTTAAAACGTCTGGTCAATGGTGGCCGAGCAACTGGCTCGTCACAATACGCCAGTCACTACTCTTGATGAACTGTGGTATCGTATTGAAGCTGCATGGGCAGCTGTACCTGTACACGCCATCCAAGCTCTGTTTGACTCAATGCCCGGGTGTATCAATGCCGTTATTACGGCCAGAGGTGGTTGTTATGGGTACTGATTTCTTAGGATCTATGCACCCAAATTGCGTGAAAATGTAATTACATTTCATTTCTAGTATAATATATGTGTCCATTGAAAACCCATTTATCATATGCATTTCTTCTTGGTGTAGCAATTTTAATGGCTAGTAGTTTACATATATTCCACATCTCCTCATAAACCACGAGATCGATCGCAACCACACTTCGTACACATATCACTCAAAGTCTGGAAAGAATCGCTGTCGAGGTAAGAACCACCTACCTATCAAAGAGGTGGGGCTGGGTGAAGAAAAGCAGTATAGCCCACAATGTGCGAATGTCCATACTTTAATCATATATCATTTGAGAATGACAGCACTTATCGACTTATAACAAATTTTACACATGATTTCAAACCTTTAAGAAAACTTTTTCTCTGCAATGCCCCCCACATAATGATCAAAGGAAAAAAGTTAATCGCTTACTATATTTTCGCTGACCATCCAGTAAAATTATCACATGAAGCACGACGTTTTAGTTTATTACTACTTTACTACTGACTGTATTCGTGAAATATTTTGCAGACAGTATTGATATATAAAACTGAATGTGCAAGAAAAATTGTATCATTGTACTACACATAGTACAGAAGATACGACGTCATAAACATCGAACAGACGATTGGAGAAAGGAAAGAGAAGAAATTTGAGAGTGGGGAGGATAGGCCGAATGAACAAAGTGTGGGGAGAGAAGCTGATGGACAAAGAGAGAGGGGGGGGGGAGGAGTTGGAATTAGAGGCAAGAGGAGTGCACAGACAGAAGCGGAAGGAGAAGACGGATTGACAAAAGGTAGGGGAAGGAGATGGACAGAGAGATGGACAGGAGGAGATGAACAGAGAATGGGTGGTAGAGGGGGTGGACGGAGAGAGGGGGTGGAGATGGACAGAGAGGGGGTAAAGAATGAGATGGAGAGGTGAAGGAGAAGATGGACTAATAGAAAACTGGAAAAAATACATACATTGGCAACATCGCATAGTCAGCTAGTAGTAGATAAAGGGAACAGGTACATTTCGTCTTCCTCAAGTTCCAAAAATAGACTAAAATACAGATTACACCGTCAGATATGTAGCATCTTTGGTTGCATTATGATCGCAGTCAATTATTTCACGATCAGATCTATGGACTGAATGACTGTGATCATAAAACAGCCAAAATGAATTGACTTTTAATAACACTATGATTCCTCAACAGCTCCAGATTTAGAAGAAATTATATTCTCATTTAAATACAACCATGTAGCCGGCGAGAATGGAATTAAGGCAGAATTATAGAAAGCCCTAGGCAGATATGACGTTCTTGAACTAAAAAATATAATACACAGACAAAAAAAATCGCAACACCAAATGTAGAGTAAAGAAATTTTAAGAATACATTTGTCCAGTTATCATATTCAAGTGATTAACATTGCAAGATCAGAAGTTAATGTAAATGTGAGATAAGCCATTGCAAATGTGAATTTCTCCTACATTAATAACCGACGTAACCGCTAGAACGTTGAATGCAAGCATGCAAACGTGCATGCATTGTGTTGTACAGGTGCTGGATGTCAGTTTGTGGGCTGGAGTTGCACGCGTATTCCACTTGGTCGGTTGGATGACGCTGGAATTGTCGTCCGATTAAGTCCCATACGTTCTCGATTGGAGACATATTTGGTGAGCGAGCAGGCCAAGGCAACATGTCGATACTCTATACAGCATTTTCGGTTACAACTGCGGTATATGAGCGAGCCTACGGTCGCAGGTTCGAATCCTGCCTAGGGCATCGATGTTTGTGATGTCCTTAAGTTAGTTAGGTTTAAGTAGTTCTAAGTTCTAGGGGACTGATGACCACAGATGTTAAGTCCCATAGTGCTCAGAGCCATTTGAACCATTTTTATGAGCGAGCCTTATCCTCGTGGAAAACACCTCCTGGAATGTTGTTCAAGAATGGCAGCATAACAGGTCGAAACATCAGATTGACGTAAAAATTTACAGTCAGGGCGCCTGGGATAACCACGAAACTATTCCTCCTGTCATACGAAATTGCAGCCCAGACCATAGCTCCAGGTGTAGGGCCAGTGTCTCTAGACTGAACTGCAGGCCCACAACTGGCCTACTTCTGACCAACAGACGCCCATCACTGGCACCGAAGCAGAACCAGTTTTCAACAGAAAAAGGAACAGATCTCCACGTGCTCTACCATAAGCTATTGCTTGCTAATTGTGGTGTTTGGGGTCAGTGGAAAGCATGCTACGAGGCGCCTGGCTCTGAGCTGTACGTTGTGTCACTGTGGAGCCAACTGCTGCTGAAATTGCTGCTGCTGATGCAGTGCGATGCGCCAAAGCCCGGGCTCCTTGCGGCCGTACATTCTCGTGATCACCGCTAGTACATTTACAGTGGATAGCAACATCGCAAAAGAAACATTCAGGTTTTCGTAGCCCTATTGCACGACGTCGTTGAAACTCAGTGAGGTGTTGATAATGTTGTCTTTGTCGCCTTAAAAGGCATTCTTGACTGAGATCGTCTCATCACGTCCAACCACAAAGATAACTAACGCTCTCGACCGTCACAACCTCTATTTTCAGCAAACTCATTTGCATCCTCATACAGGCCCTACTAGCGCCATTCTTATGTGACTGATGCGAAATCAGAAGACATCATCTTTTATAAGTAAAAACACGCCTACCAACTTGAGTTTACGTCGCTCAACTCCTTCTTGGTGTTTCGATTTGCATCCTCATACAGGCCCTACTAGCGCCATTCTTATGTGACTGATGCGAAATCAGAAGACATCATCTTTTATAAGTAAAAACACGCCTACCAACTTGAGTTTACGTCGCTCAACTCCTTCTTGGTGTTTCGATTTGCATCCTCATACAGGCCCTATTAGCGCCATTCTTATGTGACTGATGCGAAATCAGAAGACATCATCTTTTATAAGTAAAAACACGCCTACCAACTTGAGTTTACGTCGCTCAACTCCTTCTTGGTGTTTCGATTTGCATCCTCATACAGGCCCTACTAGCGTCATTCTTATGTGACTGATGCGAAATCAGAAGACATCATCTTTTATAAGTAAAAACACGCCTACCAACTTGAGTTTACGTCGCTCAACTCCTTCTTGGTGTTTCGATTTTTTTCCATTGGTGTAGATAAAATCTGGGAGAAAGAAGAAATACAAGAACACAGGAAAACAGTCAATGTATACCCAACCCATGTGTACGTGTCAGACTAAGAAAAAACTAAATTGCACTTTATTATTTTCGCCATTTGCCCCTGTCGTCTATGAACCAAGGGGGAAACAGCTGCCTCGGTGCCGGTTTGGATAGCGTCATTTTGCCACGCGTGATATATTGTAAACACAGCGGCATGCGAATAGTTTACAAACTTAGCCGTTTCGGAAATGCTTTCACCCTTGGCCCGGAAGCCAATAGTCATGTCCATTTTGACGTCAGATAAATCGCTCAATTTCCGCATTTCGACAACGACTGCACTGTTTTCCTTATTCCCCAACAAAATTTATATACTCTCCGCTGCTAGTGACGCCACGTGCCGCCTGTGTGAGGTTACTGCACGTTCTCGTCCACATAGGCGATGGTCTCATTAATGTCTCTGGACAGTGTAGCTATAGAGGCATATTGTTTTTGCGAGTGATAAAAAAAAATAAAAATAAAAAAAATCTAATACACTGTTCAATCGCGCAAAATCCATCTAGAGTCACAATTAGGGGAATATCGAGGTTTATTTCGAAATAACAGATCATGTAGCTGACATATGGAATCTAAAATCTTTTCTGCAAATGAGGCAACCAAGGAACAAAGATACAACATTAAAACGTAAATTTCGTTTTCTGTACTTGTAAATTGTCTTTGGATGCACCATACCATGGATGTTACAAGTACTGTTGTACGGTTCATTTAACCTTTGGCGCTGTCAATGTCACCATTTACTACTGTACTTAAACGTGCTTCAAACGTAAGTACTATAGTACAGCCAGTTTAATCTTTAGTGCTATCAACTAGCTTTAAACGTAAGTCACCATACTGCAAATAGAATATGTACTTAACGTACCGTTAATTTAAGTTTTCTGTGTTATCTCAGTTTTTATCTTTTATAGTGTACTTTCTGATAATACTCTTGTTCATGTGAAGAGTGAAACAGGTAAATAGTAATTACTAAGTGTGTCTTGTGACTGTTCTCAAAAACTCATTTGCCTTTTATTGTTGTGAACACCAAAACGGAAGTACCCAGCTTAATGTTGACGATATACAAAGAACGCTATGCTCACTCCAGAGACATTTCTAATCTGTGGTCGTAAAAAGATACTGCCTGGCAGGAATTAGAAACGAGTATCGCGCCTTATCAGTGACCAGGAATTGTTGCAGTCAGTAAACGGAGCTCGATGTCAACCAGTTTCCGTCCAAGCGTCGTGAAGGTAATCGTGTGTGTGAGACACTATAGCATACTACGTAATACCATAGCACAGCACTTCTATTGAAATATTTGATTCCATTCCCTTTCACGAATGTAGTTTCTTTTTATGTACGATCAGTTTCACTATAGTCTAAGAATTATAAAATAAACGTGGCAAATGGATATGTTATAAACGCAATACTGACTAAAATAGTTAAAAACAATTTTACTACATCTGCATAGTAGACACTGGGGCAATGTTTGGGGTTTTATATATATCGATCCATTGAAAATGTATGAGTAGCTACAAGAAATCTTTGAAGTGCAAACGCTCTCTGACAACAGCAACAACAATAATAAGAGGTGGAGTAGCTGTGGGTGAGAAAGGGCGCAAGTGTTGTTGTTCTGGCGCAGCATATATATGAGCAGCAATTTACTGCGTTTGCGAGAGACACTACAAGTTCCAAGAACCGCAGTACACTGGTGACACAATGATCTTTCAAGAGCAGTACTTGCCACAGCAGGTATAATGAATATTTTCAACTGGAGACGAGGCATTGTATTTCAGCTGCATTGTAATGTAACTTCAGCCAACGATCTTATGCTTCTAAAATATAAGAAGGAATCACTTTATACTTTTAGCTCTGTAAATGGTTTACCTATGTTTTGGGTGATTTTTGACAATGTTATATTCATGTGAACTTTAATTTAAATCTCATAGTCGTCATTACCCCAGGTCATCATTACCTGTAACACGATCCATGTCCTACTACCCTGTGTTTCTAGTGTCATATTATCAATGAAAATTTTTATTAATGTTAAGGAGAATAACGTTGCTAAAATAATTAAAGTTCTTCTGGAGAAAAAAGTTCATATCATTGCTAATTAATTTCAGACGCTAAATAAGATTGAGCTACAACAATATTTTTAATATGCAATAATAACTTATATCATATTTTTTACAGTTCACGGTGATCGCTACTATGCCCAATATTTTTGCAAATATTACCAACCCAGGCTTAGTCCATAATAGCAAATATACAATGGAGACTGTACTGCATGAACCATTTTGTAAACTTCCTTATCAAACATGACTGCTTAAGAAAGAATAGGCACAAAAGGAACTAGACAATGGAAGAATGAGTAATCACTGAAACATTTAAAAGCTAATTCAATAAAACAGTAATTACTAAAGACAAAAATGAGGACAGATTTACAAGGGTGATAGACGCACAGACTCTAAACAAAGTAGATTGTCTTGCATTTGCAAATGACATGCCATGTATTACAGAATCACTTTATAATGCACACGAACAAATCACAGAGCTACAACGTCAAGCAGCAAAAGTGGATTTAAAAATACCAGTTGAAAAAACAGAAGTTCATGACAAAGATCAGTAATACACCTCAAAAGCTTAAAATGAATAACACTGCACTATCTAAAGTAAAGTGAATTAAAAATAACTTGGAGAACTGATGTCAGACAACTTGAAGGAAAAGACAGCAACAGCGAACAGCAATAGCGATTAGAGCACATAAAATGTATAGGATCTTTCAGATAACAAGAAACATCTACACTAGAAAATCTTTATCCTGGAACACAAAACTGGAACACTAAGGAATAGTGGAAAGATCAGAAATACTCTATCCAGCAGAAACTCTTAAACTAGCTTCAAAGGGAGAGCTTGAAAAATTATAAGAAAATGAAAGAAGAACCCTAAAAATCAGCAGTGAACCAGAGTACAGATTACGACGTAATATATAGAACTATACCTGGAAGTTGAAAACGTAACAGAGAAGTGAGAGATTTAAGTTCTATGGACACACTTGCACGATGAATAATGACACAATAACCAAACAGATATTTAACTTACTAAATCATTGCAAATCCCCAAAATCACATGGCTGAGAGGAGTAGGAAGAGATATAGAAAATGAAGGAGTCGACTTAGGTGAAATAAAAAATAAACACTTTTTCAAAGAAGCAGTAGGTAAAGGGGTCTCCTAGGAAAGAAAAAATCAAGAACTGGAAGATAGTGGACACAAGAAGAGGAGTAACAACTTACTCAAAGGAAGAAAGAAGTGTGGGCCCAGAGGAAACTACAAACAAAAACAAAGAAAAAGAAAAAATGTGGATTTATCATGCCCTCCAGAACGGTTATTTTCAATTTTAAAAATGACCATTCAACTCACATTGATAAATGAGGAATAATATTCTTTCACGATAAAGCTAGTATCGTGATCAAGCCCAACAAAGAGGCAAAAACAGAGACAAAAATAAATAAATAACTGGCTCCCATTTAATCCTCTATATATTACCTAAGAAGACCCAGTTCTTTGAATTCTGTACAACGTAGGTTGCATCATCATCATCATCAACAACAACAAAAGGGAACTGGGTACAGAAAACACAAAAAAACTTATGTTCATAATTCCTGAGTGTGAACAAAAGTAAAGTCTACTATTCCGAACGTTACTCTTGCACAAGAATAACTACCTTATGGAACCGAAAACTGACAACACATTCTACTCTATATACAATATTTAAATACAAAATGTCAGTGTATGCTTGGGTCATATTTCTTTGAGTTCATTGTAGATTAATATTAGAGTCTTCCTTATCATAATCGTTTCATAGAGACATAATCTAACGTCAGTCACGCATTTGGCAATTTCTCATTAGTGATTCAGGCCTGTTTTTGTGGCTGCGACTGAAGAGACGTAGAATCACGAGGTCTGAAAGTTGGGGGATGTATTGCGACACAATTCCACTGAATTCCCACTGCTTTCGTAAATCAAAGCTCATTTGCAAGCACTGAATCTATACCTAATCGATTGCTTCAGTGGGCCCTTTGTTAATCATTAAATTTTAGCGTTATGAAAGTTGGTTATGGTCTAATGTAATAGACGCTTTGGGCTACAACATAAATTTGCTTGAAACTATTTGTATGTTTTCATATTGCCCACTTTACATATATTTATTTCATAAGCTTTCTTCGCGTGATTTAAGTTTCACGTTTGGTTTTCCTTTTCGAAATTATCCCCAGCATTACTTACATCAATTGAAAGATAGTTTCGCCTCTTATTCGCAATGATATATGTCTGAGGTTTTCTGTAGCATAATTTCCATGAACTAACCTTGCAGAAACAGGTAACAGAGCACTGCTTTTGACCTTCTGACGTCGTCTTTTTAAGTCGTTCTGAAGTAATTGAGGCATCACAGTCGATACATTAGGTCGAAATACTTGTACAGAAATACTTTGTTTCAAATGAAAGATGATATTTTAATTACTATTTCTTAATTAAATCTTCGGTACTGAAGTTTTAGAAACTGACTTGGCAAAATCGAAATCCATACTCTGACCATTTTGTAGTGATTTTCATTTTTGGAGACTTTAATCTTTCAGCTCCCTTGTCATCCTGGCTTAGCCAGTCTAAACTAATATATAAAGTGGAAAGTTTTTACAAAACTCTCGAAAAGTTCTTGGCTTGTACCCTATGCTCTAATAAATATTCAGATGGACACAGGCTATATATATATATTTTTTAAACAACAATGTACACGTTTTGTCGAAAAGCAATGGCGAAGGTAATGGATAAATTGTGGGTAGGCTTACCTTGTAAATTTTTAAAACAGGCGTTACATGTGTCGCGTCTTCTTTGTAGGAAAGGTGTCAGTCACGATATCTTTATTTCTGATCGCTTTTAAGTCGCTTAACGAGATTATTTTCTATGGCAATTGTGCAGAGAGAGTTTAATCTACAATTTGTCAGTAAATCACGAAGGCCATTTTTTATTCCTTTAAGTGTGCTCATACTTCTTTCAGAAGAAGATGTAGTGACAGCGAATGTAAGAATCGATTTGATGAGCTTCATTACTTCGCCATAAATGTTTTTATCATTGCCCATTATGAATTTAAGAAGGTCTGCAGGTTGGCAAATATTTATCTTTGTCAATATAAATGTTTCCTAACTCATTTTCCAGACTTTCTCTGTTAAATATTTGGTAAGCTGTGAGGGGGCCGTTCAGTTGCATTGTTGGGAAATTTGGTTTATAATTTCCGAACTGATTCGGACTGATTGTTATTAAAAAAACAGTATAAACTAAATATTAGGATCATTGCCAAAACACATTTCCATTTGCACCATCATGTTATCTAAGGCCTCATAAAACAATACCTTAAAGGACTAGAAGTCACGCTCACTGACACTAGCTTCACTGTGAAATTTGTTGTTACAGCTTCCAATACATGAGATCACTGTTTTATCTCAACTCATATCCGTTAACTAACTTGTGGTCTTCTTGATTTCAGCATTGCGGGTACTAATACCACATGCGATTTTATGTTGAAGAAGTGCACAGATATTTGTCAACATACACAAATATTTCTTTATAATGGCAAAGCAGGACAAGGAGGTGAGTTTCATTACGAATGCTAAGCAAGCCAGAAGCGCTCTTGAACGACTCTTCATCATCCGTGGTGATACCTTGAAAAATGTCTTTCAACATATGGTATTTAAGAAATGTCTGAACAGCGCGTGAATTGCAATTCCAGCGTTTAGCATATGTTTGAGGCAATCTGAATACTTTACTTTCTAAGAGTTGAGTTACCTTTGAGGGACTGCTAAAAAGTGAATGGAATGGTACAAGACTGTATATGAAAAACCTTACTGCTTTCATATTTTTAGGACAATGTAAAAGCACCAGTCTAAGTTTATGAACGTAACTGTGAGAAAGTATAGCTCATGGACATTTTTACTGACCAAAATTTTTGACATCTCCATGTTTACGTGCCATTAACGAGGCTCCATCGTATGTTAGACTCACTATTTTGTCAGGAACTAACAAAACACCATGTGTGTTGTATACAATTTCTGATCAATCCTGAGCAATTTTGTCAACATTTCAAAAACCCATAACTCTTTCTATGGGAACGTATTGTGTACAAAACCTGAGAAGAATTCTCATTTGTAACTTACAAGAAATATCCAGGGTTACGTCTGCTTGCACTCCAATAAATTCAATTGACGGTAACTCTTCATTACTGCAATCACTGACATCGGTAGCCGATTCAATTAATCTGTTTTGAATTGTGTTTGATGTTCCTTTGAACCCCTATGTGTTTTGGAAGTGATCACAAATAAAATTTTCCTGGGAAGGCAAGAGTACAAACAAATCAAGGTAATTCCCTTCATTGGCGGAACATTCATCTTCAAAGTTTGCTCGCCCAAGATACAAAAACATCACAAGTCTCTCATTTAAGAATCGGTTTTGTTTCACAATTGCATCATGTTTTATGACTAGAAGCTTGAATGTTCAGTTCGACCCACCAATTAAAACTCTCTTGTGTCTGAAAGTGCTATGTTGAATTTTGGTGTTTCTCGGTTTCTGTGTAAAAATTTTGTCACAGATACTCCACACATACTCCAAAAGAAGCTGATGTTCTTTTCGAACTCCTGATCCACCAAACAAAATAAATGTATAATAATAAAATTTATTTCTTACAGTGCCACCTATAAGCCAAGGATATTTTGTGTACTAAGAAAACAAATTTTCTGTTTTGTTTCCCATCACCTATTTTAATGTCTAAGAGCGGTGTGAATCGCTTGTCTTTATGCGCTCATTTCACAAGTCGAACTTATAAATCGTTTGTCAATTGATTCACGAAATAACGGCATAAGCCATAATACACTGCAGCGCCAAAGAAACCGGCATAGCCATGAGTATTCAAATACAGAGGTATGTTAACAGGCAGTATACGGCGCTGCGGTCGGCAACACCCGTATAAGACAAGTGCCTGCCGCAGTTGTTAGGTCGGTTACTGCTGCTACGATGTCAAGTTATCAAAATTTAACCGAGTTTGAACGTGGTGGTATTATCGGCGCAAGAGCGATGGACACAGCAACTCCGAGGTAGCGATGAAGTAGGGACTTTCCCGTATGGCCATTTCACGAGTGTACCGTGAATATCAGGAATCCAGTAGCACATCAAACCTCCGACATTGCTGCGGCCGGAAAATGATCCTGCAAGAAAGGAACCAATGACGACAAGAAAATCACTCAACGTGACAGAAGTGTAACCTGGAAATTGCCGCAGATTTAATTGCTGGGCCAACAATAAGTGTCAGGGTGCGAACAATTCAACAGAACATCATCGATATGGGCTTTCGGAGCCGAAGGCCCACTCGTATGCCCTTGATGACTGCACGACACAAAGCTTTACGCCTCGCCTGAGCCCGTCAACACCGACATTGGACTGTTGATGACTGGAAACATGTTGCCTGGTCAGATGAGTCTCGTTTCAAGTTGTACCGAGCGGATGGATGTGTACGGGCATGGAGACAACCTCAAGAATCCATGGACCCCGCAAGTTACACTAGTGGCCATTAAAATTGCTACACCACGAAGATGACCTGCTACAGACGCGAAATTTAACCGACAGGAAGAAGATGTTGTGATGTGCAAATGATTAGCGTTTCAGAGCATTTACACAAGGTTGGCGCCGGTGGCGATACCTACAACGTGCTGACATGCGGGAAGTTTCCAACCGATTTCTCATACACAAACAGCAGTGACCGGCGTTGGCTGGTGAAACGTTGTTGTGATGCCTCGTGTAAGGAGGAGAAATGCGTACCATCACGTTTACGACTTTGATAAATATCGGATTGTAGCCTATCGCGATTGCGGTTTTATCATATCGCGTTGGTCGAGATCCAGTGACTTAGCAGAATATGGAATCGGTGGGTTGAGGAGGGTAATACGGAACGCCCTGCTGTATCCCACAGGCCTCGTATCACTAGTAGTCCAGATGAAAGGCATCTTATCCGCATGGCTGTAACAGATTGTGCAGCCACGTCTCGATCCTTGAGTCTACAGATGGGGACGTTTGCAAGACAACAACCATCTGCACGAACAGATCGACGACGTTTGCAGCAGCATGGACTATCAGCTCGGAGACCATCGCTGCGGTTACCCTTGACGCTGCATCACGGGCAGGAGCGCCTGCGATGATGTACTCAACGACGAACCCGGATGCACGAATGGCAAGACGTCATTTTTTCGGATGAATCCAGGTTCTTTTTACAGCATCATGATGGTCACATAAGTGTTTGGCGACATCGCGGTGAACGCACATTGGAAGCGTGTATTCGTCATCGCCGTACTGGCGTATCACCCGGCGTGATGGTATGGGTTGCCATTGGTTACACGTCTCGGTCACCTCTTGTTCGCATTGACGGCACTTTGAACAGTGGACGTTACATTTCAGATGTTTTACGAGCCGTGGCTCTACCCTTCATTAGATCCCTGAGAAACCCTACAGTTCAGCAGGATAATGCACGACTGCCTTTCTGGATACAGAAAATGTTCGACTGCTGCCCTGGCCAACACATTCTCCAGATCTCTCACCAACTGAAAACTTCTGGTCAATGGTGGCCGGGCAACTGCCTTGTCACAATACGCCAGTCACTACTCTTGGTGAACTGTGATATCGTGTTGAAGCTGCATGGGCAGCTGTACTTGTACACGCCATCCTAGCTCTGTTTCACTCACTGCCCAGGCGTATCAAAGCCGTTATTACGGCCAGAGGTGGTTGTTCTGGGTACTATTTCTCAGGATCTATGTACCCAAATTGCGTGAAAATGTAATCACATGTCAGTTCTAGTATAACACATTTGTCCAATGTGTGCCCGTTTATCATCTGCATTTCTTCTTGGTGTAGCAATTTTAATGGCCAGTAGTGTAGCAGGGGACTGTTCAAGTTGGTGGAGGCTCTGTAATGGTGTTGGGTGTGCAGTTGCAGTTATATGGGACCCCTGATAGGTGCTGTTCAGAAAAGGTCTCCATCCCCTCGTACTCTTATGGATTTATGGACAGCCCTGCAGGATCCATGGTGTCAGTTCCCTCCAGCACTACTTCAGACATTAGTCGAGTCCATGCCACGTCGTGTTGCAGCACTTCTGTGTGCTCGCGGGGGCCCTGCAATATATTTGGCAGGTGTACCAGTTTCTTTGGCTCTTTAGAGTATAAACAGTTAACATGAACCCACGAATTATACAGCTAAAGCAAGTTTTGTTAAACTAGGACTAAACAACAGGCGAAATAGCACGCAATTGCACATCTTAGGCGAGCCTCAATGTCCACTCGTACGACACTCTGACTGCCTGTCGCCCTGCCGGCTGTAGCGTGGCAACTACAGGTTATTTCTACAAGTCTCCACTGAATTGTTACACTGGTAGCGGGCATAATGCAGTAAACTCTCAACTCATGGCCGGAGCGGATGAAACTGTAGTACGTAGAAAACAAACTTTGACTGTTTTGGGAGAGGAGGAGATTAGTGTTTAACGTCACGTAGACAGCGAGGTCATTAGAGACAAATCAGAGCCTCCGGTTAGAGACGGATGGAGAACGAAAGCAGTCGTGCCCTTTTAAAGGAACCATCCCGGCATTTTTAATAAGCGAATTAGGGAAATCACGGAAAACCTAAATCAGGTTTGCCGGATGCGGGTTTGAACCGCCGTCCTCCTGAATGTGAGTCGTCCAGTATACTAACCACTCTCGGTTACGCTGTTTTCAATGGATCCTTACATTCTAACACTAATTGCAAATTCTCTCCAAATTTTTGGATACGCTAACACTCAAAAACTCTGAAGAGCTTCGTTACTGTTAAAACCTACTCCAAGAAAGAAATTTCTTTGCTGTGGTGTGAAAATGAGCTGATCAGTTTACTTTCTCACAGTCATTTTTAACTACGGTAGCTTAAACTGACTGGTAAATCGGGTGGAACCCTACGACTTATCTTAGAAAATAGATCAAGGAAAAGCAAACCTACGTTTCTAGCATTTGTAGACTTAGAGAAAGCTTTCGACAATGTGGACTGAAATATTCTCTTTCAAATTCTTAAGGTGTCAGGGGTAAAATTCAGGGAGCGAAAGGCTATTTACAATTTGTGCAGAAACCAGATGGCAGTTATAAGAGTCGAAGGGCATGAAAGGGAAGCAGTGGTTGGGAAGGGAGTGAGACAGGGTTGTAGCCTATCCCCGATGTTATACAATCTGTATATCGAGCAAGCAGTAAAGGAAACAAAACAAAAATTCTGAGTAGTAATTCAAATCCACAGAGAAGAAATAAAAACTTTGAGGTTCGCCGAAGACATTGTAAGTCTGTCCGAGACAGCAAAGGACCTGGAAGAGCAGCTGAACGGAATGGACAGTGTCTTGAAAGGAGGATATAAGATGAACATCAACAAAAGTAAAACGAGGATAATGGAATGTAGTCAAATTAAATAGGGTGATGCTGTGGGAATTAGATTAAGGAATGAGACGCTTAAAGTAGTAAATGAGTTTTGCTATTTGGGGAGCAAAATAACTGATGATGGTCGAAGTAGAGAGGATATAAAATGTTGACTGGCAACGGCAAGGAAAGCGTTTCTGAAGAAGAGAAATTTGTTAACATCGAGTATAGGTTCAAGTGTCGGGAAGTCGTTTCTGGAAGTATTTGTATGGAGCGTAGCCATGTATGGAAGTGAAACATGGACGATAAATAGTTTGGACAAGAAGAGAATAGAAGCTTTCAAAATGTGGTCCTACAGAAGAATGCTGAAGATTAGATGGGTAGATCACATAACTAATGAAGAGGTATTGAATAGAATTGGAGAGAAGAGAAATTTGTGGCACAACTTGACTAGAAGAAGGGATCGGTTGGTAGGGCATACTCTGAGGCATCAAGGGATCACCAATTTAGCATTGGAGGGCAGCGTGGACGGTAAAAATCGTAGAGGTCGACCAAGAGATGAATACACTAAACAGATTCAGAGGGATGTAGCTTGCAGTAGGTACTGGGAGATGAAGAAGCTTGCACAGGATAGAGTAGCACGGAGAGCTGCATCAAACCAGTCTCTGGACTGAAGACCACAACAACAACAATTCGTATATGGGGTATGAGAGAAAGACGTCTCCAACTTTTGATGTAATGTCATTATTTCGAATAGTTTTAACCTGCGAACGTGTAGCATTACAAAGTTCGGACGATTCACATTGCGCAGTACAATTCTTATCATAATCCGATAAACCATATGTACAGCCTTCGCAATAAACATTTTTTTCATTAAAACCTACTGTGGGGAAGAGAGCAAACAGCACATCGTGGTGTACACAACTTTTGTTTAAAATCATATAAACAGAGTAACAGTGTGTGTATAGGAGAAAAAAATTTGTGTTATTGTGTCAATGTCCTGCAATTTTAGTTAAAATGAACTGCAAGAAGGAAATCGAAACCGAACATTTTCACAGCTACGCAAAGTACTTTCTTTCTTGCAGTCGGTTTTTACAGAAAATGTGTACATCGTTCGTATGTATAGTATAGTATCGAGTAAAAATTTGAAGTAACTCTGTCAAGAACTGTTCCTGATCGTTTTATTCATATTACAAATTGTTTATTACAATTTCGTGTTCCACACCGTCGAAGTGGGTGAAGTCGCAACGAGGAACCGAAATTTGCCTCCTGCCACAGTTCCCAGGGATTCTACAGATCATGACGTATATCCAGTTCTCAATCACATTTAGCAAAAATTATTCCATTCCATGGAAGGGTGGTACAACAACCAGCTTTGAATGTATTTCAGAATAAAAACAGTCTTCATTGCGAAATTGTTTAACGTCAATGACGTTTTTCACCCTTTTGAGGCTTCATCAGATTGTATAAAGGCAGCTGGATGTGGAAGCCATCTGTAATATAGCCACAAATGTTCAAATGTGTGTGAATTCCTAAGGGACCAAACTGATGAGGTCATTGGTCCCTAGACTTACAAACTACTTAAACTAACTTATGCTAAGAACAACACACACACTCGTGCCCGCGCAATCCGTGGCATGGCGGCTCTAACAGCGCGACCACTCCACGCGGCCATGTAGCCATATAAAATGGAAAATGGACGCAACGGCGACTGGATATACAATATAATTTTCCGTTATAAATGGGTGTATGACAGATGTGTTTCATATCCAGCTACTTTTACACAGTCTGATGATGCGACAAGAGGATGAAACGCGTCATTGACGTTAAATAATTTCGCAGCTAAGACTGTTTTTATTCTGAAATACATATTTAGCAATTGAAAAGCGTTAGTACATTATAAACCAGATTTGCATACAAACTGCACAGCCAAGCTGTGCAGCTACTTGAATGAATCGTACTGAAAACTAGCCTTCAGCGCAACACAGCAAATTGTATAAATGATAGTTTACTTCCTAAGACACTTCATAATTCTACCAAAGCAGTCACAGGCACCATAAGAATGACGTCAGGAGCCACCATGAAGAAACAAGCTGCCTGAGAGAAAAGTGGGCGGTTGTGGACAGTTCTGTTGACTTTTCGGTACTGCACTTATACCAGTTACTAGCAGAGTGATGGAAGTTTCAGGTGATTCGATCGTATTGAAGAGGAGCAATATATTTTTGTTTTATGTTGAATACGAACATCTGTAAGTTTTTATTTGTTTCGTTTATAAATTTGAATTCACTTCATACATTACGTGAAGCCATGAACATGCAACATTGGACAAATCAATGAGCACGATATAGTATATGTGAGGTAGTCGTGGATTTGAGAATCTACTGATGTACTCCAAAACAGCGCTCACGCATATGTCTGATACCGACCTTCGCGGGTGTGGGCCAGGGCCGCCCTCGTCGTTGACGAGCTCGAGCACGGGAGGCGGCGGCGGCGGCGGGGGCGGCGCGTCGCGGGAGCGGCAGTCTCCGCCGGCGAGCAGCCGCGCGGCGAGCAGCAGGTTGCAGCCGGCCAGGGCGGCCACGCACAGCGCGCTCAGCGCCCACAGCCGCCGCGGGCGCGCCTGCCACCAGTGCCGCCAACACCGGCAAGCCGCCGCCTGCAACATCGCACCGCACCACTGCTACCAACTGTGTTCCAGTTGCATTTATCTCTACAAGCCTGGCAGTGAGCAATATGTCGCAGCCACCCCAGAGCGGCTACACGTAGCAAATCGGCACCAACGAGGTTAGGAGGAGACAACGAGAGGTCCCCAGCGGTGGTATCGACTTTTTGAAACTATCGATACTATGACGCAGGTTAAGATCCTATATATCACACCCTGCAGCCATTCACTCTGGTGAGCCGTCTTCTGCGAGTAAATGAGAAATAAAATTCAGAATTTTACTTGACGCTCAACCACGTTAAAAACACAGTATCATGTTGACTGGTTGCATGGTGTAAAGGATAGGCTAAGGCCTTCATGTACAAAAGGTCACGCATTTGAATCTCGTCAGATACTTCGATTTCTTTTATTTTTTAATTTTTAACGAGATAATTTGGTCATTATTTTCATTCAGTTAATTTGTTTAAATGTAAATTTTTATTCCTTTGTCACGTTATTTTGATCATCATATCAAATTCTTCATTTGCTCTCATTTATCTTCCTATCTCTCTTTTTCCACTTGAAATGTTCATTCATGTTATTTTAATTAATTTCTTATATTAATTTCGATTTAGTTTGTCTCGTTTTATCATCGTATTTTTTCGTCCATGATATCGTATTTATCGTTTCTATTCCTCCTGTGGTGTGAAATTCGTTTTCCTTATAATCCCTTCTTTCGTTTAAATCTTCATGTGTGTTGCTTTGTGCATACTGCAACAGGAATTTAGGCTATGGTTTAAATGTTAATATAGCGATCATTAAGCAAAAAAAAGCAGTATCTTGCAACAAAAGTAACATTTTTGAAACCTCTGCACAGTCAACATAAATAAATTACTTAGTCTTTGATTTTTTAACCAATACATCGGCATTTTCAAATATTTAAATATTAGAATAGATAAACATAAGTAAATTCACATTCACAAATGACATAAAGACAAAATGAGAAATGATGAAAAAATTCATATTACGATTCAAATGATGTGACAAAGGAAATGAATTAAAAAATTACATTTAAACCAATTAAATGAATAAAAATAATGATTAAAGTCATTTCGATAAAGATTTAAATTTTTAAAAAATTTAAAGCTCCAGATGAGAAACTTTCTCCACGTGAAGGCCTTACAATCTAAATTTCAGCATGTTATCATTTAACATGGTACTACTTTTTTAACACTGTTGAGCGTTACATAAAATTCTGAATTTTTTTCGTCGATTACTCGCAAACGAAGGCCCACCAGGGTCAACGCCTGCAGGGTGTGATACCTGATATCTTAACCTACATCATTGAATAACTAGTTTCGAAAAGTCGATCTCAGTACTACGGACCTCTCCTTGTGGGAACGGCCATTTGCTGAAGCCAAAACAAGGGTTTCTCCATTAAAACCCTGTGTGACAATCGCCCTCTTTACTTAAGGGTCCATTCTCCTCAGTCAGCTTATAAAAAAAGTGATTTTTACGATTTTGATGGAAAAACTAATAAATAGTAAACGTAAACATGGTCTGTAGTAGGCTGTAAAGCGATTTTCATTGAATTGTGCGATTAGCTAATTTTGACTACCTGTCATTGTCAAGCACCTGTAAAGCCTTGGTTCTTGACAATGACAAGTAGTCGAAATTAGCTCATCACACGATTCAATAAAAATCGCATTACAGCCTACTAAGGACCATGTTTACGTTTATTAAACATCTGCAGGCTGTGGATCCCCACAAATATAAAAAAAATTTAAAAACTAATGAAATAATGAACATAAAAGTTTTGTTTGGTGTTTATTGATTCTTGGGCAATATTTTCTGATCTTTTTCAAGAAATTCACTGATTATTAAACTCCCTATCCGATGAGTTAAAGTTACTCTGTGCAAAATGAGAATTGTCTATGACGGAAGTCCCGCTGTTTGAAAATCTTATCTGAAATCAAAAATACATTATATCTCAAATTGACGGAGCAGATTGTGATCACACTAATAAAGACACATTTCTCAAATTTGACTGAATTACTCCTCGGGCATGTCTGCAAGAAGTAATAGGTTATTTTTCATTTTGATTTATTCATTAGCTATTGCAAAAAGCTTGATCAAAACCACACGACAAAACAAAATCTCTGTTTCAGACGTCCGCCATTTTTTGCGAATTTCAAAGAACTGTGCTATTATTCTGTTGCGCAATATCCTATAGATTAAGAAAATTCTATGTTTGATTTTCAGTCTGGAACCACGCGACCGCTACAGTCGCAGGTTCGGATCCTGCCTCGGGCATGGATGTGTGTGATGTTCTTAGGCTAGTTAGGTTTAAGTAATTCTAAGTTCTAGGGGACTGATGACCTCAGATGTTAAGTCCCATAGTGCTCAGAGCCATTTGAACCATTTATGTTTGATTCCAGATAAGATTTGCAGACTGTAGGACTTTCGTCAAAGATATATCTGTTTTTGGACAGTGGAACTTTTAGGTCATTGGATGAGGGGGGGGGGGCGCTTACTTCTGACTGAATTTCTTACAACAAATCAGAAAGTGTTGTCCAAGAATCAATAAGTAATATTCAAAAAGGTTTATGTTGATTGCTTTATTAGCTTTTCCAAAAAAACATGGACATCGCTCACTTTATAGGCTGACTTGAGGGCAATGGACCCTTAAAGTCGTATCTGAATATGTGCTTAGATAAGACATACGCAATTTCGTGGAGGAATATTCTTAATGAGACAGTTGATAACTTAATTTCTCAGTGCAACATTTCATTCGCTACGCGTATACTATATCACCCGCAAGGACAGACGAGCACGTTAAAGCGCTATTTTGGGGAAGAGATAGCTGGCGCCGGATCGAATCTGCCCACATGATTAACAGCGAGGGTCGGTGTGCCGGCTAGTGTGGATATGGTTTTTAGGCGGTTTCCCAGATTTCACTAGGTGAATATCGGGGTGCTATCCAAGCTGCGCCACATTTACACGATTCGCAAATATTTAGAAAACTTCCATTTCCACGTGAATAACACTATACGCTGACAGTTGGTGTACATATATTCCGTCCCTGGGAGTAACAGGCTGGCTACATGTAGGACATCCAGCTATCCTTAAATTAATCATGCCTAGTCCGTTAAAAAAAACGCTGATCCTGTGAGGGTGTGGGACAAAGACACAAGAAAAAGAATAAGCATGACCTGCATCATAGCAAAATAGCAGATCGTTTTAATTTAAACCAAACTGATAGCTGTAATAGTTGACAGTACAAACAGCACAAGAGCCTTACGATCATTTCACTGCCAAAATGTACGATTTTCAGAATGTAAACACTTAAAAGGCACTTTATACTAGAGGAACACGACAACTTCGTATCAAAATTATTGTTTGACCTTAGGTGCAGATAAGCATTACCACTAACATGGAAAGCTTACACTTGATGTCGGTTAAAACTCATCCTTCTCTCTCTCAATAATTTATTCTCTAGTTCGTTCAACACATTATTAATCCTGCAAAACAATACTCCACTGCTTTTTTGAATTACAGTTTCATTTTAGTTTCACAAACAAAACAAACTTTCAATTTATTAACCAGCGTATTTTATCACATACCTATTAAAACTAAATATTCATAACTTCAGTATCATTATCGTTCAGTTGCTTTAATTGTATTTTCTGCATACATATCTCGTTCCCTCTCCTACAACAACAATTAGATTATTGCATTTGAACCTAGGTCCCTGTCCCACAAAGACAATTAGACTCTTGTATTTGCATTTTTTTAGTGTCTGTGAGAAAAGACTTTTAGCACTCTTACTGCCAGATCATACTAGACTGTAATACCAAGTGATTATCAGGTGACTATCGATTTCTCATGTGAGCACTCATGATCAGAAATGAATGGACTTGTGTGGACATACCTATTGCATTACTTATTAAACCAGGAGCTCCACTTTGCCACTACTCATTTATTGCTCTAGAATGTGGCAAGGAATTACCAACTATAACCTTGACATAATCAGATGCTGTCGTAGAATAAAAGTTATGTCTTGATGCAAAGACCAAAACGCTCAGCCACATTTTGTAAGAACGACAGAACATGTCTTGGCGAACTGATGTAACAGTCTTCATTTACACTGGACACATTGTTAAGGACAGAAATTCTCTCTTCACCATTGTAGTTCTTCATCTGCAAGGCCTTATCAAAAGAAACAAATTACTCATAAGATGCTTGAGGCGACATTTTGGCTGCTGAGGGAGCTTTATTTTCGTCCTGTATTGCACCTTTACTTCACACATTGTGTACAACTTTGTCTTGATACGAACGACAGTGACATCAGTTTGAGCACCTGGATTAAGGGGAACGTCGACACCGAAAATAACCAGTTGCACAAAATTAGCATTACATGTCGAAGTTGTAGACACTGAAATATTACTGTATCTCATTGCTACCTATCAGAACCCCTCGGAGAGCATTAAAGATAAACACCAGTCCTAATTGCCCAATTGTAAAGTGATCTGTCTCCTAATTACATACAAAAATAACCACTATTTCAGTATACATATAATTCGAAAAACGATGCTTTGCTGATTAACATTGTTCTTATGTGAGAAACACAATAAAAATGTGAAATTAATACTGTAACTAATGGAAAGAAATGTAGCACATGGTCAGGATGTACCAGTAAACCTATCATTATAAAATTACTACAGCAAATTAAATGGAACATAGAAATAAAGCACGTTAATTGAATCTCCGATATATGTTAGCACTAAAATTCAGGCACTAGTTGATTTGTTATAAACAAACTTAGAAATTTAATTGTTACCTGTAACATAATTAGTCAGAAAATGTTATATTAACTCGTAACTAAGTTGGAAATAGGTTCACCTTGTTCAGCACTGAGATTGTAAATTTTTAGCAATGTGTATCTCATATTAGGTTTAACTTTTAATTGAGATTTTACATAAAATTGTAATTTTCATTGTATGTAATTGTTAACAAAAGTATAAATAGAGGTCACGCAGGCGCCTTGAGGCGCTCGTTTTTTGGTTAGGGTTGCGAGCAAATGTGTTGTAGGCTCACTCGTTTGTTGATTGTTGTGAACTCTGTGTCGTTTGATGTCAACTTTGGGTACATGTGATGTAACCGGTACAGTTCACCAGGCTCGGACACCAGTGTCCTGGATATATATTGGTATTAAAACTGCACTGTACTTTGGAATTTATTTGGGAGTCTTCCGCAATCCTTTTCATAGGCTGCACAGCGACGAGACATGAATCCAGGAATTTTACAAAACCCCGAGAACTAAACAACTCTCAATGTTGGTAGAATTGACGTGAAAACAACAGCGCAGTGACTGGGCATTTCACTCAAACTTAGCTGTTACACCAGCTGCCAACAGCAAAGTAAAACGAGTTTAACATCAAATTGTCAAATTGAAACATCATAATCATTTATCAAAAATCTAGCACAACTTACATTCTAAAAGGAAAAATTGTAAGGCTCCGTCTTTCCTGGTCACTTCGGGCTCAGTTCGAATCGAGATTGATCCGTGAGAGAATTCTACTTCAGTCAATAAGATTCCAGGCCGAAGACATGTCCGGAGGCGGCCCAGACAACAGTGGGATACCAACCTGACTCTCGACCGCCATATGGCCTGACAATCAGGAGTGATGGTCTGCATGTCATTTGTTTTCATAGCAGCGCCCCTTTTGGTTGTCATCTGTGGCACCCTTGCAGCACAGTGGTATGTCTACGATATTCCACGCCTCGTTTTGTTTCCCTTCATGACAACCCATCCTGGGCTTACATTTCAGCAAGATTACGCCCGCCCACACTCAACGAGAGTTTCTACTGCTTGACTTCGTGCTTGCCAAATCCTACCTTGTCCAGGAAGGTCAACAGATTTCATCCCAATTTGGAGTATTGTGAGCAGGGCCCTCCAATCAGCTCGTGATTTTCACTATCTAATGCGCCAATAGGACAGAATTTGGCACGATATCCCTCATGAGAACATTCAACAAATCTGACTATCAATGCCAAGCCGAATTACTGCCTGCATAAGGGCCAGAGGTGGACCAATGCATTACTGACTTACTCAATTTGTGAGGCTCTTTTTCTTGGATAAATTATCCATTGTTTTCTGAAATTCTAATCGTATGTTTGCCTGTACACATACTTCACATCTACCAATTGCCATCCCAATCGAATAATTTCTTTGTGGTCCGTCCTATTTTTTGGCTTAGGATGTATTTCTAAGACCATTTTATTGACAAGCTTTTATGATGTAATACTATTGCTATTCTTATAAAATAATTTATTCAATTCTATTATTTTTTCTTATTCTGGTTCATTTCTTGTGCTCATAAATCAGACCTGGGACTTGGAAATACAACTTGCAGCAGGGAATTATGACTTACAGACTTAATAATGATGAAAACGTATTTTACAAATCTTAGTAATTATTTTCGTAAATGTTTCAGAATCCTGTTTTCCTACTACAGACGGAGGACATATTCTTATCTACAGCTTGAGTATTTCTTTTGCTTGCTGCATCTTCTACAAAGACAAAGCGTCATACAATCTGATCACTGAACATAGCACAAAGCAGCTCGGAAGCACTGTTTGCAATATCACTAAAAACATCAGCCAATAAAACTATACCAAAAACACAAGGATAGCAAGCATTACTATTTATGTCTTTATTACCACAGGAGCACGCGTTCTTCTAACTTATCTCTTCTTTTTCTAAATGGTTTTCATTTTGAAAACTATCATCTGACCACACTTGTAATTTGCGACTAAAGAATACTAATGAAGTTGTTTAAGCCTCTCCACTCCATCTTGCACCGCCTCTGCAGGAGAGTCACTAAGGGCAAGTTAATGCGTGACCAGCTTGTTTTCTACGAAGTGAGTATGTCCCACTATATTCTGAACACACGAACATAGCACGCTTTTTATGACCTGATCAAGATGTTAAATGTTCATACAACAATCAGGAACAAAATTAACCAACATATTTGTGCAGTCAAGCAAACCAAAAGAACGCTACATGATGAAACTACAGAAACTGTGGCACGGAAATAAACAATGTGACGGCACCAATGATAATGCAGTTACTATAAAGAGCTTTGGCACACACAACCAATGCTGCATATGAACAAAATACTTACCAAGCAAACAGCCCTAGATACTTTAAGTTCTGTTTTACATATATACAAGTAGATGTTATGCAGCGACCAGCACTTTCAATATAGGCATAACATTTTTGCATAAAATTCTAGTGCATTCTACCAATTGCACCAGGCATCATAGGAAGCTCAGCAGACGCTGCAAGTGTCTTGGCGAGAAGGGGTTTTTCGTTGGCAACTCATCTCAAGTAACGAGGCTTTTCATGTGTCCCAAAAATGATATCCGGAGGCTTCAGACCCAGGGGAGCGAATTGGCAGTGCAACTGCACCTCCGCTTCCTTTCCAATACCTGAGATATGTGGTATTCAGTACATCACTATCTTGAACAGAAAAGTGTGCAGGTACCCGATCCAGTTGCATCCAACCATACGTACGTAGAAATAGTACATTTTCTTTGCTGAACTTAAGGCGCGTGTGCACTGATTGTTCCTAATATTCCAAAACTTTCACTTGCTCGAGATTACTTTCAAGACCACAAGGTCATATTCCAAAGCTATACAGCGACTCCCCTCTTCAATTTTTAAGCAACCTTTCGAATCAACCCGTGTGTGTGTTTGTGTGTGTGTGTGTGTGTGTGTGTGTGTGTATGTGTGTGTGTGTGTGTGAGTGTGTGTGTGTGTTTTGCAAGGAGTTCTGAAACAGTTACTAACCGAATTAGTACCGTGTGTGACACACGCCATCACATTCTCTTCAATGAGTTCAAGTCCACGTTATCTCAGAGCTTCCCATACACGTCATGATAAACAGTCGCTTAACTAAGCTGCACGCAGGAAAGAGAGCATTTCCTCGAATAAAAGCATTTACTGCGACGACGGGCAAAAACTTCAATAGCCGTACACATGAGACAGTGGTTCCGTTAACGAAGGTTAACTGTTGGGATCGTCAAATTTAAATGAAAGCATCCACAGCATACTCGCTGAAGTGCAGAAGACCACTGCCCATTCCCTCGAACTGCAAGCAACAAAATAATATCCAATCCACGTACTACATATCAACAACCAACGCTGTTACGTCCAATACAACCAGTTTCAGTCGCTTAAGATCATCATTCTAGTTACCAAAATATAAAGCCATGTGATAGTACACAAAAGGAACTCATCAAAATAGACTATGTAACCGTAAGCCATTACCACATTTTAGCATATGTGCATTACCGTCATGAAGTCCAAGTCTGAGCAAATATATTGAAGCCATTTGAAATACGTGTTGTATATGAATGACCTAACAGCATAATTTCAGAAAACATCAGGTAAGCTTAACACGAATTAAAATACCTCTTCAACATCAGCTTGTTGTATTTGAGAGATCGGATATTGAGGATGGTTCAAATAGTCGTTAACTTCCAAAATAGAACTGATATACAATACTCGCATCTTCTCAATTTGAGTACATCATTACTCGCGAGTAGAAGCCTAATGATGATGTTTGTGATTGAAACCGGCTGCAAATTGTGTATTTGAAGTAGCAGTTTCGGCTGATAATACGATGCTAATAAAATATGTCAAGTCCAGTGGCACTCTAAAATAAATGTGAAATGTCACTTCACATTGGTTAGAGAATACGTAACTTTTTTGTCACATATTTCGAGTGAACTGAAAGAAGTGTAATGTATCATAGATTTTGGAATCATTCACGATGTCACTTGAAATAAAAACAGTAGACTAGCATAAATAACAAACAATAAATTACAAAAGTTGCATAGCAGTTTGCGTGGGAGATTCTGAGGCCACCTGAAATGATATATTTGCTTGCTTGCTTTTCGCGCATTGACATCTTTCTTTCATTAAGTTTTGGTGGTTGTGTCTTCAGTGAACTGTTAAACATGGATGACTGACGCAAGTGTGTGTATGAAGAGTGCGTTCCTGTGTTATTGAAGGTGAGCGAGATGGGAGGAGATGAAAAATAGAGTTGACACGGAATCTACTGAAATCGAGTAGCCGCAAGGCGGCCTACTGCTTGAACATACCTGCCGGACGGACCACCGCCAACGGCGTTTATGTCCTAGCTGCACCGTGCTAGTCAACATACGAAAGGGCAGTAACACAAAATCTAAAGAAAACATATCATCGTTTTCTTCACGGTTGGTACTCACCTGCCAAGAATGACACTCTTCTGGCAGCTAGCCAACGGGAACCGACCATGTTCGAGCATTTACCACACACAACAACGGCACCGCCGATTGTAGCTAAAATATACGCTTACATTCTTCAAGTAATATATTCTTCAGTTCACAGTTGCTAATTGAGTGGGTATCAGACCATTACACATTTTTCACCTGAGAGAGTTATGTATTCGATGTTGTGTACAGTTGAATCACTTACTACCGAAAGCAGGATATCTGGAAACAAGTCAATTTATGCCTTACATTGATATTCCAACATGTTTCAATTTCTACTGAGTCACCTAATATTGCTAAACCGTAGCTCTATACAAAATGCTTTACTCTTCTCACTGACTTTAGCAAATGGGAAACAGCTAATATATGAATGCCGAATGAAATACGGAAGGACCAGTTTCACATTCCTTCACTTTTCAACTTGCATATCGTAGACTCCGATGACAACGTTCACATGCCATCCGACTCATGCTGAGAAGTTTTTTTTTTTTTATGGCGGAGGGGAGATTTCTTAGCATGAAATACGTGTCAGCAAAATTAGTCGCAAAACTGAGAAATTTCGGCAGAAAAGATTGCGCCAAGGAAGTGTGGCAGAATCGCTATTATTATCTAAACACATAAATAATTTGGCAAACAGGGTGGGCAACAATGTGCCTTTGTTTGCTGATGATACTGTAGTGTACGGTAAGGTGTCGAAGTTGAGTGACTGTAGCAGGATAGTTGGTGTGATGAATGGCAGCTTGGTTTCAATGTAAGATAATTTGGATGAGTGGGAAAACAAACGCATAACGTTAGAATACAGCATTATTTAATGTACTGCCTAAACAGTCATGTCGTTTAAATGTCTGGGCGTAATGTTTCAACGCGATATGAACTGAAAGTAGCCTATGAGGATTGTGATAGGGGAGGGGAATGGTCGAGTTCGATTTAAGAAGAATTTCTGGAAAGTGTTACTCTTCTGTAAAGGAGGCCGCATATATGACTTTATTGCGGCCTAGAGTACTGCTCAAATGTTTGGGATCCGTAGCAGGTCGGATTGAAGGAACACATCGAAGCAGTTCAGAGTCGTGCTCCTAAATTTGTTACTTTTAGGTTCGAACAACACGGAAGCATTACGGAAATGTTTCGTGTACTCAAATGAGATTCCATGGAGGGAAGGTGACGGCCTTTTAGAGGAGCACTATTGAGAAAATTTAGAGAACTTGCGTTTGAAGCTGACTCCAGAACGATTCTATTGACGCCGACATAAATTTTGCTTAAGGACCACGAAGGAAAGGTACGCCCGCATATAGATAGTCGTTTTTCCCTCGCTCTACTTGCGAGTGGAACGGGAAAGGAAATGGATTGTTGTGGTACAGGGTACCCTCCGCCACGCAGTCACGCACCGTAAGGTGGCTTCCGGAGGGTGTTTGTAGATGTAGATGCAGATTGAACTTTGTTCACAAGTTTCTGAATTGTCTACACAACGATCCAGAGGTAATCGTTATGAAAAATCTGCGCACAGAATTGCGGGGTCTTGGTGTTCGGTTCCTATTTCAGCTAGGAACATGGGGTGAAAAGTTTTTGGTTTAGACCGGACCAGCGGAAATTTGTACAGCCATCCGAACATCGGTCTTACTCTAGCTCCGCTACAGTATATCAAAAAAGGTTTGAACGACGAATTGGAGCTGGCGGCCATGCACATTGTTCGAATCGATTAATTCGATTTGCAAAAGATTTTAACTGGGTTGAAGTTAAGTGGTATCATTTGTATGTGCACCCGTCGGATTTGATATGCGAAAACAGTCACCCTCGTCGGATTTGCGTCCAAAAACAGCCACTGTTAAATAACTCCAGACTGGAGTGAGATTTATGGTTCAAATTTGGTCCATCGGTGCATCGAGCCTTTAAACGTTTGAAAAAAAAAACTTTTCTTCACTTGGATTTTACGTGCAAAACTTTACGTTTTTCTGAGAAGTTTTTGAAGCGCGCCAATTCTATACTTTAAAGTTGTATGAATAGGTTCAAACTTTGTACGGATGTGGATAAATGAATAATGTGAAAACGAGATGTTTTATCCAATAATCTTTATCCGTGGTCGAGATACAATGGCATCAAATCGAGCTAAGTGTAGTACGTAACACTCGTTCTTATGCGAATTGAATGCTCGGAAACTTTTGATTGCGATGCAGAGTTCCTTTGAACATGCAGATACCGGACAAGCGACTTCCAAGTACAACGTCTGATCTGTATGGAAATTACATAATGGATGTACGAGTACAGGTCGCAGACGCATGGTTGACGACATACGTAGGATGCGGTCTGCCTGTGACTCGCGTACAGATAGTTAAACGGCAAAGCGACGACTCGCAATAAGCGGGAAATCCAGGTTCGAGTTCCCGTCCGGAACTAATTTTCACTTTCGTCATTCCACTCTACAGCTGACGGTTGTCCTTATTCGGAATTACGAATACATTTAATGTATTTCATAAAGGCTGTAGTCACCGCAATCCCTGTTCCAAAGGAACTTTGCATCGTAATCAGAGTAACACAGGCAGAGCAATATCATAACGTGAATAGTCGTTTTGTTGCCGCTTCCCCCACTGATTTTGGAAATTCTGATAATGTTATCTATCCCTTCTGCCTTGTTTGATCTTAAGTCCTCCAAAGCTCTCTTAAATTATGGTTCAAATACTGGATCCCCTATCTCTTCTAAATCGACTCCTGTTTCTTCTTATAGCACATCAGACAAGTCTTTTCCCTCATAGAGGCCTTCAATGTACTCTTTCCACCTATCTGCTCTCTCCTCTGCATTTAACAGTGGAATTTCCGTTTCATTCTTTACCACCCTTGCTTTCAATTTCACCGAAGGTTGTTTTGACTCTCCAGTATGCTGAGTCAGTCCTACCGACTATCATTTCTTTTCAATTTCTTTATATTTTTCATGCAGCCATTTCGTCTTAGCTTCCCTGCACTTCATTTATATCATTCTTCAGTGACTTGTATTTCTGTACTCCTGAATTTCTCTGAATGTTTTTATACTTTCTTCTTTCATCAGTCAGCTGAAGTATTTCTTCTGTTAGCCATGGTTTCTTTGAAGTTGCCTTCTTTGTACCTGTGTTTTTGTTTCCGTGATTACCCTTTTTAGAGATGCCCATTCCTTTTCAACTATACTGCCTATTGAGTTATTCCTTATTGCTATATCTCTATCCTTAGAGAACTTCAGGCGTATCTCGTCATTCCTTAGTACTTCCGTATTCCACTTCTTTGTATACTGATTATTCCTGACTAATCTTTTAAACTTCAGCCTACTCTTCATCGCTACTACATTATGATCTGAAATTAAATGTGCTCCCGGATAATTCTGACAATCCAGTATCGGAATCACTGCCTGACCATGAAGTAATCTAACTGAAATCTTCCAGTATCACTTAGTCTTTTCCAAGTATAGCTCCTCCTCTTGTGATTCTTGAACAGAGCATTCGCTATTACTAGCTGAAATTTGTTACAAAACTCCATTAGCCTTTCTCCTCTCTCATTCCTTGCCCCAAGCCATATTGTCCTGCAACCATTTCTTCTGCTCCTTTCCCTACAATTGCATTCCAGTCCCCCATAACTATTAGGCTTTCATCTCCCTTTACATACTGTATTACCCTTTCAATATCTTTATATACTTCCTCTATCTCTTCATCTTGAGCCGGCCGAAGTGGTCGTGCGCTTAAAGGCGCTGCAGTCTGGAACCGCAAGACCGCTACGGTCGCAGGTTCGAATCCTGCCTCGGGCATGGATGTTTGTGTTGTCCTTAGGTTAGTTAGGTTTAACTAGTTCTAAGTTCTAGGGGACTAATGACCTCAGCAGTTGAGTCCCATAGTGCTCAGAGCCATTTTGAATCTTCATCTTCTGCCTGCGACGTCGGCATGTATACCTGAACTAACGTTGTCAGCGTCAATTGCTGTCGATTCTGATAATGACAACCCTGTCACTGAACTGTTCACAGTAAGACTTTCTCTGTCCTACCTTCCTATTCATAACGAATCCTACCCCCGTTATACCGTTTTCTGTTGCTGTGCTATTACCCTATACTCATCTAACCAGAAATTCTTGTCATCTTTCCATTTCACTTCACTGATCCTCACATATCTAGATTGAGGCGCATTTCGCTTATCATATTTTCTAGCGTCTCTACCACGACGTTCAAACTTCTTACTTTCCACACCCGATTTGAAGAACGTTATCCTTTCGTTGGTTTTCAGTCTTTTTCTCATGGTCATCTCCCCCTTGGCAGTCTCCTCCCGGAGTTACGAATGAGGCTATTCCGGGGGGGGATCATCTTTTGTCAATAGAGAGTTCATCATGACACTTTTTCAATTACAGGCCACTTGTTCTCTGGGTACACGGTATGTGGTTTCCATTGCCTTCTACATCCTCATGCCGTTGATCATTACTGAATCTTCCGCCTTTAGAGGCTCTTTACCACACCAAGAACAAGAGATTACCCTGAACCTCTGTCTGCTCCTCCGCCCTCTTTGACAGGGCCGTTGGCAGAAAGAGGGTGACTTCTTATGCCAGAAGTCTTCGGCCGCCAATGCTCATTATTAATCAAAATTTAAGTGGTGGCGGGTTTCGAACCTGGGACGGAGGATGTTTTCGTTGCTAATCCAAGAAGCTTTCCCTTGATCACAGGTTACAAACTTTTCTCAGTGATGATGAATTATGGTACAGTAAACGTTGCGAAACAGCATAAAAAAATGCTGCTCTCAGATCACAAAACAAGGAGAATCTCTCATCGGCGGAGTTAGGGATGTAAAAGAAGGGAACTAGCTTTACGACTTATCTGGCAGCTTCAAAGATATTTGAATCAAAACATCTTGACATATTCGCGCTTTTTTATGAGTTAACACCATTTCCCCAGTGCAGCAAGCTCTGTTAGCCGCAAGGTGTTGGCACACCTGCATCTTGCAGTTTATTGACTTTAGCCCCTGATCCTGCACCAAAAATCCATATGATTCGCCAGCCACAGTAAATGAGACGTAATATCGTATGGCTGGAGATCATACATGTAATAGCTAAAAACGTTTTTTTTTTCTGGGGGCTATGAAATTTGTGGGGGTGGATTTGTTCGGGGAGGGGGGGGGGAAGTTTAAGAGATTTTTTGATTTCTGATTGGGTGGGGGTGTAAGAACGCATATATACAAATTAATGTTTTTCTAGAAAGTGCGATGCACCTGCAATAGGAAGTACCCGAGAGTGGGTGCCCATCTATAACAGATGTATGCGTCTTAAACATTAATGTCACGGGCCGGCCGGAGTGGCCGAGCGGTTCTAGGCGCTACAGTTTGGAACCGCGCGACCGCTACGGTCGCAGGTTCGAATCCTGCCTCGGGCATGGATGTGTGTGATGTCCTTAGTTTAGTTAGGTTTAAGTAGTTCTAAGTTCTAGGGGACTGATGACCTCAGATGTTAAGTCCCATAGTGCTCAGAGACATTTGAACCATTAATGTCACGTTGTGTCAGACTGCACGACATAACAAATGTCGTCATGGATGACAAGTTGGCATGTGTCATGTCATATTACATGATGTCGTACATCATGTTTCTTTGCTTGACACTATGCAATATGGTACGTAGTAACAAGTAAAAAAGCTCGAATATGTTTTGATTTGAATGCCTTTGAAGCTGCGGGACAAGTCGGAAAGCCAGTTCCCTTCTTTTACATCACGAACTCTGTCGAGGACATATTTGCCGTTTTCGTGTTAACATAGGGCATTTTTCTTTCTGGTGTAAGTATGGACCTTTCAAAAATGGAAAATGTGGCGCAATATCAAACTAACAGAAGCAATCATTAAAACTTTGAACATGTACTCTAGACGTAACTATAGATAAATATACATCTACATACATACTCCGCAAGCTTCCGTACAGTGCATGGCAGAGGATACCTTCTAACACGGTTGGTCATTCCCTTTAATGTTCCGCTCGCAAATGGAACAAGGGAAAACAACTGTCTACATTTTTCCTTACGAGTCCTGATTTCTCTTATCTTGTCTTCACGGTTTTTACTCGAGACGTATTCTGAAGTTTGTCTCAAATGCCGGTTCCCTAATCTTTCTCAACAGCGATTTGCGAAGAGAACATCTTCTTCCCTTCACGGATTCCCGTTTGAGTTAACGGAGAATTTCACAAATAATCGTGGGTGGGTCTAATAACACACCTCTGGCTGCCAAACACTCGATGATATTTGGATGTTTTGACTGTGGGGCGCTCAACTTCGCGGTTATCAGCGCCCGTACAAATTCCTAACCTTTTCTCTGTCCAATCTTCCACTTGCATGAATGATGATGAAATGATGAGGACATCACAAACACCCAGTCATCTCGAGCCAGGTGAAAATCCCCGACCCAGCCGAGAATCGAACCCGGGACTCCGTGCTCGGAAAGCGAGAACGCTACCGCGAGACCACGAGCTGCGGACCTAAACACTCATGGAGCAGTAGTCAAGAACGGGTCCCACAGGTGTTCGGTATGCAGTCTCCTTTATAAATGAACTACAATTTCCTAAAAATCTCCCAATAAACCGAAGTCGATCATTCGCCTTACAACCAAATGTAACAACCAACCAAGGGTGGTTGTTACATTTTATGTCACTTCGCAACATTGAACGTAGACATTTAACAGACATGACTATGTCAAACACCACAGCACTAATATTGTATTCGAATACTACAGGATTATTTTTTCAACGCATATTCATAAAGTTACGTTTCACGACTTTTAGAGAAAGCTGCCATTCTTCAGGCCAAATATGTGTAAGAAACATCAAATTAGCATTGATACTTGGATTTTCAAATTATTATCAATTCAGTGCAGCCATGGGAAGTAGGTATTTCACATACAAAGGGAAGAGTACACAGTGAGTTTCTCATTCAGCTATCGCATTTGAATGTAGGTTGTTTTTGTACCACATATAAGAAGGAGAAACATCTACCATGACTTGTCGTAATTAAACGGCAGGTTTATTGTTCCACGATATTTTCTGCATGCGTTGGTAGGATACCACGACTGCCATCTGAAATGGAGTCGATGGGATAAATAGAGTCGTACTGGATTCGACTCAGGCCTCAACGGTCTCACATGAATAGTGCTTGAGAGAACAGACATATTATTCGCTTTATGGTGCACTGTCGTAAAGCTACATGTAGGGAGCACTTCTATGGATAGTGATACGACGATAGTAAATCGGACTCTTTACACATCGCCGATTCTCGAGCCCTCAGAGCAGAGCGCGCTTTTCAGCGGGGAAATTGTCTTGCTATTAACGTCAACAATTATGTATGTGAGTGAGGGGTTCGACTTTTGTGTTTCGTAAGGAATGGTCGCGTGTAGTCGTGTCGTGCATGCATTGTCTGAGGACTTTTCTGAAATGATAGAATATGCGTCTGAAGGTATTACGGGAGTTGGTAGGGTAAAAGCAATTAATGAATCGGTTTTTAGCGAAAAGCTGCGCCTAATTACTATACATATGAAATCTACGGACGGAAAAGTATCATCCTTATGGGTCAGCAGCTTCCGTTGTCGTAAAATATTATTACCTGAACATTTATGGAATGGTTGCAGTGAACAGTTACAACATATTAAATTCGGATAAATCGGAAGCGACATGCAACAGTGGCAGCTTCAGCATGAAAGTGTAATGATCTTAACTGTTTATACGATTGTGGCTGAGCTTAGGCAATGTTGTGTTGTGTATTACTTGTGAAAAGGTGAATAAAACGAAGTACTATGTTTTGTACCGATAGTCTTTGAAAGCGACATTTTTCCATTTATAACTGAAGAACTTCAATATCCGTAAAGTAAAAGAGATGTGTGTTCGTATTATGTAAGATAGTCAGGTTCATTTAGCAACGAAGAGTGTTCTCTTGATAAAACAACCCATAGTAGTGTAATATTGTCGCAAAATTTGATATAAATGTAAGTAACGATCATTAACACCGTCAGAAAATAGGCTTCAAACTCTGATGACGTCTGGCAAGGCTTGCCATCACTTAAACTGTCGGCACCGAACAAACACTTGTAACGTCCCAGGCATTTTCGTGAAATAGGATTTTTTTCCCAGATACATACGATCTGTCGATGAGAAATTGTTCGATACATGTAAAAGCGTAACGAAGCAAAAAATCTTAGCAAATAAATAATACAGACTTACGTAAATCGGTGAACTGCAGAGTCGAGATACTGCAGAGGAGTCCGGAAAAATGTAGACACTCTTTGATAGTCAATATTAATGGTTCAAAATGGCATATCGTTACATTCTTCCGCTGGGGGAAGGTTATTTTATGTGTTCAAAGTGACCCCCACTAGCAGCCAAACAATGTCGTTGCCGCTGAATTGTTGACCAAACTACAGCTGCCAGTGTTGCCTGTGTTACAGCCGTACAGGATGCCTCGATGGTTTCTCGTAACCCATTCAGTATAGCTGTCTTCTGTCAATAAACTTCTTTTTTCAAGGTCCCCCGTACACAGAAGTCAAGAGGTGTAAGGTCTGCAGACCGTGGTGGGTACGCCTTCGACCTATCCGTCGTCCAAATAGATTTTCAACCAAGTAGGTTCTGACACGTCTCTGGTAGTGAGGTGGAGCGGAACCTTGTTGTACATCAAATCTTTCATTTACAAACACCTCACGGATGGCAGGTAAAATCGATGTTTGTAGCATATGAAGTTACGGTACATTCAAAGAAGAATGGGCCAATCGAACCGCGCGATGACAGACTACCCTACACATTGACACCCAGTAGAACAACATGTTTCTCCACGTGAACATGAGGATTTTCCGGAGCCCAGTACACACAGTTCCGGCGGGTTAAAATACCGATCAGTCTGAATTGCGCCTTGTCAGATCAGATAACCATCCCTGCAAACCGTTCCGAAAAATGTTCTGCCTTTTAACTGTAAATTAGTATTCATTTATTTCACACAATCATGATTTCGGCTTTATAGCCATTCTCCAGCGGAATTTGACCCAAAGTGTCTGACATGCCTTAATGACTGAAGCAAATAATGGACATGACAATTATTATTGTTATCAATGTAATGACTGATCAGTCAGCAGTGAATATTGTTCTGTTTATACGTATGTTTATATGTTTACAACTTTTTCCGAAGGCCGGCCGCGGTGGCCGTGCGGTTCTAGGCGCTCCAGTCCGGAGCCGCGCTGTTGCTACGGTCGCAGGTTCGAATCCTGCCTCGGGCATGGGTGTATGTGATGTCCTTAGCTTAGTTAGGTTTAAGTAGTTCTAAGTTCTAGGGGACCACAGCAGTTGAGTCCCATAGTGCTCAGAGCCATTGCAGTTTGGTCCCTTAGGAATTCACACACATTTGAACATTTTGCAGGGACATAACAATGATGTTGTTCTCTGTGCCTAGCTTCCGTTTCATGCAGCAAATATGTTTTCTCATACTGGAGGTAAAATAAACAAGAATGCAACATAGTGGAGGCAAAATAAAATAACAATACAACTGATTTTGCATTGGTCGAAATTTATGTATTTCATATGAGTGTACAGTATAGCTTGACACTTATTCCGGATATTTCTCCTCTAATGACACGCATTTGCAATTGTGTGCTCTGCATGCATTAATTTTCGTCTTATACCCTACACACTCTCCAAAAACACAGCTTCTTTAAAGGCCATCTGGTCCTGACAATCGGTCATTTCTACCTGTCGGTGCTACTTACAGCAGCAAGATAGTGTACTTACCTTCCATGCTAACAATAAGCCACGAGTAGCCTTACACCCTTGCATGTTTCAGTAAGAGCGAACAAGTCAACGAGTATGAAGCGGCTGCAGCGGCACAGTTCTCAGATTCAACATACTTTCGGAACTACAGTGGGAACGAAGGAAGCCCGTTAGCACTGATGTAGAGGCCGTGTAGGAAATGTTGGCCGATACGCAGTGACTAGATTTAGTCCACAGCGCTGGACGAGTTCATTCGTTTCTTCGGAAGGGGAGTGCGACTGCTATTGCCACCTTTTGGCCACTCGGCTATGACAGAATCGAGGTGCACGCCCATCAATCTTTCTCAAACGATTTCACAGAAACTATTCGGTAAAAAAAAAATCATTTTTGTTTTACTTGTAGTTTAATGTGTCAGGTTCATGATGATATGCCCATCGCCTTGTTAATAGTCATAGTTATTGTGATATTTACGTGGAAGTAAGTCACTGCGCAAACTGGAAAAACATTGGAATGAGAAATAGATATCTCTATGATTTTGTGTTTGGTACATATTGCATAATACGTTGCTGTGTATGAAATTTAGCTAACATGTTGAATTTTTCTTTAGACTTGGGTGGACATCTCTATCAGACACCAGTCTCTGATGTAGCATATTCATTTGGGATCGCGCCGCGCTAGCGATAAACCCAGAGTGGAATATCCAAAACATTTCTCATGTTTCATGAATAGTTTCAGAATTCGAAATGATATTTTGACAAATGATATCATACAAATTGAAGAGTATTTTGCCATATCATTATTGCGAAAAACTTCATAATCTATGGTGCATTGCACTAAAGAAGCAAACTGTAAAGAGCAACCGGAGAAATGTGTAGGATTTACTCAAAATTCGCTACTCGTGATGCTTCTCTGAAAGAAACAAATGGTTAACAAGCCAGGCGAAAATAAATCGCTGCATTTTCAAAATGGTTCAAATGGCTCTGAGCACTGTGAGACTTCACATCTGAGCTCATCAATCCCCTAGAACTTAGAACTACTTAAAACTAACTAACCTAAGGACATCACATACATCCATGTCCGAGGCAGGATTCGAACCTGCGACCGTAGCAGTCGCGCGGTTCCGGACTGAAGCGCCTAGAACCGCTCGGCCACCACGGCCGGCTCTGCATTTTCTGCAAATTCTTTTTAGACACTAAACAAAGCAGAGGTGACAGTAGATCTTTCGTGAGCATGGCCATCTTCCGCAGCAGCTGTTAAAGTCAGTGATTATTGGTTATCCGTGTTGAGCTTATTTCAAAATAATTAAGGAGAACTACACCAGATGCGTTTCGCTTTAATTTATAAAGCTTCTTCCGTGGTTATTCTGCAAATTTGATACGTACGTTTGTACATTTTTGTTGTTTTTAACCTAAAACAACCAAAAATGTACGAATGTGTGTATCCAATTTGCAGAACAACCACGGAAGATGCTTCGTAAATAAAGGCGAAATACGTCTCGTGTAACTTTCTTTAATTAAACTGCAGTAAGCTCAAGATGGGTAATCCACAGGAACTGATAGTAGATGTTTTTGAACATCCCTCACATAAGTGTGGGCATGGAGGGGTCTCACTTAATATTTAAAAAAAATTGTGAGCATAGGCTTCAGTTTAGAATGGCATTTCCTCTCCAACACTCTGCATTTCCCCTATAGCGTCTGCCCGTAGCCCCCACCACTACCACTCTTCCCACGCATGCGCTGCCGTCTGCACACCTACTTGTCACAGTATTCACGTGAACTCATGCGGCACCTAACAGCGAGACCTCGATTTGAGAAGTATGCAACCCGCAACATTGGTCTCACAATCGCTCCGTTTCTAGTCTCTGCATCAGCGATTGGTTTCAATCCAGCCCACGGAAAAATTCGTGGGAGAAAGAGAGGAGCTGCAGAATTTTCCAGCGTAAGACAGATACTGTAAAACTTGGTAAGCTAAGAAACGATGTGCGTGATGTATGGATAAATGTGAATATCTGAATGTGAGGTGAAAATGAAATGAAAGTACTGTCAATAACATGAGTTTTGAGGCATAATTTGCTGGCTTGGCGTGTCGGTGCGCGTTAGCCCATAAACGTTAACGTCATGGATGCTATATAGTTTTGTCTTCATGTGCTAAGAGCGCTCTTGCTGCGTCAACTGGCGAGACGCCCCGCGAGCTTAATTAAGTATCTGACTCAGGCCCGCAGGTCACCAAAGGCTGCCCATCCCTGCTGTAAAGCAGGCCTACAACAAGTAAAATTTCGTTATTTGCTATCCTTCCTGGTGTTGCAGTTTCGATGGCAAACAGTGTAAGATTAAAAGTCCTGAATGACATTTTGAAAATTTAATTGGAGTATCGCCGGCCAGTGTGGCCGAGCGGTTCTAGGCGCTACAGTCTGGAACCGCGCGACCGCTACGGTAGCAGGTTAGAATCCTGCCTCGGGCATGGATTTGTGTGATGTCCTTAGGTTAGTTAGGTTTAAGTAGTTCTAAGTTCTAGGGGACTGATGACCTCAGAAGTTAAGTCCCATAGTGCTCAGAGCCATTTGAACCATTTGAATTGGAGTATCGGTCTTGCTGAACTGTCTGATTTGTGGTCCTTTTAAACTGAGAATAAGAGAACACTGTTTTCATTCTGTGCAGTTAAATGCGTTATCAGAAAAGCAATTTACATGAAAACTTCACGACTCGCAGCATGGTGACGCCAAACGACCTTGATTTGCGCACCGACAGAAACGACTCAACAGAATTCCTTCCTCTGACAGGCTACAGAAAGGAAAATTCTTCTTTGTAAAGGTTCACAAACCTTCGAGTGATTCTAAATAACAATCCAAACATCAGTTGTTTCATAAATTAAAAAGTACATTGCATTTTTACCTAGTTTAACAACAATTATGTTTTAGTTAGACTAACTCCTCATTCTTCGCAAATTATCAACATAATTTTTCTGTAAATTACATGTTGTCGGGTGGAACAGCAACCAATACACTTTGGAAACAACATGTTTTAGTCGGTAGTCGCAATTTTATATTTTGTCTACTGGGTACCGGTTTCAGTACAGAATAACGCCCTCAGTCCATGTACAGGTAACCCCTTACCCCTGGCACGCCATCGTCACACGCGCTTACTTGTTGAAACCAGTGTGATGGTTGCGTACCATGGGTAAGGAGCTACCTATTCATTTTAAGGATGGCCTGAGGATGTTACTCTGTGCCGAAACCGGCAGCCAGTAGGCAAAATAAACAATTGCGCTGTTGATTAAAATACATATTTTTTCTGTGGATATTTACGGAAAATTATCTAACCAAATTGGTTGTATTGTGAGGCCATCGCCTTGCTAGGCCCTTGAAAGCTAAGTTTCCTCTCATCTGTGTGTCACTGAAGCTTTTTAATGTCCTGTCCTAGCGCAAATGTTCAAGCTATTTGTATTAATAGAGCTGTGCCCTTGGCCCTCAAGGAAGAAAACTACCGGTTCACATATCCGTTATGTAATGAACGGAAGCATGTGTGCTGTGGCCAGGAACATCACAAACTATTAGTTGCTATCCAATCTATCATCGGAAGTGCACGCTAAGCTCGGCCACTCACTTCGTGTTATTCGAGAAGAATTTAACGTCTACTTACACTCTCATCTCCACCAAGAACACAAAGAAGGCACTATTTACGCGTGCCAAAAGCAGAGTTAGGCATCTAACATGAAATCAATGTAAATGGCGTCCAATAGGAAGCAGTCAACCAATGCATATAAGTAAAGAAAATATGTAAAAATTTGGTACTCGGTTGCCCGTTGGACGGGAGTTTACCTGACTGTGTTGCAACCATAGCGGAACTCTGTCGATGTAGTCTGGTGCTCTGAGGCTGTTTCTCTTGGGTTGTGCAGCTATCATTATTTTTTATCGATCGAAAAATCTGCGATAGAATCCTATCTGTATCAATTTAGTGTAGCTCACGTCCACGAAGCAAGGACCGTGACGTGGCTCGAATAAATTCAGATGAATATACTCGACTATACTTCTTACTTTTGCAACCCGAACCGAATGGAACCGTTTTGGATGGAAGTAAATTCCTCTTACAGTGGATGAGACGTTAGCGGGAACTCTTCTTCCAAGATTTCACGCTGCAGTTGTAGCGAACGACTTTCTGTGCGCGATTAGCAACGTCACTGGCGTCTTTGTAACGGACAACAGTCGACGTCAAGAATCCTTTATCCATATTACGCAGTTACAAGTGGCCGTAAAGAACTTAAGTGCTGATCGTAAAGACATTGTTTACAGAGCATCGTTCAAAGCATGATTCCTACGCTGAGACAACGACGAGAACTTTTTTACTCGCGAGCTCGGACTCGTATCGTCGATAATACTAAACTTTTTATGCAGTCGTAAAACTGCTAGGTATAGCATCGCTTAATGAGTATTTCGTCGGTAAAAGTACATCAGCACGTATTCCGAGAAGCAGAGCAACTGCGGAAATCAAAAGGCGCTGTAAAAGTACCGCAAACACTCAACATTATTACAAACCTCACTATTAAACATGATTAACGACATTTGCTGTCAATAAACAGAAGCACTCTACAAGAACTTGGATGTCTTTAACGACATCAGTTAGGTAGCGGAATATAGTTGCGATTTTCACTGGCTACATCTACATCTACACGGATACTCTGCAAATCACATTTAAATACCTGGGAGAGGCTTCATCGAACCACCTTCACAGTTCTCTATTATTCCAATCTCGTACAGAGCGCGGAAAGAACGAACCCCTATATATTTCAGTACGAGCTCTGACTTCCCTTATTTTATCGTGATGATACTTTCTCCCTGTGTAGGTCGGTGTCAACAAAATATTTTTTCAATCGGAGGAGAAAGTTGGTGACTGGAATTTCGTGAGAAGATTCCGTCGCAACGAAAAAAACCTTTCTTTTGATGATGTCCATCCCAAATCCTATATCATTTCAGTGACACTCTCTCACATATTTCACGATAGTAAAAAGCGTGTTGCCCTTCTTTGAACTTTTTCGATGTACTCCGTCAGTCCTATCTTGTAAGGATCCCACACCGCTCAGCAGTATTCTAAAAGAGGACGGACAAGCGTAGTGTAGGCAGTCTCCTTAGTAGATCTGTTAGATTTTCTAAGTGTCCTGCCAATAAAACGCAGTCTTTGGTTAGCCTTTCCCACAACATTTTCTATGTGTTCCCTCCAATTTAAATTGTTCGTAATTGTGATACCTAGGTATTTAGTTGAATTTACGGCCTTTAGATTAGTCTGATTTATCGTGTAACCGAAGTTTAACGAATTCCTTTTAGTACTAAAGTGGATGACCTCACACTTTTCGTTATTTAGGGTCAACTGCCAATTTTTGCACCATTCAGATATCTTTTTTAAATCGTTTTGCAATTTGTTTTGATCTTCTTTTTCAATTTGTTTTGATCTTCTGATGACTTTATTAGTCCATAAACGACAGCCTCATCTGCAAACAACCTAAGACGGCTGCTCAGATTGTCTCCCAAATCGTTTATAAAGATAAGGAACAGCAAAGGGCCTATAACGCTACCTTGGGGAACGCCAGAAATCACTTCTGTTTTACTCGATGACTTTCCGTCAATTACTACGAACTGTGACCTCTCTCACAGGAAATCACAGATCCAGTCATATAATTGAGACGATATTCCATAAGCACGATATTTCACTACAAGCCGCTTGTATGGCACAGTGTCAAAAGCCTTCCAGAAACCCAGGAATACGGAATCGATCTGAAATCTCTTGTCAATAGCACTCAACACTTCATGTGAATAAAGAGCTAGTCGTGTTTGACAGGAAGAATGTTTTATAAACCCATGTTGATTGTGTGTCAATAGACAGTTTTATTCGAGTTAATTCATAATGTTTGAACACGATATATCTTCCAAAATCCTGCTGCATATTGACGTTAACGATATGGGCCTGTAATTTAGTGGATTACTCCTACTGCCTTTCTTGAATATTGGTGAGCCTAAGTTCAAGCATAAAATCAGTCTAACGTGTGTGCAGCTCGCTTCGTGATACATATTTGCAAAAGCGTGAAAAATCCTGCCATTAACTTTCTTTATTGCAGCTCGCTTAATTTTCGCCGCGAAACTACCTGACAGTTAAAGCTGTGTGTCGAACCAGGGCTAGAACCCATAACTGTGCGTTTCGTGGGCAATGCTCTCACTGACTACGCAATCTTTTCTTGTTATTCTACAAGGGTTTCCATCCTCCCCTCATAGTCCACCGTTAAATCTCGGTTATTTGTATTCACTGCCACAGTCTCTTTGCTAGAAAGAAATTCTTCTCACAACAAAGAACTACGTTCCACGTTTAGCAAGCCGTACTGGAACAAGGATCTTATTGCATCCGATTTCTGACGAAACTAAAATCGTCAGAAAAGTCTTATGAAACGAAAAGATCTTCGAGACGCTTCCAAAACGAAATGTGAATGGAACTATAAAGTCAACAAATATTTATAAAATCTATTTTGTGTAATACGATCGCCAACGCAGACAAAGACATTGTGTGTTGCGTCCTGGAGTAATTTCCAACCTGTCAGTAAAACGTACTCCTATTTATGGGATTCTTTATGGTTTATAGTGATTTCCCCAATTCCAAATGACAATCGTATTCTGACATGGATATACGTAGGTTGGAACTAAAATAGTGGCAACACTGCTGTGGAGACACGATGCAATGGAATCTACTATTGTCGCTGATAGCACACGTTGTTGACATACCTGCCTTACCTCCGAGCAAACGGACTCGCCCGTCCCACGTCACCGGCCTGAGCAAAAATCGAGGGAAAAACAGTCACTTGTGAGCGAGCGGTCTAATGAAACGGTGTCACTATGTTTTCGAAACAGGAACAACGGAGTCGGATCAAGATTGAATGTACCAGAATTCGTACAGCAAGACAGTGTCATCAAGGTCTTCAAGAGGCGTGCGGCGAATCGGCATTGCCGTACAGAACAGTGACACGTTGGGTAAAAGCCTTCAACGAAGGTCGGCAAACTGTGGCAGACATGCACCGGGCAGGTCGTCCTAGCGTCTCTGAAGAAGAAGTGCATGCTTTTGCCGCGTTAGTGGACAGTGATCGACGCCATACGATTTGTGAGCTCGCCCACGTAACCGTAATAGCACATACGACTGTGCTTCGCATCGTGAAGGAACGCATGACTAGACGCAAGTGCAGAAATGGATGCGTTACGACGCTGCTCAGGCGCACTTGGAGCGCTATGAGCGCGAAGGAGAGGCTTTCTTACGCAGTATCGTAACACTAGATGAGACATGGACCACATCGTAAGAGCCAAAACTGAAACTTCAGTCCAACGAATGGCGTTATTATGGGTCGCCACGAAAGTCGAAAGTTCGTCAGAGCCCGAGTATGGTGAAAGTTATGGTGATTCTCGTGCAGACTGTGATGGTGTTATCCTAAAGCATTACGTTCCTCCACTGCAGACCGTCAATGCACAGCACTACTGTTCATTTTTGGAGCATCACCTGCGAGCAGCTTTGCGAAAGAAGCGGCGACACTTTCTGCGCAACGCACCCATCATTTTGCATGACAATGCGCGGGCGCGTAGAGCGCAAGCTGTGGCTGCTCTGTTCGGTCGATGGGACTGGGAAGTACTCTACCATCCCATCCACCATACTCCCGGACTTAAGTCCTTGTGACTTTGATTTGATTCCGAAGATGAAGGAACCACTTCGTGACATTCGCTTCAGAACTGTTCGAGAGATTCGCTCCATTCGCACCATCAACAGAACAGGCTCTGCTAACGGTATACTACGCCTTCCACATCGCTGGCAACGGGTTCTACACAACGCTAGTGACTGCTTTGAAGGGCAGTAACAGGTGCAAACATGTAACTCTTTTGTATCGGTTGTGAATAATTAGTTGCCACTATTTGAATTCCAACCCTCGTTTATGTGCTACATTCTCATAAACATCACACCCTTTACGTATTGGGGTAAGGCTCAATTTAATTTAATATTTCTTAGTAGTACATTAGGTCAAAAATATGAAAGGCATCTGAAATCTGAATAGCTGATCGAAAACAATATCATGAGATACAGAACATAAAGTTGTACTGGGTAAGAATGAGGAGGAAAACGTACATCGGCTTTTCAAAAGTAGCTAGCCTGGAATTTGGCGTATCCAGCAAGTTAGCTACTGACCCATTTCAGTTGATAATGTAGTCAAAGTACCTAAAGCTCATAAAATAAAAAATTTCTGTGTAAACTGTGATGTATTCTCTTCCTTTATCACCCGAATTCTAACACCCGTTCACACCAAAATATATTCTGCTTAGCACTAATATTAAAACCCTGCTGAATAACAACAGAATGAAAGCTGAAACTATTTCAACGGGGAAATGTAGCTAGTTGACACGCGAGAGAAAGAAAGGATGAAGCAGCGTCCTGTAAACGTGCTAAGAATTCCTTTCAATTGATCGAAGAGGAGTATGATAGTAACATAACTTTTGAAATCTATTGTCGCACTTGTCTCGATTGATGAAAAGCTCTCATGTTTCCGGTCAGAGTACTGCGCCGTTTCGATGAGTGTCAAGCTCATCATCTTCTGACAAGGTGTCGAGATGTTGCTGATGCCATAATATTTATGCTAGCGGTGTGCCTCCTCCACGTGGCTACGGGCATCTGGGTGCAGTCGAGCCGGCGAACGGGGAGGCTGCCGTGGTGGCGGTAAACGGGTACGCGTTCTCATCTCCGTGTAGGCATTCCGGCCGCGCCTTGAGAGATGGACGGTGCTGACCGCCGCCTCCTCACATTACCACTAACGCGGCATTCCCGTCTGCGCTCAGCTGGTATCCTTCGTCCCTGTTGACCAGATTCTCCTGAATCTGTATTTCGATCGAGTCCTGTATGATGCTGTTCCAATGGCCGGCCGCTCGGCATAGCATCTTGATGTTCTGAAAGTAAAAGCTGTGGTCTTCTTGATGCTATTCTCCGCTATCGCTGATTTCTCTGTATGTTCCATGTATTGTTGGTCACATTCGCATGCGATGCAGTAAATACCAGCTAAGTTGACGTGGGTCTTTTGCAGAGCCAAGCCACTCTTTCGTCTACAGCAGTGGTCAGAAGACGATAGTTATGTTATTTCTCAATCAGCCCGGTATTTTAGCTGAGAGCGGGGTCTTCTTGTTCCTACTCCCGGTTTGCTGCATCTTTTCTGTTTTTGAAGTCCCTAATAATCTGTGCTTCACCATTTTTACCGAACACGTCCTTCAGGTGTTGTGGTTGGGCTGGGACGCTTTCTTTATCGCAAGTGACGCGCGCCCCTGTACCAGAGTGGTTAGCACTGTCTACCGTTAAGCTCGGCGGTGACAGCTCGCTGCACCTCGCATGCAGATAATGGTCTGTGTGTGCCATCTTCCTATATACTAAATGGCCAGCGAGCCATCTGCCTTGTACTTCATTAGTATGTCCAAGAAAGAGAGACAACCACTCTCCTTTTCTCCTCTATTTACACAGTGAAAGCAATGTTTTGAAAGATGGTGCTAAGGTGACCCAGAAAGTCATCCAGTGCTTGTCTGCCACGCTCCCAAACGCAAAAGCGTCTACGTAGCCGAAGAAGTGCTTGGGTTTCTGGCTCTCAATATTTCGTCAGAAGATGATGAGTATGAGGCTCTTCTATGTTTGTGATACTGCCACCAGCTGCAAGCCTGAGAGTTTTTCATCAACATTACACTCTGTGAGCGTCTACATTCACACATATAGCACCTTCACGGGGATGAGATGCTATGGAGTTTCAAACAGCTGCAGAAGGAACGCACCTGGGAAGCTAAACATCTGTTATGCCATAGAGTAGAAAAGGGAAAGAAATACAAATTTTTCTTAATATTCACAGAAGCACTGCCACACCAGGCAATGGTGGTGACATAGCTATGCAATCAACACTGTAAGTCCGTCACTTAGACAAGTACACATTTCTACGTTGGCACCAATCTCTAGGCCGAAGTTGCACATTCAGTAAAATTTCCACCAAGAGAGAGAGAGAGACAGAGATATATTCAGTAGCTCGTGTTACGTGAAGCAACAAGCTTTACCTTAGACGCAATAACACATTTCAGAGACTTGACAACGCAGTTAAGAACCTGTAACGAATTGTTAAGGAAACACAGCAGAACAAAGACTTCTGATTACTGAAACAGAAGTGGCACTTTCCATCCTAATGAACAGGGCTTCATGTCATTATCTCCCACCCATCTCCATAAATGCCGCATTCCTCCAACTCTGAATTCAGTTGGTTATTAGGATCAATGGTATTCATACCAAAGCACTCAATTAAATTATTATTATGGTGTAGTGACATCCATGTGTTGGATGTTCCAGACCTTCTCGTGAACATGCTGTCTGCTGGTTTGAATACAGCCAAGTAACCATGACGTGCCACTCGTGGGACTCCACATTGGCCACCACCTACCACATCTCTGATGGGAAGACTGAGAGTCTTCCAACACCAGTACATCTTCCAGTGCTTATCACACTAACATCAACGTCACTGCTGGGTGAGACGGCCATCCATGTCCCTGATCGTCGCTGCACGCACTATCAGGTGGGATCGAGAACACTCCAAAATAGTGTGGAGTACGTACTCAGGCTACGGCTTCGCCTGCAGACTGCCAGACAGCAGCCTAAAAGTCTTCAGTCGAACTGCCGATGCAGCGGCTGGCGAGAAGACACAAAACTTTAAATCTGAATACATAAGCGTTAACTTGTTAAACATGTTTTATTCGCGCCGAAAGACGCTCTACAGGTTCTCCAACACCATTCTGACAACGTAGAGGCGTCTTCTCTCGGCACCCCAACACATCTCTCAGGTAATAGTAATGTGACCAGCCCAATTTCTTTTCTACATCTACTTATACACGTATATTGTGAGAAGTAAATGGCAAATAGCATTTCCCATTTGACAACATATTAAGATTTCTTCCTGTTCATTGGTGTTTGGAGTGTGGGAAGACTGACAGCTAAATACCTCTGTGTGTGCTGGAATTAGTCTAATCTTGTCACTGCACATAGTAGGCAGTTTTATGTCCCTCATTTAGTGCGGTTCTAGAAACTTTTTAAGTATACTATCACAGGATAATTGGCATCTATCTTCAAGTGTCCCTCAGTTCAGTTTATCCAACATTTTCGTGACACTCTCCTATGATCCAAACAGCACTGTGTCTGTTCGCACTGACCTTTCTTATGCACTTTCAGTACCCCTTGCTAATCATATATTGTACGGCACTTGATCAATATTCTAAGATGGGATGCGCAAGTGATTTGGATACAGTCTCATTTGCAGACAGACCGTATTCCCCTGTGTTCTGTTAATGAACCGAGATGTGAAGTGTAACGATGCCCTGAAGCAGTTGCTGAGTGTCTTCGGGCAATGTCTAGTTCCCGTAATCATGGTTCTACACGTCTAGACGCTATAAAGTTTTTTTTTTAATTTCTTTAGTGAAGTCCCCAAATATAACAACACGAGATAATTTTATTTTGTCTCCGTGCTATGCCAAAAAGTACAATCAGAGACAATAAAAGACGCGGAGAGGTCTAAGAACAAAAATTTTATAATTAGTAGTAATGTAAGAATATCTTTGTCTTTTTGGACAGATAAAAGATACAATGTCTGTTTCAACGTGTCTTATTGTTTCGTTGGATGTCACCTAGATTAAACGTGAGTTATATGTACAGTTCTCTTAAACGAACAGTAATAAGTTTCAAGATTAACTGTGTCGGAAAAATTATTCAAAATTGCCTTTAATAAAACTGAACGACAGAAATAATCGGGTAATATTAAATGTGACATTTTTTAAAACGGAATCCATTCGTCTCATGTGATAACTTTGAGTGCCATTTGGCTCAAATTTACTCACCAACATTTTAAAAACTGAACCTGGAGAATTAAGATACAATGTTAGAATATTACGCTAAATGAGATTTTCATATAAAGAATACTGTTTAATAACCAAGCGGTCGCGCAGTTATTAAGCGGATCGATTCCAGAAAGATCATGTGCCTAGCTGCTATTTTCTAATTCCATAAAAGCTGAATCAAAACCCCATTGATATTTAAATTGTTTCATTTAAAGAAGGGTTATCCACTGCAGTCACTGCACTTAGACTCAGAGCGAAGGCAAAGATTAATCTTATTTCTTTTTTCTTTAATATGGTCTGTCCATTGCATCATAACTTTTAATTAAGGAAGGGTTGGGTCTACCTCTACATTAGTAGCAGTATGCCATATTAAAGCATGATACTTTCCTAATTTAGTTTTCTTTCTTTACTTTGTATTACAAACAAATTAAGTTGTATCATAAACAACAAATGGAGAAAGAAAAGAACTGCAGCCAAACAGGTTAACCCATAAGATTCATACATTCCTGAAAAATAAGATAACTACACGAACTGGTGCAAACAAAAATACCTTCAGGAATTAGAATCACCATATTTACAGGACCGAGACGTATTCAAGAAAGTTATTCATACATGGGTTTGTAGGAAGAAGGCAGAAGGGCCAAACAATAGACATGAACAGCACAAAGGTAACACAGCTGGGGCTGGACTAACAGGAAGACTAACAAGAGTTGATTTTGCGTTATCTTACGAAACCCATGAAAGAAGGAACAGAACGAAAGAAAAAGAAAAAAGAATTATGAAGTCCTGATGCCGTGATGTAATATTTGTGACGTTTTACTTCCTCGCATTTTGTGTGCTCCAATGAATCTTTCTATTTTCATACTTCTGTTTGTGAAGAGTATTTTTACATAGTGTTTTATAAAGCGTTTATATATATATATATAATTTATATAGTTTTATACAGTGTTCATGCTTTTATGTCCAAAAATGTTCAAATATGTGTGAAATCTTATGGGACTTAGCTGCTAAGGTCATCAGTCCCTAAGCTTACACACTACTTAAACTAAATTATCCTAAGGACAAACACACACACCCATGCCCGAGGGAGGTCTCGAACCTCCGCCGGGATCAGCCGCACAGTCCATGACTGAACCCCCCCCCCCCCCTAGACCGCTCGGCTAATCCCGCGCGGCGCGGCCTTTTATGTCCTTTGGCTATATCAGATCTCACATGCACAATGATTAGAACATTACTTTTTATAAAAAATGAGATTATATGACGAAATCTTATCTTTTCTAAAAACTCGGTTTTTAAAATAAAAGAATAAAAAACTGTTATCCAACGATTCGAAAGTACCAACGCATACTATTAATAAGTCGAGCCTGAGAGGCTATCCATCTTCTGAGTTATCTTGTTTTTAAGCTAATGTTTCACCTCCAGTTATTTTTTACTTCTCGCCTATTCTTTCTGAGTCGGATCGTTGAAGAGGCAACATAGGTCGTTTTTCAAAAGGGTGAAGCAGGTCAAACGATTCGAGATTTATTGTGCTCTTTCGTTAACCATTCTGTTAATAGAGAGAGAATTTATCTTCGTCAATATCGAGTATCATTGAAGAATGACGGCAGACAGCCGAAACATGTTGGTCTGAAACTTATAACTTTTTTTTTCTTTCAGCGCCAGGAACCATTAATGATATCTCTTACAATTTTCAGATTACTATAGGTTGCTTATAAACGGCGTTAATGCCGATTATAGAGCACAACGAAAATTCCAAAGCTATTGGAATGTACCTTCTTATCGCAACAAAAATACAACGCGAAAATTTGTATCATTCGTATTTCTTAATGTCGTTTACCTGGAGGATTGTTCCATTGTTGAATTTTCTTTATCGAGACGGCACACTTCGGTATGTGCGTGAAATGATGTTGCACGTAGGAGTAAGCGCTAGTTCTAGTTATTATTTCCATTTGCGGAAATAAGCGTCACGGACAGTCCAAGAGAAAGAGTGAGAGATTAAATCCAGAAAGTGGTGAACACGCACTGCTATTGCCTAGCTTGCCTCAGACAATACAAACCTTCATTCTCCAATGGACTGTGAGCTGTTTTGTAACTTTCTGACAGATTATGACATTGTACCACTCCATGTCTCATAACCCAGAACATTGCCTTTCGTGGACATTGTTCTTACCGACTGCTGTGTCCAAGCACGACTCACATCCCACTCTACCGACTATAATTCTCCGGAACTTCTCTTCCCATTTAAAAATTTCACAGAAGCTCTTCTACAGACTTTGCTGGACTGGAACTCATGAAAAGTTTGCAAGTAAGAGCAGAGCAGAGCACTGGTAGAAATGGAAATGTGAGGGTGAGTCACATCTTGGTAGTTCCGCTGGCACTAACACTGCCTGTGAAGGAAAGCCTGAGAACCCGAGTCCTGGTCCTGCACTCAATTTCAGTCAGTAAGTGAATTTTATGACAAACACTCTCCAGCTGTGACTACTTTACTGAGAAATGGCTTCGGAAGCATCAGTCTAGCACTTTGATTTGGATTCTGTACAATTTACACCCCCCCCCCCCCCCCATGAACCATGGACCTTGCCGTTGGTGGGGAGGCTTGCGTGCCTCAGCGATACAGATGGCCGTACCGTAGGTACAACCACAACGGAGGGGTATCTGTTGAGAGGCCAGACAAACATGTGGTTCCTGAAGAGGGGCAGCAGCCTTTTCAGTAGTTGCAGGGGCAACAGTCTGGATGATTGACTGATCTGGCCTTGTAACATTAACCAAAACGGCCTTGCTGTGCTGGTACTGCGAACGGCTGAAAGCAAGGGGAAACTACGGCCGTAATTTTTCCCGAGGACATGCAGCTCTACTGTATGATTAAATGATGATGGCGTCCTCTTGGGTAAAATATTCCGGAGGTAAAATAGTCCCCCATTCGGATCTCCGGGCGGGGACTACTCAGGAGGACGTCGTTATCAGGAGAAAGAAAACTGGCGTTCTACGGATCGGAGCGTGGAATGTCAGATCCCTTAATCGGGCAGGTAGGTTAGAAAATTTAAAAAGGGAAATGGATAGGTTAAAGTTAGATATAGTGGGAATTAGTGAAGTTCGGTGGCAGGAGGAACAAGACTTTTGGTCAGGTGATTACAGGGTTATAAATACAAAATCAAATAGGGGTAATGCAGGAGTAGGTTTAATAATGAATAAAAAAATAGGAGTGCGGGTTAGCTACTACAAACAGCATAGTGAACGCATTATTGTGGCCAAGATAGACACAAAGCCCATGCCTACTACAGTAGTACAAGTCTATATGCCAACTACCTCTGCAGATGATGAAGAAATAGATGAAATGTATGACGAGATAAAAGAAATTATTCAGGTAGTGAGGGGAGACGAAAATTTAATAGTCATGGGTGACTGGAATTCGTCAGTGGGAAAAGGGAGAGAAGGAAACATAGTAGGTGAATATGGGTTGGGGGGAAGGAATGAAAGAGGAAGCCGCCTTGTAGAATTTTGCACAGAGCACAACTTAATCATAGCCAATACTTGGTTCAAGAATCATAAAAGAAGGTTGTATACCTGAAAGAATCCTGGAGATACTAAAAGGTATCAGATAGATTATATAATGGTAAGACAGAGATTTAGGAACCAGGTTTTAAATTGTAAGACATTTCCTGGGGCAGATGTGGATTCTGACCACAATCTATTGGTTATGAACTGCAGATTGAAACTGAAGAAACTGCAAAAAGGTGGGAATTTAAGGAGATGGGACCTGGATAAACTGAAAGAACCAGAGGTTGTAGAGAGTTTCAGGGAGAGCATAAGGGAACAATTGACAGGAATGGGGGAAAGGAATACAGTAGAAGAAGAATGGGTAGCTCTGAGGGATGAAGTAGTGAAGGCAGCAGAGGATTAAGTAGGTAAAAAGACGAGGGCTAATAGAAATCCTTGGGTAACAGAAGAAATATTGAATTTAATTGATGAAAGGAGAAAATATAAAAATGCAGTAAATGAAGCAGGCAAAAAGAAATACAAACGTCTCAAAAATGATATCGACAGGAAGTGCAAAATGGCTAAGCAGGGATGGCTAGAGGACAAATGTAAGGATGTAGAGGCTTGTCTCACTAGGGGTAAGATAGATACTGCCTACAGGAAAATTAAAGAGACCTTTGGAGAGAAGAAAACCACTTGTATGAATATCAAGAGCTCAGATGGCAACCCAGTTCTAAGCAAAGAAGGGAAGGCAGAAAGGTGGAAGGAGTACATAGAGGGTTTATACAAGGGCGATGTATTTGAGGACAATATTATGGAAATGGAAGAGGATGTAGATGAAGACGAAATGGGAGATAAGATACTGCGTGAAGAGTTTGACAGAGCACTGAAAGACCTGAGTCGAAACAAGGCCCCGGGAGTAGACAACATTCCATTTGAACTACTGATGGCCTCGGGAGAGCCAGTCATGAAAAAACTCTACCATCTGGTGAGCACGATGTATGAGACAGGCGAAATACCCTCAGACTTCAAGAAGAATATAATAATTCCAATCCCAAAGAAAGCAGGTGTTGACAGATGTGAAAATTACCGAACAATCAATTTAATAAGCTACACCTGCAAAATACTAACACGAATTCTTTACAGACGAATGAAAAAACTGGTAGAAGCCGACCTCGGGGAAGATCAGTTTGGATTCCGTAGAAATGTTGGAACACGTGAGGCAATACTGACCTTACGACTTATCTTAGAAGAAAGATTAAGAAAAGGCAAACCTACATTTCTAGCATTTGTAGACTTAGAGAAAGCTTTTGACAATGTTAACTGGAATACTCTCTTTCAAATTCTGAAGGTGGCAGGGGTAAAATACAGGGAGCGAAAGGCTATTTACAGTTTGTACAGAAACCAGACGGCAGTTATAAGAGTCGAGAGGCATGAAAGGGAAGCAGTGGTTGGGAAAGGAGTAAGACAGGGTTGTAGCCTCTCCCCGATGTTGTTCAATCTGTATATTGAGCAAGCAGTAAAGGAAACAAAAGAAAAATTCGGAGTAGGTATTAAAGTCCATGGAGAAGAAATAAAAATGTTGAGGTTCGCCGATGACATTGTAATTCTGTCAGAGACAGCAAAGGACTTGGAAGAGTAGTTGAACGGAATGGACAGTGTCTTGAAAGGAGGATATAAGATGAACATCAACAAAAGCAAAACGAGGATAATGGAATGTAGGCAAATTAAGTCGGGTGATGCTGAGGGAATTAGATTAGGAAATGAGACACTTAAAGTAGTAAAGGAGTTTTGCTATTTAGGGAGTAAAATAACCGATGATGGTCGAAGTAGAGAGGATATAAAATGTAGACTGGCAATGGCAAGGAAAGCGTTTCTCAAGAAGAGGAATTTGTTAACATCGAGTATAGATTTAAGTGTCAGGAAGTCGTTTCTGAAAGTATTTGTATGGAGTGTAGCCATGTATGGAAGTGAAACATGGACGATAACTAGTTTGGACAAGAAGAGAATAGAAGCTTTCGAAATATGGTGCTACAGAAGAATGCTGAAGATAAGGTGGGTAGATCATGTAACTAATGAGGAGGTATTGAATAGGATTGGGGAGAAGAGAAGTTTGTGGCACAACTTGAGTAGAAGAAGGGACCGGTTGGTAGGACATGTTTTGAGGCATCAAGGGATCACAAATTTAGCATTGGAGGGCAGTTGGAGGGTAAAAATCGTAGAGGGAGACCAAGAGATGAATACACTAAGCAGATTCAGAAGGATGTAGGTTGCAGTAGATACTGGGAGATGAAGAAGCTTGCACAGGATAGAGTAGCATGGAGAGCTGCATCAAACCAGTCTCAGGACTGAAGACCACAACAACAACAACAATTTACACGAGAATATACACTGTCCGAACACTTATTAGTGGACGTTAATATGGGATGTGTCCACCTACACCATTATGATGACTTAAACTGTGCTGGGGACACTTTCAGTGTGCTGTCTGAATGTCTGTTGAGGAATAACAGCCCATTATTCCTCAAATGGTTAAACCAAAGAAAATAATGATGTTGGACTCTGGGGTCTGCAGTCTATATTCTAATTCATCCCAAATGTTTAGGTGACAGAGTTTTCAGGGGATTCAAATTGGCAATATGGGCAGCCAGTCCATTTCAGGAATGTTACTGTCCACAAAGCAATGCCCCACAGACGCCACTTTACAATTGGGTGCATTGTCATGCTGGTAGATACAATTTTTGTCTCCATACAGTTGCTCTACTGTACCCAGTACACAACATCGCAAAATGTGTTCATATCTTTCCACCTTCAACGTTTTCTTAAGCGCAATAAGGGGATCACACCACAACCACTAAATACATTCCCATACTTTAACGTCACAACCTCCATACTTCACTGTTGGCACTGCACCTGATAGCACGTAACGCTCTCCAGGCGTTCGCCAAACTCAAACCCTCCCATCGAATTACCACAGGATGCAGCGTGATTCATTGCTCCAAATCACTCGTTTCCAGTCATCCGCCACCCAGTGGCGCGGCTCTTTACACCACCCAAAGCGTCGCTTAGCACTGACAACAGAAATGTATGACGTATGAGGAGCTGCCCGACCATTGCACAACTCTCTTCTTAAAACACTAAGCACAGTAATTGTACTAGCCGGTCTGTAGGTAACTCTTTGGAACTCACGAATGATTCCTTTCGCTGATTTTTTAGGACCAACCACCGCATAACTCGATGCTACTTGTCCGTCAGTGCGTGAGGTCTGCTTGGTCTCGGTTTTGTTGTAGTTGTTCCTTCGCGTTTCCACTCCACAACAGCATCATCAACAGTCGACTTGGGAAACTTAAGAAGGGTTGAAATGTTCTTGATGGTTCTTTTCCTCAGGTGACATCTAATGACCACGTTCGAAGTCTCTGAGCTCTACTGAACATTCTATTCTGCTGTTCTTCTCCACTGACAACACGATGTTCTCCACCTTTTTTCATACTGGAGGATGCGCCTGTCGTAACACCTAGCGGTCAATTCACGTATTACATAGACGTGTCCGGACACATTTGATCACATAGTGTAAGCATCGCTTTCGTTCAATCTTACTAAAATGTCGGTATCCCTAACTACAGCGAATTTGCTAATAGCACACTGCGAACTTAATAAAAAATGCTGACCTTCGATACGACGTTAAAATATGAACTTACCAGAATTACAGAAAAGCTTAGACCAAACCTCCACATGTCAGACAGGCAGATCGGTGCCAGACGCTATATATCGACTCCGATGTAATTAGAGCTACGTATTGCCACCCAGGAAGACAAGCGTAAACGGTAATAAGTAACACCTGATCTTTGGAGCACAAAAAAGAGCATAACTGTGGACATCAGTCTTGTAGAGCTCCCCTGGGAAAGTCGGTAGGGCTATAAGTTCTCTTACCAAGAGTTCCTTGTTTGGAGTCCTGGTTATGTCAATTTTTGTACTGTAGTACGTGTGAAACAGTCATATGTGGGAGCGTGTGCCTGACATGTAAAAGAGCTGTTGGGAGTTAATAGCAATGACCTACTGGCAGTCTCCTTTCGCTTCATTTATTTCAAAGTAGCAAACCTACAGAGTACGTTTGTAGTTTCACAGAAAGAACATAAACAGTCGGGATAGAAGAATAAAGAAACAATTGCATAACATGTGCGGAAATATTAAAAGTAGCAATAAAAATAATTAAAATGATAATAATAATATGCATAATAAAAATAATAATGCTAATAATAAACAAAATAATGATATTAATAAAAACTACATTAAGATCAGAAATCAATAAAAACGCTACCACAAGGCGCAGTGTCATTCATTGAGGAATAAATGTCTCACAATAGTGGATACGTACAAAGAAGTTTGGAGCAACTTACTGTTGTACACCAAGTACTGTATGAGGACTCGCATATTTCCCATCCAGACTGTAGATTGCAGAATGGAATCTTATGTTTGAAACAGAACTGAAATTATGTGATTTGTGATTTTGTCTTCTGGTAGATTCTTTTGTACGTGCTGGATGTGAAGAACACAGGCGTCTTTGTGACGCCTATGCCCGTAAGAATCCCTATTAGCACAAGTTTCTCTCAGCTAATTTGTTCCACTACCGCTTCTTGTAGACATTTCCTGAAAAGTTCTTTGCTCGTTTTGCCGGAGGTGTGAAAGTGAGCCCGCATCTCGTGGTCGTGCGGTAGCGTTCTCGCTTCCTACGCCCGGGTTCCCGGGTTCGATTCCCGGCGGGGTCAGGGATTTTCTCTGCCTCGTGATGGCTGGGTGTTGTGTGCTGTCCTTAGGTTAGTTAGGTTTAAGTAGTTCTAAGTTCTAGGGGACTGATGACCATAGCTGTTAAGTCCCATAGTGCTCAGAGCCATTTGAACCATTTTTTTTGTGAAAGTGAACAATTAAATTTGGTGCTGCGAAAATAACCTGACGTATACGAACACTGAAAGTACGAGGCACTTGAAGGTCTGAAAACAGCTTTGAAGCAAGTTTGTCTGTTTGTGAAAGCAAAGGAATAATTGTTGATTCCACTTTCATCGGCGTTGTAGATATTTGCATTGTGTAGGCTGTCATGAGAGGGCTAGTTGCTTTTTGCCATTTCTCTACCGATTTTTGGATGTCGTTTCTGTTCTCGCACGTTTCCACCGTAAGAAAATATTTAACTTTACGGCTTACAATATTGTTTTTCAACTTTCACTGCCAGACCCAACCGTCACTTGCATCAAAGCTTGGGAAATTTAATTGACTTGCATTTATTTTTGCCCACAATTTGATGTCTGCATCGTGAACACACCAACCCTTCTGGCAACGATGTTTGAAGGCCTCCACTGTAATATGTTTGTATTTGTCTTTCACAGACATTAACTCTGCACTTTTCTCACCGTCGTTTCCATTGATACAACATTCATCGTGCAGAACATTCAGTGTCAAATTTGTTTTTCACTGTAGACGTCGTGCGACTTGGAAATGTTTCTGCTGACTTCGGCTGCTTTTCGACGTTAAGCCAATATGTAATAGATTTCTTGTGCAAAACGATACCCTTTTCCCCTTTCGTGGCATTTCGTCATTTCCATCGCTTGAGGACTCTTCTGGCAACGATATCGAAGACGTTGACTCTTGTCCATGCACTTGGTCACAAACGATTCCGCTCCGTCTGACATGCGCTCGCCGATATCTAATGTTTCCTCTTCAGTGGCCTCCGACGCTTTCGACTGGTCAATTATGTCCAGTAGCAATGCTGCACAGTTTCGTCTTCTTCAGTTATTTCCGTTGCCGTAGGTACAAAACGTCGCTACGCAACAATTCGAGGAGAATGTCAGTGACGTTTCACGGATTCATATCGTAAAACACAGCACTATCAGCTGCAGCAGTAGCGGTAGCGTGCGGAATAGGTAGCAGTTTCAGACCCACTTCTTCGTGTGTGCATAAACACGAGACTCTAGTCTCAAGAAGCACATCTGATGCCCAGCGATGCTGCCAACTAGCAGTCAGTTATTGTTATTATTATTATTACTACTTTAACACGTATGATGCAATTGTTTCTTTGTTCTTCTATTCCGACTGTTTGTGAATATTATGTGAAACTACAAAATGTGCACTGTAGGTGTGTTACTTTCGAATAAACGAATCAAAAGCCGACCACCAATAGCCAATACAACATTGCTATGAACTCCTAACAGTTCTTTTACATGTGAGGAAGGTGTTGTCCCATATAACAGCTTCACACGTACTCCTAAGGTGAACTGGCATGACCAGGGCTCGAACCTCGGACCCTCGGTGCGACCATCTAACGCTCTACCGACTTTCCCCACGGGAGTTCTGCGCGGCAGAAGCTTACAGTTATGAGTTTGCTGTGTTCCATAGGTCAGGTGTTTCTTATTACTCACAGTTTAAGCACGTTCTTCTGGACGGCAGCCTTATACAAGGTGTTAAAAAAAGGTACGGCCAAACTTTCAGGAAACATTCCTCACACACAAAGAAAGCAAATATGTTATGTGGACATGTGTCCGGAAACGCTTACTTTCCATGTTAGAGCTCATTTTATTACTTCTCTTCAAATCAAATTAATCATGGAATGGAAACACACAGCAACAGAACGTACCAGCGTGACTTCAAACACTTTGTTACAGAAAATGTTCAAAATGTCCTCCGTTAGCAAGGATACATGCATCCATCCTCCGTCGCATGGAATCCCTGATGTGCTGATGCAGCCCTGGAGAATGGCGTATTGTATCACAGCCGTCCACAATACGAGCACGAAGAGTCTCTACATTTGGTACCGGGGTTGCGTAGACAAGAGCTTTCAAATGCCCCCATAAATGAAAGTCAAGAGGGTTGAGGTCAGGAGAGCGTGGAGGCCATGGAATTGGTCCGCCTCTACCAATCCATCGGTCACCGAATCTGTTGTTGAGAAGCGTACGAACACTTCGACTGAAATGTGCAGGAGCTCCATCGTGCATGAACCATATGTTGTGTCGTACTTGTAAAGGCACATGTTCTAGCAGCACAGGTAGAGTATCCCGTATGAAATCATGATAACGTGCTCCATTGAGCGTAGGTGGAGGAACATGGGGCCCAATCAAGACATCACCAACATGCCTGCCCAAACGTTCACAGAAAATCTGTGTTGATGTGATTGCACAATTGCGTGCGGATTCTCGTCAGCCCACACATGTTGATTGTGAAAATTTACAATTTGATCACGTTGGAATGAAGCCTCATCCGTAAAGAGAACATTTGCACTGAAATGAGGACTGACACATTGTTGGATGAAACATTCGCAGAAGTGTACCCGTGGAGGCCAATCAGCTGCTGATAGTGCCTGCACACGCTGTACATGGCACGGAAACAACTGATTCTCCTGTAGCACTCTCCATACAGTGACGTGGTCAACGTTACCTTGTACAGCAGCAACTTCTCTGACGCTGACATTAGGGTTATCGTCAACTGCAAGAAGAATTGCCTCGTCCATTGCAGGTGTCCTCGTCGTTCTAGGTCTTCCCCAGTCGCGAGTCATAGGTTGGAATGTTCCGTGCTCCCTAAGACGCCGATCAATTGCTTCGAACGTCTTCCTGTCGGGACACCTTCGTTCTGGAAATCTGTCTCGATACAAACGTACCGCGCCACGGCTATTGCCCCGTGCTAATCCATACATCAAATGGGCATCTGCCAACTCCGCATTTGTAAACATTGCACTGACTGCAAAACCACGTTCGTGATTAACACTAACCTGTTGATGCTACGTACTGATGTGCTTGATGCTAGTACTGTACAGCAATTAGTCGCATGTCAACACAAGCACCGAAGTCAACATTACCTTCCTTCAATTGGGCCAACTGGCGGTGAATCGAGGAAGTACAGTACCTACTGACGAAACTAAAATGAGCTCTAACATGGAAATTAAGCGTTTCCGGACCCATGTCCACATAACATCTATTCTTTATTTGTGGGTGAGGAATGTTTCCTGAAAGATTGGCCGTACCTTTTTGTAACAGCCTGTATATCGGAGTTTCGGTTGATACTCTGTCGATACACTATTTTTGGCACCGACATCTGAAGGTTTTGGGTTGTTTGGGGGAGGAGACCAGACAGCGAGGTCATCGGTCTGATCGAATTAGGGACGGAGGGGGAAGGAAGTTGGCTGTGCCCTTTGAAAGGAACCATCCCGGCATTTGCCTGGAGCGATTTAGGGAAATCACGGAAAACCTAAATCAGGATGGCCGAACGCGGGATTGAACCGTCGTCCTCCAGAATGCGAGTCCAGTGTGCTAGCCACTGCGCCACCTCGCTCGGTACAGTTCTGGGTATTAGCGTCATGCAGCTTGAAGCTCAAGTTCATACTCTATTAGTCCAAAGACGGCTAAAAATACTGCTGCGAGATAAAACGGTAGAATAAAATCTGCAACGTCTTTTTGCAGTTATAAAGTTCTCGAAGGTTTAAACTTCCTGGCAGATTAAAATTGTGTGCCGGACCGAGACACACAGTCTCGGTCCGGCACACAGTTTTAGTCTACCGGGAAGTTTTATATCAGCGCACACTCCGCTGCAGAGTGGAAATCTCATTCTCGAAGGTTACTAGGATCAGTCCTCTTAAATAAAACTCCTATTACAGCTTTAAGCAACGTATGAGTTGACATTGACATGTGTAAGAAGTATTGACATGTGTCTTGAGTGTGTGGGGTATCAGAGAATGTTGAGTACGTCGTTGACTGATTCTTTCGCACACAGCTGACTGCACTATGCGAAACTTGTACATCAGAAGCTGGAAACTATGAGAGAATGCTAGACAAATGGCTTTTAGATAATTATTTGTTCAAAAACTCATGGTTTAGTAAAATTTAGAAGGCAGGGTGCAACGTGTAACATTCTGCGAGACACACAGGTGCCACCGTGATGAATATATAATTTGCTTGTATTGTGTTTAGAGCTATAAATATACCACGTCAGAGGCCAATAGAGTGATTTGCAGAGGCTTTGCTAGTAATCTGAACGCTCGTGAAATATGCTACCTGACAAGAAAAGTCAGAAAGAACAGACATCATTTGATCATATCCTTGACGTTTGTTTCAGTGCTGATGCACTAATATCGTCCTTGGGAATCCGGAATCCGCGAGTAGGGGTTAATGGACGAGTGACGCTGCTTTACAGCGAGCGATAAGTGGGAAATTTGAATCCGTCAGGGACCATGTCCGGACGGCCGAAGTGGTTCCAGGTACTAGGAGGTACAATTGAAGACGACTCATGGAACATGACTGATCCTCCGAGGAAATGATTTATATGGGATCCCCCATCCATTAATTTGCGAGAAAATTACTCGGAAACTTCTGATGGTGGTAGTAGGATCCGGTGAAAAAAAGAAAATAAAAATAAATAAATAAGTTTGTTTAAGTAATGCTCTCTTGATCCTGTAATACTCCTTTCCTTCCTTGGTTCCTGGAGGGTGGGACCGGGACATTGTGGCCAGACCTCGGAAGGCGACCCCAGTCATCTTTGCCCACGTGTAGTTGCTCATTAGAAGCGGTAAATCGGGGCTCGAGCCCCGGTCCGGCACAAATTTTAAACTTTCGCCATTGCATTACCACAATGCTGTGTGTGGCTGGAAGTCACGAATGCCCACGCATAAATGGATACACCAGCTACGTCATCACGTGTGGTGTCTGTTGTGTAGGACATGTCTGACAAAATAGACACCTCTCAAATACGTGCACACACACGCACACACATACACAAACACACACACACACACACAGCCTACCGACCATTTGTATACCTATCGGAAGAACCATCCTACAGCATGCTGTCAAAATTTAAACATTACGCCGGCCGGTGTGGCCTTGCGGTTCTAGCGCTTCAGTTTGGAACCGCGTGACCGCTACGGTCGCAGGTTCGAATCCTGCCTCGGGCATGGATGTGTGTGATGTCCTTAGGTTAGTTAGGTTTAATTAGTTCTAAGTTCTAGGCGACTGATGACCTCAGCAGTTAAGTCGCATAGTGCTCAGAGCCATTTGAACCATTTAAACATTACACACTTCCTCCAGCCCAGGCAAATAGAGCAAATTACTTGGTTCCTTTGCCTTTGGTGTGGTCTAGGGTGGACCTTAGGCTGCTTACGAAGGCAGCATTTGCACGTGAGCGGTTCCTGATGTAACCCCGAAAAATTATGATGTTTCACTACGAAAAGTACCAAGTTTGGGGATAGCCACTACTATAATTTATATTCATGGCAGATGGCCGAAATTTTTACAATGTGTTCTTAAGATGATATTCTCGTGGAATGTGGAAACCTTTTTCGATACCACTATCTGTTACCGAGAGGTTCAAAATTATCGTATTTACCCCCTTAAAATATGCACGTAACATTGTCTAAGGCCTAAATCTAGTTTTAACTGACAAGTGAGCACATGGCAAGGGCTCTAGGGTCATCGTAAGGATTCTGAGATCAGTAAGTAATGTTTTTAGTCAGCATTTGTTCATCAATAAAACTTCAGGACGCACTGTCTGTGTATAATTGGTACTTCACGCATATACAAATACGTCCAAAATGGTACTACAGTGACCAAAAATAGGCTAAAAAGGGTCTTAAGTTGCCTGAAAAGCAATTAAAATCACTGCCAAAAATTACTGTAAACTGGAAATATTGCAAAATTGGTAAAATATTTCTAATAGCATTTTTACTCTTTTAAGATACAAATCATATTCTGGGCGTTTTCGATGAATGGCGATCGATGAGCAAAATATCATGAGGTAGAGCAAAAAATTTTCTGTTAACATGTATCATGCATACAAACGGCCTTGCCGCAGATGTAACACCTGTTCCCGTCAGATCACTGAAGTTAAGCACCGTCGGGCTGAGCTAGCAATACAATGGGCGACCATTCGGACTGCCGAGCTGTTGGCAAGCGGGATGCACTCAGGCCTTGTGGGGCAAACCGAGGAGCTACTTGACTGAGATGTAGCAACCCCAGTCTCGTAAACTGACATACGGCCGGGAGAGCGGTGTGCTGACCACATGCTCCATCATATCCTCATTCCAAAACACATATAAAGGAGATCACGGTTTATAGGCTTCAGGCATCCCGTAATTAATCGACATGAGTCATTCAGTGCTGCATCTAGCTTCTGGGATGTGTCGAACTTCTCCGCACGGGCCGTGCATATTCAGTTGCAGCAGAGCACAATGAAAGGATTGATGCACGTACAACTTCAGGATTTGCTCCCCAGTGTGAGTTGGTAAGTTTGCGTATTATACCGTGTCGCGTGTTGACTTTCGATCTAGTTTTTTGTACATGTTTCTTGTAAGACGGTGTTCGATCTAACGACGCCCCATGAGGTAACCTAGGGGTCTCAGGAGCCTTGTCACGGTTCACGCGGCTCCCTCCGGTGGAGGTTCGAGTCCTCCCTTGGGCATGGGTGTGTGTGTTATCCTTAGCGTAAGTTAGTTTGAGTTAGATTAAGTAGTGTGTAAGCTTAGGGACCGATGACCTCAGCAGTTTGGTCCCATAAGACCTTACCACAAATTTTCAAATTTTCCGATTTAACGTGACTCCAAGATAAACTGGGTTTGGGCAGTGCTTAAATTTAACTGAGTTCCATTCCAATTGTAGTTCCCTATTTGCTTCCTTATTGTTCAGATGAAATAAACTCGTCTGCGTCTTTACTGGGTTCGGTCCAAGCTGGTTCCCGTCGTAATATTCAGTTAGTACTTCTAAGGCATCTTTTAGGTTTCTCTCAATCTGTTTGATTGATCTGGATTGGCAGGCAATGGCTACATCATCAGCATAGATAAAACTTCTTGTCGTTGGTCCAACTGGTTGGTCATTTGTACGCAGACTGAAAAGTAGAGGAGACAAAACACTACCTTGTGGGAGCCCATTATTCTAGTTCCTCCAGCGACTTCTTTGCTCGTGAAATTCCACATAGTATCTTCTGTTGGCGATCAGTGATCTCACAACTTCAGTAAGATTGTAGTTTCCCGTCATTTTGAAAAATTTTTGCAGGAGTATTTTGTGGTTTACGTGTAGTATGGTGCTAATAAGTCGATAAACACCACCTAATTTTTTATCTCCCTTCTCAAACCTATCCTCTCATATTCTGTTAGGCACAGGACCTGACCAGTGCAAAACTTACTGGGTCTGAACTTGTTGTGAAATGATTAGGCTTTCTAGTTGTGGTCCTATTTTATTCAAGATAAGACGTTCCTATAGTTTGAAATGGCAAAACAGCAGCGATATTGAACGATAGTTCTTAACATCATTTCTTGATTTACCTTGCTTTGGGATAGCTACTATCTTACCCTTCAACCATAGCTTAGGTACCTTCTTGTTAGGCCAGCAAAAATTATAGAGTTGTGAGAGCTATTCCTTAGCTCTGGGCCTCGTGTTCTGTATAAATTCATTAATGACGTCATCGGGACCCGCTGCCTTCCTGGGTTTCAAGGAACTGATGGCAGCTTCCCATTCTGCTGAAGGGAAATATGGCTCAGGTGGTATTTCAGCCACTTGTGGCCTCTTATATGAGGTGGCAATCTTGCTGTTCCTGGTTGGTTACCATTCAAAAGGGGCTGATGTGCGATTCGATTAGTTGTCACGGAAACCTGATCCTTGGGGGCTGCCGGGTCGCTAGACAATCGTTTTATGAGGTTCCAAGCTCTTCTGCTACTATGCTTCATGTCAATACTCTCCAACGTATGTTTCCAGGATTCTTGTCGGTCTTTGCTACCGAGCGAGGTGGCGCAGTGGTTAGCACACTGGACTCGCATTCGGGAGGACGACGGTTCAATCCCGTCTCCGGCCATCTTGATTTAGGTTTTCCGTGATTTCCCTAAATCGTTTCAGGCAAATGCCGGGATGGATCCTTTGAAAGGGCACGGCCGATTTCCTTCCCAATCCTTCCCTAACCCGAGCTTGCGCTCCGTCTCTAATGACCTCGTTGTCGACGGGACGTTAAACACTAACCACCACCACCAGGTCTTTGCTTTTAGTTTCAATCAGCTGATCCCCAAGTTTTATGGATTCTTCACTGAAAGGGTCCTGGCTGTATTGCTCCAGGTATTCGTTATATATTTGTTTCATATCGTTGGAAACTCCAGGAATGATGAGTGTTCTGAAGCCTCTGGGTATGCTGAGTCTTCCTGATCTTTTATCAGCTTGGACGAACTTCCCGCAGTTTTCAGTCTTTGACGGTAAATTTACGGTTTCCGTATCTGAGGTGTCCGCAAATGTTTTCCAGTTAGCACTTTCAAGTTAAAGCGTCTTTTAAAGGGTAGTTTTTGTGGCACTATTACTCGTATAAACTTAGCATGATTGGTCTGTGGTAGGTCTTTGGGACAGGGTTGAGAACGAATTTATTGCATGACCCAGACAAGTTTTTGGAAACAAATGTGAGGTCTGTGTTATACCCTCTCTTCCATCTTGCACTGTTGAATGACGCAGGTTTTTCTGATCATGGATGAGATTCAGTTCGTGTTCTTCTGTCCAGCTTTCCAGTAATTCTCCGTCTTCATTTCTGTCTTGGTCACCCCACACTCTACTGTGACAGTTAAAGTCTCCCATTATTAGCTGTGGGTGACAGACATGTTGGCTGAAAGCAAACCTTTCCCCTGATGGTTTATATATTGATGACCCCGTATTGCTTCCGACAGTAACAGAAATTATTTCCGTGTTGTTAATGGTGTTAATTTGTTTGTTGTATACTTTGATTCCAGGCCGAATAAATAGTGAGGGCACTCCTTCACCAAAGTCATCCCAGAAATATTTGGACGACGTTCTGATGACGCTCTCTGTATCTGCTGGAGACACAGGACGTCGCATAATGAAGTTTACATGTGTTGGATATAAGTCCTGGTCTGGTAATCATGGGCTCTAATATGTATACCTTAAGAGATATGAGGACGTGATCATCTGCGCTGTTGTGAAATGTTCAAAATGTTCAAATGTGTGTGAAATCTATGGGACTTAACTGCTAAGGTCATCAGTCCCTAAGCTTACACACTACTTAACCTAAATTATCCTAAGGACAAACACATACAACCGTGCCCGAGGGAGGACTCGAACCTCCGCCGGGACCAGCCACACAGTTCATGACTGCAGCGCCTTAGACCGCTCGGCTGTTGTGAAATACACACATTCTACTGCAAGCGCTTTCTATTACGAACGACTTTCAGAATGCAGCAGACAAATGAGTAATACATTCCTCTGTTACTGTCCGTGGTTACAGCAAGCGGTAAGAATCTGTTAGTGTTGTTACAGTAAACCACATACACAGTTGTAGTTAAGTGCAAAGCATACATTAGTTCTAATGGGACCAGTCTGTAGATTGATAAGTTTGCGGCACGTTGTTATATTGTTTTAGCTTTGCACTTAACGGTATAATGTAAGCCTGTTACTGAACACGGCAATTGGCGGACAAAATGTGTTATGGTCTGGCAGTTGGAAGCAACCGTCAAGCCTGTATGTTGTCCTGTAGGCTGAAAGGTTATATTAGCAGCTTACAGTTTCTCAGGAAGAGAATAATATGCCCTTATTTGTTTACTCATTTGTTTAATGCATTCTTTGCGGCGTTAATAATAGGAAAGAGCTTGGCCTAGTAGAGATTTATTACACAATAGCGAAGTTGAGCGAGTGGTCATAGCTCTTAAGGTATTATTTTAGGGCCCATGTTCACTGGACGTTTTGCCTCGTTTTGGTCCGTACTTCCACCTCTAACACCCAGAATACATTCCTTATCGCACTGTCGCACTGACGTGTCACAAACGCAGACAGGTGGCGTTCAGTCTCGCGGTGAGAAATTGTCATAAAGTTCTGGTTCATCAATATGTGTGTGTATAAAGAGTGTAACTTCCTTTTTAACACGTTGAGGACTCGTAGTAGGGACCAAGATTGTTACGTTTAGTATAGGAGCTCGTGTCCGAAAACGCAACGTTTTCCCGCTACAAGCAAAGTACCACAACACTTGCTCGAAGCTCCCGCCTTCTCGGCGCCACTGACTAGGGTATTACGTTCGTCATTCACCGAGCACTTGATGTTCCAAGCCCACCACAAGTTTGGTTGCATGCCGTTCAGTTACGTCTGAGGCCTGCCCAGAAAGTTTTGTGCCTGATGTTGTGCTTGTGGTCTTTGCTCTTACAGTACTACTGTAGAGTAGTACGGAATGCAAGCTGCAGTAATTGTCATTTTTAGTGTGCTGCTGTTGACAGTGGTGTACTACTTGGTTGCGGATTAAGTCGACGCGATGTTACAGTACGGCGAAGCTCGGTGCAATGGGAGGATTGTTCGTCAGTTGTGGAGCGTTTGACACATCGCCAGATATCTTCGCACTCCTTCTTTGCTACTGTGTACCAGCTGGCCTCGGAGAAGGGTACATTCACCACCACCACCAGGGATTGCTACGTGCTCCACGGCGGCGCCTCAATCCTCGTTTTAAAGATGCTATACTCCATGCAGTGGAAGAGGACGTGACGAGGAATACCAGAAAGATAGCAGGTAGACAGAATGTGGATTACCAAATTGTCTGGCGTGTTCTGCATGAGCTGCAGCTACAGTGTTCCACCCCCAAAGGATACAGGAAATGCAGCCACAGTATTCTGCGTCACGAGCCCACTTCTGCCGGTGGTCCTCGAACCGTTGTGTGGACGAGCCCGACTTCCCATGGCGGTTCCTTTCCATAGATGAAGCCAAATTCACCAGGGAAGGTGTTCTCAGTTCCCACAACAGTCACGTGTGGTTTGATGAAAACTCGCATGGTGCGTGCCCCCGTAGTTTGCAGGGGTCTGAACATTTTGGCAGGGTCCTGCTTGGACGCGTGACTGCACTGTACCTTCTTTCACCATATCTCACAGATGCTGCATACTTGCGAATCCTTGGCGGTGTATTTCATGGGCTCCTGTAAGAAGTGCCACTGCATGGACGTCAGAACACGTGGTTCCAGCACGAAGGCGTACGGCTCATTTTCCACTTGCGGTCCGAGAGTGTCTGGACCAACGATTTGATCAACTGTGGACAGGTTGTGGTGGTCCGACTTCTTGGCCGGTTCATTCTCCTGACTTGAACCCGCTAGACTACTGCCTGTGGGGTCACACGAATCCTGGATCTAACAAGGGGACCCTCCATTCTGTAATTCACGGATTTTGATGCGTTTCAAATATGTTGTAGAGGCACTTACCCTGAGTACCTGGCTACCCGGTTTTTTTAGCGACGGGCCTTGGTTTTTGAGAAAATCGATTTTGAAGTTCATTGCGGCGCGCTTTTTATACCCGTGAAATTAAATATATTCAGAGCAAGTCAGCGTAGTGCAGCGGTAAAGGTTCACGGCTACCGCGCTGGAGGTACCGTGTTCGAATCCTGCTCGTGTACTTTTTTAAAAAAATAAACGGAATTTTTCAATTTTATTTCAAATAATATCAACAAACAGTGTAAGGTGTGCGAAATTATAAAGATATATTCAGTTATTAATTTTTTCTGTCACACAATATTACAAAGTCTTATTTTTCATCATCCACATTGCTTGATGCGCCAGAACAATATTGTGGATGATACTTATCATAGAAACAACCGAAGCACACATTTTCGCATTTTATGAAAGCAACCGTCTTGCAGGCACACGGTTTCTTCATGAGCGATATGGGGAAACACAATTCTTTTGCATTCAAAAAGATTTATCTTTCATTCGCTAATTTCGATGCGAACCATGGGTATCTAATCATGCTTTTAAAATTAGGTGCGCTGAATTGATGTAGAATTAGTGGATGTAATTTTATCGAATCTTCCCTAGAAGCGATCTCTCCATTGTCTTTCATCAAGTCGGGAGCATTCTGAATAATTTTCGTGAAGATTTTCACCTGTCGGTAAAAATAAACATCGCAGGGCTGGCAATAAGGAGTGCACTTTAGTGGGACCACTTTTAGGGTGCAGGTGCTCGCTTTCCTTTCATCAGCGAATATCGTATAAAATTGAATCGGTTTGCCCTCCCCACGAGTCGACAATGTAGAAAAATTTTTTCCGTCCCACGTACGGAAGAATTACAGAACGTAAAACTTCTTCGTACACCAGTTTCGTGAACTTCCCGGGTTTCGTGCAGGACATGACTACGTTCTGTATTTCCCAGTTAATTCGTCTACTCCTTTTTGAACTTTAGGACCAAAGTTTCCGGACGGTTCTAGCATACATAAAAAAACATATGGGAGCTGGATTCGAACGCGGTACCTCCAGCGCGGTAGTCGTGAACCTTTACCGCTGCGCTGCGCTGACTTGCTCGGAATATATTTAATGTTACGGGTATACAAAGTGCGCAATGAACTTCAAAATCGATTTTCTCAAAAACCAAGGCCGGTCGCTAAAAAGCCGGTTAGCCAGGTACTCAGGGAAAGAAGCGCATCGAAATCCGTGATTTACAGTATGAAGGGTCCCCTTGTAAGAGACCCCTGTAGCATCCAGGGAAGAGCTACTGGCCATGGTTATGGATATGGCGGATTCTGGTTGTATACCGGAATTTGGTACGGGGATACCGTGTCTGTGTTGGCGTCGGCAGTTATCACATCGAGCCCTAATTGTTGGTGGATCCACACGATGTGCAACAGGAGTCAGAGAGCAGCGAGTGTTGTAATATTTTGCGGCGGGAAAACAGTATGTAAGGGGACATCAGCTCCTATGCTTAACATAACTGTCTTCCCACTACAAGTCCTCAAAGCCTGTAAAGGGAATTTAATCACACTCTGTCTGTAATTGTGTACGGCACACACACATTGCGCTAGCGATACAACAGTTTTTATGCTACGGGATTTATAAGGATTGTGATTTTATTTATTCTGCCAGTAGTGGTAGAAGCAGAGCCGGTTTCAGAACATTTTTCCACACAAGCGACTTTTCGTTTGGCTCTCCCCCCCCCCCTCTCCCCCTCTCTTTTTCCCCCGTACAGTTTTACTCGTGTCGGATTTCGCTACTAAATGCGACACGCACTGTGCACAAATCTTGCACCTGGCCGTCACTGGTGCCCCTCTCAGTTTAGCGCACCAAGCGGCGGCCTGTGCCGCGTGGGCTTCAAACACAGTCTGAGTAGAAGTTACTGGGAAGAGTATGTCTGATGAGTGTTGTCTAAACAGAAGTTCTACACATCATCCCGGAATCTGAATTGAATGAAAGTAACTGTTTCGTGGCGGGTGATACTGGTGGTGCAAATCTTTTGAACTTTAATTTCATTGGTGAAGTTTCGTGGAGGGAAAATTGTTCCTGTATTAAGTCACGACGCCCGAACCTTTGCAAATCTACGTCTAAGGAAATACGTACATGATGTTGTCCATCCATTTGATTATTTTACTTGAGTGTCTGCTTCACAGATTTTTTTTCTGTTTGAGCTCCACCAAAAGAAACAGTTTATTTATTTCGGATACAGGTCTATTGGTCACCAGTGTCCTGGAGATCGTATTGTTTATGTTTAATTTCTTTTGTTATACTGAGTAGTACTTCGTTAGCTTCATCAGCAAAGTCTAGACATGTGCTGTTAACCTCGTGATGCTACAAAATACATAACCCCACAACTTACAGAATCGTAGCTGCCACTTTCATGAACATCCAAAGGCATTCACACAGTTTGCACCAGAAGGAAAAGAATTTTTCTAGGTACATCAAAGCACTTATTTGCACTCTGAGGCACAATATTCCCCAGACAATCCTAGTTTGTAAATAAGTAAACAGAATGATTTTTTGAAGTGTGCATAAAATCAAGTGAAGTACCGGGTGGTATTAATTAAAATGCAACTACTCACAGAGACCCAGTGAGGTCTGTGATTAATGTACGTCTGCGAAACTTGGTAGATATTACACTCCTGGAAATTGAAATAAGAACACCGTGAATTCATTGTCCCAGGAAGGGGAAACTTTATTGACACATTCCTGGGGTCAGATACATCACATGATCACACTGACAGAACCACAGGCACATAGACACAGGCAACAGAGCATGCACAATGTCGGCACTAGTACAGTGTATATCCACCTTTCGCAGCAATGCAGGCTGCTATTCTCCCATGGAGACGATCGTAGAGATGCTGGATGTAGTCCTGTGGAACGGCTTGCCATGCCATTTCCACCTCGCGCCTCAGTTGGACCAGCGTTCGTGCTGGACGTGCAGACCGCGTGAGACGACGCTTCATCCAGTCCCAAACATGCTCAATGGGGGACAGATCCGGAGATCTTGCTGGACAGGGTAGTTGACTTACACCTTCTAGAGCACGTTGGGTGGCACGGGATACATGCGGACGTGCATTGTCCTGTTGGAACAGCAAGTTCCCTTGCCGGTCTAGGAATGGTAGAACGATGGGTTCGATGACGGTTTGGATGTACCGTGCACTATTCAGTGTCCCCTCGACGATCACCAGTGGTGTACGGCCAGTGTAGGAGATCGCTCCCCACACCATGATGCCAGGTGTTGGCCCTGTGTGCCTCGGTCGTATGCAGTCCTGATTGTGGCGCTCACCTGCACGGCGCCAAACACGCATACGACCATCATTGGCACCAAGGCAGAAGCGACTCTCATCGCTGAAGACGACACGTCTCCATTCGTCCCTCCATTCACGCCTGTCGCGACACCGCTGGAGGCGGGCTGCACGATGTTGGGGCGTGAGCGGAAGACGGCCTAACGGTGTGCGGGACCGTAGCCCAGCTTCATGGAGACGGTTGCGAATGGTCCTCGCCAATACCCCAGGAGCAACAGTGTCCCTAATTTGCTGGGAAGTGGCGGTGCGGTCCCCTACGGCACTGCGTAGGATCCTACGGTCTTGGCGTGCATCCGTGCGTCGCTGCGGTCCGGTCCCAGGTCGACGGGCACGTGCACCTTCCGCCGACCACTGGCGACAACATCGATGTACTGTGGAGACCTCACGCCCCACGTGTTGAGCCATTCGGCGGTACGTCCACCTGGCCTCCCGCATGCCCACTATACGCCCTCGCTCGAAATCCGTCAACTGCACATACGGTTCACGTCCACGCTGTCGCGGCATGCTACCAGTGTTAAAGACTGCGATGGAGCTCCGTATGCCACGGCAAACTGGCTGACACTGACGGCGGTGGTGCACAAATGCTGCGCAGCTAGCGCCATTCGACGGCCAACACCGCGGTTCCTGGTGTGTCCGCTGTGCCGTGCGTGTGATCATTGCTTGTACAGCCCTCTCGCAGTGTCCGGAGCAAGTATGGTGGGTCTGACACACCGGTGTCAATGTGTTCTTTTTTCCATTTCCAGGAGTGTACATAACCCCACAACTTACAGAATCGCAGCTGCCACTTTCATGAACATCCAAAGGAATTCACACAGTTTGCACCAGAAGGAAAAGAATTTTTCTAGGTACATCAAAGCACTTATTTGCACGCTGAGGCACAATATTCCTCAGACAATCCTAGTTTGTAAATAATTAAACAGAATGACTTTTTGAAGTGTGCATAAAATCAAGTGAAGTACCGGGTGGTATTAATTAAAATGCAACTACTCACAGAGACCCAGTGAGGTCTGTGATTAACGTATGTCTGCGAAACTTGGTAGATATTCTAATGCGGAACCGAACTAATATGAAAAAAATAGTTCCAATTTTGGCCACCAGGTGCATATCTGGCGATGTGAATGCAAGTAAGACGTATAAAAATTTTCCGTGTGTAATCGATTAGGAACGGAATGCGGGCAGAAAAGGCCAAACAAGTGAGAAAGGCGTAATGTTGATTTTATTATCAGCCGCCGCTTACTCAGAGAACAGAGGTGAGCCTGGTAAACACGTTCTTTTACATATCCCCAGAACCAAAAGTCACATGGATTCAGACCATGTGAACTTGCAGGCCATGCAACTGGGAAACCCCTGGAGATAATACGTTCGTGTGAAGTTGCATTAAGCAGATCTTCCAGTGGGCGAGCGACAGGAGGTGTTGCCCTGTCTTGCATGAAAACAGTGGTTTGCACACAGTTGCGCTCCCCCTAGCCAAGAATCGTATGCTGCAAAAGAGGTCTCGATAATGTGCAGACGTCTACGCGTATGATCTTCAAATAAGAACAGACCGAGAATAAAGGTGCTAGTGAATACACACCACTCAGTCACACAAAGCAAGTGCAATGGCTCTTTGTGCACAACATCCGGTTTAACAGTGCCCCGAATTCGGCATTTCTGTGTGTTGACTGTAGTGAAAATGTGCCTAGTCACTCTATAGAAAATTGCTCGGTCACATGTCATCAACTTCGATCCGTGCCAGAAACCGCAGACAAATCCAGAACGTGGTTGCGGATCATGATATTTTAGTTTTTGCACCGTTTGGATCTTGTGCGACTACCAACATAAAAAGCCTACCTGGCTAGCCGCACGGTCTAACGCGCTGCTTCCCGAGCGGGAAGGCGTGCCGGTCCACAGCACGAATTCGCCCAGCGGATTAGTGTAGACATCCGGCGTGCCGACCAGCCTGTGGATGGTTTCTAAGGCCGTTTTCCATCTACCTCGATGAATGCGGGCATTCCGCCTCAGTTACACTATGTCGGCGACTGCTGTGCAAACACTATCTCCACATACGTGTACACCATAATTACTCTGCCACGCAAACATTTGGGGTTACACTCGTCTGGTATGAGACGTTCCCCAGGGGGAGGGGGGAGGGGGGGTCGGTCACTGGGGAACCGAACCGCACAATAACCCTGGGTTCGGTGTGGGGCGGCGGTGGGGTGGGTGGACTGCTGTGGCCTGTTTTTTTGTTTGTGAACCACTGAGGGCTACGTCGGGACGAAGTCTCTCCGTCGTTTTTAGGTCCCAGGTTTAATTCACAATACACCAGTATAAAACAAATAGCAAAACTTTCCTTTCTACTGACCATAGAATGAACAATTTTTGTGACACTGCGCAAATGCTAGCACTACCCAGGGCATATGCTGCATGGTCAATTACACCAAAATCATCCTCGTCAATAGCTTCCAACTGGTTACGACGCCCTCCTCTCCCAGATGCCACACCAAGCTCACACTTGTTTTCGAATTTCATTATCGTATTCCTTAAACCGTTTTATGACATTGGGTCTGTCTTCAGACCTTGTCGGCGAGATTCTCTCAATGAAACACTGTAACTGCTGCCGTTCAGATAAAACAGTTCCACTATCAGAGCACGGTCTCTTTTCTCGAAAGCCATACTGTTCGCTCACGTTATGGCTATGACAGTGTGGATACCATACTGTCATGCAAATAAAGACCTTGCATACAAACAGCATACAGCGCCAGATTCGCACCTTGTGGTCAATATTTCTTTCTAGCTTAAATCGGTTCCACATTAACCCATTAGCACGTATTCAAAGTTTCACTGCCATCCTATAAATACAACACACTCTAGACTTCCGTGCGTAGCTTCACTTTAATTGTAACCACCGGTACCAATAATGTGGAAAGGAATGGAAATATTATGTACCAATTTTCATCCAAGAAAATTTTACTGACCTATTATTACTTTTCTGTAGCTCGCAATGTCAACCCGGAATAAGATAACTAATTCATACGTAAAATTATTACGCTGGAAAGATTTCATGCTTCGTTTAAATGAAACACGTTGGTTGTAAACAGCATGAAGAGTTGCAATAATGAACCAAACGAAAGAGATTCATAATTCTGCTTTTTTTCTCTTATGTTTTTCTTTATTGTTATTTCCCATTGTGGTTTCGTTACATTTACCTCGTTATATGCTCATGAGCAATTGAATTACAGATAGCTGATGGTATGGAGAGAGACTGCTCCTGTCATAACTGCAAATAGAATATCCCCGCATAAGACCTGACTGGGATTTCTTCAGTTGTAGAACCATTTACGTGGCACAGGCGCTGGGTGATGCCATCCCTTTTATCCAAACGGACTATCGCCTGCCGGCCTGCACAGTTACAGCGCTCACCTTATTTCTTTACTACGTAGCAGGCATTGCAGTTTTTCGCAACATAGATACAAAGAAAGTTCGTAATCAGGCATGCGTGAATGAATGCAATGCCATTAAAGTTTTATTCGAGGAGGCATCCGAGGAACCAAAGATCTCACGAAAAACAATGATTGAGTGGGTCGTTACAATAGATCAGTAAAGGAGGAAAGGGAAATGGCAGATACAATTACTTCCCAAAGCTTCTCTCCATCGGAAAGAAGCGGCAGAAGGAGAGGGAAATTTTATTTTTTGGCAATATTGCCGAACAGGCTATCGGGGCTATTTACTCTAGTTCATTTTTTTTGTTTATGCGACTATTTCCTTTTCGGTTCTCTACTGAAAAACTATTGGCTTTGAACATCTACACTCCTGGAAATGGAAAAAAGAACACATTGACACCGATGTGTCAGACCCACCATACTTGCTCCGGACACTGCGAGAGGGCTGTACAAGCAATGACCACACGCTCGGCACAGCGGACACACCAGGAACCGCGGTGTTGGCCGTCGAATGGCGCTAGCTGCGCAGCATTTGTGCACCGCCGCCGTCAGTGTCAGCCAGTTTGCCGTGGCATACGGAGCACCATCGCAGTCTTTAACACTGGTAGCATGCCGCGACAGCGCGGACGTGAACCGTATGTGCAGTTGACGGACTTTGAGCGAGGGCGTATAGTGGGCATGCGGGAGGCCGGGTGGACGTACCGCCGAATTGCTCAACACGTGGGGCGTGAGGTCTCCACAGTACATCGATGTTGTCGCCAGTGGTCGGCGGAAGGTGCACGTGCCCGTCGACCTGGGACCGGACCGCAGCGACGCACGGATGCACGCCAAGACCGTAGGATCCTACGCAGTGCCGTAGGGGACCGCACCGCCACTTCCCAGCAAATTAGGGACACTGTTGCTCCTGGGGTAACGGCGAGGACCATTCGCAACCGTCTCCATGAAGCTGGGCTACGGTCCCGCACACCGTTAGGCCGTCTTCCGCTCACGCCCCAACATCGTGCAGCCCGCCTCCAGTGGTGTCGCGACAGGCGTGAATGGAGGGACGAATGGAGACGTGTCGTCTTCAGCGATGAGAGTCGCTTCTGCCTTGGTGCCAATGATGGTCGTATGCGTGTTTGGCGCCGTGCAGGTGAGCGCCACAATCAGGACTGCATACGACCGAGGCACACAGGGTCAACACCCGGCCTCATGGTGTGGGGAGCGATCTCCTACACTGGCCGTACACCACTGGTGATCGTCGAGGGGACACTGAATAGTGCACGGTACGTCCAAACCGTCATCGAACCCATCGTTCTACCATTCCTAGACCGGCAAGGGAACTTGCTGTTCCAACAGGACAATGCACGTCCGCATGTATCCCGTGCCACCCAACGTGCTCTAGAAGGTGTAAGTCAACTACCCTGGCCAGCAAGATCTCCGGATCTGTCCCCCATGGAGCATGTTTGGGACTGGATGAAGCGTCGTCTCACGCGGTCTGCACGTCCAGCACGAACGCTGGTCCAACTGAGGCGACAGGTGGAAATGGCATGGCAAGCCGTTCCACAGGACTACATCCAGCATCTCTACGATCGTCTCCATGGGAGAATAGCAGCCTGCATTGCTGCGAAAGGTGGATATACACTGTACTAGTGCCGACATTGTGCATGCTCTGTTGCCTGTGTCTATGTGCCTGTGGTTCTGTCAGTGTGATCATGTGATGTATCTGACCCCAGGAATGTGTCAATAAAGTTTCCCCTTCCTGGGATAATGAATTCACGGTGTTCTTATTTCAATTTCCAGGAGTGTATATTTGTCGAATTTTTGGTCGCCCAGACATAATCTGCTAATATGATCGTTAGCAGACTCGCCAGCTGTAGCTTCTAAGTTACAAGCACAGGCCTCAATTGTCGAATTTCACTTCCCCCCCATTATCGCACCGCATGGTGGTCGTTCATATGGGAACATCGACCATTAAAATGGTCACCTTCCCTTCCGCGCCATCTGTGCAGCTAAGAGCGAAGTTGTGTCCACTCATCGTTGGTTTGACAGTCACGAACAGGATAAGCAAGCAGCAGAAACAGTTCAGTTGCTGAAGACCAAATCGTGGGTGTCCACAGGGGATGCACTGAAGTTGTGACGGCACGGGACTTGTCTCGTGCCGCCATGTGACCAAGGTTTATATCAATTGTATCATGAATCTCAAAAAGCTGCCACCGACGGAGTCAAGTGCCCTTGGCAAAGACATTGACAGGTGTCCTCGGAAGCTTTCATGGCGGCATGCCTGAATAAAATCTTCTCCGTTTACAAGCCAAGTCGTTTCGAAAAAGATCCTCGAGTTTTCGATGGCTATCTCCGCCATCGTCGTCAAGGGTAAAACGCCACCTGCCAGGGCTGTTTTTTTTTTATTGTTTTTCATTCCCTCTCTCTCCTCTCCCACATGGGCGTTGTGGGGGGGCCTCTTTCTCGTGAGCCTCGCCTCACGGCGGACTGGACCTGACGTGAGCTGCAGAACTCGCCTTCCGCGCTCACTTCGGCCCTCACTGATTGGTGGCAGATGCTGTAGTCGTGCCCATATAAACAGAAAACCGTGCCAGCCATGTCAGGTAGTGGCTTTTTACTGCTACGACGTAGGTGGAGATAGCCAACGAAAGCTCGAGTGTTTTATTCGCAATGACACGGCTTGAAAATCGAGACGATTTCATTCACGTATTGAAAAAAATTGCCGTCGAATAACGCGAGTTGTAACAGCGGATAGACGACCCATAATGCAGCAAATCATTCGATAACATTCAACACTGGACTCGAACAACCAGTGACCCGGCACACCCAGACCTGACCCTCTCCGTTGGGTTATTAGTGACGGTCCAGAGATCGTGAATGAGGATGGCACCCCATCGCTTTCGGCGACCGGCGGAGGCCACACCATCAAGGCACTCCGTGGCCATCGTCGAGGCGAAAGAGGGTACTGCACACTACCATATTCAATTGCTCACGACTGCACGTCTTCCGACAAAGGCATGATAAACTTCTTACCTGCTCGTGGTCAAATATGACTATGTGTTCCATGTCCAACGACCTCGCTGTCGATGGAGCCTCAAAGCCTAATAAAAAAAAGACAAAATACAGAAACTGCACAATGGGAAAACACGGTTACATAGCATTCTCGAAAAAAATTAATATGTAATAATAATTAAATACTCTATTATCTTTAAAAGTAATGTTCCTATAGTCACGTAAGATGTAGATACTTCAAAGGTATAATGTTTTTTCTAATTTTGAAGTAATGACAATGATCCATATGGAACACCTTGTGTGTGAGATTATTTTCCCAAATAATTTATAATTTGTTTAGTCTAAAATTAAATTCAATATCTCGTTTGTTCTCCAAGGATTTTTCCTGGTCCAAGTACTTTTGGCTAGTTTATCATCTGCAGCCTGTACCATTTCATCTCTCAAAGTCGCCCATTCTTTTCCCGTGTTTCAGTCAATTATTGTCAAATCTCCCTTTGAAACTCTCAACAGCTATTGACTCTTTTGATTTATTCAGATTTCATCCCCTTAGTTTCCGACATTTCTCTAATTTCTCCTGTTTTACTTTGCAGTTCTTAAACATTAAACTATGATCAGGGTACCCACCTGCCCCCGGTTATGTTTAATATTTGGTTCTGAAATACCTGTGTTACTATTATACAGGGTGAGTCACTAACTGTTGCCGCCTAGGATAACTCCGAAAGTATGATAGTAGCTGAAAAGTTTCTGGGACAAATGTTGCATGGGACAACGGGGGCCATTATATGACGTTGATTTTTTGTTGCTAGGAGGGGTCGCGTCAGAGATATGAAGTAAAATGTAGACTTTCACTGCTGGAAATCTCATGTCCATTATAATTAGCCGGGCTGTTATGCCGTGGTCGGTTGATGAATTCTGTGTCAATTCCCAACGTTTCGTCGCCGTCTGCGGAGGATATCTTCAAGGGGGTCTGAAGCTCGATGGAAGGTAGCTGACTGCAGTAGCGAGCCAGTGGGTGTGTTGGACCTTCCATCGAGCTACAGACCCCCTTGAAGATGTCCTCCGCAGACGGGGACGAAACGTTGGGAATTGACACAGAATATATCAACCGACAACAGCATAACAGCCTGGATAATTATAATGGACAAGAGACGTGAAGGTCAACTTCTTTTTTTTGTTTGTAATGGGATGCTGTAGTTTGGTACTTATTTTCTGATAGAGGCTATCGAGACGAATCCAGTGACATGTAACAGTAATGTCTTTGAAGGTCAACGGACGTCAAAAATGTAGCATGAACGTCCATTTACAGAACATGTTCGAACAGATGACCACTGGTATCAGTGCAGTGCTGCAATCTTCTTATCATGGATTGAGTGGTATTCCTTATCACTTCGGCACTTAGCGAAGCACATGTTGTGACAATTCTCTCTCGTATAACGTGCAAATGGTAAACACTCGACGAATATGGCGTATCCATCTAACGTGCCATTGACATGTAAACACCACTCGACGGTTTCGCAATACAACACTAATAGGAACGGTGAGACTAGTATCGACGAATCAAACTAATGTGAATGATGTAATCCTTGGAAGAACAAGTTGATTTGCTTCTCATTTAAAGAGAATACCAACGAAATTCAGTGAGAGCTAGAGATTTATACGCTGAAAAATATCCTCAACGTACTCACCCTACACGTCGTACATTTACATATGTGTATGATAAATTGAGAACAACCGGATCTTTAACGCATCGTAAACATATCCGGCAAAGGAAACTTACTAAGCAGGAAACGGAAATTGGTACTCTTGCCACTGTGGTTCGAGATCCTTGTGTTAGTTCGCGTCAAATCGCATCGCCATATCATCCTTACCGTATCAGTCTCCGCCAAGAATTAACTGGTACGGATTGTATGCGTCGCATTGAATTCTACCGATGGGTTCAACTTCAGATTCAGAGGGACGACACACTTATTAACTTCATTTTATTTACTGACGAGGCTACATTCACGAACCATGGAAATGTTAATTTGCATAGTGTGCATTATTGGGTAACTGAAAATCCATCTTGGCTGCGGCAAGTTGCACACCAAAAACCGCAATCCGTGAATGTATGGTGTGAGATTCTGGAGGACATAATTATACGCCCCTATTTCATCGAAGGAAATCGTAATGGTAGGAAGTACACCATATTCCTGCAAGAAACATTAGGCCTGTTATTGGAAGAAATACCTTTAGGAACAAGGAACGGAATGTGATATCAACTCGATAGGTGTCCGGCACATTTTTCGCTGATGGCTAGAAATGACTTGCAGAAACAATTCCCAAATCGTTGGATTGAACGCGGAGGAGATGCGTCGTGGCTGGCTCGTTCGCCAGACTTGGCACCTCTGTATTTTTTCTTGTGGGTATTCGTAAAAGACATTGTTTATAAAGACGTTCCAACTAAACCTGAAGATATGCGAGAGAGAATTGTCAGAGTATGTGCTTCGATAAGTGCCGGTGTAATAACGAATACCACTCAATCCATGATAAGAAGATTGCAGCACTGCATTGATACCAGTGATCATCACTTCGAACATTTTCTGTAAGTGAACGTTCATGCCACCTTTGTGACCTTCGTTGACCTTCAAAGACCTTGTTGTTACACATCATTGGATTTTCCTCGATAGAAGCTATCAGAAAATAAGTACCACCCTATAGCATCCCCTTTAAAAAAAAAACAAAAAAAACAAAAAAAAACAATTTTGACCTTCGTATCTCTGAACCTACATCATCTAGCAACAAAAAAACAAACGTCTTATTATGTCCCCCGTTGCCCCATGAAACTTTTGTCCCAGAAACTTTTCAGCTCTTATCATACTTTCGGAGTTATTGGTTCAAATGGCTCTGAGCACTATGGGACTCAACCGCTGTGGTCATAAGTCCCCTAGAACTTAGAACTACTTAAACCTAACTAACCTAAGGACAGCACACAACACCCAGCCATCACGAGGCAGAGAAAATCCCTGACCCCGCCGGGAATCGAACCCGGGAACCCGGGCGTGGGAAGCGAGAACGCTACCGCACGACCACGAGATGCGGGCTTCGGAGTTATTCTTGGTGACAATAATTAGTGACTCACCCTATATATTCTATCTGAAACTTTCCAGTGTCACCAGTTCTCTTCCACTTACGCCTGCTTTTCTTCTTCTTAAGCCTAATGTTTTCAGTGTTTAACATACGTTGTCTGCGAAATTCTACTATGTGGCTTCACCTTTAATTTATTTCGTCCAGTCCATGTTCTCTTACTATTTTTTTCGTTTTCTTTTCCTATCATCGAATTCCATTGTCTGACTGCAGTTCAATTTGCGTTAACGATCGGAATGATTTCTTTTACCCAGAATGGAGACAACCGATCTAAAAGTTTTATATAATGTTAAAAAAATAATAAAATATTTTAAGAGTCAAAGTCGCAAGTTAATAACATTAAGTAATGATTAATTTCAGGTGATTATACAGCCCTAATTCAGATCAATTGTAAAACCATGTGTAGCATCTGCTGGTAAAAAGAGGCTAAAACACAAGGTCTTCATCATAGTGGACGCTCATGTTAGAGCTAGATCTCAATAAAATAACACTGAGATAAAATTTTATGTTCTCAAGACCCATCTTACAAGTCTGCATTGATGTCCAATATTTTGTACACAGTATCGTAACACCAGCAACTTGTCAACCAAATCTCTCTAACTCCACATAAATTTTCTTTTATCTCATGACACATTCTTTCAATTTCTTCATAATTTTCAGGCCTAATAAGCATATAAACTTATACTACTGTGCTGAGTATGTTGGCTTGTATATAATCATGCTTTTACTATGGCTATGATCATGCACCTCACCTCACCGTCATTCGTACTTTCTTATTCACTATCCTTTGATTTTGTGTCGGTAATCCAGTACTCACCTGACCAGAAGTCTTATTCTTCTTGCCACTGTAAGTCATAAGTTCTCATTGTACCTAACTTTTTAAATAAAAAAAATTAGCGCCGAATATGAAGTGAAGTACTAGGAAGTGTAGCCATTTTAAAGATATTTGTCTGAAGTGTAGCCATTTTTAAGATATTTGTCTGAAGTGTAGACATGTCCGGAAGTGAAATATGTACCATAAACACTTCATACAAGAAAAGAACAGAACCATTTAAAATGTGATGCTAAAGAGGAATGTTGAATATTAGTTGAGTAGAACAGATAGCTATTATAGAGGTACCGAATCGAATTGGAATAACAGAAAGTTACGACACAACTTTACTAAACGAAGGGAGCTGTAGACAGGACACCCTGTGGCATCAAGGAATTGTCAATCTGCTAATGGTTGCAAGAGATGGAGGTAAAAATTGTAGAATGTGTCTAAGGTTTGAACACAGTAAACAGTGTGTTCAAAATTGAAGTAGGATGAAGCAGTTATATAGAGATGAAGAAGCTTACACATGATAGACATAGCATGGAGATCTGCAGCAAACCAAACTCGAAACCGAAGACACAAAACTACATTAGTCTACAATAACGTGCAACTGGAAAGGTAGACACATGTAATAACTGTCGCGAACAGTAGCAACCTTCACCACGCCTAGCAAGAGATCCATTGAAGCCGGCCAGTGTGGCCGAGCGGTTCTAGGCGTTTCAGTCTATAACTGTGCGACCGCTACGGTTGCAGGTTCTAATCCTGCCTCGGGCATGGAAGTGTGTGCCCAATAGTGCTCAGAACCATTTGAACCATTTGATCCATTGAACAAAGAGTATTCGAGGTATACTTCAGTTACAGTAACTCTGAGATCGACATTTCAGCAAGTCAAGTGACGGATACCACCCGTAAGGCTATGTAGTTGGTTCAAATGGCTCTGAGCACTATGGGACTCAACTGCTGAGGTCATTAGTCCCCTAGAACTTAGAACTAGTTAAACCTAACTAACCTAAGGACATCACAAACATCCATGCCTGAGGCAGGATTCGAACCTGCGACAGTAGCGGTCTTGCTGTTCCAGACTGCAGCGCCTTTAACCGCACGGCCACTTCGGCCGGCGCTATGTAGTTGCCATTTAGCCTCAGTGTGCTGTGTTGCTTTCTTTTCAGATGTAATATGTTGCGTGAGGAGAGACGTAGAAAAAATTTATTCGGACCATAACAATGAAAGCTCTCCCGAATAGAAGTCACGACTTGGCTTCCTTAGCAGAAAGGCCAACAGGCATGAGGTGACGCACGACAGGAAACTGAGTAGCCAAATACTAACGAATTTTGTCTCATAATCCGTGGCTTTCTAAAAATATTTTATGTGAATATATCTGTTATCTATGTAAGTTTTTAAGTTAGCTTTCTGCTTTTTTTTAAAAAACTAAATATCATTTAGTTGTAATGGTTTCTATGCCTCCGTAGCTCAATCGGTAAAAACAGCACCTTTATAGTACCACTTTGTTGCCCGTCTATCTGTGTGTCTGTCTGCTTGCCCGTCTGTTAAGAATCCTTTTTCTCAGGAACAGGTAGATGTATAAAGCAACAGTTGGCAGCACCATGTGCTGTACATCCAGAAGTAATAGTTTCATGTCTGAAATCACTCATCCCAGTATGCGCACAGAGTGAACACTGGATTTCTACAAAGTACCAGTAATTCATCTACATCTACATCTGCATCTAAATGGATACTCTGCAAATCACATTTAACTGCCAATAATTATTAATTATTTCAATCTCGCAATCTCGTACAGCGTGCGGAAGAAACGAACACCTATATCTTTCTGTGCGAGCTCTGATGTCCCTTATTTTTTTATGATGATAGTTTCTGCCTGTGTAAGTCGGCGTCAACAAAACATTGTTGCATTCGGAGGAGGAAGTTGGTGACTGAAATTTCTTGAGAAGATTCCACCGTAACGAAAAACGCCTATGTTTTAATTATGTCCGCTCCAAATGCTGTATCATTTCAGTGACACTCCCTCATACATTTCGCGATAATACAAAACGTGCTGCCCTTCTTTGAACTTTCTCGATGTACTTCGTCAATCCTATCTGGTAAGGATCCCACACCGCGCAGTACACCCTCTGTGAATGACCAGATCTTGCTAGTTACGATTACATTGCTTCTGTTCACACGCTTAATGTTTTGAGTTGTAATTTCTCGATTTTCGAGAGTAAAGCTTGTAAGTCTGCCAAGTAACAATACACCCATGGTCGAAATAAGGGCTCAGCAGTGTTCCGTGCAGCATTATCAGTATTTCTCGGTCACCTCCCCATTTCAGACCGATAATTGCACAAAATACATTAATAGCTGCCTCACTTCTATCAATTATTGTATGTATCTCCAGCCTATTTTAGTTTGCCGTCTCAGTGGGCTGAAGTACTTAACAGTTCCCTTGACAAGAAATTAAAATTTCTTAATCTCGTATAGGGGAGAGCCGGGCAAAGGGGCCACGGTAGGCAATGTGACCAATGACGTCCTGGGGGCTATAAGGTGCTGATATTGCGGGGGAAATGTTTTAATTTATTCTCCATGGAGGGCCCGTGAAGTCTAATCTGTCTGCTGAGCCTTGCCTCGGAGTTATGATAATGCTTGTGAATTTTAGTTTCCTGGTGTAAGGTTTGTGTGCTTGTCGCGGAGAGGGATTGTGACTTACGTCCTGTTAATGAAATTGGGTTGAAAGTGTCACAGCTTGACACCGTAATGCTACTTTAGTTACTAAAAGTTCTGTCATACTATTAGATCATGTACAGCTTTTGTGTAAAAGCGTCAATAGGGGCAAAGTGGCCATCTCAGCAGTGGCGTCTGGCCACTTTGAGTAAGGGAAAAACGTAAAAATTGCGGCTGAAAGAAGGGCTCCGCGGCTATACTTACAGAAGTCCGCATAAGAGTGATCTAGAATAAAAAATAAACGAATAGAAGAAAAAAATATTAAAACGAAAAGCAGCCGAAGAGAAGAAAGACAGTAAAAAGAAAATTTCGAAGGACAGGATAATTAGTCCTAGAAGAGCTTTTTTTGACGACAGCGGTGAAGACAGAGACTGGATGTACTGCGAAGAAAAACTTGCAGATTCAATGCCATAAGAGTATTGGGTTTAGTGTCAATTGTGCTTTCTCTGGGCTCACGAAAAATGTAATTTGAATCATGTTTCATAACAAAATATATTTAGTTTTCGTTCTTTTTGAGCTTAAAGCTAAGTGGCCACTTTGCCCAATCATGTCGGACAAAGTACCCATTTTAACACTGTGTGAAAAAACAATTGTTTAATGTACCGGGTGATCAAAAAGTCAGTATAAATTTGAAAACTGAATAACTCACGGAATAATGTAGATAGGTAGGTACAAATTGACACACATGCTTGGAATGACATGGGATTTTATTAGAACCAAAAAAATACAAACGTTCAAAAAACGTCCGATAGATGGCGCTTCATCTGATCAGAATAGCAATAATTAGCATAACAAAGTAACATAAAGCAAAAATGATGTTCTTTACAGGAAATGCTCAGTATGTCCACCATCATTCTTCAACAATAGCTGTAGTCGAGGAATAATGTTGTGAACTGCATTGTAAAGCATGTCCGGAGTTATGGTGAGGCATTGGCGTCGGATGTTGTCTTTCAGCATCCCTAGAGATGTCGGTCGATCACGATACACTTGCTACTTCAAGTAACCCCAAAGCCAATAATCGCACGGACTTAGGCCTGGGGACCTGGGAGGCCAAGCATGACGAAAGTGGCGGTTGAGCACACGATCATCACCAAACGACGCGCGCAAGAGATCTTTCACGCGTCTAGCAATATGGGGTTGAAGCGCCGTCCTGCATAAACATCGTACGTTCCAGCAGATGTTTATCGGCCAGGCTGGGGATGATGCGATTCTGTAACATATCGGCATATCTGTCACGGCAGCAGTTACAAAACCAGAATCACGCATTTCCTCGAAGAAAAAAGGTAGATGTGGTAAATCCAACCCATACCGTGACTTTTTCGTCGTGCAATGGAGTTTCCACGACAGTTCTAGGATTTCCGGTAGCCCAAATTCTGCAGTAGTGGGCGTTGACAGACCCTCGGAACGTGAAATCAGCTTCGTCGGTCCACAACACGTTACTCAACCAATCGTCATCTTCTGCCATCTTTTGAAACGCCCACACCGCAAATGCCCTCCGCTTCACTAAATTGCCAAGTAACAGATCGTGATGCCGATGCATTTTGTAGGGATGGCATCGGAGGGTACGCCTCAGTGCCAACCAAACAGGAGTGTATGAAATGCCGGTGCGACGTGCGACTGCACAGAGCTGACTTCCCCGTGCATAGACGAACCCGCTACAGTCTCCATTTCTTCCTGAACTGTCTCAGCAGCATTACGCCTTGTGCTCGGTCGGCCACTACGGGGTCTATCGTGTAAACAACCCGTGGCTTAGAACTTCGAAGTCATTCTCGACACAGCTGCATTTGTCAACGGACCTTTACCCGTTCGAATACCCTTCCTATGGCGATAGGATCGTAACGCTGAACTAGAACATTCCCCATTCTGATAATACAGCTTCACTAAAAGTGCTCCCGCGTCCGGCCATCCTGATTTAGGTTTTCCGTGATTTCCCTAAACCGCTCCAGGCAAATGCCGGGATGATTCCTTTGAAAGGGCACGGCCGACTTCCTTCCCCATCCTTCCCTAATCCAATGAGACCGATGACCTCGCTGTCTGGTCTCCTTCCCCAAAACAACCCCCAACTAAAAGTGCCTTTTGAGGTAACGTCAACATGCTGCGACTACTGGCGCATCTGATTTTCTCTCTTTTTTTTTTCTTTATTGTAATTTTTAACACCTTACAAGGCGGGCTGCCAGCAGCTGAGTACGCCGCTTTTCAGCCTTGAGATTGACAATAAAATAGAGGGGACACAGAGAATACAATCAAAAATGGTGGGCATAACAATGTAGACACCAAAAAACAAAAAACACAGAGTCGTTCACGCCTGACGAAAAAACATCACTGACACTAGTTGACACGGCGCACAAAAGACGGACGGCTGCGACGGAACACGTGAACAGAGGAGGCGTGACGACGAAAGAACACTAAACACAGACGAAGGCACACACACGAGACACTGATGGCGACGATCTCCGGCGCGCGAATGTTCACAGAGCGTGTGCGAGTCCGGGTACCTGCCAAGAGAGGAGGAGGAGGAGGGGGAGTGGGAGAGGGAGAGGGGAGAGCAGAGATGCCATGGGCAGGGGAGAGTGGGGGAGGGGGGAGGGGAGATTTTCTCTCTCATTACAGCTCCTTTTATACACGATTGTCATGCGCAGTCACTGCAGTTTTGCTGTCCAGCGCCAGCTGTCGGACATTTTGTGAACTTTGTTTTTTTTTTTTTTGTTCTAATAAAACCCCATGTCATTCCAAGCATGTGTGTCAATTTTTACCTCTCTATTTACATTATTCCGTGGTTTATTAAGTTTTCAATAACTTGTTTCTAAGGCAATTGTATTATTCGACATTATATTTCATCAGTTGCAGATTATAATCACTCATTTCTATGCATTTCCGCCTATTGCAACTCAGCTTAAAAAATGGGAATATCTTAGCCTGGTTACTTTGACTGGGTCTCCCTATTCCCGCTCAATCTACGCCTCTGGCGCATATTGCAACGACTGCGCACTGATTTTCTTACTTTTACTGGCGAAAGCATGTAAAATTAGACTAACTCGCCTAAATTATTTTTAAGTGGGAAGGAGAGTCATACCTCTCTCCATCCTGGAGTAAAATTGATTTTACACACTGCAGGTACGGCACGCTGGGCTGCTCTCGAAACTGTCACAGCGCTTCATTCCAATTCCTCCCCCCCCCCCCCGACCCCACCGTCCCCCCCCCCCCCCCCCCACACTCCCTCTCTCTCTCTCTCTTTCTCTCTTTTTCTCTCATACTTTTCAAAAATCAAAGGTTAAATTCCATTAACATTTGTTTTCATTTTGTTTGTGTGTCAGTTAGAGACATTTTACACAAAACCATTGCCATCTTTACCTACTCTTGTGGCCATAAACGTTACAACACCATGCAAGTCGCATACAACAAATGTCAGACTGTCATGGAGTGTACTACATGCTTCGATATGCGAATGACCAGCATTTCAGCGCATTCGCACAAGATACCAGGTGGTTATGATTAAAATGTAGTTGCTCAAAAGTGTCCTGTGTGAGGTGCAATTATCATATACGAGCGAAACTTGGTAGATATACTAATGCGTTATTGGAGAACCGAATTGCGGTGGAAAAAAATTATTTTCAGTTTTGGCCAGTAGGTGCAAATCTGGATCTGTGATATTTAAAATTTTCCCGGCGAATTAAATGTTCGAAGAGATAGATATGTTTCCATAAGGAATGGATTAGGAACGGGACGAGGTCAGAAAACGACAAACAAGTGGTAAAGGTGGACGAGCGGTTCTAGGCGCTACAGTCTGGAATCGCGCGACCGCTACGGTCGCAGGTTGGAATTCTGCCTCGGGCATGGATGTGTGTGATGTCTTTAGGCTAGTTACGTTTAAGTAGTTCTAAGTTCTAGCGGACTGATGACCTCAGATGTTAAGTCCCAAGTGCTCAGAGCCATTTAAACCAGTGATAAAGGCATAATGTTGATTTTATTATTAATATGTTCAATACGTGCAGTGGAGACGTCGGACAAGGTGGTGTATAGCGCCATATTAGCACCTGATGACCTAAATTGGAACTAATTTTTTTCCAGCATAAATTAGTTCGCCATTAACGCTTCAGCATATCTACCAAGTTTCGCTGTCATACGATAATTACAGCCCACGCTAGTCCACTGCGAGTAGCTGCACTTCAGTTAAAACCACCCGATAGCTGGGAGTAGAGCAATTTACATTCTCTACACTTAGAAAGATTACACAGCGAATTTCTCAACAGAATATTGGTTATTTCTGTAGAGGTTAGCGTTGTGCCTCGTGTAAGGACAGACGTCTACTAGCACAAATTCGACATTGGCAAGATCGTGGTTATCGTGACAAAGGTTTATCGTTCTTCAATATTGGTGATCGCGTTGGTCAGGATATCAAGATTATCTTGCATACACTCGGGTGACATAAGTTATGGGATAGTAATATACACATATGCAGATGTCGGCAGTATGGCACACGCAAGGGCGGAGCTGTTATTAGTACCCAGGTGATTCATGTGGAAAGGTTTACGACGTGATTACGGCCGCATGACGGGAATTAACAGACTATCATCGCGGAGTTAGGCGCATGGGACATTCCACTTCGGTAATCGTCAGGTAATTCAATATTCCAAGAACCACAGTGTGAAGATTGCGCCGAGAATTCCTTTCACCACGGAGAACGAACGCAGTGGCCGTCGGCCTTCACTTATCGACCGAGAGCACCGCCGCTTACATAGAGTTGTCAATGCCAATAGACAAGCAGCACTTCTTGAAATAGACGCAGAAATCAATGTACGATTGAAACATCCTCTTTGGAAAATTTATAAATGACTGTGCTGGTTAACCTCTCCATTATTTGATTTTCAAACAGCTGAGCAAAACTGAACGTACTCAGAAATCTTAGTTACTCGAACTACTGCAATACAGCCCAGCGTCAATACTGCCAGCTAACAGCTAAATAAAAGATTCTAACTACTGAAGGCACTAACTACTGATAAACATAGTTAGCAAATGAAAGATTTAGATGGAGAACAAACAATGTATTTACCTTAATAGTGTTCAAAAGTCATTATATATATATATATATATATATATATATATATATATATATATATATATATATATATATATATATATATATATCAGTTCATGACATCCAGTCTTACAAATTACCTTTTTCTGGCGGACACACGTCCAGATCGTCCGCTCTCAAAACCCTGCCATCTCTCTCCCCACATCCACCACTGCTGGCAGCTCACCTCCAACTACCCAGCACTAGAATAGCAAATATTCCAACAATGCAAACCAGCCACAGACTGCACACAGCACAGTCAGTGAGTTTCATACAGAGCGCTACGTGGCGTTACCAACATAGAAACCTAAACAGCCTACTTACACGATGTACACGAACGTATCCGCTAGCATAGTGTGTCGAAATCTGGCGTTAATGGGCTACGGCAGCAGATGACAGAAGCGAATCCCATTGCCAATAGCATGTCATCACCTGCAGCGCTCCTCCTGGCTTCGTGGCCGTATCAGCTGGACACTAGACGACTGGAAAACTATGGCCTGGTCAGATGAGTCCCCGGTTTCAGATTATAAGAGCTGACAATAGGGCTCGAGTACAGCGCAGATCCCACGAAACATGGACCCATGTTGTCAACAAAGCACTGTGTAAGTTGGTGATGGCTTCATAATGGTACGGACTGTGTTTACATGGAATGTACGGGGTCCTCTGGTCCAGCTAAACCGATCACTGATTGTAAATAGTCATGTTCGGCTACCTGACGACCATTTTGGCACTTCTTTCTCCCAAACAACGATGGAATTTTTATGGATAACAATGCGCCATGTCACTGTCCCACAATTGTTCGCAATTGGTTTGAAGAAAATTAGTGTGAATGATCTGGTCACGCAGCTCGCCCGACATGAATCCCGTCGAATATTTGTGGAATATTGAAACGTGGGACTTAGGGAAAGGAAGAAAGGTGTGGACGGCGCCTAATCAGTTACCGTTGGTTGAACAGAAAACACATACACTTTATTTTAAAAAAAGTTCTCAACAATCATTTTAAAAATTTTACTACTCTGACAGCTGAAGGCCTTGCTAAGAAGGGACTCCAAATTTTCTGTCAGCTGATGGCCAGACGCAACTTCTGAATACACAAGCTGAAGGCCTGAATTATCAATAAGGTGGACAATTATACTTTAAAAATACTAAAACCCTTTTTAACAATCTTAATAACTGTAACAAGTTATAGTGACGGCTGAAGGCCTTCTCAAAACAGAGTTGAAAACTATTTGTCGGCTGAAAGCCACAAGCAATGTTACCAACAGTTAACTGCTGAAGGCCACAAGCAATTTGGGAATAGACAACGGCTGAAGGCCTGAATTACAAGTGAGGCAGGTAGTTACAGATTAAAACATTTTGGCTAAATTTTAAAAATTTGTGACAACTTGACCAAGTAAGGCGGAGTGGTCCACAGACAGTACTCCCTGGATCGACCTGAGAAAAGTCCCTACAGCTGCGTAAGCGGCGAGACAGGCAGCCACAAGTTGTATTCACGTAACAGAATGGCAACTCAAACTAGGCGCAGCTTAAGCGCCGACCGACCGACTAACCAAGGCATCTAACGTCGATCACCGGTACAACGATGGAATATTTTTAGGAAAGGGCGAAGAGACAGACAGCACTACATCTTCAGAAAACATCAAGGCCGAAGGAAACACTAGAACCAGCGTTCGGTGTGCAAAGAAATCGTCGCTCTCGCAGCCAGCCCTCCTCCATCCGGCAGTGGCAGCCCGCCGCCAGCGTCCCCGGCTTGCCACCGCGCTGCACGGACCTGCTCGCTGCTGCGCCCCCACCGAACTGTCTCTTCGCAACTCCCACCAGATCCAGTACGCAGACAGCATTAAAATAACTACTCATTCAAAACGACAAGATACACACGGATCCGGGAAAACAATTCCACTAACAACTCACAGTAGTAAAACTAGTCACTGTGAAACGACACGGACGAATTACAAGTCGGCACAAACACAAAAAATCCAGAAGCGGTCGGAAGACCAAATGCACGTCATTCGCTGCGACGACCGACCGACCGAACGACCAGCCACCGGTCGTCCCCACTCAAGTCAGGAACGGGAAAGATCCCAGTATAAATCGTCGACTGACAACTTATTGCCACGAGGGCACTTCGACGAGCACACACACACACACACACACACACACACACACACACACACACAGGTGAAAATTGCACTACACGAATATCACAGTCCATTAAACTAAAACTCACTGAACCTTGACGTGGTCGTGCACTCTCGCGACCATGTGCTTCCGTCGGACAGTGCATGTGTGTCGCCAGCGGTCGGGCGAGTATTGGCTGTCCGGCACTCACTGCTGCTCCGTCCCAACTCCACTCGAGGGCTCACGACGAGTCCGCAGCTCGTGGTCGTGCGGTAGCGTTCTCGCTTCTCGCGCCCGGGTTCCCGGGTTCGATTCCCGGCGGGGTCAGGGATTTTCTCTGCCTCGTGATGACTGGGTGTTGTGTGATGTCCTTAGGTTAGTTAGGTTTAAGTAGTTCTAGGGGACTGATGACCATGGATGTTAAGTCCTATAGTGCTCAGAGCCACTCACGACGATCCGAAAGTACTAGGGCCTGTCCAAAGATGGTACCACAGTACGCGCAATCAATAAGCGCTGCTGCTGCCGCACACGGACAGACAAGGCGAGCAAACGTAGTGGCGCCGGCGAACACACTAAGAAAACGAGACGCCACTATCGCTATTACAAGATGCCAAGCTATGAACGGCATCAACGCGAGCAGCACACGGCTCAAATATAGTCGAGAGATCAGTTCGTGCACAAAGTCTGCACTGGCAAAACGTTCGCAGTTAAGGACGGCTATACTATTTCTGCAGGGTACTGCCAAGGGCTTGTGGTGCTTCAACGAGCAAAAATAAAGCGATTGTTAAAGGAGTTTGTAATAAGGACATTTAGGAAGGACCTGCTATTTTAGTAGGATGTAAACTCTGTTTTAGTTTGATAAATGATGAAACATTTAGTCATGGTCAAGGGTAGTTTATCGTTGCTGCTCTACGCCCCAGAAAAGGAGGTTCGACGTGATATTAGGAAGTATCCCATGACTTTTTACACTCAGTCTATATAGAAATGATGGGTTCAGGGGAGGTCACACTCGTTTCCATGCAGGACCTCAACACACCTACGAGGATAGCGCCCGAGATGAAACAGGATCGTAATACAACTTCAGCAAATGGGTTTATCTGTAACAAGACAAGTTATCCGCACGAGCATCGTGAGGACTTCTGGTGCAACGCGACTTGTCATCACGGTGGTCATTGTTGCGGTTTTCGTTGAAGCGGATGCAGAAGGAGTAACGCAGATAATCGTGCAGCCAAAGACAACATGGGCACGGGACTGGCACTACGTAGTCGTTTCAGATGAGTCAGGTTATGCATACGGCATCACGATGGACGTACCGTTGTGTGGACTCCGAAGAGAGCGAACGTTGCCAGACTGTATCCGCCATCGTCAGATGGACGCAGCACCTGCCAGTGGTTACACAACACAGTTAAATGTTGTTCCAGTTGCCGGAAATTTGGACTAGCGGTATTTCTAGAGCTTTAAAGCCGGTGGCTATCTCCTGGAAGATAAGGCATTCAACGTCCGGTCGGCATCGAGGTCATTAGAGACGGACGACTGCCTCCGAGTTCTCCAATAAGTGACTTTCAACACGATAATACACGATCGCTTGTTGTCCCTTATGTCCTGAATTAGTTCGGTGCAGAGGATGTTCGGCTGTTGCCCTGGTCAACACGTTCTGCAGATCCTTCACCCATATAAAACATCTGGTTCGTGGGTGCCGACGGACTGTCATGCCACTTCCTGGCCCCCACGACTGATGAACCCTGGCACAGAAATGAAGCACCATTTAATGCCGTACCTGTCATTCAAGCTCAGTTTGGCATTATATAGAGCTGGGTTAGACTCACCTGTCCTAAGAGAAATGATAGCACTGTCTACTAAGTTTTGCACACTGTAAACCTCCTGGTCTGGTGTTAGTGTCTCAGACTAGTCATCATGAGTTCAGACGTCACCACTACTTGAATTTTAAGTTAAAATCATCGTCAATGGCAGCGGATGACTTCCGGCATAAGGGGTCATCCTCGTTCTGCCAATTGCCTTGTTAAAGAGGGCGGAGGCGGAGGAGCGGACAGACGTTCAGGGCACTCTCTTGCCTTTCAGGTGGGAAACTGCCCCTAGAAGGCGGAGGCAATGGTCAAAGGCATGAGGATGAAAAAGCAATGGGAACCACTGCGTCACAGACACGTAATGTGTATCCATGGGACATGTGGCCTGTAACTGAAAAGTGTCATGAAGATCTCTCCATTGGCAAAAGATTCCGGAATAGTTCCCCATTCGGATTTCCGGGAGGGAACTGCCAATGGGGAGGCGCTCACGAGAAAAAGCTTGAATAACCAACGGAAGGGTAACGTTCTACGTGTCAGGGCCTGGAATGTCAGAAGCTTCAACGTGTTAGAGAAGCTAGAAAATGTGAAAAGGGAAGTGCTAATGCTCAGACAGGATAGAGTGGGTGTCAGCAGTCAAGTGAAATAAAGACGAAGTGTTTTGGTCGGAAAAGTCCAGGGTAAAATCAATAGCAGCAGAAAACGGTATAATGGGAGTAGGATTCATTACGAATAGGAATCTGGGGCAGAGAGTGAGTTAGTGTGAACAGTTCAATGATACGGTTGTTCTCATCAGAATCGACAGCAAATCAACACCCACAACAATAGTTCAGGTATACCTGCAGACGCCACAAGTAGAAAGAGAAAAAATATGACGATACTGAAAGGGTAATACAGCAATAAAACGAGATAAGAATCTAATAGTCATGAGAGATGGGAATGTTGTTGTAGTGGAAGGAGTAGAAGAAATAGCTACGGGAGAATGTGGTCTTGGTAACAGGAATGAGAGAGGAGAAAGACTAACTGAGTTGTCGAATAAATCTGAGCTAGTAATAGCGAAGATACTGTTCAAGAATCAAAAGAGGAGGAGGTATACCTGGAAAAGGTCAAGAGATACGGAAAGATCATGGTCAAGCAGGGATTCGGAAATTAGGTACTGAATTTTAAGGCGTACCCAGGATAAGATATAGGCTCAGACCGCAATTTAGTAATGATGAGGAGTTGGCTGAAGCTCCAGAGACTTGTCAGGAAAAATCAGTACGAAAAGAAGTGAGATACGGAAGTACTAATTAATGAAAGACACGCTTTGAGTTCTCTAATACTATAGATACTGTGATAATGAATATCCCTGTAGGCAGTTCAGTTGAACAAGAATGGACATCTCCAAAAAAGAGCTATCACGGAAGCTGGAAAAAGGAAACCTTAGGTACAATGAAGGTAGCTGTGAAGAAATCATTGGTAACAGAAGATACACTTCAGTTGATTGACCAAGGGAAGAAACAGAAAAATTTTCAGGGAAATTCAGAAATACAGAAATACGAGTCATTTAGGAAGGAAATAAATAAATAATGCAGGGAAGCTAACGCAAAATGCCTACATGAAAATTTTGAAAAAATCGAAAAAGAAATGAGTGTCGGAAGCTATGTTTTAAACATGGCTGCTTGGTTCAGTGACCGTTTATAAATTAAAATTGAAATGAATGAGCCCTCAGTCACTATTATTTCTTTTTAGTCTTATTGACTAAAAAAATAGTGACCGAGGGCTCATTTGTTTCAATTTAGATTGTCGGGAGGACTGACTCAGCATATAGAAAAGTCAAACAACCGTCGATGAGATTAAAAGGAAGTGTGTAAACATTAAGAGTGAGATGGTAATTCCACTGTTAAATTCAGAGGAGAGAGCGGATACGTGCCGCGCGGGGTAGCCGCACAGGCGCCTTGCCACGGTTCGACTGACTCCCCCCATCGGAGGTTCGAGTCCTCCCTGGGGTATGGGTGTGTGTGTTATCCTTAGCGTAAGATAGTTTAAGTTAGATTGAGTAGTGTGTAAGCCTAGGGACCGATGACCTCAGCAGTTTGGTCCCACAGGAAGTTACCACAAATTCCCATATTCGCGGATAGGTGCAAAGACTACACTGAACGCCTCCATGAGGGGGAGGACTTGTCTGATGACTTGAGGGAAGAAGAAACAGGTGTAGACAGGAGCGAGTCAGGGGATCCAGTATTAAAGGCAAAATTTAAAAAAGGTTTCGACAACTTAAGAGCGAATAAGGCAGAAGGGATAGATATTGGTGTGTACAATTTGTGAGATTGACGACATACCAAAAGACTATCATAAAACCATTAACACAATTCAAAACATATAAGAGGCGACAAGAGCGAGAATTATCGCATAATCAGTTTAAAAGCTTATTCATCCAAGTTGCTGACAAGAATAATATACAGAAGCATGGAAAAGAAAATACATGATCTGTTACACGACGATCAGTTGGGCTTCAGGAAGGTAAAGACACCAGAGAGGCAGTTCTGATGTTGCGCCTGAAGAAAAATCAGACACCTTCATACGGTCTGTCGATCAGGAAAAAGCATTCTACAATGTCAAATGGTGCAAGTTGTTCGAAATTATGAGAAAAATAGGTGTAAGCTACAGGGAAATGCGGGTAATACACCATATGCGCAAGAACCAAGAGGGAACAATAAGACTGGAAGACGAAGAACGAAGTGCTCGGATTAAAAGGCCTTAAGACTCTGGTGCAGGCTTTCGCCCCTACTGTTCAATTTACACATGGAAGAGGCAACGACGGCAATAAAAGAAAGGTTCTGGAGCGAGATTAATATTCAAGGCGAAAGGATATTAATGATAAGATTCGCTGACGACATTTCTATCCTCATTGAAAGTGAAGAAGGATTACAGGAGCTGTCGAACAGAATAAACAGTCTAATGTACGGAGTATAGACGGAGAATAAATCGGAGAACGAGGAAAGTAATGAGAAGAGGAAGAAATGAGAATCCCGACAAACATAACATCAGAATTTGAGAACACCAGGTAGATGAAGTTAAGGAATTCTGCTACGTAGTTAGGAAAATAACCACTGATGGACAGAGCAAGGAGGATATAAAAACCAGACTAGCACTGGCAAATAGGACACTTGCGGCCAAGAGCAGTCTACTACTATCAAACGTAGGACTTAATTTGTGGAAGAAATTCCTGAGAACGTATGGTAGTGAAACATGGATGGTGGGAAAACCGAATCAGAAAAGAATCGAAGCATTTGAGATGTGATACTAAAGAAGAATGTTGATAATTGAATGGACTGATAAGGTAAGAAATGAAAAGGTTCTCCGCGAGAATCGACGAGGAAAGGGCTATGTGGAAAACACTGACATGAAGAAGGGGCAGGATGATAGGAATCTGTTAAGACATTAAAATAACCTCCAAGGTACTAGATGGAGCTGTAGAGAGGGTAAAAACGGTAGAGGAAGACAGGACTGGAATATATCCAGCACATAACTGAGGATGTGGGTTGCAAGTGTCACCCTGAGATGAAAAGTTTGGCACAGGAGAGGAATTAGTGGTGAACCGAATTAAACCAGTAAGATGACTGATGACTAAAAAAACCTACATATTTAATCACGTGCTCTTCCTACTACACGATTCTGTCACATTAATGTGATCAGCGCATATGTTCGGCGTCAAAGTTCAATAGCCAACCACAAACGACAGATGGCAGCACTAGCAGTGGAGGATATATAAAGCGTTTAGGGGGACGCGTGAAACACTTCAGTTGTTGTCATAACGCGGAAACGGGGAGATTTATCTGACGTCCAAGAGGGCACGGTCATTGGCTTTCGGACCAAGGGTGAAAGTATTTTAGAAACGGGTAAGTTTGTAAACGTTCGCCGTGATTAAGCAAAGCGTGCATGGAAATTATCAGACGAATAACGTTTTATGCTCCATCGGACATATGGCCGTTGGCGTGTACGGCGTGTAAAATCTGAAAGTAATCACCCTGCAACGATTGTTGGAAGGAAGGAAGGGTGCAAAGGAAGGAAGACTGGGTTTTAAGTTCCTTGGTCATCGAGGTCATGGGAGACGAAGCCCAAGCTCGGATTTGTCAAGTATGAGGAAGTGAGGAAGGAAATCGGCCGGGCTCTTTCACTGGAACCATTCCAGCATTTGCCTGGAACGATTTAGGGAAATCACGGAAAACTAAATGGGAATGGCAGGACGAGAGTTTGAACCGTCGTCCTCCCGAATACGAGTCCAGTATGCTAACCACCTCTCTCGGTCGTCGGAAAGAACCAGGCCAGAGGAGGGAGCGTTATGGTCTGGGTAATGTGTTGGTGGCATTCCCTGGATGGTCTCGTTATTCTGGAAAGCACAATAGAGCAACGCAAGTACGCATCTATCCGTGGGGATCATGTCCACCCCTGAATGCAGATTTTTTTTTTCCTAGGCACGATAGCATCTGCAGGCAGGACAATGCAACATGTCGCACACCTTGCTGTGTCCGTGCGTGGTTGAAGGAGACCAGGAAGAGATTAGCGTACTGCTGTGGCCACCAAACTCCTCAAATATAAACCTAATCGAGAATCTGTGGGACGACCTCGATCGAGCTGTTAGCGCCGTGGATCCTCAACCGAGAAACATAGCGCAGCCGGCCAAGGCGCCACATCCATGTCGGTATCTTCCAGAACCTCAACGATTCTCTTCCGCACGTCCACGCTGGAAAAGGTGGCATTGACTGGTGGTTACGTTAATGTGATTAGATCGTGTATATTGTATACGCAAAATAAGTAAAACTTTGTTCTTGGCTATTCCTGATGTTTCAATTTTAATGGTCAGTAGAGTACCGTATACGCCAAACGTTTCTCCTTGTCGTCTGCAGTGAGAAAGTTTTATTAATGGAATGAGATATTTAGTATTACTCTTAACAATGTGGAAGCATAGGAGTGCACCCATGGCTGGCGTAACATATTTTCAGCTGTGACAAAAAGTTTCAGGTTAGTCCTGTAGAATTAATGTGTTGCCTCGTGGCATTAACTAGTCGTGTCTGGACTACCACCCGATGGCTGTTATACAGTTTTAAACATGTAATCACGTTATTGACATCCACATTATGATCCATATTGCTGCCTCCGCAGCTGTAGTCCCTCTACCGACGAACACGGCAGTAACAACATAATAAAGACACCTCTTAAGTGGTGCATGCACCACTGCTCACACTATGGGCACGAGACACGCTGCATAATAACTAGCAGTACCGTACCCTGCCACTGCCCACTGCATATCACGGAGTTATTTTAATCGAGCTTATAAAATGCACAAGTTACGTAATCAAACATATGCTAAAGTCAGAAAGTATTCAAATATTATCGCACACATGTACCTAATTACATTCATGCACGTCCGTAAATACAGGAAGTCAACAAATATATGGAAACTCCATAAACAAAGAGTACTGCAAAAAAGTTTATAGAATAAATTTCCTTTCCTCATGTAGTACGTAAAGAATTTTGTATCACTGTATTTCTAGCCGCAATACATAATATCGCCGTATTAATCAAAATCGTGCCTTCCAAAATTGTCCTTTTCCGAATCTTCGAAAGCTCAAAATTGTTTCGTGATAACAAGATAAAATAAAAAGAACAAAAAAACCAGTCACTTCATAGGAGCAAAGTAATAGTTACATAAATAATTCAAAAGCTAAGACACTGTTTACTAGATGACCGGTTTCAACACACTAAAGGTGCCATCATCGGATGTGAATGTAGCTTAATATGCATAAATCATTTAGATATAATGATGCATGAGGCAGACCAGCTGATATAAAATCATTGTCGCAAAAATAAAAATAGACCACGAAAGCAATTGTTTTTTTAATTTTTATTTCTGTGACAGTGATTTTATATCAGCTTTCTGCCTCATGTATCGTTATATCCAAATGATTTTTTGCATGTTATGCTACATTCAGATCCGATGATGGCACCTTTAGTGTGTTGAAACCTTTCATCTAGTAAACAGTGTTGAAGCTATCTTGGCTTTTGAATTATTTGTACAACAGAGTGATCGCCCCACAACACACTATGTGTTCACTGCAAGGAATAGTTGCCTCATAAATAACTGTAATGTGATTTTGCTTTATGCAACAGCATCTTCGCAGACAGAGTCTTCACCTTCGTATGTAATCCACTACTTCATTTGTACATACTGTTATCAGTAACGGACCCTAACACTCTTTTGGAATAAACCAAAAGCAGTTCTCATATTTGACAATTACTCCTCAGTAATGACGACAGGCTGAGTTCTATTTTTTCTTGGAATGGCTGAATCCTGGTCCGATAACGTGTAATTATTCTGGAAACAATTTCTCATGTTGTGGCTAAGCTAGGCCTCCCCTGTGTCCTTCCTTCTCAGGAGGGCTAGTCCCGCAAGATATTTAGCAGAACGTCTGCAAAATTTGGAAGGTGGGAGATTAGATACTGGCGGAGGTACAGCAATCTCGCATTTAGTTCACTAGACGACAGTGCAGGATTACGTCGAACGACTCCAGGAAATCAAGGAAGAAGGTATGACCCTACGCGCCGCTTGCAGCTGCCTTCCGGATCTCATGTACTGAGAGAGCAAGCTAAATTTCATCACTTCTCTGTTTGCGAAATTTACTTTGATTCCAGCAGGGATTTCTGATCCCCTAATAAGTCGTACCACCTCCTTGTCAAAAATCTTGTAGGAATCGTGGGTCGATTACTTCCTCAGGAGTCCATTCAAATTATAAAAATGGATCTACATCTACATCTACATTTATACTCCGCAAGCCACCCAACGGTGTTTGGCGGAGGGCACTTTACGTGCCACTGTCATTACCTCCCTTTCCTGTTCCAGTCGCGTATGGTTCGCGGGAAGAACGACTGTCTGAAAGCCTCTGTGCGCGCTCTAATCTCTCTAATTTTACATTCGTGATCTCCTCGGGAGGTATAAGTAGGGGGAAGCAATATATTCGATACCTCATCCAGAAACGCACCCTCTCGAAACCTGGCGAGCAAGCTACACCGCGATGCAGAGCGCCTCTCTTGCAGAGTCTGCCACTTGAGTTTGTTAAACATCTCCGTAACGCTATCACGGTTACCAAACAACCCCGTGACGAAACGCGCCGCTCTTCTTTGGATCTTCTCTATCTCCTCCGTCAACCCGATCTGGTACGGATCCCACACTGATGAGCAATACTCAAGTATAGGTCGAACGAGTGTTTTGTAAGCCACCTCCTTTGTTGATGGACTACATTTTCTAAGGACTCTCCCAATGAATCTCAACCTGGTACCCGCCTTACCAACATACCGTATATATGTACGTTCCACATCTCCACCAAAACCACTAGACCGCTTACACTCAAACTTAGTACACATATCACTTATTGCCTGGAATCAATCGCTGTTGGGCTTAGAACCACCTACCAATCATAGGGACGGGGTTCTCTGTATATACCCTCCTGGAAATTGAAATAAGAACACCGTGAATTCATTGTCCCAGGAAGGGGAAACTTTATTGACACATTCCTGGGGTCAGATACATCACATGATCACACTGACAGAACCACAGGCACATAGACACAGGCAACAGAGCATGCACAATGTCGGCACTAGTACAGTGTATATCCACCTTTCGCAGCAATGCAGGCTGCTATTCTCCCATGGAGACGATCGTAGAGATGCTGGATGTAGTCCTGTGGAACGGCTTGCCATGCCATTTCCACCTGGCGCCTCAGTTGGACCAGCGTTCGTGCTGGACGTGCAGACCGCGTGAGACGACGCTTCATCCAGTCCCAAACATGCTCAATGGGGGACAGATCCGGAGATCTTGCTGGCCAGGATAGTTGACTTACACCTTCTAGAGCACGTTGGGTGGCACGGGATACACGCGGACGAGCATTGTCCTGTTGGAACAGCAAGTTCTCTTGCCGGTCTAGGAATGGTAGAACGATGGGTTCGATGACGGTTTGGATGTACCGTGCACTATTCAGTGTCCCCTCGACGATCACCAGTGGTGTACGGCCAGTGTAGGAGATCGCTCCCCACACCATGATGCCGGGTGTTGGCCCTGTGTGCCTCAGTCGTATGCAGTCCTGATTGTGGCGCTCACCTGCACGGCGCCAAACACGCATACGACCATCATTGGCACCAAGGCAGGAGCGACTCTCATCGCTGAAGACGACACGTCTCCATTCGTCCCTCCATTCACGCCTGTCGCGACACCACTGGAGGCGGGCTGCACGATGCTGGGGCGTGAGCGGAAGACGGCCTAACGGTGTGCGGGACCGTAGCCCAGCTTCATGGAGACGGTTGCGAATGGTCCTCGCCGATACTCCAGGAGCAACAGTGTCCCTAATTTGCTGGGAAGTGGCGGTGCGGTCCCCTACGGCATTGCGTAGGATCCTACGGTCTTGGCGTGCATCCGTGCGTCGCTGCGGTCCGGTCCCAGGTCGACGGGCACGTGCACCTTCCGCCGACCACTGGCGACAACATCGATGTACTGTGGAGACCTCACGCCCCACGTGTTGAGCAATTCGGCGGTACGTCCACCCGGCCTCCCGCATGCCCACTATACGCCCTCGCTCAAAGTCCGTCAACTGCACATACGGTTCACGTCCACGCTGTCGCGGCATGCTACCAGTGTTAAAGACTGCGATGGAGCTCCGTATGCCACGGCAAACTGGCTGAAACTGACGGCGGCGGTGCACAAATGCTGCGCAGCTAGCGCCATTCTACGGCCAACACCGCGGTTCCTGGTGTGTCCGCTGTGCCGTGCGTGTGATCATTGCTTGTACAGCCCTCTCGCAGTGTCCGGAGCAAGTATGGTGGGTCTGACAAACCGGTGTCAATGTGTTCTTTTTTCCATTTCCAGGAGTGTATAAAAAGAAAGAAGTGCAGCCTACGATGCACAAATACGCATAGTTCATGCATCCATTATTTGAGAATGAGAGCGCAAAGTGACTCGCAACCAACTTTACACGTAATTTCAAACCTTTACGAAACTTATTCTTGCTGCGAACCCCCCCCCCCCCCCCCTTAAGTGATGAAAGGGAAAACATCTATCGCTTACTATATTTTCGCTGTTCATGCAGTAAAACTGCCGCATCAAGCATGACTTTTAATTTATTACATCTTTACTACTGATTGTACTGGCGACTCATTGTGCAGACAGTATTCACATATACCGCTGAATGCACCTGCATAATTATATCATTATATGACTCATGGTTTAGGAGGTATGACGTCATAAGCAATGAGGTGTGTGAAAACCTGCTGCATCATGCATCACGTTTAAATTTGTCACTTCTTTGCTACTAACTCTATTCGTAACATACTTCGCAGACAGTGTCCACATAAGCCGCTGAATATGCCTGAAAATTATATCAGTGAACGACACACAGTCCAGGAGATACGGCTTCATAAACATTGAGCTGCATGAAAACGAAACTGCAGGGTGAAGTTCGCTAGAGATACTGGTAAACTAGCGTACAAATATGCTTGAAATATGTTAACTATTTGTGAAATATGTGTGCTATGTGAGTACGCAGGCAAAGCCATGGGTAAAGGTATCTGCATAAACCCCTGGATCGATTATAGTCAAACTTAGTACATATAATACGTATTATCTCGGAAGAAATGGTTCAAATGGCTCTGAGCACTATGGGACTTAACTACTGAGGTCATCAGTCCCCTAGAACTTAGAACTACTTAAACCTAACTAACCGAAGGACATCACACACATCCATGCCCGAGGCAGGATTCGAATCTGCGACCGTAGCGGTCACGCGGTTCCAAACTGAAGCGCTTAGAACCGCACGGCCACACCGGCCGGCTCGGAAGAAATACAGTGGGTATAACGACCAGCAACTTCTTGTTGAGGTAAGGTGATAACGTGTTATAATGTGGAGAGAGAAGGGCGTAGGAGGAAATGGACAGGCAAAATGGGAGAATGAGGAAACGGACACAGATTAGGGAGGAGGAGGAGATGGACAGAGAGAAAGGGGGGGGGGGGTTGGGGAATGGACAGAACGGAAAGAGGAGGTGATGAACAAATAGAAGGAGCGGAGGAAATGGGCAGAGAAAGGGGAGAAGGTGGACAGGAAGAGGGGAGAGAAGGAAATGAGAGAGGATGGTCAGTGAAAGGAGGAGAAGGAGAGGAACACAGAGAGGGGCGAGGAGGACAGAAAGGGCTGGAGATTGACTTAGAGGGTGGTAGGGGGGGATGGATAGAAATGGGAAGCAGAAGACTGACAGAGAGAGGGAGGAGCAGGTGAACAGAGAGAGGGGGAGATCGTGGATAGAGAGGGGTGAATGAGGAGGTGGACAGAAGGAGGGGGGAAGGAGAGGCTGGACTAAAAGAAGAGTGAAATAAATACATTTCCGGACGACGCCAGGAACTCAGGCAGTAAATAACAATGGAAAGCCAGGGAAATCAAGAAAACAGGCTAAACGGAAGAAAACGTCAATGTGAAGAGGAGCGAATAGCACGAGAACCGGAGGGAAGAAAGAAGACGAACTGAAGTTGGAATATAGCTGATCAACACGAAAAGATAGGAAGATTAATATTTGACAAAAGAACCGGTCTCAGAGGTAACTTTTAATGTCTGACATGGGGTACAGTCAAATCCATATGGTAATTACGAGGGCTGTTCAATAAAGAATGAGTATAACTTTTTGACAACATACCTTTACTCATCCTCATAATTTTGATGATCCTTCTCAAAATAGTTTCCAATGAATGCGATGCACTTGTCCAAGTGTTTCTGCTAGTCTTCTAATACATACTGGAAACCATTTTTTGAAAGGTTCTTTAAACTCACCTCCGCAGCCTTTACCACTGCTTCTGGTGATTCATGTCAGGGAATAGAAAATAGTCACATGGAACTAGAGCCGGACTATACGTAGGGTGAGGTATGCACTTCCTGTAGATTTTTGCAAGATATTCAGCAACAATATTGCCAATATGCGGCCGTGCATTACTGTGGTGCAGCATCCAGCCTGCTTCACGGAAATGTGGTCTTTTGCGCCTGATATAGATTGCAATGTTTTCAGGACATTCCTGTACTATTGTTCAGTTACTTATGTGTGTGCAGGTACAACATGCTGATTAAACATTCCATGAATATCAAAGAATGAGATGTCCATAACTTTCCCAACAGAAGAAACCACTTTTGCTTTTTGGGGGGTTGACGATGAAGATTTTCACTTTGAGCTTTGCTGTTTGCTGTCAGGATCAAAATGATGTAGCCAAGTATCATCAGCCGTGATTACATTTGAAAGAAACTCCGGATCTTCCTCTAGCATCAACTTGAACTGCATGCAGGCCTGCACACGAATGTCCTCTTGTTCGGGAATCAACAGTCTTAGAACCCATCACGCACAAACACGTGTCATGTGTAATTTTTCTGTCACCAACGTGTGGATGACACCCAATGAAATGTTCAGCATTTCAGAAAGTGGTCTTAAGGTAATTCGTCGATCCTCTGTCACAATGACAGCAGCAGTGTTGATGTTTTCTTCCGTAAGAGCAGCAACTAGAGCACTGGATCCATCTTCCTTTGAAGCTGATTGTATCCCCTCTTTAAACATTTTAAACCACCTTCGAACTGTGCTGTAGGGAAGAACAGACTCTCCTTAGGCCTCCTGTAACATTGTATAGGTCTCAGCTGAATATTTGTTGAGACGAAAGCAGAATTTCAAAGCCGCATATCGTTCCTCGCGTGTTACCTCCACTGCAGCGGTAGGCGATACTGAACATGTCTGACCTTGCCTGCCTCTCACAGGCGGGAACCAGGAGTCCAACAATGAAACTGCTACCGTGTGTTTATTGCACATTAAGGTAACAGAATATCTTAAGACTACATTTTAGCGCGAGAAATTATGACCAAACAAAATTATGATCATTCTTTACTGAACAGACCTCGTACTATGAACTGTAAGATCAGAAAATTAATTTGCAAAGTAGGCATCAAAAAAACGAAAAGTGAAGTCAATATTTCTGTCGACACAACAGGTTAATGTTGTTGTAACATTATAGCAACCGTTGCCACAAAATGCATGGGAGTTCATCGATTCAAACAACTTTCGTCAAATGTGTATATCTGGGCAGCGAAGATTCCGGACTCTGTTCTCAGCCTGGGACGTAGCCAGCTGGCCTGGAGGCATCGGCGCAGAATCCACTTATCTTCCCCCTCGGCAGCAGCTCGTCGATAAGGAGACGAAAGAAGCGCAGTTCGTACCCTTGCTTCTCCTTCTCAGCACGGCGCAGATATTCTCGCACGGCGCATATATTCTCGTATTAAAAGTATTCTTTCGGTCGTCCTGGCTATAGTAACTCCCCTCATGCATCTTGATGACTGCCAGCCAGCTTGCAAATCTTTGTAAGCTGTCCGAGAGGCCAGTTCCTAATTCTGATTGTGATTTGTTCAACATACGAATAACTTTGTAGCAAATGAAGACTACCACTCTGAATAAAGATGAAAACGGTTCACCACAAAAATGTTCAGCGACAAGGTTACGAGTACTCTTGATAAAATAACTGGAGACGAATGTAGTTAAATAGTCCAAATATCGTTCTGTAACCATATGAAAACGAAGTCAGCATTTCATTTGCTCTCTCTCTCTCTCTCTCTTCCCCCTCCCGCCCCCCCCCTCTCTCTCTCTCTCTCTCTCTCTCTCTCTCTCCCTCTCATGAACATTCACATTCGACAGCATATTCTAATTCAAGTACATAAATTCTGAAAATGTTATTCACTGACTCTTCTATTGGTGAGAAGCGGTGTTTGAATCCTCACCTAGCCATCCACATACAGGGTTTTTGTGGTTTCCCTAAATTACGAGTGCCAGGATGGTTTCTCTGATAAAGAAGGAAATTTCACTCCCTACCCTAGACCAGTATGATAAATTGCACTAGTTCCAGAAGCATGTTAAATGCTATAGTTCTTTCCATTCTTCTTTCTCGGGCTATAAACATAATTTCTATTCAATTTATACAGGGTGGTCCATTGATAGTGACCGGGCCAAATATCTCACGAAATAAGCATCAAACGAAAAAACTACAAATAATGAAACTCGTCTAGCTTGAAGGGGGAAACCAGATGGCGCTATGGTTGGCCCGCTAGATGGCACTGCCATAGGTCAAACGGATATCAACTGCGTTTTTTCAAATAGAACCCCCATTTCTTATTACATATTCGTATAGTACGTAAAGAAATATGAATGTTTTAGTTGGACCACGTTTTTCGCTTTGTGACAGATGGCACTGTAGTAGTCACAAACATATGGCTCACAATTTTAGATGAACAGTTGGTAACAGGCGGGTTTTTTAAATTAAAATACAGAACGTGCGTACGTTTGAACATTTTATTTCGGTTGTTCCAATGTGATAAATGTACCTTTGTGAACTTATCATTTCTGTGAACGTATGCTGTTACAGCGTGATTACCTGTACATACCACATTAATGCAAAATGCTCAAAATGATGTCCGTCAACCTCAATGCATTAGGCAATACGTGTAACGACATTTCTCTCAACAGCGAAAAGTTCGCCTTCCGCAATGTTCGCACATGCATTGACAATGCGCTGACGCATGTTGTCAGGCGTTGTCGGTGGATCACGATAGCAAATATCCTTCAACTTTCCCCACAGAAAGAAATCCGGGGACGTGAGAACCGGTGAACGTGCGGGCCATGGTATGGTGCTTAGACGACCGATCCACCTGTCATGAAATATGCTATTCAATACCGCTTCAACCGCACGCGAGCTATGTGCCGGACATCCATCATGTTGGAAGTACATCGCCATTCTGTCATGCAGTGAAACATCTTGTAGTAACATCACCATTTTGATTGTCATCGATAAAATGGGGGCCAATTATCCTTCCTCCCAATATGCCGCACCATACATTAACCCGTCAAGGTCGCTGATGTTCCACTTGTCACAGCCATCGTGGATTTTCCGTTGCCCAATAGTGCATATTATGCCGGTTTACGTTACCGCTGTTGGTGAATGACGCTTCGTCGCTAAATAGAACGCGTGCAGAAAATCTGTCATCGTACCGTAATTTCTCTTGTGCGCAGTGGCAGAACTGTACACGACGTTTAAAGTCGTCGTCATGCAATTTCTGGTGCATAGAAATATGGTACGGGTGCAATCGATGTTGGTGTAGCATTCTCAACACCGACGTTTTTGAGATTCCTAATTCTCGCGCAATTTGTCTGTACTGATGTGCGGATTAGCAGCGACAGCAGCTAAAACACCTACTTGGGCATCATCATTTGTTGCAGGTCGTGGTTGACGTTTCACATGTGGCTGAACACTCCCTGTTTCCTTAAATAACGTATCTACCTGACGAACGGTCCGGACAGTTGGATGATGTCATCCAGGATACCGAGCAGCATACATAGCACACGCCCCTTGGGCATTTTGATCACAACAGCCATACATCAACACGATATCGACCTTTTCCGCAATAGGTAAACGGTCCAGTTTAACACGAGTAATGTATCACGAAGGAAATACCGGCAGCACTGGCGGAATGTTACGTGATACCACATACTTATACGATTGTGACTATTACAGCGCCATCTATCACAAAGCGAAAAAAGTGGTCCAACTAAGACATTCATATTTCTTTACGTACTACACGAATATGTAATAAAAATGGGGGTTCCTATTTTTAAAAACGCAGTTGATATCCGTTTGACCTATGGTAGCGCCATCTAGCAGGCCAACCATAGCGCCATCTGGTTTCCCCCTTCAAGCCAGAAAAGTTTCGTTCTTTGTAGTTTTTTCGTTTAACGCATATTTCGTGAGATATTTGGCCCAGTCACTATCAATGAACCACCCTGTGTACGTAGGTTGGAACTAAAATAGTGGCAATACTGCTGTGGAGACACTATGCAATGGAATCTACTATTGTCGCTGATAACACACGTTGTTGACATACCTACCTTACCTCCGCCCGTCCCGCGTCACTGGCGTGCGCACTATCGATGGAAACACAGTCACTTGTGAGCGAGCGGTCTAACGTAACGGTGTCACTATGTTTTCGAAACAGGAACAAAGGAGTTGGATCAAGATTGAATGTGCCAGAGGTCGTACAGTACGACAGTGTCATCAAGGTCTTCAAGGGGCGAGTGGGAAATGGGCATTCCCGTGCAGAACAGTGGCACGTTGGGTGAAAGCCTTCAACGAAGGTCGGCAAACTGTGGTAGACATGCATTGGGCAGATTGTCCTAGCGTCTCTGAAGAAGAAGTGCATGCTGTTGCCGCGTTAGTGGACAATGATCGACGCCATACGATTTGTGAGCTCGCTCATGAAACCGTATTAGCACGTACGACAGTGCTTCGCATCCTGAAGGAACGCCTGGGCATGCGAAACATTGCATCACGATGGGTTCGTCATGACTCGACGGAAGTGCAGGAATGGGTGCGTTCCAACGCACTTGGAGCGCTATGAGTGCGAATTAGAGGCTTTCTTACGGCGTATCGTAACACTGGATGAGACATGGTCCATGTCGTACGAGCCAAAACTGAAACGCCAATCCAACGAATGGCGTCATTATGCGTCGCAGCGAAAGTCGAAAGTGCGTCAGAGCTCCAATATGGTGAAAGTTATGGTGATTCTCGTGTACGACTGTGATGGTGTTATCCTAACGCATTACGTTCCTCCACGGCAGACCGTCAATGCACAGTATTCCTGTTCGTTTTTGGAGCATCACCTGCGACCAGCTTTGCGAAAGATGCGGCGACACTTTCTGGCCAACCCACCCATCATTTTGCACGACAATGCTCCAGGGCATACAGCGCAAGCTGTGGCTGCTCTATTCGGTCGATGGAACTGGGAAGTACTGTACCATCCACCATACTCCCCAGACTTAAGTCCTTGTGACTTTGAATTGGTTCCGAAGATGAAGGAACCACTTCGTGGCATTCGCTTCGGTTGTGAATAAATAGTTGGCACTATTTAAGTTCCAACCCTAGTACTTAAAAAATGGTAGGCTGTGCCGTCTATAATTCCATTGACAAAATCTGTGTGGGATGAAAGTAAGTAGTATAAGAAAATCATTTTATAGTGTATTATGGTGTTACTTTTCTTAGTCCCACTTTGGAAAACTATTTTATACAGCCAACAGCTAGTTGAATTGAAAAGGTACCCACTAAAGGTCTTAACTTTGTCATGTGCTATCGAGAGCTTGCACACATTTCAACGTGTCGAGAATTAGAAAACTCGTCTTAAATAGCTACTCGCTTCCCGCCGGAGACGGCTGCTGGCACTCGTAGCACCGGCAGTGTCGCGTCCTGTGACGTACGCGCCGTCACCTGTCTTTCTCGTGGGTTCAGTTATAGTGGGTTAGTGCCTGAGTTCGTACTCGCAGCGTTTTTCCAGTTGTTTACATTTGTTTAATGAAGACAATAGATACACATAGCCCGAAACTTTAGTTATCAATAATATATTCTCCTTTACTATTTACAACAGTCTGCCAACACTGCGGTAACTTTTCGATTTCACGACCGTAGAAGCCACGTCGTTTTTAGGCAGAGAACTCATCGAACCATGCTCGGAGCGCATCTTCATCCAGAAAGAAAGTTCCTTTATGGTTGTTAGATAGAGAGCGGATAAGGTGAAAATCTGAGGGCGCAAGACCAAGTGAATAAGGAGAGTGCGGAATGACTTCCCAACCCAACCTCTGTGTCATGTTTCTTCTCAGTCTAGAAGATTGTGGGCGTTCATTATCGTGGAGTAGCATAACTTCATGCAGTCTTCCTGGTCGTTGTTTTTGGACTGCATCAGCAACACGGCTCAGTTGTTGACAATAAACGTCAGTCGTGATTGTTACACCCCGGGGAAGAAATTCGTAGTACACTACATTGTTGCTGTTCCACCATATGCATAACATATCTTCTGTGGATGCGTGCAGGTCTTTGTACTAGGAGATGCTGCTTTATGATTCTTGAAGTTTTCCCGCCGTATTGAGTGTTCGATGAGATTTCGGGATTGCAGCCGGATCATGTTGACTTCTTGCAACGATATTTCGGCTGGCAACCGTCCAGCCAACTTCAGGTGAGTGTCCTTCGCTGGAGACTGCAAGTTCCCGTAGTCAACTTTATAGTAGAAGGAGGCCAATGCGCATGCGTTTTCGCGCCATTTTTTTGCTATAAAGTTGACTACGGAAACTTGCAGTCTCCAGTGAAGGACACTCACCTGAAGATGGCTGGACGGTTGCCAGCCGAAATATCGTGGTAAGATGATCCGGCTGCAATCCCGAAATCTCATCGAACAGATGCTGCTTTGTGTGAGCCCAACTATTTCTTTCGTTTCGTCATGTTGGCATATAAACAATTTTTCTCATCACCAGCAACGATACAGAACAAGACAAGTCGGAGTCGATCGCGAGCTAATCGATGACGAGCAAGCAAAAATGAAAATATTACAATTGGATGATTTTTGTTATTTTGGCTTAGAAACCATTTCACATTTACGATTGGGAATTAATTATATGTGGTGTTCCTCAAGGTTGCATATTGGGTCTGTCGCTTTTCCTTGTGTACATTAATGATCGCACGTATGTTACATTGGCAGGTGCTAAGTTTGTTTTGTTTGCAGATAATACAAATACTACAATAAGTAGCAAGTCAAGTACAGATTTAGTAATGGCTGCTAACCAAATTTTCACTTATATTAATAAATGGTTTAAAGCTGATTCACTATCATTAAACTTTGAACCCTATATGCCGTTCAGAACCTGTAAGAGATTTCCTTCTAACATGTGTATAACATATGAAGGCATGCAGATCGAAGAGGTTGACAGTGTTAAATTTCTAGGATTACAACACGATAATAAATTCAGTTGGGAAGGACATACCACCAAACTGCTAAAGCGTCTAAACGAGTCTGTATTTGCAATGTGAATTATGTTAGGTGTAACAGACATAAATATAAAAAAAATTGCATACTTTGCCTGCTTTCATTCTATTCTGCCACATGCGATCATATTCTGGGATAACTTGTCAAACCGAACAAAAGTTTTTAGAGTGAGACAGTATGTAATCAGACCCGTTTGTGGTGTAAATTCAAGAATATCACGCAAAAACCGGTTCAAGGAACTGCATATTCTAAATATTGCTTCTCAGTATATTTATTCTTTAATTAAATTTGTTGCAAATGATATGTCTCTATTTCCAACCAATAGTTCAATACATACTAACAGTACTAGGAATAAGAATAATCTATATAAAGACCTAAAATCACTCACCTTCGTTCAAAAAGGGGTCCAACAATCAGGAACATACATTTTCAATAAATTTCCAGCAATCATTAAAAATTTGGTTTCAAATAAAGCACAGTTTTAATAGAGTTTGGAAGACTTTTTGATAGGCAACTCCTTTTATCTATAGATGAGTATCTTAAGAGGGTCTGTTGAACCAATTTAAGTAGAAACACCTGTTAGATTTCAGTTTCCTGTAGCACTTGGTCGCAACAGTCAAGATTAGGTACTTTGTGTATGATAACCTTATTAAAAGTGCGTAACTATGTTTCATTCTGACAGTGCATTAATTCTGTAAAAATCAGCAGTTTCAGTTTAGTGTAATGTATTTACATATTTCGACAATCTCCGGACAAATTATCAGGAAATTGAGTATTATATTCAAATGTTCTATGTTTTTATGTTTACTTTCTGACATGTTCCACGTCCACGAGAATCATCTCATTTTTGGGTATATGCAGCGAAAACTAAATCTAATCTAATGTAATCTAAAAACACATAGTTCGTTTTTCATATCGTGTTAATAAATAAAGCCCATGTCTGAAAGAAGAAGCTTTACATTCATAAGAAGCTTTCTTCGCACAACGTTGCATACCGGTAGAATATGGTTTCTAATACCCAGTGAGCCATATTTTTTCCCCCTTTCAGTCAATATTCGCCCTAAATTTAGAAAGCCAGTATACCGCTATATGGCCTCAAGTCCATAGAGCACACACTTGTCAGCCACTAAGGCTTTGTCATCTGTCAAAATATTTGTTGTATGAGGAACTGCGAGACACCTACCGATTTATCTGAAACTGCCTTTGAAACACACGGCAACTTTTCCCCCGCTGTTTCGTGACTGGCATATATTCCCAAATTTTAAATTCCCTCGATTTCCTTTAAGTTTACTTTGTTCATTTTGCTGCTCCCACCATTATCATAAAAGAGTTACGGTGCAGCTACCTATGTAAACATATACTTGTTGTCAGATGCAGCAGGCTGAACGGATCCCGAGAATCTTGTCAGGCTTGCGGAAACCCAAGATGCCCTGCTTTAACCACTGTGCTTCAGTACACACGTACTCTCTGTGTCTCCATTGCGGCATACCGAGCTCCTTTAACTGTTACGGCGGAGATAGGGGCAGTCAGCCTGGAAGGAGAAACTGTGCACCTGCTAGTGACAGCGACGCATCACCAGCGCCGTCCGTAGTCAGTGTGGGAGGTTTTTGTGTGGTACAGACAGGATGTCGAGTAACACAGAATGTTGACCACCAGAAGACAATGCGAAGTGGTCAAACAGAAAGGGTCCGCATCAGTAGATACATTTGGGTAGCTGTTGGCTGGCGGGCCGCTGATAAGAAGGACGTGTTGTTTGATGGATGCAACAAGTATGCCACATCCTGCGTAGTGTCAGTAAAGCAGTGTGCCCTGTGCGATTACTGGAGTGTGAGAACTTGGAGTTACGAGGGGTATTCGGAAAGTAAGGAAAGATCGGTCGCGAAATGGAAAATACAGTGAAAATCTGATGAAGCTTTACACAGATGCGTTGGGCACTGTGTCTAGTACACCCGTCGATCGCTTCATGTCGCTCTTTTCAGTTCTAATCTCACAGTGAGAACGTAAAGATGGCTAGAAATTAGCGTCTCCCACCATGTATGACGGCCTGGCGAAAGATTTCGCCTTAAGCTATGCAATCCACATAGTATAACTGTCATGCGGTTCGTTCTACACAACAATTCTCGGCCGCACTCTGCAGGGGCAATGAAGATGCTCCTGCAGCGTTTTCAGTGGGAAGTGTTTGATCACCCACAATACTGCCCGTAATTGGCTACTCCTGAGATTCATCTCTGCTCAATTGAACCGCCGGCTAGGAAGACAATGTTTTGACACAGCCAACGAGCTGGATTCCAGAGTAGAAAATTGTCGAAAGACACTGGAGGCTTTCTTCTATAACGAGGGAATTGAGAAGATAGTACAACGCTACGACAGATGTCTAAGTCTGAGTGGCGACTGTGTAGAGAAGTAGCTGGAAGGTGTCGCTAACCGTTGCAAATAAAACAGTTTTGATTTTCACTGTGGTTTCCATTTCGCAACCAGTCGTTCCTTACTTTCCGAATAGCCCTTGTATAATTGAGATTCGCGCGCCCGCACGTGTGTGAGTGTGTGTGTGTGTGTGTGTGTGTGTGTGTGTGTGTGTGTGTGTGTGTGTGCCTGTAGCTATCTCTAGGCTCTGGCACATATTGTAAGACTGCCTGTGATACGGGCCGTCTTTATTTACGAAGAAATCTTACAGTTAAATTAGAAAACATCTCTAACAACAGATAACCAGTCACGCCACGCCTTGGAGTCAACTGACGAAAAGCATAACTTCACACAACACATTCAGACAATCGTAAACAAAGCGAACAACATTATGCACAAAACTGCCTTTGCCTCAACAGAAAACTATAAGCTATCGCTGCAAGCACTGAGAACCTATCATGATGCCGTTTTCTCGACCATCACAGGCTAAGCAGCTAGTATTTGGGCGCACAGACTTCGGTGCGAACGGAACAGTCAAATCCTGCGACGTGCACAGAGGGATGTGCTCCTCAGATTCACAGGGGCATTTGGCACTACACCAACCGATGCTTTACTGGTGATCCTCGGAAACAACCCTGTAGACATTACGATAAGACATGGAACGTATTCTAAGTTGTGAATATGGACAACCATCGGCTGTATAATGGAATGACGACAATGAAAATTTGTGCCGGAACGTGACTCGAACGCGGATTCCCCGCTTATCGCGAGAGGTCGCCTTGCCATTAGGCTATCCGAGCACGTCTCATGGCCGGAACATTGCCTCGTACTTCTGAACAACACAGGCACTGCAATATCGTATTACTGGTTACGTAAGGGAGACTTCACAAAGGCCAAGAAATCTTAGACCAAAGGGTAACAACGAAGGCCCAACTCCTGAGCTGGGAAGTGGGCACATGGCAGAATGGCTGGGACAACATTGCAATAGGTCGAAGAGTTTACTTTTTCCGTGCATTCGAGGACGCCTAGCGCTTGGCCGTATGAACCCCAGTCAGGGCATGGTACGTTACCTGCACAGATTTAACAGGAAAGAAAATGACTTCCGTCAGTGTGGTCATATGGGGAACACCCCACCACATTATTTTTAACTGTGACGCCTATAATGGAATACTGACTAACCAATCGCCGGCCGGAGTGGCCGAGCGGTTCTGGGCGCTTCAGTCTGGAACCGTGCGACCGCTACGGTCACAGGTTCGAATCCTGCCTCGGGCATGGATGTGTGTGATGTCCTTAGGTTAGTTAGGTTTAAGTAGTTCTAAGTTCTAGGGGACTGATGACCTCAGATGTTAAGTCCCATAGTGCTCAGAGCCATTTGAACCGTTTGAACTAACCAATCACTATTCGAACTTTCAAGAAACAACGAATGGTGGACTCTACAGGGAGGTGAAAAAAGTCATGATCTCCTTTTTCACACGACTAGTGCAGCAACTCGACGTGGCATGTATTCAACAAGTCGTTGGAAGTCCCTTGCAAACATGTTGAACCATGCTGCCTCTATAGCCAACCACACTTGCGATGGTGTTACCGGTGCAGGATTTTACGCACAAACTGACCTCTCGATTATGTCCCATAAATATTCGATGGGATTCACGTCGGGCGATCTGGTGGCGAAATCATTCGCTCAAACTGTCCAGAGTGTTCTTCAAACCAATCGCGAACATTTGTGGCCCGGTGACATGTCGCACTGTCATCCATAAAAATTCCATCGTTGTTTGGGAACATAAAGTTCATGAACGGCTGCAAATGGTCTCCAAATAACCAAACATAACCAGGATCCAGTATATTTCATGAAGACGCAGACTACACCATTATTGAGCCCCAGCAGCTTGCACAGTGACTTCGTGGGGTCTGCGTAACTCTCGAACCTTACCATCAGCTCTTACCAACTGAAATCGGGACTCATCTGACTAGATTCCATTCGTCTAGAGTCCAGACAATATGGTCACGAGCCCAGGAGAGTTGCTGCAGGCGATGTCGTGCTGTTGGCAAAGGCACTCGCGTCGGTCGGGGTTTACTAGAATATGGCAATTTCAGGAGCCCTCCCACCCTGCACGGCATCTACATAGGAGCGTCAGTGTGAATAAATAAATGCTAAAGAGTGCATCTAGTGTTGGGGAAGATAACATTGCGAGGGCCGCGTCACAGAACGTGCGTGTGCACCCAAGAACACAGTGACGCACGAGGCGAACCCACAGTACCCCATCAGTCCCTCGTCGGCGCAGCTTCAGGTCCACGTCGCCGACAGAGACGAGAAGATGCGCATCGAAGAGAGGTGCAGAACAGAAAGTATAACAGTCCCGATGTTCTTTCGAGACTGTTTTTAAAGACACACAGAAAAAATTTAAAAAATACACAAAATAAAGTAATATTAATAATTGAAAAAACTAAACTACGGCAGACACAAAATGGTAACCTGCTTGATCGCCATTCCAGAGCATATTCAAATTTATGCACAGATGCACCATTATTGGTAATGAACATTACATGCTCACTGATATGTATTTCCTTTTTTCTTAACTATTATTTACTGATTACTATTATCAATATTATCATTGTATTTGCTATTTTCATTATAGTATCATTATTATTACTATTAACATTATTATTCCTACTTTTACGCTGAGACATAACTTTGTAATCAATCAAAGCATATAACAACTTCAAAAAATGTTAAAACATGACCTATTATACATACAAAAGGAGTAGGTCTGAAGGAAGCAATAAATAAATAACTTAAAAATAACAGTGGACACATGGAATCGCTCCGTGTGAGCTGACTATAATGATTTACACTGGTGTTAAATGTTTATGGGATCGATTATAAACAGGAGCTTTAAGTAGGCTTGTAGCTTTATGTGATGGTGATTAGAGAATTATATTAACTTTGTCTTGCTTTTGCCTACATATCCGGCAAGAGAAGTAACACAAGTAACGAAACGACTATTTCCGAGGGGTGTTCAAAAAGTGATGGTACACAATTTTTTCTCAACCAACTTCGGTTTGAAAATATGAGGAATTTGTTGTGGAACATCGCAGCAGTAGCGTCTGTATCGGAGTGCGTTTCAAGCAGAGAGCTGCCATGGAGTTCCTTTTGGCGGAAAACCAGAGCATTGCAGATATTCACAGCCACTTGCAGAATTTCTACGAAGTCCTGGCAGTGAACAAAAGCACAGTGAGTCTTTGGGCGAGCGGCCTGACATCATCGCAACAACGTCGTGCAAACCTGTTCCATCTCCCGCGTGCCGGTCGGCCACACACATCTGTAACTCCTTCAATGTTGGAACGTGCGGACACTCTTATTCAAGATTAGCTGCGGATCACAACCAAGCGCCTCGCTGCACAACTGGATTTCTCTGTTGGTAGTGTTGACACACTCGTCCACTCGTAACCTCACAGAAGACCATAAAGAGCAACGAAGGATCTTCTATGCGAAATGGCTTGCGCGTTACGAGGCTAATCGTGTCACTTTTTTTCGAACGTCGTCGCAGGCGATGAAACGTGGGTTCGTCTTTTCGAACCAGAAGCAAAACGGCAATCCATGGAGTGGCGCTGTACCACCTCTGCTCTGAAGAAAAAGTTGAAAGCCGCACCCTTAGCCGGTAAAGTCATGGTGATGGTCTTCTATGACTCTGAAGGGGTTATCCTGTTTGATGTTCTCCTTCAGTGTCCAACGATCAACTCTGAAGAGTGTTTTGCAAGCCTCGGGAAACTGAAGAAACCATTTCAGTGTGTTCGTCACAACAAAACTACAAAAGAACTTCTCCTTCTACACGACAACGCAAGGCCTCACAGAAGCCTGCGCAGCAGAGAGCAGCTCACAAAACTTTAAAGGTCTGTTCTTCCGCATCCGCCATGCAGCCAGAATCTCGCACCTTCCGTCTTCTATATGTTTCATCCGCTGAAGGATGCACTTCGCGAGAAGCAGTACGTGAGTGATGGGGAGGTTATTGATAATGCAAGACATTGGCTCCGACATCGACCGTTAAAGTGATACCATGCGGCCCTCCAAGTAAGGCAGCGTAATGCCGTGGCATTATGCTGAAAAATAGGGTTTTGTAGCCAAAAGAGTGGGGAATAATACGGTGTATTGGAATCCTGTATAGAGCCAACCTGCTTTCAGAAAAAAAATGGTCCATTACTTATTGAACGCACCTAGTAGTTTATGTCAGTGAAAAATATGTGTAATGTGCTCCAAGATGCACGAAAAACGTCACATCTCTATCTCGCAATTTGCCCAGTTTAGGGCAGTTGTGTCAGTTTTGTTGTAGGCTACTTCATGATTCGCCACAGAAAGAAGAGTGTCGCTTGAACGTTGCTATCGGAAGGTGTGCAGGGGTCATTCGAGAAAAGCGGCACATTCGAGTTGTCACACTATTCATGTATAAGGTAGGATGTAAGTAATTTTTAATAACATTACAATGTCTGTGTTCTTACAGTGTCTCTATCTTACATTATAATGTCCACCAGACAAGAGTGCGTTACAGCTGTTATAAATATTACGAAATATCGCAGTGTACAAGAAATAATTGAAAGTTCTGCTGTGGCGTACGACTGTACACAGTTCACAAATGCATTCGCTTTCTTTAGGAAGGGTGGTCATATCCTGTTCCAGGCATCCAGATTTAGGTTTTCCTTGATTTCTCAAAATCTCTTAATACGAATGCCGTGATCTTTCCCATGGAAGCGTACACCACATTTCTTTCCACTTTCTTCCTTAGCTCAGGCTTCTGTCTCGTCTATAACGAACTCGTGGTCGACGAAACATATGAAACGTGGCTTAAACACAGCATTTTTTTTGTATACTTACTGCTCTGGAACTTCTAAGTATTTGTTAAAAAACATGTTGCTGTATAGCGTGAGCTACATGTATTACTTTCACTTTTATTCCAGTCTATTTTGAAGCCGCAACGCTCCATCTTCAGATGTGTATTAAAACTTTATACTGAAGAGATGCCTCGTGTTCACATGATATACTTGCGGATGTGCTGAATATCAAATAGCGCGTCATGTATCCTTAGGGCAGAACCTTATGGTTCCGAAATCAATCGTAGTTAAAACGCGAAACTATAAATACGGTAATACGCAGTATTTACAGGGTTATTACAAATGATTGAAGCGATTTCACAGCTCTACAATAACTTTATTATTTGAGATATTTTCACAATGCTTTGCACACACATATAAAAACTCAAAAAGTTTTTTTAGGCATTCACAAATGTTCGATATGTGCCCCTTTAGTGATTCGGCTGACATCAAGCCGATAATCAAGTTCCTCCCACACCCGGCGCAGCATGTCCCCATCAATGAGTTCGAAAGCATCGTTGATGCGAGCTCGCAGTTCTGGCACGTTTCTTGGTAGAGGAGATTTAAACACTGAATCTTTCACATAACCCCACAGAAAAAAATCGCATGGGGTTAAGTCGGGAGAGCGTGGAGGCCATGACATGAATTGCTGATCATGATCTCCACCACGACCGATCCATCGGTTTTCCAATCTCCTGTTTAAGAAATGCCGAACATCATGATGGAAGTGCGGTGGAGCACCATCCTGTTGAAAGATGAAGTCGGTGCTGTCGGTCTCCAGTTGTGGCATGAGCCAATTTTCCGCGGGCTACGCGTGAAACTTGCCCGCACGCGTTCAACCGTTTCTTCGCTCACTGCAGGCCGACCCGTTGATTTCCCCTTCCAGAGGCATCAAGAAGCTTTAAACTGCGCATACCATCGCCGAATGGAGTTAGCAGTTGGTGGATCTTTGTTGAACTTCATCCTGAAGTGTCGTTGCACTGTTATGACTGACTGATGTGAGTGCATTTCAAGCACGACATACACTTTCTCGGCTCCTATCGCCATTTTGTCTCACTGCGCTCTCGAGCGCTCTGGCGGCAGAAACCTGAAGTGCAGCTTCAGCTGAACAAAACTTTATGAGTTTTTCTACGTATCTGTAGTGTGTCGTGACCATATGTCAATGAATGGAGCTACAGTGAATTTATGAAATCGCTTCAATCATTTGTAATAGCCCTGTATTATTCGTCTCTTAAAGTTTACCAGCCGAGGTCCCCCTCTCCCATCACTATATAAGCTCGACATCAAATGTATTGTGATGGTTGCTTTGAATTTACCATTCTCATGTACAACAATGCCAGCAACTGAGCTGTAACACAGTGGATTCACCGTAAATAGATTAACCGTAAATTTACAACGCGACCAATGAAATATCACTGTACTAAAAGTAATATTTTCACTTTGTTTGCCACAACAATCGCACTGTTTGTACGAAATTACATTTTCACAAGGCGACAGTAGGGATACAAAATCCATTTAGATTTCGGTTTGGCATACATTACTGTACATCACGATCTTAAAGAAGTGTACAACAATGCTGGTGAAGATACATTATGTGATTCTTTCGGCGATTCTGCGTACACGCTTTGGTTGCTATGCTGTCAAATTCCACGGAACATTGTAGTGTGACGTAAGATTTTGACGTGCGCGAAGGCATTTCAAAATCACTTGGAAAATTTCTTACATTGCGAAATCGATTATAGAATAAATTTCGACATTATTCCGTACGGTACTCTGGAGAAAACATTGTATTCCTGAACGTAATAATTTTCGGATTCCATAAGCTGGTGTTGTTGGAGAAATTCTGGATGGAACGCCATCTGCAAAACTGTCTGGCGTCCAGATAAACAATTAATTGCTGTCAAACTTTCACGTTTCAGCTCAAGAAGCTACGTCTAAACTGTTTAGTACTAGGAATACCCTTCATAAAGATGGTAGCATGTCACACAGCGTTACTGACTGTTAATTTATTCGTCACAAATGAAATATCACAACATTCAGTATTGACAGTAATCGACGAGTGAAGTACGCATATCTTCTGGGATGTTGGGATTGATACAGCGCCGAAAGTGACGAACATTCAAATCTCTCGATTCACCTTTCATTAAAGAATATATTAACAGTGCTCCATTCCATCAGGCTGACAAAGTGAAAACACACAACATATTACTAGAAACCAGAAAGCCCGCTGCAAAGCTTTCAGACCTCTCATTGCTATTTCTGCAGATGAGACGGTTGAGTACCATCCAGCACTTGTAATAATACTATATCCATTGCAATGGCACGTTATTTGGAAGGAGGACATTCGTCGGACATTGTCGACTCGACCGTGCGAGTGCTTCGGTCTGAGACCGTTCGATTTCTGTAGTCTATAGTGGCCAGCAGTCAGTACGTAGGGGCCGAGAGTCGAGTGCGGAAGCCTGTTGTGAGCGAAGATAAAATCTTGACCGAAACAAAGCTATATCGAATGTTGCGAACTCTATACGAGAGATAAATGTCGATGGTAGGTAAGAAGTGGTGGTGAGACAAAAAGAAGTGTATTAATTAAAGAACTCAGGGAAAGGTAACGTAATAAGAAGTTAGAAAGCAAGTTACGTAGCATTCAAGTGGTTCAAGCGTTTATGATTAACAATCGCGCGCCGATGATGAGAAATAGTAATTGTCCTATATGGTACTTGAGTTAAGATTAAGTCATTTTCATAGTGTCTGCTTCAGAGTGAAAGTCTTCCGAAGTAAGAGTGATTTCAGGTGTGCCGCAGGGGAGTGTCATAGGACCGTTGCTATTCACAATATACATAAATGACCTGGTGGATGACATCGGAAGTTCACTGAGGCTTTTTGCAGATGATGCTGTGGTGTATCGAGAGGTTGTAACAATGTAAAATTATACTGAAATGCAGGAGGATCTGCAGCGAATTGACGCATGGTGCAGGGAATGGCAATTGAATCTCAATGTAGACAAGTGTAATGTGCTGCGAATACACAGAAAGATAGATCCTTTATCATTTAGCTACAAAATAGCAGGTCAGCAACTGGAAGCAGTTAATACCATAAATTATCTGGGAGTACGCATTAGGAGTGATTTAAAATGGAATGATGATATAATGTTGATCGTCGGTAAAGCAGATGCCAGACTGAGATTCATTGGAAGAATCCTAAGGAAATGCAATCCAAAAACAAAGGAAGCAGGTTACAGTACGCTTGTTCGCCCACTGCTTGAATACTGCTCAGCAGTGTGGGATCCGTACCAGATAGGGTTGATAGGGGATATAGAGAGGATCCAACGGAGAGTAGCGCGCTTCGTTACAGGATCATTTAGTAATCGCGAAAGCGTTACGGAGATGATAGATAAACTCCAGTGGAAGACTCTGCAGGAGAGACGCTCAGTAGCTCGGTACGGGCTTTTGTCAAAGTTTCGAGAACATACCTTCACCGAAGAGTCAAGCAGTATATTGCTCCCTCCTACGTATATCTCGCGAAGAGACCATGAGGATAAAATCAGAGAGATTAGAGCCCACACAGAGGCATACCGACAATCCTTCTTTCCACGAACAATACGAGACTGGAATAGAAGGGAGAACCGATAGAGGTACTCAAGGTACCCTCCGCCACACACCGTCAGGTGGCTTGCGGAGTATGGATGTAGATGTAGATGTAGATACAGAGGAAAAATAGTTTTGTAAAGGCAGTGTCGAGTGTAAACGCATACTCAATTATTGTTAGGTTGAAGTTTTTGTTTAATGAGCATGACTGTAATTGCTAATGTAACCCAGGATATTATATTATCTATTAAACTACGATGAACCATGCTACAAAATACATCTATAGTTCAAAGTCTTCCCTTGATCACTTCTTCACCCCAACGAAATAATTTCCAATGGCCTTTGATTAAATTTGTGACCGCTAAATAACCATTCCAAATAAAGCGAGAAGGAAAGAAGTGATACGTACTATCCGTTTTAATGGAAGTATCCCCGACGGGACGAGCAAGTCCCTCAACTAATTTCCGAAACTTCTAAAGTTCTCTATTTCAGCTGAGAGGTAACGTGAGCGGCAAAGATGAAGGTGGCCGTTAAATTGACCCTCAGGCTGTAGTGTAACGATAAATAGTTCAGAATGTGTGTGCAGTATCTGAATTAGTGATACGGGATAGATTTAAATTATGTTTGCAAGGAACCCATGTTTGATATTCGATCGCTAGTGATTTGAAGAATAAAACAATAGCACAAGAGTAAAACAACTGAAAGATGAATCATGTTGTTGTTGAGCTGTTCAGTCAGAAGATTAGTTTAATGCAATTTACTATGCTATTCTGTCCTGTACGAGTCTCGTCATCTCTGCATAACTATTGGGACTTACAGCCACGTCAATCCGGTTACTGTGGTCAAGCCATTTTCTCACTCTATTCACACTTTACACCATTATCAACTTAAATCTACCTTGATACCTCAGATGCCTGTTTTCGATGTCCCCCTTCAGTTAGGCAAGTTGAGCCGTAAATTAGTTTTCTTCCCGATTTGATTATGTACGTAATCATTACACAATTACCTTCTAATCTTCAGCATCCTCTTGCAACACTGGATTTCGTAAGCTAACATTCTCTTCTTGTCTGTATTGTTTATCGCCCACGCTCCACTTCCACGTAACACTATGGTCTAGACAAATACTCTCAGGAAAGATTACCTAACACCGAAATTTGTATTAAAATTTCTCTTGACAAGGGAAGCTCCCCTTACTATTGCCAGTACGAATTTACACAGAAGTGACAAAAATCATGGGATACCTCCTAGTGTCGTGTTGTAACTCCTTTTGCCCAACCTAGTGGCGTGGACTCAACAATTTGTTGTCACCTGCAGAAATACTGCGTCATATTGCTTCTATAGTCTCCATACCTGCGAAAGTGTTGCCAGTGCTGGATTTTGTGCATGAACTGACCTCTTGATTATGCCCACAAATGATTAATGGGATTCACGTCGAGCGATCTTGGTGGCCAAATCATTCGCGCGAATTATCCAGAATGTTCTTCAAACCAAACGCTAACAATTGTAACTGAGTGATGTGACGCATTATCATCCAGAAACATCCCATCGTTATCTGGGAACATGAAGTCCATTAATGGCTGCAAATGGCCTCTAATTAGCCTAACATGACCATTTCCATGCAATGATCGGTTAAGTTGGAATAGAGGACCCAGTCCATTTCGTGTAAACACAGCCCACACCATTATGGAGCCACCGCCAGCTGGCACAGTGCCTTGTCGACAACTTGGGACCATGGCTTTGTGGAGTCTGCGCCCCACTCGAACCCTATCACCAGGTCTTACCAACTGAAATCGGGGCTCCTCTGACCATCCTCGGTTTCCCAGTCATCTAGGGTTCAACTAATATCGTCACGAGCCCAGGAGGGGCGCTGCAGGCGATATCGTGATGTTAGCAACGGCACTGGCGTCGGACGTCTTCAGCCATAGCCCACTAACGCCAGATTTCGCTGCTGAAGTGGCAACTTCTGACACCGAATGTAACAGCAACACCAAATGTAGTGGGAAGAGGTAGAACGCACCATATTTAGACTCGTCGCAGCTTTCCAAGTGATTTATTGTTTCCAAGTACAGAACCGCATTCCCCTCGGTCTGCGTCACCGGGTCCCACAATGCTGTGGACACCACTTCCTTGTCCACGAAATGGCTTGGCGTGGAATGGCTGCCTCAGTGACCCGTGCACGCACTGCTGTGTGTCGGTCTTGTACAGCCGCGATGTCAGGATGCGTCGGTAGCTGACTCAGCGGCCTTCGCCTCTGCCGCCTGAGCACTGCCCACTGCAAGGTGACCTGTGGCGCACTCCCTCGCCAGTGTGGCTAAGAACATGGCGACAATGAGCGCCCACGATCCAGCAGCTGAATCTGCGGCCCTCGCCCTGGATGTTTCAGTGTGTGTTGGGAGCCAAGACGACTGCCCGTGGTAGCAAGCCCGAAGTGACCCGTCACTGGCTGGCTATGGACCTCACGTCAGCCTCAGAGGGTCGAACCAGTGACCTGCGGTGGACTGGAATGCTGAGTCCCATCTGCTGCTGTGTGTAGCTGGTGGTGTGACAAGCCCAATCTTACAGGAGAGCTGTCACACTTGAATGCCCCATGTTGGCCTCAGAGGATCGAACAAGCGACCTTCCAGGGACTGGAACACTGACGCCCCATCTGCTGCTGTGTGTAGCCGATGGTGCGACATGCCCTGCTGTCCAGGAGAGCTGTCACACTTCTATCCCATGTTTTCCTCAGAGAGTCGAACAAGCGACCTGCCGTGGACTGGAACGCTGGCGCCCCATTTGCTGCTGCGTGGAGCCAGTGGTGTGACACGCTCTGCTGTCCAGGAGAGCTGTCACACTTGAATGCCTTGTTAGAAAACCGGGACCTCTGTTTTGCTAATGCACTGTTCCGAGTCACATACTCACAACACCTAGTTTGTGCCAGTGTGCCCCTTCTGCCTGCAACTTACGCTATGCAAACCACTGCATTTACTCTTTTCAGTTGTTCGATGGCCCTGGGGCCTCCATTGTACTTCGCAACCGCTGGTCAGCGTAACTTACTGTCAACAGGCCCTTGCCTGGCTGTAACTTGCGCACTCAGAAATGTTGTACTGAATCTAACTTTCCTATCTTAAACTGTGGTGCCGCTAAACCGCACTGTCCTAATGGATACATTCGTCGTACGTCCCACTTTGATTTCTGGGTTATTTCAGAGTGTTGCTTGTCTGTGAGCACTGACGACTCTACGCAAAGGCCGGACGTTGGCCACTGCACTGTCTGTGGTGAGAAGTATGCCTAAAATTTGATATTCTCGGCACACTGTTCACACTGTGAATCTCGGAATATTGAATTCCGTAACAGAATGGAATGTCCCATTCGTCCAGCTCCAAACACAATTCTGTGTTCAAGGTGTGTTAATTCCCGCCATACGACTGTAATATCTTCGTAAGCCTTTTCACATGAACCACCTACATACGAATGACAGCTCCGAAAATTCACTGCCCTTTTACAGCTTGTGTACGCGATATTACTGCCTTCTGTATACGTGCATATCGCTATCCCGCTGCTTTCGTCACCTCAGTGTAGATCGTCTTTATTTCTGTCTGCAGATATTTTGCTGCCCAAAAAAATTAAAACTCGTCTACTACATTTATAACCTCGCTTCTAACATATTGTGCCCAACAAGACCCGATTTAAGTCGACGACACTCCACTATTTTGCTTTACTTCCATTATTGTTCATCTTACAAACGCTTTTCAAGACAGTGTGTATTATCTTCAGATAATCTTCCAAATCCTTTGATTGTCTAACAGAATTACAGTGGCATAGGCGAACCCTAAAGTTCTTTTTTTTTCTTTTCCCTGAATTATAATTCTGTTTTCAAGTTTCTCCTTGGTTTCCTTTATTACTACCTCCACACGCAGATTGACTAGGCAGCAATCATGTGTCATTTTCTTCTCAGCTGCCAACGCTTAGAACTGCAGTCTAGTTTCTATTGAAATTACACATTATCTTCGCTCCCTGTATATTATACCTGATATCTTCAGAAATTCAAGGGTCTTTAAAGTCAATAAAGTCATATTGCTTCAAATGACAAACATTTCTCGCCAATCCGCCACAACAGACTTTGAAGGACGCCCTGTTAAAGCCCACGTGTCATAGAAATCGGAAACGGTGCCTTATGACACATTGCGAACTGAAAATTTCACATGTCTCTCTCTCCTTGGCAATGCAGAGCAGTTTCCCAGATACTCTCTTAACTGCTAACTTTAACGTGTGAGCAAGTGGGGCATACTACCGTATCCTGTAGGTCCAGTTGCAGACAATTTCGTAATGTTTCTGTATATAGGTATCCTAAAGAAAGGACACAGTTTCCACTCCGCTGAACATTCTGCTGAGTGATGATCTGCACTCCACTGATCACTTACACTCTGCATCTACTTCCGAGATAGAGTAGCAGACGAAAGAAGGTCGCAGGCAAAACTAGATCATTGTATTTACAACTAGTTATATTTGAACGGTGAGACATTATTTAGGAATGGATGGATCAGTTTAAAGTTATCGTCCACAGTGACAGTGACTCTTTTATCCAAATGCCTTCCGACACTTCAGAAGCCTTGCTGTTCGTTAATTAACGGCAAATTTCGCTCCAAAAGATGACGCGTGTGAATCTTCGATTGCATAAGTGCTGTTAGTTTCAGGGCATTATGGAAACTTTCAGGTTTCGAGAGCTGTAGTCCATCGAACAACCAATGAGGGCGTAAAGAGACAGCTTCCATTGTTCGGAAGTGTATCAATTGTTCTGCGCATGAATTGTAAACCAGAATGCAAAGAGTAAGTGTGCTGCAATTGCGTGTTTCCGTGCACCTTCCGCAAACGCAGCGTGCGCACTGCCGGAGCATTTTCCACGCTACTGCAACGGCGATTCCGAATACAATAACACGTATCCACAATAGTGCTCGGTATTCCAATTACAGCAAGTGTGGCATACAACTGTTACTTCTGCATGTCGGTGATAGATTGCGCACTGTCTGAGGCTCGCAATACTTCAATTTCTCATCCAACACAATACAAAATACTGCCAAACGTTGAGAATTAAATGTGGATAAAACAGCCAGATACTTTTCGTGTAAAAATTACAGCTGTTAACAAAGTTAATAAACTATCTATTCATTAAAACTACTAGCCTCAGAAATTTGGTTTTTCAGCTTGACTGGCGACAGAGTCGGATCCAACAAGCGGGTAGGGGGAGAAGCGGGGGTGGGGGCTGGTTAGTGAGTAATGTCCCCTCCACACAAATAGAGTTTTAGTAGAGGCGTTTATATTTTTTGATAGATCAATGTCCAAATTTCACAGGTAACTTTCACAGAATAAAGTAACATGAAAATCAAAGTGCCTCGAAAATAGCAAGGAATTCTGGAAATTAAACCTACGTTTAATAGAGGGTTTTTTTGAGATGTCTGATGAAGGGCATACCCAGGAGGATGAGCTTCCGGCTGACGCGTAATATTACAGTCATATAAAAGTGCACATTCACAGGCTGACAGTATTTGCTCTCAAGTAATTCATACTCTGGAGACCTGTGTTCATACACTGAGTTGATAAAGTTCGTGGGATCGCGATATGCACACACACAGATAATGATAGTACCGCGTACATAAGGTATAAAACGGCAATGCGCAGTGGGAGCTGTCATTCATACTCAGACGATTCATATGAAAAGTTTACGACGTTATTACAGACGCACTATTGGAATTAACAGACTTTCAACGCGGAATGGTAGCTGGAGCGACACGCAAGGGACATTCCTTTTCGGAAGTCGTTAGGGAATTCAATATTCCGAAGTCCACAGCGTTGAGAGTGTGCCAAGAATACCAAATTTCAGGTGCTACCTCTCACCGCGGAAAACGCAGTGGCCGACAGCCTTCTCTTAAGGACCGAGAGCAGTGACCTTTGCGTAGAGTTGTCAGTGCTAACAGACAAGCAACACCGCATGAAGTAACCTCAGAAATCAATGTGGGACGTACAACGAACGTATCCGTTAGGACAGTGCGTCGAAATCTGGCGTTATCGGGCTAAGGCAGGAGTCGACCGACGAGAGTGTCTTCGCCAACAGCAGGAATCAACTGCAGCACTTATCATGGGCATGTGACCATATCGGTTGGACCCTAGACGACTGGGAAACCGTGGCCTGGTCAGATGACCCACGAATTCATTTGGTAAGAGCTGATGGAAGTGATCGAGTATGGCGCACACCCGAAGCCATGGACCCAAGCTGTCAACAAGGCAGTGTACAAGCTGGTGACGGCTCCATAATGGTGTCGGCTGTGTTTGCACGAAATCCACTGGGAACTCTACTCCAACTTAGCCAACTTGGCCATGTTCGGCTAACTGGTGGCCATCTGCAGCCGTTCATGTATTTCGTGTCCTCAAATAATGATACTCAGTGTCAGCAGTCCACAATGGTTTCTGATTGGTTTGAAGAACAATCTGGACAATTCGAGAGAATTATTTGGCCACCCAGATTGCCCGACATCAATCTTATGGAACATTCATGGGATATAATTCTGATTGGCAACACTTTCGCTATTATGGATGGCTATAGCGAGAGAGAGAGCATGATTTAATATTCCTGCAGGAAACTTCCGACTTCCAATGACCTTTTTTTTTTTTTTTTTTTTAATTCATGCCACATCGAGTTGCTGCTGAACTACGTTGGACAAAAGGAGGTCCGACACAATATTAGGAGGTATCCCATGTTGTCACCTCAGTGTAATCACAGCGATAAGTGGTGAGTACAGACTCTATGGGAGTTAACTGGGAGTTCCAACTATAGCCAAAGACCTTTCTGTCTACTGCCATCACCTGACAATAATGGAAGCGGCTTTCCATTAGATAACAGTGTCAGCTGAATTTCTGAAATCACCTTTTGCATCCTGAATTCGTCACAGTTTTTTTTTTTATTTTTATTTTTAAAGCGGGAGATTGATGTTCGATCAGGTCAGTAGAAGATATAGAATGATGTCTCTGATTCTAATTCTTCACAATAAGCACATATCTGTCAATGGCTTACGTTAAACAAATTCAAATCCTTTTGGGTATTGTGACATCTCAAGACTGTAAAATTAGATACTATCTCGGCAGAAAATAAGCGATTACTAAGGAGTTACTTGTCGTGGCGGATTAGCCTGAGGCCGTTTCTACCTTTAATTGTGCCCTTATGCTGCGTAAAGTTCCATCAAATTTGGTCAGCTCGATAGAAGTGGACATTAATTTGACAACTGATGTTTTCTTCCACTTGGCTCGGAAATGTCATGAACGAGATCTTACGCAAAACGAACGATACTGATACTGCAACTTATGTCTTCAGGCAGTGGCGACTTCCTTTAAAATAAGATCAGCTGGAGTCCACTCACATCTGCTTTCTGCCCGTCAGCTGCTCAAACCACTTCTGCATGCTGTTTCCCGTAGAGTTGCGTGGGAGTTCAACCTTCTTGTCTTCCACCAAAGCGCAACAACAACTCGCTGGTATACCGATCTCCCAATGCTACTAAGCTAATAGAGAAAGATGGAATTTGTCACACTGTAAGGCGACGTTTCGTGATCGAAAAACAGCCGTGTGTTAGAAAATGGCTCTGAGCACTATGCACTTAACTGCTGAGGTCATCAGTCGCCTAGAACTTAGAACTAAGTAAACCTAACTAACCTAAGGACTTCACACACATCCATGCCCGAGGCAGGATTCGAACCTGCGACCGGAGCGGTCGCTCGACTCCAGACTGTAGCGCCTAGAACCGCACGGCAACTCCGGCAGGCCGTGTGTTAGAGATCGAATATCTAAACATTGCCACAGGGCGTCATAACAACTGATTTCTGGACGTGAAGTTGTTCTGGTGGTCTGTAAAGGCTGCTAGTGACACCAAAGTTGGTGTCCAGTCACTCGCGAATGAGACAGGAACTGAAGTTGAGGATAGCAAATCAAAAGTTGAAATGTTTAACTTCGTTTCCAAATGTTCCTTTACAAAGGAAAACCCAGGAGAATTGTCCCAATTTAATCCTCGTACAACTGAAACGATGAGTGAAATAAGTGTTAATGTCAACTGTGTTACGAAACATCTGAAGTCGTTAAAACTGAACAAAGCTCCAGGTCCCAATGGAATCTCGATCAGATTCTATACTGAATTCGCGGCTCAGTTGGTCCTCCGTTAACTACAATCCATCGCAGATCCCTCAAATAAAAAACACAGGTCACACCCGTTTACTAGTAGGGTGGCAGAAGTGATCCACAAAACTACCATCCAATAACACTGACATTAATTTGTTGCAGAGTCTTGGAACACATTTTGAGCTCAAATATAGTGAGGTGTCTCGAACGGAATGACCTCCTCCATGCCAACCAACACGGATTCTGAAAATATTGATCATGCGATGCCCAACTTGTAATTTTCTCACAGGAGGTACTGAAAGCTTTGGATCAAGACAGTCAGGTAAATGCGGTATTTCTTGATTTCCGAAAAGTGTTTGACTCACTAACACACCTATGCTTATTTTCGAAAGCACTATCGTATGGGATATGAAGCAAAATTTATGTCTGGATTGAGGTTTTTGATTGGTAGGGTGGACGCAGCATGTTATTTTGGCTGGAGAGACATCATCAGATATAGAAGTAACTTCGCGTGTGCCCCAGGGAAGTGTGTTAATAACCTTTCTACTGATTTTGTGTATTAATGACCTAGCAGATATTAACAGTGATCTCAGACTTTTCGCAGATGATGCTGTTAACTGTAGTGAAGTACGGTCTGAAAGAAGCTGAAAGAAGATCGTGATAAGATTTCATAGAGGTGGAAAGCTAGGCAACTTACTTGTTCAGAAATGTAAAACTGTGCACTTCACAAAAAGAAAAAAAATATTATCCTATGACTGTAACACAAATAAGTCATAGATGGAACCGACAAACTCCCACAAAACTTGGATGTAACACTTTGTAAGGACATGAAATGGAATGATCACATAGGTTCAAATGGCTCTAAGCACTATGGGACTTAACATCTGAGGTCATCAGTCCCCTAGACTTAAGCTGCACGTGTATGCAGAGATTTTGTTGCTCGTTTCAGTTTCACAGGGTTGTTCTTAATTTCGTCTATTGCATTCATAATGCGAGCAAGTAATGCCTCACGTGTATTGACTTTGTCCTCATAAACTATGCCTTTCATTCATCCCTATACACAAAAATCCATTGGTGTTAAACAGGGCGATCTGAGTGGCCATAGAAGGGTAGCACCACGACTAATGCACTTCTAGCGAAAATGTACATTTCAATGTGTAGTAACGACGTTGGTGAAATGTGGAGGCGCGCCATCATGTTGAGAAAACATTTGCAATCGCGTAGCAAGTGGAACATCTTCGAGCAAGCGGTGCATTTCTCCTTGAAGGAATTTTAAGTACGTCTCGCCAGTTAGACGTCGTGGGAAAATGAATGGTCCAATAAAGTGAGTGTTGATTATACCACACCAAACATTTATGCTAAATCGCTGCTGCAAATTGCGTTGTACTTTCGCATGTGGGTTTGCTTCAGACCATACGCGCTCGTTGTGTAAATTGTTTATGTCATCTGGAGTAAACTGTGCCTCATCAGTAAATAAAATGTATTTATGTAACCGCCGGTCAGTATTTAACCAGTTGCACAACTCCAAAGCGAAGGACAGGATCTCCCGGATGTAAATGAAACAGTTTTTGTTCATGGTAAGGATACAGATTACTGTACTTCAGTGGACACCATACCTTAGATTGTGAAATGCCTAATCGTTAAGAGATACGTCATGTACTCGTACCGGGCAACGTTGAACAGCATCCATAATATCCTCATCATCGTCCTCACGTATCGAGCGCTCGTACTGATTATGAGCGCTAGGCCGAGAACCTGTCTCCCGTAACATTCGAAATACTCCGCTAATGGTTCGTGCATTCGGAATCCTCCGAGTTCGATAACGTACGCGATATTCGTTAACTGCAGCCGTAGCATGTCGTAAATTTCAAAGTCATCCCTATTTCATAAATAAACGACAAACTGCAACAGTTATTATGTGGTTTCACTTAAATACACAGTTGTTATTATGTTCTTTCACTGGACAATACAGAAAACTAACTCGTTTCAAGGATAGGAAACGACTGAAATAACTCACTAACGATTGCCAACAATGACAAAACATTTTCATTGGTAATGAAAAGTACACAAATTTACTTGTATAATAATCTTTGCTTCTCTGGATGTTCTGGAAAACTACTGCGGATATATGCCTGGGACATGTCTTTATTAGATTCACCAGATCTATAACAACAAAATAAATTGAAATCGAGCTTGACTTTAACTCTTAAAGTTTTGCGATAGCTTCATATTAGCGAAGTTGCTAAATTTCAGGCAAAATCTTTTATTAGCCGTAACTCCGTAACTAAACATTTGCGGACCTATGTTTATATTAACTTTTTTCTGTAATTTTACTTGTAGAATAGCATATTAAAATGTTTGCATATCTTCGTGAATCATCCTGTAAATACATATGCACACAAGGGGTTCCGTTCTTCTGTTGTTTCCTAAATATATACATACATATTTAGCCTACATAAAATTTGCATGATATATTCATAAGCAATAAAAGAAAAAAAACTCTGAAGTTACAGTGGTGAAACATGTTTGGGGATTATACAAAACAAAAATTGAGATTTTCTTAAAAAATCAACCCACGACAGTTAATTATTAAGGAATTTGATTTAGTACCGAAATGAAGTCCGATAGTAAAAAAATTATTGGGAGATCAATAAGACAACTACTGTTTCGTGCATTATAGGGTCGCGATTTAATCATCACAGGCGTCAGCTAAAGTTACAAAGTGTCTCGGGGTGCCTGGTTCAAGCATTTCAGCATGCCCAACATCATCTCGTCTGACACCTCTTTACTATCGACTATGTAGAACATGCCTGTATAGTGGGATCATCTTCAAACACTGCTTGTACCCTACGAACTAAGTCCTCGTCTAACTCCAAAGTGTTCTGTAACCTCATAGAATGAAGTTTCTGGAAGCAGATTTCTTGCATCAGTTTCTTTGTCTAGGTACCTTCTACAAAATACTGTAACTGAGCTTGTGTCGTTTTCTAAACTAGAAGGCAATAAAAAAGTTAAGTGTAAGCCACTATTCAACAGACGTGACAAATCCATCTTTTGGGTTTCATGAACAACATAATGAATTAAACAGCCTGCAGTCCATCCCGCGAGCATGGTCCCAGTGCTCAACTGTGCTAGGTAAATGAATTCGTATTACGATATTTATTAACTGAACACAGTTTATAATCAGAGTTCACAATAACAACAGCCATCGTTTGCCAAACTACTTTTGGAAGGCATTCACAAAAATACAATCATTGTCGGTCACAGTGACCAATTTCAATGTTCATTCACCCTGAACTGTCTTATGACATTTCTTAAGAACCTATATACAGCCATACCTCTCCGCACCAATTTAAGGAATGTAAGGTCGCGAAAACAAAAAACTTCTTAGTCGACTTATTGCGACCTGAAAAAGGCATCTAGTGTTTGGTGCATTATAGGATCGCGATTTAAATTTATTTAGAATTTGTATTTTTAAGTTTAAGTTCAAAAGTGCTTGACCTTTATATATTTAAATAATCATAAAGTATAAAAATGTGGTAGCAACCATATTTGAGTCAACTATTCCTTCCACAACCGGTTCATCATTTTATATTTAAAAAACCCTAATTTTCACGAAATTTAAAACGACTGCTAAATGATGTGCAAAATGTCTGATGTTAAAGAAATTTTTGGGCTGATTCCAAAATAGGTCTTCGTTTTTGTGAATCTGTAATATTTCTGAAGTTATGGAAAACTTAATAGTGTGATAAATATGTTATTAATATCAATTCACCTGATGCATTTGGGTTAAAGTTGTGAGTGTGAGACACGATCTTTTGTTCTCTAGCACTAGCTGAGCGAACGTTACTTTTGAAAACAGTCGTTTAATTGAATTACAATCTTGTATAACAACTTCTTCCGACACTGTTGTGGAATTCGGCAGTTAGTAGGTCACCCATGAGACCTATTATCCTATTATAATCTTTCGTTGTTATAGCTCCTCAATTCTTGGTAGCAAAATGTGGGGGGATTGATTTAACTAGTTTCAACATTCGAAATACCTATTTCTTACAGGAATCCTAAAATACAATTTCAGGATTGTATTGTATCGATGGAATCAGCAAAGTTGCAATTTTGTTATAAACATGTCTTATGTATAAAAAATAGGATTTATGTAGTATCAGTTTAGGTTAGGGTCAAAGAGTCTGTTGCTAGGTGTCGTGAACGACTTTGCTTCAGTAATCGATCATCTAGGAACTTATATCACAGCCTGTTTGGATATACTGGTCAGCAGCTATATTGCACTTAATTTTGATACCACAACGAAGACCACTGAAAATGAGTCGAAACGCATTTTTTACTTCGTTTTACTTCATTCTACCTTTTCCGAAACCGAACCAGAGCATTTTAATCAAATGGGCCAGATCTATTAAAACAATATAACATCCATGGGAGTTCATTGCAGCTACGTTTCTTCCTTCTCTGTCAGTCCTGAACAGCATCTCATCTACTGGAGTCGAAGAGTTAGGACTTAGAAGAGGACACTGAAGCTACTGGTTTTATATTGCCCATAGACGTTATATCTGTTCAGTTCAGATTTTTCCGACGTTCTTAAATTACTTATCTTGTAAATAAGGTCATCAGTACTCATTTTCATAAGATTTAGTGTAATTCTTGGGACAGCCACGATAGGCTGACTTCGTTTTAGTAACTAGTGAATCTGAAAGTAATTAGTAAAAGAACACAGCATATTATGAAATACTTTATACATAACCCACGTTCTTCAGTTCCCAAAATTCCTCTGCAACTCCACTTTGATTATGGATACAATGTATACTGTCAACAAGGCCTTCATAAGTTAAGATCATTGGCACTTTTTGCCATGAACAATATTGCTAGCAACAGATTCTCAGATACCCTGTTCACCTCCTCCAGTCCGATGACCGCTACTCGTACAGCTATGTTCTACTGAACTCTTCTTGAGGTTCAGTGCACTGCTGCATTTCATACCACTTGGCAAAGGCTTAGGCTCATTTTGAGGGATCCATTAGACATGCAAAGACGTTTGCTCCTGGACACTGACAGCCACAAATAGTTTCTTTTGCTTTGGGGAATTGTAGTTAACCGAGGGCTACTGAGTGGATGAGGACATTCCTAGACGGAGTCGCAGTGATATGGTGCATTATCATAATGTACTTGCATCCGGCGCAGATCTGATTACGGACGTTTCTCTCCGATGCGTTCCAAGACTTTTCACAGGCATACCAAAGTACCAGCTTGAAGCTCTTATATTGCCTTCAGTCACAGCAATGATAGCGATGTTGCCACTTGGTGAATAATGCGCAAATCATTCCGTTCTCGATACTCTTTTCATTTCTTATGGGCGGACCTCTCTGGATAATTCAAACGTTTGACTTCTGGTCGAATTGAACCGTCACTTTTCACCACCTTCCGACATTAATCACCGCCACATGTCGATCACATAACAATAGGCATTAAGAAGCTGAAGCATTCAGACGTGGTGTACAGCTGAGATCTATTTTGGTTTTGCTGTTGTTTCTCTTCCTTTTTTTGCAAATGATATAATTATAGCAATAAAATGAGATGCAGATCACCTTACCGAAAAGGTAGCTACTGAAATATTTGAAAACATTAGCTAAATTAGCTACTGGAGTGGCTCTTCATTAATTCAGTCTACAGTTGTGAAGGGAGAGCACACTATAAACGTGGAGGAGATATTAATAGGAAATCTCGTTCAGCAGAATTAATAAAGCTCCTTCAGTTGCAGTACACATTATTACCGCATAAATGTTTTTAAAGTGCGTTAACTAGTATATTCTGCAAATTTCTATTCACGAAAAATGTTACGGAATCATTTTCTGGGAAACTCAGTTCTAAAACGTCCTGTCACAAAAAAGGAAACATACTGTGTCATAAATTGAATTCAAACACAAAATTATTTCTCCCATGTTTCTGTGTCAGTAAGTGGCAATTCAACTGAATTTCAAAAATCTAAAAATGTAACGTGTACTTTCAAACGCCTCTGTGTACACGGTTAAGGCCCGCCTTACATTGTAAGAGTACGTTATCAAATATTTGTTACAGAAGACATTTTATCAAACCTTTGACGTTGTAGTACGGTACTTTTATCCTATATTTTATAAAAGTCAGAGCATGGTCGTAGCTTTTATAAAAGACTGGTCAATGATCTTTGACAGTGTACTACAAGCCTAAGCCAGGAGGAAAGAAATACAAGATGCTTAACTTGTACATGTTATAGTTATGTGTGTCTGCCACTTAGAACTGGTGGGTTTGTAGTGTGGTACTTACCCACTGCGTTACTGAGACGCAATATGACAGTTCTGGGAAAAAAGTGTTACAACGGAATATCAGTACGGCTAAAATCAATGGGTCTTACATAAGACGGACAGAAGTAGGATCGAGCTGGGTAAATTAGGTTTCTGAAGCCAGATCTGTGTGTCTAAAGAAGAGAGAGGAAGAGAAACATGGACATACAGCAGCAGCTGAACATCTGGAAGTGAGAAATAGAGGTTGTAGATTACAGAAACGAATACTAGGATCCCTAAAGATATCGGTTTAGTGTCAAGTCATTTCGGAGGATAGCACGCTAAATTGCGTGTCTGCTGGAAGATAGACAAAATTCGCTTTTACGAACTTTGTATGTGTACAGACAAAATTATAATAAAGGTTTTTGATCCTTTTGCAATGTCTTCCCAAACTTAAACTATTAAATTAGAAGAAACATACACTATCTGATCAAAGGTATCCGGGTGCCTGTTGTTGGACATTACTAGGAGTGTACCGAGCCTTCGGCTTTATGACGACTTGATCCCTGCTGGGGACACTTTCAATGTGACGAAAGGCAGCCATTCTTCTCCAACGGCCGATACCACAGAAGGCAGTGTTGTTGAATGCGGGGTTCTGAAGGAAGTCGACTTTCTGACTCATCCCGAAGGTGTTTCATTGGGTTCAGGTAGGGATTACTGTCATGACAGTCCATTTCATGAATGTTATTATCCATAAATCATTGCCTCTCAGAAACCAAATAAGGCAGATGTTGGACGCTGAGTCTGGAGCTAATTCGCCGTTGTAACTCACCCCACAGATGTTCTGTTGGTTTCAGGTCGGAATTTTGGGCAAACCAATACATCAGGAATGTTGTTGTACACAGAACACTGCCTCTCAGAAACCAGAGAAAGTAGTGTTGTTGGACTCTGGCGTCTGAAGTGAATTCGACGTTCTAACTCATCCCATAGGTGTTCCATTGGATTCAGGTCGTAACTCTTAGCAAGCCAGTCTATTTCAGGAAGGTTATTTTCTATAAACCATTGCCTCGTAGATCTATTATCTATTTATTTATTCGTATGGCTCACATGCAGTGTAAAAATAAGGAGAGACAAAACTACATATAAAACTAACTAAATGTCAATATCTAAGTTCCTAATCCCTATAAGAGCTGTATCGTCAGCTTTCATGAGGTCACTTGAACTCCCGTGATAGGATCACAAGGGCATTCATCTCTAATGTGCTTGATTCTCTGGTTTGGAGCCTCACAGTCACAAAGCGGAAACTCCGTAGCCCCCCATTTGTAAACTGAATCTGCGCATCGACCATGCTGAGTGCGAACTCCGTTCAGTGTGACCCATGGCTTCCTGTCGAGCTCTGTGCCAGCAGTATCACAATTATACGTTCGGATCCACTCACGCCCTTCAGGATTTTCAACAAGTTGACAGTTCCGATCCAGTCAGCCTCTCGCCTCGATATTACTGACATCTAACTGTTCTCTTTGCCATAACGTTGGGTTTCTTAAATGGGGTCTGTCTCGTCGGAGACTTAGTATGTCTTCCTGTATGGGTAATTCCACGTTCTCCTGTTGTTTGTGGTATTCCCTAAGCAAGGCCTCGCTTCTACGGACTGCTGCTTTATGACAGGGTGCAGGTCCTGCTGATATCAACAATCAATTTTTCCAAACTATTTCTCTACTCTATGCAGCAGACATTGCTGTAAAATATGTTCATATCCTTCCGCAATTAGCGTTTTCTTATGCGCAGGAAGGGACTACACCCTAACCACGAAAAACACATCCATAACGTAACACCACCTTCTCTACATTTCATTCTTAGCTCTACATTTGATGGCAGGTAACGCTCTCCAAGCATTCCCACAACCCAAACCCTTCCAAGTAGTGTTCACAGTGTGTAGTATGATTCGTCATTCCAAATCATTAGTTTCCAGTCATTAACGACCCAGTGACGCTGCTCTTTACACAGCTCAAACGTCACTTGACATTGATTAGAGAAATGTGTAGCTCATGAGAAGATGTTCGACAATTTTACCCCATTCCTTTTAACTGCCTACGCGCAGACATTGTGTTAGCAGGACTGCTGGCTGTGTGGAACTCACAAGCTATTCACGCAGCTGATTTCAGGCGATATTTTACAACTACTCTGAACAATGCTCGACGGTCCTTGTCCATCATTACAGGAGATCTTCCTGATTCTGGTTCAGCTGTGGTTGTTGCTTCATATTTCCACTTCAGATCATCAACAGTCGACTTGGGCAGCTGTAGAAGTGTTGAAACGTCCCTGATGCATTTGTTACTGAGGCGATATCCACGTTCGAAGTCACTGGGCTCTCCTGTGCGAGGCATTCTGCTGGTACTGCTGCTCTATTGACAACACAATATTCTCCGTCTACAATTACAATCGCGGGTCGGGCTCTCGTGACATCTAGTGTTCAGTTCCGCATTACATAGGGGCGTTAGGATACTTTTGATCAGATAGTGCATGTAGCATAGAGACCACTTTACTGGGAACTGGTGATTTATTAACGTATTTTAGTTGTCATTTAATACATACTCAGATCATTCTCAGTAATTGCAGTGATGCACAACTGCCTTCTACTCGAGGTCTACACCTGTGTCCTGCAAGTGGTAGCGGAGGGTATATACTATACCAGATTCATTTTTCCCCAATCCTATCCCACTACAGAATGACATTCGACAAGAACGACTGTCGACACAGTTTTTTTTTTTTTTTTTTTTTTTTTTTTTTTTTTTTTTTTTTTTCCCAAATCCACTAATTTTGTGTCTGAGCGAGTTGAAGCAGAGTAAGACACTGGACTCGTTTTCCAAAGGATGGCGGTTCAAATCCACGTCTGACAACCCTGATTTTGCTTTCCCGATATTCTCCTAACCCGGTTTTTCCAATTCGATTTTACAGGCAATACTCTTCGGCTTTGGCCTCTTACTTAGGCTAAATTTATCGCGAATGGATCGCCCAGCACAAGCTCCCAAAAGAAAGGTGCATGTGAATCCTGTATGTAAGGAGGGTAACAGGACGGGTCCGCAGAATTAGAGGATAATATCCCCAACGTTCTACAATCCTCGATTTTCGGAAATTGTTTTATTCAGTTCCTCCATCAGTCTGTTAACGAAGGTCCTAACATACGGAATATGCTTCCAGATATGTGAGAGGCTAGAAGACTTCTTAAGTGGTAGAGCCCAGTATGTTGGCCTCGTCGGCGAACATTCATCAGAGACTGGGGTACCGTCAGGGAAGTATGATAGGACCGCTCTTGTTCTCCATACATAACAATTCAGCTGTCCCTATGGGTTTTATGGCAACGGCCTTGTCGCAGTCGATACACCGGTTCCCGTCAGATCATCGAAGTTAAGCGCTCTCGGGCGTGACCAGCACTTGGATGGGTGACCATCTGGGCTGCCATGCTCTGTTGCCATTTTTCGGGGTGCACTCAGCCTCTTGACGCCAATTGAGGAGCTACTCACCGAACAGTAGCGGCTCCGGTCAAAGAAAACCATCATAACGACGGGGAGAGCGGTGTGCTGACCCCACGCCCCTCCTATCCACATCCTCAGCTGAGGATGACACGGTGGTCGAATGGTCCCTATGGGCCACTTGTGGCCTGAAGACGGAGTACTACGGGTTTTATGCAACCCACAACGCCTTCAAAACCACGCTCCAGATTTTTCATATTCTCTCACTCTCTACACATAGACTATTATTCCTACAGAAAAAATGAACAGGACTTTTTTCTATGAAATTTAATGTAGTTAAATTTTGTACTGGGATATGTTTTCACGGGAGGCCACGGTTTTCGAGTTATTCAAGAAAAATGCATATGAAGGTCACTTTCGTACTTTTTTCTTGGATAATTCAAGTACTAAGGCTCCTAGCAAAAACGTAATCTACAAAAATGTCCTCATCATTTCTTCTGTATTACTACCAGTTTGCGCATAGTGAGCGAGAGAGTATGAAAATTTTACATGTGGTATCTGAAGGGGTTGCATGAAATGTATAGGTAGTAGCTGCTGAAGCACCCTGTTTACACACATGATATGATAGGGTGAGCGCCAATTTGCGAGTGTTTGCTGGTGATGCTGTAGTATAGTGAAAAGTATCGTCGTCGAGTTGTTCTAAGAGGATAGTGGCTGACTTAGACAGAACCTTTATTTGATGTGACGAATGGAAATTTGCTCTAAATGAAGAAAAGTATAAGTTAATACAGATGAATAGGAAAACAATCCTGTAGTGCTCGGTTACATCAGTAATGGTGCACTGCTTAACACATTTGCGTCGATTAAATATTTAGGGGTAACGTTGCGAACTGATGTAAAACGGAATGATTCTTGAAGCCGTTAGTAGGGAAGCCTAATGGTCGACTCTGTTATTGGGGAAAACTGAAGGAAAGTGCAGATCGTCTATAAAGGAGACCGTGCGTAGAAGACTGGTGTGACTCATTCTTGAGTACTGCTCGAGTGTTTGAAATTCCCACAAGGTAGTATTAAAAGAAGACATCGAAGGAATTCAAAAGCGCGCTGCTCGGTTTCTTACCGGAAGTACATGAACAACACCAGGAAAGAAAATAATAACTTGGATAAACCATCAACAGCAGGCTTCAGTTTTAAACAAGCGCAGAAATATGACCACCTCTGATCCAAGCTTAACAAGTCAAATTCCGTGTCAACTGAAATAAAACTGCGCATTCTAAGCGTTAATTCATGCTTCCAAACGTTTAAGACATTCCCAGTTATGAACCTGACAATTGAAATTGCAAATATTTAGGGTCATGATTAGGTCAGTTGCAACCTGCAGATGTGAAACATGGACGTAAACGGACACAGATGAGCAGTAACTAAAGGTATTTAAACCCTGGGTTGTGCACAAGATTTATGGGGCAGTTCAGGATCGACATGTCCTTGGGATGGACACTGGAAGGGCGCCAAAAGAAGTTTTTGAATGGAGACCAACTAGAGAAAGACGCAGAGGAAGGCCACGAGCCACGAAAGAAGCGGATAGACGATGTGCAAGAAGAAATAAAACGGCGGATAACAGCGCTGGAGAGAGCAGAATGGAAGAAACTTGTTGAGACGCACCCTCGGTTGTAATGCCATGACAAAAAGTATTACGGAGATGCTTCGTGAACTCAAATCGGAGTCCCTGGAGGGAACACGACATCCTTTTCACTCAATTGAGAAAATTTAGATAACCAGTATTTGCGGCTGACTGTCGTCAACGTACATTTCGCATAAGGACTGAGACGATGACAAAAGATAAGTATGGGCTCGCACAGAAGCATATAGACAGTCTATCCCTCGCTCCATTTAAGAGAGGAATGGAAAAAGTAACGACCAGTTGTGGTACAAGGTATTCTCCGCCATATATTATATGGCGGCTTGTGAAGTATGTACGAGGGGCGATCAGTAAGTAATGAAACACTTTTTGTTTCTGAAAGCAGGTGAGTTTATTCAGGATTTCAGTACACCATATTAACCCCACTCTTTTGGCTACGAGAACCTATTTTTCAACATAATCTCCATTCAATGTGATGGCCTTACGCTACTTTACTGAGAGTGCCTATATGCCCGCATGGTCCCATAGTACAGGTCGATGACGGAGCCAAGTATTGTTGCATCAGTAACATGTCCAACAGTCGCGTACCACTTCCCGCACAGTGCATCCTTCATTGGGCCAGACTCTTGAAAGTCGGAACGTACGAGATCTGGGTGTAGGATGGATGAGGAAGAAGAGACCAGTGAAGTTTTGTGAGCTCCTTTCGGGTCTGCAGACTTATGTGAGGCCTTGCTATGTCATGGATAAGGAAAGGTTCGTTTGCATTTTGTGGCGACGAATAAGCTGAAGTTCTTTCTTCTATTTCCTGAGGATGGCATACTACACTTCCGAGTTGATCGTTGCACCATGAGGGAAGACATCAAACAGGATAACCCCTTCAGAGTCCCTAGAAGATCGTTGCCATGACTTTGCTGGCTGAGAATGCGGCTTTGAACTTTTTCTTCGGAGGTGAGGTGGTGTGGCGCCAGTCCGTGGATTGCCAGTTTGTTCCCGGTTCGAAGTGACGAACCCATGTTACATCGCCCGTGACGACGTTCGCCAAAAAGTTGTCACGATCAGTCTCGTAACTCGCACGCAATTCCGCACAGATTGTGCTTCGTTGCTCTTTGTAGTATTGCGTCAGGCAGCGACTTTGCGCGACTTTATTGCAAAGATGACAGACGCCTCGCCAATGACTCACCGTGCTTTTGTTCACTACCAGGTCTTGGTACACACTCTGCAAGCGCTACGAATATTTGCGATGCTCTAGTTTTCCGCCAAAAGAAACTCAATGACAGCGCTCTGCTTGGAACGCACGTCCATTACAGACGCCATTTTGTGGGCTACGTATTGCATCGCAACCAATCAAAACTACACGAAATCGTAGGGGCTGAAGCCCGAATATTCCATGACGTTCCAAGTCCCGCAACAAATTCCGCATTTTTCAACCCAAATTGTCCGATAAAAAAAGTGTTGCATTATTTATTGAACGTCCCTCGTATGTAGATGTAGATGTAAACACTCTCAAAATGACTAAACGAACCAGACGAATTGCAAAGCTCTTCTTCGAACATTCTTTCACTGTTCTGTTAATACATCTTCGTAATTGTCCCAGACCGTCGAACAGTACTCGTGAATCGTTCCGACGATAGATTTGTAGGTAACTTCTGTCGTATGTGAATTACACTTCCATAGAACTTTTCCAATAAATTTGTGTTTAGCATCTTGCTTTCCCACGCTTATTTATGTGGTCGTGCCATCTTTAATCTCTCGGGACAGATACCCATATATATTTGACAGCTAAAACTGGAGGAGAAGAAGATTAGGGTTTAACATGCCATCGACAAGGAGGTCATTAGAGACGGAGTACAAAGTCGGACTGTTTGAAAGATAGGGAAAGAAATCGGCCACGCCTTTTCAAAGAAATAATCCCGTCAACTGTCTGGAGCGATTTAGCGAAAACTTGGGAAACCTAAACTTGGATTACATGAAATGTATTCGCAGTTGCGGATACGAACAACCAATACGAACAACTATCGGCTGTGTAAGGGAATGACGACAATGAAAATTTGTGACGGGCTGAGACTCGAACCCGGATTTCCCGCCTTACGTGAGCTGTCGCCTTAACCGCTTTGGTTGGCCGTGCGTGACTCGCGGCCAGACCCAAACTTCCATACGTCGTCGTTCCTGCGTCAAAACCTGTACTCGTACAAACGGTACTTAATTTGCCTAGAGGGGAGGTATTGTAATTGAAAGTCGGTAACTGGTACCGGCGGATAAATCCGATATCGCAGTGCCTGTGTTGTTAAGATGCAATGTTCCTTCGGACTTGCATGCATTCTAGGATTCCTGCGAAGCCTGGACATTAAGGGGAGGTTTACTACCTTTGGCCCGAGAAAAGCATGTTCTCTAAGAATTATTTTCTCGGTATGTGTTACAGAGATCAATATCAAATTTGATCAAAATGTTTATTGATCTTTCCTATACAAACTGGAATGTTTTGGACCGGAATAGTCCAAGAGCAAAGGCAGAATTGCCGTCGGAGCGAACAAAATTTCGATGTAGACCTCCATGCGCGGTATGTCACAGGTCAATCGACTCGTCTGGAATCAAAATTATGTTGACGTTAGCGAAGTATATAAGATTTTTTAGAAGCTGTACCTCGCTTGTTATTTGGACCATAGGTAACAAAATGGCGGTCATTTGAAAAAATTGGTTTTTTTCGCCGATTTTCGACTTCGTCACCCAAGTAAAAATATGTATAGTTGATAGATCGGAATAAAAGTGGTACAACTCCTAAACGATTTAGTTAGCTTCGTCGGAAACAAAGAATCATGCCAATCGGTTCAGTAGATTTGAAGTTACCATACCGCGCGATTTAAAAAAAAAAAAAAGTCAGTTCGAGAAAAAAGCGTTTGAAGTTTTGACTACATACAAACGCAATATTATGCAACGTACGTTCAATCTGCTATTCCGGATCCATAAACTAGTCCTTCCTCTTCCTCATAGATGGCGTCCTGCTCGATCTGGCCCATCCTGCGCTGCTCCAGAGCCGCTCGTATGGCCGGTGACAAGCGGTTTTCGGCCGCTTGAATCCGGTGGTCGTCCGAGTGCTTGGCGAAATGCGTCGACTAGAGTCCCAGGGTGACGTCCATCGTTGTCATGGTCCTCAGAATTGCTGAATACCCTTCGTTGAAGCTGCTCACTGCCAGGAAAGTCGCAATCTCCACAGTCTTCGCACGAGAATGCAAATGCTTGGGCGTCCGCAGCTCGTGCTCGTGCGGTAGCGTTCTCGCTTCCCACGCCCGGGTTCCCGGGTTCGATTCCCGGCGGGGTCAGGGATTTTTCTCTGCCTCGTGATGACTGGGTGTTGTGTGATGTCCTTAGGTTAGTTAGGTTTAAGTAGTTCTAGGGGACTGATGACCATAGATGTTAAGTCCCATAGTGCTCAGAGCCATTTGAACCTTTTAGCCAAATGCTTGGGGGCTAACTTCCAAACATAGGCGTTCAAACTCTCATTTGAGTTTTGTGTGTTTCCTCCCAAGCACCGGTACAATAACTCGTCCTCCGAAAGAGAAAAAAAAAAAAAAAAAACTGGTGCGTGAAAAAGGCCGATTTCAGGCAGGTGCGTTTTTTTGTTCAACCGCGAATAACAAACATTTCCGTTATGTATTCGGAAACACCATTTCAGGGGTAGATTCTAAACACTTTTATGAATCCAAAAATGCAATTTTTAAAAAATCGATTTTTTGAACCAAAAGATAATAAACATCCCTTTAACAAGTGCTAATGAGCAGCAGCTTATGATATTTGAACGCTGGGGTGTGAATAAGATCTATGTGGCAGTTCAGGATAGATATGTTTTCTGTGGTCATTCCATCTTTAATCTCTGGGAAGATACCCATGGATATTTGACAGCAGCGACTGAAGGAAGAAGGGACGCCTCCAGTATCGTATTTATCCACGGATCCCAGGCAGCGACTTTCAAACAAAATGTCCTCCCCTGTATAGGAACTGCGTACTGTCTGTAAAAGTACAGTTTGCGGCGCAGGAACGACGACACGATGAAGTTTGGGTCCAGCCGTTAGTCGTGCACGGATAGCCAAACAGTTAACGCGACCGCTCGCTTAAAGCGGGAATTGTGGTTTCGAGTGCCGGCCCGGCACAAATTTTCATTGTCGTTATTCGGACAAGCTTGCATGACCGAAGAAACATTGCATAGTTCTTCTTAACAACATAGGCACTACAATACCGTACCTAAATATCGATAGTAGGACGCGGATTTGTGTTGTCGTCCTCCAGAACGCTACTCCAGTGTGTTAACAACTGAGCCACCTCGCTCGGTAGTTGTGACTGATTCCAGCAACTAATCACCAATCATGTAAGCGAATGACATCACATACAGGGTGGTTATAATTAAACTTTCGCTATTTGAGAAGGACATGCGGAAGCGAAATTACGAATAAACCACTGAAAAAAAAACGCATTTTAATTTCCACATGAGAGGTTAACACTTGTTAACTGCGTAGCATATTTACGTTACGGGTTACAAATGTTGCACAATAAGACTAATATCTGCATCCAAGGTAGCCTGGATCGGCACTCTACTGCTGCCCGGAACAAGAGTGGAGCATGGAATTTTGAGCTGTCGTGACACAGTTCGTGCACAGCTTGAAGATCGCACATTGCGTCCAGCATTCTCAGCAACGGTAACAGTAACTTTGTTGGCAATTTTTGGCGCAATTGTCCGGCGGCCTCTCCCAGGAGCAGTTGCCAAATAGCCAGTTAATTCTAACTTCCGAATGACGTTCTTCAACACCGGCGCTGAAAGCGGACCTCTCTGTATTTCTTCAATGCGCCGATATCCGTGAAGAGCAGCAGCACAGTTGTTATTGTCTTGATAAAACAGCTTTACGAGTGAACCACTGCTCATCTTGTTCAGGCCCATTGTTTTAACCCAGCGTCGCCGTACCGGCACGGGAGCCTAACGGCAAGTCATGACACTAACACTGCTAACAATGTAAATTCTGCTGCACACAGTCTGGACAACCACACATATTATAAAAATGTATATATGTATGTGTGTATGTTCCACATTTCCTCCTAAACCACTCTATCGTTTACTACCAAACTTGGTACACATATCCTTTACTGTCAGACAATAATCACAGTGGGAGTACGAACCAGCTATCTATCATAGTTCATGAGAGATGATGTCATAAACAACCTCTGGCGTGCCACAGGGGACTGTTATGGGAACATTGCTTTTCACAATATACATAAATGACCTAGCAGATAGTGTCGGAAGTTCCATGCGGCTTTTCGCGGATGATGCTGTAGTATACAGAGAAGTTGCAGCATTAGAAAATTGCAGCGAAATGCAGGAAGATCTGCAGCGGATTGGCACTTGGTGCAGGGAGTGCCACCTGATCCTTAACATAGACAAATGTAATGTACTGCGAATACATAGAAAGAAGGATCCTTTATTGTTTGGTTATATGATAGCAGAACAAACACTGGTAGCAGTTACTTGTGTAAATATCTGGGAGTATGCGTACGGAACGATTTGAAGTGCAATGATCATTGTTGGTAAGGAGCGTGCCAGGTTGAGATTCATTGGGAGAGTCCTTAGAAAATGTAGTCCATCAACAAAGGAGGTGGCTTACAAAACATTCGTTCGACCTATACTTGAGTATTGCTCATCAGTGTGGGATCCGTACCAGGTCGGGTTGACAGAGGAGATAGAGAAGATCCAAAGAAGAGCGACGCGTTTCGTCACAGGGTTATTTGGTAAGCGTGATAGCGTTACGAAGATGTTTAGCAAACTCAAGTGGCATACTCTGCAAGAGAGGCGCTCTGCATCGCGGTGTAGCTTGCTGTCCAGGTTTCGAGAGGGTGCGTTCTGGATGAGGTATCGAATATATTGCATCCCCCTACTTATACCTCCCGAGGAGATCACGAATGTAAAATTAGAGAGATTCGAGCGCGCACAGAGGCTTTCCGGCAGTCGTTCTTCCCGCGAACCATACGCGACTGGAACAGGAAGGGGAGGTAATGACAGTGGCACGTGAAGTGCCCTCCGCCACACACCGTTGGGTGGCTTGTGGAGTATAAATGTAGAGATGCGTGAAAGCCTGCCACATCATACACGACGTTTAAATTTACTACTTCCGTGCTACTATATTCGCAATAACTTTCGCAGACAGCATCCACATGTTCTGCTAAATGCACCTACAAAATTATGTCATCGTATAACACATACTTCAGGAAATATGACGTCATAAACACTGAGACGCGTATAAATTTATTACTTCTTTGCTGCTAACACATTCTGTAGACAATATCTATAAATGCCGCTAAATATACAAGGCTGAGTCAATTATTATCCGCAAAGTAGTTATAAAAGTTCATTGCAGTCAAATAGGAAACTTACAAGAACATCATTTTTCGATATAGTCTCCTTGCTTTTCAAAATACTTGGTCCATCGTTGTACAAGCTACCTGATGACCTCATAAAAGAAGGTTCTCGGTTGAGCTGCGAGCCAGGAATGCACCGCTTCTTTCACTGCTTTGTCCAAGGCAAATCGACGGCCCATTAATGCCTGTTGAGTGGACCAAACAAGTGGTAGTCAGAATAGGCAACATCAGGACTACATGGAGAATGATCCAGTACTTCAAATTTGAGTTTCTGGAGCGTTTCAGCAGTGTGGGCATCAGTATGCGGACGGGCATTGTCGTGCAACAAAACACCTTTTAATAGCAATCCTCGGCGTTTGCTTCGAATTTTAGGCTTTAGCCTGGCAGTAAGCATCTCACTGTAACGTACACTGTTTATTGTTGTGTCCCTTTCCCCATAATGTTCCAGTACTGGACCTTGTGCGTGAAAAAAAAACCATAAGCTGAACTTTTTCTTACACGTTGAATTTGGATGTTCCCATTCCATACTCTGCCGTTTACTCTCCGGCTCGTAATGATGGATTCATCTTTTGTCACCAGTAATGATCCTGTCTAAGAAGTTGTCCCCTTCGTTACCATTGCGATCCAAATGTTTTTGCAGATCTTCAAGCGCGTTTGTGTTCGCAACTGTGTGAGTTGTTTTGGGACCCATCTTGCACAAACTTCATGAAACCCAACTCTGTTGTGGGTGATTTCGTAGGCAGAAACGTGACTAACTTGCAGACGATGTGCCACTTCGTCAATAGTTAATCGTCTGTCTAAGAGAATCATTTCACGTGAACGCTCAATGGTTTCTTCATTTCTGACGGTAAACGTTTGTCCGGCTCCTTCATCGTGCATAACACTTGTGCGACCATTTCGGAATTTTTCAATCTATTCGTAAACACTCCGTTGTGGCAAAACACTGTTCCCGTACTGTACCGAAAGTCTTCGATGAATTTCGGCCCCTGTTACGCCTTCCGACCACAAAAACCGGATCACTGAACGTTGCTCTTCTTTGGTGCAAATAGACAGCGCAGCAACCCTGATTAGTAGCAAGGCAGCGATAACGAAACTAACCTAGCAGCTTGAAAATTGCGAAGATATAACAACAAATAAACAAAGCATGCGTCATCAACGTAAAACGACGGTACTGCCAAAATAAACAAAAATATAACTAAATTGCGAATGATAATTTGTAAGTAGGCTGTTTATGTTTTCTTTATGTAAGTTTGATGTTTATGTTTTCTTATTGGCAACGTTACGTAGCGCTCTCTGTATGAAAATCACTGGCTGTGCTGTGTGCAGTATGTGGCTAGTTTGCATTGTTGCCTGCCATTGTTGTCATGAACTGCTATAGCTGGATGTGAACAGCAGATTGCGTTGGGCAGTTGGAGGTGAGCCGCCAGCAGTGGTGGATGTGGGGAGAGAGATGGCGGAGTTTTGTAATACTGGATGTGAATTATGAATATTAAGGTAAATACAGTGTTTGTTCTCTATTAAAATCTTTCATTTGCTAACTATCCCTATCAGTAGTTAGTGCCTTCAGTAGTTTGAATCTTTTATTTAGCTGGCAGTAGTGGCACTCGCTGTATTGCAGTAGTTCGAGCAGCGAAGATTTTTGTGAGGTAAGTGATTTGTGAAAGGTATAGTTTAATGTTTGTCAGGGCCATTCTTTTGCAGGGATTTTTGATAGTCAGATTGCGTCGCGCTAAAATTATTGTGTGCCAGGTTAAGCACAGTCATGTACAATGGTTCTAAGTGGACGTTTCACATGTAAAATTGTTCTAAGGGGACGTTTCATATGTCGACCCTTAGCCTAGGATACCTCACTGGAATCTTCTGATTTTTTTCTTGTAGTTTGTGTAATTAGTGTAGATTTTGTTTATTGCTAGTGCGTAATTGTAGAGAGAATCTCCTTTATAGTTGCAGCCTTTCATTGTTGTACAATAAAACAGTTGTGGCATGCATGTAGATTTGCACCAAGTATTTCGCAGCTGCAATTAACTAGATATTATTTTCAGTGCTATGTTAATGTGTTCTCTTATTTTTGCTATTCAAATTGTGCTTTTCTGTGTTATCGTGTGAAATATTGTGACAATAATGGCGTGTGAAAAACGTAATACTCGGCTCCAAAGTAAACTAAGAAATGACAGTGAAGACGAAAGCAGTGTGTTGGCCCCACCATGTAATGAGTTAACTAATGTTCAAAGTAGTAATTTGGAAACTGTGCATAGGGAAATGGAGCGGGCGTCAAACAATGGCGTAGACAGTCAAACAGGTAGTGAACAGGGAAGCATTATCGCTCGATCGGTCGGCAACAGCTCACCTCAGGAATCCGAAATGATAGGACACAATTTTGCAAATACTGTAGATTCAGGTTTTGCGTCCTCACCGTTTTCTCAAATGAGTCAACACACATTTTCTGCTTGTCAAAATGTGAATGCTGCCGGTGAAAACGCACTGCCAAAAAGCATAGAGAAACAGATTCCAGACACTAATACATTATTATTGCAATTAATGCAACAAATGGAACAAAATCAGAGGCAAATGGGACAAAATCTTCAAAAGTTAGACACAATGGAACAGAATCTTCTAAAGTTAGACACAATGGAACAAAATCAGAGACAAACACAGCAAAAGCTTCAAAAGTTAGACACAATGGAACAAAATCTTCGGAAGTTAGACACCACACTTGAACAAACACGTGAAGATTTAACTACTGAGTTACATAACATTGAATCGAAATGTCAAAAGGTCTGTAATGACGTAAAAACACAAATTTGTGAGCATTTTCAGCCTATTTTTTCGCGGCATGAAAACGCATTACAGAATCACGAAGCAGCCATAAAAGAACTGCAAACTATTGTTCATGAAAATCATGAGACCTTGCAAGCTAAAATGGACTCAGTTGCATCTACCGATTCGGTTACGCAACTTGCAAAACTCAGGAAAACTTAAAGGACACAGTAGAAAGACACATGGGGGAAATTAGTTCATTATCAGAGAAAGTAGCCGAACTTTCGGATCAGGTCACTAACTTATCTACAAAGGTAGATGATGATCTGAATGACACAAGACCCATAGCCTTCACTGACACAGAAGAGTATGAACAAATTAGAAAATTCAAACAAAATCAAAATCAAATCAATACACAGTACAAAAGAGAAATCCGGGAAGTACAAGATCAGTTGACACAGGTAATACAAGAATTACATATTTCAGAGGATACTCGCGCTCCAACACGGGAAGAGGAACTTATAAATACGGAAAAGCCACAAAATAATAGCACAGGGCATTTCGGTAATTATGAAAGAAATTGGCAAGGTACACCGAATTTTGAGATGGAACCGCCGAAACGACGTGACAATGACCGACATGCTACTCGCCGACACGATGATTTTGACTATAAGCTGTTCATTACTACACGTAAATTCAAAACATTTAAGAATTCTGGCAACGACATTCATCCACAAGCATGGCTCCATCAATTCTCTCATTGTTTCCCTCCCAACTGGTCATTGGAGCACAGGTTAAAATTTATGTGTGGCTACTTAGAGAATGAACCAGCTGTAAGAATGCGATCGGTCATTCACGATTGCCACAGTGAAGGAGAATTTTACCATGCCTTCCTCTCAGCATATTGGTCACAAGCTACACAAGATCGCGTAAAACATAGCATCATGATGATGAAACACTTTGAACAATCTGAATTTTCCAGTCTTGTCAAATATTTTGAAGACATGTTGCACAAGAATCAGTACCTATCAAACCCATACAGCCCCTCAGAACTCATCCGCATTTGCTTAATCAAACTGCCTGAACATTTACGACATATTATTTTGGCAGGACGTTGCAAAGACGACATTGAAGCTTTTCAGGGATTGTTACAAGAACTGGAAATTGACACAGACAGTCGCGGGATGCGAAAACAGGAAAACAATCACTACAGGTCACATCCGTCTCAATTCCGTGACGACAGAAACAATAAATGGCCACGACAAACCTATTCTTACAACGTAAATCGTGACCAAAACAGACACCACCCATATGATAACCACTGGCAGAGTAATAGTTACAGGGAAAGATCACCTTTCCGCGGTAATGACTATCACAGAGACAATCAGAGAAACAGACAATATGGGAACCAAAATAACTATTATCAAGGGAGACAGAATAACTTTAGACGCAACGGTCCAGCGCGTAGTTACGATTCTGGGAGAAATTCTCCACCACATGACCGACAAGAAAGAAACTATCGAACCTACCGACATGACGACAGACGATATGATCGTAACGACAGACCTGAATTGCGTCAGAACTGGCGAGATTTAAATAGAGCAGAGCACTCTCGTCACAATGAATTTGTAGAAGTTAGGTCTCCAAATCCCAATAACGACGCGCGCCAACAAAGAGACAATAGGCGGTGACTCACACCGCTGGCAGCCACAATATGTACTTATGAAACTGACGACGGAGCTGCCGTAGCTAGTAATTACGTAAAAATGGAAGACATTAGGGACATCTTACTCCAGGAACACGACGTAAAACATAACAACATTGCATATCCTGTGATTCACATTACTGTAAATGACGTAAAATTTACGGCAGTACTTGACTCTGGCAGTCCTATTTCAGTAATTAGTGAAACAGCTTTTAACAAATGCAACAAATCGAACAATTGCCCCACACTTCCGTTACGTAAGATTAAATTACAAGGTGCAATCTTTGGAAAAAGTGTAGATGTACGCCAACAAACCAATTTAGAATTCTATTGTCAAAGCCACAGCCTCTCTATGAACTTTCTTATTGTTCCATTATTGTCGACGGAAATTATATTGGGAGTAGACTTTTTGAATGAATACAAAGCAACCTTAAACTTTCACGATGCTGAAATAAGTTTAGAGAAGGAAGGTAAGTCAATAGCTTTGAAATTTGAAGATTGGCTCTCAAACCATGACGAGGAAATTAATCGGCTTTACCTTCTGTTAGACAACAGTTCCGAATTTTCTACGGAACTAGACACTAACAATCAATCTGCAAGTACTGACAGGGATGATCTCGACGGCATATTTGAAATTAATGAGTTAATTCAGAATAAAATTCAAACAATTGAGAATTGTAATGACACTGATAGGCAGGACCTTTTTGAGATTTTACAAGCACATTCCACAGTTTTTACTCACAAAACAGGAACAATCAAGGGATTTCAATACCAATTTCGTGTTCGTGAGCATACTAAATTTTGTGTTAGACCATATGTAATTCCAGCACATTATAGGGACCGTGTTAGAACAGAAATACAATCTATGCTTGACGAGGGCATTATTGAGCCTGCAGTAAGCTCATACAACAATCCGTTACACGTTGTTGAGAAGAAAAATGGATCGATCAGGCTTGTCTTAGATTCGAGACAAATCAATACTATCATCATTCCTGAAACAGATAGGCCACAGACGATGGAAGAACTTCTTCAAAATTTTAATGGTGTAAAAGTGTTGTCTTCCATTGATCTCAGATCCAGCTTTTATCAGATCGAACTTCATCCAGAATGCAGAAAATACACAGCTTTCCTTTGTTTCGGCGTTTGTTATCAGTTTCGGAAACTTCCTTTTGGTTTGAACATTTCTTCGGCAGCATTCATTCGTGGGTTAAATTCCATATTACCTGAGTTCTTAAAACGTCACATCACCTTATATGTGGACGATATTCTAATAGCAGAAGCTTCATGGGAACAACATAACCGCATCCTCGACAGTTTGTTACGTATTTTTGCAGAGTCTGGAATTACAGTTAACTTGGAAAAGTCTGAATTCGGTAGGTCAAAGGTGAAGTTTTTGGGACATATTATTTCTTCTGAAGGCATTCAGCCGGATCCTGAAAAGTTAGAAGCAATCAGAGCCATTCCAGTTCCATCCACAAAAAGACAAGTCCGCAGTTTTCTAGGTCTCGTAAATTTTTACCGTCGTTTTCTGAATATGCAAATTCTAGTTACACCAAAACTTTGTTCTCTCACTGGAAAAAATACTATTTGGAACTGGGACGAACAAGCACAGTTGGAATTCAATTCTTTGAAAGAAGCGTTACTTCACGCGCCAATACTAGCTCATCCAGATCTGTCACAAGATTTCTGCCTTAGCACGGATTCTTCTAAAGTCGGTCTTGGTGCCCACTTATTTCAAGAAGCCATAGAAAATGACACTACTGTTCAGAAAACCATTGCTTTTGCTAGCCGAGTGCTAACAAAATCTGAAAAAAATTATTCCGTTACTGAATTAGAAGCTTTAGCTATCGTTTGGGCATTTAACAAATTCCGTTTCTTTCTTTCTGGTAAGCACGTAAAAGTATACAGTGATCATCGTGCATTACAATTTCTTATGTCTTCAAAATTAAATCATGATAGGTTAAAACGTTGGGCATTGTTTCTGCAAGAATTCCGCTTCACAATAGTCTACATTCCCGGCAAGGAGAACATTGTTGCGGACGCGCTGTCACGCGCACCGGCTGGGCTTGAGAAAAGTAACACAGAAGGCAACCTCGAGAAAAATTTCAGTATTCTTTACATTCAGAAAGTCGCCTTTGAAAACTTCATCACCACATCTTTAAAAGACATTGCTCATGAACAAGATAAAGATCCGATTTGGAAAGATATCAAAAGTAAATGGCATGAAAAGACACACACTCAGATTCGGCATTATTATCTGGTTAGAAACAACATACTCTTCAAACGCTGCACTGTTGATGACAAGCTATGGGTACTTTGCATTCCAGACGATTTTGTTAATAAGCTCATTTGGTACATTCATTTCAGCTATGCACATTTTGGCCCACGAAAATGTTATCATATTCTTCGAACGACTTGTTATTTTAACAATATGGAAAAGCGAATTCGAAGAGTCTTGTCTATTTGTAAACTTTGTCAAAAGGCGAAACCGTCTACTATCTCACATCGTGCTCCGTTGTTTCCAATTATTCCTTCTAAATTAAAAGAATTTGCTGCTGTTGATCTTTTGGGACCCCTTGTCAGAACATCGAATGGATTTTCGTACGTTCTAGTCGCTGTTGAACTTACTTCAAAATTTGTTTCTTTCACTCCGTTACGTAAAGCTACTGGACGGTCTGTATCCAACGCCTTTGTTAAAAATTTCTTACGTGAAGTTGGACACGTTAGTAAAGTCATTTCAGATAACGGACCGCAATTCAGATCTGCTGTTTGGTCACGCATGCTTCGGAATCATAAAATCAAACCTGTTTTTATTTCATTGTATTCACCACATTGTAACCCGTCTGAACGGATTATGAAAGAAATCAATAAGCTTTGCAGACTTTATTGTCACAGAAAGCATCAGCATTGGGACAGATATTTACACTTATTTCAAAATGTGCTGAATGAAATGCCTCATGATTCCACTGCTTTACCACCTACTCTTGTACTGAAGAATGTAGAACCTCCGAACAGAATCAGAGAGCTTGTACCTTTCCTGAATACACGTAAACTTCGCCACAAAGACATAATTGATTTGGCTCTTAAAAATATAAAATCTGCAGCAGACAAAAGGAGAAAACTACACGGTAAAGCAAATGCAAAGAAATTATGTATTGGTCAGAAAGTTCTCATTAAAGCTCATTCATTGTCACATAAGAAGAAACACTTGAGTCACAAATTCTTTCTAGTTTACAATGGACCTTACAGAATCCGACGTATACCACATGATAATTGCGTTGAAGTTGAAACTCTGCGTACTAGGAAGAGTAAAGGTTTACACCACATTTCTCATGTAAAACCATTTATTGACAGATAATCTGCTTTTTAACTTAGTCTTTGCAATTGTCACTTCACGTTACTTGTACAATTTGTCACACTGAGAAACTGTTAACATGCAACTATGTTTTAAAGCTAACTAACCATCCAGTCAAGAACCAAGAGAACTTATTTAAACAGAAATTACGAATGCATTGTTATTGCGAACAGACGACACAGTGTTATTGTGTGTGTACATTCTTGCTTGTTAGTTGCATGATTACGTAACGACTATTAGGCTTACATACTTAGAACATATACCAGCACTGCTAATGAAATTTTCATGCAACATTTTGGTTTGCTTGAGAGTGGATTCTGGATTTGAGGTGCTTTCTGTGAAATGCCAGATGACATAGTGGTTAGTTTATGTGACAGCTACACGATTTTATCACGACGCTGCTAATGCGTGACAATTTACAATGTTGCTTTTGCGGTGTATCTGTTTTATATCTGCACAGTTTTTTCTGAATTCTTCTATAAAGTGAGACATGTTTTAGTGGTGACTTTTGTGCTATTGCTACAAGGAGACAGCCTTTTCCGTAGGACAACAATACGTTACAGCACAGTACTTTCCTCATCACGGCAATAAGCGTAATAACTAAGTTATCTATACGCAAAGCATTTCACTTTTGTGTATCATGAGGTAAGTACATTGACTTCTGCAGAACTTAGCTTTCGGAGGACAATAACTACGACACTTCCCAGAGATTATCTTACAGCAAGACGCACATTTAGCGCTACAGGACACGTATTTGAGTGATTAATTTCGTACTTAAAACATTTATTTTTAGAGATTTTTGAATTACAAAGAAAGTTTTTTGTGATACATTTCATTCCATTGCTGTAAGCTATTATACCTGAGGATACAATTACAATAAACCTCAGGGGGGTACACGCCTACTTTGTGTACCATGTGTTTGGCAAGCACAAGGAGCCCTAGCTAATATGGTATTTGCTTATACAATTTAACACATCGGTACCATATTTCTCTAACACATAAATTACACAGCTATCTGATCATTTAACAGAGAAACAAACATCCTTTTACTACGTCAGTGACACATGTTTACGCAATTACAGAGTTGGATTACTTCACACTTAAGAAATTGTACTTTGTCTGTACTTTGTGCACTGTTCATATTTTTTTGGTACCATTGTGATACTATGAGAGCTTTGAATGATGTATTTGGTAAGGGAGAATGATTTTAAAGTACGTTTGAGGCAGATGACACCTTTGACATGAGCAGAGAATTTTGTTAGGTTTTGAAATTATTGGAGGAAGCTACGACGATTTTGAGATTTGACTGAGGTTTTATGATGTTATTTTTACGACGACGATGTGTATTAAGCTGTTGAGGTATGTTTATGTCAATAAAATTCTTGACCTGTGAAATGTTTTTATATGAGACTGTCACTGTAGCGGAAACTGCTGTCGTAAATATTTCCGTAAGAAAGTTAAGTGACCACCTGCACATAATGCGACGTGGGCACCCAGGTGTGTCAGACACCTGGAGAACAAGCCTTTTCAGACGCTCAGGTAGAAAAGAAAGCCATTAGGGTGTGCCAGAGGCACAGGTGGAAGAGAAGGACAAAGAGAGGCCTATACCCCTGTTTATGACATTCCTTTGTAGAGGGCATCGCTAATGTGACACGCTCGTTACTTGAAAACATATGATTTTTGTAATGCGTTGTGGGCACACAGCTGTGTCAAACACCTGGAGAACAAGCCATTAAGGTGTGCCTTTCATCGCTAATGCGACACCCTCGTTACTTAAAAACATATGATTACTCGCACTTTGTGCTAATTATTGAAATGCTTATGAATTGATGGGAAATATTCGTACATCTGCTCACCTGATTATGACAAGTGTCTTTCTACGAGAGTTGAGAGCCATTAACTTATGAAATGAAATGTCACATGACTACTGAATGATATTTTTATGCTTTGGTTTGCGTAATTGCTTATTTCATTTGATATCTGGTTTCCAGCTGTGTTGCAGCATTGCTTTTATAAAATGAGATGCATTTGCTAATGTGAACTCTTTCTGTCAACAGATCTATTAAATGATAATTTTGTAATCCACATTCTTTAAGAAAGGAGCATTTGGAAAGGAAAGAACAATAAGAAGAAACTAGCAACAGTAACACATAATTTTCTTTTCTATTACATGGTAATATTTTTTTTACAATCAGTTGTTATGGTGCACCACTTTAATTACATAGACATTAAGATGTGAATATGCATTTCCCTTGTCTGCATTGTTGTTTTTCCTGTAATATTTTTTCTGCTTGCGCTATGTCATGTTTAGGTATAAGTTGCTGCTGTTTGCCAGGCATAGTGTTATTGAATTTGACTTTTGCTAATTTATGCTGCTAGCTTTGCCAATTTGCATTTTTTGTCATTTCTGTTTGTGTTGATTTGTTGTGATGCTGCATTGCCTCGTCCCTTGGTATATATATCTGAGCTCAGTAGATTTAAGTTAGCTTAAGAGGGGGTAGACTATATAAGAAACTGACTATGGAGAATAGGTAAAGAATGCATTGCGAAGAAAGATTTGGGCCCCAATGAGTATTGTACAATCAGAAATAATTATTTTGAAAGAAATATGAATAGAATACAGGAAGGAGGTATAGGTAGGATTATCTTGGAAATAAATAATGAGGTAAGAAATATGTGAACACATAAATACAGAAAGCATGCTTGGATAGGATTTTTTTGGTGGAAGCAAAGGTTGAAATAAGACGAACGATCTATGGAATGAAGGGAGATCTCCAAGCAAAATACTGCAGTAAACCAAACCCTGTCCTTTCCTCTTTGCTGCTTTTTCCAAATATGTAATTGTGTGTTGTCCTTTCCTTTTGGTGTTATCCCACTATGTGTTTGTGTACCCTTGTGTATTTGTGTTTTTTTCCTGTCTTTATGTGTTTAGCTGATGAGAGCTATGTTGTAGAATTTTTCTAATATTCTGTTATTTTCTTTGTAAAGATGCTTAGACATTATTTATTCTGTGTTGTTTTCATGCTCATGTGTGAAGTTGACGTTTCAAAAGTGATTCTGATCTTTTATGTATGTACTCATGTCATCATTCCTGTAACACTGATGTATATGTTTATTTCTATTCTTTTGTAAAGCCCCTATTACTACAAATATTATCTGTATTGTTATGTCTTTAATGATGTATTTTGTATCTTTGTAATTGTATTCTTATGTTATATAATTGTAATTGACGCCAGTTAATCAAATTAAGTAACTTGTAAGCATTCATTTCACTGCACACATTTCTGTTGGTCATAGTATATGGACAATATGTGAGAAATAGGGACTGATAGTGTTTGCACGTGTGTTAATAATTCAGCAAGGGACTGGATAACAGCATTGCTGGTTCTAAGGACAATTCCAAAAACTTTGTGAGTGCACAAGTGGTGGTTATGGACTTGCTCTATTATCCGCAAGACTCTTCAATGGTGATTGTGCACCTGCACAGTCGCAACAGATGGCTGCTGGCCATCTCTACAAGGACTACAGTGGGTCTACACCTCTGGTGGCCCACCAATACTCTCTACAAGGACTACAGTGAGTCTGCATCTCTGGAGGCCCACCAATACCACAATCTCTACAAGGACTACAGTGGGTCTGCACCTCTGGTGGCCCACCAATACCAATACTCTCTACCAGGACTGCAGTGGGTCTGCTCTGTGATGACCTACCTACCAATATTCGTCAGAACTTCGAATGACTCTGCTGTGGGTTTGCTCTGTTGTGGCCCATTACCTGTCAGCATGTCAAGAGTCAGCACTTCTGTTGGAAGGACAACACTACTTCTTCAAGACTGCATGGAAATCCACTACTTCCGTGTGCATTGTCTTTTACTGCACAGACTTTGATAAAAGAAACGGCAGTTTTACTGTGATGAATGATCAGGACTGTCTTTATTGAGTGTGAAAAAAAATATTAGCTGTTGACCAACATTGTATCAATAAGTGTGTGCATTTGATATCTTTCTTACTGTAATTATGAAAAAATTTTTCAAATCTGTATTGGCCACTGGCCAAAAACATTTGTAAAATTTTTTGTGGGGAGCATGGGGGCTATGTAAGTAGGCTGTTTATGTTTTCTTTATGTAAGTTTGATGTTTATGTTTTCTTATTGGCAACGTTACGTAGCGCTCTCTGTATGAAAATCACTGGCTGTGCTGTGTGCAGTATGTGGCTAGTTTGCATTGTTGCCTGCCATTGTTGTCATGAACTGCTATAGCTGGATGTGAACAGCAGATTGCGTTGGGCAGTTGGAGGTGAGCCGCCAGCAGTGGTGGATGTGGGGAGAGAGATGGCGGAGTTTTGTAATACTGGATGTGAATTATGAATATTAAGGTAAATACAGTGTTTGTTCTCTATTAAAATCTTTCATTTGCTAACTATCCCTATCAGTAGTTAGTGCCTTCAGTAGTTTGAATCTTTTATTTAGCTGGCAGTAGTGGCACTCGCTGTATTGCAGTAGTTCGAGCAGCGAAGATTTTTGTGAGGTAAGTGATTTGTGAAAGGTATAGTTTAATGTTTGTCAGGGCCATTCTTTTGCAGGGATTTTTGATAGTCAGATTGCGTCGCGCTAAAATTATTGTGTGCCAGGTTAAGCACAGTCATGTACAATGGTTCTAAGTGGACGTTTCACATGTAAAATTGTTCTAAGGGGACGTTTCAAATTGACTTGCCCTCGTATCGTAGCTTAGGACATACGACGTCTTAAACACTGAGATGCGTAGAAAAATGCCACATCAAGTATTAAAACATTTATTCATCGTAGCACCTGAATATGCAACTAGAAATATTGTTCATAAACATGTTCAGAGTTAAACCCAAATTAGATTGCATGTATGTTTTGCATATTATGGTTCTCATATTGGATATTGTACTTATACATCTGCACATTATACATATTTTTCAGTGCGACTGCTTCGTGATTTCAAAGTGTTTTCATATATAAATGAACTTTTTCCGATATTACTGTACAAACATAGTACATCTTTTGTTTGTCTTTATAATAGAAAAACTGACAAAATAAATACCCACACAACGCCAGGTTTGTCAACTAGTCATTCCAATGAGGTTGAGTACCCATACGATAAAGTTTGCCGTCTACAAATGGTTCAAATGGCTCTGAGCACTATGGGACTTAACATCTGTGCTCATCAGTCCCGTAGACCTAGAACTACTTAAACTTAACTAACCTATGGATAGCACACACATCCATGCCCGAGGTAGGATTCGAACCTGCGACCGTCGCAGCAGCGCGGTTCCGGACTGAAGCGCCTGCCGTCTACATTGGCTCAAATAGCAAAAGTTTAATTCTAACCACCCTGTATTTTGGTTGGTTTACGCGCATTCCCTTATATTAATGTATCACGATCATTGATTCCTACGCTTCGTAAAATAATTTCGTATTTACAAAAGAAAAGCCCAAATGTGTGGATGTTCTACTGTATTAATTTCTTTACTTAACCAGTTTTTGGCTTACTAAGTTGACTGGGTAATCATTTACAGTCTGATGACATCCTTGAACCAGTTAACTAAATAAATTAATGAATTAGAACATTGAAACATTTGTCCTTCTTTTTATAAATATTTATTTATGTTGATGATTAGCTGCCAATTAATGAAGTCTTCCGTCAAAGCACAATCAATTGGTCGTTCATAACACGCTTGTGTTGTTTACTGTTCGCTGGAATAGTGGAAAATTAATGAATGACTCTTTTCCGCCAAGTTACATTATAAAACAAATCGCAGAAATTCCCAGATTCTGTGCATGATTGTGGCCTATATACCGAGAGACTACAAAATATGTTGTTCATACTGAAACATTTGTAGAATAATTTGATTACAGCACTAAAAAAAGAGCCGGAGGCTATAGCTGCCGTCTCTATGGATATCTTCAGCCGGAATTACACAAAATAATTTTTAACACTAGCATGTCAGTAGAGGTCATGGTTCGACACGCAATCTTCATCGACCTTCACGACTCACAACAACAGCAACAGGTCATTTGGGTCAATAACTTCTCCACTTGTTGGTTACAAGGTTTATTAGCCTTTGTTCTTCGCATAAGTGCCTTCTAATGCGAGATTCCCACCTTCACTCGTTTTGTTTCGGATACTGCCACTACGTCAGCACACATTAACTGCTCTTGAAACACCTGCAAAAGTGGTTTTCGATAATAACCTCCTCGCTTGAACATGCATTGGAAGACATGCTTGCTACTGTACTGATTCGCGATTTTACTTGTATATAACAGTACTTGTTTCCTTTTTCATCACATTTAGTGAGATAAACTGCAAATGGCAAATTTTAGCCGCTAGACTTGTTCACACACATTTGCCAACTAACTTGGACCAATATCAAAACGGACAGCCATTTCTGTTACACTTCCCGATTGACAATTAGCTGAAAATCTGCATCACTTAAAGAGAAAAATTTTTATAGTTTTTTTGTGTAGTGCTATTCTTTGTAACCCAAGCCTCATTAAATATAAAAAATAGTGTAACAGAACCGGCATTTAAAAATGTGTCGTATTATTTTCGCTATTTTTTATTAATTGTATCGTTGAAGTGCTTATTAATGTAGGAAGACCTCTTCCCAAGCGCTATCGGCTAGTGAAAAAAAGAGCAGGCGAAGACTTGCAATAGCATTTGTTTAAATGTAGGCCTAGTGTATTGTACTATGTAATGTGCTATTATGAAAGCTACGAACTAGGTAATATTCACACCGTAACAACAACATAAATTCGTAATCACAGAAAAGACACGAAACCGTTCAGTACAAGGGTAAACTGACTAAATTAATTACTCACTACCGGCGCTTTTGAAATAGGAAATTCATAATATGACACCGACGTGCTAAAGAATTCACTTTAAATCTGAAAAAGTGATCGATTTGCCATGAAAAAAACAAAAGAAAAAATCTCCCGATTGAAATATGTTTTCCGCAATGTATTTTAAACAGAATGAGTGTATGAAACGCTTGGTATTACAGTGGGCAAAAGTCCTGTAGTAGCAAATGTGTGATCGCGCAGACGCAATTAATGTTGTACGCTCACGAGTTAGACAGAGACGTCAACCAGCGGCTGCACTCACCTGGACCATCGAGGCCAGCGTCGGAGGGGGCTGCCTCAGCGCCGGGCAGCCATCTTGGCGGCGCGCGCCCACACCATCAGTAGTTCTGTCGTGGACCGCCGCGGTGCGCTTCCGTCGCCGCTCGATACCGCGGTCTTCCTAGTGTCTTGCGCACATGCGCGGTCTGACGTAGGCACGTCGCTCCCGGCTATTAACGTTTAGAGCCGGTGACGGCGCGATATTAAGGCCGTTAACGTACTGAGCCGCCCTACGTCGTCCGCCTGATTCTATTTGAGTTCACAACTATCATCTACGAACTGGTATCTAAGAATTCCCGAAATACATTAACCCTTTCATACCTCTGGTTACAACTGTGTACATTAACTTTTACTGTGTCTTAGCTCATAGACAAGCATATTTTTGTTTTTCCCAATGGAAACCTGAGGTACACAATTGGGAATGTTCATACTTTTAATTATACGCAAGTGCTTGCAGCTGTTGGGCATTGCTATAAAAATATCAGAAAGACAGTGCAGCAGAGCGCAGCAGCTCGTAACCACCAGAATACACGGATGTGGCTGGTTCGCTATATTTCTCTGTATAATTGATATTGTCATCGTTATTTTGCATGGTAATTATTGAATGATGATTTTACTATTTATTGGAATAGAAAATATTTCGTAATCAGTTATTTTAGTTCATAAAATGAATCCCAGGTTAAAAGTACGTATTGAAAACGGGTGTATATTTTTGTATAAGTCTTGTATGTAAAATCATTTTAAAAATCACCTAAGAGAATTACCACATGAAGAAAAATTTTCTGTCCTCCAGAGAAAAATCATATCTGGAAACTTTTATTTAAATGATTACGTCTTTCCTAGATATTATACTAGACCATCACCTTCAAAATATTCCCGTTGGGAGCGAATACAGTGGTCCCAACCTTTTGCCACGTTTGAAGTGCATTTCTGGAAGTCTTTGTTAATGGGGCTCCAGGCAGGATGAAATTTTGAAACTTTCAATTTTATTTTCGTTGATCATAATCTATGGAACTTTCCCCTTGCTATGATATATAAGATGTATACGTCTTTTACTTCTGTTTTATTCGTTAATTTAAACAAAATACTGTGTTGGTGTGACCAGGTGCATTTGATAGTCCTCAGACTGAAATTTGATTTTTTGAATCCCTAGCGTCCGAGGGCAATTATTTAGGAGATGGGGATTCAAAAGTTTCCAGAGTAGTTGAGAGAGACAAGCCATATGGAAAAACGTTTCTATGATTAAGCGGGAATGCATATGACATGTGCGTAAGCAAATGGTTATGAAGCCTCAATGACTGAAAACTGCAACCTGGGAAATAAATTGAAAGATGGAAGAGGATTCGATAGTAATAACAGTCTCACAGAATCTGTCATAGAAAGAACTTCAAATTATTGTGGCATTGCCATCAGGCAAAATGTAAGTAGCGTACAAGACATGAGAAAAGCTGTATGGGTAGTATTGTTTCACCTCTCTTCAACAGATGATAAAACCGTTCATGGCCCATCCCCTTCAGAAAGTCATTCACGGGGCAAATGCAACAGATCACAACCGAATGGGGAGAAATGTATTCACAAACCAGTTATTCCTTGTGCCATAGAGAAGGTACTGAAAGAAACTTTCAAAGGCTTGTCAGATGTAAGTCTACTGAAGAAATGTCCTCCTGGCCGCACCCAGAAACCTAACGAGTCCACCAACAGAGTAATCAAGGCCAGAATTCCAAAGACAATGTTTTCGGCAATTAGTACACTGCATTTTGGTGCCCTTGGTGCACTGACAACATTCAGTATAGGAAATGACGCAAAGTGTGAAGCCTGAAAAGACTACTACAACAAACTGTTGGTTGTTTCACAGTGAAACAAATGTTGAATTTAGATAAATAGGGACTTATGGCATCAAAGAGAAAGCTGTTAGAGACCTTGAAACGTGGACATGACAGCCCAGACAAGCAGGAAAAAGGATATTGGAAAACGAGAAGGAAGAGAATACAGGCAATCCATAATATGAAGCTGGGATACGCTGACGACTGTAATGGCTGTTTCCCGTAAGATGGATTTTCTAACAATAAAGTGTAGTTTTTCTCACCTACTACGTGCCAGAATTTGATCAAATACGTAGAAAAGTACGACAGTTCTTTTTATTTTAATGTCCACTTTTTATAAAATAATTATTACTTTAGAAGTAATCAACACTTTTAGAAATTCCTCTATTAAAGTGATTACAAATGTGTAACGTACAAGTCTTTTTTTAATTTTTATTTTCGATAGTTTCAGAGAAAGCGTATCTTTTATATGAATAAATTTAACATTGTTTAAGGTAGGGATTTTTCAGCTGATCCGGAGCCCCTTTTGGGGTTTAGTACCCTCTTCAAAAATGGTTCAAATGGCTATGAGCACCATGGGACTTAACATCTGAGGCCATCAGTCCCCTAGAACTTAGATCTACTTAAACCTAGCTAACCTAAGGACATCACACACATCCATACCCGAGGCAGGATTCGAACCTGCGACCGTAGCAGTCGCGCGGTTCCGGACTGAAGCGCCTAGAATCACTCGGCCACAGTGGCCGGCAGTACCCTCTTCAATTACGCTTGAATCTCCCCCATTATATCAAATCTTCGCCCCTTCATCGTTATTTCCATCTTGGGCGAGAGGAAGAAGTTACACCAAAATGGTTCAAATGGCTCTGAGCACTATGGGACTCAACATCTTAGGTCATAAGTCCCCTAGAACGTAGAACTACTTAAACCTAACTAACCTAAGGACATCACACACACCCATGCCCGGGGCAGGATTCGAACCTGCGACCGTAGCAGTCCCGCGGTTCCGGACTGCAGCGCCAGAACCGCTAGACCACCGCGGCCGACAGTTACACCAAGCTAACTGGTATGTACAGTAGGTAGAGAACTGTCATCTTATATTTGATCAAAAATTCCGGACTAATGTACGTCATGTGTGGTAGTGCGTTGTAATGATAGAGTGCACAATAGTTCGGATGCCACTTCTGAAGAAAATTTCTCGTCAAACGTCTCAGAACATGGGAGAGAACTTTTTATTGACCGTCCGACCAGGAGAGACGTACTCTTCGTGAACAATCCCATCTAAAGTCTCCTCCTGACCAGGAGAGGCGAATTCTTTATGAACAATCTTCACATTTAAAAAAGAAGAAGGAAGAAAAATTAAAGAAAACTCGACATTGAAATATTATTTTTGACCTGTCTTGCTGTTTTTGGTTACATTGAAGGAATCTTCCATTGCGTCGATTGCCGCTTCGTTTCAGGGTCATAGCCATAAACTCGTCTTTCGTCATCAATCACAGCCTTTGAAAGAAACTTTGGATCACCTTGAAGCAGTCGTTGAAGTACCTTAAAGACTTCCAAGCGATATTACTTCTGATCGGCTTATATAGCTACATCTACATCTGTATTCCGCAAGTCACCTAACTTATAATAGCGCTATCTGATGCCATTCGCGAATGGCATGTGAGAGGAATAATTGTCGGTAAATCTATAATTTCTCGAATTTTCTCCTTGCGGTCAATTCGCTAGACGTGTGAGGGAGGGCTGCGGGGAATGGCCGCGCGGTTTGAGGCGCCATGTCACGGATTGCGCAGCCCCTGCCGCCGGAGATTCGAATCCTCCCTCGGGCCTGGGTGTGTGTGTGTTCTTCTTAGCATAAGCTAGTTTAAGTTCGTTTAAGTAGTATGTAAGTCCAGGGACCGATGACCTCAGCAATTTTGTGCCTTGGAATGCACACAAACACGCGTATGTGGAAGGAAGTAATATGTCGTCCGACTCTTCTCGGAACGTATTCTCTCGGAATTTCAATAGTAAACGCCTCCGTGATGGACAAAGCCTCCTGTGGTGTCCGTCATTGGAGTTTTTTGAGCATCTGTGTAAACGGCTCCGCGCCGACTGAATGATTCCGTGACGAAATGCTGTACATTGGACCTTGTCTGTCTCCTCTATCAATCCAACCTCGTAAGGGTCCCAGATTGATGAGCAATACTCAAGATCAGCCAAACAAGTGTTTTGCAAGCCAGGATTCTCCCTGTGGAGCCGTGGCGGCTCACTTAGAGTCGAACTTCCACCGAAAGCAGAATCTTTGGTCGGCCACATGGCACGTGGCGCTCGGGGACCAAGGTATGGTAACTCACGAGAAGCAGGTTAGGTCGGCCACATGACAGGTGGCGCTCGGGGACCAAGGTGTGGTGACTTGCTAGAAGCAGGTTAGCCTGGGTCGTTGGAATGGAGCCGGGCCCTGGCGAGAAAGTCTGGAGGCCCGTGCTGCGGCGTCCAGCTCAGCGGTTGCGGCCCATATTGTTCTGAGCCTGGCAGCGCATTGCTGTCGTCATCATCCTTAACCTGGACCTGTGGATACCTGTCGCACGTCGCCTTAAAAACTAGATTTTATTTTCTTTGGCTTCTTTGCGTCTTGGGCCGAATTTGAAAGGAATGAAGATTATTATTTTGGAAGCTGGGGTATTACATTCTTGGTGACCGTCTTGTCCTGATCTTCCACTTCTTGGTGGTGTGAGAGGAAGCTAGTCTCTCAATTACTATTAAAGCCTTATTGCCTCGGCGAAATTGTAATATGTATATGTATAATGTGCTATTGTTCTGAAGACCATGTGTGAGTAGCTTTAATTTAACCTTTCGAGCGGTTTGCTTGCTTAAGTGCTTGATGTGAATTTTAGTACTTATTACTGTTGTCCACAGAAACAACTAAGTATACGGTGTGTCCTACGTCACACTGAGTTGTGTCGGTCGATTTCCAGGGTGTTATTTACCTGTCTGCTTGCTTGCGGGAGAAATGCAAAGTGTAAGGTCGTAAAGTTTTTCACTTCTCTCAATTTCTTAAATTTTCTGGATGCTAATCAATGGAAGACGCTCCTCAGGGCCCTGAACTGTTTGTGATATTTCTGTTAATGAAGTTGACTTAATATTTTTATTGAAATAGAATCCCCTTTGAATTTGTTCATGCTTGTTGTGTCACCTAGGGCGAAAATTGTTTGAATGGTCTTGTTGCCTTATATTTTTTAGTCGGTACTTTGTACTAATGTGCCTGAATTGGAGGCGCCTTTGTATTTCGGTCGATAATTTACGACTTTGTCAGTCTTAAGTGTAAATATTAAGCACAGAGACTAACTTAACGTTATGGTACCCAGCCTGTAGTTCAGTACCTTGTTTTTCCGCTCTGTGCGGGACGTGTGAAGGTGTGGTATTTGTATCTTAACTACGAGTAATAGGATTTTATGTATATCAACTGCGCCTGTCATATTCGTTATTTAAGTTCGGCTGGTTCCTCCCAGCCATGGGAGCAAGCTCTGGCTGCCTGTTTTCTGCAAAGGCAACATCCACATTGAAAATGCTACCCGGTTTGTGTAACGACTGCAAGGGGTTCTTAGTCCGTACATAGAGCCGATCTCTCTCAATCTGCGGTTCCCGTAGACTGTTTATTGTCAAAAAGTACTGCGTACACTTTTGCACTTTTGGTTTCATAGCCTTGAGATTTCATCTAATAGTTGTATTTGCCATTTTCTCAGAGTCTGATGTCTCCTGTTATAGTGTATCAGCGAAAGACGTTATTCAAATGCTCTATTTCTTGAAAGGTAAAATTTTAATATTGAATATTTTTAAAAAATTTCTTGTTTGCAGTTTTGTGCCAGTTAACTATTGTTAGAGTCTCTTTGGATTTTCTCTAATTAATTCCTTGTTTGTGATTCCTGAAGTTTTCCCAGCGTACTGAATATTCTGTGAGGTTTCGGTATTGCAGCCGGATCATGTTGACTTCTTGCCACAATATTTCGGCTGGCAACCGTCCAGCCATCTTCAGGTGAGTGTCCGCCACTGAAAACTGCTATTTTCTTTTTCTTTTTTGTGGTAGGCAGGGAGATCTCGGTCTTTTTGTCTTGATGTAAAGGTAAAATTGTTCTATCCTACAATGACATCATTGGAGAGCATGTTGAAGGTGTGGCAGAGGGACTTGTAGTCCTGTACCCCCCTCGGATTGTGGAAGTTCAAGGTAGCAGACAATAGGGAACACAATTGCATAGGTACTGATATTGGTGGTCGTGTTATGGACGTCAGATATCGAGTGGCCGTATCAAGACTAACTCTTTATTAGTGGCTGTAACAAGTCTGAATCTGATTCCTCGAGGAACAGGATGGCGGTGCCAGTGTCATAAAGTCATAGTGCCAGTGTGGTGCAAGCCAGTGACCGTGTCACGCACAGCATCCACTTTCTCATAGAGATCCCTTGCCTTCTCTCGAACGGACGTATCTAGCGTTACCATGTTTGTTTCCTGGTGGAGGGTAACAGCCCTCGTGAGAGGAGGTGCACGCAGGCTCCACCGAAGCATCTTATTCTGCAGGCGCTAAAGGGTGGCCCACGCAGAGGATTCATAGGTGAAGGAAGGGTGGACAACCTTCCGGAACTGTTGGAGCTTGGTTTCTAAGTTCAGTTCCCTGCTGTTGAAGAGGGGGTACAACGCTTTTATCAGCTTCTGTCCCTTTTGGGTGACATATTTTGCATGGAGATGGATGACCAGTTTTCATCCGTTTGTTCACCTAGATATTTGGTACTGGGGACCATGGGTCCTGGACGTCTGCAATAATGAAGTTGTGGAGGAGGATTGAGCGCCGTTTGGTGAAGTAGACTGCCGTAATTTTGGCGGAATTGAGGGCAATTTTTTTAACGACACCGTATGACTGTCGCGTCCACCTGCGTCTGGATACGAGCAATGAGCTGGTCCTTGTTGCAACCGGCCATATAGAGTGTAGTATCATCGGTTTATTGCGCCAAGTGGCAGTGTGGGATAACTGGCTTATCATTAACATAAATGTTAAAGAGTACGGGAGGTTACACAGAGCTGTGACGGGTACCCATCGACATGTGACGTAAGCTCAAGCCTTTCCCTTGAACCAAGAAGGTTCTATCATGGAGAACATTATCCACGATCTTGACATAGGTGTGTGAGATGGTTGTCTGTGTCAGCATTTTATACACAAGGTTGTCCTGCCAAATCTTGTCGTACGCATTTTGCGGGTCCAGGAAAACCGCTGGCGTCGGCTTAGTGGAGTTAAAGCCCTTGGTGACATGTTCTGTGATCCTAAGAACTTGGAGTTCGGTCTACAGGTGGGAAGCAAATCCAAACTGTTCCGCCGGCCGGAGTGGCCGTGCGGTTCTAGGCGCTACAGTCTGGAACCGCGGGACCGCTACGGTCGCAGGTTCGAATCCTGCCTCGGGCATGGATGTGTGTGATGTCCTTAGGTTAGTTAGGTTTAATTAGTTCTAAGTTCTAGGGGACTGATGACCTCAGAAGTTAAGTCCCATAGTGCTCAGAGCCATTTGAACCTTTTTTTTTTTTTTTAACTGTTCTGGACAGATTGTTCCAGCAGCCGCCAGAGTCTGGGAAAAGTGGTGGAGGATCGAAGATTGTAGGACCTTTTCCATGGTACTCAGAAGGCTAATTGGTCTGTTGTTAGAAGGGACCATAGGATCCTTCGAGGGCTTGGGGATGGTAATCAGTTTGGCCTGCTTCCATTGTAGAGGGAAAAGGCCGGTTATGAGACAGCATTTCAGGATGCTGGTAAATAAGACCAATGGTTTGCATGGGAGCAGACGGAGATGTTCGTTTATGATGCCATCCAAACCAGGAGCTGAATGCCCACACTTCCGCCAGAGGATCTGCTTGACATTCGCTAGGGATGTAAGGTGAGGGGCAGTAAGACGTGGTCTTTGTCTGAAAGCGGTAAGGGCCACCAGAATATTGCGTTCATTCTGGAGATCATCAGGTCCTGGACGAGCAATTGGTTCTGGACCTCAAATGCATCTGCCAGAGTTTCTGCCACACAAAGGCCATCATAAGTTAAGCCATCCACTGTGGGGATGGGAGGGTTGGTCTTTACTGTGGAGTACCCTAGGTCTCAGACAAGCCCATTCTGTTTTATGTTGGAGGAGAAAGACAGATATCTTGTCCTCCCATCGTTCTGATTTCCAATCGGCGAGGCAGTGCCAGAATTCACACTGAGGGTGCCTTATGCGATGCTTATCCCGAGGGTCACAAAACTGCTTCCACCGCATGCTGGAGTGGTTCCTCTGGATTTTTAGTTTGTGCAATAGGGGAGGCAAGTCATTCAGCAGGGTTAAAGCCCTTGGGACAATGGAAATAATGGCCTTCATTGCCTTCTGGATTTTCGTGTTTAGGTAATCAACAGCACTAACCAGATTGGCAGGTGTTGTCAGGTCAAGATTTTGCCGAGTGGTATTGTTGGGGATCCACATTCCGTGGTGGTCGAGGTAGAACGGACGTCTAAAGACAGAGAGAAATTGGTAAGGTGCAGGAGCATGGGGTCAGAGGCCAGTTCGTGGAGTGTTTCCAACGAAAACTGCACCTCAATGTTCTTGAAAATGGCCACATCTAGACGGTCCAGCTGGCAGTCGGATCGAACTGGTATATGGATGGGAGTCTGTGGGCCATAGACCGACAGTGCCAGAGGATCTTCCAGGTCAAGAAGAAGTCTGCCCTTGCGATTAGCAATTCAAGGATGCCAAGCCGGATGCTTGGCGTTGAGACCTGCCCCAACCATGAGTTTGTCAAATGATATCAATGTATGGAGGACCACTTCAAGAAGTGGTAGGTTAGGGTTCAAATACGCCACAGCAAAAGTAAAAGCGCCAATGCGCGTAGAAACAGTGACTGCCATAGCCTCTTGATTGGAGTGCCCTGTGATTACGGACGAGTGTCTTATGTAGGAATACTGCCGTGACCCCCACCTCGGCGATGGAGTCAGTCAGTGCGGTAGCAAACCACGTTGTGGAGACGAAAATCGCCTGCGGGTTTCAGGTGGGTATCTGAGACAAGTAAAATGTCCACATGGTGGTCTTAGAAGAAGGTGTTCAGCTCAGCCTTCATACATTTAATGTCATTAGCATTAAAAATAGAGACAACCATATCCCGAGAGGACTGACGGTTGCGCAGTGGGCGATTCACCATTACAACAATATCTGGCTGAGACCGTCAACAAGAGCAATGACCTGGAGACTGGTAGTTCACGGTGTCGGGTTTATAGCAAAAATCGGCGCGGAAACACATGCGCATTGGCAGCTGTCACAGGAGTGTGCTCTGTCGAAATCCGCGCCCTCTGCAAATATTGTTCCATTTGTGGCGCGCAGGCGCATGCCTAAAGATAAAGCTACCTGTCCGTCTTCTGTCGGAATGGGCGCTCGCGTCGAAAAAAACAAACATCTGATGTCGCCAGATGTGTCATCACCGGGTTCGAAGCCTTGTCCAGTTGAAAGCCGTCGTTATAATTTATAAGATTTTTTGCCAGCCGTATTTCCTTAGATTCTTTAATCACTGAATCCCAAAAGGATGTCGCTGGAGCCAAGTTTTTTGGGAGAATAATGGATAGAATGTCCCGTGATAATACTATTTTCAGCTACGGCCAACTTTCTAGGCTGCCAAAGGCGAATGTGGCGCTCATGTTCAATGCACCTTTCGCATACTGTGCATGTCATCTGACCTATGTATGTTTTGCCACGCTGTCAAGAAATTTTGTAAATCCAGGCCTTCCGCAGACCCAGATCAGCCTTTGCCGAACCGAGAAGGGCACTAATCTTCCCCTGTGTCCAGAAGATTAGTTTAACTTGATGTTTCCTTAGGATCCTGCCTACTTTAGATGAAACGTTGCTGACATATGAAAGGATCGCTCTGGGCTTCAACAGCTTCTTATCTTCTTGATGTTGTTGGTGATCACGCTTCCTCCTCCTTAGCGCTGTACTAATCCGATGTGGAGAGTACCATAATATTTGAACACCGACTGTAAATGTTCTAGCTCCTTTGTAAGGCTGTCTCCATCAGACTTCCGTCCAAAGTAGGCAGGATCCTAAGGAAACATCAAGTTAAAGCAATCTTCCCGCCACCGGCAAAGATTAGTGCCGTTCTCGGTTCGGTAAAGGACGATCTGGGTCTGCGGAAGGCCTTGTCCGTGTGGTAAGGCGTACATAGGTCTGACGATACGCACAGTACATGGAAAGTGCATTGAACATGAGCGCCACACTCGCCTTTCGCAGCCCAGTAAGTCGGCTGTAGCTGAGCATTGTTTTTTTTCCGTTTATTGTAATTTCAGCACCCCATCAGGGGCGGGCTGGCAGCATCATAGGCACTGCTGCTCAGCCAAGAGATTTTACAAGAGCATTGTATTACCACAGGACACTCTATGGATTATTCTGACACAAAAATCTTGGCTTCGGCGAGATCCTTTTGGGATTGAATGATTAAAGAATCTAAGGAAAGACGGCTGGCAAAAAATCTTATAAATAGTAACGGTGGCTTTCAACTGGATAAGGCTTGGAACCTGGCGATCTCTTTAATTTCTTCTGACAGAAAACGTATTATTCGTAACAACACGTCTTGCGGCATTTAAAGCGACGCGAGCGCTAATTCCGACAGAGGGCAGCCATGTAATTTCACCTTTACGCATGCGTCTGCGCGCCACAAATGCAGCAGTAGTTGCAGAGGACGCGGAATTCGACAGAGGACGCTCCTGTGACGGCCGCCAATGCGCATGGGTTTCCGCACCAATTTTTACTATAGAACCGACAGCATGAACTAGCACTTTAATCCGTCTCCCGTCCCCCACGAGGATACGTATAACCTTATCCCTGTCCCATATCTCCTCCTTTTCCTTAAACACGTCCACATCCTCTACACCAACCGCCACTTCGGTGCCCCTCACCCCTGCTGTCTTCATTCTTGTCCACTCCCGGCCCGCTGCCGCACCACTACCGATGTTCCCCCCCCCCCCCCTCTCTCTCTCCATCTCCACACCCTCCACTCACTCTCCCAGAAGAACTTCCAACGTTTCCCCGCCCCAGATACTCAATAATCACAATTAAAACAATTGGACGACAATGGTATTGAAGATATGAATACTCAGACTTTATAGACGTAGAATTTGACACATACATAACATGTGAACAAGATCTAGAAAAAGATGGGTTTCGACTTCTAGATGTAGATAATCGGACAATTCCACCCATAAATACAGAAGTGCGAGTATTAACAAATAAGTTAATATTTATAATTAAAAAATTAAATAAAAATAATCAACTTTACAAAATTAAATTTTTTTCTTCGCCACAATATATATCCTTCCTTGCAACTCTGACCCTCCTCTTCCCCTCCCCTCCTTTCTTGGGCTCCCTCTCCTTGCCCTCCTTCCTCTGCTGTTTCCTCCCTCTTCTCTACTGCCCTCCTCACTTCTCCTTTGCAGTCCTTGCACTCTATCCCCATCTCCTGGCCCTTGGCGTGCTACCGACTCCACCCCTTCCCCCCCTTCTTGCACCATCTCCTCAGTCCACACCCCCGCCCCCATCTCTCTTTCCATTCTCTGTCCTCTCCGACCTCCACCCCATTCAGATTTTAGTGCAATTACTTTGATGTGTTTTGATGCTTGCCGTGTATGTAACATTAGAGCAGTGTGTTTTCAAATTGTTCAAATGGCTCTAAGCACTATGGGACTTAACATCTGAGGTCATCAGTCCCCTAGACTTAGAACTACTTAAACCTAACTAACCTAAGGACATCACGCACATCCATGCCAAAGGCAGGATTCGAACCTGCGTCCGTAGCAGGGTGCTTTCACTGTCATTGTCCCACACTGTGAATGCCGTTTTTAATTGTGCTATTCTTTCCGCCAGTGTTTATGTGCTAAGTCTTTATCGAGTGCCACTTTAACTGTATGTAGATTTTATATAAAAATACCTCATTCAAGTACCCCTTTTTGTCTATTTTAACTCCATTTGCTTCCCCCTTCTTGTGTGTACATTTCATCTTTTATCCCCGTATTACATATATTTAATTTTCTCCTGTGGTATTTTATTTAATCTTTCGGCTGAAGAGCAGCAAATCATGCAGCTGCCAGCAGGGGGAAAAAATTAGTACACTCATGCTCATAAATTAAGGATAATTGCAGAATGTGGTACCACACAACGTGGTACTACACATAACTGGCGATAATAGCACAGGCACATAGGGAACACACACGACACAAATCTGTAAGTCCACGGTATTGGTGATAAGTTGAGAAAACCTCCCGAAATACATGTGCTACAAAACGCTACTGTTTCCTGCGCATGTACCCCGACATCAAAATGGGATATGATCGCCATGCACACGTACAAAGGCCGCACAATGGGTTGGCATACTCTGGATCAGGTGGTCGAGCAGCTGCTGGGCTGTAGCCTCCCATTCTTGCACCAGTGCCTGTTGGAGTGCCTGAAGTGTCCTACGGGTTTGAAGACATGCAGCAATACGTCGACTGAGAGCATCCCAGAAGTGCTCGATGGGGTTTAGGTCTGGAGAACAGACAGGCCACTCCATTCGCCTGATATTTTCTGCTTCAAGGTACTCCTCCAAGATGGCAGCTCGGTGGGGCCGCGCATTATCATCCATCAGGAGAAAGGTGGGACCTGCTGCAACCATGAAAAGGCGGATATACTGGTGCAAAATGACGTCCTCATAGACCTGATCTGTTACAGTTCCTCTGTCAAATACATGCAGGAGTGTACATGCACCAATCATAATCCCACCCCACACCATCAAACCACAACCTCCATACAGGTCCCTTTCAAGGACATTAAGGTGTTGGTATCTGGTTCCTGGTTCAAGCCAGATGAAAACCCAGGAAGAATCACTGTTCAGACTATAACTGGACTCGTCCATGAACATAACCTGGGACCACTGTTCCAATGACCATGTCCTGTGTTCTTGACACCAGGCTCTACGGGCTCTCCTGTGACCAGGGGTCAGTGGAATGCACCTTGCAGGTCTCCAGGTGAATAAACGATGTCTGTTCAGTCGTTTGTAGACTGTGTATCTGGAGACAACTGTTCAAGTGGGTGTGGTAAGGTCCCGAGCAAGGCTACCTGCAGTATTCTGTGGCCGTCTGCAGGCACTGATGGTGAGATACCGGTCTTCTTGTGGTGTTGTACACTATGGACGTCCCGTACTGTAGCGCCTGGACACATTTCCTGTGTGCTGGAATCGTTGCCATAATCTTGAGATCACACTTTGTGGCACACGGAGGGCCTGTGCTATGACCTGCCGTGTTTAACCAGCCTCCAGTTGCCCTAGTATTCTACTCCTCATAACGTCATCAATGCATCAATGTGTGTTCTTTGAGCCATTTTCAACACACAGTCACCATTAGCACGTCTGAACACGTCTGCAAACTTACTCGTTGCACTGTACTCTGACATGCACCAACACACATCAGTGTGGGATCCGTACCAGATCGGGTTGACGGAGGAGATAGAGAAGATCCAAAGAAGAGCGGCGCGTTTCGTCACAGGGTTATTTGGTAACCATGATAGCGTTACGGAGATGTTTAACAAACTCAAGTGGCATACTCTGCAAGAGAGGCGCTCTGCATCGCGGTGTAGCTTGCTCGCCAGGTTTCGAGAGGGTGCGTTTCTGGATGAGGTATCGAATATATTGCTTCCCCCTACTTATACCTCCCGAGGAGATCACGAATGTAAAATTAGAGAGATTAGAGCGCGCACAGAGGCTTTCAGACAGTCGTTCTTCCCGCGAACCATACGCGACTGGAACAGGAAAGGGAGATAATGACAGTGGCACGTAAAGTGCCCACCGCCACACACCGTTGGGTGGCTTGCGGAGTATAAATGTAGATGTAGATGTAGAACACACCTCTGCATATGTGGACTGTTGCCAGCGCCACCGTGCGACGACCGCAGCTCAAATACACTGCATGGTCATACCCTGAGGTCGTCGTCGCTGTCGCCATAGTCGTCGCCGCCGCCTTCGCTGTCACCGTCTGCCGCCATAGTCGACGCCACCCCCTTCGCTGTCGCCGTCTGGCTGCTCATCGCTTTCGTTTCCTACCTCAGCGACACCCATTACCAGTAGGCTCATCTCTATTTAAACATGGACACCCTAGCCACCACCATTACCTACACATCTCCTTCCCCTGCCCCCACCATCACTTCCTCCTCCAGCCACCAGTTCCTCCTCTGGCCCTCTACTTACGCCCAGCCTCCCCTCATTACTGTTTCCTCCTCTTCCATCTTCTTCCAAATATTGTATCCCCTCATATATCAGTCCACTCCTACTCCCACTCACGGTCCTGCTACCTGTCCTCGAGAGTGTGTACCCCTCCCCAGTCACCCTACAACCCCAGAACCACATTCATCTGCCTGGGTCATAGCCTGCTGGGCCACAGTAGTCACACCATACCACTCACAGACACCACCTCAGGTTGGCACCTGCACTCCCTAAGCGAGGCTTGCCTCCCATCACCATCTACTCTAACCTGTCCCTCACCCTTCTTCCCAGGCTGCCTTCACCAAAAGAAACCCTAAGCAACCTAGTATTGACCCCATTTCTGCCACCTCCACCAAAAAACTACTGCCCACTATCACCATTTCTGACCCCCACAAAGAAACCACCTCTATTCCAGCACCCCAACCCCCAATCGTGCAGACCTTCATCATATCTCTCCCCAACCCCGACACCACTTCCTCCCTCTTACCCAGTGTGGTTTCTGACCTTCCTTCTCCACTAACAACCAACTCCTTGACCTCATCCTTCTCCTCTCCCTCCAGCGTAACTCCCATCACTCTGTTATTTTTGTTTCCCTCTACCTACAGAATGCCTATGACCTTATATAGCACTCCGGGTTCCTTTTAGGCTGCATACCTACGCACTTCTTACCAACTTCACCCATCTCATTGCCTCCTTTCTCTCCCACCATCCTTTCTTTGTCACCATCCATAATACATATTTCCATACCTTCTCCCCTACTGAAGGTAAGCCCCAGCGCTCCCTCCTTCCTTTCTCGCCTCCTATCTCCTGCTCATCACTGGTAAGCCCAAACCACCCCCCTACTGTACATGTCCTTCATTGTGCTAATAACACCGCCTTCCTTGCTGTCTATCCTACCCTTCAACGGTCCCAGCGCTCCCTCCAAAGACACCTAGATCAGTTTACTGCTTGGTGCAACCAGTGGCTCCTTCGAATCAATCCTTCCGAAACCCAGGCAATCATAATAGGACATACCACACCCTCCTTCTAAATCCATGATTTTCATGTCACATCTATGACTGTTCCTATCCAACTCCCTCCCACCTTGAAATACCTTGGCCTCGCCCTTGACTGTCACCTCAACCAGACTCACCATCTCCTTACTGTCCATTGCAACGCCCACAATGGACTCTGCCTCCTGAAACTCCTGTCCAGCTGGACATGGGGATTGCATCCTTCCAGGTCCTTCATACCTACAGATCGTTGATCTGTTCCATCTTCTGCTTTGCTGGCGTCACCCAGATCTCCATCCCTCATACATTCTAAAAATGCCCTTCAAATCCTTGAATGCCATTCACACTGCCACGCCTTTTGTATCTGTCTCCCATCATCCACCAAAAGGCTCCTTTATGACATCACATACACACATCTCCTCCTTTTCCTTGAATATATCCATATGCTCCATATCGTCCGAACAAGGTGGTCCCCCTCACCCCCTGGTGTCTCATTTCCTCTCCACTCCCTGCCTGATACTGCACATCTAACAATGTGTCCCCCCTCTCTCCATCTCCACACCCTTCACTTCCTCTGCCAAAAAAAACTTCTAGCATCTCCTCATCCAGGTTGATGTGCTTCAGCCCAATATTCATCCTTCCTTCCAACTCTGATCCTCCTCTTCCCCTCCCCTCCTCCCTAGGGCACCCTCTTCTTTTTCTTTCCTTTCCCACTCCCTCTGCTGTTTCCTCCTTCTTACCCATGGACCTTCTCACTTTTCCTTTCCCAGTCCTTGCATTCCTTCCTGGGCTGCTCCCAACCCTCCCCCTCCCGTCTCCTGCCCCTTGGTGTGCTGCTACTGGCTCCCCCCTCCCACTCCTTCCTGCCCCCACCCCTCTACCGACCACCCTCCTCTCTTCCCTCTCTCCTTCCTCTCTCCCCTTCCTTGGCAGGCTCTCCCCATTTTAATCCACTTACTATCTGTTGGGTATAGGTGCTTGCCGTGTATGTCACATAATTGCAGTGTTTGTCCAGTGTCTTTGTCCCATGTGGCTTGCATACTGTGAACACTGCTTTAATTATGCTCTTTGTGCTGTCAGTATTTATGTGCTGTGTCTTCAACGAGTGCTATTTTAATTATATGTGGATTTTATGGGAACGTACCTCGTCTACCTACCCTCTTTTTTTTATATTTTAACTCTAATTGATTCACCCCCACTTATGTGTAAACTTCGTTCTTTATCCTCATTTTATGTATGTACCATTCTCCTGTGATATTTTTTGTAGTGTCTTGGCTGAAGAGCGGCAAATTGAGCCACTGCCCAAAAGGGCATAAAATAAAGAAATAAAGAAATAACAATAAAGGAAAAAAACCAACAGTTTCCATCCAGGAGGTTGGTTACTCTCAGTATTTATTCGCCAACTGAAAGCTCTCAGTGGCCATACTCTGCATCATCTTTCTTGCTGACTCTGCTGCCACCAATGCCGCTGCCTTGTCTGCCGCCCATCAGTCACCACTTCGTGGTCTGTTACTGGCTGCCCATCATCACTGTCTCCATTGCCCTCGCTGTCGCCATGGCCATCACCTTCATCATCGCTGTCGCCATCTCCACACTCATCATTTTCGTTTCCTACCTCAACGAAACCCATTGCCGGTAGTTTCATCTCTTTTTAAACAAGAACACCCCAACTACCACCATTACCTACACCTCTCATTCTGCTGCCCCCACCATCACTTCATGGAGTTCCTCCTCCAGGCCCCCTCCTTATGCTCACCCTCTCCTCATTTCTGTTTCCCCCCCCCCTTCAATCTTCTCCTCCATATTGTATCCCCACATATATCAATCCACACCTGCTCCCACTCCCGCCTCTGCCAACCATCCTTAAGAGTTTGCCCCCTCCCTAGTTGCCCTACAACCTCAGCCCCTACTTCATCTGCCTCGGTCGTATCTTGCTGGGCTACAGAAGCCACCTCAGACAACTCAATCATACCACCTCATGTTGACACTTCTGCACCCTAAGAAGGGCCTGCCTCATGTCACCTTCCACTCCAATCCACTCCTCACTCTTCCTCTCTGACCACCTTCACCAAAAAAAAACCCTAAACGACTTAGTGTCGACCCTGCTCCTGCCCTCTTCAAAAAATACTGCCACCCACCCCCATTCCTTCTGATCTGCCATACATACCACCCCTATTCCCACATTTCAACCTCTGCCATGCACACCTTTGTCCTCTCCTGCCCCAATCCCAAGTTCCTTGATGCCCATACCCTCCTTAGAAATCTGTAAATACTTCCCCAATGCCCCCATTTCTGACCTCAGTCCCCACAATGACTGCCCTTATCAAATCCCCCAATCCCTCCACACTAATGTGCTCAAAAAGATCTCCTGTATCATCTTTGAACCCAAGTCACCCTTCCACACTTCCTTACTTTGTCCTCTCCCCACAAGCCCCAACGCCATCGCCATCTGCCAACCCTCACCACTGTGATCATGAACACCAACTCCATGATCATGGAGGCAGGTGTTGGTGGAACCGAACGCCCACCCTGCTCTCAAAATCCATTACATCTGCCACATCTACAATGGCTCTGGACACACCTTCCTCATGGAATCCCCTTCCTCCACCCACCTACTCTTACAGGGAACCCTTATTTATAACTGCCACCACCCTGTTGACCCTTCCTGTTCCCCACCTGAGTCCTACCTGTGCCAAAAGTGCCCTGTTTATACCAATCACCATACCTCCACCTGTAAAATTCCTCTCGCCTGCCCACAGTGCAAAGCCTCTCATTTCCTCAAACAGTCTCCCAACATTGTCTCCCACCTTACATGTTATGAGACCCACCTGAACTATGCCTCTAAATCTAAGGCAAAACCCCCTCCCACCAAGCCAGAGCTCAACATTCCCATTTGTTCCATTGATCAGTCCCTCATTCTCAACAAATCCCACCCCCTGCTCCCCACAACCGAAGCCATGAACTGGTTACTTACAGTCATACTTCAAAACATCCACCCCTTTCAATGCCAGCACACCCTCCAATGCCACCCCTTTCGTTTATCACCTGAACACCTACACCACCTACTCCCACAACCAAGCTCTCTTCATCTTTACTCACCTCGACACTCTGTCTAAGCCTCCCTCGACCCCCTCTTTCAACTTCCATTTTCTCCATCCTGACGTGATGTCAGTGTCACCTCATTTATTAAAACTTCCGCTCCTTCCTTGTCAGCAAGCCTCTATTCATCCATACCCTGTCCCAGTCACAGATTGACACCTTCATCCTTAATGATATCTTCCTCCAGCCTCACCACATTGTCCACACCTCTTCCTATGTCCTTCACCATACCAATAATCCTGGCCCATTAGTGCAAGGTAGGTTCAATATTGGCCACATTAAGCATATCCCTGTCTAATCACAACTCCTACTCAATCACCTTGCCAAATATCTCATCCTCGCCATCTTTTTCCGTACCCTCACTGTCACATGTGCCACCAATTATGTCCATCCTGCTGCTCCCATCTCCTATGTATTCCTCTCCCATATTGTCCACACCTTCTCCACCTGCATGATTGCTGCTATCCTCTGATGGTGGTATCAGTTCCTTTACACCCTCCAAGGTGACCCTGTCCTTCTCCCCCCCAAAAGCAACACCACCCCTTTGTTGTCCTCTCTTCCCCCAACCTTCTTGGGCATATCATCGCGAAAGTACCAGATCCCATTGGCAGTGACCACCTTCCAGTCCTTCTCACCACTTCTTTTTGCTCCTAGCCCTCCCACGGCCCTACCCCTCTTTTCCACTTTCGCCCTTCCCAATATCATTCACAACTACTGGCACACCAGCTGGATGCCTTCCAGGAATCCATTGACATCTAGGTCAGACGCCACCATCTCCCCTTCCACCATCCTGATGACATCATTCACACCTCATCCTTCCTCCAGAAGGCCATCTCTGATGCTGTGGGGGCCCACATTCCCAACATTCTGCCCCAACCATCCTGCCCTTCCTCCACTGGCCATACTCCTTCTCCATGAATCCCAATGGCTCTACCACTCCTCCTCCACACTCATGACCGGGACACACTCCGCCCCCATTGGCAATTACAAAGACAGGTTCAAAACCTTCTGACAGCAAAGAAATGCTGAGACTAGCGCCATACATGAAGCGACTCAATGCTGCCCTCCCTTTCAACTCCTCCAAGTACTGGTCGATCTTCCAACACCTTAGTGGTAGCCATCCTGCTCCACTTTACCCTCTCTTCCATGACAACTGCCCCTTCCCCGACAACCTGAGAAAGGCTAACCATTTTGCTTCCCCCCTCTCTGTAGTCTTCTCCATACCCAATGACCCTCACATTTGATTATTCCCTCTTCCCCAAAGTCCTTGAGTGCTCTGATACCACTGTGCTGCCACTTGCTCCAAGCTTCCAGAGTTTTGACCATGTACCATCCTCAGAACTGATCACTCCTATCACAGCACACAATATTAAACTCATCCTCTACTCCAAACACAACACTGCCCCTTGTCATGATCACTCACCTACTGCCATCTCAAGGAATGCTCTCTCGCCTTCCTTGATGCCCTTCCCACCCGCTACAACACCATCCTCTCCATTAGCTTTTACCCTGACCTGTGGAAGACCTCTTGCAGCCTGTTGTTCCTTAAAGCCAACAAACCCCCTTCTGAAACCTCATCCTATCACGCGATATGCCTCACCACTATGATCAGTAAAGTCTTCAAGTCCATCCTCTCCCACCATATCCATCACCAATGCAACACCACTTCCTTCCTCTTACCCAGTGCAGTTTCTGGCCTCCCTTTTCCACTGACGACCAGCCCCTCAATCTTACTGATCTCCTCCCCCCCCCCCCCAACTTAACTCCTGTCGCTCTGCTATTTTTGTTTCCCTCAAACTCCAGAATTCCTATTATGCGTATGTCATCCTGGTCTCCTTTTCAAGCTCTATTCATAAGCCCTTCCTATCAACTTTATCCGCCTCATTGTCTCCTTTCTCTCCCTCTGTCCTTCCCATGTCATCATCCATAATACCAATTCCCGTATCTTCTACTCTACCACTTGTGTACCCATCCTTACTCTTCTTCTTATCTCCTGTGCACCACTGATATGCCCAAACAACCCCCACCCATCCGTCTCCTTCAATATGCTGATGACACTGCTCTGCTTGTTCTCTGTCCTACCCATCGGCAGTCAAGCACTCCCTCCAAACCCACCTAGACCAGTACATCACATGGTGTAATCAGTGGCTGTTTCAGATCAATCCTTCAAAAACCCAGGCAATCATAACAGGACATACCTCCCCCTCCTTCTGGCTCCGTGGTTTCTACCTCACCATCTATGACTGTCCCATCCAACTTACTCCCACCTTGAAATATCTTGGCCTTACCCTTGACTATCACCTCACTTGGACTCACAATATCCTTATCATCCAATATAAAGCCCACAATAGACTCCACCGCCTGAAACTCATGTCATGGAAATTGCATCCTTCCATCATCCTCCATACCTACAAATCTTTGATCTGTCCCATGCTCTGCTATGCCAATGCCACCTGATCTCTGCCCTCATAAATTCTATAAAGCCCTCCAAATCCTTGAACGCCATGTGCTCACTTTCAGTATCCATCTCCCATCCCCCATGAAGATCTTCTATGACTTCATCCCTTAGCCACATCTCCTTGAACACATCTGTATCCTCGATACCTACTACTGCCTTGATACCCCTCACCCTCTGGTGTCTTCTTTCCTCTCCACTCCCTGCATGCTGCAGTGTCTCTACTGATGTGTCCCACCCTCTCTGCATCTCCACACATTCTATATCCTCTACTGAAGAAACTTTCAGTGTCTCCCCATCCCGGATGATTTGCTTCAATCAATATTTATCATTCCTTCCAACTCTGACCCTCCTCTTCCTCTAGAGCTCCCTTTCATTTCTCTCCACCTCTGCTGTTCCCCTCTCCCAAAACCCTGTCCTTCTCGCTTCTCCTTTCCCATCCCTGTACTCCTTCCTGAGTTGCTCCCTTCCCCACCCTCCACATCTCATGTCCCTTGGTGTGCTACTGGCACTGCCTCCCTTCCGCCCCTTCAAGCTTCCTGTCCTCTACCAGGCCCCCTTCTCTCCCTCCTCTTTCCCTTCTCTTTGGCGTCCTCTCCCTTGCCACATCCTTTTAACTTTAATCCAGTTTTGGTGCTCACCATGTGTGTTGTACAAGTGTCGTCATCCCATGTGGCTTTCACACTCTGAAAGTAATTTTATTTGTGCTCTCTGTGCCACCAGCGTTAATGTCCTGTGTTCTTGCCGGGTGTCATTTTATCTATATGTGTATTTTATATAAACGTACCTTGACAAACTACTACTTTTTTATCTTTAACTCCCACTGTTTCCCGTTCTCTTGTGTGAGCTGCATCTTTTAACCCCAGTATTTTATGTATTTAATGTTTCTCCTGTGATATTTCATAGAGTCTCTTGGCTGAATAATGGCAAACTGTGCCGCTGTCAGTCCACCCCTGCCCACACGGGGTAGAGGTATGAAATAACAATACAGAAAAAAACTAGCAGTCTCCAGTGGTAGACACTCATCTGAAGATGACTGGACGGTCGCCAGCCGAAATATTGTGGCAAGAAGTCAACATGATCCGGCTTCAATCCCGAAACCTCATAGAATAATTATTTGTCTGTTTTTGGAAGGGACACTTATTTCCAGAAGTAGTACTGATTTCTTAAGAAATTGTGGAAGTAAATGCTTTTCATGTTAGTGCCCTGATTAAGGCAATAATTTCGTGAGTGTCATACAATTTATAGGTTTTAACCTTTCTGGTGATATGTTGTGCCATAATTAGAAGATTATTTGTCTTGGTTCTTGTTCGTTTTATGAAACAATACTGTGTGGCTTCAAATTTTTTCCTTGTTGTCTAGTCTGGATTAGTTAACAATTTTAGTTAGCCCTTTCTGTTTTCTTATCAGTCAGTTGCTCTTGTTAATTGCTGGCATTTGTTATTTATGTACTAAAGACACATGTGTATTTTTATCAGATGGTGAATGTTGTTAGAGAGAAAACCCCTGAGGTCCACTCCTTCCATTTGTGTCTTTTCCCGGAAGTCCTAAGGGCAGCTAGGCCCATATCACCTATTGTAAGGTTCTCATATGTTTTTCAGCTACTGTAAAAAACTCAACTTCATTGTACTGGGGCAAAGATAAATAAGTGCATGGCATGAGTAGTGAATAAGATACTTAACTCCGTCTTTAGTTTTATCTGTGGTTGAGTTAATCAGTCAGTTGTGTAGTGCTCAGGCATTCTTATTCGAAGCTTAGTAGCGATCAGATGAGTTTTTAGAGAGTTAGACCTGTTTTCTGTGCATCTAGGAGAACCTATCTGGAATACTTTATTGTGGAGATGAAAATTCATTGATAATACTTTCTTATTCTTTATACTGATGGAGAAGATTTTGGAGGAATTTGAAGTTAACAAAGTCATGTGGAAGAATAAAGTGTTTGTTTAAATGGGTCAAATGGCTCTGAGCACTATGGGACTTAACTTCTGAGGTCATCAGTCCCCTAGAACTTAGAACTACTTAAACCTAACTAACCTAAAGAAATCACACACATCCATGCCCGAGGCAGGATTCGAACCTGCGACCATAGCAGTCGCGTGGTTACAGACTGTAGAGCCCAGAACCACTCGGCCACCCAGGCCGGCGAAGTGTTCGTGACAACTGTTGATTTAAGGAAACCTTTGTCCTTCAGATAACTGATTACATTCACGATTAGTATCAATTTCATCTCTTTGTTTTTCATTGAATGTCAAACAACTCAGTTGGTTGAAATGTACGAATTTCTTTGTAATGAGGGAATTTTGTAATTGTTAGATTCTTCTTAAGTTGTGCAGCCTTTTTGTCAATAATCAGAGGCTGATTTCTCAAAAACGATTTTCGTTAAAGTAAAACCCACCTTCATGATTCATAGTAAAGTTTTAAATATTTGTCGTTCTACAGAACTAAGCTCCTCCTTGCAAAAAAAAAATAGCATCTGAAAAGTACATATAAAGTTTACCCAATAAATGCCAGGCAGCATGGCAAATTATAAATCAAGATCTCACTCCCAAACACACTCAAGTGCCTTTGATGGATCCTGAGGTACTAAATAACTTTTTTATTAATTCAGTTAAGGAAGTAACAAAAAATATTAAAGAAACAAGTTCTTCCACAACGCAACTGCTGGCTACCCCTCTATCCAATGAACATGTATTTCACTGGAATCGTATCACACCCACTGACATTTTAAAAGTTGTTGCCAAATTTTCAAATTCAAAAAGTATGGATTGCTACTGGTTGCCCAATTACATTATTTTAAAAAGAAACAATAAACTTAATATGCTCACCATTTGTCAGTATTTTCAATGAATGCTTAGAATTTGGAGTTTTTCCTAATACACTCAAGATATCTAAAGTCATCTCAGTTTATAAAAAGGGGAATAAAAAACTGCCTGAAAACTACTGACCAATTTGAATTGTGCCTATATTGTCAAAAATATATGAGGCACTAATGCAGAACCAGCTAAATACCTACTTTGAAGATCATGGCTTACATTGTAACTTTCAGTTTGGATTTCGCAAGGAAAAAAAACCAATTGCTACGGTTTTAGAAATCACTCATCGAACATTATCTGCTATTGAAAACAAAAACAAAGTATCGCTCGTATTATGCAAGGCATTTGATTGCATTCCTGTTGACATCCTACTAAAGAAACTATGTGTTGCAAGAGAACACTTTAGCCATCATTACTTCTTACTTAAACAACAGGAAACAACTCGTTTCAGTCAGGAATATGCATTCTTCCTTGTTCGAGATAAACACAGGTGTTCCCTAAGGATCTATCTTCGGACCCTTCTTTTACATTGTTGCAATCAATGACCTGCCTTAGAACATACCACATCCTGTCATATGTTATGCAGATGATACTGCACTGTTTACCTCTCATCAGAACATCTCTGAACTCGATCACATAACAAAAGAATCAATTGACATAGATTTGGAGTGTAATTTAATGTAATCCCAATAAAACACAACAGCTCATACTAGGCATGACAAAGGTTATAGAAACTAAATCAGTAAAACTTCTAGGTATTCACATTGACTCCAATCTTAATTGGCAAGAACATATCAACCATGCCTACAACAAGATATCTCGGATATCATACCTCTGTTTGAAACAAAGAGAATTTGTAAGCATGGATTACCTTTCGATGACATACTTCGGACTTTTTCAATCGCATATATCATATGGCCTTATTATATGGGGACATTCTCCCCATGTCGATAACATTTTGAAAATACAAGAGAAAGTTTTGTGTTTAATTTGTAAGAACAGTCATTTGGAACATTGTTTTCAAATGAAAATCAGGATGGCTGGACATGGATTTGAACTGCCGTCCTCCAGAATGCGAGTCCAGTGTGATAACGACTGCGCTACATCGCTAGGTGGCTGTTTTTCCCACTGTTTGTTTTTATGTGATCATTCCGCTTAAGGTCGCTCCGAATGGTTACTGCCAGATATTTTACATAGTTACCTATTCCAGCAATTTGTCATCAACTGTGTAATTCCACAGTAGTGGATTGTTCTCCCATGTATACGCAATATGTTACAATTAGTTAAGTTCATTGTCAAATGCTAGTCCCTACACCATTCATCAATCCTCTGCATCTCTTCCTACATGTTGCTGCTACCTCCCTACAGACTACTGCATCATCTGCAAACAGCTTCATGGAGCTTCCGACGTTTTCTGTTAGATTGTTTATATAAATTGTAAATAGCAGCGGTCCTGTCACACTCTCATAGGGTACTCCTCAAATTGATTTTACATTTGTCGATTTATTTTGTTTCGTTAAGAATGACGTGTTGTGATCTACCTGCAAACAAGTGTAGAATCCATCACAAACCTATCTGATACTCGGTAAGCTCGTATTTCATTTCAGTATACGACATTGCAGAACTATATTAAATGCCTTCCTGATGTCCAGGTACACGGCAACAACATGGTTCCCGATGTTCACTGCGCTGCGAAGCTCACGGAGGAAAGCTGTGAGCTGACTTTCTCAAGATCTCTATTTGCGGAATCCGTGTCGACTTCTGTAGAGGAGATTTTCATTACTCAAAAACGTCATAATGCGTGAGCATAAAACATATTCCACAATTCTACAACAAACTTACGTCACCGATATAAGCCTGTCTTACGTCCATCTGTCCTACGTCCCTTTCTGGAAATGGAAATGACCTGTGCTTATTTCCAGTCGCTAGGTACCCTTCGTTCCTCCAGCGATCTACGATAAAATGCTGTTAGAAGGGGAACAAAATTTTTGCATATCTATTGTAGTTGTCGTTCCATTCCGCATTCGCTTATCACATTGTCTGCCATTCTGTCGTTCGTGTTATGGCTGAAAGGGGAACACTATTTACCATGATATGCCATAAGAAGTGGCCGATTCCATTATTTCAGCCTCCTCTCAGTCATCTTCCGTTTCGGTGTCAGTACAGTGACTAAGTGACTGAACAGATTATTTGATCCACTTATTGATTTTACATAAGACCAAAACTTCTTGAATCAATCAGGGTACAAACTCCGTGCAATACTTCTCTTGTATTATTCTGACAGGATACGTCAGCAGGTACCATATTTATTCCCAAGCTATTGTGATGGTCTTAGATGGTCAATTGCAGAATTAGACCTCTCACGTTGTGAACATTTCCTCGTGTGATGCCATTTGACAGCCGACCAAAAGTGTCGTTGTCATCAGTTGATGTTCGCCCGTCTTTGAAATGCTTGTATCGCTCGTAAGTCTGACCCAAAGCGTTGTGTCAAAACCTCACTTCAACAATTGGTGCACTTCTGCAGAATTTTGCCACTTTTAAAGCGAGACATTGTACAGACAGGCTGCTCTATCAGGTCAGTCATTGCAAAAACCGCCGACTCGCCGAAACACGACAATAGAAATATTCTCATCAACAACTAATCAAGCTGTTCGGCTCGTAGCCTCTTGCCTCACCGATTCAAGAAGATATTTTTTATCTTGCTACCATCTCATGAGGACATGGCTGGCAACAGTAGGTCAAGTCCCTTCTCAGCCAGGTTCAAGAAGAATGTATTGGGAGACACCTAGCGATATGCCCGTGTTCTCGTCACCATTTGCGCGCAAAACTGAAATTTAAGGAAATGTTGGATACCACTTCGCAGATGGAAGACTGAACGCAAAATCATTTCTCTTCAGTTGAACAGACAATTTTGTTCTTTATTGTTCTTTTACCCTGGTGTGCAAAACTTAGACGAAAATAATTCTAACTTGATGTGTTACTGTTACTGGACTCCTCGCCTTCCTTTTTGCCCCCTTCTCTCTCCCACGTCTCCCACTTCCGTCCCCGTCCCCAGGCTTCCAACCACTCCTCTCTCCCTTCCCCCTACTCTCCCTTCTTTCTCCCACTGGCTCCAGCCCTCTCCTTCCTGCTCTCCTACCTCTGCCTTCCACCTGGAGGTAGCGCCCCCCCTCCCCCCTTCATCAGTGTGTTTGTGAGTGCTTCGCTGATGATCGTCACCAGTGTTTTTGTGCGTCAGTGTTTCTCCGCTGTGTGCTACAGTGTTTTCATCGATGTTATCCTACATTCACAACTCCAACTGAATATCTTCATCTATTCTACTGGTGACACCCTTTGTGTACTGTGCCTTCCGTCATATGACTTCTAATATATCGTGTAATGTTCATCCTGTTTTACCATGCTTTTTATGTTTCTATGTCTATATGTTGTATCTATTGGCCAAAGAGTGGCTTATGTGGGCCGCTGCTGGCAGGCACTATCTGGGGCATGAAATAACAATAAAGGAAAAAAAAAACAGTATAGTACAGACGGTTCTTTCTTTCTTTGTCTGAGACTTCTCCCGCAGTTATGCAGGGTCGACTATCGTTAATCGGATGTGGCATGGTAAGTTTAAGGGGTGACGGGATGCCCTTCCTGCCACCACCCCATAACCCCCCCCCAGGAAATAATTAGTGTACTCCAGCTGTCTGTGTCTATTGTAAGCCATGGAATAGAGCAAATGTGTTGCAAATGTCTGTGAGTCGTGTAACTGAGGCGGAACGTGGGGACCGCACGGTATTCACCTAGGGCGATGTGGAAAACTGCCTAAAATCCACATCCAGGCTGGCCAGCACACCGGCCCTACGTCGTTAATCCGCCAGGCGGATTCAATCCGCGGCTGGCGCGCCTACCCGAGTCCAGCAAGCAGCGCGTTAGCGCTCTTGGCTACCTTGGTGGGTAGTATAGTACAGACGGTAACTGAAAGAAATACGCAATGTGACGAACAGGAATGACACTTTTCTTCAAAGATAGTAATTACACTGCAGTCACCACGATTTATGATGGTACCCTCGACATTATAAAAGGAGGAACACAGTTTTCAACAGGGTGTGTGGTCACCACAGACAGCAGGACACGCTCTGCAACATGTTCCCACGCCTGCAATAATGTTGGTAATAGGCTCTTGTGGTAAATCAGTCCCTTACTCCACTAACGCGGTTGTTAACTGCTGGATGGTAGTTAGTGCATATGGATGTGCTGCAGTACAACCTCCCCAACGCTTCACACATGTACTCGATGGCATGGCAAGTCAGGGAATGGGCAGGCCAGTCCATCGGCCAAATATGCTCTCGTACCAACAGCTCCTCCACACACGCTGCTCTAAGCGGTCGCAATTGTAATCCATAAAAATGAAGTCAGGGCCGAATGCATCCCTGAAAAGACGCGCATGAGGAAGGAGTACAATGTCACAATTACGTTGACATGTGAGTATAACTTGTTCAAATATTCGGAAGTCAGTACCCCATGTAACATAAAATACACTCCTGGAAATTGAAATAAGAACACCGTGAATTCATTGTCCCAGGAAGGGGAAACTTTATTGACACATTCCTGGGGTCAGATACATCACATGATCACACTTACAGAACCACAGGCACATAGACACAGGCAACAGAGCATGCACAATGTCAGCACTAGTACAGTGTATATCCACCTTTCGCAGCAATGCAGGCTGCTATTCTCCCATGGAGACGATCGTAGAGATGCTGTGGAACTGCTTGCCATGCCATTTCCACCTGGCGCCTCAGTTGGACCAGCGTTCGTGCTGGACGTGCAGACCGCGTGAGACGACGCTTCATCCAGTCCCAAACATGCTCAATGGAGGACAGATCCGGAGATCTTGCTGGCCAGGGTAGTTGACTTACACCTTCTAGAGCACGTTGGGTGGCACGGGATACATGCGGACGTGCATTGTCCTGTTGGAACAGCAAGTTCCCTTGCCGGTCTAGGAATGGTAGAACGATGGGTTCATGACGGTTTGGATGTACCGTGCACTATTCAGTGTCCCCTCGACGATCACCAGTGGTGTACGGCCAGTGTAGGAGATCGCTCCCCACACCATGATGCCGGGTGTTGGCCCTGTGTGCCTCGGTCGTATGCAGTCCTGATTGTGGCGCTCACCTGCACGGCGCCAAACACGCATACGACCATCATTGGCACCAAGGCAGAAGCGACTCTCATCGCTGAAGACGACACGTCTCCATTCGTCCCTCCATTCATGCCTATCGCGACACCACTGGAGGCGGGCTGCACGATGTTGGGGCGTGAGCGGAAGACGGCCTAACGGTGTGCGGGACCGTAGCCCAGCTTCATGGAGACGGTTGCGAATGGTCCTCGCCGATACCCCAGGAGCAACAGTGTCCCTAATTTGCTGGGAAGTGGCGGTGCGGTTCCCTACGGCACTGCGTAGGATCCTACGGTCTTGGCGTGCATCCGTGCGTCGCTGCGGTCCGGTCCCAGGTCGACGGGCACGTGCACCTTCCGCCGACCACTGGCGACAACATCGATGTACTGTGGAGACCCCACGCCCCACGTGGTGAGCAATTCGGCGGTACGTCCACCCGGCCTCCCGCATGCCCACTATACGCCCTCGCTCAAAGTCCGTCAACTGCACATACGGTTCACGTCCACGCTGTCGCGGCATGCTACCAGTGTTAAAGACTGCGATGGAGCTCCGTATGCCACGGCAAACTGGCTGACACTGACGGCGGCGGTGCACAAATGCTGCGCAGCTAGCGCCATTCGACGGCCAACACCGCGGTTCCTGGTGTGTCCGCTGTGCCGTGCGTGTGATCATTGCTTGTACAGCCCTCTCGCAGTGTCCGGAGCAAGTATGGTGGGTCTGACACACCGGTGTCAATGTGTTCTTTTTTCCATTTCCAGGAGTGTACATACATATAACGCACCACAACACCTGGATCACCAAAACGATCATGTTCGACAATGTTCCTGGGTGCATCACGCGTCTCCACCTCGCCATATGAGGATACGTCTATAATCACTACCTATGCCCAGAATCAGTACTCACACTATTCACGCTGCATCTGCTCTCACCTGAGGAGAACAGGTGACCCCACTCCTTGTTGGTCCACGCACTAATGAGACCACCCCTACGCAGTCTTGTGGAGTTCGAGATTGCACCCCATTCAGTCCTGTTAACTTTGGTTGTAACTGCGCCTGCTGCCTGTTCCACAATATACCAGACGTCTGCTTATGTAGTTGACCATGGTCGATCACCTCCTCTCCTTCGTGCAGTAGTGCCTATCGTTCAGAATTTTTTCCATGCACGTGAAAGAATGCTGTGAACAATACCAAACTCCTGGACTACACCTGTCACACTTTGTCCTTCTTCCAGTTTCCAAATAATTCTTCCCCTTGCGAAGTCATCCAAATGTTGTTTCGAGCCATGTCATAATGAAGACACACATTTGTCATTTCCTTCAACTGCCTCGTCTTGCCGGGTCTGGCGCTATAGTTGTCCAGGTTTATGTGCACGACTGCAGGACTCTGACAACATGCTCACTCACTTTCATTCATTTACACCGTGCAGTTAATATGTTATGGTACTTTATCTATCTTGCACTTGAGTTTTGCTGCCCAGTGAATTTATGACAGTTTTCCGAGCAGTGTGATAGGTAATATTTTCCACAGAATGACAGCAACCGTTTGGATTTCTGAATGGTTGACTCTTACAGACATTTCATCATTGACACTCTTTCCCGCTAGGGCGTTCCAGACAGCTTAAAAAACAACATTTTAGGATCTCACATTTTAGTTACATTCTCTGAGCGACTGAAGTACGCTTCGGTAAATGAACATGTATTACTGTAGAGAACTCGTAGATGATCTATGTCATTTGCATGCACCAGTACATTATTATCCTAAACTTACACGATGAAGTTTTTATTGATACATAAATATACAACAAATTTACACCTGTTGAAATAAAATATAAATTGTGCTAATGTTTACCGATGTATAAGGCCTAAACTCTAAAAGTACAGTATCGGGTACACATATGTTTCCATTTATACCATTTTCTTTGCCTCAGTTTAAAATTCATCTAATTCATAACCACTGAGTGCTAACACAGTTTTAATATGTTTCTTTTGATTTGTATATTCTGTTGTTGACAGTTTTTGTTTCGTTTTCCTGTTCTGTTCAGATTAAGTAGCACAAACGTGTATACAAGACTATTCCCAGTGTTCGTTTCTTCTCGAATATTTTCTAAATTATAATTAACACAGATTTCTGATTTATATATATATTTTTATATATATATATATATATATATATATATATATATATATATATATATATATAGAGAGAGAGAGAGAGAGAGAGAGAGAGAGAGAGAGAGAGAGAGAGAGAGAGAGAGAGAGAGAGAGCGAGAGAGAGAGAGAGAGAAAGAGAGAGAGAGAGAGAGAGAATCTCTAATATAATCCACTGAACAACACGAAGATGAGAGTGTCAGCTCTCGAAACGCATGGTGAAAGAAAGTGAAAGTGACCGACACAAATAATTTGTTTCAATTAATGTTCTTTAGATTTGTTGGATTGAAAACTGCATGAATGTTGTGCTTGGTGCTTACGTTCAACGGACAGAGCGTTCCTGTGTGCCATAGTGTTGGTACCTAGTGTACCTCCACCCCTTGATGTGCATCACACACTAAATAATAAATAACTATGCCAAGAAACTTTTAGAAGTCTTCTGAAGCAGTATCTACACTGATCTCTGGGTACCATGTTGCACATTGGAGCACACTGTTTCTTGTTTTCTTTTTCTATAGTATCAAACATTGCATGCTCTCTATTGGTAACCCCACATAATGGTGCCATATGCTACATTAGTTTGTATCAAAGTACAATAAACTGTTTTGAGCACAGGAATACGTTCACAAAGGCTCTGAGCCAATATAGCATCACTAATTTTATGTATCACTTTCTCAATATGATTTCCACAATACAGTTTGGGATAACGGTTATTTCCAAGGAAACTAACACCACATGTCTGTTTCTATAAGCGTGTTATGATCCCACATAATATTTATATCCACTTTTTTGCCTTGTGTAGTGCTAAGCAAGTTTGTATTCCACCTCACTTGAACTTTACTAGTAGTCTGACATGCTTCATATTTCGACACCTCTCCTGTTTCCAGCCGAATGCAGTATGCAGTCAGAAATACAGTAGGCAGGTTTGCAAGTGGGTGGCCCTGTTATTGTACTATTATCAATAATACCGCATTTCTTCAGAAATGCACAAAGTAGGATGTGGCTCGCAGTAGCATCAGCCGCAGGCAAGCACGGGCTTTATGCCGTACAAATTATAACACAACCGTCCCAACGCTGTGAGGCATGCCAGCCTGGCAAAGTGTGGAAACAGCTGACACAGCAGTACCTAGGCGAAAGAGCTTTGTTGAAATGCTTAGTATAAGTGCCGCAAAACGTAGCAAATCCCAAGCAAGTGCAACTCGGGAGCATGTAAATATCAAGCCTTCTTTTACTAAATCCAATCTGTTGGCATTGCAGCACTATTACCTCGGGGCTGTGATGTTTGACCTCCATCTGCAATTCTGTTTATGGACCACATTTCGATTGTGTGTCAGGGCAACCCACCTGAAATCAAGAGACCTGGAGCCATCAACATATTGAGCCAGCACCGACTCTGAGAAGCACCTTGCCAGCCATAAGGGTGAGGCAGTAAGTTCCTGCGTTTAAGTAAGCTGCCCGCCACCTGCCAGACAGTGTAGGGTGCGAAAGTCGTGCCCCAAAACACCCGGCTGCAGCTAGTCGAGACGCCCCAGACCCAGAATCGTCGATGACAGATGCAGTTGCGTCAAGAGGCACTCCCCGGCCGACGCTTTGCTCTGTCAGCATTGTCGGGCGACAGCACACAGGAGGGCCCTGTACGCCTCAGCCACACTGCCACTTCCTGTACTGCACCACGACAAGCAGCCATAATAAAGTAGTTTGGAATTTCGGGCTGTTTGATAGGCACCAAACAGCATCCCACTACGCCCCAAATCCACTGGCTACTACAACACTTAAAGGCGGGTCCACACTGAGCGCGCCGTGCTGCGCCGCTCTGCTGCACCCCGCGCACAGAGAGGAGTGCGCCGTCCGCGCCCCGCCGCTCCGAGGCGCGCATTGTGTTCCAGTTGGAGCGCGCGCACGGTCTGGAGATGGAGCGAGCCGAAGCCCCGTCTAAACTGAGCGCGCGCAAACGCGCCACTTCCTTTGATGTACCGACAACAGCCGGAAAACTGCGCAGCGCGGCGCGGCGCGGCGCGCTCAGTGTGGACCCGCCTGAAGACTAAGGAAAAGAGTTTCAGATGGCGACTGTATGGAAACCACAGTACATACAAAAAAGTGACACAAATCTATGGATACAACAGCTCTCCACGTTTTGATTTTTAATACGGACCATGGCGCAGTTGCAGAGTGTGCCGTTGTAGACAAATCAGCCTATCCCTATATTTGTATCAAATCAGTTCACACCTGCAGAGAGGCAGCCTAGAAAGCAGATATCCAAAGTGGACTGCTGCCATTGTGCCTTCCAGGGAGATCAGCAGTGACTTCTGTGAATTTCATATACATGTTGTTTTACTCTCATTGATGTATGCCACGACACAAACGGTTGCCCATATTAGACACCTGTAACACAGGTTTAAACTTGGAGAGATACTCTATACTCTGGCACATGTCTATTTTTTATATGTCTTGTAGATTTCTCACAATCATCTTCAGATACCCTGGAGAGATGAGTGCTAATAAGCAGGGGCAACCAGGGCAATGCCCAATAGCCCTGAAGGCAAAGGAATTCCCTGATGCCCAAAAGAAAGAAATAAAACATTAAGGAAAATTAAACAGAAAACGAGAAGTCGGAAAATATTAAATACATGCATCAATATTTGCTTACTAACAGTGCATGAAAGCAACTGTTAAATAGAGGAAATGTTTAAACCAGCTGCAGCAGAGACGCTTGGCAGCGACGAAAACACAAGATTCGGTTACTTAACACTCTGTTTTTGGCATCCACACTGCTAGATTTGTTACCAGCGGGCTTGAACAACATGCAGGTGTTATGGAGATACTTCAGGAACTCAAATGGGAATCCCTGGAGGGAAAATGACGTTCTTTTCAAGGAACAATATTGAGAAAATTTAGACAACCTTTCTTCGAAACAGACTGCAAAAAATTCTACTGCTGCCTAACGGCAATTCGCGTAAGGACGACGAAGATAAGATGTGAGGAATTAGGTCTCATGTAGAGGCACATAGGCAGTTTTTTCCCTCGCTCTATTTGTGAATGGAACAGGAAAGGTAATGATTAGTAATGGTATAGGGTACACACTGTCACAAACTGAACGGTGGCTTGTGAAGTAAGAATATATGACGGTTGAATGGAAAGTAATCCCTCCACCTTCGTTAATTGGGTTTGGATGGGAATATTTTAATAACTCAAACGCAGAAATATTCCTTAGAATGTGATCTTTAATTAACAATATTCATTTTTCCACATAGTCACCTGCCAATTGGATACATTTCTGCCAACGATGAAAAAGTTTTCTGAAGCCGTCATGGAAGAAGTCGACACGCTGTTTCTGTAACCACAGTCTCACAGTTATCTCAGCGTCTTCATCAGAAGAATAATGATGTCCCCACAGAGGCTCTCATTATCAGGAACACATGGAAGTAAGACGGTGCTAAATCTGGACTGTATGGATGACCCTGTACAGTGGTGAGATTCAGTCTCTGAAGTTCTGCTGTGGTGGCATTTGAAGTGTGTGGTTTGGCATTGCATGCCGCAGGACAACATTTCCCTTTTCCTTCAGACCCATGTTAGCCGTCATTTCAGAGTTCACAGCATTGTGATGTAATGCTCTGAATTTACTGTTGTTCCACGATCAAAGAAATCAGTATGGATAACACCATCTGCGTCCCAGAACACTGTGCCCATGATTTTTCCGATTGAGGGCTGCGTCTTGAATTTGTTTTTCTGGGGCGAATCTTTAAACTTACTCGCCCAACGACGCACAGTACTCACGTCAACACAATCACCATAAACTGCTTTCATTCTTTGATGAATCTCCTTTGGGGTGACACCTTCTGCTGTCAAGAATTCAATGACTGCACGTTGCTTAAATCGCATTGACCGACCGTCTGCGCAGGGTTCCATACTTTACATTGTAACTACACAAATGTTCAGTGCTAAGGCTTCTCACCAAATGGAGCTGTAGAGAAGAGGCTACGGAACAAGCCAGTACTTGCCGCATACCAATGCTGCCAACTGTTGAAGAGTTACGAAGGTGGAGGTATTACTTCTCTGTCAACCCTCGTAGATGCAGATACAAGAGAACTTTGTTTAGCGAGGCTGCAACACGTGCCAATAACTTCATTCAGAGAGAGGAATATGTGAACCAACAGTTATACATAGCTGATTTTTCTTTATGAATAGGAGATGCACCAGAGATTAGTCTTTCAGTGGTGGACAGTATCAGCAGTGTTGACAACAAGTGACAATGGTCAAACTCCACTTGGAATTAAAAAACAAGCGACATATTGCCACTGCTCCCAGAGCCATCGCCCGAAAAAGTTTTAAAATTTAAAAAATCTCAGAATATATACAGTTTACAAGATTTCAGTAAATCTTCCTGTGTTTTCCGAAACAATCAATTTGTTACAGATGACAGGCTATCATTCAGAAGGAACTGATATGCTAAAAACCATATAAACTACTAACTGAAGGAAATAAGTAACACTACTGACAATAAAAATGTTTACGCTAAATTTCCCATAGTCCTTGTTAGCGATCAAGCATTTAAAAATAATTCAGACGTGTACTGAAAGGAATAACTGCTGTTGAAAGCACATTTGTGCATGCATGTAGAAATCGAGGGAAAAAACTTGTGATTATTAAAAGCTGTTTGGACCCATTCCCATAATTATTATATTTGATAACATATCTATTTTAAACCAATAACATGAAAGGATCATCAATAAATGAAGCTACTATTCCAATGCACGAAGAACAGTATACATTTTTAAAGAGGCCAGAGATTATTTTGAACACACAAAATTTTTGTCTGGATCCTAATTATTTCACTTTACAGTTTTCCTTATGACATGCTTCAGAATCACGATTATCACATTAATAACGACGCGATGTAAGACTATTGGTTCACCATATCTCGTAAAAATGCACAACGCAGTTGTTTTCCGAAAAGGTCATCAAAGGATTTCAGATAGCATTTAGTAATGAGACAGTAAGAGACGAAGCAATTACTGAAATGGATTCAAATGCATGATTATTCACGGTCTAGTGTGAATTTTTGCGTTTCCTACGACCAATGTAAAATAAATGAAACAGTTCATGATATGCTACAAAATAAATCTAAGAGAACGCAATTTTTGGCGTAATGTTTTCGAAACGGTAATTTATGTCCCATAAATATTATTAACAAATTCCATGGAAAAGCAAAAATAACACCTGATCATCCAAGCGAAATTTTCTTAACTCAATTGAACTATTTCATAATTATGACTCAGTGCTGAAACAATTATATCAGAAACCACACGTCCCTGTAAAATATCCAAGTCCTTTAATTCATAAATAAATTATTGCTTTGGCGTAAGAGAAGTCACTCAGGACATTCAAAGTGAAAAGTTATTTCCTGTACTATCCTATACAACGCAAGACACAAGAAAAATCAATCAGTTTACTACCTTAAAATAATCAAAGATGACTGTAGAAACCTTTATCCTGGTCAAAGAGAAATCCACATTAACATCAAATAAGTGCATCCACAGAACGAAAGGGACTAGATCTGATCAAATTTCAAGGTCATGATTATGATAGAACTTACATTACGAGTGTACAATAATGTGTAAGAAATTATCACCTATTATCTCTTTCGAGCATTGTACAGGTCACAATTATAAACTTTAAAGACACCACAGAGGAAATCAAGAAACAGCCCTGTTTTAGAATAGTCGAAAACAGCTACAAGATTTATAGCCACAACATTTGTGGCATAGGACTTAAAAATTTGTTCCATCAGTATTTCTGCAGTAAAGCTGAGAGCATTAAACAAAACAGTTTTATGTGGGTGGCACGATGCCATCTGTGCACTTAAGGAAAGATTAGCTGGCGCTTACAAGTAAGAAATGCAATTAAGAAACTGTAGACACAGGTATAAAAAATAAAATTGAATACAACAGTTTCGTTACCTTCTTAGTGACTTACTGCGAAATTCTAGAAAAAATCATGACACCATCTAAGGCAATATAATCTTACAGTATGGATGTTGAAGCTGCAGACTGCCTGATAATGTTTTCAACGTGTGTAAGATGTGGCATAAATATACAAACAAAGAAATAAAACAAGTAAAGAATCGTTTTGTCGAAAAGACTGTGATTATATTTGCAGTGACAGTTTCCTGTCCAATGACGACATCATTAATTTGTAAGAAAATAGACGGTTTTGAGGAATGCAGGAAGTTATAGACACATACAGAGCAATACAACCCTTATCCATTCCTACTGGTTGTTACATACATCTTTAAAATGTAGCACTTACGTATGTAATGACATTCCCTGATGATACTTCTCTTCTCTTTCTAACATACGTTATACTGATAAGTAGTTCATTCGAAGTACAGACATCGAAAGTATCTGGTGTACAAAACTTAGCAGATTAAAACATAGGCTATTGGTTTCGACTAACACTGACATAATGACATAAATGCAGCCATCCTGATGTAACTAACTGTAGATGTACTTATTGCAAAAGTCCAGCATTCTTTTTGCAAGCTAAAAATAAATTTTAAAAATTGCTCACTTCATACAATAATTCAAGAAGGTACATCTAGCTGTACTTGTTTCTTCTGTTAACTTTTTGATCATATTTTATGTTACAATTCCTGAACTGCTTACTTTTTTCTGTTGCTGTTCTGCATGAAAAATGATAAATTTTTAATATTTTTATTTTGAGCATGAAAAGGTTACCTTACCAGGTAAATACAGATTTTCATAAAAATTGTTTTTACATAACATTAAAATTTTCATTAGGCAGAATGCAATAATTGTTACACACAGTAATGTGGGAAGGAAAAGCTATTTCAAGAAACGCTAGATCAGACAAAATATTGTTAATATTGTATTTCTCTTTACTAACTTACTAGTTCATACACAGTGTTGCCCAGGTAAGTATTTTTTTCCAATCTTCTATTAGTCCATCTCCTTCTTTCCCCTCTCTCTGTCCATATCCACCTTCCCCCCTCTGTCCATATCACCATCCCCCACCTTCTCTCTGACTGCCCATACCCCCAAACACTATCCATCTCCTCTTGCCACCCTTTCTGTCCATCTCCTCCTTTGCCCTCTCTGCTACTCCTCATCTGTCCTTCTGCTCTTTCCCCCTCTGTCCATATTCTCCTTCCCACTCTAACTCCTCCTCCCACCCTAATTCTATTTCCTCCTCTCCCCTCTCTTCATACATTTCCTCCTCCTCCCTTTCTCTGTTTGTTCCTCCCCTCTGTACCCACCCATCTTCTGCTCTTTCCTTTCTCTTTCCATCTCCTCCTCTTTCTGCCCATCTCCTCCTCCTGCCTCTCAGTGTCCATCTTCTCCTTCGCCATCTCTGTTTATCCATCTCACCCTAGCCCCTTCTCTTTTAGCGTTATCATCACTACCCCAATAGGAGGCTTGTGGTTCTTACCCCCACACTTTTTCTTTGCAGATTGTAACTAATGTGCACCAAATTTGATTGACGTCGTTCCAGAGATTTAGGATTAGCTTTCTATGGTTTTCCCCATGCCCACACATGTCAAAAATATTTCATATATATTTAAAATATTTCACACGTATTTGTACACATATTTCACTTGTATGCCTGGCGAATTTTGCCCTGCAGTTTCATTTTCATGCAAAATGGTTCAAATGGCTCTGAGTACTATGGGACTTAACTTCTGAGGTCATCAGTCCCCTAGAACTTAGAACTACTGAAACCTAACCAAACTAAGGACATCACACACATCCACGCCCGAGGCAGGATTCGAACCTGCGACCGTAGCGGTCACGCGGTTCCAGACTGACGCGCCTAGAACCGCACGGCCACACCGGCCAGCCATTTTCATGCAGTTGTATATTTATGACATCGTACCTCCTGGACTCTGTACTGTGCAATGGTATATTTTTTAAGTACATTCACCGGCATATATGGATATTGATCTGATAAATGTATTGCGAACAGAGTTAGCAGTAAAGAAGTAACAAATTAAAAATTCAGGAATGATGGAGAAGCTTTTCACACTTCCCAGTATTTGATGTCATATTTCCGGAACTATTTGTCATTCAATGATATATTTTTGTAGGTACATTCGGCAAAATATGTGAATACTATCTGCAAAATTTGTTGCGAATAGAGTTGATATCAAAGAAGTAATAAATCTCAACGCCATTCATGATGCAGCAGTTTTTAACGCATCTCTGTATTTCATGTCGTATCTACTGGGCTATGTATCGTACAGTGAGATATTTTTGCAGATACATTCGGCGGTATTTGTGGATACTGTTGTGCGAAATATGTTGCAAATAGAGTTAGTAGCAAAGAAGTAATAAATTTAAACGTTATACAAGGTACGGCAGATTTTCACGCATCTCAGTCTTTATAACGTTTTATCTCCTGAATTATGAGTGGAACAGTGATATAATTTTTCTGACACATTCAATGGTATGTATGAATACTGTCTGTAAAATTTGTCGCGACTACTTTTCTTAGTAAAGAAGTAATAAGTTAAAACATCTTACTTCATGTGGCAGTTTTACTGCATGAACAGCGGAAATGTAGTAAGCGATAAACTCTTTTCGCTTCAGCAATTTGTGGAGTTTCCATCGGAAAAATGTTTCATAAACGTTTGAAATTATGTATGATGTTCATTGCAAGTCACTAAGTGCTCTCATTCTTCAATACTGGACGAGTAAAGTAGGGTATTCACGCGTCATGGAGTGTACTGCTTACTCACCCTTACATCCACACCTTTCATAGGTAGATGGTTCTTACTCCCGCAGACATTCAGACATTCTCTTCAGACAGTAACTGATACTTGTACCAAGTTCGGTTGAAATAGGTCCATACATACATTTTTATAACATATATGTATTAAAGATAAAATACTATTTTTGAAATGTTTTCTTATCGATTTCACTTTTTGACAGAACTGGAGGGGCGACAGCCAAGGACATAACTTAGTGTGTGTGTGGGGGGGGGGGGGTGCAGCTGGCTGAGAGAAACGAATGTGACGACATTTTTGTCAGTAGGGAAAGGGGGAGGAGGCAGGCATGGGAGATGGTGAGGGGCCCCACTTCATGTTCTTCCTCTAGAGCCGCGATGACTGTACCTACGTCTCTGCCGGGAGATATTTACAAATGATCCTGTATATATGTGCAAGTACCTAGACTTTGAACCATTAACTTGAAACTTTTGCAACCCGTTGCTCAAATACGCTACCTGGAAAAAAAAAAAGAATGAAGCACCGAGATGGGGAAGAGGAAGCGAAATGAAACTACGGAGGTTGAGAAGATATGTAATGTTATTTTAGTGATTACAAAATCATGTCATCTTTACAAAGAACTTGGCAGCATGAGCACACCTATCAGTATGGCATTGCGCCCCATCTGGTCCGGATACAAGGACTGATTCGGCTGGGAAGGGTCTCGTAAAGTTGTTGAATCATCTCACGTGGTACCATGGCGCACTACTGTTGCAACTGGTCCTTGATACCCTCGGTACTGACACTGGAAAGGCGTTGACGCTGGGTTGTTCCACACATGCTCATCTGGGGCAGATCTTGCTGGCTGCAGGAGTACCTCAACATCACACAGATAGTTCATAGAAACATGTGTGGACGACCATTGCCGTATCGAAAAATGGCACCACGATATTGCTGCATGAGAGGTAAGACATGAGGATGCAGAATGTCCATGATGTACCATTGTGCCATCAGAGATCCCTCAGAAACTACCAACTATAACACGAAGTCACACTATGACGTCAGGACTAACACCACTGTGCCTTTACACAGCTTCGTTAGAATGGGACTGAAATCCCTGGGCTAGCAGGACAGAGCGGATGATGTTATATTTGTAGAAAGGCGCCAAAATAAGTTACTGTCAGTTGCACTCAACATATAAACTTTATTTGTTAAAACACATAATCATACAAGCAAGAATCAAATCTCTCAAGGTTTTAACGAAAGACCTCCTTTGATTTAATTCAGATCGGGTGAAGGCCACATCGAAAATCCAAGGCACAAGGCCTAAGCAAGGAATTGAGGTACAGGAGTTCTTCTGGAGATTTCACTTCTTTAGAAAAAAATTATCTTCAATATAAATAGGCTGAAAGCCTTAGCTTAAATTTTCCCATAGAATTCGGCTGAAGGCTACACATTAATCAGGAACAGTGTTACGGCTTAAGGACGAGACAAAGATTTTCAATGTTTAATCTGAATAGGTTGAAATCTCGGCTGAAGGCCGCAATTCAACAAAACAATTTAACAAAAAATGGCTCTGAGCACTATGGGACTTAACATCGGAGGTCATCAGTTCCCTAGAACGTAGAACTACTTAAACCTAACTAACCTAAGGACATCACACACATCCATGCCCGAGCCAGGATTCGAACCTGCGACCGTAGCAGTCGAGCGGTTCCAGACTGAAGTGCCTAGAACTGCTCGATCACCCCGGCTGGCACAATTTAACAGCTTAAGGCCTAGGAAAAAGAGCTTTCGATATGAAAAGTCTGGAGGTCTTATCTTAAAATATTTCGTGTAAAACTCGGCTGAAGGCCTCATACTAAAGAACAACAGTCTTATGACTTAAGAGCAAGACAAGGATTTTGAATCTTTAATTTAAGAGAGATTAAAACTCTGCTGAAGGCCACATACCATGCAGATGGGAAAGCTTTGCAATTTTAATAAGCTAAAACCCAGCTGAAGGCCACACAGAGTACTTAAGACTAAAAAGGAAATCACTATGTAAAACACAAGGAGCGGCGCTCAGAAGGTTCCAAGGGTCGGCCTGGCAAGTAATTCTAACGCACGTTTAGGTGAGACAGGCAGCCAGACCGACAAGCTCTCAATCGGAAGGCAACCCAACTAAAAGCCAGCCGACGAACCAACCAACAAGATCAGTTCTGCTCCACCCGACCAGCAAAACGACAATATGGTGTCAATAGCACAACGTTCTGGATCTGGTGCCCAGTTTAGCCAAGTCAGAATAAACGCCCAAAACTACCAACAACACCTCAGCTGTCGAACTACACGCCATGCTGGACAGAATCAACACGACGAGGAAAATACACTGCCGAAAACTACGTCAATACCCAAGGCAAGTAACCGGAACGTCAACGACCACAAGGCAGAAGATACCACTGGCTCACTTCATTAATGAAGGAATGAATTAAATTAAGTTAAACACCACATAGGAAGACGGATGCAATTCTAGACGACTTCAATGAACATACGTTGTTGCTCGCGGGAATCTCCCAGAAAGCGACAACCAGGATCAAACGAAGAGATGTGATAGCAGTTGAGGCTTGATAGTAGATTCAGTGACCACTCAACTTTAGTGTCCAGGATCGGTGGGCGACGAATTTCGTAGCCCTCGCAAGAAGCGCCTCACAACACCAACTGCGCGTGCACGCTGCCAGCGGATCCAGCCCGACTACGAGCCACAGAGACTTCATCTCTGCTCAGCCCCAACCGACCGACTCCCCAACACCCGGAAACGGTCAAAAGATCAAATACACGTCGGCGATGTGATGGCCAACCGAACGACCAACCAACGGTCGTTACCGCTCCAGTCTTCATCAATCGGACGGTACTTGTGTGTCACCAGCAGTCAGCGAGTACTGGCTGTCCGCACCTCACTGGTAGCTCGTGCCCGACGCTCCTGCGTCCCCGACTGCTCCTCCGTTCCCGACTGCACTGCTGGTCCGTTTCCAACTCACTTCCCGACACATGACGACCCAGAGACACTGGCTCGGACCCAACCATGCAGAAGGAACACACCCACTGGCTAACAGACTTCCCTGTATGAGGAAGGAACCGACTCAAGTCCCGCAAGATGACCAATTGAAGGGGCCGAGAAGTGGTCAGAAGACCAAATACACGTCGCCTGAAGAGGCGACCGACCGACTGCCACACACAGCAAACCCGGAATATATATCTGCCACACCAAAGATAGTACAGCAGTACTAGTATCGATACATGCTGCTGCTGCCACTCACCGAGAGAAGACAGCAACATTATGGCGGTAACCGAAGAAGAAATAAGACACCACTGGACTGCAACCAAAGATAAAAAACAAGCCGTGACGTGAGCCAGCCTCGGCTCAGGGACCTCTGTCCATCTCAACGCCATACCAAAAATGACAGTCATTCAGGGTAATGCAGAAACACGATTCATAGCTCAACATAATGCAACGTCATACATTAGTAGTTCATGCTTTCGGACATGACACCACTTCAAATGCAGCCATTCGTGTTGTAGTGCTAATGGTTGCCTACATGTAGGACAATAATACCCTAATTCAGCAGCAGCTAGTCTCCAACAAATTGTGCAGGATGACAAAGATTGTTGCAGAGAGCTCATCACTTGTTCCTACATGGCAGGCACAGATGTGAAGAGATTATGAAGTACATACATTCTCCAGTATGTGGCTGTGGCGACTATGGCACACTAATTCAAATAGTATTTGTTTCCTTCTGTTTGTGGCTTCAGACGCCACCCCTCCCCCCCCCCCCCAAATGACATTATGTTAAGTCATTGCTGTTGGATGTATGACACCATCAGTGCCCTTGACATGTGCAGGTATGACATCACCAATGATCTTAAATGCATGATGTCATCATGTTAAGATTTTCAATCATTAAATATGCTCAGCTGCAGGGATTTTAAAAATTAGAGACATCAATGAAGGGCAAATTTAAACACACACAATAAACATTTGAAAATTGGAGGGGTTCATAAAAATTGCACATTTTTCCAAAGAAATACAGCGTGCACGCACACATACACACACACACACACACACACACACACAAACACAGGTTTACGTCAAATACTATAGCCTCAGCAATAAATTTCATTTCATTTATGCTTCACCCATTTCCATACTTACATACTGTACTGTTGTAACAGTAAATTTCATCTCTCTCTCTCCTTCTCTCTCTCTCCTTCTCTCTCTCTCTCTCTCTCTCTCTCTCTCTCTCTCTCTCTCCCTCTCTCTCTCTCTCTCTCCCTCTCCCTCTCTCTCTCTTTCTCTCTTTTGTTTTCACACTACACAAATGTTTATATCAAACACTGTACTATCTCTTCATCACTTCATCAGTACCAAACAGAGGGAACGGGAAAGAAATAAAGACTGAAACAAGGAAATAGTCCACATAAAAAGTTTATTATAAAAAGATATATTAAAGGAAAGTTGGATCCACAGTTGGATAATTGTGCATACTTACATACAACAAGTAATATTCAGAGTATAACTGTGTAATACTTTTTGCAGTACTTTCACACTATGAAATTCTCTATTATCGGTATAATCAATTAGTTATACTGAAAGAATCACTTTTATGCTACCGTACACAGTGGAAGCAAACAGATTCAATACACATTTTTAATCACCTTTGCAACTTTTTAGAATACCATCAATTGTAAACAGATGATTGTTATTGCATTTTGTGAGTAAGGTGAGAATACTGCAAAAACATCAACTGCTTTTTTTAAGTATAACATTTATTTTAAAACCAAAAAAGGATGACAACACCATGAGTGAATAACCTACACCACTCAATACTCCAAGTGAACCCCATAGCAAATATAATGACATATACCAAGCAACTTTCAAACATTATTCATACATATAGACACCTATATAACAACATTTAAAACACTGATACTTTCACATTCTCTCACAATGTTTTATATATGTATATACCAATATACATATATAACCAACAAGTTCCGTATATACCAATATACATATATAACCAACAAGTTCCCTCCTTGTCTGTAACTTTGTAAATGACAACCCTTTTGTCAAAATATCTGCTGCCTGTCTGTTGGCTAATGTGTAATCCATTTTAACATTCTTCTCTTTAACTAGTTGTCAAATGTAACTACATCTTGTCTCTGTGTGTTTTGCTTATTTATGAAATCGTGATCTGCTAATAAATTTGATAGCATTTTGGTTACTCATTTGAAAAATAGGAGCTGAGGACTCAACAGCTGCAATTTCTTTCAGAAGTTGATCTAACAACACAAGTGATTTGAAAGCTTCACTTACTGCCACATATTCAGCCTCTATTGAAGAAAGAGCAGCATACTATTGTAATATACCTTTTTACTCAATTGGCCCTCTGTAAGTAGGATGGATGCCGGCCGCGGTGGTCTAGCGGTTCTGGCGCTGCAGTCCGGAACCGCAGGACTGCTACGGTCGCAGGTTCGAATCCTGCCTGGGGCATGGGTGTGTGTGATGTCCTTAGGTTAGTTAGGTTTAAGTAGTTCTAAGTTCTAGGGGACTTATGACCTAAGATGTTGAGTCCCATAGTGCTCAGAGCCATTTGAACCATTTTTTTTTGTAAGTAGGATGCCACTTATTGATCCTCTTGTGCTTCTGTCCCACCACGATAAACATAACTATATGCTTCAGGTTTACAGTTTCCATTCTTCTCAAACTTAGTACCATCCATAATCGCTGAGTTACCTGAATATTCCTTTGAACAATCCAGAATATGACTGTTGTTGGTAGGTCTCGAACTCTCAATGCAATATTAGAAGCATATGATAAATCTGGTCTTGTAGCTTGTGTTACATATATCAGACTTCCAGCCATTTTGCGAAACTTTTCACTATTATCAAAAGGAGGTGACTCACTCGATATCAATCCTTATTCAGTGGGTAAAGATTATAGTTTTACGTTCATCATACTGTATTTCTCTAAAATTCTCTTCACTTATGTAAGCTGATTTCTTTGAATACAGCTCTCAAACTTCTTGATTTGTAAGTCCAAGAAGCACTTTTCCATAGTGATCTGGAAACGTTTATCCAGCTGTTCAATAAACTTAATTGTTGCATCAATAGAGCCCATAGCCAATCCATCATCAACATAAAACAGCAGTAGCAGGTTTTCGCCACAGAAAATGCATGGATCTGAACAGCTCTCCCATAAATTACATTCAGTAATAAATTCAACAAGATATTCATACCAGCAATTTAAGGCTTGCTTTAAACCATGCAGACTCTTCAGTAATTTATATATGTATCCTGCAACACTGTCATAGTCCTCATACATGTACATTTCCTCCTTAAAAACAACTTTGACAAACGCTGCTCTTCTATTGTATTGCCTTATACACCAGTCACATTGAATTTCAACACTCAACAGGACTCTCATCATCTCAGATCTTGCAACAGGGCTAAATCTGTCAACATAATCTATTCCAAAACGTTGAGTAAATCATTTTGCCGCCATTCAAGCCTTATATCGAACCACTTTATTATTTGCCCTTAATTTTGTAGCACAGACCCATTAATCTTAAATTACCTTCTTTGTTTCAGTATTGTAAACTAGCTCCGATGTTTCATTTTTTTTCCCAGAGGATTCATCCTGTCCTCCATTGCTTTCTTCCATTCTTCCGAATTTTATGACTCCACTTCATATTTGTGTGCCTCACAAGGATTCATTCTTGGTTAAGGAGCTGAATCATCATAGTAACGTGATGGTTTCTTTTTCAGATTTCGCCGTTCACGTAAATTGTGCTTTCTTTGTCTTTTTTTCTTGCTTCCAAGTTGCTCTGAGCTTGTCCCTTAGTATCACACTAATGATTGCTAACCCTTTCGTCACTTACTGCTGCATCTTTGTTCACACAATCCCATTGACTACCCTCTTTGAAATCAGCATTTTCACATTCATTTTCTGTAGCATTTTTATTTTTATCCGCTATATCAACAACACTTTTAGATTCTTGAGTAAGTAGTTCCTCTAACTACTTGCATTGAATTTTAGGCCTATGCATAGATAGATGCACGTTTTTTAGGAAAATAAGTTCGCTATCCACAAACCATAGCCAACAACATGTCCTTTTGAAGATTTGGCGTTAAACTTCATCTGCTTTTGTGTAGGAATACAAGTATAGCATTCTGTTCTATGTATCACCAAATTATCTAAACGATATTCTTTCTTCAAAAATGTTTCAGTTGGAGCTTTACCATTAATTTTCGTCAGACCAGTTCGATTTACAGTATATATTGCAGCCAGAATAGCCTCATCCAACAGTGCTTTTGTTAGTTTTTCAATCTGCTGTGTTTCGTCAGGCATTGTTTCATCTTTCGAGCTTTTCTAACGAAAACTTATCCTCGAAACGGGCTACAACTGCCGCAAGAAAATATAATGGGATGTTAGAGACGGATTTCAAAGAATATTAATACACAGATATATAAAACGACGCCCAGGTATGTATTTACTCCAACTCTATTAGCCCATCTCCCCCTTCCCCCTGTCATTGTCCATCTCCTCCACCCACTTCTCTGTCCATCTCCTTTTCCCTCTCTCTGACCACCACCTCCATCTGCCACTGTATATCTCCTTCCGTTCGTCTCTCTGTTCATCTGCTACCCCCTTCTCTTTGTCCATCTGCTTCACCCCACTCTTTCCATCCATCTTCTGCTGCCCCTATTGTCCATCTGCCTCTTAGCTCTCCGTCCATCCCCCCCCCCCCCCACTCTCCCCCTTCCTCATACACACTGAAGCTCCTCCTGTGCTTTTATGCCACCCTCCATTTGTCCACCTCTTCTTCTCGCTCTCTCCCTCCTCTCTTTGTACAACTCTAATTCCCTTTCTCTGTTTCTTGCTTCTCTCATTCACTGTGTCAATTTCCTCCTCTCTCACATCTATATCCATGTCCTCCTTCCCCCTCTCTGCCTGTCCATGTCCTTCTCCCCTTCTTTGCCTGCCCATCCATTCCTCTGCCTTCTCTCTCCATGTTAGCGTCCCCTTACCGTAGTATTTCTTACCAGATGGTAACATGTGTACCATATTTGGTTGAAATCGATCCGAGTATTTAGGAGGAGCTTTCTTACTTGCAGCTGTGCCAGAGTACGCACATGTCCCATATATTTCACATTCCTTTAACATATTTATTCATACACATATTTCCCTTGTATCTAATGCGAAATTCATCCTGCAGTTTCGATTTCATACAGATCAATTTCTATGATGTCATGTCTCCTTGACAATGAAACTACAATGGCATAATTCTGTAGGTGCATTCAGTGGTATGTTTTTATACTGCATGTGAAATGTGTTGCCGGTAGAATTAGTAGTAAAAACGTAATAAATTAAAAGTCATGCATGATGCGGTATTTTTTCATTCATCTCAGTGTATATGGAGTAATATCTCCTGATCTACAAGTTGTACCATGATATAATTTTGCAGCTACATTCAGTGACATATGTGGATAATGACCGAAATTTGTCGTGAATAGAGCTACTAGCAGAAAAGTAATAAATTTAAGCGTCATGCGTGAAGCAGCAGTCTTTCACGTATCTCAGTAATTATGACGTCATATCTCCTGAACAATGTGCCCTACAGTTATATGATTTTGCTAGCACATATACAGGGTGAGTCACCTAACATTACCGCTGGATATATTTCGTAAACCACATCAAATACTGACGAATCGATTCCACAGACCGAACGTGAAGAGAGGGGCTAGTGTAATTAGTTACTACAAACCATAAAAAAATGGACGGAAAAATGTTTTTTAACACAAACCTACGTTTTTTTTAAATGGAACCCCGTTAATTTTGTAAGCACATCTGAAAATATAAACAAATACGTAATCAGTGCCGTTTGTTGCATTGTAGAATGTTAATTACATTCGGATATATTGTAACCTAAAGTTGACGCTTGAGTACCACTCCTCCGGTGTTCGATCGCATGTATCGGAGAGCACCGAATTACGTAGGGATCCAAAGGGAACGGTGATGATCCTTAGGTACAGAAGAGACTGGAACAGCACATTACGTCCACATGCTAACACCTTTTTATTGGCCTTTTTCACTGACGCACATGTACATTACCATGAGGGGTGAGGTACACGTACACACGTGGTTTCCGTTTTCAATTACGGAGTGGAATAGAGTGTGTCCCGACATGTCAGGCCAATAGATGTTCAATGTGGCGGCCATCATTTGCTGCACACAACTGCAATCTCTGGCGTAATGAATGTCGTACACGCCGCAGTACATCTGGTGTAATGTCGCCGCAGGCTGCCACAATACGTTGTTTCATATCCTCTGGGGTTGTAGGCACACATTCTTCTTTAACGTACCCCACAGAAAGAAGTCCAAAGGTGTAAGATCAGGAGAACGGGCTGGCCAATTTATGCGTCCTCCACGTCCTATGAAACGCCCGTCGAACATCCTGTCAAGGGTCAGCCTAGTGTTAATTGTGGAATGTGCAGGTGCATCATGCTGATACCACATACGTCGACGCGTTTCCAGTGGGACATTTTCGAGCAACGTTGGCAGATCATTCTGTAGAAACGCGATGTATGTTGCAGCTGTTTGGGCTCCTGCAATGAAGTGAGGACAATGTTTCAAGCGTCAACTTTAGGTTACAATATCTCCGGATGTAATTAACATTTTGCAATGCAACAAACGGCACTGATTACGTATTTGTTTATATGTTGAGATGTGCTAAGAAAACTAACGTGGTTCCACTTAAAAAAAGGTAGGTTTGTGTTAAAAAACATACTTCCGTGCATTTCTGTATAGTTTGTATTAAACAATTACACTAGCCCCTCTCCGCACGTTCGGTCTGTGGAATCAGTTCGTCAGTATTTGATGTGGTTTACGAAATATATCCAGCGGTAAAGGTTAGGTTGGTTGGTTGGTTTGGGGAAGGAGACCAGACAGCGTGGTCATCGGTCTCATCGGATTAGGGAAGGATTGGGAAGGAAGTCGGCCGTGCCCTTTCAGAGGAACCATCCCGGCATTTGCCTGGAGGGATTTAGGGAAATCACGGAAAACCTAAATCAGGATGGCCGGACGCGGGATTGAACCGTCGTCCTCCCGAATGCGAGTCCAGTGTAAAGGGTAGGTGACTCACCCTATATATATATATATATATATATATATATATATATATATATATATATATATATATATAAGTACTATACGCAAAATTTATCGTGAAAAAATTTATAGCAAAGAAATAATAAATTAAAAAGTAATGTGTGATGCAGTAAAACTGCAGCAACAGCGAGAATGTAGTAAGCGATAAACATTTTTGCTTCCATCATTTTGTGAAGGTTGTCAGCAAGAAAAGTTTTCGAAAAAGTCTGAAATTACATGTTAAGTTTTATTCAAGCCACGTAGTGCTCTCATTCTCAAATACTGAATGAATAGAGCCTGGGAATTCGTGCGTTGTGAGCTACAGTACTTGTTCGCCCCCAACTCCGTTCCACTGATGGATAGGTGGTTCTGACTCCCACAGCGATTCTCTCCAGACAGTGATATACATACCAAGCTTGATTGAAACCGATCTATTAGTTTAGGAGGAGATATGGAACTATGCACATCAAACCATTTTTATTACATGTGGGGATATTATTGCCAGGAGAATCAATTTCATTTTTCAACAGACGCGATATCGCATCACGAAATTTGTTTCGTCGTTATCAGCAGTTGTCCTCATTGAAGAACCAGCCATTACTGCTTTTCCTACTTTGCTGTATGTTTCTTTTGATTCTGTGATTCTGTTTGCCCTATTTTTTTACATTTTTCTTCACAACGAATATCTGGTTGTTATGCAACAAACTGTAGCAACTGAACTCATCATTTTTCACTCGACAAATTGCATCAATGCTCGTGTGCAGATGTCAGTAAAACTAATCATGACTAAGTAAGTTGGGGCTTGTTTCGACAAGCTGCCACAAGCAAAAACGAGTTGAGAATTATAAAGTCAGGACTCTGCAATACATATTATAATGTTGATGCCTCATAGTGTAAGCATTACAGGGAGATAAGAGAAATTTAGTGTGGTGTGTAAATCAAATGAGACGCTGACGAGGCAGATGTGGGAATTTTGTACGTAATATTATTTTCCAGCTGAATCAGCGAGTGGTTGGAGGGGAGGGGTTCTCCCTAGAATTTTTGTCTATTGTGTAAATTCCTGTAATGTGTTATCGTGTAGTTGTAACATGGGTTAACCGTTACAGTTCTTACAGTACTGCTGTAACATAACTATTGTTACAGTTATTATACTGTACAATTGCTGATCATAGGTTAACTGTTACAGTTATTACAATGAAATGAACACCCTTATCTGCTTACAGGCGTTGACATACGTCAACGGGGACAGATGAAAATGTGTGCCCCGACCGGGACTCAAACCCGGGATCTCCTGCTTACATGGCAGACGTTCTATCCATCTGAGCCACCGAGGACACAGAGAATAGCGCGACTGCAGGGATTTATCTCTGACACGCCTCCCGCGAAACCCACATTCTCAACGTATTGTCCCGCACTACATTCGTAGTGCCCCCGCCCATTATATTCATTACTCGCGGCGCGTTGCCGATTCCCGTAAGACATGTTCGAAAGAACAGATACCATCTTAGTAAATATACAGTTAAGGCTCACCGGCCACTTGACCATCTTCTTCATCTGTGCGAATGCACAAACAGTGCCAGAACTCTTACGGGAATCGGCAACGCGCCGCGAGTAATGGGTGTAATGGGCCGGGGCACTACGAATGTAGTGCGGGACAATACGTTGAGAATGTGGGTTTCGCGGGAGGCGTGTCAGAGATAAATCCCTGCAGTCGCGCTATCCTCTGTGTCCTCGGTGGCTCAGATGGATAGAGCGTCTGCCATGTAAGCAGGAGATCCCGGGTTTGAGTCCCGGTCGGGGCACACATTTTCATCTGCCTCCGTTGACGTATGTCAACGCCTGTAAGCACCTAAGAGTGTTCATTTCATTGTAATTTCATTCTAACGAGCTGCTTGGTCACCGATGGTATCTGTTCTTTCGGACATGTGCGAAAGAACAGATACCATCTTAGTAAATATATGTTACAGTTATGTGATGTATTGTTTGAAAAATAATTTAAGTCTTTCAGGTGCTTTTGAGCATAGCCCAGATGGGGCTAAACTGCGTTTGGCTCTTTCATTTTAATGGTGGCAAAATCCTAGGCTGTTATTGTATTATTGGAGGAGATGGGAGGGCGGGGCAGTTGTGAGAGGGAGGGGGGGGGGGGGATGAAGTGAACCATCCAACAGATCGTTCGTTACGATGCAATCAGTTTCTGCAACTTCAGAACGCAGTTGTCCTGAATTTAAAACGTTGTAGAGCTAAATGCAAGGATAACAAAAGAGAGATTGGGGTGTGTTGTACCAGATTTTTGTATTCTCGTGTAATTATGTCAACAGGGTTTGCAGTAGCGACATTTCAAAATGACTTTCTGGTATGAAAATGAAAGTGACGAAATTTATTTCAGCGACGAAATCTAGTTAACTAGCAACGAGCGAAAAATAAGTGCTCATTTGCTTATTATAGATAGTATGAGTTTGCACGTTATGCAGGAAGTACAGTCTCCAGACAGCTGCGTTTTTAAACTGTCGTGTCAAGTGCCAACGCTAGGTTATTAAAAGGTCAGCTACCAACAGATATCTCAAGTGACACGCTGCACAACACACACACTGCACAGAGCAGTGGCAGCAGTGAAGTCTTGTATAACCTGCTGTCTGTCGTATGTGTTCTGTGATGCTGTTCAGAATTTTTTTTCGATCGAATAACCAATCGTATGGATATCAAAGGCAAGCCACATAGAATTTTCGATCCAATAAACAAAGCAGACTTTGTGGAGACCAGCGAGAAAACTCGCACTGGGTTGTTAAGCTGATAATTTTGAAACGAAAAATTGCTAACCGTACGTGACATTATATGTAGCATATGTGGATATGTATATCAGCGCATAACTACTGCTCTATTAGACTTTTAAAATGTTTGCAGCTATAATAAGAATTAACAAAACTTGTTTGTTGACAACGGAAAGCTGTCGATGTCGTCGATGTCTAAACATGCCTAGATTTTAAATGGTGGAGCAGATACAGATTATCAGCGACATAGAACTTGCTAGATTATAGCGTAAACAGAATTTACTAGGTTATAACACAGATTTCTGGATCCATTTGCCTGCTATTCAGTGTTGAGAGTTTCACACAGCAGAACAGAGTTTCTCAAGACATCTTCAAATTTGTTAATGTACGTTTGTAGTGCAGTTTCGTGAGGCGACAGAGCATGTGATTCTCACCTCAGGTGTTGCTAATACGACAGCAGGTACGTTGTACCAGGCTAATCTACTGTTTGTTCACGACGTTCTTCATGAAGGCGGGATCGGCTAGTGTCACCCTCGGCGGTGATCTATATTTAAGAACCAAAATGTGAGCTATCTTGTCAGTTTTCGTTTTCACGTGAAGTGAATCAGAATGACTGAAACCATTAGATCACAATTAATTGTCTTCTGCTAACATACTACTGATTACACAACATGAAGGAAAATACTACATTGCATCACATAATTGTTGAATAAAACAATGTGGTCATACTGTGAACTAATGTTACAAATTTTTGAGTTTCAAGTGGATGAAATTGAACTGCAGAAGAGTTGAAGATGGCGAAATAAGCTGTTAAAAAATTGCCGGCTGAGGTGGCCAAGCGGTTCTAGGCGCTACAGTCTGGAACCGCGCGACGGCTACGGTCGCAGGTTCGAATCCTGCCTCGGGCATGGATGCGTGTGATGTCCTTAGGTTAGTTAGGGGCCTGATTCGAAAGGTTTATTGCGTAGGATTTCACATATCAGAAAACGCGCATTTGATCCTTGGAAGAGCTGACGAGAGACCATATTTGGTTTCAAAGGAGAATTGAAAATACAGGCAACCCTGCGGCGCCAGTATTGCGAGCTTGTCGGCAGAGAAGATGAGACCTTTATGTGTGTGCGCCTGAAAGTTTATGATGTCTGTTGAAAATAAAGCGAACATTGGTATTAAAAGTGTAACATAAAATATGTAATTGCTCAACAACGGCAATCACACAGAGGTGATGGAGGCCATTTCATTTGACTCTCGACTTGGTGTATATCACAACCATACCAATTAGGAGTCAGCAATTCTCAGCTCCTCAATTTACATTTTTGTGAACATAAAATTGTTCTGACAGAAGTACAAGTGCATGTTTCGATTCGGTGATATATAACACGCTTGGAGTTTGCGAAAGTATTGACTCGTTGACTAAGTACAGTACTTGTGTTTATTGGCACCTGTCCACAATTTCTGATTCAGCATTTGGCTGATATATTCTGCACATGCATCATCAAATTAGAAAAATGTAAGCCTAATACACACTTCTACGGCTACTAATAAAATTAGAAAAAGACAGAAGATTGTTTGACATACAGGATCGACACAGTGTGTGGTCGAGATACAGGACGGCATTAACAGCCAGCAAGGACTCTTCAGCTTTATCCGGCAACTAGCTCTGCTCGACGTTTGCCACCGCTGCCGTGTTGGAGACTTCATCCAGAATTCCATCCTAAGTCAGCTCGTAAGGCCTAGTCTGCATGTATCACATGGGTGCTGCCCTTGAAAGTAAATATGGCTGACATATGCTGCGCCACGTAAAGGAAGAGACCGCCATTATCTTGGTGAGACGACCCTTGTAACTTCAAAGACGTGGTGGAAGGACTTTTTATTGACTGATCTCAACGCTGAAGTGGTGGTTAAGAATTGTATTTACATGACTTACCATGTTTGTTGGGAATACGTCATTCATACACGAAATTTGAACCAATGATTTTTATCTCTTTAAATCATTGCTAACTCTGTCCTTTACAAACTGTCTTCCAGAAAATTTAGCGGGGAACGGATATCAGAGCAGATAGGGAGCTGCCTGGCATCATCTCGCCGAAATCAGTGCTGTTAAGGCATGGCAAGTGCGTGAACTTCCCAACCAGCTAGAAATGTGATCAGTGTAATTGCAAAATCAATAGACTTAGATGGCCGGAGTGGCCGAGCGGTTCTAGGCGCTTAAGTTGGGAACCGCGCGACCGCTACGGTCGCAGGTTCGAATCCTGCCTCGGGCATGGATGTGTGTGATGTCCTTAGGTTAGTTAGGTTTAAGTAGTTCTAAGTTCTAGGGGACAGATGACCTTAGAAGTAAGTCCCATAGTGTTCAGAGCCAGACTTAACTTCTTCGGGTACCTTTGGAATTGACTAACTCTATCAATGCTGAGGCTTGGTGCCAGAACACAAAAAATGGTTCAAATGGCCCTGAGCACTATGGGACTTAACTTCTGGGGTCATCGGTCCCCTAGAACTTAAAACTAGTTAAACCTAACTAACCTAAGGACATCACATACATCCATGCCCGAGGTAGGATTCGAACCTGCGACTGTAGCGCGCAGTTCCAGACTGTAGCGCCTAGAACCGCTCGGCCACCCCGGCCGGCGCCAGAACATAATTTGTTAATTTCTTCAGTAGCATTTGAATAGTAAAATTAATAAGAAACGTTATTTTTTATCTCATTCATGTACACTATTGTCCAAAAGTTAAGCATAATCACGGAAAGAAGACGTATTGCCTTATCAAAACGTCGTAGGGGTTACTGAACAAGCTACAGCTTACCTAGACATTTGACATGCAAAACTACACGAAAAATAATATCAGAAAGTTTCTGATGGCTAAGATATATATTTGAAAGCCAATAACACAACTGTCAAAGCTCTTCCACAACAAAATAGGGGATATGGTTACCCCCAACAACCACACATGCTTCACAGCGGCATGGTATGCTCTCTACGAGATGGTTCAAGACCTCCCTGGAAAGTCGATCCCATTCCCCAGTAAGAGGGGTGCGGAGGTCTGAAAGTATTCTTGGTGGAGGCTGACGGGATGCAGTTCGCCTCCATAGTGTATCCCAGGCATGACCTGTAGTATTCGGACCTGGGGACCTCACTGGCCGGTCCATGCGATGGGCATCTTTACCAGAGCCGTGCATTGCGCCACATTTACACGCCCGAGCTCGGCTGCAGTCGACCGCTCCGTCCTGTTGAGTCGAGCTCAACTGTACCTTTTCTGTGCCTCGTGATGACTGGGTGTTGTGTGATGTCCTTAGGTTAGTTAGGTTTAAGTAGTTCTGAGTTCTGGGGGACTGATGACCATAGATGTTAAGTCCCATAGTGCTCAGAGCCATTTTTCAACTGTACCGGCAGCGGAGTGCGGGGGCCGCGATGCACCGTCGAGGCCCACAGCTCGTTCGGGTAACCGGCCGAGCCCGGGTGTCAACAGGGCTGAATGCAACAGGGAAGCAGGCAGTGCTGGGAAGGCGGGAATGACTAACCAGCCACACATGTACCGAATTGCTTTCTGAATCGTCTCACCGCGCGCAGTGGCCGCGTGGTTTAAGGCGTCATGTCACGGATTGTGCGGCGTCTCCCGCAGGAGGTTCGAGTCCTCCCTCGGTCATGGGTGTGTGCGTGTGTTGTTCTTAGCATAAGTTAGTTTAAGTAGTGTGTAAGTCTCGGGACCGATGACCCCAGCAGTCCCTTAGGAATTCACACACATTTGAACATTTTTGAATCGTCTCCACTCCTTTGAGAATCGTGAAGGTTTGATATACCAGGAACGGGACGTTCTTGATCCTTTAAAAAGAAAAATAACGCCTAATGTAAAATGGGGATGTAACACAAAAAGTATGCGCCGTAACATGAAAATAACTGAATTCAGTGCAAATGTTTTAATAGCCTTAATGCTTTAATAACGGTTTACATTTCACCTTTACCACATCAAGAGGGCTGATGAAGCCTTTGCACAATGGTTAGGCCTAGTATACAATATTAAAGTATTTTACACTTTTTTGTTAGTCTAGAAGTTTTCATTGTAGGATTAAGTTGCTCAGCCCTTCCTCGGAATTCGTTGAGGAGGATCCGCCTGCTTTGCATGTGACAGAACTTTGAAATCATGAACCACAGAAGGTAAAGACAGTATCAAATTAGTTTCGCTGTGAAGGTTGTTTCTGGATTTTTATATATATATATATATATATATATATATATATATATATATATATATATATATATATATATATAAGGAGGAAAAGCCGTTTCGCACAAATATGTGGATGAGACAGATAATAAAACTTGTTACTGCTTTATTTGATAGCACCGGAAACTCCATCTCGAAGCTTAACCAGAAACTTAAGGGTGAAAAAGTTTTAATTTCTGTAACTTAATCACTGGAAGTATCGAGTAGCTTCTTGTTTCAATCTACACCTCGTGTGGATTCCAAAATTATTGTCTTTTCCAATCGATTGCGAATCCTGTTGTTATTACTAAATATGGCAGGGAAATAGTCATCGAAATTTTTCCAAATTCCTTCAAATGTTGCTTAATTTTGTTCTTGATATTTTCGTCCGAAGTAAGATGAATTTCTACTAGGAAATCGTGAAGAATATCGATACACTCAATTTGACTGGAATTTAGACAGATTTGCTAAAGTGCAAGGCTTTTAATGGACGATTTGGTACAGTCTTACACATTAAACAGGTCTGTGTTTCGTCCACGAAATAAAAAATTTAAACTGTTGATTTTTAACAAAATGTGTGTCAAATAAGTCACAGTCGGAAGCCAGACTTTGTCTAGGGAAAGGAGTAACTGGTGAGAAAAGATAAACATCGTACAGTATGAGAACAGTTCTGCCTTGATATAACCGATATCTTACATCCGTGTCAGACAACAAAAAACTTTTAAATCCTTAGGTTAGTGTTGCAAAAATTTGCTATTTTGTAGGATAACCATTAATAAAATTAACTATTTTGACCGCATCGTGACGCACAGAGGTTTTTCACATGAGCATAATAATAAGTTGATATAACAGTTATAAGCAACGGCGGTTATTTAAATAATCATCTTCTTTCTGATGTTATAGCCATCACCTATTTTAATATAAAAACATCTGCATCATACTGCGCAAGCTACCTAACGATGTGTGGATGAGGTTATTTCTACCATCACTAAATGATGCCCCCTTCGCTGTTCCACTCGCCAAAGGGCCATGGAAACAGTGATTGTCGGTAAGCCTTTGTAGTAGCTCTCATTTCTCTAATTTTCTGGTCGTGATCATTTCACGAGATGTATGTGGGAGACAGTATTATGATGTCAGACTCTTCCCAGAAAATGTTCTCTCGAAATTTCGACAGTAAACTTCTCTTGTAAAATATGCCACTGAAGTTTGTTGAGCATCTTTGTAACACTCTCGCGCCGACTGAACGATCCCGTGACGCACAGCTCTTCGTTGGATCTTCTCTATCTCTTCTATCTGTCCTACCAGCTAAGGAGCCTAGATAGACGAACAGTACTCAAGAACCGGTCGAACAAGCATCTTGTACGCCGCTTCCTTCGTGGATGAGCTACATTTTCTTAAGATTCTTCCTATTTATCTCATTCTGGTGCCTGCTCTTCCTACTTTTGCTTTATATGGTCATTCCACATAAGGTCGCTCTGAATAGTTACTCCTAGATGTATATTACGGTAGATACTGTTGATTTCTAGGTGCAAGGAAGTCTTGAATCCAGTCACAAATCTGGCTGGATACTCAGAAGTAGTGGGACAAAGGGAGCATCACCCCACATTGCATTGTTGCCAAATTTATTCAAGATGGCGGCCATAGATGTAGCAATGTCGCAGTGATGGCAAGGCGGGAAGTTCAACTATTGTTGGGAAAATAGGTCAATTGGGCTACCTCCACTAGCCTAACTTCCCTGCCCTCCCCCCTCTCCTCCCCTCCCCCTCCCTTCCCCTCTCCTCCCCCATCTGGAAATTGGCAGGAAAAGTACTCAGTCTGTGCTAGGCTACCAGACAGGACAGAACTAAGTTTTGATTTTGTACACATAGCTCCACTCTCCTCCCCCATAAGCAAATTGCTGGGAAAAGGACTGAGTCCATGCTGGGCTGGCAGATAGGATGGACATAACTGTGCATTATTTATTTAAGCAATTTGACTTGTCGTATACAGTAACTCTATCCAGTGTGTTCACCATGAGGTCCGGAGTCCAACTAACCTAGTTCACAGCACCACCACCAGAGGGCACTGTGAGCTCTTCTCCTCAGCCCTCCTGTGAGATGATCCAAGATGGCGGTCAGGAAAAAAAATGGCCAGAAAAGGGCTCAGGCTCTGTCTGGCTACCAGACTGGGAGGACGGACACAATTGTTATGTGTTCAATGGACGAGATGTCTGTGCTGGAGAAGGAGTAGTATATTAGTTGAAGCCATGCCTTTGAGGACTGTGTCAATAGCAATGATATTTGGTGAAGACAAATAAGCTTCACAAAATAATGAAGATGCAGCAGGATGGGGCTAAGTTACACTTTGCAACTCATGCTGATAACTGTGAGTGCTGTGACTGTAGACCGCTTGATAAAAGTCCAGTCAGTCAGTCTTCCAAAGTGCAAGAGGCAAGACATTCGCCTATTCCAGTGCAAGCATCCATGTGTGTAATTGAGGAAATGCTGATGATGAATGAGCAGGGATGAATTTAATATGTGTACTACATACAAGCACACGGCTGAGTATTGTATCCATATCCTCCTACACAATAAATGGAAGGAAAAGATAATGGACGAGCGTGTGGCAAATAGTTTTCAGCAAATAATGGCAACATAGTGGGATGGTGTGAACATGCATTTCAGTACTCATGGAGATAGATGCTTGTGCTGGAACTACCTACCTTACCTTTTTTGAAACTGCCTAACACCCTACATCAACTTCGCCCTATTCCACAATGAACCATAGGTGTTCACCTAGAGGTTTGGAGACCAACTGGCCTAGTTCACAACACCACCACCAGAGTATGCTGTCGGCCCTACACCGCTCCCCTCCTTTGACGTAGTCCAAGATGGCAGTCCAAAAAAAAAAGGGCAGGAACCAATAGGAATGCTGAATCCGTGTCACATGATAGGCTTCAGCCAATAGGATGACAATATCTGCTGATGTCATCGGAGGGGATACAGGGCAGCCTCAGCAGCTCTGTGGCTTGATGACACAATACAGACTAGTCATAAGCAGTTTGAGATAACACCATGCTTAACGAATCTTATTTTCGTAGGACCTACAAAAAAACCATAAATTATTCAGTTAAAATGATGAATTCTTCTTGGGTTATCAGCTGAGTGGTGGCGTCATCTTATCACAATGTTTCAATGAGTTTTGTACCCATCATCTTCTAGCGAAGTCTGATGTAATTGAAAACTTTTGTTGTGCATTCTTAATAACTTGACTGGTGTTGTAGTGATGTTGTTTACAGTCCACTGCCTAGTGGTAGGATTAAAATTCAGACAACAACATTAGGTAATTTAATAAAAATCATTCACATGACTTAAACAATTAAAGTACTGGTAATTAATATGTTTTGTATTATACTGTATATTGTTAGCTGTATATGTGGTTGATAAATGTAATGTAATATTCTCATCACACACAGACTAATTTCATTGCATGATTTATTTTCTGGTTCAACATGACCTGAAAAGTATTTTTTTTATAGAAGTTGTCCCAGTCTTATTGGTTGCAGATTCCTAGAATTCTCCTCAGACTTGCCCCAATCTTACATAAAATATGAAACTTCCTCACAGGTGTTAGTAATGAATAGAAATAATGATCTTTAGTTCCTTTAGTGGGAGAATACAAGGTATACCTGTCAGGAGTCAAAACAGGAATAGCACAATGAGGTGTAGGGCTGTACATCAGGAAAGAAATGGAACCCAGCGTAGTTGCAATAAGGTATGTAAATGAACGACTGGTGTGGATAGATGTGACAGTGTCTAGCAAGAAAATTAGGATTGTGTCAGTATATTCGCATTGTGAAGGGACAGATCAAGATAAGATGGATAGTTTTTATGAGGCACTCAGTGATGTAGTTGTTAGAGTAAAGGACAAGGACAGTGTTCTGTTCATGGGTGATTTTAACGCCAGGATTGGAAATCGTACAGAAGGGTATGAAAAGGTTATGGGTAAATTTGGAGAGGATATGGAGGCCAACAGGAACGGGAAACAACTCTTGGATTTCTGTGCCAGTATGGGCTTAGTAATCACAAACTCCTTTTTTAAACATAAGAACATTCACCGGTATACTTGGGAAGGCAGGGGAACCAGATCTATCATTGACTATGTAATAACAGATCAGGAATTCAGGAAGGCTGTGAGGGACACACGTGTATTCAGGGGATTCTTTGATGACACTGATCATTATTTAATCTGCAGTGAAATTGGGATTGTGGGGCCGAAAGTGCAGGAGGTCAGGTCCATATGTAGGAGGATAAGAGTGGAGAAACTTCAGGATAAGGAAATCAGGCTCAAGTACATAACAGCGATCTCAGAAAGGTACCAGTTAGTTGAATGTAGTCAATTACAGTCATTGGAAAAGGAATGGACAAGGTACAGGGACACAGTACTAGAAGTGGCTAAAGAATGTCTTGGAACAGTAGTGTGTAAAAGTAGGATGAAGCAAACAGCTTGGTGGAATGATACAGTCAAGGCAGCCTGTAAAAGGAAAAAGAAGGCGTATCAAAAATGGCTACATACCAGAACCCAGGTAGACAGAGAAAGTTATGTTGAAGAAAGAAACAAAGCCAAACAGATAATTGCAGCATCCAAGAAGAAATCGTGGGAAGACTTTGGAAACAGGTTGGAGACTATGGGTCAAGCTGCTGGAAAACCATTCTGGAGTGTAATTAGCAGTCTTCGAAAGGGAGGTAAGAAGGAAATGACAAGTATTTTGGACAGGTCAGGAAAACTGCTGGTGAAACCTGTGGATGCCTTGGGCAAATGGAGGGAATATTTTGAAGAGTTGCTCAATGTAGATGAAAATGCGATCAGTAATGTTTCAGATTTCGAGGTAGAATGGGATAGGAATGATGATGGAAATAGGATCACATTTGAGGAAGTGGAAAAAATGGTCAATAGATTGCAGTGCAATAAAGCGGCTGGGGTGGATGAAATTAAGTTGGAACTCATCAAATACAGTGGAATGTCAGGTCTTAAATGGCTACACAGGATAATTGAAATGGCCTGGGAGTTGGGACAGGTTCCATCAGACTGGAAAAAGCAGTAATCACACCAATCTTTAATCATGGAAACAGAAAAGATTGTAACAACTACAGAGGTATCTCTTTAAAAAGCGTTGTGGGTAAAATCTTCTCAGGTATTGTTGAAAGGAAAGTGCAAGTAACAGTTGAGGACCAATTGGATGAAAATCGGTGTGGGTTTAGGCCTCTTAGAGGTTGTCAGGACCAGATCTTTAGCTTACGGCAAATAATGGAGAAGTGTTATGAATGGAACAGGGAATTGTATCTATGCTTTATAGATCTAGAAAAGGCATATGACCGGGTTCCTAGGAGGAAGTTATTGTCTGTTCTACAAGATTATGGAATGCGAGGCAAACTTTTGCAAGCAATTAAAGGTCTTTACATGGATAGTCAGGCAGCAGTTAGAGTTGACGGTAAATTGAGTTCATGGTTCAGAGTAGTTTCAGGGGTAAGACAAGGCTGCAACCTGTCTCCACTGTTGTTCATATTATTTGTGGATCATATGTTGAAAACAATAGACTGGCTGGGTGAGACTAAGATATGTGAACACAAAATAAGCAGTCTTGCATATGCAGATGACTTAGTTGTAATGGCAGATTCGATTGAAAGTTTGCAAAGTAATATTTCAGAGCTAGATCAGAAATGTAAGGACTATGGTATGAAGATTAGCATCTCCAAAACGAAAGTAATGTCAGTGGGAAAGAAATATAAACGGATTGAGTGCCAAATAGGAGGAACAAAGTTAGAACAGGTGGACGGTTTCAAGTACTTAGGATGCATATTCTCACAGGATGGCAACATAGTGAAAGAACTGGAAGCGAGGTGTAGCAAAGCTAATGCAGTGAGTGCTCAGCTACGATCTGCTCTCTTCTGCAAGAAGGAAGTCAGTACCAAGACTAAGTTATCTGTGCACCGTTCAATCTTTCGACCAACTTTGTTGTATGGGAGCGAAAGCTGGGTGGATTCAGGTTACCTTATCAACAAGGTTGAGGTTACGGATATGAAAGTAGCTAGGATGATTGCAGGTACTAGTAGATGGGAACAATGGCAGGAGGGTGTCCACAATGAGGAAATCAAAGATAAACTGGGAATGAACTCTATAGATGTAGCAGTCAGGGCGAACAGGCTTAGATGGTGGGGTCATGTTACACGCATGGGAGAAGCAAGGTTACCCAAGAGACATGGATTCAGCAGTAGAGGGTAGGAGGAGTCGGGGCAGACTGAGGAGAAGGTACCTGGATTCGGTTAAGAATGATTTTGAAGTAATAGGTTTAACATCAGAAGAGGCACCAATGTTAGCACTGAATAGGGGATCATGGAGAAACTGTATAAGGGGGGCTATGCTCCAGACTGAACGCTGAAAGGCATAATGTCTTAAATGATGATGATGATGATGATGATGAGTTCCTTTAGTTGAGTCTCACCTAGTAAATGTTCTTTAATAAAAACCCATTTATTTTTCTCTGATGAGAATAATATTTTTGTACTAATACAATGACAATGAATATATCCTTTATTTAGCTAGTTGGCCATCCAGCCATTTGTTTTCTATCATGGCCAAGCTCCAGAACAGAGGAAACATCAAAATCTTAGTCTTAATTACTACATACAGAGATCATGCTCTCTTGGAGATAACATTTAACCATTCTTCACTGCCGCGAGCACTGTCACTGAATAATTTCTTTGCTTTCTGCTCTCATTACACAGTTTTTACACATAAACATACAAACATGTTCTACATGGACCTCCCCAGGAGTACAGCATAATGAGGCCACAAATTGATGAACTCCTGCATTCATAGTCTTACATTCCAGTTTCAACTGCACATTGAGAAATTTGCTTTGTTTGTGCTACACTAACATTACTAGAAAGTGTTGTGAAGTTTGTTTTCACTTTTTTTTAGTTTCTTTGATTACTAAACAAACTGTTCATCAGTAACCATGTATATTCACGTATATCACATTCATCGCTGATATGAGTATTATTTTGATTTGGCAAAAAGAATAATGAATACAGTTGCCTACACCTATGCTTTTATTATAAAAATGTAGGTTTTTATAGTATTGTGTGGTGTACAACTACTGTATTACACTACAGTTCTCAATTATGGAAAAGACTACCCTGGATTATAACTAGTCTTCTCATTCAGGCATGGATGAATGGGGAAACCAGGAAAAACTGCATCAAGGCCTTCAACAATGAGAATTGCAATGTTTTTGAAGAAGTTTTTAACATGTGTTATTGACTTTTCATGAAGTTAAGTACAGAAAATATTAAAATAAATAGATATTTTGATATGGTTCAAGTGAATTAGGCTGCTTTGGTGAACGAAAATTGACAAGAGTTTTGAAAGTCTTTCTCACAGTTGTAAATATTTGAAATACTATACATGATTCTGCAAATATGCTGATAAATAGTTACAATATGTAGGCCTCTCTCGACAGACAAAAACCTGCAGTGGAGTTGGTACGAATGTGATGGCCAGAATCTGCATTGAGTTGGGAGGTACAGGGATGGTGTTGGCTTTTTGGAGTCATCTCCTCCCAAGCTGTCTTAGGAGTCTGCATCATGTTGAGAGGCACACAAATGGTGTTGACTTTTTGGTCACCTTCTCCCAAGCGGACAGAGGAAACAGGAAAGTCTGATGTCCAAACAGCTCAAAGATGGGACATAGGTATTAGAAATTGAAAAAAAAACAGTTTTGTAAATTCTGCCTATAAGAATTGGATTAGTTTTTTATCTTTGTTCCATTCTGACATGACAACTCTGTGTTCTATAGAAATTTATATTCAGTCTTTGTTGCTGATCTTGGAGTATAGCCAAAATACATTAGCATGTAGCATCTGGTCCAAACAATTCAGCAACAGTTATAGAACACAACTTCCTTGGAAAATCTTTATGGTACAAAATGTTGGTCAGAGTTAATGTCCACAAAATGGAACACACACCACTCATGAAAGTGTAATGGTCTACATTGCCACGACAGCATGCTGCAGTTCATATGAATAGATCTGGTCACAGAGCTTGACACTTATTCAGCATTCATGATGGATAAAATTTCATCACATGATATTATACTTTACACAAAATTAAAAAATTGAAACCTAAAATAGTAAAAATTAATGTGTATCTGAATGTCTCTGTACACGCATAGTTTGTAGCACAATATCGTTCAGTGATAAAACATTGGGTCCAAATGTTCTGAGATTACAGATAGTCCCTCATTCATTTCATGCACATGCATTTCTATCATTTGCATATTTCAAATAAACTATAACGCATTTGTTTAAAGTAGATACTTGCTTTTGGTTGGGCTGCACCTTCATTTGTACATCCTCACATCTACATCCATCAGCTCTTCCTAAGAGGACGATATTTTTCTAATCCTGAAGGACTTTTGCTAAGGCACTATATATAAGCCAGAAAATTTAGAATATCATCTCTCCACAGAATCTATTCATGTTGAAGTACAATGACATACTGACCAAAACTGATGTAAGCCATGATCTGGTGAACTGTGTAAGTCATGCGTGTGTGTACTGATGTGATTGTTTTAGTTAGGTATAAGTATAACAAGACCACTAGAATGAACACAACCTTATTCCATGGAAACATTAACATGAACACAATATTTAAGTAACATGCAGCAGGAGCTAATTATGTACACAAAGAGCTGTAGCATACACATATAGAACTGAGGCTGAGCTAGCTGGTTGCTTCGTCAGGAAAGAGGGAAGGAGAGGGAAAGATGAAAGGATATGGGTTTTAAGGGAGAGGGTAAAGAGTCATTCCAATCCCGGGAGTGGAAAGACTTACCTTAGGGGGAAAAGGGACAGGTATACACTCGCACACCCACCCATATTCAACCATATGGGTGTGTGTGCGAGTGTATACCTGTACCTTTTTCCCCCTAAGGTAAGTCATTCTGCTCGCGGGATTGGAATGACTCCTTACCCTCTCCCTTAAAACCCACATCCTTTCATATCCAACCATACGGGCGTGTGTGCGAGTGTATACCTGTCCCTTTTTCCCCCTAAGGTAAGTCTTTCCGCTCCTGGGATTGGAATGACTCCTTACCCTCTCCCTTAAAACCCACATCCTTTCATTTTTCCCTCTCCTTCCCTCTTTCCTGACGAAGCAACCGTGGGTTGCGAAAGCTTGAATTTTGTGTCTATGTCTGTGTTTGTTTGTGTGTCTATTGACCTGCCAGCGGTTTCATTTGGTAAGTCGCATCATCTTTGTTCTTAGATATATTTTTCCCTGTTTCCCTCTATTATATCCATATATATATATATATATATATATATATATATATATATATATATATATATATATATATATATATATATTTAAAAAGAAAGATGATGAGACTTACCCAACAAAAGCGCTGGCAGGTCGATAGACACACAAATAAACACAAACATACACACAAAACTCTAGCTTTCGCAACCAATGGTTGCCTCGTCAGGAAAGAGGGAAGGAGAAGGAAAGACAAAAGGATTGGGTTTTAAGGGAGAGGGTAAGGAGTCATTCCAATCCCGGGAGCGGAAAGACTTACCTTAGGGGGAAAAAAGGACAGGTTTACACTCGCACACACACACATATCCATCCACACATACACAGACACAAGCAGACATTTGTAAAGGCAAAGAGTTTGGGAAGAGATGTCAGTCGGGACGGAAATACAGAGGCAAAGATGATGTTGAAAGACAGGTGAGGTATGAGCGGCGGCAGATTGAAATTAGCGGAGATTGAGGCCTGGCGGATAGCGAGAAGAGAGGATATGCTGAAGGGCAAGTTCCCATCTCCGGAGTTCTGACAGGTTGGTGTTAGTGGGAAGTATCCAGATAACCCGGACGGTGTAACACTGTGCCAAGATGTGCTGGCCGTGCACCAAGGCATGTTTAGCCACAGGGTGATCCTCATTACCAACAAACACTGTCTGCCTGTGTCCATTCATGCGAATGGACAGTTTGTTGCTGGTCATTCCCACATAGAACGCTTCACAGTGTAGGCAGGTCAGTTGGTAAATCACGTGGGTGCTTTCACACGTGGCTCTGCCTTTGATCGTGTACACCTTCCGGGTTACAGGACTGGAATAGGTGGTGGTGGGAGGGTGCATGGGACAGGTTTTACACCGGGGGCGGTTACAGGGGTAGGAGCCAGAGGGTAGGGAAGGTGGTTTGGGGATTTCATAGGGATGAACTAAGAGGTTACGAAGGTTAGGTGGACGGCGGAAAGACACTCTTGGTGGAGTGGGGAGGATTTCATGAAGGATGGATCTCATTTCAGGGCAGGATTTGAGGAAGTCGTATCCCTGCTGGAGAGCCACATTCAGAATCTGATCCAGTCCCGGAAAGTATCCTGTCACAAGTGGGGCACTTTTGGGGTTCTTCTGTGGAAGGTTCCGGGTTTGAGGAGATGAGGAAGTGGCTCTGGTTATTTGCTTCTGTACCAGGTCGGGAGGGTAGTTACGGGATGCAAAAGCTGTTTTCAGGTTGTTGGTGTAATGGTTCAAGGATTCCGGACTGGAGCAGATTCGTTTGCCACGAAGACCTAGGCTGTAGGGAAGGGACCGTTTGATGTGGAATGGGTGGCAGCTGTCATAATGGAGGTACTGTTGCTTGTTGGTGGGTTTGATGTGGATGGACGTGTGAAGCTGGCCATTGGACAGGTGGAGGTCAACGTCAAGGAAAGTGGCATGGGATTTCGAGTAGGACCAGGTGAATCTGATGGAACCAAAGGAGTTGAGGTTGGAGAGGAAATTCTGGAGTTCTTCTTCACTGTGAGTCCAGATCATGAAAATGTCATCAATAAATCTGTACCAAACTTTGGGTTGGCAGGCCTGGGTAACCAAGAAGGCTTCCTCTAAGTGACCCATGAATAGGTTGGCGTACGAGGGGGCCATCCTGGTACCCATGGCTGTTCCCTTTAATTGTTGGTATGTCTGGCCTTCAAAAGTGAAGAAGTTGTGGGTCAGGATGAAGCTGGCTAAGGTAATGAGGAAAGAGGTTTTAGGTAGGGCGGCAGGTGATCGGCGTGAAAGGAAGTGCTCCATCGCAGCGAGGCCCTGGACATGCGGAATATTTGTGTATAAGGAAGTGGCATCAATGGTTACAAGGATGGTTTCCGGGGGTAACAGACTGGGTAGGGATTCCAGGCGTTCGAGAAAGTGGTTGGTGTCTTTGATGAAGGATGGGAGACTGCATGTAATGGGTTGAAGGTGTTGATCTACGTAGGCAGAGATGCGTTCTGTGGGGGCTTGGTAACCAGCTACAATGGGACGGCCGGGATGATTGGGTTTGTGAATTTTGGGAAGAAGGTAAAAGGTGGGGGTGCGGGGTGTTGGTGGGGTCAGGAGGTTGATGGAGTCAGGTGAAAGGTTTTGTAGGGGGCCTAAGGTTCTGAGGATTCCTTGAAGCTCCGCCTGGACATCAGGAATGGGATTACCATGGCAAACTTTGTAAGTAGTGTTGTCTGAAAGCTGACGCAGTCCCTCAGCCACATACTCCCGACGATCAAGTACCACAGTCGTGGAACCCTTGTCCGCCGGAAGAATGACGATGGATTGGTCAGCCTTCAGATCACGGATAGCCTGGGCTTCAGCAGTGGTGATGTTGGGAGTAGGATTAAGGTTTTTTAAGAAGGATTGAGAGGCAAGGCTGGAAGTGAGAAATTCCTGGAAGGTTAGGAGAGGGTGATTTTGAGGAAGAGGAGGTGGGTCCCGCTGTGACGGAGGACGGAACTGTTCCAGGCATGGTTCAATTTGGATAGTATCTTGGGGAGTTGGATCATTGGGAGTAGGATTAGGATCATTTTTCTTCGTGGCAAAGTGATATTTCCAGCAGAGAGTACGGCTGTAGGACAGTAAATCTTTGACAAGGGCTGTTTGGTTAAATCTGGGAGTGGGGCTGAAGGTGAGGCCTTTGGATAGGACAGAGGCTTCGGATTGGGAGAGAGGTTTGGAGGAGAGGTTAACTACTGAATTGGGGTGTTGTGGTTCCAGATTTTCATTTTCATTTCAGCCTCGTGTTCCACTTTCCACCTTCCAGTACCATGTCACCCTCACAACACCTCCACAACGACCCCATTAAGTTTTATTTACATTCCCTCCGCAAACATGCCTTCGCCCTAGCCAGATTACACTCCCATATTTTATTTTCTCAGGCTTGTCTGACATTTGGCATCACTCCCAAAGGCCTCACACTTAAAGTTCCCATCTCTGGCTGCAACCCCTCTTTCCATCAGTCCCTATACCAGTTCCAAACCGAACAATCCATTGCCCTTACCCACCTAATCCTTCACCTACACATCCACTCAGCCAATCAACACACCCATCAACTCCTGTCCCTAATAAAAGTCCTCAATCTTTCCTCTCTCACATCCACACCAGTTGTTCAGAGCATCCTCCTACAGGCCAACCGCAAATTAGAACAGCATGCCACCCTCCACCTTAAAAAACTATCCAATCTCCTGGTTTCCCACCTCCGGAAAGGCAACTCACTCACCCTTCACAACCTTTCCAGCAAACCTCAACCTCCTCTCATTGCACACAAACCCAGTCTCTCCCATCTACTCAATCTCCCACTTCCAGCTCCACTCCCTCCAAAACCTCAAAACTCCAATCAACACAATCTGGAACCACAACACCCCAATTCAGTAGTTAACCTCTCCTCCAAACCTCTCTCCCAATCTGAAGCCTCTGTCCTATCCAAAGGCCTCACCTTCAGCCCCACTCCCAGATTTAACCAAACAGCCCTTGTCAAAGATTTACTGTCCTACAGCCGTACTCTCTGCTGGAAATATCACTTTGCCACGAAGAAAAATGATCCTAATCCTACTCCCAATGATCCAACTCCCCAAGATACTATCCAAATTGAACCATACTTGGAACAGTTCCGTCCTCCGTCACAGCGGGACCCACCTCCTCTTCCTCAAAATCACCCTCTCCTAACCTTCCAGGAATTTCTGACTTCCAGCCTTGCCTCTCAATCCTTCTTAAAAAACCTTAACCCTACTCCCAACATCACCACTGCTGAAGCCCAGGCTATCCGTGATCTGAAGGCTGACCAATCCATCGTCATTCTTCCGGCGGACAAGGGTTCCACGACTGTGGTACTTGATCGTCGGGAGTATGTGGCTGAGGGACTGCGTCAGCTTTCAGACAACACTACTAACAAAGTTTGCCATGGTAATCCCATTCCTGATGTCCAGGCGGAGCTTCAAGGAATCCTCAGAACCTTAGGCCCCCTACAAAACCTTTCACCTGACTCCATCAACCTCCTGACCCCACCAACACCCCGCACCCCCACCTTTTACCTTCTTCCCAAAATTCACAAACCCAATCATCCCGGCCGTCCCATTGTAGCTGGTTACCAAGCCCCCACAGAACGCATCTCTGCCTACGTAGATCAACACCTTCAACCCATTACATGCAGTCTCCCATCCTTCATCAAAGACACCAACCACTTTCTCGAACGCCTGGAATCCCTACCCAGTCTGTTACCCCCGGAAACCATCCTTGTAACCATTGATGCCACTTCCTTATACACAAATATTCCGCATGTCCAGGGCCTCGCTGCGATGGAGCACTTCCTTTCACGCCGATCACCTGCCGCCCTACCTAAAACCTCTTTCCTCATTACCTTAGCCAGCTTCATCCTGACCCACAACTTCTTCACTTTTGAAGGCCAGACATACCAACAATTAAAGGGAACAGCCATGGGTACCAGGATGGCCCCCTCGTACGCCAACCTATTCATGGGTCACTTAGAGGAAGCCTTCTTGGTTACCCAGGCCTGCCAACCCAAAGTTTGGTACAGATTTATTGATGACATTTTCATGATCTGGACTCACAGTGAAGAAGAACTCCAGAATTTCCTCTCCAACCTCAACTCCTTTGGTTCCATCAGATTCACCTGGTCCTACTCGAAATCCCATGCCACTTTCCTTGACGTTGACCTCCACCTGTCCAATGGCCAGCTTCACACGTCCGTCCACATCAAACCCACCAACAAGCAACAGTACCTCCATTATGACAGCTGCCACCCATTCCACATCAAACGGTCCCTTCCCTACAGCCTAGGTCTTCGTGGCAAACGAATCTGCTCCAGTCCGGAATCCTTGAACCATTACACCAACAACCTGAAAACAGCTTTTGCATCCCGTAACTACCCTCCCGACCTGGTACAGAAGCAAATAACCAGAGCCACTTCCTCATCTCCTCAAACCCGGAACCTTCCACAGAAGAACCCCAAAAGTGCCCCACTTGTGACAGGATACTTTCCGGGACTGGATCAGATTCTGAATGTGGCTCTCCAGCAGGGATATGACTTCCTCAAATCCTGCCCTGAAATGAGATCCATCCTTCATGAAATCCTCCCCACTCCACCAAGAGTGTCTTTCCGCCGTCCACCTAACCTTCGTAACCTCTTAGTTCATCCCTATGAAATCCCCAAACCACCTTCCCTACCCTCTGGCTCCTACCCCTGTAACCGCCCCCGGTGTAAAACCTGTCCCATGCACCCTCCCACCACCACCTATTCCAGTCCTGTAACCCGGAAGGTGTACACGATCAAAGGCAGAGCCACGTGTGAAAGCACCCACGTGATTTACCAACTGACCTGCCTACACTGTGAAGCGTTCTATGTGGGAATGACCAGCAACAAACTGTCCATTCGCATGAATGGACACAGGCAGACAGTGTTTGTTGGTAATGAGGATCACCCTGTGGCTAAACATGCCTTGGTGCACGGCCAGCACATCTTGGCACAGTGTTACACCGTCCGGGTTATCTGGATACTTCCCACTAACACCAACCTGTCAGAACTCCGGAGATGGGAACTTGCCCTTCAGCATATCCTCTCTTCTCGCTATCCGCCAGGCCTCAATCTCCGCTAATTTCAATCTGCCGCCGCTCATACCTCACCTGTCTTTCAACAGCATCTTTGCCTCTGTATTTCCGTCCCGACTGACATCTCTTCCCAAACTCTTTGCCTTTACAAATGTCTGCTTGTGTCTGTGTATGTGTGGATGGATATGTGTGTGTGTGCGAGTGTAAACCTGTCCTTTTTTCCCCCTAAGGTAAGTCTTTCCGCTCCCGGGATTGGAATGACTCCTTACCCTCTCCCTTAAAACCCAATCCTTTTGTCTTTCCTTCTCCTTCCCTCTTTCCTGACGAGGCAACCATTGGTTGCGAAAGCTAGAGTTTTGTGTGTATGTTTGTGTTTATTTGTGTGTCTATCGACCTGCCAGCGCTTTTGTTGGGTAAGTCTCATCATCTTTCTTTTTAAATATATTTTCCCACGTGGAATGTTTCCCTCTATTATATATATATATATATATATATATATATATATATATATATATATATATATATATATATATATATATATATAGAAGGAAAAAAATATATCTAAAAACAAAGATGATTTGACTTACCAAACGAAAGCGCTGGCACGTCGATACACACACAAACAAACACAAACATACACACAAAATTCTAGCTTTCACAACCAACGGTTGCCTCGTCAGGAAAGAGGCCTCTGTATATGTCTGCTTGTGCCTGAATTTGTGTGGATGGATATGTGTGTGTGTGCGAGTGTATACCCGTCCTTTTTTCCCCCTAAGGTAAGTCTTTCCACTCCCGGGATTGGAATGACTCCTTACCCTCTCCCTTAAAACCCAAATCCTTTCATCTTTCCCTCTCCTTCCCTCTTTCCTGACGAGGCAACCATTGGTTGCGAAAGCTAGAATTTTGTGTGTGTGTTTGTGTTTGTTTGTGTGTGTATCGACGTGCCAGCACTTTCGTTTGGTAAGTCAAATCATCTTTGTTTTTATATATATATATCGTTTGGTAAGTCACAGCATCTTTGTTTTGTATACATCGATTTTCCCACGTGGACTGTTTCCTCTCTCTCTCTCTCTCCCCCTCTATATATATATATATATATATATATATATATATATATAGAGAGAGAGAGAGAGAGAGAGAGAGAGAGAGAGAGTCCACGTGGGAAAATCTATGTATAAAAAAACAAAAAAGGTGTGACTTACCAATCGAGAATTGCTGGTAGATAGACACAATAAAAAAACACACAAATACACAAACAAATTTCAAGTTTTCGCAACCCAAGGATGCTTCATCAGGAAAGAGGCAAGGAGAGGGAACAACACAAGGATGTGGGTTTTAAGGGAGAGGGTAAGGAGTCATTCCAATCCCGGGAACGGAAAGACTTACCTTAGGGGAAAAAAAGGAAAAAAAGGAAAAAAGGACAGGTGTACACTCGCACACACACACATATCCATCCACACATATACGAACACAGGCAGACATATGTAAATTCAAAGAGGTTGGGCAGAGATGTCAGTCGAGGCGGAAGTACAGAGGCAAAGATGTTGTTGAATAACTGGTGATGTACGAGGGGCGGCAACTTGAAATTAGCGGAGGTTGAGGCCTGGTGGGTAACGGGAACAGTGAATATAGTGGACGGCAAGTTCCCATCTCTGGATTCTGATAGGTTGGTGTCAGTGGGAAGTATCCAGATAACCCGGATGGTGTAACACTGTGCCAAGATGTGTTGGCCCTACACCAAGGCATGTTTGGCCACAGGGAGATCCTCGTTACCAACAAACACTGTCTGCCTATGTTCGTTCATGCGAATGGACAATTTGTTGCTGGTCATTCCCACATAGAAGGCTTCACAGTGTAAGCATGTCAGTTGGTAAATCACATTGGTGCTTTCACACATGGCCCTGCCTTTGATCGTGTACACCTTCTGGGTTACAGGACTGGAGTGAGTGGTAGTGGGAGGGTGCATGGGACAGCTTTTACACTGGGGGCAGTTACAAGGGTAGGAGCCAGAGGGTAGGAAAGGTGATTTGGGGATTTCATAGGGACGAACCAAGGGGTTACGAAGGTTAGGTGGACTGCGGAAAGACTTTCTTGGTGGAGTGGGGAGGATTTCATGAAGGATGGATCTCATTTCAGGGCAGGATTTGAGGAAGTCGTATCCCTGCTGGAGAGCCACATTCAGAGTCAGATCCAGTCCTGGAAAGTATCCTGTCAAAAGTGGGGTAATTTTGGGATTCTTCTGTGGGAGGTTCTGGGTTTGAAGGGATGAGGAAGTGGCTCTGGTTATTTGCTACTGTACCAGGTCGGGAGGGTAGTTGCGGGATGCGAAAGCTGTCTTCAGGTTATTGGTGTAATGGTTCAGGGATTCAGGACTGGAGCAGATTCGTTTGCCACAAAGACCTAAGCTGTAGGGAAGGGACCGTTTGATATGGAATGGCTGGCAGGTGTCATAATGGAGGTACTGTTGCTTGTTGGTGGGTTTGATGTGGACGGATGTGTGAAACTGGCCATTGGACTGATGGAGGTCAATGTCGAGGAAAGTGGCATGGTATTTGGAGTAGGACCAGGTGAATCTAATGAAACTGATGGAGTTGAGGTTGGAGAGGAAATTCTGGAGTTCTTCTTCACTGCGAGTCCATATCATGAAGATGTCGTTAATAAATCTGTACCAAACTTTGGGTTGGCAGGCCTGGGTAACCAAGAAGTCTTCCTCTAAGTGACTCATAAATAAGTTGGCATACGAGGGGGCCATCCTGTTACCCATGGCTGTTCCCTTTAATTGTTGGTATGTGTGGTCTTCAAAAGTGAAGAAGTGGTGAGTTAGGATGAAACTGGCTAAGGTAATGAGTAAAGAGGTTTTAGGTAGGGTAGCAGGTGATTAGCGTGAAAGGAAGTGCTCCATCACAGTGTGCCCTGGATGTGCAGAATATTTGTGTATAAGGAAGGGGCATCAATGGTTACAAGGAGGGAGGATCACCCTGTGGCCAAACATACCTTGGTGCATGGCCAGCACATCTTGGCACAGTGTTACATTGTCTGGGTTATCTGGATACTTCCCACTGACACCAACCTATCAGAACTTCAGAGATGGGAATTAGCCCTTCAATATATTCTCTCTTCCCATTACCCACCAGGCCTCAACCTCCGCTAATTTCAAGTTGCCGCCCCTCGTACATCACCTGTCATTCAACAACATCTTTGCCTCTGTACTTCCACCTCGACTGACATCTCTGCCCAACCTCTTTGAATTTACATATGTCTGCCTGTGTCTGTATATGTGTGGATATATATGTGTGTGTGTGTGCGAGTGTATACCTGTCCTTTTTTCCTTTTTTCCCAGTAAGGTAAGTCTTTCTCCTCCCGGGATTGGAATGATTCCTTACCCTCTCCCTTAAAACCCACATCCTTTCATCTTTCCCTCACCTTCCCTCTTTCTGATGAAGCAACGTTGGGTTGCGAAAGCTGGAAATTTGTGTGTGTGTTTGTGTGTTTTTTATTGTGTCTATCTCCTGGCACTTTCTCGTTTGGTATGTCACAGCATCTTTCTTTTTTATATATATTCTTCCTACGTGGAATGTTTCCCTGTATTATATTCATGTCATTAATTTGAACCCAACAATTACGTTTGATATTGTCACTGTTGCATTTCGAAATTTTTTTGTCATGACCACTTGCTCTTTTTGTTTGGGCAAGTAGTTTTACTTTGTATTCACCTTCCCTTTTTACCATAATCGACCATACCATTTTATTCTGCCCATATGTACTCAATAATACATAACTTACTTCCAAACCATAAGCAAAAAATTTTTTACCGCTTTCAACACTACCGCTGCTATAAAATTCACCGTTCCCAGTTTACAAACATTTCTTGTGTAACCTCATGAATACTACTTCACAGCGTCAGTTCCTTTCACCTATTAAACAACCATTTCAGCTAGTTCTAACAACTTTCGCTTTATTTCCATTCCCGTTTTTGCCACATAACCGATCATTTTTTTAGCAGCTTCCCACAGGTTATAGCGTTATTATTTCTTCGTCAGTCAACTGTTAGCCTCATTTTCATAATCTGCCACCACATAACCAGTCCTTTTAATACATTTACACGCAGTTTTTTCGAAATGTTCCCGAATTTCTTCACCCTTTAACGTGTTTTGAAGGCAACACAACTACCTAAACACTGTGCACATCTTTGTTTACCAACCTAAGTTCACCACAGGATCAACATAGCTCAGCTTTAACCAACACTTTTTCGACTTTTTTCACACCAGGACTCCAGTTGCTTTCTAGTTCACCTTTATCTCTCCCCATATATTTTTATTTTCACTCTTGCCTCATGTTACACTTTCCACCTTCGAGTACCATGTCACCCTCACAACATCCCCACAACGACCCCATTAAGTTTTATTTACATTCCCTCTGCAAACATGCCCTCACCCTAACCAGATTACACTCCCATATTTTATTTACTCAGGCTTATCAGACATTTGGCATTACCCCCAAAGGCTGCACACTTAAAGTTCCCATCTCTGGCTGTAACCCTCTTTCCATCAGTCCCTATACCAGTTCCAAACCGAACAATCCATAACCCTCACCCACCTAATCCTTCACCTACACATCAACTCAGCCAATGGACACACCTGTCAACTCCTATCCCTAATCAAAGTCCTCAATATTTCCTCTCCCACATCCACACCAGCTGTTCAGAGCATCCTCCTACAGGCCAACCGCAAATTAGAACAGCATGCCACCCTCCACCTCAAAAAACTATCCAATCTCCTGGTTTCCCACCTAAGGAAAGGCAACTCACTCACCCTCCACAACCTTTCCAACAAACCTCAACTTCCTCTCATTGCACACAGACCCAGTCTCTCCCATCTACTCAATCTCCCACTTCCAGCTCCACTCCCACCAAAACCTCAAAATTCTAGAACACAATTTGGAACCACAACACCCCAATTCAGTAGTTAACCTTTCCTCCAAACCTCTCTCCCAATCCGAAACCTCTGTACTATCCAAAGGCCTGACCTTCAGCCCTACTCCCAGATTCAACCAAACAGCCCTCATCAAAGATTTACTGTCCTACACTCGCAGTCTCTGTTGGAAATATCACTTTGCCATGAAGAAAAATAATCCTAATCCTACTCCTAATGATCCAACTCCCCAAGACACTATCCAAATTGATCCCTGCCTGGAACAGTTTCGTCCTTGACCACAGCGGGACCCACCTTCTCTTCCTCAAAATCACCCTCTCCAAACCTTCCAGGAATTTCTCACTTCCAGCCTTGCCTCTCAATCTTTCTTGAAAAACCTTAATCCTACTCCCAACATCACCACAGCTGAAGCCCAGGCTATCCGTGATCTGAAGGCTGACCGATCCATCGTCATTCTTCTGGCTGACAAGCATTCCGTGACTGTGGTACTTGATCGTCGGGAGTATGTGGCTGAGGGACTGCGTCAGCTTTCAGACAACACTACATACAAAGTTCGCCAAGGTAATCCAATTTCTGATGTCCAGGCGGAGCAACAAGGAATCCTCAGAACCTTAGGCCCCCTACAAAACCTTTCAGCTGACTCCAACAACCTCCTGACCCCACCAACACCCCACACCCCTACCTTCTACATACTTCCTAAGATTCACAAACCCAAACATCCTGGCTGCCCCATTGTAGCTGGTTTCCAAGCCCCCACAGAATGTATCTCTGCCTATGTAGATCAACACCTTCAACCCATTACATGCAGTCTCCCATTCTTCATCAAAGACACCTACCACTTTCTCGAATGCCTGGGATCCTTACCCAATCTGTTACCCCCCGGAAACCATCCTTGTAACCATTGATGCCTCTTCCTTATACACAAATATCCCACACGTCCAGGGCCTCTCTGCGATGGAGCACTTCCTTTCATGCCGATCACCTGCTACCCTACCTAAAACCTCTTTCCTCATTACCTTAGCCAGCTTCATCCTAACTCACCACCTCTTCACTTTTGAAAGCCCGACATACCAACAATTAAAGGAAACAGCCATGGGTACCAGGATGGCCCGCTTGTACGCCAACCTATTTATGGGTCACTTAGAGGAAAACTTCTTGGTTACCCAGGCCTGCCAACCCAAAGTTTGGTACAGATTTATTGATGACATCTTCATGATATGGACTCGCAGTGAAGAAGAACTCCAGAATTTCCTCTCCAACCTCAACTCCTTTGGTTCCATCAGATTCACCTGGTCCTGTTCCAAATCCCATGCCATTTTCCTTGACGTTGACCTCCATCTGTCCAGTGTCCAGTTTCACACATCTGTCCACATCAAACCCACCAACAAGCAACAGTACCTCCATTATGACACCTGCCACCCATTCCATATCAAACGGTCCCTTCCCTACAGCTTAATTCTTTGTGGCAAACGAATCTGCTCCAGTCCTGAATCCCTGAACCATTACACCAATAACCTGAAGACAGCTTTCACATCCTGCAACTACCCTCCCGACCTGGTACAGAAGCAAATAACCAGAGCCACTTCCTCATCCCTTCAAACCCAGAACCTCCCACAGAAGAACCCCGAAAGTGCCCCACTTATGACAGGATACTTTCCTGGACTGGATCTGACTCTGAATGTGGCTCTCCAGCAGGGATACAACTTCCTCAAATCCTGCCCTGAAATGAGATCCATCCTTCATGAAATCCTCCCCACTCCACCAAGAAAGTCTTTCCGCAGTCCACCTAACCATCGTAACCCCTTGGTTCATCCCTATGAAATCCCAAAATCACCTTTCCTACCCTCTGGCTCCTACCCTTGTAACTGCCCCCAGTGTAAAAGCTGTCCCATGCACCTTCCCACCACCACTTATTCCAGTCCTGTAACCCAGAAGGTGTACACGATCAAATGCAGGGCCATGTGTGAAAGCACCAATGTGATTTACCAACTGACATGCTTACACTGTGAAGCCTTCTATGTGGGAGTGACCAGCAATAAACTGTCCATTCGCATGAATGGACATAGGCAGACAGTGTTTGTTGGTAATGAGGATCACCCTGTGGCCAAACATGCCTTGGTGTACGGCCAGCACATCTTGGCACAGTGTTACACCATCCGGGTTATCTGGATATTTCCCACTGACACCAACCTATCAGAATCCGGAGATTACTGGCCTGTTTACTTTGTTCGTGTGGTGGCTGCTGGGAGCAAGACCAGCTCTCTTGATGCCTGTGATTGTGTGTGGACTGCCGTGACCATATCTTCCCCCTGTGAATTATCTGAAGCTTGGTGTGGAGGAGAAGGTTTGATTGCTGATTTGGTTACCTGCAGCTCATGACACCTCAAATGACTGCATAATAGCTAAAACCTCAGAGAGAGATGGATTTTCACCCTGGAGGGCACACTCTCACACCTCACCATCCAGAGCAAATTAATGATAGCATCTGTCACCATCTGATCGGCATACAGCTCTTTATAACATTAGATACAAAATGAAAATGACAGCTTAACCCATGGAGTTCAGCTGCCCATGCTCAATAGCATTGATGTGGTTGCTTCCTACAGTGGTAAAACTCAGCCCGGGATGCAATAACATGGGTGATCTTACGGTAGTATTTCTAAACAAGTGCACACATTTGGTCAAATGTTAAAGAAGATGGATGCTGCAAAGAGGTGGGCTAACATAGGATTTGATACTTTCTTGGCAATGTCCATGAAAGGAACAAGGTACAACATAAAATAATGACAATAATCCCAAAATCCTGAACGTGTTGTCACAGATATTTCTTGTATGCACCCCATTCCCCAATCGACCACTAAATGTAGAAAAGGGAGACAGGTAGATAAAGGAGACAAGCTGTTATTAATATCTTACATAGACAGTGAACTGGCATCATTTAGTACCAGTAAGATGGATGTAGAGGAATTATGGGAAAGTTTAAGCATATTGTAAATCGTGGTCTGGAGAGTTACATGCCTAGTAAGTGAATAGAAGATGGAAAAGACCCACCATGATTTAATAATGAAATTCATAAGATGTTGAGGAAGCAGAAGCCATTGCACTCTAGTTCACAGAGGGCAAAACAGCAGGCAACACAAATGGAGGAGCATGTCGACTAGACAAAACAGAAGCCAATGACAGAAGTATCTGAGTTTGATTGTATAGCACACGCAATTGGTGGTGCAGCAACATGGTGAATTATTCTTGCTGTTTGACCAACCCATACAAAATGACCTCCATAACATCATCAGCCATTGTGAGAATAAATGGAGGTCTGACCAGAGTAGAAATCTGCATGGAGAACAGAACCACACTCATTGTCAGTAATGTTGTAAGGAGGTATAAGTACAACTGATAGGCCGAGCACCACCTTATTCCACAGATGCATTAACAACTTGGACACAGCATTCAAGTGACATTCAGCAAGAACCAATTACATGTACAAAGAGCTGTAGCAATACACATAGAGAAATGAGGCTGAGTGTAGCTTGGCTAGCCTTAAATAGCTCTCTCTCTCTCTCTCTCTCTCTCTCTCTCTCTCACTCTCTCTCTCTCTCTCTCTCTCTCTCTCTCTCTCACACACACACACACACACACACACACACACACACACACAAGTGTGAGTCCCCCTCGGCAGATGACATAGCCCTGCCACACACGCAGGGTTCTGAAAGTATGCACACATATCACTGCAGGGATAATAAGGTTTTAAGTCTTGGTGTGGGTACATTCCTTTCATCTTCCCACTGATGGGATAACACACTATGTATGCACCAGGATTTGGTATAGCCATAATCTGAAAAGGTCCTGAGGATGTTATCTGCCATTTCTTGTTCACCCTGTTGATGAGCAATGACTTCAGGTGACATTGTAATAGCACTTTCATCCCGATAGGGAACACTTGTATCCTCTTCATTTGTCAATCACAATATTTTTCCTTTGCTGGGCATTGGCCCATAATCACAGCTAACAGCCAAACCTTGGCCTCCCCAAACTCTTCAGTAGTTGGTACTTTCGGCAGAAAATTTATTGATTCATTGTTTTCAATCTTGTTATACAACAGTTCTGCTGTTATAGCTTATTTTTGGAGTGTGGCATAAATCTTTGTAAACTTCTCCAGATGACTTTAAGTATTCCACCAAGAAGGTCTGCTGGGGAACAGACAGACAGTCATGTGAAATACTTTTGAGCATGTTTTCTGAAAATTGTCTTGAGTAGCGAGCTCAGCAGCCCACACACAATGGAAATATCTTAGACCTTGTAACTACAAATAGGCTGGATCTTATTAACAATGTTAGTATAGAAATGGGGATTAGCAATAATGATGTCATTATAGCAACTATGACTACAAAAGTTAAAAAATCAGCCAAGAAGAGTAGGGGAGTGTTTCTGCTAGATAATGCAGACAAGCTGTTATGAACATCTTGCTTAGACAGTGAACTGGCATCACTTAGTACCAGTAAGATGGATGTAGAGGAATTAAGTGAAAGTTTAAGCAGATTGTAAATTGTGGTCTGGAGAGTTACATGCCTAGTAAGTGGATAGAAGATGGAAAATACCCACCATGTTTTATTAATGAAATACATAAGATGTTGAGAAAGCAGAAGCCGTTGCACTCTAGGTTCACCAAGGGATGCACAAATGATCCTCATCCCAATGCACAGCTTTTCATCAGCACAAACGTGAGTGATACTGCCATCGGCGCTGTCCTTAGCCAGACAATCGACAGCCAAAGTTCGCCTCTGAAGTTCTTCTAGCGAAAACTCACCAATGCCCAATGGAAATATTCCACATTTGACAGGGAGTTGCTCCCAGTCTATGAAGCGATTAAGCATTTTAAGACAGAGGTTGAGGGATACCCTTTTTACGTTTTAACAGACCACAAACCCCTGGCTGCGGCCATTACAAATATGCCAGCTGACCCGCCTCCTCACTGCTTCAGATACATGGACTTCATATCTCAGTTCACCATCAATATCAGACACATAAAGGGTGCTGACAATATAGTTGCTCATTTCCTTTCACGAGTTGACGCCGTCCATTCGCTGTTAGACCTCTCTGAACTGCCTAACCTCCAACCCGCCGACTAGGAAATACAAAACATAGTTTCAGACTCTACTTCGTCACTACACTTCATCCGCACCACCTTCCCTGGCATTTCTGGTGAGATCTGGTGTGACGACAGTATGGACATGTTACGCTGCCTCATCCCAACCACGCTCCTTCAAGCTGTCTTCAACGGATTGCATAATTTAGCGCACCCCGGTGTTCGTGCGTCCGCCCACCTCGTAGCGGAGCACTTTGTGTGGAGATATGTCAACTAGGACTGCCAGCAATGGGCACGCTCCTGCGTCGCGTGCCAACAGTGCAAAGTACACAAGCACACTTCACCCCCCCCCCCCCCCCCCCCTTGGGTGACTTTTTGATCCCTCCTGGGCGTTCCCAGCATATTCACATTGACATTGTCGGCCCTCTCTCCCCCTCTAACAGGCTTTCGTTATGTTCTCTCGTCTATCGACCGAACAACTCACTGGGTCGAGGCTGTCCCCCTCCCCAATATTACAGCAGAAACTGTTGCTCGAGCTTTTGTCGAGTCATGGGTATCGCATTTCAGATGTCCAGCTATCATCACGACTGACCAGGGCAGACAATTTGAGTCAGCCCTGATCAACGGGATTTGTAACATTTGTGACATTCGGCGCATCCATACCACAGCATATCACCCACAAAGTAACGGGCTAGTTGAGCACTGGCACCACACTTTCAAGGCAGCTCTTCAATTCCACGACTCTTTATGGATGGAAGCCCTTCCCCTTGTGTTACCTGACATTCGCGCGATCTATAAGGAAGACCTCAAGGGCACAATAGCTGAGTTCGGATACGGCCAGGTCATTGTTCTCCCTGTCGAACTTGTGAGCCCTTCCGCTTCTCTCCCTCTGTCTGACTTACCTTCCTTCATGGACCGCATCAGACACCACTTCATCAACCTCCATATCCCTCCGCCCACCAGCCATTCCCATCCTAAGGTTCACGTCCCGAAATCTCTGGACAATTGCGAGTACGTCATGCTCCGAGATGACGCTGTCCGTGCTCCCCTCCAACTTCCGTATACCGGCCCGTACCGAGTTCTCTGGTGCTCAGCCAACACCTACGACATCCAGATGAAAGATTCAGCTGTTACAGTCTCTCTCAACAGACTTAAGCCTGCTCATGTCAAGCCTTCTTCAACCCCCCCTTCAGGCCACGACCACACCACTCAATGTCGTGGCTCATGATACTCTGACCACTCCCTCCACGTCGGACTTACACACTCGATTGAGTGACTTCCAGCTCTCCTCCAACCTCGCCCTCTACTCCAGTCTCACGCACTCTGTCGAGTGACCGCATGCTCCCCACGTCAAGCTTACCTACAATCACGCCCTCGCCGCCGGGCCCTTCGCCGGTCCCTTTGACCTCTGCACTGTCGCCTGCCTCGCCCTGTCAAGGTTTCTCATGCCCCCCCGTCTTGAACGTGCCCTCGCTCAAGGTGTTTGTTCCTGTCCCCCCGGACATAATCCACGACATCTCAATAATACTCTGCGATTATACGCTGTTTGTCATGTGTTTCTCTTCATCCAGTGCTCATGACACAACATCCACCATTCCCTGCCACCTGGTGAAATGTGTTCCCCTCCCACCCAACGTCGGTGGTTTGGTGGCCGAACCTTCCTTCACGACATCTACCCACACAGTTCCCCGATGACGCTGTCGAGCTGATCATGGGTCGGCTCCTGCAGACCACCCCTGCCGACGCCATAGTCACCCCCCTCCCTCAGCCTCTCTCCATACTGGGAGGAGGGGGGGGGGGGGGTGCTGTGTGGCGTCGATGAAATCGACACCAACATCGAAATGCATTCATCTTTGGACTCTAAGCATTATCTTTGGCTATTCCACCATGTTCAGTTGTTCAGTTCAGTTCTTTGTTATCCTTGTATGTGTTAAGGTTAGTAAATGAACTATTGTTAAATGGTTGTGATTATTGGATTATTGGTGCAACCAATCCGGTAATCCTCCTCACATCCATGATTCTACATGTAATAGTACTTGCCAAAATGATTATCTTAGATCAGTGTAGTGAAAATCTTGACACTGGGAACTTCTGAATGAACTCTTCTGTGTTTAGAGGTCATGTCCTTAAAGGAAGAACAATTTTGTTGGTTTCTCTAGCATCAAGAACCATGCAAACACTTCCATCAGAGTTTTGTACAACCAGGAGTGGACTACAATACTGACTGTTTGATGGTTCAGTAATGCCCCAGGTAAGCATATACTTTATTTCTCTGTCAATGGCAGATTTTAGCAAGCAGTGAATGGAGAATATTTGTGGAAGTAAGTCCTATGAGGTGCAACATTAAGGTGGCAAAGGTATCCTCTGATAATACCTGGATTTTCGTTGAATATCATGGCATAATATTGAAGTAACTCATGTAATTATTCATTACATTAGGGCACATCTACCTTTTGTTTGATTTGCTTAGATACACTGGGATTCAAAATATTGGCAGATGAGTAGCATCCATGTAACTCCTGCTTCTGCACTACTGTTATTAGAGCTTCTTGTCTGTTCAACACAAGTAAAGTCTATTATACCATTCATATCTCTCAGTAGCTCATGCCCAATAATGAAATCTACAACAACATTGGGAACATCTAGGCACATGCATTCTATTGCTCCATTACCAATGTCCATAATTATTTTTGTTTGTACCTTTATAGAATGAGAGAATCCTCTTACATCACCTAAGATTTTGTGATCCACCATGGGTAAGGTCAGTAATTCTGCAATCTTAGCATTGATGGCTGCTTTTGGAATAGTTCAAAGTGAAACATTCCAAGGTTTATGACCATGTATCAAGTCATCCCTAATGTCAATGCCTTTATTAAAACATATCATCTTAATGTTACCATCACAGCTCCATTCACTACTACCTACCAACTTTTTGGGGCAAAGTTGGTCATTGGTGAAGAATTGAGCATTGCTCCTCAGTAACATCTGTAATAATTGGCAATGACTCCTCCAATCATTACCATTCTCATTTAGATTTGGTGAGTTCAATGTCAAGGGCAGGGTATTGCTGATATCTGGGGTTATATCTCCTATTATGTCTCTTGTTTCTGTAACTGGTTTTTGTTGTTACCCAACTGCCATAGCTTGGGCTATTATTATTATTATTATTATTATTATGGATGTTACTAGAAACTGCTTGTTGGTTTGTGTTGTTGTTCAACTGTTGCAGATGGTTTTGCGCATCTCTGTTTGTATGGTTATGCCTGGTATGATGTACCTTTCATGTTTTCATTTTCTTCAAAGGCAATGAGAAAATGTGAAGTGGTAGCCCAGCATATGGCCTGCACCTACCATCATGTATTTTTGATTTTCAGATGTTAAAAAAACAGAAGATTTTTCTCCTGTTCATCAGTAAAAGGAAGGACTCACTCTCTGTTAAGTAACAAAGGTAGATGCATGTTATTTTAGAGCGTAATCAGTGGTAGCCATTTTGGTTGTGAAAATAAGTAAAAAGTCTGTATTTTTTATATGCATCAAAGTATTATTTTACTAACTAAAAGGCTGTATGAGACATTATTCCAAGTAGTACTGTAATATATGGAAAGCCAGGAAGCTCACCTGTGTACTTCAGAGTTATCATGAGGATACGTTTACAACAGTGTGAAGGACATGGTCAAGATTTTGTAGGTGGATACAGTGATTGGACGTAGTATTATTAATTGGTAAGCATTAATCTACAACAAGAGATAGACTATTTTGTTTATGTGGAACTCATTTGAAAAGATTCTTTACCCATTTACAGGCATAGCTCAGCTTACTGTGCTGGTCTAACATGTCAGAAAATTAATCTCATTATTTCTATATATCTAAACTGTATTTTTTTTATTATATTATGAAGTGGTGACCGTAACAGGATACCTGACATTAATGTTAAACTTATCTACCCTCAGATCTTAATAGTAAATAAAATAGAACATGATGACACTGGCAGGGAGATCCTTGATGAGCAAACAGTAGACAGTAAAATAAGTAAATCTACTGGTCTTAATAGTGAACAACGAAGTGAATTGACAAAATTACTCTATAAGTATCATAGCATTTATCATAAAGAACCCAGTGTTATTCAAGGATATGAATATAAAATGGAAGTATACCTGTATGAAACTTATTGTAGAACATCATATGGTACTCCTTGGGGAAAGAAAGAGGCAGTAAGACAAGAAATAAGAATTGCAGTCCGATTATCACAGTTGGTATAACTGACTGAACAGTGCAGCTGGTGTCAGGTGTGAGAGAAATAAACAAAATCATCACTCCTATAAGAACAAGGCCATAGAATTTAGAAGAGTAGTTATTAAAGTCTCATGGCTTTAGGTACTTAACATCCCTCAATTTAAAGGCTTCATACTGGCAAATTTTATTACATGATGAGAGTAGAAAGTATACAGCTTTCATAAATGCCACAAGGAGCTACCAGTTTAGGGTGCTATCTTTTGGATTAAAAGTGAGTGCTGGTGTATTTATTGAAGCATTAGACAGAGTGCTTGGACTGAAATTTATTAGCCAGATTATACTCTATGTTGATAACCTATTAATTGTGACCCACACATGGATTGAACATGTAAGTGCTTTGGAAAAAGTTTTTCAAAAATTTGATGAATATGTTGTCACAGTTAACTTTAAAAAGTCCAAATTTGAAGACAAAATAAAATTCTTAGGGCATATAATTTCACCAGTCAGAACTGTACCTGACCCCAATAAACTAGACACAATACACAATTTCCCAACACCTCACACAACGAAACAATTAAAAGGTTTTCTGGGACTAGCCTCATTTTTTAGGAAATTTCTGCCACAACAATTGTTGAACAGTAGTTCACTATTAAACTTACTGCATAAAAACCACACTTGGTTGTGGACTAAAGAATGCTAAAATAATTTTCAGCAGATAAAGTAGGTGCTGATTTATGCACTTATCCTTAAACACCCAGATATGGAGTTAGATTTCCATTTAACATGTATGTTCAAGAGTTTGATTTTGAAATAGTATGCATAAAAGAGGAACAGAATGTTTTGGCAGATGGACTATCACAGTTACCCCAAGGCCTCATTTTTTAGGAAATTTCTGCCACAACAATTGTTGAACAGTAGTTCACTATTAAACTTACTGCATAAAAACCACACTTGGTTGTGGACTAAAGAATGCTAAAATAATTTTCAGCAGATAAAGTAGGTGCTGATTTATGCACTTATCCTTAAACACCCAGATATGGAGTTAGATTTCCATTTAACATGTATGTTCAAGAGTTTGATTTTGAAATAGTGTGCATAAAAGAGGAACAGAATGTTTTGGCAGATGGACTATCACAGTTACCCCAAGGCCTCACCGATTTACTTGAGTATGAAGAACAAACATCAGATTTCAGGATACTTTTAATAAATGATGGAGCTTTTAAACTGTTTTATATCAAAATGTGCAAAAACATGCAACACTTGCAGGAAGTAGACCCAAGATGGAGAAAGGTAATAAAAAAATTGCAGTCTAGAACACACGGACATTTAGAGTAGTGTTATTATACATAATGGCATACTTTTTCATAGAAGAGACTGATGAATGGATAAATGGTGCATGTGCATACTTGAGGAATATGTGGACAATTTAATTCAACACACGCACTGCACATGGGGACACTATGGCTTGCTAAAGTGTGCTGCCAAAATTTCTATGTATTGTTATTTTCCTAATACAAAGCAACATATAAAGCAAGTTATCTGACAATATGTGGTTTGTCAGAAGTTCGAGCATCAGAACAGGACATCTCTTAACATTCTACACCTAATAATACCAAAGCAACCATGGGATATTGTATCTATTGACACTGCAGGACCATATCCCCAAGCCCGCAGTGTGGTCAAATACATCGTAGCCCTGCGTGATGCTTTTAGTAAGTATCTACAGCTATATGCAGTCAAAACCATTAGGTCTGGACCAAATATAAGGCAGATTCTAGAAGACTACATACCACATGTTGGGAAACCCTTTGCAGTACTAACTGATAACACATCAAATTTTACGAGTGACCAATGGAAATCATTTTTGAAATCACAAAACGTAGTGTCCAAATTCCATTTGGAAGCAAGTCCCATCTAACAATGCTTCCATGAACTTGATAGATTTATCCAGACATGTATACCACAGAATCAAAAGAAATGTATAAAATACATGTGTCCATTTCAGCATATAGAAAATCAACATACCACCAACATCAACAGAGTACACACCAGCTGAACTTATGTTTGAAAAAGTGGAACTAGATGAATGGGAAAACTGCTACCTAAATTAGGGCACAAAGACGTAGCCTTAGATGAGAAAGTACAATGAGCACTAATAACAGTGGAAGAGCAAGCTCAAATAAGGAAAGGAATTTACAATAGGAAATTGAAAAACATAATAGAATTCCAGGTTGGACAGGAGATACTACTAAGAACTCATCCAAAGTTGTCGAAGGTAAAAGCATTGAATAAAAAATTGTAATTGTTATATGTTGGTCAATATATCATTGATGCCGTGTGGCTAGGGCCTCCCTTCGGGTAGGCCATTCATGTGGTGCAAGTATTTCAAGTTGATGCCACTTCGGCGACTTGCATGTTGAATATCATTGATGACCAGCCACATCCTGGGTGCTACTTGATAGGAAATATAAAAGATGGTAAAATAAAAGTCATGCATCCAAATAAATTTGTGGAAATTTGTTAAATGAAAATTCAGGTCTCATTCTTTCCCTGTGTGTAGCATCAATAAAACACATGAAGGTAGGAGGTTTGTCACCCTTTGAAGAATAAACTTATTGGCACTCAGTTCCTCTCCAGCTAGGGGGTACAATACTTATATTTCTGGTACCTTCTCCCTGTTCCATTATCCTGTTTAGCCAATAAGGAATGTTCTTCTGCTGTCTAACATGCAAAGAATGACATGCAACCTAGTGAATAGAAATTTTCCTTGTATTTTGGTATTGTACTTTCCTAAAACTTAAATATCTACAGAAGCAAAGGAAACCTTTTGATATTTCTTAAGGAAACACGGAATATACAACAAGAACTAAAACAACTATACATAATACTGAATGAGTGAAAACCATTAGTTGATGTAGTTATACTACATCGTGCACAAAAACTTGAATAAGAGTGATGTAAAAGGAAGGAATTCACAGCACATGAGATTTAAGTGAGAGTCATGAGTGGTGAAATGTATTGTGATGTGCAGCTCCACTTAATGCTGAGCGTACTGTAACAACTACATCCGAAGTGGCTGTCAGGTGATTGTAGGTGTAGAGTAGGCAAAATGCAAAGTCAAGGTCAGTGTCACCTTTAAGGACAGCCAGCTACAGCCGAGATGCACAAAGACACACCGCACACCACGACAGGAACCATTTTGGAATTTAAGCGAATCAGCACCAGCTTATAGCAAATTAATGTAGGTGAGGTGTGTGATTTTAATGGAGATGAGACTTGTGTTGTTAATGATGTTATTGATGAAGTAAATTTGGAAGAATATGATGATGACAGTGATGATGATGATGATGATGATGATGATGATGATGTGAGTATCAGGTTTTGTGGAGTTTAAGAATAATGACATTTCAGAGTTATTTGTGAATACAGGTGAGGTAAGTGAGAGTCATGGGATACCAGTCCAGTCAAAGCAGTTTCTCATTAGTAATATGCAGAGTAATGACCAAACAGTAAAGGTGAGTTATCTGTAAGCCTAGAGAATAAAAATGAATAATTCTTTAAATTTGTTTGGAACCAGATTGATGACAGTACAGTACAGATTGACGATAGTACATTCTTGAATAAGTTTGCTGTGGTTAGTCAAAATTTGTATCCAAATTGGTGGAATGAAGTGAAGGAGGACCTAATTAGGAGATGTAATTTTTACAGTAATATATTTTGTGTTCCTTCTCTATTAAGTGATGTTAGATGATCTATGGAGTCCATTCAGTGTGTTCGATCTTTACCTGACAACATGTGTAACCAAAGCAATGTTATGATACCAACAAAGTTGATAAAACCTGGCAAAAAGAGTGTAGATGTAGCATTTGATGAAATTGAAAGTGATCCCTTACACGAAGTGTCCAATAACAGAGATAATGATTCAGATTTTGGATGCCCTTGCATTAAGATTAAGATTGATCAGTGGGAAGGCAACTGTTTGATTGATACAGATAGTCTGATTTGTGGTCTATCTGAACAATTTAGGGATAAAATCCAGTATAGTAAGAATTTTGTTGAAATTCCCATTGCAGGTGTAAAGTTAAGAGGAGATACTGGTAAGCAAAGCAAGTATGTAAAATGTCAAATACTGTTAACGTACAGTATAGAGGACAAGAGATATGAACATGGATGCATAATGATACCTAGTCTAGAAGAAAATATTCACTATGTCTGTAGATTTATAAGACTATATAATTGTGTTTTGTTTGCCATGAATGTAGTATGTAAGATCATGTAATTTTTAAAGTTCTATCTTATCCATTGACTGGTTTAAATCTATCTGTAGATTCGTAAGACTACATAACTGTGTTTTGTTTGTTTGGAATTTAGTGTGTAGGATGATGTGATATCTAAAGTTTTGTCTTATCTATTGACTGAGTAATACCTATGAAACACTGTATTCTTGTGCTCTGTAATAGATACATGCTTTAGAATTTGATACATATGTGCCATGAGACTAAATGAGTAGATCTTTTTATAATTTTTAAATCAGACAGTAATTATAATTTGCACTGCAAACATTAGGAATAGTATCTGAGCATGTATGTGTGTATTACCCTATTAGTCTGTTCTTTTCATTGCATGTAACTCTGTTTATTAATGTTTCATATGTGAACACTTTTTAATTTCACCTGATATAAATCCCCTATAATTAACTTTGAAAAGTTACTAAGGAGAAAATATCTCCTGTGGTGTGAAGGAGGCATTGAACAGCATACTTAGTACACAAAACAATGGTTCAGGATTTGATGTGAATGCTAGACAGGGAGTTACCAATCTGTTGGACTGTGTGATGAGAACACTAAGGAGGAAGCTGAAAGATGTCGGTGGGTCCACTGCCCACACTGCTGTATGGCTGTACCTGCTGGACCAGTCAACTTGCAATAGATCGTGGGTGCTGGGTAACATACTTGAGCATCTGTTGACTGGATCTGTGTTGACTGATATTTGTGAATTGTTAGCCAAGACTGCTAAAGACAGTGTTATTTAACATAAATACACGTAGGGGGATTGACTTCCCAATCATTATGTAACTTTAAATCAGTATGTTTTTTTTTTTTTTTTTTTTTTTTTCAATTGTAAATGACTTGTCTGGGTCTTTGTGTACATAGGTTAATTTGTATGGACAATTAGCAAATAGTGTGGAAGATATTTACAAGTATGAACAATATAACAAGATGTATATATGTCTGCTGTCATAATCTGTTTTTGGTTCTCTAGCCACTGGACTGTGTCATCATTCGAAGTAATTTATGACTGTTTACCCATACTTATCCTGAGTATTGCAATACTGTATCTGATTGAAATTTGAGTTGTGGACAGATTCATGCTTAGCTCCGTTTTGCGTGCCACTGGTCATTGTGACTGTATGTGTGTACTCAAGGAGAGCATACAACTATTGATTGAAGCTAGTTGCTTCTTATAATCACTCTTTCATATGACTGAACTTATTGATATGATCATAAACTTTATTCATTTTGTTCTGTTGAAATTTTTTTTGCTGGTTTGTACCCAGTGTGGTTTGGATTCATGGGTTGATCCCTACATCGTAAATGTAGGCCCTAATATTTTTCCATTATTTTGTTCTTTTATGAGTAAACATATCCTTGAATGCTACAGTTTATGTTGCTGACTGAATCCTACTCATGACTGAGTATATTCTTCTGCTCTGTACCCGTCGTTGTGTTTTTCAAGTCGACTCACTCCTCTGAAATTTTTTCTCTTCTCTTCTGAAGATTTTGAAGGTTTGATTGAATAAATCTTAACTTAAAATTTATCAATTCTAGTAATTTACAATGTCTCTGTAATTATTTCTATAGTGTACTGGTGTAATGATCTAATTTTGACCTTGTATTATTTGCCTTGTGACAATATGTTCCACCTATCTGAAAATCTGAATGCCATATCATGGTATATGTAAAGATTATGATTTGTATAGTAGATATTTTTCTTATATTCTGTGTAATATGTTATGTATCAGATACTTCCATACATCTACCTGCTATCCTGGGCATCACTTTGTTCACTGTTTGGCAAACCTTTTAGTCTGTCACAAAATAATGTAAATACCCTGTTTTCAAATTTTGTGAGGGGGATATTGTAATGGGACACCCCCCTCTAACATTACCTTTTTCTATAGAAATAACTTATACCATTTATACTATCGATTCTTGTATAGATGAACATTATATCAGCTGTCTAACTGAATGAAAATCATATGATTTTGTATACAATGTGTTATGTTTCAGGCTAAAAATATCTAAAAAGAAATTAATTTGTTATTACTCTGTACATACAGTTAAAATTAGTCTAGTTTTAAAAATATATGAAATTACGAAATTTCTGGCACATGTAAAATTCATATTATTAATTGTACAATTTAATGCTAACCATTAAATTTATTTCTGGATTCATTTACAAAATAATGTCATATTTTAATGAAGATTCTTCTTTGGCCAAGAAAGTCTGTAAACTCTTTTGCTTTGTAAACTCTTTGGAATATTGTATGTCCTGCAGAATGTAAGTAGTAATGGGCATACCTCTGATGGAAATGCATGTATTTTTCTAATCTTGTCAACAACAATGTAATTGATGGTTTTTATGAAAATGGAGGTTGTAAAGTCAGTGTGATATAGGAGAATGGGATAAAATAAAAACATATTCATAGAAACAGACAAATCTTCATCAGTTATTTAGTTATCGAGAACCTGCAAAATCAAAATTTCAGCAACAAGAATGTATCCGTAGACGCAAGACTTAGGGCCAACAAGAAGAAGAGAAAATGAAGATAAGTAAAAAGTTCTTCTTTCATATATCTTACAATTCTTGAAGCTTTCAAAACTTTTATAGACAGAGAATTTTAATAGTGATATGTGTGGGAGGGTAAGATAACAATACTATGCAAGTATATAAATCAAGTTTTGTGAAACAGCAGAGGTTGCTTACAACTAGTTATTTCAATATTTATGTAATTTTTTTCTCAGCTAAATGTTACTGTACATGTATTGAGAACACTTCTTTCAGAAAATTATTTCTTTATATTTGTCAGATTTAAACATTGACCATTATCATTATAGTGATATCAGAATTTTGCTAACATTTCATGATTGCATATTCCTGGGAGGAGAGAGGGGAGGGGGGGCAGGAGGATATTTGTAATGGAACTGGTCAATGGCTCAGCTTGTGTTATGTACTGGATTATTCAGTACACTCCATAAATTTATTCTATGATTGAGATACATGCAGAATTGTAATTTGACATTTGCCTCTTGTCTCTTAAACTCTCTCGCCAAGGTACAGGGGAGGCTCCTATGTGACCGTTTACAATCACACAGATGCCTGCTTGGGCTAAAACCCCATCAATTTGGCTTCAGGGAAGGTAGATCAATAGAAGACACCCTCAACCAAGCATTGACAGCTACAAAAAGCGTCAGCGGCAAATACATGGCCGCCATACTAATTGACACAGCCAGGGCTTTTGACAACTTGTGGTGGCTGTTCCTCTTCACCAGGTGAAGGGAAATGAGGCTATCAACTTCCCTCTACAGTAGTCTCTTCAACTACTGCAAAGGTAGAGTGGTGGAGTTGCAGGCTGGTACATGCAAGGTTGTCAAGAAAGTAACAAAGGGGTGCCCACAGGGCTCGATCTGTGGACAATATTCTGAGATATCACAATTAAGCCATTGCTGAACACTCTCAGCAGTGACAACAGGGTAAGAGATTTGGCAGCATACACAGATGACAAACTTGTAGTGGTGTCAGCTAACTCGAGAGCAGCACTGCAAACAAAAGGCATGCAACTGCTTCAGAAAATTAACAGTTGGTGCAAAGAAAATAAATTAAAAATAGCACCCAACAAAACTGTATATTTACTGCTCTGAGGGACACTACAGAGGAATCCAATTCTAATATTAGACAATTCAAGCATACAGAGAAAGAAATCCACACATTATTTAGGATTGCACCTATATGAAAAACAGACTTTCAACCATCATATCAAATTGACAATTGACAATGCCTCCAAAATTATGTACAAACTAGCAAGACTCAACACAACTCAGTATAAATTACCTATTAACATGATAAGGAGCTACCATATTACGATATTTGAATCCATCACATGCTTTGCCACAAGTGCTCATCGACTGAACATACAGACTAACAAGACAATTGGAAAACGACGTCAACATAGTGTACTCCTAAGAATGAGGGGAGCCTTCAACACCTCACCACTAGAGGCACTTTACATTGTGATGGGATCCTGCTCTTTAGACATAAAAATATGTTGTAGAGCTGCGCTTTACTGGCATAAGAGGGACAGGTTTGATAAAGTCACTGAAATTTTGGGAACCAACATTATAAACAAAATACAAATTAAACAATGGTCCCCCCAGGGGCTCAGCATTCATTTGCTGAGTACGGGCTTGGCGACCCCAGGGTCCTGAGCTGGGGACTGGTCAGTGCCGCCAGTCTCCTGTCACTGTAACCCCCGGACATGCTTCAGCGACCACCGCATGGCGCGGCGGTGAAATGTTGTGTGCTGCGGGGAATGGTAATCTTGGCTTGACCGCCTGGATTGCGAGGAAGGTAAACCTCTATAAAAACCCCTCAATCTTACAGTGTGCTGCGCACCTATAAGATGCATGGCTGTTGGGGTGGAAGAGTCACAAGCGGGCAATCTCTGGGGCACCTGCCGCACCCGTTGTATAAGGCTTACTCAGGCATGCAGGGCTCTGTCTGAGTGGACCTTTAGTTCCCTAGCTGCTCGTGGGACCACAATGGAGCCTTCGACCTCTACATTACCCCTACCAGTGGATTGGGTGGGCCACTGGTAGGAAGACACACCCCATCGAAAAAGCGACTTCGTGCTACGAGTCCTCCAGTGCCTGGTGTTACTAGAGATTTATCAGACTGTCGTAACAGAGCACATGCTGATAACCAGAATGTGTTTTTTATTGTCAAATGGAATGAAAGTAGCTTTGAGAGGGTTTCTCCCTTTTACATTCACAAGGGTCTTGAGGGAATTGCAGGAACACTGAAATCTGTGAAGCGACTGCACAATGGGACTCTGTTAGTTGAAACTTCTAGTTCCTGTCAAGTCACTTCTCTTCGGAAAGCAACCTGTCTCGGAGAGTATGCTATCGAGACCGAGCTCCACTCCACTTTGAACTATAGTAAGGGTGTTGTGACATGTAGGGACTTCGTGGATATCCCCAAGGATGAGTTGAAATCTGAGTGGGCTGATGAAGGTGTTGTCGAAGTGCAGCATATTATGAAATGAGTCGATGGGGACCTAGTCAAATCCGACTCGTTTATTCTTACGTTCAATTGCCCGAGACTCCCAGAGCATGTTAAAGCGGGTTTTTACGTTTGCCAGTACAGCCATATTTCCCCAACCCAATGCTCTGTTTTAAATGTCAGCGCTTTGGGCATACTACGTTGGGGTGCAACGGGATAGCCACTTGTGGTACATGTGGTCAGCCTGCCCATGAAGAGGCCAATTATTCATTGCCTGTGAAGTGCGTGAATTGCTCTGAGAGTCACCCTGTCTGGAGCCGGGTCTGCCCCATCTATCTCAAGGAATGGAAGATACAGGAGATCAAAACATCTAAGCGCATCCCCTATGGTGAGGCCAAGAAGCTCTTTAAGGCCATGCAGCCTCCTTTGTTTACAACATCTTTCGCTTCCGCTCTGTAGAAACCGGTACAGTTGGCCATTGTTGCTACACAAACGGAAATTGCTAGTGTCAGCACTAATACCTGCATTTGCCAGTGCACTTGTGCTGCTGCGGTTGTTTTGCAACCTGCAGCTCTCCCCACAAGGTCGGACAAGGCCGTGGTTGCTGACATTGGGGTACTTCCTGCCCCTCCCCATATGGCGTCTTCTGCCCAGGCGAGTAAAGCTTCAACTGTTGACAAGGTTCTGCATTCTAAGCCCCCCCAAGATGAAGATGCCGAAGGTGAAGGTTTTGCCACCTGAGGAGACTAGTCAGGGTCAGTCCGATGACGATGCCATCGTACTGTCTGACATCTCCTTTGGGTCGCCATCGGAGCTGATGGACGTTGATGTCGACCGGGGGCGATATTCTCGCCCCAGGAATAAATCTCTGGCCAGTAAGGGCTCTCCTCCAAAGCACAGAGGCAGGGTGAGAATTCAGCCACCCTGATCACTGGCTCCCATATTACAGTGGAACCTGAATGGGTTCAGGACGCATGTGGCCGAATTACAACTCCTTGTACAAGAGCGCCCCTTGTGCTCATGTCTCCGTGTATCGAAAAGATGATCTGATGGGGGAAAGGGCAAAGGGTGGTGTTGCGGTTTTTGTCCATGACATGCACCACTCATCTGAGCTCCCTCTCATTACGGACTTGCAAGCAGTTGCAGTTGACCTTCTTGTGGGGCGGAGGCTCTCAATTTGTTCCGTTTACTTACCGCCTCAGGATGCAATAGACTCTGAGGCTCTCACAGACCTTATTAGCCAACTCCCCCACCAATTTCTCCTTCTGGGGGACTTCAATTCTCATAATATCTTATGGGGCTATACGACTATTTGCCCCAGGGGTCGCATTCTGGAAAGCCTCATGGTGTCCGAAGAACTGTGCATCCTCAACTCTGGTGCTCCCACTCATTTCTGTACTGCTTCTGGGTCGTCATCAGCTATTGACCTTTTCTTTTGCTCTCCAGCACTCGCGGATTCTGCTCTGTGGGAGGTTGCTGCTGACCTCTGTTCTAGTGACCACTTTCCCCTTTGGATTCGCCTCCTGGATGAGACTGTGGCATTACCAGTGCCACCCAGGTGGCAGCTCTGCAGAGCTGACTGGATACTTTTCAGCCATTTGGCTGTTTTGGAACACTGTGCCAGCGTCCACGAATGGGTCGACCATGTTACAGCCATGATCTCCCATGCTGCTGAATTGTCAATGCCACGGTCCTCAAGTCATCCCAAGAGGCATCCTGTTCCTTGGTGGACCACTGAGTGCCGCTCAGCCATCCGAGCCCGCCGTGCAGCTCTGCGCCGCTTCAAGTGCCGTCCCTCAGCTGACAATCTTGCGGCCTTTCGGGTGGCAAGGGCCAAGGCACAACGAGTGATTAAAGAGAGCAAACGACGGTCATGGCAATCGTTCTTGAACTCCATCTCCCACTCCACTAGTTCTACGAAAGTATGGGAAGCCATCAGGAGAATTTCCGGGAAACGCAGCCAACTACCTGTCACGGCATTGCTGCATCAGGGATGTCTCCTCACGGCGCCGAGAGACATTGCCCAGACACTGGCCATGCATTTTGTGGAATCTGCTGCCACTATTAACTGTGATCCAGATTTCTGCTGCTACCGCACTGCCATCGAGAGGGATCACTTGGACTTCCGGTCTCCAAATTCTGAACCCTACAACTGCCCCTTCACAATGTGGGAACTGGATTCGGCGCTGTCTGTGGCTCATGATACTGTGCCAGGTGATGATCAAATCCTGTACGGCATGCTGCAGCACTTGTTGCTGCCATCCAAGGAAGTTCTCCTGAATTGTTTTAATATGATATGGTCATCCGGCATGTTCCCTGACTCATGGAGGGAGGCGATTTTGATTCCCCTCCTCAAACCGGGAAAGGACCGAATGCATCCCAGTAGTTATCAGAGTATTGCTTTGACAAGCTGTGTCGGGAAGACATTGGAATGCATGGTCAACCATCGCCTGGTTTGGCTGCTCGAGACCAGGCAGCTCCTCAGCCACTCTCAGTGTGGCTTTCGGAGATGTCGTTCAACTATAGACAACTTGACCCTGCTTGAGGCAGCCATCCAGCAGGCCTTCCTACATAACCAGCATTGTCTAGGTGTATTCTCTGACATTAATAAGGCGTATCACACTACTTGGTGCCACCTTATCCTCAATCAACTCCATCAGCGGGGCTTTTGTGGCCATCTCCCCATCTTCATTCGGTCCTTTCTTTCCCGCCGCCTCTTTCGATATCGGGTTGGTAATGTGCTATCTGATTTGTACGTGCAGGAGAATGGTGTTCCTCAGGGAAGCATTTTAAGTGTCAGCCTCTTTGCCATCGCCATTAACAGTATCACGTCCACTATCAGGAGTCCGGCCCAGTGCTCCTTGTTTGTGGACGATTTTGCTGTTTTCTGTTCTTCCTCCAGTCTTGTCATTGCTAGTCGGCTGCTGCAGCTTACGATAAAGTGATTAGAGGCATGGACTGCGAAGACGGGTTTTACCTTTTCTGCAGACAAATGTGTGTGTGTTCATTTCAATCATTCTCGATGTGCTTTTACCTCCCCTGAATTGCGTCTGAGGAACACCATTCTTCCTTTTAAAGACAGTGTGAGGTTCCTGGGCCTCACTTTTGATTCCAAGTTGTCGTGGTTGCCGCACCTTAAAGACCCCCATGGTGCGGGTCCTGAAGGCACTGAATATTTTGAAGTGTCTGAGCCATCGGTCCTGGGGAGCAGATCGGGCGCCTCTGCTGCAGTTTTATAGGGCTTTCATCCGGTTGCATCTTGACTATGGATGCACCGTGTATGGGTCAGCGAGGCCTTCATATCTGAAGATTCTTGACGCAGTACACCATGAGGGTATCAGGCTGGCCACTGGGACCTTCCAAACCAGTCCCATCCCCAGCCTGTGTGCTGAGGCAGGGGAACTGCCACTCGCCATCCGGTGGAAACTCCTCATGGTGCGACGGGCGTGTCAATTCCTTGCCTATCATACCTCCCCTGTGTACCCTACTGTTGCCCGACTGCCTATGGAATGTCTCTTTTCCAGTCATCCAAGGGCAACGAGACCATTTGGGATTCGTGCCAAGCATTTGCTTGAGTCCCTTGGTGTGGAGCGTGTGGCACCCCAACTCCAGGGTTTTACCCACCTGCCTCCCTGGTTGCTCCAGAGGCCCAGCATCCTTTTAGACTTGTCAGAGTACCAGAGGAGCTGCACTCCTGCGTTTGTTTTTACCTCCTTATTTTATGATATTTTAAACCAGCATCCCATCCATGTACCAGTATTTACGGATGGCTCTAAACAGGAGGACTCTGTTGGTTGTGCTGTTGTTTTCCCTGATCGAGTCATCAAGTTGCGGCTTCCTGCGGCGTTTACCATCTTTGATGCCGAATTGTTTGTGATCTTGCGGGCATTGGAGCAGATGAGATGTGTTTCCAGTCTTAAGTTTCTCATCTGTTCTGACTCCCTGAGGGCCCTTCAGACCATGCAACACTTGTACCCAGCAGATACGGTCGTCCAGAACATCCATGATGTCCTACTCCACCTGCAACGGCAGGGGAAGGAGGTTTCTTTCTGCTGGGTGCCGGGGCACGTGGGAATTAGGGGAAATGAACTGGCGGATGTGGCTGCCAAAGATGTATGTTCCCTCCCTCACGTTGTTGAATGTGCTGTCCCCCTCCATGCTGTTACGTCCCATTTGCATTTTCGTGTTATGCGTCAATGGGAAGAGGAGTGGCTGACAGTTGGTGAAAATAAGCTGCGTTTGGTCAAGGCCACCACACGGCCATGGTGTACGTCCTACCAGTCATGCAGGCAGGATGAGGTTCTCCTCACTCACCTCCGCATTGGGCACAGTCCCTTAACACATGGTTTTTTACTCCGGTGGGAGGCCCCCCCAATCTGCAGTGCTTGTGGCGTCCAGATTACTGTCTGCCACATTTTACTTGACTGTCCTTTATTCTCTGACCAGATTGCGGTGGTTTCCTTGCCACCGGATTTCCCCTCTATTTTGCAAGATGACGCAATGACTGTGGTTAAGGTCTTATGGTTTTGTGTCCTGTCCAATATGTTGCCTCAGATTTTAGAGAGAGGATTTTAATGTGCTGCTGGGTGACTGGCTCACCCAGGTTTTAGGTAAGAGGTCCGCCAGTCACGATTACCTACTTGTTTCACTTCGATTTCTGTTCTCTTTTCCTTGTGTTTCCTTTCCTTTTTTAGTGCATTTCTTTTCCTCTTGGTTTGCCTCTGTATGTGAGGATTTGCAACTGCGTCAGGCCTGTGTCTTTTAGCTGTTCTCCTTGTTCGCTGTCCGTCTTCATCCCTTCACCGCATGTGTTCCTGTTTCTATGCGTTTGGGCGCTGATGACCACACTGTTTAGCACCCAAAAACCTCAAACCACACATGTACACTAAACAATGGCAGATTCAAACATGGCAGAGAGGGTGGGATGCATCTGACAAGGTTTACCGAGTACACTCTTTCTTTCCTGATGTACATGAAATATTCAACTGAAACATGTCAGCCCAAGCCGGGGGATGGTCCATTTCCTGACAGGCCATGGGCCGTATCTAGTACAGTTAAACTGCATGGGACTAACTAACCATGAAATATCCATTTGCGGAGAAACTGGGACACCAGAACATGTCACATTGCTATGCAACATGCTAACACAAATGATACTTATGCAGAATGACAGTGTCATCACCAGAATAACATGTAATCCAGCAGTGAAATTTCATTTATTTCTCTGTATTGCTTTTTAAACATACAGTACTTACCTCAATTATTTGTATTTTGTAGTTACATTGTGTGCATATTGGTTTGTTTTTACATATCCTTAGCTTATCTCCCACGTGTTGTATGATTCATGTTTACAGTTTTATTTTGCTGCTTATGCTTTTCCTATAAGGTACTATGTAATTAATAGCAACTAACGTAAGTGAGTTCTGTGATAGCAAATTTGTGGGTATGTATTCTTCTTGTACATAAAGCTCACTGCTTCTAATGTTGTCTGTAAGAAAGTAGTTTTATCAGTACACAACTGCTCCTCTTGCTAAATCTTGTACGATATATTATTTTACAGTTTATGTCTCAGTCACACACATTTTTCTGAGTGTATATTTCATTCTGCCTTTCTCTCATCATCGCTTACTTGTGTGCTGTATGCAAATCACTTTCTCTTTCAAACCTGTCTTAATCTTGTTTTAGATAATCAGATAGGTCATTTCCTGTGTTTATTCTCTTCTACTTTTAATCCATATGCTTATTTCTAACTATGTACATTCAATAGCATACGTTAAATTCACTTAAATTCACAAATTTAGCGTATTGTATGCTCCTTATACTATACTTGCATCGATGCGATCCTTTTCTTAAAACTATGTATGCTTAACCTAACTATATACTCTTAAAATTAGTTCTCCTTACAGTATAGTCTCTGACATGGGAATAAAGTCTCTTCTCATTTTGTTTGTGTAGCTGATTTACATTATAGTAATCAGCTGATAGGTACTCCATTTCGTATTACTTCTGTTTTGTGCAGATTTGTGCAGCAAACTTGTTCCAGAATGTACATTTATCTACGTTATCATCAATCTGGTTCCAAACAAATTTCAAAAATTATTCATCTTTATTCTCTAGGCTTACAGATAACTCACCTTTGCTGTTTGTATCATTACTCTGCATGTCACTTATGAAAAACTGCTTTGACTGAACTGGGGTGGTATCCCAACTCATTTACATCACATGCATCACTTACCTCACTTGTATTTACAAATAACTCTGAAACGTCATTATTCTTAAATTTCACAAAAACCTGATACATCGTCATCATCATCATCATCATCATCATATTCTTCCAAAATTACTTCATCAATAACATCATTAAAATCACACACCTACATTCATTTTCAATAAGCTACCAGTCTCAGACTTACCAACCTCAGTCATTTCACACCTACATCAAAAACACCACCTAATTCAGATCCAATACAGTCATCACCTGTTTTACATATATCAATAACACTGTTTTCTGACCAAGAGAAGAAATTATCATTACTCTCACATTCTGGTTTGTGATTAGTATCTACATTACTATAATTAAACATAGTATTCCAAAACTTTTGATCAAAACATAAATGAGAAATCTGATATACCTTGTGTCCAACTTCAGATATCTGTGCCACATTATTGATACTGTTATTATTGTCTGATGCAAGTGTAAATTGGAGGTCCTGTACTTGTTGTGTTTCCTCGCCCGAAAACTGTGGACCTTCATTGAGGCAGACTGCCGTTTCCCAAATAGTTGCCTCTATGATTGTTTCTCCTATTAAATTGCCCATGGTTATTCCCATTGTTCCTATTCTGCTGATGTTCAAAATTTCTGTCTCTATTACCATTTTGACCCTGATAGAAATTACCATTATCTCTGTTCCTGTAGTTATTACCATTGTGATCTCTATCATTATGATTTTTATGGTACATGCTTTTTTCTATTGCCCCATCCAGCCTGTCAACTTATCATAAAAAATGTTTGAGGCAATCATCAGATCCGTGTACTAAATCCTACTGCAACCTCTCTGGTAACCTCCTTTTTAGTGCACCAGTCGATGTCATTTCGTCAAATGGCCTGTCAAGGTGTGCTAATTTCTTAATTTGATTCTTACGAAACTCTTTCAGTGTACTGTCCCTGTTCCTATAATTTGGACCATTCAGAAATCCGCTTTTAATTCTCCCTTATTCAGCTTCTGACCAAATTTTTTTTTTAACTTTTTTTGGAAATTTGATATGTCTCCCACTGACTGAAATTTAGATTTACCCAACACACAGCTACAACTTCAAGATATCTTTTAACAAATTTAATCTTCGATTATCACTCATGCCTAACACAAAATTATCTCTAGAGTGGTGTAGAAAATCCACTGTAGTAGTTTTAGTAGTAGTAGTAGTAGTAGTAGTAGTAGTAGTAGATTCATTCATCCGTGGATCTAGGACATGTCAAAGTATTTACAAGTTTAGACCAATTTAAAATAAGCTAATTCGTATACACGTACATTTACAGACTCCTAGTTAGAGACAATCATTAGTTTTACTCCTGGTAAACAATACTTTTTTTACAAATAACTTATTAAATAATGTAATGTCACACTGTTCACTTGTATCTCACTATCAGTCACTGCACATGCTATACACACATTGTTTCATAACACTTCACTCACTACACACACAAACAAACACACACTGGTGATCTCTGGGCCATTTTCTGCACCACAACTCCCCATTTGCTGTCCTGAAAAACTGAGTCAGCATCCCTCTATAATGAGTGAGATGTTGAGCTCAGAAAGAGGAAGAGGTGTTAGTATTGTGCAATGTATAGCTTGGGAGTAAGTTTTTCTAGAAAAGGAAAACACATAGTGTGAAGTTGTTATATGGAATGTTGGATGTTTCATAATCATTATTATTATTTATTTGTATAACATTTTTTCCAACCCCCTACTCTGTTTATCTAAGTAATCCTTCAATGTATAAAATGTGTTGCATAACAGGTACTTTTTGGCTGCCTTTTTAAATAAGTGTATTTTTGCAATTCCTTTTATCTCTTTTGGTAATTTATTGTACAGTTTTATTCCTTGGTAGAAAATGCTGTTTTGAGATTTGTGTTTATTTTTTCTTGGCAAATATAAGTTGAGTCTAGACTTGTTCCATGGTCATGGTCAGAACTGTTTCTGCAGTAATTATCAATGTTATTTTTGATATTTACCCCTGACTTATAAATGTATTCATACGGAGCAGTTAAAATCCCCAGTGTTTTGAATAGATCTTTACAATGAGCTTGACTGCCATTTTTGGTTATGATTCTTGTGGCTCTTTTCTGTAGTTTGAAAGTTGTGTTCATATTGTTTGCATTTGTTCCCCAAAAAAGAATGCCATTGCTAATAATTGAGTGTACATATAAATAGTATGTAACTAATAGACACTGCATGTTACACACTGATATTAAGGATTCTAAGGGCATAACATGTTGATGACATTCTGTTTGCAAGTACCTTTATATGTTGACACCACTTCAACTGAGAATTAATATTCCTTCCTAGAAATTTTGCATTTGTTACACAGTCTATAGAGGTGCCATCTACATTTAATTTAACATTGTCATTTTCCCTCTTCAAACTGAAATTCATGGCATTAGTTTTCTTTATGTTCAATGTCACTTTATTCGTTATTGACCAACCATAAACTTCCTTGAGAGCTTCATTTGCTTTCTCTGCAAGGAGTTCTCTTGTTTTCTCCGTGACCAGAGAACCGACTCATGGTGATAACATCTTGGACCTACTGATAACAAACAGACCCGAACTTTTTGACTCTGTAAGTACAGAACAGAGAATCTGCAGAACCGTGATCATAAGGCTGTTGCAGCATCCCTGAATATGGAAGTTAATAGGAATATAAAAAAAGGGAGGAAGGTTTATCTGTTCAGCAAGAGTAATAGAAGGCAGATTTCAGACTACCTAACAGATCAAAACGAAAATTTCTGTTCCGACACTGACAATGTTGAGTGTTTATGGAAAAAGTTCAAGGCAATTGTAAAATGCATTTTAGACAGGTACGTGCCGAGTAAAACTGTGAGGGACAGGAAAAACCCACCGTGGTTCAACAACAAAGTTAGGAAACTACTGCAAAAGCAAAGAGAGCTTCACTCCAAGTTTAAACGCAGCCAAAACCTCTCAGACAAACAGAAGCTAAACGATGTCAAAGTTAGCATAAGGAGGGCTATGCGTGAAGCATTCAGTGAATTCGAAAGTAAAATTCTATGTACCAACTTGATAGAAAATCCTAGGAAGTTCTGGTCTTACGTTAAATCAGTAAGTGGCTCGAAACAGCATATCCAGACACTCCGGGATGATAATGGCATTGAAACAGAGGATTACACGCATAAAGCTGAAATACTAAACACCTTTTTCCAAAGCTGTTTCACAGAGAAAGACCACACTGCAGTCCTTCTCTAAATCCTTGCACAAACAAAAAAATGGCTGACATCGAAATAAGTGTCCAAGGAATAGAAAAGCAACTGGAATCACCCAACAGAGGAAAGTCCACTGGACCTGACGGGATACCAATTCGATTATACACAGAGTACGTGAAAGAACTTGTCCCCCTTCTAACAGCCATGTACCGCAACTCTCTAGAGGAACGGAAAGTTCCAAATGATTGTAAAAGAGCACAGGTAGTCCCAGTCTTCAAGAAGGGTCGTCGAGCAGATGCACAAAACTATAGACCTATATCTCTGACGTCGATCTGTTGTAGAATTTTAGAACATGTTTTTTGCTCGAGTATCATGTCGTTTTTGGAAACCAAGAATCTACTCTGCAGGAATCAAAATGGATCCAGAAACAGCAATCGTGTGAGACCCAACTTGCTTTATTTGTTCATGAGACCCAGAAAATATTAGATACAGGCTCCCAGGTAGATGCTATTTTCCTTGACTTCTGGAAGGCGTTCGATACAGTTCCGCACTGTCGCCTGATAAATAAAGTAAGAGCCTACGGAATATCAGACCAGCTGTGTGGCTGGATTGAAGAGTTTTTAGCAAACAGAACACAGCATGTTGTTATCAATGGAGAAATGTCTACAGACATTAAAGTAACCTCTGGCATGCCACAGGGGAGTGTTATGGGACCATTGCTTTTCACAATATATATAAATGACCTAGTAGATAGTGTTGGAAGTTCCATGCGCCTTTTTGTGGATGATGCTGTAGTATACAGAGAAGTTGCAGCATTAGAAAATTGTAGCGAAATCCAGGAAGATCTGCAGCAGATAGGCACTTGGTGCAGGGAGTGTCAACTGACTCTTAACATAGACAAATGTAATGTATTGCAAATACATAGAAAGAAGGATCCTTTATTGTATGATTATATGATAGCGGAACAAACACTGGTATCAGTTACTTCTGTAAAATATCAGGGAGTATGCATGAGGAACGATTTGAAGTGGAATGATCATATAAAATTAATTGTTGGTAAGGTGGGTACCAGGTTGAGATTCATTGGGAGAGTCCTTAGAAAATGTAGTCCATCAACAAAGGAGGTGCCTTACAAAACACTCGTTCGACCTATACTTGAGTATTGCTCATCAGTGTGGGATCCATATCAGGTCGGGTTGACGGAGGAGATAGAGAAGATCCAAAGAAGTGCGGCGCATTTCATCACAGGGTTATTTGGTAACCGTGATAGCGTTACGGAGATGTTTAGCAAACTCAAGTGGCAGACTCTGCAAGAGTGGCGCTCTGCATCGCGGTGTAGCTTGCTCGCCAGGTTTCGAGAGGGTGCGTTTCTGGATGAGGTATCGAATATATTGCTCCCCCCTACTTATACCTCCCAAGGAGATCACAAATGTGAAATTAGAGAGATTCGAGCACACACGGAGGCTTTCAGAAAGTCGTTCTTCCCGCGAACCATACGCGACTGGAACAGAAGGGAGGTAATGACAGTGGCACGTGAAGTGCCCTCCGCCACACACTGTTGGGTGGCTTGCAGAGTATAAATGTAGATGTAGATGTAGATGTAGATTGCTGTCATCAGCGAAGAGAATTTTTTCAACACGAGTAACACTACTGGGAAAGTCGTTGATGTATATCAGTAATAGTATTGGTCCTAATGTGTTACCTTGCAGAACCCCTATATTAATGTATTTTGGTTCTGGTAAGTGTTTTACTAAATGTTTATATCTATTTGAAGTATGTGTTATCTCTACTCTTTGTACCCTATCTGCTAGGTATCTGCGCAACCGCTATGGTCGCAGGTTCGAATCCTGCCTCAGGCATGGGTGTGTGTGATGACCTTAGGTTAGATAGGTTTAAGTAGTTCTAAGTTCTATGGGACTGATGACCGCAGCAGTTAAGTCCCATAGTGATCAGAGCCATTTTAACCATTTTTTGCTAGGTATGATCGAAATAAGTCATTAGCTACCACTCCCATTTCTAATGCTTCTAATTTATTTAATAGAATCTTCTGGTCAACTGTATCAAAGGCATTAAAAAGTTGCAAAAATATGCCTGTGACACACACAAGAGCATCAAGTACAACCTTTATGAATTCAACTATTGCTGACTCAGTATTTTTTGCCACATCGGAAACCAAACTGTGATCCACTTAAAAGATTGTATTTATTAAGGTAACTCATTAATCTGACTTTCATAATTGCTTCTATTATTTTTGAGAATGGTGACAGCAGGGAAATGGGCTGATAATTTTCTATGTCTTCTGCATTATCTTTCTTAAGCAAAGGTACAACTGTTGCCTGTTTTAACTGCTCTGGAAGGATTCATTTATTAAATTTGTTAAGGGGCCTTGTATAATCTCTATGCATTGTTTCAGTGCACACATTGGTACTTCATCTAAGCCTATTGACTTTTTATTTTTTAGTTTTTGAACAATTTTATTGACTTCATTCACTGTGGTTGGAAGTAACATCATCGTATTTAGTGCAACATTATTTACCGGTGCTATATTTGTTTTGGGGAATTTTTGCTGTAACTTCTCTGCAATACTTGAAAAATGTTCATTTACATAGTTTGCTAAGTGTTGTGGGTCATTTATTACCTCATCCCCCTCCCCTAGCAGTATGTTATTCTGTGTTTGTTTGCCTCTCCCCATTTCCTTTTTTATAACATCCCAGACTGCTTTGCTTTTATTCTCTGCATTATATATTATTTTGTCATTAAATAACTTTTTGCAGCAATCAGCACCTTCCTATAGATCTTTTTGTATCTATGATAGAAATTTAAGAATTCTGGATCACTGTCACTCTTTTTCATGGAACTGAGGTATTTAAGTGTTTGGGAGGACTTCTTAATATCTGCTGTTATCCATCTGTTTTTGTGAGATGTTGATACAGACAGGCACACTTTTGGAATTGCCTTTTCAAAGTTCAGTTTAAATAATGTGGATAATTTAGAGAATTTCATATTCACATTGGTTTCCTTATACACTTCATCCCAGCTTTGTTTTGCTAGTTCCCTTGAAAAATCTTTTATTTTGATTTCTGATAGATGTCATTTAGGTAAAGATTTGATGCCTGATTTTACTGTTATTTGACAGAGATGGTCTGATAGTCCGAGATTTTTTACAGCTACATAACATTTTTCCCTGCCCATATTTGTGGCCACATGGTCAATTACTGATGCAGTCATTATATGAACCCTTGTTGCACTATTGACCAATAGAGACATGCCAAAACTTTGAAGGAGATTTATGAGGGTACTGCTGGATTCATCTATGATATTGGTGTTGATGTTAATGTCCCCACACAGAATTATCTTGACTTTTGTACTTGAGACTTTGTCTAGAACTTCTGTTAATTCAAGTGTCCACACTACTACTGGGAGATCTATACATACATAAAATGATTAATTTGTTGGTGATATCAAGCCCTGTTAATTCAATAGCTGATATTTCAAAGGGTTTGTCTTCACTTGCTGTACTGACGTCATGTCTTGATTTGAACTGTTTTCCCTTTCTGATATAAATGCATGATCCTCCACCCCTTGAAACAATTCTGCAGTGGGAGTTTGCCCTTTCATACGATGATAACACTACATGTTGGATTTCTGTCTCTCCACAACAGTGCTCAGTAACACAAATTACTGTGCAGTTCAAATATTGGAGCTCAACTTTTAATAGTTGTATTTTATTTCTTATTGATTTCATGTTTTGATGGAGGATTTTTTTGTGACATATGGTATGTGTGATATTCTGAGTGAATTTTTCAGTATTTTTTAAAGTGCTGGAAATATTCTTTAGGCAAGGGAACCTGTTGTCTGGATTTATCCTGAAAAATACTTACTTTTGAATTAGCTGTACCAGTCTTCCCTTCCCAGTCCTGTAAATGTAAATTGTCTGATGGAAAACTTTTGGGTTGGAATGTTTGACCACTCAGTACCCTTATTTGAATAAAGATTGTTGTGAATGCAATTTTCCTGAACTACTGAAATTTTTTGATTTAAAAAATTTATATTAGTCAGCATATTGTTTCCAACACTTAAAATTTTTTGATCTAAAATACTACAGCTCCATTCCATTTTTTCCTCTACAGCCTGCTGTAGAAATCTGATGTCATTAACATTGTTCTCCTGTCGAGAAGATTGTGGAACTAAACCATTTTCCAAAGCAATAAATTTATTTTCTAATACACTGACTTTTTCATTCACACTTTTCAATCCATCTGATAACCCATTTTTAGCTCCAAAACCTGATTACATATTTGTTATTGTACCCTGTCCATGTTATCATTGTTTTCCGTTTGTATTTCCATAAACTGATCATTGACTGCACTAAACGTGCTATTGTTACCTATTTTTATTTCTGTTAAGTGATCATTAACTGTACTAAATTTTCTATTGTTGTCCATCTTCATTTCCTCTAATTTTAATAAAATCAACTGCAAAATATCGCTTTTCACTATTTCTTTGCTGACTACACTTTTACTTGGTTCAAAGATGTCTAGGCTACGTTCTACAGCTTTTACTTCGGCACCACTACCCTCGTCTCTATTAATTTTCCTAGAAATCACATGAGTCCACTAAAAACGATTAATTTCACAAATAATTTGTTCTTATCTTTTTTCTTATTTATGTCCTTCATCATTGTTGTAAAGTCATCTTTCAATTCATCCGGCCCATCATTGTTCATATTATCTCATCATTGTTGATACAACTTTGTTGGCAGCTCTCAGGTCTTCTATTGTCGAGTGACTGAAGTTCATTAATATATCAAAACTGTAAATACAGAAAGAATTGTACTTTCTTCTTCTGCAACAGAAAAACTTCGTTATCAGTCAACAGATCACGGCTGATGCCCACACTCGTAATCTTATGCTCCCACACATATCACTATTAAAATTCTCTGTCCATAAAAGTTTTGAAAGCTTTGAGATGCATAAGATATACAAAAGAAGAACTTTTTACTTATCTTCATTTTCTCTTCTTGTTATTGGCTCTGTGGTGGCAATGAAATCGACACCAACATCGATGTGCATTCATCTTTGGACTCTAAGCATTATCTTTGGCTGTTCCGCCATGTTCAGTTCAGTTCTTTGTGATCCTTGTATGTGTTAAGGTTAATAAATGAACTATTTCTAAATGAGGTGTGATTATTGATGCAACCAACCCAGCAATCCTCCTCACTGGTGACCCCGAGCTCTAACGTCTTCCGTTTTTGCCGTATTACTGTGTCCGCGAGCTCCGCATTGGTTATTTTTGCGTGTATTACATCGACACAACATTCACACAATGACTTTGGCCCAGCGCCTAGCGCTGGATTTTGTGATCAACGTGCATCATGTTGTGGATGATGTACACCCGCCAGGACTGCAACAAAATGCCTGTCACTCGATGATTCCATCGATTTTTCCGGATGTTTTCAAGCCAGGAACAATAAGTGAGGTTAGGAGTGCACATGACTCCGGCTATCAAACGCCTTTGTTCCCACCACATGTGCCCTCCTTCATTGACTGTGCAGTTACCTCTCATGGATCTCCATGCAGTGCGGGACCAATGCCGATTTCTGCAAATGCTTCGTCGGACAACCTACTACCACCAGGACAATGATTTGCCATGCCGCAATCTGTGCGGTCCATGTGGATACCTGCCATGTGGCTGGAACTGCTTCATTCACAGGTCTACCTCCTCAGCTTCCAACCACGCCTGTGCTGGCCTCAGTTCAGCATCAACACATGCCTTCCTACTTCAATACCTCAGCCTGCAACAGGAACAGTAACTTGTTATCTGTGCCTGATCTCCACCTCCATCCCACTGCTATGCCTCAGTATTTTGTACCATGACGTTCACCTTATCCGCACATCGTTTTGAATGGAGTGACTACGAACAGTGAACATTCACACATTCTGTCCCACACTTGACATCATTTCCCGCACTGTGCTTCTGGACAGCCCGCACCTCCGCAGCCTCCCTACAGCACAGGTGGCTCTGGCTCTGATCATACGTCGAGCTTTCCGAGGACTAACACGTGTTCTCAAACTTTGAACTTTTTCTCACCTGTCGCCCCCCCACTGGCTCCAGTTGAGCTTCCACTACCATTCTCAGCACATCTCGGTGCCTCATCCGCGTTGGTCTTCCACAACACATCAATCCGCCACACCTACAACATGTTGAGCTTCCGCAACCGCTATCAACACATTATGGTGTCTCACCCGCGTCGGCCTTCCACGTCACAACGGATCGCGCTCAACCACAACGTGTCACCTTCATGCTGCCACCCGAACAGCCGTCATTGCCACATCCCCTGGAGGCACACTCTCCTGGAATATTACAGCAACAACAGCTCGACTCAGGCAGTGCCCCGACGAACTCAACTCAACCTGTTCTTCCGAACATTCTACAACACTTACCGGCACTGCCACCGTTTAATCCTGACAGAGCAACGACCTGGTTCAAAATTGTGGACGAAGTGTTTGACCATTACAAACTCGATGAGTCAACAAGGTTTCTGTGCCTCATCACCCACCTGCACAACCAGGAGGACTTGATTGCTGACCTGGTCGATGCCCTGGACTCATCTACCCGGTACACTCTAGCCAAAAAGACAGTTCTATGTCGGCTTGCACGCTCATCTGAGGCAGCAATACGGCAAGTGCTCCACATCAAGCAACTAGGCAATGATAAACCTTCCCAGCTCTGAAGATGCCTACGTGCCCTGGTCAGTGCCGATCTATTCTCTGACACAGCTCTCCTCACCATCTGGTCAGATAAGCTATCTCCTCACATCCGCTTCGCTCTGGCTCAAAGGTCTCCTGAACCTGTCGAGCAAAGAATGACAATTGCTGACAAGCTACACAATGCATCATTGCTCTATTTCGCCAGCCACTGCCCACTTGACAAGTCTCAGGTTCAGGCTCATCACCCTGGGGTCGGGGCCATACTGTGCCGACCGTTCTGCTCGCTCCGGGAAGCAGTAAACAAGCAACTGGGACGTCACCAGCTCTGCCCACGGTCACACCCCCTCCTGCAACCGAACCTGCTGCAGCCACCGAACCTCAGCCACCACCACTGGCAACGAACTTTCTGCAGGAAATGCAACCGCACTACCCGTACTGCTACTTCCACACATGGTTTGGTGAGGAGGCACGGAACTGCAAACCACCCTGCTACTTCCCAAATGCCAATCGCAGGTAGGTCCGGGTGCCGCCTTCTGCACACAACATGACAGGTACCCCCCAGTGCTCCATTCTGTCCGGGAATGACTGGATAATTGCGGACGACTTTACATTAAAGACATTTCGTCAGGATACCTTTTCCTAGTGGACACAGGCGCCGATGTTTCGCTGCTGCCTACGTCCTTAGCGTCATCGAACATCTGCCCTCACCATATTTCACTGCAAGCTGTGAATTCAACCAAACTACAATGCTTGGGTTCAACTTCCCATGTCGTCTCACTCTCCGCAAACTGCAAACTCGAGTGGACTTTTTTAGTGTGCGAAATTGACGAACCTATACTAGGCACTGACTTCTTGCGCACCACAAACTTTCACTGGATCTAGTGCGAAACACTGTGTTTCATCATCCGTCCAAGACCCACTTCCCCTGTGCTCTGTTGAGCAAACCCCCCCTGTGACACATCGGTCCGGGCTCGTCTCATCCGTACATGCTCGTCTCTGTTGACAACGTTACAAGAAACCACACACAAATGCCTTGTCGAGCTTGAACACGTCACTAGCCTATGCAAGGAAAACTTCGAGCCCTCCCTTCAGCTCCACAAAACACGGCTCCAGCTCTCCGATGCAGCAAATGAATTACAGACACTACAGAAAGGTCAGTAAGTGCACCAAATCTGCTTGCAGTCCCAGCAATCGAGCCTCCGTGTGTTTTCCTCCCGCTACCCCTTGCAACTGTGCTACCAAGACTGCCATAACATGTGCTGACAGTTCAGCAGGGCCACACCCTCCTAACACGGCAATATTTGAGACTCGGCCAGACACAAGTGCACATGTGTGACGAGCATCACGTGTTCCCGAACTGACGGCTCCTACCCCGCCCCTCATGGACAGCACCTCAAACTATGCAAATTCGGCTCCTGCACGCCACCGTGTGACCACACAACACAAATGGTGTTCTCACGCCAAGCATTTTGCCCGCGACCGTGCTGCCACAAGCCACGCCCTCAGACAATGGACTCACTAACGGCTCACGAGCTCTACCGAGCTCACACGACCATGGTGCCACTGATTTGGGATGGTGGCCATCATGTCACGTTGACTCCTGGGACACTTTCCCGCCTCGGCTCACATCAGATACGCCGAGTGGTCCGAACACCAAGACCACCCTGCCACACATTGTAAACAAACCGCCTCCCGTGCCACCAGCAAATTTTCTGTCATCACCAACGGCACAGTTCACAAGCTTCGTCTCATGCCAGGTCCCCCCAATCTCCAGTAAACCACATCGACTTTGGTCCGAGTGCCTCTCCGACCTTAAAAATCAGATTTCTGAACTACTAAGCTCCGGCATCATTGAACCCTTTGCCAGTAGCTGGTCTACGCCCATATATATGACACCCAAGAAAGACGGGTCCTGGCGCATGTGCGGAGACTACCGTCAACTAAATGCACGAACAATTATGGACACCTACCCTATACCCAACATTGCTGACTTCACCAGTTCTCTCGCAGATGTGACCACATTCTCTGTCATTGATTGCAAACAGGCCTACCACCAGATCCCCATGGCACCTGGAGACATCAAGAAGACAGCAATCACCACCCCGATCAGGTTATTTCAGTTTCGATTCATGCCCTTTGGTCTAAAAAACGCAACCCAGACCTGGCAATGCTTCATCAACGAAGTGCTATTCGACATAAAATTCTGCTTTGTATATCTTGATGACATTCTTGTGTTAAGCTCCTCCATCGAGGATAACATTTGACATGTGCAAACTTTTATGAACACTCTCGCAGCAGCAGGCATCGAGACCAACCAGGACAAATTGCAGCTACATCAACCCACTCTCACTTTTCTTGGTTTTTGGGTCTCTGCCAACAGCATTTCACCGCTCCCTGAGAAAGTACAAACAATACTAAACCTATCCAGACCTTCGTCATTCAAAGAGCTCCAGCACTTTCTGGGGACGGTTAATTATTATCACCGACATCTACCTCGGGCTGTGGAGATTCAGGCTCCACTGATGGACGTCTTGGCAGGCACCAACGCTTCTGGATCTCGGCCCGTTCCATGGACACCTGCTATGACTGACTTTTTCAATGCCCTCAAAAATCTTCTTGCTGAGGCCTGCACCATTGCACAGCCTCATCCCAATGTGCAGCTTTTCATCACCACAGACGCGAGCGATACTGCCATCAGCGCTGTCCTTAGCCAGACAATCGACGGCCAAACTTCGCCACTGCAGTTCTTCTCGCGCAAGCTCACCAATGCACAACAGAAATATTCTGCGTTTGACAGGGAGTTGCTCGTGGTCTATGAAGTGATCAAGCATTTTAAGACTGACGTTGAGGGATGTCCTTTCTATGTTTTAACGAACCTTCCTTCACGACATCTACGCACACAGCTCCCCGATGACGCTGTCAAGCTGACTGTGGTCGGGCTCCCACAGCCCCCCCCTACCGACGACATAGTAACCCCCCCCCGGACTCTCAATCAAGAGTACCCTGTACTGTGAGGGGACGGGGGAGGGGGGGGGGGGTTATGTGGCACCGGTGAAATCAACACCAACATCGATATGCATTCATCTTTGAACTCTAAACGTTATCTTTGGCTGTTCCGCCATGTTCAGTTCAGTTCTTTCTGATCCTTGTATGTGTTAAGGTTAATACATGAACTACTGCTAAATGGGGTGTGATTATTGGTGCAACCAACCTGGTAATCCTCCTCAGCTCCAAGTCTTGCATCTAGGGATACATTCTTGTGGCTGAAATTTTGATTTTGCAGTTTCTTGTTGACTAAATAACTGGTGAAGATTTGCCTGTTTCTATGAATATCTTTTTATTGTATCCCATTCTTCTATACCACACCAACTTCAAAATCTCCATTTTCATAAAAACCATTAACTACATTCTTGTTGCCAAGATTAGCAAAATACATGCATTTCCATCAGAGGCATGCCCACTGCTACTTACATTTTGCACTACTCACAATATTCCAAAGCATTTACAAAGCAAAAGATTGTACAAACTTTCTTGACCAAAGAAGAATCTTCACTACAATATTCCTCTTGGGTAAAATATTCCGGAGGTAAAATAGTCCCCCATTCGGATCTCCGGGTGGGGACTGCTAAAGAGGACGTCGTTATCAGGAGAAAGAAAACGGGCATTCTACGGATCGGAGCGTGGAATGTCAATTCCCTTAATCGGGCAGGTAGGTTAGAAAATTGAAAAAGGGAAATGGACAGGTTAAAGTTAGATATAGTGGGAATTAGTGAAGTTCGGGGCAGGAGGAACAAGACTTTTGGTCAGGTGAATACAGGGTTATAAATACAAAATCATATAGGGGTAATGCAGGAGTAGGTTTAATAATGAATAAAAAAATAGGAGAGCGGGTAAGCTACTACAAACAGCATAGTGAATGCATTATTGTGGCCAAGATAGACATGAAGCTCACACCTACTACAGTAGTGCAGGTTTATATGCCAACTAGCTCTGCAGATGATGAAGAAATTGATGAAATGTATGATGAGATAAAAGAAATTATTCAGGTAGTGAAGGGCAATGAAAATTTAATAGTCATGGGTGACTGGAATTCAAGAGTGGGAAAAGGGAGAGAAGGAAACATAGTAGGTGAATATGGATTGGGGGTAAGAAATGAAAGAGGAAGCCGTCTGGTAGAATTTTGCACAGAGCATAACTTAATCATAGCTAACACTTGGTTCAAGAATCATAAAAGAAGGTTGTATACATGGAAGAATAGATTATATAATGGTAAGACAGAGATTTAGGAACCAGATTTTAAATTAAGACATTTCCAGGGGCAGATGTCGAATCTGACCACAATCTATTGGTTATGAACTGTAGATTAAAACTGAAGAAACTACAAAAAGGTGGGAATTTAAGGAGATGGGACCTTGATAAACTGACTAAACCAGAGGTTGTACAGAGTTTCAGGGAGAGCATAAAGGAACAATTGACAGGAATGGGGAAAAGAAATACAGTAGAAGAAGAATGGGAAGCTCTGAGGAAAGAAGTAGTGAAGGCAGCAGACGATTAAGTAGGTAAAAAGACGAGGGCTAATAGAAATCCTTGGGTAACAGAAGAAATATTGAATTTAATTGATGAAAGGAGAAAATATAAAAATGCAGTAAATGAAGCAGGCAAAAAGGAATACAAACGTCTCAAAAATGAGATCGACAGGAAGTGCAAAATGGCCAAGCAGGGATGGCCAGAGGACAAATGTAAGGATGTAGAGGCTTATCTCACTAGGGGTAAGATAGATACTGCCTACAGGAAAATTAAAGAGACCTTTGGAGAAAAGAGAACCACTTGTATGAATATCAAGAGCTTTGATGGAAACCCAGTTCTAAGCAAAGAAGGGAAGGCAGAAAGGTGGAAGGAGTATATAGAGGGTCTATACAAGGGTGATGTACTTAAGGACAATATTATAGAAATGGAAGAGGATGAAGATGAAGATGAAATGGGAGATATGATACTGCGTGAAGAGTTCGACAGAGCACTGAAAGACCTGAGTCGTAACAAGGCCCCGGGAGTAGACAACATTCCATTAGAACTACTGGCGGCCTTGGGAGAGCCAGTCATGACAAAACTCTACAGATGTGAAAATTACCGAACTATCAGTTTAATAAGTCACAGCTGCAAAATACTAATGTGAACTCTTTACAGACGAATGGAAAAACTGGTAGGAGCGGACCTCGGGGAAGATCAGTTTGGACTCCGTAGAAATGTTGGAACACCTGAGGCAATACTGACCCTACGACTTATCTTAGAAGAAAGATTAAGGAAAGGCAAACCTACATTTTTAGCATTTGTAGACTTAGAGAAAGCTTTTGACAATGTTAAATGGAATACTCTCTTTCAAATTCTGAAGGTGGCAGGGATAAAATACAGGAAGCGAGAGGCTATTTACAATTTGTACAGAAACCAGATGGCAGTTATAAGAGTCGAGGGGCATGAAAGGGAAGCAGTGGTTGGGAAGGGAGTGGGACAGGGTTGTAGCCTCTCTCCAATGTTATTCAGTCTGTATATTGAGCAAGCAGTAAAGGAAACAAAAGAAAAATTCAGAGTAGGTATTAAAATCCATGGAGAAGAAATAAAAACTTTGAGGTTCGGTGATGACATTGTAATTCTGTCAGAGACAGCAAAGGACTTGGAAGAGCAGTTGAATGGAATGGACAGTGTCTTGAAAGGAGGATATAAGATGAACATCAACAAAAGCAAAACGAGGATAATGGAATGTAGTCGAATTAAGTCCGGTGATGCTGAGGGAATTAGATTAGGAAATGAGACACTTAAAGTAGTAAAGGAGTTTTGCTATTTGGGGAGCAAAATAACTGATGATGGTTGAAGTAGAGAGGATATAAAATGTAGACTGGCGATGGCAAGGAAAGCGTCTCTGAAGAAGAGAAATTTGTTAACATCAAGTATAGATTTAAGTGTCCGGAAGTCGTTTCTGAAAGTATTTGTATGGAGTGTAGCCACGTATGGAAGTGAAACATGGAGGATAAATAGTTTGGACAAGAAGAGAATAGAAGCTATTGAAATGTGGTGCTACAGAAGAATGCTGAAGATTAGATGGTTAGGTCACATAACTAATGAGGAAATATTGAATAGGATTGCCGAGAAGAGGAGTTTGTGGCACAACTTGACAAAAAGAAGGGATCGGTTGGTAGGACATGTTTTGAGGCATCAAGGGATCACAAATTTAGCATTGGAGGGCAGTGTGGAGGGTAAAAATCGTAGAGGGAGACCAAGAGGTGAATACATTAAGCAGATTCAGAAGGATGTAGGTTGCAGTAAGTACTGGGAGATGAAGAAGCTTGCACAGGATAGAGTAGCATGGAGAGCTGCATCAAACCAGTCTCAGGACTGAAGACCACAACAACAACGGCCCCATCATCAGATGTATCTGAAATCTAGCAATAGTAGAATGTCATGTCCATGCCCTAACAGCTAATAGGCAAATACCTATGATAGGTCAACCATCAAATAATATCCCACACTGTGGCTACAAAGAATTCCAACTTTCAATCATGACCTGGGAAAAATTCCTCTTGTCCCAAAATTGACACCGGAAATGCATACAGATAAATGCTGATACAGTGCACCTGTGTGACCCATGTGTGAGTCTAGCTTTGGCAGCCAGAGACAGTGGTCATGTGCTGTTGAGTAGCAATCTATCCTTTTTATGATGCTGTCAAAAACTGAATGAAGATTTTTACCACTTTAAGCATCTCACCATAAATGGGGTTGGCTACAAATGGCAGATGAATTTCAATAAAGCAGCTATGTTTTGAGGTGCACATTACACTACCCATATTGTTCAATAACTGCAAAAGTTCAGCAGTCAACAGTTGTGGCATTGTTGGTTATGTAAGCCCATCCCCCATGGCAAGGTCATACCACATGGGACGGGAAAAACTGGTTTTTAACTTTCCTGAGGCCAAAATCCCACATAAAAAGTTAAATGACATCAGCTTTTAATTTTCATTGAGTCAAAAACCACATAAAAATCAAAAATTACATGGATTTCTAAGTGTTGTGAGACTGGCAGGAGGCACATTCAATATGCTGTTCACTGTTTCCTGCCACAAGTTGAAATTAAGAAACAGCGCATTCCACACAACACATCAGAGTATCTCAGGCTTCATGTTCAGAATATGTTGCACAATGTGTGCCTTCAATTCAGCTACATTCGGAATTGGAGCACAGAATCCATTATGTTCTAGATAACCTCACAGCCAGAAGTCACACAGATTAATATCAGATGATCTGGTTGGCCAGGCTGTAAGTAAATGATGACTGGTAATCCTAGCATTTCTGAAATGCCTCTGCAGTAGTTGCTTCACTGGCTGTGCCATGTGTGAAGGAATTCCATGTTGCATAAAAATGATCCTAACCATACATGCATGCTGCTGAAGGGTCACAAGGATGTTGGTGTGCAAAAGACTGCCATAGCTTTTACTAGTGACAGTACAGTTAACAGGACCACAAGCCCCATCTCCTCAAAAAAATATGGCCTTATGGTAAACAATGCTACCAGCCTGCACAACATAGTCACCTTTGCAGAATGAAGTGGTACCGGCTGACATGCTTGTGGATTTCCCATTGCACATATTGTGCAATCTGCATATTGACACATCCTTGGAGATAAAAATGGGCTTCATCTGTCCACAGAATGTTCCACAGCCATTCATTATCCACTTCCATGTGAGCAAGAAATTCCAGTGTGAGCATTTGTCTTGCTGATATGTTAGCAGGAAACAACTTGTGAACATGGGTTATTTTCTATGGACAACAACACATGATGTTTCTTAGGGTTTTATGCCCTGTGCTCACAAACATGGGCAAAGTTTGGGCAATTTCCCACATACTGCATGTTTGCACACCTCCATTCTACCCCTCCAGCAGTCCTGTGGCCACATCTTTGATGGACGTCAGATCAGCAGCTTTCCCTCTGCCACAATGCATATCAAAAGAACCTGTCTTTTTGAATTTTGTAATCATTTTTTCTAGACCAGGGAGTGTCCAGAACTTCTGTAGCGTTACTGGAACACAGTCACCATTCTTGTAAAAGAGCTTTACAGCAGGATATGATCCTTCAGGGAGACAGTCATGTTGGAAGTATCAGACACAAACGAGGAACACCACGTACTGTGCATCTGTTGGTGTGAATATACTAATGTTTATAGTGTCATCTATTGGTCAATCTGTCCCCCCCCCCCTTGCCATGTCATTACCCCCTGTGTCAATAACATGTTGTTCAGATAATTCTGGACAGTTTTTCTCTTTCTACAGCAATTTGAAACTGGAACTTTAATTATTGACACCCTGTATTAGAGGTATAAGAGATAAAGTTAGTGAACTGATTGTTATTGTTGACTCTGACATTACTGATATGCCAGAGCACCACTTAAACAATGTGTCAATTCAGAGGTTTCCTATACTGGGATATAGATTAGCTCGCTATTTTTCAAGGAGCTCATTGTGGAGTGGGGGAGTGGCCATATACATGAAAAATGGTATGCCATTTGAATATGTTAATATATCAAAGCACTGCTCTGAACAAGTCAATAGATATTGGGCATGGTCAGTTCGGTTTAGTGAAAGAACACTATTAATTATAGTTTATCTAAAGGTCCCCTAACTCTGATTTCAGGCCTTCTTGGTTCACATTGTAGAAAATACTAAAAATTAGCTGTTTATGGTGATTTAACATTAATTTTAAAAGTGATTGTGCAAAGAAATAATGTAGAAAGATCTGCTAAATTCATATCATTTGATGCAGACTATTCTTTCCAACCTGCGTGCAGGGGAACAGTGACACAATTACAGACAACATTATTTTTTGCTCTTCATTACTAGAGTGATACTCTGTTAGTCGACAGATACATTGTCTTTCAGGTGATAATACACAAATTTTAACACTATAAGGAATTTGAACACACACTAATGTTAAATATAATTATAAACTATTTAGAAATGATAATTCAGTGGCAAGAGAGACTTTTTTAAACCCCATTAAAGAGCAAGAGTGGCAAGAAATTTATAGTGCAGATAACATAGTTGATAAAAATAATGGTTTTGTCAACATATTTCCCACACTCTTTGAAAGTTGCTTTCCATTAGATGGATGGATGACTGATGGAGTAAGGACATTATGTAGAAAAAAGTGGGAATTACATCAAAATGTCAGGGGTAGAAACAATCAAGCTGTAATAGCTCATTTCAAACAGTATTGCAAGGTACTTAAAAATGTCATTAGGGAGGCAAAAATCATGTGGTATGCAAATAGAATAGCTGATTCTCATGGTTAAAACCACATGGTCAGTTGTGAAGGAAGTCTCCAGCCAACAGCTCAGGGGTGAGGATATAGAGTCAACATGTAGTAAAGATTTTTTTTGTTGCCATTAAGTCAGATACATGTACAGTATTTAACGATTTTTTTCTCAATATAGCAGATGCACAACAAAATGTTGTGTGGGCAGGGAATTATAAAACTCTCTTAGAAAATTATTTTCTAAAACATCTATCTGAAATACATCTCAGTGATACAGACAAGGTAGAGGCTGAGTCAATAATTAAATCACTGATGTTTAAAGACTCTCATGGATATTATGGGGTGTCGAGCAGGATACTAAAGCATTGTACTACATATGAAACTTCCTGGCACATTAAAACTGTGTGCGAGACCAAGAGTCTAACTCAGGCCCTTGCCTTTGGCATGCAAGTGCTCTACCAACCAAGCTACTCAAGCATGGCGCATGACACATCATCTCAGCTTTACTCCTGCCAATACCTTCCTTGGTTACAGCACTTACCTTCAAAAGGCAAAAATCTCAAATTTGAGCCTTGGTCTGGCACATAGTCTTAATCTGTCAGGGAGTTTCATATCAGTGCACACTCTTCTGCTCAGTGAAAATTTCATTGTGGAAACATCCCCAGGTTGTGGTTAAGCTATGTCACTACAATATCGTTTCTTCCAGGAGAGCTAGTCTTGCAAGTTTCATGAGAGAGCTGTTGATGTATGTCATTAATTTTATAACAACAGTTTTCATTGTAATTTTATTAAAAATCCCTTTATAACAATACCAATGATTGTTCCGATTCATATATAAAGGGGCAGCCAGGTTGGCATTGGAGAGCTGTATTTTATTAGATTCCATGCAAGAAGCATGCAATGACTTGTGAAGTCTGGAAGGTAGAAGACAAGGTACTGGTGGAAGTAAGGCTGCGATGGCAGTTTGTGAGCTGTGCTTGAGTAGCTCAGTTGGTACAGAACTTGTCCACAAAAGGCAAAGGTCCTGAGTTGGCGTCTACGTCTGGCACACAGTTTTAATCTGCCAGGAAGTTTCATATCAGTGCACACTCTACTGCAAAGTGAAAATATCAGCCTGCAAACAACACCCAGGTTGTGGCTAAGATATGTCTCTACAATATCATTTCTTCGAGGAGTGCCAGTCTTGCAAATTCTGCACGAGTGCTTCTGAGAAGTTTGGAAGGTAGGAAATGAGGTATTGGCAGAAGTAAAGCTGTGATGATAGATCATGAGTCATGCTTGGGTAGCTCAGTTGGTACAGTAATTTCCCATGAAAACAAAGGTCCTGAGTTCAAATCTCAGTTCAGGACACAGTTTTAATCTGCCAGGAAATTTCGTATCAGCACACATTCTGCTGCAGAGTGAAAATTCCATTCTGGATACTATGCCGCATATGTTGGCCCAGTACTTTGCCACATTTGTAATGCTTATTTTAGAAATGCTCAATTTCCTGAACAATTAAAGTACTCAATGTAAAACCACTTTATAAAATAGGAGAAAGGGACAATGTATACAATTTTACACCTATTTCTATACCATCAGTGTTTGCAAAAGTTATTGAAAAGGCCATTTATATAAGTGTAGCTGATCATTTCAGCTCATGTAATTTGCTGTCAAATGTACAGTTTGGTTTCAGAAGAGGCGTAACAACTTTAAACATTATATCCTACCAACCAGCTGTCCACCAGGACAAATAGCCACTGCTAAACTGTTGCCAAGAGCAAAATGGACCACCCCGTGGCACAACATGCAGCTGAACATAACACATGTGATTTCAATGGCTGCTTTACAACTCGAGCCATCTGGATCCTCTCCTCCACCATCAGCTTTGCTGAATTGCTGAGATGGAAGCTATCCTTACAATACAATCTCCACTTCCAGAATGATCCCAGCCTCATCCTATGGTAACCTACTGTCTCTCCACCTGTCAGTTTCAGCCCCCTCTATCTTATCACCTCCTTCCAATTCATATCCCCTCACCCTCATAGTACACCTCTTTTTTTCCCCCACCCACAGGTCTTTTACTCTCTCTGCACTCCCTCACAGCCTCCCACATTATGCCTGGCAGCTTCGTCCTGCCATCTTCTGGTTCCTGCATGTTCTGTGTTCTGCCAGAGAGTGGTCTCCCCCCCCCCCCTCCCCCACTCCCCATCCACTCCTACATCTCCATCTCCTCTATCCCACTCTGGATTGCTGCTTTCATGCAGTGCAAAAGTTGCAGTCAGGTCAGAGCAGCCAGAAATAGCAGTCATATGTGCATGAAACATGCCTGCTTGTGTGAATATGTGTGTGTTTTCCTTTCTTTTCTGAAGAAGGCTTTGACTAAAAGCTCATTGTGGAACAATCTTTTTATTGTGCATTTCTGTAACTCAACAGCTCGAGGTGAGCTGCAATCTATCCTTTTCATAATTGTTGATATTCCAACCTGGACTTTCCAATGTCCAGTGATGTTTTCCTTTATTACCATTCTCTAAAGCATTACTCTACTCATTGTCCATTCCTTCTCTTCTTTCCTGTGTTTTTCATCATCTTCCAAACCACACATGCTCGCAACTCAATGTGTCATTCTTACAGTGAGTAGCAATCTGTCCTTTTCATAATGGTTGATATTCCAACCTAGACTTTCCAAAGTTTGATTTTGCCAAATGGCTTTTTTTTTCATCACACAGCCCTGTGATGTTTTCCTTCGTTACTATGTTCTAATGCATTACTCTATTCATTGTCCAGTCTTTCCCTTCTTTCCTGTGTTTCTTTATCACCTTCCTAACTGCACATGCTCTGACATCCAAAGCAAACTGTATCAGTGGTCTCAACCACACAGAACTCACAGCTAAGTGACCACACGGATTGTTCATGCAGCTTCTCATGCCCCAAATTCTCCCTGCTGATAATTATAATTATTCCTATTGATCCCATTTCCTTCCTTCGTTTCATGTACTTTCACACGTTATTTTCCGTACCAACCTGTGCCAACTGAACTTGTGAACCTCGGCCTAAACAATAGCCCTCCATCTCTCTCTTTTCACCTGTCCCAACAAGTGCATATTCTCATATCTCATACATTCCATCCTTTTTCCCCATATTTTGTACATATTTGTTAGCATGTATTTTTATGTATTTTCAAGTCTTTGTGAGTATTTTTATGTGTTGGTGCATATTTTTTACGTATTTGGATGTGCCTGTATGTATTTTTATGCGTCTTTTCTGTTATCCAGTCCCCTCACAACCACCTAATGCCTTCATTTGCCTATTTCCTACACCAGTTCCCATTTCCCCAATGTCATCCTTGCCACAATGCATCCCTGCTTTGTCTTTCTGCACCGGTCCAGGAAAGTATCCCTTTCACTAGCTAAAACCCAATCCCACATCTAGTTCCTGCTGCCTGAACCATGGAATTGCCCCCTCCTCCAATGGCATAACCATAAAATTTCCTTTCTCTGGATCCCATCCCTCCTTTCAAAATGACCATCACCTTTTCAGATTCTGTCAGTCCCTGTCCCTCACAAACCTGGTATTGCAAAAACACATCTCCATAGTGCAGGCTTCCCAGAACCATCTCTGCACCCTGCACAAGATACTGCTACTGTGCAATGCCTGCTACATGCATCACATTTCTGAAATTATATCACTTTCCCTCCAGCACTTGCAAGAGCATTCCATCCAGGTTATCCAACCTGCTTACAAATTACTGCCACCTTGTGAGACGTAAAAATCCATTGAAACCCACTTAAAGTATACAAGTCCTGTAGTTGGTAGGAACATTTGGGATTAACCTAATTATGTGAAATCTGGAAAAAAATGTTCAAGTACATTGATCAAAGTCATTTCTTTGAAACTGAGATGGATTTGTGTTAAAACAATAACTAAATTAAAGTCTGTTGTATTTAAACAAAAAACCAACTGAGAGAATCAGAATTGATTAGAAAATAAAAACATAATTAGTGAAAATGTTATAAGTGGCATGTAAACATAGGTAGTTCTTTAGGTATTTTGTCAATAATAAATAAAAGACCTATATTGCCATACTCAGTAGGTGACTTGGAAACATATATATTGGTAGGAACATTTTCCGATCCATGTATCTTTTGCATTTTATAAAAATAGTAAAAGTATTGTTAGTATTTCATATTTTCACATTTATAAAATATTAAAGTATTCCTTGTATAAGTGCCAGTGCAACTGTTAAAGTATGTCATTAATTTTATAACAACAGTTTTTGTTGTAATTTTATTAAAAAAAAACCTTTATAATAATACCGAGGATTGTTCGGACTCATATATGAAGGGGCAGCTATGTTGGCATTGGAGAGCAGTATTTTATTAAATTCCATGCAAGAAGCTTGTAATGACTTAAGGAAAATGTAAGTCAGTGTTGTAAGCATGTCAGTACAATTATGAAATGTCTTAGAATAAAAGTTCTGAAACTTAATGTTTGTGTTTATTAATCATGGCTTAAAACCCATGTTGCAGTAGACAACATGAGCCTGAGGCAGCAGCAGATATATGGATGAGTACACCCTACAAAATTATAAGCTTTGTCAAATAATAAATTTCACACATGCTGCAACACTATCCAATCCCTATACTGCCTGCAGAACGTTCCTCCTAGTCAACCCAGACCCTGCATAGTTGACCTCTTCAAATTGTCACATCCCCCTAAACCCCCTAGCATCACTCCACTAAGTCCAGAGCCGTAACAGCCCTGGAATACTATTGTTAACCTTTCAATCAAAATCCTCAGCCCCACAGAAGTTTCAGTGGACCACCCAGTGGCATAACTTGTTACTGAACATAATATGCTTGATTTCAATTGCTGCTTCACAACCCAGGCCATCTTAGTCCTCCTTTCCACCACCAGCTCTTCTGAACTGCACAGATGGGAGTTGTCCTTACAACCCGTTCTCCACTCCTGAAATCACACCCACCCTCAACCTACAATAATCTACTCTCTCTATCCTCCCAGCAGTTGCCGCTGCCTCTGTTCTATCACCTTCTCCCAATTCAATTCACATCCTCTCACCTTCATCATGCGATGCTTCCTGTGTTGCAGTCACTGGGTTTTGTTCCAAAAATGAACAGCATAGAGACAGAAGTGATGACACTTTCATTCATTTTTGGAACACAACTTACAACCAGCTTAGAGACAGAAGTGACGACACTTTCTGCAGGACCTGGCCATTATTTTGCAGGAAAATGCTCAAGCACGTACAGTGCAAGCTGTTACTGATTTGTTTGACTGATGGGGCTGCTAAGTGCTATACCACCTACTGCACTCCCCTGACTTAAGCCCCAGTGAGTTCAACTCAATTTCTAAACTGAAGGGAACACTTCACGGCATTCACTTCAGAACTGCTACAAATTCATTGGGCAACAGACCGCGCCGCTCAAACTGTCAACACAACTGGCACTGCTAAGAGTATCCTATGACTTCCACATCACTGGCAATGGGTTATACACAATGCTGGTGACTACTTTGAAGGTCAGTAAAACTTTGAAACATGTATCTGTTTTGTACAAGCTGTAAATCTGTAAATAAGTAGTTGCCACTACTTAGGTTCCAACCCTCATATTTATCATTTATTGGAAAAAATCCAGGATGGAACATACCAATACTATGAAATGGACAGTTGCTACTCACCATTATAGTGGAGATGCTGAGTCACAGATAGGCACAACAAAAAGACTGTCAGAAAATAAACTTTCGGCCAACATGGCCTTTGTCAAAAATAGACACCACTCTCTCTCTCTCTCTCTCTCTCTCTCTCGCTCTCCAAGTGCAACTCATGCACACAGACCATAATTACCCTTCCAACCTTGTACAATAACAGATATGCCATGCTTATCTCTCTAGTCACCCTTCCATCTCCCAAAGTCCCACCTTCGGGCCACAAAGGAGTGTTCCTCTCGTGACTCAGTACCACTCAAGACTGGAACAACTGAATTCATTCACTGCCGGGGTTTTGACCGCCCCTTGTTGTGCCCTAAAATGAGAAATAACCTACCCTCTATCCTTCCCACCCCTCCTACAGTGGTATTCCACCACCCACCAAACCTACACAATATTGTCCACCCCTACACAACCCCTGCTCCCAACCCCTTGCCTCATGTCTCATTCCCTGTAATCAACCTAGATGCAAGACTTGTCCCATACATCCTCCATCAACCACCTACTCAAGACCGGTCACAAACATCACTTATCCCATCAAAGGCAGGACTACCTGTGAAACCAGTCATGTGATCTACTAGCTGAGCTGCAACCATTGTGCTGCATTCTACATTGGCATGACAACTGACAAGCTGTCTATCCGCATGAATGGCCACTGACAAGACACAACTGGACCACCCTGTTGCTGAGCACACCACCTAACACGACGTCCTTCATTTCAATGACTGCTTCACAGCCTGTGCCATCTGGACTCTTCCCACCAACACCAGCTGTTCTGAATTTCACAGGTTGGAACTCTCCCTGCAACACATCCTACATTCCTGTAACCCTCTTGACCTCAACCTTCGTTAGTCATTGTCCTTACCCATATAGGGCCTTCCCTGTTCCCATTCCAGCACTACACAGCCCTGTATTTCATGAACACACCCAGTCTTCCTACTTCTCTCCTTTTCTGCTATCCCCCGGCCTCTGTGTAACCTCTCAACTGCACCTAGGTGCCCTACTCTCTCTCCATCTTATCCCTTCATGCTCCCATTAACAGCAACTTACTATCCCCCACACCTACCCTGCTATCCCAACCCCTCCCTGCCCCAGCCTCCTCTTTACACCACCCAGTTAGCCATCCCATCATGCACTGCTGCTCGCAGTCTGGCTTCAGCTGCCAGAGACTTTGGTCATGTATGTGTGAGTTGCATTTGTTTAAGTGTGTGGGGGTATATGTTGTCTATTTTTGACAAAGACCTTGTTGGCCTAAGGCTCATTTTCTGACACTATTTTTGTTGTGCCTATCTGTGACTCAGCATCTCTGCTATACAGTGAGTAGCAACTATCCTATTCATAATATTGTTACACTCTTATTAAAGTTAAATTGGCAGTCCCAGTCTTTCCTTCTCATACCGTTCAGTAAGTCTCCCCTGACGCGGGGATCTGTGTAACTTTTCCAAACTCCACCCCTTTCTCTAAACCTCACCAGTCTTTTCCTTTGCCCCTCCTCCTTCCCCTTCAACTCTTCTGTCAGAAGAAGGAGGCTCAAAAACCTTGCAAACTGCTGCCACCTGGTGAGTAGATTTTTTGTCTGTCCAATTGCTTATATTTTCAAAATTTGATTCTTTTCATTTATATACACACTACTAGGTATAAAAAGGGGTGGATGTGAAGATTTCATGTTACTTAAAAAGATTTCTGCATTTGGCTTGAGAGTGTGCTCCACTCATGGTTCTTATGGCTCTGTTCTAGGAAGTGGCCGATTTCATCAAAATATGTGCAATAATGGCATGAAAATAACCATAAGCTGGTTTAATGGTTTCCATATTTCTACAAGAGCAGACAATTCATAAAGCTTATGTTGCAGAATTTAGTTTTTTACACAGATCCAGGATGTGGTTTGATGTGATTAGTTTGCTATCAGTTGATATGTCCAAGTATTTTCAACTATCCACGCAAGCTATCTGCTGGTCACATAGTTTTTCTTCTATTTTTTCACCTTTCAAGGTCATGAGAAACTGGATACACTTTGTTTCACTGTAATTAATGTATGCAATTTATGTTAAACCAGTTCACAATGACCCTAAAAACCTCATTAGCTGACACATCAAGTTTGTCTACTGAATTATCAGTAAGCAGCATAGTGTCATCAGCAAAGTTGGTGAATTTATAATATTGTGTACACATATGTATATCATTAATAAATATAATAAAAAGTAGATGGGGGGGGGGGGGGGGGGGGACATAGCCCTGAGGCACTCCACATCTCCACGTGTGATAGTGCCCTATTCCAATGATGCTGAGACACTTTCTCGACTCTCTAGTGCTATTTTCTGTTTTTTGTGTGACAGATACGAATTAAGCCACTTCCCTGCTGTACCACCTATGCCTAGATATGTAGCTTTGTGTAAAAGTCTTCGGTGACCAATGCAGTCAAACATTCTTGGTAGGTCACAAAATTTTCCAACCATCTTCATCTCTTTGTTGATGGAATCCAAAACATTGGCAGCAAATGCCAAAATACAGACTACCTTTTGCTGATGATGTTCCCTTCACTGATATGCTTAACAATCCTGGCATGCATTAGTTTTTCTAACACCTCAAAAAAACTTGTCAGTAGAGAGATTGGCCAGTAGTTTGAAGTATCTCCTTATCTCCCTTCTTATCCACAGGTTTCACAGCTGCATACTTACATCTTTAGCAAACTATTGCTTGCTTAAGCGAAGCATGAAAAATGTGGCAAAGGATTTTAATTACATGGCTGCAGCAGTATTTTAATAATTTACTAGATATGTTTTCAACTCAAGTGGAGTTTTTACTTTTCTGAGATTTAATGACTCTTTCACTTTCCAGGATAGTGACTGTTGTTACTTCCATCTGTTGTACTGTCCTAGGTACACAGGCTTGCAGAAAATTCATGGCCTGACAATATGCTTAACTGCTCCAACAGCTATAGCATTTGCATCAAAGTAACTTGGCACCTGTGACTTTTGCATCTCTCAGTTCGGATTTCAACAGGGTGTATCAACAGAACAAGCTATTTTTTCTTTCACCCATCATATCTTAGAGTCTTTTAATAATAAATTGTTTCCTGTTGGTATCTTCTGTGAGCTTTCTAAGGCCTTCGATAGTGTTAATCACGAAATCCTCTTAGCAAAGGCTGAATATTATGGTATAAGTGGCTCATGGATTAAATCCTATGTAGCTGGAAGAAAGCAGAAGGTCATGTTGAACAACTCTGAGGGGTACTCTGTGTCATCTAGCTGGGGCTCTGTTGGCTGTGATGTTCCTCAGGGCTCTGTACTTGGCCCCCTTCTCTTCCTCATCTTTATCAATGACAATCCCTTGTGTACTAGCTTTAAAACTCACTTTACTCTTTTTGCTGATGACACCTCTATCCTCATCAACAAAACTCCCAACCTCAATCTTGAGGAATCGACCAATAATGTCTTTAGTGAAGTATGTAATTGGTTTGTAAATAATGGGTTATCATTAAATGTTAATAAGACCCAGTTTGTACATTTCCAAGTAAGGAAAAAAGTTGAGGATCAATTAAGTATTAGGCCTACATTGAATGGTAGTGAGTTACTACAAGTTGAGTCAACCATGTTTCTGGGTGTACACATTGCCAACAGTCTAAAATGGTCTGAACATATTTTGCACCTCCACAGAAAACTCAGCTCAGCAACATTCGCTGTTCATATTATTTCCACTGTATTTGACCGAAACATCACAAAAACTTCTTATTTTAGTTGTTTCCATGCACTATTGCTGTATGGCATAATTTTCTGGGGTAATCAGCCATTATCCAAAAAAATATTCATTGCCCAAAAGAGAGTTATTAGGATAATGAGTGGAGTCCAGCCTAGACATTCTTCTAGGAACCTTTTCAGAAAATTAGGGATACTGATAACTGCATGCCAATATATCTACTCCCTGTTATGTTTCATTGGTAAAAATGGACAATCGTACCATACCCAAAATACCAGGAGGAAGGTGGACCTCCATTACGAATCAAAAAACCTTACTATTGTACAAAAAGGAGTCCATTACACGTTACTTATCCACGAGCTTCCCAAATTTAAACAACAGCTCAAACAGTATTTATTAGATAATTCCTTCTATTTGGTAGAAGAATATTTCAGTAGAGTTAACTGTAATTGATTTTTTCATTTACTAACTTGATGTGCTATTGTGCATTAAGATACTCACAATCACTGTTAACATTACTGTGTCTTTCATTTAGCTATTAAGATCTACCATTTTAATGTACTTTTTTCTATACCTATTAATGTGTATTTTGTCTTATACCAGCTATCCCCTTGCAAGAGGTACTTTTATGTATTCCTTTTGTATTATTTGTAATAATTCTGACACGTCCTACATCCATGCGAATGTCTCGCAGTATTGGATTTATGAGATATAAATAAATAAATAAAATCAGTAAATCTATCCAAATTGGGTATCAATGTGAACATAGAACTTACACTGTTCGAAAAACTGACCCTGAGCGAGAACCGAAAGGTAGTTAATGCTTTGCTTACGCGACACCCCCCCCCCCCCCTCCCCTGTCTCACACACACACACACACACACACACACACACACACACAGAGAGAGAGAGAGAGAGAGAGAGAGAGAGAGAGTGATACACATACAAAAGATAAGTAAGGAAACGCAGTCATTTGTTACTGGGTCCCTCATGCGAAAATACTATCCCTAAACAGCCTCCAGGACGTTCGTGATTATCTTACGTATTCAACCTCATAAGATAATCCTTAGGGCCCTGGGGTCTCACGATTTCAGCGACAACCACTTGTTCGTTCTGTTGTGCAGCCAGTGACACGCCAGCTGACTGAAGCGAGGCGATATTCCTTGGTTCTTAATCACAAAGAAATACATACAATTCAACTTTCGCCCGTAATATTGTTATCTATTACGACCCACGTTTCAGCACCATGTGCACTAATTTTTGTGCCACAGACAAGCTGATATCTGATCAGGATTTTTTTAAGTATGAAGAGTTGTTTCGGGATAATACTTGGGTGAGGAAGCTTTTAAAGGCTTGGATTGTAGCCGTTATGAAACGTGTGTTTATTACTGACTACTGTCCAGCGTGGATAAGGAGTATAAATATTTGTTCAGGGTAATAGGCCTACTCGAAGTACACTTTCGCGGAATCAAACCACTGACGAAATTACTACATTCCTGATCTATTGTGTGACAGTCAAACTCTCCAGTCTCCATGTTTATTGGCAAGTGGCAACATTCCAAACATGCGCTACAGGATTTACTATTTATTTTTTATTCCAGTCATAAGCATCAGCAAAATATCGCAAGTGTACAGTGAGTTGGTACCAATAAAAAAGCTTCACAAATAAAGCAATAAACTCTTGTTGTATTTATTCGTACTTCAGTAATATACAAGGAAATACGTCCGGTTGCCGTTGGTAGCCATGTGTACATACATGCATATCTGAGAGCGATGCAGCGATGTAACAGTGTATGTTGTGGAGGAGTTGTCAAGATTTGTAAATACTTGTTTGGGGTCAGACACATGGGTCGGATGGGTGGTTTGAGAATAAGTATGAGAGAAGATAGTAGTTTCCTCCGGACTTCTCCCTGTTTCAACATTGTAGAGTGCTTCTGATAGAAATATACATGCATTTCGTTTCGTATGACAACAGCTGACAGTATTCTGCATGTAACATTAAGTTTAACAGTCGTACAGTTTTATTTCGAAATAAGATGATGGAAGACTTAAACTCCGAATTTAATTACGTGTACAGTTCATCACTAGAAACAAAAATTCAGGTGAAAATGTGAGTTGATGCATGATATATGTTAATTTCTCTTGATCTAAATACTATTTTAAACTATCGACCGTTTTATTTTGCCACTGAGTTCTTCAAATTCCAATTGTCTTGTTGTCACTAATAACAATACAAGTGAACTCATTTAAATGTCGTATTTAGTAATCATAAATATTTTCGGTGCTGTGTGTGTCTGGAACAGACAACCTTCAGTCCTTGTTGTTGCTACTTTTATTTTTGTACAGAGGGACACTAGAAGGAAAGCGTCAGAAACCAGATTATCAAAAGCTATTGACTGACCCAATGTTGAAGTATTCGGGGCTGTATCAAGACGGCTGTGCTGATGTTATGGTGGTCTGTCAAGTTTTTGCTGATGGACGGCCTATTGCCTTACCTGTTTCAACTTCTTATAAATCTTTTTCTACGAGATGGAAGTAAGTAACATTTTACGTGTAAAAGTTTATCTTCAGACTAAGCAGTTACTTCTGATGCTTTAGTGATGTAGGCGTATGGTAATTCTGTAAGAGTAATAAATGATCACTGCAGTTTTAGGGTCTTTTGTATTTTTTGTTTATTGATACTTTGAATGTGTATGTACTTCAAAGAAAATTCATTGAATATTTGGCCTTGATTAAATGCCTGCCTGTAACTAAGCAAAACAACTAGCCCATTGGACGAATGATAAGCTCGCTTCAGTTTGGGATTTATGGAATGAGTCTAAAAGCCAGTTTTCATTTTCTCCAATTATGTTTTGACACATTCAGCGAAAACAGTAATTTTTTTTTTAATGTAATACTAGGACTTGATAAATTTCATCTCGATAGTGGAGAATTCAGTAAAGTTTTCAGGATGAGCATTTTGGTTTTTAACTAATGCAAACATCTGCTTTGCAGCTGGAATGAATGGCTGACTCTTCCTGTGATGTTCAGTGACCTACCCAGGAATGCCCTTTTAGCACTGACCATCTATGATTGTGTGGGACCTGGCAAAATGCAGCCTGTGGGAGGGACAACCATATCATTGTTTGGGAAACATGGTGTATTTAGACAGGTATGAAACACATTTAATATTGAGGCAGCTACATATTATCTTTTGTCAGCTGTTGCATTTAAGTCGTTTAAAATATGCAACCCAATCCTCAAAGGTAACAATTGTGTTGTAATGTCACATCCTTTCACAGATTAGTTTCACATTTGTAATTAGCAATTACCTACTTTCATTTCAATTCATGTTCGTGTTCAAGGGTATGATAGACTTGAGAGTATGGCCCAACCAAGAAGCTGATGGTAGATCTCCAAGCAGTACTCCAGGAAAGGCAAGAGATCATGGGAAAGAAAAGATGCAGAGACTTGCAAAGGTATGAATCCTGCTATCTAGGCCTATTAGTAAATAAGTTCTCTGTTTGAGAAAATATAGGCCAAACCTTAGTTAACAGATGATGATCCATTGAATTTTTAATCTGTCAGTTACTGTTGAGGAACCAATGTTGGGTACAAATATGTAGCATACCAACTGGTTTTGTTCATCTAGCTTTCTTTTCTTCCATGAACATAGGAATTTTAAGGTTTTAACATACTGTTTTAGTTCAGTGTTGCTGACAGTTCTTAAATTACAGTCAAAATTCTTTTTCTTTTTTTTAACATCTTATGAAATATTGTGCTATATTTGTTTAATCTCTCAAATATTTTCTGTGTTGCAGCTTGCAAAGAAGCATAGGAATGGTTATATCCCGAAAGTAGACTGGCTGGACCGTCTCACTTTCCGTGAAATAGAAATGATCAATGAAAAAGAAAAGCGAAACTCTGATTACATGTACCTTATGATTGAATTTCCAGTGGTTGAATTGGATGGAGTTGCAGTTAGTATTGATTCACAGAAAACAAATTTCAAACATTGATAATTTTTTTTTTATCTTGTTATATTGTTATGACAAATAAAACATGTTTCAGCATTCTGTTGTCTATTATGAACAAGATGGAGATGAAGTTTACCAGTTTCGGGCCCAGGCTGACATTGTGACAGTGCCCGATAATGAAATATTGCAGGTATGGTTATGTATTTAATCTTGCATCTATCATTTCTCTCGGAAAAAAAATCTTGTAATCCAGTGAGCTTTATGAATTCAAACCTCCATTGGTTCTGTTGTACTTTAATCTTGATGTACTATATTCCACATCTAACATTTATTTTGAAAAAAATATATGGGGATGTGAGAAGATGGCCATACCAAATCAGCACTTTCTCAGTTTCCATACTGGCTAAAAAGCTCCCATTGCTTGAATGTGCATTCTCCTTGCTGAGCCTCTCTCCGCATCAGTTTTTGCACCACCCTACAAATTATATTGTATGATCAACTCCCCTTTTTCTGCAGTGGTGTGTTTGTGGGTGGAAATGTAGTGGCTTAGCAGTAAAAATCCCTAACTGTCAGAAGGCTCCATCAACACTCAGATCCGAAAATATGCACACACAGCAAGACAAAGGCCTTCTATTCTGTACAGGAGAAAATTATCTTGCACATAATAAAGTGACATGTAATAGTAAAGTATGACCACTGACAAAGAATCACTAACAGGCTTGAAAAGTCCTTCCTCTTATCTTCAGACCCACAAGGAACTGTTCAGATAATAACAGAATTGCGTCTAATCATTCCAAAACCAGTAGATAGGAAAGTAATGGGCATCAGTTTAAAGTTATTTTATGTTCAAAAAAAATTTTTTTTTTTTTTCCAAATACCAGGCTCGACAGTGAGCTGTTCTCAGTGGTATGTCGTGGGGAGCGGATCGAACCGTCCTACTTCGTCTATATCGGTCGATCGTCCGCTCCAAGCTGGATTATGGGAGCTTCGTATACTCCTCTGCACGGCCATCCATCTTACGCCGCCTCAACTCCATACAACATCGGGGTTTACGACTTGCGATCGGAGCATTTTATACCAGTCCCGTAGAGAGTCTTCATGCTGACGCTGGCGAATTGCCGCTCACTTACCGGCGCGATATACTGCTTTGTCGGTATGCCTGTCGGCTACTGTCAATGCCCGACCATCCGTCTTATCGTTCCTTTTTTGACGACTCTCTCGACCGTCAATACGGGTTGTATGTCTCTGCCCTGCTACCCCCTGGAGTTCGCTTTCGTCGCCTCCTTCAACACCTTCATTTTTCACTCCCTGCAACCTTTCGAGTGGGCGAGAGCCACACGCCACCTTGGCTCCAGGCTCAGGTCCGCGTTCACCTTGACCTCAGCTCGCTCCCAAAAGAGGTCACCCCCAGTTCGGTCTACCACTCCCGTTTTTTGGAACTTCGTTCGAAGTTCATCAACATGACTTTCATTTATACAGATGGCTCTAAGACCAATGACGGGGTCGGGTGTTCCTTTATAGTCAGGGCACAAAGTTTCCAATACCGGCTCCATGATCATTGTTCGGTCTTCACAGCTGAGCTCTTTGCCCTCTACCAGGCTGTTCTTTACATCTGCCGCCACCGACATTCTGCTTATGTCATCTGCTCAGATTCCCTGAGCGCCATCCAGAGCCTCAGTGATCCGTACCCGGTTCACCCTTTCGTACACCGGATCCAACGCTCTCTTCAGCGGCTGGTGGACGTCAGTCCGCCAGTTAGCTTTATGTGGGTTCCTGGCCATGTCGGTATCCCTGGGAACGAAGCTGCAGATGCCGCGGCCAAGGCTGCGGTCCTCCAGCCTCGGACAGCTTCTTGTTGTGTCCCTTCGTCCGATTTTAGCAGGGTCATTTGTCGGCGCGTTGTCACTGTGGCATGCCGATTGGGCTGCACTTACCGACAACAAGCTTCGGGCCTTAAAACCTCTTCCCGTGGCTTGGACGTCCTCCTCACGCCCTTCTCGGCGGGAGGAGGTCGTTTTAGCAAGGTTAAGGATTGGACACTGCCGGTTCAGCCATCGCCATCTGCTGACGGCTGCGCCGGTGCCGTTCTGCCCATGTGGGCACTTGCTGACGGTTAGACACATTTTAATGTCCTGTCCCGATCTTAACCAACTGCGCCTCGATCTTAACCTGCCTAATACTTTCGATGCCGTTTTAGCGGATGACCCACGAGCAGCTGCTCGTGTTCTTTGTTTTATCAATTTGACAAACCTCGCTAAGGACATTTGATGTTGTTTTTTAATCCTATGCCTGTCAGTCTCTTTTAGCGTGTTTTCCCTTTTAGTTGTTGTCAACTTGTGCCTCGCGGTGCATTTTTAGAGTAGTCAGGGCGCTAATGACCATTGAAGTTGTGCGCCCTAAAACCACAAAAAAAAAAAAAAATCGACAGTGAGCCTTAGTTCATTTGTTCGTGTTAGGTGTGCATTATGATAATCAGCCCAATGTATTAGGTCACTATTGTGTTCTCAAGCTGCAGACAATGATTCAACAAGTGCAAACAACCTTCTTGAAAATGGCTACAGGCAGTTTGCTCTGATGATTTGTTCTGTTCCTGAGTGCAAGTCTTTTGCATTGCTTTCTGACGGCTGTTTTACAGGTCACAATTTGGTCAGACTTGTGATGGTCACTCTGAATATGATCCAGTGTTTGAAGTTGTCGTGACTGTCCAGTTTCTAAAGCACTAGTGACTAATCGTGCTGTTTTAACCACTCATGTTGCTGAGACAATGAACAAATTTATTTGCATAAAAGTTAAAACTAGCAATACTCACTGAGCATATCCCAACATTTCAGATCCTTCTGCAATGCTTAATTTGCCACACTATGGCTGTGTGAAGTGTCTGAAAGGGAAAGTCTCTTTAATTCTCCACTGGTAATACAAAATGGTGGTTCTCTAAGCCACTGAAGGCATAACATAGTCCTCGTGATGTATCATGCTATCTTAGACTTGTCTAAGTGTCATAACTGGTGTATATGATGCTGCCATTACTGTTACATTAAATTATCTGTGTGGCTTGTTCATGCTGTCTGTACAGGATTTAAGATACGTGTAGTATCATTAAAATGGTTGCAGTTGTATGTATATTTTTAGCATAATGTAAGTTAGGAAGAGAGAACTTTTAAAAAATATGTGATTAGTGAAATACGTATCTCACAAGGAAAGAAATATTTTTCAGGAAAATCTGGTTGAAAGTAAACATCACAAACTAGCTCGCAGTGTTCGAAGTGGCATTTCAGATAAAGATGCCAAGCCAAATGCAAGTGTCCGTGACCTTCTACATACAATAGTTGGTTATCCTCCTACTAAACAGTTAACAACTGAAGAACAAGATCTTGTTTGGAAATTTCGTTTCTATCTGAGCAATCAGAAAAAGGTAAGATCAATAACTCCTTTGTTTCACTTACATACATACAGTACTCTGCAAACACACCATAAAGGGTGTTGCAGAAGGTACTTAGCATGATACTAAGTTTGGGTTTCTTTGTGTTCCAATTGCCCATAGTGTGTAGGAAGGATGACTGCTTAAATCCTTTTGCACATACTATAATTAGGCTAATCTTGTCTTAATGGTCCCTACATTATGTAATTGTAGAATGAAGAAGATTCTCTAGATTCCTCCTTTAAAAATGGTTCATTTTGTGGGATTATTGGCTTCTGTCGTGAAGCATCAGCCAATTCAGGTTTAACATTTCTGTGATGCCCACCTAAAGCTGTGCCCCTGTATTTGACATATAATTCATCCTCTCTGGCATTCTCTTACCATATTGAAGCAGTATTATATTTATTTTCGACAAGTACTTGTATATTGTCAGATTTGCTACAAAGGGTACTGTGAAAGTTTTGCAATACAGCTTTATTTAATTTTCTTTGAAGTAATATCTGCCACATTGAATTCACCTTTCTGTCCTCTGAAACCAATTCCTGAACCACTTCTCCCAAGTTTTGTAGGAAGGCACACTCATTGTCCCAAGCCCTCAGGAAGCCCTCTTCACTTGAAAACTGCACTTCTTTCAGCTTCATTTTCAAATGTAGAAATAGTGCAAAGTCACAAGGAGCAAGGTCTGGACTGTAAGGAGGGTGCTCAAGAAGTTTGTCCTGTTTCCTGCAAATATTTGGCACGTGCTTTGGTGGGGTTAGCTGGAGTGTTGTCATGATGGAAGAACAAAGTGTCCATTCTTGACTTCTGTTGCAGCTTCTTCAGAGACTGGTTGACTTTGAGCAGGCACTGTTCAGTGTAGGGCGCTGAAGACCTTGCTGTCGTGCGCCCAAAAAACCCCTCTACTACTACTACTACTACTACTACTACTACTGTTCAGTGTACCATTAGCTGTGACCGTCTTCTGTGTGTCCAAAACAACACGCTCCACGATTCCACTCGCCTTAAAAAAAAAAAAATAAAAAACCTATTGTTTTCTTCTTTACTGATTGGAATTTTTTGACAGTTACAGGTACATCATCATCATCGGAGACCCAAATTTCTTTTTGAGTCTTAGTTCATATGTCATAATAGTACAGCCAAGTCTTGTCACCTGTCACGGTGTTATTCCATACTGAGATTTTCCTGTAGAAAACTTCTTTAACATCTTCCAGCACCAAGTCAGAAGTCATGTTATCTGCTCTTCCATCAGTCTGTGGCACTCGGAGACAACAAAATTTCTTTACTTTGCAAATGATCATGTAGAATCAAACAAATTGCTGGTGCATTTAGTCCTAAGGTACACTCTATCTACTTATAGGTCACTTACCTGTCCTGGTCTAGCATTTTCCTCACAGCATCAATGTTTTCCTCCATATCTGATTATCGTGGCCTCTCAGCGTCCTCCAGAGTGAAATTTGTTTGGAATTCTCTGTGCGTGAGTATAGTTGTACGATGTGGGCACATCACTGAGTACAAGAGTCATTTCTTCAAGTCTGTGTTTAAAAAAAGTGCAAAGTTGTACCACAAAACTGCCCAAATCTCATTTCGTGACCACGATGCCATAGCAAGCACTTCAAACTAACCCTGCTGGTGAATGACTGTGCCCACGTACTTGCCACAGCTGCTACAGTGCAAGTATGGAATATTCTCAGAACACAGCAACAATCAGCCTCCTGGGACTTATTGTTGCTCCATATTGCAAAACTTTCCTAGTAGCCTTTGTACACCCATGATTGAAATTAAAATGTACCTGAAATTAAGTGATTGGGAGATGGTATGCATATTCCTCTAAATTTTAATGGGATGATTTCAGTTTGTAACTGATTTAATAGAATTTGTAATTACACGTGCAGATGAATATAGATTATAACAATACTGAAAATTCTGGATGGAGCAATGCATAATACAAGGAAAAGGCAACCACTCACCTGTAATGGACTGAAAAGTGAAACATAGAAACACAGTATTTAAAGTAGATTTCAAGCTCTTGCTTTTTTTTTTTTTTTCTTCTAGTAACAGTACACACAAACACACACTTGCCGAAATGCATTCTCCCATTCCCATGGGGAGATGGACTATGGAGTGTGCATCTGGTTGCCTGTGTGGTTTTAGAAAAAGAGCAAGAGCTTTAAAGCTAGTGTGAATATGGTGTCCTATTAAATGCTTTGGTTAAATTTTACTTATGGCAATGGCAATGTAGTTTGCTAATATTGGCAACACGCAATCGATTTGCGTGAGCACAATAAGTGGATCGACTTTTTGTAAATTAAATCATGGGAGAATGTGGATGGATTAATGTTTATTCATAAGTCACATGTTCAATATATTAACAAACATCGATCCACGTACTTCCTCCCATGATTTAATTGAAAAACATTCATCCACTTAGTCAGTGTGTTCTTGCAGACTGATTGTGCGTTACCAACATTGGCACACAATGACATCACTTCTGTAAATAAAATTTCACCAATGTTTCATTGCTACACACACCAGCCCACTGTAGGTGAGTGTTTACCTTCCCCACAGATTAAATACATGTCATAAATTTTTGCTAGATTAGTTGGGTAAAAGTTAACTTGAAAAGCTGAAGAGAAAATATTTTCTCTGGAAATGTAAATGTAAATATTGTTTCACACTCAGCCGTTGTCAAACATCACCGAAGTGATATATTATTTCACCAAGTTTAATCATCACATGAATGATTTTTAGGTGTTCAGGCAAAATGTTCGAACATACACTGATGCAATGGCGTTACAGAAAAATGAGATTCCATCCTTCTGCTTTGACCTATGATGTCACTAAGATGGCACACACCCTTACTTCCAGCATATACAATATGGCAACCTTAACATTCCTGCATACACCTGCACAAAGAATAATTGACAGAAAATATTTCACACCAGCAATAAAATGGAACTAACCAGACAATTGTAGGAAGTAGGGGGCTTAGATCAGGAACAAGCTGAATACACAATACCAATAATGGCACCATCCCAAAACAAGTATCGTCCACAAAATCAAGGACAAAAAAATTCTCAACACTCAACACAATGCTACAAAAATGAAAACCATAGGAATCTTCCATTTTCACTTGACACACACACACACACACACACACACACACACACACACACACACACACACACTCCAAACACAGCCAACATCCCAACCCCAACCTACACAATACCCACATCAAAATACAACAAACAAAAATTAATTCAGACCTTAGAAAGAAAAAATACAAAACCAGTCCTCAGGAAACAAAAGTAAATCACTCCTTAGCCCAGCTCCAAAACCTGCCCCATCACCCCATAAACCACACAACCAATCCGCCCCCCTGTTCTTTCCAACCCACTCAGCTTACAACCCTTGGCCTATACATTCTCCCCACTGCCGTTAAAAAACCATAATAATTGTCAGAAGCAGTCTTCTGCCCGCCATACCCAATCTAAGTACGACTGCAAATTGGATGAGCACCTCTCCCCCTCCCTGAACATATTTCATACTCCCCCTCCCAAAAAAAGACCTATTTTGTATTCGACATACCCCAGGGGAATATTCTTTATGCTCCATTCTTAGTTAACAACCAAATGATCATAACCCGTTTTCTCTAAACTCATGTAGGATGAAAAAGAATCTGCCCTACAGTAATCCCCTCCTCAGTATATTCCATTTATCAATTTTAAAGCACCCAGAAAACATCATCAGAAAGGCCGCTCTATCCAAAATAACAGCCCTCACACCCATAAATGAACACTAGAACCACCCTGCTAATATTTCCTCTTCCCAGTCTGACTCATCAGTCTTCAGTACCACACCACCCGTCCCCTCCCCCCCTCCTCCTCACCAACTTCCTCCTATACTTCACAAAGCTCATTGCAAACTTCATTGAAAAAATGGCAATCAATCCCAAACACTTCGCACACTCACAAAAAGGAATAGATGACTGGTAGGTCACTAAAACAGTATCTATGATGCCCAACCTCAACTTCTTGAACCAGGTCTCTATACAGATTGCCAAATGTTGTGACAGTGACAATGGCACATATACAGGTGGGACTCTACTCAACCTCATGTGTTCATGACATCGCATATACTCGGCAACCACTCTGAAACCCTGCAAAAACTTTATGGTAGTCATGTCTTCCACCCCTGTTAAATTTTTGCCTTACCTGTTGCTAACATAGGAAAACACTACTACATTTTTGACCATGAAAAACTCGTGGCACTAATAATACCTAACACAAAGATGAACACTTAACCAACAATACAAGAAATACCCTCAGCAACATTTACTGTCACAGAGCATTAAACAAGATGTCATTAATGGCCTGTTTTATTCAAATAAATGGAGTGCAAAAAAGAAGTAATTTTCTAATAAATTTATGATCCCATCCCAGAAGTCCAACAAGGCCTCCAGTAGCTCCTTAAGGCCTTAGGTCCATCCCAAAACCTGACACCTTAACCCATCTCTATCATCACATCAGAACCCTCACCCCACTGCACCCCGCACTCCTACCTTTCACCTGCTTCACAAACCCAGACCCAGCCCCACAGGTCTCCCCACTGGTATCTGATTGTGGCTGGGCACAATGCTAACATTGAATGAACCTCTGACTTTGTAACCAACACCTCCAAACCAGTGTCTGTAACCTCTAGTCCTACACTCAAGATCCTGTTCACATTGTACACCACCTTTCCACAGTTCCTGTCCCATTACCACCAGACTCCTTGTTGATCACTGTGGATGCCATGTCATTATACACAAACATTACTAATGCCCATGGCCTTGCAGCCATGGAACATTACCTTTCACAGTGTCCTCCTCCTCCTACCAAACCCCCACCTCTTTCATAATCCTCCTACCCAACTACATCCTTATCCACAATTAATTTTACTTTCGAAGACCAAATGAATGAGGGTTAGTCAATTATTATCCACAGAGTAGTTATATAGATTTATTGTAATCAAATAGGAAGCTTACAAGAGCATCATTTTTCAACATAGTCTCCTTGCGTTTCAACGCACTCGATCCATCGTTGTACAAGCTAGGAATGCACTGCTTCTTTCACCGCTTCATCTGAAGCAAATTGACTGCCCCTTAATGCCTGTTTCAGTGGACCAAACAAGTGATAATCAGAAGGGGCAAGATCAGGACTATATGGAGGATGATCCAGTACTTCAAATTTTAGTTTCTAGAGTGTTTCAGCAGTGTGGGATGTTTCCATTCCATACTATGCCACTTACTCTCCACCTCATAATGATGGATCAGTGTTTCATCATCAGTAATCATCCTGTATGAGAAGTTGTCACCTTCATTGCCATAGCGATCCAAATGTTTTTTGCAGATGTTAAAGCATGTTTGTTTATTCAACTGTGTGAGTTGTTTTGGGACCCATCTTGCACAAACTTTATGAAACCTTAGTCTGTTGTGGATGATTTCGTAGACAGAACAGCAACTAATTTGCAGACAATGTGCCACTTCGTCAATAGTTAATCTTCTGTGCAAGAGAATCATTTCACGTGAACGCTCAATGGTTTCTTCATTTGTGGCAGTAAACGGTTCACCATGTGTAACACTTGTGTGACCATTTTGGAATTTTTAAATCCATTCATAGACACTCAGTTGTGACAAAACACAGTTCCCATACTGTACCAAAAGTCTCTGATGGATTTTGGTTCTTGATATGCATTCCAACCACAAAAAAAAAACGGATCACTGACATTGCTCGTCTTTGGTGCAATTAGACAGCGGAGCAGCCATGATCAACAGCATGGCAGCGATAACGAAAATAACCTAGCAGCTTGAAAATTGCAAAGATATAACATCAAATAAACAAAGCATGTGTCATCAACGTAAAACGACAGTACTACAAAAATAAACAAAAATATAACTAAATTGTGAATAATAGACACACCCTCATATAAACAAATCATGGTACTGTTGTGGGTACTCGCATGAAACCTTCCTATGCCACCTTATTTAGAGCCATCTGGAGCAGTCCTTCCTTTCCAGTCAACATATAAAATCCCTTGTAAGGTTCAGGTTCACTGATGACATTTTCATGATCTGGATTTGTGGAAAAGACAACCTGCTCTCCTTCCTCCATATTATTACCACCTGTTCCCAAATCCACTTCATCTTGCCCTTCTCAACTCAATGAGCCACTTTGCTAGATGTTAATCTCCACCTGCCAGATGGCTCAATTCGTATCAAATGCACCAACCACCAACAATGCATCCACTTTGACAGCTGCCAACCATTCCATATCAGAAAGTCTCTTCTGTACAGCCTTGCAATCTGTAGATGCTGCATCTGCAGTGGACAGCAGCAGTTGTTGAAATATACCTATAAACATACCAGAGCCTTTATTGACAGTTAATATCCTATCCAACTCGCCCACAAACAGATCTTCTGTGCCATCTTCTCTTAAACCAGTAACCCTGTTAACCAGCCCTCTTAACCACCACTCCCCTGATCACCCAGTATCACTTTGGCACTCAGAAGCTTGACCACATCCTTCACCAGGACTTTGACTACCTTTCATCATGCCCTGAGATGATAGAGATCCTATCCAAAATTCTACCCATGAAACTCAAAGTAGTGTTCTGCTGCTCACCTAACCTAAAGAATATTCTTGTTTGTCCCCACTCAAATCCACTCCAAAGCATAGTAATTACCTAAAGGATAATAAATAATCTGTTGTATAGTCAGATTCTATTTGTAATTAGACTTCGATTATTGATTCTGAAAATAGGTTGTATGGCACAATTTTTTGTGAAAATTATGAAGTTTTTCATTCTGCACATAAGACTTATAGTAGCATATTGTTTGAGAGAGAATATGGCTTTAACACCAGACTGTGATTATATAAAGTATTCTTTAATGAATAACCTCAGTATCTCATTCAGTGTGATGATTGGAAGAATTGTTGTTTAGTGACTGCTAAACAATGTAAATGTGTAGAGCATGTGCTGTTCATAAATGTTTTCTATTTGCTGTCTATGGAAGTTTGAAGTATAAAAGGCAAAGCTGAACAATTGGAATTAGTTATTCCATTTTCCTCAACAGGAGAAGGATGAAGTGAAAGCCAGGTGTCTTCTTTGGAAGATGAAGTACTCTCACAAAAAACAACTGCCAAGCTTATTAGCTTAATTTGCAAATTAATGACATGTTATGTAAAGCAGCTCTGTAATGATTATGTGCCAGATGTAACTCTGCCAGAAACACTTGGTTGATTTTATTAATCCCGACATGACACACATTCCAATGGCTAACAGACTGTCCTCTAAACATAAAGTAAAAGTGCAAATAAGGCTTAGTCAAATAACCATCTGCAGATCAGCTGGTGGTAACTTTGCTTTGGTTCTTAATGGCTGCATCATCAGAATGTATATCTGTTTTTGGCATGCTGAGATACATCTTAAAATCATGCCAACAACTTAATAGTTAGAAGGATCATTTCAGCACCCAACTAAACATTCCATCTAAGCTCTCCTATGGAGGAAAAATCTTATTATTTTGCAATATTAATACTACAGTGGTAATCATAAATGGGGTAGTGTCATTGCCAAAAAGTAAAATTGCAATTGTAATGGACTACTACATATGGGATTTTATGTTGAGTATGAGCTCCTTTGTCACTAACGTCTGGTACAGTAACCAGAATACACTGGTACCTTACAAATTATCATCACATGATGTCTGTCCGTCTTCCTCCTCACAAAACCTGCAAGGAACATTGGCAATGAAGAGACTGCAAACTCCTTGTAAGTAATCATAGATTATCTGTAAATCATGAGCTTCACAAATTGCTCTAGGAGGGAATTTTATATCTCAAAAATTGGATTGTAGCTTTCCGCTGAATACAAAGACTCTCAAATAGTTACTGACTTGCATCTCTATTACTGCACAAAGGAGGTGAAGCTGGAATGGGCTACTCTCTAAATATTGTTGAAGAACAGGAGAAAAGACTATTGGCTTAATCAAAAGGAAAACTTAAGACTGGTTTGATGAAAACAATGTTGTGCTTTTAATTCTCTTCAATGCCAAAAGGAAAGCCTTTGTATGCTTTGCTCGGAATCCATCTTCGGAAGTGAAGAACACATTTTAAAGAGCTGTAACACTGTCAGACAAAAAGAGCAATTTGAAACAATGGGTGGCAAGAAAGTAGTGCATTATCTGGAACCAGAGGCCACAGAAATTTCATGGAGGAGGAGGAAGAGAGGATCTGTGGAGCCATTTTTCCTTCAACAAGAATTACATTACAAGTGAAGTACGTACTGTAACTTCCTTAACAATGGATAGCTGCAATAGCTCCAATTAGTTGGCAAAGGTCTCAAAACTTTGAAACCAAGTAAAATATCTGGCCCAGTAAGTTCTCTCTCTGCGGACAATTATCCAGGAGGACAACCTTTTGTGTTTTTGATATGCAGTACTGTCTTAAGTGAAAACTGCCATTAAATCACTACATTTATGAAAGTTTATTGTACTATGTGGATGTCATCATGATGTTTCTGCACTTTCCCCCATAAGAAAAATCTTAGCTAAAATTTTGCTTTGGGATCTGTTGGGGGGGGGGGGGGGGGGGGAGAAATTTTCCTGAATTGTTGATTTCCCTCCTCCAAAGCTAGCTTTGAATCTGCATCACACAGTTGCAAAAGAAGCGCAAACAGTGCCTTAGTAGTTTTAATTCATAGTGTTCAGTTGCATAGAATAAGTCTTAGACCCTGTACCTAAAGGTGGTATGTGGGTAGTTCCAGAACACTTTGTATGCCTGCACACTTAGTTGAATTCCTTAGAAAGCACACAATGGGTATCAGTTGTCCATTTCTGTATTCTGAAGAATTCCCAATGACAGTTAGGCTGAAACAGGGCCACAGTCATACACAAATCCTTTCTGTCCTGTGCTTGGCAGCCTCTGAAATATCTACAAACAGCATTTTGGGAATTAAGTGCAGCTTTGATGCTTGACTTTTAGTGAACAGTAAGCCTCTGTCAGCTGCTTCACGAACATGTCTTATGGATTCGGGCTAACTGTCAGGACTTGGAAAATCAAAATACTTGCATGACTCGATGAGCTGTTCAAACAGTATTGTGTAAGACAGGAAAGAGAAGCTGGAGAAAGGCAGACTCTGGCAAATCCTCCTCTCCTTCACCTGCAGCAAGATAACATTTGTGAAAATACATATTATGTGTGGCTTGGCCCCCCAAGTGACCAATGCCAACATAAATGTTTAAGGAGAGGTCCTGAGGGATGGAATAGACTTCTGGAACCACTTGAACAGTGGAGTAAGTTTGTCCCAGGTAACACACCCTGCAGTCATTCATCGTGGAGGGCCCTTGTTTGGGAGTAATCATCAAAAAATACTTTCAGAATTTATTTTGATCCATTACAATTTTTAAAATAGTACTGAATTACAGAATGGCACTGTAGTGTAGCAGTTAAGTTACTGGATTTGTATTCCTAAGGTTGTGGTTCAAATAATGTTGGGTGGAGACTGCTTTTTTATTTACATCTTTATCAAAATAACTGCAGTGACTATGTTTATTCAGTTAGTTGATTTGAATATCATTCCCTTCATTCTTATCCTTTGCTGCATCATTTCAGTAATCCTATCAGCTTTTTATTTCCTTCCATTTCTTACTCCACTTTATTCTTTTGTCATTAGGAATGGTTATTTTCATGATTTTAAATATTTTTTAATTATCATAATATTTTAACATTTGAAAATACTGGTTTATTGGTTAACAACATAAGACAAAAGGATCTGTTTGTATTGGCCATGTAGTGGTATCAAAAAATTTTCACTGCAAAATGGAAATTTTTTATGGTAGTAGTTATATAAACATTTGAAACATAAATTCTTTTCACACCATAGAAAAATAACACCGGTGAAGACTTAAATGAAAAATTTAAAAGGACAAAAAAGAATATAAATCGATGTAAATACATAACAATAATTAAAAATCAAGGGGCCGTTAAGTGAATAAAAGGAAGTAAAGAAGAGAGCAAAAGCAACTAATATAATGATTAAAATGATGAAGCAAATGATAAGAAATGAGAAAAAATGTAAGCCAACTAGTAGAATAAAAATGATCGCAGTCTTTCCAGATATGATGGACAATTAAAATAAAATAGGACTTCACCAGACAGGATTTAAACCCACAACCTTCAGCATACCAACCCACTAACTTAATCACCATGCTATGGCACTCTTTGCCATTTCAGCACAATTTAAAAAGTTGTAGTGATCCACAAGGGCAGCAGACCGCGCAAGTTTGGATTAATGCTTGGAAAGAGTGACCCACAAGGAATTTTGACATTGCTTTATGTCGATTATTCCTAAATAAAGGCTCACCAGGAAGAATGGCTGCAGGATGTGTTATCTGGGACCTTTAACCTACCCCACTGTATAAGTAGCTTCAAAAAGTCAGTCCTACTCCTGGGAATCTCTTGCAGTAAGAATTTTTAGCAGAATATTTGAACATCGATTGTATTTAACATTAAGTGCAGTATCAGTTCAAAACACAATAAATTTATTTTACTAGTAATTGCTGATTTTGAAACTTCCTGGCAGATTAAAACTGTGTGCTGGACAGAGACTCGAACTCAGGACCTTTGCCTTTTGCGGGCAAGTGCTCTACCAACTGTGAGGATGGGGCGTGAGTGGTGCGTGGGTAGCTCAGTTGGTAGAACACTTGCCCACGAAAGGCAAAGGTCCCGAGTTCGAGTCTCGGTCCGGCAGACAGTTTTAATCTGCCAGGAAGTTTCATATCAGCGCACACTCTGCTGCAGAGTGAAAATCTCATTCTGAATTGCTGATTTTCGTTGTTATACAGTGATCATCAGACCAGATTCTGAAATACATAACGAAATGGGTCATAAAATAGCAATACACATACTATTTGCACCAAGGAATTACAGTAAAACAATCTTACTAGAAGATTAGATGGGTAGATCACATAACTAATGAGGAGGTATTGAATAGAATTGGGGAGAAGAGGAGCTAGTGGCACAACTTCACTAGAAGAAGGGATCGGTTGGTAGGACATGTTCTGAGACATCGAGGGATCACCAATTTAGTATTGGAGGGCAGCGTGGAGGGTAAAAATTGTAGAGGGAGACAAAGAGATAAATAGACTAAGCAGATTCAGAAGGATGTAGGCTGCAGTAGGTACTGGGAGATGAAGCAGCTTGCACAGGATAGAGTAGCATGGAGAGCTGCAGCAAACCAGTCTCAGGACTGAAGGCCACAACAACAACAACAACAGAAGATTAAAAACCAACTTTACCAAATCCATGTTAGGATCAATGTGCAGAGCACTGTGTTATTGCCAAGACTGCTGACTATCCAGCAAACTTTAGGATTAAAAGGGTAAAGCTCTAGCTCCGGTTCCCTGTGTGAAGTGAAGTGTACTTAATACATTCTAAACCAAAAATAGCTTGTACAGCATGTAAAGAGATATATTATTACCTAAATGGATAAAAGAATTTTGATTGCTGTCGATTACTATTTCGAATACATTCTTTGACATTCTGAAGATAGCAGGGATCAAATTGAGGGAGTCAAGTGAAGAGTGGATTTTGAGTTCTTGATAGGTACCGATATTGGTACATATGGAATTACTTTTTCCTGGCATGTGGTGCATTCGAATATACAGCAGAAAAGGTGATCAGACTAACCTTTGCTAAATTTGGTGTTGGCACTTTTGTCCACTGACCCATTCAGTTCAGAGAGCAAAAGTTTTAAATCTTACTCAGAAACTAGACAGTGGTTAGGAGGGTTGAATGATCTGAAAGGGAAGTGGTGGTTGAGAAGAGAAACAGGGTTGTAGCCTGTCCCAGAGTTACACAGTCTGTACACTGTGCACATGTGCAGGCTGTAAAAGACCCAAGAAGAAATTTGGAGAGGAAATAAAAGTTCAGGGAGAAGAAATAAAAACATTGAATTTTGGCATTATACTTCTGTCAGAGACAGCAAAGGACACTGAAGAGAAGTTGAACAGATTGGATAGTATCTTCAAAAGACTTTATCTACTTCTTCATCTATACTCTGCAAACTACCATGAGCTGCACGTCAGACAGTATGTCCCATTGTACCAGTATTAGGATTTCTTCTCATTCCATTGATGTATGGAACAAGGGAAGAATTATAGTTTGAATGCTTGTGTGCATGCAGTTATTATTCTAATTTTATCCTCATGATCGCTATGTGAGTGATACGTAGGTGATCGTAGTGTATTCCTAGCACCATCATTTAAAACCAGTTCTTGGAACTCCATTAACAGACTTTCTCTGGATAGTTTACATCTAATTTCAAGAGTCTTCAATTCAGTTCCTTCAGTATCTCTGTGACTCTTTACCACAGATTAAACAAACCTGTGACCATTAATGCCGCCTGTTTGGTGTGGCTCCCATACACTTCAGCAATAAGGTTCTAAGATGAACATGAACAAAAGTAAAACAAAGGTAATGGAAGGTAGTTGAAATAAATTGGTCAATGCTGAAGGAATTATATTGTAAAATGACACTAAAAATAGTAGATGGGTGTTGCTATTTAGGCAGCATGATGGCTGAAGTAGAGGGCATAAAATATAGACTGGTTGTAGCACAAAATGCATTTCTGAAAAAGATCAGTTTAACATCTGATATAAATTGAAGTTCTAGGAAGTCGTTTCCAGTGATATTTGTCTGTGTATAACCTTCTATGGAAGTAAAACATGGATGGAAAAATTTCAGTGGAGGAAGAGAATAGAAGCTTTCAAAATGAGTACTATAGAAGAATGGTGGAGATGGGGGGAGTAGGTACAGTTAATGAATGAGATGATATTGAGTGAAACTGGGCAAAACTGAAACTTTATAAGAATTTTGATGTGATGGGAGGCATACTACAGTAGTCCATGCAGTTTCAATGACCAATGTGTCCAGTTCGATTTTACAGAGTACGCAAAGGAACTTGCCCCTTCTTGCAGCAGTGTACCGTAGGTCTCTAGAAGAGCGTAGCGTTCCAAAGGATTGGAAAAGGGCATAGGCCATCCCCATTTTCAAGAAGGGACGTCGAACAGATGTGCAGAACTATAAACCTATATCTCTATAGTCGATCAGTTGTAGAATTTTGGAACATGTATTATGTCAGAGTATAATGACTTTTCTGGAGACTAGAAATCTACTCTGTAGGAATCAGCATGGGTTTCAAAAAAGACGATCGTGTAAAACCCAGCTCGCACTATTCGTCCACGAGACTCAGAGGACCATAGACACGGGTTCCCAGGTAGATGCCGTGTTTCATGACTTCCGCAAGGCGTTCAATACAGTTCCCCACAGTCATTTGATGAACAAAGTAAGAGCATATGGACTATCAGACCAATTGTGTGATTGGATTGAAGAGATCCTAGATAACAGAATGCAGCATGTCATTCTCAATGGAGAGAAGTCTTCCGAAGTAAGAGTGATTTCAGTTGTGCTGCAGGGGAGTCTTGTAGGACCATTGCTATTCACAATATACATAAATGACCTTGTGGATAACATTGGAAGTTCACTGAGGCTTTTTGCGGATGATGCTGTGGTATATCGAGAGGTTGTAACAATGGAAAATTGTACTGAAATGTAGGAGGATCTGCAGCGAATTGACGCATGGCGCAGGGAATGGCAGTTGAATCTCAATGTAGACAAGTGTAATGTGCTGCGAATACATAGAAAGAAAGATCCTTTATCATTTAGCTACAATATAGCAAGTCAGCAACTGGAAGCAGCTAATTCCATAAATGACCTGGGAGTAGGCATTAGGAGTGATTTAAAATGGAATGAACATATAAAGTTGATCGTCAGTAAAGCAGATGCCAGACTAAGATTCATTGGAAGAATCCTAAGGAAATGCAATCTGAAAACAAAGGAAGCTGGTTACAGTACACTTGTTCGCCCACTGCTTGAATACTGCTCAGCAGTGTGGGATCCGTACCAGATAGGCTTGATAGAAGAGATCCAACAGAGCAGCGCGCTTCGTTACAGGATCATTTAGTAATCGTGAAAGCATTACTGAGATGATAGATAAACTCAGTAGCTCGGTACGGGCTTTTTTGAAGTTTCGAGAACATACCTTCACCGAGGAGTCAAGCAATATATTGCTCCATCCTAAGTGTATCTCGCGAAGAGACCATGAGGATAAAATCAGAGAGATTAGAGCCCACACAGAGGCATACCGACAATCCTTCTTTCCATGAACAATAAGAGACTGGAATAGAAGGGAGAACCTATAGAGGTACTCAAGGTACCCTCCGCCACACACCATCAGGTGGCTTGAGGAGTATGGATGTAGATGTAGATGACTAAGTGGTCAGAGCATCTGTGCCTAGTAAGCAGGAGACTTGGGATCAATTCCTGGACTGGCACAAATGTTTAACTTTCCCCATTGGTTTTAATCAATGCCCACTCACAGCCAATTCTTTTGTGACTTAAAACAGGAATTTGTCAGCTTGAGGATCAACTGACAGGACACATCCTAAGGCATGAAGGAATTGTCAGTTTACTAATGGAGGGAAGTATTGGGGTAAAAATTTGTAGAGAAGGACCAAAGAATGAGTACAGTAAGTGGGCTCAAATAGATGTAGGTTGCAATGCAGATAACCAGGCTTCTGCAGGCTAGAGTAGTTGGAGAGTTCCAACTAACGAGTCTTCAGACTGAAGAAGGGGAAGGGGAAGGCTGGCCAGCAACAGTGGTACCCCTGCTTAAAAATGTGAAACTTCCTAAAGCTGCTGACATTCTCAATTAAATGTGCCTTCTAAACTTCTCTGTTTCCACAATTTATTTTGCAAATGCTATATTGAGAGTTAAATAACACTGCATTCAACAAAGGATAGGTGCCTCTAGAAACATGAAATAAATGATTCAGTGTAATTATTTTTCAGTGTTGCAAAATTTTATAGGGTGATGAAAACACTTTCATAGATGGTGGACTACGAACTTTTTAGTGGCTGTTATAATGCAGAGATCTTCTACAGCTGCTATCAGAATTCTGTTTGCCCCCTATTCCACCTACAAATGGAAGGATTTAGGTGGCAGGCCAGGTGAAACTTGTTGAGTATAAATATGACTGAATATATACCAACATATTACTGAATAATCTTCTAATTTATGTCATAATGAAAGCACATTATCCCCAGTGTGGTGAATCTGAGTAATGGAAGAATTTTCAAGAGAGCCTGTAACTGATACAGATTTCAACATAATGTCTGTAATTTTCTTTCTTGCATGTCTGCATCCCCCATACTTTTCATTGTATTAATTCAGATTCTGGGACCATGCATTCACACAGATTAGTCAAGTTTTTGTGTTTAATATCTACGTCATTTCCCTCCACCCTATTGTCACTAGTCAATAGTTGTTTTATGTTTAAATCCATAAGCTAACTAACTTTTCATTTGCAGGCACTCACAAAATTCCTTAAGTGTGTAAATTGGAAACTGAATGTGGAAGCACGTCAGGCCTTAGATATGTTGAAACAGTGGGCACCTATGGATGTAGAAGATGCACTGGAACTTTTGGGACCCAATTTTACCCACCCTGCTGTAAGATCTTATTCAGTTGGCAGATTACAGCAGGCTCCTGATGAGGTAAGTTTGTGGGCTCCAATGTCTCTAGGTTTTTGTTGTGAGAAGTTTTCAGTGGCCTGTGATTTGCATATTAATAGTCTGTATCCAAATGCATATTAATTGTCAAAACTGTGCAAATGGATGGTAAGCCAATACTTAATCAGATTATGTGCTAAATAATTTGCCAAATGAATTACATCTTTTATTTGATTCATTAAAATGTGTTAGTGTTAAGTGTATCACTATTAAGATAAAAAATAAACCTAGTGGAGAGTTAGTTAATTCTACCATCGCAAGCACTGGGTATAAATCAATGACCATTTGGTACACTGGTGAAACATTGTCTATCTCACAGTGGTATTTTCATGGGCCCCTTGTATCAAAAAAGATGATAGAAGTGCATCGGTCTTAAAGTGAGCTATACTCCACAAATGGGGGAAGGGGGGATGGCTTTGACAGTAACAACTGCCACACTGAAATTGTTAGACACAGCCATTTGTGATTGCATTGGAGGTGATACTCCCCAAGACCTCCTTGCTCTTTGAGAGACCTGATTGGAACTGTATAATCTGTAAAATCAAAATTAAATGTAGTTCATGTTGATAGTAAGGAAGTTCTCATACCTGACCTACTAGGAATGCCAGGCTGGACTAGTTCTTCTGATGAATTTAGTGAAAATAAGAATTACATGATTAATATTCCAATGTGTACTCCGTGTGCATACCGGGTGGAGTCATTCCAGATGTGGAAAGGGTCCTCCTGGATGCCATGAAGAGCACAGGGTGCAGCCAACTGCAGGTGGTTGCTCACGTTGATACCAGTGATGTGTGTCAGTTTGGATCAGAAGAGATTCTCTCTTTGGTTTCAAGTGGCTAACAGAAGTGGTAAAGACTGCCAATCTTGCTTTCCAGATGAAAGCAGAGCTGACCCTTTGCAGCATAGTCGACAGGACCGATTATGGACCTCTGGTACAGAGCCGAGTGGAGGGTCTGAATCAGAGGCTCGGATGGTTCTGCGACCGTGTAGGCTGCAGATTCCTCGACTTGCGCCAGAGGGTGGTTGGGTTTCAGGTTCTGCTGAACCGGTCAGCTGTCCACTATACACAGGAGGTGGCTACATGGGTAGCAGGGGCTTTGTGGTGTGGAGTGGGCGGTTTTTTAGGTTGGAGGGTTTCGGCAAAACACAAGAAGGGCTTCAGTCCAAAGGGTGCAGGCTCAACACAGGAAGAACGTAGATACAGGAACCACTGGTATAATAGCTGTAAGTTGTCATAGCTGTGTTGGAGAAGTACCAGAGTTCCCAGCACTAATAGAAAGCACTGATGATCAAATTGTTATAGGCACTGAAAGCTGGCTAAAGCCGGATATAAGCTCAGCCTAAATTTTTGCAAAGAACCTCACAGTGTTCTGAAAGTATAGGCTAAACACAGTTGGGTGTGATGTGTTTGTTGATGTCAAAAGTAGTTTAACTTGTCGCAAATTTGAAGTAGATACTCCCTGTGAGTTAGTATGGGCAGAGGTCACTGTTGGAAACCAGAATAAAATAATAATTGGATCCTTTTACCGACTTCCCAATTCAAATGATACAGTTGCTGAAAGGTTCAAACAAAATGAGTTAGATTTCAAACCCACGCACAAAATATCAGCCAAAATTGTGCTGAACGCATTCTCTGAACATTATTTCGAGCAGTTAGTTCATGAGCCCATGCGAATAGTGAGCGGTTGTGAAAACACATTTAACCTCTTAGCAACAAATAATCCTGAGTTAATAATGAGCATCGAAAAAGACGGTCATGTGAAACCCAGCTCGTGCTATTCGTCCACGAGACTCAGAGGGCCATAGACACGGGTTAACAGGTAGATGCCGTGTTTCTTGACTTCCGCAAGGCGTTCGATACAGTTCCCCACAGTCGTTTAATGAACAAAGTAAGAGCATATGGACTATCAAACCAATTGTGTGATTGGATTGAGGAGTTCCTAGATAACATGACGCAGCATGTCATTCTCAATGGAGAGAAGTCTTCCGAAGTAAGAGGGATTTCAGGTGTGCCGCAGGGGAGTGTCATAGGACCGTTGCTATTCACACTATACATAAATGACCTGGTGGATGACATCGGAAGTTCACTGAGGCTTTTTGCAGATGATGCTATGGTGTATCGAGAGGTTGTAACAATGGAAAATTGTACTGAAATGTAGGAGGATCTGCAGCGAATTGACGCATGGTGCAGGGAATGGCAATTGAATCTCAATGCAGACAAGTGTAATGTGCTGCGAATACATAGAAAGAAATATCCCTTATCATTTAGCTACAAAATAGCAGGTCAGCAACTGGAAGCAGTTAATACCATAAATTATCTGGGAGTACGCATTAGGAGTGATTTAAAATGGAATGATGATATAATGTTGATCGTCGGTAAAGCAGATGCCAGACTGAGATTCATTGGAAGAATCCTAAGGAAATGCAATCCAAAAACAAAGGAAGTAGGTTACAGTACGCTTGTTCGCCCACTGCTTGAATACTGCTCAGCAGTGTGGGATCCGTACCAGATAGGGTTGATAGGGGATATAGAAAGGATCCAACAGAGGGCGGCGCGCTTCGTTACGGGATGGTTTGGTAATCGCGAAAGCGTTACGGAGATGATAGATAAACTCCAGTGGAAGACTCTGCAGGTGAGACGCTCAGTAGCTCGGCACGGGCTTTTGTCAAAGTTTCGAGAACATACCTTCACCGAAGAGTCAAGCAGTATATTGCTCCCTCCTACGTATATCTCGCGAAGAGACCCTGAGGATAAATCAGAGAGATTAGAGCCCACACAGAGGCATACCGACAATCCTTCTTTCCACGAACAATACGAGACTGGAATAGAAGGGAGAACCGATTGAGGTACTCAAGGTACCCTCCGCCACACACCGTCGGGTGGCTTGCGGAGTATGGATGTAGATGTAGATCAAAACCAATTCAGGGATTAGTGAACACAGGGTTGTCGTAGCGAGATTGAATATTGTAATCCCCAAATCCTCGAAAAATAAGCGAAAAATATACCTATTCAAAAAAGCAGATAAAAATTCACTTTCGCCTTCCTGAGAGACAATCTCCACTCATTCCAAATTAATAATATAAATGTAGACCAGATGTGGCTTGTATTCAAAGCAATAGTATCGGCAGCAATTGAGAGATTTATACCAAATAAATTAACAAACGACTAAGCTGATCCTCCTTGGTACACAAAACGGGTTAGAACACTGTTGCAGAAACAATGAAACAATCATGCCAAAGTTAAACAGACGCAAAATCCCCAAGATTGGCGATCTTTTACAGAAGCTCGCAATTTAGCATGGACTTCAATGCAAGATGCCTATAATAGTTTCCACAATGAAACTTTGCAGAAAATCCAAAGAGATTCTGGTCATATGTGAAGTATGTTAGCGGTAAGAAACCATCAATGCCTTCTCTGCGTGACTGCAATGGAGATACTATCAAAGACAGTGCTGCCAAAGCAGAGTTACTAAACACAGCCTTCTGAAATGCATTCACAAAAGAAGACGAAGTACATATTCCAAAATTCGAATTGAGAACAGCTGCCAACATGACTAATGTAGAAGTAAATATCCTCAGAGTAGTGAAACAACTTAAATCACTTCATAAAAACAAGTCTTCTGGTTCAGACTGTATACCAATTAGGTTCCTTTCGGAGCATGCTGATGCATTACCTCCGTACTTAAAAATCATATACAACCGTTCGCTCGGCGAAAGATCCGTACCCAGACTGAAAAGTTGCACAGGTCATACCACTATTCAAGAAAGGTAGTAGGAGTGATCCACTATATTACAAGCCCATATCGTTAACGTCGATATGCAGCAAGAATTTAGAACATTATGAATTACCTCGAAAACAGTCTATTGACACACAGTCAATATGGGTTTAGAAAACATCGTTCCTGTGAAGCACAACTAGCTCTTTATTCACATGAAGTGAAGTGTTGAGTGCTATTGACAGGGGATTTCAGATCGATTCCGTATTTCTGGATTTCCGGAAGGCTTTTGACACTGTACCACACAAGCGGCTCATAGTGAAATTGCGTGCTCATGGAATCGTCTCAGTTATGTGACTGGATATGTGATTTCCTGTCAGAGAGGTCACAGTTCATTGTAATTGATGGAAAGTCATCGAGTAGATTTCTGGTGGTCCCTGAGGTAGTGTTATAGGCCCTTTGTTGTTCCTTATCTATATAAACGATTTTGGAGGCAATCCTAGCAGCCGTCTTAAGTTGTTTGCAGCTGACGCTGTCATTTATCGACTAATAGTCATCAGAAGATCGAAACAAACTGCAAAACGATTTAGAAAAGATATCTGAATGGTGTGAAAAGTTGCAGTTGACCCTGAATAACAAAAAGTGTGAGGTTATTCACATGAGTGCTAAAAGGAGCTCGTTAAACTTCAGGTACACGATAAATCAGTCTAATCTAAAAGCCGTAAATTCTACTAAATACCTAGGTATTACAATTACAAACAACTTCAATTGGAAGGAACACATAGAAAATGTTGTGGGGAAGTCTAACCAAAGACTGCATTTTATTGGCAGGACACTTAGAAAATGTAACAGGCCTGCTAAGGAGACTGCCTACCCTACGCATGTCCGTCCTCTTTTAAAATACTGCTGCACGGTGTGGGATCCTTACCAGATAGGACTGATAGAGTACATCGGAAAAGTTCAAAGAAAGGCAGCATGTTTTTATTATCGCGAAATATGGGAGAGTGTGTCACAGAAATGATACAGGATTTGGGCTGGAAATCATTAAAAGAAAGGCATTTTTTGTTGCAATGGAATCTTCTCACAGAATTCCAATCACCAACTTTGTCCTCCAAATGTGAAAATATTTTGTTGACACTGACCTACATAGGGAGGAACGATCACAAAGATAAAATAAGGGAAATCAGAGCTCGTACAGAAAGATATAGGTGTTAATTCTTTCCATGTGCTCTACAAGATTGGAATAATGGAGAATTGTGAAGGTGGTTCGATGAACCCTCTGCCAGGCACTTTAATGTGATTTGCAGAGTATCGATGTAGATGTAGAATAAAAGAGCACAGACATGTCGTATTGAATTCATAGTTGCCAAGAAGGGACTTGAGACAATATCTTTTGTTGTCCTGAGAAAATAACTGGAAACAGAGGAATTTTACAGTCTGTGAAGGATTTGTTACCATTCTATTTTCAATGACAACTGTATCATGTCAAGTAGCCCATTTTAATGACAAAACTTTAAAATAGCCAGCTGAAGTCAAATGACATAGTTCCTTCAACATCAGCTATCGTGTGGCATCATGCAAAGTAATAAGGCCTAAATATTACACTCGGTACTAATGGGAGGAACATATAGATCAATACAAGAAGGAAGACAACATACTTCCATTTCAACATGTCATTCAGTTCTGTTCAGAGATTATCAGAGCAGGATTAGCATTACTTTGACTGCCAGTTGTATAGTCAAACGAATTGGCATCAAAGAGTTCAGGGATGGGGGCAGGAAAGTAAGATTTCATGAACTCTGTTAAGAATGTTAGTCTCCATAGAGAGCAGATAGTTCTGCCTGTCAGATGGTTTTTTTATTCCAGTCTTTGATCACAATGTCAATTCTTTAGATGCTGACCAGTTTCAGTCCGTAATGACCATCCTCAGATCTACAATATACAAATATATACACCTAGTGAGCAGTGTGTCTTTCGACATAATGTAGCAGTACATATCACAATATACTTTCAAACAACAAGGGAAATGTACAGCTAAAATACGGTAAAACGTACCTTTTTCACACAATGTCCTAAAGTGATAAGGCCATAATGGCATCGTCAAAACATATAAATATAATCAGCACAGCATCGTAATATAGATCTAAAATAAGGTGTAGAATAGGCCACATCGGACAGTAGCTACCAGAAATATGTTTCCCTACATCCTCCCTAGACGTCGCTTCTGTGGGCTTAGATGAAGTCATCATTTATGCAAAGAACATAATCTGATAAAAACGCATTATGTAAAATACATGTAGCAGACCTTTAAAATTGATAACTATCATAGAAACCAATTGTGATACATTAAAAGATGAATACAATTACCCATATAAAAATTATTAAGAGGAATTATATGAAGAGAATAGGTCCGATCCTTTTTATGGTGAATTTATGGTCAACAATTAATATACATAATACATTGCCTGTAGCATCCTATAAATTGCCTATGGAAGGTAAATGTCTATATGACAGCTGAAAGACAGATCAATGATCAGCGCCCTCTGTTAGGTTGGCTGCCAGGATGTTATGTAGACATGCACCGATTGTAAGAACTTAACCACTAGAGGGCTTTACATACATAGTGTTATGTCTCCCACAGAAAACGTTTAAGCAACATATTAATTGTCAATAAATAAAATTAATACTAACAAAGAGGTAAAGGGGCTGGCCAGTAATTACCTCAGCTCAGTACAGAACATTCCTAGGAATGTAAATTTTCTGTTCTGTTTTGTGTTATCTATCAGCTGTACTGAGCTGAGGTAAGTATTGGCCAGTGCCTCTATCTCTTTGTTAGTATTTGTTTCACATCTTTAAATGAGATTTTCCATTAATCAAATAAATAAAATTATATAGTCTGGCTTTACATTCCATGAATAGGTAGGACATAATCAGTTTCAGGCTTAGAGCGACTAATGTATGGAGGTAAGGCAAATGCCTACTGTTGTTGACATAAATCATCAGGTGAAGTTAGGTATAAATATGCGAGGCATTATTTGGGTATCGTAATATGTTATCAAATAAAGCAAAGTAGGTGTTGGGCACAAAATCGCTTTGTCCATTGGGTACCCTAGTGGGCTCGTGCTTATTGGCTTTGTAAATTTCCAACTCTTCCAACAAGTTGAGCGCATGACCCTTCTCTGCCCTGTGTAGAACACGCATACAACTCTCGATATTGCCTACAGTGTGGCCGGTTTCTGCCAAATGCATTACCAATGCAGTTTTGTTATGTGCCCCTGTTGTATGAAAGTTTATTGTGGTACGTATTGCTATATTACGTCGAAAGACACACTGCTCACTATGTTTATATATTTGTATATTGTAAATCTGAGGATGGTCATTAAGGACTGAAACCGGTCATCGTCCAAAGAATTGATATTGTGATCAAAAACTGGAATAAAAACCATTTGACAGTATTAGGTCACTGTTTGTATACGTGACTATGTCGCAGTTGGTGAAATTCTGTCTATTGTCCAGATAGGCTTCCTGTACATCTACATCCACACTCTGAAAGTCAGCTGATGGTGTGTAGCAGATAGCATTTTATGTACCACTGTCATTTCCCTCCTTTATTCCATTCATGAAAGGCCTGCAGGAAGAAAGATTGTTGGTAACCTTCTTTGTGAGCTTAAATCTACCTAATTTTATTTTCAAACAATGGAAAATCGAGGATGGAATGTACACACGTCTGCAGTCTGAGAGAGCTGAAACTACACTAATTTTATTTTCATGGCCTTTATATGAAATGTTTGTGAGAGGAAGAAATATATCTGTTGACACTCTTTGGTCTGAACACGTTCTGAATTTAGTGAATTGCACCATGAGGCGCACAGTGTGTCTTTGATTAGCACAAGTGGCAGCATACAAATTTCAGAGTAGCCGAGTAGTCAGTGTCAAATATTCACTTATGAGGGCAAGTATGAAATGTTTGTGAGAGGAAGAAATATATCTGTTGACACTCTTTGGTCTGAACACGTTCTGAATTTAGTGAATTGCACCATGAGGCGCACAGTGTGTCTTTGATTAGCACAAGTGACAGCATACAAATTTCAGAGTAGCCGAGTAGTCAGTGTCAAATATTCACTTATGAGGGCAAGTATGTGGAGCATCAAAGGAAAAAAATTTCAAAACGTTGCTCATTGTGCCTTATGTTCCGAGCAAAGTGTTAAGGGATGGAAAAGACCCACCATGGCATAATAGCTGTTAGAAAACTGCTCCTTAAACAAAGAAAGCTTCATCAGAGATTAAACAGAAGTCAAAACCTAGCTGACAAACAAAAGCTGAATGAGGGACTGAATGAACTGAAAATGAGCATAAGGAGATCAATGAGAGAAGCATTCAGTAATTTTGAAAGTAAAATTTTGTCAACTGATATGAGTAAATTGACATAGTTGATTTAACATTGTCCACAAAAATGTAAAGGTAAAAGTTAAAGCCCCAGGCAACTCATTTTTAACATGCAAGAGTTTTTCTTGTGTTCTTTATTTGTTACAAATAAATTATACAGAAATAAACTAAATGCTTTGAAACACATTTAATATGTAGATGTGATGACTTGTTTTCCAACAGCTGACGGCACTATCTGTAGTGTGAAAACATACGAAAAGTCATTAAGAGAACAATATCTTATGAGGTAGTTTGTCAGTTGTATAAATGCTTTTAAGTAGCCAGGTTGTTTGATTTGCCTTAAGGTACTTGCATGAAAAGGTAATTTTAGTGTTCGTTTCTTTTTGCAGGATTTGCTGTTGTATCTTTTACAGTTAGTTCAGGCACTGAAGTACGAGAACTTTGACAGAATTACTCAAACCTATTCACAGTTGAAGAATGAAATGGAAGAACAAAGGGAGCAAGAGAGACTGTCACGGTAATTATAGCTCTGAGCACGTGGCTAATATTTAAAGTTGCATAAAATACTCTCTCGTAACTTTCAATGCCATTGAAAAAAAATGTTAATCGTGTTGCGTAAAACCGTTGATCCAAAGTTTATGTTATGTAGAATGTAAGAATAACACTCAACTGCAAACTCTCTGTAAAACATATTACAGACAGTGTGCTCACTGCAGAAGTGTCATGTATCTCTAGAAGTCATTATGTGTGTTTCTATTAAGCAGCAGATTTGTACTTTTGTGTCACTGAATTGCTGAGCTTGACTGGAAAAAACTGTGGTTGTTGGTCATTTTAATATATGTTGGTGCCTATGGTTAGGCATTTCAGCACCATCCTAAAAAGAAGGGCTTCGTAGAACAAAGCCAAAATAGTACCCCCAAACTATTCACTGACTCTTATGTTATGCAAGGATTAATCAGTGTACAGAAAAGCACTGATTAAATATCTCTGCATGCAGAATCAGTTGAAGATTCCCTGTACACCACTCTGCTACTGCACCAGTACAGCTTAAACATGGGGGTCATGCCAGAGATGTGGAAGAGACTGTGCTGACAGTGATTGAGTGTAAAGGATGCATCCAGCTGCAAATCCTGATTCATGTTGGCACAAGTGAGGTGTCCCCCACCCGGAGGCTCACAGTTCTTTCATGAGTTTGTACATGGCGCACATGGGGCCCCAAACTATTGCAGCCAATTCTTCCTTCCCTGGCTGCATTTCCTTTCCCCTGCCCTTCCTCCCTATCTTCGCTCCATCCTTGTTGCCACCTCCTTCCCCTCTCTCGGTGTTCTGATTTATGTAGACCTGGCTATCCACCTGGTTTCCTGTATTGGTTGCAATTTTGTTCCTTTTGTCTGTTCTTTCATCCTTTTTGGCGTTTAGGTCCCCACTTGAGGTTTGACCTCCACTTCACAATTTCCCGTTTCTAGTGTGAGCCATATGGGGAAGAACTCCCTCCCTAGCATCTATGTTGTGGATTCCTCTTCCCCGTCTCTCTTCCCCGTCTCTCTTCCCCGTCTCTCTTCCCCGTCTCTCTTCCCCGTCTCTCTTCCCCGTCTCTCTTCCCCGTCTCTCTTCCCCGTCTCTCTTCCCCGTCTCTCTTCCCCGTCTCTCTTCCCCGTCTCTCTTCCCCGTCTCTCTTCCCCGTCTCTCTTCCCCGTCTCTCTTCCCCGTCTCTCTTCCCCGTCTCTCTTCCCCGTCTCTCTTCCCCGTCTCTCTTCCCCGTCTCTCTTCCCCGTCTCTCTTCCCCGTCTCTCTTCCCCGTCTCTCTTCCCCGTCTCTCTTCCCCGTCTCTCTTCCCCGTCTCTCTTCCCCGTCTCTCTTCCCCGTCTCTCTTCCCCGTCTCTCTTCCCCGTCTCTCTTCCCCGTCTCTCTTCCCCGTCTCTCTTCCCCGTCTCTCTTCCCCGTCTCTCTTCCCCGTCTCTCTTCCCCGTCTCTCTTCCCCGTCTCTCTTCCCCGTCTCTCTTCCCCGTCTCTCTTCCCCGTCTCTCTTCCCCGTCTCTCTTCCCCGTCTCTCTTCCCCGTCTCTCTTCCCCGTCTCTCTTCCCCGTCTCTCTTCCCCGTCTCTCTTCCCCGTCTCTCTTCCCCGTCTCTCTTCCCCGTCTCTCTTCCCCGTCTCTCTTCCCCGTCTCTCTTCCCCGTCTCTCTTCCCCGTCTCTCTTCCCCGTCTCTCTTCCCCGTCTCTCTTCCCCGTCTCTCTTCCCCGTCTCTCTTCCCCGTCTCTCTTCCCCGTCTCTCTTCCCCGTCTCTCTTCCCCGTCTCTCTTCCCCGTCTCTCTTCCCCGTCTCTCTTCCACGTAGCATGTGTAGCCAGTCCGTGTGATGGGGCTGTTAAGTACCCATATCGCTGAGCCCACTGACAACACAGGGATCACACTACTGATACCTGAGCTGTTCCCTCCCCATGTATGCCAAGGAGAGGTGTTGCTTATCTTCATGGAGCATCGGAACTCCCAGCAACAGCCACTGTGCCAGACAGCTCTTGCTGTGGTTGGTTGGTGCCCATGGGGACAGCCCCTGGTTGGAATGGGTGGTATCAGGGCGGATGCATGGTGCATGAAGTGTATCAAGCTGCAAAACTCTGGCCATTGTCAAACGGCCGTCTCTTCGATTGGTGAAGGATCCTTGAATGCTGCTTTCTATGACATGGCAACTTTCCCTTCCCTGGCTACTCAGTGGAAGGAGGGCCAGGCTCACCATCTTGGGATGAAACCCTTTCCCCGTTACCTCATCTGTACTAGGATGGATGGGGACACATTCACCACCACAAATCCATTGCTTTTCATGGAAAATATAGAGGACAAGTTTGGTGAAGTGGAGTCTCTTAAGAAGATTCGGTCGGGCTCCCTGTTGATCAGAGCTTCTTCTGCCACCCAATCTGCAGCTCTTTGTACCTCTGATCATCTTGGCAATGCCCCCGTCGCTCCTCACCAGTCTTTGAATATGGTCCAGGGAGTAATTTTTCATAGGGACCTCACCCTGCAAACTGATGAGGAGCTCCAGGCTAATCTGGAGCGATGCGGCATTTATTTTGTTCAATGTATGCATAAGGGTCGGAAAGACAACCTCACTGGTACTGGCAACTTCATTCTGGCTTTTGAGGGGGATACCCTCCCAGAGAATGACAAGGTTATGTGCTACAGATGTGACGTGAAACTGTACATCCCTCCACTTATGCGGTGCTTGCATTTTGGGCATATGTCTTCCCATTGTATGGTGGACCCTTTGTGTGGTGACTGGCCATCCACTCCATGAGGGAAGCCCCTTCGTTCTGCCACCTGTGTGTGTCAGTTGTGCTGACTGCCACTCCTCTCGCTCACCGTATTGTCCAACTTACAAGAGAGAAAAGAAGATCCTAGAATACAAGTCCCTGGATCGCCTGTCATATACTGAGGCTTGGCAAAAGTAGATACATTCCATCCAGTTCACTATCTTCAACTTTTGCATCAGTTACTTCCTTTCCTCCTCCTCCTCCTCCTACTACTACTACTACTACTACTACTACTACTGACTGAGTGACTTGACCTCCTCCTTGGCTTCTTCATGTCTACCTTGGACTCACACAAACAATCTATCGTCACCTACCGGAAATGCAATGTCTTGTCTCCTCTTGTTATGCGTTCTGTCTCATTCGTCAAGAAACACATTTGCACGATGACCATTCACCAACATTTTGTGGTTATCAGGCGTTCTGTCAGCACTGTGCTGCCCCTGGGGTAGCATCTGGTGGGGTCTGCACTTCGGTTCGCTCTGATGTCATTAGTGACTTGATCCCCTTACATACCAACTTGGAAGCAATAGTGGTTTGAGTGCAAATTATTCCGGCATCTGCCATTTGCAATGTGTACCTCCCTCCACACAAATGTCTCAAAAATGAGATCCAGAGGAAGTGCAAAATAGCTAAGCAGGGATGGCTAGAGGACAAATGTAAGGATGTAGAGGCTTATCTCAATAGGGGTAAGATAGATACTGCCTACAGAAAAATTAAAGAGACCTTTTGAGAAAAGAGAACCACTTGTATGAATATCAAGAGCTCAGATGGAAACCCAGTTCTAAGCAAAGAAGGGAAAGCAGAAAGGTGGAAGGAGTATATAGAGGGTCTATACAAGGGCGATGTACTTGAGGACAATATTATGGAAATGGAAGAGGATGTAGAAGAAGATGAAATGGGAGATATGATACTGCGTGAAGAGTTTGACAGAGCACTGAAAGACCTGAGTCGAAACAAGGCCCCGGGAGTAGTCAACATTCCATTGGAACTACTGACGGCTTTGGGAGAGCCAGTCCTGACAAAACTCTACCATCTGGTGAGCAAGATATGAGACAGGCGAAATACCCTCAGACTTCAAGAAGAATATCATAATTCCAATCCCAAAGAAAGCAGGTGTTGACAGATGTGAAAATTACCGAACTATCAGTTTAATAACTCATGGCTGCAAAATACTAACGTGAATTCTTTACAGATGAATGGAAAAACTAGTAGAAGCAGACCTCGGCGAAGATCAGTTTGGATTCCGCAGAAATATTGGAACATGTAAGGCAATACTGACCCTATGACTTATCTTAGAAAATAGGTTAAGGAAAGGCAAACCTACATTTCTAGCATTTGTAGACTTAGAGAAAGCTTTTGACAATGTTGGCTGGAATACTCTTTCAAATTCTAAAGGTGGCAGGGATAAAATACAGGGAGCGAAAGGCTATTTACAATTTGTACAGAAACCAGATGGCAGTTACACGAGTCGAGGGGCATGAAAGGGAAGCAGTGGTTGGGAAGGGAGTGAGACAGGGTTGTAGCCTCTGCCCATTGTTATTCAATCTGTATGTTGAGCAAGCAGTGAAGGAAACAAAAGAAAAATTCGGAGTAGGTATTAAAATCCATGGAGAAGAAATAAAAACTTTGAGGTTCGCCGATGACATTGTAATTCTGTCAGAGACAGCAAAGGACTTGGAAGAGCAGTTGAACGGAATGGACAGTGTCTTGAAAGGAGGATATAAGATGAACATCAACAAAAGCAAAATGAGGATAATGGAATGTAGTCGAATTAAGTCGGGTGATGCTGCGAGAATTAGATTAGGAAATGAGACACTTAAAGTAGTAAAGGAGTTTTGCTATTTGGGGAGCAAAATAACTGATGATGGTCGAAGTAGAGAGGATATAAAATGTAGACTGGCAATGGCAAGGAAAGCATTTCTGAAGAAGAGAAATTTGTTAACATCGAGTATGGATTTAAGTGTCAGGAAGTCGTTTCTGAAAGTATTTGTATGGAGTGTAGCCATGTATGGAAGTGAAACATGGACGATAAATAGTTTGGACAAGAAGAGAAGAGAAGCTTTCGAAATGTGGTGCTACAGAAGAATGCTGAAGATCAGATGGGTGGATCACATAACTAATGAGGAGGTATTGAATAGAACTGGGGAGAAGAGGAATTTGTGGCACAATGTGACAAGAAGAAGGGATTGATTGGTAGGACATGTTCTGAGGCATCAGGGGGATCACAAACTTTTTTCATTGGTGGGCAGCATGGATGGTAAAAAATCAGAGGGAGACCAAGAGATGAATACACTAAGCAGATTCAGGATGATGTAGGTTGCAGTAAAACTGGGAGATGAAGCAGCTTGCACAGGATATAGTAGCGTGGAGAGCTGCATCAATCCAGTCTCAGGACTGAAGACAGCAACAACTACCTCCCTCCAGGTAGGCCACTTCCTTACATTGCACTATCTACCTTAATCCAGCAACTCCTGCCCCCGTTTCTCCTGCTTCGGGACTTCATTGCCCACCATCCACTGTGGGGGAGTGCCCCTTCAACGGATAGGGGTATCCTAATTGACCAGTGTATCATGGACCACGATTTGTGTCTCCTCATAATGGTTCCCCTCCCCCATTCAGTGCTGCTCATGGCACCTTCTCTGCTAATGATCTCACGATCTCCTCCCCTGCCCTACATTGGTCATCCCATGATGACCTTTGTTACAGTGACCACTTTCTGGTGATTCTATCGTTCCCCTGCTGCCACCAGGCAGACAGGCGCCCCATTGGGCATTCCGCAGGGCCTGTTAGCCTTTATATGTGTCTGCTGTGAATTTGGCACCTCCCTGTCGAATCCATTGATGTAGTTATGCAATGCATCTCTGTCAGTATTCTTGATGTTGCTGGCACTGCTGTCCCCCTATCCAGAGGGCTCCTTCAGTGTTGAGTGGTACCATGATGGACCAAGGATGTCACTGTCCAGGGTCGGGTGCTGCAGCAATTTGACACCCTTCACAGACCAACCCTCTCACTTTTAAGTGTCTCCGTGCTAAGGCTCGTTACCTTATTCAGCAGAGTAAAAAGGAATGCCGAAAATGCTATGTTTCCTCACTGGGGATGTATGCCTCTACAGCACAGGTTTGGTCCAAGCTCCGTAGCCTTCTGGGCTGCCAGGGACAGAAAACTGTCCAGGGTCTGAACTTCAAAGGTACTCTGTGCTCTGATCCAATTGTCCTCACAGAAAACCTCATGAAACACCTTGCGACAGAATCATAATTCTCTTCCTACCCTGCTGCCTTTTTCCAGCAGAAACTCAGGGTTGAAGAGACCATCTTTGTTTCATCGTGCTCCACGTTGAGCCCTATAATGCACCCTTCATTGAATGGGAATTGGTGCAGGCTCTTAGCTCTGCACGAGACACAGCCCCAGGCCCAGATTCCATCCACAACCAGATGATCCAACACTTGGACGTCCCCCAGAGGCAACAGCTCCTCAGCATTTTCAACCACATTTGGCTCATGGGTGCTTTTCTATCCCAATGGCAAGACTGTATAGTTATTCGTGTCCTTAAGCCCAGGAAATGCCCAGTGTGTCTAGACAGTTACCACCCAATTAACCTGACGAATGTACTTTGTAAACTGCTTGAAAGGATGGCGAGTCTCGGGGCCTTTTGTCTCCATATCAGTGTGGCTTCTGGACAGGGCAGTCTCCAACTAAACTTTACTCCGATTGGAATCGGCCAACTGACAGGCTTTTATTCACTGCTGGCATGTTGTTGCGCTCTTCTTTGACCTACATAAGGCGTATGACATGGCTTGGCACCATGAAATTTTAGTTACCCTCCATGACTATGGCTTCCATGGTCCCTTTCAGATTTTTATCCGCGAGTTTTTCTCACCAGCTCTTCGGGTTCGAGTTGGCACTTCACTCAGTGCCCCTCAGATTCAGGAGAGTGGTATCCCGCAGGGTTCTGTGCTAAGTGTCGCACTTTTCCGCCTCACAGAAGTGGGGATTACCCCTCTACATATCAGATGGAGCCAACTTCTTGTTTATTAGGCAATCACCATTTGCCAATTCCTGACCATCCTGTGTGCCCTGTGCTCTTTGCCAATGAAGGATGTATCCCTCCTAACACCTGCCCACAGGTGGGATTGCTGGTTGGCATACATCTGACTTCCCCCTGTCAGGATCTCCATCTCCTCTCACTGGACTGCACCCTGTCTCTTTCCCCCCCATAACACCCCTTGGATGGTGCCCTGACCACAAATTAGGACTGATCTATTCCAGGGTCCTAAGGTCTCTGTCGCTCCTATGGTTTTCCGGCATCTTGTCTCTACCATCCTCGCAGAGTTCTAGGGTGCCACCATCTTTTATACTGATGGTTCTAAGACTATTGATAAGGTGGGATATGCACATCTCCTACTGCCTTCGAACACCATTTATTTATTGCCGGGGTCATGTAGTGTGAACACACAGCAGAGCTTCTAGCCATTCACAGGGCCCTCCTTTTTGTTTCTTAGCCCCCCCCCCCCTCCCCTCCACAGTGTTTTAATTTGTTCAGACTCCATGAGCAGCCTGCAGGCTATCGACCGATGCTACGCACATCACCCTTTTTCTACGCTATCCATGACCTTTTCTCTGCCCTTGAGCATGCTGCCTGTTCAGTTGTCTTTCTCTGGGTCCTAACTCATGTGGGCATCCCAGGGAATGAACTGGCTAACTGTTTGGCTAGGGAGGCAGACACTTACCCCATTTACTTTCGTTATTCCAGCTATGAATATGCGGATCTACGTCAAATCTTTGCCCAAAAGTGGAATGCTATCTGGAGCGCTACTGCTCATACTAATAAACTCCACACAATCAAGGAGTCTACTGCAGTTTGGCGCTCTTCCTTCTGCTCCTCTTGGAAGGAGTCCATTGTTTTATGCTGTTTATGCATTGGTCATACCCATCTCGCCCATTGTTTCTCCCTGCATAATGACCCACCCCCACAATATGGTTGTGGAACTAGACTGACGATATCTCACATATTTGTGGAATGTCCCCTTCTTTGACTTTTGTGTTAAGTATAGTCTTCCTGATTCCTTAAATTTAATTGTTGAATGCCTGTTGTGGAGGTGTGATTATAGCCATAAGAAATGACCACACTGATCAGCCAGAACACTAAGACCACCTGCCTAATAGCCAGTATGTCCATCTTTGGCACGGATAACAGCTGCGACACATCATGGCATAGAAGCAATGAGGCCTCAGTTGGAGGGATTTGATGCCACATTTTTGTGTGTGTGTGTGTGTGTGTGTGTGTGTGTGTGTGAGAGAGAGACTATAATGGCATCAGAACAGAGGATGGCACAGAAGGCCGAAATACTAAGCGTCTTTTCTGAAAATGTTTCATTGAGGAATATTGCACTTTAGTTTATCCCTTAAATCATCACATGAATGTCAAAATGACAGGTATTTAAATAAGTGACCACTGGATTGAAGAGCAACTGAAATTGCTCAACAAAAGAAATGTCACTGGACGTGATAAGAGTTCCAGTACGAATCTACAGAGTATGTGAAAGAGCTTGCCCATCTTCTATCAACAGTATACAGTAGGTCTCAGGAGGAGTGAAGTGCTCTTTATGATTAAAAAAAAAGCACTGGTCATTCCCATTTTCAAGAAAGGTTGTTGAACTTATACACAGTACTATATCTCTAATGTTGGTCTGTTTTAGAATTTTGCAACATGTTTTATGCTTGCATATTATGACATTCCTAGAGACCTTAAATCTCTTGTAGGAATCAACAGGGCTTTCAAAAACAGCAAACATATGTAACTTAGCTTGTTCTGTTTGTCGAAGAGGCCCAGAAGGCAGTAGGTAATGTGTTGATACTATGTTCTTTGATGTCCAGAAGGTGTTAAAGTTCCATATAGCCACTTGGTGAACAAAATAAGTGCTTATGGTATATAAGACCAGCTGTATGATCAGACTGAAGATTTCTGTCAAACAGAACACGTCATTCTCAATGGAGAGAGATCTTCAGACATAATAGTAACTTTGGGGTTTTTGCAGGTGACTCTGTTGCATACAGAGAAGAGGGCAGTAAACTCAGTAACTTTGTTATGAATGCTTTGGAAATTTACTTTGTAGGTGTTTGTAGGTATTAGCAATCAAAAGCTGTGTGGGAGGTCTTGAGTCATGCTGAAAAATTGTTACAAGCAATGCCAGTGAAAAGCAAGGATCTGAGTGTGAGTTGGTCCAGTGTGTAGTTTTATCCTGTCACAAAGTTTCAAGGAAAATAATTTTACCACAAAAATAAACAAATCTTACAGAACCATGTATAGATAGTAACCCTCTCTGATAATCACTTCCCAGACATGAGGCAAATTGTTGAAATTGCTTAAAAAATTCATAGTAAGAAACATGTGCAGAAAAATATTAGGAATTATTTTTGCTTATGTAGGTATGGTACAGATTGTTCAGGTGTACGCTCCCACCTCAAGTCACCCTGACGAAGAAATTGAATCCTTTTACGAAAGTCTGGATAACACCTGTAAAAAAGGTAGTGATTGTCACTTCCAGATGGTCATTGGCGATTTCAATGCAAAAGTTGGCACCAAGAAACAAGGCGACACAGTGGTGGGCAACTATGGGATTGCCGACCGAAACGATAGAGGTGAGAGATTAGTCCAGTTCGCTGAGTACACCAGTATGTCCATCATGAATACGTTCTTTAAGAAGCACCCTGACCGAAAATGGACTTGGAGGAGCCCAAATTTCAGTGTCAAAAATGAGATAGACTTTATTCTCTCAAATATTCCGCAGATTGTAAAAGACGTATCAGTGCTAAATCAGTTCAACACTGGCAGTGATCACCGTCTTGTGAGAGCAAGGGTCGAACTCAATGTAAGAAATGAAAGGAGTAAACTTATGAAAGTGAAGAGAAGGGTAATCAACCTCAAAAACCCTGGAAGAACATTCCTCGAAATTCCAAGAAGTCCTCCAAAGCAAGTTCCACGTAACTAAAGATTGTGATTTGGCGGAAATGATTGTTTCAAGTGCACAAGAAGTCGGTGGCCTATGCCAAAAAAATAAACAACCAAAGAAATTCAGTGCCAAAACTGAAACCCTTTTACAACAGAGGAGAGAAATGAAAATCCAAACCGATCGTGATATGGTGGCGTACTCGGAACTATGTAAGGTAGTGCGAAGAGAAATGAAAACTGACATACAGAAATTCACTGAAGACACCTTACGAGCAAGCTTGGAGAACAAGACAAGTTTAAAGTCAGCCAAACGCAAACTCACAATCGGTAAAAAGCAGATTATCGCACTCGATGGAAATGACAGTCGAATCACTGAAAAGGAGGCGGTTTTGAAGTTCATCAGAGACTTTTATAGCAATTTGTATAGCAATACAGGGGAAAATTTGAGTGTATCTAATTTAAATGATATACCTAGTGTTCCAGATATACTCCCATCGGAAGTCAAGTGTGCTCTAGATAGCATGAAGAAGAGAACAGTGCCGGGTGATGATGAGCTCAGCGTTGACATCCTCAAACTGGCAGGAGAGGTAACAATAAATCACTTGGCAAAAGTATTTACTTCCTGCCTGCACTATGCTTCAATCCCACTATCGTGGAACAAGGCTAAGATTATTTTGATACACAAGAAAGGAAGTATTCATAATATTAAAAACTACCGTCCTATCAGCTTGCTCTCAATTTTGTACAAAATTTTTACAAAGATCTTGTTAAATCGAATTAGTTCCACCCTAGACTTAGCCCAACCTATAGAACAAGCTGTATTCCGAAGCAATTTTAGCACTATTGACCACATTCTGACCGTTAGGGAAGTGATAAGCAGAGCGAATGAATACAAACTGCCTCTCTGCATTGCCTTTGTTGACTTTGAAAAGGCATTTGACTCCGTTAGCCATGTAGCTGTCCTCCAAGCTTTGAGTGAGCAAGGAGTGGGAGCAGCATACATTGAAGTGCTCAGGAAAATCTATGAGAATTCTTCAGCTTATGTTAACATCGGCCAATCAACTCAAGAATTCCGCATCATGAGGGGTGTCAAGCAAGGCGATCCCATCTCCCCAAAACTGTTCTCTGCTGTATTGGAAATGGCTATGTCAAAGCTGAGCTGGGAAGGTAAGGGAATCAGAATTAATGGAAGAAGGCTTACCAACTTGAGATTTGCTGATGATATTGCCTTACTGGCCAAAGACTTCGCAGAGCTCCAAAACTTAGTTACAGATCTTGCATCGGAATGTCAGCTGGTTGGCTTGAACTTGAACCTTTCCAAAACAAAAGTAATATCCAACAAATGGGTCCCAGCTGGAGATGTGAAAGTCAAGGACAGTCTACTAGAAGGGGTCAGTGAATATGTCTACCTTGGCCAGATTATAAATATGAAGGGTGACATAAGACCAGAAATCTATCGACGCATCAAGCTTGGTTGGCAAGCATTTGGGAAGAATTCAAAAGTATTCAGATCAAAAATGCCAGTAAATCTGAAGAAAGCAGTATTTGATCAATGCATTCTTCCTGTGATGACGTACGGATGCGAGACATGGACACTGAACTCATTCACAAAAGGGAAACTTAGGACAGCACAGAGAGCCATGGAGAGATCAATGCTGGGCTATACAAGAAAGGACAGGAAAAGGGCAGATGACATCCGGTCTGTGACGAAGGTTAATGACATCTTAGAGAGAGTAGGTTCCTTGAAATGGCAGTGGGCTGGCCACGTCGCAAGAAGAAAAGACAACAGGTGGACGAAGCTAGTACTGGAGTGGAGTCCGAGAGAGCACCGGAGGCCTAGAGGAAGACCACCAGACAGATGGGACAAGGACATCAAGAAGATCGCTGGTAACACCTGGCAGAGAACTGCCCAAGACCGTCCCACTTGGAGAAGACTGCTGAAAGCCTACCTGAATCCACGACTCGAAGAGGCCACATCATCTAATGATTGAATTGGCTGATGATGATGATGATGATGATGATGAGGTATGGTACTCAGGAACATACCTAAAGTGTCAATTCCACAACATACTTTTGCTTAAAAGTATTTAATTCTTAAGGTACTCAATAAAAAAAGGATATTAACACAGTACTAATCATTAGTGAACATCTTTCCATAAATTTTAGATGAAGCTCATACTCTTAGAACAGAGGAACATATACAGATTCAGTCAGTGACAATTTATATCACAGAAGAGACTTTTCATTTACCACATACAAATCACCTATTCAATAAAACAGAATAACACAAACCAGAATTTTTAAACAGCACTTGAGTGAAGATTTTACTACCTAGTTTTCTTAGTGTTTATTTTTTTCTTTCTGAGAAAAAACATTTTGATTGATTGAATTTTCAGTTACTAAACTGAAACATCTCACATCCTGAATACTGATGTGACTGCCATGGTTCTTTATAAAGCATGATTCTCTGAAGTGGTATGCCATTCTCTGCTCACCTGAGAGCATTGTCCCCCTAGTTAATTTCTGGGATCTGCAATTTTAATGAAGGTTCTAAACCACAGTACTCATCACTGTATGGGAATTGTTGCTAGTCACAACTGATTCCTGTAGTTACAGATGTGGTTTCCCCACTCTGCCAACAAGAGGGAGCAATGATCGAGTCTGTTGCTCTGCTCCTTGAACAGAACGGAATGACTGTGACTCAGATTGGAAGTATCATACTGTCATAATGTGTGATTTTTATTCATAATGTGTTGACTAGGGTTGATTTGGAGAACTTAAGATGATAACTGCTTGGTCACGTTACTAAAGTCTTGTAAAGGTATAGTTAGTAGTTGTTTTAGGTCATATTTCAGTAATAAGACTCAGTTTGGCAGCTGTATCAGCTTGAATTAAGACTCCTGTTCAGAGAGAAAAAGTGATGTTGGCAATATCAATAAAATGGGAACTACATTTACTGATAACAGAAACATTATAATGAAGTGAAGTGCTTTATTAGTCCTTTTTCACCAAAATCACAGACTATCTCAGTCATTTAAGATAAAAGAGATCAGATTTATGTAAAAGTCACTCATTAAATGACGAGTAGGTAGTTAAATTTTTCGTTAAACATATTATAACAAGAAACACAGTTCAGTCAAATAGGAGCTGACAGTGATTGCTCATTTTGAAAATAATGTATTGTTAAGCACAATCACACCAGTTTCAGGAGTAAATTACCTGTTTTGGTCATCACAGTCCACCCTCAGATCTAAAAGACAAATAAGTTACAAGAAGTTACGCAGTTTACATCAAAATTAAACTAATGCAGTGAATTTAAGTGGTGATATACCTTAAGAGAGACAGTAGTTCACTCACATGTCACTTTGTCGTGAATATATATGAAGGTCGGTCCTGAGTGTAAAAGCTAATCCCTTGGTGGGCTGTTGACTGACTGATCATGTGAATTTGACATTTTTCAGTAAAATTTAAAAGAGCATACATAAGTGCCATAGTGAATAAAATCTTACAAAATTTATTTGCAATTGTGAATTCTTTTGACATCAACTGTATTAGGTGTGGAAATATTGCATATTGGTGATGTAGAAAATCTTTGCAGGAGCAAAGTGGATTTCCCATGAGAAGTCGCCATAGCTGTTTCATTAACCTTGTTGCAAGAATCAAAGTAATCTTATGAGAAATACGGGCACATAGCATTCGGAAGATTGGATTGATCTGGTGTGTGTGTGTGTGTGTGTGTGTGTGTGTGTGTGTGTGTGTGTGTGTGTTGCTGAGACGGTTAAGGCAACCACTCATAAGCAGGATATCTGGGTTCAAACCCAGTCCAGCACAAATTCTTGTGTGTCACCAATAGGTAATATTTCCACATTTAGTGCAGATCACAAAAGAATTCAGTTGTGAGTGAATTTCATAACATTAATACAGCTGTATATTGTTGCCAGTGTCCAATCCTTCAGTTGTGCATGTATATATGAAGGAACAGACATTGTAAAGTAAGTCAGTTTTTTTAAAACTGCATTACAAAGGCTGACACAGAAGTGATCTATATGTAGAAAGCAGGTAGTTCATGTAAAATGGTAGATCCCGTGCAAAATTAGGTGTCCCATGTGCAAAAATGCAGTTTTGTTCAGAGCACTGAGAGACACTGTCCTATTCTTCAGAAGGGGCAGCTACCCCAGTTGCGTATTGCCTGCTAACCTGTGTATTTCGAGCGTTCTTGTTGCTACCTTTTCATTACACAATTTGGCAAAGCAGTCTTCACGCATCGAAGGTGCAGGGAAATGTCTTCAAAATCAGATGTGTGATTATATGTAATGCTGTGGCTTTGTCAGAGGATACAAATGAGAGATCAAAATTCTCACTGAAAAATGTGCGTGACAGGCTTGCAGGAACTGGTACTGGTGACACACACACAAATTCCAAGCGACTCCTTTATTTTACATTGTTAGTATTGTAGTATGTGACATTATCTCCTACGCGACAGTTTTTACCCCATTTTTATTTTATGAGATTTCCTTTTGGCACTTGATTGTGGTTGTTTTGCTTTATTTGAGCCTTTCTTTATGTGACTATTTCTTTTGTGGTACTCTACTCAGAAACTAATGACTTTGAAGGCGGTCTGTATATGTGAGGTGGAAAGTGAAAAGGGACCTCTTGTTGAAAATTTAGGGATTTGAGTTTTTGTAGTTTTTACATTCAGCATTAAATTCTGAACAACCTGTAAAAAAATTTATATCTCTAAATTCGAGGAAGTTATGGCAGGTTGAATATTTGACATAAGAGGTGTTTTGAGATATGGGCTTTTAAAGTTTCACTTTATTATCATTGCTTAACTTTACATATTTAAGAAACAAATTCTACATATACATCACACTTAAAATGTCCTTTGTCAAGTGGTTTGGAGTTTTTTAACTTAACACTTCACAATAAGTGGATTACGCCCTCAGACCTATATCGCATCAGAGTGTAAATAAATTTGAAACCAAATAAATTGGCCCTTTGTTGAGAAAAATATAGCTAGCCCTGTGCTTATTTTTTTGGCATAATATTTATATTTTTACACTATGTTATGGCATCTTTTGGATAAATTTTGATTCTGGAGCAATTAATGGCACTAGAACCACAAGAAATTGGAATTCACAAATTCTCCAAAATAGATTTTTGAGATCCCATATTTTGTAGTTCCCAAAGGACATGATTTTCTGTTGGGGGGGGGGGGGGGGGGGTGAGAAAGTCTGAGCATTTTCTCCTGTTCTTTGGCTCTGGAATATTTGATTGGTCAGGTTCTTCTTCAGGATCTTCACTGTCACTGACTTTAGTTTCTGGTTCACATTCTGAGCCTACTTCGGGACACGGAATGTCTTTGTGGTTCTCTTTGTGATAGATCCTGATGTTTTTAAAAAGGTACTCTTTTCATTGTCTTGTCATCCCTGGAGGAATTGCTACAGCAGGAACCCATTGGGTCCATTGTCATTGGGGAAGATGCGGTACACAAATTCATTTCCATCAATGTCCAATTTGCAATGTACTCTACCTTTGTAGCTCATGTTGAACTCAGTGGTTGTATTTAGTTATGTGAGGTACTTTGTTAGCATTACTATCCTTCAAGAAATTTAGCCAGTCATATGTATTCACAGCAACTTCAAGTATTTAATTTCCCATAGCAACAGCTGAGTTAACATGTGTTGTAGGTGTAGATTTCTCAATGCAGTCGGCAAATTCTTGTATGGAAGAGATATAGGTGACCCTAAATCTTTTCTTTAAAACTCCAAATGCCCAGTCACATGCAAATTTCATATGGCCTACTGGCATGAATGACAAAACAATTCTTATTTTTGTTATTACTGATTCTCCAATCAAGATACCCTAATAAGATATTGTTCTTGTTCTGACCTACACAATTGTCAGCATGACTGAACATTGTGTCTTTTTCATGACTGTAGTTTTCCAAGTCATGTTGGAAAAGACTGAAAACAACAAGATCCCTTTGTTGTTCCTACACTTTCTGGGAGTAGATAGTTTACTTGTTTGTTCAGTCTCACACATAACCCCAAATATTGCTATTCTGAATGGTACCAAGAAATAAATAGGTCCAGGCTGCAATGTGTTACTAGGTATGTGAATCTGCTGGGCCATGTCAAAACTGCAGTGTACACAACTTCTATCACCATCTTCAAAATTTTCCTTAGTCTTTTTGATAGTTCCCTTATAAAACTCTTTCTTTTGCAACAAGTTGTAGATGGGACCTCGTTTTTTTCAATAGTTCCCATTTTAGTTTCTTCAGGTACTGAAGCCATTGCAGTTGCTGAACTGAAATGCCCTTGGCCAAATGCACAAAGATCTGATTTGGGCTTCATGACAACTATTTCTTGGCATATCTATTTCTGAATATTACAAAACACTCCACTTGATACTGGTTTTACGGTCATATCATTTGTAAAGGAAGCCATGTAAGTTTCAAAAATTTTGACTTTATTATCACTTGAAGGTAGAAGTTTGAAATTTGCATTATACTGAGTGCCCACTTCTGCCTGGTAAAATTATGGCATGTTGTTCTGCGTAATGGTGTAAAAACCTTACAACAAACTCTGAATCAGAAAAAGAAGTCAACTTCTTAGGAAGTTTTCTTGCATTATGTGAGGTTTGACAATCAATCCTCTACAACATGCCGACCTTTTACTAAGTACTTACTTTGTGGTTGTTTCCTCTCAGTTTGTACTTTGTTTACGAGCTGTCAAAAAAGGATCTGAAGTTACACACCGCAATTGGCCTAAAATTACTTGATCTAATGTGTTCCTGAAGAGGGGCAGCAGCCTTTTCAGTAGTTTCAGGGGCAACAGTCTGGATGATTGACTGATCTGGCCTTGTAACACTAACCAAAACGGCCTTGCTGTTGTGGTACTGTGAATGGCTGAAAGCAAAGGGAAACTACAGCCGTAATTTTTCACCGAGGGCATGCAGCTTTACTGTATGGTTAAATGATGATGGCGTCCTCTTGGGTAAAATACTCCGGAGGTAAAATAGTCCCCCATTTGGATCTCCGGGCGGGGACTACTCAGGAGGACGTCGTTATCAGGAGAAAGAAAACTGGCGTTCTACGGATCGGAACGTGGAATGTCAGATCCCTCAATCGGGCAGGTAGGGTAGAAAATTTAAAAAGGGAAATGGATAGGTTAAAGTTAGATATAGTGGGAATTAGTGAAGTTCGGTGGCAGGAGGAACAAGAATTTTGGTCAGGCGAATACAGGGTTATAAATACAAAATCAAGTAAGGGTAATGCAGGAGTAGGTTTAATAATGAAAAAAAAAATAGGAATGCGGGTAAGCTATTACAAACAGCATAGTGATCGCATTATTGTGGCCAAGATAGACACGAAGGCCACGCCTACTACAGTAGTAAAAGTTTATATACCAACTAGCTCTGCAGATGACGAAGAAATTGAAGAAATGTATGATGAAATAAAAGAAATTATTCAGATAGTGAAGGGAGACGAAAATTTAATAGTCATGGGTGACTGGAATTCGGTAGTAGGAAAAGGGAGAGAAGGAAACGTAGTAGGTGAATATGGATTGGGGGTAAGAAATGAAAGAGGAAGCCATCTGGTAGAATTTTGCACAGAGCACAACTTAATCATAGCTAACACTTGGTTCAAGAATCATAAAAGAAGGTTGTATACATGGAAGAACCCTGGAGGTACTAAAAGGTATCAGATAGATGATATAATGGTAAGACAGATTTAGGAACCAGGTTTTAAATTCCAAGACATTTCCAGGGGCAGATGTCGACTCTGACCACAATCTATTGGTTATGAACTGTAGATTAAGACTCAAGAAACTGCAAAAAGGTGGGAATTTAAGAAGATGGGACCTGAATAAACTGACTAAACCAGAGGTTGTACAGAGTTTCAGGGAGAGCATAAGAGAACCATTGACAGGAATGGGGGAAAGAAATTCAGTAGAAGAAGAATGGGTAGCTTTGAGGGATGAAGTAGTGAAGGCAGCAGAGGATCAAGTAGGTAAAAAGACGAGGGCTAGTAGAAATCCTTGGGTAACAGAAGAAATGTTGAATTTAATTGATGAAAGGAGAAAATATAAAAATGCAGTAAATGAAGCAGGCAAAAAGGAATACAAACGTCTCAAAAATGAGATCAACAGGAACTGCATAATGGCTAAGCAGGGATGGCTAGAGGACAAATGTAAGGATGTAGAGGCTTATCTCACTAGGGGTAAGATAGATACTGCCTACAGAAAAATTAAAGAGACCTTTTGAGAAAAGAGAACCACGTGTATGAATATCAAGAGCTCAGATGGAAACCCAGTTCTAAGCAAAGAAGGGAAGGCAGAAAGGTGGAAGGAATATATAGTGGGTTTATACAAGGGTGATGTACTTAAGGACAATATTATAGAAATGGAAGAGGATGAAGATAAAAATGAAATGGGAGATAAGATAGTGCGCAGAGAGTTTGACAGAGTACTGAAAGACCTGAGTCGAAACAAGGCCCCGGGAGTAGACAACATTCCATTGGAACTGCCTTGGGAGAGCCAGTCCTGACAAAACTCTACCATCTGGTGAGCAAGATATATGAGACAGGCGAAATACCCTCAGACTTCAAGAAGAATATCATAATTCCAATCCCAAAGAAAGCAGGTGTTGACAGATGTGAAAATTACCGAACTATCAGTTTAATAACTCACGGCTGAAAAATACTAACGTGAATTCTTTACAGATGAATGGAAAAACTAGTAGAAGCAGACCTCGGCGAAGATCAGTTTGGATTCCGCAGAAATGTTGGAACATGTGAGGCAATACTGACCCTATGACTTATCTTAGAAAATAGATTAAGGAAAGGCAAACCTACATTTCTAGCATATGTAGACTTAGAGAAAGCTTTTGACAATGTTGACTGGAATAGTCTCCTTCAAATTCTAAAGGTGGCAGGGGTAAAATATAGGGACCGAAAGGCTATTTACAATTTGTACGACACCAAATGGCAGTCATAAGAGTTGAGGGGCATGAAAGGGAAACAGTGGTTGGGAAGGGAGTGAGACAGGGTTGTAGCCTGTCCCCGATATTATTCAATCTGTATATTGAGCAAGCAGTGAAGGAAACAAAAGAAAAATTTGGAGTAGGTATTAAAATCCATGGAGAAGAAATAAAAACTTTGAGGTTCGCCGATGACATTGTAATTCTGTCAGAGACAGCAAAGGACTTGGAAGAGCAGTTGAACGGAATGGATAGTGTCTTGAAAGGAGGATATAAGATGAACATCAACAAAAGCAAAACGTAGATAATGGAATGTAGTCGAATTAAGTCCAGTGATGCTGAGGGAATTAGATTAGGAAATGAGACACTTAAAGTAGTAAAGGAGTTTTGCTATTTGGGGAGCAAAATAACTGATGATGCTCAAAGTAGAGAGGATATAAAATGTAGACTGGCAATGGCAAGGAAAGCGTTTCTGTAGAAGAGAAACTTGTTAACATCGAGTATAGATCTAAGTGTCAGAAGTCGTTTCTGAAATTATTTGTATGGAGTGTACCATGTATGGAAGTGAAACATGGACTATAAACAGTTTAGACAAGAAGAGAATAGAATCTTTCGAAATGTGGTGCTACAGAAGAATGTTGAAGATTAGATGGGTAGATCACATAACTAATGAGGAGGTATTGAATAGAATTGGGGAGAAGAGGAGCTAGTGGCACAACTTGACTAGGAGAAGGGATCGGTTGGTAGGACATGTCTGAGGCATCAAGGGATCACCAATTTAGTATTGGAGGGCAGCATGGAGGGTAAAAATCGTAGAGGGAGACAAATACATGAATACACCAAGCAGATTCAGAAGGATGTAGGTTGCAGTAGGTACTGAGAGATGAAGAAGCTTGCACAGGGTAGAGTAGCATGGATAGCTGCATCAAACCAGTCTCAGGACTGAAGACAACAACAACTGTCATTTGGAGGCCTGTTAGCTGTTGCTTATAAGTTATGCAAGATATGCATTTGTGCCTAGGTTTCAGCTGTTGAACTGCATCTCCCCTACCATATACATTGTTGTTTAGGTTGTAGCCCCCTTTTCTATCTTACTCTGCATAGGTAGAAACAGTTTGATTACTCACACTAGTGGTAATGAGGAGATTGGCAGAACAAAACAGATGGTCACACTGGTGACTGACAGTGGAGACCATGAGGTGAATTCATAAACAGTCCAGGGCATACCGTGAGTTGTCTAACCACACACTACATTCCAGGGAAAAGTCCAAACAATGAAATGTTTTATCAGACAGGATCAAAATACTGTGCGTTTATCTGACTCCAGTGACTAGTGAAAGACCGGCTACAGTCGCAGGGCTGCGATGTATTGGTAAACCCTTGTCAAAGGATGGTGCCACCTCACATGCTTGCCGAAGCAGCTGCTCCCATCAGGCACACACACACACACACACACACACACACACACACACACACACACACACACACACACACACACTATAAATACTTGGGCTAGGTGTGAAATTTTGAATCATACTCAGATACCAAAGCCCCCACAGCTGTTGATGTCCCTTCCTTACTGCACCATCTGCATGGATATGGCCCAATACATAGTCTGGTAGTATAACAATAAGTTAACACCAGATTTATTTATTGTTAAAGTCCTTTAAAAATTCATGTTAAATAAGAAATATCTTATTTATAAATACTGTTGTTAAAAAGTAGTATTGAAAATGAGCAGGGATTTGTACGAGGCAGATCATTTTGTCTCTGAGCAGAAGGCACTGAAGTCTGGCATCCTGGTCGCCGCACACATGTTTATTTCCTTGTTGATAGCACTCTCACTCAGACGCCACAGGCAGGCAGCAGGTGGATTTCATTTATCATGTACTTGTGATGTTTACATACAGCTCCAGATGACAGTTGCAATGATGTAAATTTTTTAGATGACATTTTATAAACGCACAGACTCTGGAGCTGCAATCATGTGAGCATATAGAGTTGAGTTCACCTGTTGCCTGCCTACGTTGTCTGAGCTGGAGCACTGTCAAGAAGGAAATGAGCTTGCATGTGGTGATCAGGATGCCAGAATGCTGCCATCTACCAGTAAGAAATGAAATCATTTGCATCAAGAACTCTCTGCAAATATTAAAGGTTTCTTTGTAACAATAAGGTGTATGTATGATACCTCTTATTAAAGATGAAATTTTAAACACCTACGCAAAAACTTTAAACACTATTATTAGCATACTGTCATAATATGTGTAAAATATACCTGCATTTTACAAATGCAACATGTCTGTGTCTTAAGATACACTAACTGCAGACTTTGTGTTGCAGTTTTATTCATTCCACAGATTAAAAATTTACATATACTCTTTCAAATTTTTATTTAAATGTAACACATGTATGACGTCACTTTATTTTACTGTTTTTCCTTTTTATTTTGGCGTAATCTGCGTAACTTCTCTTATAAGTTTCAAACTTGTTTGTGTTATAGATCTGAGGATGGCAAATGATCGGCGAAACAGTTAATTTAGTTTTAAAATTAATGTGACTGTGGCAGATGATAAATTATTTTCAAAACTTATTATATTTGTAAATCATTTAACACAGTCTACTGCATAATGAGATATAGTTATGGTCCCTGGAAAGTAAAATTACATAGCTGAACTGTCTTTTGGGGCTCTATATTTTGTGTTCCTTTGTTCTTGGCAACCAGTGTGACCTCCTGTTCTGTTGAGAGAATAATAATCCAGCCTTGCAAGTGATATGTCATTGAAGCTATAATATTAAAGTTTACAAGGTAGAATTTTATATTCCATACTGTTGAAGGTCTTTAAGTGGTAAGATTTCATCCATAGCTCTGTTAGGACTTCATTTATGAAATTAATTATTTATTTATTTTAAGCTGGCTTTTTGAAAACCACATTGAGAGAGTTACAAAATTCTGCTGTCAGAAAGATGTCTGTAATATTATTGTAAGATAATTTCTCGAAAATTTGAGGATGTCAGAAGGGGTGAAAGGGATGTGTAATTGAAGGTGATTTGCTTATGTGCATTTTTATGTACAGATCTTAATAAGAGATGGTCCTACTGAACCAGATTTTAACACTGTAGACAATGTTAATGTTTGCACACAAGTACTGTAACATAAACTGAAGCATGTTTTTAATACTGAAATTGCCGGGCCATTAATTTTTAGTTCTTTTGAACTTGTCAGTCTTATATATTTGTCATATTTGCTTTCATAAATTATTGGACCAATTTTATAATTGTAAATTTTCTTTATAGCAGTGACAACAAGGAGATTGGGGATTCAGGAATCTTGAAAAAGTCTCAGAGCTTTACTCCTACACCAGTGCATGAATTACCCAACACTGATGATGGTGCTTCTCAGATAGTTCGCTCTGCATCTTTAGCTGAGACTGCAACACAAAATCAACTACCTGATGCTACTATAGATGCAAGTTGTCTGGAAGATGATATGTCAGGTGGATGTGACCTAGCATCATTTCTCATACATCGTGCCTGTCAAAATTCCACTCTTGCCAACTACTTCTACTGGCAAGTATTGCATGTGAATCATATTTATATTATTTGATTGTTGTTGTTGTTGTTGTTGCTGCAACAGTGAAATTCCTGGATGGAACAGGATGTAAAATAAGGGAAAGGCAATCACTCATCTATAGCAGATCAATGCATGGAGCACAGTAACACATAACAGGAAACTGTATTCACATTAGTTTTTGAGCACTAGTTCTTTTCCAGCAATAGTACGCAGAAACACACACTCACGTGGCCGCGGAAATTATTAGACAGTATTTAGTACTAACTAGGTCAGTTAAGAATTTCTAAATACTTTTTAAGAAATGTGGAAAAAGCGGAAGGCAGTAAAAAGTTTGATGTAAAAGTGTTGGGGTAAAGAAAATAACAGCAAAAGGCCAGAACAAGAGAGACAAGGGCAGGAAAGAAATAAGTAGTGACAGTGAACTGACAGTCAGTATTCAGTTTTTGGAGTTACATTAAAATCTGAGAGTTATGAGCAGTGTATGGGGAGAGATTTAGAAATTCAGAAAGAAATGGGAGTATGAGGGGCAGATGTGTGGAATTGTCAAGACAGGTAAAATAAGGACAATATAAAAGAGGTTGAAGAAAATCAGCCAACCAGTTGATTATTTTTTTTTTTTTTTTTTTTCCAACTTCTTCAGATTTACACTGTTGCTGTTTAACAGCGATGTTTAAGATTTTGTCAATATAAAATTTGTAAGGCATTCGGACAAAGAGAATATGGAGATTATAAATTGAAAAGGCAAATTGAACTGTGGAAAACTGAGAAGTAACTACAAGGTGTACAACGTTGTTTCTGCTGTTTGCCAATAGGTGCGACAACGGTAAGTAGCGGTCAAAAGAAACAGATCGCAGACGTCAGGCAGTTACCTTGGACCTCAATCAACATGACCTCATTCAAACATCAGTTGATTTGTGTCTGCATCATAAAGTTGTTCTTGATTGAAAATGTCAGTTTATGAGCCTAATTATAGTCATTTGTGGGAGGTGTTGCTGTTTTGTTTCAATATGAAGAAAACAGTGGCAGAGTATCATCGAATGCTCTCAAGTACATGTGGTAAGGACGCTATTAGTGAAAGAACGTGTTGTGAGTGGTTTCAACACTTCAAACAAAGTGATTTTAACATCGTAGACTGGCATAGTAGTGGAAGAGAGAATGTTTTCGAAAATGCAGAATTGGAGACATTGCTGAGTGAAAACTCACGTCAAACTAAAGAAGAATTGGCATGATTAGTGGGAGTGACACAGCCAGTCATTTCAAAATGTCTCAGGGCTATGGGCATGATTCAGAAAGAGGGAACTTGGGTCTCTTGTGAGCTGCAACCAAGAAATGTTGAACAGCATTTGTGTGTTTGTGAGCAGTTGCTTCAGAGGCAAAAATGGAAGGGATTTCTGTGTCACATTGTGATTAGGGACAAAAAATGGGTTCATTACGACAACCCTAAATGCAAAAAATCATGGGGATATCCCGGCCGTGCTTCCACATTGACGGCCATACCAAATATTCATGGCTCCAAGATCATGCTCTGCATTTGGTGGGACCAGCTCAGCATTGGGTATTATGAGGTGTTAAAAGCAAGTGAAACAATCACAGGTGCTCGTTATCGAATGTAATTAATGCATTTGAGCTGAGCATTAAAAGACAAAAGGCCGCAGTACAGCGAGAGGCACGTTAAACTGATTTTGCAATGCTCGCCCCCATGTTGCAAAAAAGGTCAAAATATACTTGGAAATGTTAAAATGGGTAGTCCTACCACACCTGCCATATTCTCCAGATGTCGCTCCCTCTGACTATCACTTGTTTAGATCAATGGCGCATGGCTTGGCTGACCAACATTTCCGATCTCGTGAAGTAGTCACAAATTGGATCGATTCGTGGAGCGCTTAAGATGATGAACAATTATTGTGATGTGAGATTTGTACACTGCCCGAAAGATGGGAGAAAGTAGTGGCCAGCAATGGAAAGTACTTTGAATGATACACATGTAACCAATTTGTTTCATTGAAGCCTCAAATGTTGGGGAAGAAATGGCAGAAGTAAAGTGGTGCACCTTGTAGTATTGTTGCAGACAAGGTGGATGTGCAGAGCATATTGCAGAGTAGGTTTGCCACCTCGTAACACTCTGCCATCAGATGACACCACAGTGGTGTCGTGCGTGAAATAACGGTCAATGGCCAGCGACATGACAGTGGTGTAGTGAGTATAGTATCGTGCAAAAAACGTTCAAATGGCTCTGAGCACTATGGGACTTAACATCCAAGGTCATCAGTCCCCTAGAACTTAGAACTACTGAAACCTAAATAACGTAAGGCCATCACACTCGTCCATGCCTAAGGCGGGATTCGAATCTGCAACCGTAGCGTTCACATGGTTCCAGACTGAAGCGCCTAGAACCGCTCGTCCACAGCCAGTATCGCAAAGTGGCAGGCGACAGCACTTTAGTATCTTTGGCATTCTGTTGGTGTTCTGTTTAGGTAACAATAAGTTACACATGTCCACAAGTTCTTTGTTTTTATAAGTACCTGTGCCCTTTCATCATGGCAGACAAGAGAGACGATTCCATTATTTACGATGAGTGCGTGGAGCTAAACTTGGAGGTTGCCACTACATCGCATACTTCTCATCATGATCTGGTTGACAGACTTTCCGGTCACACAAAGCAACATCAGCTAATAGGCCTACGTATGTCTGAAACGAATAAATGAAAACGAAGAAACTGCCATGTATGTTCCAAAAACAAAAAAAGAACAACAAACTAAATGTGCAAGTCTTGTGGAGTTGCATTACGTCTTGGAGGCTGTTTTGCTGCATATCATACGAAAGAGAAATTCTAAGTCCCAGAGACAATGCAAATAAACAAATATATGAAACAAACAAATTTTGTATTTATTTACGTATGTGTATCTTCAGAATTTCATGAAAGTAGGGGAGAAGGGTTGAGAACTTATGAGAAGTAATGAAGAGATTAGTAAAACGTAACAATTGATAATCTCTTGATAATCTCCAGAATGGCTGGCAACATGCCAGGTAATCCGAATGAGCGCTGCTAGTGCCAAGCAAATAAATTTGTAAGAGACGTGTGGACAGCAAAGTGTTAAGAGTTTAGAAGTTCTGATACTGATTTTCTAAATGACTTACCTGTGACTGTTCACTGTAAAGATGAGCTTCATAATCTCAAAACCTGTATGTAAATTGGCTGATAAATGTTTATTCATACATCATCCTTACCTTGCATACATTTCACAGAAAATGGTACTGGCAATTTGCATTTTGTGGGTTTTACAACACTGCTTTCCACTTACATATGTGGTAAAGAGTTTTCATAGGGCATAAAAGTGTGTTGTGATGAGGAGTCAAGATTTAAGTTGAGATGTGGGATCCAGGTGAAAGAGTTCATCAAAATGCCTTGCTGTTTTGGTAAGTGTTACTCCCATCATCTTTGCCGGCTGATGGGACTGACAGTAACTGATACGAACATGAATTCATGCAACGGGAAACGAGAGAGGATTATATTAGTTAAACTTGTCAAGAAAAACTAGGAGACCAGTTAGCTGGCAGATTTCATTGGAGGATGATGGACAGAAGAAGGGAATATTCATCCCTTTTTGTTGTATGACACCTTGTTTGTAATGGTTCATGATATCATGAAAGAATAGCTTCTTCATAAATTCAGATCATTTTATGAATACATAAGCATTAATGAACATATTTGGTCATATAATTTGCAACAAAATTAAACAGTCTTTTTCAAAACCCAAATTTATAATGAAGAAAATCCAGTATAGTAGATGTAGGAACTAACAGAATAAACTGTTTCTTCCAGGACGTAAGGTAGTGTGAAGATAACTAGCAGATAGGGGAACACAAACTGTGAGAACTAATATGGCATTGGAAGAAAGATCATATGTGAGAATCATAGAGTGAGTTGACCCATTTCAGGAAGCTGTACAGTTTAGGTTCCCAATGAATTAAGTGTTTGATCTGACTTTTTCTTTAAAAACTTTTTCTTACCTTTCTCTTTTTACCAAGACAGTGTGTCCCAAAAAAATCTTGGTGTCCAACAATGTTTGTTACTACTTTAATTTGTGGTTCCTAGCATGGCCTCAGGTATTCGTGTTAAAATGCATGCCACATTTGAAGGTGCCCCTGTTATGAACCACTGGTAGCTAGTAAAATTCAGTCTTCCTCCAGCAATCTTGCCATTTATAGTGCCAGGTGGCAAAAAATAGTATCATGATGATTGTAACATGGCCATATTAGGTGGTTGTGCGCTCTCTCTCTCTCTCTCTCTCTCTCTCTCTCTCTCTCTCTTTCTCTTTCTCTTTCATAGGTACCTTCTGACACTGAGCAGCAATACCTGAATGCATTAAAATAAAAATGGTGTGTTACCTTTACATACTGTGGAGTAGTGCAATCATCAAACCTTTTTTTCTTATACACACTTTAAATTTCTTTATTCAGTAAAAGAAACTAGAGCACTTCGTGTCATAATAAACAATATGAGTTAAAGGTATTGTAAAATATAAGTTAACTGGACTCTGTGCTGAACAGAAAATTGGAAAATTGAAAAAGTTGTTCTTAATTCTGGAGTATTAAGACAGTTTTGTGCTGATTGGCTATTTGTTTTAAACAAAAGTGCCCCACTCACTCAAATAGTCTGTACCAGCTGTTTTTTAAACAAATCTTATATGATCAGTATTTAAACTTGACATGTCAACTAATTGAATCTTTAAAATCAATATTGCTAACTAAAATTATATCTTAGGTACCTGTTGATAGAATGTGAAGACCAAGAACCTGCTGTGAAGCAGGATAGCAGAGTCAGAGATATGTACTTAACAGTTATGAGAATGTTCTCACAGGTACGTATTGATAGCTCATAATTTCAATGTTCTATAATCTGGCGAAGCTCATAGTTTTGAGTGTTCCAGCCCACTTCTTGTTATATATCTGTTGTAGACTCTACTCAAAGGTAATGCTGATCTGCAAAAGCGAAGAGTCTTTCTATCCCGTCAACAGGGCTTCATTGATAAACTTGTGAAGCTTGTTAAAACAGTTGCAAGAGAGAGTGGAAACAGAAAGAAAAAGGTATGTGTTAGCTATATTATTTGATCCATGTAATTTTTATGATTGTATGTATTCAAAACAGTTATTAAAGAAAACATACTTTCACACAGACTGAGAGACTCCAGGCCTTATTGGCAGATCCTGAAGCATTCAAGATTAATTTTGCCAATTTTGAGCCTCTTCCATTTCCACTGGACCCAGATGTTCTAATTAAAGGTGTTGTGCCTGAGAAGTAAGTTGATTCTTGTCTCTTTTTTTTGGCTGGTTTTTAACTTTCATTCTTCCAAATAAAAATTAAATAATCTTTAGTGATAAACTACGTAAAAAACTGTCATGATCACATTATAGGCAAATATGGAATATTATAGCATTAAATTATAAGCACACGCATCAAAGTTATTAAGGACTTCTGCCCATTAATTCTTACAAATGGACTGACCTTCATGCACCTGTGTGTGTGTGTGTGTGTGTGTGTGTGTGTGTGTTGCAACATGATGTGGTTGCAAATTCAAGAAGAATATTAACCATTATTGTGTCTAAAAGCCTTATGGTTCATATTTTATTTCTCAAAAGTGAAAATGAGAATTGCAGATCTTTTATCTGGAATAAGGTATTTTGACTTACACTAAACACTTTTGTCATCAGTCTTGTGACTGGTTTGATGTGACCCACAATGAATTCCTTTCTTGTGCCAACTTCTTCACCTGAATAACACTTTCTTACATCCTAAATTATTTGTTGAATATATTCCAAATCTGTCTTCCTGTAGTTTTTACCCTTACAGCATCCTTTAGTATCATGGAATTTATTCCTGATGTCTTAGCAAATGTTCCATCACCATGTCCCTCTTTCTTGTCAGTGTTTTCCAAATATTCATTTCTTCACTTACGTGGAGACCATCCTCATTCTTTGCTTTATCAGTCCATCTCCATTGTTAGTAACAAATTCGCCATAGAACCTGCTGCAATATATTGGAAATGGACTCTGAGGAGTTATTTTAGTAGTGGAAAAACTAGGAGAGAGTCAATAGCACATTTTAAAAAACAGCAGCATTTATTCTAATGTTCAACACACAGGAATTACCTGTACTTATTTGTGCAAGCTGTGTCAGTCTTAATTTTCATCAGTATGTCCCCAACCAAATGCGATGCTTCTGATGTCAGATTTGGTCATAACATTATGGCATGTGCTGGGACAGCTACATGTGGAAATTATGGAGGCTCAGCTCATGAATTCGGTAACTCTTCTACATTTCCTCTGAAATGTAGGCTGCTCCATGGACCACCCATTATGGAGAAGAAAGTGTGCAGTTTATAACGAAGAAAGGAAAATTCAGGAGTTGAAAGTTAAGAGAAGAATGCCCTATGGTGAAGCTATACCCTCCAGTGTTCACTATTTCTTCTGCATCGACCCTTAAGGAGCCAATTGCCAAGGTGATGCCTCCAAACAAACCCAGGCCACAGATTCAGGTAAAACTACATGTGCTTGTCAGTGAACCTGTGGGGGAAAGAGCTACACTTGAACCGGAAATCATTTGGAACCTCGCCCACATTCCAATGCACACAAATCAGACAACCATTAAGCTGTTCTCTCTACCCATCCAAGCAACTCCTCCCATACGTAAGGAAACTTGCACAAAAAGTTGTTTGAAGTGGAAGAAAGTGGCAGCAAAACTATTGAATCAGTGAGCATTTTCCCTTTCAATAATGATTTTATGCTTGAGGACATTGATACCACATGAACTGGAAAGCTGGGCACCTTCTCATGTTCCCCCTGACCTCTCATGTAAATTGCCACTGCTGAGGCAGAAGGACAGAGACAACTGTCACTCCCATAGGGACTTCCCTATTGCAGTAGCACTTACATGGATACCGATCATATTTGGTAGAGTTATAGACCCTGGCTCTGGAGTGTCTGTTCTACATCTGCTTACAAGAAACTCATTTTGAAGTCACTGACACACCTGCATGAAGGGGTTGCCACCCTACAGGAAGGACTATGTCACAACAGTAAAGTGATTTTTTAAATTTTTTGTGACAGATGTTGCTAATCTCCTGTCCCCCTTACCACAACCATACACGTAGTTGCTATGGAAGTTCTCACACTAGTTATAATCATTATGTGTTCTCTATATCCTCCACCCCATGATCTGTTGCCTGCATATGCACTGATATAACTCTTCCATGCACTTCCCTGTCCATTCCTCCTCTTGGGTGACTTTAAAGCACTCAATGTGCTGTGGGGCTTGGCTACCACTTGCTCCAGGGATAGAATTATCGAGTGCCTTTTGAATTGTAGTGAGATGACAAACTTATCTACAGCTACAGGATCATCTTCAGCCATTGATGTCATTTTTACCCCCCCAGCTATTCAGTTCAGTGGGAAGTAGCCATAGATTTCCCTTCTAGTGTCCACTTTCCAGTGTGGATTTGTCTGCCAATGTGGACAGTGGTTAACAGGAGACTGTAAAGATAAATGGTTCAAATGCAGATTGGTTGGGATGCTTTCAACAGGCCATCTTCAAACAGAATTGTGACCAGGAGATGGACCATATCACCTGTGAGATCAAATGAGCTGCCACAGATTCCATTATCCAGTCTGGCAACCACCTTAGATGATGACCTGTCCCTTGGTGGAATGACAAATATCACTCAGCAATCAGAGCCAGGCTTCCAGTTTTGCAGAAATTCAAACACAATCAAACTACAGAAATGCTTCATGCCTTCTGGTCTGCGAGAGCACAAGTGAGGCAAGTGATAAAAGAATGGAAGAGAATGCAAGGAGGTATTTTGTAACTTCCATTAATCGGTCCACTTCATTGCAAAAGTCTGGGACTCAACAGGGCAGATTTCATGCAAGGGTAGTACACTTCTCTTTAAGGCCTTGTTGAGAAATGAGACACTGGTGGACATGTTTAAAGACATAGTTCGGATTTTAGCTGAACCCTTTTTTACAATCACGGTGTCATCCAGATGAGCTCCTGCTTTCCAGGTATTCTGTAGGGCTGTGGATATGAGGAGGCTGTGCTGCTTCTCCTGTGATGAGGTCTACAATCTTCCATTCTCCATGTGGGAATTGAAATCGGTTCTGTCTGCGGCCAGACACACTGTTCCAGAACTGGATCAGAGTCATTATGCCATGCTCTGCCATCTTTGTCCTGAAGCCAAAGGAGAGTTCCTATCTTGTTTCTATTGAATCTGGTTTGATGGACAGTACATTATGACTTGGAAGGAGGCAATATTAATTCCTTATTCCTTGAGTGAAACCAGGCAAGGATCATAACAGACACTAACAGTTACTGGGAGCCCTTACCAGTAGTGTGGGGTAGACTCCAGAGTGCATCGTCAACTGCTGCCTCATCTGGCTCCTCAAGTCTCAAGGTCACCAGTGCTGCAACCAGTGCAGTTTCAGGCAGTACTATTCTGTGCAGTTTCAGGCAGTACTATTCTGCCCTTGACAACTTAATTCTACTGGAATGGTGCAACAGGATTCCTTCTTAGGCTGAAACCATTTGATTAGTGTTTAAAGACACCTCCTGGAGGTACATCATCCTCTACAAATTTCATAAATGGGGACTGTGTGGATGTCTGACACTGCTTAACTAATCCTTCCTTGAGGAAATGGTGCTTCTAATATCAAATTGGTGTTGGCATTCAGAATGGGTTTCCACAAGACAGTGTACTCAGTGTCACACTGTTTACAATCATTATCAAAGGAATCTTCTCCAAAGTCTGGAGCCCTGTCAGATTTTCTTTGTTTACAGATTACTTTGCAATCATCTACTCTTCCTCAGACCTTACAAAGACAAGGCAAGTAGTTGTCAATCAGGAGGCTGGAAGCTTGGGTGAATAAAACTAATTTTAGGTTCTCAACAGAGAAGACTGCTTTGTCAATTTTAACCATCTCCACAAAGTTATCACCAACCAGAGCTAACAATGGGGCCTGTGTTTTACATTTTGAGGACAATGTGCACTTTATGGGCCTACTGTTTGACCCTGAATTAACTGGGCTCCCACACCTAAAAGAACTGCAAACAAATTGCTTCAGATCATTGAATATTTGAAATATCTCAGCAGAAAGTGTGGGGAACTGATAAGTCCACCTCCTGCATTTTTATAGGGCATTTGTCAGATCAGCTCAGATTTGGCCCTTATTGGCTACCTCGAAATGTTACATCCTATCTACCTTTAGGGCATTCGGTTATCAACCGGAGCCTTAGACGAGCCCAGTTCAGAGTTTGTGTGCAAAGGATGGTGAAGCTCCACTCTGGATTCGGCGGCACCTCTTTCTGGCTCTAAAATCTCAGCATTATCTCAGTCGTTAGCATTTAGTGTGGCTGTCTGCCGTAACTTTGAGTGGATGTTCAGGAGTTGGCCTCAAGTGACCAAGCCATTTGGGATGTGTGCTGCTGACTGTCTCAAGAATCTCAATATACCGCACCTCTGAATACACAGCCAGGAGTGGGACAAATTGCCACCTTGGCAACATCAGAGACCCAAAGTGATTTTCAGCGTTTCATACTCCTATATGCAATGCAATCCCCTTGCATGCTGTCATTTCATTGTGTGTCAATAGGAAACTGAATCATTGGAGGCTGCGAGAAAACAAACTCTGGTCACTTAAATCGACCATAAAGGTATGCCAGATTTCAAGCCAACCTCACTGATTGAAGGAAGTGCTGCTCACCAGACTGTGAATAGGACATAGTCCTTTAACATATGGTTTCCCCCCTCCAACAGAAGGATCCACCACTTTGTGAAACTTGTGGTGTGCCACTTTTGGTTTAGCACATTTTGGCTGTGTGTGTCTTATGTACTGACATCAGGGGAGCATGCAGTTCGACTGGTGAACTGCCCACCATCCTGCCTGACACCAGCTTCAGTGTTTCTCAGGTTTTTAAATTTCGAGAACTGTCGGGCCTCATCCCTAATGTGCTTGGGGAGTCCTCTGGACATGGGGACAGCCATTGTCGCCCCCTCCCCTACACCATACGAGAAAAACACGCTAACCTGTTGTCAGGGCGATAATGACCATGATATTGAGTGCCCTGCATCCAAAAAAATGAATAATAATAATAATAATAATAATAATAATAATAATAATAATAATAATAATAGGCCTCCGGTATGTTCTGCCAGTCGTAAAAGGAGACGAAAAGAACAAATCACTAATAGGGCTAACCCCCTTGTTAGTGTGATTAGTTGGTACAGGACAGACCTAAAGAAGCCTCGGACAAGCGCCGTCATGGTCGGGGACGACGTTTGATCCCTATGCCCGCCCACAATGTTAACGACACTGCTAGCCAACGGGAAAATGATTTAAATCCAAATAGAGGTGTTTTGCAGGATATGCTTCCTGCAACCACCCTAGAAGGAAAACAAAGACAGATGATGAGACGGTCAGATGAAGTTAATCGACACCTCATGTTCTGTATTTACCAAGCAACAAACCTAGGAACCAACACAACTGGATACAGATCACAAGTATACACAACATTTATTATCAGATACCCAGAATTAAAATTTTTAACAGAACAACGACTAGCTGATCAAATCCGTGTAATAATAAAAAATAACAGGATACCCCAGTCAGAATTAGAAAAAATCAAACAAGTACAACAAATACTGGAACAAAATAATGTGCAATCAGAAGAAGAAGAAGAAAATGCAGTAATGGACTCAAACATCCCAGAGAAAACAAACAAAGAACAACACGCATCAATTAAACAATCAGAGGAAAACGAAATCTTAAGACAGCCACCAGAACAAGCACAAATAGAACTCGAAGTAACACACATGTTAGATATAGAAGACAAATTTCAGCTGACATATATAGAATACAAAGACACAAATACAGACATTAGACCATTCTTGCATAGACTGCCAAATAACCCACAAGTTGAAACAATAAAAACTATCAACACAATCATACACAACAAAATAAATGAAAACACAACTATGGGAGAGTTACAACTACTGGTTTATATAGGAGCACTCATTACACTAAATATACACACTAGGCAGAGATCAGAACCAACCAACACACAGAAGAAACCCACAAAACCAGCATGGCAACACAGGCTACAGATCAGAATAGAAAAACTGAGAAAAGACATCGGACATCTAACACAATTTATAGGAAATGAAATGTCAGAAAAAAAGAGGTGAAAAGAAGCCGAAATTACAAGCATTGGCCAAACAACTTGGAAGATACAAAAAAAGTGAAAATAGAAGGAAACAAAACCAAACATTCAACACAAACCAAAAGAAATTTTACCAGACAATAGATAACACACACATTAAAATAGACAATTCACCAAACATAACAGACATGGAACACTTCTGGAGCAACATATGGTCAAACCTGGTACAACATAACAGGCATGCACGGTGGATACAAGCAGAAACAGACACATACAAGATGATACCACAAATGCCTGAAGTGATAATTTTGTAACATGAAGTCACCCAAGCAATTAATTCTACTCACAATTGGAAAGCCCCTGGAAAAGATAAAATAGCAAATTTCTGGCTACAGAAGTTCACCTCAACACAGTCACATCTAACTAAATTATTTAACAGTTACATTGCAGACCCATACACATTCCCTGATACACTTACATATGGAATAACTTATCTGAAACCTAAAGATCAAGCAGACACAGCAAACCCAGCTAAATATCGCCCCATAGCCTGCCTACCAACAATATACAAAATATTAGCTTCAGTCATTACACAGAAATTAATGACACATACAACACAGAACAAAATTATAAATGAAGAACAAAAAGGCTGTTGCAAAGGAGCACGAGGGTGTAAACAGCAACTGATAATAGTCAGAGGTGACATATCAAGCTAAAACTAAACAAAGGTCGCTACACTATGCATACATTGATTACCAAAAAGCTTTTGATAGTGTACCCCACTCATGGTTACTACAAATATTGGAAATATACAAAGTAGATCCTAAATTGATACAGTTTCTAAACATAGTAATGAAAAATTGGAAAACCACACTTAATATCCAAACAAATTCAAATAATATCACATCACAGCCAATACAGATTAAGTGTGGAATATATCTAGGAGACTCATTAAGTCCTTTCTGGTTCTGCCTTCCTCTGAACCCACTATCCAACATGATAAATAATACAAATTATGGATATAATATTACTGGAACATACCCACACAAAATCACACATTTGCTATACATGGACGATCTAAAACTACTGGCAGCAACAAATCAACAACTCAACCAATTACTGAAGATAACAGAAGTATTCAGTAATGACATAAATATGGCTTTCAGAACAGACAAATGTAAGAAAAATAGCATAGTCAAGGGAAAACACTCTAAACAAGAAGATTACTTATTGGAGAACCACAGCGACTGCATAGAAGCGATGGAAAAAACAGATGCCTATAAATATCTAGGATACAGGCAAAAAATAGAAATAGATAATACAAATATTAAAGAAGAACTGAAAGAAAAATATAGACAAAGACTAACAAAAATACTGAAAACAGAATTGACAGCAAGAAACAAGACAAAAGCTATAAATACTTATGCTATACCAATACTGACCTACTCATTTGGAGTAGTGAAATGGAGTAACACAGAACTAGAAGCACTCAATACACCTACACGATCACAATGCCACAAATATAGAATACATCACATACGTTCAGCAACTGAAACATTCACATTAAGCAGAAAGGAAGGAGGAAGGGGATTTATCGACATAAAAAACCTACATTATGGAGAGGTAGACAATTTAAGAAAATTCTTTCTAGAACGAGCAGAAACCAGCAAAATACACAAAGCAATCATTCATATAAATACATCGGCTACACCACTGCAATTTCATAACCACTTCTACAACCCTTTAGATCACATAACATCAACAGATACGAAGAAAGTAAGTTGGAAAAAGAAAACACTACATGGCAAGCACCCGCATCATCTAACACAGCCACACATCGATCAAGACGCATCCAACACATGGCTAAGAAAAGGCAATATATACAGTGAGATGGAGGGATTCATGATTGCAATACAGGATCAAACAATAAACACCAGATATTACAATAAGCATATATTAAAGATCCCAATACCACAACAGATAAATGCAGACTTTGCAAACAACAAATAGAAACAGTAGATCTAATCACAAGCGGGTGTACAATACTAGCAAATACAGAATACCCCAGAAGACATGACAATGTAGCAAAAATAATACATAAACAGATTGCCTTACAACATAAACTTATAAAACAACACGTTCCCACATAGAAGTATGCACCACAAAATGTACTGGAAAATGATGAATACAAATTATACAGGAACAGAACCATTATAACAGATAAAACAACACCACATAATAAACCTGACATCATACTCACCAATAAAAAGAAGAAATTAACACAACTAATCAAAATATCCATACCCAATACAACAAATATACAGAAGAAAACAGGAGAAAAAATTGAAAAATACATCCAACTGGCTGAGGAAGTCAAGGATATGTGGCATCAGGATAAAGTTGACATTATACCGATTATACTATAAACTACAGGAGTCATACCGCACAATATCCACCAGTACTTCAACGCAATACAGCTACATCCAAACGTATATATACAACTCAATAACCCGAAAGTTCCTAAATGCAATGTAACATATACCATACAGTTAAAAGGAAGTCACGCTTGATCAAGGTCCGCGTCACTTTTATTTTTGACCAGACATAACGTCTGAGGAAAAAAAAAGTTTATAATAATAATAATAATAATAATAATAATAATAAACCCCGTGGAGGCCCGGGAAAAGAATAGGCCTCCGGTATGTTCTGCCAGTCGTAAAAGGCGACGAAAAGAACAAACCACTAATAGGGCTAACCCCCCTTTTAGTGTGATTACTTGGTTCAGGACAGAACTAAAGAAGCCTCGGACAAGTGCCGTCATGGTCGGGGACGACGCTTGAACCCTATGCCCGCCCACAATGGTAACGACACTGCTAGCCAACTGGAAAATGATTTAAATCCAAATAGAGGTGTTTTGCAGGATATGCTTCCTGCAACCACCCTAGAAGGAAAACAAAGACAGAGGATGAGATGGTCAGATGAAGTTAATCGACACCTCATGTTCTGTTATTACCAAGCAACAAACCTAGGAACCAACACAACTGGATACAGATCACAAGTATACACAACATTTATTACCAGATACCCAGAATTATAATTTTTAACAGAACAACGACTAGCTGATCATTTCCGTGTGATAATAAAAAATAACAGGATACCCCAGTCAGAATTAGAAAACATCAAACAACAAGTACAACAAATACTGGAACAAAATAATGTGCAATTAGTAGAAGAAGAAAATACAGTAATGGACTCAAACATCCCAGAGCAAACAAACAAAGACCAACACGTATCAATTAAACAATCAGAGGAAAATGAAATCTTAAGACAGCCACCAGAACAAGCACAAATAGAACATGAAGTGACACACATGTTAGATATACAAGATAAATTTCAGCTGACATATATAGAATACAAAGACACAAATACAGACATTAGACCATTCTTGCATAGACTGCCAAATAACCCACAAGTCGAAACAACAATAAAGACTATCAACACAATCATACACAACAAAATAAATGAAAACACAACTATGGAAGAGTTACAACTACTGGTTTATATAGGAGCACTCACTACACAAAATATACACACTAGGCAGAGATCAGAACAAACCAACACACATAAGAAACCCACAAAACCAGCATGGCAACACAGGCTACAGATCAGAATAGAAAAAGTGAGAAGACATCGGACAGCTAACACAATTTATAAGAAATGAAATATCAGACAAAAAACGAAAAAGGTTAGGTAAAATCTCACAACAAGAAGCAATAGAGCAGTTAGATGAAAAAAAGCAGAAATTGCAAGCATTGGCCAAACGACTTAGAACATACAAAAAAAGTGAAAATAGAAGGAAACAAAACCAAACATTCAACACAAACCAAAAGAGATTTTACCAGACAATAGATAACACACACATTAAAATAGACAATCCACCAAACATAACAGACATGGAACACTTCTGGAGCAACATATGGTCAAACCCGGTACAACATAACAGGCATGCACGGTGGATACAAGCAGAAACAGACACATACAAGATGATACCACAAATGCCTGAAGTGATAATTTTGCAACATGGAGTCACCCGAGCAATTAATTCTACACACAATTGGAAAGCCCCTGGAAATGATAAAATAGCAAATTACTGGCTAAAGAAGTTCACCTCAACGCATTCACATCTAACTAAATTATTTAACAGTTACATTGCAGACCCATACACAGTCCCTGATACGCTTACACAAGGAATAACTTATCTGAAACCTAAAGATCAAGCAGACACAGCAAACCCAGCTAAATATCGCCCCATAACATGCCTACCAACAATATACAAAATATTAACTTCAGTCATCACACAGAAATTAATGACACATACAACACAGAACAAAATTATAAATGAAGAACAAAAAGGCTGCTGCAAAGGAGCACGAAGATGTAAAGAGCAACTGATAATAGATACAGAGGTGACATATCAAGCTAAAACTAAACAAAGGTCCCTACACTACGCATACATTGATTACCAAAAAGCCTTTGATAGTGTACTCCACTCATGGTTACTACAGATATTGGAAATATACAAAGTAGATCCTAAATTGATACAGTTTCTAAACATAGTAATGAAAAACTGGAAAACCACACTTAATATCCAAACAAATTCAGATAACATCACATCACAGCCAATACAGATTAAGCGTGGAATATACCAAGGAGACTCATTAAGTCCTTTTTGGTTCTGCCTTGCTCTGAACCCACTATCCAACATGATAAATAATACAAATTATGGATATAATATTACTGGAACATACCCACACAAAATCACACATTTGCTATACATGGACGATCTAAAACTACTGGCAGCAACAAATCAACAACTCAACCAATTACTGAAGATAACAGAAGTATTCAGTAATGACATAAATATGGCTTTCAGAACAGACAAATGTAAGAAAAATAGCATAGTCAAGGGAAAACACTCTAAACAAGAAGATTACTTATTGGAGAACCACAGCGACTGCATAGAAGCGATGGAAAAAACAGATGCCTATAAATATCTAGGATACAGGCAAAAAATAGAAATAGATAATACAAATATTAAAGAAGAACTGAAAGAAAAATATAGACAAAGACTAACAAAAATACTGAAAACAGAATTGACAGCAAGAAACAAGACAAAAGCTATAAATACTTATGCTATACCAATACTGACCTACTCATTTGGAGTAGTGAAATGGAGTAACACAGAACTAGAAGCACTCAATACACTTACACGATCACAATGCCACAAATATAGAATACATCACATACATTCAGCAACAGAAAGATTCACATTAAGCAGAAAGGAAGGTGGAAGGGGATTTATAGATATAAAAAACCTACATTATGGACAGGTAGACAATTTAAGAAAATTCTTTCTAGAACGAGCAGAAACTAGCAAAATACACAAAGCAATCACTCATATAAATACATCAGCTACACCATTGCAATTTCATAACCACTTCTACAACCCTTTAGATCACATAACATCAACAGATACAAAGAAAGTAAATTGGAAAAAGAAAACACTACATGGCAAGCACCCATATCATCTAACACAGCCACACATAGATCAAGACGCATCCAACACATGGCTAAGAAAAGGCAATATATACAGTGAGACGGAAGGATTCATGATTGCAATACAGGATCAAACAATAAACACCAAATATTACAGCAAGCATATTATTAAAGATCCCAATACCACAACAGATAAATGCAGACTTTGCAAACAACAAATAGAAACAGTAGATCACATCACACACGGATGTACAATACTAGCAAATACAGAATACCCCAGAAGACATGACAATGTAGCAAAAATAATACATCAACAACTTGCCATAAAACATAAACTAATAAAACAACACGTTCCCACATACAAGTACACACCACAAAATGTACTGGAGAATGATGAATACAAATTATACTGGAACAGAACGATTATAACAGATAAAACAACACCACATAACAAACCTGACATCATACTCACCAATAAAAAGAAGAAATTAACACAACTAATTGAAATATCCATACCCAACACAACAAATATACAGAAGAAAACAGGAGAAAAAATTGAAAAATACATCCAACTGGCTGAGGAAGTCAAGGACATGTGGCATCAGGATAAAGTCAACATTATACCAATTATATTATCAACTACAGGAGTCATACCTCACAATATCCACCAGTACATCAATGCAATACAGCTACATCCAAACATATATATACAACTACAAAAATCTGTAATTATTGATACATGTTCAATGACCCGAAAGTTCCTAAATGCAATATAACATATACCATACAGTTACAAGGAAGTCACGCTTGACCGAGGTCCGCGTCACGTTCCATTTTTAACCAGACTTAAGTCTGAGGAAAAAAAAGATGATAATAATAATAATAATAATAAATTTCTTCACCAAATTAAGGCCTATGTTTGATACTGTTCCTTGGTCATAAATGCCCTCTTTGCCCTTGTTTGTCTTTTTGTTTTGTCCTTGCTTTGTCCATCATAGGTCATTCTGCTTACAAGATAGCAGCATTCCTTAACTTTGTGTACTTCATGATCACCAATTTTGTTTTTAAGCTTCTTGCTATTCTCATTTGTGCTACTTCTCATTACTTTTCCATTTTTCCAGTTTGCTTGTAATCCTTGTTCTGTACTCATCAGACAGTCCATTCCATTCACCAGATCTTGTAATTCTTGTTCACTTTCACTGGGGACAGCAATACCACGAGTGAATCTATCATTGATATCCTTTCACCCTTTATTTTAATCCCACTCTTGAACCTTTGTTATTTCAGTCATTATTTCTTTAGTGTGTAGAACGAACAGTAGGAGTGAAAAACTTCCTCCCTGTCTTTATACACTTTTTAAATTGGACACTTCAGTTTTGGTCTCGGTTCTTGTACATGTTGTACGTCACCTTTCTTTCCCTACAGCTTACTCCAATTTTTCTCAGAATTTCAAACATTTTGCACCATTTTACATCATCGAATGTGTTTTAAAGGCCAACAAATCCTATGAGCAGGTCTTGATTTTTCTTCAGTCTTGCGCAAGCACAATGTCAGAACTGCCTCTCTCACGGATTTTCCCTTCCTAAAGCCAAAGTGATAGCTCCCTAACAAATCCTCAATTTTCTTTTACACTCTTCTGTATGTTACTCTTGTTAGCAGATTGAAACTATTGCACATATCTATCCTCACTATTTTTGGAACTGGATGGATGATGTTATCCCTTCCCCCCTCTTCTGTGCTTCAATCAGTGTAGTTTCTTAAGAGAAAAATGTAAATGTACTACTTGGTAGTGCTTCCTTATGCTCTTTGTACTCTATGCTTGATATAAAACTATAGCTACACAATATACATTTAAATACAAAATATATTAATAATTAGTGACATTATTTGTGCTAATTATAAAAATGTAATTATGTTAACTTAAAGTGAAAGCTGATTTTAATGTCTGCCTACAGATTAAAACCCAAAAGAAAATTTTTCATGTTTTTATCATTTCTGAAAAATTTTGCTTTTGCGTTACAGGGCTAGCCTATTCAAATCGGCACTGATGCCATCCCGCCTTACATTCCTGACAACTGAAGATACTGAGTATGTTGCAATTTTCAAACATGGAGATGATCTGCGCCAGGACCAGTTAATTTTACAAATGATAACACTCATGGACAAATTACTAAGGAGAGAGAACCTTGACCTAAAGCTTACTCCTTACAGAGTCCTAGCAACAAGTACAAAGCATGGTATGTTTCGAAACATAATTTTTTCATTTAAAGGTCAGCAGTTGATACATTTTCATTTCGTGTGGTAAACCGACTTCAGAACAAAGCATTCTTTCCTTATTTGTTACGTGAAACATTGTCAAAAAATGGAATGAAATAGGACTTAAGAGTATAAATTTGCATTGCTGTAAATCTTATAAGTCATACTCATAGATTTCCTAATTAGAAAGCAGGTTAGGAAAAGTTAAAACTACTGTATAACACTAGAGATAAATATATGTTGCTTTTCAGTGTACATTGAGAACTAGTAAAAGTTATGCTGCTGGTTTGTGCCATCAGACCTGTGAAAGGAACCTTCAGTTTGTTGATATTCACAAAAGTAAATGCAGTGGTACCATCACCAGAATGATAAGCAAAGTATGTTAAAATTTTATGGTTATGTCATAAATTTCAGATAGATTTCCTGGTGGCAACCATTTTGGTTTCTCTGACAGACAACTGTTTGATTTGTTACCTTTTTCTCATGATTCAACAGTTTGCATTGCTCTAAAGTGTCCAGTGGGTGCAATTCATGAAACAATATTTCAACAACTTACCTTGGTGGCATCTTCTGGTGACATATAGAGAATGAGCATGTTTGCTACATTGTACCTCCTACATGCTATCATCACAGTCCACCCCTTTCCTCACTATATGGCCGCACAGTGTGTCGGATGAAGTGGTGAGGAGTGCAGAAGCTGCTCTGTCGCAACATTGAGACCTCAGTTGTCTTGAGCTCTGATCCCAGGCTTTACTGGGAATGATGCCACTGTCTATCAGGCTGCCGGCCATTTGTATTTTAACAGTCTCCAGTGGAACAAAATCACAAAATGACTGATCTGTCTTATTACTTCTGTTTATTCATATTTCATTGAGCCCCCATAGCTATGCAATTTTCCAGAACCACAGATTTTATTGGTGGCTTTGTGGTAAGGCCTATATAGGGCCGACTGTGTGGACAATCAAAGAAAGGTGCCAGGAATGCAGGAGAGATATCGAATTAAAGTAACCAACAAAATCTGTGATTGCAGAGCATGCATAACTATAGAGGTCTCGAAATATGAACAAACAGAAGTGTTAAGGTGTAAAGGATGTTATTTTGGGACTATGCTTCAAAGGAGGGTGTCAAAATATGAGTTGCTGGCAACCTGATAAATAGGCAGTAGCTTTACTCCCAGTAAAATGTGAAACCCAGAGCTCAGCCACCTGAAGTCTCAACATTAGCTTCAGAGCAGCTTCCATGCCTGATTACAGCAGGAGGACTGAAGGCCTGAAGTTTGCACCCAGCATTCATCAATTGTTGAGAGAGTTAGTGTTTTATGGTCCCATGACCAGAGATACTGAGGATGTTTATTGATGATAAAGGGACAGGTACCGTGGAGAGCTAGTGGAGCAGTCCGCCCAACGAGATATGCACCAGGTAGTGAGGGAAAGAGTACAGAGTAATAAGAGTATGAGAGGGGTAAGATGTGGCAAAGAGGCTCATTCTACAAGTATCACATGAAGATGACTGAAGGTTATGCTGTCAAAATATTTTTTCGTAAAACAGCAATGCAAACAGCCATGATTGATAAGCTTACCTTTAATTAGCACAAATGGCTGGCACTCTCAAAGTATTATTCTCCATTGACACCTCTTAGACAGAAGAGATTGTGCAAGGTTTTGTATGTTTCTGGTGTTCCACAATAAAGCATCTCAAAGTACTTGAGCATCTTGTACATACACTCCTGGAAATGGAAAAAAGAACACATTGACACCGGTGTGTCAGACCCACCATACTTGCTCCGGACACTGCGAGAGGGCTGTACAAGCAATGATCACACGCACGGCACAGCGGACACACCAGGAACCGCGGTGTTGGCCGTCGAATGGCGCTAGCTGCGCAGCATTTGTGCACCGCCGCCGTCAGTGTCAGCCAGTTTGCCGTGGCATACGGAGCTCCATCGCAGTCTTTAATACTGGTAGCATGCCGCGACAGCGTGGACGGGAACCGTATGTGCAGTTGACGGACTTTGAGCGAGGGCGTATAGTGGGCATGCGGGAGGCCGGGTGGATGTACCGCCGAATTGCTCAACACGTGGGGCGTGAGGTCTCCACAGTACATCGATGTTGTCGCCAGTGGTCGGCGGAAGGTGCACGTGCCCGTCGACCTGGGACCGGACTGCAGCGACGCACGGATGCACGCCAAGACCGTAGGATCCTACGCAGTGCCTTAGGGGACCGCACCGCCACTTCCCAGCAAATTAGGGACACTGTTGCTCCTGGGGTATCGGCGAGGACCATTCGCAACCGTCTCCATGAAGCTGGGCTACGGTCCCGCACACCGTTAGGCCGTCTTCCGCTCACGCCCCAACATCGTGCAGCCCGCCTCCAGTGGTGTCGCGACAGGCGTGAATGGAGGGACGAATGGAGACGTGTCGTCTTCAGCGATGAGAGTCGCTTCTGCCTTGGTGCCAATGATGGTCGTATGCGTGTTTGGTGCCGTGCAGGTGAGCACCACAATCAGGACTGCATACGACCGAGGCACACAGGGCCAACACCCGGCATCATGGTGTGGGGAGCGATCTCCTACACTGGCCGTACACCACTGGTGATCGTCGAGGGGACACTGAATAGTGCACGGTACATCCAAACCGTCATCGAACCCATCATTCTACCATTCCTAGACCGGCAAGGGAACTTGCTGTTCCAACAGGACAATGCACGTCCGCATGTATCCCGTGCCACCCAACGTGCTCTAGAAGGTGTAAGTCAACTACCCTGGCCAGCAAGATCTCCGGATCTGTCCCCCATTGAGCATGTTTGGGACTGGATGAAGCGTCGTCTCACGCGGTCTGCACGTCCAGCACGAACGTTGGTCCAACTGAGGCGCCAGGTGGAAATGGCATGGCAAGCCGTTCCACAGGACTACATCCAGCATCTCTACGATCGTCTCCATGGGAGAATAGCAGCCTGCATTGCTGCGAAAGGTGGATATACACTGTACTAGTGCCGACATTGTGCATGCTCTGTTGCCTGTGTCTATGTGCCTGTGGTTCTGTCAGTGTGATCATGTGATGTATCTGACCCCAGGAATGGGTCAATAAAGTTTCCCCTTCCTGGGACAATGAATTCACGGTGTTCTTATTTCAATTTCCAGGAGTGTATTTGTTTTTACCTGAAACGTCACAATGTATTAAGGCATTAAACTGGTTGAAGACAAGAGATTTGGCTTGCTTGAATTTGTTCTTGTTGAAACTCATATTTTTAATGAGGCCAGCAACACCCCCATCTCAGCTACAAGGTTTTGAGGAAAAATTAAATGGCACTAATTGCTGCTTTGTAGAGATGGTCATAATAAACCCTATAGAGAATAACCCAGTACGTAGCTGATAAATTTCACTTTGTTTATATTTTGGACAGCAGCTGGTTAGAAACCAGTACCCCAAAGAAAGGATGATTTAATGGAGATGAACTGGTGTCCATTGCTCTAAAGAGTGAAAATTAACATATGCAACTTTTAGGATGATTTGACAAGCAAGATGTAGTATGTGCTAGTACACTTCTTACCTATTACGTTGTTACCATACTTACTCAGTTATAAATTGAGGTTTTTTCCTCAGCTACAGCATTAAAAAATATGGGTTAATTTTATATTCACAGTTTAAACTATTGCTGCTGAGGTTAATATTTTTACATTGTTTAGTAGAGAATATAGGGGGCTGTCTCACATTTACAAATGAAGCTATGGCGATCGAGATCATGAGCAGATCTGTTTTGAAGAGTTCAGAAAGGCACAGCTGGGCAAATGATATTTTCGAATAGGCTCAAGATTTCCAGATATCCCTAAACACTCAATACAGTATCAACATTGCTAAATCAATCGCATGACATTTGACTCATGTGGCACTAGTGCAAGGGATATTCAAGAGATTGAGCTACTTACAACAACAGTATATTGTCCAGCTTAAAATTTGACAGTTTTATGAAACACAGGAGGAAATAGCACAAAATCCTATCATCTCACAAACTCTTGTTGTACTTGAACAGATTTGCAATAAAAGTTCTGTTAGATATATGGATAATGTGAACAAACATTTTAATGTGGCTTTTTTTAAGTAAAAGTAACATTCAAAACAAGAAATATTGTGCATCAAAAACATTACTTGATTTTGAACCCAGATCAATATTTTGATTATGGGAGACCGCAGTGACTTACTAAGTGGGTTGAAAATGAGAAGTTCAGTTCTCATATTAGAATGCGGGATATAAACATCCCAGCTTTTAATCGGCTTTAGAACATGATGAAATGAGAAGGAAAATGAATCCAGAATAGTGTCTAATGAACAAAATAAATCATATTAAACTGTAACTGTTGTTACGAGAATAAATTACAGCAGCAGGATGCGTCATAGAGACAGTGCCAACAGACATCAGTAGATAGCAGGATAAACAGAGTTTGAGAATGGGACTGAATCATGATTGCGATCATTTTAAGATTTAGTTGCTGTTGTTACATATAACTTGCAAAGTAGAAGATTCTGCAGTCTGTGCTTTGAAGTTGCTCAAGCACAGCACTCTGGAGGAGATGGAGGAAAAACATTGATAGCAGCTTGGCTGAGAATTAGATGAATGTCAGGAGGGGAGTAGTGAGTGGGCAACAAATTGTCGTATTGACAACCATGGAAATCTCAACCATGAACTTTGGCTTTTTAGGAACATCTGCCACTTTTGAACTGAAGTTTGTCTGAACCCCTTTGTAGTCAAGATTGAATTGAATTTAAAATTGGACAAATATTCAACAATAGTATTCACTGCAGGAAACAATAATCTAGTTACGGCCCAGAGGCATATGTATGTTTCATGCTGCAGTGTTGTTGACACTCACCGGAACATGATGGGAAGAAAGGGGGAGTGTCAGCTGCTGGTTCTATGCAGCAAGTGAGAGAGTGGTGGGCAGACTGTGTTTGGAAGCAAGAGACATTTTTACATCCTCACTTCAGTGTAGAAGTGAAATCAGATATATATTCAGATAAAATCAGCTGTGTTCTCAGATCCAACTGTAACCACAGTCTCAGAAATCACCAAATATTCAGCAGAAACAGCAAAATATTTATGACAACATAGATGCTAATATCCCAGCTGTACTATTTGGAGGATGAGGAGGAGGATGAGGTTGAAGATGAGGATTAAAAAATGGTGATACCACAGATGATAGGGTTAGAAAGAGAAAAATTTAGAAAATAAAATGGTCCACAAATAAATGTAAACCATATGTTTTTGTTTATTTTATTTCATTTTGTATTATCAAATTGTAGAAAATCAATAAATGACATACATTTAGAATGGGTATAATGTTAGTTTTTTAGGCAGATATTTTGTCAGTAAAATAGCTTATAATTTTGATGAGTCAGAACATTCGGTATAAAGAATGTCATCAGAAGTCTCAAATTTTGCTGCCTGGTACACTCATGTTCTACAGTTGCTGGTTATTGAACACTTTGAAAGGTGAATGGCTTAAAAATGTGAGTTACCAGAATGAATTCTTTAGATGACCCATGGGCATGTTGGCAAGGCATAGTGCCACTATTCTTCATAGTAGTTCCACAGGTTTTTGTAGATGCAACCTCCAGAGGAGAAAATTTTTAGGTGAGATTATACAGTTGTGATTATTAGGAAGAAGACGGCAGGTCTAATCAAGGCAGTTATTGGGAGAGATAGTGTTTTATGGTGCCATGACCAGGTATACTTTGGACGTTTACTGATTAATAAGGGACAGATACTGTGGAGACCTAGTGGATAAAGTTTGTGTACTTGTTGTATGATGCTAAACAGTATGCGAAGGTAGTATTAAAAGTTTCTGACCTAGCAAATAAATGCCCTTTTCATTATTTTTTTTAATTTTCCAATGTAATCTGCTTATAAATTTATAAACTTCTCCCAGTGATGCTCCCATCTGTATAAGAAATCCAAAAGTCTTTCTCTACAAAATAATTGTTTGTTATTGATGGCCCCTCTATTTGGCAAAAATTTCTGTCTTCAAAATTTAACTTTCAGGTGAGTGAACAAAAAAGTCACTTCGGCATATATATCCGGCACGGAGGGGATCAAGCAACTGAAACCACAGTTTGTGGATTTTTGCCATGGCAACCATAGATGTGTGAGGTGGTGCAGAGTGAGCAATAGTGGCGCACAGCATGCCGTCAGCTTTCTCACCCCTAAATTTTAAATCAGTATGTGACAAACATGTGCTTTAGATATTCTCATAGCCTCTGCATTATCTTTCACCTAAATTCAATGGTTCTCTAGTGTCATTTGGTGAATTTGAGTAATGCTATCATCTGTGGTTACAGGTTCAAGCTGCCCCAGACATTAGTAACCCAGGCTGGTATAGCCATGTTTAAGTTCAGCTGCCCAAAATGTCACAGTGGTAAATATTTCTGAGTCCAGCTCATGTTTAATTTGATTAGGTGTATTGCCTTTCAAAATCAAAACTTTCATAATGGCTCTGTACCCAATTTTTCCCATTTTCACAAACACTTGCACTGAATCACTAAAATGACTGTCAAACAGCAGCTCATCCAAAGTGGCTGAAATTTTGGCGTTTGCCTTACTAAGTATGCATAAACAAATTCCCCATCGTTAGTTGACAAGTGCTGTTATCTTCAAGTTAAGGTTGTAAACTTTTCAAACTACCTTTGTACATTTGTTTAAAGTTATTGGCCCACAAGGGCACAATACCAGTCACAATGAGGTGTCCTGGGTGGTTGGGTTTATGGGCTTGTGGATGAGGGAAGCTTATAAAAAGTGAGGGACCAGGGAGTCATGAGAGTAAAGAGGAAGGCACCCATGGGAGAGGTTTTAATAAAGATGTAGGGATGTGAGCGTATTGAATACCATGTTGGATGTCTGGGAAGGGATTATAATACTGCAGACCAGCTTGTAGGTGTGTTTCTCAAATAGCTTGTGTAGGCACTTACTTACCCCTGGCTTGGGCCTTAGTGACCATATGCCTGCTCCACATTCCTCTTCCATCATTTCTGGTTCTGAGCCTCCTACCACCACTCAACTGCTCCTAGTCTCATGTCCTCGGTGTCCTTGTCAAACCCTTCATTCATCCTTGCTACATGTCCAGCCCAGACCAACCTCCTCCTTTTTCTTTTTATAATGTCAGGCTGTGCATAAAGCTCTTTTAAGTCTTGGTTTTTTCGAATTCTCCATTCTCCTCTTCGTGAATCAATAACAGGACCATTTATTTTTCGGAGGAGTTTTTTTCCAAAAACAAGTAGTTTCTCTTCATCTGTTCTCCTAAAGGTGAGGCTTTCACAACCGTACATAACCACTGACATAATCATTCTTTGGTACAGTCTGATCTTAAAACTTCTTGAGGAAAAAGACCTTTTTTCACAAAGCTCCTGGCATCCAGTGCAGTTTGGTCTATCAATTACTCATATGATTTTCAATGCATTCCTGTTGGTTTTTAAACAATTTTTGAAGAAATTCTAAGTTGATTTCTGAATGAAACGTAAGTCGATTTTTGAACATGTGTATAGTGTATGTGATGTCTCTGCCAGGGGAATTCCTGCCACATCTAGAAATGAATTTTCGTGCAGACAAAAGGGGACGGGTCTATACGAGCTGAGCGGAATAAAGTTGAACGGGTGACTGCCAATCGCTTTTTATATGGTTGACTGGCTTTGTAAATTATCAGCGTTGCTATAATTACTAGTGAGCTCCATAGATTGACTACCAGAATGGAAATAAATGACTAACAGGAATAACAGGCAACAAATATTACATATTGTCTTCTCCGTGTATCCAAGAAAGTGAAGTTTTGACAGAAAATTTTTGGCCAGAGCACTACACTACTAAGGGCCAGTTATACGGTCCCCGGCTAGCAGCTGCTAAAGTTCTATTCTGGGAGTAGCGTGGAAAATGCGTTGTACGAACACGTAATAACGCCTAACCGGAGAATAAATGCGGGATAACTAAAGCGGGGATTGTGGCAGGGTTAGTGAAGTTAACCAGAGAATATGTTTTGACACTGGTGGGAATAGTTACAGAATTAGTGATGACAAGATTGTTTTTTAGAACGAGGAAGGAGAAGAAATGGATTTACACAAATTATGGAAGAATATGACGATTCAAAATTCATATAAAAATTTCGTACGCCTACTTTTCGATCTCGTGCTTCAGAAGCTAGAGAATATGAATGAAATGTGGAACTATTTCCTAACACAAAACTTTTTACTTTTAGTAGGCCTAATAGGCATTTGATATTGGTACTTCGTGAATTATAGTCCGTCGTGTTATAAAAATGACCATTTGTGTCAAAACAGTGTCATTTATTTGGTGTGTGTAACAATTGCTGCAATATTAGGCAGGCCTCTTTCGTTTCATCTAGCAGAAAGTGACAAAATACACGTAACCAGATCAAGGAACCACACCAGTCTTGGGCCCCCCAGGGGGTCCACAACTCTTTTGTGGATACGTGCGTAGCGAGCACAGGACCCCGAGCTAATATGGCCTTCCTTCCTTTCCGGGCTGCATACCTTCCCTTTCCGCCTCCTTCCCTATCCCCCATCTTCGCCCCTCCTCCCCTCACCTCTGGCTCTTTCCTTCCCTTTCTCCCCCTCTGGGAGTATGGTTTGTGCCTAAGTCCGGAGACGGACACTCGTAAATGTAACGCATTCTTCGCCTTCTCTGCTTGTATGTCTTTATCCTTCCTTTGTCCTTCTCTTTTCCTTACCTCTTCTCTTTACCCTTTTCTCCGCTGCGGCGTTTGAGACCTCTCTTCTTTCCTTTCCCTTTCTTTGTTTTCCCTTTCTCTTTCTTCCTCCCTGTGCATGTCTGAAGGCTGACCCACGCATTTTTGTGCGTAGCCCGTGACGGGGTAACGCGTAATTCCCCGCCCCGGGTAGACAGGTAGGACACGTACGTACCCCCTGGTAACGGCCATGCCAAGGGAGGGGTGATTACCCGAGCTGATACTTTCCGAAAGTGCCGATTGGTCCCTCCGTCCGTTTGTCGGGAGGTGTGGCCTGAGGTGTGAACAATCACCTAAGGCGGGAGTGCCCTCAGAGAGGGCCCCACAAGGGAGGAGCGCGCCATCGGAGACGCCAGTAATCATGGGGGATTCTTCCGCAATTGTTTCCTCATCTTCCACTATGTCTGCTCACAAGCATAAGTTCACGGAGTCTCAGCCACAGACAGTTCTTCCATCGTTGCCACAGTTCCTTGTTGTTTCTCGGTGTGACGAAGGTCACGACTTCTCCAGGGTCAACCCTTTCATTATTCAGAAAGGTGTCGACGCAATTGCAGGTCCTGTGAAGTCTTGTTCCAGATTACGGAATGGCACCTTGTTGTTAGAAACAGTCGGTGCCCTCCAGGCACAAAAATTGCTGCGTACTTCACTGCTCCACACCTTCCCTGTCCGGGTTGAAGCGCACCGCACTTTAAATTCCTCACGTGGAGTCGTTTATACACGCTCCCTCAATGGATTGTCTGACGAAGAAATTCAGCACTACCTGTCTGACCAGGGCGTAACGGCTTTTCATAGAGATATGAAAAGGGTTGACACGAACATCATTCCAACCCGCACTGTCTTCTTGACATTTGACAAAGTTCAACTCCCACCGAAAATCAAAGCAGGCTATGAGATAATTTCCGTTTGCCCTTACTTCCCAAACCCTACGCATTGCCTTCGGTGTCAGCAGATCAATCACACCAGCCAGTCCTGTTCCAATCCGGCCAAATGTGTTGTGTGGCAAGGATGCCCATGAGGGTGCTTGTCCACCTCCATCCCCTCGCTGCATCAACTGTATGGGTGACCACGCTGCTTCCTCTCAAGATTGCCCCGTTTTTAAAGACAATAAGCTCATCCAGGAAATCAGAGTGAAGGAAAAGATGTCTACCTTTGCTGCTCGAAAATTATTCGCCAGTCGACAGCCCACCATGCCTCAGACAGGAAAATACAGCACTGTCCTTGCTTCTCCTTGGCCAACAAAGGAGGCAGCCACGCAGACTTGCGACCTCACCTTTAGTGCCACGGTTTTCAGATCAGCCAGCGCAAAGATCACCCGTTCAACCTCACCACTCTCGCCTGCCCACTCTATGGCTCACCCTTCATCGGGTTCTGCTAAATCTCGAACCCAAAAGACAGACACCAAGACTTCGAAAAAAGAGCATACTCGTGAAGATTTTTTACGTACCCCAACTTCACAACCATCGGTTCCTCCTTCATCTAAACATCATATTTCCAAGAAGGCTACTAAGAAACCCAGTTCATATCCTCCTCCGCCAAGGCGTGTCCCATCTACAGCACCACCTGGCGGAAATTTCCCTCGGCCATCTTCTGTGTCGCCGAGGCGCACTGCTGGCGGCCGATCAACCGGCCAATCGCTGGTGGCAGGAGCTGCTCCTGAACATCCTATGGATCAGGATCTTCTGCCTTCGGCTGAATGCCATTCCATGCTGTCGGTTGCACGCTCTGAGCAGTCGTTGAGTTGACGGCAACCTTGGTCACATTCCTCCATTTTCTGTTCACCCTATGTCCATTATCCACTGGAATATCCGCAGCATTCGAGCCAATCGGCATGAATTGTCGATCCTCTTACGATCCTACTCGCCGGTCATCTTCTGTCTTCAGGAAACAAAGCTGTGTCCCCATGACCGCTTTGATCTCCCCCATTTTCAGTCCGTCTGATTTGATCTCCCCTCTGTTGAAGGCTCTCCAGCCCATGGAGGACTCATGATTCTTCTCCATGATACTCTCCCTTATCACCCAATCCACTTAAACACTTCCTTCCAAGCTGTCACTGTCCGTCTGTCCCTTTCTGGATATACCTTTTCTCTTTGTACTGTATACACTCCATCGTCCACACCAATGGCATTAGCTGATCTCCTTCATCTCCTTGGTCAGCTTCCACCCCCCTATTTGCTGGTTGGGGGACTTCAATGCCCACCACCCGCTTTGGGGATCTCCACATCCTTGTCCACGTGGCTCACTATTGCTAGACGTCTTCCACCAAGCGGATCTAGTTTGCCTCAACACTGGGGTCCCTACATTTTTGTCTGCCTCCACGACAAATTTCTCTCATTTGGACCTTTCGGTCAGTACTGTTCCACTATCTCGGCGCCTCGAATGGTTCGCCCTTGATGATACACACTTGAGTGACCACTTTCCATGTGTCCTTAGACTGCAGCTTCAACTGCCATATATACGCCCGCGACGCTGGAAGTTTGCCCAAGCCGATTGGACACTTTTTTTCGTCTCTAGCGACATTCGATGACCATCACTTTCCCAGCGTCGACGATGAGATCACACACATATTACCGACATTATTCTTACAGCTGCGGAACGTTCAATACCACGCACCTCCGAACTGCTCCGACGGCCCCCAGTTCCTTGGTGGAACGAGGCGTGCCGTGACACAATACGTGAGCGGCAACATGCTCTTCGCGTTTTCCGCCACGATCCTACTTTGGCCAACCGTATCCACTATAAGCAGTTCCGTGCGTGATGCCTCGCATCATCTGCGATAGCAAGAAGGCAAGCTGGAACTTCTTTACTAGCTCATTCAACACCTTCACTCCCTCCTCGGAAGTTTGGAGTCTGTTTCGACGGTTATCTGGTGCGCCTAGTTTCTCTCCGTTCTCTGGGCTCACTTTCGCGCATAATACATCAGTGGACCCCGTCGCAATTTCTAACTCATTGGGTCAACACTTTGCTGAGATTTCGAGCTCTTCAAATTACCCGCCAGCATTTCTCCCAAAGAAACGTGCAGCGGAAGTGCAACCTCTTGCTTTCTCCTCTCAAAATCGTGAAAGCTACAATACTGTTTTCTCCATGCGGGAACTCCAACATGCACTCTCTTCTTCTCGCTCCTCCGCTCCAGGACCGGATGGTATCCATGTCCAAATGTTGCTGCATTTATCAACCCATAAGCTGTGTTACCTCCTTCGCATTTATAATCGAATTTGGACCGACAGTACTTTTCCCAGATGATGGCGGGAAGCTATTGTCGTTCCTGTTCTGAAACCTGGAAAGGACAAACATCTCCCCTCTAGCTATCGCCCCATTTCTCTCACGAGTAGTGTATGTAAGGTTTTGGAGTGTATGGTGAATTGCCGTTTAGCTTGGTGGCTGGAGTCCTGCAGTCTTTTAACACCTGCCCAATGCGGATTCCAAAAGCATCGTTCTGCAGTTGACCATCTTGTTGCTCTCTCCACTTATATCATGAACAATTTTCTCCGGAAACGCCAAACAGTAGCAATATTTTTTGATCTGGAGAGAGCATACGATACTTGTTGGAGGATAGGCATCCTCCGCACACTGTTCTCTTGGGGCTTTCGAGGTGGGCTGCCCCTTTTTCTTCGCGAATTTATGGCAGAGCGCACATTTAGAGTGCAGGTGAACACTACTCTATCCCGTACTTTCTCCCAAGAAAACGGGGTACCTCAGGGCTCCGTGCTGAGTGTTGTACTGTTTGCCATTGCCATAAATCTAGTTATGGATTGTCCCCTTTCTGATGTCTCGGGCTCCCTCTTTGTGGACGATTTTGCGATCTACTACAGCTCTCAATGGACCAGCCTTCTTGAACGACATCTTCAAGGATGTCTCGATTGCCTCCACTCTTGGAGCATCGAAACCGGCTTCCGTTTTTCTCCCAGTAAGACTGTTTGTGTTTATTTTTGGTGACATAAGGAGTTTCTTCCACCCTCCTTACATCTAGGACCTGTCAACCTTCCGTTTTCGGACGTCGCTAAATTCTTGGGTCTTATGTTTGACAGAAAACTGTGCTGGTCCTCCCACGTTTCGTATCTTTCGGCTCGCTGTCTGCGATCCCTCAACACCCTCCGTGTCCTGAATGGTACCTCCTGGGGAGCAGACCGAGTGGTCCTTCTCCGCCTCTGTCGTGCCTTAGTGCGCTCGAAATTGGACTATGGAAGCATAGTCTACTCCTCTGCTCGGCCGTCTATTCTTCGGCGTCTCGACTCTATCCACCACCGTGGATTACGTTTAGTGTCTGGAGCTTTTTACACCAGCCCTGTGGAAAGCCTTTATGCTGAGACTGCTGAACCTCCGCTGTCCAATTGGCGAGCAGTCCTTCTGAGTCGTTATGTTAGCCATCTGTCTTCCATGCCTGCTAATCCGGCCCATGACATTTTTTTTCGACGCCTCCTTGGATGTAGGGTATGCAGGCCGCCCTTCCTCCCTACTACCACCGGGAGAACCCGCTTCCGTCAACTGCTCCATTCTCTTTCCTTCCGCTTTCCTAAAACCTTCTTGACAGCTTGGGGTACAGTACCGCCTTGGCTCCGTCCCCGGATCTGCCTGCTCCGTGACCTTTGTCAGTTTCCCAAGGATGGTACCCCTTCACTTGTTTATCATCGGGCATTTTCTGCTCTATGTGCACAAATGAAGGAAGCCACATTTATTTACACTGATGGCTCAAAAACATCGTTTGGTGTAGGGAGTGCCTATATTGTTGGTGACACCCCAAATCAATTTCGGCTTCCCGACCAGTGTTTGGTTTATACTGCGGAGCTTTAGGCTGTTCACCAGGCTGTCCACTACATCCGCCGCCATCAGCGGATACAGTATGTTATCTGTTCAGATTCTCTCAGCTCTCTCCTCAGTCTCCAAGCTCTTTACCCTGTCCACCCTCTGGTATACCGGATTCAGGACTGTCTGCGCTTGCTCCACCTGGGGGGCGTCTCGGTGGCGTTCCTCTGGCTCCCGGGACACGTTGGTATCTGTGGAAATGAGGTGGCCGATATAGCGGCCAAGGCTGCAGTCTCTCTTCTTCGGCCAGCTATTCAATCGATTCCCTTCGCCGATCTACGGAGCATTTTATGTCGTCGTGTTGTTCTTTTATGGCACGCACATTGGTCGACACTTCCCCATAATAAGTTGCGGGACGTGAAAGCTCTCCCTTGTGCTTGGACCTCTTCCTCCCAAACGCGTCGTCGGGAGGAGGTAATTTTAACTAGACTCCGGATAGGGCACTGTCTTTTTAGCCATCGACATCTTTTAAGCAGCGATCCTTCCCCACTCTGTCCCCACTGCTCTCAGCTGTGGACGGTAAGACACCTTTTAATTGAGTTCCCCTATTTTACTCCGTTACGCGCCAGTCTACAGCTGTCGCCTGATATATCGTCAATTTTAGCAGATGACACGCGCTCGGCCGATCGCGTTCTCGAGTTTATTAGTGCCAGTGAAATGACGTCAGTGATTTGAAGCCTTTTTTGGGGACAACCAACCCCTTCCTGTGGTGGATGTTTAAGCCTTCCTTCTGCTTTTAGTTTCTCCAATTTTTTGCGTTTCGCTCCCATTGCTGCTGGTTTCCATTTTCGGTTTTTTACTGTTTCCTAAGTCATGGACCGGGCGCTAATGACCATAGCAGTTTTGCACCCTAAAACCAAAGGAAAAAAAAAACAGTCTTGGGTACAATTTGTATTAACAGCTTTTCTAGTATTAGACAACGACATTTCATTTTTTCATGTAGCAAAACATTCACGAACTTCGATGAGGTAATAGTCTCCCAGAAAAGAAAGTACGCCACATAAAGCGGTGGCAAGATTACATAGGGAAAAATCCTAGGACTTAAGGATTGAAGAAATGTGTACTGCCTTGCTTGTCTCTTGTCTTTACTCATTTTATGTATCCTATATTTCATTTTATGTCACAAAACAGCAGTTACTAGCTAATAGGCAGTAAAGACTGCAAATTTTCTGAAGAGTTCTTGTTCTGCCGGTTACAAATAATTCCATCCAGTATTAATTGCGAGATTCTTTTTAAGAGGGGCAGGATGTCAAACTGGCCGACTGCGAGCAGGAGAGGCACCACAGGACATTTTAATTTCCACTGACCTGAATATAGTTTGATGGCACCCATTACAAAATATTACATGTTTGAATTCCACACAGCGAAATACAGATACTTGTGATGGAATAATGCTGTGTGAAGAGGTGTGGTACTGCACTTTGGCACACTTAAGACCAAATAACATGTCTTACGTTCCCTCCAACATATGTGTTTTATGTATCAGATTCTTCAGAAAGATGTAATGAAGGTATTTTTGAAAAGTCAATTTTTTAAATTTTTGGCGTCCTACCTCAAACGCTCGAGGGAGGGGTAGCGCCACTATCTGATATTGCCCCGGTTCGGAAATATTGTAGACCCGAATGTGATGCACAGAGCAGTCTGAGTTGTAGTGGGGAGGTGGTAGTATCCACGTGACCCATGTTTACGTTAAGTGATTTTGCTGTTCCCTCTTCGTTTATTGCTCTCACATCAAATGAGAACAAAACGGATTTCTGTGGCCAGGAGCTATCAAGTGAATTAAAGACATTCACGTAATTACGGAAGGCTGAAATACGTTGTTAGTTTCGGATTTTATTTTGTTGCCACCATTATGACAGTCAAGTGTTAATCGCCTTGTAGAACAATGAAGTTATTGTTGTCGGTTTGTTAAAGAAATTTTACTTTTATTGATCTTTTCTGCTGAGACAGTCAATTTATTTGAAACAAAGTGAATAATTCCACACTATTGGCCAGTTTCAACTGTTCGTTGCATTTTAAGTTCACATTTTCATCTTCTAGCACGCATGGCATTATGCTATAGTAAAGAACCAAACATGAAATAATACAGTACTGGTACTCCAAGAAAATGGATGGGCTTCCTGCGTCGTCATAGCTGCGCAAGTGCGGCAATGCCTGTTATCTGGCACTCTCTGGCAACTGCTGAAATGAATCTATTTCTAACAGGTCACGGGAAAATATTCCGAATGATTGTTTGAAGAGCGTTACTTTCGAAGAAAATTTCCTTTTACACAAGGTGAACTCAGCGCGCAAATGTCCGATGAATTTCTTAAATCGCAGAGTGTTTGAATCTCATTCAAAAATCAAATCTTTGAGGACAACCATTTAAAATATTTTCGAGCCCAGAACAACAGACATTTATGTCGTTAAAAATTTTACTGGCACATTTCTGTGATGTATCTTAAAGTGTACCACATGCAAAAAGATCAACATTATGTGTGAAAGCTTAGATTCTCTTGCATCTTATTAATCTTAGAGACCAATATTATACATGTAAGCTTTTCTTTTATTTTATTTTCTTGTAGCAACACTATGTATAGTAATTTAAACCATTACCTTTTCCTATTTGTATGTTCGCGTTACTTAACAGTGATGTTGCTATTGACTGACTACGTCACGTATCCTATGCTCTGAATATCCTCTGTCATTGGCTGGCGAGATCGCTTGACATGAGCTAGGACTGACTTACAAAAGCGCATCGCAGTCTCGATTTCAATCCTTCGGAAACTAACATGCGGTGTTAGGTGGAATTCGAATTTATGCTTTTGTGTAATACGAAAACATGCAATGTACATGTTGCTGCATATCATACATCTTTCAAAAACGTATTTTTTTCCTCTGTGTTTCGTTTTCTAAAGTGCGGATCTATTGAAAGGATTGATAAGTTCTACAGTTCAGAGGAAAAGTGTACTGTTACTTACCATGGAAAAAGTGTATTTTCATCTGGGAGAAAGTGTATTTTTAACGGGGAAATCCGGGAAAAATCCGGGAATTTTTTTTCCTCGTCCACGTATACACCCTATAAGTGTTCCACTGTTGATCTGTGGCATCTAAACCCACATTGGTAGTCTCCTACAGCTTCTTTATCAGGTGCTAGCATCCTATTTAGGAGGCACAGAGATAGTACTTTATAGCTGACATCTAGCAGAGATATTCCCCCATAACTGTCCCATACCAGGGGGTCATTCTTTTTCAGTAATGGATAGATGATAAGCCATTTTCCAATCTTCTGAGAGACTTTCTTGCTGCCAGACCTTTCATATGAGGCTTGGCATGGTTCTTACAAGGTCAGGTCCTCCATTTTTTTATGAGCTCTGCAACAATTTGGTCTTCCCCATCCACTTTGTTGTTTTGAGAGATTAGTCACTTCTGTGTCCAGTTTGTGGGGACTCAAAAGGAAGTAGTTCTGTGGGGTCTTTGCAATTGAGGAGCTCGTGTAGGCAGTGTGCTACATAACCACGTGTGTCATATGAACAGTTATGCCATTGTCTGGAGGTACGATGATCAGGTCAGCATGTTTTAAGATGATAGAGGCAGGTTTTTTTTCTGGCTTTGAGGTTGACCTCATGGTGACTAAATCTGGGGAAGGAAGATGATGTGATGCTGAGAGTTAGGAATTCCTGATGATTAGAAGGATACGGTAAAGGGGCGATGGGGAAGGATCATGATTGGGAGCAGGTAAAAACTTAGTGATGTAGGATTTGATGTTTGCATAGGACAGCTGGACAGGAGTATTTATACTGTGGGGTAATGTGCAGGAAACTAGACCTAAACCAAACAAGACTTAGGGGAGGAAGTAGTTCCAGGATGTAGCAAACGAAGGTCAGTGAACTCAGGTTGCACATCTGCAAGACATTAATAGAAAACTTCATATGGTGGCTGTGGTGGTTGAGCAGTGTGTGTCAGTTAAGTGGTTGTCCATTTCAGTTGTGTTTGCTGCTCCATATCTCTTCTATTTGGCAGATAACAATCTATCGTGAGGTAGAGATTTCCTCGTAGGTCTTTCATTAATTGATCTGCCCCCTTCCCCCTATCCATTTGTTAAATCACTTCAGAGAGCTGCTGGGACAAGCCCATTAGTAAGGTGCAGTGGCATGGGCAGGATTGCTGAAGCTGGACCCTTGCAAACACCTGCGAGCTCAGCACTGAAGCCATGCCAGGGGCTCTGTAAGTCTGACATAGGTATGAGGACATTTAGAAACATTTTGATGGTGCCTTGCAGACCATGTACATCATCCCAACTACAAGGATACCTGCCCAGATGTGTATAAAAACTGCCTGTCCAGCCAGGCCGGGCATGACACTTGATGCCGCCAACATTGTTCCTGCTGTATGCCATCGATACAAGGCCTTAACATTACTGAGGCAGCCACTGCAAAAATCCTAATGACACTGTTTCTTTCAAGTATTGGCCTGTGATCAACACTTGACCATGCCCTTGGAACATGGTTGTCATGGATTGATGCCTGGCCATGCCTTTGGACGAGAGTATGCACCTGTGTCTACTGTTGCTTGTTGGAGTAATAAAGTTTATATAAAAGCTGTCTGTCTTGCTGCAGCCATCCTCATCTCCAAGAGACTCCCTTAGTCCTTGCCAACCCAATAAACCCACAGTGCCCAAGTGGGAGAACCATAGTCATCCCGACAAATAAGAGCAGCGGGTCTTCCGTCCCTCCATAGTAGTCATTGTACCCCTGACCTGCTACAGATGTTATGGCTGATTCTGTGCCCATTTTATTTCATTAAGCTAATGCTGTAGTTTAATTCAGTGGAATATTAAGCCATAACATACTATTCCACTGACATTAAACTACAGCATTAGCTTAATTATGAAAGAAAATGGGCACAGAATTAGCCATAACAGCTGTAGCAAGTCAGGAGCACAGGCACTGTTACGGAGGGGTGCAAGACCTGCTGTTTTTATTTGTCATGATGGCATTCCATATTAGTGGTTAAGTTTTATGTAAAACACATTTTTCTCATTTCCCTGTGCAACAAAATGGTTGAAGTGTGCAAAAAAATTCTTTAGTCTTGGGTGATCTCCTTAGTTCCTCATTTAATGTCTGTTGCCAAAATATGTAGAACACCAAACACATTGGATTTATAAATGATGTGTTTGCTGTATGTAGTGAATTATCTTTTTGTTTCAGGTTTTGTACAGTTCATTGAATCAATACCTGTAGCAGAGGTTCTTGCTACAGAAGGTAGTATTCTGAATTTTTTTCGGAAACACAATCCGTCAGAAACTGGCCCCTATGGTATAGCATCTGAAGTCATGGACACCTACGTGCGAAGCTGTGGTTAGTATATCTATACTACTACATAAAGCCAAGTTGTTGTTTAACATTGTTACTGAAAATCTTGAAAAGTGTGTCACCAATTTAATTCAGATATTATATGCAATACTCTAATGAACTTTTGTATGGACATGGAATGAATATTTTCAGTATATTTAATAAATAAATAAATAAATGTATCTGTAATACATAAAGGGGAAACATTTTTACCAAAAATTAAATACTTCTAAACCGATTTACTGCAAATGTTTACATGAAATTCTAATGAACATTTGGAGAGGCTATATATTTTTAACTAGTTAGTGCCCACTATGTCACTCACATCTACTGTGTGATCTGCACAGATTTTAAAAATTTTTGTTTTATTTACAAATTGCAAAACCTTAACTTTTCATGCCAATTAAGGCCCTAGAAGCAGTCTCCTCTGAATGTACTTCTGACTAAAATGCAGTTGTGTTGCTGGACTTGAAGGTTTTTGTTAATCATGCCTTTTGTGTTCTTGCAGTGATATTTCCATAGAAACTTTAGTTTCACCCCATTGATGGTGGCATTTCCAGAAACAGGGAAACAAGTGTTTTAATTTGTAACAGAGAAGCAAATACAAATTATTTTACATGACCCCCTAATGAACATACATGAATTTTTGTAACTGCAATGTATAGATTTTCAGTTAAAATCAACTCCAAGGAAGAAAATGCTGTGCAGCGCTGTGAAAATGTGTGCTTTCAATTACTATTTTGCAGTCAGTTTAAACTATGGTAGGATGACATTAGACAAATTGTTTCTCCCACATTATATAATAGAGGGAAACATTCCACGTGGGAAAAATATATCTAAAAACAAAGATGATGAGACTTACCAAACAAAAGCGCTGGCAGGTCGATACACACAAACATACACACAAAATTCAAGCTTTCGCAACAAACCATTGCTTCATCAGGAAAGAGGGAAGGAGAGGGAAAGATGAAAGGATGTGGGTTTTAAGGGAGAGGGTAAGGAGTCATTCCAATCCCGGGAGCGGAAAGACTTTCCTTAGGGGGAAAAAAGGACAGGTATACACTCGCTAGTGCGCGCGCACGCACGCACGCACGCACGCACACACACACACACACACACACACACACACACACACACACACACACACACACAAGCAGACATTTGTAAAGGCAAAGAGTTTGGGCAGAGATGTCAGTCGAGGCAGAAGTACAGAGGCAAAGGATGTTGTTGAAAGACAGGTGAGGTATGAGTGGTGGGGAATTGAAATTGGAAATTAGCGGAGATTGAGGCCTGGCGAATAACGAGAAGAGAGGATATACTGAAGGGCAAGTTCCCATCTCCAGAGTTCTGATAGATTGGTGTTAGTGGGAAGTATCCAGATAACCTGGACGGTGTAACACTTCACCAAGATGTGCTGGCCGTGCACCAGGGCATGTTTAGCCACAGGGTGATCCTCATTACCAAGTCATGGACACCTGCCGTCTGCTTCACGTCTGCTGTGCAGTGAGCTACCTTAATTTAAGTATTAACTGTATTTTTCTTACTTGTCACTTCTTCTTCAGTGTGTGTTTGCTTTTAGGAAGCTTTAATTGTCGGGTGCTATTAATAGTTCCATAGATTTCGTGTTTGTTTTGAATACAGTCAGAGAGTCCCTTTAGTCAACCATAGTGCCAGTAGTGCTAGTGTTTGTTTTCAATACAGTCCAGAGACAGGTAGTGCTATTTTCATTGTTTTCTACAAGAAGTGGCTAGCAACCACGGTTTAGTCAATAAACAGCCGCCTTCAGTGAATTAGCGGTTTAGTTAAAGGTTGATTAACTCTCTTCAGTAAATTGATTCCTTAGGATGGATAGGATGTCTGACTGCTGTGTACAGACGCAGGAGGACGTGGCCACTGTTCGCGAACAGCTGAGCGTGTTGATGGCCGCGGTCAGCCGTCTTCAGGCTGCTGCCTTGGAGTGTAGCGGCAGTGGGGAGTCTGGTGCGTCGCAAGGCACACCCCAGGTGTTACATGCTTCACCCACTGTCCCTGCTGTCGAGACATTTTCGCGGGTACCGGGCGCGGTTGGGCCACCCTCTCCCCAAGGGGAGTGGCGGGTTCAGCAGCGTTCGCGGCGCACGAGGCGGAGGGTCAATGTGGAGGCTGGCCGTGTGGCATCGCCCGCTCTGCCTGTGAGTGGACATGTGGCTGCTTCTTCAGCAAGGTCCGAGCAGGCACACGGGGGGAGGGGTTTATTAGTTATTGGGAGCTCCAACGTTAGGCGGGTGACGGAGCCCCTTAGGGAAATAGCGGGAAGGTCGGGGAAGAAGGCCAGTGTTCACTCTGTCTGCTTGCCGGGGGGTCTCATCCGAGATGCGGAGGAGGCCCTACTGGCGGCGATAGAGAGCACTGGGTGCACCCGACTGCAAATTGTTGCTCATGTCAGCACCAATGACTCCTGACGTCTGGGTTCAGAGGTCATTCTCAGTTCGTACAGGCGGTTGGCGGAATTGGTGAAGGCGGAAAGCCTCTGAAACAGAGGATGACAGACTAAAGGCCGAAATACTAAATATCTTTTTCCAAAGTTGTTTCACAGAGGAAGACTGCACTGTAGTTCCCTCTCTAGATTGTCGCGCAGATGACAAAATGGTAGATATGGAAATAGACGACAGAGGGATAGAGAAACAATTAAAATCGCTCAAAAGAGGAAAGGCCTCTGGACCTGATGGGATACCAGTTCGATTTTACACAGAGTACGCGAAGTAACTTGCCCCCCTTCTTGCAGCGGTGTACCATAGGTCTCTAGAAGAGCGTAGCGTTCCAAAAGATTGGAAAAGGGCACAGGTCATCCCAGTTTTCAAGAAGGGACGTCGAACAGATGAGCAGAACTATAGACTTATATCTCTAACGTCGATCAGTTGTAGAATTTTGGAACACGTATTGTGTTAGAGTATAATGACTTTCCTGGAGACTAGAAATCTACTCTGTAGAAATCAACATGGGTTTCGAAAAAGATGGTTATGTGAAACCCAGCTCGTGTTATTCGTCCACGAGACTCAGATAGCCATAGATACAGGTTCACAGGTAGATGCCCTGTTTCTTGACTTCCGCAAGGCGTTTGATACAGTTCCCCACAGTCGTTTAATGAACAAAGTAAGAGCGTATGGACTATCAAACCAATTGTGTGATTGGATTGAGGAGTTCCTAGATAACAGGACGCAGCATGTCATTCTCAATGGAGAGAAGTCTTCCGAAGAGTGATTTCAGGTGTGCCGCAGGGGAGTGTCATAGGACCGTTGCTATTCACAAGATACATAAATGACCTGGTGGATGACATCGGAAGTTCACTGAGGCTTTTTGCAGATGATGCTGTGGTGTATCGAGAGGTTGTAACAATGGAAAATTGTACTGAAATGCAGGAGGATCTGCAGCGAATTGACGCATGGTGCAGGGAATGGCAATTGAATCTCAATGTAGACAAGTGTAATGTGCTGCGAATACACAGAAAGATAGATCCTTTATCATTTAGCTACAAAATAGCAGGTCAGCAACTGGAAGCAGTTAATGCCATAAATTATCTGGGAGTACGCATTAGGAGTGATTTAAAATGGAATGACCATATAATGTTGATCGTCGATAAAGCAGATGCCAGACTGAGATTCATTGGAAGAATCCTAATGAAATGCAATCCAAAAACAAAGGAAGTAGGTTACAGTACGCTTGTTCGCCCACTGTTTGAATACTGCTCAGCGGTGTGGGATCCGTACCAGATAGGGTTGACAGAAGATATAGAGAAGATCCAACGGAGAGCAGCGCGCTTCGTTACAGGATCATTTAATAATCGTGAAAGCGTTATGGAGATGATAGATAAACTCCAGTGGAAGACTCTGCAGGAGAGATGCTCAGTAGCTCGGTACGGGCTTTTGTCAAAGTTTCGAGAACATACCTTCACCGAAGAGTCAAACAGTATATTGCTCCCTCCTACGTATATCTCGCGAAGAGACCATGAAAATAAAATCAGAGAGATTAGAGCCCACACAGAGGCATACCGACAATCCTTCTTTCCACGAACAATAAGAGACTGGAGTAGAAGGGAGAACCGATAGAGGTACTCAAGGTACCCTCCGCCACACACCATCAGGTGGCTTGCGGAGTATGGATGTAGATGTAGAAACACTGTCTGCCTGTGTCCATTCATGCGAATGGACAGTTTGTTGCTGGTCATTCCCACATAGAAAGCTTCACAGTGTAGGCAGGTCAGTTGGTAAATAACGTGGGTGCTTTTACACGTGGCTCTGCCTTTGATCGTGTACACCTCCCGGGTTACAGGACTGGAGTAGGTGGTGGTGGGAGGGTGCATGGGACAGGTTTTACACCGGGGGCGGTTACAAGGGTAGGAGCCAGAGGGTAGGGAAGGTGGTTTGGGGATTTCATAGGGATGAACTAAGAGGTTACGAAGGTAAGGTGGACGGCGGAAAGACACTCTTGGTGGAGTGGGGAGGATTTCATGAAGGATGGATCTCTTTTCAGGGCAGGATTTGAGGAAGTCGTATCCCTGCTGGAGAGCCACATTCAGAGTCTGATCCAGTCCCGGAAAGTATCCTGTCACAAGTGGGGCACTTTTGGGGTTCTTCTGTGGGAGGTCGTGGGTTTGAGGAGATGAGGAAGTGGCTCTGGTTATTTGCTTCTGTACCAGGTCGGGAGGGTAGTTGCGGGATGCGAAAGCTGTTTTCAGGTTGTTGGTGTAATGGTTCAGGGATTCCGGACTGGAGCAGATTAGTTTGCCACGAAGACCTAGGCTGTAGGGAAGGGACCGTTTGATGTGGAATGGGTGGCAGCTGTCATAATGGAGGTACTGTTGCTTGTTGGTGGGTTTGACGTGGATGGATGTGTGAAGCTGGCCATTGGATAGGTGGAGGTAAATGTCAAGGAAAGTGGCATGGGATTTGGAGTAGGACCAGGTGAATCTGATGGAACCAAAGGAGTTGAGGTTGGAGAGGAAATTCTGGAGTTCTTCTTCACTGTGAGTCCAGATCATGAAAATGTCATCAATAAATCTGTACCAAACTTTGGGTTGACAGACCTGGGTAACCAAGAAGGCTTCCTCTAAGTGACCCATGAATAGGTTGGCATATGTTGGGTCCATCCTGGCACCCATGGCTGTTCCCTTTAATTGTTGGTGAAAGGATGTGGGTTTTAAGGGAGAGGGTAAGGAGTCATTCCAATCCTGGGAGCGGAAAGACTTACCTTAAGGGGAAAAAAGGACAGGTATACACTCACACACGGGAGGCACATGGACAGAGAGAGGGCAGAGGAAGTGATGGTAGAAAGAAGGGGCAAAGTAGTTGTGCATGTGTATCCAGTTCCCATACACACTAGGCAATTGAGAAGCATTGCAGAAATCACTTGTAGCTGTATAATATTAAAATAATTTAGTAATAAAGTTGTTAAAACCACAACCTTCAATCCATTAATTTGGGTAAACTTAAAAATCAATCTCTATCTATCTATCTATCTATCTATTTGTCTCTGTGTGTGTGTGTGTGTGTGTGTGTGTGTGTGTGTGTGTGTGTGTGTGTGTGTGTAAATAATAGATGCTAAGGTATTGGTTAAGCTTGCTTTCGTACAGAAGAATTGTTGGATACTAGTGAATTCTGGAAAAGACTGGGCTGTTAAATGGTAGAAATGAAATTTTTGTCTTTATAATGAGCATATCTTGCTAAAAAAGAAAAGAAGAAGATTTTAAAAAGTTGAATGGTCTAAATGCTGTTATAAAACTAATACATATTTTGTGACAGTGAAAGTGGAAAAATTGACACACGTCCAGTACTGGAAATTCAGACTGCCAACTGTACGTCATGAAATACAGTGACTATTTTTGTCTTATTGTTCCTGATGAATCTCATACTCTCCAGCTTCATTTTTACTGAATGAAGGACCTCTTGTTTTCTTTTGTCAACTTGGGGAACTGGTTTTCTGTTAAAATTCAGTCATTATTTCAGTATCGGAAAACATGGTTGCCATTTTGGCTTAATTTGGTGAGATGAGAGTACTCGAGGAAATGGTTACCTTGCAGTACAGTATGTACAACAGTCTCTTCAGATTGTTCAGAATAACCATTCTCACAGCAGTAATAAAAATCAAACCATTGTAAAGTGTCTGACATTCAGTTATCATTTGCAACTCCTCCTGCTCAACTCGTTATGCAATCAGGATAGAAATGAATCCTCATGTCACCAATGTCCCACAAATGCAGTGAATTGAAGCCATTGGCGACACACTCTGTCGATAACTAAAGCTGATATGTTGAAAACAAAAATGTCTATGGCTATGGGAGAGTGTGTTTGGGTGTCTGTGTGGTTGTGTGTGTGAATATGTGTACTACTGCTAGAAAAAAGCTAGTGCTTGAAAGCTAGTTTAATGCTGTTTTCTGTTACATGTTTCCGTGATCTATGCAGCAATCTGCTATAACAGTCTTCAAATCATCTTTGAAAGACAACAACTCATGCATTTCCCTGAGGAAACACTTTATGGAGTCTTTGCCATTTAAATCTGAAAAATATAAAGATATAATGATGTTTGCCCAGAAGTTTGTGCCACTGTCAGGCTTAAAATTTTACTATAGTTGATTTATGGCAGAACTGTTTGTTACTTACTTTCATGTTCCGTGGATCATTTTGCACGATAAATCGTCATTATGTAGAATGAGTCATTTTACAAATTTTATTTTATTTTAAGTTCTGATAGTTGTTGTTTCTTTAGTTGCTTATTTGTTGATTTGACATCATATTCATAAAACAAAGTTATTTGTTGCAAGAGAGAAAAGTCAGTTTTTTTCCCAATTCAGTAAATATTATACTAAATCTCTGTTTGTACATGTAATAACCTATTACACTTTGCTGAAGACCTAAATAAAGATTGTTAAAAGATGATACCAGTTAATTTTTCTTCCAATTTTTGTTACAATCGAAATTATGTAAACATGATGTACCTGGTTATTGCATCCATGCCTTGAATTATGAAAATTGTGTTCAGCGCTCACACATTTCTCAGACTACTTGAGCAGATAATAGAGCACTTTCTTTTTTTACTCATAGTGACTAGGTGCCTCAAACTCCATGTAATCTTCAAAACTCCACAGTGAAACATGATCTTAACAAGCATCTGCTGATTTCCCAATTAATATACACATGGATGAGCATAATGATATTTTACTGCTTATCGTGCTTTCTCAGGGGATGTTATTGCATGCTTCACATATCTGTAAACAGCAATTTACTAAATTTGCATCCATTCTTAATACAGGGGTATCTAAATCATTTTCTATACACAGAGTTGTCAGTACATTAGATTGTTCAGTAGTGTAATTTTTTAAACAAATGTCAATGGAAAATTTTTAATTTCAGCTGGATATTGTGTTATCACATACTTGCTTGGTGTCGGTGATCGCCATCTTGATAATCTCTTACTAACAACCAGTGGAAAACTGTTCCATATTGACTTTGGGTACATTCTGGGTCGTGATCCAAAGCCACTACCTCCACCAATGAAGCTGAGCAAAGAAATGGTTGAAGCTATGGGTGGTATCAATTCAGAACATTATCAGGAATTCAGGAAACAGTGCTATACAGCTTTCCTCCATCTGAGAAGGTAAATATAACAATGAAAACAATCAATTTTTGACAAAAAATTTAAACTGCAAAGTGTTGATTAATTAATTATTTTGAGAAGGTAAATATATTACACAGAAAAGAATTATTGTGGTCTAAAGCATTAGTAATGCCAAGACAGGCATTTTTGTTTTAAATGTATGTTATACCGGTTCCTACATCTTAAGTTGTTAATATCCAAACAATATTAACTGCCCTTTACCCTCTGTAGATAAGTGATATTTGAAAAGGATATGCAAATTGTTTATTCTTTGTGTTAATATCAATCTTTTGTGCAATATTTGTTGACTACTTAACTCTCACCACTGGCAAGAAACAGTAGCACACTCAGTAATGTAAGAAGATTGAAAATGGTAGTGAAATTAAAAACAAATTGAATCTTTGCAGTTTACACACAGCCTTATTTGTTACATTTTTCACAATTAAATTGTGTAGTTCTGTTCTTGTGTAATTAACTTATTTCCTTCTTTTAAGTGGACATGCTGCAGTGTTGTTTTGTGTAACAGCAGTACACACAGCAAATCTCCACAGATGCCAAAATGTTTTGCACAGCTAATAGTACACATTATATCTTCAAATGTCCTGATGACAAAAAAATATTCTGACAATTTAATAATCTGTTTCTCTTTTATTTCAGGCATGCAAACTTAATGCTGAATCTGTTTTCTCTGATGGTGGATGCAAGTGTACCAGACATTGCTCTAGAACCTGATAAAGCAGTGAAGAAGGTTCAAGACAAACTACGTCTTGATCTTGGAGATGAAGAGGCAGTACACTACATGCAGAATTTGCTGGACTTGTCGGTTACTGCAGTAATGGCTGCTCTAGTTGAACAATTCCATAAGTTTGCTCAATACTGGAGGAAATGACTGAACTTTTTTTATTTACTGATACAAGTAATAACAGTAAGTTAGGAGATTGTGTCAAATACTTGTGCTTGCCAGGTGTGATGTCACAGTGGGAGGTTATGTATGGTTATGTTCAGAGTAAGTGGAAGACCCATCAGTATGAAAGGATGTTTGTTGTGAAGAATTTTTTATGACTTTTGATTGACAGGTTTTAATTTATTGTGAGGACCTTAAATGGATGTAGATATTTTGTGCCACTGACAGTTGCAATTCAGTCTTTCAAACATGGAGATTTTATTTTGATGAAGATAAATATGTAAATATTGTACAGTAATGGAAGAAAATTGACTTTTGAATGAGTGTGTTTTTGTGGACTTTTGTAACTAAGAACTGTGGGTAGAAACATTATTTGATAAAAAAAGAGAAATTATGTCACAAAGTTTTTCATTGCTTTTGCCTATGTTTTACCAAGTCAGACAAATTCAACACCCACCACAGTAGTAGAAGTTTTAAAGAAACTGTCTTGAGTTTTGTAGTCTCTCCTTGGTAACAAAGATCTGGATCACCTTGAAGCTGAAAGTGTGCAGTAGTGTGGAATGGTGCTCACGTAAAAATGTATGTGATACAAACATTCAGGTTTCATTAACACACCTGTAGTCCTCATAAAGCTTATATATTAAATATGATAAGTCATTAGCACGGGTATTCAGTAAGCTCCCACATTGCCCAAGTCACAGTTCATTGATGAAGTATTCAATTGTGGCACAATATGAACAGTCCATATTTATTCGAAACTGACCCAGTTTTCACTTATCATAGTTCCTGTTAAAGACAATGACAGTTAATTCATTTAAATCAGTCCATAACACAGTCCAACAATAGCTCAACCCAATGATGATGATGATAGTCCAGAGTGTTTGGTGACCACATTGCTGTTCAATTAAAATGTCCACTAATGTAGGCTACAGAGATAACTTGAAAGTTACAAAACTTATTCTTCAGTTTCGTGGTTGTCAGTGCATGTATTTCTCTTATAGTGTGTGGAGACTAGCCTGTGAGTGTCTACACAGAGAGCACATCCAAAGTATGTTACTTTTGCTCTTTCAAACTGCAGACTATTTCATGATTGAGAACGTGTTATAAATATTCACATAGGGATAAACTGTTACTTTGGAAACCGTGTTATGCCTCAAAATTTTGATAGATTGGATTTTACTGTTTTTGATGAACTACAATAACTAATGTGGTTTTGGCATATAGAAAATGTTGCTAGTCAGAAGTTTAGAAATTACATGGAACTGTTATCTGTACACAGTGTGAATTTCCTTGTTTATATGAAACTAAATCTACAGGTAACCTCTGTAAACTACTGTGAAATGCAGGACAGAGAATACATCCCATTGTTCCAGATATTATGGTTCTTCCCGTTCGACTCGTGTATCAAGTGCATGAAGAATGATTGTTTAAATGCCTCAGTGCATGCTGTAATTAATCTAATCTTGTCCCCACTCCTTATGGGAGTGTTGTGGTATGTTTGGGAATGTAGTATTCCTAGTGTCATCATTTAAAGCCGATTCTTGAAACTTGGTCAGTAGACTTTCTCGGTATAAAACTTCCTGGCAGATTAAAACAGTGCGCCCGACCGAGACTCGAACTCCCGAGTTAGAGTCTCGGTCAGGCACACAGTTTTAATCTGCCAGGAAGTTTCATATCAGTGCACACTCCGTTGCAGAATGAAAATTTCATTCTTTCTCGGTATAGTTTAAAACAAACCTGTGACCACCAGTCCTGCCATATTGCAGATTACAGAGAAATACATGAAATTATTAATTAGTGAGTCAATCAATCAATGCTGTATATCATTTTCTACAGAAAAATTATAGTAACAAGGTTATGTTGTCAAAGTCTGGAATCAGCCAATGGTTATTACAAAATCTGCTATGAAAATTGGGACTGCTTCTGAACTTCTATTAATTATTGTGGAAGATAATTAGTCTTTGGCTATTTAAAATACATTACTGGCAAGTGGGAATGTGCAGCTTTCAAATGGTATAGGTCACTTTGTGGAATTATGCTGATAACCATATGTTTTTACATGTAGTGAACTATTGTACTAACTTTAATTAACTGTAATTTTTAATTAAGTGCCTTGATTAAAACTAATTATACAAATGCAATCAGAACACTTCAGTGACAATCTAAATAATAAATTTAACTGGAGTTACATTTAAATAGGATACTGAGATTTTCGTATAGGTATTACATGCTAGTAGGTAAATGATTGAAAATAACATAGAATTTAGCACAAAAATTTGATTATTTAGAAGAGTACAAAAAACGTAGCAGATGGGAAGAATCCACCTACTATGTCACAAAGTGTATATGTGTACTAGATGTGCAGATGAAGAGATTGAAAGAACATATGATGATATGATGAGGGAAAATAACTTTTTGAGGTAGTTAAGATACAAAAAACTGTAATGGGGAGACTGGAATTTGATGGTAGGAAGTGAGAGTAGGGAACTTTGTAGGACAACATGGACTGAGGGAAAGGAATGAAAAGGGAAGCAGGCTTACGGAATCTTGCTCAGAGAACAATTTTTGATCATTGTTACACTGTAACACTTTTGCTGATGTAGGCTTGTATACATGTCCTATTATGCCTTTCCCCATGTGTAGTTGACATGAGTTTGCGTGCTGCTTGGATTTTCGACAGTGCTATGGATGTATAAAAGCATCCTGAGCTGCCTACCTCTCACTGGTGCAGATGACTTACATCCATATCTTGGTAAATAAGAGTTCAGGGTATTTATCATATAATGTGCCATGTGCATGCTGCCATTTACAAAAAACCTCGATATTTTGAATTGTTTGAGATACAGCAATTGTTATGACACAAGATTCACAATGTGAAAGGATGTAAACGGGTGCATCATGCATGACCATCCATCAAATATAAAACCCAATAACTCGAGAATAAAATGAGATATTCTTCTTCCCTCAATTTTAAATAAAATGTCAATATCTTATCTACATTACATTCACTACAATGTATGATCTAAAATCAAATATAAACGAAGTTCATGCAGTGCGTTTTTACCACTGCAAATTCTTTAAAATTTCATGCTGTGTTTTAATTAATTTGATGCAACACAGGTAATGTGGCATATAAAGAGAAGAAATTCAGTTCTTTATTGATTGAAGGTATCAGAATGTAAGATGTCTAAAAGCCCAATTTTTTCACATAATTGTTTTTGAAAATCAAATAAGAATTTCATATGGACTAGAACACTGTCCCAGCACAGGCACTAGCATTTGGCAAGTAGCATAGCTGTAACAAAAGCCACTTTGGCATGGAATGCAAAGAGCATATCTGTAGTAGTGAAAGGGTTAAGAATCACAAAAGGTTTTATACATGGAAGAGACCTTGAGAAACGGAGAGGTTTCACATAAATTACATAATGCTAAGACACAGATTTAGAAATCAATTTTTAAACTACAAACCATTTCCAGAAGCAGATGTGGACTCTGATTATAATTTATATGGACTGCAGAAAGGTAAGACTAAAAGGAAATGGGACCTCAGTAAGTTGAATGAACCAGAGGCTGAAAGTTTTAGAGGAAGCATTAGGCAATGTTTGACTGAAGTGGGGGAAAGGAATACAGAAGATGAATCAGTTGCTTTGAGAGGTGATACAGTGAAGGCAGCAGAGCATAAAATAGGTAGAAAGACAGGGCTTATAGAAACCTTGGCGAATACAGGAGATATTAAAGTCAACTGATGAAAGAAGAAAAATAAAAATGCATCAAATGAGGCAGGGGAAAGGGAATACGTGCATAACAGTGAGAAAGATAGATGCTGCCTATAGGATAACTACAAAGGGCTTTGAAGAAAACGAAAGCTTACGTATGAGTTCTAAGAGCTGAAATGGCTAACCACTATTCTGAAAAGGCTGAAAGGTGGCAGGTGCGGACTTTCCAATAAAAATAAAAATAAAAAGGAATGGTGTGGGTGTGGTCCTCAACTACATACCCTCTGGTTTTGGCTGATTTCATTCTCTAGGGGCTGGCATATATAGTTACTGCATTACAAGCCAAATACTGCTACGTCTATAATATACAATATGAATATACACAAGAGTCGGATGGTCAAAGGTTCATATCACTCAGCAATTGCGAATGTAATGTAGAAATTTATAAATGAAAGATTGCAATTAAACAAAATCTGCAGCACTTAAATATTTTCAACATTTCGCAGTCCTGTCAGCAACTGTATAAATATTAATTTTAATGTCCAGTATAGACAAACGGTAGTTACTTTTATTCTGAAGAAGGTTGGGTTATCCCAACTGAAACCTAGGTAAATCTAGGTAAACTTTGCAACTGAGGCTGTTGGTTTTTAAAATTAAAATTGCAGGTACTATCTTAACTTTTAAATGATGAGTACGATAGAAGTAGTACTTTTGAGACTGTGGTATATTTCTGCAAAACAATTGTTGGTGTCGATCGTCCAGCAATTAAATAAGATATAAGTTGAATAACAGGGGAACAATCGATTCCTACTGCACATAATTAGTTATGAACAACAACATAGCTCACGAGATATTCACTTCTAAATGCATACTAAGTCTTCAGTGTAGAAGCTACGGAAATCTCACTAGTTGGCACTCCGAAGTATTTCTATCTCTCGCGACCATGCCAAACTGCTCCACTCAAAGTCTTTCCCGCGAATATGCGTCCGTCACACTGTCACGTCCAGTACTCCTCGTGTCCTGTGACGTCCTGCCCAGAACTCTTCTCCCACTTCCATCCAGTCTCCTCATTCATAAGCCTGTGATTGGCTAGAGCGCTCGTGCCATGTCTTCAAGTCAACACGCCCACACAAACATAATGAAACACATTCGAAATACTGGATTTACATTTAAATAACTTGAAATTAAATAAATATTCCTACGGCTGGACGAGAATCATGCTCTAACACACATTATTAGATACATAAACAAATTAAATAAACATATATCAAAGGAACAGAACGAAAGGTAGGCCAGTAGCCTACTGTCTCTGTGCTTTCTAAAACACAGTAAATATTTACCCAATTTCTTCATGAATAATATGTATCAGATATAAACAGACATAGACGAATAAATATATTTATAAGCATGCTGCTACCGTTTTTTCGTGTCACTGTGGATTACTTATGGCCTGACGCGATTAGTAGTAATCAGCCACTTTGGCCTCCAATAACTTATCTACTATTGAAGTTACATGACTGTGATTCGTAGCAATTTAGGTTTACACTAATAGCTTTCTAAAGACACACCGATCGACGAAATCGGATGAACCATTTAGATTACGGAAATTCGGTGCTGGGTGTTACTTGTATAATTTAGTCAGATACGAAACTTTATTAGTTTAAAGATATTGAAAATCTGATTACACCATCAGAATCATCATGCAAATAATGCATAATAATTTTCGAGATATCATTATTCATTTGACTACTATGATTTCTCTACGAACTGTGAAATGTCTGCCATCTTTGGCACTCCCGGCGTACAAGTCTCTTTCATCAACACAGCATCACCAAGGAATTCCCAGCCATAAGGTCCGGCTGTTGTGCAGCATCACGCAGTTGCTAAGCTGTTTGGCACCACGTGGTTTCTACCAGGCCGCGACCCGCTAAGAGGCCTCAGCTCGGCCACGCCAAGTCTGAACTTAGAATATATTCAGGGCGCCATGACTCGCCCATTACCTCACAAAGGAATATGTAGATGAGCCATATAATTGAAATGGACTTGAAGGTAATATTAATATATCAAATCAATTTGCATTTGTGATTGACTACCATCAGGTGGCAAATCCAGGTTCGAGTCCCAGTCCAGCTCAAATTTTCCTTGGCATTCCATTCTACATCTGATGGTAGTCCTTAACCGCAATTGCAAATTCATTTGATGTGTTTTGTAAAGGCTGTGTCGTTGCAGAATAACACGGGCATTGCAGTATCGTAATATTAATATTACAGAAAGTGAAGAGGAAGTAGATGAAAACGAGAGAAGACGTAGGTTATTGCAGAAAGAATTTGACAGAGCACTGAGAGATGCATCAAAACAAGGCATTCCTTCAGAATAGTAGAGATCCTTCGGAGAACATACTATTACAAAATTATTCTACTTCGGCATATGATATATGATACGTGATATGAGATGTGGATACTCTCATTTTTTAAGCAAAATGTAATAAACCCAATTTGAAGAAGGCAAGTGCCGACAGGTGTGAATATTGCAAAACACTTAATGTAATAATAAAAATAAACAGTTATTGATGATATAAAGTAAATGAGCAGATAAAAAAATCTTCTTACCAAGAAGTGGCAGGGGAACACTCTCACAATAGTAAATAAATAAAAAATAAAAAGATTTATCTTTCACAAGCTTTTTGAGCCAGTGGCTCCTTCTGGCAGAAGAGTTTAAGGGGAAGGAAAAGAAGGGGTGATGCAGAGGGAAAAGATAAATCTTTTCGTGTGAGTGTTCCCTTGCCACTGCTTGGTGAGTAGACTTATCTGTCCATGTACATTATAGTTAATGTATTAAGTCACTCTTGCAAAACATGAACACAAATTATTTACAGATGAATGGAAAAGTGGTAGAATTGGAAACGTTGACTGAAATACTTTTTTAAAATAATATAGTAAGGCTACCGTACAGCAGGGGCGACAAACCTCTTAGCTTACCTGGGCCTCTGTGGAAGAAAAGTATTTATGGGCTGCACATAATATACATAACACCAACAAAATAAACTACTGAGCAAAGAATGTGAGTGAGTGAGTTTCGAATTGAAAATATTCAATTTACAATAACTTCACATTTATGGAATTAATTAATTTTTAATTTTTTTCCATTTTGTGATAAATGTTCACTTCTTGGGCTCCACTGACACTTGCTTTTGGCTGCATGTGGCGTCCAGATGGGACACCGCTGCTATACAGGGTGCAAAAGGTTATTACCATTTGGAGGTTGTAGTTGAGACAAGCCAATAGCTGTCCACATTTTATTCAATTTGTACACTGAGCAAAGAAGATAAAGGAGACATTTAGAAAGGAAATATAGTTGAGAGAGAAGGAACAAAAATTTTGAAGTTTTACTGATGGCACTGTAATTGTCAGATATGGCAAAGGACTAGGAACATCAGGTGAATGGAATGGATAATGCCTTGAAGAGATTATAAGACAAATATGAGTAAAAATAAAACAAGGACAGAGCATTGCTGAATTAAATCGGGTGGTGCTGGGGAATTAGATCAGAAAATGACACTAAAACCAGTCGAGGAGATTTGCTTTTTGGGCAGCAAAATAACTGGTGACTACCGAAGTAGATGGTATAAAATCCAGACTGGCAATAGCAAGAAAGACAATGCTGAAAAAAAGAGGACTATGTTAACATCTAGTATAAATGTAAATGTTAGAAGTGTTGTTTGAAACTGTTTGGAGGGTAGCTTCGTTTGCACAGAATTGAAGTGCAGATGAGAAGCAATTCAGAATAAGAAGAGAACAGAAGCTTTTGAAAACTGATGTTATAGGAGAATGCTGAATATTAAGTGGGTAGTTTGGGTAATGGAAGTGAAATTGAAAGAAAAGTAATTTTTGGCATGACCTGACTAAAAGAAGGGATCTGTTCCTAGGACACATTCTAAGGCATTAAGGGATATCAATTTGGTAATAGAGGGAAGTGTGGGGACTAAAAATTTTAAAGTGAGACAGAAACTTGATATCAGTTAGCAGGTTCAAGTGCATGTAGGTTTTAGTGCTTCTGCAGAGATGAAGAGCCATGCACAGAATATACTAACTTGGGCAGTTGGAGGGGGGGGGGGGGGGGGGGGGGGGAACACTCCTCAGACTGAAGAAGAGGGAGAAGGAGAGGGATATGGAGAAGGGGAGATGGAGATGTGACCTTCATGAACAATTACTCAGCTGTCTTTAGTTATTTAAAAATGTAAGAGGAGTAATGATACTCATTTGTGTGTGGGGAGGGGGCTTTTAGTAATGTAATGTGAGTTTTGCACAAGCATTTTTCTGATCTATGAATAATGATCACCACTAGAAAAAGTTTATTTTCATAATGAATTAGGTCATCTATTCTTTGGCTGTATGTTTCATTTATGCATATGTATCATGAATTGTAATTCTGTCAGAGACTGCAAAGGACTTAGAAGAGCAGTTGAACAGAATGGATAGTGTCTTGAAAGGAGAATATAAGATGAACATCAACAAAAGCAAAACAAGGATAATGGAATGTAGTCGTATTAAGTCGGGTGACGCTGAGGGAATTAGATTAGGGAATGAGACACTTCTAGTAGTAAAGGAGTTTTGCTATTTGGGGAGCAAAATAACTGATGATGGTTGAAGTAGAGAGGATATAAGATGTAGAGTGGCAATGGCAAGGAAAGCGTCTCTGAAGAAGAGAAATTTGTTAACATCGAGTATAGATTTAAGTGTCAGGAAATCGTTTCTGAAAGTATTTGTATGGAGCGTAGCCATGTATGGAAGTGAAACATGGACGATAACTAGTTTGGACAAGAAGAGAATAGAAGCTTTCGAAATGTGGTGCTACAGAAGAATGCTGAAGATTAGATGCGTAGATCACATAACTAATGAGGAGGTATTGAATAGGATTGGGGAGAAGAGAAGTTTGTGGCTCAACTTGACTAGAAGAAGGGCATGTTCTGAGGCATCAAGGGATCACCAATTTAGTATTGGAGGGCAGCGTGGAGGGTAAAAATCGTAGAGGGAGACCGAGATGAATACACTAAACAGATTCAGAACGATGTAGGTTGCACTAGGTACTGGGAGATGAAGAAGCTTGCACAGGATAGAGTAGCATGGAGAGCTGCATCAAACCAGTCTCAGGACTGAAGACCACAACAACAACATGTATCATTAAACAAATGGACGTAGTGCATCTGCAAGCCAGAAAGATGATAAACATTATACTACGTTCGCAGTACTTGCTGTTCAGTCAGTTTATTCTGTATCAACGGCTCTGCCTTGGAGATATGGTGTGAGCCATAGAGGAAGAGCAGCCGTGACCATGCCTATGACATCATGGTGACAGGAGAAAACTTGTTATACATTCTCTTTCACTTTGACCTTCACCCCTGCACCCAAATTTAACCATGTTGGATTTGTCAAATGCCTACTGTCCTTCTCCCCATACCTGCAATGGAATCACTTATTTGCCACCAATACCTCCAGCCAAAACCACCCTAATGACAACATTAAACCCTACTTTTAAGTGTTCGTGCCATCATTCAATAGTGATCCTCCCCCCTCCCACCTAACCACCCCCTGGTCACCTTCCACAAACTCCTTACCTCCAGTTTGGCCTCACCATCTTTCCTCAGGACCCTTCCTAAGAACAACAATCTTTCAGCAGAAGAAAGGTCAGCCATACACAGCCTCAAAAACACATGCTGCCATAATCATCCTACCTCCAGACAATGGACTCATCACTGTTGGTATAAATTGCAGTGACTGCCTGGTAGAGGCCTCTGAAAATTGTCTGACTGCTCCACCTATAAACTCTGCCAGAATTATCCCATCACAGAAGTCCAATCCCTGCTTAAAGCCTCTCACTCGAATCCATTTCTCTTCTCATCCCTGAGTCACCCTACACATTCACCTGTACGTGCTCCCCAATATCTATGAACCTAGAAATTGTGGATGTCCATTGTAGGTGGTTATTGTGCCTCCACTGAAAGAATTTCAGTCCTTATTGATCAATCATATAACAAAACTTGCCTCCCATCTCAAAGATACCAACCACTTCCTTCACTGACTATCCACCATCCCTACCCCTTTACTTTGTGGATCCCTACTCATTATTGTTGATGTCACTTCCATATACACCAACATCCCTCATGCTCATGATCTTATCACTATTGAACACTATCTCTTCCAATGTCCTCTAGACCCCAAACCCAAAACCTCGTCCATCAAACACTTTGCTAACATGATGCTAACACACAACTACTTCTCCTTTGAAGGGAAAGTATACAAACAAATCCGCAGTGCAGCCATGGGCACCAGCATGACACCCTCCTATGCCAGGCTATTTATAGGCCATCTAGGGGAAACCTTGCTAGCCTGACAAAACCCCAAACCTCTGGACTGGTTCACTTACGATATCTTCATAATCTGGACACAGGGTCAAGACACTCTATCTTCATTCCGTCACAATGTCAACAGCTACTCTGCCAAGTGCTTCACCTGGTCTTCTTACAACCTAGCATACCACCTTTCTGGATGTTGACTTTATCCTATCTGATGGCTCCACCCACATATCTGTCCTCATGGAAACCACCAACCACCAAAAGTGCCTGCATTTCGACAGCTGCCATCCCTTCCACACCGAAAAATTCTTTCCAAACAATCTGGCCACCTGGGAATGTTGTATCCGCAGTGACAAGAACTCTCTTTCCCAGTATGCTGACAGTCTCACAAAGGCCTTCACAGACAGGTACTAGCCCCCAAGACCTAGTCCACAAACAAATTTCCTGTGCTATATCCCCACACACCACCAATCCTCCCACCATCCTGAGGAACCAGAGCTCAAAGGAGTGCCCCCTTCATCACTCATTACCAACCAGAACTGGAAATCTGAACCACATCCCTTGACAGGGCTTTAGTTATCTACCATAATGCCCTGAAATGAGGGACATTCTATCCAAGACCCTTCCCTCACCTCCTAAAGTGCTGTTCTGTCGCCCACCCAACCTCCCCAACATCTTAGTCTATTCCTATGCCATTCCCAATTGCAACACCTATCCATAAGAATCATATCCCCATGGAAGACTACAGGTGCAAGACCTATCCAATCCACCCACCCAGAACTTTCTAGTCCAATGATGTCACAGGCTTATAGTTCCCTCTGATGAGGCCAGGCACCCTGTGAAAACAGCCATGTCAGATATCAGATCTGCTGCAACAATTGCACAACTTTTTATATTGGCATGACTACCAACCAGATGTCCACCAGGATGAATGGCCACTGGCAAACTGTGGCCAAGAGAAAAGTGGACCACCCTGTGGCACAACATGCAGCTGAATGTAACATTCTTGATTTCATGACTGCTGCATAACATGGGCCATCTGGAACCTCCCCTCTACCACCAGCTTTTCTGAACTTATCCGTACAACACATTCTCAACTCCCAAAATTATCTTAGCCTCTACCTACAGTAACCCACTGTCTACACACCCTCCACTGAACAGTTTCCATCCCCTCTCCTAACCCTCATTGTGTGCAGCTCTCTTCCATGGAACCCAGCAGTCTTTTCCCCATATTTACTCCTCGCCTTTCCCACCTTACCCCACACCCCCCTCTCCCTCAGCCTCCCAATGCTGACCCTGGCAGCCTTCTCCTGCTACCATCCAATCCTTGCATGCTCTGCCAGGCAATGCTGACACTACTCTCTCCCCACACATGCCTTGCTATCCCTCCCCCTTCCATTTACCTGCCCCACTCCAGATTACTGTCTTCACTCAACATGACAGTGTGGGATGGCTGGAGCTAGTGGTCATTTTTGAATGAGATCTGCTTGCTTGTGTGAATGTGCATATTTTCTTATTTGAAGTAGGCTTTGGCTGAAATCTCATAACAGTCTTTCCACAGTGCCTGTCTTCAATCCACACGTCACTTTACAGTGAGTAGCAATCTATCTGCTCCTCAATATTAAGTTTGTGATTTTCATGGTGAATGGAGTGCATATTCCTATGTACAGAATAAACACAATTGTGGTGTGAGTCAAACAATGAGAGCATGTCCAACACAGATGTCACTCGTTTATTTTCAAACCATGGACTGATTATTTTGAGCAATATCTGGCTACTTATAGATGGGCATAAGACCCAATTGTCATTCTTTAAATTGCATATTGCTTTGAAATATGGCTAGGTTGGAATTTATTATCTTTGATGATGTACAAGAAATAAAAGAATTTTGAATTACAAAAAATGTTGCTGGTTACAAATTTATAAAAATATATAGACACCGTTTTCCTTCTATGTCGTGATTCTCTACTTTTACATAAGTAGACACCATATTGCAAATCAAAGTGAATTACATGAAGTTATTAATTAGTGAATTAATTCATTAATTGTGTATGTCTTTTGTACAGAAAAATTAAAGTAACAAAATTATGTGGTGAGTTTAGAATTTAACAGTTGATTTGAGAAAATTTACAGTAAAATAGGCGATAGAAACTTTGATGTTAATTATTGCGTAAGATAGTTAATTTTAGGTAATTTAAATCTGTTACAGCAGAGTTGGAACACTTAACTTTCAAATGGTGTAGATCACTTTCCTCAAATGTGCTGATTAGCTTACAAAGTTATACATGTCTTTAATTCAGTTAACTGTAACTTTTTAAAAAATTATTTACGAATAAAGAGATTACTCACCAAAAGGCATAAGCGATGTGTCGGCAACACACACACAAAAGGTACAGAGCTTTGCTTTGCTAGCTTTCGGGATGAAATTCTCTCTCTCTCTCTCTCTCTCTCTCTCTCTCTCTCACTCACACACACACACACACACACACACACACACACACACACACACACACACACACACACACACACGAGAGAGAGAGAGAGAGAGAGAGAGAGAGAGAGAGAGAGAGAGAGAGAGAGAGAGTCACCTTAAGTTTAGGCCAGGGAGGTTACGAAAGCGAAGACTGCATTGTAAGGATAGCTCCAAACTGCGCACCTCATAAGAGTTGGTGGTGAGGAGCATCCAGATGACACAGGTTGTGAAGCAGCCACTGAAATCTCACATGTGCTCTGCTGCATGTTGTGGCAATGTGCAGTCCACCTTGTTCTTGGCAACAGTTTGACAGTAGCCATTCATTCTGGTTGACAACTGGTTTGTTGTCATACTAATGTAAACCACTCCACACTGGTTGCAGCAGAGCTGGTTTATAACTTGGCTGCTTTCACCGGTGGCATGGCCTCTGATGGTGTAGGATAAGCCTGTGATGGGACTGGAGTACAAGGTGCGTGCTGGGTGGGTGGAGAGGGCAGGTCATGCGTCTGGTTTTTCCACAAGGGTAAGATCCCTGTGGCAGGGGATTCGGGCTGGGAGTGGCATAGGGATGGACTAAGAAGTTGTGGAGGTTTGGTAAGTGGTGGAACACCACTTTGTGAAGTGATGGAAATATCTTGGGTAGGATGTCCCTCATTTCATGACATTATGATAATCAAAGCCCAGACGAAGAACATGGTTTAGCTGTTCCAGTCCCGGGTGGTATTGAGTGACAAGGGGGCCTTCTTTGTGGTTGGTTCTTGGGAGTGATGTGAGGATCAGGTGTGTGTGGGGGGGGGGGGGGGGATATGGCACAGGATATCTGTTTGTGTATTAGGTCTGGGGGTATTGCCTGTCTGTGAAGGTCTTTGTGTGGCCTTTAGAATTCTGGGTTAGGGAGTTCTCATCACTGAAAATGCATCTGACACTGGTTACCAGGCTGCATCAGAGGGATTTTTTTTGTGTGGAAGGGGCGGCAGCTGTCACAGTGCAGGTACTGTTGGTCTGATGTGGACTTAGGTGTGAATGGAGCCATCTGAGAGGAGATCAACATCTACAAAGGTGGTGCAATGAGAGGAGGAGGGCCGTGTGAAGTGGATGGGAGAGAATATGCTAAGATTGTGAAGAAATGAGGATAAGCTATCTAGGACTTTGGTCCAGATTATAAAGATGTCATCAATAAACCTGAACCAGTTGAGGGGTTTGGGAGTTCGAGAAGCTAGGAGTCTTTTCTCTAGGTGGTCCATGAATAGGTTGGCATAGGAGGGTGCCATGTGGGTGCCCATGTCTGTGCCACAAATTTGTTCGTATACCTTCCCTTCAAAGGTGAATTATGGGTTAGGATGTAGTTGGTTGGATGTATGGGCAATGAAGTGATGAGTTTGGAATCTGCAGGACGTTGGGAGAGGCCATTGGCATGAGGGCTGTTGGTGTATAAGGAGGTTACAGTGATGAATAGGGACCCAGGAGGTAGGGGTGTGAGGATGGTTGAGAGCTGGTGCAGGAAGTAGTTGGTATCTCTAATGTGGGAGGCTAGGTTTTGGACAATTGGTTGCAGATGTTGTTCAACAAGGACCAATATTCTTTCGGTGGAAGCACTGTAACCAGCCACAATGGGGCATCCAGGTTTGTTAGGTTTGTGGATTTTGGGGAACATGTAGAAGATGGTGTGCAGGCTGTTGTTGGGGTGAGCAGGGAGAGGTTCTGTGAAGCGCCTAAGGATTTCAGCAGGGATTGGAGGTTATGTTGGACTTCTGGAATGGGATCACTTTGGCAGAGCTTGCAGATGGAGGTTTCGGACAGCTGGCAGAGGCCCTCCACCAGGTAGTCACTTCGGTTCATCGCAACAATGATGCAACCTTTGTCTGCCTGGAGGATGATCATGTTTGGATCCATTTTTAGGTTGTGTAGGGTGGTCCTTTCTTCTGCTGAAAGGTTGTTCTTTGGAAGGGACTTGGGAAATGATGGTGAAGCCATGTTGGAAGTTAGAAATTCCTGGAAGATGATGATGATGATGATGATGATGATGAGGACAACACAAACACCCAGTCGCCGGGCAGAGAAAATCCCCAACCTGGCCAGGAATCGAACCCGGGACCCCGTGATCCAGAGGCAGCAATGCTAGCCCCTAGACCAAGAGTTGTAGACTTCCTGGAAGGTGACTGGAGGATGGTTATGCAGAAATGTGGGAAGGTCACAGTTGGATGGTTGCCTGCAGCTCATGGGCTAGTGGCTAGCATTGCTGCCTCTGGATCATGGGGTCCCGGGCTTAATTTCCGGCCAAGTTGGAGATTTTCTCTACCTGGGGACAGGGTGTTTGTGTTGTCCTCATCATTTCATATAATCATAATCATCATCATCATCATTTGTTACAGTGGCCAAGTTGGACTGTGTAAAAATCTGATTTTGTAAAAATTGGGACTTTGTACGGGTGCTGATAACCGCACAGTTGAATGCCCCACAAACCAATCATCATCATCACAGTTGGATGTTGGTACAAACTGGGACAGGCAGGGTTTGATTTTAGGATTGGACTGGCTGTGGTTGGATGGGTTGGTGGCAAAGAAGTGTTTCCACTGCAGGGAGCGAGAGAAGGAGTGTAGATCTTTCACAAGTTCAACATAGTTAGGCATGTGAGTAGGACTGAATGTGACACCTTTGGATAGGTCTGAAATTTCTGTGGGTCTGAGGATTTTGGTGGAGAGGTTAAAAACAGTGTTCTGGGATTGTTTCCATTCTGGATTTTGTGGAGTGCTGGTAGGAGGTTTTGGAGGATGTGATAGGTTGAAAAGGTCAGCTAGGCAGGGTCTGGTTGCTATGAGGGTTTTGATGAGGAGGAACACTGGAAATTGGGTTGGGTTGGATAGTGGTGCCCCGAGGCAGGAGTAGGATTTCAGCAGGCTGGAGTTTGGAAAAAATTCCTTCTAGGTGTTTAAGTGGCAGGATATCAGTTTGGGTGATGAGGTGTAGGTAGTGGCGATTGCGAACTAGCAGTACTTTGTGGGGATGCCTGTGCCATGGAGACGTGTTTTTGTAGAACCAGGTTTGTGAGGGAAAGCAACTAGTGGAACCTGAAAAGATGAAGGTCATTGTGGAAGAAGGGGTGGCATCCAGAAATAGGGATATTTATGGTTAGGCTATTGTGGGGAATTCCACGGCTTAGGCAGCATTTAAGGAACACCTGCAACCTTTAACCACCACTTCCAAAACAAACTTCCTTCCCCAGTGCCCCCCACCCACCAACGCAATGAACCCCTGCTCTGTTTATCTGCAACACTTCAGAAAAGTTTCCCTATCCCTAGCCAAAACAAAGTCCCTTATCCTGATCCTTAAATGCACTGGCATGACACCCTCCTATGCCACCCTCTTATGCCAGCCTCTTCATGAGCCACCTAGAAAAAACATTCCTAGCTTCCCAAAATACCAAACCCCTCATCTGGTGCAGGTTTATTGGTGACATCCTTATAATCTGAACCCAAGGCCAGGACACCTTATCCTCATACCCTCACAATCTCAACAACTTCTCTCCCATCCACTTCACCTGGTCCTCCTCCACCCATCATGCCACCTTCCTAGATGTTGATCTCCTTCTCTCAGATAGCTTCATCCACACCTCAGTCCTCATCAAACCCATCAATCACCAATAGTACCTGCACTTTGACAGCTGCCACCCCTTCCACACCAAAAAATCGCTCCCATACAGCCTGGCCACTGGTGGCAGATGCATCTGAAGTGATGAGAACTCCCTTGCCCAGTATGCCAAAGGCCTTCACAGACAGGCAATACTCCTCTGACCTAATATACAAACAGATATCCTGTGCCATATCCCCCTTCCACAAACACACACCCGATCCACACTTCACTCCCAAGAACCGACAACAAAGAAATGCCCCCCTTGTCACCCAGTACCACCCAGGACTGGAACAGCTGACCCATGTCCTTCATCAGGGCTCTGATTATCTATCATCATTCCCTGAAATTAGGGACATATTACCCAAGATACTTCCATCCCCTCCCAAAGTGTTGTTCTGCCACCCACCTAACCTCCACTACTTCATAGTCCATCTCTATGCCACTCCCAGCTGGAATCCCGTGCCACAGGGATCATGCCCTTGTGGAAGACCCTGATGCAAACTTGCCCTATCCACCCACCCGGCACCTCCTACTCCAGTCCCGTCACAGGCTCATCCTACCCCATAAGCTGTGAAAGCTGCCATGTTGTATACCAGCTCTGCTGCAACCAGTGGAGAGTGTTTTACATTTGTATGACAGCCAACCAGCTGTCAACCAGAATGAATGGGCACCATGAAACTGTTGCCAAAAACAAGGTGGACCACTCTATGACACAACATGCAGCAGAGCACAACTTGTGAGGCTTCAGTGGCTGCTTCACAACCCGTGTCATCTGGATCCTCCCCACCACAACCGTGTATGTGTTTGTGGGGGGGGGGGGGGGGGGGGAATGTGCTTGCACTGTGTACACCATCCCTTTCCCATTACACCCTCTCAATACATGTCAGCTAGTTGTGTGCTGCCATCTCGTGCCCAAATCTGTGAAATCACATTCTCAGCCCTCTGCCACTAGCTCCCTCCACCTGCACCCCTAGCTACTCCACAGACGGCTCCCCACTCTCCCCTGAGTTGCTCCCCCCACCCCAACCCCTTTCCTGCCTCTCTCCATCCCTCACACCACACCACCCTGCACTCCGTCACCCCAGTACACTCACCATGGGCCGGGTACGAGCTTGCAGTCGAATGAGATTAAGGTAGGGAGACAGCCATGTGTATGTGAGTGTGAGTTTGTGTGCATGTTTCTCCTACAACTTGAGATAGGAATTTCATTCCAAAAGCTATCAAAGCAAAGCTCTGTACCTTTTGCTTGTGTATCTGTCGACAATGCAGCACTTCTGCCCTTTGGTGAGTTGTGTCTTTATTCCTAAATAATTCGTTGTTCTGAACAAGAACTTTCCATGCATTATTATAATTGTAACTTTTAATTAACAGTGCCCTAAAGAAAATTAATTATAAAATAGAAATCAGAGTGCATGAAATAAACCCCTGTAAAATTTGGACTAAATAATAACTTGGTTTTCAAGTAGGCGCTACACATTGCTAGTTAAACGTATTGTAAATAAACTGAAATTTAGCAGGAAAAAACTTCAGCAATTTTTGGGAGTGCTGCTTTGTCACAAAGTTATCAAACAGTTGTGGAACACACATGTTGTACGGAAAACATTAGAGGCCAAGTTTTTGAATCTTCTGTCTTTCAGATTAGGCAAGACTGTCACATATTTTCTGTTTTTGAGTTATATTGGACTATAGTTTTACATGTGAAATGATAAATCCACTGCTCTGCCTTCCCCCACCCCCACCCCTCCCCCACCTCACAATTTCACTTACATATCATGCTAAATTTCCATTTCTTCACTTTGAACAATCACTTGTAGGAATTAGACAGAACTCAGTTGTCTGTGGTTTATTGTTGGTGTTCATGGTAAATAAGTTCATTTTGCATCAATGCTATAAAATAGTTTAAAATGAGAAGAAATTGCAGAGTAAAAATGATTTGAGAGTTAAAAGCCAAATAAATTGACGGCTCACTTCACTTATCTAGAAATAGTCTAGATAATTCTATCGATCCACAAAAAAACTGATTTCTCAGGTTTCAGGGCATGCTGAAACAATATGTAGACTACTATTAGGGTAGACAATTTTTGGTAAAAAATTAATTACAAATTAATTGTAATTACAATTGTAATTACAAATTAATTACAACAATGAAAATATAGACAAAACTTACAAGTCACTTGATAGATAATATACCAATTATCACATCTCAGTAAACTGAAGTGTGGTGATGGGGAATCAACTGTGTTCATTTGGGGGAGCCTAACAATGTGAATAACTTCACACAGTAGCAAAAGGAAGGAGAGAGTGTGGCAGTATTTGCATGGGACAATGTCAGGTGCACTGGTGGGACAAGCTGTTACTTAAAGTTGAAAAGCAATGTATAGCAAAAATCACAGTTCATAAATGTTACTTGCATTGATGGGATGGATTTGTTACTGTAATATGTTTACCTTGCAGCACTGAAAAGTCTATATGTTGGGGTTGTTCTTTTTGAAACAATTATATCTACATGCAAAGTTTTATTAATATAGGCAGGTATCCCAAGAAAGTTAGTACATCAGTCAAAGAGACAAATATTAATTCAATGAAGAACAAAAATTCACACATCCAGGGTTTGATCGATAGTTGTTCCTTGGATTTTTTTCTGTTACTGATTGTTTCTTTCATTCCTGGCAATGACTTGTTCACATGAAAAAATATGACTTTTTTCCTTGTGTTTTGAGTCCACATTAAAATGTAGATCAGCCTATAATGCTCTAGGTAAGGCAGTTTTGAAGGTTAGAGGGAGGTAATAGCAGACCATGTCAAACTGCACCATACGTAGGAAAACACTGGAGTTCAAATCAACTTTCAGTTTGAGGACTGCTTTACATTTAAGAAGAGGAGGTAGAAGACATGTATAAGGAATTCCAGAAAAATGAAAAGGCACCAGATATCACCACTATATACAGATTTTTATGTTGAAACAGGGCAAAAACTAATTAGAGGTTAATTGACAAACTCTGAGTATGATAACAGAACTGACAGATGTCATACATTAATGGAAATTGCAAAGACCAAAAACTTGTGTGATCTTAACTTTATCTTCCAATGGCAAAAAGATAAAAAAGTGGACAAGGATCTGCAGAACTAAAAACAAAATTTACTGTCTGTAGTAAAAGAATAAGACAACTGTACAGGTCAAGTCAATTCCCAAACCATTTGAGAATTGCAAGTGATCACTGACTAGTTATACACAGAGTAAATGTAGATATAAAGTTAAGAAGAAATAAACTGTCTGGAAATGTAGATTACAAGAAGTTATCTGAAATGGAGGTATACCTAACTAAATTAAGTAACAGGTACAGCATCTTAGAAGTTGAGGGTTACATGGACACAGACAAAAAGGGGTCAATCATTTAATGAGCATAAGGTACTTCTGCAAACAGCAGAGGATGATGTAGGTACAAAGAAAATAGAAGAAATGGTACAAGGAAAAACAAAACTGTACAGGTATTTGAAGTCTGTAATCGATGTATAGTTCAATAGATGAATTAGAAATACAGACAGTTAATGACAGAAATGACATTCAAAAAGTAACAACAGTTGAGGTATTGTAGTTTAATTTATACAGGTTGTCACAAAAAGATATGGCCAAACTTTCAGGAAATATTCCTCACACACAAATAAAGAAAAGATGTTATGTGGACATGTGTCCGGAAACGCTTAATTTCCATGTTAGAGCTTATTTTAGTTTCATCGTCCACCTACGCTCAATGGAGCATGTTGTCATGATTTCATACGGGATACTCTACCTGTGCTGCTAGAAGATGTGCCTTTACAAGTACGACACATGTGGTTCATGCACGATGGAGCTCCTGCACATTTCAGTCGAAGTATTCATATGCTTCTCAACAACAGATTCTGTGACTGATGGATTGGTAGAGGCGGACGAATTCCATGGCCTCCATGCTCTTCTGACCTCAACCCTCTTGACTTTCATTTAGGGGGCATTTGAAAGCTCTTGTCTATGCAACCCCAGTACCAAATGTAGAGACTCTTCGTGCTCGTATTGTGGACGGCTGTGATACAATACGCCATTCTCCAGGTCTGCATCAGCACATCAGGGATTCCATGCAACGGAGGGTGGATGCATGTATCCTCGCTAACGGAGGACATTTTGAACATTTCCTGTAACAAAGTGTTTGAAGTCACGCTGGTATGTTCTGTTGCTGTGTGTTTCCATTCCATGATAAATGTGATTTGGAGAGAAGTAAGAAAATGAGCTCTAACATGGAAAGTAAGCATTTCCAGACACATGTCCACATAACATATTTTCTTTCTTTGTATGTGAGGAATGTTTCCTGAAAGTTTGGCCATACCTTTTTGTAACACCCTGTATATTAGTCTTCTGACTCTAGCTTGTAAAAGATATGGACATGGTGGATTACAAAAAGGTACATTATCAAGGACCTAAACAATAAAATGTTGCAGAGGCAGAAATAATGATTTCCTAATGTTTAGTCAGATAAGCAAATGAAGCAAATTTGATGTGATTTCAGCCAATGTTTAACTGAACTTTCTGATAGACACAAAAAGAACTTTTTTCACTTTCTTGGTAGGAGTGACTGCAATTCTGTATCCTGGAGATGATTATTTTTCCATAAAAATGATTAGAACCTCAGCAAGGGCAATACAAAAAACACTTGAAAAATGTAGAGGAGAGTGCCCAAAACTGGGCCAGTATTATAATGGTTCAACTTCACAAGAAAGAAAACAAGACTTGGAAAAACTATGGAATAAAAAGCTTAATGTACTTGTGCAAGCAATGATGATGCAAAACCCAACTCAATTTCTTACAAAGCCTTGGGTTAAGACAATCAGGTGGGTGCAGCATTTGTGAATCAGTATGACACCGGTGTTCATTACCTGAAGTAGGATCATATGTGATATCAAAATCTGTGACTAAATTGAGGATTTATTAGTTGGGAGGATTCAGCATATTAACTTGAATGAAGAGGCAATGACAGTAGTAGAAGTAACTTCAGGCATGCTTGATGGAAGTGTGTTGGAGTCCTCATATTCATGCTGAATATTAATGGCCTTGCAGATAATATTGCATGTAACACTGTCATCTGTAATGAAGTACTCTCTGAAAAAAATCCACACGAATATCCCGGTAGATCTTGCAAAGATTGCAAAGTTTTGCAAAGATTGGAAATTTGCTTTATATGTTTAGAAATGAGGTATAAACAAATGGTCATAGGTTTGTCTGGCTCTCTCACAGGAGGTACCATATAATTCTTTTTTGCCAACTTCAATTTAATACCTCATTAGTTATCTTGCTAACAATCTCATCTTCAGCATTCTGTTGTAGCATCACATTTCAAAACCTCCAATTCTCTTCTTGTCTGAACTGTTTTATCATCCACATTTCACTTCAGTACGAGTCTACACTTCATACAAATACCATCAGAAAAGAATTCCCAATATTTGAATTTATATTTTATGTTAACATATTTGTTTTCCAGAAATGCTTTTCTTGCTATTGACAGTCTGCATTTTATGCCCTCTCTGCTTGGGCCATAGTCCTTTTGATGCCCAAATAACAACTCATCTCGTAAGCTTATATGATTGAAAATTGATCAAGTTGCAATTAGCTTGTAAACAGCAAATGTCTGTGCAAAATTACCTTGCACAGGTCCAAAGTGGATGGCCATGAATGCTTGTCAAGTTACAGTCATAAGCATACAAAAGGTGACAGGGGTGCAACATTGGATCATATGTCACACTATTGTGATAAATCAAGGAAACAGTGGAGAACTGACTGAAGCCTGGAAATTTTAGTGGAAACAGCAGTTTTCCTTTCAATTGCAGCCTGAAACAGGGCTCTGGCACTCTAAATGGCACTGTTTTGCTGCAACTTAGTCATCCACACTTATCTGTATCCAAGGAGTAAGGCTGACAGGTAGGCAGTTTTCATGTCACCACACCTGTCCTGTAAATGATGCTTGTGCTGACAGCACCTAACAGCCTGCTGTAACAATAGCATGTCAGATGTTCAAACTTGTACACATATTGACACAGAATTAAGAAAGTGCATCGCAATAAATAACTAGCATGGATGGTTTGATGTAGACATCTGAAGAAGAAATAAGAGAGAACATGAGAAGAGTTGATGTTAGGACATTCTTTATGCTTCTAAGAAGTCTTGAGAAATGATGCATAATTTATTCAATTCTTTTGGAATATGTGTACAAACTTTTCACAGTCTAAATGTAAACAATAAAGGATTCAATACAATGACACACACATTCTTCAAAGAATTTCTCCAGCCTATGTTGGCAGTTACAATCAAATGAGCTAAGGAATGGAATATTTTAAATTTTCTTGTAACTTTTATCATGATTCAAAGGATTTTAATAATATTATTTATTAGAGATTTAAGAGCCAAACACATAAGTATTAAAATACTATACCTGCACTGCCAAACACAAGAATCTCAAATGAAAAATGATGTTATTCTTAAACATTCAAATATTTAATTTAGAAACTAAATGAATCAACTGATGACGTTTCGAAGTGATGCGGGAGCTGTACAAAATGTCCTTCTCAAGCCTTGGAATGTAGGGTATGGTGCTGGTTATCCAGTGCTTAGTGGTATCTGTGTAATGTACTATCATAAACAGCCACAATCTCAACTCAAATTTCATATTTCATCATCATCATCAAAAACCTCTGAAGGATGGAATCATCCCATTGAAAAATGTTGTATGCCAACATGGCTTTCGCTTGGCACCAATTAGCTCCACGTTTATCCGGGCTTTGTAACAACTGGTGCTACCCCCCACCCCCTAGTAATATCACTGCCCTACCACAGCAAGAACAACTGTAACTTTCCCAGATCATTTCTCTGTAGTACACACTCTGTGCTACATTCATTGTGTATGTGCTGTGAGAATAGAAGTATTCATAGTAAGTGACAGGAGTGCAAGTGATTATTTATCGTCATAATTACCACACCCACTCCCCACTACCTCCAGTGGTGAACCCGTTATTTTCTGTTCAACTGCACTGCACAACACTGAGTTATACTCGTGCTGGCACACCGCTGATCACTGTGGGGTACAAATATCATGCCACGAAGAATTCGTGCTTTATCACCTGGCAACAATATAGGTGATTTATTTGTGCATCTATTTGGTGTTGTCACTGATTCCCAGATAATATAATCAGTGCAACAGTGGTTCTTGAACGGTCAACAATGTTCGCATTGTTTCAACAACTGCCGAACCAGGGCATCATTACCTCCTGCCAAATGAATGAACACACTAAATCACAAATCGAGTAGCGAGTGCCACTGGTTCCATATGACAGTCTACTGTCCTCAATCCAACAGACTTGTGGGACGATGGCATCACATCCTCAAGACAGCACTCATATGCCATGACTAGGAGTGGACAGAGGCCCTCCTCTGGGTGCTGCTGGGCATACAAGCTGCCTACACAGAAGATCTGCACACCCTGCTGGTAGAGGTGCTCTATGGGGAACCGATCACCCTGCCACAGAGTTCGTATCACAAACCACCAACCCCATGGATGTCAACCTGCCGGACCAAGCAAAACATGTCAGGCACCACAAACGTCTGCATCCCGCCGCCATACCACCACCCCCAAACTGACCATCTTTGTGCACAAGGACCTCCAATCATGTACACACATCATGCTCAGGACTGATGCTGCCAAACCCACCCTCCACCCTGTGTACAGTGGCCCATATACGGTGTTGAAACAAAGGCCAAACACTTCTGATATCTTGCAAGCTGGAAAAATGACAAAAGTGTCAGTGAACCGCCTAAAACCAGCATGGACTTTAGCAGATACACCCGGTGTTTACCCTCCACCAGCCCCAGCTCCAGGCCCTGCAAGCCAATTTACAGTTGGCCTAGACATGTGAGACTACCTCGAAGAAGACATTTCCGTAACACTGCAGGACTACCTAATCGTGGTTAGGGCCAAATTCGACAATACACTGTCAGGCTACAGCATGGTCTCGAGGTGATTAGAGCACTCCATGCCCCTTCCACCTACAATCGACACAACAGGTCTGAAATCCACTCTTTCTTCATCTTGGCCCCGGAGCACTTCATAACGAAGACTGACACACCAGACACCGTCGCTGGCGGACCGACAGACTCTCTGGACCACGCATCACCAGCCACCAGCACCTCAACAGATACCGCCGCTGCCACAATGGCACTGCTGCTGACGTCACGAGCCATCCGTCCTTAACGGCTGCCCAGGCACCTGGCGGACTATAATATGTCGGCCCTCACCATTGCCAGCAGGACATCACAATGGACATCAGTTATGGGGGTGGGGGAGGGGGGGCTCTGTGGGGACGTTAGAACCACTGGCTCTACCCCCCCCCCCCCCCCCCCAATAATATTGCTGCCCTACCGCAGCAAGAAAAACTGTATCTTTGCCAAATCAGTTCTCTATGCTAAATGTATTGTATATACGCTGCGAAAATAAAAGCATTCATAGTAAGTGACGGGAGTGCGAGTGATTATTTATCGTCATAGTTACCACACCCGCTCCCCACTACATACCTTTGCTTCCATTTTATCCGTTTTAAGTAGTGTTTGGTTTTTATTGTAAATAGTAGGCCTACTTCCAGGTCTGCTTACACTGTGATAAAACAGGTAAGAACTGTTTACATATATGTCGATAACAGCATACCTTTTGGCTGGTAAACTTTTGCATAGACGTGTTCTTATGTTTAGGAATCAGACGTCACGCTAGAGGGAACAAATTTACTAGACTCAGAGTTAAAGTCGCCTTGAAACTGTTTGATGATACAGCTCTGTTTTCTCACTACAGCAAATAATTCAGACAGCAAAAAATTCGAACAACCTTATACAGCAAGTGGATTAAAAGAATATCTATGGAAAGGTAATTACACGGAGTGTACATATCAAGGGAAGGAATATTTTAAACAGAGAGTAAAACAGATTGCATGGAGAAATTAACGCAGTTCCCATGGCGGCTGGACGCGGAACTGTTTGACAATCATGATGCACTGTTACACAAAGCTCCACATCCGCACACAACATCGTACAACCGCACCGTAAAGGTATATTCACGCAATGCCTCTTTCCTCGAGCACAATCGCTGCCGCACGGTAACAAAGGGACACGTGCAAAATTTGCGGAAAGAACGCGTGGGCATTCTTGTGTCCATATGTTACCTCACTGCGCAAGCAGCCTACTATGGATCCCCTTCTTTGCTTGGGAGCTTGTGCCGCGTTTATTGTGATGAAAAGGCGACTGTACGTAAAGAAGCACGTAAGTAACAAAGGTACGAGAAATACAAAGTGACGACAATGTCTTGTTTGCATATTTCAGAAAGAGGTCACAGAGAGATCTTAGATTTTTCGCTTGGGAAGCTGCATGATGAGCCTGATAATAACATTTCGTTTGCTCGCAACCGGCGACATATATCACAGTAAATGTATATATGTCGTGTGACTAGTGTCTCCCGTCGGGTAGACCGCCGGGTTCAAGTCTTTTGATTTGACGCCACTTCGGTGGCTGGCGCGTCGATGGGGGATGAAATGATGATGATTAGGACAACACAACACCCAGTCCCCGAGCGGAAAAAAATCTCCGACTGAGCCGGGAATCAAACCTGAGCCCTTAGGATTGACATTCTGTCGCACTGACCACTTTTTTTTTGTTAGAATATTAACTTCAAATTTGTTATTGATTGCTCTGCTACCGGGGGCGGACATACATAACACGTGTAACTAATTGTTTCGCATCTCAAAACAAATCATTTCAGTGACCACTCCTGAAACATAAATACTTAAAGAAGGTTCTTGGTCGTTGTGTGAAGCTTAGTTAGCTTTCAATGCGTCACTGGTATTTTATTTTATCAAAAAAAGTTGCAAGGGCGTACCCAGGATCTGAACTGCGTGGGGGGGGGGGGGGAGGTCATACTAGTCTCAGGAAACAAGGACTCGAGACAACATACAGCACTTCTTATTAAATAAAACAGTTAACCAGTGAAAAACTGCTTTTAATAAACATTTTAAATACAAGAATGCACTTGTACAATCCAAGAAAACATGCAGCATTTCTTATTAAATAAAACAGTAAACTAGTGAAAAACTGCGAATATCTTCTGGGGGGGGGGGGGGGGAGGGGGGCCAGCTGCCCCGTCCCCCTGCCCCACGCTGGGTACGCCCATGAAAAGTTGTTTACAAAGTTTTAATTTTGAAAGATGGTAGATTCAAACTCAACAAATTTGCAAATTGTATAGACGCCATTTTTTTTTTTTTTTTTTTGCGGTATCACGGTCCTTCATTTCTATTTCTAGCTAAAGAGCTACACATAACTCATCATTTGTTTTGTTCAGATGTCAGACGCCTCAACTATGCCGTTGGGTTGTTCTAACATGAATATTCGTCCACAGTTTCCAAACACGCTTTTCATAAACTTGTTGCTTATTCTTCCCTGTTTTCCTACTTCGAATCTTACGATGTCTTATTCCTTACAGCAATATAATCTGAGACTTTTTGTCTAATACGGGACGATGTGGGCATCACATTTCAAATTTTTATTCAAATAATCTTTTAGAAGCGGCATTGCATACGACTTTTTTTGTCTGTAATCAAATATAAATTTAAAAATGCTTTGATTGGGGGCCACAAATATCACTGCATGTAAATCGGTTCACAGCATAACCTCACATTGGCCCCAGCTGTCGTCTGCTAGAAAGCGCCGAAGCCGGGAAGCAAGGCGCTATACGCGCGGCCTCCATTTCCAGGAAATATTATGTACAAGTGCGCGTGGCTAGTTGCGTTATTGGAAATTTAAGCATGTGCACAAAGTTGAACGTAAAAAAGGCATCGTGTGGACGCACCATAAGACCGCCCGTGACGACTGCAGTTTACATCGTGGCAGACGCTCTGATTTCAGACGAAAGAACAATAAGAATGAAGACTTAAATGGCAGACTTTAAATATCGCCAGATGTAAATGCTAACAATACCCCGTAGACAGGGGCGCCCACAAGTTTTCACGTGGGGAGGGGAAAAACATTTTCCCCATAAGCGTGACTTACAAATTTTGAGGACATTATTGTCCGCTCATTATTTTGTCCTATCAGTTACCACAGTGCACTCTTAAGACCTGGCCAATGTTATGAATGTACAGAAACAAACAGTATAATTTATAGTAAAACCTGTTTTGTGTTACCAGATTTTACATTTTCCTGCCATTTAATCATTTCCTGACGGTTCCATTTTAAAATCTAATTTTTCCATTGATATTTTTCTGACCATTAAAAGTTAGGCAAGGATATTATTTTCCACATTTTGTACTTTAGAACCACCTACCACAAGCTTCAACACCGGTTTTCAAACCGATTTATGTGGAAGTTACAATGCATTCAATCTCATACACAACCTGTGAAATAATGCACAACATTGAACTGTACAGTGTGTTTCAAAATATAAATCTTTTTCGGTTCTGTGAGAAATATCGGCGGCACCTTTGGCATCTTTATGGATACTTTCCAAATGTTTGTGCAATGCTTTATCACCTAAACTGCTATAAACATGCTATAAAACACCACTGTAATTTCTTTTTCCTCTTAAATGGAAGTCATGCAACACACAAAACAGTACACCAGAAACAACTGATTTCAGTTTAGCATGATTAGTTTCAAAGGGGTACCCAGTGAGAGAACAGTGGAAGACAGTTCCCCCCCCCCCCTCTCCCCGTCCCATCTTAGGAAAAAATCTTCTCATACCGACCGAACTTACGCCATGCACTGACAAACAGACTGTGGTATTATTTGAGCTCTGTCTCTGACCAGTATCCATTATATGTTCTGGCTTTCTTCAAAATGGCATTTTGAAGAAAGCCAGAATGCACATTGAATATTGACTAGATACATCTATGTGTTTGTCAAGGCAGGGTGCAAATTCGGTTTGAGAAGGTTTTTCTCCAAAGGCGAGGGGGAACGGGGGGGGGGGGGGGCGGAAGCTGCCCTCCGCCCCCCACCTCTCTCCCCCTGCACTAATTTCACAAGATTCTCACTGAAAAGTTCTTCTAAACTATTAGTTTTGTTTCTCATAACGTTAACAAAATTACTGGACTTTTTAACAGCATCTTTGCCATCTGGAATTCATAAACGTTGTTTGCACATTCGTACAACTTTTTGGAACTGATGAATGAATGGCTTATAGATCCGCCATGATGAATGCTGTGCCCTATATATTGCCAGAAAAAATACTATGACGGCATAAGCCACCTGGGGAATAGTACTGATAATAATTTCAACGTCGTTCACCAACAGTTTGTGTAGTGGCACAGCTCCCAGAGCGCCATCTGTGTTTACAATTTAATAGGGAATGCTCTGAGTCAGAGGGCTCAGCGGGATGCAGATGTGTGAAGCAAGCAGGCAACCATCCAATGGAGACGCACTCATGCTTTCTACGGCCAAAAGAGCGAGTTTGAAAGGGGTTAAATTGCAGCCTTCTTAGTTGCAGGGTGGTCCTTTTGGAAAATTGCCACACAAGTTGAACACACCGAGTCAGCTGCGTAATGATGCTGGTATCAATGATCACATGAACATTCTCACGCCCGTTCTGGACGTCCACGTAGCACACACGCCAGCCAGCATTGTCGTATTGTAAGGCAGCAGTGGCAGATCGTACAGCTATCACAGTACAGATAAGGGGGCTTACGAGCCCAGACTTGTCAATAAGCACTGGTGCGAACTGGCTACTAGCAGTGGGACTATGGCCACTTCTACCTGTGTTCCACACACGCCACAGCGTCGACGTGCACGGCTCGGCTGGTGTCCTCAGAGGATCACTTGGAAGATGGAATGACGTGCAAAGGTCTTCAGCGGTGAAAGCAGATTCTGCATGCACGCAAGTGATGGTCAGTTGCGTGCACGTCGTAGGTCTGGTGAGCGCTGTCTCACAGAGGGCATTCTTCCAAGACACCCTGCCCCAACCCAGGCCTTATGGTCTGGGTTCCTATAAACTACAACTCTTGTTCTCTTTTGATGTTTCTGGGTGGGAGGGGGGGGGGGACGCTAACCAGCGTCCATTAAGTGCAGGATGTTATTAGACCTGTTCTCTTACTGTTCTTGCAACAGGAAGGTGATGCATTTTTCCAACGGGATAATGCTCCCCTACACACTGCCCATGAAACTCAATGTGCTCTGCAAGACATGCAGCAGCTTCCCTGGCCAGCACAGTCTCCAGACTTAGCTCAAATTTTTTATTTTATTCATTTATTTATCCATCTGTAGACAATAAATATTGTATGGATGTTGTCCAAAGGTACGTGTAAATTTATAGGAAACAATCTATGCAAAAGGCACATATAAAATTTTACATTAAGTTGTACAAAGAATAATACACACAAAATAGCACCAAAAAATGTACAAAGAATAATACTTGGTCATGCAAGACAGTAATACAACTTTTTATATGTGTATACTAACAGTATTGTAACTGCATAGTCTGTTTGCCCTAAGACTTTGCTTTTGTCTTCCCTAAATGGGAACCCCTTATATTCAGGACAATAATTCAGTAAAGATTTTACCATTCTCAACAGCTGTCCATCAGATTTTTAAAAAATTAACAGAAACTTTAGAGGATGAAAGACAGTGTTTTCAGTTTTGCCTTAATATAAACATTTTCAGAATTATTTATTGGCCTAAATAGTCATTTATTGAGTAAAAACATTGTTCAAGTAGAAATTCTTTAAATTCTACTTTAAATCTGTTTTCAGCTTCTAACTTTCTGATGTTTGCTGGCAGTATATTGTAGAGCTTTGTGCCCATATGGCTCACATGCCTTTGTGTGTATGTTCTTTTTGTTTGCTGAGTATGGAGTGTTGTGTTATTTCGAGGATTGTACAGGGTTATTACAAATGATTGAAGCGATTTCACAGCTCTACAATAACTTTATTATTTGAAATTTTTTCACAATGCTTTGCACACACATACAAAAACTCAAAAAGTTTTTTTAGGCATTCACAAATGCCCCTTTAGTGATTCAGCAGACATCAAGCCGATAATCTAGTTCCTCCCACACTCGGCGCAGCATGTCCTCATCAATGAGTTCGAAAGCATCGTTGATGCGAGCTCGCAGTTCTGGCACGTTTCTTGGCAAAGGAGGTTTAAATACTGAATCTTTCACATAACCCCACAGAAAGATATCGCATGGGGTTAAATCGGGAGAGCGTGGAGGCCATGACATGAATTGCTGATCATGATCTTCACCACGACCGATCCATCGGTTTTCCAATCTCCTGTTTAAGAAATGCTGAACATCATGATGGAAGTGCGGTGGAGCACCATCCTGTTGAAAGATGAAGTCGGCGCTGTCGGTCTCCAGTTGTGGCATGAGCCAATTTTCCAGCATATCCAGATACACGTGTCCCGTAACGTTTTCTTCGCAGAAGAAAAAGGGGCCGTAAACTTAAAACCGTGAGATTGCACAAAACACGTTAACTTTTGGTGAATTGCGAATTTGCTGCACGAATGCATGAGGATTCTCTACCGCCCAGATTCGTACATTGTGTCTGTTCACTTCACCATTAAGAAAAAATAATGCTTCATCACTGAAAACAAGTTTCGCACTGAACGCATCCTCTTCCATGAGCTGTTGCAACCGCACCGAAAATTCAAAGCGTTTGACTTTGTCATCGGGTGTCAGGGCTTGCAGCAATTGTAAACGCCAAGGCTTCTGCTTTAGCCTTTTCCAAACCGTCGACTGTGGTACGTTTAGCTCCCTGCTTGCTTTATTCGTCAACTTCCGCGGGCTACGCGTGAAACTTGCCTGCACGTGTTCAACCGTTTCTTCGCTCACTGCAGGCCGACCCGTTGATTTTCCTTACAGAGGCATCCAGAAACTTTGAACTGCGTATACCATCGCCGAATGGAGTTAGCAGTTGGTGGATCTTTGTTGAACTTCGTCCTGAAGTGTCGTTGCACTGTTATGACTGACTGATGTGAGTGCATTTCAAGCACGACATACGCTTTCTCGGCTCCTGTCGCCATTTTGTCTCACTGCGCTCTCGAGCGCTCTGGCGGCAGAAACCTGAAGTGCGGCTTCAGCCGAACAAAACTTTATGAGTTTTTCTACGTATCTGTAGTGTGTCGTGACCATATGTCAATGAATGGAGCTACAGTGAATTTATGAAATCGCTTCAATCATTTGTAATAGCCCTGTAGTTCTGCAAGTCGGCATTTGTCTGAAAATCTGCAAGGTGCCCCCTAACATATAAAACACATTTGTAAATATCTAAGGAAGGTATTTTTAGAACATTAAGCTTGTTGAATAAGGGTTTGCATTGTGTCTGTGGATGACTATGAGTTATTATTCGGATAGCACTCTTCTGTAACAGAAAGACTTGTTTTAGATGGCAAGTGGTGGAACCCCAAAATATTATTCTGTATGTTGCAAGAGACTGAAAATAGCCAAAATATGCCATCCTGGCACCCTCTGCAGTACAAACATTTGCAATAGTTCTAAGAGCAAAACAAGCTGAGTTAAGTTTCTGCACAAGTTTCATTGCATGATCATTAAAATAAAGATTTTCATCTGCATGAATACCCAGCAATTTTGTTGATGGCACTATGTCTACGGCCTTGTCGCCCAACAACAGATCAAGATTTACATTTTGACATATTTTCCCAAACTGCATAGAAATTCTTTTTTTTGCATTTAATGTCAACCGGTTTGCATTGAAAGAAGTGTGGACATTCTTTATTACTTGATCAGAAATTGTTTGCAGCATTTGCTTTGGTGCACCTATTATCACAATAGTGTCATCTGCGAATAGTATGGCCTTTGCTGCTCCATCTGAGGTGTGAAACTCATTTATGTAGACAAGGCACAATAAGGGACCTTGAATACTGCCTTGCGGCACTCATATTTCGATTATTTATTTATTTATTTATTTTGCATCTGATACTAAATTTATTTTGTGGTTGGAGTAATCTGACATCAGTCCTACAAGCTGTGTTCTGTTTTGTAGGTATGAGTCAAACCACTTTTTCCCTGTCCCATGAATACCTAATGCTTCCAGTTTTTCTAAAAGAATGCCATGATTGACATTGTCAAATGCTTTGGAGCACGTGTTGGATATGATGAGACGAGAAGTGACTCATGTCACTTGTTAACCAATAACTCTTAAACAACTATGTGAAGAAGTTGAGCAGGTGTGGCATAACATACCCCAGGATAGTATTCGCCATCTGTGCGATCAACTGGCTGCTACAGTCATAGTCGGCATTGCTGCTCTTTGTAAGAACTTGCTTGCTCAAATGTGTTGCTTATTTGCAGTAGTGAACAATTACTGCCTACCGACAACTAACGGTCAGGGACCACAAAGTGAAAATGAACATCTCGTCAGCAAATGAAAAGAAACATAACACAATGTGCTATTTCAAATTAGCGCCTGACCGTTGCTAACCATTATTTGAATTTTGAAGGAGTAAGTTTTTGTTGAATGTGCTGTGTCATGTTTTGTTACACAAATTATCATTTGAGGTTAATGAAGACGTGCGTACTTAGTCATGTGGGAACTGGGAGGGTGACTTTTTCGTTCACTAGGAAGGCAATATTTCCAAGTTAGATATCCTTCTTAACGGGACATTGTACATATGTAGTAGTTTCGTCATTTAGTCAGTCGGCAGCTTCATTTAGTTTTATTCTACAGGGGATAGGAAAAATAATGTGAACAGTGGTAGTAATGGGAAGGTTGTGTCTGACTGTCAACAACGCATGTAAGACACGTGTCGCACTGAACTGTGTCTGTTCACTATGGACTTGGTATCAGTGCAGGTTGTTTACGAGTAGGGCAGACTTCATATCTGCATTCACAGGCCGAGGTCGACGTGCAACGAAAGACATAACAGTGTTCCAAAGAGTGCAGATTGTGGGGGCCCGATTAGCTGGAGCATCAGTAACCAAGACAGACAACTTATTTAATGTTTCAAGAACAACTGTTTCAACAGTCATGACAGCCAACACAAAACATGGAAAGACATCATAGTGTAAACGTAATAGTGGGCGCAAATTAGAACTAAATGACAGAGATCGTCGTACACTAATATGGACTGTGTCAAAACAATACAAAACTACGGCAGCTAAAGTGACTGCAAAGCTCAATAGCCATCTTCGAGCCTCCGTATCTATCGAGATAGTCCGCCGAGAACCCCATAAAGTGAATGCTCATGGACAAGCTGCTATACCGAAACCATTAGTGACGACAACCAACACAAAGAAGCATAAAACATGGAGTCAGGAGCGGCTAATCAGTGGAAAAATGTTATATGGTCTGATGAATCAACGTTTTCGTTATTTCCAAAATCGGGCCGGGTTTACGTCTGGAGAACGCCAAAAGAAGCCTACAATCCTGATTGTTTGATTCCAACAGTTAATCATGGAGGGGGAAGTATGATGGTATGGGCAGCCAACATTACTCCCACAGGCCATGTTACAGCCAACGATTATGTGCACACTTTAGGTGGTCAGGTGCACCCCACGATTCAAATGTTGTTCCCCAACAACGATACCATATTTCGGGACGATATTGCACCCATTCACACAGCCAGGACAGTAAAATCGTCGTATGAGGAGCATACAACCGAGCTGCAACGTCTTCGCTGGTCAGCACAGTCTCCAGACTTGAGCATTATCGAACCCTTGTGGGAGGTATTGGAGCACAGACTCTAAAGCAGATTTCCACCACCCTCGTCACTACAGGAGTTAGAAGAGGATCTGATCGAAGAGTGGAATAAGGAGATATACAATCATTATATGTCATTATTCCAAGAAGAATCGCAGCTGACTTACAGGCAAATGAGGCTCCAACCCCCTATTAATAAACCACTCCCAAGTATGTACAGGTTTTCTCATTATTTTGCATATCTCCTGTAGCTTATTAACAATGCTCAGACTTTTTGACATGTAATCTTTCTTTCCTTATGGGCAACACACTGTTCTGAAGTACTAAAATGCCGAATATTCTGGCTGTAAAAATGTAAATTTAATTTTACGTTTTTCTTCGTATAGGTATCGTACTGCAAAGTTTTCAAGGTTGCTGTCATTTTAAGGAATTTAATTCATTTTTTACATGTTTGAGCTTGAACATCGATTTACAACACAACAGTTCAAACTTTTAATGTTAGCAAGAATGAACAATGCAAGTGCTTCTAGAAAAAACAGAACAATATTGCCTGAAACTATATTCGTTTGTTTGTATTTTATGTTGAAAGTAAATCTATGGGTAACATGGTTATCACCAACTTAAGGAAAATATCAAAGGGCTCGCTGCACTAGTTTCAGTAAATTCACGATGTGAGCAGCCAGAAAAATTGAGACCCTCAACGAGACCCCTTTCAAATTCAGTTGGGTGCTGCTAACGCTATCTCACATGTGAATCTGGCATTTTCTACCAAGCTAGGTAGAAACGCTAAACACAATCAACACTAAGGCACTCTGGTGGCCATTATACCTGTCACTGAGAATTGCAACTCTTAATTATTATTTACATACCTGCCGATGGTGTGAATGTGTACAGTTTTTATCAGACAGGGCTGTGTAGTTATCGATTAATACCGCCTTGAAGCACGTATTTAAACTAGCACATCTGTTACCCTTGTTTACGCGTTGTTTCTTGTAGACGTGATTTCACTTTCACTGAAAAGCATTTAGTAGCCCATTTGCAAAAGCGGCTATGTGACCAAAAATCGAAAACTGAGTTAAGAGGCACCTTTTTGTACAGGTTTTCATGGTCTGTGTAATCATGTATCGATCAGGCTTCAAAAACGGTTCAAAGTATTTTAAAATGAGGTGCGAAAATCGCGTGCGAGTGCAAAGGTGGCTATGTTTTCTATGCGTTGGGTTGCAAAAGCGGCCAAATCCTATTGTTCCAACAGAGGCAGAGTTTAACGGGATAATGGCCGCCGGGTATAGTTGCAGAACCAGACATATCGTCTTGTCACACGTAACACTTTTTAAAAGTTCCGATTTTTAGATACATGTGACTAAAATGTTCGGGTTGGCGGTACTAGGTAGATTCTCGTATGTTTTTGTTTATATTGTTGCATTGTAGGAAGGAAAGTGCGAGAAAGCATTGTTATATGATAAAAAGACCTGTCAGCACACTCGTTCCACGGTGTATTTTAAAACGACTTTGTAGGCAGCTTTTTGTAGCACAGTTCGAAATGGACAAGGATAATGAAGAGGAAATATGTACTATTGAATATATTTCGACGAACCCGACGACAAAAGACCTGAGATTAGCGTTAATGATGAGAGGGTGACGCCAAGAGAAACTCTACTTCTAGGAAGAGAAGAGGGACTGTTAAAGCAATGGAAACGAAACGTCGAGAGAAGGAAGAGCTAGGGAAGACCACTGCTTATAGTAATATTCAAATATTCAATACAGGTTTAATGTTGTTGGAATTAATGACCTAGCAACATTACCTAACCTTGTTCAAACAAATTTCAGGCTTGCAGCCGGTCGTCGTTCAATACTTCGCACGATATTTCAACTGGGCACCTGCCAGTCATCTTCAGGTGAGCCGTCGCAGACTGGCGAAAACTTTTTTTTTTCTTTATTGTTATTTGAAAACCTGTACAACAGGCAGGCTGTCAGCAGCATTCTACGCTGCTCTTCAGCCATAGAATAGAGAATGAGAAAACAACAGGAAGAATACACATAAGTTACATAGCGGTGGGTAATAAAACAGAAGACACATGAAGACAAACATGGAGCCGTTCGCACTCGACGATAATCCACACTACAAACTGTTGTCATGACGCACTAACACTGAAGGTGGCAATGGCACAGGTGAACGATGGAGCGTGACGGTGAACACTGAACACTAAACACGACGGCACACACGAGACACTGATGGCGATGATCTCCGGCACGCGAATGTCCACTTAGCGTGTGCGAGTCCGGGGACCAGCCAAGAGGGGAAGAAGGGGGAGGTGGGGGAGAGGGGAGAACAAAGATGCCAATAGCTGAGGAGATGGGGGGAAGAGGAGAGGGACAGCGGAGGGGAAGCCTGGGGGAGGAGTGGGGAGAAATGGAGGAGGGAGGGAAGAGGGAGAGAAAGGTGGGAGGGTGCACAAAGGAGCAAAAACAGGAAGAGGGAGGGAGGATCAAACTTGGTAGGAGGGGTAGATGGAGAGGAGGAGGGCATCATCAGGGAGAGGGAGCTGGCGGAAGCCACCTTGGGAGAGGGTAAGGGGGGTGGAGAGATGGAGACCCGGTGGGACGTGGGAATACAGGTGCGGGAGCGGGCGGGGGTGGGAGAGGATGGGTGAGCCAAGCGGATGAGGAGGATCGAGTTTGCGGGAGGTGTACAGGTTCCGTATCCTTTCAAGGAAAAGGAGGAGGTGGGGGAAAGGGATGAGATTGTACAGGATCCGTGTGGGGGAGGGGAGACGGATGCGATAGGCGAGGTGGAGAGCATGGCATTCAAGGATTTGGAGGGATTTATAAAAGGTAGGGGGGTGTAGATCCAGGCTGGATGGGCGTAACAAAGAATAGGGCGGATGAGGGCTTTATAGGTGTGGAGGATGGTGGAGGGGTCCAGACCCCACGTATGGCCGGAAAGGAGCTTGAGGAGACGGAGTCGGGAGCGTGCCTTGGCTTAGATTGTCTGGAGATGGGGAGTCCAGGAGAGGCGACGGTCAAGGGTGACGCCAAGGTACTTAAGGGTGGGAGTGAGGGCGATAGGACAGCCATAGATGGTGAGATAGAAATCAAGGAGGCGGAAGGAAGGGGTGGTTTTGCCTACAATGATTGCCTGGGTTTTGGAGGGATTGACCTTGAGCAACCACTGGTTGCACCAAGCAGTGAACCGGTCAAGATGGAATTGGAGAAGGTGTTGGGAGCGCTGCAGGGTGGGGGCAAGGGCAAGGAAGGCGGTGTCATCGGCAAACTGGAGAAGGTAGACGGGGGGGGGGGGGTGACGGCAGCGGCATGTCCGCCATATACAAAAGGTACAGAAGGGGGGAGAGGACGGAGCCTTGGGGCACACCGGCGGAGGGGAAAAAGGTGTAGGAATCTGTGTTATGGATGGTGACGTAGGAAGGACGGTGGGAGAGAAAGGAGCCAATCAGATGGACGTAGTTAATGGGAAGGGCGAAGGTTTGGAGCTTGAAGAGGAGACTGGAATGCCATACGCGGTCATAAGCTCGTTCGAGGTCCAGGGAGAGGAAGATTGCGGAGCGATGGGAATTAAGCTGGTCGGAAAGGAGATGAGTGAGATGAAGGAGAAGGTCGTCGGAAGAGAAGGACGGCCGAAAGCCACACTGTGTAATGGGAAGGAGGCGATGCTGGCAGAGATGCTGGTGGATGCGTCGGGTGAGGATAGATTCCAGGACCTTGCTGAAGACTGAGGTAAGGCTGATGGGACGGTAGGAGGAGACAGCGGATGGCGGTTTGCCAGGTTTAAGGAACATCAGGATACGGGAGGTTTTCCTCATGTTGGGGTAGTAACCAGTGGACAGGACGACATTGTAGAGCCTGGCCAGAGTGGACAGGAAAGAGACAGGAGCTTCATGAAGGTGACGGTAGGTGACACAATCGTGACCAGGAGCGGTGTTGCGTTTAGTGCGGAGTGTAGCAAGGAGATCCTGTGTAGTGATAGGGGCATTGAGTTCCGTGTGTGCAATGTTGTCCAAGTACTGGAAACAAGGTGCGAGGGGAGGGACAGAGGTGTCAGTTCGATCGCGGACATCCGGGAAGAGGGATTAATCGAACTGGGGATCATCGGGGATGGAAAACACATCGGAGAGGTAGGATGCAAAGTGATTGGCCTTACTAAGGGTGTCAGGGAAGGGGTGATCATCATGGAGAAGAGGTTAGTAGGGGAAGGGTTTAGTTCCAGTAAGGCGACGGAAGGCTGACCAGAACTTGGACGAGTTGATAGGTAGGGTAGCATTTAAACGGGTGCATGTCTGTCGCCAGTCCCAGCGTTTCTTAGCCGCAAGCAAATTACGAATGTGTCGCTGGAATTGCCGGTGGCGTCGTAGTGTGTCCGGGTCACGCGTGTGGAGAAAGGCATGGTAGAGACGGTGGGATTCATGGAGGAGGAGGATGGCCTGTAAGGGTAAGGTAGGATGGTGGGGGTGGATGGCGATAGTAGGGACTTGGGCCTCCATGGCCTCAGACAAGGTCTGCTGGAGAAAGGAGGCGGCATGGGTTACATCGTCAGGGTGGTGGTAGGTGAAGGGGTGGCTATCGACCAGGGTGGAGAGGGTATTCCGGTAGGCATTCCAGTTGGCTCAGGAATAGTCATGGACGTACTTTGGGGGAGGGTCATTACGAGAGTCGGGGTGGGGGCGACGACCATCTGAAACGGTGAGGAGGACAGGGAGATGGTCGCTACCAATAGGGTCCAGGACATCCACCATTATGTGGCCAAGGAGGTTGGGGGAGGAAAGGATATCATCGGGAGTGGAGTTGGATTCAGGACAGGTGTGCTGGGGGATGGGGATGAGGTCGCCTTGAAGGGAGGAGAGGAACCGATGCCACCGCCGTATCTGGGCGGCGGAACGACTATGGATGTTGAGGTCAGCAGCGATCACATAGGAGGAGAAGGTATGGTCGATGTGGGAGAGGAAGTCGAAGAGAATAGGGGCATTAGGGCGGAGATAGATGGTGGCGCAGGTGACAGTAAGGCCGGGGAAGAAGAGACTAAGGATCAGGTGTTCGGTGGGGTCGGGAAGGAGAGGTTGGAGCCGAACGGGGATGTGGCGGTGGTGACCAATGGCAACTCCACCACGTGCAATCGGGAGGGGATTATCGGAGCGGTGAAGGAGGTAGGGTGAAGTGTGGATGGTGTGGTGGGGTTGGAGGAAGGTTTCATTGAGGAGGAAGGCATCCATGCAGTGGGTGGCAAGGGTGTGAAGGAAGAGGTTCCTGTTGGCGGGAAGGGAGCAGATGTTGTTGAAAAAGATACAGTGCTGTCGCGCCATGACAGGGAATTAGACAAGGGTGTCAAGATGGGATAAGGTGAAATGGGCCTGGTTGTTGGAGTAGGTGGTATACATTTTTAAGTGGAAAATGGAACGGGCGGCGAGGGAGACCTGTTGGAGGGTGTGAGGGCGCTGGAAAGGGTGGACGTTTTGTAGGACAATGGTGAGGAACCTGATGATGTCCTCAGCGGTGGGGGGGGGGGCGGGAGGACGAAGGGAATTGCCAGGAAGGGTGGAGGCGTCCAGAGGACGGACAGGGACGGTGAGTTCAGGAGTGGTCGGAGGGGGTCGGGCTTTACACTTTTGGGAGTAGGTGGGATGGGGGAGATTGCAGGTATTGCAGGAGGGAGGGGATTGAAGGTTAGGGCACTGCCAGAGGAAGTGTGCTTGCCTAAAATGCGGGCAGGTGGGAGCCTCGTGGCACTCGGCTGTTGGGTGTGCGTTATAGCGCAGACACCTCTGGTAGCGCAGGGATTGAGGAGGGGAACGGGAGGGGTCGACCTTATAGCGCTGGTTGAAGAGGAGGGCACCCTCTTTCAGGAGACGGTCAATGGAGGGGGCGTCCACGGAGAAAACCCGCATAAGGCGGGTGGGGCCAGCCGAGTTGAAAATGTGGTGTACTGCCTGCACCTCCAGCGTGGGATGCGCCTTGAGCTCCGCCAACACTTCCTCCTCCATGATCGATGGACTGAGCCGAGTGATCACGGCGGTGAGGGTTGGCGGGTGATGCGGGGGTTGAGGTTGGCGGGTAGGAAATGGAGTTGGAGCAGGGGTGAGGGAGGTGTTGGGGCCAAAACGGGTGATGGGGAGGCGGGAGAGGATGTCAGTATGGAGGGTTGGGCTGGGGGAGGAGATGAGAACGGAATCCCGTCTGGGAGTGAGGAGAGAGATGGGGGCACCAGGGAAGTGTTGGCGGAGGAGGAGGGAGAGATTCTGGGCCTCGAAAAGGGAAGGATCGGGACGGGAGAGGAGTATGGAGGGTTGGGCTGGGGGAGGAGATGAGAACGGAATCCCGTCTGGGAGTGAGGAGAGAGATGGGGGCACCAGGGAAGTGTTGGCGGAGGAGGAGGGAGAGATTCTGGGCCTCGAAAAGGGAAGGATCGGGACGGGAGAGGAGGTATTTGTATAAAGAGGGGGGAGGAGGAGGAGGAGGAGGAGACGGAGGGAGCAGGGCCAGGCGGGGAGACATCCATGGCACCCTGGGGGGAGGGGGGAAGGAGGACGGGGTGGGGCCTTTTTGGGAGCGGAGGAGGTGGTGGTGCCACTAGGGCGTTTAACGGCGGCAGAAGGGTGGGTGGTGATATGAGGGACGGGAGCTATAGGGAGGTGGTGGGAAGGGACAGGTCCCGGCGTGGAAGCAGCAGTCGGCGCCGGAGATGGTGACGGTGAAGGCGACGGCGACGGTGATGGTGACGGTGGCGGCGGTGATGGCGAAGGTGATGGGGAGAGTTGGGCATGGGCAGTGGCCCGACGGGCCACCACCCTAGCTGGAGCTGCAGTGTCAGGCTGGGGGAGTGGGGGGAAAGGATCAGAAGGAGAGGAGCGGGAGGAAGAAGCTGGAGAGGGGGCGACAAAGAGCAAGGGCGAAGGGAGAGTGAGAAGAGGCAGGATGGAAAGAAGGGGGTGTGACTAGGCACACCATGTTATGGTGGTGGTGGCGACGGAGGGGGAAGTATAAACTATGGCTGTGGTGGTAGTGGTGGTGGGGGCTGACATGACGACAGGGAGAAACAAAAACGCACAGAACGAAAAAGAAAGGACAAAAACTGGGGACAGACGAAGATGGATGAAGACGAAGACGGAGGAAGACAAAGACGGACGAAGACCAGAGTCCCACGCTGCTGGCGCTGGCGCTGACTCGATGACGGGTGGCAGGAATGCCGCAGCTGCTGCTGCTGCTGCCGCGGACGGGGCCGGGTCTGCTGCTGCTCCTGCTGCTGCTGCTGCTGCTGGAGGGCTGGCTGGCTGGCTGGACCGCTGCTGCTGGAGGGCTGGCTGGCTGCTGCCGGCTGGACCGCTGCTGCTGGCTGGGACCGCTGCCGGGACCGCTGCTGCTGGCCGGGACTGCTGCTGCTGCCGCTGCTCGGCTGGACCGCTGGCTGGCTAGCTGGCTGGCTGGCACCTGAAACCTAGCGCTTCGATTAGTGCTGGAATGACACAATCGAAGGGCGGTATTCTTGCGGAGTACCGCCGGAGATGCGAAAACGTTCTCCGTTCCGCAATATATAGCGTACTGTAACTATTCTGCGCATGTGTCGAAAACTTGAACCACACTGCCCGCCGGCAGCGCCCTCGCTGATGGAATAGCGGAACTCAGTCGCCCTCTGCGTTGCTGTTTGCCACGGCCGTCGACGCACTCCGTCGTGTTCGATTTGAGCAAATCGTGGAGATGATGGGATTCCATGCACTGTCCAGCTGGTAGCCGCTGTCACGGTTTAACAGATTTTCTGCCAGTCGTATTTCTACGGATTCTTTAATAATGGAGTCCCAGAAAGACGTTGCTGTGGACAAAATCATTGTTTTCTCATACTCCATTGAATGTCCAGTAGTAATACAATGTTCAGTAATAGCGAACTTGCTTGGCTGCAAAAGGTGGGTGTAACGTTGATGTTCAGTGCAGCGTTCTTTCACGGTGCGTATGGTTTGACCTATGTAAGCCATACCACATTGGCACGGTATCTTGTGAATTCCGGCCTTTCGTAGTAACAGATTGTCCTTAACTGATCCCGCAATCTTCGATTGTGGGCGGAAAACCACTTTTACCAGAAATTTTCGGAGGAGTCTTGCTGTTTTAAACGAAATGTTGCCGACGAAAGGAAGAAAAGCTAAAGATTGTTCCGGCATGTTCTCCTCTTTATTCACTTGCTGCTTCTTAGTTTTAACTGTTAGTGCCCTGTTAATCTGCCGGATGGAATACCCATTTTCGCTGAATACTGTCTTTAGATGGGCGAGTTCTTGAGGTAAGCTATCCAGATCTGAGACAGTATGAGCTCTATGAACAAGTGTTCTAAGCAAACTCATGGTTTGCGATGGGTGATGGCAACTCGATGCTTGCAGGTACAAATCAGTATGAGTGGGTTTCTGGTAAACTGAATGCCCTAGAGAACCATCATTCTTCCTTCGAACCAGGGCATCCAAGAAAGGCAAACAACCATCTTTCTCTATTTCCATGGTGAACCGGATGTTGCTATGAATGGAGTTGAGGTGATTAGAAACTCCATTAATTTATCTTCTCCTTGAGGCCACACTATGAAATCCGGCAGATTAGCAGGGCACTAACAGTTAAAACTAAGAAGCAGCAAGTGAATAAAGAGGAGAATATGCCGGCACAATCTTTAGCTTTTCTTCCTTTCGTTGGCAATTTCAGGTAATAGTGGTTTTCCGCCCACCATCGAAGATTGCGAACCTTGTGGGATCAGTTAAGGACAATCTGTTACTACGAAAGGCCGGAATTTACAAGATACCGTGCCAATGTGATATGGCTTACATAGGTCAAACCATAAGCACCGTGAAAGAACGCTGCACTGAACATCAACGTTACACCCACCTTTTGCAGCCAAGCAAGTCCGCTATTGCTGAACACTGTATTTCTACTGGACATTCAATGGAGTATGAGAAAACAATGATTTTGTTCACAGCAACGTCTTTCTGGGACTCCATTATTAAAGAATCCATAGAAATACGACTGGCGGAAAATCTGTTAAACCGTGACAGCGGCTACCAGCTGGACAGTGCATGGAATCCCATCATCTCCACGATTTGCTCAAATCGAACACGACAGAGTGAGTCGACGGCCGTGGCAAACAGCAACGCAGAGGGCGACTGAGTTCCGCTATTCCACCAGAGAGGGCGCTGCCAGCGGGCAGTGTGGTTCAACTATCAAGTTTTCGACGCATGCGCAGAATAGTTACAGTACGCTATATATTGCGGAACGGAGGACGTTTTCGCCTCCTTCGAAAGCGTCAGATTGCAAAGCCTGGGCTACTCTCAGGGTGGAATCTCCGTCTTCGAAGCTTGTGTCTGTCTGTCTGTCCGTCTGTCTGTCCGCCCGCCCGCCGCTTGCTGCTGTAGCTGTTCGTCCGTCCGCCTGCTTGCTCGCTGTCCATCGCCGCCGCCGCCGCTGCTGTCCGTCCGTCTGTTCGTCGCCGACCATCGCCGCCGACGCCGACGCCGCCGCCGCCTGCTGCCCGTCCGTCTGTTAGTCGCCGTTTGTCTGCAATGAGTACTCCAACCTCCACTGTCATCTACACCTCCCCCTCCCCCTCTCCCACAGTCACTTCCTAGAGTGCCGCCCCTGGCCTCCCTCCTCACACCTCCCCTCCCCTTCCCTCACTTACACATCCCCCTATCTCCTCCCCTGCTGTATACCCACACCTCTACACACTTCCTCCAGCCTCCACACCCTCAACAGCTCCCACTACTACCCCCACCCTCATGTACGCTTCTGTTGCCGCCTATGCTGCCGCCCCCCAGGCGGTTGGCTTCCCCTCTCTCACCCACCCTGTCACTTTGTCATCTGCATCTCCCGCACGCATCACGTCGCGCCGAGCCACCATCGCCACCACTGAACCGGCTGCTTCTCCCGGTGCCTCCACTACGCCACAGGGATCTGCCACCCGCCACTTCCCTCTCCTCCCCGTTCCTCTCCCCTCCTCCCAGCCTCCAGTCTCCAAAAAACCCCAAAAGCGCGTCATTTCCGACCCTGCTCCCGCCACTTCCCACAAAATGTCAACACCACCTCCCCCTCCCCCTGCCATCTCCATGGACACCACCCCTCCTCCTGCCACCTATACCTCAGCCCCCACCCTCCACACCTTTGTCCTGTCAACTCCTGATCCTAAGTTCCTTGACGCTTGTACCCTCACCATGGAGATATGAAAGTACTTACCTGGTGCTCCCATTTCCCAACTCATTCCCCTCAGGGACTCAGTCCTTATCAAGTCCCCGTCCCCATCCTTTCACACAGACCTCCTGCGAAAACTTCCACGAGTTATGTTTGGCCCCCATACCTCTCTGACACCCTTCCTTTTCGTTTCCACTCCTCATCAGCCCCAGCCTCCCTGTCGCCCCCCCCCCCACCTACACCGCTGTGATCACCAAGCTCAGCCCAGTGATCACAGAGGATGAAGTGTTGGCAGAACTGAATTCCCACCCGGACTTGCAAATCCGCTCTGCCCGCCGTATCCACAATACCTCTGGTCCCACCTAGCTCATGCGGGTGTTCTCTGAGTCCGCCCCATCCATTGACCATCTCCTCACCCAGGGTGCCCTGATATACCACCGTCGCCACCCTGTCGAATCCTCCAAATCCCCTCCCCACAATGACCACCTGACTCCCAACTGCAAAACCCCCCCCAACTGTCCCCATTGCAAGGCCCCCCACTTTCTTAAGAACTGCCCCAACCTCGCTGCTCCTCCTTCCTGTAATACCTGCAATGGCCCCCATACCACCTACTCCCACAAGTGTAAAGCTAAACCCCCTCCAGCCACCCCTAAGCTTACAGTCCCAGTTCATCCCGTCGATCCCCCTGTCCATCCCAACAATTCCCTCCGTCCACCCCCCCGCGGCTGAGGACATCATCCGGTTCCTTACCGTTTTACTCCAAAACATTCACCCTTTTCAGTGCCCCCACACCTTCCAACAAATCTCCCTTGCCGCTCGCTCCGTTTTCCACCTGAACACCTTTGTCACCTACTCCCACAACCAAGCCCACTTCACCTTCACCCACCTCGACACCCTAGTTTAAGCCTCTCCCCTTCCCTCTCTTCCCCCCCTCCTTCCCGCCACGGCGCGGCACGAGTATTGCATCCTCTTCCAGAACATTCACTCCTTCCGCTCCAACAAATACCTCCTCATGCACACCCTCTCCCAACACCAGGTCGACACCTCCCTCTTGAACGAAACCTTTCTCCAGCCCCACCATTCTATCCGCACCTCTCCCTATATCCTCCACCGCACTGACGCTCCTGGTCCTCGTGCGCAGGGTGGAGTCGCGATTGGCCACCTTAAGCATATCCCCGTCCGGCCACAACCTCTCGTCAATGACCCCACTGAACACCTTATCCTTAGCGTCTTCTTCCCCTCCCTCACCATTACCTGTGCCACCATCTATGTCCGCTCCACTGCTCCTATGACTTCATCTTGCACATTGACCGCACCTTCTCCACCTATGTGATTACTGCCGACCTCAACATCCATAGCCGCACTCCTGCTGCCCTTCGGCAGTGGCATCAGTTCCTCTCCACAATCCAAGGTGACCTTGTTCCCCTTCCCCAGCACACCCGACCTGAAAGTGACACCCCCCCCCCCCCCGATGTTGTCATTGCCTCCGCCAACCTCCTTGGGCATATCACTGTCGCCGTCCTTGACCCCACAGGTAGCGATCACCTCCCTGTCCTTCTCACTATAACGTCTGCTCACCGCCCCCCTCCGGCTCTGCACCCTGCACCCCCTCCCAAGCTCGTCCATGACTATCACCTTGCCAACTGGGGTGCCTACCGGGACTCCATCTCCACCCAGGTCGAAAGTCACCCTGTTACCTATCACCATCCTGACGACATCATCCACACCTCGTCCTTCCTTCAGAAGGTAATTACTGACGCCATGGAGGCCCATGTTCCCACTAAAACCATCCACCCACACCGTCCCACTCTCCCTCCACGGGCTGTCCGCCACCTCCATGAATCTCGCCGCCTCTATCGCTCCTTCCTGCACACTCGTGACAGGGGTACACTCCAACGCCACTGGCAAATACAGTGACACGTACGGAACCTTATTACAGCAACGAAACGCTGAGACTGGCGCCAGACCTGCACACGACTCAACGTCACCCTCCCTATCAATTCCTCCAAGTACTGGTCCACTTTCCATCGCCTTACTGGTTCCCTTTCCACTCCCCACTTCCCCCTTCTCCCTAACGATCGCCCCCTTCCTTACAACCTCAGTGAGGCCAACCACTTCGCTTCCCACCTTTCCGAGGTCTTCTCCATCCCCGATGATCCCCACTTTGATTATTCTCTTTTCCCCACCGTCATGGAACATGCCGATACCTCGGTCGCTCCACTTGCTCCTAGTCTCCAGTATTGGGGCAGTTGCCCCCCTCCAACATAAACCTCCCATCACAGCACAAGACATTAAACTTATCCTCCAGTCCAAATGCAACACGGCCCCTGGTCACGACTGTGTCACCTACCGTCACCTTCGAGAAAGCCCCTATTCCTTCCTGACTGTCCTCGCCCATCTCTATAATGTCATCCTCTCTACTGGCTTCTACCCTGACCTGTGGAAGACCTCCCGCGTCCTCTTATTCCTCAAACCCAACAAACCCCCTTCTGCCACCTCTTCCTATCGTCCCACCTGCCTCACCTCCGTCTTCAGTAAGGTCCTTGAATCCATCCTCTCCCACCGTATCCATCAGCACCTTGCTCAATACCACCTCCTCCCCCTTACCCAGTGAGGCTTCCGACCCTCCTTCTCTGCTGAAGACCAACTCCTCAACCTTGTTCACCTTCTGTCCCTCCAGCTCAACTCCCGTCGCTCCGCCATTTTTGTTTCCCTTGACCTCCAAAATGCCTATGACTGTGTATGGCATCCCGGTCTCCTCTTTAAACTCCAAACCTACGCCCTGCCTATCAATTTTGTCCATCTGGTCCCTTCCTTCCTCTCACACTGTCCTTCCTATGTCACCCTCCACAACACCAACTCCTGTATCTTTTATCCCACAGCTCGCATCTCCCAGGATTCTGTCCTCTCCCCTCTCCTTTATCTCTTGTACACAGCTGATATGCCCAAGCCACCCCCACCAGTCCACCTTCTCCAGTATGCTGATGACACCGCCTTCCTGGCTCTCTATCCTACCCTTCAATGGTCTCAACGTACCCTCCAAACCCACCTTAACCAGTTCACCATTTGGTGTAACCAGTGGTTCCTCCGTCTCAACCCCTCCAAAACCCAGGCAATCATCATAGCCCGCACCACTCGCTCCTTTCGCCTCCATGATTTCTACCTCACCCTTTATGGTCATTCCATCCAGCTCACCCCCACCCTGAAATACCTTGGCCTCACCCTACACCGACGCCTCACCTGGACCCCTCATCTCCAGCCCGTCCAGCAGAAAGCCCATTCCCGCCTCCGCCTTCTGAAACTCCTGTCTGGTCGGACATGGGGATTGCATCCTTCTACCATCCTCCACACCTACAAATCCCTCATCCGTCCTATCGTCTGTTATGCCAGAGTTGCCTGGATCTCCGCCCCCACCCGCTTTTACAAGGCCCTCCAAAGTCCTTGAACGCCATGCGCTCCGCCTTGCCTTCCATATCCGCCTTCCTTCCCCCACACGGCTCCTGTATGAACTGATCCCCTTCCCCCACCTCCTCCTGTTCCTCCAACATCTCCGCATCCTTTACATTGTCCGCAGGCTTGATCCCCCCCACCCTCTGGTTTCCTCCTTCCTCTCCACCCCACGCCCGTTGCCGCGCCTCTATCGCTGTATCCCTCCCTCTCTCCACCTCCACACCCTCTCCTTCATCAGGGCAATTTCCAACGCCTCCCCCTCCAGGATGCCGAACTTGGCCGTGACATCTACCCTTCCTTCGAACTATAACCTGGCCTTGTTCCCCCCCCCCTCCCCAGGGCTCCCTTTTTTCCTCTTTCCTCCTTCTCCCAGAGCGGATTTTCCTCCCCCCCCCCCCCGTCCCCTGAGACCCTGCACCCCATACTTGCCTCTTTCCTTCCCACATCCCTCCCTACCTGGCCCTCTTCAGCGCGCCCCCCACTCATCTCCCCCATCTCTTCCCCTCCCTCCCTTCTTCCAGTCTCCCTTATCTCCTTGCGCCTGGCAGATCCTCTGTTTTGATCATCGTCAATGTGCCACATCAGTGTTGTGTTTAGTGCTGTATCTCCTGTGCGTCAAGAGGTGTGATTTTAATTGTGTACTGCCTTGAGGTTCGCAGTCAGTGTTTGTTATGTGCTACACCATCCGTCGATACCTTTCATGCTCCAGTCATACTGTGCCTTGTGTTCTTTTAATTGTCGCAGTGTGTGGCTTTTTGTGTGTGCTACTTTTAAACAGTTTTAACAGGTTTTTTTTATCTCCTTTTTACGGTCACCCCGTTTTTTGTCTATTGCCTTCCATGATGTTCTCCCTTTTTTATATCTATGTTCACCATATTCTCTCCTTTGTTCTTTTTAAATCTCTTCTATTGTTTGTTCTATGTCTTTCAGCTGAAGAGCAGCGCATACGCTGCTGCCAGCCCACCCCGATGGGGAATTGAAATACAATAAAGAAAAAAAAAAGTTTTCGCCAGTCTGCGATGGCTCACCTGAAGATGGCTGGCAGGTGCCCAGTTGAAATATCGTGCGAAGTGTTGAACAACGACCGGCTGCAAGCCCGAAATTTGTTTGAACAGTCAATTCACCAGGAAAATTTTAAAAATTCACTTTACCTAACCTTTTCAGGAACACATTTCTTTTAAATTGAACATACTTGGAAATAGAAACACTGAACTTGCGATTGCATTGACATAAAACTACTATCAGTTGGCTTTCAAATTCATTTTTCATTTATCGGTAGGTACCAAGCGAAAGGGTTTCCACAGATGCCAAACTGTAGACATCCCGCTGGAAAGCTGAAATGTAAAGAACTCACTATGCAGGACATAAGACGGATCCATCAAAAATTTTACGAACAAAATAACCGAGAATGGCAGAGCAACTACATTCCACAGCATGTCACTGTGTCACCTCCTCGAACATCTAAGCTTACAGGAGACAAATTGTCAAGAAAGCAACTAATTACTCACCTGCAACTGCTGAAAGAAGAGAAGGTGGCAGAAGAATAATGTATGAAGATAGGGAAAATGCAGTTGTCAGACACATTGAACAATTCAAGCTGATCGAAAGTTCCTATTCTAGAGGAAAAGTACTACATCACCAATATCTTCCTAGTGAATTAAATGCAAAAATAATGTGGGAAATGTTCTGTGACAAACATCCTGATCTGGATGTAAACTATGACTACTACCGGAAAATATTCTGCAATAATTTTAACATTGGCTTCAGAGCACCTTATATTGACACATGCTCTACATGTCCATCCCTTCAAACCATGATTTCCTTGGGAAATCGGCCAATCGAAGAGAAAAATTTGGAACATCAGCTTACAGCTCACAAAGTTCAGACCGATGTTTTTTTTTTTTTTTTATGGAAGACTGAAGGAAGATATCGAAGGTCAACTAATTTTAAGTTATGACTGCCAGAAAAATTTAGTCCTTCCAAAAGCCCCAGATCAGGCAGCTTATTATTCCAGACAGATGTATTTATATAATTTCATGGTTTGCCGAGGTTCCTCTATGAGCAGTCAGACAAAACAAAATGTGACCTTGTATGTTTGGCTGGAGAACGAATTTGCAAAGGGGTCGAATCAGATTGCTTTGCCTCTTCATCAACTGCTTAACGCCAATTTGCATGGTGTCATCAAACTACACCGCTTTTTGGATGGATGCAGTGGGGAAAACAAGAATACAACAATGATTTGGATGTTGATGTACTGATTCTTGTACGCTGCTCCAGTACACGTAGAGAGCATTGAAGTGTGGTTCCTGATCATCGGTCATTCTTTTATACATGTGAGGGTAATAGAAAACTCTGCTGTAAGTATTGGGACAAGGGTGGTTCTGGGCCACTCTGCATTGTTGCAATATGCATCCAAGATGGCAGCAATGATGTCATCCAAGCTGGCGTCGTGTAGACTTGGCAACAGCTCATGACGTCATCCAAGATGGCTGATTTTGGCAAGAAGTTTGAATTTTGGTGGGAAAGTGCCACACCCCCCTCCCCCAGAAAAAAGGCAGGAAGTTCAAAATCCAGCACCCTAGATGCACCACACCCCAGTTATCTCAGCTAAGCAAAGAAAATCGCATGAACATAGCTCACTTGGGCTACCTCCACTAACCTAACACACCCGCTGCCACTTCCTCCTATGAACTGGCGCCAAGTTTGAATTTCGGTAGTAAACAAGGGTCACTTGTGGTTTTGCTGCTAAGCTAAGAAAATGGTGCAAAAGAAAGCACACTTGTACTAACCTCAGTTGCCCAACTGCCACCTCGTCCTAAGGATTTGTGGGAAAAAAGGACTTGCAGATTAGTCTTTATTACTTAATATCTTTCTCCTACTTCTGCTCAGTTCCAACTGAAACTGGAGCGATCACATGTGCGAAGCTATAGAAATGGGAGCAGTTACAAGATGCCTATGGGGTGACTAAAACCATGTTGGAATTTTACTGTAGCAGCTAGATGCGAGAAAGGTGACTCGTTTCGAGATATGGGAGTACCAGAAATATGATTCACTTATGGGTGTTATCCGATGCAGGTATGTGCTTAAATGGAGTGACCTGATTCCAAATAATTGACATCATTTGTAGTGGATAGCGTAACACGAGAGATCTGTGAAGCTAGTGTACATTTTTCTTCTCACGACCTCAATCAGCACATCATCTACTACTACTGTTTGTGTTCCTTCTCAATCAGTCATCGCCTATAACTCAGTGGACGTATTGCAGAACCTCTGATATGGTCTCGAGACAGAATGTGCTAGAAATACTATAGAATTATTTAGTTGGGTCGGTGTGAGGGAGTCGCAGATACCACTTACATACTATGCTCCTTAGCCGAATCACTTCAAAATGGGGTAATTTTATCCCAAGGGTGCATGGTGGGCTTACACACTCCTACAATCACCGTCACGGTATTTGTCCAGAAAAAAAACACGTCATTCAGAGGTAATGCCATATCTCGATTCGTAAAGCAGGTATAGCTTTTAACCTGGATAGTTGTGTGCATCTGTAGAACCAAGATCACTTGTGACAGTAACATACGGTAGTTGCTGCGATCCGGTTTTTCTTCAACATCTGGCCGATTACGTCTCTCTTTCTAAGACACAGTGGTAGCACTTGCAAGAAAAACATAAGAGACATGCCCACCCGTCATTGATTTCTCGTCAGTATTATTTCGTATCATAGGCAGTCAGTTATTGACGAAGTATTATACTTAGTAGTAGTGGTGGGTGCGTAATATGTCCGCATTTGAGAATCAGGTTTATAAAGTATGTGTTCGTGGAAAGGAAATGACTATGTCCAGTCGTAAAGAGGGTATGAATTTGACTTGGAGTACTGTGATAGCGAAGGGAAGAGTATGCTAAGTCATAAGAAAGGTAGTGATATTTCTATTTCCAGAGCCACTGCCGACAGCAGGGTGTATTTCTGATGCTTCTCTCATTGTCGAATGGCGTTCAACTAAGACTAGGGTCGTAACATTAAATTGTAAATATAATGATAAAAGATATATGTGACTGGTTTACTGGAATAATTGTGTGTATGCATGGCCTTTGATAGGAATGATTCACGTTTACCGTTAACTGCAGCAGGTGTCCGAAAGCAGAGGCATGTTGGATTGTAGGAATGTATTTCAGTTAACTTTGCCCTCGTCTAGACGACCGAAAAGCGAACTAATACTTAGTATGTGTTGGGCGGCTTTCGTGATCAAGGGGAAATTTGAGAAGACTGTGTATGGAGGTGCATTTGCACTGGACCGTTATTTCCTCCCACGTAAATTGTTCGGTTGACTGCTTCTGGATATTTCGTGCTTTTATTTAGTTGAGAGAAGATCGATTGTGGAGTGTGGAAGATATGTTTGCCTGATCTCTAGACATCGAAAAGACCTTAGTTGGCTTGTAAATTATAGGGGTGATTTGGAATCTGTTATATCATCTATTTCGGTGTTCGAGAGTGGAAATATAGTTTCCTTTATTTGTTTCTAGTTACTCAGTGGTGTTCAGCACGCAGCACTTCGCTAAAGTTTGGAGTTTGTAGAGAAATAATTTCCAGTCTATATGTTGGGAATTACGTTGCGCAATATATCGGTAGGATGGCGCCTAGTGCTAGATATCGAGAAGCACAGCGAAAACGGTATAATACGAGGGTCAGTCAAAAAGTAATGCCTCCTATTTTTTTTCTACGTTTAATTGTCAGGAAATTTAAATGCAATTACATAGGTTGAAAACCACAACATTGAGGATCATTTTGTCATTTTTCAATGTAATCTCCGCCCATCTCTACAGTTTTGGTCCATCTTTGAACAAGGGCATGTATCCCAGCACGGTAAAAATCACAGCTCTGCTTCCTAAGCCATTGACGCACGGATGTTTTGACGGCCTCCTCATCTTCAAAATGAATCCCACGATGAGCTTCTTTTAGTGGCCCGAACAGATGGAAGTCTGATGGTGCCAGGTCAGGGCTGTATGGGGGATGAGGCAAAACTTCCCATCCAATTTTGACAATCTCGTCAGAGGTGTGACGACTGGTGTGTGGTCTTGCATTGTCATGCAAAAGAAGAACATCTGCCATTGATTTTGTTGGGCGAACTCGCTGAAGACGTGCTTTAAGTTTGTTGAGGGTTGTGATGTATTGAACAGAATTTATTGTGCATCCCTGCTCCAAAAAATCAACCAGAATCACACCCTCTGTATACCAGAAAACTGTTGCCATAACTTTCCCTGCCGATCGCACAGTTTTGAATTTTTTCTTCCTCGGCGAGCTTGTGTGACGCCACTCCATTGACTGCCTCTTTGATTTGGGTTCAAAAAAATGCACCCATGTTTCGTCCCCGGTCACAATTTTTTTCAGAAACTCATCTCCCTCCAAACGGAAGCGCTGCAAGTGTTGGGAGGCTATTGATTTCCTTGCCTCTTTATTCTGATCGGTTAACATTCTTGGAACCCACCGTGCACAAACTTTTGAGTACCCCAATTGTTTAATAATCGTGATCACACTGCCTTTACTAAGAGAAATAATGCGACACACTTTATCTGCAGTCACCCGACGGTCACCACGAATGATGTCATCAACTTGCTGAATGTTGTGTGGAGTCACTGCACTCACCGGCCTGCCGCTCCGCTTTTCGTCAGTCAACGGTGTTTGCCCTTCAGCTTCCTTGCAACGACGAACCCATCGTCTAACAGTGCTGACATCCACTGTCACAACACCATACACCTTCTTCAGTCTTTCATGAATGCGTATGGGCGTTTCACCTTCTGCATTCAAGAATTCAATCACACAACGCTGTCTCAAACGAACATCGATGTCGGCCATCTTACAAACTTCTGCTGTGCTGCCACCTGTTGACACAGAAAGTTACTACTGCAGTGGATTGCAGAAGAAGGTTTGAGGAATGGCGCCAAATTCAAATTTTTCACTTAACTTAATTTCTTTAAGTAGAAAAAAAATGGGAGGCATTACTTTTTGACCGACCCTCGTATTATGAGGAAAATACGTGTGTTCTTGTAATCACAGAGTCTGGAGATGTGCATAGAAAAGGGAGCAGAAATAGTAACATGTTATGAGGGGAAACGAGTGCACGTTAGTACACGTTACAGAGAAGGCCGACGGTGGTTCTGTAGGACTGAGGAGCATCGTGACATATAGCCGGGGTGAGTGTAGGCATATGATAATTTTTTCAGGTGCTGTACAGATATAAGAGATAACTGCACTGTTTGTGTAAAATGTGTATATATTGTATTGTAAAGTTACTGTGGCTTATGTTGTGTGAAATTTGTATATATTGCATTGTAAAGTTAGTATGTTTTATTTTATGTCATGATTAGAGAGGATGTCTGTGTGTCCTATCGTGGGGGACGTTTAGATTCAGCACATCGATAATGGCGAGGGTATGAGAGAGATTTTTTTGTGTGGAAAATTATGTGTGCTATAGATAGTGAGTTTCGTTCCAGAAGCACAGTCATCAAGAGGAGAAATCACCTATACATCGATTGGTGTCAGACTGTAGCAGCAATAGTAACATTTAATTGTAGTGACACTGGTAAATATGTTCCTGGTTTCCAATATTCTTGTGAGTCTCGTATGTATTTGATGGTCTGTAGATAACTTTGCGGGTTTAAGTGTTAATACAATTTAGGGATCTGTGCCAAATAATTTTATAGCTGAAAGCCCGGTCTGCAGAGAGAAAGAAAAGGCAGATTGTACTTCAATACTGGCGGCATGAGTAATTCGCCAGGTAAACTCGATAAGAGCGAATCATAATGACCGATTCATTCACACCCTTTGTTCTGTGATATAGGAGCCTCTACATAGCAGTGAGAACATTTGCGTATGTTGAGAGCAGGGAGGCTGCGAGGAAGATGCCGGCCGGAGTGGCCGAGCGCTTCTAGGCGCTACAGTCTGGAACAGCGCGATCGCTACAGTCGCAGGTTCGAATCCAGCCTCGGGCATGGATGTGTGTACTGTCCTTAGGTTAGTTAGGCTTAAGTAGTTGTAAGTTCTAGGGGACTGATGACCTCAGAAGTTAAGTCCCATAGTGCTCAGAGCCATTTTTTGCGAGGAAGACTGCATTCAGTGTTACTTTCGTAAACAGGTTCTGTTAGGGCAAGAATTTCCGTGCGTACAACTGAGACACCAAGAAAGCGAGCGTTAACTATTCCTGTGACACTATACAATTCCTGAGAGGTCGACTTGGCTGTTACTTTTTACAAAGCCATGTGAGATAAGAATAAGATAGAGAACATTTTAAATGGCAGGTCGCCATACGGACGTTCGAAGTGACATATGTCAGTGACGCTGGGTGTGCTGGCACTGCTGAACACATCGCGCATGGTCCATTACAAATGCTTGGGAGAAAGCAGTTTGTGGTATTCTGGAATGGATTTCTGCAGTGTCGCTCGGCAACTAGCTCTACACCGGACCGCATTTAGGGGGAGGGTCCATGTTGGCACCATGGACCACCTGCGTGAGCTGCCCTTCTTGGAGCGTCTGCGCTCTGCAAATAAGTCTTCGCTCCTGTCCAATTGCGTCCTCAACGGCGTCAAGGTGATTACGTATTTAGAGAGAAATTTCTCAGGTACAAAGTATGGAAGGGATGTCACCACCTCATGCTTGAGGGCAGCTGTGCGTGGTTTGACAGCAGACGGGTCAGTCCTTTGCGGAGGGACTGGGGGTGGCTGAGGGTGCTTGTGCATGTCTGTTGCATTATTTTGCGAGAAGATCTGTAGGCTGTGCTATGTGTTATTTGGGCAGTTTACATGTACTGATCGTTTCTAAACATCACTGTGCTGCATTATTTAGGAGTAGTCTGCAAGTGTGTACCGAAATTATTTGGTTAATTTAGGAAATGTTTGCGTGTCTGGAGAGCTTTATTTAGAAGTAGTTTGCAGGTCTGTGGGCTGTGTGAGATGGCCCCAAGCATGTGAGGGCCTTTGTTTTGTATCAGTATGACAAATGTACTCCATTCCTAAATAAAATGACTAGAGAACATTCCTTCCTTACTCTGTCCAGCAGCCCAGCGCAGTCTGAGTCATTTTGTCGCCATTTTCCCCTACAGACCACCATCTTGGATTATGTAACAGGGATGACAGTACCCTCTGGTGGTAGTAATGTGTACTAGGTCAGTTGGAGTCTAGATATCGTGGTGGAGACATTGCATGCAAAATAAAAACTTATGTCCATAATAAAGAGAGTCGTTTCCCGCCATTTCGCCCCACCATCTTGAACTACGGCATGCACTATGCACAGTAGTACATGTTAGTGCATGTTAGCCCGACAACATCGGCTGGTATGGGGATCTGGCGATCAGTTGAGGATCGTGGTGGAGGCTTTAACTATTTCATTCCATATCCAGGTGGTGTGACATTCACGAAAATTGATTCCAAGTCCTAGATCCTATAATGTCAAATCACGTGACTAATGCAGTAGTCAATAGAGAGTAGCATTCTAGGGTGGGTGGTGCTATGTCATGAAAGAACACTGAGCTCCTAGTGGGAAAATGTGGAAGTTCTCATTTGATGTTTGAATATAGAAATGGTACATTCAGTTATTGAATATGATTAAAATTGAATTGGAATTAAGTACTTACGTACTTCATACATTAGATGAGCGATTTGGGTGTCACATGTGTTCAGTTACATTCGTTAGGGTATTTCCAGAAGACGTATCTGTGGCGCGAGTATGAACATGCGGGCTGGAGGCTGTGACATCAGCATTCGCGTGCTCGCTGGCTGTACACACACCACGTATCCTGCTATAAAGAGAAAGCAGACGATATTGGATTACATAATGGAATCATGCAGTGCCTGTGTCCTAGAGCACATGGTGAACAAAATGTATGGACCCATCTTGAATAACGGTACTTGCATTGTCACCCGATGTCATGGTAGCCCCCGCTGGCAGTGACGAAATGTACTAAGTCAGTTGGGCTCTGGACCTCATGGTGAACACATTTGGTGCCGCCATCTTGGATTATGTCACAGATGAGAGCACCCTCTGCTGGTGGCGATGTGTACTAAGGCAGTTGGGGTCTGGACCTCGTGGCGAGCACATCTGCATGAAATTGGTTAAATAGTAAAGATTTATCTCCTAGACGTTTTTTCCCACGAATCCTTAGTAGAAGGTGGCAGTTGGGTGACTGAGGTTAGTATTAGTGCGCTTTCTTTCGTGCCCTTTTCTTAGCTTAACAATGAAACCACAAGTGACCTTTGTTTACTGCCGAAATTCAAACTTGGCGAGTGTACATAGGAGGACGTGGTGGTCGGGTGACTCAGGTTGGTGGAGGTAGCCCAAGTGGCCTATGTTCCCGCGATTTTCTTTCCTTAGTAGAGATAAACGGGGTGTGATCCATTATCCTGTTGGAATTCAAACTTGGCGCCAGTTCGTAGGAGGAAGTGGTGATCTGGTGACTTAGTTTAGTACAAGTGATCTATGTTCCTGCAATTTTCTTAGGTTGGTAGCGAAACCCCATGTGAGCTTTCTTACTGCTAAAATTCAAACTTGGCACCAGTTGATAGGTGGAAGTGAAGGTCGGTTGACTTAGGTTAGTGGAGGTAGCCCAAGTCAGCTATCTTCCCTGCGATTTTCTTTGCTTAGGCAACTGGGGTGTGGTGTAATATACTATTGGAATTTGAATTTCCAGCCATTTTTTCTGGGGGAGGGAGGGCGTTGCACTTTCCCACCAAAATTTAAACCTTGCGCAAAATCAGCCATCTTGAATGACGTCATTGCCGCTATCTTGTATGACGTCATGCACTGTTGCCAAGTCTACACAACGCCATCTTGGGTGATGCCATCGCCACCATCTTGGATACATCTGGCAACAATGTAAAGTGGCCCAGAATCACCCTTGTCCCAGTACTGCGGTGTACATCAGCATAATGGAAAAATTCGTCACAGGTGGTGCATTTGGAGTCGGACGACTGCAAAGTGAGAGACTGGAAAAAGATCGCCACTGACGAAATCAAAGCTCCTGGATCCTGGCACTTCCAGTTTCAAAAGTCGAAGAGAATTATCGTCACAAAGACAGCAAACAAAAAATTATGTCTTATGCAAGGAGAAGCATTCGTCAATTGTGAAAGTGGAGAGTCGAAATATATTCTTAAAAGAGGCAAACGTATCATGAAAGAAACTTTTCCTGAGGAGATTCCAAGAGGCGTTCCACTGAAAAAAGCTAAAATTATGGTCATCAAGCGGCTCTTAGAACTACACAGAGGAGAGACATGGCCCGATGAGGAAAAGTTAAAATTCTACACTGATGTTTTTGAGCAGCTGAAGGTCATGGAAACAGACAAATGTCAAAACGGCGAGGATGAAGGACTCGATTTTGAGCTCTTAGATGACGACGATTCCCCAAACATAGCTTAAACACTGTTTACTTCATTTTACCTTGTGATTGTTTCTTTGCAATATTTCATTTTCTTAAGATTTGTTTCCAAAGATTTCTCACTTTCATGACAGGTGTTAACACTGAATTCAGGGATTAAATCTGAGTAATATTGATATTGCACCTTGTAGTAGTTCATGTTTATTTTTTTTGTGTAAAGGTTTCAACCTTTTTAAATATTTCAAATAAAACAGTTTTTCAGCACTCTGTTTATTTAATTTTCTTTCTTTTACATTATTTTATTATCCTACTGTAGTCTACCATTCTTACCGGCATAGCCATATAAACACCGGAATTAATTTTTCTGGCGGTTCTGCAACCGACTGAATTTCATCATGGCCGCCGATCTCGTATTGATATCTGCCCGTCCAGGCGATAGCAGCGTTACCTGGCAAGGAATGACTGCTAGTAAGACACATGCCTGGTGCATGTAGTATCAGTGAGCACGCTATCTGCGTGTCGAATGGTGAAGGCGCGCTATCCATCTGACTGGCCAAGGGCAAATTGTGATGGCCCAGAGGTCTGGCATGAACATTTCGGAAACAGCAGAACCTATCGGGCGTTCGAGAAGTTGTGTGGTGAATGTCTTCAACACGTGGCAAAACCAAGGTGAAACCATATCCAGATGTCATGGGGTTGGACGGCCACCCCTCATTACAGATGCGAAATATTGCTGGACTAACATCTGACTTCGATGCTGGGCGAGTAAGGTGTGTCTGAACACACAGTGCACCGAACACCACAACATCAGCGGCTACAACTGAAATGGGCATGTGACCATAGGTACTGGACTTGCAGTGGCAGAGCGTTGCATGGCCTAATGAATCTCAGTACTTTCTTCATCATGCCGATGGGAGAGTGTGAATCCGTTGTCTTCCAGGGGAACAGCTCCTTGACACCCATACTTTGGGATGGAGACATGCTGCCGGTCGCTCCATTATGCTCTATGGAACATTCACATGGGCATCCATGGGTCCAGTAGAGCTCATGCAAGGCACCATGGGAGCCAAGGAGTATCATACAGTAGTTGCAGACTAAGTACACGCTTTCACGGCGACCATGTTTCCTGACAGCAGTGGCATGTTTCAACAAGATAATGCGCCATTTCACAAGGCCAGGAGTGTGATGGAGTGGTCTGAGGAACAGAGGGACGAGTTCCAATTGATGTGCCGGTCCCCTAACTCGCCAGATCTGAACCCAATCGAACACATATGGAATGTGATTTAATGTGGCATCAGATGTCACAACCTCCCCTCGGAATTTACAGGAATTGCGTTACTTTTGGGTGCAGATTTGGTGCAAACTCCCTCCAGCGACCCACCAAAGCCTAACTGCTTCTACACTATGATGAATCGCCATTCTTATCCACGTTAAAGATGGACATACCAGTTATTAGGTAGACGGTCATGATCTTCTAACTGATTACTGTATTTTGATTGCAGTTACTTTTGTGGAAGCTGGTTGTTGTTATTGCTCGTGCTACACTGCTCATGCTTACATAGTGTGTCGAAGTACAGGTATACATGATACATGATGAGCACAAACGTACTTCCCATTTCCAAAAATTCTTACAGACGTTACGTTACATCTAATTGCAATCTAATGTGATCCTGTAAATACAATATCTTTGGAAGTATTTTTTACGAATTACAGGGATCACTATATGCTCCTCGAGTCATACAGCACACCTCAGATCAATAATCATACTCTCTCCGCATCTGTGGCAATGGATTCTAACACAGATATGATTCACTGTCGCAACTGTGGCAAGGAATGCGGCAGGAGTGGGACAAACATTCTGTCTTTCATATAACCCCATAAAAATATCGAAGGGGGTTGAGTCTGGTGACTGTGCTGGTTAACTGCAACACTGGCCATCACGGAATCTACACAGCTGAGCTGTTGTCCATGCAGAGGTGTGTTTAGGTGTTACTATACAGCCAAGTGGAATTGGAGAGGTGTATCATCTTGTTGCAAGATGCGGTTGTTGAAGTCTTCTTGCAAATGAGGCAAAAGCCACTAAGAAAGCATATTGAGGTAGCAAATGACTCTGATGGTTTTCCTCATGAATGAGAATGGGATCTACATTTTCTCCCTACACACTGCGAAGAACACATTGAACTTTGTCGAATTTCGTTCATGTTCGATGGAGAAATATGGGTTTTCTGTTTTCCAAAAATGAACGTGGTCCTGGTTAACTTTATCGTTAATGTGAAACGTTGCTCCACCACCTTCCATCATTGTCCAGCCTTGCCAACATCTCAGTGCGAAAGTCAGATCATACAGCACGGTCCTCTGCAGCAAGTGCAGTTCCCTTTGCAAATGTTTATGCAGGATTTTAGAAACGGTTGTTTGTGAGTCTGAAGCTCATGACTTGCTCGACGTTCTGTGGGCTTTGCTGGAATGTGCTGCTCAAGCTCGATCGGCATATTGCTCTGACACATGAGGCTGACCAGTATTTTTTATCTTTCCAAACGCAGCCCTCCTCTTCAAACTGTTTATACCAGGTGTAAATGGGAACTCAGCGTGGTGGTTCTTGGCGAAATTATGTGCGAAATACTCGTTGAACAGCAATTACCAACTCCCTTTTACCAATTGAAGGACAAAATAGCTCTCTTGTTGTGGTGTATTTGCCATTTCCTGCTTACAGTACTCTTTGATGGCAGGATACTGCAAGTTAAAAACTAGATATATACGTCCATACATGAAAAGCTTCCACAGGTTAAAAGGTTAAGGCTTGAAGGGAACAAGACGATTGAATGAGTTTTTGAAAGTGTAAACTTCTTTTGACCTAACTCTGTATTTCGATTTAGACTGACGTAAAAGAAATTGCAGCACCAAAAAATAATTAATGCAGAGTAATGAAATTTAGGGAATACATTTGTCTAGGTAACATATGTAAGTGATTAACAACGCAAGATCAGAGGTTAAAGTAAGTGAGAGATTAGCCATTGGAAATGTGAAATGCTGGTACATTAATAACCAGTGTAATTGCCGAAACGTTGAGTGCAAGCGTGCAATCGCGCAAGAATTGTGTTGTACAGGTATCGGATGTCAGTTTCTGGGATAGAGTTCCATGCCTGTTGCACTTGGTCAGTCAATACAGGGATGTTGAAGCTGTTTCTGAATGACGCTGGAGTCGTCGTCCGATGATGTCCCATTGTGCTTAATCAGAGTCAGATCCAGTGACCAAGCGGGCCAAGGCAATGTGTCGACACGCTGTAGAGCACGATTGTTTACAATAGATGTATCTGGGCGAGCGTTATCATGTTGGGAAACAACCCCTGGAATGCTGTTCTTGAATGGCAGCACAACAGGTCGAATCACCAGAGTGACATACAATAGCCATAACTCTAGGTGTAGAGCGAGTATATCTCGCTTGCTGACAGGCTGGTTGGGGGCCCTCAACTGACCTCTTCCTTACCAACACAAAGCCATCACTGGCACCAAGGCCATGCCGGTTTTCATCAAGACACAACAGACCTCCACGCTGCCCTCCAATAAGCTCTCGCTTGACTCCGCTGAAGTACCAAATGGCGCTGGTTTGGGGTCAGCGGAATGCATGCTACAGGGCAAGTGGCTTGGAGCTGCCCTTGAAGTAACTGATTTTTAACAGTTCATTGTGTCACTGTGATGCCAACTGTTGCTCAACTTACTGCTGGAAGTACAGTACGACGCACCACGTTCGTACCCTGAACATGATAGGCTTCCCTCTCGGTAGTGCCACGTTCCCGTCTGGTGCTCGATCTTCTAGCGACTGTATATGCTCGTGACTACTGCTGCCAGCAATCATCAGCGCCGGCTGCATTCCTGCCAAGTCTCTCTGCAATATCACAGAAGGAACTTCAAGTTTCTCGTAGCCCTATTACACGACGTCTTCCAAACTCGTGAGGTGTCGATGATGGCGTCATTGTCGCCTTAAAAGCATTCTTGACTAACAACTCACCACGTCGAATTTCAAAGGTAATTAAAGTTTACGACCATTACAGCGCGTATTTAAAGCAGAGATGATATGCATCCTCATAGTGGCGCTACTAGCGCCACTCGTACGCGACGGGAACTAAATTTGAGTAGACATCATCTTCCACATGTAGAAACACGCCTATAAACTTTTGTATATGTTGTGGAAATCCTTCTTGTTGTTGAAATTTTTTCCCATCGGTGTATTTTATTCAGTGGTCGATCGTAGAACTAGAGTCGTACTAAGGTGACGCTGTTCAGGGCTGTCAAAGCTTCTCTCCCTTCCCACAAAATGCACCTTTTTCCCATGCAGGTTTAGCGAATTTTATAATTTTGTAAGTTTTAATAAAAATGAACTACTATTGAAAAACGTTGCTTAAATGAACTACATTGATGAAAAATATTGTATGCAACAAATTGAATATATCATTGTAGCAAATAAGTTTCAAATTGTGTAACTTACATAAAAAATCTGAAAATTATCTCCTATTGTTTACGCTAGCTACTGTATACTGACCTTAATATAATGTAGAATAAAGAACAGATTTTATTTGCTCCTCATAAGTTGTTGATACAACATAAATTATTAATTAAAAATACAAGCAATAGTGCTATAATTAAGAGTAGAGAAAATCTTCCTTTCCAGAACTTGTGATTTTAGTATGCATTTCATTTCCTTGCTTCGAGGAGAGCAAACGCATTGAAGTCACTTTTAGCATATGTGTCGTATTCTGTGGACAAAATAAGCTACACTTGACTGTCTGTAAACCCATACTTGACCTTAAGTAGATTTTCGCTATCTGAAGTTTGCTGTAACTGTTTTCACAAGATGCTGCAGTTACAGGCACATCATAAATATCCTCAAAGCCATTTAGGTTTGAGAATTAGGCACGGGAGTTATGTGATTTGTCTGCCCCAGATGTTCCTGTCTTATGCTTATGAGATGAGTCAATGTCTGTATATGCACGCTATGATCAAAGTGTCATTTCTACATTGTTTTCTCTTCCAAGTGACATCATAAAGAAGCGATTTCATGCCGAACAGACGTTTACAGCTAACTTGGTTATTTGGCAACAGTGCTCTTGGTTCACACAGCTGCTGTATACAAAGCAGTAGATATTTCCACTGATAATCTTTGCTGTCCTCATGTCTTCAACAACTTTGGAGACGCCATGACAATGAAGAACATATTTTTATTGCTGTTCGTTGTACACGCAATAATTTAAGCTCTGCTCTCAGGTTCCTGCCTCACCATACACTCGGAAATCCCCACACGTTCGGATACAAGTAGCCAAATACTTATTTCGTCTTTTGTTTCCTAATCAAACTTAAAAGTAAATAACATTCAATACTGCAGAACACACTTGTATAATATTCATAAAAAAGTGCCAGAAACTTTTGGAAACGCTAAGACAAGAAAAATTTGCATGTGGTGCGACACAAACCTACTGTCTTCGAATCTGTAATCGACATCCTTATCCACGCTGCCACACTGAAGAAAGACCTCTGTTTTGCGTCTTTTGAGTTGGTTATCATAGTATCTCATGAAGTTTTACAATTGTTGTTGCTGAGGTCTTCATTCCATAGACTGGTCTGATGCAGCTCTCCATGCTACTCTATCCTGTACAAGCTTCTTAATCTCTGAGTAACTACTGCAACCTACATAATTTTGAATCTGCTTAGTGTATTTATCTCTTGGTCTAACTCTACTATTTTTACCCAACACGATACCCTCCAATACTAAATTGGTGATCCCTTGATGTCCCAGACTGTGTCGTACCAACTGGTCCCTTCTTTTAGTGAGGATGTGCCACAAGTTCCTCTTTTCCCCATTTCTATTCAGTACTTCCTCATCAATCACATGATATACCCATCTAAGCTTCTCTTCTTGTCTAAACTATTTGTTGTCCATGTTTCACTTCCATACTTGGCTACACTCCATTCAAATATTTTCAGAAAATACTACGGGACACGTAAATCTATACTCGATGTTAACGAATTTCTCTTATTCAGAAACGATTTCCTTGTCATAGCCAATAGATTTAAGTGTCAGGAAGTCATTTCTGAAAGTATTTGTATGGAGTGTAGCCATGTATGGAAGTGAAACATGGACGATAAATAGTTTGGACAAGAAGACAATAGAAGCTATTGAAATGTGGTGCTACAGAAGAATGCTGAAGATTAGATGGGTAGATCACATAACTAATGAGGAAGTATTGAATAGGATTGGGGAGAAGAGAAGTTTGTGGCACAACTTGACCAGAAGAAGGGATCGGTTGGTAGGACATGTTCTGAGGCATCAAGGGATCGCCAATTTAGTATTGGAGGGCAGCATGGAGGGTAAAAATCGCAGGGGGGGACCAAGAGATGAATACACTAAGCAGATTCAGAACGATGTAGGTTGCAGTAGGTACTGGGAGATGAAGAAGCTTGCACAGGATAGAGTAGCATGGAGAGCTGCATCAAACCAGTCTCAGGACTGAAGACCACAACAACAACAACAGCCAGTAGATACTTTATATATTCTCTACTTCAACCATCATCAGTTATTTTGCTCCCCAAATATCAATACTCCTTTACTACTTTAAGTGTCTCATTTCCTAATCTAATCCCCTCAGCATCACCTGATTTTATTCGACTATATTCCATTATCCTTGTTTATCTTTTCTTGATGTTCATCTTATATCCTCCTTTCAAAACACTGTCCATTCCATTCAACTGCTTTTCCAGGACCTTTGCTGTCTCTGACAGAATTACAACGTCATCGGCAAACCTCAAAGTCTTTATTTCTTCTGCATGGATTTTAATTCCTGCTCCAAATTTTTCTTTTGTTTCCTTTACTACTTGCTCAGTATACAGATTGAATAACATCAGGGATAGGCTAGAATCCTGTCTCACTCCCCTCTCAACCACTGCTTTCCTTTCACGCCCCTCTACTCTTATAACTGCCATCTGGTTTCTGTATAAATTGTAAACAGACTTTCACTCCCTGTACTTTGCACCTACCACTTTCAGAATTTTAAACAGATCGTTTCAGTGAACAATGTCAAAAGTCATCTCCAAGTCTAAAATTGCTAGACACATATGTTTACCCTTTCTTAACCTATCTTCTAAGGTAGCTGTTGGGTCAGTGTTGCCTTGCGGGTTCTGACATTTCTACAGAATCCAAACTGCTCTTTCCCAAGGTCGGCTTCTACCAGTTTTTACATTCGTCTGTAAAGAATTCGCGTTAGTATTTTGCAACCATGGCTTATTAAACTGATAGTTCGGTAATTTTCACACCTATCAACACCTGCTTTCTTTGGGATTGGAATTAATATATTTTTCTTGAAGTCTGAGGGTATGTCGCCTGTTTCATACATTTTGCTCACCAGATGGTAGAGTTTTGTCATGTCTGGCTCTAACAAGGCTATCAGTAGCTGTAATGGAATGTTGTCTATTCCTGGGGCCTTTTCTTGGCTTAGGTCTTTTAGTGCTTTTTCAAGTTCTTCACACAGTTTCATATCTCCCATTTCATCTTCATCTACATCCTCTTCCATTTCCCTAATATTTCTGTCAAGGACATCGCTTTGTATAGACCCTCTATATACTCCTTCCATCTTTCTGCTTTTCCATCTTTGCTTAGGACTGGTTTTCCATCTGAGCTCTTGACATTCATACAGGTGATTATCATTTCTCCAAAGGTCTCTTTAATTTTCCTGTAGCGAGTATCTATCTTACCGCTTGTGATATATGCCTGTACCTCCTTACATTTGTCCTCTAGCCATTCATGCTTAGCCATTTTGCACTTCCTGTAAATCTCATTTTTATGACGTTTGTATTCCTTTTCGCCTGCTTCATTTATTGCATTTTTATATTTTCTCCTTTAATCTATTAAATTCAATATCTTTTCTGTTGCCCTCGTCTTTTTACTCACTTGATCCTCTGCAGCCTTTACTATTTCATCTCTCAAAGCTACACGTTCTTCTTCTACTGTATTTCTTTCCCCTGTATTTGTCAATCATTCCTTAATGCTCTCTCTGAAACTTTCTACAGCCTCTGGTTCTTTCAGTTTATCCGGGTCTCATCGCTTTAAATTCATACCTTTTGCAGTTTCTTCAGTTTTAGTCTGCAGATCATAACCAATAAATTGTGGCCAGAGTCCACATATGCCTCTGGAATTGTCTCACAATTCAAAACCTGGTTCCTAAATCTCTGTCTTAGCATCATATAGTCTATCTAAAACCTGTCAGTATCTCCAGGTTTCTTCCTTCTTTTATGATTCTTGAACCAAGTGTTAGCTATGATTAAGTTATGCTCTGTGCAAAATTCTACTAGGCAGCTTCCTCTTTCATTCCTTATCTCCAGTCCATATTGACCTACTATTTTTCCTTCTCTTCCTTTCTCTACTATGGAATTCCAGTCACCCATGACTATTAAATTTTCATTTCCCTTAACTATCTGAATAATTTCTTTAATCACATCATATATTTCTTCAATATCTTCATCATCTGTGGAGCTTGTTGGCATATAAACTTGTATTACTGTGGTAGGCATGGGCTTCGTGTCTATCTTGACTACAATAGTGCATTCACTATGATGTGCATAGTAGCTTACCCCTGCTCCTATTTTTTCATTCATTATTAGACCTAATCCTGCATTAACCCTATTTGATTTTGTATTTATAACCCTGTATTCACCTGACCAAAAGTCTTGTTCCTCCTGCCACCGAACTTCACTAATTCCCACTATATCTAGCTTTAACCTATCCATTTCCCTTTTTAAATTTTCTAACCTACCTGCCCAATTAAGGGATTTGACATTCCACCCTCTGATCCATAGAACGCCAATTTTCTATCTCCTGATAACGATATCCACCTGAGTAGTCCCCACCTGGTGATCCGAATGGGGGACTATTTTACCACCAGAATATTTTACCCAAGGGGATGCCATAATCATTTAACTGTAAAGCTGCATGCCCTCAGGAGAAATTACGGCTGTAGTTTCCCCTTCCTTTCAGCCATTTTGATATAACTGACATATAATTAATTATAAAGATAACATCTTCGATGTTCTGTTGCTTTTAAATAGCATACTAGTAGACGTTAGGACGTTAGAAACACCGTAATGACGTAACATGAAAGTAAATACGGCGTCTCCAAAGTTGTCAAAGCTACGAGTACAGCAAAGATTTTCAGTGGAAATTACACCTATATGTGGGAGGATTGCTTCAGGGCACGACGTCTACTGCTTTGTAGGCGGCAGCTGTGTGATACAAGTCCACTGTTGCTGCTAACAGTCGTGTGAATTTAGCACCCTTTTTTTCAGAAATGTATATTTTTTTCAGAGTTCTTGATAGATATGAAATAGTTCTTGAGTTCTTTGTACAAAATTTCAATAGTTCTGCAGAATTTAGCGAAGAAAACAACAATACTCGAAATAATTTTCGTATCGAAAACATTCTTTGTCAATTTCCGCAAAATGTAAATAAGTACGACAGTTCTGAGCACAGTTTTGAATAGAGCTCCAAGAGTTCTATCGAAAATCCCAGTAACATTTTTTTGTGCAGCTAATAGTTTACGGGATAATTGCAATTTACGGAGAAAATTTTTTCACTTACTGTGAAGTTGGCAGCCTTTTTTTCAGAAATGTATATTTTTTTCAGAGTTATTGACAGATATGCCATAGTTCTAGAGTTATTTGTACAAAATTTCAATAGTTCTGCAGAATTTAGCGAAGAAAACAACAATATTCGAAAACATTTTCGTATCGAAAACATTCATTGTCAATTTTCGCAAAAATTAAACTCGTGCAACAGTTCTGAGGACAGTTCTGAACTGAAACCCAAGAGCTCTATCGAAAATCTCAATAACATTTTTCTATGGCTATAATAGTTAATGAGATAAATTGATTTAATGTGGGACACACTTTCTCTACAGAAAATATAAATATATTCGTACAACAGTTCTGATGACAGTTCTGGACACCACGTGAAGACTTCTATCGAAAATCCTGGTAGTATTTTTTTGTGCAGGTAATAGTTTAAGAGGAAATTGCAACATAATTAAGAACTCTATAAGAGCTTCCACTGCGAAGCTGGCGCCCTTTTTTACATAAATATATATTTTTTCAGAGTTCTTGATAGATAAGTCATAGTTCTAGAGTTCTTTGTACAAAATTTCAATAGTTCTGCAGAATTTAGCGAAGAAAACAACAACACTCGTAAAAATTGTGGTATCGAAACTATTTTTTGTCGATTTTTGCAAAAAGTAAATTCGTACAACAGTTCTGAGGACAGTTCTCAACAGAGCCCCAATAGTTCTATTGAAAATACAAATAACATTTTTTTGTGCAGCTAATAGTTTGCGAGATAATTGCAATTTAAGGAGAAAGTCTTTTCACTTACTGTCAAGTTGGCACCCTTTTTTTCAGAAATGTATATTTTTTTCAGAGTTCTTGATAAATATGCCATAGTTCTAGAGTTCTTTGTACAAAATTTCAATAGTTCTGCAGAATTTAACGAAGAAAACAACAATACTCGAAAAATTTTTCGTATAGCAAACGTTCTTTGTTAAGTTTCGCGAAAAGTAAATTCGTACAACATTTCTGAGGACAGTTCTGAACAGAATCCCAATAGTTCTACCGAATATCCTAATAACTGTTTTTTGTGCAGCTAATAGGTTACGAGATAATTGCAATTTAAGGAGGAAACCTCTTCCCTTACTGTGAATTTGGCACCCTTTTTTTCAGAAATGTACATTTTTTTCAGAGTTCTTGATAGAAATGCCATAGTTCTATTGTTCTTTGTACAAAATTTGAATATTCCTGCAGAATTTTGCGAAGAAAACAACAAAATTCGAAAAAATTTTCGTATCGAAAACATTATTTCTCAATTTTCGAAAAAAATAAATTCGTACAACAGTTCTGAACAGAACAGCAAGAGCTCTATCGAAAATCCTAATAACATCTCTTTGTGGCGATGATAGTTTATACAGTAACTGCTTTGATGGTAGACCTACTGTATCCACAGAAAAAAATTAAATCGTGCAACAGTTTTGATGAACAGTTCTGGACAACACCCCAAGACTTAATATCGATTATCATAATAACATTTTTTGTGGTTATAATAGTTTGTAAGATAATTGATTAATTGTGGGGCTCACTTACTCTAAAAAAACTTATGTCTATTCGTATGTTCTGATGACAGCTCTGGATAGCAATGTAAGAGTTCTATCGAAAATACTGGTAACATATTCTGTGCAGGTAATTGTTTACGTAGTAACTGCATTTAATAAGGAATGCTTATGAGCATTTCCCGTGAAGTTGGCACCCCTTTTACGAGAAATATACATTTTTTTCATAGTTCTTTATATGTATGCATTAGTTCTAGATTTCCCTGCTCAAAACACGAATAGTTCTACAGAATTTCGGGTAGAAAACAATAACTGGGCAAAATTTTGGTATAGTAAAAAATTATTTGTCAGTTTGGAAAAAATAAATTTGTATAACAGTTCTCTTGGCAGTTCTCGATAGCACCCGAAGAGTTGTATTGAAACTAATAAAAGCAATTTTGTGGCGATAATAGTTTATACGATAATTGTTTTAAACTGATACTCACTTTCTCTACGAAAACAAAATTCGTAGAATAGTTCTGATGACAGCTCTAAATAGCACCTACAGAGTTCTACCAAAAACTATAATAACATTTTTCGTGACGATGACATTATATGAGATAATTAATGTGGGACTCACTTTTGTCATGTAAAAGTAATAAATTCGTAAAAAAGGTCTGATGGCATTTCTTAATAGGACCCTAAGAGTTCTACCGAAAACTGTAATAACATTTTTTGTGGGGATAACAATTAATGAGATAATATCATTTACAAGAGACCCACTTGGTCTACATTATAATAAATTAACACAACCCTTTTGATGACAGTTCTGGATAGCACCAAAAGAGGTCTTTTAAAAACCCTCATAACATTTTTATGGTGCCAATAGATTATGAAATAGATTGTGTGTTCACTCTGCAGTAGGTGTGCGCCGATGTGAAACTTACTGGCAGATAAAAACTGTGTACCGGGCCGGGTCTCTAACCCCAGGCTGTGACGAAGGAACATTGTCACAATATCCTTTCTTCCAGGAGTGCTACTTCTGCAATTTTCGTAGGACAACTTCTGCAAAATTGGGAACGCAGGAGATGAGGTACTGCTAGAAGTACAGCTATGAGGACGGATCGTAAATTCTCACTTTTATTTTGGAATTATGTGAGACATAAACAATGTTACAATGTGCAGTGCGGTACACAAGAAGCTCTTTTATCCGGACTACGGGGGACCGGAAGTAATCCAGATAACCGAAAATCCGGATATATATTCTACTAAATACAAAAAGTCTAAATGTTCAGCACTGTACAAATGCCGGTACACCTTCTTAAGACTGATTGTAGTAACTGTAGATGGAAGCGTGGGATGTGCACGCTTAGATGATTCAAAGAGAGAAGGCTTGTCAGTGCAAAACAGATGGCTGAAAGGGCAGATACATTCACACACGCCACTAACCAGATGGTGTCACACCCGTCGAGAAGCGCACCAGAGGTACAATGAGTTCTGGTGGAGCGCGGTTGGCGTGTTTACTATGCAACTTACTTGATGGACACCAATATACCGCCATATTAATGTACAATACTTGAGAAACAATGTCATTCAAACACTCTGAGCTCCTTTATCACTCAGTACTAGACTAAATTAGCGGCCTAGTGATAAGCAGCCTATGTACCTCACCTACTACATATCTTCGTTTTATAAGAAAGAAAGAGAAAAATACCAAGGCACACGAAATATGAATCAGGATAAACCGGAAATCCGGATTAGTGAGGACCAAATAAACGAGGTTCTTGTTTACAAATTTCGAACTCCTTAGTAACGTTAATACTTTATTCCCTCAACATAATAACGCCTCTATCAGTCATGTACTGAATTACGATTTAAACATACTACTTAGTTCCTTTGTACAATATATTCATTTAAATATACTTACATTTCTATACATTGAAAAGACTTTTGACTCTCGCTGTAGTGTAACTCATCAAACTTCCACACTTCCTTTCTAACTAGAACAAACGTTTGCAACAATATTAACGATAGCAATTTCAAATTTATTCGTTACACACAGCACATGTTTTTATGTATCCTAGCGCCTGGTGATGTTGCCACCTAACTTTCATCCATGAGGGTCCTGGGCATATTTTTAGGTGTTAGTGGGTCCTGGATGTCATGAGCGCTCAAAACAATTACTGTTTTACGTAATAAAATTCTTCTGGTTCTTCCTGATTCTAAAAATATACACTTCATGTACAGTACCTCGTCATGCTGATGCTTAAATGTCATTTTGTTTAATTTGGGCGCCGCAGTTTCCTAAGAACCTCGTTTATGTAATATCTTTGAAGAACCTGTCGACTGTCGTATGTGCAGGAAAAATGTTTACATGGCATAAAACAAAATCAGAATGCGTTTCAACAGTAGCAATTTGTTTTAATGGTGGAGTAAAAGTGGTTCAAGTGGGTCTGAGCGCTATGGGACTTACCTTCTGAGGTAATCAGTCCCCTAGAACTTAGAACTACATAAACCTAACTAACCTAAGGACATCACACTCATCCATGCCATAGGCAGGATTCGAACCTGCGACTGAAGCGGTTGTGCGGTTCCAGACTGTAGCGCCTAGAACGGCTGGGCCACTCTGGCTGGCCTGGTGCAGTAAAGATTAAAGACAATGAGCAGAACAGGCATCAAAACTAGGAACAAGATGAACATTGTGCTGGTATGGGCGGACAGGCAACATGTCACATCAACTGAAAAAGCTGCTGAAAGCATGAAAAGGAGGCCAGAATAACAAAGAAAAGAAGTAAAAATAAAGAAAATGAAAAGGACACGAAAGGTATCAACAAGATTATGGAGCAGGAATGGTTTGCAATGTCGTCATTGAGAAGAGAATGACATACAAATCTTTAGTTTCAGTTTTCTGTAATCAACGTGTTTGCATACCGAGATACTGTTACCGGTATCTCATCCACTATTAAAGCTACATAAACAAAGCTATGGATGAATAATAATATAGTGCTTGCCTACACACTGAACCACATTATTCAACAATGGGTTAAGTATTTTAAGCTGCAGTATCTCATATTATGTTCTTAAATCATTAGGAGAAAAAATTTACTCTTAAAATACATTTTTTTAAATAATCAAAACATGAAACGTAAATATTACTGGTTTGCTGTTTCAACAATGTAATAAGTCAAAGAATAAAATTTGTTTTTTATCTTTTATTTGGAACTGCGTTAAGTACATTGAACCTAAAATAACATTTACGTGTAATTCAGTATGTAAGATAACATCAATTTTCACTGCACAGTGTATTCCACAGATTTACAATTTTTTTCACCTGGAGCTCACAATATACCAATTCTTTGATAAAAGTTTCATTCATGAATCTATTGACAGTCTTGCATTATTAAATTTCAAAGTACCAGTAAAAACTACAGGCTGTGATGTACAGGTCCCGTTAACAGCTCTTCTTCAGGATACACTAAAACCTAGAAGGAAATACATATGTAGGGAATTCAGTAATAAATAAGCATAGAATTTATGAGGTGTGAAACAACTAAGAAACTGCTCTTATTCTAGTAACCAAAACAGGAGGCTGTGATACCAGAAACAAAGATACTAAGAATTAACATAAGAGCTGTATTTGTAATATTTAGATACCAACTTTTAGCTATTGCTTACCTTATAAAGCAAAGTTCCTATGTAGGAACTACTTGTTTCGTCTCGTCGGTCTTGTAGCTGCCATTTGAAAATTTTCCTGTCGTGACATACATGAACAGGTGCGGAGAAATTATCGTTTCTTTTGAAACTTTCTGTACATCTTTATACATGTCATTGCTTCCAGTATGTTCCATCGAAGACATATGCCGTGTAGTGTTTGATGGAGATATTAGAATGAATGAATTCATCAACTCTTTCAGCATCTCTGCAGCATTAGGAATGTTGTACTGATTCACATCAAAGAGATTGTCATCATTAGTCTGATTCGTGATGACTTCAGCTTCATTGTAGATACGTTTTGCCTTATCAACCCACGAATTTGCACTAGATTCTTTAGAGTTCAAAATTGATTCCAAAAGACAGTCATCATTGTTTTCAACATCATCAGTTTTCTTGTCATCATCTTTCTTTTCGTCAATATATGAATGATGTGGACCACCTCTGATAGTGATATCAAGATGGCACTGATGTTCCATTGATGAATATTCTTGACCGCACTGATCAATACCAAGACGTTCACTCAACACAACAACCAAAAGTGAGCGCAAAGCACTTTCAATATCACGAAAACCTATCATCATGCAAATATCGGCCAAAACTCGAAGATAAAGTTGTTTGACTTGTGATTTACTTCTTGAGAAGCATTTCCACCTAGAAATCATGACATAAAATGGTTTAAATCTATTCTCAAACAACACTAGGGTACAATTACTCTTTCATGCAAAACAATATGACTATAACACCTATTCAAATAATCTGTTAAGTCCGAGCAATTGGCTATTGTTCTAGAAATGGCAACCAACAAAGCCTTACCAAAATCAGTTACCATGATTTTTGGTATGGGAGCTCCAGATCTGACGATTTCCATAAAGAAAAATGAGAAGAATTATGCGTCATGCCTAGAGGATATCATCTGATAAGTTGGGCAACTGATTGATGATCGATTGACGATATTTGGATCTTTACTAGTGACGTTTACTTCGCGGATGCACATGTACTGGTACAGGCATATGTACTTTGACTTAATTTACACACAGTCAGCCCTGTTTGACATGTCCACAAATCGTGAAATAACTCGAAATGCAACGCCACCTGTAGCATCTATTGAATCGTATACACTGCTATTGATTTGATGACAATATTTGTGCAACTGACTTTGATCTTTCAGCCAATATATACAGAAGAATGGGTCCAATCCGACTGCGTGAATTTAGTCCCGATGGGTTGTATACTTTGCGATTTACAGGTTTTCAAAAGGCTTACTCGTTGTTATACCAAATCGTTTGTCCCTTTCGTGTTCTTTAGCCTTTCGCAAGACATCAGCATTTAGTAAATTCGGAGGAATCATGTCTCTGAAAGACATATTTTTCGCTTCATCATTTCGCCAAAGAGTTGCAGGCATCCTGTTATCAACCAGTTTAGCAGCTACCTGTTGTCTTCTCGTGCCACGAAGTTGTCTTCTTTTCAGGTGATTACTATCATCTGAAAAGTTTGAAAGTCTGCAGTTCAGAATAATATCGTTGTCCTTTTTTCGCTACTTCAGAGTAATCCCTTCGAAAGTGGCTCCGCATTCTGTACATCTTCCTTTGATCTTCAAGAAGTACTTTGAACTTTCACACACTTTCGCATATTTGAAAGAAAAGGCACATGGAATTTTGTGATGTTCATAAATTTTATCAGCCATCAAATCGGTCCATTTCCCTATTTCCAGTCTTGAAGGCTTTCAAAGTTTCCTCTTTGTTGGTTTTATGGAAGACCATTTTTCTGCTGACAGTAGTAAGTCAAATTGTTTTGTCATGTCCTTGTTGCACGAAGAACCAAAAACATTCCACGACTCATCTTTGCTGTCGTCGTCTTTTTCTTCAACGAAACATTCCAGCCTGAAGGTGTTTCCAACAAAAGTAAGCAGGCCATGGCGATCTTCTTTAATTGTTGTGTAAATATGTTTTCTTCAAAACATATTTACACAACAATTAAAGAAGATCGCCTGCTTCGAGCCGATGTCGGCCATGGCATCGGACAGTTTTTGGAAGACCGGATGAGACGGAGTGAATTGAATGCCTCTATCATCGATTACTTTAAATTCCTCCATGCTGAGACGACGTTTCAATTCTCGTAAATTGTAAATTTTTATGGGTATTACGGTTCATAAATATCACTTACACAACAGCACCGACTGCACAACAGGCACCGACTGCACAAGAGCTCTGACTGAACGAGCATAATGATAATTCGCATGAGACTGAGTAGTATTGTTACGTATAGTCATTAGGGGCAGATCAAAGAGTGAAATGCAGCGCTGGCGGGCGCCTTCACACGACGCTGCGCGCGCGCCACCCAAAAAGTGCAGCTGTTGTTGTCATTAGCTTTGATGCTACCGCGAGAAGTTTTCATGCTACCTCTATTGTAACTGCTACGCCGACGTCATTTGTCGATTGTTTAAAAGACGCAGTTCACGTGTTCATTGTTTCCAGATGTAGTGCCACGACTTTTGCATTGTTGCTGTGCTTTGTTTATGATTTTTTGGTCTTGAGAGGTCTCAGGGACGTATCATAGTTTTTATTATCCTTCCATCGGGCGCAGCTATTCAGATTGATACATGTCGAAAGTTTCTGTAAATTACTTTTCAACAATTTGCAGTATTGGCGCCTTCTCGTTCATAGCTTCCCTTTTCCGTATGCCTTTCATTGTTGTGTGATTCTGTAAATTACTTGTCAACAATTGGCAGCACTGACGCCTTCAAGTTATAACTTCCTTTCTGTGTATGCCTTTCGTTGTTGTATGATTCAGTATCGACGCTAATGCTCTCTTGATGAGATATGAGCCGATTGCTCGTTTTTATCCAGTGTGCCCTTTCGTATTTCATTTCAGCAATTAATTTATTTGTTTATCAACGTAGTAAGTAGTACAAAGCTAATTCATAATGTAAAATGCACTTAAATTCTGTTTGAACTGTTTAATCGTCAGTGTCCGCTGTCTGAACGTCAGATATCAAATTAATACACTGTGCCTGGTTGCGTTATGTTATAGGAATTTTATTATTTTAAGTGGGATGTACCGGATCATGTTGAAGAAATCCAAAGCATATTTTCGAAAAGGATAATATTATTAGAAATTTACCTGGGCAATAGGCGCAGCCAAAGCAGCCTTTGTGATGCTGTAATTGCCTCATAGATGACGACATTTGTCTATTGTAGTTTTGTATTCCATTCAGCATTTTGAGAGCGTCAAAGCTTTATTTCAGCGTGAGAGAGAGGTAAAATCAATAGATGTTATTGAATTGAAAGCCTTCATCAGTCTCTTGTTTTTAATTGTTGTTAACAAAGTAACAGATAAAGCCTGGAAGATCTCTGTGGAATTGATGTGGATGGAACTGATAAATTTCACCTCGCAAATGAACTTAAAACGTTTCAAATTTATTGTGGAGTGCCTTAGATTTTACAGTCGCGCTATTCGTGATGAAAGGAGACAAGTAGACAAGCTAACAGCAATTCGGGAAATATTTACTGTGTTTGTACGCAACAACCAGAAATCTTATACCCTTGGAGAAAATGTTACAGTAGACAAGAAGCTGGAAGGATTCTGAGGAAGGTGCAGTTTTCACCAATATGTACCTATCAAAACAAACAATATGGATTTAAAATCTATGATTTTGAGGATTCTTAAGTATTTTACCTGTACAATTTGGAAATATACACTGTGTTGCAACCAGAAGGATTTACCAACTGAGCAATAAACATTTTGATGTTGTTCTGTGACTGTGTAACATATATATCAGTCAGGTCGAAATGCGAAAGCGGACAACTGGTATACTAGTATTGGAATGATAATAGAGCTATGAAGGGAGAATTTTTCTTTTGTTGGCACGATGAAGAAAAACAAGCGTGAGATTTCTCTAGAGTTTGCTATCAGTAAAAGAAGAGCTGCCCACAGTTCCCTTTTTGGCTTCCACAAGACTGAACTCTAGTTTCCTTCGTACCTAAAAAGGGGAAGTGTGTTTTCCTGGCATCACGTTTGAATGAAGATAATTCGATAGATGCTGACACTGTAGATAAACGGAAACCATCCATCGTAAATTTTACAATAGCGTTAAGTGTGGTATTTTCACAGCAGATAAGCTGAATGCTTTGTACAACGCTGCAAGAAATGTGCGCCGTTGGTCACTGGTTATATTTTTGTAATGATCAATACGGTTGGAATCTATGCACAAGTGTTTTATTGTGGCAACAGTAAGAATTGTACCAGAAGGAAAGGGCTCCTGAATCAGCTATGTTATACATTGTTGTTTTCGTCGCTAAATTCGGCAGAACTATTGAAATTTTGTACAAAGAACTCTAGAACTATGGCATATTTATCAAGAACTCTGAAAAAAATATACATTTCTGAAAAAAAGGGTGCCAACTTCAGAGTAAGTGAAAAGACTTTCTCCTTAAATTGCAATTATCTCGCAAACTATTAGCTGCACAAAAAAATGTTATTTGTATTTTCGATAGAACTATTGGGGCTCTGTTGAGAACTGCCCTCAGAACTGTTGTACGAATTTACTTTTTGCAAAAATCGACAAAAAATAGTTTCGATACCACAATTTTTACGAGTGCTATTGTTTTATTTGCTAAATTCTGCAGAACTATTGAAATTTTGTACAAAGAACTCTAGAACTATGACTTATCTATCAAGAACTCTGAAAAAATATATATTTATGTAAAAAAGGGTGCCAGCTTCACAGTGAGAGCTCTTATAGAGTTCTTAATTATGTTGCAATTTCCTCTAAAACTATTACCTGCACAAAAAAATGCTACCAGGATTTTCGATAGAACTCTTCACGTGGTGTCCAGAACTGTCATCAGAACTGTTGTACGAATATATTTATATTTTCTGTAGAGAAAGTGTGTCCCACATTAAATCAATTTATCTCATAAACTATTATAGTCATAGAAAAATGTTATTGGGATTTTCGATAGAGCTCTTCCGGTTCTGTTCAGAACTATCCTCAGAACTGTTGTACGAGTTTAATTTTTGCGAAAATTGACAATGAATGTTTTCGATACGAAAATGTTTTCGAATATTGTTGTTTTCTTCGCTAAATTCTGCAGAACTATTGAAATTTTGTACAAATAACTCTAGAACTATGGCATATCTGTCAATAACTCTGAAAAAATATACATTTCTGAAAAAAAGGCTGCCAACTTCACAGTAAGTGAAAAGATTTTCTCCTTATATTGCAATTATCTCGTAAACTATTAGCTGCACAAAAAAATGTTACTGGGTTTTTTGATAGAACTCTTGGAGCTCTATTCAGAAGTGTGCTCAGAACTGTCGTACTTATTTACATTTTGCGGAAATTGACAAAGAATGTTTTCGATACGAAAATTTTTTCGAGTATTGTTGTTTTCTTCGCTAAATTCTGCAGAACTATTGAAATTTTGTACAAATAAATCTAGAACTATTTCATATCCATCAAGAACTCTGAGAAAAATATACATTTCTGAAAAAAAGGGTGCTAACTTCACACGACTCGCATAAACCATGTTAGCGGTAGACGTCTGTTCAGCAAAAGTCCTTTATGATGCTACTTGGACGAAAAACACTGTAGAAATGAGATGGTGATAACAGCGTGTGTTTACACAAGTGGACCGAAAGGACAGATACCTTTTGTAGGCATAAGACAGGGTCACGAGGGGTAGAAAACTCATGTAACTGTCCTGATTACTTCTTACGTCTCCTTCTTTTCTTGTTTCTTTTTCCTGTTAATGATTGTGCCCCCTCTGTGCCTGCACCCAAGGGTTGGGCAACTCCTTGGTACACCCGTGTATAGAAATCTTTATTCTTGTACACACTTGGCATGCTGTCTGAGAGAACACAGTGACGATCTTATAACAAAGTGTTGTTTTTTTTTTTTCAGCCTTAGTTCCTACATCAGAGACCATATATGTTCAAATTGCTTATTTTTGATAAAATTGGGCTTAGATTTAAGAAATTTGCTGTCTAAATGATTAGTGCAGAAAGTTTTTCTGTACTTCTGTGAACATTGGACATTGAAGAAGAGAGAAAGAGACAAAGTTGAAGCATTCAAGATGCGAATTTAGAGGAGAATGGATGAAATAAAATAAGTGGATAACGTGAGGGACGGTGAAGTGAAAAGATTAAAGGAATAAAGAGCTACCATAAACCTGGTTAAGAAAGCAAAAGAAGGTAGTGACCGATATACACTGTGAGAAAAAGGAACTCTGACAACAGCTAGCGAAGGCACACTGTTAGGACAGAAGAAAATAGCAAGGAGAAAAACAACATTTCTGAATGAAGTAAAAAGAGGAAAGTAGGAGCTTCAAAGTAGCTGTCCTAGAACAAGAGCTAACGGAATCTGCCAGCAGGCAGAACATCTGATAATGATATGATGATGTGAGCATTTATCCTGACCTGTTGAGGTGATAAGTTACTGTGTAACGAATTCAGATCACCTGATGATGACTTGCGAAGAAGTTGGAACAGGTTGTGGTGCTGTAGCCATTAGTGATAGGTACTTATTTCTATTTTTCTGTCATTTCTCTTCACTTTATTAAGTAAGTATTCACATCTTTGATGGTGTGGCGTAGCAATGTCTGGTAATAACGATGAAACGTAACTGCAGTTTTTTTTTTTTTTTCTCTCATGGATAAGCATTTTTCCTTATTATTACTTGATTATGGAAAGACTTTAAACTTTTCTGTTTACTTGATCTGCATTTGTAATATTAACTGTGATGTGAAGAACTGCTATGTAAATCGTAGGCATGAAAGCACAGACAATGATATCGAAAGCGACAGTGGAACAGCAGTATACAGTAAGGAAGTGTTGGTCGGCGTGACTGTGCATGCGACAATATAGTGGGCCGCGCGTTGTTGATTTGAGATGCAAAAACCTGCCGACACAATGAATCGTGGAACTTAATAACTGATGGTGGGGATTACCGTCGCAATGCGTAATGAAAGTTGAAGACTCATTATGAACAGAAAGATACTATGGTTTGAGTATTACTAAATGAACTGTGTCACAACTTGCACGGACAACGCTTGCACGATTAGGTATTATAGTTATTGCTGCCACGTTAGTGAGACTGTTTTTACATCGCAAGAGCCAAGGCTACATAAAACTGTTTATTGCATTTGTCTTCTTAATGAACAGTCGAGTGTCTGAAGCCGTAATTGTCACCCTGAACATAATTACAGTTGTGGATCAGGTGCAAGAATGGTTTAACTGATTGTGAATTTGCGATTGCGATAGCCATATGCAAATGTGACAAACAGTTATATCGCGGTCGGAAGTTAACAGTAGTACTGAACTGAGAACTAGGCGTGTATAACAAGGAATAAATGTGTACAGGCTAAACCTACGGATTATCACCAACAATTACGTCTATTCAGCCAGTGGCCTGTTAAACGCCACTGCGGATGACTTTGCAGCCTAACCAAGGAAAGATTTCATCAGCATGCTTCGCCATGGAAATCAGCGAACGGAGTTGCTGTAATAATTTCATCAGAAACGCCACAAGTTGCCAGCAAACACGCCGCCAATCCTCTCCAACAACGAACGGATAAGCTGCATTGCTGTGAGCTCTCCCCAGTTAAAGACTAATATAATTTAGCAGTTCAGACAGTAGACTGTTTTTTTTTTTTTTTGTTATAATACTATTTTCTCTCCATCTCTTTCTGTAAATTTTGCTACGTGAATAACATTGCTTGAACCTTCCAAAGTAGCTTCAAGAGTAACTTTCAAAGTAGCTTAAACTAAAGTACGTTAAACCATTAGCTATTGGCTTTTTTTCTTTTACTTAAACTATCTCTTTCTTTTAAATTAATGCGGTCGCAGTTGCATGTATTTTGTGTGCCTTTGAGAGGGAAATGTTATAAATGCGTGAGCAGTATTATTTTCAAAGTGACTTTGCATAGTTAATGTTTGATATGGTCGTGCGCGTAAATCGCGATGGAGTCCACAATGAAAAATCAGCTATTAAGTTAATTTGAAGGAAATAACCGCTTTTATGATACACAGCATGGCTTTCAGAAGGGCAAGTACTTGACCTAGTTACAAATGTAAGTCAGGGTTTCGAAGAAAAAGTGTCTATTCAGTAAAAGGAGCAGACTCAGGTAAAATGAAGTTAAACACCACGTGCCACAGTGATCCATAATTAGTAGTAGTAGTAGTAGTAGTAGTAGTAGCTTTATTCATCCGCAGATCTCTTTTTACAAGCATATAGGACTTGTCAAAGTATTTACAAATTTAGATCAATTTAAAATAAGCTAATTTGTATACACATATATTTACAGACTTCTAGTTAGAGACAATCATTAGATTTACTCCTGGTATACAATACATTTTTTTTACAAGTAACATATTAAACAATGTACTGCCACACTGTTCACTCATATCTCAGTATCAGTCACTGCACACACTATACAAACATTGTTTCATAACACTACACACACACACACACACACACACACACACACACACACACACACTGGTAATCTCTGGACCATTTTTGTACCACAACTTTCCATTTACTATCCTGAAATACTGAGTCAGTATCCCTCCATAATGAGTAAGACGTTGAGCTCAGAAAGAGGAAGAGGTGTTAGTATTGTGACATGCATACCTTGGGGGTGTTTCTAGAAAGGAAAAAAAAAGAAGGAAAAAACATTAAATGAAGGTGTTATTTGGAATGTTGGATATTTTATAATCATTATTATTATTATTTATTTGTTTAACTTTTTTATCAAACCCCTACTCTGTTTTAGCTAAGTAATCCTTCACTGTATAAAATGTATTGCATAACAGGTAGTTTTTAGCTGTCGTTTTAAATAAGTGTATTTTTGCAATTTCTATAATCTCTTTTGGTAATTCATTGTACAGTTTTATTTCTTGTTAGAAAAAGCTGTTTTGAGTTTTATGTTTATTTTTTTGGTAAATGTAAGTTAAGTCTATCTCTTATTGCATGGTCATGGACAGAGCTGTTTGTGCAGTAATTAGCAAAGTTATTTTTGATGTGTGCAACTGACTGGTAAATGTATTCACATGGAGCAGTTAAAAATCCCCAGTGTTATGAACAGAACTTTACAATGAACTCGACTAGTATTATTGGTTATTAAGCTTATGGTTCTTTTCTGGAGTTTGAAAACTGTGTTCATATTTTGTGCATTTGTTCCCCAAAAAATAATGCCATAGCTAAGAATTGAGTGCACATATGAATAATATGTAACTAAAAGACACTGCATGTTACACACTGATCATAGGATTCTACGGGCATAACATGCCAATGACATTCTGTTTGCAAGTACCTTTGTGTGTTCACACCACTTCAACTGAGAATCAATATTCATTCCTAGAATTTTTTTTTGTTACCCAATCTATAGAGGTGGCATCTACATTTAATTTAACATGATGATTTTTCCGCTTCAAACTGAAATTCATGGCATTAGTTTTCTTTATGTTCAATGTCACTTGATTACTTATCGACCAATCATAAACTTCCTGGAGAGTTTCATTTGCTTTTTTGGCAAGGAGTTCTCTTGTTTTCTCAGTGACTATAACATTACTGTCATCAGCGAAGAGGATTTCTTCACCATGAGTAACACTATTGGGAAAGTCATTGATGTATATCAGGAACAGTATTGGTCCTAATATGCTACCTTGTGGAACCCCTATATTAATGTAGTTTGGTTCTGATAAGTGTTTTACTAAATTTTTAGATCTATTTGAAGTATGTGTTATCTCTACTCTTTGTACCCTATCTCTTAGGTATGATCGAAACCAGTCATACGCTACCCCTCTTATTCCTAATGCTTCTAATTTATTTAATATACACTTGTGGTTGACTGTATCAGGCACCTTAGAAATATCCAAAAATATGCCTGAGACACACTCATCTTTATCAAGAGCATCAAGTACAACTTTTGTGAATTCTACTATGGCTGACTGTATTTTTTTCACTTCAGAAACCAAGAGTGATTCGCTTAAATGATTGTACTTATTCGGGTATTTCATTAATCTGTCTTTCATAATTGCTTCTATTATTTTTGAGAATGCTGACAGCAGAGAAATGGGCCATTAATTTTCTATGTCTTCTGCATTACCTTTCTTAAGCAAAGGTACAACTCTTGCCTGTTTTAACTGCTCTGGAAATGTCCCTGATGTGAAGGATTCATTTATTATATTTGTAAGGGGCCTTGTATAATCCCTATGCATTGTTTCAGTACACACATTGGTACTTCATCTAAGCCTACTGACTTTTTTCTTTTTAGTTTTTGAATTGTTTTACTCACTTCATTCTCTGTGGTTGGAACTAACGTCATTGTATTTAATGCAACATTATTTACAGCTGTTATATTTGTTATGGGGAATTTTTGCTGTAACTTCTCTGAAATACTTGAAAAATGCTCATTTACATAGTTTACTAAGTGTTGTGGATCATTTATTACCTTATCCCCCTCCCTTAGCAGTATGTTATTCTGCATTTCTTTGCTCCTTCCATTTCCTTTTTGATAACATCACAGACTGCTTTGATTTTTTTCTCTGCATTGCATATTATTTTCTCATTAAATGACTTTTTTGCAGCTATCAACACTTTCCTATAGATCTTTTTGTATCTATGATAGAAATTTAAGAGTTCTGGATCATTTCGACTCTTTTTAATGGAACTGTTATATTTAAGTGTCTGGGAGGACTTCTTAATACCTCCTGTTATCCATCTGTTTTTCTGTGATGTTGATACAGACATGTATACTTTTTTAAATGACTTTTCAAATTTTAGAGAATTTCTTATGCACTTTGGTTTCCTTATGAACTTCATCCCAGTTTTGTGTATGCTAGTTGTTTTGAAAACTCTTTTATTTTGATTTTTGATAGATGTCTTTTGTAGGCTTATAGTTTAAGGAATGATTCGATTCCTGTTTTTACTGTTGTTATTTGACAGAGATGGTCTGATAGTCCGAGATCTTTTACAGCTACATCGTATTTTTCCCTGTCTATATTTGTGGCCACGTGGTCAATTACTGAAGAAGCTATTGTAGTAACCCTTGTTGCACTATTGACCAATAGGGACATGCTAAAACTCTGAAGGATATTTATGAGGGTGCTGCTGGATTCATTTATGATATTAGTGTAGATGTTAATGTCCCCACACAGAATTCTGCTGACCTTTGTACTTGAGACTTTATCTAGACCTTCTGTTAATTTATTGAAACAAGTGTCCACATTGTCACTGGGAGATCTATAGGAACACAAAATGATTGATTTCTTGGTGATATCAGGCCTTGTTAATTCAATAGGTGATATTTCAAAGTGTTTGTCTTCACTTGCAGTACTGAGGTCATGTCTTAATTTGAACTGTGTTCCTTTTCTGATATAAATGCATGATCCTCACCCCTTGAAGTAGTTCTGCAGTAAGAGTTTACCTTTTCATACAATATGTTGGATTTCTGTGTCTCTACACCAGTGCTCAGTAATACAAACTACTGTGCAGTTCAAAGATTAGAGCTCAACTTCTAATAGTTGTATTTTATTTTTTATTGATTGCATGTTTTGATGGAGGATTGTTAAGTCTGTGAAATGCCCCATGGTATTCTTTCCAATGGTTTGTTTTTCTTTGTGGCATCTGGTATATGTGATATTTGAGGTGTTAAAATCTGTCCTGTGAGTGATTATTTCAGTATTTCTTAAAGTGCTGGAGATACTCTGTAGGCAGGGGAACCTGTTGTCTAGATTTATCCTAAAAAGACCTACTTTTCCTACCTATGACAACAAGTATTTGACCATGTGTGGCCCGAGATCCACCCCCTATACTTTCATGAATCAGCTGTACCAATCTTCCCTTCCCAGTTCTCTTTGGTGTAGGCAATGCGTAGTGAAACCCCATCTGTTGATAGTTCTGGTGGGCACCAGAGAAACATAAGCAAAGTTAGCTGTCCTCAGAGCCATCCCTAACCCCATATTGATTCGCCTCAAAGCTCCATCAATGTGTGCTCGATAATGACGCCACAATAGCTCAACAAAGTATATGTTGGTGCCATGAGTCAGGGAAGATTCTTGTCCAGGTCACCCCATATGTCATATGGCCCATCCCTGTCCAAACTGTTTCCCACCGCACCGACTGTCCCTACATGGTCTTCTTTTGTATAGTCCTTACATAAAGGCCCCAGGTCCTCTATTACATGACTTAGCCCTACATTTGGCTTGAAGAATACTGGTATCCTGCCCCTAAACTTTTCTATAGCCGAGGGCAGGTAGATTACAAAATTTAAAAAGGGAAATGGATAGGTTAAAGTTAGATATAGTGGGAATTAGTGAAGTTCGGTGGCAGGAGGAACAAGACTTTTGGTCAGGTGAATACAGGGTTATAAATACAAAATCAAATAGGGGTAATGCAGGAGTAGATTTAATAATGAACAAAAAAATAGGAGTGTGAGTAAGAAACTACAAACAACATAGTGAACGCATTAGTGTGGCCAAGATAGACACGAAGCCCACGCATACCACAGTAGTATAAACCTATATGCCAACTAGCTCTGCAGATGACGAAGAATTTGAAGAAATGTATGATGAGATAAAAGAAATTATTCAGGTAGTGAAGGGAGACGAAAATTTAATAGTCATGGGTGACTGGAATTCGATAGTAGGAAAAGGGAGAGAAGGAAACGTAGTAGGTGAATATGGATTGGGGGTAAGAAATGAAAGAGGAAGCTGGCTGGTAGAATTTTGCACAGAGCATAACTTAATCATAGCTAACACTTGGTTCAAGAATCATAAAAGAAGGTTGTATACATGGAAGAAGCCTGGAGATACTGACAGGTTTCTGATAGATTATATAATGGTAAGACAGAGTTTTAGGAACCTGGTTTTAAATTGTAGGACATTTCCTGGAGCAGATGTGGACTCTGACCACTATCTATTGGTTATGAACTGTAGATTAAAACTGAAGAAACTGCAAAAAGGTGGGGGGAGGAGATGGGACCTGGATGCACTGACTAAACCAGAGGTTGTACAGAGTTTCAGAGAGAGCATAAGGGAACAATTGACAGGAATGGGGGGAAGTAATACAGTAGAAGAAGAATGGGTAGCTTTGAGGGATGAAATAGTGAAGGAAGCAGAGGATGAAGTATGTAAAATGGCAAGGGCTAGTAGAAATCCTTGGGTAACAGAAGAAATATTGAATTTAATTGACGAAATGAGAAAATATAAAAATTCAGTAATGAAGCAGGTGCAAAAAGGAATACAAACGTCTCAAAAATGAGATCTACAGGAAGCGCAAAATGGCTAAGCAGGGATGGCTAGAGGACAAATGTAAGGATGTAGAGGCTTATCTAACTAGGAATAAGATCGATACTGCCTACAGGAAAATTAAATAGATTTTTGGAGAAAAGAGAACCACTTGTATGAATATCAAGAGCTCAGATGGAAACCCAGTTCTAAGCAGAGAAGGGAAAGCAGAAAGGTGAAAGGAGTACATAGAGGGTCTATACAAGGGCGATGGACTTGAAGACAATATTATGGAAACGGAAGAGGATGTAGATGAAGATGAAATGAGAGATATGATACTGCATGAAGAATTTGACAGAGCACTGAAAGACCTGAGTCGAAACAAGGCCCCAGGTGTAGACAACATTCCATTAGAACTACTGACGGCCTTGGGAGAGCCAGTCCTAAAAAAAACTCTACCATCTGGTGAGCAAGATGTATGAGACAGGCGAAATACCTTCAGACTTCAAGAAGAATATCATAATTCCAATCCCAAAGAAAGCAGGTGTTGACAGATGTGAAAATTACCGAACTATCAGTTTAATAAGTCACGGCTGCAAAATACTAACGCGAATTCTTTACAGACGAATGGAAAAACTGGTAGAAGCCAACCTCGGGGAAGATCGGTATAGATTCCGTAGAAATATGGGAACACATGAGGCAATACTGACCCTACGACTTATCTTAGAAGCTAGACTAAGAAAAGGCAAACCTACGTTTCTTGTATTTGTAGACTTGGAGAAATCTTTTGACAATGTTGACTGGAATGCTCTCTTTCAAATTCTGAAGGTGGCAGGGTAAAATACAGGGAGCGAATGGCTATTTACAATTTGTACAGAAACCAGATGGCAGTTATAAGAGTCGAGAGATATGAAAGGGAAGCAGTGGTTGGGAAGGGGGTGAGTACAGTAAGCAGGTTCAAACGTGTAGGTTGCAGTAGTTATGCAGAAATGTAGAAATTAGCATAGGATAGACTGTCATGGAGAGCTGCATCAAATCCGATTTCAACAACAACAACAACGTTCACGTATTGTATAGAAATAGTACAAAACATTTTAAAAACATATAGTTACTGTCGGATAGAGGCCTCGCAGTTCATCCATTGCTGCCACGCCGTCGCCCGACCTTGAATCGCCCCTTGCTACAATCTATAACTGCAAGGTCACCATAATACATAACAGTACGTCTTTATCAAGAAAAGATTAATTGATAACGTTCTTATCCCAAAAAGTTACGCAATTTGGTACTCTACAGGTCAAACATACCGTGTATCTGCAATCCTGATACTGGCCATTAAAAATATTAAAAATATCACAGAGAACTACGAAAGCGTGTGAATTTTGGCCACTAATTAACTTTTGGCGCCAATATAGTTCTCCCGCCGCTGGCTTACGACTGTCAACTGCTAGCTGCTATCTGAATCGAGCAGCTGTTAAATTCGCGTCGGCCTCGGCGTTAAGAGGAGAGTGTCATCTGTGCAAAACGAAACTGTTATCAAGTAGTGTCTCGTCTGCGCAAGGCGAATCTGTTACCATGTCAGGTACGTACGGATACCGTATTTGTTTCTGTAATAATAATAATAATAATAGCAGTATGCGGGATGTAGTACATACATCACAAATGACTTGCCCATGGGTATTATTTCGTAACACAGACAGAACTGCAGCATATTACTTTACTCCTGACTGTATTGTAGTGGTGGGTAGGAAATCGCGTATCTGTTAGAAATCACATTGATTGATAAGTCACAGATATCACAATAACTTTACAGACTCTAACTGCGATTTCAGTGACAATTAGCAGTCGAAAGTAGCATTTCACATTCAACGTCGTGAGCCATCTGTTGGCCGAATTTCGCACTGCTTTCGGCGATTTCAGTGACAAGTCGCGGCTAGAAGTCGCAAGTAGCAACTAAAAAGTGCAGGTAACAGTGCCATCTTTTGACCAAAGTTCGTCCTACGTTCCTTCCATGCGATTCGCTATTGAGTCCAACTGCGATTTTCGTGACAAGTCACAACTAAGAGTCGCAAGTAGCAACTAAAAAGCGGTGTTAACATCGCCATCTGTTGGCCAAAGTTCGTACTATGCTTTTTCTCTGCGATTCGCTGTTTAGTCCAAGTGCGATTTCTGTGAGATTTGTTAACATTGCCATCTGTTGGCCAAAGTTCGTACTACGATTTTTCTCTGCAATTCGCCTGTTAGTCCAACTGCGGTTTCTGTGACAAATGGCAACTAGAAGTTGCAAGTAGCAATTAAAAAGCGCGGTTAACATTCTTTGCCGAGTGCCATCTGTTGACCGACGTTCGTACTTCGTTATAAGAACCTTGTGCCTCACGAGATCGATGTGTCTGCATATCATATGACGACATGCAGATTCAGCACCAGTTATGGTTGGTCAAACACAGCTGTGACTCTGAATGTATTATATCAATAAGAAACAACATTGCCTTTTTCTCCAGAAAATATTATTTAGAGACAAGTAACCTAAAATATGTGTTTGATTCTGCTTCCAATATGACATTTGTGGTTAATACTGCACATGCCTACAAGACTTTGCATTGTTAAGACAGCAGAACTCAGACATCTGTAAAAGTGTAATTAAATGAAGACAATAGTATTGAATCATATGAATGCCTCACTTTTGTTCCAACACAGTTCAAGACTCTGGAGAAAAATTTTACACCTGCTGTTCTTCATGGCAACTGTACACACAAGAACTTTTTGCTGACACTACAACCACCTACATAAGTAAGCTTTTCCTGAGTTACCTTCAAGTACTGCACTTAAACTGTTCCTGATTTAACTGGAAGATCTGTGCTTCCCACTTTCATATTAACAGCCTAAAAATGCATACTCTAGACCTCAGGCTATGTTATCGGTCAGTGTCACACCAAGATTGTGGTGAAAAGGGGGGGGGGGGGTGGCATGTCACTCTCCAACAAGTCTTTACCAATAATTAAATGGCCTCAAATTTACTGGTATAGGATAGCTGAACATGTGGAAAATGAGATTTTCATTATTCACTCACTGTATTTAACATTTATCATTCCTTTAAAATCGCCTAACAACTTCAGTTAAACACAGTTCAATCACTCATTTTGCACACTTATTTCATAATTATGGTACTATGGGAAACGGGAATACAGATAACGGTATACAAATTGTACCCATAAATGTTTATACATACATATATTTCAGCACGAAGAAAGATACACATGTACACTGTTCAGACTACAAAGTCTGACTGGAACATTAACAAGGCGGCTCGTCAGAGCAGTTAGAGTTCAAAGATCATGCTTTACGTGGTCGATGTGACCTATCGACGCCACACAGCTCCAACCCCCCCCCCCCCCCCGCCCCCCAGTACAGATTGCAGCCTATGAGGCCTGAGGGGAGGTTGTATGGGCATTGGAGTTGGAGTGAGTAGTGCGAAGTGGCAGGTGCATGACTGGAAGCTCCATCTCAGTCAGGATGTCATGCGAAGGTGCGGTAACGGGCTGCAGGCCCATATCATAATCAGACAGTCAGCGAGGGTGGATGATGTGTCGGCCGGCCCAGGACTAGAGGTGTGGGGAGGGGTGCAGTGTGTGAGCGTGGCTGCCCATATTGCAGATCAAGCTGTCTGATGAGATGAATGCACAAACTCTTGATGGATCGCACTCTTGGGGGGAGGGAGAGGCTATGCACTATCTTGACGTCTAGTTCCTCATTGAGTGTCGAGTCTGCAGTGTCTGTAAGGAGCACGAGCACACGGTCATTGAAAGCGACAATCACATTGTCGACGCAGTTAGGAGGTACATTGCAGCGCAAGTTGAAAGATGGGGAGTAAGTCTCTCCAGTAGATGAAACATCATCAAAACCTGCACATGGGGTTGATGATGACATGCTCGGTAAACCAGCAAACTATGGTGACGAATCATCAAAAGGAGAAGACCCTACCATGGGATGGGCTAACTCATCATCGGGCTCTTCAATAGAAAATTCGTCCGGATGGTCCCACTGGAACGGCGGAGGGGCGTCGGAGTCCATGAAAGCAGGCTCGAGCCTGTGTAATGAAACGGCCTGCTGGCGATCTTTAACCATATTGTTGAATGTTGTCTTGCCCCTCCGGAGTACTTCAAATGGGCCGAAGTATGGGGGTTGCAGGGCTTGTCTAACAAAATTGTCCCTGAGCATAATGTGGGAGCATGTGTTGAGTGTGGTTGGCACATATGTGTCTGGCGGGGAATGACTAAAAGGCGAGTTTAGCCATGCATGTCTAAAGTGGGTGCTCATTCTACTAATAGTCTGGGGAGGTGGGGAAATCTTCGGGTGCTTGAGGCAAGATAAGTTCCCCAGGTAGAACCGGGTTCTCACCAAAAACGAATTCAGAGATGGTGCCCTATAAGTCAGGTTTAAAGGTCGAACGGAGACCGAGTAACACCCAAGGAAGTGCCTCAGACCAGAGGCAGTCATGGCACCTGCGTTTTGTGGTGCCATCGTTCCACTAAACCATTGCTTGGCGAGTGGTAGGCTGTTGTATGAACTTTTTAATACCGCAAAGGTTACATAGAATCGTGAAAAGTGCAGACTCAAACCGTTGACCCTGGTTGGTGGTGATGGTGGACAGGCAACCAAAGCTAGTGATCCATGATGAGACGAATCCCTTGGCCACGGTTTCTGCTGTAATGTTGGGTAAAGGAACAGCTTCCACCCAACGAGACATGCAGTTCATTGTGGAGAGGATATATCTGTGGTCCTCTGATGGTGCCATAAGGCCGATAAGGTCGATATGTACTATACTAAACCGTCCTTGTGGAATGTCAAACTTGCCAAGGGGGGGGGGGGGAGAGGTGTGGCATCTGATTTTGTTGCGTTGGCAGGAAATGCAGCTGCGTGCCGCGGTTTGACAGTCCTGCTTAACATTTTTCCAAACAATATGCTCGGTGATGAGGTATGTGGTGGCGTGGACACCAGGGTGGCCGAGGTTATATAAGGTGTCGAAGGCTTGTTGGTGCAATGTGGGAGGGAGCAATGGCCGCTGAGTGCCGGTATAAGAGTCACACCACACTTCATCTATAACACCAGGGAACTTGGCTTTGGTAAACACAAGCTATGTCTGAGGGTCCGTGAGGAGAGCTTGAGATTCCTCATCAAAGGCCTGGAGAGCGGCGAGGTAGGATAAATAGATGACGCATAAGATAGTATTGATCCGCGAAAAGAAATCAGCGGAGATGTTTCCCATGCCTTTGATGTAGCATACGTCCATAGTAAATTGAGAGACCAGGTCGAAGTGGTGGAAACACCGATGGGGTGGGTCCTTGAGAGGGTTGCAGAAGGCGTCCGCCAGTGGTTTGTGGTCAATAAGGATGAAGAAGGAACGGTCCCCCGATGTCAGGGCGAAGTGTTTGATGGCTTCATAGACCACCAGAAATTCTCTATCAAAAGTGGAATATTTCTTCTGTGCTGTAGACAGTTTTTAGAGAAGAAATGAAGGGGTGAAACCGTGACACCTTTGCGTTGCTGTAATACTGCCCTGACCACGATGTCGCTGGCGTCCGTAGTGATGAACAGGTCGGCAGACGGATTGGGGTGGGCGGGTACGATGGCATGAGCTAACGCTGTCTTTAGAGCCCTGAAGGCCTTTAGCATAGGTTCAGTCCAACGGACTAACTTAAGGCCCGAAGTCTGTTTGCCAAACAGCGAGTCCATCAGCGGGGCCTGCATGGCGGTGGCAGAAGGTAGATGTCAGCGGTAGTAATTTATAGTACCCAGGAAACGTCAGAGTTCTTTGTACATAGCCGTGGGTGGCAATGACATGATAGCCTGCACGCTGGATTTTGGAGGCTGTATTGCATCTCCAGAGACAGTGTAACCCAAAATTGTCAGAGAAGACAGGAACAATTGGAATTTATCTTTGTTGACCTTGACACTGTTGGAGTTCAAGATCTGGAGGACCTGGGATAAATGACCTTTGTGGTCCTCAGTCGACTTGCAGGAAATGAAGATGTTATTCAGGTATGCAAAGCAGAACTCGAACTGTTGTAAGATTGAGTCAATGAAGTGTTGCCACACTTGTGCCACATTCTTTAAGCCGAATGGCATGAAGTTGTATTGGAACAAACCGAGTGGCGTGATGATAGCAGTCGTTGGCACGTTTACAGTCAATTACACTGAACATTGTGGCAGCCGATAACATATGGGTGAAATAGTTTATGTTCAGCAGATGGTACGAGCTTTTAAGCATCTGTAATCACCACACATTCGAAAAGAACCGTTGTGTCTGGTGACGAGGTGAATTGATGAAGACCAATTGTTGTCCGATGGCTGTAGAATGCCTGCCTCCAGGTGTTCGTTTATTTGGTGCCGGGCCGTGTGCAATGTAATGGTGTTGAGGGGTCTAACCTTGTGCCAAATAGGAGAGCTGGCAGTGGTAATTATCTTGAGTGTCATTCCGTCAGTGACAGAAGAGACTGAGGACTGCACATGAGGCTGAGTAACGTCCTGACGTGAAGTTTCGGGACGAGTGAGGCGTGATGAGGTGCAGCCATTAGCTCGAGTAGGAAAAGGCAGCATGAGAGTCACATGCCTTTTATGTGAGCACAGCGTGCACTTATTTGGAGAGGTCGGCTGCGCACGCAGCACACAGTGGATCGGGACACACAGTGACTGTCTGTTTTTAGCTTTGCCTTCAGTAACCAGCGCGGGCGAGAGGAGCATTGGCGTCGCTCGGGGAACTGCGATGGCCGCTGAATCACGTGGTTGGTGCGTGAGAGAGGGGGAATGTTTACCAACACGCAGGGTGGCTGCCTGTGTGGTGGGCGTATTTGCATCGTGCACGTCACTGGAAGCACTGTTTGAAACACATGGCACTGCGTGTGGCGTGTGCAGAGATCACTGAATGCGAATCATCACACGCAATGAGTGTTTTTGAACTAACCTGATGAGTGTCCGTGCTGGTGTCTGCTGATGAAGGTCGATCAGGTGAAGGAACTGTGGACTGCAGTTGCAGCAGCAAGGTATGAGCAGCAGTGAGCTCATCGAAAGTGTGAGCAATGCGTTGTTTCAACACGTCGTTTTGCCAATGGGGATGCGCCACTGCATCATACTCTGACAGTAGATTAGTGATGCAGGTCACAATTTTGTCCGTGAGAGTGGAGCACGTACAAACCAGATCACATGTCACGACCAAAAAGAAACGATGAGCATAAGTGCCTGAGTACGGTATCTAAGTGTCAGAAGGATGGTGTAGCACTGAACTTGGACTATGTTCGGTGAGAATTTGTGAAGGAACAACAAATCCATACCAAAAATTGGTTCGTCAATGTCAGTGATGTAAAATGTCCATGGGAAATGTAGAGAAGGAGATAGATGTGCGTAGAAGTGACTTCATCGGTGAAAAAAAGGGAGGAACCAATGATGTATACATGATGGATATGTCAGCACCTATATCGACTAGGAAAACAAGCAGCGACGAAATGTCGGTCACATATCAACAACCGCTCAGCCGAGTGGACAGAGTGCAATGTTTGAGGATACCTGTGAAGTTCATCACAGGACTCGGCATCTTTCAGATCCTGCAGTCGGCGTTTGGGTGCTGGCAAGGTAATCTGCACTTCGTGGCCTCATCCCCGAAAATCTTGTGGTACCAACAGTATGTATAAGCTGAATGTGGAGGTGGTGGTGCTTGTGACAGCAGAAGAGGTTTGACCCTGTTGATCTGTTCCGGAATGTAAACCGGGAGGTATGGTGTGTGTGTGATTCTTGAGTGCTCGGAAAGAGGAGAGAGCGAACGAGTACTACCTGGTGGTGTAGATAGCATAGAGGCAGAATGAGCTCTGTCTCTGCCCACAGACGGCCAGTAATTAGGTGGGATAGTGCCAACCAGCGGTGAGAGGTGCCATGGTTGTTTTTGTCACAATAGTGCATACAGCTGATCTGCAATGTGAAGGTGCCATGGTTGTTTTTGTCACAATAGTGCATACAGCTGATCTGCAATGTGAAGGCGAGAGCCGATAGACTTGAAGGAGTGTGGTAGCAGGTGTATCTGCAGGACGGTGGGTAACTTGGCTGACCATACCGCCCACAGGGTAACGTCTGGCATCGTGTGCTCACCCACAAGAAGCTGAAGGCGGCGCCAGAGTTGTGAAGGCGTGCAGTCCCCCAGGTGTTCCTCATACAGGATGTTGATTATTAATTCCTGTTGTGAGCAGGCGGGTCGGTCCAATATTGTCTTCTTGGCGAACTCATATTTTGGCGACGGCGGTGGCGAAAGGAGGTCAGAAATTAAATGGTCATGGAGATGTGTGACAAGACATATAAATTTAGAGTTATCGTCAGTCACCTGATGTAACTCGGAAAGGTGCTCCACAAGCGCAAACCATGAAATGGGGTTGTCCTCGTACACTCCTGGAAATGGAAAAAAGAACACATTGACACCGGTGTGTCAGACCCACCATACTTGCTCCGGACACTGCGAGAGGGCTGTACAAGCAATGATCACACGCACGGCACAGCGGACACACCAGGAACCGCGGTGTTGGCCATCGAATGGCGCTAGCTGCGCAGCATTTGTGCACCACCGCCGTCAGTGTCAGCCAGTTTGCCGTGGCATACGGAGCTCCATCGCAGTCTTTAACACTGGTAGCATGCCGTGACAGCGTGGACGTGAACTGTATGTGCAGTTGACGGACTTTGAGCGAGGGCGTATAGCGGGCATGCGGGAGGCCGGGTGGACGTACCGCCGAATTGCTCAACACGTGGGGCGTGAGGTCTCCACAGTACATCGATGTTGTCGCCAGTGGTCGGCGGAAGGTGCACGTGCCCGTCGACCTGGGACCGGACCGCAGCGACGCACGGATGCAGGCCAAGACCGTAGGATCCTACGCAGTGCCGTAGGGGACCGCACCGCCACTTCCCAGCAAATTAGGGACACTGTTGCTCCTGGGGTATCGGCGAGGACCATTCGCAACTGTCTCCATGAAGCTGGGCTACAGTCCCGCACACCGTTAGGCCGTCTTCCGCTCACGCCCCAACATCGTGCAGCCCGCCTCCAGTGGTGTCGTGACAGGCGTGAATGGAGGGACGAATGGAGACGTGTCGTCTTCAGCGATGAGAGTCGCTTCTGCCTTGGTGCCAATGATGGTCGTATGCGTGTTTGGCGCCGTGCAGATGAGCGCCACAATCAGGACTGCATACGACCGAGGCACACAGGGCCAACACCCAGCATCATGGTGTGGGGAGCGATCTCCTACACTGGCCGTACACCACTGGTGATCGTCGAGGGGACACTGAATAGTGCACGGTACATCCAAACCGTCATCGAACCCATCGTTCTACCATTCCTAGACCGGCAAGGGAACTTGCTGTTCCAACAGGACAATGCACGTCCGCATGTATCCCGTGCCACCCAACGTGCTCTAGAAGGTGTAAGTCAACTACCCTGGCCAGCAAGATCTCCGGATCTGTCCCCCATTGAGCATGTTTGGGACTGGATGAAGCGTCATCTCATGCGGTCTGCACGTCCAGCACAAACGCTGGTCCAACTGAGGCGCCAGGTGGAAATGGCATGGCAAGCCGTTCCACAGGACTACATCCAGCATCTCTACGATCATCTCCATGGGAGAATAGCAGCCTGCATTGCTGTGAAAGGTGGATATACACTGTACTAGTGCCGACATTGTGCATGCTCTGTTGCCTGTGTCTATGTGCCTGTGGTTCTGTTAGTGTGATCATGTGATGTATCTGACCCCAGGAATGTGTCAATAAAGTTTCCCCTTCCTGGGACAATGAATTCACGGTGTTCTTATTTCAGTTTCCAGGAGTGTATAAAGGATGTAGCTTCTGCAGACAGCCAGGGGCGGGGGGGGGGGGGGGGCGAAGGTGGCTTCGGCGTATCTTGGAAGGCCTGCTGTCCCATAGTAGGACAGGCTGTCCTGTAACCTGGCACTAATGGCGCGGGGGTGTTACTAGCAAACACGCCCCAAACAACAGTTGGTTGCAATGTTCCTGATGATCCACGTAAGCATGATGTGGCAGGCATGGTTGGTACCATGGGAACGAATGGATGAGCGGTGCGTGAGGTAGGCCTGTAAACTGGACCGGAGGTTAAAGGCACAGTACTGAAATTGTCCACCTCAGAAATGACGTAGAAGGCCGGTGTGGCAGGCACAGATGATACTGCAGAAGGAGCGAGTGGCAGTATGGTCGGAATTGGGGCCCCCCGTGAGTGAGAGGGGAGGTAGTGGGGGATGGTTTGGTACTTGGTGTGGCAACAGCGAGAGTTTTCTGTGCACATCTGGAACGCACTCCATGTGATAGGACCATAAATCACTGGTGACACCTGCTGGCAGTCACATTGTCATGGTACAATGTTCCTGGATGGCGAAGTGCCGTCTGGTGTGCTCGAACCCACGTGGTCGAGAAATTGGGCGACAGATCTAGTGGTTGAACCTGACGAACTTGATGTATAAAAACGTCCGTTATCAAATTGTGAGGAAGGCAAAACTGACATAGCATGATAGCAGTTGACCACGTCTGCGTTTTGCACAAATGGCGGCATTGCACACGGCACCACTGTATCCGACACTGCGACGCTTAGAGGATCAATGCACATGTGCGAATTTGGGTCCCTTTCAACACTATGCGATCGATTGTTACACGATTCTGGAAATCGTTCACTTCACCTTCCACATGTTGGCGATCACAGTCCGGCAACACGAAACCTGAGTGCATTGTTTGAGGTAACAGTCTAACACTCGACCATTGTAGAGCTGCAAAGTTTGAGGTTAACTTCGTTGGAGATCCCGAATCACTGTCCATTTGTGGCAAAATAACCGTTGGCAGGGGATTGAAGTGGTCTGGTAGTAGTGGCTGAACCTCCAGATCCTCGTATAAAACGTTGGGTGAGGCAGCCATGACGTCGAAAGTAAAACCTGTTGTTTCCACACAGCCGGCGCGGAAGTCTTGGAAGACATAGAAAATTTGGGGTCACCAATATGGGAAATGGGAATACGGATAACCGTATATGCAACAAACTGTTCCCATAAGTGTTCATACATACGTATTTTTCAGCACAAAGGAAGGCACATGTGTACACTGCACAAGGTACAAAGGCTGACTGGAACATTAACATGGCGGCTCGTCAGAGCAGTTAGAGTTCAGATCATGCTTTACGTGGTCGATGTGAGCTACCAACGCCACAGTGCTTTTAAACTGCAAATCCTCTAAGAGCTGTCTTGAATCTTCACAATTCTGTCTCAAGAGCCTTGATGTGGAAGATAAGTATAGCAACCAGTAATCAGAGACGGAACTGCATCTGCAAAATCACAAGGATTATTAAACATTTTTGCTGCCACTAATTACAAGCAATGTAACTGATAGAGTAATTTTACTAATATTTGTTGTAATGAAAGCCACTCTATGGGGGATGTTTCACATTTGCAGGAACGATCTCATTTAAGTAATTAAATTCATCGAAATACTTAGAAACTAACATCTCGTCTGATGCAGACAGTCTAAAGACGCAGTGGCAATTTCTCCAGGTCTGTTGACAATGATATTTTGAATTATCGCTTTAATGAGTGACTGAAATGTAATTCGGGTACCTGTGAAGATAACAATACGTTAAAATTCGTTTTCTAAACACGAACTATTATGGTACTGTATAGCTATTTACATATTAATTACACTATTTATATTTACACAGTCGTTTCTTTAATACAAAAATAAAGCCAACTGAAGAACAAATATAAAACGTATTTACTAATGACAGTTTTGTTGAGATTCAAATTTCTGTGTGAACAAGTGTAACTTTTTCATACGGTGATAAGTCGCAGAAGTAGCATAAATCACAGAAGTCGCAGAAATAGCAGTGGTAGAGTGCAGAAGGATACAGACCTGGATAACTGGGATTCTTAACTTTGTCAAATCACAGTTAAGAATGACAGAGACTGAAAAGTAGCATTCACAAAAATCACTGATATCTGAAAATCGCAGTTTAGCCATCACTACTGTAATATTATACTAACACTTTTACTATCCCTTTCTGTGTTTACTCGTATCGGAACTGCGATGCGTAGTGGGTCAAGTTCACAATTGAAACCATTAGTGTCCACAGCCTGCTTATTTTATGAATATTGAATGATGAATGAAGCTACCGGAACGTTATTTATTATACTTGGCAAGCGTTATACTGTACATACTACACCAGCCAACACTATACTATAGAACAAGTTTCAACAGATGAAAATAGTGATCTCGGATAAAAACCAACAGATGAGCATCAAGGAAAAAAAAACTATAAACAAATCTTTTTTTCCCGACCATCTCTGTGGGTATGGGATTAGTTGACTTGGCCTACATACGACAAATAAAATTACTAATTGCATATAGTTGCTTACAACTGAAGTACAGAAGTCCGGAGTTCGATTCCGAGTGAACAGCTTACGGTTTTACTGAGGTGAAAAGCCCTGTGACAGAGTCCACTCAACCTCGTGAGGCCAGATGAGGCGCTACTTGAATAAACAGGCAATTAACACGCACCCACCAAATTGATGTGAAGTTTTCTCTAGGCTGGGAGGCACGGCATGCTTGCTTCTTAAGGCGAAATGGGACAATGGTGGTAGCAATACACTCAACGCTGCGTTGCACTCAGGGAAAGCAGGTGGAGCATCTTACCGGATGATGTTTCAGTAGTGAATATTGTTCGGCGACGAAATATTGTTTAAGAAATGATAGAATTGCGAAATGATAAGTTATAAATGTACTTACGCAGCCTTATAAGATGGAAGAAGGAAAGTCATACTTGAACTATGGGTCAAGTAGTGAAGGATAAGGCGCAGACGGTGAGTCAAGCGTTATAAACCAATAAAAAGTTCCAGGAGGGGCCACAAATTGGGCAACTTCTGTCTGGACTTCCACAATACCTTCAGTTCATTCAAGACAGTTGACAAATGTGTACAGCCAATGCAAGTGAAACACTCAAAAAATTAAACGCCAGAAAACAATAACAGTTGAATCATTGCTACATAAGACATAAATAAAACTGTGCGATGAATGAAATTTACACCCAGACCATAGACCAGGTAAGCAGTCAACAATTGATAAAACACTGCAAAGCTCTACATGCATTGCATTTATTACAGCAAACACTGTTTTACATAAAGAAATTAAAATCTTGTACTGGGTGGATAGGACCATACCAGAGCAATCTTTGTTATTAGTCTGTATGTGTAGGGTGTCCAGACTAAATGATGTAGCATGATGTAAGTAGTGAGAAAAGGAAAAAGAAAGAAAATTAGGGTTTAACATCCCATTGATACTGAGGTCAGTAGAGATAGATCGCAACCTTGGACTGAATGAAGAGTGGGGGAGGCACTGAACCATGTCGTTTTGAGAGTAATCAGACCAACATTTGACTTAATGATTTTAAATCACTTTGAGATAGAACTACTGTAAAATGAAGTCGACAGCTTGTCAATTGCTGAAAAGTGACTCCATGTATAAAGTTACAGGGAATTCAGACATGTAATAAATTTAGGAGGAATCAGCATGTTGCCAACCATAAAGCTCAGTCAGGCCTGCTTTGCACTCAAGAGTCTTTTTAAAGTTAGTAGGCCTCAAAGGTAATATGTCTAAATGAACATACGTCGAAAACTGAAAATATAGTTTCTTCAATAAGTTTAGAGACTAGAAACTGGCTATGAGCGTAGAGCTAGTGGATATAGAGCCTCTTGCATATTAGTTAATTCCTCCACAGGCTCTGAAATTAGAGACAATTTATGCCAAATGAATGAAGAACTTAAATTTCAAAGTTGCAGTATAGCACTCAAAGAGTATCAAAAGTTAATCATCAGTATATGCCACACCCCTGGGTACCGTATAAACACTGTATTCCAAGATAAATGAAATATTATTATATACATTAAAAACTCTTAAATAAGTTAACTTCAACATAGCTGTAACAACTGACGACAAATTTGCTCCATATTTAAAGAGCTAGATAACTACAAATGGACTAATATAAATTTTGACCAGTGCACAAGAGTGACACAGACAGCTTCAGCATGTATTGATAATATTGTAAGTGGCTATAATTACACTGTAAAAGAAAAATTTATTCTAGATTTTGGGGTATCAAACCATGCAGCACTGTTGATAGGTTATCACTCTCAAAATTAAATACCGGCTACACAACAAAAATATGTAGGAACTTCAGTCAAGAAAATGAGGAAGTATTTATTAAAAAGCAAAGCCTAACCACGTGGTGAGCTAGCAAACATACTTCAACAAATGACAGATATAATAGCTTTCCAACAAAATTCATGGATGTTTTCAATGAATGCTTCCCTTTGCAACAGTATGAACAAAGTCTGATAAAAATAGAGTATGGATGCCAAAAGTATCTAGTGTTAAGAGGACGAAACTGTATATGGATGCAAAGGTTAATCAAAACCCTGAATTACTTAAATATGTAAACACATAAAAAAAATTGACACAGTAGTTAAGGATACAGGGTATTTTTCCAGCTCAATATTATGTAAAAATCAACACCTATTTCTTTCAGGCACTGTTTATAATGTATATATTGTACAGATATTTTGTTGATATCAGGTAATGCAGCAAACTTTCTAAACAAATTAGAAGTATTTTCAATATGTCTGGATCTGCTTAGGGTTATTTAAAAAAATTACAAAGAAACTGATGCAATGTTTTTTCCAAAATGCTTCCTCAAATTGAGGTACCATTTAATCCAATGTTATACATATGAAGGAGACCAACGTTTTACCACATATGCATGACATGATGGCTGAGGTTCTACAACTATTTAATTCCACCTATTATCTGGAATAGGATAAAAAATATCACATCTCACACTTTAATTTTTATATTTTTTTCCTAATAAAAATGTAATTTTTCTGTAATTCAGTCGATTCAGCAATAAAACTTAGGTCTACTATATAAGTCTGGACTATTGCAAGTTACAGAAAAAAATTAGAGCAATGTTTTATAAACTTTACAAAATATTTGTACCTGAATTCTAAAAAACACAACTTGGAAATTATGAAGGAAGGTACGAATGAGTCCAATTAAACTGTGCCTCAGAACATTCCTGAAGCATAGTCTTAATCCTGCAGCATTTCGTCATCTTCAAATTTCCTCTTGGCATTCTTTTAACCACTTCTTGCTTCTTTAGTAACTTGAAGAGCGAATCTTTCAGCTTCATGCGTCTGTTGTCTGTCACATGCAAGCATTTGATCTTCCATATAAGATCTATATTTTATGCGTAAATTTCTCAGGACTTCCAGCCTTCCTATTATTCTATCACTGAAACGTATCACTGCATCTAGTACACCAACTTTTAATGTATTTTGTCCTACAAAAACATTCTTGGGTAATCTTCCCCATATGCAATGGTTGAAACTTTCATTTGTATTCTGAGTGCCCCCATGAAGACATTTACTAAACAAAACAGGGTCACTCAAGTACTTAAAAATTGGTTTTATTTCATTCATAACAGGCTCAGGAACAGAATGCTTATGATGGTATATTTGACCACTTTCATTTGCTTTTTGGTAACCACGCCAAGAATCTGCTCCTTTAGGGCAAAGTCCATGAACAGGATGGTCATCTGTGGACAATTTATGAAAGTAGGTGACCCATGCAGCATTGCTGTAACCTCATTCAGAGATGCAGTTCGTCTAATGGTCAGTCATAATAACGCTGAAGAAGGTCTATTTCAGTTTTTGTCAGACTGCCTGGGCCAGACAGGCATTTTCCAACAGATATTAACTTCCCTTTCATTTCTCTTGATAACTTCCTCAATCTAGCACCCATACTCTTTTGCACATGTCCACAACACTCCAGTTTTGTTACCACGGTATCACCATAATTACTGCACTCATTAACTTTATTGAAAGCTTTACAGTCCCTATTGCCTAGGTACTTCATATATCTAACGGTATAAAATGACACCGACCTCTGAAATATTTTAGAGCTCAATCACACCCCATACCTCCACTGTACTCATCATAATTCTTAGAACACTGATTTTCAATATGTCCTTCAGTGTTACCATGGCAGGTGTGGCAGTACTTAAATAAGCACTCAACATCAACAACTTTTCCATTCTCCAGAGAAGTAGCACTTACAACATCATTCAAGGAACGATGTTCTCAACGTTGCCATGTCCCATCAAGTGCAACAGGAATGTCTCTGGTTCCACTAATATTTACAATTTCTTCTACTGCACGTTTCGTAGAGGCTTTAGACACAACTGTCAAGGCACCTAAAAGTACTTTTATGTACTTGCTGAACCTACTGGGAGGAGGAGGAAGAGGAAGGTGCATCAAACCACCAAACGTTTGAGCAGCCCTTTTTCCTTTTCGTATTGCACACATTGTTTACACTAACTTCAAATACACATAATATGTATTATGCACAATGTTCGAAGTCATTTTCGAGGTATATTTATTGCAGGATCTACACAGAACAACTAATTTAGACGCTAAACCCTTCCCATTACTTTGTTGTTGAGTTATTTCCAGACAGCCTACACCATCCCATTGTTTGCATCTCACCACTTCCTTTATCAAAGAAGATAAGATGCCCACATCAACACAACAAATCCACTACAAACAGCATCAACGTTAACACAAAAATTTGAATCACCAGGAAGCATGCCATGTGGGAGTTTCTTCCCTGAAGAACTGATTCATAGGTTACTTTCAACAGTGTGGCTTGCTTTGTTTGTGAACTGGTTACCACAGAATTTGCTTTTATTGAATTTCTTGATGCGTGGCATAGTTTGTATTTATTGCACACTAAAGGATATGTATTTCCACAAATATATGTAGCACTTAAGCAAGACATTCAGTAACACGTGAACAAACTGCTTCAACAAAACAAACATAAATACTAGCAAAGACAATCATTCACTGATACTAGAAACCTGCACTGTTACCAACATATACAATATATCATATTTATAAAAAAAGATACTAGAAACCTGCACTGTTACCAACATATACAGTATATCATATGTGTAAACGCTGGAAACAGAAAGTTCACAGCTCTTTTCGAAATAATACCGGTTTCTGTAACAGAAATAAAGGGGGGCATGGTGGCATACATGACCATAACTTTAACTTTTCATATATATATATAGGTCATTTTTTATTTTAAACCCTATAATGTATATATCAATTTAATCAGAAAAGGCTATAGAATTTAATAAAGGCATAAAAAAAATTTTCGGCCATTTATAAGTACACTGTATCCTTAAACTAGGAAAGTGTGCTGCAGACAACAGATTCATTTCAAATACTAAGATCGTATCAACATCTGTGTGGTATGTTATAAAAAGTGATTTTTGCAGTGAAATGGAGAGAAAATACCCTTGTAGACTAATGTTAAATGGTAGAGCTACTCCAGATCCCAATGCCATTGTGGATACTTCAATGATTTCTTCATTAGTTGTAATTACATTTGTGACTGCTTACCACCAAATGTAGATCCTAGTATGACAGAGAGAAATTGCTCAGGTCTTAAGTTTTAACATGTTTCAAGTTCTGATGTTATGAAAATCATAATGACTCTAAAAAATGTAAACCCATAGGGTTGGTTTGAGGTTCCCACTAGAATAATGAAAATAGTCTGTCATAGTATGAGACAACCTCTGTCAATCATTATCATCCAGTATTTTGATGTAGCATATTTTGCAGATCGATTAAAATATGTTGAACTTCGGCCAACTCATAAAAAGGGCAAATAAGATGAAAAGGGATTATCTCATTGTTATCGGTTTCTTTCAGAAATATTTGAAAAGATGCTCATGATCAAATAGCAAATTGTAATTCATCCCACATTATTTTATATAATCAGTATGGTTTCAGGAAGGGGTTGCTGTCAAACCCATACAATAAATGAAGTGTTCTCAAAAGTTAGCAGATGTCTCTATAATACAATGTGTGTACAAGGGCACCTTTGTGACCTCACCAAAGCCTTTGATAATATAAATTGTGATAATATTAAGGCCACTACAAGTTTTGTATTATGTCAATGATATGACATGCCAGGATCAGTCTGATACCATTCTTTATGCAAATCACTCAACAGACTTAATCCACCGCAGACATTTGGGGAAGTAGGGGGCTGGGTCAACAATAATAATATGAAATTAAGCTTTGCAAAGGCAGAAATTATTCGTTCCACCACAAAACAATTAACACAGTGTATAAGTGAATTAAGCTATATGGACAAGAAATTGGACACGGCAATATGTGTCAGATTCCTTGGTGTATTAACAAATAAAAATGTATTTTGGAGTTATCATATGGACAACATAGTGAGTTGACTGAACAGTCTCATATATTATATTAGTGTCTTAAAACAATAATGGAAATTCCTGTATGGAGCAATATGTAAAATAAGGGAAAGAAGACAACTTGTCTGTACCACTATAGACAAGTGTGTGGAGGATAGTAACACACAACAGAAAACAACATTTACACTCGCTTTTGAGCATTGGCTCTTATTCCAGTAGTAGTACACACAATCACACACACTCCTGTGGCCATGGCAAGATGGCAACACTAATTGCTCAAAAGCTAGTGTGCGCACTATTTTCTGCTATGTGTTACTGCACTTGACACACTAATGCACTACAGATGAGTTATTGTTGTTTCCTTACTTTACGTTGTGAATGTCGTACATAGTGTTACCGATTTATGTGGGAAAAAAAACAAAAAAATACCTAACTATGGTACGCATATTTTGTTTCAGTAGGTAGGTGTAGTTTAATTTTCTAGAAGGATCTGAGAAAACTAATCCACTGAAAGCTTTTAGACTAAGAAAAAAATATCATCTGAACCATGGTGAGAACTAAAACGAAACAACAGGCAAACATTTGTTTGAAAAGCTAGATCTAATGTCCTCTCCAAGCATATATATGAGATTCTGTTTTTCACAAAGAGAAACCCACGACTTTTTGAGGGCAACTCCTTCTGGCATCAGTATGAGACTAGACACAGAGTGAGTTACATGTTATGTACCTACAGGCTAAAACTATATTAAAAAACTCCACATTATGTGGACATGGAATTTATAAATAAAACTGGAGGGGGCAGTGATTCAGATTCTTTATTAGTCATTCAGCATTTGTACATGCATTAGACCTCGTCAGTACATTTACTTATTAATATTACAAAATATATATGTACACTATTTACATTGTTGTATTTGATATTTCTAAAAAATCTTCTAAAGAATAAAATTGGTTTTCTAACAAGAAGCTGTGGAGTTTTTCCTTAAATGATTTGACTGGCATGATTGTGACATTTTTATACAGTCTGTTTCATATTAATATTGCCATGTAGGTATGATTATTGTTTGTTTTTGCTAGTCTGTTTTGCGTTAAGAGCAGAATAGTATTCATTCTTGTATTATAATCATTTCTTTGAGTTGTTACACTTAAATTTGGTAGCTCAATCTGTTTGTAATAAACACTTTCTAGAATAGATAAGTTAATTACAGCGAAATGTTACACTTTGTGAAGAAAGGCTTGCTTTAAGTTCTGCTCTCTGTATTTGCCATTACTCTAATTGCTTTCTTCTGAATTATTAGAATTTCATGTATATTTTTGCTGTTTCCCCAGACTGCTAAACCATATTTTAAAATACATTAAAAAAGGCCAAATATGCTGTCCTTACATATTCAGAGATGATACGTGACATCAGTCTATCCAACAAGTATATTATTCTTGATAATGTAACTATTACTTGTTTCTGCATGGGTGTTCCAGTTAGTTTGATGTCAAATGTAATGCCAAAAAATTTTAAGTTTTATTTTTCTATTTTGGCAGTCTTCGGTTGACTGAACCACATATTCTGCATCTTATTTACATTTAAAAGTAAACCATTTACATTTAACCAGGATGCTGCACTTTCTTTCGCCGAATTCATTCTTTTGGCAAGGTCTTCAAATACATGGCTTACAGACAGAAAAGTGGTAACATCTGCATACATATATATCTTTACGATTGTCATTTGTACCAGGAATAGAAGAGGTACTAATTTTGATCCCTGGGCACTCCATGTTGAACCTCAGTTGTGTCTGACAACTGACCTCCTGAACTCACCACCAGATTGCTTTTATTGAGGTTTCATTTCATTAGTTTTAGACATTTGCCACAAATTATGTAGTATTCTAGTGTGGAGAACAAAACATGGTGCTCAACACAATCAAAGACCTTGCTCAGATCACAAAAAGTTACCGTTGTATGGGTATGGTTCTTGAATACTGATAAAATGTCTCTAACTAAGAGTTCAACAGCTTGTGTATGTGATCTTTCTTTTCTGTAACCAAACTCTGACGTACTTAACATTCTGTTCAGTTCTATGTACTCACTCTTTTGTTTATACATGATGCTTTTAAAGACTTTGGCTACTACTAGGATTGGTGAAATTGACCTGTAGTTTGCAGGTTCAGATTTGCTTCCCTTCTTAAAGACTGGAATCACTTTGGATAATTTGATGGCATCAGGAGAAACACGTTCTGTAAGACACAAGTTTATAGAATATTTTAATGGAGCTACAATGTAATTTGTTATTTCTTACAGTAGATTGCTTGAAATATTAAAAATTTCAACACTGAATGTACCTAAATGTAACAAATACTGAAGGACATGTGGAAAAATATGTGAAAAGTTAATGTACAAGGTAGTGTAGAAGGTAAATAGTATCTAAGATAATAACACCACATATATTATAACCACAACCAAATAAAATAATACTTGTCTGAAGAACTAACAACAAATGTGTTATAGACTTAGATTAAGTTTATCATTTGAAGTGTTAGAATTGGAGTCACATATTCAGATCTTTGAGTCTATGAGATATGTTATGTGATAAAAATTTGATTTGCTTTCCCTGTCTTCATCCATAGACAGGATTGATAGCATATTTCCATACAATTCTGTTTTGTGCAGCAACCAAGTGAGGCATTGCAGCCAAGGTAGGAAAAAGCGTCTATAGAAGCACGCAATAAGAATGTTGCATAAAGTTAATAACCAAAAAATTTGCATAGGCCTTTTTGTCGACCTCGGGATTCTTGCACTTACACGCTAATACCGATACTCCCTACTGGTATTTGTGATTTATAATAAGAGTGAATTTAAGATGAACTCAGAAAGTCACAATAGAAATAATTTCCATACAGGCCACACGTCCCTCTCTAGGGTTCAGAATGAATTATAGGGTTGTTATGCATGTCTATGTCTATAGGACATCAGGTAGGAAGTTGAAAATCCCCAAATATTTAAGTACAGACTAAAAGAATATACCAGTCATCACTACGTGTACAATGTATGTCAATACTAGGACTCAAGTGTGTAAATTGTGCCTCATTCTAATATTTGTATGAGATAGATTCTGATTTTACAAGTATATAGGTAGCTAAACTTGATCTGCGTAAAGTTATAATGCTTTGTTTGCTTGTATTAAAAGATGATCATGGTGTTTTACTTAGAAATGGCACTCTAATAAATTACGTAAATGACTATTTCATAAACATTCCAGTTAATATGAGTAAAAATTTTGCTAGTAATAGTAGTACCACAGTTCAAAGAGAGCAAAGTGGAATTCAATATTGTTATGTCCCTCAAATAAATTAGAAATTCTTAAGATAATAAACACAATGAAGAATAAAATGTTCTCTGGACTTGACAAGGTACCAGGTTCAGTCATAAATGTGCTAGTGTCACAACAGAACCACTCTCACATATCATAAACACATCATTAATGGAAGGGGTGTTCCCACAAGGATTGAAAATTTCAAAAATAAAACCATTGTATAAAAAGGGTAATATATGTGAAGTGAAATAGCTTTGATATCTGTATTTTCAAAAATAATAGAGACTGTCATGAAAAATATAACTACAAATTAACTCGAAAAATTCAATCTCTTGTCTGTAAACCAACATGGTTTTCGCAAAGGTATAATTACAGAAACAGCAATTACCCAATTCATAGAAAACATTGTAATGGGACTTGACAGAAATAACAGTACAATAGGAATAAACTTGGGCTTATCGAAGGCATTCAATACTGTTGATCATGATATCTTGCTGGACAAACTAGAAGCTATAGGTATACGAGGAGTTGCTTTAAAATGGTGTCAGTCATATCTCCAAATAGAAAACAGTTAGTAGAAATTACCTCAGCAAACAATTGAAACCAAAGCATTGTGTACAGATCGGACATGCAGACTGTACCAATTTGAGTACCGCAGGGCAGCATTCTAGGACCTCTGTTATTTTTTTAGATTTATTAATGATATCAAGATCCCAATCAGTGGTATGCACATTACTTTGTTTGCTGATGACACAAATATTGTTGTAACAGACGTAAATAGGGTATTGCCAATATCTGCAAGCAGACTATTGGAATAAATAAAAAACTGGTTTGAACTGAACAGGCTAACCTTAAACAATTCAAAAACTAATTACGTATATTAGAGGAAAACAAAGTATCATCATGATGTGAATCACAAAATTCAAAATAAACAAATTGAAAGGGTGTGCAAATTTTTTGGTGTGCAAATTGATGAAAATTTAGATTGGAAAGCCAACATTCTCTACCACACTAACAAGTTAAGCTCTGCTTGCTTTGCATTGGGCATAATTAGTACTGTGTGTAGTAGAGAGTGTAGCAGAACTGTCTACTTTGCTTTCATCCATTCTGAAATGAATATCTGCAGTAATCCTGTAGCAAGTAACTACATTAATTTACTATATGTTAATAGAACCATAAATAAAATGCTTGCCACAGCCTCAATGTTAATTTTTCTGAACAAAAGCGTTAAATCAATTATTTACTTGTACTGTATTTGATGTAAAAGGCTCTGAACGAAAGTGTTAAATCAATTATTTTACTTGTAATGTATTTCATGTAAAAGATCCTTCTCATACTTTTATATTATTGCAGTAATCAAAGTTCTATTGCCCAAATATATTGTGATGGGTACAATGAACCATTTTATTAAGTAGGAAACTGTACATCCTTATCTTATTTTTGTTATACTATGTTGTCTGACGAAATCCATACAATGTAAATTGATGCTGGATGAATAAACTACTACTACTACTGCTACTACTACCACTATTAGTATTAGATAAGTTGCAAAGTAGCTGCAGTTGATGAGCACAATGTGTGAATGAATGCCTTCGTTATTTCATTTTCTATGGTCATCAGTTAGGCTCTTATTTCAATGTTATTTTACAAGTTGCACTCAGTTTTTAAATAAAACTTAGCTCAAAGTAATATATTGTATAATTTATTTAGGGACAAAAAGCAGTAGAGCTCTAGAATCCAAAATAAGTTTGTGGATTGGTGAGAGAAGCGAAATATTATTATTATCATTATTATTATTATTTCTTTCTATTCTCAGACGTTATGTCTGGTCAAAAATGGACAATGACGCGGACCTTGATCAAGCGTGACTTCCTTTTAACTGTACAGTATATGTTATATTGCATTTAGGAACTTTCGGGTCATTGAACATGTATCAATAATTACAGATTTTTGTAGTTGTACATATATGTTTGGATGTAGCTGTATTGCATTGATGTACTGGTGGATATTGTGAGGTATGACTCCTGTAGTTGATAGTATAATTGGTATAATGTCGACTTTATCCTGATGCCACATGTCCTTGACTTCCTCAGCCAGTTGGATGTATTTTTCAATTTTTTCTCCTGTTTTCTTCTGTATATTTGTTGTGTTGGGTATTATTATTATTATTATTATTATTATTATTATTACCACATATCGATCATTCACCTATCATTACTGGACAAGTGTAGGATCTTGTTGACATACAAATAGTACAGAAAAAAAGAATAGACCAAATATAATAAAAATCTGGACATGTAATTTACCACAATGCAACAGAACAGAGAGGATATTCAAATGTAGTCTTTATTGTAAACAAGAAAATTAATAACACTGTTTCATGTTTTCAAGGAATTAATGTCAGATGTGACAGGAAATGTTGTTGAAAAGATAAACAATTGATTTCCCGTGAAAATCATTCATATCTGTGCACCATTCCTTTTTCTTTCCTTTTTCTGTTCCCTCATCATGTGCTATTATACATATGATATGGGTAGGCCTCCAGAGATCTGAAACAATTCAGGTTATACTTTAACAGGCATAAGCAGCCACTAAACAGTAATTGTGAAGTATATAATTACAACTAATTCTGACTGGGAACTGTTTCTAGCTTGTATTAGGGGGAAAAATCAGTTACTTTGACAGAAGTACTACTCCTAATCTTATTACTCTAATGTTGTTTCCTTCCACTACCTCATGCTCAGCATTTATGTGCCTGAACTGTTTTTGGAGAACTTCATGAGCTGTATATATCCTTAATTGGTTGATTGATTTCTTGATTCTTTATTTGTCCCACACATCATTTAAGTACATAACTGCAAAGTTGATATGAGATAAGTCAGCCATGGTACAACAATGGTAAAAATACATAGTTGTTTGCAGACTGAACAAACATTACATGATAACAAATTTCAGTAACTGAAAGTGAAAACATAACAAGTCATCTGGTATTGCGACATACATATCCTTAGTAGTTACATGTCAGTTTTACATACAGAATGTATTGACTTGAAGCATTAGGGCTTCGTTTCTAGATATTCCTAAACAGCGTAAAAAAAATAAGATAATAATAGCTGTGATTCTTCAGTTTCTCCTGGCATAATTCATGATGAAATAGATAAAAGGTAAATGACCAGATATCTTTGTCCGATGTGCACAATATTTTGGCAGTTGGGCACATTGCCATCATCAGGGTCGGAGTCAGGCAGCAGAAGCCGACCGAGACAGACGCAGCAACAGATAAGCAAACCGCTTTTGTGTCATTTACGAGTTCCTAACCAGGAGCGAATTTTATTGTATCATCTGTGTGCTTTAATAGTTCAGTTTCTTGAGTTTCTGCATGTAAATTTAATATCTAATAGACACAGTTGTCGCGTTTTCGTTTGCGTCGAAAAACAAACCGATTTTGTGACATACTACAAATTCCTAATCAGGGGCAAATTATTTAGTTTCACCTGAGTGCTTTGGTAGTTAGGTTTCCGAATATCTGAGTATTACTAGACACAGTTAGTGCGTTTACATCAGGGCCTAGATTAAAGTTGCGCTGCACATGCCTATAGTCCATTTATCTGCATAGTTTAGTTTTCCGTCGTCTTTAGTTTGGTCAGGGACTGTGACTGTTGTGTGCAGATGCCACTTCGCTATCAGCTTCAGGCTGTGATGGCTTCAGTTACACAGCTTGAGGCTGCAGTGGATGGGCACCACTGTTGTGGGCTGGCCATGGGGATCCAACGGACGTCCAGCACCTCAGAGTCCTCTGATCGGTCCTCACTGGTGGCCAACCCAGTCACTGCTCACACTGAGACTGACCCTTCATCTGCGGTCGAGTAGGAGGTCGTGCTGGGGCGAAGCAGGTGGCGAAAGACTTCCCAGGTGGCCGCACGTAAGGCCTCTCCTGTTTGTCTGACAAACAGGTTCCAGGTGCTGTCTGTGGCTGACACTGTCGCTGAGCCAGATGCTGTTGCCTGTCCTGTTTCAGAGGAAACCACTCAGCCTGCAAGATCCAGGCAATCGCAGAGTGTGGGATTATTAGTAGTTGGGAGCTCCCATGTTAGGCACGTTATGGGGCCCCTTAGGGACTTGGCTGACAAGGAGGGTAAGAAAACCAATGTGCACTCCATCTGCAGACCGGGTGGAGTCATTCCAGATGTGAAAAGGGTCCTCCCGGATGCCATGAAGAGCACAGGGTGCAGCCAACTGCAGATGGTTGCTCACGTCGGTACCAATTATGTGTGTCACTTTGGGCCAGAAGAGATTCTCTCTGGCTTCGAGCGGCTAACAGAAGTGGTAAAGGCTGCCAGTCTTTCTTGCAAGATGAAAGCAGAACTGACCATTTGCAGCATAGTCGACAGGACATCTGGTACAGAGCCGAGTGGAGGGTCTGAATCAGAGGCTCAGACGGTTCTGCGACCGTGTAGGCTGCAGATGCCTCGACTTGCACCAAAGGGTGGTTGGGTTTCGGGTTCCGCTGAATAGGTCACGTGTCCACTATATGCAGGAGGCGGCTAGACGAGTAGCAGGGGCTGTGTGGCGTGGACTGGGCGGTTTTTTAGGTTAGAGGGTCTCGGGAAAACACAAGAAGGGCTTCAGTCACAAAGGGTTCAGGCTGAACACAGGAAGAATGTAGATACAGAAACCACTGGTGTAACAGATGTAAACTGTCACAGCTGTGTTGGGGAAGTACCAGAGCTCCAAGCGCTAATAGAAAGCACTGATGCTCAAATCGTTGTAGGCACTGAAAGCTGGCTAAAGCCGGATGTAAGCTCAGCCGAAATTTTTGCGAAGAACCTACCAGTGTTCCGAAAGGATAGGCTAAACACGGTTGGTGGTGTTGTGTTTGTTGCTGTAAGAAGTAGTTAATCCTGTCGCGAAATTGATGTAGATACTTCCTGTGAGTTTGTATGGGCAGAGGTCATTGTTGGCAACCGGAATAAAATAGTAATTGGATCCTTTTACCGACCTCCCAATTCAGATGATACAGTTACTGAAAGGTTCAAAGAAAACGAGTTTGATTTCATACCCGTATCCGACTCATACGATAATAGTTGGTGGTGACTTTAATTTACCCTCGATATATTGGCGAAAATACACGTTCAATTCCGGAGGTACAGATAAAATATCATCCGAAATTGTGCTAAACGCATTCTTTGAAAATTATTTAGAGCAGTTATTTCATCAGCCGACGGGAATAATAAACGGTTGTGAAAACACACTTGACCTCTTAGCAAAAAATAATACTGAGTTAACAACGAGCCTCAAAACCGATTCAGGGATTAGTGAACACAGGGTTGTAGTAGCGAGATTGAATATTGTAATCCCCAAATCCTCGAAAAATATACCTATTCAAAAAAGCAGATAAAAATTCACTTGACACCTTCCTAAGAGACAATCTCCACTCATTCCAAATTAATGATATAAGTGTAGACCAGATGTGTCTTAAATTCATAGAAATAGTATCGGCAGCAATTGAGAGATTTACACCAAATAAATTAACACACGACGGATCTGATCCTCCTTGGCACACAAAACGGGAGGATGCTAAGTTCACCGGACTTGGATACGATGTGACGTCATTATGACGTATACACGCTACATCGAAAACGATAGAAACCGTATATCGACTATTCGACTTTTGTGAACTTTCGAGAGGTTGTGACAGGGTAGCGCTGTGCTCTGCACCATTCGTTGAAATGTGTTTTGCGTTCCTTGCGTTTAAATCGTGTATTGTACTGTGTTTGTGTCCTGTGCGTTGTTTTTCGTTTGCTCGTCTCTAATTATGTGTTCAGCATTCGAGAGACTAATGAGAGAAAATCTGAAAGAGTTCAGCATCGATGACGACGGGCAATTGCGTGGTAATTGTGAATCTCAAGCAGAAATTGATGTACTTCTGACCCAGCTGAAGTGCGTCGGTTATTTGTACTCGGTGAGAAGAAGCACTCAGCAGCCAAAATCTTTAGATGCGTCAAGACACTAACCTTTCGTTAAGATTACATTGAGAAATCCACTTCGCCTCGTATTTCATCTCCGGTCGACGATTTTTCTTCAACAATGCCTCATATTTTTCTTTTTAAGTTCGATATTCAATCATTCTACACACCAGTAGTTACTGGTCACTAAGGTACCTGTCTCTGCGGTCCGAGTGTAAAATTACTTGGAATTATGGTTGATAAAAGACTATCTTGGGATGGACATATAAATTACTTAAGCTGGGTTTACACTAGCAAGTCGCTTGCAGAAGTTATTGCTGGAAGTTATTGCTAGCTGCTTGCAGCTGTGTTTACACAGCAGCGCAAGAATTAAGCAAGATTCTTCCGCAAGTTCTTTGGCAAGTAACTTGCGTCAACAACTTGCTGATACTGTTTACATATGTTTTCAGTACCACTACGAGTGTCAGCCGGAGTGTAAAATGACAAGTGGGCAGGTGAGATATGCTGCAGCTCTTGTAATTGTAATGCAAAACGTGAAAAAGAAAAAGAGAGGTATTTTGGCTAGAGAGTAGATAATGAGAAGATCGCAAAATGGTGCCTGTAATAACCTTTTGCAAGAACTTAGTATCGAGAGCATGGATACTTTTGCAGAATGTCCTCAAATGATCCTCAGTATTTGTTGATGTTAATAGCGCCCGTCATATCAAAACGAGACACAAACTTCGGTACTGCTATTTTAGCAAAGGAACGTTTGCTAGTCACTCTATGATTTATAGCTACCGGTGAGCTACGAATAAAATAGGCATTTCATTTATTTATGTGAAACATACAACCAAAAAAGTTTGAATTTTGAAATCTTTTGTTTGTAGGAGACTCATACAAGTCCCTAATGTACTTGTTTCATATTCCCGTCTGCACGATTTCTCTGATCGTACCCGATGTATGTAGAGCCTTTTTTAACGTCTTGAAAAGGGAAAATTATTTGAAGGTATGTGAAAACACAACAATGAAATAAAATTTTTATTGAATTAAACTGCATTTTACAGAATGATATGTTTATAAAAATGTTTTTTTTTTCTAATGCTCATAAAATGGAAAGTGAAAAGCTAAGTAAATAGAACATGTAATAATTACACATCGTCTTAGACTCCTAAAACAACAAGCGAGTGGATGCAGGTGGCAAAGGGGTTGTGTCTTCAAGTTATGCTACTTCCTATGTACTTCTTTCATAGATGTGACGAATATCGACGAGATTTCATTTAAACCACTCATCTTCTTCACTCTATCCTTAAAGTCTCGGTTATGCACGTTCTGTATTTCGGGGTGACTCTCCACGGCTTCAATAAAATGTTCTGTATCCTGCTTCATCCATTCCCGTTTCTCGTCCATTTCTGAAATTTGTTTGCATATAATACGTAAGATGGTTGCATAAAATTAAGTCACCACATTAAGTAAAATGTTAAATATGAATGTTATGCAGACAACATACTTACTATAACTTGCGCTTCCTACTTGCAGGAAATAGAAATAAATCCTAAAAGCTGCAAGTTACTTGCAGATACTTCTTGCGTGGTGTTCACACTGGAAGTGGAAAACGTGCAACAAGTCACTTCCGCAATAAATTGCTACAGTCGCAAGTCGACTTGGCGATACGTTTACACTCGCAAATCGCGCGGCAAGTTCCTCCGTGCAAGTAAATTGCTGCAATAACTTGCTAGTGTAAACCGAGCATTAGCTAACAAACTTGCACGAGTTCTCTTTCAGCTATATAAATTAAGAAAAAAAAGTCAGCAAGAGTATGCTGCTACAATCTAATATGTACTGACAAGACCAATTGTATGAAACCATACTGAAATATTGATAATAAATAAATATTATTTTCGGCGTAAGCGTTCAATACAACAATCACACAATCTAATCTGGTCAGGACATAAGAAGACTTCACTTTTTTACGAAACGTGTTGTCCGTGGTGTTTTCAAGGCCACGGTCAGGTATATTTCTATTAATATCCAGCTCTTTTACTTTTATTTTGGCGAAATACATATACGCTGCCACACTGAGCTGCTATCAGAATCGCACGTGTCAAAACAAACGACTAGCTGACGACAGTTTAGAATCTCGAACATTCGTAAAAGTCGATAGGTGTGTTAATCGACTAAAGCGTGTTACGTCATAATGACGTCACATCATATCCAGGTTGGGTGAACTTAGCATCCACCCACAAAACGGGTTAGAACACTGTTGCAGAAACAAAGAAACAAACATGTCAAATTTAAACAGATGCAAAATCCCCAATGCCTATAATAGTTTCCACAACGAAACTTCGTCTCGAAACCTTGCAGAAAATCCAAAATCGTATGTGAAGTATGTTAGCGGCAAGAAACAATCAAAGCCTTCTCTGCGCGATAGCAATGGAGATACTAACGAAGACAGTGCTGTAGTGATGGGCTAAACTGCGATTTTCTGATATCAGTGATTTCTGTGAATGCTACTTTTGAGTATCTGTGATTCTTAACTGTGATTTGTCGCAGTTAAGAGTCGCAGTTAAGGAACATAGGTCGTGTATCCCTCCGCCACTGCTATTTCTGCGATTTCTGCTACTTCCGTGATTTCTGCTACTTCTGCGATTTCTGTGACTTCTGCTATTTCTGCTACTTCTGCGATTTCTGTGACTTCTGCTACTTCTGCGATTTCTGTGATTCCTGCGATTTCTGCGACTTACCACCGTATGAGAAAGTTACATCTGTCAACACAGAAAATTGCATCTCAACAAACCTGTCTTTGGCAAGTATGTTTTACGTTTTTTCTTCCGTTGGCTTTAATTTTGTATTAAAGAAACAACTGTGAAAATATTAATAGTGTAATTAATATGTCAGTAGCCGTACAGTACCGTAATAGTTCGTATTTAGAAAAGAATTGTAACATATTGTTATGTTCACAGGTACCTGAACTACATTTCAGTCACTCAGTAAAGTGATAACTCAAAATATCATTGTCAACAGATCTGAAGAAATTGCCACTGCGTCTTTAGACCGTTTTCGTCAGACGAGAGGTTAGTTTCTAAGCGTTTCGATGGATTTAATTACTTCAGTGAGATCGTTCTTGCAAATGTGGTATTCATTATAGCAAATATTAGCAATATACTCTGTCAATTATATTGCTAGTAATTAATGACAGCAAAAATTGTTTAATAATCCTTGTGTTTTTGCAGACACAGTTCTGACTCTGATTACTGGTTGCTGTACGTATCTATCCATATCAAGGCTGTTTTTGAGAGAGACTCGTGAAGATTCAAGACAGTTCTTAGAGGATTTGCAGTTTAAAAGTGAAATAATTGTGAAATAAGTGTGTGAATGATTAAACTGTGTTTTATTGAAGTAGTTGTGTGATTTTAAAGGAATAATAAATGTCAAATACAGTGAGTGAATAATAAAAATCTCATTTTCCACATGTTTAAGCCGCCCTATACCCATAATTTTCCGCCACTTATTGGTAAACACTTGTTGGAGAGTGACATGCCGCCCCCCCCACCTTTCTCCACAATCTTGGTGTGACACTGACCTGTAACATATCCCGAAGTCTACAATATGCATTTTGAGGCTGTTGATATGAAAGTGGGAAGTACAGATCTTCCAGTTACATCAGGAATAGCTTAAGTGCATTACTTGAAAGTAACACAGGAAAAGCTTACTTATGTAGGTGGTAGTAGTGTCAGCAAAAAGTTCTTGTGTGTGAAGTTGCCATGTAGAACACCAGGTGTAAAACTTTTCTCCCGAGTCTTGAACTGTGTCGGAACAAAAGTGAGGCATTCATATGACTGTTTTCATTTCTCTACACTTATACAGATGTGTGAGTTCTGCTGTGTTAACACTACAAAGTCCTGTAGGCATGTGGAGTATTAACCAAAACTGTCATATTGAAAGCAGAATCAAACACACTTGTTACGTTACTTGATATTTTCAGGAGAAAAAGGCAATGTTGTTTCTTATTAATATAATACATTCAGAGTCACAGCAGTATTTGACCAACCATAACTGATGCTGAATGTGCATGTCGTCATATAACATGAAGGGCTTATTTCAATAGTGGTACAAGTCCATTACCTCCACTTTTCTGTCTATAATGCGTCTGAAATTAGTGATCCAAACAAACATAAATAAAGGTTCATCTCTAGCAAGAAGCCATATGCTTGAATATTTCTGGTATCTCAAATGCAGATTTGTCAGCGCTCATTTAACTTTGCGACTCTGTATCTCAAAATGAACAAAACTGGACTTGTACCACTATTGAAATAAGCCCTTCATATGCACACACAGCACACCGAACTCGTGAGGAACAAGGCTCTCATAACGAAGTACGTACGTCGGTCAACAGATGACACTAGGAAAAGTATGTTAACTGCGCTTTTTAGTTGCTACTTGCGACTCTTAGTTGCGATTTGTCACAGAAATCGCAGTTTGACTCGGTAGCGAATAGCGTAGTATGAACTTTGCTCAACAGATGGCAGTGCTAACTGCGCTTTTTAGTTGCTACTTGCGACTCTTAGTTGCGACTTGTCACGGAAATCGCAGTTAGACGCGATACCGTACCGCAGAGATGGACGTAGTACGAACTTTGGCCAAAAGATGGCACTGTTAACCGCGCTTTCTAGTTGCTACTTGCGACTCTTAGTTGCGATTTGTCACGGAAATCGCAGTTAGACCCGATACCGTATCGAAGAGATGGACGTAGTACGAACTTTGGTCATCAGATGCCACTGTTAACCGCGCTGTTTAGTTGCTACTTGCGACTCTTAGTTGCGACTTGTCACTGAAATCGCAGAAAGCAGTGGTAATTCGAGCAATAGATGGCTCACGTCTTTGAATATGAAATACTACTTGCGACTGCTAACTGTGACTGAAATCGCAGTTAGATTCTGTAAAGTTGCTACTGTGATATCTGTGACTTCTCAGTCACTGTGATTTCTAATAGATACGCGATTTCCTGCCCACCACTACAGTGCTGCCAAAGCAGAGTTACTAATCACAGCCCTCCGAAATGCCTTCAAAAAGAAGACGAAGTACATATTCCAGAATTCTAATCGAGAACAGCTGCCAAAATGGGTAACGTAGAAGTAAATATATTCGGAGTAGTGAAGCAACTTAAATCACTTAATAAAATTAAGTCTTCTGGTCCAGACTGTATACCAATTAGGTTGATTTCGGAGTATGCTGATGCATTAGCTCCACACTTAACCTACAACCGTTCGCTCGATGAAAGATCAGTACCCAAAGACTGGAAAGTTGTACAGGTTACACCAATATTCAAGAAAGATAGTAGGAGTAGTCCACCAAATTACAGGCCCATATCGTTAACGTCGATATGGAACAGGATTTTAGAACACACATTGTAGTGGAATGCTTTGAATTACCCCGAAGAAAACAGTCTGTTGACAACACAGTCAACATGAGTTTAGAAAACATCGTTCCTCTGAAACACAAATAGCTCTTTATTCACATGAAGTGTTGAGTGCTATTGACAAGGGATTTCAGATCGATTACATATTTCTGGATTTCCGGAAGGCTTTTGACACTGTACCACACAAGAGGCACGCAGTGAAATTGCGTGCTTATGGAATATCGTCTCAGTTATGAGACTGGATTTGTGATTTCCTGTCAGAGAGGTCACAGTTCGTAGTAACTGCTGGAAAGTCATCGAGTAAAACAGAAGTGATTTGTGGCGTTGCCTAAGGTAGTGTTACAGGCCCTTTGCTGTTCCTTGTCTATGTAAACGATTTTGGAGACAATCTGAGCAGCCGTCTTCGGTTGTTTGCAGATGACGCTGTCGTTTATCGACTAATAAAGTCATCAGAAGATCAAAACAAACTGCAAAACGATTTAGAAAAGATAACTGAATGGTGCGAAAAGTGGCACGTGGCGCTAAATAATGAAAAGTGTGAGGTCATCCATATGAGTGATAAAAGGAGCTCGTTAAACTTCGGTTACACGATAAATCAATCTAACGTAAAAGCCGTGAATTCAAGTAAATATCGAGGTATTACAATTACGAACAACTTCAATTGGAAGGAACACAGAAAATGTTGTGGAGAAGGCTAAACAAAGACGTCGTTTTATTGGCAGGATAGTTAGAATATGTAACAGACCTACTGAGGAGACTGCTTACACTACACTTGGCCGTCCTCTTTTAGAATACTGCTGCACGATGTGGGATCCTTACCATATAGGACTGACAGAGTACATCAAAAAAGTTAAAAGAAAGGCAGCACGTTTTGTTTTATCGCGAAATATGGGAGAGTGTTACAGAAATGATACAGGATTTGGGCTGGAAATCATTAAAAGAAAGGCGATTTCCACTGCGACGGAATCTTCTCACGAAATTCTAATCGCCAACTTTCTCCTCCGAATGCAAAAATATTTTGTTGACACCGACCTACATAGGGAGGAATGATCACCACGATAAAATAAGGGAAATCAGAGCTCGTACGGAAAGATATAGGTGTTCATTCCTCCCATGCGCTATACGAGATTGGAATAATAGAGAATTGTGAAGGTGGTTCGATGAACCCTCTGCCAGGCACTTGAATATGATTTGCAGAATATGTAGAATCCCGTGAATGGCTATCCTGATTTAGGCTTTCCGTGATTTCCCTAAATCACTTTAGGCAAATGCCGGGATGGTTCCTTTGATAGGGCATGGGCGACTTTCTTCCCCATTCTTCCCTGATTCAATGAGACTGATGACCTTGCTGTTTGGTCTCTTCCTCCAGATCAACTCAATCATCATCAGGTGCACAGGCAATCTGATAGCCCAGGAGCTGGCATACGGCATATATCCCCTCCCCCTCTGCCAATTCTACCACAAAATTGCTCATCTGAGGTTCGCACCCAGGGACACTTGGTGGGTAGTCCCCACTGTTGCTCTGCCTGCCTCCAAATCCCATGCTCTACAAAGGATGTAGCCTGTATCATGAATAATCAATGGTTCCCTTACTAAAATGACAATAGATTCCTTAATGAGACAGTCCCAGAAGTTAGAGTTCTGTGTCAGAACCTTGTATGGTCCTAATTCATTCTGTGTAATTTCGATTGGTGATGTTCCACAATTGCCAACTTGTTGAGCTGCTACAATCTGGTGTGCTGTTGGTGTTCAAGGCACTGGTCTTAGACAGTAAGCACTGTTACACCTATTTAAGTCATGACACATTAGCAAGGGAGCTGACAGACTCTGCATATCCGTAGTCTGAGGTTGCCCCGAGCAGAAGACAGCCTTCATTTGATGTTTACAAAGAATTCACCCTATCATTCAGATAATGCGCCAAAAATGGAGTAAATACAATGGCCACATCCTCCTGAGATTCCTCCTCTGTTTCTGCTGGTTGTATAATTATTGTTGGGTGTAGGGCTCTCCTGATTTGCCACTCTGTCTAGACCCTTTTCTAGAAAAATGTTGAAGTTTGTGGTCAAGGCTCTCTGTCGGAGAGGGTGCGAACCCTGTGTACCAATGTTTTGAGCACACCGATCTTCTGATGGCAGCTGTCTGCATGTTAGTATAGGTTGGTGTGCATTTTCCTATGGTATTTTCTGTGGCTCAATGTGCATCCTCTCTGATGTTTACCAGCACATCCTATTCCACCCACTTTGACTTCCAAGGTAAAATTGATTTTCTGGTGTATGGAATTGAGACATATGTGGAAATCATTCAATTTATGTCTTCCATGTGGACATATGATTAATGTGTTGTCAGTATACAAAAGGAAACAGGTATGTTTTCATTTGACTGATTCCAGGGCTTCCACATTGAAATTCTCCACATACATATTGATAACAACTGGTGAATGTGGGCTCTTGCTACTCTTTCCATTCGTAGTAACCATTGTTGAAAAGAGTGTATCAGTGTCAAGATATGCCAAAAGGCATTGATCACCTGCGTGCCAAATTTCTGGGTAATAAGTTGCAAACATTCTTGTTAAGGAAACACGGTTGTGTTGTTTTAAACTTGACTTTCATTTATATTATTGATCTGGAAAAGTTAAAACTTATTTAATATGAAAATGAACAATATGAACATTTGATTCCAAATATGCTGATAATCATACAAGATGCAAGGAGGGGCTAATAATATAAATTACTTCTTTAATTTTAATTTTGAATGTCTGAAATTTTTTTATTTCCCAGCTGGCTGTTCCCAACCTGTCAAAGACATTTGCATCAACTTTTGTAACTTGATTCTGAACCAAAGATGCATAGCTTGTATGTAAATTATTTTCACTTCTAGTACTGTGGTTGTAAATTCATAGTTTATCCTAGAGTCACTCCTCAGATTAGCAACAAATACCAGTTGGAAATAAGTACAGGGTGTCTATTAAAGAATGTCCCAATTATAAATTTTGATACTATAAACTGTAAGCACTGTAGAGTGTCGGTTCAAGGTCACAATTAAAGAGGAACTCAAACAGTGTTAGATAAGCATGTGCGTGAGTACCACTTTGTTGTTTTCCCACTTGCAGTGACACATAGGCAAAATGGCCACTACTGAGCATGAAGTGTTTTCTGCTCTACAGTTTGCTGAGAGTGAATCTGTAATTTCAGTTCAACATGCATTTTGTTTCAAGTTTAATTGTGATCTCCTAAGTGGCAAAAATATCCACCGATTATATAGTCAATTTAAAATGAATGGATATGTGGGTTAAGGAAAAAGCAAGGGATGACAAAAGTGTCTGAAGGGAATGTTGACTGCGTCTTAGCGTGTCAGCTTTGTAGTCCTAAATAGTCTATTCAGAAAGCAAGTCTTGAACTTCAGCTGTCAAAGATGACAGTTTAGGAGGCTTTAAGAAGACATTTACACATATGCCCATACTGGTTATAGTTGGACATGGTTTAAAACCAAATGGCTATGGTGTATGTTATAACCTTGCAAATGAAGTGTTGCAGGGGGAAGGTGGCTTTCTTGATCATGTGGTGTTCAGTGGTGAGGCAACTTTTCATCTAAGTGTGAAGGTAAATACCAATAATGTTCATATCTGGAGATCAGGACATGAACCTGAACAGTATCAAAGAGATTCCCCAAAATTAAATGCTTTCTGCGCTGTGTTTCGATGTCAAGTGTACGGACCATTTATTTTCGCTGAAGCTACCGTAACAGGAGTGGCTTATCTGGATGTGTTGCAAGAACTGCTCTTTCCCATTTAAAAGCTGGACATGAAAACTTTATATGGCAACAAAATGAAGCCTCTTCCCTTTGGCATATCTTTGTACAAGACTGGTTGAAACCAAAGTCCCAGACTATTGGATTGGTCGTAATGGAGAATACGGCACATCTCTTTTCCACCAGCCTCCACATTCACCTGACCCTACACCATGTGAATTTCTGTTTTGGGGTGTTACAAAACACTGCAGAGTTGAGACACAGAATTAAAGAGGCTATTGCTTCGACTACTCAGGATGTGTTAGCTACAATGTGGTAATAATTATATTTTGGGTTGGATGTGTGCCATGTAAGTAAAGGTGCATATATTCAACATTTTTAAGAAAATAGGTTAGTTTATCTTCAACACAAGACAATGAGAGAGGTTTCTAAGTGGAATTCAGGCAAACTGAGGTTTACCGTTAATATATCCACATGTTGGGACCACCTTAGTTGTTATCCATCTGAATCACTAGGAATTTCACACATGGATTTCATTTAGATTGTGCCTACTGATCTCTGCTTCTGGTAACGATGAGACATTTTTATTTGGAATTGAAAAGAATGAGTTTTGTGAGATTAAGAGTTAATTTGTTTGCTGCGAACCAATTGTAATTCTGTCCCACTGTTCTCCTAGCAGGCTCCTGCTAGATCACAGAAAATTCGAGCACAGCAATTTTTCTTGTTTGGTTCTTGAAAAACTGAGTTTGCAATATTGTATATTGCATTTACTGTACGTAATCCTTTACCAAAGCCAAATTTATGAGATATTAAACGGTTATCACTCGATCAGTGATTCTATATTCTTTTTTGAGCTAACTCCTCAAAATAACACTGACAATATGGGAATGAGGCAATTGGGCCTATGATTGTAGGTAACTTACTTGTCTCCACTTTTTTAAATGGGTATTACTGTTGCATGATTCAGGAAATACGCTTTAACATTTCAGTGTATTACAAAGATATAAAAGGGAGGTGCTATCAAGTGAATGTAAGATTTTAGTACTTAGATTAATGAAGAAAAGACAGAATACCTGCCCATAAGTAAGAAAACCAGAAAAGATGCACCTCTGACTGTATATGGATTCAGTTTCTAGACTGTTGACCACTTCAACTACCTAGAAAGTCTTTTCGTAATAACAACAGAACAGATATAGAAATAGATGCCTGTTTATCAGCAGCGAACAAGACACTTTTTAGTTTCATCAAAATTATAAGAAAAAGATCACTTAGCAGTAACTTCAAAATCCGCTTATATCAATCGACCATTATACTTGTGATGTTATATGGATGTGAAACATTAATATTTAAAAAGAAAGATGAAGAAAAACTGTTAATATTCAAAAGAAAAGTACTAAGGAAAATTTTTGGACCTGTATAGAATGAAAATAACATGGAATGGAGAATAAGAAGAAATGAAGGATTAAGAGGGCTGTACAAACACTGTAATTACGATGCTACCCGGTCGGATACCCAAGAACTGTGCAAACCGTAACATCGTCGAAGTGCTCAAGAGGAGAAGGTTGAATTGGGCAGGCCATATAGCAAGAATGACAGGAATAGACTACCTAGAATGGCATTCAGCAGAACAATAGATGGAATGAGAGGAAGAGGGAGACCCAGAATCAGATGGTGGGATAACATTCGGGAGGACACAACAAGGATGAACAGCAGCAGCAACTGGACAAACAGCGCATTGGACGGGCAGAAGTGGAAGAGGCTCATAGAACAGGCGTATGGTTGATAAGGCCCTTGCCACATGTAAAGTAAAAAGTAAGGTTGAAATGTCACCATAGTCAATAAAGTTACTGCTTGAATTGGCAAAAAAGAACTGTGATTGCAAAGTACATACTGCCTATATAATGGATCTACATTTGGTGTTGTATTTTTTCTATCTATATGTTTTCTGTTACTTTTAGGAAGAATTCATAGAATGTAGTGGCCAGTGACTTAAAACTAGCTTCATCTGCCTCACATCTGCTGCCAACAGTTAATTGAATGTCGTTAAACTCACCAAATTTATGTATTTCATTCCTCATAGTGCTTCAAATCCTTGTAGATTTGTTCTTGACATTTTATAGTTATTGTGCATAGTGCATGAGTTTTGTCATTCTGTTGACACTGTGAAGAATTTTGCTGCTTTGCTTGTAACGCTCCTTCCAGTTTAGAGTGGAGCTAGTGCTCTGCATTAAATAAATTTCTGTTGCTGACACAAAATGTAAGCTTTCCTTTTACTCAGATTCCATTGGAATTGTCCTCAGCCTGTAATAAAATTCATAGTGCTGTCAGAATATTTTTAATAAAAGGTGAAATTCATCAGGCACATTGCCAGCAAAATTGAACTTTTGATAAACCAAGAGAAAAGAGGAATATATGGAAATAAGTCAAGTAATAAACCTAAATCCACACTTTTAAATTGACCACCATTCTAGATTCAGAGAAGTTCATCAGTTTAAATACTTTGAATTGTGCCTCAGCAGCAAAAATATCATAACACTGGATATAAAGGAGAGAATAGTCTCAGGATCAAGGTGACTGTACACTCTAAGCAGTCCATTCAAAAGTAAAGCTTTGTCAGTCATGATGAAGATGAAGACATATAATACCATCATCTGCCCAATAATACTGTATGTTTTGGAAAGCTGCATGCTTACTGTGCGCGCGGGCTCTTCTTCCCTTGGTGGCACATTTGAGTGTGAATGTATAGTACGAGAGGACTTACTGTCCTCCTCTTGTTTCCACTCACAATAACTAGACGGAACAAGTTGTATGGTATAAGTGTTTATTACATTAAACGTTACAACTTGCACAGGCACCGCGCCAACTGCGGCTCCTGGCGTAGCTGGGAGACATACACGCCCGTCCGCTACGGGGTCTCACAGCTATCTGCTCGGCCGTTACAACGGCTAATCCTACCTGCGCGCACAAAGGACCTGGGAGGTCCACTTCCGCACGTAGGTTGCAAATTCTTCCAACAGGGAGCAGACTATACTTGACAGTCTGACCTGTCCAGTTTGAAGCTGCCACTAGATGGCAGTTGGAGTGAGTAGCCGAGTCCAAACATACTCCCACTCTGAAATGAGTTTCTCATTTTACAAATAACCAACATTTTAACAAACAACAAAAGCAAAACAAGTGAACAATAAAAATATAGCTAGACACAATGTCAATGCACATAAAACATGAATGCACTAACATTTTTACAAATAACCAAAATTTTAACAAACAACAACACCAAAACAAGTAAACAATAAAAATATAACAAGGTACAAGATCAATGCACATAAAACATGAATACATTAACATTTTTTACAAATAACCAACACCATTGTCAAGCTGCATGTGAAACACGATGGGTACTAACATGCAGGACACAAAACAATAAAGTATTAATGTTATACTGCATAAAAACATGAAATCAATACTAACAGCAGTTAGTCCACAAGAAACATCCACAGCTTCCCAAGCTGATTTTATGAATTATGAGGTTATTCCAGTAAATGGCAATTTGGCAGTGGCTCTGTATCATATACCACTACACAGATCTGAGGGATCACTTAACTGATTCACTGCTTAGGTAGGGGACACAATTTTGCTATAGGCCTCTTAATCTGCCCATTAGCAGTTTTTACCATTACCACACGCACACACTTATCAGGACCGGGAAACAGCTGGTCAATGACACCCAGCCTCCACACCAAGGGAGGCAAATTATCCTCCTTGACCAGCACATGATCGCCGACCTGGGGTTGCCATGCTCCTTCCGACGTCCATTTTTTGCGTTGCTGCAGATCATGTATGTATTCTGTGGACCACCTCTTCCAAAAGGACTGATGCAACTGCTGCATAAGTTGCCCTCTGTACAACCTGTTGGCGGGAACCTCAAGGACAGAGGGTTCAGGATGAGCACAAAGGGGCTGTCCGATTAGGAAATGGCCAGGAGTGAGAGCAGCAGGAGAATAGGAGAATCTAGGTCATCAGAGAGAAGACACAACGGCCTTGAATTCAAGCATGCTTCTATCTGAATTAACACAGTAGTCAGTTCTTCGAATGACAGCACTGCATTGCCGAGGACACTTTTGAGATGCGACTTCATGCATTTGATTCCTGCCTCCCAGAGTCCACCAAAGTGAGGGGCACGAGGTGGAGTGAACCTCCAACTGATTCCCTCTGAGGTCGAAAATTCACTACACCTTCAACAGTAACATCGTTGGAGAGAAAACGTTTAAGTTCATTGTCTGCACCTACAAATGTGGTGCCATTGTCACTGTACATGTGAGAAGGTTTACTTTTAAACCTCCTCTCAAGATGCGCCAGTCTCTGAGAGGCTTGTTGTCATGATTCGCCTAATGATTTACAGTCAGGTTTCACTGGTAGTCGAACCACAAATCTCCCTTCTTCATCTCGTGCCGTGTGGCGCTGAAAGTGTGCCTCACATATTTTATCCTGCTTACTTATCGTTTTCGTAGACAGTTCCTCTAACTCCCAAAACCTTTGCAATTTGGCATCTAAATTGTTACCTCTAACAAAGCACGACGTCACTGTAGAACGAGCCACGTTGCATGAAGCTGAAGGCATCCTACCAGACAAAATCCAGCCAAATCTTGTTTCGACCAGTGAAGGATGACTTGGTTTCGCCAGCCTTTCCTTACAAACAACGTCAAAGAAAACCTCAGCACCAAGAATTAAATCTACTGTGGCAGGCTTGTTGAATTCTGGATCGGCGAGTGGAAGATTACATGGGACACTCCAGGGCCTTGTGTCTATCATGCTCGCCGGTAGGTCACTAGTGACATGATTTACGATAGCACAAGTGTTTCTGATATGAAAGTCGTTGAGCCTCGACGACAGTTCAACATCACAAGTGTGAGGCACTGAGGCTGCAAAGGCGTTGTTTATACCCTTCACAGGAAACGAATGTTTACTTCGTTTCAGTTTTAATTTCTCTGCCATGCCCTTAGATATAAAAGATATCTGACTCGCACTATCTAGCAGAACTCTGCAAACCTGCTGTCTACCCAAGCTGTCTTTAATGTTGACAACAGCTGTTGGTAACAAAACATTACAATGGATGTTTGCCTTCCCGTTCATAGCTTGATGGGCCAAGGAATGGCCTCCTGGTTCACTATTCTGCCCATTCCTTGGTTCAGCAGGCTTGTGGAGCAGTATGTTGTGCCTCCCTTTACAGGTCTTACAAGGAGAAATCCTGCATTTAGTAGAGAAATGACCAGAGCGGATGCACAAAAAACAAAGCTTATTTTTTGTCACATATGCCCTTCGCTCATCGACATTTAGTGCTTGAAACCCTTTGCATTTAGTGATAGTATGAGGTTCACTACAAAATTTACATGATTCCTCAGCATCAGCATTAGCGAGATGAGCCCTCCTCACATGTCTTGTTTGACTTAAATTATTGGCATTTCCTTGCGAATCCCTTGAGGTGTTATCCCTGAACCTGATCAACTCAAGGGCCTGACATTTTGTTTCCAAAAAATCTATCAGTTGATTTAATGTGGTGAATGTTGACCCAGACATCTTTACCTCCCACTCATGACGATCTGTGGGTCGCATACTGGACAGAATCTCTTCCGAAAGAATAACTTCATGAAGTGGAACATCAGGTTTGAGAGCTTCTAAGGCCTTCAAATGGCTGCATAGGTGATTATTTAGTTGCCTATAATCGCTCGCTGCGCCATGGCCGACTGTAGGCAAGGCCAACAAAGCCTTAGCATGTCTGGCTGCAATTATTTTTGGGTTATTATACCACTGCGTAATAAGTCCCCAGGCTATTGATAGATTTCCTGCTGTGGCAGGTATATGTTTCAAAAGGTCCTTAGCTTCACCTCGCAAAGACGAATTAAGGTAATGAAGTTTTTGAACGTCATCAATTGAATTGTTATTCATAATGAGACTCAAAAACGTATCCCTGTATGATGACCACTTAAGGTAGTCACCTTCAAAATTTGGCAAGTTAATAGCGGGTAGTTTCAAAGAACTGACACTGCCTGATGGATTCGAGCCCAAAGGCTGCGGAAGCTGGGTGTACCTCTTCATTGAACCCTTGATAGTGGATTCAACAAAGTCCCACGAATCCTCGAATTCTGCCCTGTCCTTACTATGATCTGCTGATTCGTCTTCAATTTCCAGCCATGTTTGAGATGATTCAAAATCAGTCTGAATCCGAGTCAATCGACTTAATTTTGATTCCAACATTTCGATGCTGGCACTGTCTGCAAACTGCACAAAGCTCGCTAAGCGCGCGAGAGCGGCCTTTGCTACACCTCTCTGCTTGACTAATTTTGTTTTCTCTGAGGGCTCCATTTTAGTACCAGGAAGATGATAGTAGGAAGCCAACAGTTGCACTTACCACGCTGCAGCGGCAGTACGGACAGGAACAGCAGCGGCGTCACGGGCACTGGCAGCTGGCGTGGCAGGCGCTGCAGTCTCCGACGGCGCGAAGTTTCGGTGAGAGCAGGACGTGACGTCAGCGATGATGCTGGCACCGACGCGTTTCTGTGCCTCTCGCGTTTGAATTAGAGACACATTAAATGTTCACAAATATGTCCCCGATCGCCGTTGTTAAGGCTGTTATTGTCGAAGTCCCAAACAGGCCTTGGAACACTCGATAGCAGTCAACAACGAAACCGATAACGTGTGCAGCTCACACGTGGGTTTTTATAAGTTCACAAATACCGGAACATAAATCCGCGCGAACGTACATTCCGCGTGGTCACTATCCGGCCCGGAGGACCAAAAAATGTGCGCGCGGGCTCTTCTTCCCTTGGTGGCACATTTGAGTGTGAATGTATAGTACGAGAGGACTTACTGTCCTCCCCTTGTTTCACTCACAATAACTAGACGGAACAAGTTGTATGGTATAAGTGTTTATTACATTAAACGTTACAACTTGCACAGGCAGCGCGCCAACTGCGGCTCCTGGCTTAGCTGGGAGGCATACACGCCCGTCCGCTACGGGGTCTCACAGCTACCTGCTCGGCCGTGACAACGGCTAATCCTACCTGCGCGCAAAGGACCTGGGAGGTCCACTTCCGCACGTAGGTTGCAAATTCTTCCAACAGGAAGCAGACTATACTGGACAGTCTGACCTGTCCAGTTTGAAGCTGCCACTAGATGGCAGTTGGAGTGAGTAGCCGAGTCCAAACACTTACCAAGAAAGAATGAGAAAAACTGAATGTTTTCAAAAGAAAAGTGATGAGAAAAATATCGGAATCTGGGTTGGTGAATGACATCTGAAGAGTATGAAAGAGTACTGAAATTTATCAGCTAATGAAGCAACCCACTATTATCCACAAATTAAAAAGTAGGAGTCTGCAGTGGGCTGGGCATGTGGCGGGAATGGAAACCAACAGAATTCCTAAGAAGTCAATTGAGGACACACTCCAAGCAGCAACACCATTGGGTCAACTTCACACACGGTGCAAAGATGACATGGAAAGGATGCCGCAGCATTAGGAATTCTCACAGGATGGAGAGAGACAGCGAGGGACAGAAGAAGAGGGAAGCAGATTATTGATGCAGCATGTGGTCTACAGGGCCTGGGATTGCTGAAAAGAAGAAGAAGAAATTCCTCAGCTATACTTGACCTTAACAGATTCGTTCCTGTAAATTAATCTGTAGAGCAGGCTTTCCCAAACTGCATTCCTTGGAGCACTGGTGTTTTGTGGGAAGTGAATGATGACTGTTTGATTGATTTTATTTCGAATTCCATAGGTCCAGCTGTGCTGGGTTCACGAGGATGTGGAGTGAGTCAGTATTTTACAAATACAATATGATAATCTTGTTGCATATACAGACATTTGAGTAAATAATTATATAAAAATTTATACAGTAAATTCTTTGAGCAGCAATACAGAAAAAGACAATACATATTTTCTTAGAATCATTAAAGCACTACGGAGAACAAATACAGAGCACACACAGATACTGATCTCAAGTTAACTAACATTCTTAGTGGCATTATGTCAACTCGTATTATATTGTCACTTAGAGGAAGGTGAAAGCAGATGAATGACGCACACTAAATTCCTTAATGAAGGTTTATTCAGCACTTGCACATACAAGAGCGCAGAGCGAACTGCCTCTGGCCAGAACACATACAGTATATATACAACTACAGAACATTCCGGTACAATGATTCTTGCCATTTGTGGATTTGTTCCAATTCAGGTGAGTTTTGAACTCACAACCCTCCATGCAACAATCTAGTATCATAACCACTACACTATGGCGACTGCGCTAGTCGGCTTCTTCTGCGACATTGCTCCCTCCTTAAGAGAACAGCGCCTTGGTGTTATGTCCTTCTAGTCCGGGAATGAGTCATCGGTCCTGCATACTCTGACTCTCGATGACTGATGTTCGCTCTGGCAGTGATCTTCTTAGAACTTCCCTTGCCGCTAAGTTCGTCATTACCTATCCACTTGTTGCCTGTCACTGGAGCTTTGAATTTACCCTGAGTTGCAGGATCCTTATAGAGCTTCATTCAAATGAGGTGGACCATATCTCTGATCTTTCGTCATTCTATGTCGGGGTCGAAATCTTCAACTCCATAAGTAACGTCAGACAACTGTCTTACAACCTTGTAAGGTCCAAAGTAGCACCTGAGGAGCTTCTCAGAGAGACCAACCTCCCGAACAGGAGTGAAGATACAGACAAGGTCACCAGGCTGGTAGACAACAGGGCGGTGGCTCACGTCATACCTTCGGCGATCATTTTCTTGAGCCTGCAGCGTGTGGAGTCAAGCTAACTGCTGAGCTTCCTCAGCTCTGGTTAACACCTGGCTGATGTAGTCGTTGTCAATGTCATCAGGATGTGACTGAAACACAGTGTCCACCATCATCGTCACCTCACGCCCATGCACCAGGAAAAATGGCGTAAATCCTGTGGTGTCTTGTTTGGTGGTGTTGTAGGCAAATGTCACGAAAGGTAGCACTTCATCCCGGTTGCTCTGCTCAATACTGATGAACATTGATAGCATGTCGGCCAAGTCTTATTAAGGCATTCAGTAAGCCTGTTAGTTTGCGGATAGGCAGTTATCATGTGATGAGTGATGTTGCATCAACGGTTTATCTCTGTCACAAGATTCAATTGCAAAACTTTCCCTCGATCTGTAATTAATGACCTCAGTGCACCATGTTTTAATACAATGTCTTCTACAATGAATTTGGCTACCTCAAATGCTTCAGCCGTTTTCACTGCTTTTGTAATGGCATAGCGAATCAGATAATCAGTGCAAACAATAATCCATCTATTGCCACTAGCAGACATTGGAAATCCTCCGAGGAGGTCAATCCCAACACGCTGTAAATGCGTTTCAGCTGGTGGAATTGGTATGAGTCGCCAGGTGGTTTCTGAGGAACTGCCTTTCTCCTCTGGCACTCTCGACAGTGCGACACGTAGTGACAGACACTCCTAAATAAAGCTGGTCAGGAAAATCTCTTGTGGACCCTATTGTATGTCTTAATAAATCCTAAATGTCTGGCCTCAGGTGTCTAATGGAATTTCTGTAGAACATCTAAGCGCATGTGTTTAGGAATCACTGGTAGCCACCTCTTTCCAAACAGATCAAAGTTTTTCTTGCAAACTAATACATTAACTACCTTAAATTGTCCTTTCACATCCTCTGTCTATGTTAAGGCAAGCAGAATTTGAGATATCTTGGCGTCCTTCTGCTCAGCAGAGAGATCCTGGAGTGCAGTGAGACGGTCACTATCTTCATCAAAATCTTGATGTTTCGCACAGGGTTTCTTGAGAGACAGTTGGCATCTTGGTGTTTTCTTCCACTTTTGTACACTATGGTAATGTCGTACTCTTGAAGACATAGTGCTCACCTGGCGAGTCATCCTGTTGGTTCCTTAAGTCCTGTCAACCAGCAAAGTGAATGATGGTCTGTAACAGCTGTGAATGGCCTTCCATAGAGATACCGTAAAAATTTGCACATGGCCCAGATCACAGCAAGACATTCTCTTTCTGTAGTTGAGTAGTTTCTCTTGAGTTTTTTAAGTGTTCTAGGAGCATAGACTATAACCTTCTCTTTTCCATCCGAAATTTGCACCAGAACAGCACCAATCCCATACCCACTGGCATCTATATTTAGTTCTGTAGGTGCTCTGTTATCCTGCAGACCAAGTACAGGGTCAGTCGTCAGTGCTTTTCACAGAACATCAAAAGGATCTTGTTGAGCACCACCCCAGATATATTTAGCATCAGTTTTTAACAACTCTTGGAGTGGCCTGGCTTTGATACAAAAGTCTCTGATAAAATGACAGTAATAAGAACATAATCTGAGGAAGCTTCTCAGGGCTGTGTATGGCCACTTATACCCGCATGAATGACACATCTTCCTGTAGGTTTTACATATTTCCCGTTAGCCATAGATGTTTTGTTGTCGACAAATACAGTTTTCTGCAACTGGTGATGATACTTCTCCGAAATGACTAAACATGATGTTCCAGAGTCCACAAGAGTTTGAGCTGGTCGGCCATCCATGAAGATATTGATGTAGTTTCCTATCATTTTTGTAGTGATCGACGGCGGAGGATTTTTCTCTTTGGTGGGCCTCACCTCCAAGGAAGGCCGCACTCTTTAGTTTTCCAGGTTGTGAGAGCTAGGTGATCAGCTGGAGCTTCTAAACGATGATGGAGACCTTGATCGGCGTGTTGGGGAGCATCCTGTCCAGCAACTAGCTTGTGGTGATGGTGACCTACGTTGTCCTGCACCCACTTCTTCATGTTCATCTTCATCGTCCCGGAGTTGGCATCTGCTAAGATCGGTCTGCTGTCTTCTGGCACGAGTGTCATCAAGTATCCATCACCTTTCTCGACAATAGTGCACCACATGTCCCGGTTGTCCACTGTGGAAACATACTGATTGGTTATCCTGGGTCCTCCAGACAACAGTCTTCCTTGGTGCCCAAACAGGTCCCTCATGCAGCATTGTAGGAATGTAACTTCACCTGGGTCTCGACTTTTTTTACCATTTTAAAGGGAAACAAAAGATGAAATTGGCTCTTGCTGAGAACTCCATTCTTTATGAGATGATCAGTTAATTCTTACATGTATTGGCTTTTCTAGAGTTTTAGAGAAAGCTGTCAGCAAAGAAAAAGGTCAGTAGTTAGTTAGTTCAGCTTTAGCGCCCTTTTTGTACAGGGGCTTCACAATGGCATACTTAAGTCTTCTGGGAACAACAACCTTTCTGAAGGGAAGCATTGAAAATATGACAGAAAATGTCCCTTATCCACACACAAGAATATTTCAATAAATTATGAGATATATTATCAATCACTGCAGAGTTCTTACTTGTTAGAGACCTTATGATTTCTTAACATTTCTTTTATAGTGACAGGATTAAGGTGCATTTCTGAAATTGTGTTTGAATATACTGTTTGACAAAGAGTTACAGCTTCATCAACATTGGGCTTGCAACCAATCTTTTGAGTTACTGATAGGAAGTGTTTATTAAAAATCTCAGCCACATCTGATTTTATTTACATCTTCTTTGCTTCTTGTATATCTTCCTGTTTCTTTTTTTACAATGCTCCAAATTGTTTTTATTTTATTATTAGAATTATCTATTTTCTTCTCATAATAAAGGGCTTTTGATTTCTGTATTAGTTTCTTTAAAATCTTACAATATAATCTATAGTGTTCCCATTTTTCTATATCTTTACATAATCTTATTGCAGCACAAGTTTCCCTTTTGGTTTTACATGACTGTTGTATACCTTTTGTAATCCAAGTTTTACTTACAGAATTGGAAGCACTGTTTCTGACTCATTTCCTTGGAAATATTTCTTCATAAAGAGCACAGAATTCATTTATAAAACAGTTAAATTTAGTATCAACATTATCAATACTACATATTAACGATGAATCCATTTGATGCAACCTATGCTTGAAAGTTTCTTTTGCCTCTTGATTCATTTCTCTTATGAATTTCCATTGAGGAAATTGCTTTTTGAACAGATGAACATCATAAAGAGTGAGAATTTGTCCATCATGATCTGAAAGCCCATTTATAACCTGCCTGATAGTATAATTCTGATGTCTATTTACATCTAAAAAAAATGTTGTCTATCATAGTTTGGGACTCAGATGTAATTCTTGTTGGGAAATTTATTACTAATATCAGATTATATAAGGTCATCACAATCTCAAAGTCAATTTCATTCTTGAAACTTCCTGGCAGATTAAAACTGTGTGCTGGACCGAGACTCAAATTCGGCACCTTTGTCTTGCACGGGCAAGAGCACTTGCCAGCGTAAGGCAAAGGTCCTAAGTTCGAGTCTCGGTTTGGCACACAGTTTTAATCTGCCAGGAAGTTTCATATCAGCGCACACTCAACTGTAGAGTGAAAATTCCATTCCAGAAATATCCCCCAGGCTGTGGCTAAGCCATGTCTATGCAATATCCTTTCTTCCAGGAATGCTAGTTCTGCAAGGTTCACAGGAGAGCTGCTGTGAAGTTTGGAAGGTAGGAGATGAGGTGCTGGTGGAAATAAAGCTGTGAGGACGGGGCGTGAGTCGTGCTTGGGTAGCTCAGTCAGTAGAGTACTTGCCCACGAAAGGCAAAGCTCCTGAGTTCGAGTCTCGGTCCAACACACAGTTTTAATCTGCCAGGATGTTTCATATCAGCACACACTCAACTGTAGAGTGAAAATTCCATTCCAGAAACATCCCCCAGGCTGTGGCTAAGCCATGTCTATGCAATATCCTTTCTTCCAGGAATGCTAGTTCTGCAAGATTGGCAGGAGAGCTTCTGTGAAGTCTGGAAGGTAGGAGACGATGTGCTGGTGGAATTAAAGCAACGAGGATGGGGCGTGAGTTGTGCTTGGGTAGCTCAGTCGGTAGAGCACTTGCCCGTGAAAGGCAAACGTCCCGAGTTCGAGTCTCGGTCTGGCACACAGTTTTAATCTGCCAGGAAGTTTCATATCAGCGCACACTCTGCTGTAGAGTGAAAATTTCATTCTAGAATTTTATTCTTCTTTTCTGTCAAAGTTTATATTGAAATCACCTAAAACTACAATATCTTTTGCTTTTGAAAGTAACCCTGACAGCAGGAGTTCCATTATATGTAGAAAAGTTTTTATGTCACTTGAAGGTGCCTTGTAGACAACCAACACTGTTATTGTGTAGAATTTAGTTTTTATTTTTGTTGCAAATGCTTCAAATTGTTGTTCCACACAATATTTCTTAATATCTATAGGTGAGTATGCTACACTATCCTTAACATAAATTGTTACTCCATCTTTGTCATTACTTTCCCTACAGTAGTATGTTACTAAAGTATAACTTACTATAGATGGCAAGGCACATTTATCCCTAACATGGCGCTCAGTTAAGCACAAAATCTGAGCATTATTTATACAATCCTATACAATCCATTTCATTAATGTTAATAAGAAGTTGATCTGTTTTGTTTATATTTTGATGAAAGGAAGAGATTCTTTCCTCTTGCTTTTTTATTCTATTAGTGCTGTTGTTACCTGACTGAGAATCCACAAGACAGGAGGGAGGAGACACTTGACACTACCTACTGTTGTCCCTTCTTTTTCTTCAATGGCTCTACGAAAAACTATTAAAAACAAGGCATTTTTCTTCTTTTTTAATTATGATCCTGTGTTATTAGCTATGATTTAAAGTTGAAGTAATCACTGAATAAAACAAGTTTTTTTCTAATTTCTTAGAATTTATTAATATTCAAAATAAACAAATGTGTTTGTGACATTCAACTTGCCTGTTGTTTTGTTGCATTCAGTTTTGAAGAACCTTCATCTCATATCTTGCCAAAATGAAATAACTTGCAGAGAACTGATGTCAGGTAGGACAGATTCAAATGATGTAAACTGGGCTTGAAGTGAGTTTATAAGATGTTTCATCCCAATACATTTGCATTATATTACAGCTGGAGGCCAGTTCACATTTTACAATTCACAGTATACAAGTGGAAGCACATCTTATTCTTTTAAGCCCATAAGAAAAAAGAATCGCCTAATACTAAGCAATGTCACAAATCTGGATAACTTCCACAGTGGCAGAATAAATTATGACAAAATTATGATTATATCATTGCACATCAAAGGATTAACAGTATTGTTACCAGCATATGTAATACAGTCCAATAAACATAGTTTGCAGACCGTTAGCGCTTCTGAGGTTAATATTAACTAGTTCACTACAGACGTCAAGACACATAGATATCACACAGTTTCATATTATTTACAGACACTCTTGTTGTGTGTATTATATCAAGGTCCAGAATCTCACCTTAACCAAATGGAAAAAGAGATATTAGTGGTGTTCTGGTCAGATGGGGACTGCAGACTTTGGGGTAGGGATGGCTATAAAAAGACTGATATGAGAACATGATGTGACTGCTGAAATTACATAGTGCTTTGAAATTCAGTGAGACTAGATTTTACTATTTTGCATGGACTCTTATCACTTCACCATTGTTTTGCTTATTAAAATGTTTCAGGTTAGTAATTCACAACAGTTAAAGGAACAATATTATTATGTGGCTTTTGGAATTCCCTATTTATGAGTATGACATCCATCTTGAAATAAATACTTTATGATTCTAAATTATTCAAATTCTTAATTACTGTCTGGATTAAGTGAGATGTGTTGTCTTATTTAGAAAAAATACAGCAATAAAGTTATATTGCCATATTTCAGAATCTTGCAGTCATTAGAACAAAATAGGCAACCAACATTTGGAGGGTTTTAACTTTTGATGCCAATTATCTCTTAAGTTAATTAATTTCAGATAATTCTTAATTTGTTCTCAGAAATTCTAGCATTCATGCTTTCAAATGACTGTTAACAATACTTCCTCACCCTTTCATTAGTGCACATGTTTTTCCAATAATATGACGTTTTTGTAACAGTAATCATCTGTGTCTATTAATTACTAAAGCTTCTTCTAAAATGAATTGTGTGATTGTAATAAGGAATATAACTGTAAACAAGATATAAGTTTACAATAGATTTTGCATAAATAACAATTTTCCATATTCCTGTATACAATATATGGTGTATTACATGTGCACCTGCATTATATATAAATAAAAAAAAAACTGGAAGCTTTTAGTTATTGTTGGGAGCAGAAAACGTAAGAGATAGGTGAAATCCCAACTTGGTACATGTTATGTTCCATTAGAGTAGTCCACAGCTCGCGGTCGTGCGGTAGCGTTCTCTCTTCCCACGCCCGGGTTCCCAGGTTCGATTCCCGGCAGGGTCAGAGATTTTCTCTGCCTCATGATGACTGGGTGCTGTGTGATGTCCTTAGGTTAGTTAGGTTTAAGTAGTTCTAAGTTCTAGGGGACTGATGACCATAGATGTTAAGTCTGCTCAGAGTCATTTGAACCATTAGAGTACCATGATTTTTGAAGTGTTCAGTCAGAGAAAAAGTTTGGGTACCCCTGCTGTAAAGTGGCTAGATCAGTATTTCTGATTTTGTGAAACTTCACTTTCCTTTTTTTTTTTTAACTAAATCAGAATGACCGGGATGTGTTATTGCTTCCATTTGACTATCATGTCTCAGACAAACCATTTATTTGAGCAACATTTTTATTTCATGAAAGGCAATTGGAGTTAGAAATACGTTATCGATCACTGTTATGCTTTCCCATGCTACTCTTGTCAGAACTATTTCTGAGATAAGCAGATCAAAGCTAGATATTAGTGACTTTAGGAATTGTTGGTTACCAACCCAAGTGAAACTGTTATTGATATCACAATATAGTTCTGTGCCCTCCCAGTTATTTCTGCTAAGAAGTAAATTGTATCTGCATTATGGCATTTAAAAAAATGTTGGGAACCTTTACATTGTCATATTTATTTATTTCTTGGTTTATTACCAAACCACAACACACAAGGAGCTGTCTGCTTTACTACTTTATTCTGCTTTTTGAATATACGTATTCTGACTTGGACCCTTTGTGTTGTCTGAAATGCTGGTTTATGTTTTACACTAACTGCTTATGCTGTGTCTGTAATTATTCATGAAATGTATCTTTTTGAAACAATTAATCTAAGAAGGTTTGGTGAACATGTTGAAAATCATAGGAACTGGGCAGACAGTGCTCTAATGACACTGGAAGTTCCCAGAAATTAACTCTGTAAGTGACATTTTGTGGTAAGAAGATCACAAATATTATTATGTCACAGAAAAACAGTAACTCTTCTGGTCGTGATGGTATTTCAACTAAAGTTAACTTTGTAATTTTTCAAAGAGTCAAGGACTGAAGTATGTGGTAGTAACACCCATTTATAAAATTGAATGTAAGCAAGATGTCCCTAAATATCAACCCAGCTGCTTCCTTCTCATGTTCTTGACACTTTTTGAAGAGATAGGTTACAAAAGACTATTAAACTACCTCTCTGAGGATGACATTTTAACAGCTGCTCAAATCAGTTTCCCTACCAAGAAAGCAATATGTGAGTTCACAAACTCAATTGCGGTGGAACCAGACACTAAAAGGGTCCTTCCTTACATTTCCTGGTTTGTTTCTAATCCTTTCAGCTAAGTAAACCACAAATTTCTAGTGGATATGGTGTTAAAAGCATTCCCCTTGTATGGATGGAGTTGTATCTTAAAACTAGAAGACAGAGGGTCACATTAATAAATTATATGAGTGAGGAAGTATCATGCTGTCTTGCAAAGTTCAGTGCTTGACCCACATCTGTTCTTGCTGCACAAAAATTATTTACCTGTGACCTTTGAGGTCTCTTAAAAAAATGTGATGTCTGCTGATGAACAAACATAATGATAAAATGTGGAAACAAATATATACTAGACACAGACAGGAGACTAATGAAACATGCTTACAACTATTCATGCAGCAGTTAACCCTTTATTTTCCGGAGTGTCTTATTATGTAGTTTCCAACCAATCAAAATTACTTAGAGTTATCAGAAGTAGAAATTAATGGGCACACTCTGGATGAGATTCTGAACCTGAAGTTCCTAGGCATCCAGGTTGGTGATGAGCTGAGGTGGCACCAGTATATGGACAAGTTAGCCCAAAAATTCAGTTCTGCCTGCTTTGCAGTTAGAAATCCCTCAACTAAATTGGCCTGCAGACAGAATTGCTAAACATACTTTGCTTGCTTGCACTTAGCACTGTCCTAATGATATAACCTTCTGCAGCAATGCAGTTGTTATTGTTGTTGTGGTCTTCAGTCCTGAGACTGGTTTGATGCAGCTGTCCATGCTACTCTATCCTGTGCAAGCTTCTTCATCTCCCAGTACTTACTGCAACCTACATCCTTCTGAATCTGCTTAGTGTATTCATCTCTTGGTCTCCCTCTACAATTTTTAGCCTCCACACTGCCCTCCAATGCTAAATTTGCAGTTAAGATAAATAAATAATTATTATTCAGAAGCATGCTATCTTAACATCAGACAGCAAGTGACTCAATGGAAGCCTTAGACCCTCTTAATGACTTTAAATAGGACCAAAATTTTCTCTAATTCTCAGCCAGACATTTTGCTTAGGTATGACGGTGGTAGCATACAACAACTACCACTGCCATACCTTAGCAAAAGATGTGGCCAAGAACCGGAGAAAATTCTGGATCTATGTAAAATAGCTAAGCGATAGTAAGACTCAGTGACCAGTCTGGTGTGACAGTCGAAGAGAGCAAAATGAAAGCTAAAGTTTTAAATTTTGCATTTAAGAAATCATTTACACAGGAGAATTGTACAAACATACCATCATTTGACAATTGAACAGACTCTTGTATATATGACATAGCAATAGTCATCCCTGGTTTAGAGAAACAACTGAAATACACTCCTGGAAATTGAAATCAGAACACCGTGAATTCATTGTCCCAGGAAGGGGAAACTTTATTGACACATTCCTGGGGTCAGATACATCACATGATCACACTGACAGAACCACAGGCACATAGACACAGGCAACAGAGCATGCACAATGTCGGCACTAGTACAGTGTATATCCACCTTTCGCAGCAATGCAGGCTGCTATTCTCCCATGGAGACGATCGTAGAGATGCTGGATGTAGTCCTGTGGAACGGCTTGCCATGCCATTTCCACCTGGCGCCTCAGTTGGACCAGCGTTCGTGCTGGATGTGCAGACCGCGTGAGACGACGCTTCATCCAGTCCCAAACATGCTCAATGGGGGACAGATCCGGAGATCTTGCTGGCCAGGGTAGTTGACTTACACCTTCTAGAGCACGTTGGGTGGCACGGGATACATGCGGACGTGCATTGTCCTGTTGGAACAGCTAGTTCCCTTGCCGGTCTAGGAATGGTAGAACGATGGGTTCGATGACGGTTTGGATGTACCATGCACTATTCAGTGTCCCCTTGACGATCACCAGTGGTGTACGGCCAGTGTAGGAGATCGCTCCCCACACCATGATGCCAGGTGTTGGCCCTGTGTGCCTCGGTCGTATGCAGTCCTGATTGTGGCGCTCACCTGCACAGTGCCAAACACGCATACGACCATCATTGGCACCAAGGCAGAAGCGACTCTCATCGCTGAAGACGACACGTCTCCATTCGTCCCTCCATTCATGCCTGTCGTGACACCACTGGAGGCGGGCTGCACGATGTTGGGGCGTGAGTGGAAGACGGCCTAACGGTGTGCGGGACCATAGCCCAGCTTCATGGAGACGGTTGCGAATGGTCCTCGCTGATACCCCAGGAGCAACAGTGTCCCTAATTTGCTGGGAAGTGGCGGTGCGGTCCCCTACGGCACTGCGTAGGATCCTACGGTCTTGGCGTGCATCCGTGCGTCGCTGCGGTCCGGTCCCAGGTCGATGGGCACGTGCACCTTCCGCCAACCACTGGCGACAACATCGATGTACTGTGGAGACCTCATGCCCCACGTGTTGAGCAATTCGGCGGTACGTCCACCCGGCCTCCCGCATGCCCACTATACGCCCTCGCTCAAAGTCCGTCAACTGCACATACGGTTCATGTCCACGCTGTCGCGGCATGCTACCAGTGTTAAAGACTGCGATGGAGCTCCGTATGCCACGGCAAACTGGCTGACACTGACGGCGGCGGTGCACAAATGCTGCACAGCTAGCGCCATTTGACGGCCAACACCGCGGTTCCTGGTGTGTCCGCTGTGCCGTGCGTGTGATCATTGCTTGTACAGCCCTCTCGCAGTGTCCGGAGCAAGTATAGTGGGTCTGACACACCGGTGTCAATGTGTTCTTTTTTCCATTTCCAGGAGTGTAGTTGAAAACAAGTAAGTTACCAGGTCTGGATGGAATCCCAGTTATGTTTTACATAGAGTGTTCTACGGCATTGGCCCCTTACTTAGCTGGCATTTATTGTAAATCTCTCATCCAGCCCAAAGTCCCAGGTGACTGGAAAAAAGTGCAGCTGACTCCAGTATATAGGAAGGGTAAAAGAACAGTCTCACAAAATTACTAACCGATATCCTTAACATCAGTTTGCTGCAGAATTCTTGAACATATTCTCAGTTTGAATGCAATAAATTTCCTTGAGGCCAAGAAGCTTATGTCCACAAATCAGCATGGTTTTAGAAAGCATTTGACATGGTGCTCCACTGCAGTCTCTAATGAAGGGATGAGCATATGGAATAGGTTCATGATGGTGTGCTCAGCCGCCACTTTCGTCATGCTTGGCCTCCCAGGTCCCCAGACCTCAGTCCGTGCGATTATTGGCTTTGGGGTCACCTGAAGCCGCAAGTGTATTGTGATCGACCGACATCTCTGGGGATGAAACTTCCTGGCAGATTTAAACTGTGTGCCGGACCGAGACTCGAACTCGGGACCTGGCGGAAGCAAAGCTGGCGGAAGTAAAGCTGTGACGATGGGGCGTGAGTCGTGCTTGGGTAGCTCAGTTGGTAGAGCACTTGCCCGCAGAAGGCAAAGGTCCCGAGTTTGAGTCTCGGTCCGGTACACAGTTTTAATCTGCCAGGAAGTTTCATATCAGTGCACACTCGGCTGCAGAGTGAAAATCTCATTCTGGTAATCTCCAGGGATGCCAAACCATAACCCCGGACATGCTTTACAGTGCTGTTCACAACCTTATTCCTCGACTACAGCTATTGTTGAGGAATGGTGGTGGACATATTGAGCATTTCCTGTAAAGAACATCATCTTTGCTTTGTCTTACTTTGTTATGCTAATGATTGCTATTCTGATTAGATGAAGTGCCATCTGCCGGACATTTTTTGAACTTTTGTATTTTTTTGGTTCTAATAAAACTTCATGTCATTCCAAGCATGTGTGTCAATTTGAACCTCTCTATCTACATTATTCCACGATTTATTCAGTTTTCAAATTTATACTGACATTTTGATCACCCAGAACATAAATGATCTGGCAGACATGGTGGGCAGCAATCTGTGTTTGTTTGCTGATAACAGTGTGGTGTACAGAAAGGTATAGAAGTTGAGTGACTGCAGGAGGATACAAGATGACTCAGACAAGATTTCTAGTTGGTGTGATGAATGGAAGCTAGCTTTAAATTCAGAAAAAAATGTAATTAAATGCAGATGAGTAGGAAAACCAAACCCATAATTTTTGGATACAGCATCAGTAGTGTCCTCTTGACAAAGTCATGTCGTTTAAATATCAGGGTGTAATGTTGCAAAGCAATATGAAATGAAACAAGCATGCGAGGATTGTGGTAGTGTTTTGGGATACTCAACAAGTCAAATTGAAAGAAGACATGAAAGCATTTTGGAGGCGAGCTGCTAGATTTGTTACTGGTAGGTTCAAACAACACACAAGTATTACAGAGATTCTTCAGGAACTCAAATGTGAATCCCTGGAGGTCAAGCGACATGCTTTTCAAGAAACACTGTTGAGAAAATTTAGAGAACTGGCATTTGAAACTGGCTGCAGAGCAGTTCTGCTGCTGCCAACTTTCATTCTGCATGAGGATCGTGAAGAGAGGGTACGAGAAAATAGGGCTCATACAGGGGCTTATGGACAGTCATTTTTCCCTTGCTCTTTTTGCAAGTGGATCAGGAGAGGAAATGATTACTAGTCATACAGGATACACTCTTCCATGCACTGTATGGTAGCTTGCGGAATATGTACGTAGATGTATACATAGATGACGTAAGGATATTGTGTAAAGCTGACAATTGAATAGCTTGTCATTTTACTTATTTGACCCTCTGCTGTCTTCACTATTTCATCTCTCAAGGATACCCATTTGTCTTATGTTTCTTATCCCTGGGTATCAATTGTGTGTAATACTCTGTTTGAAATTCTCAACACATGTGGTCCTTTCAACTTTCCTAGGTCTAATCTTCTTATTTCTTATCATTCTGCAATTGCTTCAGTTTTAATTTGCATCCCATAACCAATAAATTATGGTTGGAATCCACATCAGCTGTGGAAATGTTTTATGATTTAAAATCTTGCACCAACATATTTTATTCAATTCCAAACACATAAAATTGACTTAAAGGTACCAGAAAGAAAGATCAATGGACACTGAGACAAGACAGTCAATGCCTTTACGGAAAAAACGGTCACTTACAGAACCATGGTTGTAGCCAGGCATGCACATCTTTGCCTGAAGCAAATTGACAGCCACAAATGTCTCATAAGGGCTCCAAAAATACAGAAATTGCATGGGGAGGGATTTGGGTAACATGTGTGCTGCCCACGTACTGTCAAGTTTGTGTCGACTGTAAACATGAAATGCACGTGACTCCTGATTAGTCACTGGAGGGCAGCGCTGGATAATGAATTAAAATGTTTGTCAGTTGGCTATCAAGAGGTCAATAGGAAGATGGGACTATCAAGGGGAGGGAAGAATTGGAGTAGTTAATCAGAACTAGAAGGGAATGTTGGTAAAGAGTCAGAGTGTGATCTGACATGTTTTCATAATTTGATTTCATATTTTTTATTTTATCTGTTGCATAAGTAGGTATGTACCCACGCAAACACAGTTAGAAATCGGAAAGTAATGGAGTCTGAACTCAAGTTTCTTTTTTATTTCTTTCACATATAACAGGTTGTCAAGTAAGAAAATACATAAAAGAGAATTAACAACAAAGAGTAAAAAGGTAGGTATGAGAATCACAGTCGACGGCTCTCTTCTCTGTGACTCCCGTGCGAACTGTGGAGAATAATCTCTGTGGTTGGCGGAAATTTTACGTGTCGGTTGCAATCGATGTGTGCGGTAGTTGCCACATGAGCCCCCTTGGTGAGAGCGGAGCTCAGATGTTCCTCTCTGTAGCGGGCAGGGAAGTGCACTTGTCTGCCAGAACGCGTGGTGCATCGAGGCTGCTGCTTTATTGACTGCGGAGGTAGCGGAGTGGGGTTCTGCATAATTTTTTTGTGCTGATCGCTGCACGATGCTGACATCACCGGTGTGTCTTGAAGTATATAAGCAGGTTTCACTCTACCTAGTGATATGGTGGCTTGTTTTCCATTCAGTACTATGTCTAGGGTGTGTGCATCTCTGCGTATCATGCGATGAGGTCCAGTGTATGGCGGTTGTAGTGGTCGTTTGACACCATCTGTGCATAACAATACATGCGTGCAAGTTTTTAAATCGTTGTGCATGAATGTTACCGGGGCTCCATGTCTGGACGCTTTCGCAGGTTTGATTTTCTTGATCGTTTCTCTCAATCCTTGTAAATATTCTGAGTGGTCATCCACATTCGGTACCCCTGAGTTGGTCAGCAAACTCTCCGGGCAGACGTATTGTTTCTCCGTAGACCAACTCTGCCGGGGAGGCGTCCATATCAGGTTTAAAGATCGTCCTAAGACCTAACGGTACAATGGGTAATGCTTCCGTCCATTTAGTACCATGGCACATGAGGGCTGCTTTTAAGGTATGGTGCCATCTTTCTACCATACCGTTGCTTGCCGGATGGTAGGCGGTGGTGCGGTGATGGCAGTACCCGCAAAATCTTGCTAACTGAGCGAATAGTTCTGATTTGAACTGTCGTCCTCTATCAGTTGTTATATGGAGTGGGCAGCCAAACCTCAATATCCAAGTTGACATGAACGCCATTGCCAGAGTTTCCGCTGAGACGTTATCGGTAGGTATTGCTTCCGGCCAGCATGTATACCTGTCAATGATTGTTAGCATGTAGCGATTACCATCTGATGGTGGAAGAGGTCCTACGACGTCCAAATGAATGTGTGAGAAGCGTGCCTTGACATCCGGGAATTGTCGGATTGGAGGGCGCACGTGTCTGCTCACTTTGCATAGCTGACAGCGTGGGCAAGATCTAGTCCAGTTACGGCAATTGTGGTCTATTCCTGGCCATACAAATCTTTTGGACACCAGTCTGGTAGTTACTCGAACACCGGGGTAACATAGGTCGTGGAGACAATCAAACACTCTTCTGCGATGTGTGATTGGAACGTAAGAGCATGATCGACTATGTTGTATGTCACAATGTAGTCGTACGCCTCCCCCAGGCACATCAACTAGCTGTAACTTCAACACCATGTTGTATCACTCAACAGGGTATTTAGCTCATCATCTTCCTGCTGGGCTTGCGCTAGTTCTGCCATAGTTACAGGCTGCGTTATACTGGATACTCGTGACAAACAATCAGCTACCAAGTTAGTTAAACCTGAGATGTGGCGCAAGTCTGTGGTGAATTGGCTTATGAACTCCAATTGAGAATACTGCATTGGAGAGCATTTGTCACTGTTCTTGTTGAATGCGTAAGTCAAGGGCTTATGATCAGTAAAAATTGCGAAATCACGAGCTTCGGCTTGTGGTCTGAAGTGTTTGATTGCTAAATATATAGCCAAAAGTTCTCTATTGTAAGCACTCCAGCATTGTTGTGCCAGTGACAACTTGTGCGAATAGTATGCCAGAGGTTGCCATGCGCCATCCATCAATTGTTGCAGGGCTGCACCAACACAAAACTGGCTAGCGTCCATGACCAGTGCCAAAGGTGCTTCTAGTTTAGGGTGTGCCAGCGGTGCGGCCTGAGACAGGATTTGACTTGTCACTTCGAATGCTGCATCAGATTCCTCGTTCCATTGTATGGTTGCATTGCTGCTAACCTTTCGGCCGGCTAATAATGCGTTTAACGGTGCCCGCTGTTCAGCTGTCCGTGGTAGATGCCTTCTGTAAAAATTTAACATGCCTAGGTATCTTCTTAATTCTTTGACCGTAGTAGGCTTGGACATGTGTAGAATAGCCTCAACTTTTTCGGGTAAGGGTGCTGAACCTGTAGTGGATATGCGATGACCTAGAAATTCCACTTCAGGTTGGCCAAACAGGCATTTCGCAGTATTTAACACTATTCCAAACTTCTCTAAGCGTTGGAATACTTCTTTTAAATGCTGCTTGTGCTGTTCATTGTTTGTGGAATATATGAGAATGTCATCCAGGTAGGCAAAACAGAAAAACAGAAGGGCAATCCTCGTAACACAGAATCCAGAAAATGTTGCCACTTTCAAACAATCCAAAGGGTGTTATAATGGCGGTCTTTGGTACGTCTTCTGGCGCTACAGGAATTTGTGTATAGGCCTTTTCGCAATCTAGCACTCTAAAGACAGTGGCGCCGGAATAGTTCTGGCGTTCAGTGCTCTGTAGTCGCCACACGGACACCAGGCTCCACCTTTTTTTGGTACGAGGTGTAAGGCCGATGCCCATGGACTGGATATAATTCCTTCTTTAAGCATTAGCTCGAATTCCACTTTAGCTATAGCGAGGCGTTCTGGTGCTAGTCTCCTAGGTCGACATGACACAGGTGGTTTTTATGAAGTGTAGTGTATCATGCAACACTTTCTGCAGTGCTCCTGGCGGTTTCGTTAATTCAGGAAAATCCGCTAGGATCACGCGGTACTCTGCGTGTGCCATTTGAATTAACTTAATACTGGTACAATCTGTGTCACGATAATAACAAGCTGTTGATAGGTTGGTGAGACTGTCTATCAGGCGAGCATTGGCCAAGTCTGGCAAAATTATGAAGTGTGATAAGAAATCAGCTCCTAGTATTGCTTCTGTGACGTCTGCTACCGTGAAATTCCATTAAAAATCTCTACGGAGTCCCAAGTTCAGATTCTCTTGTTGTAATCCGTATGTTGAAATCTGCAAATTGTTGGCGGTGGATAAGTTAAATGCAGTGTGCGGTTGGCAACAATGCAAGGACTGTCTTGGTAGTATACTGAGGTCTGAACCGGTGTCGATTAAAAATTTCCTGCCGGACGCACGATCTGTTATGAAAAGGCGTCGAGATGCAGGAAGGTAGGAGGTAGCGTCTACTGCCACTTTCCGCTCTGGTTTGGAGAAAGAACATGGGCTAATGCATTTACGTGGTTGCTCTCCATACTGACTATGATACCAACAAATGGTCTGTCTGTTCTCGGTTGTAGATTGCGATGCAGTACGACTTCCATGTCGTCACCGGCTACGGCTTCTCTGATTGACAATGATGCAATTCGACATTAGTTTCAAGAGCTGTGTGCATGGGAGGTCGACCTTGGTGGTTAGTGCATTGTAATCCACCTGAAACACCATAATAGATGCAGCTGCTACACTGACAGGTATGTCTGCAACACTGACCTGTACGTTCGGCGTGATCGCTTCCAGTATGCGGTCGGCGAGTTCTCCTACCGCGGCCAGTGACGTCTCATTCTGCATGGCGATGACTGCTTTTACCTGCAGTGGCAGGCGGGAACTCCACAGGTACGCAGAAGGCTGTCTGGAATCATTACAGTGTCCACCTTGCTGTGGAGATGGCGCAGGAACTGTGAAGGCTTCCGGTCACCGATTTCTTCTTGCGTCAATACTTGCCAGATTCTATCTTCTTGAGAAATGGCTAAGCGTCGTATCAGTTCAGTCTTTAACTGTTCATATGCATTCTCTGTCGGAGGAGTTGTTATGATATCCTGAACTTCAGTTGCGTAAGGATGATCGAGTTGGCTTACTACGAGGGAAAACTTAGTTGTTTATGCAGTTATTCCCGCATACGTGAAACTCGCTTCCACCTGTGCAAACCACAGCATTGGGTTGTGTGACCAAAAGGGTGGTAAGCAAACTGCTAGTCTTGATACTGCTGGCATGTCCATATCTGTATCTGCTGTTTGTTTTGCAGTCGAGGTCACCAATGTCGCGTAAGTAGGTATGTACCCACACAAACACAGTTAGAAATCGGAAAGTAATGGAGTCTGAACTCAAGTTTCTTTTTTATTTCTTTCACATATAACAGGTTGTCAAGTCAGAGAATACATAAAAGAGAATCAACAACAAAGAGTAAAAAGGTAGGTATGAGAATCACAGTCGACAGCTCTCTTCTCTGCGACTCCCGTGCGAACTGTGGAGAATAATCTCTGTGGTTGACGCGAATTTTATGTGTCGGCTGCGATCAACGTGTGCGGTAGTCACCACATATCTTTGAAGGAAGTAAACTTGAACTAAAATTAACTTTTGAACATTCAACACCGTTAGAATGTGAAATAATGAAAAATTGTGTAAATGAAAATTTATTGTTGATGACCATAAGCCAGTTTTCCCTTAATATTTGTAATTAATGCTACTAGAGAAAAATACAGATCTGATTAAATAAACCATGGAAGTTTTCCTGTGTTGTTTTATTTTTCAGAAAACTATTTATTAGCAAACAAATTTGACAAATCATCTTAATATCACAGATTTTGTAACTGTCCTAATGTAGTTAATTACACTATTTTGATTAAATATTGAGGCAGTAACATAAATAATGTAGAATGCAGTGTTTTATAAATTTTATGGGTAATTTGTGTTGGGCAGACATTGATGGCCTTTGGAACTCAAGGATTTTACTCCCCACAGTAAAACACCGCTACAACAACCAAAGAAAAGGCAGAGAGATGGAATCTGGAAGGACTTGCTGCAGATCAGTGTAGAAAGTGTTTAGTGCCAGAAAGCAGGAAATTTATCAACAACTTTCACAGAAAACCAGATTGCAGCTACAGTTGTCAGAGGACATGAAAAGGAGGCAGTAATTTTGAAGGGAGAGAGGCAGGATTGTAGTGTTTCTGCCATATAATTCAAACTGTACATTAAATGAGCAATAAAGAAACCCAAAGTGAAATAAGGAAGGGGGATTAAAGTTCGGGAAGAAGAATTATAATCATTTCAAATTTTACCAATGATGTTTCAGTTCTGCCAGAGGTGGCAAAATATTTTGATGATGAATGGAATGGATAGTGTCTTGGCAAGAGTAATGGAGTGTTGTTGAATTAAATAAGGTGATGCTGAGGAATTAGATTGAGAAATGAGACACTAAAAGTAGTAGGTGAGTTTTGCTATTTTGGCAGCAAAACAACTGACAGTGGCTGAAGTAGAGAGGATGTAAAATAAAGGCTGGCAATAGCGAGAAAAATATTTCTGAAAAAGACAAATAGTTCAATACATAATATAAATTTGAATGTTTGGAATCTTTCCTGAGAGCATTTCCTTCTCTGGAGTAATGTCTTGTACTGAAGTGAAACTTGGACAATGAACAGTGCAGACCAGAAGAGAATATCAGCTTTTGAAGTGTCATGCTACAGAAGATTACTGAAGATTATATGCATAGGCCAAATAATTAAAGAAGAGGCACTGAAAGGAATTGGGAGGGAGAAGGAATGTATGGCAGAACTTCTGAAATTATGAGCAGGATGACGGGACATATCCTGAAGCAGCAAGGAATTGACAGTTTGGTGATGGAGGGAAGTTTGGTGGGTAAAAATTCTAAAGAGAGACTAGGGTTTGTCTAATGTAAGCAGGAGGAAGTGGCTGCAGGTTACAGTAGTTATGCAGATGTTAAGAGACTTGTGCAGAATAGACTAGCATGGAGAGCTGCATTAACCCAGTCTTAGAACAACAACAAACTCTACACAAGTAGCCTGCAGTGGCTACTTGTACCAACTGACATATGTTGTGACTCATTAAGACATCATTAAAAGTTATCCTCCATTATTAGATTTATGTAACACCATGTGTGAATGAATGATGATTGAGATCTCTTATCAAGGGCAGTAACTGAAGCTCAATAATAAGTCTGTTTGGGCAGAGATTATTTAAGTATATAATGGTGTACAACTTAATTGCCCAATGGCAGATGACAACACAGAGACAAATAAGTAAATAAAAGCTCCAAAAGTGGGAGCTAACTTAAACAAAAATAAATAAATAAATAATTATATGAATATAATAGAGGGAAACATTCCACGTGGGAAAAATATATCTAAAAAGAAAGATGATGAGACTTACCAAACAAAAGCGCTGGCAGGTCGATAGACACACAAACAAACACAAACATACACACAAAATTCAAGCTTTCGCAACCAACAGTTGCCTCATCAGGAAAAAGGGAAGGAGAGGGAAAGACAAAAGGATTTGGGTTTTAAGGGAGAGGGTAAGGAGTCATTCCAATCCCAGGGGGGGGGGGGGGGGGGGAAGACTTACCTTAGGGGGAAAAAAGGACAGGTATACACTCGCACACACACACATATCCATCCGCATATACACAGACACAAGCAGACATTTGTAAAGGCAAAGAGTTTGGGCAGAGATGTTAGTCGAGGCGGAAGTACAGAGGCAAAGATGTTTTTGAAAGACAGGTGAGGTATGAGCGGCGGCAAATTGAGATTAGAAATTAGCGGAGATTGAGGCCTGGCAGATAGCGAGAAGAGAGGATATGCTGAAGGGCAAGTTCCCATCTCTGGAGTTCTGACAGGTTGGTGTTAGTGGGAAGTATCCAGATAACCCGGATGGTGTAACACTGTGCCAAGATGTGCTGGCCGTGCACCAAGGCATGTTTAGCCACAGGGTGATCCTCATTACCAACAAACACTGTCTGCCTGTGTCCATTCATGTGAATGGACAGTTTGTTGCTGGTCATTCCCACATAGAACGCTTCACAGTGTAGGCAGATCAGTTGGTAAATCACGTGGGTACTTTCACACATGGCTCTGCCTTTGATCGTGTATACCTTCCGGGTTACAGGACTGGAATAGGTGGTGGTGGGAGGGTTCATGGGACAGGTTTTACACCGGGGGCGGTTACAAGGGTAGGAGCCAGAGGGTAGGGAAGGTGGTTTGGGGATTTCATAGGGATGAACTAAGAGGTTACGAAGGTTAGGTGGACGGCGGAAAGACACTCTAGGTGGAGTGGGGAGGATTTCATGAAGGATGGATCTCATTTCAGGGCAGGATTTGAGGAAGTCGTATCCCTGCAGGAGAGCCACATTCAGAATCTGATCCAGTCCCGGAAAGTATCCTGTCACAAGTGGGGAACTTTTGGGGTTCTTCTGTGGAAGGTTCCGGGTTTGAGGAGATGAGGAAGTGGCTCTGGTTATTTGCTTCTGTACCAGGTCGGGAGGGTAGTTATGGGATGCAAAATCTGTTTTCAGGTTGTTGGTGTAATGGTTCAAGGATTCCGGATTGGAGCAGATTCGTTTGCCACGAAGACCTACTCTGTAGGAAAGGGACCGTTTGATGTGGAATGGGTGGCAGCTGTCATAATGGAGGTACTGTTGCTTGTTGGTGGGTTTGATGTGGACGGACGTGTGAAGCTGGCCATTGGACAGGTGGAGGTCAACATCAAGGAAAGTGGCATGGGATTTAGAGTAGGACCAGGTGAATCTGATGGAACCAAAAGAGTTGAGGTTGGAGAGGAAATTCTGGAGTTCTTCTTCACTATGAGTCCAGAATTTCCTCTCCAACCTCAACTCTTTTGGTTCCATCAGATTCACCTGGTCCTACTCTAAATCCCATGCCACTTTCCTTGATGTTGACCTCCACCTGTCCAATGGCCAGCTTCACACGTCCGTCCACATCAAACCCACCAACAAGCAACAGTACCTCCATTATGACAGCTGCCACCCATTCCACATCAAACGGACCCTTTCCTACAGCCTAGGTCTTCGTGGCAAACGAATCTGCTCCAGTCCGGAATCCTTGAACCATTACACCAACAACCTAAAAACAGGTTTTGCATCCTGTAACTACCCTCCCGACCTGGTACAGAAGCAAATAACCAGAGCCACTTCCTCATCTCCTCAAACCCGGAACCTTCCACAGAAGAACCCCAAAAGTGCCCCACTTGTGACAGGATACTTTCCGGGACTGGATCAGATTCTGAATGTGGCTCTCCAGCAGGGATACGACTTCCTCAAATCCTGCCCTGAAATGGGATCCATCCTTCATGAAATCCTCCCCACTCCACCTAGAGTGTCTTTCCGCCATCCACCTAACCTTCGTAACCTCTTAGTTCATCCCTATGAAATCCCCAAACCACCTTCCCTACCCTCTGGCTCCTACCCTTGTAACCGCCCCCGGTGTAAAACCTGTCCCATGAACCCTCCCACCACCACCTATTCCAGTCCTGTAACCCGGAAGGTGTACACGATCAAAGGCAGAGCAACGTGTGGAAGTACCCACGTGATTTACCAACTGACCTGCCTACACTGTGAAGCGTTCTATGTGGGAATGACCAGCAACAATCTGTCCATTCGCATGAATGGACACAGGCAGGCAGTGTTTGTTGGTAATGAGGATCACCCTGTGGCTAAACATGCCTTGGTGCACGGCCAGCACATCTTGGCACAGTGTTACACCATCCGGGTTATCTGGATACTTCCCACTAACACCGACCTGTCAGAACTCCAGAGATGGGAATTTGCTCTTCAGCATATCCTCTCTTCTCGCTATCCGCCAGGCCTCAATCTCCGCTAATTTCAAATTTCAATTTGCCGCCGCTCATACCTCACCTGTCTTTCAACAACATCTTTGCCTCTGTACTTCCACCTCGACTGACATCTCTGCCCAAACTCTTTGCCTTTACAAATGTCTGCTTGTGTCTGTGTATATGCAGATGGATATGTGTGTGTGTGCGAGTGTATACCTGTCCTTTTTTCCCCCTAAGGTAAGTCTTCCCCCCCCCCCCCCTGGGATTGGAATGACTCCTTACCCTCTCCCTTAAAACCCAAATCCTTTTGTCTTTCCCTCTCCTTCCCTTTTTCCTGAGGAGGCAACCGTTGGTTGCGAAAGCTTGAATTTTGTGTGTATGTTTGTGTTTGTTTGTGTGTCTATCGACCTGCCAGCGCTTTTGTTTGGTAAGTCTCACCATCTTTCTTTTTAGATATAAATAAATAATTAAAAATAAAAAAAATGTGTTGCCGTCTCAAAAAAAAAAAAAAAAAAAAAAAAAAGGTTCAAATGGCTCTGAGCACTATGGGACTTAACTTCTTCTGGGGTCATCTGTCCCCTAGAACCTAGTAGAACTACTTAAACCTAACTAACCTAAGGACATCACACACATCCATGCCCAAGGCAGGATTCGAACCTGCGACCGTAGCGGTCGCGCAGTTCCAGACTGTAGGGCCTAGAACCGCTTGACCACTCTGGCCGGCTGCCATCTTAAAACAACATTAAAATTATATCACTAACGCCTTTCCTTAGTGTTAATTATTGGTGTTTCAAAAAGTAAAGGCTCAAAAATTTTCATATTTTATTTTAACTAAGTGACTTCATCAGAACATCAGCTGGTTGTTCATTTGTGCTAATGTGCTTTAAAACAACTTCCTTTGCAGAAATTTTCTCACTATCAAATAAAATTTTGACAACTATATGCTTAAATTTGGGACTAAACTGTGGGTTTCTGCAAAGGCTTATTACTGACATATCATCTTCATACAGTAAAACAGCTCTCTGACTGCCAGAAAGACTGTAATACAAATTACTGAGGCAACAGGTTTCGCTAGTTGCCATGCTTCAGGCTACAAATTCTGATTCGATTGATGACAGGGACACTTTGTGCTGATTCCTAGATGCCCATGATACACAACACAGAACTTCAACTACATAATGACCAGTGGGTTTTCTATCTGCCCTGTCACCAGCCCATTCACACTCAACATAAAAAATTGTGTATCAGTACAACTTTTTTCCTTAGCATATAAAAGACTCAGTTTTAGGGTTTCTATAATATAATGCAGTATCATTTTAAAGCATTGCACAAATCCAGACTTGCACATGATTGGGACCTGCTTAGACTACTTACTCCTACACAGATACCTAGTCTGTAATATAACATGGCATATATCAATGACTCTTTTAATTTTCCACATCTTTTTGCAGTATCTTCATTTTGAGATTTTTCTCCATGGAAGTTAAAACAGAATAATGTTCAAACATATTAAAACCTTTTAATTCCTTTTCAATGTTCATTCCTTGGCAAATAGTAATAGTTCCCTCCCATAAACTTTGAACAACATTCATTCCCAAATAATTCCTAATCAAATCTAAATCCATATTTTAAAGTTATCATGTAATAAGAACTCTAAATCATCAATTTCCCTCTGAGAAGTTGACGCTCTCAGCAGATCATCAACGTAAACAATTAAGTATATTTTATTGCTATTTTCATGCACAAGAAATATTTAAAATCACAAGCTAGTTATTTCTGTGTTGAATTGAACATTCCAATTTTTGGGTGAGTCCTTCAAACCATATGGAACCTTTCTATGCTTATAAACTTTATCATTCATTTTATTACAACATCCAATAAGTAATTTAACATAAAATTATCCAACTATCTCTTCAAAGAGAAAAGCACTACATCCATGCAACTGATAGATGGGTAAGTTATTCTCATTGCAAAAAACCAGAAAAAGTCTCACTGAAGTTGATTTTACTGCTGAACTGTATATTTCTGAATAAATCAATCTTTGTTGGAAACCTTTAGCTACAAGACAAGCTTTTAAGAACAACATTACCATTCACATGTGTTTTTCACCTGAAAGCCCATTTTGTGTCAATAACATAACAATCATTTGGCTTATGTATGTATAATCCCTCTGGTCTAAACTTGAGAAGATTATGGCATTAATCCCCACAGAAGACACGAAGATATTACTAGGTGACTTCAAAGCCCAGAATGGCAGAGAAAAGGAGTACCAAAAGACCATAGGCAAATTCCCGGCCCATTTATTCACCAACAAGAATGGTAAGAGACTCATTGAACTGTGCCACCAGAACAATCTGAAAAAATTATCACCTCCCTGAGGAAACATTCTCGAAAACAGAAGACTTGTAGATCTCTTATACAGTCTCTCGGAGAATATCAGATCGATGACGTGGCTATCACACACCCTTCACAGAAGGAAATTCATGGGATGCAAGTCTGAAGAGGAGCCTACACTGACTCTGACCACTATATAGTGCAGATAAAAGTGAAATTTACTCTGAAAAGAATCCACCACAAGAAAACTGATCTTCAAAAATTCAACACCAAAAAGATGAAAGAAATCAACATAAAACATGAAGAGGAAAAGGACAAAGCAGGCACCTGGCATCAATTCCGTAACAAGATAATCAAGAGAGCCAAAGAGACAATACCATTGAAGAAGAATAAGAAATACCTGTGGTGGGACTCCGCATGTGAAGATGCACTGGAAGAACGAAAGAGTGCTTTCCAGAGATATAACTCTAAGAAGTCACTGAAAGTCAAAAACTATATCTTCTGACCAGAAACGAAGCCTCAAGGACCAGTTGGACTTGATAGAAAAAGACTTCCATAATCACAATAATCAAGACCTTTACAGGATGTTCACAGGGAGGATTTGAGGCTACACCCCTCAGAACTTATGTTTCTGAGAAACAGACGGGAAACTCGCATTGACCAACTGAGATAATTGTAGAGAATTGGCTATATATTTCCCAGAGCTACTCAATTGGCAGGAGCCCACATCAAGATGGCCCAAAGAGGCTCCTGCACAAGTAAACCCAGAATATCCACCGCCTACCAAAGAAGAAATCCATAGACATCTTCAGACTCAAGAATAACAGGGCATCTGGAGATGATGGTATTGTTGCAGAACTAATGAAAAACATAGGCTCAAATACACTTGAGGAGCTCAAACAAATCATCATAGACATCTGGAAAATGGAAAAGATACTGGAAGAATGGAAATGTGCACTCATCCATCCATTACAAAAGAAAGGTGACAGAACAGATGTCAATAGCTACAGAGGTATTTCTCTCCTTGAAGTCACCTACAAAATTCTATCCACATGCCTTCTTCAAAGAACACAAGAACAGATTGGAAAAAAAAAATTGGTGGCTATCAAGCCAGTTTCTGACTGGGGCATTTTTGTGTAAGATGCTATTGAAATATAGAGCAACCTGAAGCTTTCTGATCATCTGTATGCTCATCGACTTCAAGAAGGCATATGATTTGGTTGATTGACAGTCCCTCTTTAACATCTTAGAAGAACAAGGGCTTGATCGAAAGACATTAAGACTCATCAAAGAAACACTCACGGGCATGAAGTCAAAAGTGAAATTCATGGGCGAATTGTCAGAGCCCTTTGAGATAATGACTAGTGTGCGACAAGGTGATGGATTGTCACCACTGGTCTTCAACCTTGTTCTGGATAAAGTCATCAGAGAATGGGAGAAAGAATTGAAAACCCAGGAGCAATGGAAACCCTTTAAACTCGGATGAAACAATGACGACATCAAGGTCAGTTGTTTAGCTTTCGCAGATGACCTGGCAATACTAGCAGCTTGCGAATTGTTTCCTCCAGACAACTTGAAGCACTGATGCATAGACCGTTCAATTGCATTGTGCCAATACTATGTTTGTAACATAAAACTTGCTGTTGCTTGCAATAGCACCAAAAAACTCTGCCATTACCTAAGAAACAGGCTTGTGCATGTGGGGCCCATAACCTGTAAGCAGGGGATAACAAAACTCAATAATAAATTTATTTGTACAGAGTTTATTTAAGTGTATAAGAACATGAAACTCAATGATGGGTGATGACACACATAGTGGCTTAGAAAATGGAAGTCAACATAGTCCAAAAAAATGCAGTGTTGCCAACATAAAATTAACATTGTACCATTAACAAGAGCTGTATCTCACTACTTCTCCTCACTTTTAAAAATGGAGCCCAGTGATGTAAGTTTCATCCACTATTAAAATATTGATGGCCACCTCTGGGTGGAAAGCTACCATACTACTGTGATTATAAACTTTGATAAGCGCATCACTAGAAGCGATCACTATGAACAGTAATATAGTTTTTTATAGAACAGCTTTGATAACGTTATGGGAAGGATAGATTGCAACTCACCATATAGTGGAGATGTTGAGTCACAGATAAGTCAACAAAAAGACTATGGAAAAAGTAAACTTTCAGTCAAAAAGGGCTTGGCCTAAATCTCACTTGTTGTGCCTATCTGCAACTCAACACATCTGCTATATGGTGAGAAGCAATCTATCCTTTTCATAATATTGTCATGATTCCATCCTGGATTTTCCATTGTTTGATGGAACAGTCTTGATTTCATAAGAACACTTTTATTCAGAAGAGATGACAGGTTTCAACCTGATGTGCATCATCTTTGGACCATGCTCTGTAATTTAGGGTATAACAGAAGAGAGAGAAATCTGTAATATAGTAAACATTAAGTTAACAATAAATTATTCAATGTTATACCCAGTGATGATACGTGGAGATGATGGCATGGAGTAGAAACTGTGAACACTGTTCCCTAATACTGACTGCTGTCTGTGTTGCAGTCATGGAGTTAAATAGCAGATGCCCTACTCTTTGCCTGTCGTCTCACATCATCTTTAGCCAGTAGGATGTAATGTATGTGGTACATGCCAGAGAGCATGAATGTAAGTCTTAATACTATGCAGGCTGCTAACGTAAGTTATATCATAATAACAATTTACATGCTATATAGTTAAAATTTTATGTAACATAGATGAAAATGTATAACTGATCAGCTAATGGCATCAGTTAACACATTAATGGACTGCCCTCTGCAGGACTTTGAGTACATCAAAGATGGCTGGAGGATGCCACTGGTTACCTAACAACACAGACGACTGTGTAACAAATGAATTGTTATTTAGATTTAACTTATGATGAGACCCAGCATAGTATTTAACTTATGATGATACCTAGCATATTATTAAGGTTTATTTTCATACTATCTGACATGTATCACATCTGTTGTATCCTACTGGCTAAAGACACTGTGGGAAGGTGCAGGTCATATGCTATTTAACTCCATGACACCACAAAATGCTCAGCAATTTACTTTAGTGGATGGTTTCCACAGTTTCTGTTGCATGTCATCATCTCCAAATGTAATCACTGGGTATGACATCATATAATTTATTTTTAACTTAATGTTTATTACATTTTCACTGTTTTCTATTCTACTCTAAATTACAGAGTATGGTCCGAAGGTGATCCATATCAGGTCAAAACTGGTCACCACTTACAAATAAAAGTGTTTCTATGCTATTAAGACTGTTCTGCATAATATTTTATTAAGGCTGCTGGAAATTTGTTCCAAAAATTCATACATTTCATTTTACATGGATGATTACGTGCCTCCCAAAAACATATTTTTGTACACAATGAATATTGTTGTATATGTTAAGCACTACTTCATTTGTATATTTCTTTTTACCTTTTATCTTAAACAGTTGGTGTATCGACTCATGCCAAAAGTTACATTGGGAAGCGGCTGTCAGATGTCCCCACACCAGCATTCCTTGTGGATAAGCAAATAGTTGTAAACAACTGTCAGAACATGCTAAAAAAATGTGCGGAACTCGGTATTAAGCTCCGACCTCATGTGAAAACTCACAAGACTGAGTAAGTGCATTACTTTTGTATTCTTCAAAATCTTGCTTGCAAAGGTCTCTTCTTCTTCTGCACTGTAATTGATTTTCTGTCTGCCAAGGAAGGTGAAAAAAATAATAATTTTAAGTAAGTATGTTTGAATGTACTGAGAAAATGAAAACAAATTTGCCTGCTGAGATCCAGATTTGTTGCAAATAATTGTATGTCACATCATGATTTCAGTCTCCTATTATATCCTGCTGTTCTCATCATCATGAAAGCTTGGCTATGATTGATGCCGGACTGAAAATTCTGAGATTCGAAGCTACTGCAAATAACTGTAATTTAAGTGGGGAACATAATTAGTTTTACATGAAATAATTGAAATAATATTTCAGTGTATCACACATTCTCACAGCAAAGTATCTTCAGATTTGCCTTTAAAGAGTACCTTTGAGTTGCAACAGTAAGAGAAAATGTTGGAAATTTTTATATTTTTTTTATTTTATTGTTTTGTAAAATAGATAGTATGAGACAGGAAAACACCTCATCTTATACGAGTTACTCAGATGTGAAATTCTTGTGCATATGCTTGTATAACATTCAGTACTTTCTCATGTGCTGGGTTGTTGTATGTTCTCATATCCAATATTTTATTTCACCATTATTTTCCATTGCTGCATTAATTTTTGTCATGCTATTAGTTACTTTACTTAGCTGCCATGAAAGGGTCTTGTGAATAATAATAAATGTTGCTGATAAGGGCAATAGAAATGAACCAATGTTTTTAAATAATTTATTTAAATGGCTTTAGGACTGATCACCATAAAGCCTGTACTAATTTTTTCAATATACAGGGTGTCCCAGCTATCTTGTCCACCCAAAATATCTCTGGAACAATAACAGCTATTGGAAAACGACTTTCACCAGTATCAATGTAGGGCTGGGGCCCAAGAATGTACATATTTGGAAACATTCTAAAACGAAAGCATATGTGTTTTTTAACACAAACTTATGTTTTTTAAATGGACCTCTTATATTTTTTCTTCAGCAATCCATAGCATGACAAAGCACATACACAATGGCATTAATTGCATCGCAATATTCCCATTACATCCCGAGATATTGAGACGCGAAGTTGACGCTTAAAACACCCGACATGCGCTGCTAGCGCATGTCCTGAGGCTCAGGTGTGAACCCCATGCTGCCCGTAATCGCGATGTGATTGACATGTGTAATCACACCTCCATACTTATCAAGAGGTCCGAAACGAATAATACGGTCTGCTGCCATCAACTCTCATAAGCACATAATGGTTTCCCTCTTGCACTTTTTACGTGTCTACGTACACAATATGAACCAGTACCGATCGGTGTACCCGTCAGGTTGTCTTATTTATCCTGCACACCCAAAATAAGGTTTATCTAATGCGTTATGTGACCCATTGTGCCTGTCGCGCAGGGCCTGGCTCTACCTATTCAAGTGTCCAACGTAGTTCCCACTACTGCCACAGTTACCACTTCACCTCGTTTATGATTTGCGACCCATGCAAACTCCTGTACTCCACCACCCTCTGAGCATCCCATTTGTTGTTGCTTTGGCGTGCAGTACACCACTTGCCAGTGTAGTCGTGCATCAGAGCAATCTAGTGACGGCACGGAGGTAGTACACATTGTGAATAAATGTTGTGTTGTGGAACTTATACTGTACAGTATAATGTACACACACGAATATATGGTAGAAATGCTACTGATCTATGGAGAATGTATGTTGATGGGAAATACGTTATGAGATTGCTTGTTTGTTGATAGTACTGTTAGCGAACATTATGATTATTAAGTTAATATGTCTGTTTTCTACCCTACTCTACATACCTGTACTGTACCCCGTTGTAGGTGGACGAAATGCTGTTCAGGCAGAATGACTGTACAGAAGACGATTCCCTGACAAGCCATCACATTTGCGCCGGATGTTTGGTCGTCTCACATCTCGTCTACGTGAAATGGGAAGCTTAAATCCAAGACCTCGACATCGTCCTAGAACACGCACAGATGAACGTGCTGAAGTTGCTGTGCTCGCTACCATATCTGTTAATCCTCATATCAGCACACATCAAATTGAACGTGAAGTTGGTGTGTTGAAATCAAGTGCACAGCGTATTCTTAAACGTCATAAATTTCATCCTTACCATATTCATTTACACCAGGATCTTCATGGAAATGACTTTCGCAATAGGGTAACATTTCGTCGGTGGGCTCAGCAAAAACTTCTGACTAATCCAAATTTTTTTGCAGATGTTCTCTTTACTGATGAGGCATCATTCTCCAACAAAGGAATTGTCAATATGAGGAATATGCATTATTGGTCTGCAGACAATCCAAAATGGCTCCGTCAGGTAGAGCATCAACGTCCGTGGAAAGTTAATGTTTGGTGTGGGATTACTGGAGATACCATTATTGGACCTTTCTTTATAAATGGCATCCAAAATGGCAGACAATACTCCAGATTTATACGACACAATCTTCCTGTTTTCTTGGACTTCGTACCTCTGAACTGGAGAATGGTCATGTGGTATCAGCATGACGGATGCCCTGCACATAACGCCTTACGAGCACGACGACTTCTGAACCGTAAGTTCCCTGGTAGGCGGATTGGACGAGGTGGCCCAGTTAGGTGGCCTGCCCGATCTCCGGACCTTACACCGCTGGATTATTTTCTTTGGGGAGCAGTGAAGGATGCTGTTTAGGAACATGAACCAACAACACCAGAGGACATGAAGCAACGCATTATTGATGCTTGTACAGCCATCAAAGAGGAAACAGTAGCACGAAGTAGGGCATCCTTCATCTGCAGAGTGACCCGATGTATGCAAGCCAATGGGAATCACTTTGAGCATGAGATGTGAACGCTATGTTTAGTATGTAGTACTGGTATCACAGTGGAAGTTTTTACAAAGGGCCATTTTACTCAGTGATGTTAAGAAACATTTGTTTGCAACAATTTGTCATTTAACGCATTAGATAAACATTACATTGATAATTATGTGATAGTAAAACTAATTGGTTAAACATGTTTACATTCATCTTCTATGTCCTACCTGAATTTCCCAAATCAAAACATTTTTACCTAAACAACGGTAAAACTTAGTCCACTTGCTCATTTCACTAAAACCATCAACATGAATTTTACTATTATGAGTGAATGATTAACTGTCACTTGCGCTAGATCTACAGTAAAGTAAAGTTTTAATGTTGAATGGCATTACCTTTTTAGTAACGGATTAACAATAAGAGAAGTTAACTTTGTGACTAATGTTGCGGTACACAGATATGTTACATCATCACCCCTAGCCTATGGGATAAATACCTGCTGGAATGTACAACATTAATGCAGGATGGCAGCAGACCGTATTATTCGTTTCGGACCTCTTGATAAGTATGGAAGTGTGATTACGCATGTCAATCACATCGCGATTACGGGCAGTATGGGGTTCACGCCTGAGCCTCAGGACGTGTGCTGACACCCTGTATAATAAATGTAAACATGATTTGTCCATGCATGCTGCCATGGGCATCACCAGCACTAAATTATTGGGATGAAGGGACTCAGTAGATAGGGTATAGATCACAAGAAGGTCTAAATTAAGAGGCCCCGTTGAAAAAAAATGAAAATATTAGGACCTAAAACCACTTTTCAGAGAATTCTGCAAATAATTCTCAAACTTATTTTTTCAAATAAACCAAAACATCTCTTGCATCTTTCAAACATTGTATGTTGTATCATAGATGAAAGAATTTAAGTCCTGTTTTCAAAGATTGGACATTGATTTCCAGGTACGGTGCTACCACGTCATGTCCTTTTTCCTCCAATGACACTTTTTCTGACAAAACCCATTTCCTCATGCCATATTGGTCAAGTAATCACTTTCTAAGTTCTTGGACAACCATTTCGGTGATTTCAAAATTTTTCTGCCTGAAAAGTTCTTCAAGCAATAGAAATTCAGGTGGATCCATGCCCTCACACAACCACTCAGAAAATCATACTTTCCTTTGGGAATTGTCACGTGCCATTCAATCGTTATCTTTTTGCCTCCTTACTGCAATAGAGCTTTTAGTATGTGCAATTATTTAAGATTGGACATATTTGTTCAGGGTGTCATTTTTTGTCAACTAAGACTCAAAAATGTATAACTGCTTTCCAAAAAATATTGGGGGCATATGTCTCTCCAGAGCAGTGATACCCATGAACCATGCATGCCACTATAACTCTGCAATTTACCTCCACAGCCAGTGGGGTTTACATGGTGTGGTATCCTTCTGCCCTCTTAAGAAGATTTCAGTCTGGAATAGCTGGGTTACGGTTTGAAGAAATGAGTTTTAAAGATGGCATCACATCAATAGACTTCTTATGGAGTCAGTGAAGCAGCTGGAAAATGAGTGTCAAAGTAGCTGAGACTGACCAGAATGTTCCTTCTGGAACAATCAAGAATGTTGAAGAATGTTGTAGAATGTTCCACAATGTTACAGAATCTACCAGACAGTTTGAGAATGTTATAGAATGTTCCAGGATGTTGGAGAATGTTCTCAAATATTCCATTATCCTGTTATGGAGGGGATATGTTTCAGCTCAGAAGATTACATACAAGTGAATGCGACGTGAATTATTATATTTGTGGAAACTGATTAGAGTGGATCAAGGAAAGATGAAAGTGATATAAATTTAAATGAAAGTGAATCCATGTGGTAGTGAATAATGTATTAAGTGGCGCTGTAGTGAGTTAAGTAATATTAAAATTTAGCAGGATGCCAAAATGTGAAATAGGAGGAGATCCTGCCAATGCAAAGAAGGAAACAGAAAGAACAGTGAAGGGATGAAATAGATGCAGAGCAAGAAACACAAAGGAAAACAATGAATAGCTTGAGAGGAAGCACAACAGATGAACAAGAAGAAGAAATTAAAGAAGTGGGTCAAGTAAGAAGAAGATGAAGTAAATATAAATAAAATAACCTCGGTGTAGCAAAGCAGCTTAAATCACTTAATAAAGGCAAGGCTTCCGGTCCAGATGGTATACCAGTGAGATTCCTTTCAGAGTATGCAGATGCAATAGCTCCATATTTAGGAATTATCAACAACCACTCACTCACAGAAAGTACCGTACCTAAAGAGTGGAAAGTGGCTCAAGTTCACAGCAATATTCATATAGGGGAAAAGGAGTAAGCCGCATAATTACAGGCCCATATCACTAACATTGATTTTCAGTAGGGTATTGGAACATATACTGTATTTGAACATTATGAAGTACCTCAAAGAAAACAATTTACTGACACATACTCAACACGGATTCAGAAAATATCATTCTTGCAGAACACAACTAGCTCTTTATAATCATGAATAATGAGTGCTGTTGACAGGGGATGTCAAACTGACTCCATATTTTTAGATTTTCAGAAGGCTTTCGACACCGTTCCTCACAAGCGTCTTCTAACCAAACTGTATGTCTATGGAATATCGCCTCAGTTATGTGACTGGATTCATGATTTCCTATCAGAAAGGTCACAGTTTTTAGCAATAGATGGAAAGTCATTGAGTAAAACAGAAGTAATATCCAGTGATCCCCAAGGAAGTGCTACAGGCCCTCTATTGTTCCCGATCTTTATTAATGATATAGGGGACAATCTGAGTAGCCCTCTGAGATTATTTGCCGATGATGCTGTCATTTACCATCTTGTGAAGTCATCACATAGCAAAAAGGAATTGCAAAATGATTTAGGTAAGATATATGTGTGGTGTGAAAAGTGGCAATTGACCCTGAATAAAGAAAAGTGTGAAGTTATTTGCATGAGTACTAAAAGAAATCCACTAAATTTCAATAATGCGATACGTCACACAAATCTGAAGGCTGTAAATTCAACTAAATACTTAGGGATTACAATTACAAATAACCTAAATTTGGAACGCTCACATAGATAATGTTGTGAGTAGAGCAAACCAAAGACTGCGATTCACTGGCAGAACACTTAGAATGTGCAACAGATCTACTAAAGGGACTGCTTACACCACACTTGTCCGCCCTATTCTGGAGTATTGCTGTGTGGTGTGGGATCCATATCAGGTGGGACTGACAGATGACATCAAAAAAGTTCAAAGAAGGGTGGCTTGTTTTGTATTTTCATGAAATAGGGGAGATAGTGCCACAGAATGATACATGAATTCGAGTGGCAATCATTAAAACAAAGGCGTTTTTCATTGCGATGGGATCTTTTCATGAAAATCACGTTTTCTCCTCCGATTGTGAAAACATTCTGTTGGCACCAACCTACATAGGGAGAAATTATCATCATGACAATATAAGAGAAATCAGGGCTCACATAGAAAAATTTAAGTGCTCGTTTTCCCTGCGTACCATTTGAGAGTGGAACGGTAGAGAGACAGGTTGAAGGTGCTTCATTGAACCCTCTGCCAGCCACTTAATTGTGAATAGCAGAATAATGACATAGAAGTAGATGTAGAAGTGAGATACTCAGCAAGCAGATACAGAGAAACTTCTGAAGAAACAGTGTTAGGAAATGGAGCAGAGTTTCAATAAGTGCAGTTCACGAAGGACAATGATTGTAAGTAGATGAACAAAACATTAGTGTATGAGATGTCCAAAGCACAAGAAGTAGAGTTTGCAGTTTGGTAGATGAAGTATTCCATTATAATCCCACTAAAGAGTACTACAAATGATGCAGACATTTTGTCATTGGCAAAATGGATCAAGTATATCTGTTCTGCAGTGTCAAGAAATTCAATAGAGAAGCATTAACAATGTGTTACATGAGTGAAAAAATTTCATTAGCACAGTTGGAAGTGCCTCCACCAGAATATTATTCAATTATATGACCAGAGAAACTCAGGAATGCAAACATTATCTTCAAAATATGAAAGCGTACAATGCTTGCTTTCAAAAGACATCATTTGGTTATACTTCCATGAGCAGTGAAGAATATAAATTCAGTCCATTATTTTCGAGGAATGTTCTTGGTTCTCATCGATGATAATTTCATATTTCCTGATGTCTTGGCAACTGTTGTCCATAGATGATTTTCATCTGTGGCATCCTCACGTGCATAGATAATCACCTTGCTTAGTTTTTGTGACTTCGGCAGCTAGGCGAATGGTTGGTTCCTCTGTATGGCAATGGGAAACAGCTACAACCTATTGGAGAGTGCCGTTGTCCAGGGTATGGTAATGGGCTTCACCCTAGAAGTTGATCTTAATCATTTGAAGTTTGACTGGCAAGAACAGAACTGATCCGATAGTTGATGTATGGTGGCATGGTAGTCATCAAAAACTTGCCCTCTTACTCTGCAAAAACTTGCCTTCTTACTCTACAATAGTGTCCAACACATCCCCAGAATGTCCACAGTGAAAACATATCAGTGTCTTGTCCTCTGTACTCCAAATGTCTGTTCTTCTGATGGGCATCATACTTGGCGGAGGAGTTGGTTGTACCTGCATTGGTCAGGTGCTGGGGTGTCCTTCGACAGCTGCAGCATAACTCCATATTGGCTGAGTCCTTTCTTCTTGACCCCATTTGACTGCTGGCAGAGATTTGTACTATAGATCTGTACACCTGTTATTCAATATTCTCTACTACCTCTTGCCACATGGAGTTGACATTCATGGCTGCTGTCTCTTGCTTACTCAGTCTGGTATTTATGGCTGTCATAAAATGGTGTATCTCTGTGCTTACAGCCTGGATATGAGAGAGGTGAAGTCATGGTGGTCTTCCACAGCTACCACAGGGAACAAATTTAGGAGTTATTCATACCTGTTTTGTTCAACTCCTTTTCCTTAATGCACTGGCATCTCTGATGCAGTCCCATGATTTTATGACATCTTTTACAAGAAGAACTTGACACATGTCTTCTGTGATGAGTTTAATCAAGTGTGAGGTTTTGTCAGCTTCGGTCACGTTCAGATTCACAATGTGACACAGCCTAAAACATTCTGTACATATGACAGTGTCATTTTCCTGTGACACTGGGCCTTGTTCTTCAGTTGTTCTTCTGATAAGTGAATTTTCTGTTGATTGTTGCCAAATGTTTTCTTCAATTTGCCCTGAAATTTTATCCCAACTACTCAGATTATTTTCATTGTTCTTGAACTGCTGTAAGGCTGTGCCATCCAGTGAAAACTATACATATAACAAATAAGTCATGTCGTCCCACGTGTCGTATTTGGTGCCTCGGTGAAATGCCTTCAGCCTTTTCATTGGGTCCTGACTAGCATCTCTGGAAAATAATGATGGATGGCTGATGTGCAGCTACCTTGCTGCTGTTATGGGATCCATTGGTTTTTTGTTCCACATATGGAATGCGGAAATAATGTGCTTGCTGTATTCTGGTTCTTGTATGTGTAGGTGATAGCTGTTACGTTGTCTAATTAGGTCCATGGTGATATAGAGGTTTTGAAGTACCCAATGTCTTGACCCAACAATGAAATGTCATAATCAGAATCAAGTCCAAAACCAAAAGCACTAAAAATATGTTTTGGATAAACAATAACACACAGCCAGAACAGAACAGAACTGAACTCAACTCCTGGAAAGAGTGTGCAGCTATTTATGGAAACATAAAATATTCCAAAATATAAAACATACAAACTTATGAAATTTTGAGAATCTTCAAGAACTGATAAATACTCAGCAAATAATTGCAAGTTGTCAGGTTTTTACTGGCATCTCATTGCATGCCAGCCAGCTGTGTTAACCACTATACCACATTGCATGCAGCAGAGCTTGAAGCAGTATTTTTAAGTGCTCAACAGTACTTTTTAGCATGAAATACCAATATTTTTAAGAGTTTTCTGAATGTCCTTTAATATAAAGTTCCTAAGTGATCTGGAATGCTCTCAGAAAATAAATGAAAATAAATGAAAATAAATGAAAATAAATGAAAATAAAGACCAAGCAAATATGGTCCTTGCCAGCTAGTTAACTATAAAACCATTTTGATATCATTCAGAATGTAAGACCACAGTAATGAATGATATGGTGTAGGAACCACCTAGAAACTGGTAAAGATTCATCAAAGAATAGAAAAAGCTGATTGCCACCAACAAAATGACAATACTGTGACGCAAGAGCTTGCTTTGAAAAGTTCTAGAAGGTAAGAAAAAGTGAAAATAAATATAAAGAGTCTGAGTGATATACTGGTGGAACAACACAGTACATTGCAGTTCAGGTTTTTGTTCTAAGTGCTAAACTTCCCATGGCCAAATCACAGTCTTGAGGAAAAGTGGCTGTATTATGGCCATGTATCTGTATTTATTTTAACAAAGTTCATGTTATTCACGGTTCTAGTCATCATAGCCGTGGTTCTTAGGTTTAAAATCAGTGTGTGAGATCAAAATTAACTGACCTTGACTTAAAATGACCTTTTGTAATGCTTTTATTTGCTAAGTGATGAATTCCTCTTTCATTAAGAGCAGTACCGTGATGTAATTTTATCCACAAGAAGTTGATTTTTTTTTAATAACCTGAAATGTTCTTGAACATGTTTTATCTTGTATTTTGTAATTTATTGAGAATGTTTTTGGTATCTGTAGTGTGCTTTTCAGTGTCTGTATTCCATAATTAACTGCTTTGCTGTAGGATTATGGAAGGTTCATCTCTTTTCTTTTTTTTTAGTCATCTGTAAATATGTGTGCATAGTGTAGACAATTACATTTAATAAAATGCACAAGTTGTTTACTGATTTTTCCATATATTTCTAACTCATTTGAACTGTATAGCACAGGAACCTTCATGATGAAGGTTAGTTTGACTAAATAGTGCCATTTTTGTCATTCTTCACCATGTCTATATTGCAAATTGTGGTTTTTTCATCTCATGATACACATTTACAATCCATATCATATATTTACAGGGCACATGTCAAATATTCACACTGCACTTACAATAAGTTTTTACACCAATAAATAATAATATCACACTAAAATGATATTTCTGTAAGTAGCTATAGATACTTAGTGGGATGTGTAACAAGTAGTATCTGTCTCAATTCCTGGATGAATTCGTCCACAGAGTAGTATCATTTCAGTACCAGTGCCTCATGTAACTATCTTTTCATCTGCATTAATTTGATCACATTTAATTTATCATAAAATTATGTATCCATGCATTGAGATCTGGGCAAAGAGCTTTAGGTGGTGGGTGGAAAACATAAACTTTTCTTTGAATCTTTGTTTGTTGTGTCATTTGCCTAAATAAAATGATTTCCCTCAAGTAGCGTCTGTCTGATGTGTAAAAAGACAATAATCTCATAAATATATAGGGAAGAGAGGGTCAGTACTTGAAGTTTTGTAAGTAATTGTATAATTATATAAGGATGATACAGGTAATACTTGATGTTTTCTAAATAATGGGGGACATGGTCCTCTAAGATATGCATTGCGCATTGTTCAAATACCTTCCTGTATCTGTAGTATTTGCACTACGTTATCTCAGTCCCTCTACCACCACCACCACCACCACCACCACCACTTCCACCACCACCACCAAAAAATAAATACCATACCTTGTGTGCCCCTGTTAGTTGCAATAGGTGCTCACTTGGCTAGGTAGGAACTCAATGTGCACTTACCAGCTCAAATTTTTATCCAAATTTGATACCAAGAGTGTGACTGAGTTGATTTCTTTTACATATTGGTTGTTGTGAACAATTTCATACTGTTCACATGTTGAGTGTTGAATAACATCATGTGAGTCATAGATATTTCTACATTCAACCCATTTTGCTGAAATCAAGTTTCCAAGGCACTGAGGATACTGGTCATTGATTTGGGAATTTTTTCTGCATCCTGATTTTCAGTTAACACAGGAGTATCATATGCAGACAGAACTGATGGGGAACTGATATTTAATGCCAAATAATTCACAGAGATAAGAAATGTAATGAAATGTAATATGAATGGGCCTGGTGTGGAGCCTTGTGGGACGATGACACCCTGAGAGATTATTTTCACTAAGAATAATAATTTACCCCATTTAAAGTAATGCTGACTCTTTGCTTTCTGCTCTATGAGTAGGATGCAAGCCATTACAGTACAAGTTTGCAAAAAAGAAGGGCACAATTTCTAGAACAAAAAAAAAAAAAAAAAATGCTTTGTGAAGTTGCAGAATGTTCTTGCCACCTTATTGCTCTCCTTTAGTTATGAGATTATTTTCACAACAAAACTGATTACTGCTTCTATAGTGTTCTCTCTTGTGAAAGCTAAATTGATTGTTTGGGATAATGAAATATTTTGCAATGAAGTTTTGGATTTGGGTAACAACAGCTTCTTCACATATTTCAGATATAATTGGGAGAATTGGGATAGGATGATAATTTCTCATTACATCTCTTTATTCTTACCTGAAAAGTGGCTTAACTGTGGCATATTTCAATATGTCTGGAAAGTAGCTTTCTTCAAAACATATTACTTTAGAGGTCAGACAATTGCAGCCAAAATTTCACATAGTGAATAAAATATTCCACACTGGCTGTGAAAATAATTTTATTAAAAAGTCATCACTGGTTTCACATCAGTAGAGATGCATCTTCAGGTGATTTGTTCAAGAAATTAAAGCAGTATAAAATTATGATGGTTTTTGAAAGAGTTGTGTGCTATCAGAAAGTGTCATGTATCAATGAGAACTGAGAACTCACATTTTTTTTTTTAAATCGTGGCAAGGCGAAGTGGATGCTTACAGCTAAGTCCTATTGTTCATTGTCTAGATAAAGCCAATAGCATGCTAAAAGCAGCTGTTTATGACTAAACTGACTGGGTCTGTGCAGCACTTGTAAGTGAGAGGAAGCCAGATAAACCTACAAGGTGTACAACATTGCTTCTGCCATTTGCCAATAGGTGGCAACAACGGTAAGTAGTGGTCAAAAGAAGCAGATCACAGATATCAGGCAGTTAGCTTGGACCTCGGTCAACATAACCTCATTCAAACATTAGTCGATTTGTGTCTGCATCATAAAGTTGTTTTTGATTGAAAATGTCAGTTTACTAGCCTAATTCTTGTCATTTGCAAGAGGTGTTACTGTTTTGTTTCAATATGAAGAAAACAGCGGCTGAGTATCATCGAATGTTCTCAAGTACATGTGGAAAGGACGCTATTAGTGAAAGAACATGTTGTGATTGGTTTCAACACTTCAAGCACAGTGATTTTAACATCGTAGACTGGCATAGTGGTGGAAGAGAGAATGTTTTCGAAAATGCAGAATTGGAGACATTGCTGAGTGAAGACACGCATCAAACTCAATAAGAATTGGCACGATTAGTGGGAATGACACAGCAAGTCATTTCAAAACATCTCACGGCTATGGGCATGACTTAGAGAGAAGGAACTTGGGTCCCGTGTGAGCTGCGACCAAGAGATGTTGAACGGCTTTTGTGTGTTTATGAGCAGTTGCTTCAGAGGCAAAAACGGAAGGGATTTCTCCATCGCATTGTGACTGGGGACGAAAAATGGGTGCATTATGATAAACCTAAATGCAAAAAATCGTAGGGTTATCCCAGCTACGATTCCATGTCAATGACCAAACCAACTATTCACAGCTCCAAGATCATGCTCTCCATTTGGTGGGACCAGCTTGGCGTTGTGTACTATGAGGTATTAAAAGCAAGTGAAACAATCACAGGTGCTCATTATCAAATGCAATTAATGCATTTGAGCAGAGCATTAAAATACAAATGGCCGCAATACAGCAAGAACCACAATAAAATGATTTTGCAGCATGACAGCGCTCGACCCCACATTGCAAAAGAGGTCATAACGTACTTGGAACCATTAAAATGGGAAGTCGTACCCCACCCGCCATATTCTCCAGACATTGCTCCCCCTGACTATCACCTGTTTAGATCAATGGCGCATGGTCTGGATGACCAACGCTTCCAATCTCACGAAGAAGTCACAAATGGGATCGATTCGTGGATCGCTTCGAAAGATGAACAATTTGTTCGACCCGCGATTCATACACTGCCTCAAAGATGGGAGAAAGTAGTGGCCAGTGATGTAAAATACTTTGAATGATACATGCATAACCAATTTTTTTCATTAAAGCCTCAAATGCTTGGGTAAAACAGAGGAAGCAAAGTTGTGCACCTTGTATTTAAATTTCTGTCTCCCACATGATTATGGGAACTAGCCAAAAATTCCACATTAACATTTCTTAACTTCAACAGATAAATGTAATAGAACCTTGAAAGTCTTACCATGCTGTAGACAGCACAGAAGTGTGCACGATACCAGTGTAAACTACACTGATTGATCCGTATTACGAGCCATATGTGCAATGTGGCGCTGTTGCGAGCCTCGGACCGAACTGATGCTCTCGTTGGCTAAAAAGGTGGGGGCCAGCTTTACAGTGCATGAAAATTGCATACTATTATGTGTTAAATGGCCACTGGGGTTGTGTTTTTTTAAACAGTGAAAACTGGTAAAAAACTTTACAGTACAAATTAATACAGTCCCTGGAAAAACTTAGCCAATGACATGAATATTTTTTGAATACTACATTGCATTATTTCTTAGAACCAGAAAGCATGTAGCATATCCATAGTATTGCAGGGCATATAATGAAATTTGTTTTTTAAAAATGTTGATTATGAAAATAGAGAAAAAAATTAAAAAGCGAGTGTACAAAAACAAGAACTGCAGCAAAGAATAATGGCATCCTTTAGGTGTGCATCAGTAAGGTGTATGGGTAGGCTAGTTGTTATCCACCTAGGAAATCAAAATTGTATAGAAGACTTTTGTGGTGCAGCTCAGTCTGTGCGTTAATAGTAATTTTGGCAACTCTTTTAGTAGTGACCGATAAATTTCAACCTCCTCTAAAATGTTGAGTGTAATGTCCTTATTTTCATAGTGCAGCATCTGCAAATTTGAATGGAGGTTAGAAACTGAAGGTGTGTTTCATGTAAACAGGGGCTTATACCTGACCTTGAGCCCAAGTTGTTACTATGTTCTGTAAAACAGACCTCAAAGTGTCTTCTTGTCTGGCCAATATATCCGGAACACTGTTGTCACATATGATGCAACACACACCTGCTGGCTTTAAGTTATCCCACTTTGTCTCCACCCTGCGAATAAATTTTAGGCCATTATTCTTTGGGACTAAATAGGCCAGAACCATATTCTTAGAGATCAGATTCTTAATTATTAGATGTGATAGCTGCACACCGGCTCAAGCTACCAGAGTTGGAAATAATGTGTGAGTGAAGTGTACTTGCTTGTATTCGTGAATGGTGTCTGTTTCTCTTTCATTGATGAAAGCTGTGGCTTTTAATTGTGCCCATCTGCAACATGTCATCTTTATGATGAATAGTAATCCATCTTTTCCTATGTTGTTGATAACCTTACAAGAAATATTACCATAATAAGGTATCATACGATATTTAATATCACCGTAACCCCTGTTATGTGTTGGGATGAGCATAATTAATGTGCTAGATGACACGATGGCACAGAATTGCCCACATTGTTATGCCCCATATTCATTTGCTGCATCATATTTCTCTATCTTATCTGTTAGAACTCACTATAAATTGGATTATCCCAAATTATCAGTCATGAGCTTCATGTGACAAAGGAGCACTGTGTAATATGTGAAGCAATGCCCTGAAGACTGCCTTCTTGTATTGCAGTGAGCGGTTAGAGGAGCTATGTTTGAAGTAGGTGGCTTACTGTAAATATCATAGCTGGTTGTATTACCATTAATCCTGAAATGGATATTATCTTGCATTTTATTCAACTCCTGAAAATCACTGCAATCTTGAAAGGAACTGATGTATAGTAAAATGATATCATCCATGTACCTGGCCAAAAAAACTGTCTTCCTGGAATAACTATTAAAGTTAACCATCATGTTCTGTTTAAAAAAATGTCATAAAATGTTGGCTTGGCAATATGAAAGTGGCAAGCCCATTGCCAAGCCATGTCTTTATACAAATATCCCCAAATTTAAAAGATGTTATTAATTAACCCAGTCAGTGATTAAGATTGTAAATAATTTAGAGTCATAAAATACTTTTTCCAAGGCGGATGCCATACTTGTAAATAGGGAATTCCAAAAGCTACATAATGTAATGTTGTGAATTACTAACCTGAAGTATTTTCCATATCTAAATAACGGTAAAGTCTTAGAGACATTGCAAAATAATAAAACCTAACCTAACTGAATTTCATAGCATTATGTAATTTTGTAATTCACATCATGTTCTTATGCCTGACCTTAAATAGCCACCCCTACCCAAAGTCTGAAGTTGGTATCTTGCAAACAATTGTGCAGCATCTCAGTGTCAGTATGAAAGTAGTGTCCATCTAACCAGTATACTGTGACATCAAGTTAGACCCATACACTGATCACATGCAGATATCAGTTTGTATTAAAAGTTTGTGACCAGTGAGCACAGAGAGAACATCAATGTGTTGGTTCATGTGAAAGTCTGAATTTTGTTTGCCTGATATTTTCAATTTAGTGTTAGTTAAGTTGAAATTCTCCACCTCGATATAATTTGAGAAGTAAGTTTGCTTGTACAGAGTAAGAAACTGTGCAATACCTTCGTATCTTAAAATTCAAGTGAACTAGTAAATGCACAACTTAGAAGTACTAATGATCAGCAAACATTAGTTATGTGGCAGTGTTACAAATTCTGGTGACAATATTTTGAGCTGTTTCATGTGTGCTGTTACAAACGTGTTCTTGCCATTATATGTATTCTGTCACTTTGAATTGTAACTAAACCTGCCACTTCTTAATAAGCTGGTGATTCTCCTTCCATATGTGCTAAAAAAAGGAGGAGATCTACTTTTGTTTACGTGTATAAACTATGAATTGTGAAACTGGAACTGGTCACCCTCCAGGGCATAGTGCAAATACAAGATGTGTTTTTTTTATGTAAATACCATTTTGAAATAAAAATAAAACAAGCAGATTTTTCTTAGCAATTTTATTTTTATGTGGAAGACTATACTTTAATCTACTTTTCTACACACTTACCAACAACATTAAAGCACTTGTATTGTGATACGACCTTTTGAATACCATCCTCATAAAAATATGCCATCTGATTAGACAACCAGTACAATATGGTCATTTGATGTCTTCATTGTCACCATGGTGCTGAATGCCCAGATGCTTTTTCAAATGCAGGAATAAAGTGATAGTCACTGGGTGCTAGGTCAGGGCTATATGGAGGGTGATCAAGTTGTTACCAACCAAATGATCCGATCAGCTTTGGAGTTCAGTTGGTCACATGTGAACTGGCATGCTCATGAAGTAAAATGATCCTCTTACTTGTCATGCCATGCCTTTCGTTTTCAATTACATGGCATAGATTTTTAAGGGTTCATAATAAGTCATAGAATTTATGATACAACCATGAGGCAAAAAATCCACAAGCAACACACCCTTCCTATCCCAGAAAATAGTACACATTATTTTCCAAGTTGACATTGTTTGCATGTACTTCACTTTCTTCGATGATGCTGAATGGCATGTGAATGAAGTGAATAGACTTTTTCAGAATAGTTTACATCTATCATCAAGAGTTTTCCAGTTCAGTTCCTTCAGTATCTCTGTGACACTCTTCCATGAATTAAACAAACCTGTGACCATTCTTGCTGCCCTTCTCTGTATATGTTCAATATCCCCTGTTAGCCCTATCTGGTATGGGTCCCACACACTTGAGCAATATTCTAGAACCAGTCATATGAGTGATTTGTAAGCAATCTCCTTTGTAGACTGATTACACTTCCCCAGTATTCTACCGACAAACAGAAGTCTGCTACCTGCTTTACCCATGATTGAACCTCTGTGATCATTCCGCTTCATATCCCTACAAAGTGTTAAACTGAGGTATTTGTATGAGTTGGCTGAATCTGATTATGACCCATAGATATTATACTAGCCATAGGATACTATGTTTTTTTTTTTTTTTTTGTGAAGAGCACAATTTTACGTTTCTAAACATTTAGAAGAAGTTGCCAGTCTCTGTGCCACACTGAAATCTTATCAAGATCTTACTGAATATTTATGCAGTTTCTTTGAGATAGTAATTCATTATAGAAGACTGCATCATCTTCAAAAAGCCTGATTTTACTATTAGTATTGTCTGCAAGGTCATTAATATACAACATAAATAGCAAGGGTCCAACACACATCCCTGGCACACACCCAAAGTTACATTTGGCAATGACTCTCCATCCAAGATAATATGCTGTGTTCCCCCTACCAAAAAGTCCTCAATCCAGTCACAAATTTTACTTTTTACACCATATGATTGTACTTTTGACAATAAGCATAGGTGTGGGAATGATAATCATAGGTGTGGGAATGATAATCATAGGTGTAATGCTTTTTGGAAATCAAGAAATACTACATTTACCTGGATGCCTTGTTCCAAAGCTATCAGTATGTCATATGAGAGAATTGCGAGCTGTGTTTCAGATGATTGATGTTTTCAAAATCCATGCTGGTTGGCATTGAGGAAATAATTTTAATGATTGAAGAGGTGATGTTCACAGTTCAAAAATTCACTGAGAATGCATTTCAGGTACTTTGCCAGCTGGTATGTAATTGTGCCAATATTACTGACTATAGATCTGAGGTGAATTCCTTCCTCGCATAGCTTAGGAAAGCCATATAGTCATGGAGGCACTCACAGGCGCTGAGTCCATGAGGCCTGAGCCCCCTCAAAATTTCGTTTGAGGGGGCAGAGCCCCCCCCCCCCCCCAATAATTTAAGAAAATTATTAGTTATTTTATGCTTTGTAAAATCACAAAATTATGTTGGAATTTTTTATTTTCCTTGTTTGACAATAGTTACCATTTAAAATACATTCAGTAATGAGTTAAAACAAGTAATTATTATGGTAGTAAGCATGTTAACTGAAAATGAGTGGTGTGAATCATGATAGTGTTACGGTGCTGTGGGCACACTTAGAATTTGTCCTGTTGCACGAACCTTCGGGTGAAGTCTGGCACCAGCAGGCCGGCACTGCAGCCACAGCGATATCAAAAGCACTGGAGCAGAAGCACCTGGAACCCTCTACCTCGCCTCACCTTAACGCTTCTAGACATTACAACACCGTGGCTATATAAAGCCCACCCTGCAGTCGCAGTCATTCAGTGTGGATGGTTTCATTCAGTGCATGCTGCAGATGTGTTTAGTGTTCCAACTTTAGTGTCTAGAAGACTATTTTATATGACTATATTTTATTTGTTTACTTTATTCTCTTAGTTTATTGTGAATTAAGTTTGCAATGGATAAATTTGTTACCAAATTGCTTCGTCATCTTCAGGCGAGAACCGTTCACTTCAGGCGAGAACTGTTCACAGCCAAAACCTGGACAATCCAATAAGGGAAGATCATTTCAGAAGTCTTGGTTGATCAAATAGATATGGCTAGAATATGGAGCATCTACTGAAAAAGTTTTTTTCTAATACCTGCAAAGAGCCAGATGCTATAAATCTATTACAATTTTCTTCATAAAAAGAAGATGCATTTACTTCCGTAGGGTTTTCTAACTGGAAAAAGGCCTTGGAAGAATTCCGTCTTCATGAAAATACGTTTACACATAAAGAAGGTGTACTGAAACTACATTCTATCACTAACCGAAGTGTGGCCTCCCAATTGAATGAACAGTTAGATAGTGATATGAAAAAAGGCCATTTAGCTCTTGAGACAATTTTTACTACTGTCAATTAGAGGGCATGAAGATTTGTTTCAATTGTTGGAGCTCCAAAAGAATGACATACCTGAGTTTAAAGATTGGTTATGGTGTTTGGGGTATAAGTGGACGTCCCACAATATTCAAAATGAGATCACTGATCTAATAGGAAAGTCTGTGTTAAGAAAGATATTGGCTTCACTCAAGAAGACTGAACATTTTTCTATTATGGTTGATGAAACAAGTGATCACAAACTCTGTTTAGTATTTTAAAAGATGTTTTTGCTTGTCTTGATTTGTCAATGGATAACTTAAGAGAACATTGCTATGAGGGTGCCTCGAATATGAGAGGTAACTTCAAAGGACTAAAAATGTTAGAAATGGATATGCAACCAAAAGCACATTATGTGCACTGCACTGTTCACATTTTCTACTTCACAGTTGTAGACAGTCTCTGCCATCTCACGTCTATGAGGGATATTATGGCTTTAGCCAAGGACTTTTGTTGGCAAAAGGCTGGGACTTTTCAGAAGCATAAGCTGTGGGAACGCCAACAACCAAGCTAGTCTACAACCTCTTTCCCCAACTTGATGGACTATGTGAGCTTCTAGTATCTTGAGAATATTGAAAAACTATGAAGAAATTCTAGAGTTTTTTGAAACATTTTCTGCAGAGGGCATGACAGAGGCAGGTTACAAATGTGCAGGCTACCTTGAGTCAATGTTACAATTCAAGACTTATTTCTTTTTATGTCTTTATTGTCATCCAGTGAACCCAGTAGAGGGTGTCAATGAAAAAATTCAGTGTCCTCATCTAAGTGTTGCTGATCTGAAAAAAATATACAGGGTGTTTCAAAAATGACCGGTATATTTGAAATGGCAATAAAAACTAAACGAGCAGCGATAGAAATACACCGTTTGTTGCAATATGCTTGGGACAACAGTACATTTTCAGGCAGACAAACTTTCGAAATTACAGTAGCTACAATTTTCAACAACAGATGGCGCTGCGGTCTGGGAAACTCTATAGTACGATATTTTCCACATATCCACCATGCGTAGCAATAATATGGCGTAGTCTTTGAATGAAATTACCCAAAACCTTTGACAACGTGTCTGGTGGAATGGCTTCACATGCAGATGAGATGTACTGCTTCAGCTGTTCAATTGTTTCTGGATTCTGGCGGTACACCTGGTCTTTCAAGTGTCCCCACAGAAAGAAGTCACAGGGGTTCATGTCTGGCGAATAGGGAGGCCAATCCACGCCGCCTCCTGTATGTTTCGGATAGCCTAAAGCAATTACACGATCATCGAAATATTCATTCAGGAAATTAAAGACGTCGGCCGTGCGATGTGGCTGGGCACCATCTTGCATAAACCACGAGATGTTCGCAGTGTCGTCTAAGGCAGTTTGTACCACCACAAATTCACAAAGAATGTCCAGATAGCGTGATGCAGTAATCGTTTCGGATCTGAAAAATGGGCCAATGATTCCTTTGGAAGAAATGGCGGCCCAGACCAGTACTTTTTGAGGATGCAGGGATGATGGGACTGCAACATGGGGCTTTTCGGTTCCCCATATGCGCCAGTTCTGTTTATTGACGAAGCCGTCCAGGTAAAAATAAGCTTCGTCAGTAAACCAAATGCTGCCCACATGCATATCGCCGTCATCAATCCTGTGTACTATATCGTTAGCAAATGTCTCTCGTGCAGCAATGGTAGCGGCGCTGAGGGGTTGCCGCGTTTGAATTTTGTATGGATAGAGGTGTAAACTCTGGCGCATGAGACGATACGTGGACGTTGGCGTCATTTGGACTGCAGCTGCAACACGGCGAACGGAAACCCGAGGCCGCTGTTGGATCACCTGCTGCACTAGCTGCACATTGCCCTCTGTGGTTGCCATACGCGGTCGCCCTACCTTTCCAGCACGTTTATCCGTCACGTTCCCAGTCCGTTGAAATTTTTCAAACAGATCCTTTATTGTATCGCTTTTCGGTCCTTTGGTTACATTAAACCTCCATTGAAAACTTCATCTTGTTGCAACGACACTGTGTTCTAGGCGGTGGAATTCCAACACCAGAAAAATCCTCTGTTCTAAGGAATAAACCATGTTGTCTACAGCACACTCCCACAGACTGCGTTGTCTTCTATATCTTTCACATCACTTGCAGCGCCATCTGTGTTGAAAATTGTAACTACTGTAATTTCGAAAGTTTGTCCGCCTGAAAATGTACTGTTGTCCGAAGCATATTGCAACAAACGGTGTATTTCTATCGCTGCTCGTTTAGTTTTTATTGCCGTTTCAAATATATCGGTCATTTTTGAAACACCCTGTATGAGGGCTTGATTTGTATGTTGAATGGAAGGTGTGATAGTTTTGAACACTTTTGGAAATTGTGTTTAAGAGAAAAACCTTCACAAGTTGATGATCCTTCACTTCCTCAGAATTGAAGTATACCACAGAAGTATGAAAACAACAAAGCCAGCTCACCACACACTTTCAAAACCCCAAAGGAATACTTCAAATCTATTTACATTGAAATCTGTGAAATGGTGCAGTCTTGCATTACTGAGTGGTTTGCTTCAACTGGACTCACACAGGTCATTGTAGTTGAACAAGAGTGCTTGCTTTTAGTAAACAGAGGTGAAACAAATTTGGAAACATCAACTAAGTTTTTCAAAAAATGACCTAGACATAGATAGACTGCACTTATGCTTGAATATATTAGCTGATATAGCTAATAAAAAACAACTGGTCTTAAAAAACATGTCTGATGTAAGAAAGTACATTATACAAGAGCCTGCTGTTGGAGAAATGGGATGTGAAGTAGTGAAGTGCATTAAGCTTCTCCAAGTAGTTCCAATCATGACAGCAACAGCAGAATGGTCATTTACTGACCTTAGATGTCTGAAGTCATATCTCCAATCAACAATGGGACAGAAGCAATGGAATAACTTGGCTGTCCTTCATGCTCACCGAGATGTTTTGAATATCTGACCAGACATAAATGACTTCATATTCAGTAATACAATCAGATGGTCGACATTTGCACCTTTCTAAAGACACTCTGGCCCTAATAATGGCATTTAGAGTAATATTAAAAATCTTTATAAAATAGAGAATTAAATACATACATAATGTTAAATTTTCAGTTTCGAAATATTAATACTAGTTTAGTACTGTATTACTATATTACTATAATATTGTATTAGTTATTTTCAAACACTTAAATATTTTTAGGGTGTAAGACCCAATTCCCCCCCCCCCCTCCCCCCCCATGAACCATGGATCTTACCGTTGGTGGGGAGGCTTGCGTGCCTCAACGATACAGATAGCTGTACCATAGGTGCAACCACAATGGAGGGGTATCTGTTGAGAGGCCAGACAAACGTGTGGTTCCTGAAGAGGGGCAGCAGCCTTTTCAGTAGTTGCAGGGGCAACAGTCTGGATGATTGACTGATCTGGCCTTCTAACACTAACTAAAATGGCCTTGCTGTTGTGGTACTGTGAACGGCTGAAAGCAAATAGAAACTACACCCGTAATATTTCCCAAGGGCATGCACCTTTACTGCATGATTAAATGATGATGGCGTCCTCTTGGGTAAAATATTCTGGAGGTAAAATAGTCCCCCATTTGGATCTCCGGGCGGGGACTATTCAAGAGGACGTTGTTATCAGGAGAAAGAAAACTGGTGTTCTACGGATCGGAGTGTGGAATGTCAGATCCCTTAATCGGGCAGGTAGGTAAGAAAATTTAAAAAGGGAAATGGATAGGTTAAAGTTAGATATAGTGGGAATTAGTGAAGTTTGGTGGCAGGAGGAACAAGACATCTGGTGAGGTGAATACAGGATTATAAATACAAAATCAAGTAGGGGTAATGCATGAGTAGGTTTAATAATGAATAAAAAAATAGGTGTACAGGTAAGCTACTACAAACAGCATAGTGACGCATTATTGCGGCCAAGATAGGCATGAAGCCCATGACTACTACAGTAGTACAAGTTTATATGCCAACTAGTTCTGCAGATGATGAAGAAATTGATGAAATATATGATGAGATAAAAGAAATTATTCAGGTAGTGAAGGGAGACGAAAATTTAATAGTCATGGGTGACTGGAATTCGTCAGTAGGAAAAGGATAGAAGGAAACATAGTAGGTGAATATGGATTGGGGCTAAGAAATGAAAGAGGAAGCCGCCTGGTAGAATTTTGCGCAGAGCATAACTTAATCATAGCTAACACTTGGTTAAAGAATCATGAAAGAAGGTTGTATACATGGAAGAACCCTGGAGATACTAAAAGGTATCAGATAGATTATATAATGGTTAGACAGAGATTTAGGAACCAGGTTTTAAATTGTAAGACATTTCCAGGGGCAGATGTGGACTCGGACCACAATCTATTGGTTATGAACTGTAGATTAAAACTGAAGAAACTGCAAAAAGGTGGGAATTTAAGGAGATGGGACCTGGATAAACTGAAAGAACCAGAGATTGTACAAAGTTTCAGGGAGAGCATAAGGGAACAATTGACAGGAATGGGGGAAAGAAAAACAGTAGAAGAAGAATGGGTAGGTTTGAGAGATGAAATAGTGAAGAGAGCAGAGGATCAAGTTGGTAAAAAGACGAGGGCTAATAGAAATCCTTGGGTAACAGAACAGATATTGCATTTAGTTGATGAAAGGAGAAAATATAAAAATGCAGTAAATGAAGCAAGCAAAAAGGAACACAAATGTCTCAAAAATGAGATCAACAGGAAGTGCAAAATGGCTAAGCAGGGATGGCTAGAGGGCAAATGTAAGGATGTAGAGGCACATATCACTAGCGGTAAGATGGATACTGCCTACAGGAAAATTAAAGAGACCTTTGGAGGAAACAGAACCACTTGCATGAATATTAAGAGCTCAGATGGAAACCCAGTTCTAAGCATACTTTTTGACTGAAAGTATTAGGCATACAGTATTAATTTTATTAACTGTATTAAAACATTAACTTTGAGATATTTTGTTATTTAATGAAGCTTAAATTAGCTATTTCACTTATGAATCAAAGTGCTGTTACTGTACGACAGCAACATTTTATGTTTTATTCTTTTAATGATAGTTTAGGATTTATTGAAATATAATTTCAGTATTTTCAGAGCTATATATTCACTGCTCTGTAATAGTCTATATGCATGATTATTACAGTAAATTAAGTTAGCTTTTTATGGAAATACCATGCATATTTATGTTTTGTTTCTTTTTTCAAAGCCAAAAAATGTTTCAAGCTTGTTGAGTATCCCGGAATGTCGAGTTATCGAGAGTCCAGTTTTTGGGGCTGTAATGTTGATCATATGAATTTAAAATGCTTAAAAACCTTTAAAACTCACTATTTTTCATCTAAAATTTCCCAGAGCAAGATCCCCAGTATGCCACCCCTCCCCTCCCCCCCCCCCCCCCCCCCCCCCAATATTTTTTATTAGTCAGCGCCTCTGGAGGCACCGCTGTTCACATTCTAAGACTTACCAATGTTTCTGGTAATCCTGCTTCATTGAGAAGAGCCACTATCTTCCTCGCAGTTTTATTGTTCTCAAATAAGTTTTAATTGCATTATTACTCTCTAATGAGCCACCAGAGACCATATACGTACGTACAAACACACATACATTCATACATACATTATTCCTTGTTCCATAGTTCATGAATATGACATTTTGTAATGATGTGGAACGTGCCACTTTAACATAAGTTTTCTTTACATAAAGTAATTATTAATTTTTTTACAGTTACTACTTCATATCTAAGAATTCATCTATTGAGTTTGAGGCCCTCATAGTAAAATACTCAGTAGGTGTCCCTGAACAAATTCTGAAAGTTTGTCAGTGAATTTCTCGTCCACCCCTATCCTTGAAAGTGCCTGTTTGGTGAGGAAGAGAGTCAACAACTTTCTTCAGGGATGCTACATTCAGTTGAAACCACTCATCCATGACTAGATAATCCAAAAAAGAAAAAAGTAAATCTGCTATCAACTCGAAAGTTTATTTAAAGCCCTCTGCTTTACTTGGTGTGGACCTTGTAATGAAACTCATAGTCTCTCTTATCGTACAACATGATTCTCCCATTAAATTCATGATGTGATCCTCTGGTGTTAGAATCATACATCTAAAAGTCTTGGCAAATAATGACTCTGCTGCATAATGATATTTTATCCTTTCTTTTTACTTTCCTCATCTCAGATTTGAGTAAAATGTTTAAAATCCAGCATCCATTCTTTAATATCACAATTTCGTTACAGATAGTTCACAATATTTTACACCATAACACATCAACATTCATCATACTACTCCTCAACTCACTGATACACTACCATTTGTTACAAGCAAATCAACAACTGCAAAGAAAAAATAGCTCACAGCTCAGAGATTATTATCTGGCACGTACCACTTCTTTCACTTCTGGCAATGTCTGTTAATCTTAAAAATGCAGAGCTGCACCTTGCTTTGGATTACATGATAAATGCAGGTCCCTCTACAATTGGCTAAGTAAGTCAATTCAAAGGTCAGAGTAAGGCGAGTGCATAGTGCCTCCAATAGCTTATGTCAACCCCAACTCCATTTCTAAAAAAATTAACGATTGTTCTGGTGCACTTTTTTTTAGATACGATAACGCTAAATGTGTGCAACTATTTATGGGAGAAGAAAGTTCAAAAAAACAATTAAATTACTAAAAAAAATTTGCTCATCTGGCTCTCATTGATTTGGCTCAAAGTATTAATTGTCGACAAATATCAATGAGAGCCAGACAAGTACATTTTTTTAGTTTTTTAATTGTTATTTTGAACTTTCTTCTCCACTTAAATGGTTTCACACAATTAGTGTTATTGTACCTAAAAACTGCACCAGAACAATTGTCCATTTTTTTAGGAACATAGATGGGATTGGTGGGGTTTGGCATAACCTATTGGAGGTGTTATGCCCTCACCTTCCTCTGATCTTTGAACTGACTTACTTAGTCAATTGTGGTGGTACCTCCAGCTTAACGTGTGCTCCAAAGCATGGTGCAACTCTGCAGTTTTAAGATTAACAGACATTGCCAGAAGTGAAAGAAGTGGTAAGTACCAGATAATAATCCTAGGACTTATGAGGGATATGGATGCAATATTGTGTTATCAGTAAACTGATAACTGGTACACAGTTGTATGACCAAAGACAAAAGTAAATCTTCCAATATACTGAGAGTTAAATCATTGTACACTTATGTGATGTTGCCTAATTGACAACTTAGCTTGCCACTGGGCCAGAACTGTACAATGCCCTGATTAATCTCCAAAGCTCTGTCAGTATCCCCGTCCCTCTCCCACACATACAAACAGAAGGCTACTTGGTGTCTATCTCACTGTAAAAGAATAGAATTATTTAGAATCCTTCATCACACCTGAAGAATCAGAATGAGAGGAGCCAGGTAGAACAAGTACCACATACAGGTGTTAATGAGTTACCAGACTGCACAGTTGTTGATTGCATTTCATCTATTGTTCCAAATATTCCCAGACATTTTCTGTAGGATTAAGATTGGGTGATTTAGCAAGTGAGTCAAGGTGTGATAGTGTGCCTGAGTGTTTGTCAAACCAGGAATATGTATGTGCAGCCCTGTGAACATGGCTGTTGTCATTCTAGAAGATATGTATATCCACAGTATGTTCATCATGGAGGATGTTGAAATAAACATCCTGCTTCATGTCCATAATAACCTGAATGAGTGGGCCCAAGTCACGGTATGAAAAATACTCCCAAAGCATCACAGAACAACCTTTGTACTGAAGTATGCACATAGCTGGTTAAAAGTCTCATTGGGCTGTGACTTTGTAGGCTTTCCCGGTGTAATAAGTCTAGAAAATCTCTCTTTATTCAATATTTTAGCAATTCAACTTCTTCCATCTTCAGGAGAATGCTGCTGCTGCTGCTGCATCCTGCTGAAAACTGATGCCAAGTCTGCATACCATTGTCCTGTATAGGCCTCCATACTGTACATGGTGCATGCACTGCCCAACAAGTGGTGCCCTCCAAAACTGGGTGGATGGCACCACCCTCAGTAGAACACTAGCAGCAAAGGCATATCACACTCAAAGACTATTTTCAAACACTCACACTGGCTGCACCAAAGAACATACTGTTTTGATGTGGGACAGTACAGGGTTCCATGTCCTGCTAAGAGAAAACCCAGTGTCTCTATTAATCAGACTGCCAACCTAATTTTGATTGTCTCCTTATAAATACCATTCAAAAAATTGGAATTTTGAACAACTATCACAGTCTCCTTGAATTTCATCCCATGTCCCTCATTTAAGCAATATTCTGCTTGTGCCAGTTTTTATGGCTGTTGTAGCCTCATACAGCAGTGATGTTCCATGCACCTGTCCTGAACTGTGTGAATTGAACAGCTGATGTACGCCTTCCCACATTGTCATGGGATTTTAAATGCCTGACTTCCTAAGCCCCAAAACATCTTTCATGGAGCTGAATAATGCCCTAATCTTGGAAGGTGGATGGAAAACACTGTTAATATTAAAACTCTGTAAAACACTTCCACTCTTAAATGATATGCCCCAGAATGAGGAATAAAGGCCACAGACCTATGCTCCTCTTCATGGAGATCCAGGGATGACCCACACTCCATAGCCTGATGAATCTGCTTCTCAGAGTATCCATCCACTTTCTCTAAAGACAGCCACCAAATGTGCAAGGTCTTGGGTTAAACTGCTGGCATTGGAAATGGCATATGCTCTGCTTACGAGAGTTGTAAGGACTTTCAAGAGTCGTAAGGACACTACTGCATTGGTATGGTATATGGCATTGTAGATACCAATCAGTGTGTGTTGGCTTTCGCTGAACCCTATGTCCCAGAGTACCACCTGGTTTTTGTAAACCATGATGTCCTGGAATGGAAGCATCCCATCACTTTCACTCTCCACAGAAAATCTTATGCTGGTATGAAGACAGTTGAAGTGGTTAAAAAGTTGTTGAAAGCATACATACATGTGGCCAGACAAAAAGGTATAATCTGTGTATCTCTAGAAGCATGTTAGTTACAAAGCCAAAGTCCTCAGTGCCATGCTCCTTGAAGTCCTCAGTTTTCAGCAGGACTCAGTAGCAGCAACAGCAGCATCCTGCTGAAGATTATGGACAGTTGGATTGCTGAAGTATTGAATCAAGTTGATTTTAGAATCCAGCAGCAAACCCAGAGATTTTCAAGTTCCATTGGACTGTTGGTGCACTTGATGGTTCTTCTAATTTGAAAAGAGGCATAATACTTGCTTTTGGGTCACCGACTGTCCAATTTCTGTGACATTAAGCCCACTGAAGATATACAGTTTTGTGAAAGGCTATTAGGAATGGCCTTTTGTGAGGTACATAACTCCAGAAGTTCACCACAGGCAGTTCCCTTTGCAAGTTATGATCAACAACTGGTTGAGATGGATCTGCATTCAGTAAAGCTGCATTTCATGTCAGGTTGAAACTGACATTTATTACCATGGCATGATGCTCATCTCTGATCCCTATGGTTTATGATCTTACAATCATTGTTATGATGTTGCTTTACATGGCAGCAAGTGTAAACCATTCCTTATGGATATGTTGGACAGTCTGCATTGATACACCAACAAATGAGGCAATTTGATTCACAGTTGGTTATACACATGTTCAAACATAATAGCCTCCTTATGTCATTCTGTCACATCTCCCAGGCAACACATCTTACTGTGCTGATTGCCTACAACTGACTAGTGCACACACACCACTTCAATGCCATGAATTTCTGAAGTAGTGGAGGGACACATGACCATCTGGTATTAGCTCTAGACTGTGACTGTAATTGATGCAGTGAAATAAAAACTGTATTAAAATATTACTACATATTGTAATAGTTAGTCTTTTGTTTCAGTTTACAATTGCAAAACTCCACAGTGTGTGGTGGTTGAGAGATCATACCACAATAATGGAACTGCCCAGACTCTGACCCCCCCCACCCCCCAACCCCCCACCTAGACTCAGTGTAAGACCTTAACATGGAATCCTAAGGTGGGGAATTATTGTGAAATCTACTGAATGACTAGTTTTACTCAGTTTACCAGTAATAATAATAATAATAATAATTAATTGAAAGAAACTACAAGTTACTTCAGATGAAATTCAAATAAAATTGAACTGATTATTTCTTATAGTAAAAGCAATGACATAGCATAAGACACAGTGGCATAACTGTTAGAAAAAGTGATTGTAATAAAGGCCTGAAACAACTGATAGAGCACCACCATATCGTAACTGCTTATTCAATCATCAATATGAGTGCAACCCGCCAAATGTTTTAGTTACTCCAGTGACTGACTGAGTAATAAATGAAAATGATACTATCACTAGAACTAGGATTATATCACCAGTGCTGATGCATACTCTCACCAATCTGCTGTGGCAGTTCGTCGGCTGTACGTGGTTGGAGGTGAAGACCCAGAATCTCACTCATTAGAATTCAGACACTGTGAAGTCCCATCCAACATGTGAACTCAGAGTCCCTGATGTCTAAAGCCAATGACACTTCACCTTCCACTTCAATCCAAGAGTGTCCTTCCTCACATGTCACTGCTTCTGACTCTGCTGTTTTTGCCATTCTGCATTCTGGCCACAACCAGCATTCAGGAAAAATGTTACTGTTTTCTGCCAGTATTGTGAAAACTGCCACTTTTAATAAATTTGTTCCATGGAATGTATCCAGACACAGAGCAATCTTTCTTGCAGTTTGCTCTAGAAATTCTTGTCTGATGTCAGTAGGCGATGGTTGAATCAGAGCATTGTTTATACACTTCTGAATTTCAAGAAGCCTGATGAACATGATGAGAACCCCACAAAGCTTCTCTCACCGTGTAGGCCCAGACATTCCAAGACAAGTGATTTCTCGCCATAAAGTGGCTGCCAGTACTTGAGACTATTGCCAGCAGCCTTCTACAGAGCCAAACATGGCAAATACCATCAACCCCATCTTAGCTTGATTGAGGAGAGTTCAGTGAGCCCTCTCAGGTGACTCCTTGACACATGTAAGCTCAAGCAAAATCTTTGAATGTCATGTGGTCTCCCCGTTGCTTTCAGAGTTCTGCACAAACTTCTTACACATTCTTAGAATAGAACCACAAGCCTCAAGCAACAATCACTGCAGTTTTATACAATACATTCGCCAGCTTTAAATAATGTCTTGAGTCTTTAAGAATGATGAAAGTAAAGTGTCCTGTCTATTACCAGTTGTGACAAGCAGCAGACAAATTTAGTGTATGAAGGGAAGAAGGCAAGCCAGACAGCTTGAAACTTTTCACAGTTTCAAGTGCAACATGAGTGTAAAAAAATACAGTTGCATTTATTGTAGTTTGTTTTGTGTTATGACTTTTAAATAGAACCTCATCTGGCGAACCTGCAACACTATCATGAGCATGCATAAATCACGAACATTATTCCAATTTTACTGCATCAGTTTGCAGATGTGATTTCAAGGTGAACCCACAATGGGCATATGTTGAAATAGGCAACATTTTACACCACTTTCCACTAACAAGTTAATAGTCTGCCTCCTCCAATACTTTTGATGAAGTTCTGTAGAGAAGGAAATTCATCAAATAGTTCATCTTTATCAACAACGAAATTTGGTACATTACTTTTGAAAAAAGTTCAACTGTCCTGAATATCCTTGTACTGTAGCTGCTCCTTTTCAAAGATTGCCCAATCAAATGCTTTAAAAGGTGTGAGTATTGATAAACACCATTCATTAATATACTCAAGGCAAGAATCAAAGATGTCAGCATACCAATGAAATTCTTCTACAGTTATTCCCCCTCCCCCCGTCTCCTTCCAGCTTTCTCTGTTGATCATGTACAAAAGACATGAGAAATCCTTCAGACTTTCTACATTGCAATTTCCAAAATAATTTGTTTGTTTCTTTATACACTTACACTACTGTGATTTCTTCACAGTATATTTGTTGTGTAGAAATATTTTAGCTGGCTGACAAGAAACTACAGAAGAACAATAGACAGAGGGTTTTCAAGGAATTGTTTAAGTATAACAAGACACTTATTGAGGGAAATGAAATAGGATTTCAAAGTAGGAAATAACTCCATAATGCTTTCCAATGCTGGTAGCATGGGTAATCTTCTTGTCCTGCTGTGCCCTAGTACAGTTTTTAAATCAGTTTTAGTAAACTTACAGAATGACTTGAGAGATTCAAACCTTACTGTGTATATGTGGAAATGTTAGTTCTTACAATTTAGTAATAGTTGATCAGTAAGCAGTCTGAACAAGTTTGTAAAGAATTGTGCACCAATCTGCAGGAGAGCCAATACCTGGAAGATTATTCACTAACTTGTGTTGCAATTTATTGAACAAATTGTTATTTCTTCCCCTGCTCACCAGCAAAATTGTTGTTAGTGCTATCTGCAGAAATCATAATGATCTTTCAGGAGTGCTAATTCTACAGGTTCGTAGGAGAGCTTATGTAAAGTTTGGAAGGTAGGAGACGAGATACTGGCAGAAGTAAAGCTGTGAGGACGAGGCTTTAGTCATGCTTGGGTAGCTCAGATGGTAGAGCACTTGCCTGCGAAAGGCAAAGGTCCTGAGTTCAAGTCTCGGTCCAGCACACAGTTTTAATCTGCCAGTAAGTTTCATATCAGCACACACTCCACTGCAGAGTGAAAACCTCATTCTGGAAACATCCCCCAGGCTGTGGCTAAGCTACGCCTCCACAATATCCTTTCTTTCAGGAGTGCTAGTTCTGCAAGTTTTGCAGGAGAGCTTCTGTAAAGTTTGGAAGGTAGGAGACAAGACACTGGTAGAAGTAAAGCTGCGAGGATGGGGCATGAGATGTGCTTGGGTAGCTCAGATGGTAGAGCACTTGCCTGCGAAAGGCAAAGGTCCTGAGTTCGAGTCTCGGTCCGGCACACAGTTTTAATCTGCCAGTAAGTTTCATATCAGCACACACTCCACTGCAGAGTGAAAACCTCATTCTGGAAACATCCCCCAGGTTGTGGCTAAGCCATGTCTCCACAATATCCTTTCTTTCAGGAGTGCTAGTTCTGCAAGTTTCGCAGGAGAGCTTCTGTAAAGTTTGGAAGGTAGGAGACAAGATACTGGCAGAAGTAAAGCTGTGAGGATGGGGCATGAGTTGTGCTTGGGTAGCTCAGATGGTAGAGCACTTGCCTGCAAAAGGCAAAGGTCCCGAGTTCGAGCCTCAGTCCGGCACACAGTTTTAATCTTCCAGGAGGTTTCACCTTTCCCCCTCATGTTCATATTTTGTTAACATCTCCAGCACATAATTCTGGAGTAAATCTGAAGTTTCTCCAGATGATCAAGCACATTCATCATTCATTTTCAAGATAAAAATATCGTGATGACTAAAATTCTGAAGTGCTGTGGTGTGCAGCTGACATTCAGATCATGTGATGTTCCTTGCTTGTCACTTATGAGATGCCATATTGGGTTCATTGTGTTCTGATATAACTTGCCTTTTATAACAGTATGCCATTTCAAGACAGTGATGCAATGAAGATTTATCACAAACACATCATTCTGTGTATGATTTGCTATAATTAAATGTTGGTTAATGTCACTTCAGCTGTAAACATCCAGAGAAGATTTTAATGTGGATAGTAATAAAGCAAAAGATTGTCAGTGACCACTGTGGCTAGACAAGTGCAATTGTAGAACAGAGGAATGTAGGTTCATGTCCTATAATGTACATACTTTTTCCAATGTTTGTAACACATTCTAGGACTTTCTTATTCTTGTAACAGAAGTATCATCTGCAATATTCGATATTATTTATATATTTTATTTATTTATTTATTTATTTATTCTTTGCCCATGGACTCCAGCTGAAAATCCAGCTGAGAGTATTGGGTGTGTCATACAATAGGCTATTAACATCAAACTTGATTACATTATATATAAATGAAACAAATGATTAAACAGAAATAGTCCATAATCATACAAAGGTATTACATGTTTCACTTTATATGTACATACAAATCCAAACAACATACATGATAATTTTAATGATATAATATATTAAACACCATCTTAGTATTCACTCAAACTGTATATACATTTCTCTGTGAGATATAGTTTCAAATGATTTTTAAAACATTTTAGGTCTGTTTCTTTTTTAATGATTTTGGGGAGTTTATTAAAAAACCTTTTGCCTGCTTCTTCTGGGGCAGTCATAGACAGTTTTAGATTTCTGTTTATCATGTAGTAATTTTCATTTCCTCTTGTACCGTGTTTGTGTACATCTTTATTTAGGAGGTGTTTATCACTTGACGTTACCGCCATTATGCTTTGGTATATGTACAGTGAATATACTGTCATAATATTATAGTATACAAAAGCTTGCCTACAGGTCTGTCTTGGTGGTATTTTTGCAATGCATCTCACTGCCCTTTTCTGAATTGTGAATATTCTTTTTAGGTAGCCAGCTTGTGCACTTCCCCATATATGAACTGAATAAGACAAATGTGGGAAGACAAGTCCATAATACATTGATCTGAGGACTTTATCATCCACAGTCTTAGCTGTTTTATGCATGATGAAGATCTGTTTGTTTATCTTTTTACACAGTGCATCGATGTGCTCCCCCCATGCCAAATGTTTGTCTATTATAGTTCCTAGAAAATTTGTGCTGGTTACTTCTTTAATAGTCTTTCCATTTATATTAACATTTATATTATAATTTTCACTATGCTTGGTCTGAAATACTACATTCATTGTTTTAGACTGATTCATAAACAGGTTGTTTTCTGTTAAATATTTATTTGCATTTTCGATAGTCACGAGTGCTTCCTTCTCAAGCTCCTCCTTTGTGTCAGCTGTGCAAATGATTGTTGTGTCATCAGCATACATTATAAGTTTCTGATTTATATAGCTAGGGAAGTCATTTACGTAGAGTATAAATAGTATTGGCCCAAGCACAGACCCTTGCGGCACACCGTGTTTAACTGTTTGTAATTCTGATCTGTAGTTTGTTATATTTCCCCCACTAGTATGTCTGATTTCTGTACATTGTTTCCTATTTGAAATGTATGATTTAAGTATGTCATAGCATTTTCCTCTAATTCCATACTGATATAATTTCATCATTAATTTTGAGTGATTCACACAATCAAATGCCTTAGATAGGTCCATAAAAATCCCACAAGTCTTTTGTTGCCTGTCAAGTAAATTAAGAATGTGCTCAATTATATCTGTTGATGCTGTTTTTGTTGACTTCCCTTCTCTGAAACCATGTTGTGATGAATGCAGTATACTGTACTTTGTTATAAAACTTACAATTCTATTCTTTATTATCATTTCATAGATTTTAGCAAATGTTGAGATCAGTGATATTGGCCTGTAATTTCCTAATTCATCCCTGTTCCCTTTCTTAAATATTGGCTTCACTTTACTTACTTTCAGTGAATCTGGAAATATACCTTCTTCTATCGCAGCATTCAGCATGTGTGTCAATGGTTTTAATATACATTCTCTGCATTCCTTTATGAGATGTGATGTGACACCATCCAAGCCAGATGAATGTTTAATTTTAAGTTGTTTTATTAGGTTTGACACTTCTGCATCCGTTGTAGGTATGAAAACCATAGTATGATTTGTATGTGGGGGGTTTAACAATTTACTTGCTACATTTGTTTTATTTTGACTTATTAATTCGTCTGCTACAGTAATATAATATCTGTTAAAAGTATTGGCTACTTCTAGAGGGTTTGCGTTGCTTTTCCCACTCATCAGTGGGCAGATGTCCTCCGCCCGATTTGTTACTTTTCCTCTCTCTTCATTAATGAACGACCATAAACCTATTGAGTGATTCTTTCCCTTATCTATAGACATCCTGATGAATGATGCTTTAGTTTTTCTGATAAAACTACAGTACTCTTTCTTTTTTATTTTATACAGTGTGTTGTAGGCCTCAGTATTTTTTTGTTTGGAGAGGTCATAATACACTCTCAGATTATTTCTGGCATGGATTACTTCTCCAGTCACCCAGCTTTTCTTTTTTTGTTGCTGTCTGACAAGCCTTTTACTAACAGGACATGTAACATCATAATAATAACTGAATAAAGAAAAAAACTGGTTCCATTTGGTGTTTGCATCTTTAGCTGCATATATTGTTTCCCAGTTTTCTGCCTCTAACATCTTTTTTAGCAGATTTATGTTATGTGGGTAGTTCTGTCTTCTCATCTCCCATATCTTCTGCACTAAATCACTAGTCTTTATATTTATGTCTATCATGACTGCAAAATGGTCTGCTAATGTGGAGTTTATTACCTGTGTGTCACAATAGCATGTAGGAATATTTGTTATTACGTGATCAATTATAGTTTCACTATGCTTTGTTACTCTGGTTGGTTTATCTATTTTTATTTTTAGGTTGTATATGCACAATATGTCCAATAGGGTCTTGGTATTGTCTGTATTTTTACTTGTGTCTATGTTCAGATCTCCTATAATTATCAAATAAGCATATGTTTTTGAGAGGTGTTGGATTATATCTTCCAGCTGTTCAAAGAATGTTTTGATTATACCATTTGGTGATCGATACAAACCTAATACACAACATAAATTCCCAGCAATTTTAGTTTCCAGTGCTGTAGCTTCAAAGCTCAATTCTATAGCATATTTTGTTATATTTATGGCTTTAGTTGATTTATAGTTAGAAAAAATGGCAACCCCACCACCTTTATAGGAAGTTCTGCAAAAACTGGCTACTTTCACATAATTCTTCAAGTTGTACATTCCTATGTGATTTTCTTTTAGCCCATGTTCTGTAACTACTAGAATGTTTGGCCTATACTCCTGTAATATTACCTCTAGTTCCTCTCTTTTATTGTTTATGTATTGAACATTTTGGTGAAGTATTCTAACAGTTGGCTTTAAATGTAATAGTTCCCCTTCCTGTAATATACTAAGCACTTCACTTGCTCCCTTTGCTTCTGGTACTATGCAATGTTTTTTTTTCAGTTTGTGTCATTAAACCTGGATCGTATCTTTGTCCGGTGTTTATGTCCCTCTCACTATTGTCACACTGGTATTTAAGATGGACAGTTTTACTTACATCTTTTTCCATGCTCTCTTTCTGCTTACTCGGTACCATAAAAAATCCTCACTTAGTGTAGCAGGTCTCCTAGTTCTCAGGCATCTGTCTTGATTGGAAGCTGCTTCTGCTGTTGATCTCCCAGGCCTCAGGTACCTCTTCTGTGTGTTTGCTGTTGCTGGTGGCTCCTGCATGTGCTCTCACAGTAATGAGTTTCTTCCATTCCATGACTTCAGTCTGATTAAAAAACAAAATATGAAACTACTGAGAGTGAAACAACTAGCAATATTCCCTCCTGTCATAAATATTTGACCATTTTCACTGAATATGTCACAATTTTCAAGGGTGTGGTTAGCCAGAAATCTAAGAGTACAGCTTAAATTGCTGTGAGTGAAACAAGTAGCAATGACAGTTACATTCTTGCATGTCACAAATATTTGCCTGTTTATTTCAACATATGTCATGATTTATGATTCAGGAACCTAAGAATACAGCTTAAATTGCTACAAATGAAATGAGCAGCCATCATATTTATAGTCTTGCTCATCACAAATATTCAGCTATGATTGAATCCTTAAAAAGGATTTCATAAATTTAGCGGCCAAGACAAAGATTACACCTTATAGTGAGCAAGGGACATCACATGACCAGTACCTAATTTCAGCCCAATGGAAGTATGTCATGTGATCGCTTTCTGATTTCAGTCAAATTCCAGATGCATGCCATGTTATTTCTGAATTTTAGTCACTCATAAAATACCTGCAAGGAGAGGAATCAATTTTAGATTAAGGTGATTCAATGTATTGACTATTATAGAAACAAATTGAGTACTATTCAGTTAATGAAAACTTGCTGAGCTGCATGCAGTGCAATAAAATTTTTAAATGATTGCATCACATTTTGTATGTTCACATGTGAATTTAGGTTGAAAAGTTTTGTATCCACCACTATAGAGCAATTCATTGAATTCATTGACTTAAAGATGTGGTTATTCATTGCACTGTAGTATGCAAACATAGCTTCTTGTGCTGCCAACTGTCCACCCAGTTCAAGTACTTTTTTTAAGTTTATGTAGGAGTCAGTTCATCCTTCATTCTTTAGTACTTCTGTATGCCACTTCTGTGTGCACTGATTCTTCCTGACTAGTCTCTTAAACTTCAGCTTGCTCTTCATCATTACTAAATTGTGATCTGAGTGTATATCTGCCCCTGGGTATGCCTTACAATCCAATATCTGATTTTGGAATCTAACTGAAATCTTCCTGTATCTCCCAACCTTTTCCAACTATAAGTGCTCCTCTTGTGATTCTTGAACAGTGTGTTCACTATTACCATCTGAAATTTAGTGCAGGACTCAATTAGTCTTTCTCCACTCTCATTCCTACTACCAAGCCCATATTCTCTTGTGACATTTTCTTCTTCTCCTTCCCCTACAGCCACATTCCAATCCCTCATGACTATCAGGTTTTCACCTCCCTTTATGTACTGAGTTATCTGTTCAGTATCTTCATATACTTTCTCTATCTTTTCATCTTCCACTTGTGACATCGACCTGCAAGAATGTAGCCAAAGGGAGGGGCCCAGGGGATCCAAACCCCCTTATAACCTAAAGGCACCAGCACATGGACTATGCCTTTGAATGTGAACATTTAGTGTGCCAAGTTCAATATGCTGCCAAGTGCCCAGAAACAATGTAACTTGTGCATACAGTACTTGTGCCTCAAGATGGTATACATGATTGCTGTGCACTCTAGCACCAGTTGTTGGCTGTATCTGGCTCACAAGACACACAGTTTATGAAATGGACAGGCACAACACTCCTTCATTGGCTCTATGAAAATGAACATTTCCACCCTTTTCCATATGCTACTCATGTTGTTCTGTAGTATGCATATATAAAAACTTCAAGCTCTGTGAATATTTTATGAGGAAAAAAGGAAAGTACCAAGTCCATTCAGTAAGGACATTGGCTTATGAACACATTATTACAAACAGTGCAATACAAATTTGCAATAGTTCTACACATAAGATAAAAATGATTTCATCATTCTCACTTTTTAGTAAAACCCTAAGCTCATTCCTATTTGAGTACAGTTCCTAGCCAATAGCAGAATCTTCACAACATGTGAAATAAAAATCTTGAAACAAGAAAGAGCAAAATATCTTATTGAAAGCAGCGCAAGCTGTCTTGTAGATGTTGCCAATAGAACAAACTCACTCCTCAGCAAGAGTGCACTTACATTTCCACATCAAATATAGAATATACTTCCATTAAACAAATGAGAAAGTATCAGAATCTATTTGAAAATGTAAAGGTTAGTTAAAAATTGGATCAACCAGCAACACAGCACCTGTTATGTTTTAATTCTGCAACTCTACTCTTTACACTACACTGAACATGAACAAGTTATGACCATACTTTGCATCTTAACATCTCATGAAAGCTTGAATTGTTGATATGTTATTAGCTGACATTTAACTATAACAAATTGTACCAAGAACACTGTAGTTCTGATGGATTCTCAACCTGTTATTGGTTTGAAATGGTCTGCTTCCATAATATGCAAGCTACAATTATTCTTTGGCCACAGATATGATGTTTCCCACCATTTTACTACAACAAATCATATAATTAACAGTGAGTTTTTTTAGAGAGCCTCAGTTTGCTGATGCTTAACAATGGCATATGTACATATCGATTTCAACTGAAAGCCAAATACAGCATCTCGTGACCCTGTACTGAAGAGAGAGTGCCTCATGTCACATAGGTGGCATTCTTCCATCTAATGGTCTATGTTCAAATGCACATTCAGAATATCTGACATGATAGATATTGCTCTGCATGCTTGGAAAGAGTCCCCAATGTGATTTTTCCATATTATGGTGTCAGAAATAGAGCATGCTGAGTGCTCAGTGTTTGAATGCATTGTCCGTGCTGCTGACATCTTAAATGAAATTACACATGACCTAGCTGCCATGTAGTGAAACTGGAAGATATAAGAGGTGATCAAAAAGCTTCCATTTGAGGCTGTTCTGTAGCTCATGGTATTGGTTTAATTTGTTTTATTTTATAAAAAAAAGTGGTGATATAGTTTCAGGTTGACTGTTGAAAAAATAATAATAATAATAATAATAATAATAATAATAATAATGAAATGTATGATGAGATAAAAGAAATTATTCAGGTAGTGAAGGGAGACGAAAATTTAATAGTCATGGGTGACTGGAATTCGAGAGTAGGAAAAGGGAGAGAAGGAAACATAGTGGGTGAATATGGATTGGGGGAGAGAAATGAAAGAGGAAGCCACCTGGTAGAATTTTGCACAGAGCATAACTTAATTATAGCTAACACTTGGTTCAAGAATCATAAAAGAAGGTTGTATACGTGGAAGAATCCTGGAGATACTAGAAGGTATCAGATAGATTATATAATGGTAAGACAGAGATTTAGGAACCAGATTTTAAATTAAGACATTTCCAGGGGCAGATGTCGAATCTGACCACAATCTATTGGTTATGAACTGTAGATTAAAACTGCAGAAACTGCAAAAAGGTGGGAATTTAAGGAGATGGGACCTGGATAAACTGACTAAACCAGAGGTTGTACAGAGTTTCAGGGAGAGCATAAGGGAACAATTGACAGGAATGGGGGAAAGAAATACAGTAGAAGAAGAATGGGTAGCTCTGAGGGATGAAGTAGTGATGGCAGCAGAGGATCAAGTAGGTAAAAAGACGAGGGCTAGTAGAAATCCTTGGGTAACAGAAGAAATATTGAATTTAATTGATGAAAGGAGAAAATATAAAAATGCAGTAAATGAATTAGGCAAAAGGGAATACAAATGTCTCAAAAATGAGATCGACAGGAAGTGCAAAATGGCTAAGCAGGGATGGCTAGAGGACAAATGTAAGGATGTAGAGGCTTATCTCACTAGGGGTAAGATGGATACTGCCTACAGGAAAATTAAAGAGACCTTTGGAGAAAAGAGAGCCACTTGTATGAATATCAAGAGCTCAGATGGAAACCCCGTTCTAAGCAAAGAAGGGAAAGCAGAAAGGTGGAAGGAGTATACAGAGGGTCTATACAAGGGCGATGTACTTGAGGCAATATTATGGAAATGGAAGAGGATGTAGAAGAAGATGAAATTGGAGATACGATACTGCGTGAAGAGTTTGACAGAGCACTGAAAGACCTGAGTCGAAACAAGGCCCCGGGAGTAGACAACATCCCATTGGAACTACTGACGGCCTTGGGAGAGCCAGTCCTGACAAATCTCTACCATCTGGTGAGCAAGATGTATGAGACAGGTGAAATACCCTCAGGCTTCAAGAAGAATATCATAATTCCAATCCCAAAGAAAGCAGGTGTTGACAGATGTGAAAATTATCGAACTATCTGTTTAATAAGTCACAGCTGCAAAATACTAACGTGTATTCTTTACAAACGAATGGAAAAACTGGTAGAAGCCAACCTCGGCGAAGATCAGTTCGGATTCCGCAGAAATGTTGGAACACGTGAGGCAATACTGACCCTACAACTTATCTTAGAAAATAGATTAAGGAAAGGCAAACCTACATTTCTAGCATTTGTAGACATAGAGAAAGCTTTTGACAATGTTGACTGGAATACTCTCTTTCAAATTCTAAAGGTGGCAGGGGTAAAATACAGGGAGCGAAAGGCTATTTACAATTTGTACAGAAACCAGATGGCAGTTATAAGAGTCGAGGGGCATGAGAGGGAAGCAGCGGTTGGGAAGGAAGTGAGACAGGGTTGTAGCCTGCCCCGATGTTATTCAATCTGAATATTGAGCAAGCAGTAAAGGAAACAAAAGAAAAATTCAGAGTGGGTATTAAAGTCCATGGAGAAGAAATAAAAACTTTGAGGTTCGCCGATGACATTGTAATTCTGTCAGAGACAGCAAAGGACTTGGAAGAGCAGTTGAACGGAATGGACAGTGTCTTGAAGGGAGGATATAAGATGTACATCAACAAAAGCAAAATGAGGATAATGTAATGTAGTCGAATTAAGTTGGGTGATGCTGAGGGAATTAGATTAGGAAATGAGACGCTTAAAGTAGTAAAAGAGTTTTGCTATTTGGGAAGCAAAATAACTGATGATGGTCGAAGTAGAGAGGATATAAAATGTAGACTGGCAATGGCAAGGAAAGCGTTTCTGAAGAAGAGAAATTTGTTAACATCGAGTATAGATTTAAGTCTCAGGAAGTCGTTTCTGAAAGTGGAAGTGGAACATGGATGATAAATAGTTTGGACAAGAAGAGAATAGAAGCTTTTGAAATGTGGTGCTACAGAAGAATGCTGAAGAATAGATGGGTAGATCACATAACTAATGGGGAGGTATTGAATAGAATTGGGGAGGAGTTTGTGGCACAACTTGACAAGAAGAAGGGACCGGTTGGTAGGACACGTTCTGAGGCATCAAGGGATCACAAATTTAGCATTAGAGGGCAGCGTGGAGGGTAAAAATCGTAGAGGGAGACCAAGAGATGAATACATTAAGCAGATTCAGAAGGATGTAGGTTGCAGTAGGTACTGGGAGATGAAGAAGCTTGCACAGGATAGAGTAGCATGAAGAGCTGCATCAAACCAGTCTCAGGACTGAAGACAACAACAACAACAACAACAACAACAATAATAATAACAACAATAAAAGAAAGTTATTGATGATCTAAAGAAACTGAAGAATTTTAATGACATGAAAGATACTTTAATAAGATTAGAGTCTAAACTGAGGAACTTGGGATGCTTTGTGCTGAAGGAGTTCTGACTTGGTTTCAGATAAATCATAAGTTTAAATACATGATTATAGTGGGAGAAAGATAGGTATTGACAAAAGAGATTTGAACCCATTCAACTTTATAAGTTATTCAACCCAACCCAACCCAACCCAACATTAAGATAGTTTTGCTCTGCAATACAGAAACTTATATTAGAAGACTGAACTGTGTTTTGCAAGCAAAGAAGCGATACTTTGTATTCCAATTTTAATTCATCCTTGCTACCCTCCCTGTTTTCCTTTTCCTTTCCCTGTTGCTTCATAACCTGGGTTGTGAGTAACTGAATCTACTTTCCCTTCTTCCCTTTCTTTCCTCACTCTCCTCCCTGATGAAGGAACATTTGTTCCGAAAGCTAGGGACGTAAATTTTCGGTTCTGTTTCTTGTGTATCTATCGGCTGTACTGAGCTGAGGTAAGTACTGGCCAGCCCCTCTATCTCTTTGTTAGTATTTGTTTCACATCTTTATATGAGATTTTCCATTAATCATTTAGTATGCAAAGTATGTTAGCTTACTAATTTATATATCCTCAAAATTGGCAATTATTCTGATTGAAAAAGTTGCTGAATCTAGCCGCTTTAGAAGATCCAAAATATGAATTTTCCATTTACGATTCTCATCTATATGTACACCCAAAAACTGCTGCATTGTTTATTCAAACAATAATTGCACTGTTAATGATGTGTTTTCACAGAGAAGCAGCACTGCTCGAGACTGGTGGTCAGAAAAAATGTATCACCGTCTCAACATACAGAGAGGCAGAATTCTTCGCAGACTGTGGTTGGGATGATATTCTACTGGCAATCCCTCTTGCACCTTTCAACATTGGTCGTGCCAAGTCACTAGCAGATCGTATCTCAACCTTTCACTTGCTGGTCGACAATGTTGATTCTGCAACAGCATTGGCCAAATCACCAATACCTGCTGGCAAAGCTTCATGGTCAGTTTTCATCAAGGTTGATACAGGATGTGCAAGAGGTATGTGTGTGTCCTGTATTTATAACAGCACTGTATTTCAATGTTACAAAATTTTAAAATAATCTGTCACTAATAGTACTTGGTTAATTCAACGATCAACCTTTTTAAGTCACCAGATTAATTCATTTCCTTTGCTACAGATGTCAGACAGCAAAGAAACTATGGCTTTTAAGACAATTGGGGAATGAAACATACTATTAAGTCTGAAAATATTGCAGTGACTCATTACAAAGGCTGACATAATTGCAAGTGGTTTCTAGGAGTCATGAGGAGCAACCTGCTTGGTTAAAACAAATAAGTCAATATTTTGCCATTTTTACAGTTTTATAGCCCCACGTCCTTCATTTACTAACTGGTAAAAGACGAAAAATGACACAACAGAAGACATTTTTGTTGCTTTAACAGATTTAGGCCTAATACATTGTCTGACAAAAAAGTGAATCACACAGAAGATATGTTCAGATGCCAATGTAACTTCACTCACATACATACCATCAACGGGTATGTTAATCATTATATTGCACTTCTCTGTGGCAGATATAATGGCCATCAGAGTGCATTAGCTCTGTTCATGTTTAGTGTTGTTACCAGGCCTGGTAAGGTATATATGTGCTGTTATCAGCACATCTGATGTGGAATCATCACTGTGAGGAGCAAAGATATGCCATATACTCATTTGAGACAGCATTATCAGCATCTGATCATAACCGAGGGCCTACATATTTCCTGCTGGTCAAATCATACAATATCAATGTTTGTGAGGCATTCGTTTGTGACAGTGGCATAATGTTGTACTGTACAGAGAAGTGAAGGCTGGCAAACTCATTGTCAAGGTTCTGGTAGCCAACAGAAGGGAGAACTGCTGTATTGTGCAGCAAGCTCCTCTTAACACCTTCAAACCTGTGCCTACCTCCCAAAAACAAATAATGGACTCCCTGCAAAATTCTGTGTTATTCCACACCGTTGTTTGGAGACTAGCAGCAGTGGATTGGGGAATTACCGTCCCAAACGTCGGCTGCAGCATGACACAAATGGCTGTGTTTGTAGTGGTGCTGTAGCTACTGATGAATGGACTGCATTGTGTTCAGTGATGAGTCATGGTTCTGCACTACTCTAAATGACCATTGTTGGTGAGTATGGAGGCAACCTGGGGTGAGGTCCCATCCGTTTAATGTTTTGGAGAGGCACAGGGATGTTACTCCCAATGTCATAGTGTGGGGAAACATCAAGTATGACTTCAGGTCACAGCTGGTAGTGACTGAGGGAACTCTCATGGCACAAAGGTGCATCATGGATATTCTGCATCCTCAGGTGTTACCTCTCATGTGACAGTACTGTGCAGCCATTCTTCAGCAGGCCAATGCTTGTCCGTGTATGGCATGTGTCTCTATGAACTGTCTGCATGAGGTTAAGATGCCTATGTGTCATCAAAATCTCCAGGTCTGTCCCCAGTTGAACATGTGAGAGACCAGCTCAGATGTCAGCTCTATCCCATTGTCAGATCCAGGTATCAAGATCAGGTACAACAGTTGTGAGACAGCTTGTCTCAGGAGAAGATACAACTGCTTTATGATATCCTTCACAACTGAATCAGTGCCTTCATCCAGGCTAGGAGTGCAATGTTGTACTGAATGGTGTGCTCATTCTACCAAGTTCTTTGTAATTTTTACTTGATATAGTAATAAATGAAACAACATTTCCCTCTCTACCTGTGAATTTCCTTTTCATTTTCTTATCCTTTTCTGGTTGCTTCATTTGTTTTCCAGCACTGTCTGTTACGCACTAAATACACAATACATTTGAACTGCGATTTCACATTCTCCAATTTTACGTTTTTCATGATTCTACGCCATAAATTCATAGCCCTGTGAAAAATCCATAAGATTAATGCTGAAAATTCCCCAATTTTACGTTTCTTCATAGTAAGGTTTACGTCAGTTCTAAGTTTTTACTCTATGTCTTGCTTGACTTCATCCTGTTTTCTTCCTATTGACATTTGATGTGACTGAATGAGTTACAAGAAGGACAAAAGACAAATTGCTCACACTACAGGTGGTAGTGATGTTAAGGGAATATTTTAGGCCATTGTGGAGATGGGAGATGTGAGAGAGGAAATGCTGATGTAATCCATGATCGGTGTTGCCAACACAACTTATAACATTTAATGTCATTATGATACAACTACTGCTAGGTTGCAGTGTTAATGGAAAAACAAGACAGTCAATCCCAGAATGAGATTTTCACTCTGTAGTGGAATGTGCCCTGATATGAAACTTCCTGGCAGATTAAAACTGTGTGCCGGACTGAGACTCAAACTCGGGACCTTTGCCTTTTGCGGGCAAGTGCTCTACCATCTGAGCTATCCAAGCACAACTCACGCCAGGTCCTCACAGCTTTAGTTCTGCCAGTACCTCATCTCCTACCTTCCAAGCTTTACAGAAGCTCTTCTGTGAACCTTGCAGAACTAGCACTCCTGAAATGTGGTAGAGCACTTGCCCGCAAAATGCAAAGGTCCCGAGTTCGAGTCTCAGTCCGGTACACAGTTTTAATATGCCAGGAAGTTTCATATCAGCGCACACTCTGCTGCAGAGTGAAAATCTCATTCTGGAAACATCCCTCAGGCTGTGGCTAAGCCATGTCTTCGCAATATCCTTTCTTTCAGTGATGTTTTTGGTTTAATTCAGCATGTTCATCAATTTTTGCATTTTTCTAGGTTAGCACATAGGATACCCTCTTGAAAACTTCTGTTTTGAATGTATAATTTGTGTCATACCGTGTTGGAAAACAGCTCAATTACCCAGATACCAATTTCAGTTTTTTGATGAGTTTTTACTTGCTGTTACACATCTATGATTTTTAAAGAACTGATTATATTAATTACTACAGATCAATATATAAACATTGTACTGTACATTTAATTTCCTTCAGTTAGGCAGATTTTATATAAAGTATTGGAGGGGACTGCGATTTTTAATCTTATATGTCAATTGCATGTATTTTTGCTCATATTTTGGGGGTTTTAACATTTCCCTCGATTATGCATTTTCCTCAATTTTGCATTTTTTAAGCCAGGACCACATGAAAACTTGAAATAGTGGTTTCACTGTGATCAGATTTCACATTTTTCCACTCTGACCAAGAACAAAACAAAGGAAGATAACTGCCTTGCCATCTTTTTGTATGTTACCTTAGCTTCACAGTGACCTTATAATGAAATCTGTTGCCTGTTATAACTCATTGACTATCCTCAGTGTGCTGAAATGGAAATAATCCTATTATTTGTCTTTTTTTTTTTACTCTGCTGTGTTCACTTTATTTGAATATTGTTGTGAGCTGTGGCATACACATTGTAGTGTAGTGGTTAGTGTTGTTGGCTGACATGTTGTGGATTATGAGTTCAAACCTGACCACCAGTAGTTATTTGTTAATTAGGTTTTATGTTCATTACATTTGTATATTCTGATATATTCAATGTTTTAAACAGCTGCTCTCTCCATCCAGAAGGTCAATTCTGTTCTGACTGCTAGCTGGTGTCAGTAATAAATATGCTTTCAGTTCTAAGTTTTGTTCTTCATCGATGACCCTGCCTTCAGATTTAGACTTAATTGTGATTTTGATATGACATTGTTTGATGGAGATGCTGGGTACTTCAATACATCTAAATCACTGTGACTACACATAGGCAATGTGAAACCCATCACCTACACGGACAGAAACTGGCATACAAGCAATACATTATTCCTAAGATCTGTATTTTCAATAGACAGATTGATTCCTAAACAACAGTAAGTCAGCTGCACATCAGGTACCCACCAGTGTTTACCAGAGATGCTGGACAGGACCCGATGAACAGCTGAAAAGATTTGACTGAATCACCAAATACAACAGGTGGGATGACATGATGTGTTTGTCAAATATATGGTTTTAGTTGGAAGGCACAGCCCAGCAGTGGTTCAAGAACAATGAAGAGAGCCTCAATTGCTGGAACAAATTTGAGTCTGAACTGAAGAAAACATTTGGTGAGCAAGTCCACTTAGCAGAAGAACAACTGAAGTGGCGGAATGACACACAGGATGTTTTGGACCTTTGCAACATTCTGAATCTGAATATGATAGAAGCTGACAAAATAACACATTTGATGAAAGGAGTCATAGGAGAAGTGTACCAAGCTCTTCTGATACAGGAGGTCACATCAACACAAGAATCCATAAAGTGGTGCCACTGCATGAGAGAACTGACCTGGATTTTGTAGTCCCTCATTGGTCACACCAATCAGGATTATCTCAAAGTTGGGAATCTACAAACGTGTGGAACAATGTTGATCCAAAACTGTGCATGATGCCAATATTTAAATTTCATTAACTCACACCTTAATTTATTTGAAGTTCACTTATTAAGTACAGTGACCAGTTTATACACTTCGAAAAATCATTAGTACAGTTATCCCACAATGCTTAACAGTTACTGTCCAGTGGTGAGGTATACAATAGTGGCACAAAATAAATAATTCCTTTAGTAATTCATTTGATGTAAATACACTGCAATACTTCAGTGAAGGCGATCCATGATTAGAGTCATCATATCCCACAATAACTACTTTTGATGACAATAACATTATACACTTTTGACAATCACAACACAGTACAGAAAGAATGTTTAGTTATTTTATATATTGAAGTCACTTAAAAGTAAATATATGTTAAAATGATGAGCTTCTTGGTTACCAGTGTGCATATTCTTGCATACAGAATACACTTAATTGTAGCATGAGTGAAACAATGAGAGCACACTCTGCATAGGTATTATGCATTTACTTTCAAACTGTGGACTGACTATTTCTTGACCAAGATTATCTTGTAAAGGTTGGTGTAGGAACAAACTGTTAGTTTGAAAAATAGATAAGGCTCTCCAAAATGGCTGGGTTGAATTTACCATTTTTGATTAACTACAGTAACTAATGTGATTACAGATTATAAAAAATGTTGCTGGTTACAATTTAAAAAAAGTACATGTACATTATTTTTATTCTTCAATGTGAATCCCCTTATGTACATGAATGAGTGCCATATTGCAAATAATGGTTGATTAAATGAAATTATTAATCAGTGCATTAATAATCAATGCTGTATGAAGATGATACAAACAAAATAAAATGAACAAAAGTATGTAGTCAAAGTTTGGAATCTAAAAGCAGTTTTTTACAAAACTGCGGCTGCCACTACAGACAATGCACAGGAGGAAGTTGCAGTCGAATTTCCGATAGGCTCTGGCTTCACTGAGGAACAACATAAATGAGTGTTAGCTGTTTTGTGGGTATTTTCAGACATTTTCATACCTGGGGTGGATAAAAGATAAGCAAAAGAGCCCATGCTGAAACAGCATGCCAAAATGGGGGATCATCCACCGATTAGCCAGCACTCGTATTGAATGTTTGTGACTGAATGATGGATAATACAGGAGAAAGTGGAGATAATGCTGCAAGATGATATCACTGAACCTTCAGAGAGTCTTAGGTCCTCTCAGTGGTCCTTGTCAAGGACAGCATGTGGCATTTTTGCATCAACTGCTGAAGACTTAACAAAACCACAAAGAAAAGTATCTATCCATTGCCACGTGTTGATAACATCCTGTATTGCTTGAAAGAAGCATATTATTTCTCAACTATGGACATGTTGTCAGGCTGTTGGCAAATTGAGGTTGACAAGGCTGACTGTGGAAAGAATACCTTCATAACTCCTAATGGGCGCAATAAGTTCAAAGTTACACTATTTGGGCTATGTAACACTCCAATCACCTCTGACTGTATGATGGACAACTTGTTTAGACACCTTAAAAGGATGCCATGTCTTTGCTACCTGGATGACACTATCATTTTTTCAAAGACAAGTGAAGAACTAAGCCAACTGTCAACCGTGTCGAAGTGTGTCCAGGCTACAGGCCTCAGCCTCAGTCTGAAAAAGTGCCTCTTTGTTGCCCAAGAAATAAGTCTTGAGGGCACATAGTGAATGGTGATTGAGTCCAGTCTGATCCAGAGAAAATAAAAACAGTCACAGATTTTATAATTCCTTGTGAGGTGCGAAATTTTCTTGGAATGTGCTTGTACTACCAGCAATTCATAAACGATTTCCATACTAAGGCATGTACCTCATATGAAATACTGAGTCTTTGTTAGTATTTCATCACATTGGTATATAGAAATGGATGTAAATGTGATGACACTCACTGCCTTTCGACGAATCATTTTATGGAACTCAGTAGCATGGAGAAAATCCCAGTCATTGCTGCTTTAAAAGACATTGCTGCTGAACAGAGGGAAGTTCCAGCATTGTTGAAAACCACAGAACCATTTAAGAATGAGGAACTGACCAAAATATGATTCCGATTAATAAAAATAACTTTTTGTAAGAGGAACTATGATCTGATGGGCTGGAAATCCTTGCTTGACAGACCACCTCATCTATGGCCAGTTATCCTGAAGTTTTTCCATGATGCTCTGACGTCTGGTCACCTAGGATTCATGAAGACTCTAGACTGCATCAGGTGCTGGTGTCAATGGCCTATTCGCTCCAATCAATTAGACACTATGTGAGTCACTGTACGAAATGTCAGTGACAGAAACACAAGTCACAATTACCTCTGGAGCATACAGCACCAATCCTGCATGCAGGAACGTAATTACATTCCAACAACATTACAATTGAAATCTTGGGAAAATTTGTGAAGTAGACAAAGTGGAATTGATGCATAATAGTGTACACTGCCTACCTCACCAGCTATGCTGTCACCAAAGCTATGCCAACTGCCAAAGCTCCAGAAGTTACAAAGTTTATTGTAAAAGATTCAATTTCAAAGCACATAGGATCCCATGTGGTGATCTCTAATCATTGAAAATTTTTTTAGTTGATACTAGTATCGAGATAATTTAGTGGTGAGACATCACCCGCACGATGACAACTGCCCACCATCCACAGAAGAATGCCCTCACAGAACACTTTAAGAAGACATTGACAGATATACTTTTTATTATCTTTGATGTCAAACTGAGAGACTGGGATATAATACTGCCCATTGTGAAATTCAAATACAACACAGCAAAACAAGACACAAAGGCTTAACAGTATTCTTTCTGCCCCCTGTTCAAAAGGCCAAAATGACCATGCATACATTGTTTCTATTTCAACTGGGCAGTATTCAGGATAATTATGTGAAACACATAATCATCAGGATCAGAAACAAGGCATCTGGCTCTCTTATGGTTGCCAGATGCCCAGAAGAAAGATTAAAAGCAGTAGAACACCAAACACTGCCCAGTGAAATACATCTTAGGAGTGTTGGTATGGATTTTTGTGCCTGTGCTGAAAGTGTGACTAGGAAAAATTGCTAAAGAACTACTTTGGACCTCATTGCATCTTTCATCAGTTGTTGGATGTCACACGTGAAGTTGATGATTGTGACACTTCTTCAGGAAGACAAAAGCACAGAGACATCATCTATGTCCTCTGTATAAAGCCCTACATGTGAGTTAATGAGCATTGCACTCTCATTTAAATATGTGGCAGAAAGAGTCAGCCTACAAGAATTGTGAAACAAACCCAGTCGTCCAGGACCGCATGACACCAAGGGCGCAGATTCACCTTGAGATGGGGAAACTCACAGCATCTATTGTCTTTTGAGGCCTAAGCACTGTAATTTTAATCTGTCATTGTCCATAAATTTTCATGGTGATACCAATAAAACTTGAATATTGATCATATTGATAACAGATTAGGATTTATTGTTACAGTGAAATTCACAAGTTTTGTAACAAAGGCCTGAATGCTAAAATCTGAATGCTGTAGTCGATCTTAATGACAGACATTTCATATAGAAGTGCATTATTAAAATGACAGATGTTGTTAATAGCGACTCTGTAAGTTCATTTGTTTGAAAGATATAGTAAATTTAAATTATCAGTATTTTCAGTTAAGCTTCAGATCATTGTTTCCTCCACACAAAACACATTGAACAATGACGGCCTGACACCTTGTTGAATCATTAGGTAATAGAATATGTGTTGTAAAGTTTAGTGCATAATAGTTACTTTTGTTCTTTATTTATTTATCAGAAAGCACATGGGTCCAAGGTTACTGGCTGTGACATTCAAAGTTAAGAAGGATATTGTATTGGTTTTATGTAAAAGAATTAACTGTTTATTAGGTAATGGATATTATTGTTACTTTATTTAGGACGTGAAAGTGGTCAAGCTTTGATTATTTAAAGACGTTAAAATGTAAAATAAGCTGTAACCAATCAGATGGATGGCTTCAGGAAAGGGAACTGCGCTAGTCATTTGAGAAAAGGTGTTCGGCATGCAGGATATGAGCTCACAGACAGGCAGAGGGCAGTTCTGGTCTAGACACCAAAGAGTACAGTTTGGGTGGAGACACCAAAAGGGACACTTCGGATTGAGATGCAAAAGCGGACAGTTGGTCTTTAGGCAGTCAGGAACTGAAATGACTTAGAAAATTTCACATTGTGTGGTATCATGGGATTTAATCTCTGAGCGGTGAGCTGCCACGCACCTGGTGTGAACTCTAACTTTTCACATAGTTAACGATGTGGAGTATCAAACTTGATTTCGTGATGAGACTGTGTATGATCGAACTGTGTCAAATGGATATGCACTCAAGTGTAACAGTAACTCTAAATATGACCACTTTCACTATTAGTCTGCTCTCTGAATAAACATTATTCTAACCAAATTGCAACTGTGTGGCCTACATTATTTATGGGTCATTAATTTAGTTCCCAATATTATTATTACTGTTATTATATGTTATGTTAACTTTATGAGGAAGGCTATTCACCATATAGCAGAGATACTGAGCTGCAATAGGCACAAAAAAAGATTCACACACTTATAGCTTTTGGCCATTAAGGCCTTTGTCAGCCGTAGACACACATACGCACACGCACACACGCACATTCAAGCAAGCACAACTTGCACACACATCTCTCAGAGAGCTGAAACTACACTGCGATCAGCAGCACCAGTGCATGATGGGAGTGGCAACTGGGTGGAGGTAAGGAGGAGGCTGGGGCAGGAGTATGGTGGGAGTGGGGGACAGTAAAGTGTTGCAGTTTAGACAGAGGGTAGGAGAGAAGGTGCGGAGGTGAGAGGGGTAAGTAACGGAAAGGAGAGAAATAAAAATAAAAGAAATTAAAAGACCGGGTGTGGTGGTGAAATGATGGCTGTGTAGTGCTGGAATGGGAACAAGGAGGGGGCTGGATGGGTGAGGACAGTAACTAATGAAGGTTGAGGCCAGGAGGGTTATGGGAACATAGGATGTATTGCAGGGAAAGTTCCCACCTGTGCAATTCAGAAAGGCTGTTGGTGGGAGGGATCCATATGGCACAGGCTGTGAAGCAGTCATTGAGATGAGGGGTATCATGTTTGACATTGTGTTCAGCTTCAGGGTGGTCCACTTGTTTTTTAGCCACAGTTTGTTGGTGGCCGTTCATGTGGACAGACAGCTTGTTGGTTGTCATGCCTACATAGAATGCAGCACAGTGGTTGCAGCTTAGCTTGTAAATCACATGACTGATTTCACAGGTAGCGCTGCCTTTGATGTGACAGGTAATGTTAGTGACTCGACTGGAGTAGGTGGTGGTAGGAAGAGGCTTTGATTATGTTAACTTTGTATTTTGCAAACTTGCCATCAGCCAGAAAATTTAATCAAAGGGTCACAAGTGTCTAATTTAGGGTGTGTAATGTGACACGCATGGTTCAATCCCTAGATGAGTTTGAGCCAAGACATTTCGACGAAGGGGAACCACATGTGAGCCCAGACATCTTTGGGATGTTAGCTCACAATTGGGGGCTCATCTGGGTTGGGAATTTGGAAAGTGTTAGTTGAGGGATAAGAATCGTGCAAAGTGTTTGAACAGGATTAGATTTTGGAAAGTGTTAGTTGTGGAATATGAATTCTGCAAAGTTTGTAATTGGACTGGAATTCTCCAAAGTGTTTTCAAAAGTATGGTCTGAACTTCGATAGGCAGGACCTCTTGCAAAAGTTAAATGTGAGATTGGTTCAGGACTGAATAGTAGGTTTCTTCAATCATTATGAAATTACATTTGTAATTCTCACAGTTAATGACATTATGTGATCTAGATCCCAAGTCTGTGGTAGTGTAGGCACTTTGCTTGACACTTGGAATATTTAGAGGACTGCTCATCTCTATAGATACAATGGCCATGGGTGACTAGGCTGTATGGAAGGATTTTTTTTGTATGGAATGGGTGTCAACAGTTGAAGTGGAGGTATTGTAGGTGGTTAGTAGGTTTGATGTGGACAGAGGTACTGATGTAGCCATCTTAGAAGTGAAGGTCAACATCAAGGAAGGTGGCTTGTTGGGTTGAGGAGAACCAGGTGAAATGAATGGGGGAGAAGTTCTTGAGGTTCTGGAGGATGGCCTTTTGGCCTAAAGCTTACTTGTTTGACAATCTTTTTGTTGTGCCTATCTGTAACTCAGTATCTCCACTATATGGTGAATAACAGTCTATCCTTTTTCTAATATTGTCATTTAGTTTAGTGATATTTTTACATGCTTCGGTGTAGAAATGAACAGTACCTGCTTATTTAACTGTGTTTAGTAGTGCTATATGTATTTTGTTGTATATGTTTGAGTGTGTTTTGATCACTTCTGTTGAGTGAGTCCTGTATCTTCAGTCATGGTTACATTGCCTAAGGTACAGGCACAATGTGATTAAAGGTGGATAAAGAATGTGCCTGTCGGGTATGGACACAGGCAGAATTGACCACTCAGCATTGGCCACAGTCAACGTGCTTTAGGCTGTTGCCCTGAACTGCAGTGGCATCGCAGCACCTGGGGATGGAATAATAACCAACGGAATTAATAGGAGGTTACAGAAGAGACGCAATTTCTGCCAAACAATAAAATTTGGAATAAGGAAGTTTCAGTAAAAGCAGAACTCCTTATGTATAAGAATTATTACTTCTCTATTGTCACCTATGGTGGAGGAACATGGACAATGACAGAAAGGGACTGGAGCACACTGCAAGCAGGAGAAATGAAATTTCTCAGAGCAGTTAAGGGAAAAACAAGAATGGACAGAGTAAGAAATGTAGAGATTAGAAAGGGCCTTAAGCAAGAAAGTATGAGAGAAGAAATTGGAAAAAAAAATAAAGATGGTATGGGCATGTTAAGATGATGCATGGGTAGAGACTCCCCAAAATTATGGGAGAACTAAAGGTGGATGGAAAAAGACCTAGAGGACACCCCAGAACACGGTGGAAAATGGGAGTGAGAATATCTGTGGAAAGGGGAGATGTGACCTGGCAGCAAGTGGAGGGAGAAAAGTGTTGGGGTTCCGAGCCAAACGAAGAGGACTCGTCAGCATTCAGACCCAGCAGTAGCTGGAAGATATAGATAGATCACAATACATATGTTTGCAAATTAAATTTGTCATAAACAATTCATTACAATTTGAGAAGAATAGTGATGTATATATACACAATAACATAGTTAAAGCTGTCAGTGGTTCAGAAAGGAGTTCAATACACAGCAGTAAAATTTCTTGATCATTTGCCCTATAACGTAAAATGTCCGACAGGTGCTAAGCAAGTTTTAAATCTAACTTTAAAACATTACTCCTGGACAATTCGTTCTATTCCATTGATGAATTTCTACTTAAAAAGTGATAGCCAGTAAAAATAAAATAAAAATCACTTGTTTTTAATTGTAGTTGCATCAGAAGGGATAAAATGATAATGTGTTCATTAATGTTAACACCAGTCATGTATACATGTCCTGTAAAACAAAACTTTCAAATGTTCTATGTAACATGTAACTAACTGAAGCTGGTGCACCATCTGATTACCATATCCCGGCCGGTGGACACTTACCTGATGGTGACTGGCAAACAGTGGTGGGGTTGTGATTATCTGGGTTATGGGCAAAAGTGAATATTGGGCAGATGGCTGTCGCCTTACGTCTTAAAAATAGGTCTGAGGGATTGCCTACTGCTGGAAGTATATCTGAGCAAGCAAGGGATGCCTTGCCTTTTGGGACTGTGGTCACTCTTCCTCATAGGTCTACACAAGAGTGAAAGATGGGACTGCTAATCACAGGGAGCTCCAATGTTAGGTGGTCAATGGAGCCTCTCGGGGAAAAATGGGGTAAGTTGGGAAAGAAGGCCAGTGAACATCCTGTTTGCTTGTTGGGGGGGGGGGGGGGGGGGATGTGTCCTCTGAGACATGGAGTAGGCTTTGCCAGCAGTGATTAATTGCACTGGTTGCACCCAGCTGCAGATTGTGGCTCATGTAGCCATGAATGGCCTATCAAGTGCGTTCAGAACTGATCATGGTCCTCTGGTTTGGAGCCAAGTGGAAGGCTTAAATCAGAGCCTCAGATGGTTCTGCAATGATCCTTATTGTGGATTTCTTGATCTTAACTATTGAGTGGAGAATTGTAGGACCCCCCTTCATAGGTCAGGCATATACTAAACACAGTAAGCACCTACTAGGGTAGTGGAGCATGTGTGGCACACACATGTAGGTTTTTTAGTATGCCACGCACTAAACTTCATGGCATACTGTATTTAATGCTTCCACGCTCTGATTTGATCTTGTTCCTGTTGCACTGTTTTGTAACATGATCCTCTGTTTGTTATTGTTAAGGTATGACTCCATGTACTCAATGGGATGACCTTTAATACCACAACTTTTTAGTTTTCCTAGCAGAATTTCATGATCTGCACAGTCAAAAGCCTTGACAAGTTCATGGAAAATGCCAGCAGGATAATTTTTGTTGTTTAGCTCTACTATAACTGCATTTGTGAGATTGCATATCGCATCGTCAGTAGGAAAGCCTGTACAGAAGCCAAACTGAGCTGTTGTTAAAACTTATTTTCTGAAAGATGGTTCAGAATTCTGTTGTAAGCTACATTCTCAAAACTTTTTAGAGCAATGGAAAGAGTGAGTTGGATCTATAATTATGGAGCAGTTACTTATGTCCACTTTTGTATACTGGTGGTACTATTGCACACATTAGTCTTTCAGGACATACTACTTAACTCATCCTGATTATAAATGTAACTCAAGGTTGGCACTGTCAAGTCAGAACAAGATTGCAGTATTTTGGCTGAGATACCAACATAGCCAGTGGAGTTACTACTTATTAGTGACCTAATGGTTTTCGTGATCTAACATAACAGTTGACAAAACTGATGTCTGATGGTGGAGTGTGCATTACCTATTTAAGTAAGTTTATTGGCTTTCCTTTAATGGACTATGTTTCCTTGTTTTTTCAGCTACAGCTATGAAGAATTTATTGAAGTCATTAGCCAATGATTTTAATTTCATATCATTTTGTCTTGCTACTACTGCCATCTGCATGTTCAATATCACTTGCTTTGCCAAGTTTATTTGTTTTTCCCTAATAATGCTTCAAATTGTCCTTGTCTTGAGCAAACTGATGAAAACATTATGGACAACACAGTAAGGCAGCAGTGGGGACTTTAGCAGTGGAACTCCATGAAGGCTCTAATGAAGAAGAAAAGCATTACACCGGTGATGCAGCTTTAGCTAACCTAACACTAGAAGCGTGCTGGGAGCTGGAATTTGGGGAGGAATGGCTATCAAAATTCTTGCCACACTCTGTCCCATGACTGCAAGACTTTTGTTTAATTGAAAAAATCTTGATCCTCAAAGACCCATTATATTTCTACATCTACAACCATATTCTAAAACCCGCAGTTAAGATTTTGGCAAAGGATGTCACCCACTGTGTGATGTATTAGGGCTTCTTCCTGTTACATTTCTATGTACACTGTGTGAAGAATTACTATTTGAAAAACTCCGTATCTTGTCTTCACAGTCTCTATAGGAGAGACACACTGCCCAGTCACATTAATGTGACCACCTGTCAAAAACCTGAGTAACCATCTCTTGCATCATGTATCACTACAAGACGTATAGGAAGAGAGTCAGTGGGGATCTGGAAGGTACCAAAATGGATATGGAACCATGCTGAGTGCAGTACTGTGGCCAGCTGCACTAGATTTCTCAGTTGAGCGAGGTGGCCCCACAATTTTTGATTGAGTTTAAATGCAGGGAATTTGGTGGCCATGGGAGTACAGTAAACTCATCCTGGTGCTCTTCAGATGACACAAGTACACTGCAAACTGTGTGGCATACTGTGTTGTTGTTCTACTAATGCTGTCATGCCAAGGTAGAACAAACTGCATTTATGGGTGGATGTGGTCCCCAAGGATAGATGCATACTTGTGCCTTCCAGAATGACAAGGTCATCCAAGGGGAATGCCATTAAAACATTTCCCATGTTATAATGCCTCCTCCTTCAGCTTGGACCCTTCTGACAATTGTTGCAGGGTGTTTGCTTTCAGTTCGATGGAGCATAAAACAAATTTCATATTAAAAGGCCATCTGTCGCCATTCAGTAGACATACAGTTGAGATATTGGCTTGCAAATTCGAGCCTTGTCACTGATTAACAGCAGTCAGCATGGGTGCATTAATCAGGTGCCTGCTGTGGAGGCCCATACACAGCAACAATAGATGAACAGTCATTGTTGATAGCTCGTTGGTTCATTTGAGTGGTCAGTTGCTCAATGGCTGCATGTTTACTTGCCCATACACATCTCCATAGCTTTTGATCATCCTAGTCATCTGTGACATGTGGTGCACCACAATTATCTTGGTGTCAGTTTCGAATAGCACCATTTTGCCATGTATGATATACTTGAACCATGGCAGCAAGTGAACATTTTGTAACCTAGCCATTCTGGAAATGATTGCACCCTTGGTCCAAAAACCAATGATCAACCCCTTTTGAATGTCAGATAAATTGCTCCATTTTCACAATACGACAACAGCTGCACTGTTTCCATACCCATAACACACTTTATATATCATCCACTGCTAGTACTGCCATCTGGTGTTTGTCAATGGTCGTTGCACACTGATGTTGAACGTAGGCAGAGGTCACATTAATGTGACTGGACTGTGTAGATATTTATTTATTTAACCTGATCTGATTGTGCCATCAGCCCCTCTCTTACACTGGACCAGAGTTTCAGACATACAGTACCATTTTTGCATCAAGGTTTCCTAAGAAATAACATTTTCATATGCAAAATAGTAATAAATGATTTGAGTGTCTGAAGTGGCTGTGTGTGTAAAGAATATTGGCTATGAACTAAAGAAGTCAATGTTGGCAGTAGTTGTACTATTGCAGCTACTGCCTCCAATAATGATAATTGTGGCAGTAGTAGCAATAGTAGTAGAAGTAGTAATTATAATAACAATAATGATAGTGGAAGATATAAAAAGAATTTATATGTGTACAAGATAAATGTTTTCCAATGTAGTAAGTTCCAGGAAAAAGAAATTTAATGAGACGGTACCAGTTAAGAGTACTGGGAACAGAGGAAGATCATGTTGGGAAGAAGACTGTGTAAGGGTAATGACTGCATGCAGGGACAAATGGTAACTACTGCTCTTTGATAAGGCTGTTGGCTGGATGAGGGATGACTTCTGATGTCGGAAGCCTTTGGCCACCACTGCTGATGATTTTTATTCAGAATTTATCTGGTGGCATGGTTTTAACTTGAAAAAGTAACTGGAAAAAGTAGGGCTCAGTTCCTGGTGCTTTTGTTCCCAATAAAAATCCAGAGTAAAGAACTTATTGCTATCATTTTTGTGTAGTCATGGAAATTCTTATTTCTTAGTTGTTATTCATAATTTATTTTATTGATTACATGCATTTGCTGTATCTTATACATGATGTGAACTCCTGTTTTTCTCTCAACATAGCTGGTGTTCGGTGGTCTGATACAGAAATGGCTGTAGCGATATGTAAAGCCCTTCAGCCATCAGTGAAGCTTCAGGGATTGTATGCTTACTGTGGAGATTCATATCGCACGAGCTCACCAACAGAGGTGTCAGCTGTGTGCAATCGTGCAGCTGAGCGTGTAGTGAAACTTAGTGAGGAGCTTGTGCAGACGGGTTTTGCATGCCCAATCATTTCTATTGGATCCACACCATCGATGAGTGCCAGTGTAAATGCTGAAGACCACAAAGTACTGCAGAAGCTTAACGAGGCACATGTAGGGAATTACGTATTCTATGGTGAGTATTCATACGGGTTAACAAGAACTCCAACAAACTTTCAGCTCATATCTCTTAAGACATGCATTTTAGAGCCATATTTAGTAAAAATTTCTCTTGTTTTAGTCCATATTACTACCTCTCAAAAATGGAAAGTAAGGAGCTTTCAGTGGGAGAGATGTGTGTCATGGTAGCAAAGGTGAACAAGTGTGTATACCTCTTATGGCAGATGCTGTTTAGAGCACAATTTTCAAATAAGGTGCTAACTTTATTAATGAATGTTTTGTATTTTCCATTTGTGTCTTGGATTCTGTAAACAGCCATCCAATTAATTTCTTTGAGTAATCTCCTAAATTTCTCGGTTTTTGACCATTTTATTGGCCTTCTGCACTCAGTTATGAGAGATGTTTTACCTTGACAATTTTCAAAATTAAATGTTTGGTGTTGTATGTCATGGTCAGATAGCCCATTTACTACTGTTTTGTAATGTGGCTTACTTGCCTAGAATTGTCTATAAAGACATTATCAATTGCAGTATTAAAACATTTCTACACCCTAGCTGGGAAATTTATAGTAGAAATTAAATTGAATGACAATGTAACTGATTTCAGTAACTGTTCACTGACAGTGTTTTTCAGGACATCTGTATTAAAATCACCAGCAACCACTAGTTCTTTGTTTTTTAATTTTAGATGAGATAATAAATCTCCAAGACCGTTTATAAACAGGGTGAAATTTCCTGAAGGTGCTCTGTATATGCTACTATTATAAAGGAACTGTTATGAAATTCTATCTCTGGTGCACATGCTTCTATGTGCTGCTCTAAGCAAAATTTATTAATGTCAATATTCTTAAATTTAAAACTCTTTTTAACAAATGTGGCAACTCCTTCTTTCTCCATATTTTGTCTACAGAATTAAGAGGCTAACTTAAATTCTGTAAGGTTTAACAGTGGTCACATGATATTCAAAGAGGCAGATTATATCAACTGGGTTCGATGACTCTAATTCATCAAAGCACATAAGTAGTTCATTAATTTTACTTCTAAGCTCTCAAATATTTTGATGCACTAAAGATAGTTGGCATTTCACATTTATCAAGATGAATTTTGAGTGGAAATAAAATTTCTGCTGATTGCTGTAAATTTTTAACAAACAGCTGTGTTCGCTGATCCAATGTCCCAGGATTATGCTGTTTGATTTCTTTCTCAAATTGAAGGTTTGTTTCAACCTTTACTTCTCTCAGAACTTGATTTTGCTCTGTCCTACCTACCCTAAAAAAGGTGCTGCTCCAACACTTATGACCACTGGTATACGTATTACCACTCGTGGCCGTGCCTCCCCCCCCTTACTTTTCCTGCCGTTAGCCTAGCCAGTTTACCCTTCCCTTTCCTGTTGAGGTGTAGGCCATGTCTAGTACAATCCCACCTACTGAGAGAATCAACAGGAACCAAACCAATATGTGACCCCACACCCGACAATTAATTCTCCCAACAGAAGAGTTTAAATGAGGCTGATCATGGCATCTCAGAACAGACACAAACTCAACACTGGTATGTCTCGTTGCTGATGCAATCTTTGTCAGGTCACACTCTATATTGTTCCCAGGATCTCTGTCAATACTTTTGCCTGGCCCACCCACAATAATCACGGTGTCTTCCTTGGTAAAATCTTTATAGAGTGAACCTAAATCCTCTGTCACCTGACCCAGACCAGCACTAGGTTTAAAAAAAAATTGTGACCTGGTATTCTGATCCTAACTGGTCCTGCAAAAGTTGGCCTAGACCTCTGGCAGGTGAACTACATAACAACAAAACTTCCTTTCTCTTTGCTGGCATCCCTACATTCTTATCCAATTTTCTACTGAAAGTTTGTTATGCCCTCTCTACACCTATCTCTGTCTGAGGCTCATCAGTTTCTAACTGAAACAACAGATCAAACTTATTCTTCACATTCACCACAAAGCTGTCTGACAAAGTTCTAGGTCTTTTCCTCCTGTTACCTGTTGCCACTTCCCACCTCTCTTTACCTTTCTCCCTCCTTAACCTGTTCAGATCTTCCCTAGCCTGCTCTAACTGTGCCTGAAGGGCAGCAATTTTCCCCTCCCGTTCCACTATTTTCCTATCTCTACTGCATATCATACAGAATCACTGATGAATCTGATCCACTTCCTCATTTCCCACACCACTACAGTCACCCCAATGGAAAAAACTACTGCAGCCATCACACCAAACCCCAGAGCTAACAATTCTATGGCACGTCAGGCATTTTTCACTCATGGTAAAAATATTACTTTAGCAAGAATAAGTCAAATTAAATTACTGAAAAACAAGAAAACACATTTATGAAAGATTAGGTCTAGTCTCAGTTGTATGTAAACAAACTTATTTTAGTGACAATAAGTTAGATTACCGAAAAAAAGAAGAAAAACACATTTACAAAAATTAGGCCTAGTCTCAACTGTATGTAAACAAAGCTACTACCATATGTGCAAATTTCCCAGATAACAGAACTTAAAATTTGTGCTGTGTTTCACAAAATATGAGTTAAACAACAAAGGGATATGCTTTTCTTACCTTGCTGGAATGGAAAAGGACAATTAAATGAGATTCTATAAGTTTTACTGCGCTAAAATGCATGCAAGAATACGATCGTAACCCTAATTTATGTTCATTTTGCATTTTCAGGAATAATAAGCAAAGAGAAGTGAAACCTTTAACAGTAAGCTTGCAAAACAAACTAATACACATTTTAAACTAGTTTCCTGAACTAACCTGAGTTTTATTACAGCCTAAATCACTTATCTGTACGGCAGCACAAAACTCACATGTCTCACTTGGTCCAGGGCTACCTACAGTTAGAACATCACAAATCATGTTTGTGTTGGCAGACAAAATAAAACCGATAGCACAAAAATTGACCTATTGTTTACTGTAAATTGTAAGCCCTTACCCCCATCTCCACCCTGTAATCTTAAGTTAATTGGCTGTATTCATAAAGATTTGCTATCAGGCATTGGGTAGAAGATTACAACAGCCATGACTGCACAGGAAGTTAAACTGTAGCCTAACTGATGTGTGTGTTATCATTTGCTACCAAATTAATCACAAAATATGACTTTCAAAAATAGAAATCCGCCTAACCATGTCACTCTTTCACTTTGATGAAATCGATAAATTTCAAAAATCATTCTCTCTGGAAAAACCACAGACGATTAGATGTTCCCATTTCAATTAAACACTCCTCTTAGTGTGCTATTAAACACTGTATCGTAATTTTGAGTATTTCTCTTTTTCAGCTCTTTCAGTAGATACGAGGTGCTATCCAAAATTTTCGGGGCTGGTTATGCCACCTGTTGAAAACCTTACCTTTGAACTAATGGTCACCATCGCCCTCAAAGTACTTCTCATCTGCATGTATGCACCGGTCCCTGCACTTCTGCCACTGGTCAAACATTTTCTGGAAGTCCTATTATTTGAGGGTGTTTATCACCGCCAGTGATGCTTCTTGAATCCTCTCTGGAGTGTCGAACCAATGGCCTTTCAACTTGAGTTTCAGTTTTGGGAGCAGTGCGAAGTCGCAATGGGCCAAATCTGGCGAGTCAGTGGGTGGGGTACAACCACCATGTTGTTTTTTGCCTAAAAGGTCCTGGTGAGCAAGGACATGTGACCGGGTACGTTGTCATGATGCAGCAGCCAGTTCCCTTGACACCAAAGTTCGAGCTGTCGTCACCAAACATTTTCATAGAGCCATCACAAAACATCACAGTAGCATGCGGAATTAACTGTTTGGTTAGGCAGGACGAATTCTTTGTGCACAATTCCCTTGGTATCAAAGAAAATGATGATCAGGCTCTTCACTTTCCTCTTCACCTGTCTCACTTTTTTGGGACTTGGAGAGCCTGGGCTCTGGGTCATAACCATAAATCCAGCTGTCATTGCTGGTGATAACTCATGACAAGAAGGTTGGATCATCAGATGCGGTCTGATGAAAATCTGCTGTTCTGTTTGCAGATTCATCATAAAATCGCCATACACCAGACACAGAGTAATACAGAAATCACTGTGGGCACGCAACACGTCCTCCCAGCTGAATGCCACTCCGCACACTGACTCTTCAGATATGCAGTTCTCGTCACCTAATGGTGCAAAGATCTACTGCTCCTACTTTCCAGATGGCAGCACCAGTCCCAAAAATTTTGGGTTGTACCTCATATTCACTTGACTGACTCAGCTTCATGCTCACATAGTTAGCGCAACATAACAATCCCCTGTCCACCAGAAAAGGCAGGCGACTACATAAAGTTCTAGAAGCTAAGACTCAACAGCTAGTGCTGCTAGATCACCCGCTGGTAAGGATATTGATTACAGTATCCTTACAAAATACATAACACATCTACACAATAAATGTGAAATACTGCAATTCAGAACAGGAGAGAGTCACTGACACACATTGAGCACCTGGTAATTAAAGTCCTCTAGTCCTCAAAAGCAAGACAACAACAAACCAATCCATATACCGGATTTACTAGTAGGAAATGGTGTTGTGGGCTGGAGTAATTTACATACAGGTTGCTCTTTCCGTTACACATTTACTTTCAAGAAAACCGCAATGCAGTAATTTAAATGGTAAATGATCTTCACAATTAAAGCCCACTGACAGTCATGAAACAGTTATCAAAACATAAACTCACTTAAATATGATAAGAGTAACCTGTAGTGTACAGAGCTGATGTCACCTCTATGCATTAACATTTAAACCATGAAGAACTATCAGATAAACCCCACTTAACAGTCATGACTTACAAACATAAATACACGGCAGTTCCACTTAAAACTACCCCAGGGAGGGCTTTCTTATTGTTAGGTATCTAGCACACTCAAACACCATGAAGGCTATTCAATGTCACAAGAGGCTTGCAACTTGGGTAAAAGCAAATGCATTCAGGAAACTGTAGAGGACAAAATAACCAACCAATTGGAACATGCTATGCAAAATAACAATTATGCAGTAAATCATTTCTGTGGCTTATGATACATCAATTGTTTACATAATGAAGAATAAATTATAGATGGGAAAACTTGAACAAAGTTTCATAATTTGTATGACGGTCTACGTCTTGAACAAATTAAATGAAGGGAACTTAAATTTATTTTCAAAATTATATTGTCATTCACAGTTCTCTGTTTCAAGGTGAAACTGAAAGGATGACAGATTGTCTGAAGTTGTTATTTCTAAAGAACTACTTCAAAAAGTTTCCTCAAAAAATGCATCACGTATTTCAAAACTAAAATGGTATTAAAAAAACAGTGATATTGAACAGTTCATTTATCTAACTTGCCTAAATCTTGGTTCTTTGCATATTCTTTATAATAGAGCCACAATTCATATAAAAATTTGGAATTTACATAATGTAAACAGTGTAGTCACCCATGTTTGCATATTTTTATTGGATGTCATTAGTTTTTCCAATTACACTATGTAGGTACAGAATGAGGCAAAATCATAAAACAAGTAACAAAAAGTGCAACTGTCATCTCAAAATTAAGTCACATGTTTAATGCCAAAACAACAAATGCACATTATACTAGTTCTGAGATACAAAGGACAGAATGTTTCACAGTCTTAAAAATCAACTATAATAACTTAAGAAATCAGTTTGTGTCTGATTTATTGTTACACCATTTACAAATGTTAGGATATGAGATGCATAATCGTACTTGCTGTCCCTTGTGAGATGGAGGAGGAGGAGGAGGAAGGATGGATGGAAGGGGAGCGGGGGTGGCTAATGCTATATCGACTGTCCTGAAATTACAAAGACGAATTGAATTGTTGCATATGTACTGAAAGTAAATCAGACATATCGGAAGCCAGTTCAAATTTTAATGCTTTAAAGTAAGTGAGAGAAACTACAAAAAAAGACTTCAGCAAGTAAACTATCTAATCCACAGATGTCTTCAAACTGCATGAGTCCTCTTCAGTGTCTGGTTGAGTCAGTACATCATGCATGGTTTCATAACCCAACAAACTGTGATAATATTCATTATACTCCCATGTAGTGAACTGTTTCTCTCACATTATGAGCAGATCCTTAAGTTTTTCTGCTTCGATTGAAATGTATGGCATGGGAACAGACATATTTACCAAAGATCATCCCTTCTTTTCATGTTACTTCACTAAGTCCTTTTCAAATTCCGTTGTATAAGATACTGAAAGACATTTATCTCTTTCATAGTTGATAGGTAAGCATTGCTAATTATATTTTGAGGATGTATTTTGCTCATTTTTGATGTTTAGAAAAATATTGTATTGCATAGTGTGACTGATGAAAGTGCAAGGAATCCTCCTGCAACTTTAACTATAAGTGTGAATGGTTCTTGCACTGAGTAATTCACATAGATGCAAATTTAGAGTTCATCTACTGATCCCCTACATCCATCTTCATCCATCTGGTATCATCATCATTTTTGTAATTTCTGGTAGGGCCACTATGTAATCACAGACATGAATGGCAACTTCAGTCATTGCTCTTTTAACATCGTTGTCATTACACGAGTAATAAGTGCCATCCATCTTGATTTCTCAGATTGTGTATGGTCAAACTGTACAGGTAGAATATGTGGCCACAAAGTCCTGTTGGAGTGTTCAGCACAGCTTGTTGATCAAAATTTATAGTCACAACACTTGTGTCGCTTTGTCTTCATTGCACTTCTTTCGAACCAAATCTCTTCTCTCCAATGTTTGTCACGATTATCTGGTTCCAGCAGCTTCTCATTCTTGGCAGTGAATTAAATCCAGTACATTTGTGACACTGATCATTCTTCAGTCTGTTTATTAAATCTCACATTTGAATGATGAAACAGAATATTTTTGCTGAAATGTACTCACACACTCTGTAACAATCCAGTTGTTTTCTTACACATAATAAAAGTTGTAAATGAAGTGAAATTTAATAGACATTTATTATGACAGTGCTACATTTTTTGTATTTAATGCTCCTTTGTTGCAAGATGTTAGAATCAATTTGTTTTCTTTATACATTTTCTGGACGATCCTTTCTTCTCATTCTTTCACTCATATTTTTCAGAGTTACTGCTCCTCATGAAAGAGCAGAAAGTAGTGCCCATTCTTAGTCCCTGCTGCAATTTTGAAATACACTTTTGTCAAGCAATAATACTGTTTGTAATGAACAACTGAAGGGTTGAAACTTCCTGGCAGATTAAAACTGTGTGCCGGACTGAGACTTGAACACGGCACCTTTGCCTTTCTTGGGCAAATGCTCTACCAACTGAGCTACCCAAGCACGACTCATGCCCTGTCCTCACAGCTTTACTTCTACCAGTATCTCGTCTCTGACCTTCCAAACTTTACATAAGCTCTCCTGCGAACCCTGCAGAACTAGCACTCCTGAAAGAAAGGATACTGCGGAAACATGGCTTAGCCACAGCCTGGGGGATGTTTCCAGAATGAGATTTTCACTCTGCAGTGGAGTGTGCACTGATATGAAACTTCCTGGCAGATTAAAGATCCTTGATAAACATTATTGTCAGCTGCAGCTTATACCACCAGAAATTACACAATAATGTGCTGGACCAGTTTTACATGTACCTATATTGCCCACATAACATCAGCAAGTCATATTGATACATACAGGGTTATTACAAATGATTGAAGTGATTTCACAGCTCTACAATAACTTTATTATTTGAGATATTTTCACAATGCTTTACACACACATACAAAAACTCAAAAAGTTTTTTTAGGCATTCACAAATGTTCGATATGTGCCCCTTTAGTGATTTAGCAGACATCAAGCTGATAATCAAGTTCCTCCCACACTCAGCGCAGCATGTCCCCATTAATGAGTTCGAAAGCATCGTTGATGCGAGCTCGCAGTTCTGGCACGTTTCTTGGTAGAGGAGGTTTAAACACTGAATCTTTCACATAACCCCATAGAAAGAAATCACATGGGGTTAAGTCGGGAGAGCGTGGAGGCCATGACATGAATTGCTGATCATGATCTCCACCACAACCGATCCATCGGTTTTCCAATCTCCTGTTTAAGAAATGCCGAACATCATGATGGAAGTGCGGTGGAGCACCATCCTGTTGAAAGATGAAGTCAGCGCTGTCGGTCTCCAGTTGTGGCATGAACCAATTTTCCAGCATGTCCAGATACACGTGTCCTGTAACGTTTTTTTCGCAGAAGAAAAAGGGGCCGTAAACTTTAAACCGTGAGATTGCACAAAACACGTTAACTTTTGGTTAATTGTGAATTTTACTGCACAAATGCGTGAGGATTCTCTACCGCCCAGATTCGCACATTGTGTCTGTTCACTTCACCATTAAAAAAAAATGTTGCTTCATCACTGAAAACAAGTTTCACACTGAACGCATCCTCTTCCATGAGCTGTTGCAACCGCGCCGAAAATTCAAAGCGTTTGACTTTGTCATCGGGTGTCAGGGCTTGTAGCAATTGTAAACGGTAAGGCTTCTGCTTTAACCTTTTCCGTAAGATTTTCCAAACCGTTGGCTGTGGTACGTTTAGCTCCCTGCTTGCTTTATTCGTCAACTTCCGCGGGCTACGTGTGAAACTTGCCCGCACGCGGTCAACCGTTTCTTCGCTCACTGCAGGCCGACCTGTTGATTTCCCCTTACAGAGGCATCCAGAAGCTTTAAACTGCGCATACCATCGCCGAATGGAGTTAGCAGTTGGTGGATCTTTGTTGAACTTCGTCCTGAAGTGTCGTTGCACTGTTATGACTGACTGATGTGAGTGCATTTCAAGCACGACATACGCTTTCTCGGCTCCTGTCGCCATTTTGTCTCACTGCACTCTCGAGCGCTCTGGCGGCAGAAACCTGAAGTGCGGCTTCAGCTGAATAAAACTTAATGAGTTTTTCTATGTATCTGTAGTGTGTCGTGACCATATGTCAATGAATGGAGCTACAGTGAATTTATGAAATCTCTTCAATCATTTGTAATAGCCCTGTATTCACTGTGCACTGGCTGAACATAAAATCTAATTCCCGAAAAGTGAAGCCAAGAGTTGTGATGTGGTGAAGCTATTGAGGGAGGCTGATTCCTATTTAATAAACAAGGTGGCACAGTAATTAAGGCATGCTGCATGGAATGTGGTTTGGTCTCTATCTTGTAGTCTAGATTTAGGATTCTCAAGTTTTCCTTGCTTGACTAAAGTGAATGCAGGGATAATTCCTCTGGAAAGGAAGTGGCCAATCCCTGTTTGGTCCAACCTTGTGGTCACTTTCAACCTTTTGTTCCATATATAATGACCATCTGTATAAAGTCTTAAACTCTATTTTCCTCACGTTCATTTGAGGAATGCTTAAACCATATGTTTTTCTGTAATGATTATGAATTTAAAATACCATTTTAAGTCTGTTCTTATGTTTTATTTTTGCCTTATTTCTGGTGATGGACTTAACATTACTTGCACAGAAAATGGAAGTTGAGAGGGGGGGGGGGGGGGGGAGGGGGGGGGGGAATGATAAATTCTCTCACAGGAATTGTTGAAAAATTTTCTCATAGGGATTGTTGAACAGGAGAACTCCTAAACGTGACAAAATCTGATTTTGGCATTGTGAGCTGAGTGCTTGCTTATGTTGTGACCTGTACAAAATATTGGCTCTCTTATCTGGCCTAGGGAGCTCAATGTGGCAGAGACTGCACAGTTATCAGTTTCCCTTCTGTAGTTCATAGACTGTTCATTTTGACTGTTTGTTGTATAATCATGTTTGTACATTAGCCCACTTAAAAACAGTGAACATAGCAGTATTAATTAAACTGTGTGAGAGATATGGTGATCTACAAGATGATTTAATAAACTTGGAGGTTAAAACTCCTCAAAACTCTCTTTATTTGTCCAAAATCACAGCAGAATTTGCCATTCATGTCACATGTATATTACCTCCATGCACCTTACACCAACTCCCTTCCAACCCTCAAAAGTAAGATCCATTGATTGCTTCCCATCACTGCCCTTATAAACACAAGCTTTCCCTGACTACCATTGAAATGAAAAACAGCTGCATGTTACAACGAGAATTCAAAATTGGCACTCTTCACATATTAGTGTTGTATGTCAATGGGTGTTTCCTTTTATTCTGCTTCTAACAAAATTAAATTATACTTGATTACTACATTGATGCATGCACAATTAATTAAACAACATTGTTTTTTTCATGTTATCTACTTTGATATCTAAAAACCTATGGGACATTAATAAAACCATGGGATTACATTAAATTGAGTCAAGAACTACTACCTTTTATGTGGTATATGGATTATCTGAGAGGATCACACTATTTTTATGAATCAAATGTTTGACCATCCCTTTTTAAGGATGGTAAGGTGGTCGAGTGGGATGAAGGGAGGGGGTTGGGCTAAGGGACTAAACACCAAGGCCATCAGTCTCTTGATTTGAAAAATGATGTGTCCAGAAGTAGAGACGTCCACCGAGAATGTGAGCAGACCACCAAGAATGTGAGAAGATCTAGTCGGGAAAAGGATAAAAATATAATGGACATGAAAAGCAAGATGACAGAAATAGGGAAGTCAGCAGGTGGGGGTCCCTGGGTCTTTTCCTGAATATTTTTACAGGTACGTAGAGCTGGAATCAGTCAATATGTCTTGGTCGGCTCTAAAACATTGCTGTATAGGATTTAATTAATTTATTTACAGGGTGATCTTAACAATTTAATGACTGTAAGAAAGTCTTTAATTATACAATATTCCATAGCCAAATACAGATATCAAAAATATAAGAACACTTGGTGAAACTAATAGTTACTCTTTATTCAGGTCTTTCGTTTTACATCAGTCACATCAATACCATAAACACAATAATTACAGAACACTTTAATATAATTTTCTAGGATACTTGAATTTAATTGAGAATGAATAAGTTCTTCTAGGTATACTGGTACATTTAGCTTCATTAATGTCTATAGATTTCAGTGATTTCCACTTTTTGTGTAAGATTACATACAAATTTTCTTTCACACTATCTGAGAAATCATACAAAAATGCACTCCGTTTTCAGATCTTCAGCAGGCATCTCTGTATTCATGTTCCTTGGATGATGTGGCTTGTAGGGTTATGACTCGTGTTATTGGTCATTACCCACATCGAAAACAGATGCTTATTGATTGTGGATTCACTGGGCTAACCAAACAAGGACTGAATGCTAATAAATTTGTTGCAGGATATGCCCTATTTGAGAATCATCCAAATCTAAAGTAAGTGGTTGTTTGTGTGACTTACAGTAGATAACCAGGCCAAGAATTAGCTCTTCCAATGAAGTAGTGTGTGTGTGTGTGTGTGTGTGTGTGTGTGTGTGTGTGTGTGCAGTGCACTGTGCACGTGTCTGTGTGTGAATGTTTGGCGGGGGGGGGGGGGGGGGGGGAGGGGGCTGAGTGCGCATATTTAAGTATTGTTTGGCATGAATAATATTCCATAACTAACCTTCCAGACAACGTCTTTACTCAGAGCTACCAACAAACTAAAACTCACACACTTACACATGCTGGTCCTTTATCCCTGCACTTGGACCCTATTTATATAAAAGGTTGTTACAATTTGCAATGAGAATCTTCAGAAAAGAAGACAAATGTCATGTACAAAAATTAAATCATAAAATGAGACAACAGTTTCATGGTATGAAAGTGAGGTATTGAGAATTACAAGAAAATAACATTGAAGAATCTGAAGTGGAAAAAAATTGAGTTGTAATATGAGGGGAAATAAATGATCTACACTCCTGGAAATGGAAAAAAGAACACATTGACACCGGTGTGTCAGACCCACCATACTTGCTCCGGACACTGCGAGAGGGCTGTACAAGCAATGATCACACGCACGGCACAGCGGACACACCAGGAACCGCGGTGTTGGCCGTCGAATGGCGCTAGCTGCGCAGCATTTGTGCACCGCCGCCGTCAGTGTCAGCCAGTTTGCCGTGGCATACGGAGCTCCATCGCAGTCTTTAATACTGGTAGCATGCCGCGACAGCGTGGACATGAACCGTATGTGCAGTTGACGGACGTAGAGCGAGGGCGTATAGTGGGCATGCGGGAGGCCGGGTGGACGTACCGCCGAATTGCTCAACACGTGGGGCGTGAGGTCTCCACAGTACATCAATGTTGTCGCCAGTGGTCGGCAGAAGGTGCACGTGCCCGTCAACCTGGGACCGGACCGCAGCGACGCACGGATGCACGCCAAGATCGTAGGATCCTACGCAGTGCCGTAGGGGACCGCACCGCCACTTCCCAGCAAATTAGGGACACTGTTGCTCCTGGGCTATCGGCGAGGACCATTCGCAACCGTCTCCATGAAGCTGGGCTACGGTCCCGCACACTGTTAGGCCGTCTTCCGCTCATGCCCCAACATCGTGCAGCCCGCCTCCAGTGGTGTCGCGACAGGCGTGAATGGAGGGACGAATGGAGACGTGTCGTCTTCAGCGATGAGAGTCGCTTCTGTCTTGGTGCCAATGATGGTCGTATGCGTGTTTGGCGCCGTGCAGGTGAGCGCCACAATCAGGACTGCATATGACCGAGGCACACAGGGCCAACACCCGGCATCATGGTGTGGAGAGCGATCTCCTACACTGGCCGTACACCACTGGTGATCGTCGAGGGGACACTGAATAGTGCACGGTACATCCAAACCGTCATCGAACCCATCGTTCTACCATTCCTAGACCGGCAAGGGAACTTGCTGTTCCAACAGGACAATGCACGTCCGCATGTATCCCGTGCCACCCAAAGTGCTCTAGAAGGTGTAAGTCAACTACCCTGGCCAACAAGATCTCCCGATCTGTCCCCCATTGAGCATGTTTGGGACTGGATGAAGCGTCGTCTCACGCGGTCTGCACGTCCAGCACGAACGCTGGTCCAACTGAGGCGCCAGGTGGAAATGGCATGGCAAGCCGTTCCACAGGACTACATCCAGCATCTCTACGATCGTCTCCATGGGAGAATAGCAGCCTGCATTGCTGCGAAAGGTGGATATACACTGTACTAGTGCCGACATTGTGCATGCTCTGTTGCCTGTGTCTATGTGCCTGTGGTTCTGTCAGTGTGATCATGTGATGTATCTGACCCCAGGAATGTGTCAATAAAATTTCCCCTTCCTGGGACAATGAATTCACGGTGCTCTTATTTCAATTTCCAGGAGTGTATTAGATTAAATATCACAAATAATACCTGCAGAGGAGTATCAGCTGACAACCAAATGGAATGTTGTAGATAGTAGTAGAAAACATATAGAACTAATAAGGATGTAAATACTACCTAAAGATAGACATACATAGGAAAGTATAGTGAGGCCATAATCCAGCAATGGATAGCTGGATGGGATGATGATGATGATATCAGTGATTTTGTGGAAACTCATAAGCATCTATCACTTGTGTATAGAGAATGTAACTTAAAAATAGCAACTAGCCACAAGTAAGGTTCAAAAATTTTACTCAAGTCACCATAACCATGTGATGGGGCTAACTGCATTCTACAGTAAGCCCTCGGAGTCTAGATGATCAGCCTTGTAGAACAGCTGTAAATTGATTTCTAAGAATTGTGAAAAAGATGTGCACCACACAGATTTCCAAGTGACATAGCTTTTCTCCACATTTATTACCACCACAAATGCTATGATTACCAGATTTCATCTCACATCAATTTTTTTAAGCAAGTAGACTGTCTCCTAGACCACAGTAACACAATGGCAAATACAATCAGAGTGCTCTTTTACCTGGAGTTGGACAGACTTTCTGAAGTTGTTATTGAATTATACAATTGAAGGACAAGTAAGCTGCATGACAATAGCTAATAAACCACACAAATGTATTTAGTTGACATGAAAGCATTAACACAGTATAAACAGATGATAACTTTGAAGTACTGCCCTATCAATGTTTAGGTACAAACTAAAGTTTAGCAAAAGAGATTTTTTTAAAAAAATTACAACATAGAAGGTTATATGATAGACAGCAAGCTGCCATTGGTATGGTCGTCATGTGATTAATAGCTGCAGACTTTTTATGGGCTAGTTGCACAGAGATCTTACCATTGCTATATCTGAACCCAGACTAGGAATTATGGGCCATGTCTAGCTATTTAAGGTTTGCCATATGAAGAAATTGTGATCTATGAAATTACATAATCATAAGAGAAATGCCTAGGTTCAATTTTGCTTCCTGGGTTGGACTATAAATATATTGACAGTAACTTTGGTTATGAAATATGTGGTGTAGGAAATTAGATAAGTTTATAAAACCACTTTGTGCATCTATATCATGAATACCCCACTCATGAGTGCAAGTGCCATATTGAAAATTATCATGAGTTAAAAAAAAGCTTAATTAATGACTTAGTGAAGTGTGTCAACAAAAGTTTTGTGGTAAATTTGGAATGGAAAATGTAGCTGGTCCTATCTTATAAGTTAATCAGTTTCATGGAAAGTGAAGTCTATTGCTGAAAAGTCAGAATGCCTGTCTTTTTAATGGCTGGTGTCACTATCTCCAGAAATACATGTTAGCTCACACGAGAACTGCAAAGTTGTACTGTAAGAAAAGGTTAATTATTCATATGTTTTAATGAACAAGGTTTTCAATAAAACTAGATGCATCATTAGAATTGGCACATTGAAAATAATACCTTGAATAATGAATGTAAGTGGAAAACAGCTCAGTTAAGGTTTTGAAACATTTGAGCATTTACTACATGTGCATACTTATAAAAATCTTTTAAAACTGAAAAATAAGTAAAGATAAAAATTATTAGTAGGGGTGTAATAACAGAAGTTGGAATCTTCCAGCTTGCTCTGTTTCAGTTGGTTTTAAGATTTAAAAATCCGTCTTCACATGATTACCATTGGCTTCTTTGCTGACGCCTTGTTTTATAGTCATAAAGTGATATCTGCATCTACCCAAAGGAATGCCAAGTTTGAGTTGAGTAATGAAGTAGATATGAATTTTAAATTGAGGGATGATACTGGAAATATTATTCATGATTATTATGTAGCTGATGAAAGGCATACATTTTTGTGTGATGTATGTATGTTTTCAATGCAACTTTGACACAAGCAAACTAAATATGTATGTGTGCAGTTTGTGTCACAATAAAGAAATAAGCATCATTTTATTTTGTAAGATGCCACATACATTTCTTTTAGACTATATAAAACAGTGTTAAGAATAACAAATGGTTGCAAACTTAGAAACTGCTTTAAACTGCTCTTTAATATCTCAAATATAGCTTGCTTACTCTGTGTATATATTATTGCAAATCTTCTGTTCGGCAAATCAAATGTAGTAGACAAATCTTGCCAGAACCATATTATTGCAAATCTTTTGTTTGCCAAATCAAATGTAGTAGATAAAAATTGCCAGAACCATTGTTTGAATACAAATTTTTGTGAATACAATTTTCCTGAACTGCTAAAATTTATTTTATCTGAAACAGTTACATTAGTTTGAATATTGTTTTCAACATTTAAAATTTTTTGGTCCAAACTGATGTTTTGTTCCATTTTTCCTGCTATGGCCTTCTGTTCAACTCTGACATCATAAAATGTTTTGATTGTCGAGCCGATTCACTTCTAGCTCATTTTCCAAAATAATAAATTTGTTTTCTAAAACATCCACTTTTTCATTCACCTTTTTTAACCCCTCTGACAACCATTTTATAGCTCTGAAACCCGATTACTTAGTTGGTCTATTTGGTATTGTACCATATCCATTTTACAATTGTTTTCAGTTTTCAGGTCATTTAATTTTTCTTGTAGTGAAGTAAATTTTTTGGTTAACTGATCAGTAACTGCACTAAATTTGCTATTGTGATCTGTCTTCATTTCCTTTAGTGTTACCAAAATTAACAGCAAAATATCAGTTTTTAATATTTCTGTAGTGACTACTATTTCACTCAGTTCAAACATGTCCTGGCTGGGTGCCACAGCTTTCACTTCTACATCATACCTTCCCTCATCTCTATTCATTTTGTTAACAAGCACATAAGTCCACAAAAAAATTAATTTCACAAATAGTTTGTATTTATCTTTCCTTTTTGATGTCCCTGGTTGTAATTGTAAAGTCCTCTTTCATTCGATCCGGTCCGTAATTGTTGGCAATACATCATCACTGTTGATAGACTTTGTTGGGCAGCTCTCAGCCTCCTTTCTTCCTTGATTGTAAATCCATTCATTTGTAAATTGCAAATGATACATATCACTCTCCCTTGAAGTAAGCCTCTGTAATTTCTGTTTTCATGTTAATTTTATTCTCTCACTTTTTCTGTATCACACTGTCTTTACAATTTCCACTTCAAGAAAGCCAAAAATTACATCTTTCTTCCAAAAAATAAAAACACATCACAGGCATGCCCACTACTACTTCACTCTGTGGTACTAACAATATTCCAAATGGTTTTCAAATTCTCATGACAAATGAATTTATATTAATTTATATTATTATTCTATAAATTAATCCAGAAGTAAACATAACAGTTAGTGTCAGGTTATGTAATTAATAATATTAATCTTAAGTATGCGAAATATTTTGTAATTTGAAATATTTCTAAAAGAAAATAATTTCAGCTGTACATACAGAGCTAGTACATATCAATTGTAACAACAAAAATAAAGTAATTTCTTTTTCTGAATTTTAGCCTGTAATATAATACATTGTGTATGAAACCATATGAAATTCTTTTGAAAAACAGCTGAGATAATATTAACCTATTCAAAACTTGAAAAAAATATTTTTGGTATTGATTACTTCTGTTGAGGAAAGGTAATGTCAGAGGAGGGTATCCCTTTACACCTTCATTTCCAAACCTATCTCTGTTTGCTCTCTGAGGAAAGAACTAACAGCTTCAAGAGCTTGGAGAAGTTTTTTCAATTTTAAATGCATCCATCAGTGATACCGGAATTTCATGTTCTAAAGCTAAGTACTGACCAGTGATTCTGTCTTCTTGAATTTTTACAGTTTTCTCAAATGAATTCTCCTTTGAATCTATGTTCTTAATTTGTAACATAACTTAACCAACTGTAACTTTACAGTTCCCTTTTGATTCAGTATCATCATTTGCAACAACACTCAATCTATTTATTTATTTATTATCATCCCAATGGTCACATTTGTGATATAGGATTTGTCAGGGTACATTTTAAGAACTATATAATATCTTTACAAAATTTGTATCTGTGCTGAATTCATATTAATCTATCTTATGTTTAATAAAATATACAACTAATAAGTGTTTTTATAACATAATTTCTTATGCACTGATGTAATTTCATTTGTCACATTAACTTAAAACATATATTGTTGTACAGTTGCGCAGAGATATTCACTTATGCTGTAATAACTTTTGTCAAGCATGTGGTTCTTTATAACAGTTTTAAATTTATCCTCATTTTCCAGCTCTTTGATATGTTTTGGTAGTGCATTAAAAAGTTTGATGCCTTGATTACATACATGTTTCTGGCTTTTTGTCCTTGTTACAACTTGTATGTGGAGATCTTTACATTGCCGTGTATCGTAATTATGGAAGTCTGTATTGGTTTTTGTTTTGTCCTGATTTCTTTTGATCACCAACAGACATTTCAGAATGTATAATGGTGAAATTGTTAAAATTTTCAATGCTTTAAAAAGGGGCCTACAATGTGTTTGAGGTGGGCTGTGGGTCATTATCCGAATAGCACGTTTTTGTAATTTGAAAATCTCATTTAGACGACAATTTGTTTTTCCCCAGAATACTATCCCATAGGATGCAATGGACTTAAAATAGCCAAAATATACTAATCTGGTACAGTCATTACTACAAACTCTTGAAATTATTCTAAGCACAAAACATGCTGAATTTAGTTTTAGTGCTAAGCTCACCACATGGTCCTTCCACTTAATTTTCTCATCAATGTGCATACCCAGGAATTTTGCACACTGTACTCTTTCAAGCTGTTTGCCCTCCATGGTGGGATTTAGGTCGTCCTGTTCACTTATTTTTCCATATTGCACATAATTAGTTTTTTTTTTTTTTTTTTTTTTTTTTTTTTTTTTTTTTTTTTTTTTTTTTTTTTTGCATTCAGTGTTAGCTTGTTAGCACTAAACCATTTTTGTATATCTTGTAGGACATGGTCCACAGTACTGTGCAATGACTGCTTCATATCACTAACTATTAAACTAGTATCATCAGCAAATAACATGATTTTAGCTTTTCCTCTCTGACACCTGATATCATTAATGTAAATGAGGAACAGCAAGGGGCCTAACACACTTCCTTGGGGTACTCCTACTGTGACCTCCCTTGGATCTGATCTTAGTTTAATTTTTTGACTAATATTTAGTGCTCTAATTTCAACCATTTGCGTCCTCTTTTCTAGATAAGACTCAAACCACTTTTTTACCGGTCCTCTGATACCTATAGCTTCAAGCTTTTTCAAAAGTATGCTGTGGTCAACAGTGTCAAAGGCTTTTGACAAATCTAGATTTATCCCAACCGCTCTTTTCCCCTCTTCCAATTAGTGATTATTTCTTTTGTGTATTCTAGTACAGCTGTTTCAGTACTTCTCCCAGCTTGAAATCCATGCTGATTACTGTTTATCAGATTGTGCATATTAAGATAATGTGTGACTCTATATTTCATTAGTATCTCTAAAACTTTAGAGAAAGTTGTGAGCAGTGAGACAGGTCTGTAGTTTTCTATTTTAAGTTTATCACCCTTTTTCAACAGTTGTAAGTAATTACTTTTCACAGAATTCTCCAATAATCTATTGAAATTAATGATCATCTTAGCATATTGCTTCTTCCTCCTTCCAGATCAGATGTACAAAGAATTCTCTCTTTGCACTCTCAATATTCCTTGTTAAAATAATAATGTTTTTGAGTCTTAAATCACCTTAAACAGTCAGCACACACTGTGTTAAGCATATACTTATGAATTACACTCCTGGAAATTGAAATAAGAGCACCGTGAATTCATTGTCCCAGGAAGGGGAAACTTTATTGACACATTCCTGGGGTCAGATACATCACATGATCACACTGACAGAACCACAGGCACATAGACTCAGGCAACAGAGCATGCACAATGTCGGCACTAGTACAGTGTATATCCACCTTTCGCAGCAATGCAGGCTGCTATTCTCCCATGGAGACGATCGTAGAGATGCTGGATGTAGTCCTGTGGAACGGCTTGCCATGCCATTTCCACCTGGCGCCTCAGTTGGACCAGCGTTCGTGCTGGACGTGCAGACCGCGTGAGACGACGCTTCATCCAGTCCCAAACATGCTCAATGGGGGACAGATCGGGAGATCTTGTTGGCCAGGGTAGTTGACTTACACCTTCTAGAGCACGTTGGGTGGCACGGGATACATGCGGATGTGCATTGTCCTGTTGGAACAGCTAGTTCCCTTGCCGGTCTAGGAATGGTAGAACGATGGGTTCGATGACGGTTTGGATGTACCGTGCACTATTCAGTGTCCCCTCGACGATCACCAGTGGTGTACGGCCAGTGTAGGAGATCGCTCCCCACACCATGATGCCGGGTGTTGGCCCTGTGTGCCTCGGTCGTATGCAGTCCTGATTGTGGCGCTCACCTGCACGGCGCCAAACATGCATACGACCATCATTGGCACCAAGGCAGAAGCGACTCTCATTGCTGAAGACGACACGTCTCCATTCGTCCCTCCATTCACGCCTGTCGCGACACCACTGGAGGCGGGCTGCACGATGTTGGGGCGTGAGCGGAAGACGGCCTAACGGTGTGCGGGACCATAGCCCAGCTTCATGGAGACGGTTGCGAATGGTCCTCGCCGATAGCCCAGGAGCAACAGTGTCCCTAATTTGCTGGGAAGTGGCGGTGCGGTCCCCTACAGCACTGCGTAGGATCCTACGGTCTTGGCGTGCATCCGTGCGTCGCTGCGGTCCGGTCCCAGGTTGACGGGCACGTGCACCTTCCGCCGACCACTGGCGACAACATCGATGTACTGTGGAGACCTCACGCCCCATGTGTTGAGCAATTCGGCGGCACGTCCACCCGGCCTCCCGCATGCCCACTATACGCCCTCGCTCAAAGTCCGTCAACTGCACATACGGTTCACGTCCATGCTGTCGCGGCATGCTACCAGTGTTAAAGACTGCGATGGAGCTCCGTATGCCACGGCAAACTGGCTGACACTGACGGCGGCGATGCACAAATGCTGCGCAGCTAGCGCCATTCGACGGCCAACACCGCGGTTCCTGGTGTGTCCGCTGTGCCGTGCGTGTGATCATTGCTTGTACAGCCCTCTCGCAGTGTCCGGAGCAAGTATGGTGGGTTTGACACACCGGTGTCAATGTGTTCTTCTTTCCATTTCCAGGAGTGTATTTAATAATACTATTAAATATTTGATTATATAGCAGAAATAAAATTTTATAAGAAACTATGTCAACTGCTAAACCAGTTAACTCTACTGTCTCCAGGTTGTTAACGATATTTCCTTTTTGAATATAAACTATACTATAATTGTATGAATCAACTTTTTTCTGATTTATGGGTCTTCAGCAAAATTTATAGAATTATAACTGTTCCTACAATTATAGCACAGTTATCTCTGACTTAATATGTCTCTACAGTAACAGACTTTCAAAGTCTTTTGCATAGATGTTGGTGGGAAGAGGCGGTTTGAGAATGAAGAGGATGTCTCTAAACTGAATCAGTTTGATTCTTCTGTTCATTATTCTTGTTAAAGGGCAATCTATATGGACTGAAAATTGATTTATTCATAAAAAGAATTATGTGTACAAAGTACGGTTCAGAAATCTGTATTCCAAGCAAAGTCCAGCCCAAGCCATGTCACAGTTCCATCTAGTACAAATAGGGTCCGCCAGAATAACAGAGTAGTCAAGCAATTACACTCAACGTGTCACTCCATTGCTCACATCAGAAAACACACACACACACACACACAGACAGACAGAGGTGGCAGACTAGCTCTAAATTGATTTATATGCTAAAAAAGTTTAGCATGAACTTGTTAGAGAGCATGCCTGGGGACAGGACCATCTGAGTAATCGGGCAATGGTGGTCAGTAATAATGATGCCCCAGAAATTCAGTTTCCATGGTAACATCAATTGGTGCCACTAAAATTATGATATATTTCTATTTTTTTCTTACTTTCTTACTGACCTTGATTGTTATTGTTCCAGGCTAATTGAAATGTCACAAGAATTGGGCAAAGTTGAAGGTGTTGATGGTAACCTAGATTTTGACCAATACCCAATTGGAACTGAACTGTTATTGTACCCTTACCATGTAAGTATATGAAATGAAATACAACAATTTTTGGAGAGAATGAAGGATTTTTTTAATAAAATTCTTAAAATGTTTCTTGTTGTTCATCATTCCAAAGACTGGTTTGATGTAGATCTCCTTTCTGGTCCATCTTGTGCAAGCCTCATCAAGTCCAAATAAGTACTGCAACCTACATCCATTTGACCCTGCTTCCTGTATGAGGTCTGTTCAAAAAAATCCGGAATATTCATAATTTTCCACCGATGGTCTGTTGGAGTGGAAAGCAGTTGGCATCCTTGCACACACCTGTGTTTAATGTGTAACCGCTGGAAGTTTCATTGTTGCATGTCCATTAGTTATTGTTCAGTGATGTATTGAGTAGAATGTTGTGTCACACAGTTTGGTGAATTTCAAGATGATGAAGTTAGACGAGCAATGCATGTGCATTAAATTTTGTATGAAACTCCAGAAAATATTTACAGAGGCACAAAAAATGATGCAGGAAGCCTACAGAAATGAATGCTTAAGCCATACTCAGTGTTACGAATGGCTCACAGGGTTTAAAAATGGCTGACCCTTGTTTAGGGTGCCCTTTGATGTCTACCAGTGGTGCTCATGTCAGGAATGTCAATGAAATTGTGCGTGCCAATTGAAGACTGACTGTATGAGAGTTTGTGGAAGAATGTAACATTTCAGTTGGATTATGTCATGAAATGTGAGAAGGAAATGGCCTGAAATGTGGTGAGAAAATTCAGTTCATGGCTCTTGCTCTCGCATTACGATAATGCAACCCGCACATTCATTCCTGTTGGTGTGTGACTAAAAAAAGAAGAGGTAAGCATAGAAAACATTTCTGTACAAAGTTCTGGAATTGTTTAAACAGACTTCATATTCATCTCTTGGTTTCCCTTCATTTTTGCCCCCACACTTTCCTTCAATATCAAATTGACAATTCTTTCATGCCTCAGAATGCGTCCTGTCAACCAATCCCTTCTTTCAGTCAAACTGTATCATAACTTCCTTTTTTCCCCAATTTGGTTCAGTATCTTCTCATTAGTTATTTGATCTACACATCTAATTGCTGGCATTTCTCTGTTGCACCACATCATCTTATCTGTGCCAGCCAATGATGGTCTTCATACTATAAGGTCTACAATCAGAGTCTGATGGAATAAAAACCTCCTGTAGTCTTACGAAATTAAAGAGAGATGCTATGCCACAGAGGTACCTAATGTCCCATCATGTCCTTGGTACCAAAATTGCAGATAAGACAGAAACTTTATGGTGACAATGGCATAACTTTGATTCAATTAAAGGAGATCCTGGCAATATCTCTACCACCTCTGAATGACCCCATCTTCTTCATGTGAATGCAGCTGGGAGGAAGATGTTTGACATTTTACTTTGGATGCCCCAGACGGCGTCAGGAAACTATGAAACTAATACAGAACATGATCGTCTCTGGCAATGCTTTATGAGCAATAATTAAAACTCTTTTAGCAACAGAAGACATAAAAGTGTATATGCTCCTATATGATTTTATAAAAGAGATTCAAATAAGAATATAGGAAAAGAGAAATTTTTTACATTATTATACACATAAATGTTAATTTGCTTAGATCATTAACTTAAGTTCATTTTAAATGGATGTAACAGATAATTGTTGTTTTTTATGGTTCTGAGGCTGGCTGTATGGGTAATGCCAAAAAGCCATTAAAAATATGTAGCTCCAGACAAATATCTTCAGAATTGACTTCCTAACAACTAAATTTGTAGCAGATGTTAGAGTCCTCTTTTTCAGAAGTTGTTTCCTTGTATAGGCAATATTTATTTTATATGCTCTCTACTTCAGTTACTTTAACTCATCTTCTATGTTTAGCATCTTATTTCCTAATTTAATTCCTTAAGAATTACCTGAATTAGTTTACCTACAAAATGCCCGAGTTAATTTATCTACATTCCATTACCTTTGTTTTATTTTTGTTGATGCTCATTTCATGACCTTGTTTCAAGGTACTATCCATCCCGTTCTACTGCTCTTTCAACTCCGTTTTTTCTGTCGGTGTCAAAAATACAATCTCATTTGCAAACCTCAAAGTTTTTAATTCTTCTCTCTATTTTTAATTTCTTCTCCAAATTTTTCTTTTTTGTTGTTTACTGTTTGCTCAATTTACAGATTGATTAATGTTGTGGACAGGCTATGACCCTCTCTCACTCCCTTCTCAATGACAGCTTCTTTTTCATCTGCTTCTACTCTCTAACTACAGTCTGGTTTCTGTATAAGTTATGTATAACCCTTCGCTTCTTGTATTTTGTCCTGGCTACTTTCTGAATTTCAAAGATTGTATACCAGTTAATATTTTGAAAAACTGTCTTCAAGTCTACAAATGTTGTAAACATAGGTTTGCCTTTTTTCAACCTATCTTCTAAGATATATTTTAATGTCAGTATTGCCTCATGTGTTCCTACATTTCTATGGAATCCAAACTGATCTTGCTGGAGGTTGGCTTCTACCAATATTTTCCTTTCCCCTGCAAATGGTTCATGTCAGTATTTTGCAGTCGTGTCTTATCAAAGTGGTAGACTGGTAATATTCACACCTGTCAGCACATTATTTCTTTGGAATTGTAATTATTGTATTCTTTCTGAAGTCTGAGATTATTTTAGCTGTCTCGTATATCTTGGCTCTCTGAAGCCCAAGAATCGCAATAATTGTAAGGGAATGTCATCTGCTCCTTTCAGCACTCTGCTACATTCCTCCTGCCATATAAAATCTCCCGTATCATATTCATCTAGCTCATATTCTCTTCCAGTAATGTTGTCTTAAAGTTCATTTCCCTCATAGGGCCCCTGTCTTCCATTTTACATGGGCAGATTATGTTGTTTTGAAGATAACAGTGAAAAACCGTGTTCGATTAAAGTAACATATTTTTATGTCAGCACAGCCATAAAACTGTTTTATGAGGCCCCTTGTATTACTAACACAACTGTCAATCAGTAAAACCTGTGATTAATATTAGTAAAGTTGATATTGTGACCATGACGTGCAAAAAAACAGGGCATACAGGCTATGCATATAAATAATTTGGCCCCAATATGCATTTATGTGGCTATTCCGTGCCTACTGCAAGGGGCTGTGGTTGCAGTGGCAACTTCAGTAATGTTTAAAGTGGTCATCAGAAGAACTACAAGATTATGTTTGAACAAAATTCATTTTATAATAAAGAGTATGTGTGAAGTCTGCACTGTTGTGAAAGCGGAACGGTAGAGAGACAGCTTGGAAGGTGGTTCATTGAACCCTCTACCAGGCACTTCATTGTGATTAGCAGAGTAATCATGAAGATATAGATGTAGATGTAGCACGAATTTAGTACTTGATAAAACCACTCTTGATTGACGAAAAGCTCAAAAATGGTTTGGTTAGTACAAATAAATATTATTTCAAGCAGTTGTTAGTCAATGCTGTAGTGCTTCGAGAATTTCGGAGTAAATTCTAGAATCACTCAGCCTTCCACCATTTTGAACACCTGATATTTTAGAGGTGAGTGGGAGAAACACATACGCCCTACTGCACATTGCCTATTTGTATGTGCAAGTAAAAAAAAAAAAGAACAGTTACAAGAAAAAGATGGCACCAGCAGCTGAACGGCGACAGATAAGGACCTGCTGTACGGTCCACAGAGTCTCCGTGTACAGGTCAAGAAGAACAAGGAAACTTTATGTAGTATTATGTGCTTTCTAATGCCTCTGTTGATTGTAAAAAGACTAATGAACAATTGAATAAAGATTTCTATGTTCATTCATGTATTGGACTTGTTTGAGACTAGAGACTTTTGAATTACTTCAAGCCTTGGCTATAAATAAAGCAAGACACATGTATGCTATTTGAATATGTGTAAATGATTCTAATGTTTAAGGAATACGTTAGCTTGCAGAAGTTATTGTTTGTGAAAGTTGAAAATTTATAGTGATTGAACTGAAAAGTATTTTATGAGTACCAAAATTATTTCAAGGATAGAGAAGTATTTTAATAAATTCCTTTAACCATCTGTAGTCTTTGGAGAGGAAGCTTTTGGGAGATTGACATAGCTGATTACCCAGAGAAGAGAATTGGCTACACAAATCTTGCAAGTTAACTGAATCGAAAGATGTGTGTGCCTTGCAACCCAATACCTCTTGTCATCCGAAAACCGTTAGAATGCTTTTTTTTTTTATCACCATTGTTCTCACTGAATACATTCGGGATTTTGGGTAATAGTTCCGTAACAACATTTGAGTTATTATTAAATAATCCCACAGTAACAAATTGTAATACCAAATCTGTTGAATTCCTTTTAAAATTATCCAAACATTGATGACTGATTTGTCTTGACTTTTGCATTTGGTCAGCATTCAACAAATCTGGCAATCAGCTTGCACACTGTATAATTTACCATATTCTTTGTTCTTGTGGATTTATTTATTTAAAACAGGGTGTACATAAAGTCTGTGAACATTTTCAATTATTTATTCCACGAGAACCAAACATTTTACAGATATCGTACATACGTCATTTTGAAGAGAAACCCTGAAAGCTTTTTTTCATGTGTACTGCCACAGCATAGTTTGGTAATATGCTGATAGTCAGCACTAGTCACAAACATGGTGAGTTCAGGAGTGGAGCGAGCTTTCTGTGTGCTGGAGTTCCTGAAATGGCTTGCCTGATCAACAGATGTCATTCTGTGTGACTTTTTTCTGTGTACGCACTGCCTCTACCTTTGTGATGTAGCAGAGCTGTGGGAGAGAATACGGGAAGTGACTGTTGCCAATGCCATGCTGGAACGGGTATGGTAAGAATTCGATCACCGTATTGACATCTGCTGGGTTACTCATAGTTCACATATTGAATGTTTGGGGGAAAAAAAAATTTTCATAGTTTCTTTTCAAAATGCAACATGTATGACATCTGTACAATGTTTAGTTCTTATGCAATAAATAATAAAAAGTGTTCACGGACTTAATGTACAGCCTGTATATGCTATTAATTCCTGATTGTCCAATGACACATAGTGGATCCTTCTTTGGTGTTTTAAAGTGTGGTAGAAATATTGGTTTTGGTCTCCACATGGATTAATTCTCCATTTTTCTCAACTGTTGCAAGTGGAGCAGCTTACAAGGTTTCACAAAATTTGGACAAATTTCCACTGTTAATAAAACATAGAAAAAGATAATTCTATGAAGCCATGGTGCTCCCATTAATCCATTTGAATGGAATACACACAACTATTTTACAAAGCTGTACAGACAAAACTAGTCCACAAATCAACTCAACCTATTATTTTGCAGTTTGTAACAAAATAACAAAAACAGAATTTGAATTATATCAATACCATTTCTGTGAAAAAGGCTGAGAATTTTTCACCTTGCCCTGATGTGTGCTGAGTGGTCACTCTTTGGTCATATTTCTTGTGCTCTTACTCCTCTTCAGTAGTAAAATCTTGATAAACCTTTAATGAGCATATTCATGCAGTTGTAACTGGGATAGAATCTACATAGTATAACATTGTCTTAATAGTATTTTGTCACCTGAAAATAATGCGGAAAGATACAAAATACATGCTGCACTGGAGTAAGAAATGTGGTCACCAAAAAGTCATGCTTCATGTAGATTTATTTGATGCCAAATGATACAAATAAGCACTTTGATATTTTTACAATTTATTATTGTGTGTTGATGCACAGTGCCGGTGAGTTGTATTAATAGGTGTCGTAAGTTTCACAATTTACCCACCACATTGTGTATTTCTGTCAAATTCGTTGTTGTTTTTCTCAGTGTATTTTTTTGACAATATAGTGTGGTTTTTTTTACTAAATTTGTTGTTTTGCTGAATTTACTGTTTTTTTGGGCATATTTGGTGTTATTCTTTTACCAAATTCATTGGTATTTATTTGACAACCGTGGTGTTATTTTTTGCAAATTTGATATTCTTTGCCAAATTCATTTTAATTTCCTGTAAGGCCCCCCCCCCCCCCCCCCCCCCCGACATCGTTGTTATTTTTCCTAAATTCAGTGTTATTTTTTTCTGAATTACTTTCATGGTTTTTATCAAACTGAATGTTAGATTTTTCTAAATCTGGTGATGTTTTCTTTTTGCCAAATTTAGTGTTATTTTTAGCCAAATTCAATGCTTTCTTCATCATCATATCAAAGTTCATAACACATACAATGAACCATTATTTTGAGGTTATACATGAATGTCAGCCTTGAGGAGAGTAGAAGACAAAATGCAATTTTAATCTTCAATAAGTATCAATTACAAATACTAATAAACCGCTATCATGATAATTATAACATTGTTTTATACAGCAAAATTGCAAATTTTGCAATAACTCATAAAAATGGGTAATTCCGTGCTATTTCACTAAAAACCAATAATTTTGCATTGTTTTTCAGATTATCATTTTCATGAAATTTTCCTGTCCCTAGTCATAGGATTCTGAGCTGTTGAGAATGGAACTGTCTGTATAGGCAAAACTAGTCTACAGATCAACTTGGGTAACGTTGCCCACCTGGCCTCAACCTCCGCTGATTTCAAGTTGCCACCGCTCGTACCTCACCTGTCATTCAACAACATCTTTGCCTCTGTACTTCCACCTCGACTGACATCTCTGCCCAACCTCTTTGCATTTACATATGTCTGCCTGTGTCTGTATCTACATCTACATGACTACTCTGCAATTACTTCTACATGACTACTCTGCAATTCACATTTAAGTGCTTGACAGAGGGTTCATCGAACCACAATCATACTATCTCTCTACCATTCCACTCCTGAACAGCGAGCAGGAAAAACGAACACCTAAACCTTTCTGTTCAAGCTCTGATTTCTCTAATCAAATCAAATCTTATTTTATTTTGATGATCATTCCTACCTATGTAGGTTGGGCTCAACAAAATATTTTCACATTTGGAAGAGAAAGTTGGTGACTGAAATTTTGTAAATAGATCTCACCGCGACGAAAAACGTCTTTGCTTTAATGACTTCCATCCCATATCATATCTGTCACACTCTCTCCCCTGTTACATTATAATACAAAATGAGCTGCCCTTTTTTGCACCCTTTCGATGTCCTCCGTCAATCCCACCTGGTAAGGATCCCACACTGCGCAGCAATATTCTAACCGAGGACGAACGAGTGTAGTGTAAGCTGTCTCTTTAGTGGACTTGTTGCATCTTCTAAGTGTGTGGATGGATATGTTTGTATACCTGTCCTGTTTTCCCCCTAAAGTAAGTCTTTCCGCTCCCGGGATTGGAATGACTCCTTACCCCCCTCCCTTAAAACCCACATCCTTTCGTCTTTCCCTCTCCTTCCCTCTTTCCTGATGAAGCAACCTTGGGTTGCAAAAGTTTGAAATTTGTGTGTGTGTTTGTGTGTTTATTGTCTCTATCAACATACGAACGCTTTCGCTTGGTAAGTTACAGCATCTTTGTTTTTAGATATATTTTTCCCACGTGGAATGTTTCCCTCTATTATATTCATTTCATTATATATATATGCACCACTTCCCTTGATGATTTATGCCAGTGGTGGGCGTCATATGCGGCCCACCATGAATTCCTCTCCTGTGCCAACTTCTTCATCTCAGAGTAGCACTTGCAACCCACGTCCTCAGTTATTTGGAAGATGTATTCCAATCTGTCTTCCTCTACAGTTTTTGCCCTCTAGTACCATGGAAGTCATTCCCTCATGTCTAAACAGATGTCCTGTCATCCTGTCCCTTCTCCTTATCAGTTTTTTCACCATATTCCTTTCCTTTCCGATTCTGCACAGAACCTCCACATTCCTTACCTTATCAGTCTATCTAATTTTCAACATTTGTCTGTTGCACCGCATCTCAAATGCTTCGATTCTCTTCTGTTCCAGTTTTCCCACTGTCCATGTTTCACTACCGTACAATTCTGTACTTCAGATGTACATTCTCAGAAATTTCTTCCTCAAATTAAGGCCTATGTTTGATACTAGTAGACTTATCTTGGCCAGGAATTCCCTTTTTGCCGTTGCCAGTCTGCTTTTGATATCCTCCTTGCTCCATCCTTCATTGGTTATTTTACTGCCTAGGTAGCAGAATTCCTTAACTTCATGACCATCAATCCTGATGTTATGTTTCTCACTGTTCTCATTTCTGTTGCATCTCATTACTTTTGTCTTTCTTTGATTTACTCTCAATCCATAGTCTGTACTCATTAGATTTTTCATTCCGTTCAGCAGATTCTTCTTCACTTTCACTCAGGATAGCAATGTCATCAGTGAATCATATCATTAACATCCTTTCACCTTGAATTTGTCTGCTCTCAGTAGCTGAGTGGTCAGCGTGACAGAATGTCAATTCTAAGGGCCCGGGTTTGATTCCCGGCTGGGTCGGAGATTTTCTCCACTCAGGGACTGGGTGTTGTGTTGTCCTAATCATCATCATTTCATCCTCATCGACGCGCAAGTCACTGAAGTGGCGTCAAATCAAAAGACTTGCACCCGGCGAACAGTCTACCCGACAGGAGGCCCTAGTCACACGACATTTACATTTACCTTGAATTTTTATTCCACTCCTGAGCCTTATTTCTGTCATTGCTTCTTTGATGTACAGATTGAACAGTAGGATCAAAAGACTACATCCCTGTCTTACACCCTTTTTAATCCAAGAACATCGTTCTTGGTCGTCCACTCTTATTCCCTCTTGGCTCTTGTACCCCCTGCATGGGGTCCTGGGTTCGATTCCCAGCGGGGTCAGGGAATTTCTCTGCCTCGAGATGGCTGGGTGTTGTGTGTCTTTCATCATCATTTCATCCCCATTCACTCGCAAGTCGCCATAGTGACATTAAAGAACTTGAGGAGCAGCGGCTGAACCGCCCCATGAGAGATCTCCCGGCCACCAATGCCATACGCTCATTATTATTATTATTATTACCCATATCTCCCTATAGCTTACCCCTATTTTTCTCAGAATTTTTAACATCTTGCACCATTTTACACTGTCGAAGGCTTTTTCCAGGTCAGAAAATCCTATGAACGTGTCCTGATTTTTCTTTAGTCTTGCTTCCATCATCAACCGCAACATCAGAATTGGCTCTCTCGTTCCTTTACCTTTTCTAAACCCAAATTGATTGCCACCTAGCATATCCTCAATTTTCTTTTCCATTCTTCTGTATATTATTCTTGTCAGCAACTTGGATGCACGAGCTGTTAAACTGATTATGTGATAATTCTTACACTTGTCAGCTTTTGCAGTCTTTGGAATTGTATGGATAATATTTTTTGGAAAGTCAGATGGTATGTCACCAGACTCATACATTCTACACACCAATGTGAATAACATTTACAGCATTGCTATGCTGTTTTAAAGGAGTGACTAATGTTTTGTTGGCTGGGCATATAATCACCCATAATAAATTGTATTTGATCATTTCACTATTAAAATTCCCATTGCCTTGTATGGATATTGTTAGGTCAGGATTACAACAAAGACATAACTTACCTTTTTGTCTCTGTGGCACCCGCTGCAGTTCTATGCAGGTAGTGTATTTTGAAAAAAAAAATGGATTAAAAAAATCTAACTAAGAGAATCTTAAAAAAGTTTTTTATGCTTTTAGCAGTTGTCCCAATAATGTACTTTTCCACTGTCAGATTCTGAGAAAAGCATAAAAAAAGAATTGCACACACTTTCAGTATATATTAAAACGTAATTATAGTCACTTCTATCAGTCAAGTTGGTACTTTGAAATTATTTTAACTGCTTGGAATTTTTTTCCTACAATGAAGTGTAACAACAGTTTTGTGGTAAATGTATCTGTTACTGAAATTCATTCTGTTCCACACTGAATGAGTATTTCATCACTTGATAATGGAATGTACTTTTCTACAGTGAACTTCATTAGACAACGCAAAGAAATGGGTTTAATTTTGATAACTGCTCTTTTTCATAGCAAATCTGGCACATGAAAGTTAAAATATCAGTTGTTATATCTTATCACAATCTGTCCAGCGGTTTTGTTGTGACTCGCCGATTATTCAAAGTGCCGCCGCGCAATTACGCACGTCCTCTACGTGCGGCGCTGTCTGCCAGCCAGGCAGCAGCTGCGCCACCTAAGCGGCCAGCCGAGCAGCAGCCGCTAGACTGAGACTCAGTGTTTAATCGAATGCCGACTTGTACACAGGTCAACTTACTCAGTGACTTATATGTGTGTTGTGTTGTCCGAAAAATGTGTTACATTTGAAGATATAAAAGGTTTAAAATATGGAAGTAAGTTGAGCACACTGTTTAAATAATTACTCATAACAATTAAGAAAGAATGGACACACATTTACTTCAAATAAAACATTCATACAGTATGAGCTGACAGTTATATTAACAGTAAGATATGGATTTTGTTTTTCTACCATTTTTTTTAAATTTGTAAAACTTCTAATGTCTTTACTACAATGATACATTTAATTTGTTGCGTGCAATATTTATTCTCAATATTGCTGATTTAAATAATACTTTTCAGTAATGCTTCATTTTTTACTAAACCTGCTTCCACAATTAAACCATTTGCCAAATCTGTATAGAAAAAGGGGGTGGGGGGGAATTGCACAAAGATAGTTTTACAGAGGTGTGGGAAGCAGCTTGAAACTTCTGCCAGGGGCCACAGGCTCACCCAAGTATGGCTCTGACTGGGCCTTTGTTAAAACATTCCTTAACAATGTGAAGTAGGCCTAGTTTTCATTCTCTCTCTTGAGCCACAATCTCTCATGTAAGTAATCTGTTGTGAGCTAACAGTTTCATTTCTACATGAGTATCCAGAAAGGTTTTGTCGTTATTTCTATCAATTCAGGTAATTATAGGGGGAAATTACAAACAGGCAGGACACCAAATTTCTTGGACTTACCATCAGTAACACACTAAATTGGAAACCACATATTGAGGCATTGTCACAAAAGCTTATAAAACCTGCTATCTATTATGATCATTAAAAGACACAGCCAGTGTAGATACCTTGAAGCTGGTGTACCATGCCCTGTTTCAGTCTGTCTTGAGCTATGGCCTAATCTTCTGGGCAAAGAGCTCTGATTCTCTCACAGTTTTCAAGTTACAAAAACAAGTAGTAAGAATTATGAAATGTAAAAGAAGAACTGAACACTGTAAACCACTATTTCAACAGCTAAAACTCCTGCCACTGCCATGCCTCTATATATTGGAACTAGCTTGTTTTACAGTACAGCACTTGGACGTCCTCGACAGAAATGCAGACCGCCACACACGACACCAGAAACAAAACACAGTTACAAATTATAGCCGACAACACAAAATTATATGCAAATGGGGTTAAATGTATGGGCATTAAAATATACAACCACCTCCCAACAGACATAAAAACAAGCAAAAACCCAAAAATAATGAGAATTAAATTGAAGGAATTGCTACTAAATCACTTTCTATTCTGTACATGAATTTCTTGAAACAAAATTTTAATTACTTGCAATAAGCTGTTTATTCAGTTGTTTATTCAGTTGTTCCTACTTAGTAAGATAATTTAATTATTGTATCTTATCTATATTCTGTCTGTATCTCATATATGTATTCTGCTATGTGAACTATGTACCACAATATTTAATTACTTGTAATAAGCTGTATATTCACTTGTAGATATTTCTACTTAGTAAGATAATTTAATTACCGTTTGTTACTCATATTCTGTCTATATCTCTTATATGTATTCTGCTATGTATAGTATGCACCACCATCATCTCTCATCACACACCACCTTTTTCTATATTTTGTCTATATATCCTATATGTATTCTGCTATGTGAGTTATGTGCCACTACTGTCATCTTTCATCATATACCATCTTAACATAATTTTTCAAATTGACTTGTCCTATATCATGATGTGCTTTGCTGTACAAATTTTATGATCTACAGAACCAATAATAAATCAAATCAAATCACTGTGAGTCAGTGAACATTACAAATTATTGCAAAATGAGTCTTTAATTTCATTACTGAGGTCACTGTGATAATCATTCTCTTCCCAATGTTTTCTGCAATTCCTTCTTTAAGCAGAATGGCATTTTTTTCTTTAAGTTTTCTTATTCAGTCAATCGCATTTTACATTTTCACCACTGCTATTTCACTGTAAACAGTAATTATATCATTTCAGCTCCCCTTACCAATGTGTTACATTAACCATTCTGACATTTAAGGGGAAAATTTTGGTTCCTACCAATTTTATCCAAGAGTAAACTGTAGCATACTTCAGTCCTTAACATTAATATTACAGTTTCAGAACTTTTCCTGCAGTATATACCTAAAATTTTATTTATATGATGACAAGCAGATAGGAGAGATTGTCAGTGTTATATTTCTAGTATTCCAGTTTGATAACACATTTAGTTGGGATGAGCATACCACAAAACTGTTTAAGTGCCTATTTGTTTGGAATATAGATGTTGTCAGGAATACTTGATATGAAAGTAAAAAAGGTAGCATACTTCCCTTAATTTCATTTCATAATGTCACATGGAATTATTTTTTGGGCTAACTCATCTAGACAAGCTACTGTTTCCAGACTCCAAAAAGCTTGTAATATGAATTATTTGTGGTGTGAACTCAAGATTGTTCTGCAGAGTTCTTTTAAAGGAACTATGAATACCAACTGCTGCTTCCCAGTATATTTATTCCTTAATGTAATTCATCACAAATAATGCATACCCTTTTCAGACAACACTTCAGTTCATGTATTAGAATAAGAATGATCTTCACAACGATTTACAGTTCATTACTTTGGTACAGAAAGAAGTCCATTTTTCAGGAGACACATTTTCAATAACTTGTCAGCAGCCATAAAAAGTTTAACTACTAATAGATTTCATATTAAGGGGAGCCTAAAGGGTTTATTGGTGGTCAGTTATTTCTACTATATTGACAAATTTGTTAGTAGAACCAACATGTATATAATATTATATGAACACTTTGCTGTCTGCACATCTCGCACAAATTTATTTGCTTGGCGCCGGCATCATTAATTCGGATTACTTGGCTTGTTGCCACCTGCTTGTCACCTTTCCATTGATGAAAAGCTTCAAACACATTGACTTTTGCATGCTTTAATTTTTCCAGAAATCCTCTCTCTCTCTCTCTCTCGGGTTTTTTTTTTTTTTTTTTTTTTTTTTTGTATAGCTCCCCAAACTCGACTTTTCTTTCCAAGTAACTTCTCTGCAAGTTTTACACTGTTATAATAATTATCCATGTAGAGACGATGCCACTTTCCATAAGAAGGTGTCAATAGTTCCATCACTGTTTTTGCTAAAGGTTGACCAGTGCCAAAATATATCTTGAATGAGGAAATGTATGCCATACTCGAATCACACAGCATCCGAATGAGTTTGCCATATTTCGTAATTTTCGACGGATTGTAAACTTTAAAATTTAACTGTCCACACCACAGTATCATTTCTTCATCGATTGAGATGTTTTGTCTTAGATTAAATGTTTCTTTATACTTTTTGGAAAAATAATCAGTTATGAATTGCACTTTGAAAAGCCGGTAAGCTTTATCCAGCTTATTGTTGTTGTGGGAAAAATGTGAAAATTATAATATTTGTCTGAATCGGTTGCAGGACATTGTTTTGTGAAATATCAGTGTGTCTACCAATGGATTCGCTGACCAGCAATCATCAATCCTTGCTTTTTTTACAATTCCCATAAGGGCAGCAAGCCCAAACCATTTTCTAAGTTCAGGTCCTGTAATGTCGACAAATTTGGCATTTTTTTAACCCAGTTTCCTTCTATTGCAATTTTGACTGTAATACTTGTTGGTTTCATTGCTAATATATTCAAATAGATCATTCCCAATATATAATTCTATGATTTCCACAATGGTCTGTGTATCTTTGGGAAATATCTGTGGACCCGGAGATCCTTCAAATTTATTATTGGTCCTCAGTAAATCATAGTCCGTCTTCTTCATCTGATTCATCAGAATCAGTTGGCAACCATAGTGTTTTCTGAACTCTGCTTGGACATATTTCACTATCTTCCAACGATTCTGCTTCACTTTCATTTTTTTGATATTCAATGTCTTCTTCCCAGTCGTCCAGAACGTCAGACAAGACGTCTGTGCATTCATCGTAAATAATCATATCATCTCTTTTGTATGCCATGATGAAACTTCATAAGTACTTGTAAAAACAAAAAAACTTGTTGATGTGTGTAACTTATTGCTACCTAAACAAAACACCAACAGAATGAAGAAGATACTAAAGTGCTGTCACCTGCCACTGTGCAATACTATGCACACAACACCACTGTGGCGTCACCAGCTGTTGACCGCTATTTTACGCACAACACCACTGTGGTGTGCCCGTCAGCAAAGTGTTAATAATATCAAATAATTTGTGTGTATTATGTAAAATCTGACTCCTGTAATCTTCAGTGCAGTAATGAGATCAATGTAAATTAGTGCTGTGAACTGATTTCCTCTTTGATCACATGTGACTACAGCAGCCTACAAATTATCATCTGGACCTCAGTGCACTGCACATTATATGTTTTGTGACAAGTTTGTTGTTATCTCTTAAATTAAAATATGTTTTAGATTTTTTTGATGTATTTAACATCCATGAGGACCATTTCACTTGTGATCTGTAGAAAGTACATTACTATATCTTTTTTTTTCTTTGGAAGTATATACTTTGTATTCTTGTTTTCTGACGCAATTGCCTCCATTGCTGAATTCTTAGTGTCACTGCCTTTTGGCGTGGAAGGACCCAGGTTCAGTTCTCAGTGCCCCCTCAGATTTTTTGGGGGTAGTGAGGTGTGGAACAGGGTCCATTCAGCCTTGTGAAGCGAAATAAGTAGCAGCTTGTATAAAGAAGCAGTGGCAGCAACATATTTCATCTACAGGCACCGACTGGAGGGACTGGCTAGATGCTGATAACATCCTACGATCACAGATTGCTTTTTGTACTGCCTTGTAAGCGCCATGCAGCTAGTTGGAACAGTCCTCTAAGGCATAATCTTTGAGGATGATGTGGTGATTTCTGACATATGTGATATCCTTGAGTATCTCCTCACCATGGATGTATAGAATTAAAAGTACATGTAATCTAGTTTCTAATACAGCATAATTTAAGTTTGCTACTCACAGATTAGTATCAATATTCTAAGAATGTTGCATACTAGTCAGTCAGCCGTAAGAAACTTTGTTGTCCCTCTAGTTTGATTTGATGGTTTCATTTATAAACAAAGATTAAAACATATTTCAAAATAGGCATTATAATTTTTTATTTTTTGTGTGGATGCATATGTGAGACTGAAACAACTTTTCTCATTTTTAGGTGTGTGCTACAGCAGCTCAATATCCTGTTTATTACATTCACAAAGATGGTCTTGTCGAAGAGGAATGGAAACCTATTAGAGGATGGTAGCCCCGAATATGATTTTTAGTATTGTTAGTTAAAGAGCTTCTGTAAAGCATTTTGTGCCTGTTGTTAATTATACCCAATCAAGCATAAATGCTCAGAATAAAATATTTGCTATCTAATTAGAGCATGACTCTGATATTTCACAGTCAAAAACAACTCAAGAAACATAGTACACATGTCCAGCTGAGATAATATGAATATTGCTAGAATAAGTAGTGAACTAAGAATATTTTTTCATCTATTATACCAGTGTAGTAGTGTTTTGTTTATAGGGAAAATCAGAAAGTTAAAAGCTTACACCATTCATTGTGAACAAAACTGAAAAATACATGTTATAAAATAAAAAGTTTATACCATCCTCATGAAAAGCCTTGTTTTTATAATTGTAATATTTTTCTCAATACTCTTTTGTTCCAGGTGATCATGAAGTACAGCTAGGAAAGGGGAAAGAATATGCAAGTGCATTGAGGGGGAGGGGGGGGGAGGATAGTGTGGGGCTGGAGTGGGAGCAGAGACAGGGATAAAGGCTGGTGGAGGACAAGAACTAATGGAGGCTGAGGACAAAGAGATTATGGGAAGAAAGGAAATAGTGCAGGGAGATTTCACATCTGCACAATTGAGAAAAGCTGTTGTTTGTAGTGGGAAGAATCCAGATGGTACTCACTGTGAAGCATGTTCAGCAGCTGGGTAGTCCAGCTGTCTCTTGGCTAAATTTTGGCAGTAGCCATTCATAAGAACAGCCACCTTGTTGGTGGCCACACTCTCAGTGAATGCCCACAGTGGTTGTAGCTAAGTTGGTACACCACATGGATGCTTTCATTGGTGCCTCTGCCCTTAATGGGGTAGTGCATGCCTGTGACAGGACAGGAGTAGGTGGTAATGGGGGGATGTGTGGGACTGTCTTGTATCTAGGCCTATTACAACAATATGAGCCAAGGGGCAAGGGACAACAAGGATATTGTGTAGAGAGCATGTGTGGTGGAATACCACTGCTAGATGGCTGGGGAAGATCCAATTGGAATGAGCAACTGCTGTCAAAATGGAGATATTGTTGGCGACTGGTGCATATGATGGAGGTACTGATGGAGCCATCCGTGAGGTGGGCACTGACACTGAGGAAGGTAGTTTCCTGGGCTGAGGAGGAAGAGATGAGACAAGTAAGAGATGAGGTGTTAACTTTCTGGATTAACCCTGTAGCACATAGCGTCCACTACAGTGGACAGCTGTTAATGGTCACTTCTTTGACATTTCCAATCAGTCCCGAGGCTGCAAATGTGCACAGTTCACTGCAGTGGGCACTCCCTACTGGTGTTGAGTCCTGCATGCATTTGCAGCCTCATAACTGATTGAAAACGCCAGAGGATTGACCATTAACAGTTGTCCACTGCAGTGAAATTCATGCACCAAAGGGTTAATAAGATAATGTGGTTTAGACTACCTCTTGATGTGCCCTAAAATGAGAAATATTCTCTCTACCCCTTCCACAGTGGTTTTCTGCTGCCTACCCAACTTATGCAATATCCTTGTTTGTCCCTATACTGCATCTGCTTCCAATCCCTTGCCCCATGGCTCGTGTACCCGTGAGAGACATAGCTGCAAGACCTGCCCCACACACTCCCACTATCATCTACTCCAGTCATGTCATGGCATCTTCTAGCCCATCATAGGCTAGCCTGTGAAAGCAGCCATGTGGCCTACCAACTTAGCTGCAGCTACTAGGCAGCATTCTGCCAGGGACTGATCACCATGAAGCTGTCTCTCCTCATGAATGGCCACCACCAAACTGTGTATCAGAGACAGCTGGAATACCCAGTTGCTGAACTTGCCATCCAACGTGCTGTGCTTGAATGCAACTGCTTCACGGCCTGTGCCATCTGGATTCTTCCCACCAATACCAGCTTTTCTGAACTACACTGGTGGAAACTCTCCCTGCAACACATCCTTTATTCTTGCAACCTCCCTGACCACAGCTTTCACTAGTCTTTGTGCTCCTCCCGCCTCTGTCCCCTTCTCTACTCCCACTCCAGCCCCCACACTATTCCCCCAGTGCACACAGTTCTTTCCACTTCTCTGCTTTAGCACCCTCCCCCCCCCCCCCCCCCACCCAAAGCACATCCTGCACTTACTAACCCACCATCCAATCCCTATTATGTTCCCTCTACATCTCTACATTCCCACAGGCAGCACTATAGCATTTTCTGCTACTCCTATCCTCCTAACCCCCCCCCCTCTCTCTCTCACACACACACACACACACACACACACACACACACACACACACACACATACTTGCTTTTTGTGTATCCTCAGAACTCAAGACCCACCCCGTCTGAGAGAACTGCTCACTGCAGGTGGTCCTTAGTGCCTGGAGAGGTTGCCAATCAATGCCTCCTCTATGTGGTCAGCAGCATTTTATCTAATTTCATATTGTTGACCTAATAAGTTCATTTTGTCCTTGACTAATGTATTCATATATTTGAAGATAATCTTATCAACTGATTTTGATGGAGCTCTCTCTTCCTTCAAGAGTGTGATTTTCCAGAAAGCTTGTATTTTCACCCATAATGAACAATTCACAGCAGTTTACTAAGTTCATTGGATTAGATTTAAGATTATCTTGTGTCTTCCACAGAGATTGCTTGATTAATGGTGTGTCTGCCCATCAAATTATTCATTCCTGCTCCTGAAAGGACCATAATTCGAGTCAGACCTGAAGGCACACTCAGCTTACTGTTTACGACAACTGCTCACGAGAAGCAGGAAATCTGGGTTCAAGTTATAATCCGGCACAAATTTTCATTAATCATGACATGTTCATTACACTGGAGACTGGCATTTTCTGTGTGCATTTCTCTGATATAATACAGTACAATGCCTTTTCATTTCATCTTCACTCGTTTCATCCATTTCATGTCAATGAAATTAATTTGTTTGGTAAATATGCTGTGTGGCATGGTAATTCATGATCATCTTCTGTAACCGTTCCTCTGGTTGTCTTATTCTGGAATAGTCAACCACTTGTGTTAGTTCAGAAGTAATAACAGGAAACATCAGTGATAATGAAAGGTTGAGACAAGCCTGTCTCCGTATCCAACACCTCCTCTATCCATCTCACATTACCCTCCTCCCCCCCCCCCCCCCCCGTTTCCAGCCCCCTCTGTCATGCCAATCTGCACACATGACCCCTGCAAAACAGGTCAATAGAGCAGACCAACAGTCCAATACCATGCCCGCAAAACTTGTGTCGTGCAGGGCAGACTACATGTTAGGGGTATTAAAGGCGTTTCATGCCCCAGCCCCCAATGTGCAAGCTTCCCTGCAAAGCAAATCAATATGGTAGAACAATACTATGGCAATACAAATTGCCTATAGTGCAGGGCAGCCTACACGTTGTAATCTGGAAAAAAAAAGTTTCATTCTCCTGAAATGTAGGCTGCCCTGCAAAGCAGGCCGTTAAGGCAGGATGTGATACTATTCCCACAGGAATGTCAATGCAGCAGAGGCTGGAAAAAACATTTTTTTCCACTTCTGTTGGAGCTAGGTGGTTATAAATCCCACAGTGCTGAGGCTTGTGAGATCTGCTGCTTCTGTGACAAATTTGGATAAAGCCGGTCCAGGGGTGTAGAAGGAGATCCCGGACATATATATATATGAGGACCGATCCTTCCACTGCTGGAAACACCTCTGGAAGTCTCCTTTTGGAATGGTGTTCAGCTTGTCATCGTGTTCCGTATTATTTCTTCTCTACTCTCAAAATGGGATCCTTCCAGTGGTGTCTTCAGTTTTGGAAACAAACAGAAGTCACAAGGAGTCATGTCTGGAGAGTAGGGAGGTTGGTGAATGGCTTTAATTCCATGTTTGGCCAAGAAAATTTGGATCAAGTGGAATGAATGTGCAGGGACGTTGTCATGATGGAGTTGCCAGCTTTTTGTCATCCACATGTCAGGTCTTTTGCGCCGAACTGTGTCACATAGTCGCCGGAGTACATTTTGATAGTACTTCTATGTCACTGTTCGACCTTCCAGTGTGTATTTGTGATGCACAATTCCACAGACATCAAAGAAGACAGTCAGCATCACCCTGATTTTCCTTCACACCTTGCGAATGACTGTATTTTTGTTTCTGGGTTGTACCCGTACAGCCATGTCTCATCTCCAATTATCATTGTGTTGAGAAACCCAGGATCAATGTTGGTGGTGTCCAGAAGGTCCTGTGCAATGTGAAAATCAAGGTCTTTTTGTACCGGTGACAACAACTTGGGCACAAATTTTGCAGCCACTCAGTGCATGTTCAAATCATCACACAAAATTGCATGTGCAGAACCTTTACTCATTCCAATCTTTTGGGCAATCTCCCACATGGTCAAACAATGATCTGCCATCACCAAATTTTGCACCCTCTCAACAGCAGCTGCACTCCGAGCAGTTTGGGGCCTGCCAAAATATTGGTCACTCTCCGCTGATGTGCGGCCATTTTTGAATCAGTTGAATCACTACTTAATTTGTGTTACACCCATCGCATCTTCTCCGAACACTTGCTGAATCTTACGAACTGTTTTGCTTTGAGAATCACCAAGCTTTTGACAAAATTTGATGCAGTATCTTTGCTCAGCACTTTCAGTCATCTTGAGAGAATCGGTAATCCGACCAACAGGAAGTGACTGACATGCTGGAAAGTGGGGACAAAATTCACGCATGTTCATAAAGGTCTCTTCCTTTACTGTGTACAGTGGCGCCACGCTATTGTCCCTATTTTGTGTGGGAAAATCAAAGGTCGGATACCTTTTAGACAGACCTTGTACATAGATATACATAAAAATGCAAATGTTCATTTGTTCAAAATCTTGAATCTCCCAAAGTTTCCACCAATTTCTTTGAAATTTTGACATGACATTGCATGCAAATGCATGTGTTTTCAATTATCTATTTTTTAATAAATATGTTATATAAATAAATATGTAATACACAAGGAGAAAACATTGTTAAAAATCTCAAAAAGTGCTTGACTGGTTCACTTCCAATTTTTACACGGTACTCTAATAAATATGTGGACGAATATACACAGTGAAACATAGTTAGCAAAAATCTCAAAAAGTTATTTATCTATTTGATTCACATTTTAAATGTTACTCTATTAAACATTCAAATGAACATAGACTGTATATATTATCAAACAACAATGCACAGGTTTTCTGTTAAACTGACTGTCAAGAAGAAAATACTCTACTGTGAAAACAAGGCGGTTTTTCTTTTTTTTTTTTTTTTGTTCCAGGCAGTTTTAACTACGACTGTCTATCTCCTCCTCTTTTTTTTTTTTGTTGCAGCCAGTTTTAACTACGACTGTATATCTCCTCCTCTTTCCCCCCTCCCAATCTCATTATTTTCCTTCGCTACCTGTCCATCTACTCCTCCCTTCTCTCTCCACCTTATCACACTTACCTCAATAGGAGACTGGTGGTCCATACCACCACAGTATTTCTTTCCAGCTCATAACAAATATGTGTACCAAATTTTATTTAAATCATTCCAGGGGTTTAGGTTGAGCTTTTTACCCACAACTTTGCCCACATGTGCATATGTCAAACATATTTCACATATACTTAGCATATTTCACTAGTATCTGTACACTTATTTCACATGTACCTTTGGCGACCCTTTCCCTACAATTTCATATTCATGCAGCTCAATGTTTATGATGTTGTATCTCCTGAATTAAGGGCCGTGCAATGATATATTTGTACACGTACATTCTGCAACATATGTGGATATTGTCTGAAAAATATGTTGCTAATAGAATTAGTAGTAAAGAAGTAATAAATTATGAAAGATTAGTTTTTCACCCATTTCGGTATTTGATATCATACCTCCTGAACTGTGTTGTACAATGATATATTTCTGTTGGCATATTCAGCGGCATATGTGGACATCGGCTGCATAAAATGTTGTGAATAGAGTTAGCAGCAACAAAGTAATGAATTTAAATGTCTTGCATGATGCAGCAGTTTTTCACGTATCTCATTGTTGATGACATAATATCTCCTGTACTGTGAATCGTACAATGATATAATTTTGATGGTACATCCAGTGGTATATATAAATACTGTCTGCAAAATGTGTTGTGACTACAGGTTGTAGTAAAGAAGTAATAAACTAAAAGTCATGCTTCAGTTTTACTGCATGAAAAGCAAAAATTTTGGAAGTGATAATCTTTCTTCTTTTCATCATTGTGTGGGGTCTGTCAGTGAGAAAAAGTTTCATAAAGATTTGAAATTATGTGTAAAGTTCGTGGCAAGTCACTAAGAGTTCTCATTGTTGAATACTGGATGACTAAAGTATGGGTATTCGCATGTCTCGGGCTGTACTCCTTTTACACCTCCACTCCTTTGATAGATGAGTGGTTCTTACCCCCACATTGATTCTTTCCAGACAGTAATATAATGTGGTTTATTTGTAAAGGAAAACACACTCAAGCTGCTAGTGGCACCAATTATAGAGAACCAGAGCAGAATTTGGAGTCCTTGTGAAGTAGGCACGACAGCGGTTATCAAATAAATTCGAACACACTTCTAGGAAATAATAGCATAGCCTGTAGAAAAGCGTAATAGAATACTAAGGGAACTTAAACCTGATTTTTTGGAAGAAAGATAATTTTGTTCACTTGGATTCTGCAGGGTAACATCACGAGAGAGATAGTCTGGCTACTGAGATATACAGACAGTCACGTTTCTTTTGCTCTACATGTGAAACGAACAGTACAGGAAGTATCTGAAATTAAACAAAGTACCCTCCTCCATGCAGTTTACAGTGGGTTGTGGAATATGTATCTGAGTGAATATGCATCTGTAAGAAAGAGGAGAGATGGACAATGGCAACAAGAGGTATGGACTATAGCAGATGCTGCAGGAATACTGTTCCAAAAAGATCTCATACCTACCGAAAGCATAGCAGTGAGTTGTGAAAGTCAAAATACAGGATGGAACTTGGGTGGTGGTCAGGATAGAATAGCGGGGGAGGATGTCATCTGAAAGAACAAATGTTGATGAAAGTCCACAATACTATGGACTGAAGTAAAGTGAGAGGGAAAGAGTCCCCTTGTCTCAATCTCTGTGTGTCTCCTTGCATCATGGTCAGTTCTATTTGACTCAATATTCCTGTCCCATTTCCTTGTTATCCGTCTTTCTCCTAGACCCCACTACTCCTGTCTTTGTTCTTCATGAGAGCATGTGTGTGCGTGTGAGCTTATATGTGTGTGTGTGTGTGTGTGTGTGTTTATAAGTTGAGTTACTGTGTTACAGTGTTCTTGTTTACATTCAAATATACCCTCCAATGCATCCACTGCATGGTGAATAATTATTGTTTGATGTAAATTTATTTATTTTGATAATAACAACTCTATGGTTCCTAATTTCTTGTTATTAACAAAGGATTATAACAACAGAACATGGAAAATTATGGTTGGGCATGAAATATTTTACTATTAACATAACATTGTGGTGTTTTGGAGAGTCACAGAGGAGCTAAGTCTACATCAGTGCTTTGAATCAATCCATGAGATGTGCCAAAAGGAATCAAGAGGAAGGAAAAAATAGGATGAATGTCCAGACTGAAATTGTTGTTCAGCACAGTTTTAATTCAAAAATAAATGTTCATCCTATTAATTGTCTAGTCACATCTGATTCATGCCATCATCTTATGCATTAATAGTATCTGTCCAATGTCCTTCAGTTATATAATTACAGTTTCAAGTGTTTGTCAGTTTAGTGATAATTTAAATGATTCAGGTGTCTGAGAAATGCCCTCTCTTTATAAGATGAAAAAATGAAAAACACTGGCTCTTGTTTTTACTGGCACAAAGACAGAACAGAGTTGCAGTTTGGCAAAATAAAAAGTTTCCTCGGCTTTCTAGCTTCTCGGGTAAAATTACCTCAGGTAGCACACTGGCCATGCAAGACAGGAATTGTCATTTTGAGTCCCACTCCAGCATGCAATTTAGCCTGTCACAAATTTTTATGTGTTTGTCAGATTTTGTACATAGTTTCCCAGGCTTTTATGGAATGGTTGAATGGATTTTCTTGATAAACACATTGTTTTATCCCACACACAGAAGACTTTAGAGAAAACCTCAGTTCACTAGTACAGATGTTTCCCAGTCATTGTGATAACTGAAGAAGACATTAATCACTGTAGAATCAGCTGGAAAAATTACAATGGTGGATGTGTCGAGACATCTTGCCAAACATTCCTAAATTGCCTTTTCTGGAAACTACCTAGAACAGATAGTACTGGATCTCAAGCCAACAAACAGACCTAACATCTTTCTGGATGTCCATACTGAAAACGACATCACTTTCTATCAGGTACATGTAGCAACAGAAGTTAAAACAGCAACAAATAAGATGTTCTACTATTAATATTTTGTTAAGTTTGTAAAAATAATTTTTGTAATCGGTTAAATTCATTTTTATGGGCCACTCCTTTTGAAGAAGATATTTTTTAGAAATTCGAAACCTACGTGAAGGGCTAATAAACCTATGTTTTGCAACTGGTTGGCTGATTTTTGACCTGTTCTGATAACGTATTTCCAGATTTGGAGAAGGCTTTCGACACAGCAACACACAAGAAGCTAGTAGTGAAATAGCATGCTTATTGAATGTGACTGGATTCGTGATTTCCTGTGACAGAGGTCACAATTCGTAGTAATCGACGGAACGTCATCGAGTAAAGCAGGAGTGATTTCAGGCGTTCCCCATGATAGTGTTATGGGCCCTTTGCTGTTCCTTACGATTCAGGAGACAATCTGAGAAGCCATCATAGATTGTTTGCAAATGAGACTGTCGTTTATCGTCTAATAAAGCCATCAGACGATCAAAACAAATTGCACAACGATTTAGAAAAGTTATCTGTATGGTGCGAAAGTTGGCAATTGACCCTAAATAACGGAAAATGCCAGGTTTCCACATGAGTGCAAAAAGGAATCCGTTAAACTTAGTTTCCACGATAAATCAATCAAATCTAAAGGCCATAAATTCAGTTACAATTATGAACAACATAAAATGGAAAGAACACATAGAAAATGTTTTGGGGAAGGCAAACCAGAGACTGTGTTTCATTGACAGAACACTTAGAAAATGTAACAGGTATACTAGAGAGACTGCCTACACTACGCTCGTCCGTCATCGTTTAGAGCATTGCTGCGCGGTCTGGGATCCTTACCAGATAGGATTAACGGAATACATCGAGAAACAGGATTTGGGGCGGACATCATTAAAACAAAGGCGTTTTTCACTTCACATAATCTTCTTACGAATTTTCAATCACCAACATTGTCCTCAAAAATGCGAAAATATTTTGTTGACGCCTCCTAGATAGGAATCAACGATCACCATAATAAAATAAGGGAAATCAGAGCTCGTACGGAAGGAAATAGATGTTGGCTTTTTCCATGCGCTGCTCGAGATTGGAATAATAGAGAATTATTGCGAAGGTGGTTCGATGAACCCTCCGCCAGGCACTCAAATGTGATTTGCAAAATATCCATGCAGATGTAAATGTGGATGGAAACTACGTAAACTACTCGATAGTCGGCATGTAACGGGACATCCCTCAAGGAGTCAAGCACAAGATGGCGGCCAAGTTGAAAGTGTATCATGTGTCTCCACGAAAAAACGTAAATTTCGGTAGTAAAAAGGAAAACCTGTGCATGTTGTAAGAATGAAATACTTAAGCTGAAGGAACGCATATCCAGTCTACAGTTTACAATCGACGCTCAAAAGGTGGAAATAAGTAAACTACAATTTGAAAAACGTGAGACGCTAATGAAGAAAGAAGACTCGGTCTCAGGAAAACGGAAGATAATGACTGAAGGAAGTTGTATTCAGAAGGTAAAAGATCTGAAAGACAGTGAAAATTTAGTGCAAAAAAAACTCTTTTTAAGTGCCTTCTGCCGTGGATTCCCAAGACGTCGGAAAGGGTTGAAAAGTTAGAAAACAAAGTAGGCAAACCGTTGCTGGATGTAAGTAGGTCAAACAGTGAAAATACTGCATCAGGAGATACTCTAAAAACTCCGAAAATAAGTGCGCACACCTACACTACCACAGACTTCAATGCAACAAAGGAAACTCCGTTAAAAAACGTGTCTCCGGCGTAACTGCAAACTGAAGAACATTTAGAATACATGCGGCAAGAAAAAACAACACTAGTCAGGTGAGAATAAGAACTTTCATTCCTCCGGCTACAAAAAGTATGAAACAAAACAATCTGTATGCTAGGTGATAGTTACGGCGTGAAATTTCTACAATGTCGATGAGAACATGTAGTTTCAAGCCATCTGGTTTCATAAAGCCAGAGGCTTCATTGAGTGAAATAACGGACCTAACATCAACTGACATATCTAGTTATGAAGACGATTTCGCCGTGTTAATAGGACGATCAAACGACTTATATAGAAACGAGACATACAAGATTATTACAGAAACGAGGAAATGTTTAAATAATTTAACCCACACAAATGTACTCATTGTGAACATCCCACATCTTCATGATTTACCACCCTGGTCGTGTGTGAACCGCGGAATTAATGTTGCAAACGAGTGTATCACTGAAATATGCACTAACTTTAAGAATGTCGATATTGTAGATATAAACAGATTGGAGCGAAGGTTCCATACAGTCCACGGACTTCGTTTAAATACGCCAGGAAAGAAATTACTAGCTGAAAAAATATGTACTCGCATTTCGAAGAAGAGTGAAGAAAAAACTATAAGTGACAAACAAACTGAGATTAAGAATTGCTTTAGACGAGTTACAAGCTGTGCCATCGGCCAAACGCAAATTACCAAGTGGTTTAAACCGATTAGGCGGGACACAAACAATCAAGTCGTCAGCCGAACGAAAATTACGAAATGGTTTAAACCGAAGAGGACAGATGGGGATGAAGCAAAACTTATACAAGCTCCAGAAGTTCACTCAGCTGCTGATTGCCACCAGCAAACAGAAGATACACACAAGAAAGGTACCGAAATTGTTTTAGAGTAATTGCTGGATTAGAAATTGCATTAGATAAAGAATCAGAAACGGTTTCAACTAAAGTTACTAAATACCCAGATTTTGCTATACTACACCATAACGTTTAATCACTCACAAATAAAGTTTCCATGTTGAAAGCACTACTATAGTATGTACTAAATGTAGACATAATTTGGATTACCGAACATTGGCTACGAAATGACGAAGTAAAATAAACCTCAATCTCAGAATACAGATTAGCAAGCCATTTTAGCCGAGAGTTTTTCAAACATGGTGGCTCTGCTACCTTTGTGAAAGAACAAATAAAGTTGTGTGATGTTAGTAAAAGTTATATTGACTCAATTGAAAAAGACTTTGAACTTCCCATTACTAAACTGCCAGAGTTTAATTTCATTGTTGTTAAGGGGAGTTGGAATGCCGGAAAATGGAAAAAATTCACATTTTCAGTTTTTAACCTTATAACTTAATTTGAAATTTTCTGCTTAAAATGGTGCAAAATTTGTTAAGAAATTCCAATTGGAAGTATTTTTATTTAATTTTTCAAAATTACATGTGCGCCCAGCAAAGTTACCCATCTTGTGATTTGTACACATTTAAATCTTCGCATTTCCGAAAACATTACATATAGAAGGCTGTGGATTTCACTCTTCAGTTGTAGAATCTTTGATCCTTCCATAGGTACCATTGTTTTTACGACTAGCTGTGTTTATTGTTCAGTTTTTGATCTGTGAGTGTTTGTTTTGAGCCTCGAGTTTAGTTTGTCGCTCATTTGGAGTTTGTTATCTGTCTTGTTTTGACTTTCAGTGGTGAGTGCGTAGTTTCTACGATGCCTAGGAGTGCATCATTATTTAAAAAGCGAAAGTTTCGCGGTAATAGATTTACAAATAACGTTTGTTCAAGTGATTCTGCTTCAGCACCTGTTGATGCTGGTGAAAGTTCTGACGTTTGTACAGCTGAGATGTGTGAAGGAGACACGCCCACCAGTGCATCAAAAAAGAAGTTATCAAACTGTGCAAGTGAAATTACAGATGAAGCTTCTAATGAACAATATGTTTTAGTCGACTTTCCTGTTTTTACTGAGTTTATGAAGAAATGTTTGTGTTGTAATCTTTGTGGAGGTTCTTTTGATATGAACATAACAAAATCTATAGGACTTTCCTGCAAAATTGCTATAGTTTGTGCCAGTTGTGAAAATGAGACCTGTTTTTGGAGCTCTAAAACATGCAGTAGCAATTTGTTTGAGAGTAATATCAGGCTAATGTATGCAATGAGAGCAATTGGTAAAGGACATACTGCTGCTCAAACATTTTGTGCCATAATGAATCTTCCACCTCCACCTGCTAAAATTGACAATTACACTGAAGTGATAGGAGATGCTGTTCAGTCTGTAGCAGATTTATCAATGAAAGCTGCTGCCAGTGAAGCAAAATATATAAATGAAGGAAACCCAGATATCCCTGTTGCTTTTGATGGAACCTGGCAGAAAAGGGGTCACACATCCAAAAATGCTGTTGCTACTGTTACTAGTGTGGACAGCGGTAAAGTTTTGGACTATGAAGTGCTCACTAAACATTGTTACCATTGTGCATCTGGTAAGATAGAAGCAGCTCACATATGTAGCAAGAATTATGAAGGTACGAGTGGAGGCATGGAGGCTGCCGCTGCTGTGAAAATGTTTAGCAGATCAGAAAAAGAACGGGGAGTATTTTACACAAAATTCCTTGGAGATGGGGACTCCAAGGCATACAAAAGTGTTACAGAATCCATGCCATATGTCAATAAGACAATAACTAAACTAGAATGTGTCGGTCATGTTCAGAAACGAATGGGCACTCGTCTAAGGAAACTGAAACAGAATCTGAAGGACAAAATTTTGTCAGATGGTAAAACCATTAGAGGTCGCCTGTCAGATAAAATTATAAATGAATTACAACAATACTATGGTATGGCAATAAGAAATAATGCAAATAATTTGCAGGAAATGAGACAAGCTGTATGGGCCACATATTTACATCGATCATCAACTGATGATAATCCTCAACATTTTGCTTGTCCAGATGGTCCTCAGTCATGGTGCAATTATAGAAAATCTCAAGCTACTGGGGATCCTTATCACCATAAAAATTATATTCCATTGGCTGTTATGGAAGTAATTAAACCAATATATAGAGACTTGGGGCATCCTGATCTTCTGCGAAAATGTCTTCATGGTTGTACCCAGAATCAAAACGAGTCGTTCAACAACCTCATTTGGACTCGTGTACCTAAGAATGTATTTGTTGGGATAAAAACATTGAAATGGGGAGTCAGTGATGCTGTTATTTCATTCAATGATGGTCATATGGGTAGGCTAAAGGTCATGGCAAGGCTCGGCATTGCTCCTGGTATCAACACCATCAGAGGTCTTCAGCTTCTGGACAGCGTGCGAGTAAGGAAGGCTCAGTATGCAGCTGAATTTAATACAAAAAAAGCAAGGGCAGCAAGGAGAAGAAAGCTTCTAGGTGAAGAAGAAGAACTAGAAGATGACCCTGATTACTCTGCTGGACACTTTTGATAATAGAATAAAAGGTATTTGTGAATTTTCATAATAAATTACTTTAATCGCATTTTCTGGCATTTGACATTTTTAGTGTTACATGTACCTTTATCTCATAAACCACTCAACCAACAACATTCAAATTTTCAGAAATGCTGCAAAACAGTTCAAAGAGGCCACTGAACTAGAATCATGACAAGAACTGGCTTATTCTCTGAACTAGGGAAGTTTATGTTATACTTTTTCCAATAAAAAATGGCTTAATGGTAAAAAATTCATAAATACTATACCAACAAAAAGAAAACATTGGTTCTAGTTCAGTGGGCTCACAATATATGCTGAAAACCTCTGCCAGAATTTCAAAGTTCTGAAGATAATAGTTCCAAAGAAAAAGGTACACAAAGTTAGCAAATTTAACATTGGCGAGATAGGGCATTCCAACTCCCCTTAACAAGTATAGAGCACCGAGAGGAAACCTGCCAGTCTTCATGACTAAAGGTTCTGCTGAACAGGATCAGTGCACTAAATATGAAGATAGTGCTTTGTGGGGATTTCAATATTGATTTTTTCAAAAGACAGCAGCACCACAAATGCTTTGATAAATATGACCAACACATTCAATATGATCCCCATAATACACTGCTCAACAAGATTAACAGAATGCACAAATTCCGTTATTGACCACATATTCATATCAGAAACAAATTACAGATTCACAAGCAGAGTACTGAGCGTGGGGGTATAGTGATCACGAGGCACAGCTGTGGTGTATATAAATGCCAACAAGTAGTAGCAGTTCCGAAAAAGTAGTTGAAAAAAGAACATGTTTATAGCATGTACATGAGTTTTCAGAGCATCTTTCTTCACTATTTTAATATAGCATTTCCAAAAGTAGTAAAATTAGTAAAACCTAACAATAATAAGCAATGGGTAACTAAAGGCATAAAAATTTCTGGTGAAAGAAACAGATTTCTGCAGTGCTGTTGTAAAAGAAATACAGAGTAACCCAAGAATTCGCAGAGTGTTCAAAAGCCTACAAAAGAATCTATGGTAGAGTAGCCAAAGACGCAAAAATTATGTGGAATGACAATTTGATAAGAAATTCATCTAACGAAATGAGATCCACGTGGAGAGTTATAAAGAAAGAAACTTGTAGTTCAGCGCCAAAGAAAAAGAATGTATCATTAACCCTTGAAGACTCAAAAGTTACAGACCCAAATTCAGTTGTGGAAAAATTCAATGACCACTTCACTAGCTGAAGACCTCATTCAAGTACACTGTCAAGGACCAGTCCCAAGTTTATCCAGCAAGTCAGTGATCTCGACTGCTTCTATGTATGTTTATGAAACTAACACCAATGAAATTATAAGTAAAATTAAGTCATTAAGCAATAAAACGTCAAGTGGTCTTGATAAAGTACCTGATTTCATAATTAAAAAATTGTGCTCACCACATAGCGAACCCCATGGCAAAAACTTTCAACCTCTCTTTAAAGACCAGTGTATTTCCAGATATTTTTAAAATAGCAAAAGTTTCACCACTGCTAAAAAAAGGTTCTTCTGGAAAAATATCAAACTACCGACCCATATCACAGTTAAGTTTCTTCTCAAAAAATCTAGAAAAACTCTTCTATGACAGGCTTTTAAGTTTCATAAATAAATATACACCTCTTACAGTACAACAACATTGTTTTAGAAAGTCTAAATCTATGCATACGACAATTTTCGAACACTTAGATTGCGTTTTAAAATTCCTTGACCAACATAAATTAGCTTCAGGTATTTTTCTAAATCTATCAAAAGCCTTTGACGTCCTGGACCATAACATTCTGCTCGAAAAATTAGAAAGACGAGGAGTAAGAGGTGTAGCACATGGCTGGTTGTGTTCGCACCTAAAAAACTGCAGGCAGAAAGTGTCACTTCAGTATGCATTCAACAAAATGAATAAAACAAGAAACAACTCCTTTCTTTCTAGCGAATTACCAATCAAATATGGTGTACCACAGGGCTCAATCTTAGGTTCACTCTCTTCTTGATTTATATGGATGACTTAGTTGAATATATGAGTCCCATAAAACTATCCTGTATGTCGATGACACCAGCATATTGCTCACTGGATCCAGTCCAGAAACTTTGCAGTCCACGGCAGAAAGTTCTATGAAAAGACTTTCTGAGTGGTTCACAAAAAACAAACTCAAATAAATACTGAAAAAGCTATGTGTATCGATTTTCATTTAATTCCTCCAACTAATCAAATGTCTATTCAAGCACAATTAAAAAATGATCCCCTAGAAAATGTGTCACAAAAATGTTGAGACTATGGGTTCAGCAAGACTTAAAGTGGGACACACATATAAATAACTTGTCTAGAAAACTATCATTTGTGTGCTACGGCCTGAGAATTTTAAAGGCTACAACAAGCAAAACAACAGTAATGCAGACATACTACGCACAGTTCCACTCACTAGTCCGATATGGGAGCGTTTTCTGGGGATACTCAACTCACAGCGTAAAGGTTTTTAGAATGCAAAAAAGAGCTCTAAGAATAAATTGTGGCCTTAAAAAGATGGAGTCCTGTAAATCCCATTTTACTGAGCTTGGTGTTCTAAACGTTCCAAGTTTATTCATTTATGAAACTATCATGTTCACTAGGGACTACCTCCTGAAAACTGTCAAACTACTACAGAACAAAAATGTAGACAACTATAGTACCAGAGGGAAATCAAATATACATAAAAATATCACAGAACAACCACCAATCAGAGGTGCATAATTAACATTGGTGTAATACTACACAACAGGATACCAGAGGAAATAAAAAATGCTACTCATCCAATATTTAAAGCTAAACTAAAGGCATTTCTAATAAAGCACTATTTCTATTGTGTCAGAGAATTCCTGAATATGTAGTAAAATTAATTGAAATAGGTACCTATTTTTAATTTGCCTACTTTTTTGCTAATACTATGTATTATTGTAACTTATCTTTGGCCTGTCCAATATCAATTGTACAATTTGTGCTGTACGATAAAACTAGACCATAAAAAAAATCTAATCAAATAAAATCGAGCATTAGTTTTCCACAACAGTAGTTGTCGATGCCAGTATTATTTTTCGAATTTTGGACAGGTAAGCATTATTTCAGTCACTTTTCTGAAAACTTTCATAAAATTTTATACACAGTACTTTATATTTCAAGTTAAAATTTATGAGAAGCAATTACTTTACAAAATATTTTAGTTTCGATGTTGTAATCGATAAGTTTTGGGAATGCATGCACAGTTAAAAATATTTTTTTTAGAAACATTTGAAATTACGAATTATTTGCGCACTTGAAATTTCTATTATTAATTACGCAATCTTGTATTGTTTATTGTGTTTATTTCTGGATCCATTTATGAAATAATAATCGAAATTAAAATTTAATGAAAACTAGCTGGAATTCATTTGTTAGGAAAAATTGTAAGCCCCTTGGAATATTGTTAAATTCCACAGAGTGTGAGATCCGTAAGTTTTCCTCTGATGTGATCCAATGTATTTTTGTATAATAGGTGCGAACAATGTAATTTCAGCTTTAGTGAAATATCAAAATACTGTTTGATATACTAAAATGTGGGAACATCAGTGGAAAATATATTTACGTAAAAAATTCTGTGACAACAATCTTCCAATTTACTTAGTTTAAATCAACCATGAGGACCTGATGTTAGATTTTCGGCTTCAAGAATCAGACCCCTAGACAAGAAGAACTAGAGCCATCTCCACATGACAAGCAACAAAGGTGTTTGAAAAGTTCTCGGAACAGTATAGAAAAAAAGTACTTACATCACTGAAACTTTTTTTAGTTTTCATTGTAGTCTCCTTGTATATTAATGCACTTCAACGATGTTCCAGTGCCTTGATACCATCTCGAAAATGAGTTTCCTTCAGGCCTGCAAAATAGTTGTCAACTGCGGCTATCAATTCTTCATTTGAAGTGAATCTTGGTCCACCAAGAAAAATTTTCAGTTTTAGGAAGAGATGGAAGTCTGACGGAGCCATATCAGGTGAATAAGAAGGCAAGGTGCCAACAATTCATACCTTTGTTTGTGTAATTTTGCCATGGCGACGGCACACGTTTGGGAGCGCGCATTGTCTTGATGGAAGATGACTTTCTTCCTTGCTAAACCTGGCTTTTTTCGCGTGTCTTTTGTTGCAATTTGTCTAGAAGGTTAGCATAGTATTCTCCAGTAATTGTTTGCCCAGTGGGGAGATAATCTACGAACAGAATCCCATTTGCATCCCAGAACACTGGTGCCATGACCTTTCTCGCCGAAGGAATTATCTTTACTTTCTATGGTGGCAGAGAATAAGCATGTTTCCATTGTTTTGACTATTTTTATGTCTCTGGGGTATAGTAGTACACCGAAGTTTCATCTGTGTTCATAAACAGGTGCAAAAAATCTTGTTTGTTTCTCCTAAAACAGGCCAAATATTGTTCCAATGTGTCCATTCTCATTCGTTTTTGATCCAGCGTCAAGAGTCGCAGCACCCATCTTGCAGATAATTTTTTCATTTCTAATTCTTCAGTTAAAATATGATTTACCCTTTCAGATGATATCTGGTAAGAGTGAGCAATTTCACACACTTTCAATCGGCGATACTTCATGACCATTTTGTGCACTTTTGCAATGATTTCTGGAGCAGTGACACGTCTTGGTCGACCACTGCGCCGATCATCATCTAAGCTCTCCCGACCGAATTTAAATTCATTTGTCCACTTGGCAATAGTTGAATATGAAAGAGCAGAGTCCGCCGGTGCATTCTGGTAATTGGCATGAATGTCCTTTGGTTTAAAACCTTTCTTTACGAAGTACTTAATCACTGTTCGAGTCTCGATTTTTTCCATCTTCGCAAATCACTACGCGCCATGTTTAAGATTTTAAAATAGGGAATCAATCTAAAATATCTTGTCAACAGAAGATATTTTTAGAAATATCGAAACCTAAGTCAAGACTAATAAACCTTTGTTTGGCAACTGATTGGCTGATTTTTTTCAACCTCTTCAGATTTATAGTTCCTGATCCGTAGCCGTGTTAAGATTTTAAAATACGGAATCAATCTGAAATCCCTTGTCAGTAGCACTCAACACTTCGTGTGAGTAAAGAGCTAGTTGTGTTTCACAAGAACGAAGTTTTCTAAATCCGTGTTGACTGTGTGTCGGTAGACCGCTCTCTTCGAGGTAATAAGTAATGTTCGAACACAATATACGTATTTCAACGTGAGCAACTTTCATTTGCGCTTCCGCGAATTGTTCTAGTTCCGTGTGCTATTTTTACCACAGCAGATGTTCGGCATGGAAACTGTTTCCAGTACAGCACAAGACGCTGCCCCCACACAGCCATTCCCATCATGAAGCTAATGTGACCTTTTCCCTCTCCGCACAAGCCTCATAGAGGTGAACTCGTGGATACAGTCAGCACTAGTTCCATTTCCGCATATATCGGAAGAGTTCGTTTGATAATGTGTCACTTCTCACCGATTCAAGTCTTCACGCATTTGAAGTGTTCAACAGGTTAAATTCATCTTCATTACTACAGATAAGTACCACGTCTGAACGTGAGCGTCTTTACAAAGTGCTTTAATCAAACCTTGTCACTTCCGTGTGTCATTTCTACCGTATCAGATGATAGTCAAGAAACATTTTGGTTGTACCATTTAAAGTGAATGAATTGAAGTTACCCTTGCGACAGCGATCCGAGGAATACAGGTTTAAAACCACAGCTCTAAAGCAACTATAGCATATTCTTCCAAACCTCCTTCCCTTTTTCCTCTCATTGCCATTGTTAAGCCCAATGAACGTAGTATTGCCCAGAAAATCGAAGGAAAAAATTTCGCAATAAATAACATTCCTTGTTAAATAGAGAATAAACCCATACCTGATAGCTTCTGGAGTGCTGTTAAGAAAAATGGAGGTAAGTTCAAATTCCAACATGATCATGCATCACATCCCGGTCATCTCCACTAAGCAAAAAACTATTTCAAAGAGCTGTGGGAGTTTGCACTGTCAATGATTTCTTTGCCTCACAGCAACGCTATTCGTGAAAGAGTTTTTTCTGCAGAAGATTTAATAAAAACCAAGATTAGAAATAGGCTCGAATTAGATGCTGTAAATGGCCTCATTACGTCATCACATCTTGTGAAAGAATGTGGTTTGTTCCAAGATTTAGAAATTACTGAGAAGATGCTAAACTAAACGAAAACAAATTTACAAGATGAAAGAGATAATGGTCTGTCTGATGAATAGAGCGAGAAATACGTCTGCTAATTCTGCTTATGGTCATCAATATCTTAAATATTTAAAACATGAACTTTTCACTATCATGAGCTTTTATATTATTACAACAACTACTACTACTATTGCTGCTACTACTCTACTACTACTACTACTATTACTACCACAACTGGCGCACCTTTGCTTTCAGGGAAAGGAAAAAAAATGTGACTCAGGTGTGTTTCGTTCAAGAAGTTGAGTTGAAAGCAGGTATTACATACAAACAGTTAAACACTAAAATATTTGTATATAGCGTTTTTTTACACGTTTATTTCACTTTCTTATACAGGGTGTTTCCAAAAGAGCGTGCAAAAATTTAACAGGTCATAGAGGATGCTCCACTGAATGGTTTAAGGTAGGGAACCTCGGGTCAGAGAAGCCAGCTTAAGGAGATGTCAGGAATAAAATCATAGTAATGAAGTTGTGGTTTTCAGTCCTGAGACTGGTTTGATGCAGCTCTCCATGCTAATCTATCCTGTGCAAGCTCCTTCATCTCCCAGTACCTACTGCAACCTACATCCTTCTGAATCTGCTTAGTGTATTCATCTCTTGGTCTCCCTCTACGATTTTTACCCTCCACACTGCCCTCCAATGCTAAATTTGTGATCCCTTGATGCCTCAGGACATGTCCTACCAACCGATCCCTTCTTCTAGTCAAGTTGTGCCACAAACTTCTCTTCTCCCCAATCCTATTCAATACCTCCCCATTAGTTACGTGATCTACCCACCTAATCTTCAACATTCTTCTGTAGCTCCACATTTCGAAAGCTACTATTCTCTTCTTGTCCAAACTATTTATTGTCCATGTTTCACTTCCATACATGGCTACACTCCATACAAATACTTTCAGAAACGACTTCCTGACACTTAAATCTATACTCGATGTTAACAAATTTCTCTTCTTCAGAGGCGCTTTCCTTGCCATTGCCAGTCTACATTTTACATCCTCTCTACTTCGACCATCATCAGTTATTTTGCTCCCCAAATAGGAAAACTCCTTTACAACTTTAAGTGTCTCATTTCCTAATCTAATTCCCTCAGCGTCACCCGACTTAATTCGACTACATTCCATTATCCTCGTTTTACTTTTGTTGATGTTCATTTTATATCCTCCTTTGAAGACACTGTCCATTCCGTTCAACTGCTCTTCCAAGTCCTTTGCTGTCTCTGACAGAATTATAATGTCATCGGTGAACCTCAAAGTTTTTATTTCTTCTCCCTGGATTTTAATACCTACTCCAAATTTTTCTTTTGTTTTCTTTACTGCTTGCTCATTATACAGATTGAATAACATTGGGAGAGCCTACAACCTTGTCTCACTCCCTTCCCAACCACTGCTTCCCTTTCATGCCCCTCGACTCTTATAACTGCCATCTGGTTTCTGTAAAAATTGAAAATAGCCTTTCGATCCCTGTATTTTACCCCTGCCACCTTTAGAATTTGAAAGAGAGTATTCCAGTCAACATTGTCAAAAACTTTCTCTAAGTCTACAAATGCTAGAAACGTAGGTTTGCCTTCCCTTAATCTTTCTTCTAAGATAAGTCGTAAGGTCAGTATTGCCTCACGTGTTCCAATATTTCTACGGAACCCAAACTGATCTTCCCCGAGGTCGGCTTCTACCTTTTTTACAATCGCCTGTAAATAATTCGCGTTAGTATTTTGCAGCTGTGGCTTATTAAACTGATAGTTGCGTAATTTTCACATCTGTCAACACCTGCTTTCTTTGGGATTGGAATTATTATATTCTTCTTGAAGTCTGAGGGTATTTCGCCTGTCTCGTACATCTTGCTCACCAGATGATAGAGTTTTGTCAGCACTGGCTCTCCCAAGGCCGTCAGTAGTTCTAATGGAATGTTGTCTACTCCCGGGGCCTTGGTTCGACTCATGTCTTTCAGTGCTCTGTCAAACTCTTCACGCAGTATCGTATCTCCCATTTCATCTTCATCTACATCCTCTTCAATTACCATAATATTGTCCTCAAGTACATCGCCCTTGTATAGACCCTCTATATACTCCTTCCACCTTTCTGCTTTCCCCTCTTTGCTTAGAACTGGGTTTCCATCTGAGCTCTTGATATTCATGCAAGTGGCTCTCTTTTCTCCAAAGGTCTCTTTAATTTTCCTGTAGGCTGTACCTATCTTACCCCTAGTGATATGCACCTCTACATCCTTACATTTGTCCTCTAGCCATCCCTGCTTAGCCATTTTGCACTTCCTGTCGATCTTATTTTTGAGACGTTTGTATTCCGTTTTGCCTGCTCCATTTACTGCAATTATGTATTTTCTCCTTTCTCAATTAAATTCAGTATCTCTTCTGTTACCCAAGGATTACTACTAGCCCTCGTCTTTTCACCTACTTGATCCTGTGCTGCCTTCACTATTTCATTCCTCAAAGCTACCCATTCTTCTTCTACTGTATTTTCCCCCCCCATTCCTGTCAATTGTTCCCTTATGCTGTCTCTGAAACTCTGTACAACCTCTGGTTTAGTCAGTTTATCCAGGTCCCATATCCTTAAATTCCCACCTTTTTGCAATTCCTTCAGTTTTAATCTACAGTTCATAACTAATAGATTGTGGTCAGAGTCCACATCTGCCCCTGGAAATGTCCTACAATTTAAAACCTGGTTCCTCTGTCTTACCATTATATAAGCTATCTGATACCTTTTAGTATCTCCAGGTTTCTTCCATGTATACAACCTTCTTTTATGGTTCTTGAACCAAGTGTTAGCTGTGATGAAGTTATGCTCTGTGCAAAATTCTACCAGACGGCTTCCTCTTTCATTTCTTAGCCCCAATCCATATTCACCTACTATGTTTCCTTCTCTCCCTTTTCCTAATGTCGAATTCCAGTCACCCATGACTATTAAATTTTCGTCTCCCTTCACTACCTGAATAATTTCTTTTATCTCATCATACATTTCTTCAATTTCTTCGTCATCTGCAGAGCTAGTTGGCATATAAACTTGTACTACTGTAGTAGGCATGGGCTTCGTGTCTATCTTGGCCACCATAATACGTTCACTATGCTGTTTGTAGTAGCTTACCCGCACTCCTATTTTTTTATTCATTATTAAACCTACTCCTGCATTACCCCTATTTGATTTTGTACACTCCTGGAAATTGAAATAAGAACACCGTGAATTCATTGTCCCAGGAAGGGGAAACTTTATTGACACATTCCTGGGGTCAGATACATCACATGATCACACTGACAGAACCACAGGCACATAGACACAGGCAACAGAGCATGCACAATGTCGGCACTAGTACAGTGTATATCCACCTTTCGCAGCAATGCAGGCTGCTATTCTCCCATGGAGACGATCGTAGAGATGCTGGATGTAGTCCTGTGGAACGGCTTGCTATGCCATTTCCACCTGGTGCCTCAGTTGGACCAGCGTTCGTGCTGGACGTGCAGACCGCGTGAGACGACGCTTCATCCAGTCCCAAACATGCTCAATGGGGGACAGATCCGGAGATCTTGCTGGCCAGGGTAGTTGACTTACACCTTCTAGAGCACGTTGGGTGGCACGGGATACATGCGGACGTGCATTGTCCTGTTGGAACAGCAAGTTCCCTTGCCGGTCTAGGAATGGTAGAACTATGGGTTCGATGACGGTTTGGATGTACCGTGCACTATTCAGTGTCCCCTCGACGATCACCAGTGGTGTACGGCCAGTGTAGGAGATCGCTCCCCACACCATGATGCCGGGTGTTGGCCCTGTGTGCCTCGGTCGTATGCAGTCCTGATTGTGGCGCTCACCTGCACGGCGCCAAACACGCATACGACCATCATTGGCACCAAGGCAGAAGCGACTCTCATCGCTGAAGACGACACGTCTCCATTCGTCCCTCCATTCACGCCTGTCGCGACACCACTGGAGGCGGGCTGCACGATGTTGGGGCGTGAGCGGAAGACGGCCTAACGGTGTGCGGGACCGTAGCCCAGCTTCATGGAGACGGTTGCGAATGGTCCTCGCCGATACCCCAGGAGCAACAGTGTCCCTAATTTGCTGGGAAGTAGCGGTGCGGTCCCCTACGGCACTGCGTAGGATCCTACGGTCTTGGCGTGCATCCGTGCGTCGCTGCGGTCCGGTCCCAGGTGGACGGGCACGTGCACCTTCCGCCGACCACTGGCGACAACATCGATGTACTGTGGAGACCTCACGCCCCACGTGTTGAGCAATTCGGCGGTACGTCCACCCGGCCTCCCGCATGCCCACTATACGCCCTCGCTCAAAGTCCGTCAACTGCACATACGGTTCACGTCCACGCTGTCGCGGCATGCTACCAGTGTTAAAGACTGCGATGGAGCTCCGTATGCCACGGCAAACTGGCTGACACTGACGGCGGCGGTGCACAAATGCTGCGCAGCTAGCGCCATTCGACGGCCAACACCGCGGTTCCTGGTGTGTCCGCTGTGCCGTGCGTGTGATCATTGCTTGTACAGCCCTCTCGCAGTGTCCGGAGCAAGTATGGTGGGTCTGACACACCGGTGTCAATGTGTTCTTTTTTCCATTTCCAGGAGTGTATTTATAACCCTGTTTTCACCTGACCAGAAGTCTTGTTCCTCCTGCCACCGAACTTCACTAATTCCCACTATATCTAACTTTAACCTATCCATTTCCCTTTTTAAATTTTCTTACCTACCTGCCCGATTAAGGGATCTGACATTCCACGCTCCGATTCGTAGAATGCCAGTTTTCTTTCTCCTGATAACAACGTCCTCTTGAGTAGTCCCCGCTCGGAGATCCGAATGGGGGACTATTTTACCTCCAGAATATTTTACCCAAGAGGACGCCATCATCATTTAACCATACAGTAAAGCTGCATGCCCTCGGGAAAAATTACGCCTGTAGTTTCCCCTTGCTTTCAGCCGTTCGCAGTACCACAAGAGAAAGGCCGTTTTGGTTAGTGTTACAAGGTCAGATCAGTCAATCATCCAGACTGTTGCCCCTGCAACTACTGAAAAGGCTGCCGCCCCTCTTCAGGAACCACTCGTTTGTCTGGCCTCTCAACAGATACCCCTCCGTTGTTGTTGCACCTACGGTACGGCTATCTGTATCGTTGAGGCACCCAAGCCTCCCCACCAACGGCAAGGTCCATTGTTCATGGGGGGTACTGTATACTGTGTACTTTTTTATTTACATTAGTTAGTTACAGTCATCAACCTAAATGTAAACAAAATCCTGACGCACCCGGACAAATATTCCTGGAGTATTTTGAACGTCATCACAGACAGGTATAATTCTGGCAACTAATTCCTTCTCCGTATCCACTGTGGTCTCATATGCAAGTGACTATAATTATCCCTTTAGGAAATAATCAAGGCGATTCATGTTAGATGACCTCGCAGGCCATGGAAAATGACCCTCTTTCTAATCCAGCGATCAGGAAATTCAGCATTGAGATTGCAGCGGGCATCCACACTGAAGTGAGGCATTTCACCGTCATGTTGTATCCACATCCACCCACGAATCAGTCAAGGGTACATTCTCCCACAACTCAGGTAGAACTCTTCACATGAACCTCAAGTACAGGTGGGCATTCATGCGGGCAGGTAGAAGATATGGCTCAATGAGAGTGTCCTCCATGTTTCCTCGCAAGAAATAAATAATGTTCACGTGAATAAACCGCAAAGTACGTGTAAACATGTACACACGTTAGTTGTATCCAAGGTAGAAAACAGTAATGCTAGACAAAGCGATAGACAAGTTCACTTGCATATCTCCTTAAGCTGGCTTCACCGATCTCAGGTTCCCTACCTCAAATTGTTCAGTGGAGCATCCTCTATGTCGTGTTAAATTTTTGCACGCTCTTACGGAAACACCCTGTATGAGTTGATACGTTCTTAAGTGTGGCGCGCAAGTGCTACGCTCTTGACGAGTCATCACCTCTCCACAGTCCTATCGAAGCTCACGTCCAGTGTTAAATAATCAAATAGAGACTTTTCGTTATAGGGTTATAGTTCTCAGCGTCTGATCTGGACTTAGTTTATGTATTCAGTCAGTTCAAATAACTTTTAAATTAGTGTAAATAATCGGTAAAAATGTAAATGTAAAAACATTATGGTGGTTCTATAGTGATCCTTAGTTTTCCTGTTTCGTTGGATTGGTTCAAAATATTTACAGTTTTTCAGGTGAGCAAACACATTTATAAATAATGCATATTGTTGTTTCTAATAAAAAAGAAACTAAATTCTCAAACCGGTCTACAATGGTAGGTTAGAGATCTGAAGAGGGACTACTGTTAATTTATTCTGAAATTAAGTTTCTTTGTATTTACTTCAGAGATGGATATCAGGAATTTCTCTTGACAGAAAGGTGTTTCTGCTACACAGAGAAGGAAACTGCATGACTCATTAAAAGTTCCAGGTCAAATAGCTTCGAAAGTGCGTCCCACAACAACTTTGGTTTATTTTGAACATAAGCTTTTAACTTCACGTTATCTGTCGATAGAAATCTTCACTACTGCCAGTCATCAGAAGTTTCATTGCCACTATGTTCTTCCACCATCAGTACTGAGTCTTCTGACATCATTATTTTTGACACTACTGAGTGGGATGACTTCAGCCACTCAGCTTCAGTTTGTGTTGTCTGTTAAGCCGAGGGAGCTACACTCATTAGCAGTTGTTAATCACAGCTTTGATTTACGCGACTGCATAAATCATTCAGTGCCAGGCGAAGTCAAGTATCTGTTGCTAACAAACCCACGTTCTCTAAATTCTTCTCATGATCTCAAAAGGACTTGATGATAAAATATCTACAGAGAGAGGCGGGGTAGTGGTTAGCACACTGGACTCGCATTCGGGAAGACGACGGTTCACACCCGAGAAGGCCATCCTGATTTAGGTTTCCCGTGATTCCCGTTAATTGTTTCAGGCAAGTGCCATTATGGTTCCTTTGAAAACGCACAGTCGTTTTCCTACCCATCCTTCCCCAACCCGAATTTGTGCATCGTCTGTAATGAACTCATTGTCGTCGATGGGACGTTAAAAGCTGATCTCCTGCTCCGTATTAGAAAAACTATAGAAAGGTATTTTCAAAAACTTGGCGAGAAAAGTAGGCATGGCTAGTATATTCGCCTAAGGTGAACGCAGGGCTTTGTCAGTTTTGTACTCTTTTCAAACGAGTTTTAAAAACTGGAATATTCGGTGCGTTTGTGATAAAAGCTCACCAGGATCACAAACACTCATGATGACGCTCGAGGTCTTGAAAAGAGCAGTTGGCATCTCGAAGCTCCAAGTAGGGCCATAAGTTTTTGTGAGTCTGCAAAAATGAGAAAGACGTTATCAATCAGTGAAGACAGTGGGATAACAGAGTTTATATCAACAGGAAACAACTGAAATCAGTTTTTGCTACTTTAATATTTTGTGGCATTCATGACATACTCATTAGAGGTAAGAACACGAGTGAAGGAATTTTTCAAGATTTATGTTCGTTTAGAGTAAGTGCGGGCGACGAAGTGTTGGAGGATCATTTACAACACCATATTTGAAAAGCAAAATATACATCGCACACAGTTCAAAACAATTTAATAAATACGTATGGTTCTGTGTTAAAACAAGAGATGGTTGATGAGGTAAACAGATCAGAGGCTGATAAAACGGCTGATATTACCAGGAAAGAACAGCTGTCGGTGGAAGTACGATTTGTAGACGAGAAACTGAACTTCATAGTGAAAGAATAATTTTTAGGGTTTGCAGAACTAACTACGTTGTATGTAGAGGAAATTTCTTCATCCATTTAAAAATTTGGCGATAATTTGGGCCTTAATATGAATAACTTAATTGGCTTGGGCTTTGATGGCTGTTCGGCAGTGGCAGGCAATGAGACTGGACTCCAGACTAGGATTCGAGAAAAGTATCCTTCAACTGTTTATTTCCACTGTGCATCGCACAGACTTAACTTAGTTGTCAATGTCCTTAACAGTGTCCAGGAAACTTGTAACACTATCGGGACAATAAAAGACGTTACTAGGTTCTTTAGAGAAAGTGTAAAAAAATGGTTCAAATGGCTCTGAGTACTATGCGACTTAACTTCTGAGGTCATCAGTCGTCTAACTAACCTAAGGACATCACACACATCCATGCCCGAGGCAGGATTCGAACCTGCGACCGTAGCGGTCGCGCGGTTCCAGACTGTAGCGACCAGAACCGCACAGCCACTCCGGCCGGCAGAGAAAGTGTAAAAGCTATATCTAACATTACATTGTTCTGTGAAATTAGGTGGTAACACAAATATACAGCAGTCAGGATATTATAAAAAAAACTTCTTGGCAATAAAGGATAGTCTCATTCACCTTGGACAGAGCGAGGTGGCGCAGTGGTTAGCACACTGGACTCGCATTCTGGAGAACGACGGTTCAAATCCGCGTCCGGCCATCCTGATTTAGCTATTCGGTGATTTCCATAAATCGCTTCAGGCAAATGCCGTGACGATTTCTTTGAAAGGCCACGGCGACTTCCTTCCCTAATCCGATGGGACCGATGACCTCGCTGCGTGGTCCCCTCCCTCAAATCAACCAATCAGTCAACACCTTGCAAATAACAGTGAAAAAAATCAAGACATTAGATTGCACATCGTCGTCAGCTACATTTATTATTTGTCTGCACATTATATCAAGGTATCCTTCGTATCTAGAACCAATAGTGAAGAAACTCTGGGATACAGATATGTTGTATTGATCTCTACTCAGTCTACAGGTCCATCAACGTCGACCTGCTAGCCAGTTGTCAATAGCAGAGGGAAGGCAATGAGGAATTCACAAATATTTTCGAAAGAAGAAGAAAAGAAGATTGAGTTTAACGTCCCATCGACATCGAGATCATTAGAGACATAGCATTAGCTCGGATTTTGTAGAGGATGGGGAGGGAAATCGGCCGTTCCCTTTCAAAGGAAACTGCCTGGCATTTGCCTGGAGCGATTTAGGGAAATCACGGAAAACCTAAAGCTGTATGGCCAGTCGCGGGCATGAATCTTCGCCCTCCCAAATGCGAGTCCAGTGCGCCTCCTCGCTCGGTAAACATTTTCGAGGCAGTAAAAGAAGATTGTATGGAACATGAAAGAGATGTAAAAATCACAAGATTAGTTACATGTTAGACCGACAGTCCACAGATGTAATGTGAATGCCAATTTCTCAATATCCAAAGACTATTTCAGGTTGGCAATTTACAACCCGTATATGGATTTTATAATCAAACTTATCACAAAATTTGAAAGGTGGAATTCTTCACCCACATTTAATGAAAAAGGAGAAGGAAAATGATTTCATGGGAGACATAAAATATTTGCAAACGTTTTATCAAATCGACAGCTCTGAAGCAGAAGCCAGATTATGGTATGGAGCCTGGACCAATAAAGAGTGTTTGTAGAAACCAAAGCTCTTGCAGTAACTCTAATTTGCCCAGTAGTAAGTAGACTGCTTATATTCTACCAAACTATACCCTCCGCAACTAGCCGGCCGGAGTGGCCGTGCGGTTCTAGGCGCTACAGTCTGGAGCCGAGCGACCGCTCCGGTCGCAGGTTCGAATCCTGCCTCGGGCATGGATATGTGTGCTGTCCTTAGGTTAGTTAGGTTTAATTAGTTCTAAGTTCTAGGCGACTAATGACCTCAGAAGTTAAGTCGCATAGTGCTCAGAACCATTTGAACCTCCGCAACTTGTACCGTAGAGCGTTTCTTCAATATACTGCGTAGAATGAAGACGTGGCTAGAGCGAAGACGTGGCTCAGATCGTATGTCTACATCTACATCTACGTGATTACTCTGCTATTCGCAATTAAGTGCCTGGCAGGGGGTTCAATGAACCACCTTCAAGCTGTCTCCCTACCGTTCCACTCTCGAACGGCAGGCGGAAAAAAATGAGCACTTAAATTTTTCTGTGGAAGTGCTGATTTCCTTATTTTATTGTGATGATCATTTCTCCCTTTGTAGGTGGGTGCCAACAGAATGTTTTCGCAATCGGAGGAGAAAACCGGTGATTGAAATTTTATAAGAAGATCCCGCCGTAACGAAAAACGCCTTTGTTTTAATGATTACCCCTCCAATTCACGTATTATTCTGTGCCACTATCTCCCCTATTTCGCGATAATACGAAACGAGCCGCCCTTCTTTGAATTTTTTCGATGTCATCCGTCAGTCCCACCTGATGCGGATCCCACACCGCACAGCAATGCCCCACAAAAGCGCCGACAAGGATAAAGTAAGCAGTCTCTTTAGTAGATCTGTTGCACCTTCTAACTGTTCTGCCAATGAATCGCAGTCTTTGGTTTGCTCTACCCACAACATTATCTATGTGAACATTCCAATTTAGGTTATTTGTAATTGTAATCCCTAAGTATTTAGTTGAATTTACAGCCTTCAGATTTGTGTGACTTACCGCGTAAACGAAATTTAGCGGATTTCTTTTAGTACTCATGTGAATAACTTCACACTTTTCTTTATTCAGGGTCAATTGCCACTTTTCGCACCATATAGATATCTTGTCTAAATCATTTTGCAATTCGTTTTGGTCATCTGATGACTTTACAAGATGGTAAATGACAGCATCATCTGCAAATAATCTAAGAGGGCTACTCAGATTGTCTCTTATGTCATTAATATAAATCAGGAATAATAGTGGGCCTATAACACTTCCTTGTGGAACGCCGGATATTACTTCTGTTTTACTCGATGACTTTCCGTCTATTACTACGAACTGTAACTTTTCTGACAGGAAATCATGAATCCAGTCGCACAACTGAAGTGATACTCCATTGGCACGAAGTTTGGTTAGAAGACGTTAGTGAGGAACGGTGTCGAAAGCCTTCTGGACATCTAAAAATATGGAATTAAATTGACATCCCCTGTCGATAGCACTCATTACTTCAGGAGTATAAAGAGCTAGTTATTTTCGCAAGAACAATATTTTCTGAATCCGTGCTAAGTGTCAATAAATCGTTTCCTTCGAGGAACTTCATAATGTTCCAAAACCCTACAGCAAATCAACGTTAGTCATATGGGCCTGTAATTCAGCGGATTACTCCTACTTCCCTTTTAGGGTATTGGTGTGACTTGAGCAATTTTCCAGTATTTAGGTACGGATCTTTCTGTGAGCGAGCGGTTGTATGTAATTGCTAAATATGGAGCTATTGTATCAGCATACTCTGAGAGGGACCTGACTGGTATACAATCTGGCCCGGACGCCTTGCCATGCATTTTTAGTTGCAACAGTGATCTGACCTGTTTTGTGTACCATGGGGGATCAGTACTATCACTTATTAATTTATGTGGTATATTTCTCTGAACTGCCATCGATACCATCTCTTTGAAATCATTCCACATCTTTTCTACGCTTACGTGATTATATCGAAAGGAGTGGAGACTGTCTCTCAAAAAAGCGTTAAGAGCATTTTATCAGCTTCTTTTAAATAGATGTACTTTGCATTTCTTTTTGATGGTTGTGGGTGTTGTGGTATTGAGCCTAGCAGCAATTGCCTTGTGGTCGCTAATCACTGTATTCGTCTTGATACTCCCTATCTGTCCAGAATTATTTGTTGCTAAGTAGTCAAGTATGCTTTCGCAACCATTTACGCTTCGAGTGGGCTCATGAACTAATTGTTCAAAATAATTTTCTGAGAAAGCAATCAGTACAATTTCGAATGACGTTTTATGCCTGCCGCCGGCTTTAAACTATAATTTTTCCAGCATATCGAGGGTAGATTGAATTCGCTACCGATTATAATTGTATGAGTGCGGTACCTATTTGAAATGAGACTCAATTTTTCTTCGAACTGTTCAGCAACTACCGGTGTATCTTCTTGAGTCGGGAGGGCTGTAACAATTACCCATGCCTTTGTCTTCTTAGTGCCCACAGGAAAAAAGCGAAAAATCCTGGTTTCGACGACAAAGTGATTGACTTGCTCGGCAAAAAGAAAAGAAATTTACTGTTTGCTTTTTCCGATAAATATTAGCGTCAAATCTATAAAGTAACCTGCGCTTTTTATATTAGTACTGATGTCAAATATTCTGAGGTGTGCATTTTTAGTTTGTTTGCTGTATTAAAGTACACGGACTTTCTTCCTTCATTTGTGTTGCTAAATATTCACTGGTTAAAATAAAGCGTTTTTTTTTATAAAGTATGTTAAGTGTGGCCTAGTATTTTAGTAACATGACAAAGTTTTCAACAGGGACGGTACTGTAACTTTTTTTTATGACTACTCAGAAGTCGCTATTCGTCTTCCAAAATATTAAAGACTAGCGACCCGTTCCAACTTCGCACGAGCAGCACTAATTGTATGTGTCTACGGTTGGACTTGTTGGGCGTGCCGGTAACTTTGTTTACAGACCACTGCATAGTGTTGTGTAACACTCAGACAACAACGTGAGGTAGACTTGGCCACTGTTTCTATGTTTCGATACAGTGTATCGATACGTGGAACTGTTTCAGTGTTTCGGAACGGTTGTGGTTCACTGTTTCGAAACAGTGGTGTTTCATTCTGCCCCTGTCTCGGACCAGATTCGATCTCGAGCCAGACACAGAAGCTGTATTGTTGTTTCAAAATAAGGCTGTTTCAGTCCACCTGTGCCTGGAACGGACTAATTGTATCGAAACAGTGATGTTTCATTCCACTCTGTGTCGGACGAGATTCGGGCTCGGCACAGGCACTGAAACACAATATACTACTTCATGAAACTCTTTCAAGAGTGTCGAAATCTTTTTGATCTGTTCATGTACAGTAATCATATTAAGAAACGCAAGTAAGCCTACAACATTTTGAATAAAAAAGGCGTAGAGTGACGGTTATTAGACATGTACATAAATTTGATGTAGGTATAATTGCAAGCAATCTGTTTGACAAATCACTGATAGTGTAATGGTGTACGGGAAGGGCTGGGAAGCATGGTGAATTTATAGTAACGGTTCGAAACACCTTGAAAGACAAAAAAATTCTGTTATATTTTGTTATTTATTCGAATTATTTGGCGTTATTTGTGAGTCTATAGTCACTGTGCCTATTATCCACAATGATTCCCTTTGTGTAGATGGAAATTAGCAGGATGGGTATATTACCCATACTAACGGAATGTGTGTTTCTGCAGTTTGCTCCCATCTCCAGTTCCGTTCGTGGTGGTTCTTCTGTCTTCAGCTATGGCTGTCCTCAGCCAATTGAAAAGTATGAAAGTCACGCGACACGAAAGCAGCGCATTTGCTGCAGGAAATACGAAACTGCCAAGACGCCTAAGTGATAGTTTCATACTTTCTGCGGCATGATTAGCGCTCTCGCACCTCAATTGTGTTTATATGGACATACTATACAGTAGACATTCAAGATGATAAAATGTGTAGGTTTATTAGAATACAAAACACAAACTGTTTCACTGTTTCGAAACAACGTATCGGAACATTACATTGTAGTGTTTCATTTGTTTCGAAACAATTAACGTGTTTCAGTTTGCCCATCTCTAACGTGAGGTAAGCGAATATAATCGCTTTCACGTAACTGAAACATTTTATGCAACTGACGCTAGGAAAAGTCTCAGGAGACATGAACATTACCTGTTCCATATATTAAGTGGCGTTTGGAGTGTCTTCTCGTGCTATGATGGAAGCACATCTTGATCTAATTAATATGGTCGAAACGATTGTAAATATTCTAGGCGATTAACGGTTTTATGTGTGTCTGAACATGCCTTTTAATTTGTAGCATATCATATATCGGATGCTGGCCGAACAGATCATCTCTGAAGGTCACAAATAAAATTAAACAGAAAAGAAAGAAAACAAATACGCCTGACATAGACGTTTGGCCTGTGACAACAGCTCCGTTGTAAAGCTTGGTAAGCACTGATTCATTGTTCAAACTGTGCAGCAAATCTTTGTCGCAAACTCTTTGTGGCAGACCTTCTTCACCTAGTGAGACCTTCACCTTGCCGCGCAAATAATCGTGTCCACATAAGATGTGATTCAAGGGAAGCAGATGGCTGCAAGTGGAGCCATATGCTGCAATGCTGAAGTAACCTTCTGTATGTAAACGAAGCAAAGCTGCATCCCATGCTGAAGTAGGTTTTCGGAAAACGTTTTACTTTTCGCATAAAAAATGAAGAACTACAGATATTGGATTCGCGCGATTTTTCGCCATGGAATTACTCTCAAACATTTGCAGGGAAACTACTCGTTAAAAATATTTGATTCTTCCTCTATTTATTGTCCCGTAGTTATTACTACGACAATTCGGCGTTAAGTATCGCACTTCCTGTTGCTCGAAGAATTTGCAGAGAAAATTGTATGTGAATTGCGACTGTTGATTTGAAGGAAGCAGAAACTGGCGGTCCAGAACTGTCATCTTTTTTTCGAAATGTGACTCCAACCACCTGCAGAATTCTTTCAAAATCTTCATCAGTCATCGGCAGGAAACGTCTGGATCCCATTCCAAATTTATTTTTAACCCTAGAACGGTCGGACATAAAATATTTTCAAGAATTGTCGGGAAATGAGGATTTTTTTTGGTTCAGGTACTACTAAATGCTGTATCGACATTATTTTAACTTTCTGAATTGTAAAAGACAACTGAAAAACTAGAAATACAAGCAAATTTGATTGAAAGGCGACTATAAATGAGAATGAGTTGTATAACTAAGAAGGAAAAATATTGACTTTTCATTATATAAGTGGAAGTTGTGAATGTTATGGGTAGTTTGTGAGATATCGTCCTCTAAAATCATCATTTTTCGAAACAGTCGCCGCACACCATTTCATAATGCACCATGCACAACCCCACCTTGCAAACTATGTTGTCCTTGCATTTGCTGTACCTTCCCCTTTTCCCTAGTTGTGGATCTTCGTTAATTTCGCGTGAGAGGTTTGGCTGGTTTGCACATCTTGTCAAATATGGTGTCATGAGAGACTTTCCTAGAATCCTCTGTCAACAGTATGTTCATCACACATGGCATCAATGACATCTGCATCAACGACATCTGCGCTGCCCTTTGTTTTGGTGTAGTAATTTATTATACTTGGTTTTTCTTTGCGCCGCTGTCATTCTCAATTTCATAATCATGATGCAATGACGAAATAAGCAGTACTGATTTGTTTCGTTTTGGTACATATGAGAGTAATGTGACGTCGTCCTGAAATCCAAACATATTTGAGCACCCTTGTTTAGAAATTTTTGGTGAAAACTTAAGTGGAATTTAAGGCTTATTTTTTTTAACGTACCAGCAACAGTAATATTCTTTCCTTGTAATACTTTTGCGACGATTGGGTAAGAAGGAAACCAATGATATATTGTCCGATTTCTTCAAGATCCTTTTACTGTGTCTACAAGAAGCAAAACAACATCGTATGCCTTCTTGTGGTTGTGCACATGCACTTCCATATGTTTTACGTAGTAGGAAGAATGGCAGGTTTATTTGGGATGTACGAGTACATCCTGAACCTGCACCTGTCTCTGTATGGAACGAGAATTTTGTCCAAAGTAACGGTTTATGACGGAGCAAAATTGCATTGCAGGTGGAGGAAACATATCACGAATGGATCTTATGCCACCGGTGATTGTCATGTGCCTTTGTTTCTTCCCTTGTATGGATGTCTTCAAAGCTGATACAACGAGTCAAAACTCTTAATCTTTTCAGTTAAATACATGCACCAAAGATTTCTATCCTGGTCCCCTCTGTACTCCAGATGTCTTCGATATTCATTTTACCGCCTTGCAATGTTCCAGCTAGGTAAAGTAGGTCAAAATATGACTTCAATTCAACAAATCTTGTAGACCTTGCCATATTTGGGTCACTTGTATATTTGTTTCGAACTGAATCAATACAGATATTGGCTGATTCAAGAACTAATTCCATCAGTGGATTGCTAAAAAAATAACTGCCATGATTCTGAAGGTGAATGTACATCCATGGCATCTAGAATGCATCCAGTGAAATTCATGGTAACTATATTGTGAGGTCTTGTTCGAACACTTTGTGGGAAACAAGTTTTACTCCGTTTAGTTGCTCTATTCTTTCCTTTATAAAATCGCATAGGTGACATACCTAAGTCAGTTGTGGGAGATGTACCTGAATCAACAACAGTAGGTACATCGGTGCTGGCAGAAGGCTGAACATCTTTCGCAGCATCACCACTTGTTTCGTTGAAGTCTGGGTTCCCGTCAGAATCGTCTCCTTCACTCTGATTATCATATAAAATTGTATAAATTTCAGTGTGAAAGATTTTCTCCTGCCAGTTTAAACTGTAAAATATTAACGCTGATAATTCGGTTTTAGGACATCACAGACTGTTCCCAAAGTAACTCAGTGATAGACCTACACAAAAATAAAAATGGGATCGCACTAGCAGAAAGCAGTAACGTAAACGGTCGGGCTGGATCTGACAGACCCACGCGCTTTTTAGAAGACTGCCAAACAATGACTGAACAAAGCAAAACCTCATTCATGACATCAATGCTTTCTCGGATGTTACAGACAGCTAGCAGAGTGATCGAGTCAAATCAGCAACTGTAAGAATATAAATTCAATGAAAAAGAAAAAAAGAAGCTAGTGCGTCTTACAGACCCAGCCCAACCGTTCTTGGGTCAGGATGCGAAGAAGATCTCGCGTGTTTCCTTCTTGAAGAAACTCTTGAATACACTCACCTGTATAATTTCAAAGTGTCCTATAAGAATATATCCGAATAAGTTACAGGAAGTCCACATTGAGTGGATGCGTGCAAATGCTCGGCTTCCTTTGAAGTACCGACTACAGCCGGAAAGTATTCGGTATAGCATTCTCATGGCCAGTTTCGACAGGCTGCATCGCGCTGCATAGAGCTGTACTTACAAGGATTTCCACCAGATGGCGATGGCATCCTTTTCACGGCTCGTTGGACTTTAATACATCACTTACACGAAATATTTACAAATTAATCTACAGCAACCTTCCTCATTAGTATCGGTGCAAGGGCGTTTCAACCCCACAGGGTGCCCCAAAAGTTCCATCATGATGATGTCATCCAAAATGATGCCATGAAGCCACACCCACACCAGGGGGATTCTAGCCCAAAGGCTGCCCCAAAAGTTCCGTCAGGATGACGTCATCCAAGATGGCGGCGATGACGTCACCTCTATCCCAAGGGCACAGTACCCCACAGGGTGCCTCAAAAGTTCCATCATGAGGACATCATACAAGGTGGCGGCGATGACGACACCCTCACCCCAGGAGGGCCCTGTACCACAGGGTGCCCCAAAAGTTCTATCACAATGATGTAATCTAAGATGGCGGCCATGATGTCATCCAAGATGTTGGATTCTGGTGGGAAGTTTGAATTTTGGTGGGGAGATAGGTCAACTGGGCTACCTCCACTCACCTAACTTCCTCCCTCAGAAAATGGCGGAAAGTTCAAATTCCATCAAGAAATGCAACCTCTATTAACCTAAGAAAATAGCAGGGAAGAAAGGTCACTTGAGCTACCGCCACTAAACTAAGTCACCTGACCATCACATCTTCCTAGGAATTGGTGCGAAGTTTGAATTTTGGCAGGAAGATAGGTCAATTGGGCTACCTCTATTAACTTAAGAAAATGGCAGGAAAGAAAGGGCGCTTGGGCTACCTCCACTAACCTAAGTCACTTGACCGCCACCACTTCCTAGAGATTGGTGGGAAAAGGACTCAACCCGTGCATGCACCAGTCATTGTTTAAACAATTAGAGGCAGGCAGTACCACCACCCAGTGTGTTCACCATGAGGTCCGGACTCCAACTGACCTAGTACACACTACTGACACCAGAGGGCACTCTCATCCATGATGTAATCCAAGATTGTGGCCATGATGTCAGCTGATGACACAAGTACCATTATCCAAGATAGCGAATTTTGGCGGGAAACAGTGTGATCACCACAAGTCTGGACCTCATACACACTACTGCCACCAGAGAGTGATGTTGTTCGTTCCATGAGTACTGTCACCATAGGGCATGAACGTCTGTTCTGTGACATAACTCAAGATGACTGTCTGGAGGAGGAAATGACTCAGCCTGCGCTGGGCTGTTGGAGAGAGTAGAGAAGGAGTGTACGTTATTTATTTTGGAGCAATTTATTTAGGGATAGATCTTGAAAGATAATACAACTGGCCAGAGTGGCCGAGCGGTTCTAGGCGCTACAGTCTGGAACCGTGTGACCATTATGGTCACAGGTACAAATCCTGCCTCGGGCATGGATATGTGTGATGTCCTTAGGTTAGTTAGGTTTTAGTAGTTCTAAGTTCTAGGGGACTGATTTCCTCAGAACTTAAAGTCCCCTAGTGCTCAGAGCCATTTGAACCATTTTTTTGAAGGATAGTATATTTATGTACTACTGTAGTAGGCGTGGGCTTCGTGTCTATCTTGGCCACAATAATGCGTTCACTATGCTGTTTGTAGTAGCTTACAAGCATTCCTATTTTCCTATTCATTATTAAACCTACTCCTGCATTACCCCTATTTGACTATGTGTTTATAACCCTGTAGTCACCTGACCAGAAGTCTTGTTCCTCCTGCCACCGAACTTCACTAACTCCCACTATATCTAACTTTAACCTATCCATTTCCCTTGCCAACTAGCTCTGCAGATGACGAAGAAATTGAAGAAATGTATGATAATATAAAAGAAATTATTCAGATAGTGAAGGGAGACGAAAATTTAATAGTCATGGGTGACTGGAATTCGAGTGTAGGAAAAGGGAGAGAAGGAAACGTAGTAGGTGAATATGGATTGGGGCTAAGAAATGAAAGAGGAAGCCGCCTGGTAGAATTTTGCACAGAGCACAACTTAATTATAGCTAACACTTGGTTTAAGAATCATGATAGAAGGTTGTATACATGGAAGAACCCTGGAGATACTAAAAGGTATCAGATAGATAGATAGAAACAGGTTTTAAATTGTAACACATTTCCAGGGGCAGATGTGGACTCTGACCACAGTCTATTGGTTATGACCTGTAGATTAAAACTGAAGAAACTGCAAAAAGGTGGGAATTTAAGGAGATGGGACCTGGATAAACTGAAAGAACCAGAGGTTGTACAGAGTTTTAGGGAGAGCATAAGGGAACAATTGACAGGAATGGGGGAAAGAAATACAGTAGAAGAAGAATGGGTAGCTTTGATGGATGAAGTAGTGAAGGCAGCACAGGATCAAGTAGGTAAAAAGACCAGGGCTCTTAGAAATCCTTGGGTAACAGAAGAAATATTGAATTTAATTGATGAAAGGAGAAAATATAAAAATGCAGTTAATGAAGCAGGCAAAAAGGAATACAAACGTCTCAAAAACGAGATCGACAGGAAGTGCAAAATGGCTAAGCAGGGCTAGAGGACAAATGTAAGGATGTAGAGGCTTATCTCACTAGGGGTAAGATAGATATTGCCTACAGGAAAATAAAAGAAACCTTTGGAGATAAGAGAACCACTTGTATGGACATCAAGAGCTCAGATGGAAACCCAGTTCTAAGCAAAGAAGGGAAAGCAGAAAGGTGGAAGGAGTATATAGAGGGTCTATACAAGGGCGATGTACTTGAGGACAATATTATGGAAATTGAAGAGGATGTAGATGAAGATGAAATGGGAGATACGATATTGCGTGAAGAGTTTGACAGAGCACTGAAAGACCTGAGTCGAAACAAGGCCCCCGGAGTAGACAACATTCCATCGGAACTACTGAAGGCCTTTGGAGAGCCAGTCCTGACAAAACTCTACCATCTGGTGAGCAAGATGTATGAAACAGGCGAAATACCCTCAGACTTCAAGAAGAATATAATAATTCCAATCCCAAAGAAAGCAGGTGTTGACAGATGTGAAAATTACCGAACAATCAGTTTAATAAGCCACAGCTGCAAAATACTAACACGAATTCTTTACAGACGAATGGAAAAACTAGTAGAAGCCGACCTCGGGGAAGATCAGTTTGATTCCGTAGAAATATTGGAACACGTGAGGCAATACTGACCTTACGACTTATCTTAGAAGAAAGATTAAGGAAAGGCAAACCTACGTTTCTAGCATTTGTAGACTTAGAGAAAGCTTTTGACAATGTTGACTGGAATACTCTCTTTCAAATTCTAAAGGTGGCAGGGGTAAAATACAGGGAGCGAAAGGCTATTTACAATTTGTACAGAAACCAGATGGCAGTTATAAGAGTCGAGGGGCATGAAAGGGAAGCAGTGGTTGGGAAGGGAGTGAGACAGGGTTGAAGCCTCTCCCCGATGTTATTCAATCTGTATATTGAGCAAGCAGTAAAGGAAACAAAAGAAAAATTCGGAGTAGGTATTAAAATCCATGGAGAAGAAATAAAAACCTTGAGGTTTGCCGATGACATTGTAATTCTGTCAGAGACAGCAAAGGACCTGGAAGAGCAGTTGAACGGAATGGACAGCGTCTTGAAAGGAGGATATAAGATGAACATCAACAAAAGCAAAACGAGGATAATGGAATGTAGTCGAATTAAGTCGGGTGATGCTGAGGAAATTAGATTAGGAAATGAGACACTTAAAGTAGTAAAGGAGTTTTGCTATTTGGGGAGCAAAATAACTGATGATGGTCGAAGTAGAGAGGATATAAAATGTAGACTGGCAATGGCAAGGAAAGCGTTTCTGAAGAAGAGAAATTTGTTAACATCGAGTATAGATTTAAGTGTCAGGAAGTCATTTCTGAAAGTATTTGTATGGAGTGTAGCCATGTATGGAAGTGAAACATGGACGGTAAATAGTTTGGACAAGAAGAGAATAGAAGCTTTCGAAATGTGGTGCTACAGAAGAATGCTGAAGATTAGATGGGTAGATCACATAACTAATGAGGAAGTATTGAATAGGATTGGGGAGAAGAGAAGTTTGTGGCACAACTTGACCAGAAGAAGGGATCGGTTGGTAGGACATGTTCTGAGGCATCAAGGGATCACCAATTTAATATTGGAGGGCAGCGAGGAGGGTAAAAATCGTAGAGGGAGACCAAGAGATGAATACACTAAGCAGATTCAGAAGGATGTAGGTTGCATTAGGTACTGGGAGATGAAGAAGCTTGCACAGGATAGAGTAGCATGGAGAGCTGCATCAAACCAGTCTCAGGACTGAAGACCACAACAACAACAAACAGTATATTTATCACACCGATACGAAACACACGCTCTGATATCCTAGGGGTCATGCCACACAGCCCACAGACCTGTAAACTACCCCTAAAAAACGATCTTCAAACACAAACAACTCCTAAATTACCGAAATAATTTCAGTACAGACCTGCAAACTGCTCATAAGTAATGCAGTACACCAAAGTGCATACACGAAATCAACTTGTAAACTGTCCAAATAATGCATAGCACAGCCTACAGACCTGCTAGCAAAATAATGCAACAGTGGCATAACCAATGTGCACAAGCGCTGTCTACCACCCCCAATATGCTAGACTACACAGGAGGCTACTGGCAGCCCCCGCGCAGTGATGCGGCTGTCAGTTGACAAACCACACACAAATGCCCTCAAGCATGACGCAGCTACATCCTTTTCATACTTGACACCTCAGAAACTCCTCTTGAAAATACGTGATCACCTAGGCACCATTGCTGACATGGCCAGACAAAAGCAAAGACCTATTTGCAGAGCGCTTCGACGCCGGATGCAAGCAAGCATGAGCCATCGCTCTCACTCTGCTGCTACCTGCAGTGAGCAGGTGAAAGTTGCCTCTATTTTCGGGTATACAATTAGACTGAGTATTATACTGACATCACAGAACTCCAACGCATGCTCATGCTGGTCCCATATGTGAGACACCTCTGTGCAGCATATGTGTTTTACCATTGCTGACGTGTTACCTGGCGATACTGACGTCACTGAATAGCAGAGGGTGCTTTGTTCCTAGCGTGTCATGTGAGACGCAACTAACTGTGCTTAACTTCCCGGTGTGACTGATGCAATGCAATGAAGTGCGCGCGCGTATCTGCAAACCATCCCAAGTGCATCTAACAAGGTTCTCAATCTTATACTAATATCGCATGGCTATATAAAATACGAACTGAGTCGATCTCTTTAAAAATTGTATAGTGTCCCAGAAATAATTAAGCCTCGTTTTCTTGATATCTCAGCTCGTATGTACGCAAATTTTTGCCCTAACAGAAGCTGTTTGCGTAAATAGCATAGAATAACACCGAATGTAGTCTTCCTAGCGGTCCTAACATGGTACCCTGTCCATAATGTGTTACCCTAGCTGCTTTTAACACACACAAACGATCCCACCGCTATGTATAGACTCCTATATCCCAGCACAAAAGAATGTCTAGTGAATGAATGGAGAATTATGATTGGCTCTTATAGAATTTACTCACTGAATTACTGATGCCACCGGTATCGAGGCACTGTCTTCGTTTTCTTTCTTTTTACAGATGAGATTTTCAATGGAAAAAATCTATTTTACACAGATCGTCAATTTGCACCGACAATTAAACCCTGAAAAGTGCTCCTACCGATCGTCAAATACGGAAAGACTCTTACTCATTTACAGTGCTCTCCCACTGAGGACAGGAGCTTGAATATTAGAGTGCGAAACAGATCACCAACCCAGCAGTGTATCAGCATGTACCATGTCAATGTGGTAAACATACAATTCCTAGCCTGCGCCATACAAAATCATCCCTTTTACATCATTCGTACACATATCACGGAGAAAGACAACATCGTATATACTCCTTGTAGCAGTAGATATTTCACTATGAGGTAGGCGGTCATATACGCCCGACGGGCGACCAGAGCACCCACAGTGGACCAAAGTCACTCTCAGAACTGTTCTACAAATTTGGGCTCGCTTTCCCTCAGCACAAATGCGGTTACTGTTTCTGGTGCGGATGTACTTGCTTGCTTGCTTTTCAACACCCATCTCCAGACTCTGGGATTACAAGAACATATGTATTTTCGCATGGTTTGCCATAATATTATACCATTTTCGCGGTACCTCACGATATCAAGCATACAGCAGTAGCCTACCAATCGACCGGGCAACATAATTCCTAGATATAGACTGAAAATTCTTTCTCTACAAACCCAAAACTTTAGCACTTATCCTGCCTTTCGAAGAACTTTAGGTGAGAACTCAGAACAAACAGAGGAAACTGATATTTCCACTCACGAATACCCATGTGCATGATGTAACAGATTCCAAATCGCCCCTATAATTTACAAAGTCAACTAATATGTTTCCTATGTCTAGAGGACCAGCAAACGTCTCTTTCACCTGCTAGATGCACACACCACAATCCATGTTCCCTCAACTAAATAAAGGCGAGAAATGTGCAGAAGCATTGAACTGAAGAATATACATGGGAGGGAATAACGGCCCAGCACAAACACACCTCCATTTTCAATCTTCTCCATTTTCCACACGATCACGAAAGCTATCCAACACACACTAAGTATTAGTTCGCCATTCGGTCGTCTAGAGGACAACATGGTTAAGTCATCTACATTCCCACACTCCAAAAGCTCTCTCCATTTGGGCAGACCATACCGTTAGCTGTAAACGTGAATCATTCCCACCACAGGCCACGCATAGATGGAATCATCCTAAAAACCAGTCACATATATATTTGAATGCTATACTTACAATTGAATGGTACAACTGCGGTTTCAGGTGAATGACATTTGACAATGAGCGAAGTATCGGGAATACATCCTGCTGACTGCTGTGACTCTGGAAATAGAAATATCTCTACCATTCTTATGACTTGACATACTCTTTCCTCTGCTATCACAGAATTCCACAGTCATCTCCTTTGCACATGTCGGAACACAAACACATACTTCATAAGCCTGATGCTCAAGGTGAACTTATCACGCATCCCCTACTACTACTAAGTATAATACTTCGTCAATAACTGATTGCCTACGATACAAAACAATGCTGAGAGAAAATCAGCGAGGGGTGGGCATGTCTAATAAGTTTATCTTGTGAGTGATACCACTGTGTCTTACAAAGATAGGCGTAATCGTCTTATATGTTAAAAAACCCATTCGCAACAACTACTCTATATTACTGTAACAAGTTCTTTTGGTTCTACAGGTGCACACAAGTATCCGAGTTAAAAGCTATACTTGCTTTATAAATTGAAGTACGACGTTACCTCTGAATGAGGTAGTTTTTTGTCCAGACAAATATCAAGACAGTGATCGCTGGAGTGTATGTTCTCATACCAGCAGTCCTGTTACACGTAGCCCACGATGCCACCTCATGATAAAATAGTTGAATTTAGAAAGCGATTCGGCTAAGGAATGTGGTATGTAACTGTTAGCTGCAACTCCCTCGCACCGCTAGATATTTCTATAGTTCTTGTAACGTATTCTGTCTCGATACCATGTCAGAGGTTCAGCAATGTATCCACTGAGTTGTAGGCGATGGCTAATTGAGAAAGATCACAAACAGTAGTAGATGGTGTGCTGACTGAGGTCGTAAGAAAATGTACAAAAATGTACACTAGCTTTTCCTCGATCTCTAGTGTTAGCTATCTGCTAAAAATGATGTCTATGATTTGGAATCAGGTCTTTCCATTGAAGTACATACCTGCGTTGGATTCTATTGACAAGTCCTTTAATGATTACAACCACTACTCAATCATATTTCTGGCACTCTCATATTTTGAAACGAGTCATCTTTCTCGAACCTATCTGCTACAGTAAAATTCCAACCTGGTTTGAATCAGCCCCTACGCATCTTGCAACTGATCCAATTTCTACAGCATTGCGCATGTGATCTTTCCAATTTAAGTCAGAACTGAGCAGAAGTCGGAGAAGGCCATATCCACCACCTTGTGCAACCCATATAGAAACAAAACGACCTGAGTTAGCGCAACAAGACCGTGTTTTGACCATTTGGTGGAAATGCACGGATCGTGGTGCGTTTCCAAACCAGATACAGATACTACAGTCTGAAGCAGATCCTCGTCCGTTCACATCTATCAGTCCAACATGCAGTCATCGTTATTCTGTACCATCCAACAGAGAAAAATGACGAACAATAAAAGCTCCACTAACTTCTTCCAGTAGAGAATTCACCTAGGCACCAATGCTGTCGTGATGAGACATAGCTGCGGCAGGGATCCAGAGCAAAGAGAGAGACGTCGCAATGCTTCCCAGAATAGCATTCCTCCTAGCAATCCAGCCCATCCATCACTACATTTACCTGTCAAACTGCTGCTGCTGTCAGTGTGGGACGTTCCTATTAAATAGACAGCTTTCGATCCACTGCAGAGGCCAGTTTAAGGTTTCATCACCTGTACTGTAGGAGGATGGTCGTATCCCGTGGGCTAGACTGTAAGTCGCAAGAGACGCTCCCTGTGGCCCTGTCTCGTTGTTTGAAGCTTTATTTGGTTCTGCTGTAGCACACTTTGTACATCACCATACATTTTGCTTTTCTGACACAACTTCGAGGTCTGTGTCAGGTTCGAAACTGACATTAAGAAGTTCTGAACCATGGCTTCTCGCAGAAAACTAGACATCGCACCATGTAAATCATGTTATTACTGAGGCTGACACATCACGCCAAACACACACAAACACTGGATGATTTTAAATGAGAGAGAGTTACAACAAAAGCAAATTGGGGGAGTTTTTGCAGCGTTGTGGATGGTTTCCAAACTGCAGTCCGAAAGCGATTATCGAGCTCTACATTTAAACTCATCTGTCATATTCATGGAATAGCTGATGACTCCAACATAACAGTCGCGACACTCACTGCTGTAAAAGTTGTTACCGTTTGACAGATGGAGCGACACTAGCGCTCCAAGCGGTGAGTAAGGTGAACGTCAGATGCGTCATAAGCATAATGTTTGTTTTGCATCCATTTCCTACGTAATTTACAAAATAATTGCGTCATTTTCTTGCCTCCAAGGATTTGTGTAGTATCAGCAGGCATATATGTTTCTAAAAATGATTCTAAAATAAGCGCAAGTATGGACAAATACCGTGAATCGAGTGGCAAGCTACAACATATTCGTGAAGAAACACTTGTGATGTTAGATTGAACTACAGCTTACCATGTTGATATCAAAAGAATATAACGACACAAATCCACACGTAAGAAGCACAGACATGCACCTCTACATGCAAAAGCGATCGACAGCTCATTCATCGTTCTGTAGACCTACTGTGTTTGTCATTGTCATCGAATATTGCCACAAGTACGACCTTCATCTTTATATTATTCTAAGTGGAGCAAGCAACTGCCAAATAGTGGGAGAATTATGTTGAAAACATAATAATGAGCTGATTACATTACATTTCACGCAAAACCATATATTTGAATAATTTTCAAACAATCTGTCAGTGAACAAGGTGCTAACAAAATAATGTCATCACACGAAGGAAGCAAGGAAAATTAAGTGCTTAACAACAGAAGTGAATGAAATGTATACCAACATTACGCTTTTGTAAGACACGAATAACTGCACTTCATCTAACCACTTCATCGTAAAAGCAGGTCTGTGTTGACGATTCACACGAATTTGGCACTGACACATGGAGAGTTCAACTGGCTGCTTCTGTGCCATAGGACTGTTTTACAGCTTTAGATGGATTGTCGAATCTTCGTGGCAGTTTCCTCTTCATCGTCAGTTGAGGTGGCATATTTGGGGTGTCAAACAGTGTGGGTACTGCGTTCCACACGAGTTTATTATTGTCTGCGTTCAGGAACTGGTTTTGGTTCAAATGGCTCTGAGCGCTATGGGACTTAATATCTGAGGTCATCTGTTCCCTAGAACTTAGAACTACTTAAACTTAACTAACCTAAGGACATCACACACATCCATACCCGAGGCAGGATTCGAACCTGCGACCGTAGCGGTCGCGCGGTATCAGACTGAAGCTCCTAGAACTGCTCGGCCACTCCGGCCGGCTGAACTGGTTTTGTTCGAAATGTAGCAAACAAAACCTATTATTATTATACAGGTAAACTGGGTCTCTTTTCATAAGGCCTTCTCGTCTGCTATCAACTAGCCATTTTCTACCGCTAAACTTTTTTTTTTTTTTCCTTTATTGGGTTTCGATTCCCCCTAAAGGGGGCGGGCTGGCAGCAGCTTATTACGCCGCTCTTCAGCCTACAGAATTTGTTGTAAAAAGATGAAGATAATAAAAAATAATAACAGTTGGCGATAAAATCGGTGACTTAAAGGTAATAATGGCAGAAAATGCTGGAGCGTAAAACATAAAACACAGGGTCGATGAAGCTAATAAAACACACAGGAAGCAGAAAAACAATAGACAGACAATTAAAAAAACACGGCGACAGTCTGGGTTCTGTTCGCAAGAGATATAAAAAGCACACCCAGCGACAGCATGATTTCTGTTCGCAACACTGTGGAAGGACGCACAACACCGAACACTCACTTAAACACTGCGCTAAAAGTTGGCAAAAATACGACATACCACACCCGAGAGCAGGTGGGGGGAAACTGGTCAGATGACGGGAAAAAGGGGGGGGGGAAGGAGAGGAAAAGTGAAGGGGGAGGGGGGAAAGGTGCCAATGGAGGAGGAGGATCCATAAGAGGGGTGGGGGGTGCTGAGCAGACAGGCCAGGGATTGGGGAAGGCAGAGGAGGGGAGTACAAAAGGACTCGGGGGGGGGGGGGGAGAGAAAGGAGATGATAGGCGGGGAGAAAACACAGGATGGAAGGGGGGAGGAAGAGGGAGCCCAGGGAAAGGACGGAGGAAAGTAGGGGGGTTGAGGATCAGAGTTGATAGGAAGGATAAATGGAGGGAGAGAGGGCATCATCTGGGAGGGGGAGTTGATGGAAGCCACCTTGGGAAAGGAGATGTAGGGTGTAGAGATGGAGAGTAGGGGGGACACAGCGGTGAAGATGTGGCAGGGGGCGGGGATGGGAGAGGAGAGGAGCAACCAGGGGGTGAGTGGGTTCAAGATGGCGGGAGGTGTAGAGGATGCGGATATGTTCGAGGAATAGGAGCAGATGGGGGAAAGGAATGAGATCATAGAGGATCCGCATGGGGGACGGGAGGCGTATACGGAAGGCGAGGCGGAGAGCATGACGATCAAGGATTTGGAGGGACTTATAGAATTTGGGGGGGGGCAGATATCCAGGCAGGACTGGCATAACAGAGGATGGGACGGATTAAGGATTTGTAGGTGTGGAGGATTGTAGAGGGGTGCAACCCCCACGTCCGGCCAGAGAGGAATTTGAGGAGTCGGAGGCGGTTGTGGGCTTTGGATTGGATGGAGCGGAGATGAGGGATCCAGGTGAGGTGACGGTCAATGGTGAGGCCAAGGTAGGTGAGGGTGGGGGTGAGGCGGACAGGACATGCGCAGACAGTAAGGGAGAAATTCAGGAGCCGGAAGGAGCGAGTGGTACGACCTACGATGATTGCCTGGGTCTTGGAAGGATTGAGTTTCAGAAGCCACTGGTTACACCATGCAGCAAAAAGGTCAAGGTGATTCTGGAGAAGGCGTTGGGACCGTTGGAGGGTAGGAGCGAGGGCGAGGAATGCGGTGTCATCAGCATATTGCAAGAGGTGTACTGGAGGGGGGGCTGGGGCATATCTGCCGTGTACAGGAGGTAGAGGAGAGGGGAGAGGACAGAGCCCTGGGGCACACCTGCAGAGGGGTAGAAGGTGTGGGAATTGGCATTATGGATGGTAACATAGGAGGGGCGGTGGGAGAGGAAGGAGGCCATCGGACGGATATAGTTGATAGGAAGGGCGTAGGTTTGGAGTTTAAACAGGAGACCGGGAAGCCAGACACGGTCATAGGCCTTTTCGAGGTCAAGTGAGACAAAAATGGCGGAGTGACGGGAGTTAAGCTGGAGGGAGAGGAGATGAGTGAGGCGGAGGAGTTGGTCATCAGCAGAGAAGGAAGGTCGAAAGCCACATTGGGTGTTTGGGAGGAGGTGGTTTTGGTGGAGGTGGAGATGGATGCGCTGGGAAAGGATGGATTCCAAGAGCTTGCTGAACACCGATGTGAGACAGATAGGACGATAGGAAGAGGCATCAGATGGAGGCTTGTTGGGTTTGGAGAACATCAGGATACGGGAGGTTTTCCACAGGTCGGGATAGAAGCCAGTGGCAAGGATGACATTGTAGAGGGTGCCAAGGAGGGAAAGGAAGGAGGGAGGGCAGTGTTTGAGGTGGCGGTAGGTAACACAGTCGTGCCCGGTAGCAGTGTTGCATTTAGTGCGGAGTGTGAGGCTGATGTCCTGTGTGATGGGAGTGTTAAGCACAGATGGTGGGGTGTGGCCCAAGTACTGGAAGCTAGGAGCAAGGGGAGGAACAGAGGTATTCGTACGGTCTATGACATCAGGGAAGAGGGAATAATCAAAGTGGGGATCATCTGGGATGGGAAAAACATCAGAGAGGTGGGAGGCAAAGTGGTTGGCCTTACTGAGGTTGTCAGGAAAGGGACGGTCATTAAGGAGGAGAGGGTACTGGGGGGTGGGGCGGTTCCCAGTAAGGCGGTGGAAAGCAGACCAATACTTGGAAGAGTTTATGGGGAGCGTGGTGTTGAGTTGTGTACATGTCTGGCGCCAGGCACGGCGTTTCTTCGCAATAAGCAGGTTGCGGATGTGTCGTTGTAATTGCCGGTGGCGGGTAAGTGTATCCCGGTCACGAGTGCAGAGAAAAGAGCGGTAGAGGCGGCGGGACTCTCGAAGGAGAAGGACGGCCTGTAGAGGCAGGGCGGGGCGGTGAGGGTGGATGGCTTTGGTGGGGATATGGGTGGCGACGGCGTCAGACAAGGTCCGGTGCAGGAAGGCAGCAATGCGAGAGATGTCATCAGGAGATTGGAGGGTAAGGTCGTGGCCATCAACCTGGGTGTGAATGGAGTCCCGGTAGGCATCCCAGTTGGCACGGGAGTAATCATGGACAAGTTTAGGAGGGACGTCAGGGCGAGGAGCGTTGCGGGGATGGCGACCATTAGAGATAGTGAGGAGAACAGGAGCATGGTCACTGCCAATGAGGTCAAGGACATCTGCGGTGATGCGCCCAAGGAGGTTGGGAGAGGCAAGGACCACATCAGGAGTGGTGTTGGATTCGGGTCGGGTGTGCTGAGGCAGTGGAACCAGGTCTCCCTGGAGAGTGGTGAGAAACTGATGCCACCGCTGGAGGTCGGCAGGATGACGGCTGTGGATATTGAGGTCGGCGACAATCACGTAGGTGGAGAAGGTGCGGTCAATGTGGGCCAGGAAATCGTACGGGATGGGGGTGCGAGGGCGGACATAAATGGTGGCACAGGTGATGGTAAGGGTGGGGAAGAAGAGGCTAAGGGTGAGATGCTCGGCAGGATTGTTAAGGAGAGGTTGGGGCCGGACAGGGAGGTGTTTGAGGTGGCCTATAGCAACTCCGCCACGCGACAGAGGGTACAGGATATCGGTACTGTGTAGGGTGTAAGGAGCCATGGAGACGGAGATACGGGGTTGAAGGAAGGTTTCATTTAGGACGAAGGCATCCACGTGGTGCTGACGGAGGGTGTGGAGGAAGAGGAGTTTGTGGGTGGGCAGGGAGCAAATGTTGTGGTACAGGATACGGTAGGGTTGTTGTACCATGGGAGGGGAGAGTTCGACGAGGGTGCTGAGGGGGGTGAAGGTGAAGTGGGCCTGGTTGTGGGAGTATGTGGCATAGGTGGTAAGATGGAAGATGGTACGGGCAGCGAGGGCGATTTGGGAAAGAGTGTATGAGCGCTGGAAGGGGTGGATGTTTTGGAGCACAATGGTGGTGAAACGGATGATGTCCTCGGCAGTAGGGGGAGGGCGGAGCGAGTTGTTGGGGTGGATGGGGTCATAAACAGGACGGATGGGGACGGTGAGCTCAGGGGTTACTGGTGGAGGTTTCGCTTTACACTTCGAGGAGTAGGTAGGATGTGGTTCGTTGCAAGTGTTGCAGGAGGGGGGGGGGGGAGGTGAGGTTGGGGCAATGCTTGAGGAAGTATGAAGCTTTGCAGTGGGGACAAGTAGGGGGGTTCTTGCAGGCAGAGGTAACGTGGTCGTTGTAGGTGAGACAGCGTTTGCAGCGGTAGAATTGGACTGGGGAATGGGAGGGGTCCACAGTATGGCGCTGATTGTAGATGAGGGCTCCCTCGGTGAGGAGGCGGTCAATGGAGGAGGAGGATTCGGTGAATATCCGCATGAGAAAAGTCGGCCCGGCATCATTGAAGATCTGACGGGCCGAGCGGATTTCAATGTCGGGCCGGGAGTTGAGTTCCACCAACACCTCAGCCTCCGTGATCACGGGGCTAAGCTTCGTGATCACAGCGGTGAAGGTTGGCAGACGTCGGGGAGGTTGAGGCTGACGGGGAGAGGACGGGGTGTGGTAGGGGGTGAGGATTGCATGTTGGCCAAACTGGATACGGGGGATGCGGGAGAGGAGATCGGTGTGGAAGGAAGCATTGGGGGATTTTATGGGGACCAAGTCCTTGCAAGGAATCAGTTGGGAGAAAGGGGCACTGGGGTAGTATTTCCGGATGGCGAGGGTGAGGGAGCGGGCATCAAGGAATTGAGGGTCAGGATTGGAGAGGACAAAGGTGTGGGTGGCAGGCGTGGCGGGGGTCGGGGCCGCGTCCATGGGGGTGGGTGGGTCACGGGGATTGGGGTTTTTTTTGGAGGAGACTTCGGGGAAGGGTCAACATTCGGGCGCTTTGAAGGTTTTGTGGGCACGACCGGGTGGAGAGGGGGCAGGGGTACGGGTTGCAGGGGGAGATGGCGGGGGGAGGACCACCCTGAGCAGCGGATGACGCAGACGGAGGGGGCGTGGGTGTCACAGAGACTGTGGAACGTCGAGCAGAGATCCGTGCTGGCTTGGAGTCCGTCGGAGGCAGTGCAGGGAGCGGCGGAAAGTCAGTAGCTGTCGATGGGGCGACAGTGATAGGGGAGGAGGAGTTGGGGGTGGTTACAGCCGAAAGTGGCGCAGGGGTGGGGTGGACAGGGAGAGAAGGAAGGATGGGAAGGGGGGTGGAGGATGAGCTCCATGTGATGGTGGTTGGAGCAGCGGAGGGAGAGGTGAAAATGATAGTGGTGGTGGGTTGGGACATGGTGGTGGCGCGCAAGAAGGGCGGCGGCGGCGGCACCGGCAGGCGGCGGCGGCGGCGGCGGCAGGTGGCGGCGAGCACCGGCAGGCGGCGGCGGCGGCGGCGGTGGCGGTGGCGGCGGCGAGGTGGAGGACCGGACGGCGAGCAGACGACACGGCAAGGAAATGATGGGGATCTTCCACGTCGAAGATGCACCCTGAGAGTAGCCCAGGCAGTGAAAGTCTTCGATGAAGAAGTGAGGGAATCCAACCCTCGAATGCGGCCCCTAAAACGAAACATTAATCATTAATACACATGTAGTTTGCAAGTGAATCCTGGCGATAGAGTTTAGTAACATGATGGTATATACCTCTCAGGATACTTAGGAAACCTAAAAAAACAGCTGTGGTATCTTCTTCCTGTTGTTGCTGCAATTTATTGCGCTACAAACGCTCCCGCTTGTGAAAACCATTGTGGAAATCGAAATAAACAACCACTATTCTCTTTCACGATCGCGCCGAACTCCCAGTTTAAGTTACTGGCCGCTTGGGGCGCTGCTGGCACGGTGGGCAACTAAATCGATGCGAAGTGTCACGACTGTTACGTTAGACTATGGTTTCGATGCTATCCACCCCACATGGTGCTGTCCATCCACCAAAACTCTTTGTCCAACTCAAACAAGCGATATCAGTCAATCATTATGGGGTAACCAACAGCGTGCCAGTGCACAGATGGGATGGAAACGACACCATCGATGTACTCTATTAATAAGCATCACAGTTGATAGTGTGAACAATTTTAGCAGTTTTACAGTAATTTCTCATAGTGTATACGCGGATAAGGAAGTTGTGGCCGAAAAACAAAATGTATGGTGATGTACAAAGTGTGCTACAGCAGAACCGAATAAAGCTTCAAACAACGAGACAGGGCCACAGGGAGCGTCTCTTGCGACTTACAGTCTAGCCCACGGGATACGATCAATCTACAGTACAGGTGATGAAACCTTAAACAGGCCTCTGCAGTGGATCGAAAGCTGTCTATTTAATAGGAATAGCAGCCGCAGTTTGAAAGGTAAATTTAGTGATGGATGGGCTGTTCCATTCAGATAGCTAGGAGGCATGCTATTCTGGGAAGCATTGCGACGTCTCTCTCTCTGTACTGGACCCCTGCCGCAGCTATGCGTCATCACGCCAGCATTGGTGCCTAGGTGAATTCTATATTGGAAGAAGTTAGTGGGGCTTTTATAGTTCGTAATTTTTCTCTGTTGGATGGTACAGAATAACAATGACTGCTTGTTGGGCTGATAGATATGAATGGACGCCGATCTGCTTTGGACTGTAGTATCTGTATCTGGTTTGGAGACGCACCACAATCCGTGCATTTCCACCAAATGGTCAAAAAACTGTTGCACTAACTCAGGTCGCTTTGCTTCTACATGGGTTGCAGAAGGTGATGGATATGGCTTTCTCGACTTCTGCTCAGCTCTGAATTAAACTGGAACGATCACATGCGGAAAGCTGTAGAAATTGGATCAGTTGCAAGATGCGTAGGGGCTGACTTAGACCAGGTTGGAATTTAACTGTAGCAACAGGTTCGAGAAGGATGACTCGTTTAGAGATATGAGAGTGGTAGAAATATGATAGAGTAGTGGTTGTAATCAATAAAGGACTGGCCAATAGAATCCAATGCAGGTACATGCTCGAATTGAAAGACCAAGACAGAATACGTTACAAATACTACAGAAATATCTGGCGGTGTGAGGGGGTTGCAGCTAGCAGTTACATACCACATTCCTAAGCCGAATCACTTTCTAAATTCAACTATTTTATCATGAGGTGGCATCGTGGGCTACGTGTAACAGGACTGATGGTATGAGAACATACACTCCAGCGATCACTGTCTTGATATTTGTCTGGACAAAAAACTACCTCATTCAGAGGTAACGTCGTACTTCAATTTATAAAGCAAGTATAGCTTTTAACACGGATACTTGTGTGCACCTGTAGAACCAAAAGAACTTGTTACAGTAATATAGAGTAGTTGTTGCGAATAGGTTTTTTAACATATAAGACGATTACGCCTATCTTTGTAAGACACAGTGGTATCACTCACAAGATAAACTTATTAGACATGCCCACCCCTCGCTGATTTTCTCTCAGCATTGTTTTGTATCGTAGGCAATCAGTTATTGACGAAGTATTATACTTAGTAGTAGTAGGGGATGCGTGATAAGTTCACCTTGAGCATCAGGCTTATGAAGTATGTGTTTGTGTTCCGACATGTGCAAAGGAGATGACTGTGGAATTCTGTGATAGCAGAGGAAAGAGTATGTCAAGTCATAAGAATGGTAGAGATATTTCTATTTCCAGAGTCACAGCAGTCAGCAGGATGTATTCCCGATACTTCGCTCATTGTCAAATGTCATTCACCTGAAACCGCAGTTGTACCATTCAATTGTAAGTATAGCATTCAAATATATATGTGACTGGTTTTTAGGATGATTCCATCTATGCGTGGCCTGTGGTGGGAATGATTCACGTTTACAGCTAACGGTATGGTCTGCCCAAATGGAGAGAGCTGTTGGAGTGTGGGAATGTAGATGACTTAACCATGTTGTCCTCTAGACGACCGAATGGCGAACTAATACTTAGTGTGTGTTGGATAGCTTTCGTGATCGCGTGGAAAATGGAGAAGATTGAAAATGGAGGTGTGTTTGTGCTGGACCGTTATTCCCTCCCACGTAAATTGTTCAGTTCACTGCTTCTGCACATTTCTCACCTTTATTTAGTTGAGGGAACATGGATTGTGGTGTGTGCATCTAGCAGGTGAAAGACACGTTTGCTAATTCTCTAGACATGAGAAACACATTAGTTTACTTTTTAAATTATAGGGATAATTTGGAATCTGTTACATCATGGACATCGGTATTCGTGAGCGGAAATATCAGTTTCCTCTGTTTGTTTCAAGTTCTCACGTAAAGGTCGTCGCAGGTTGGATAAGTGCTAAAGTTTTGGGTTTGTAGAGAAAGATTTTCGGTCTATATCTAGGAACTATGTTGCGTGAGCGATCAGTGGGCTACTGCTGTGTGCTTGATATCGAGAAGTACCGAGAAAATGGTATAATATTATGGCAAACCATGCGAAAATACATATGTTCTTGTAATCACAGAGTCTGGAGATGGCTGTTGTAAAGCAAGCAAGCAAGCAGGTCCGCACCAGAAACAGTAACTGCATTTGTGCCGAGGGGAAGCGAGCCGCATGCTTGAGGGCACTTGTACATGGGTCGACAGCTGATGGCCGCATCACTGCGTGGGGTCTGCCGGTAGCCTCCTGTGAAGTCTGTGTACAGGGGGTGGTGGACGGTGCTTGTGCACATCGATTGCATGACTGATTCATTATTAGGCCAGCTGGTCTGTAGACTGTGCTATGCGTTATTTAGACAGTTTACAAGTTGATTTCGTGTCTGCACATCGGTGTACTGCATTATTTAGGAGCAGTTTGCAGGTCTGTACTGAAATTATTTCGGTAATGTAGGAGTTGTTTGCGTGTCTGCAGGCGTTATTTAGGAGTAGTTTACAGGTCTGTGGGCTGTGTGGCGTGACCCCAAGCATGTCAGAGTATGTGTTTTGTATCGGTGTGATAAATATACGCCGCCCAGCGTGGCCGAGCGGTTCTAGGCGCTGAAGTCTGGAACCGAGCGACCGCTACGGTCTCAGGTTCGAATTCTGCCTCGGGCATGGGTGTGTGTGATGTCCTTAGGTTAGTTAGGTTTAAGTAGTTCTAAGTTCTAGGGGACTGATGACCACAGCAGTTAAGTCCCATAGTGCTCAGAGCCATTTTTTTTTATAAATATACTATCTTTCAAAATCCATCCCTAAATATATTGCTCCAAAATAAATAAAGTACACTCCTTCCTTACTTTCTCCAGCAGCCCAGCGCAGCCTGAGACATTTCCCCCTGCAGACAGTCTTCTTGAGTTATGTCACAGAACAGATGGCCAAGCCCTCTGGTGACAGTACTCACGGAACGGAAGACATCGCTCTCTGGTGGCAGTAGTGTAGACCTCGTGGTGAACACACTGTTTCCCGCCAAAATTCGCCATCTCGGATAATGGTACTTGCGTCATCAGCTGAAATCATAGCCGCCATCTTGATTACGTCACGGATGAGATTGCCCTCCGGCATCTGTACTGTGTACCAGGTTAGTTGGTTTCCGGACATCATGGTGAACACACTGGATGGTGGTACTGCCTCTAATTGTTTAAATAAAGATTGGTGCATGCGAAATAATAAAGACTTAAGTCCAGCACAGGCCGAATCCTTTTCCCACCAATTACTAGGAAGAGGTGGCGGTCGGGTGACAGGTTAGTGGAGGTAGCCCAAGCGCCCTTTCTTTCCTGCCAGGTTCTTAGGTTAGTAGGGATAGCCCAATTGACCTATCTTCCTGCCAAAATTCAAACTTCGCGTCAATTCCTAGGAAGAGGTGGTGGTCGGGTGACTAAGGTTAGTGGAGGTTGCCCAAGTGACCTTTCTTTTCCGCAATTTTCATAGGTTAGTAGAGGTTGCCTTGTCCTGATCGAATTTGAACTTGCCACCATTTTCTGGAGGAGGGTGTTAGATCACTGGAGGCGCCCAATTGACCTATCTTCCCACCAAAATTCAAACTTCCCACCAAAATCCACCATCTTGGATGACATCATGGACGCCATCTTGGATTACGTCTTCGTGGCGGAACTTTAGGGGCACCCTGTGGGGTGGTGTCCCCCTGGGGAGGGGGTCTCATCATCGCTGCTATCTTGGATGATGTCGTTGTGTCGTAACTTTTGGGTCACCCTGTAGGGTAGTGTCGCCCTGGGGTTGAGATGAAATCATCGCCACCATCTTGGATGACGTCTTGATGACGGAACTTTTGGGCACACTGTGAGGTAGAATCCCCCTTTCCCCAATGCTCTCGTTTATGACTCTAACTATTAAAGACAACCCTATCAATATCCCCAGTTCCTGAGATTAACCTCTACGTACAGGCACAACAGCGATATATATAGGGTGTTCATTTTAACTGAAGACATTGAATTATCTCGAAAACTATGTATCGGCTCAAAAAAATTATGATTTCAATTTGTTTGTCACTGAGGGGGACTTCCAATGGTCCCACACTCGACCTCTCAACCCACATAGTGCGTGGATGGCGGGGAGGGGTGGACAAATTCGAAATCTTACTTGCAGATAACGACAAAACCTACATACGTTTTGTATGAAGCATTTTCTTCGTTTTGCCACAGATGGCATTGTAATCCTAGAAATACAAATGGCTACGGTCCCCCCATGAACCATGGACCTTGCCGTTGGTGGGGAGGCTTGCGTGCCTCAGCGATACAGATGGCCGTACCGTAGGTGCAACCACAACGGAGGGGTATCTGTTGAGAGGCCAGACAAACATGTGGTTCCTGAAGAGGGGCAGCAGCCTTTTCAGTAGTTGCAGGGGCAACAGTCTGGATGATTGACTGATCTGGCCTTGTAACATTAACCAAAACGGCCTTGCTGTGCTGGTACTGCGAACGGCTGAAAGCAAGGGGAAACTACAGCCGTAATTTTTCCCGAGGACATGCAGCTCTACTGTATGATTAAATGATGATGGCGTCCTCTTGGGTAAAATATTCCGGAGGTAAAATAGTCCCCCATTCGGATCTCCGGGCGGGGACTACTCAAGAGGACGTCGTTATCAGGAGAAAGAAAACTGGCGTTCTACGGATCGGAGCGTGGAATGTCAGATCCCTTAATCGGGCAGGTAGGTTAGAAAATTTAAAAAGGGAGATGGATAGGTTAAAGTTAGATATAGTGGGAATTAGTGAAGTTCGGTGGGAGGAGGAACAAGACTTTTGGTCAGGTGATTACAGGGTTATAAATACAAAATCAAATAGGGGTAATGCAGGAGTAGGTTTAATAATGAATAAAAAAATAGGAGTGCGGGTTAGCTACTACAAACAGCATAGGGAACGCATTATTGTGGCCAAGATAGACACAAAGCCCATGCCTACTACAGTAGTACAAGTTTATATGCCAACTAGCTCTGCAGATGATGAAGAAATAGATGAAATGTATGAAAGCTAAAAGACATTATTCAGGTAGTGAAGGGAGACGAAAATTTAATAGTGATGGGTGACTGGAATTCGTCAGTAGGAAAAGGGAGAGAAGGAAACATAGTAGGTGAATATGGATTGGGGGGAAGGAATGAAAGAGGAAGCCGCCTTGTAGAATTTTGCACAGAGCATAACTTAATCATAGCTAACACTTGGTTCAAGAATCATGAAAGGAGGCTGTATACATGGAAGAAGCCTGGATATACTGACAGGTTTCAGATAGATTATATAATGGTAAGACAGAGATTTAGGAACCAGGTATTAAATTGTAAGACATTTCCTGGGGCAGATGTAGATTCTGACCACAATCTATTGGTTATGAACTGCAGATTGAAACTGAAGAAACTGCAAAAAGGTGGGAATTTAAGGAGATGGGACCTGGATAAACTGAAAGAACCAGAGGTTGTACAGAGTTTCAGGGAGAGCATTAGGGAACAATTGACAGGAATGGGGGAAAGAAATACAGTAGAAGAAGAATGGGTAGCTCTGAGGGATGAAGTGGTGAAGGCAGCAGAGGATCAAGTAGGTAAAAAGACGCGGGCTAGTAGAAATCCTTGGGTAACAGAAGAAATATTGAATTTAATTGATGAAAGGAGAAAATATAAAAATGCAGTAAATGAAGCAGGCAAAAAAGAACTTATGCGTCTCAAAAATGAGATCGACAGGAAGTGCAAAATGGCTAAGCAGGGATGGCTAGAGGACAAATGTAAGGATGTAGAGGCTTATCTCAAGAGGAGTAAGATAGATACTGCCTACAGGAAAATTAAAGAGACCTTTGGAGAAAAGAGAGCCACTTGTATGAATATAAAGAGCTCAGATGGAAACCCAGTTCTAAGCAAAGAAGGGAAAGCAGAAAGGTGAAAGGAGTATATAGAGGGTCTAGACAAGGGCTATGTACTTGAGGACAATATTATGGAAATGGAAGAGGATGTAGATGAAGATGAAATGGGAGATAAGATACTGCGTGAAGAGTTTGACAGAGCACTGAAAGACCTGAGTCAAAATAAGGCCCCGGGAGTAGACAACATTCCATTAGAACTACTGATGGCCTCAGGAGAGCCAGTCATGACAAAACTCTACCATCTGGTGAGCAAGATGTATGAAACAGGCGAAATACCCTCAGACTTCAAGAAGAATATAATAATTCCAATCCCAAAGAAAGCAGGTGTTGACAGATGTGAAAATTACCGAACAATCAGTTTAATAAGCCACAGCTGCAAAATACTAACACGAATTCTTTACAGACGAATGGAAAAACTAGTAGAAGCCGACCTCGGGGAAGATCAGTTTGATTCCGTAGAAATATTGGAACACGTGAGGCAATACTGACCTTACGACTTATCTTAGAAGAAAGATTAAGGAAAGGCAAACCTACGTTTCTAGCATTTGTAGACTTAGAGAAAGCTTTTGACAATGTTGACTGGAATACTCTCTTTCAAATTCTAAAGGTGGCAGGGGTAAAATACAGGGAGCGAAAGGCTATTTACAATTTGTACAGAAACCAGATTGCAGTTATAAGAGTCGAGGGGCATGAAAGGGAAGCAGTGGTTGGGAAAGGAGTGAGACAGGGTTGTAGCCTCTCCCCGATGTTATTCAATCTGTATATTGAGCAAGCAGTAAAGGAAACAAAAGAAAAATTCGGAGTAGGTATTAAAATTCATGGAGAAGAAGTAAAAACTTTGAGGTTCGCCGATGACATTGTAATTCTGTCAGAGACAGCAAAGGACTTGGAAGAGCAGTTGAATGGAATGGACAGGGTCTTGAAAGGAGGATATAAGATGAACATCAACAAAAGCAAAACGAGGATAATGGAATGTAGTCAAATTAAGTCGGGTGATGCTGAGGGAATTAGATTAGGAAATGAGACACTTAAAGTAGTAAAGGAGTTTTGCTATTTAGGGAGTAAAATAACCGATGATAGTCGAAGTAGAGAGGATATAAAATGTAGACTGGCAATGGCAAGGAAAGCGTTTCTCAAGAAGAGAAATTTGTTAACATCGAATATAGATTTAGGTGTCAGGAAGTCGTTTCTGAAAGTATTTGTATGGAGTGTATCATGTATGGAAGTGAGACATGGACGATAACTAGTTTGGACAAGAAGAGAATAGAAGCTTTCGAAATGTGGTGCTACAGAAGAATGCTGAAGATAAGGTGGGTAGATCACGTAACTAATGAGGAGGTATTGAATAGGATTGGGGAGAAGAGAAGTTTGTGGCACAACTTGACTAGAAGAAGGGATCGGTTGGTAGGACATGTTCTGAGGCATCGAGGGATCACAAATTTAGCATTGGAGGGCAGCGTGGAGGGTAAAAATCGTAGAGGGAGACCAAGAGATCAATACACTAAGCAGATTCAGAAGGATGTAGGCTGCAGTAGGTACTGGGAGATGAAGAAGCTTGCACAGGATAGAGTAGCATGGAGAGCTGCATCAAACCAGTCTCAGGACTGAAGACCACAACAACAACAACACACGATCGTAATTCACGACATTCTACTCAATGACCCTTGAATATTTAATGGCGTCTGAGATCGTACCTCCATGCTGCGAGGGTAGGACAGGCCTGAATTTCATAACTTCTACTGGAAACCCCATTCGCAAGCTGTATTCCTCCGACATATCGAACAAAAGGGACTATTCGACACGCCAATGTGGCCGTGGCGAATGCTAATCTACTTTTCCAAATAGAGTAAGTGTTAAACGCAGCACTGCTTACTTCACCACACTTAGTGATCCGCTTTTCAAAAGACGGCAGACAGGACAGAAGTATATCTGCTGGAATGTCAGCACAGGCGTTTCTGATGCTGTCGACCATGTTTTCACGGACTTGGCACTTGCTGGTACACCTTATCTTTCAAATATCCACACAGAAAGAAGTCCTGCTACATCAAATCTAGCGACTTAGCGGGCCAATTAACAAGACCACCTCTGCCGATTCACCGACCAGTGTAAACACGGTCTAATGTTTCATGTCCTTCAGTTGCGTAATGCACTGGGAACTGTCATGCTGAAACCACATACGTTATTGAACGTCCAGGGCAACATCCTGCAGAAGTACCGGTAGTTCCTGTTCCAGAAACATTCGGCATTTGTGTCCATTTAACGCGAAGTCGATAACATACCATCCAATGAGTTTGCTCCCCATGATGCCATACGATATGTTAACCGACCAACGATGTTAATGGTTAAGTTAAAGTAGCAGTGGGATTGTGTACTCTCCAGTAATGCATGTTGTGCCGGTTCACACTACCGTGGTTTGTGAATGCAGAGTCATCGGAAAACAGTACCTCGGCAAAGAAAAATGGTTCAAATGGCTCTGAGCACTATGGGACTTAACTTCTGAGGTCATCAGTCCCTTAGAACTACTTAAACCTAACTAACCTAAGGACATAACACACATTCATGCCCGAGGCACGGTTAGAACCTACGACCGTAGCGGTCGCGCTGTTCCAGACTGTAGCGCCTAGAACCACTCGGCTACTGCGTCCGGCCTCGGCAAAGAACATGGATATCTTTGTTAATGTGCACATTCACAATTTCTGTTATATAAATCGGCGCCATGAAGTTCTTGATGCAGTGACACGTGGTGTGCATGATACTTATGACGATGCAGTATTGTGACAATACCTATGGACGTACTGGAATCGCACTGTAAATGCAGGGTGCTTATGTGTACTAGAGATGGGCAAAACTGTTCTTTTCAGAGATTGGATCAGAACTGTTCACTCCCTGAAATGAATTAGCTCTTTTTCATGACTCACCACTCATTTACAATATAAAATAAATGGAAGGCACATTGCCCTTTAAAGTTGGTTTATTCCAGTACTATACCTGTATTTTGATCTTATTTGATCCTATTTTGAAGTAACACAGATAATGAGTAAGAATGTGTATTGTTTATTGAAATTTCCACGATATGACAAAGTTTTGGATTATTGATTTATTTTGCACTATCGTGGTTTTTTGGGTGATCGGAAAATGTTGTAACTTGAGATTTACATTAACAATATATTTGGCTATAATGTATTAAAATTTCATTAACCTCATACAAATACATCGCAAGCCATATATTTTTAAAGTGAACGTTTCCTTCCGAAGACGGCTAAAATCGCAAAATCTGTACCAGAATAAGAAAAAAAAATATAAATTTGACTGTAAAACGAAAGTGCTGCATATAGCCTTACGCAGAATAAAACAAGGAAAATATTGGTGTATCACATTTTGCGATACGTTTATCGGTTCGCTCGTAATTAAAGCGTAAATTCGAGTGTCCATAATAAAAATCCTATAGTAAGAGGAGTCATCAGGAACCTAATCTAATCAGTTTAAACAAAGAAAAATAAAATAAAAACAATTGATGTATACATAACATAATAATGCAATATACATAGCGGTATTACTACGAAGAACAACATCCAGTAGAGACGAACTCCGATGCAGAGGCGCTGAGTCGAGCAGGTCGAGCCGCGAGCTGTATTACGCTGAGACCGCAGAGACCAGAGTGACACCTGAGTCGCTTTTCTCAACGCTCTGGCTAGAGTCGAGACGGTGGGGCGAGCGTTGAGCGGGCGAGTTCCGAGGGAGGGGGGGAGCGGTGAACTCACCCGCTCCGAGACAAATCGTCCGTTCCCTTGCGAGCAGGTTGTTGCAAGTAGTTCCTATGTTATCCGCTAGGTGGCTCTCTGTCCTGTTGCTCGCATCAACTGCCCAGAGGGCAGGACGTGCGACTGAAACGATCGCCGACAGAGTGCGATGCGAAGTTACGCTGCGCCAGACACTGCAGGCGGCAGACGACGCACAGAGACGGCACGGCATATGTGAAACACAAAATCCAATGGGGCACTGCACAATGCAGGCAGCCAAGGTAGAAGCAGGGCAGAGGCCGGCGCTGGCTGTGTTGTGTGGCGTGCACTGTGCTCTGACCAGCAGAGGCGCTGCTGATATGCTCCGTCTCTCTCTCTCTCTCTCTCTCTCTCTCTGCCGTGGGAAACGTTTGGAGCTACCGTTCTTTTTTTCTGAATCACTGATTGTTCACTCCTTTGAAAGAAGCAACTCTATGCATTAGTTCAAGAGCGGATCCCCCATCTCTAATGTGTACGCTGTAGCGCACTGAAGCTAGTTCAGCTATTTCATTAGCTTTTCCTGTAACATGTTTTCTTCGTATCCTTTCGCTGTATGTACACTGTCATCAGACTTCAAGGGGTTCACAATCTTGTAAAATAACGAACGAGACCGAGCTTCTCTGTAAAATGCTCGGCATACAAGGCAACAGCAGCCTCAACATTTCTGGTACATACTCCGTAAATCAGGATCATTTCAATCTTTTCTTTCGCAGTTGCAACATTCGTCGACCACTTGCACGTCTGTTCTCCACATGACAAGATAGGTGTGCACGCAATATACACTGCGCAAGTATTGTCATGTTCAGAGTCGCTATCTGTTCTACGTCTGCATGAATCGTCAGCTCCGGTCGCAGTGTACTGCCTGTTATGATACGTCGTAGTTCGCTATACGGTCACGGTGGCACATCGAGTTCAGGCCCAGATCTATTGCAGGGAAGGAGGCAGGGGCAATAAGGGCTGTCTGTCAATTTCAGGGTGACATTTTCAGGGGTGCCAAATTCATATTCTTGAAGAAAAAACCCTATTTCTCAAACCGCCTAGCATCGAGCGCATGTTGGTATATCGATTATTCATATGATTTTGAAATGTGCCCCTGTTGGACTTTGAACATTTCTGAACACATTTTAAGTTGATTTATGAACGAATCATAAGTTGATTTTCGAATGCGTGCATAGTGTACATGATGCCTGTGCGACGAGAATCTCCGTCGCATTTAGAAATAAAAAACTTTACCAAAGACAAAAGTGGATGGGGCTGTACGAGCTGAGCCGAGAAAACTTGAACAGGTGGATGCCAATCGCTGTTTGTTAGGTGGTTGATTGGGTGTGTGAATGATCAGCGTTGTTATATTAGGGATATCCATAGATTCAGACTATCAGAGTGCAAACAAGCGACTAACAGGATTAACAGGTATCCTGTATCCTGTATCCAAGAAAATAAAATTTTGACAGAAAGTTTTTGGCAGATAGCTACCTCCCCTAAGGGCCAGTTGTGAAGTCCTCGGTTAGCAGTCGCGTAAGTTCTATTCCCGGAATAGCGTGGAAAACACGTTGTAGAACACGTAGTAACCCCTAACCAGAGAATAAACGCGGGACAACTGAACTGGTGATTCTGCCAGGGATAGTGAAGTTAACCGGAGAATAAATTCGACAGTAGCTGGAATAGCTACGGAATTAGTGATGACAAGATTTGTAAATTATAGATTCCAGCGATCTGTCGTCCTTTTTAATTTTATTGTGCATATCTAGTCGGCTAGAAGCTAGCCATTCTCAATGCACTATTATTTCCGCTTAATGCCTGTAATTCCCTGTTCATTGAACTGTGGATGAAGCCCGACCAACAGGGAATTAACATGCATTGAGAGGAAATAATAGTGCATTAAGAATGGCTAGCTTCTAGCCGAAATCTAGATCTGCACAATAAAATTTAAAAAGGACGACTGATCGCTGCACTCTATAATTTACAAGTTAATATAACAGTCGGTGAGTGCAACAGCTTTCTGAATGGAAGGTAACCTGATGACGACAAGATTGCTTGTTAGAACGAAGAGGGAGAAGAAACGGCGGCATCTCGCAAATTGTATGGAAGTATATGATGATTCCAAATGCGTATAAAAATTTCAATCTCTTGCTTGAGAAACTGGAATATATGAATGAAATGTGAAACTAATTCCTAACATAAAACGTTTCGCTTGTCGTAGGCGAAATAGGTATTTGATGTGGTACTTCGTGAATTATATTCTGTCGTGTTATTTCTGTAAATGAGGTACATAAAAATGACGATTTGTGCCAAAACACTCTCGCTTATTCAGCGTGTATTACAACTGCTGCAATATTAGATAGGTCTACTTCGTTTTGTCTAGCATAACATGACAAAATAGACGTAATCAAATCGAGAAACCACACCATTCTTGCGTACTATTCGTACTAACAGCTTTTTCAGTATTAGACAACGACATTTTGATTTTTCATCTAGCAAAACGTTCAACGAACTTTGATGAGGTAATAGATTCTTCCCCAGAAAGGAAACTACACCCTGTAAAGATGTAGCAATATTAGAGAGAAAAAAATGCTAGGACCTAAGGACTGAAGAAATGTGTTCTGTCTTCCTTGTCTCCTGTCCTTATTGGTTGTATGTTTCCTATATTTAATTTTATATCACACAAAAGAGAAAGTTGTTAGCTAATAGGCAATAAAGAGTGCAAATTTTCTGAATAGTTCTTATTCTCCCAGTCGCAAATAATCCAACCCAGTATTATTTGGGGTCTAGTGCAGCAGGGGATACAACCCGTCCGCTTTGAACAATGACGCCATTCCTTAGTCATAGATCGTAATGTCTTCACTTCGAGGCATAGATAATAGCGATCGCTTGATATTCGGTACATCATTAAACGTGTGATTTAGTTAACTTAATTGTTTGTTTTTTATTCGGCCGGTACTTAATATTTTTCGTAATGATATTGAGGTAATGTGGATTGTGTTTTTTGGCTTTTGAAAAAAAAAAATCTCACGAGATAGAATAAACTGATCCTACTTTATTAAGCAATCAATAAAAAAAAACTAAACTAAAACATAACAGCTTTTGCTGTTATGTTTCAATTTCGTTTTTTTACTGATTGCTTAATAAAGTAGGATCAGTTTATTCTATCTCGTGAGATTGTTTTTTTTAAAAAAGCCAAAAAACACTTTATCACCTACTGAAGGCAGCTACAACACTACGAAGAATCGCTTCTCGGATTTTGACAAGATATTGCTTAATAAAGTAGGATCAGTTTATTCTATGTCGTGAGATTTTTTTTTAAAAAGCCAAAAAACACTATTGCTTAATAAAGTAGGATCAGTTTATTCTATCTCGTGAGATTGTTTTTAAAAAAAGCCAAAAAAACACTTATTAGCTACTGAAGGGAGCTACAACACTAAGAAGAATCGCTTCTCGGCTTTTGACAAGATCAATGTTTATCTCTCTCGCATTCCTTTGTTTCTCAACATTCTCCTCAGCTCTTTCATCTTTGTAATACATGCTCTCTGGCGACTTGTGACGTCATTGTTCAAAGCCGACGGGTTGTATCCCCTGCTGCACTAGACCGGTAGACCCATTATTTGTGAGTTTCTTTTAAGGGGAGTAGGCGACTTTGAGCAGGAGAGGCACACAGAACATTGTTATTTCCACTGTCCTGAATACAGGTTTGATGGCCTCTATTACAAAATATACACATTTGAATTCCACAGAGTGAAATATAGTGACATGCGATAAAAGAATGCTTTGTGAAGAGGTGTGGCACTGCGCTTTGGCACACTTTAAACCAAATACTGTGTCTTCAAACATACATGTTTTATGTATCAAACTCTTCAGAAAGATGTGTGCTACAAAATGAACATATTTTTAAAAAAAGTTTTAACGTCCTATCTATCTCAAACGCTCGAGGTAGGGATAATGGAGGGGGGGGGGGGAGGTTTCGCCACTATCAAATTTTTGCCTCGGTTCGGAATTATCATAGATCCGGGCCTGATCGAGTTGTCTCTTCTGTTTCATGTGTTGGAGTAATAAAACGTTGCGAAGAGGGTTTCCAATTTGAAGTTATGAAATACTGGCCTGTTGTACCCTCACAGCATAGAGGTGGGGTCCTATGTGCCATTGAATATTCAAGTGTCATTGAGTAGCAATCCATAAATTTTGATTGCGTACCCATTCCTATTCCTCCGATAACAGTTCCATCTGTGATGAAACAAAGAAAATGCTTCAGACAAATGTTTCTTAAGATTTTGCCGTAGAATCGTAATCTGCAAGAAACAATGGCGCTTCCCACTGAAGATTTCGAAGTTACCCCTCGCCACCCACGTACTGTGTAGGGTGGAATTATAACTTTTTTTGATCCGATGTGTAGTTTTCGAGCTATTTCAATGTCTTCAGGGCCCCTTGAAGCGATCTAAAGTATAAGATTTCCTTTTATTATCATTAGTTTAACTATTTCTACTACTAATAGTTAAATATGTGCGCTTGATTTATCATTTTGTGTATGATGTACAACAATTTTATGTCAAAATCTATAGTTTGGAATGGCTGGTATGATTTTCTGCACCTAAAAGTTCGTGACCCTGCTCTGGTGTATAAAAACCACCAGAGTAATGTTACTGTATTCAGCCATGCTAAGTAAATTAGTTGGTGTGCAACTATAGGATATCAAATATCCTACCCTGTTAAATTTGGTAACCTGCTCGATTTTGTTACTGTAAACTACAATATCTAAACGAACTGGACATTGTATTTAGATTTATTTAAGGATATTGCGTGCCTGTATTTCTTTAGAACTTTCTGAATTTCCATAGCCAAAAATCCGAAATGTGCAGAACTTCATAATCATCTTATTGTTCTGTTTCTATCAAATTAAATAGGGGATGCTGAGAAAATTAGATTATAAAATAAGACACCAAAAGTATTTGACGAGTTTCGCTGTTTTGGCATCAAAATGACTGATGATGGCCGAAGTACAGAAGATATAAAACGCACTGGCGATAGCATGGAAAGGACTTACAAACTCAGGAATTCGTAATTGGCGAACATAAATTTAAGTGTTAGAAATACTTCTTTGAAAGCACTGTATTTGTCTGGAATGTAGCGCTGCACAGAAGTGAAATGTGAACGATAAGCAGTTCAGACAAGAAGAGAATAGAAGCTTTCGAAACGTGGTGCTACTGAAAACAACGCTGAGGATTATATAGGCAGATCGAGTACCGTAACTAATGAGAAGGTACTTATTCGAATTCGGGGCAAAAGAAATTTATGGTACAATTGGACTACTAGAAGGGATTAGTTGATTTGACACGTTGTGAGGCATCAAGGAATCGTCAGTTTGGTAATAAAGGGAAGTTAGGGGGTAAAAATTGTTTAGGGAGACGAAAGGATGAATACAGTAAGCATGTTCAAACGGATGTGGGTTGCAGTAGTTATGCAGAAATGTTGAAACTGGCATAGGATAGGCTAGTATGCAGAGCTGCATCAAATCCGATTTCAACAACAACGTTCACGTATTGTACAGAAGTAATACAAAACATTTAAAAACATATAGTTACTGCCGAATAGAGGCCTCGCAGTTCATCCATTGCTGCTACGCGCCCCGCCCGACCTTGAATCGCCCCTTGCTACAATCTGTGTCTGTAAGGACTCCGTAATACATAAAGGTACGTCCTTATCAAGGAAGATTCATTGATAACGTTCTTATCGCAAAAAGTTACGCAATTTGGTACTCTACAAGTCAAACATAGCATGTATCTGCAATTCTGATGCTGGCCATTAAAAATATTAGATACTTCGCTCTGCAGGGATTCATCTTCCGTGTCACAGAAAACTACGAAAGCTTGTGAATTCTGGCCACTAATTTATCTTTTGGCGCCAATATACTCTCGCCGCTGGCTTACGACTGTCACGTGCTAGCTGCTGTCTGATTCGAGCAGCTGTTTAGTTCGCGTCGGCCTTGGTGTTAAGAGGAGTGTGTCTTCTGTGCAAGACGAAACTGTTATGAAGTAGTGTCTCGTCTGCGCAAGGCGAACCTGTTACCATGTCAGGTACGGGTACCGTATTTGTTTCTGTAATGAGTAACAATAATAATAATAATAATAATAACAACAGCAGGATGCGGGATGTAGTACTTATCACGCAAATGACTTGACGATGAGTATTATTTCGTAACACAGACAGAAGTGCAGCATGTTACTGCACTCTTGATAGTACTGTCATACTGTCACTGTTACTATCCCTTCCTATTTCACTCGTACCGGAACTGAGATGCGTAGTGGCTCAAGTTCACAACTGAAACCATTGGTGTCCACAGCCTGCTTCTTTATGTATAATTGTATATTGAATGACGAATGAAGCTACCGTAACGTTATTTATTATACACAGTGCATCCCTTGGCAAGCGTGCTAATGTACATACTATACCAGCCAACACTGTACTATAGAACAAGTTTCAACAGATGAAAAGAGTGATCTCGGATAAAAACCAACAGATGAGCATCAAGGATTAAAAAAAAAAAAAAAAGCTAATAGTTTTTTCACGGCCGTTTCCGTGGGCATGGAAGAGTTGACTTGGCCTACATCATCATATGCTTCCCTGCATGCAACGTATGATCAATATGATAATAAAATTACTAATTGCATATAGTTGCTTACAACTGAAGCAGAGGTCCGGAGTTCGATTCCGAGTTTTACTGAGGTGAAAAGCCCTGAAACAGAGTCTACTCAACCTCGTGAGGCCAGATGAGGCGCTACTTCAATAAATAGGCAATTAACGCACCCACCAAATTGATGTGAAGTTTTCACTATGCTGGGAGGCACGCTATACTTGTTTCTTATGGCGAAATGGGGCAATGGTGGTAGCAAGACACTCAACATTGTGTTCGAGGAAAGCAGGTGGGGCATCTTACCGGATGATGTTACTGTAATGAATATTGTTCGTCGACGAAATATTGTTTAAGAAATGATAGATTTGCGACATGGTAAGTTATAAATGTATTTACGCAGCCTTGTAAGATGGAAGAAGGAAAGTCACACTTCAACTATGGGTCAAGTGGTGAAGGATAAGGCACAGACGATGAGTCAAGTGTTATAAATCAATAAAAAGTTCCAAGGAGGAGCCTCAAATTCGGTAACTTCTGTCTGGACTTACACAATACCTTCAGTACTTTCGAGACATTTGACAAATGTGTACAGCCAATGCAAGGGGAACACACAATTTTTAGTAACGGCGCACTCAAAAAATTAAACGCCAGAAACATAACAATAACAGGTGAATCATTGTTACATAAGACAGAAATAAAACAGTGCGATGAATAAAATTTACACCCACACCATAGGCCTGGTAGGCGCCCAACAATTGATAAAATATTGCAGTAAGCTCTATATGCATTGCATTTATTACAGCAAACACTGTTTTACATAAAGCAAGAAATTAAAATCTTTTACTGGGTGGGTAGGACCACACCAGAGCAATCTTTGTTGTTAGTTAGTCTATATATCTATGGAGTGTCCAGACTAAAAGATGTAGCATGATGTAATGGGTGGGAAACGGAAAGAAGATTAGGGTTTAACATCTTTTTAAAGTTAGTAGCTCCTAAAGGTAATATGTCTAAATGAACATATGTCCGAAACTGAAAATATCAGTCTCTTCAATAAGTTTACAGACTACAAAATGGCTACCACCGTAGAGCTAGTGGTTATAGAGCCTCTTGCATACCAGTTACTTCCTCAGTAGACTCTGAAAGCAGAGAGAATTTTTGTCATATAAATGAATAACTTATATTTGAAAGTTGTGGTCTTCAGTCCTGAGACTGGTTTGATGTAGCTCTCCATGCTACTCTATCCTGTGCAAGCTTCTTCATCTCCCAGTACTTACTGGAACCTACATCTTTCTGAATCTGCTTAGTGTATTCATCTTTTGGTCTCCCTCTACAATTTTTACCCTCCGCGTTGCCCTACAATGCTAAATTTGTGATCCTGCGATGCCTCAGAACATGTCCTACCAACCGGTCCCTTCTTCTTGTCAAGTTGTGCCACAAACTCTTCTTCTCCCTAATTCTATTCAATACCTTCTCATTAGTTATGTGATGTACCCATCTAATCTTCAGCATTCTACTGTAACACCACATTTCAAAAGCTTCTATTCCCTTCTGGTCCAAACTATTTATCATCCATGTTTCACTTCCGTACATGGCTACACTCCATACAGATACTTTCAGAAACGACTTCCTGACACTTAAATCTATACTTGATGTTAAAAAATTTCTCTTCTTCAGAAACGCTTTCCTTGGCATTGCCAGCCTACATTTTATATCCTCTCTACTTTGACCATCATCAGTTATTTTGCTTCCGAAACAGCAAAACTCCTTTACTAATTTAAGCATCTCATTTCCTAATCTAATTCCCTCAGCATCACCTGACTTAATTCAACTACATTCCATTATCCTCGTTTTGCTTTTGTTGGTGTTCATCTTATATCCTCCTTTCAAGACACTGTCCATCCCGTTCAACTGCTCTTCCGAGTCCTTTGCTATCTCTGACAGAATTACAATGTCATCGGCGAACCTCAAAGTTTTTATTTCTTCTCCGTGGATTTTAATACCTACTCCAAATGTTTCTTTTGTTTCCTTTACTGCTTGCTCAATATACAGATTGAATAACATTGGGAGAGCCTACAACCTTGTCTCACTCCCTTCCCAACCACTGCTTCCCTTTCATGCCCCTCGACTCTTATGACTGCCATTTGGTTTCTGTACAAATTGTAAATAGCCTTTCGCTCCCTGTATTTTACCCCTGCCACCTTTAGAATTTGAAAGAGAGTATTCCAGTCAGCATTGTCAAAAGCTTTCTCTAAGTCTACAAATGCTAGAAACGTAGGTTTGCCTTTCTTTAATCTTTCTTCTAAGATAAGTTGTAAGGTACAGTATTGCCTCGCGTGTTCCAACATTTCTATGGAGTCCAAACTGATCTTCCGCGAGGTCGGCTTCTACCAGTTTTTACATTCGTTTTTAAAGAATTCGCATTAGTATTTTGCAGCTGTGATGTATTAAACTGATTGTTCAGGAATTTTCGCATCTGTCAACACCTGCTTTCTTTGGGATTGGAATTATTATATTCTTCTTGAAGTCAGGGTATTTCGCCTGTCTCGCACATCTTGCTCACCAGATGGTAGAGTTTTGTCAGGACTGGCTCTCTCAAGCCTGTCAGTAGTTCTAATGGAATCTTGACTACTCCCGGGGCCTTGTTTCGACTCAGGTCTTTCAGTGCTCTGTCAAACTCTTCATGCAGTATCGTATCTCCCATTTCATCTTCATTTACATCCTCTTCCATTTCCATAATATTGTCCTCAAGTACATAGCCCTTGTCTAGACCCTCTATATACTCCTTTCACCTTTCTGCTTTCCCTTCTTTGCTTAGAACTGGGTTTCCATCTGAGCTCTTGATATTCATGCAAGTGGCTCTCTTTTCTCCAAAGGTCTCTTTAATTTTCCTGTAGGCAGTATCTATCTTACTCCTCTTGAGATAAGCCTCTACATCCTTACATTTGTCCTCTAGCCATCCCTGCTTAGCCATTTTGCACTTCCTGTCGATCTCATTTTTGAGACGCATAAGTTCCTTTTTGCCTGCTTCATTTACTGCATTTTATATTTTCTCCTTTCATCAATTAAATTCAATATTTCTTCTGTTACCTAAGGATTTCTACTAGCCCTTGTCTTTTTACCTACTTGATCCTGTGCTGCCTTCACTACTTCATCCCTCAGAGCTACCCAGTCTTCTACTACTGTATTTCCTTTCCCTATTCCTGTCAATTGTTCCCTTATGCTCTCCCTGAAACTCTGTACAACCTCTGGTTTAGTCAGTTTATCCAGGTCCCATCTCCTTAAATTCCCACCTTTTTGCAGTTTCTTCAGTTTTAATCTACAGTTCATAACCAATAGATTGTGGCCAGAGTCCACATCTGCCCCCGGAAATGTCTTACAATTTAAAACCTGGTTCCTAAATCTCTGTCTTTACATTCAAAAGTTAATCATCAGCATATGTCACACCTTTGGGTACTGTATAGGCACTGTATTCCTAGATAAATGAAACATTATTACATACATTAAAAACTGTTATATATGTTAACTTCAACATAGCTGTAAGAACTGATGACAAATGTGCTCCACATGTAAAGAGTTAGACAGCCACAAATGGACTAAATCTAAATTTTGACCAGTGCACAAGAGTGACACAAACTGTTTCAACATGTATTGATAATATTGTAAGGAGCTGTAATTTCTCTGTAAAAGAAAATTTTATTCCAGATTTTGGTGTATCAAACCATGCAGCACTGTCTGTAGGTTATCACTATCAAAATTAAATACCGGCTACACAACAAAAATATGTAGGAACTTCAGTCAAGAAATTGTGGAGATATTTATTACAAACCATAGCCTAACCATGTGGTGAGCCAGCAAACATACTTTAACAAATGACAGATATAATAACTTTTTAACAAAAGTCATGAGTATTTTCAATGAATGCTTCCCTTTGTAACAGTATGGACTAAGTCTGATAAAAGTAGAGCATGAATGGCAAAATGAATCAAAATATCCATCATTAAGGGGAGGAAACTGCATATGGATGCAAAAGTTAATCAAAACCCTGAATTACTTAAATATGTAAACACATACAAAAAAATTGACAAAGTAGTTAAGGATACATGGTACTTCTCTGGCTCAATATTAAGTAAAGATCAACACCTCTTTCTTTCAGGCGCTGTTTGTAATGTATATTTGTACAGATTTTTTGTTGATACTGGTTTTGCAGCACACTTTCTAAACATATTAGAAGTATTTCGAATATTTTTGAACCTGCTTAGGGTTATTAAAAATTACAAAGAAATTGATGCAATTTTGTCCTCAAAATGCTTCCTCAAATTGAGGTACCATTTAATCCAATGTTATACATTTGAAGGAGACCAAATTTTTACCAGATATGCATGACATGATGGATGAGGTACTACACTTACTTAATTCCACCTATTATGTATATTACAAGGTTAAAAAATATCACATCTTACACTTTAATTTTTATATTTTTTTCCTAATAAAAGTGTTATTTTTTCTATGGTTTAGTTTATTCTGCAATAAAGCTTAGGCCTACTACACAAGTATGGACTATTGCAAGTTACAGAAAAAAAATTAGTGCAATGTTTTATAAACTTCAGGAAATAATTGTACCTGAATTCTGAAAAATACAACTTGGGGGAAATTGCGAATGAAGGTATGAGTCCAATTAAACTGTGCCTCAGAACATTCCTGAAGCATAGTCTTCATCATGCAGCATTTTGTCATCTTCAAGCTTCCTCTTTTGCACTTCTTGCTTCTTTGGTAGCTTGAAGAGCGAATATTTCACTTTCATGCACCCATTGTCTGTTGATTTATTAATTTATTGATCCATTTTCATCTACAGCTGCACAATGTGCAAGAGATATTTGTTTTTTTGTTAATATTAACAGTTTTACATATAATATACCTTTGTACATAATAACACATAACACATTAATATATCAAAATATATCAATTAATGATGAATACTTAAATAAATGTTGTTACGCTATATGCAGAGAGATAAAATACAAATGTTCTTCTGAATGGGACTACATTGCGTAAACACACAAACATTTAGTTTTGTAGGTATTCATTTACTGTGTAAAAGCAGTGATCAACCAAGTACGGCTTCAGTTTAAATTTGAAGTGACCAATGTTTTGTATGTGTTTAATGGTATCTAGTAAGGAATTCTATAGTTTGATACTAGGATGGATAAGGCTGTTTTGAAATAACTTTGTGTTGGCGCTTTGAACATGTACATCCAATTTTTGTCTTGTATCATAGCTGTGTATTGTGTGATTTTGAGTGTTGAGTGGTATTTTTGTATGTAAGTTTTGCTTTAAATACATTATATTTTCAAGTATATATATGCAAGGAAGTGGCAGGTTCATCCTTTTTTGAAACAGTGATCTACATGATTTGCGATTATCTACCCCTTTCATTATTCTTATATTTTTTTTTTTGAATTTTGAATGTTTTGATGGCATCTTCAGTATTTCCCCAGATCATAATCCCATACTGGAGGTGAGAGTGTACAACTGCATAATATACACACTGAAGGATGTTGTAGCTGGTACAATTTTTTAATGTACACAGCACAAAACAAGAAGTACTTAATTTTTTGTTCATTTGCTCACTATATGCTTTCCATTTCAAGTTGTCTTGTAGATGAAGTCCAAGAAATTTGGTACAGGCTGTTTTGGCAATTGCTGTCCATATAGCTCTAGATTGGGTGATATCAGATTTTTTGTTTGTGCTGTGTGTATATCCATAGCTACAGTTTTTTCAGTGTTTATTATTAAGTTATTGTCATCAAAGTAACATGTTAGCATGTCAGTGGCTTCTTTTATGTTTTTTACAAGAGTTTCTTCTGAGTTTCCTGCAATTAGAACACTTGTATCATCAGCAAATTGAAATATTTTACTGCTGTCATTGCTTTTATTTAGGTCATTTACATAGAGTAAGAACAGTACAGAACACATTACTGATCCTTGTGGCACTCCATATTTAACAGTCAGTAGCTTGGAATTATATTTCCTTATGACATTGTCCAATTCTTGATCTATTTCCACATATTGTTCCCTGTTCTTAAGATAAGAGCTGAGCCAGTTGTTAGCTGTTCCCCTAATGCCAAGATTTTCTAGCTGGTGTAGCAATTTGTCATGATTTATGGTGTCAAATGCCTATGACAAATCTAAAAATATGCCCATTGTAAGTTTTTTGTTGTCTAATGCTATCAGTACCTCTAATAGAAAGGAGTGAACTGCAGCTTCAGTTGAGCGGTTTGCTCTAAATCCATGTTGAGATTCTGACAGAATGCCATTTACCTCTAAGAAGTCTGTTAGCCTCTTACTGAAAAGCCTTTCTAATATTTTTGAGAAAACAGTAGAAGTGCCAGTGGTCTGTAGTTGGAAATGTCTTCTTTGTTTCCTTTCTTGTATAATGGCTTTACTTTTGCTATTTTCAAACATGAAGGAAAAGCTCCTGTAGCAAAAGATAGGTTACATAGGTGGGTTAAGGGCTCAGTAATCAAGTCCCCACACTTCTTTATAATGAAATCAGGTATATCATCTACACCTGCAGAGTGTTTCATTTTGAGACTTTTTATTGTAACCTGTACTTATTCTACATTTGTTGGTTACAGAAACATTGATCTGCTTGAGACTTTTTCCCGTTTCTGTATGCTGTTTTCTATTAGAAGTCTGTTGTAGTAGTTTCTCTGTTACATTTATAAAATAGTTATTAAACATATTAGCTACTTCCTGTGGGTTATTAATGTTTTCCAAGCCAGCCTTTAATACTATATCATTAACTCTACTTTTGTAAGATTTGGTTTCTTTTTTTACAACTTGCTGGATTGCTTTGGTTCTGTTTGAAACATCTTCTATGTATTTGTCATTGTCTCATTTCTTTGCCTCCTTTATTATTTTGTTTAAGATAGATTTATATTTTTTAAAGTAACTATCAAACTCCTGAGTTGTGTTGTAGCTTCTTGCAATATTGTGAAGGTACCATTTTCTAGCACAAGATTTCCTTATACCACTAGTAATCCACTTGTTGCTTTTAGTGGTTTGCATTGTTTTGGTTTTCAATGGAAAAGCAAGTCCAAAATAATATTTAAAAATATTCATGAATGTCTGAAACGTATCAGAAATATTTTCTGTACTATACACTATCTCCCATGATTCTTGTTGGAGATAATTCTGGAATTTTTGTACTGCAGTATTACTGAAAGTTCTGCCCATGTGTGTAGTCTACCTCATATAATTATAGGATGGATTAGTGTTTACGCAAAAGCTTATAGCCTGTGCATGATGGTCTGCCAGTCCAGCTTTAATTACAACTGATTTATATTTTGTTTTGGAGCTTATTATTATTTGGTCTATGGTAGGGCTAGAATGATTCATTTCACATGTAGGGGAGTGGATTGTAATCTCCAAATTATTGGCTGTTAATATGTTCATCAGCTCAGATTTTGAATTGCTTCGCTTATTGAAGTCTACATTTAGGTCTCCACATATAAGAACTGTTTTTCGATTTGTTACTACTTTATTTAGTAAAGTATCAAGCTGAGTATTGAATTTTTTTAGGTGGGCATCGGAAGATCGATATAAACATATTGCAATTAACTTGAATGCTGGAATTTCTATGCCTGATATTTCAAAATCTTTCTCAGTGTTTAAGGATTCAACATTGTCTAAGTTATTGAATTCGATATCTTTCTTTATGTATATGCAGTTCCCTCCACATGTAAACCTATTTCTACAAGTTTGTGCTAATAACACATAATCCGTTATTTTCACTGTCTTTAACTCATTTTCTTTCAGCCAGTGTTCAGTTAAGCACAGTATATTAACGTATCTGAGTTCACTTGATAGCAAGATTTCAATCTCTCTTACTTTATTCCTAAGTGACTGTATATTCTTATAATAGAAGGAAACATTCCACGGAGGAAAAATATATCTAAAAACAAAGATGATGTGACTTACAAATGAAAGTGCTGGCAGGTCGACAGACACACAAACGAACACAAACATACACACAAAATTCAAGCTTTCGCAACAAACTGTTGCCTCATCAGGAAAGAGGGAAGGAGAGGGAAAGACGAAAGGATGTGGGTTTTAAGGGAGAGGGTAAGGAGTCATTCCAGTCCCGGGAGCGGAATGTCTGCTTGTGTCTGTATATGTGTGGATGGATGTGTGTGTGTGTGTGCGAGTGTGTACCCGTCCTTTTTTCCCCCTAAGGTAAATCTTTCCGCTCCCGGGACTGGAATGACTCCTTACCCTCTCCCTTAAAACCCACATCCTTTCGTCTTTCCCTCTCCTTCCCTCTTTCCTGATGAGGCAACAGTTTGTTGCGAAAGCTTGAATTTTGTGTGTATGTTTGTGTTCGTTTGTGTGTCTGTCGACCTGCCAGCACTTTCATTTGGTAAGTCACATCATCTTTGTTTTTAGATATATGACTGTATATTCTGATGAAGAAGAGTGACCTGGTGAGATTTTAGGTTTGTTCTGACTGTACTTGGTTGACCACTTACCTTTATTCCTGAATTTAAATTGTGTGAGAAATCTTCATTCTCATCTAGAAGCGTGAGTTGGTTTTTTCCATTGGTCATAAGAAAATGTCCTGATGGTGAAAAGGGGCAGTTCTCCATCAGCCTGGTCATTTTACTTGTGTGGTCGACGTTGAGGTGGTTTCTGTTTTTGCTGCAAGGGCTGCTACTAGAGGTGGTGTTGATAGGTGCACTAGTTATTCTAATTTGGTCTTGAGGCTTTTTGGGAATAAAAAATCTTGTAGATGACATGGTCGCTCTTCTTGCTGGAATTGCTGTATTTCCTCCTGTTGCTGGGGTGGTAGTAGTTGATTGTTGGTGTTCACTGATAGATGTAAAATTAGATGTCCTTGGTGATACTTTTGAGACTGGATCTGCTGATGTCCTTAGTGGGCCTCCTGTAGGTACTGCTTCTGGTTTCCAGTGCCCAGTTCTTCTTGTCACACGCAAGCAATTGATATTCCTTATTAGAGTCACATTTTATGCCTAAATTTCTTAGGACTTCCAACCTTCCTATCACTCCATCCTTGAAACATATCACTGCATCTAGTACACTAACTTTTAATGTATTTAGTCCTAAAAAAATATTCTTGGGTAATCTTTTCCATGCACAATGGTTGAAACTTTAATTTGTCTTCTGAGTGCCCCATGAAGACATGTAATAAGCGAAACAGGGCCACTCAGGTCTCTAAAAATTGGTTTTATTTCATTGACAACAGGCTCAGGAAGATAATGCTTATGATGGTATATTTGACCACTTTCTGTTGCTTTTTGGTAACCATACCAAGTATCTACTCCTTTAGGGCAAAGTCTGTGAACAGGGTGGTCATCTGTGGACAACTTATGAAAGTAAGTGGCCCATACAACTTTTATCATTGCTGTAACATCATTCAGAGATGCAGTTTGTGTAATGGCCAGTTCATAATAACTCTGAAGAAGGTCTATTTCAGTTTCTGTCATTCTGCCTTAGCCAGACAGAGATTTTCCAACAGGTAACAACTTTCCTTTCATTTCTCTTCATAACTTCCTCAATCTAGCACCCATCCTCTTTTGCACATGTCCACAACACTCCAATTTTGTTACCAAGGTATCACCATAAACATTGAACCCATTAATTTTATTGAAAGCTTTAGAGTCCCCATCACCTAGGTACTTCGTATATCTAACGTTATAAAAGGACACTGACATCTGAAATATTTTTGGAGCTCAATCACACTCCATACCTCCACTGTAACAATCTTATTTCTTAGAACACTGACTTTCAATATGTCCTTCAGTATCACCGTGGCAGGTGTCGCAGTACGTAGATAAGCGCTCAACATCAACGACTTTTCCATTCTCCAGAGAAGTAGCACTTACAACACCGGTCAAGGAATGATGTCCGAAATAATACTTGTTTCTGTAACAGAAATAAAGGGGGCATGGCAGCATACATGACCATAACATTATAATTTGATATATATAGGTCATTTTTCATTTGAAACCCTGTAATGTATATATATCAATGTAATCAGGAAAGACTATAGAATTTAATAAGGCATAAAAAAGATTTCTGTTTTTCAACCATTTATAAGTACCCTGTATCCTTAAACTAGCAAAGTGTGCTTCAGACAACAGATTCAATTCAGATGCTAAAAACGTATCAACATCTGTGTGGTCTGTTATAAAAAGTGAAGTTGGCAGTGAAATGGAGAGAAACTGCCCTTATAGACTAACGTTAAATGGTAGAGCTATTCCAGATCCCAATGCCATATATGGATACTTCAATGATTCCTCCACTAGTTGTAATAAAATTGGTGACCCCTCACCACCAAATACAGATCCTAGTATGACAGAGAGAAACTGCTCAGGTTTTAAGTTTTCCCAAGTTTCAATCTCTGATGTTATGAAAATCATAATGCCTCTAAAAAAATTTAAATCCATTGGGTTGGTATGAGGTTCCCACTAGAATACTGAAAATAGTCTTTCGTAGTATGACACAACCACTCTACCTCATAATCAACCAGTATTTTGATGAAGCATGTTTTGCAGAGCGATTAAAATATGTTGAACTTCAGCCAACTCATAAAAAGGGCAAATGATGAAAAGGGACTATCTCATTGTTATCAGTTTCTTTCATAAATTTTTGAAAGAGATATTCGCAATCAAATAGCAAATTGTAATTAATGTCACAACATTATTTTACACAGCATTATTTTACATAATCAATATGGTTTTAGGAAGGGGTACAGTAAAACTCACACAATAAATGAAGTGGTCTCAAAAGTTAGCAGATGTCTCTACAATAATATGTGTGTATGAGGCATCTTTTGTGACCTCACCAAAGCCTCTGATAACGTAAATCATGACAATATTAAGGCCATGGCATGAAAGGGAAGCAGTGGTTGGGAAGGGAGTGAGACAGGGTTGTAGCCTCTCCCTGATGTTATTCAATCTGTATATTGAGCAAGCAGTAAAGGAAACAAAAGAAAAATTCGGAGTAGGTATTAAAATCCATGGAGAAGAAATAAAAACTTTGAGGTTCGCTGATGACATTGCAATTCTATCAGAGACAGAAAAGGACTTGGAAGAGCAGTTGAATGGAGTGGACAGTGTCTTGAAAGGAGGATATAAGATGAACATCAACAAAAGCAAAATGAGGATAATGGAATGTGGTCGAATTAAGTTGGGTGATGCTGAGGGAATTAGATTAGAAAATGAGACACTTAAAGTAGTAAAGGAGTTTTGCTATTTGGGGAGCAAAATAACTGATGATGGTCGAAGTAGAGAAGATATAAAATGTAGCCTGGCAATGGCGAGGAAAGCGTTTGTGAAGAAGAGAAATTTTTTAACATCGAGTATAGATTTAAGTGTCAGGAAGTCGTTTCTGAAAGTATTTGTATGGAGTGTAGCCATGTATGGAAGTGAAACATGGACAATAAATAGTTTGGACAAGAAGAGAATAGAAGCTTTTGAAATGTAGTGCTACAGAAGAATGCTGAAGATTAGATGGTAGATCACATAACTAATGATAAAGTACATCTACATCTACATCTACATTTATACTCCGCAAGCCACCCAACGGTGTGTGGCGGAGGGCACTTTACGTGCCACTGTCATTATCTCCCTTTCCTGTTCCAGTCGCGTATGGCTCGCGGGAAGAACGACTGTCTGAAAGCCTCTGTGCGCGCTCTAATCTCTCTAATTTTACATTCGTGATCTCCTCGGGAGGTATAAGTAGGGGGAAGCAATATATTCGATACCTCATCCAGAAACGCACCCTCTCGAAACCTGGCGAGCAAGCTACACCGCGATGCAGAGCGCCTCTCTTGCAGAGTCTGCCACTTGAGTTTGTTAAACATCTCCGTAACGCTATCACGGTTACCAAATAACCCTGTGACGAAACGCGCCGCTCTTCTTTGGATCTTCTCTATCTCCTCCGTCAACCCGATCTGGTACGGATCCCACACTGATGAGCAATACTCAAGTATAGGTCGAACGAGTGTTTTGTAAGCCACCTCCTTTGTTGATGGACTACATTTTCTAAGGACTCTCCCAATGAATCTCAACCTGGTACCCGCCTTACCAACAATTAATTTTATATGATCATTCCACTTCAAATCGTTCCGCACGCATACTCCCAGGTATTTTACAGAAGTAACTGCTACCAGTGTTTGTTCCGCTATCATATAATCATACAATAAAGGATCCTTCTTTCTATGTATTCGCAATACATTACATTTGTCTATGTTAAGGGTCAGTTGCCACTTCCTGCACCAAGTGTCTATCCGCTGCAGATCTTCCTGCATTTCGCTACAATTTTCTAATGCTGCAACTTCTCTGTATACTACAGCATCATCCGCGAAAAGCCGCATGGAACTTCCGACACTATCTACTAGGTCATTTATATATATTGTGAAAAGCAATGGTCCCATAACACTCCCCTGTGGCACGCCAGAGGTTACTTTAACGTCTGTAGATGTCTCTCCATTGAGAACAACATGCTGTGTTCTGTTTGCTAAAAACTCTTCAATCCAGCCACACAGCTGGTCTGATATTCCGTAGGCTCTTACTTTGTTTATCAGGCGACAGTGCGGAACTGTATCGAACGCCTTCCGGAAGTCAAGGAAAATGGCATCTACCTGGGAGCCTGTATCTAATATTTTCTGGGTCTCATGAACAAATAAAGCGAGTTGGGTTTCACACGATCGCTGTTTCCGGAATCCATGTTGATTCCTACATAGTAGATTCTGAGTTTCCAAAAACGACATGATACTCGAGCAAAAGACATGTTCTAAAATTCTACAACAGATCGACGTCAGAGAGATAGGTCTATAGTTTTGCGCATCTGCTCGACGACCCTTCTTGAAGACTGGGACTACCTGTGCTCTTTTCCAATCATTTGGAACCTTCTGTTCCTCTAGAGACTTGCGGTACACGGCTGTTAGAAGGGGGGCAAGTTCTTTCGCGTACTCTGTGTAGAATCGAATTGGTATCCCGTCAGGTCCAGTGGACTTTCCTCTGTTGAGTGATTCCAGTTGCTTTTCTATTCCTTGGACACTTATTTCAATGTCAGCCATTTTTTCGTTGGTGCGAGGATTTAGAGAAGGAACTGCAGTGCGGTCTTCCTCTGTGAAACAGCTTTGGAAAAAGGTGTTTAGTATTTCAGCTTTACACTTGTCATCCTCTGTTTCAATGCCATCATCATCCCGGAGTGTCTGGACATGATGTTTCGAGCCACTTACTGATTTAACGTAAGACCAGAACTTCCTAGGATTTTCTGTCAAGTCGGTACCTAGTATTTTACTTTCGAATTCACTGAACGCTTCACGCATAGCCCTCCTTACGCTAACTTTGACATCGTTTAGCTTCTGTTTGTCTGAGAGGTTTTGGCTGCGTTTAAACTTGGAGTGAAGCTCTCTTTGCTTTCGCAGTAGTTTCCTAACTTTGTTGTTGTACCGCGGTGGGTTTTTCCCGTCCCTCACAGTTTTTCTCGGCACGTACCTGTCTAAAACGCATTTTACGATTGCCTTGAACTTTTTCCATAAACACTCAACATTGTCAGTGTCGGAACAGAAATTTTCGTTTTGATCTGTTAGGTAGTCTGAAATCTGCCTCCTATTACTCTTGCTAAACAGATAAACCTTCCTCCCTTTTTTTATATTCCTATTAACTTCCATATTCAGGGATGCTGCAACGGCCTTATGATCACTGATTCCCTGTTCTGCACTTACAGAGTCGAAAAGTTCGGGTCTGTTTGTTATCAGTAGGTCCAAGATGTTATCTCCACGAGTCGGTTCTCTGTTTAATTGCTCGAGGTAATTTTCGGATAGTGCACTCAGTATAATGTCACTTGATGCTCTGTCCCTACCACCCGTCCTAAACATCTGAGTGTCCCAGTCTATATCTGGTAAATTGAAATCTCCACCTAAGACCATAACATGCTGAGAAAATTTATGTGAAATGTATTCCAAATTTTCTCTCAGTTGTTCTGCCACTAATGCTGCTGAGTCGGGGGGTCGGTAAAAGGAGCCAATTATTAACCTAGCTCGGTTGTTGAGTGTAACCTCCACCCATAATAATTCACAGGAACTATCCACTTCTACTTCACTACAGGATAAACTACTACTAACAGCGACGAACACTCCACCACCGGTTGCATGCAATCTATCCTTTCTAAACACCGTCTGTGCCTTTGTAAAAATTTCGGCAGAATTTATCTCTGGCTTCAGCCAGCTTTCTGTACCTATAACGATTTCAGCTTCGGTGCTTTCTATCAGCGCTTGAAGTTCCGGTACTTTACCAATGCAGCTTCGACAGTTTACAATTACAATACCGATTGCTGCTTGGTCTCCGCATGTCCTGACTTTGCCCCGCACCCGTTGAGGCTGTTGCCCTTTCTGCACTTGCCCGAGGCCATCTAACCTAAAAAACCGCCCAGCCCACACCACACAACCCCTGCTACCCGTGTAGCCGCTTGTTGCGTGTAGTGGACTCCTGACCTATCCAGCGGAACCCGAAACCCCACCACCCTATGGCGCAAGTCGAGGAATCTGCAGCCCACATGGTCGCAGAACCGTCTCAGCCTCTGATTCAGACCCTCCACTCGGCTCTGTACCAAAGGTCCGCAGTCAGTCCTGTCGACGATGCTGCAGATGGTGAGCTCTGCTTTCATCCCGCTAGCGAGACTGGCAGTCTTCACCAAATCAGATAGCCGCCGGAAGCCAGAGAGGATTTCCTCCGATCCATAGCGACACACATCATTGGTGCCTACATGAGCGACCACCTGCAGATGGGTGCACCCTGTACCCTTCATGGCATCCGGAAGGACCCTTTCCACATCTGGAATGACTCCCCCCGGTATGCACATGGAGTGCACTTTGGTTTTCTTCCCCTCCCTTGCTGCCATATCCCTAAGGGGCCCCATTACACGCCTGACGTTGGAGCTCCCAACTACCAGTAAGCCCACCCTCTGTGACTGCCCGGATCTTGCAGACTGAGGGGCAACCTCTGGAACAGGACAAGCAGCCATGTCAGGCTGAAGATCAGTATCAGCCTGAGACAGAGCCTGAAACCAGTTCGTCAGACAAACTGGAGAGGCCTTCCGTTCAGCCCTCCGGAATGTCTTTCGCCCCCTGCCACACCTTGAGACGACCTCCCACTCTACCACAGGTGAGGGATCAGCCTCAATGCGGGCAGTATCCCGGGCAACCACAGTCGTAGTCCGATCGGGGGATGCGTGGGACGAGCTGGCCGTCCCCGACAAACCCCCATCCGGACCCCCACAGTGATGCCCATTGGCAACAGCCTCAAGCTGTGTGACCGAAGCCAACACTGCCTGAAGCTGGGAGCGAAGGGATGCCAACTCAGCCTGCATCTGAACACAGCAGTTGCAGTCCCTATCCATGCTAAAAACTTGTGCAAAGAACGTCTGAACTAATCTACAGAGAGCGCAAACAAAACGACACAAAATTGAAGCGGTTATTAAAATACAAGATTGCCTAGTAAATGCAGTAATGCTGCCACTTGTGCACTGCTGACACACTGCTCGGCAGCGGAAGGAGACTACGCGATTTAACACTATTCGAGTACTAAAACGTGATGCTACAACTCTCAAATACTATAATACGCCCGAAATTTATGAATTAAACAATGCAAGTACCAAAAACAGCAAAGAAATTAAGAATTAAACTATGTAACAAATGAGTGAGCTAGGAGTATACGACTTGCTGCTGCAGCTGCTTATCCAACGGCGGCAGGGAGCACACTGACTGTGACCAACCGACACTGGCCATTCAAAACAAAAACAGATGACAGACGACTACGCGAATTTACACTATTCAGGTACTAAAACGCGATGCTACAACTCTCAAATACTATAATACGCCCGAAATTTATGAATTAAACAATCCAAGTACCAAAAACACGCAAAGAAATTAAGAATTAAACTATGTAACAAATGAGTGAGCTAGGAGTATACGACTTGCTGCTGCAGCTGCTTATCCAACGGCGGCAGAATTGGGGAGAAGAGGAGTATGTGGCACAACTTGACAAAAAGAAGGGACCAGTTAGTAGGACATGTTCTGAGGCATCAAGGGATCACAAATTTAGCATTGGAGGGCAGCGTGGAGAGTAAAAATCGTAGAGGGAGACCAAGAGATGAATACACTAAGCAGATTCAGAAGGATGTGGGTTGCAGTAAGTACTGGGAGATGAAGAAACTTGCACAGGATAGAGTAGCATGGAGAGCTGCATCAAACCAGTCTCAGGACTGAAGACCACAACAACAACAACATTAAGGCCACTACAATTTTTGTATTGTGTCAATGATATGACATGCCAGGATCAATCTGATACCATTCTTTATGCAAATCACTCAACAGTGATAGTATCCTGTAAAACTGATGAATACTTAATCCACCATATTGAGCAGACATTTGGGGAGTAGGGGGATGGGTCAAAAGTAATAATTTGAAATTAAGTCTTGCAAAGGCAGAAATTATTCCACCACGAAACAATTAGCACAATGTATAAGTGAATTAAGCTATATGAACAAGAAACTGGACACTGCAAAATGTGTCAAATTCTTTGGAGTATTAAGAAATAAAAATGTGTTTTGGAGTTATCATACAGACAATATAGTGAGTTGACTGAACAGTTTCATATGTAATATTAATATCTTAAAAACAATAATGGAAATTCCTGTACAGAGCAATATGTAAAATAAGTGAAAGAAAACAACTCTTCTGTAGTGGATCAGTGTGTGGAGCACAGTAACACACAACAGAAAAATCGTTCACACTCACTTCTCAGAATTAGCTCTTATCCCACCAGTAGTACACACTATCACACACACTCCTGTGGCCATGGCAAGACTAATTGCTCAAAAGGTGGTGTGCATACCATTTTCAGCTATGTGTTACTGCACTTGACACACTGATGCACTACAGATGAGTTATTGTTGTTTCCTTACTTTACGTTGTGAATGTCTTACATAGTATCACTGATTTATGTGGAAAAAAAAAAAAACCCTAACACGCCCGGTCCTCACAGCTTTACTTCTGCCAGTATCTCGTCTCCTACCTTCCAAACTTTACAGAAGCTCTCCTGCGAACCTTGCAGAACTAGCACTCCTGAAAGAAAGGATATTGCGGAGACATGACTTAGCCACAGCCTGGGGGATGTTTCCAGAATGAGATTTTCACTCTGCAGCGGAGTGTGCGCTGATATGAAACTTCCTGGCAGATTAAAACTGTGTGCCCGACCGAGACTCGGACTCGAGACCTTTGCCTTGCGCGGGCAGGTGCACTACCATCTGAGCTACCGAAGCACGACTCATGCCTGGTCCTCACAGCTTTACTTCTGCCAGTATCTCGTCTCCTACCTTCCAAACTTTACAGAAGCTCTCCTGCAAACCTTGCAGAACTAGCACTCCTGAAAGAAAGGATATTGCGGAGACATGGCTTAGCCACAGCCTGGGGGATGTTTCCAGAATGAGATTTTCAGTCTGTAGCAGAGTGTGCGCTGATATGAAACTTCCTGGCAGATTAAAACTGTGTGCCCGACCAAGACTCGAACTTGGGACCTCCGCTGCAGAGTGAAAATCTCATTCTGGAAACATCCCCCAGGCTGTGGCTAAGCCATGTCTCCGCAATATCCTTTCTTTCAGGAGTGCTAGTTCTGCAAGGTTCGCAGGAGAGCTTCTGTAAAGTTTGGAAGGTAGGAGACGAGATACTGGCAGAAGTAGAGCTGTGAGGACTGGGCGTGAGTTGTGCTTCAGTAGCTCAGATCGTAGAGCACTTGCCCGCGAAAGGCAAAGGTCCGGAGTTCGAGTCTCGGTCAGGCACACAGTTTTAATCTGCCAGGAAGTTTCAAGGATCTCTTTGTTGGAGAGGGTGCAAACCCTGTGTACCAATGTTTTGAGCATACCGGTCTTCTGATGGCAGCTCTCTGCCTGTTAGTATAGGTTGGTGTGCATTTTCTTATGGTATGTGCTATGGCTCAATGTGCCATCCTCTCTGATGCTTACCAGCACATCCAACTCCATCCAATTTGACTTCCAAGGTAAAATTGATTTTCTGGTGTATGGTATTGAGACATATGAGGAAATCATCCCACTTGTGTCTTCCAAGTGGCCATATGATTAATCTGTCATCAGTATACAGAAAGAAACAGGTATGTTTTCATTGGACTGATTCCAGGGCTTCCCCAATGAAATTCTCCTAATACATGTTAGTAACAACTGGTGAATGTGGACTCTTGCTACTCCTTCCATTTGCTCATAGTAACCATTGTTGAAAAGAGTGTGTCAGTGTCAAGATATGCCAAAAGGCGCTGGTCACCTTTGTGTCAAATTTCTGGCTCATAAGATCCAAATATTCGTGTAAAGGCAACACTGTTGTGTTGTTTGAAGCTTGACTTTCATTTATATTATTGATCTGGAAAAGTTAAAACTTATTTAATATGAAAATGAACAATATGAACATTTGATTCCAAATATGCTAATAAATCATACAATGAGCGAGGAGGGGCTAATAAGGCAAGTTACTCCTATAATTTTAATTTTAATGTCTGGAGATTTTCTCTTTCCAAACTGTCTGTTGGCAACCTGTCAAAGACTTTTGCATCATTTTTGTAACTTGATTCTGAACCAAAGATGCTTAGCTTGTATGTAAATTATTTTTACTTCTAGTATTGTGGTTGTAAATTTACAGTTTATCCTAGAGTCACTCCTCATATTAACAACAAATACCAGTTGGAAATAAATACAGGATGTCCATAAAAGAATGTCCCTGTTATAATGTTAAGTTGAACACATATATTTCAAAATGACACAACACATATAAGTCACTGAGCAAGTTGACAAAGCAAGACATGTGAACACGGTAACATTCAAATGAGCACTGAGTCCAAGTCGAGCGGCCGCTGGCTGGTTGGCCGCTTAGGTGGCGTGGCTGCTGCATGGCTGGCAGACAGCGCCGCATGTAGAGGATGTGCATAATTGCGTGGTGGCACTTTGAATGATCGGCGAGTCACAACACTTTTCCCTCCTTTAAAATTTTTGCACTGGTCTTGATAGAGGTGGCCTGTAGATTGCTAACGTCCATAGGTGTTGTTTCACTGGCCGTAAAGTCTCGAGGAGGAGGCTTCCCGTACGGACGGAAGTGTCCCTGATGATAGTGGGTCAAGATGACAGGAGACGTAGGGGTCAAATCTGCTAGGGCCCCATGCACCAATCTGCCCATTGCGGCAAGTCCAGTTGATATAACAGGAGACATGGGCGATGTGTCGGCGTCCGTAGGAGAAGGAGGCGAGTAGATTGGCTCCGACAGATGATGGTCATCCGGTTCCTGCATGGGCATGTCTCCTGGTGGCGTCCGTTCTTGTACTGGCACTGAGATGACTGTGAGAGGGCTGCGTTGTGAGTAATGAGAGATGCCAAGATCCCGAGCGTCAGGTAGAGCCGAAGGTGGTGTACCGGCATTCGGAACAGGCGTTGCCAGCACACAACGCCGAAACTGGTCCAAATGACGCACTGCAACACCCGTGTCCGTCTGGATTTCATACAGGCGTCAGCCACGGTGTCGTAAGATGTGGCCCGGACTCCAATTTGGCCGCCTGCCATATCCCCGTACCCAGACAAGGTCGTCGGCGGTGAATCGGCCAAGCGAAGGCACCCGCAGCCGTGAGGTGGAAGGGCGCAGAAGATGAATTAGCATGTGGGGCTGTCAGCCATGTAAGAGCTCAGCCAGGCTGTGGTCGCCCATGGGGGTGAAACGGTAAGAAGCCAGAAACTGGAGAAGTGCATCATCAGCAGCAGAAGAAGTCAGGAGTTTCCGCATATGAGCCTTAAATGTGCAGACCAGTCGTTCAGCCTCACCGTTTGATTGTGGATGGAACGGAGGGGCCGTGACATGCATAACACCGTGATGAGCACAAAAATCCGCAAATTCAGAAGAGGCAAATTGCGGACCATTATCAGTAACAAGAGTAGAGGGAAGGCCTTCCAAAGAAAAAATGCGGGCGAGAGCACTCGTGGTTGCCGTGGTGGTAGGCGACGTGAAACGGACAATGAAAGGAAAGTTAGAGTAGGCATCAATTACAAGGAGCCAATAAGTACCTAAAAAAGGTCCCGCGAAGTCAGCATGAATGCGCTCCCAGGGCGTCTCAGGCGAAGGCCACGGTGACAAAGATGACTTCGGGGCAGCGGCCTGTGACGCACAAGGGCCACAGGCAGCGACCATGTGTTCTATTTCAGAGTCGATGCCAGGCCAGTACACATGATGGTGTGCCAGAGATTTGGTGTGAGAGACACCCCAGTGCCCTTGGTGAAGGAGGCGCAAGACCGAAGCACGCAAAGACGCAGGTACCACGACACGTGGCAAAGCGTTGTCAGTGGAAAGGAGGATCCCTAGCCGTGAGGTGGTAGCGCAAAGCGTAGTAGTTCTGCAATGGGTCAGAAGTCTTAGTGGATGGACGATCTGGTCAACCCTTCTGAATACAGCATAAAACCCAGGAGAGGGTAGGATCAGAACCCGTAGGAGCCGCCAGCCGGTCCCTGGTGATGTGGAATCCATCCACAACCCGCTGCTCGGCAACATCCAGGTGGAAACACAAAAGTTCGTCCCTATCGAATGCCAGATCAGGACCCATGGGAAGGCGAGACAGTGCATCAGCATTCGCATGTTGGGCTCTTGGCCAGAAATGAATCTCATAATTGAAACGAGACAAGTAAAGAACCCAACGCCGAAGGCGGTGTGCAGCCTTGTCGGGAAGTGACGATGATGGATGAAACAAAGAAACAAGTGGTTTGTGATCCATCACAAGATGAAATTTGGATCCATAGAGAAAAACACCAAACTTATGAAGAGCATAAATAATGGCCAAAGCTTCTTTTTCAAATTGAGAATACTTTTGTTGGGCATCCGTGAGTGTTTTGGAGGCATAAGCAATGGGTTGTTCAGAGCCATCAGAAAAATGGTGGACAAGGACTGCACCGACCCCATATTGAGAGGTGTCCATGGCAAGAACAAGATGTTGGCCAGGTCGATAAGTAGCCAGGCACGGGGCCTGTTTCAGCGTAGTCTCCAATTTCTGGAAAGTCGCATCGCATGATGCAGACCAGTGAAAAGGCACGTTTTTATGCAACAGGCGATGGAATGGCTGAGCCACTGACGCAGCAGATGGTAAAAACTTGTGATAGTATGCTATTTTCCCCAAGAAGGCCTGCAGTTCCTTAACAGATGTAGGGCGAGGAAGGGCATCGATTGCAGCGATAGTTTGCTGAAGTGGACGAATACCATCCCGAGAGAGTTGAAATCCCAAGTAAGTGATAGATGCCTGAAAAAATTGTGATTTCTGAAGATTATACTTAAGACCGGCAGTCTGTAAGACATGAAAAAGTGTGCGGAGGTTCTGAAGATGTTCTTCAGTGGTGGAGCCAGTGACAAAAATGTCGTCCATGTAATTTATACACCCAGGGACAGGGAGCAATAATTGTTCCAAGAATCTCTGAAAGAGAGCAGGGGCGCTGGCAACCCCGAATGTCAATTGTTGGTATTGATAGAGGCCGAAAGGCATGTTAAGGACCAGAAACTGCCAGGAAGCAGCGTCGAGAGGAAGTTGATGATAAGCTGACAGGTCAATTTTAGAAAAATACTGGCCTCCCGCAAGTTTAGTGAACAATTCTTCAGGTCGGGGCATAGCTAAGTGTTGATGAGGCATTGCGCATTTACAGTGGCTTTAAAATCGCCACAGAGATGAATATCACCTTTGGGCTTAGCAACGACAATGACAGGAGAGGACCACTCACTGGAAGTGACAGGAAGGAAGACCCCTGAAGTAGTGAGACGATCCAGCTCCCATTTTACCTGATCACGAAGGGCCACAGGAATGGGCCGAGCCCTAAAAAACTTAGGCCGAGCAGTGGGTTTGAGTGTGATATGAGCTTCAAAGTCGTTTGCACGGCCTAACCCAGGAGAAAAGAGGAACGAAAATGTCATTGACAAGGAATCCAATTGAGCATGAGGAATAGCATTAGAGACGATATTGACAGAGTCATCTATGGAGAACCCAAAAACGCGAAAGGCATCGAAATCAAAAAGATTTTCTGCGTTACTCTGGTTGACCACAAATATGGGAACAGTGCGAACGATGGATTTCTAAGATACCTCAGCATTAAATTGTCCCAAGAGAGAAATCTTCTGTTTATTGTACGTCCCTAATTGCCGAGTGACAGGTGATAGGAGTGGTGAACCCAACTGAAGATACATCTGAGAATTAATGATAGTGGCAGCAGAACCAGTATCCACCTGCATGCGAACATCTCGACCAAGTATTTGGGCAGTGAGGAATAACTTCCCTGAAAGGGAAGAGGTACAATTGACAGACAACACAGAATCAGAATCAGCATCATGTTCATGAACATCATGTATGCTGTCGGATTTGCAAACAGAAGACACATGACCCTTCTTTTTGAAATTATGACACACAGCCCAATATTAGGGACAATCCTCGCGTGAATGTTTTGTAAAACACCGTGGACATGAAGGAAGTTGCCGGGGGTTTTGCTGCATTTTCTTAGAGGGTTGTTTACGGTTAGGCCGAGGCTGCACGTGGGAGCGTACTGCGGCCACGTCGTCCGGCGGGGACGCACCGCACGCTTCATCAACAGTGCACAGAGGTTGTATTTCCCCAACGTCACCCCATGCCTCTATTTGTGCCCCAGCGGCGCAAGAAATTTCAAAAGACTGCGTGATGAATAGGACTTCATCTAGAGTCAGATTTGCCAACTGAAGGGCACGTTGCCGAACTTCTTTGTCGGGTGCCGACCGGATAATAGCATCCCATACCATGGATCTGGCATAGGATTCTTTGTGAACGTCAGTAACAAATTGACACTTTCGAATGAGGCCATGAAGTTCAGCAGTCCAAGCGCGATAGGACTGATGCGGTTGTTTTTGACAACGATGAAAGGCAACACGAGAGGCTACCACATGTGTTTGCTTTAGAAAATAGACAGACAGAAGTGAGCACATTTCAGCAAAGGACAAAGACGCAGGATCTTTCAAAGGAGCCAACTGCGATAACAACTGATACATTTGAGGCGAAATGCAGGAAAGGATCAGAGACTTACATGTTTGTTCGTCCGTGACATGAAATAGCAAGAAGTGCTGTTGAAGACGTTTTTCATAATCAGACCAGTCTTCCGCCGTCTCGTCGTAAGGAGGAAAAGGAGTTATAGACAATGACGAGAAATGCCCCGCATTTGATGCCCCAAATCATCGATGTTAGAAGCATTTGCTGTTCAATGAGACCTTGCAATAGTTGCTCGACAGTAGCCATGGAAACCTGTGGGTCAACGATGAAAAGGAAAAATCCCATCCTCATTGCCAATTGTTATAACGTCAAGTTGAACACACATATTTCAAAATGACACAACACATATAAGTCACTGAGCAAGTTGACAAAGCAAGACATGTGAACACGGTAACATTCGAATGAGCACTGAGTCCAAGTCTAGCGGCCGCTGGCTGGCTGGCCGCTTAGGTGGCGCGGCTGCTGCATGGCTGGCAGACAGCGCCGCATGTAGAGGACGCGCGTAATTGCGCGGTGGCACTTTGAATGATCAGCGAGTCACAACAGTCCCAATTATAAATTTTGATACTATCAACTATAAGCGTTGTAGAGTGTTGGTTCAAGGTCACAATTAAAGAGGAACTCCAACAATTTTAGATAAGCATATGCATGAGTACCACTTTGTTGTTTTCCCACTTGCAGTGAAACATAGGCAAAATGGCCACTCCTGAGCCTGAAATGTTTTCTGCTCTACAGTTTGCTAAGAGTGAATCTGTAATTTGACTTCAACATGCATTTTGTTTAAAGTTTAATTGTGATCTCCTACATGGCAATATACAAAGATTATATTGTCAATTTGGAAAGACAGGATGTATGTGTTATGGGAAAAGCAAGGGATGACCAAAAGTATCTGAAGGGAATGTTGACTGTGTCATTGCATGACCTTTGTAGTCATAAATAGTCTATTCAGAAAGCAAGTTTTGAAGTTCAGCTGTCAAAGATGACAGTGTAGGAGGTTTTAAGAAGACATTTACACATATGCCCATACTGGTTACAGTCGGATATGCTTTAAAACCAAATGGCTATGGTGTATGTTATAACTTTGCAAATGAAGTGTTGCAGGGGGAATGTGGCTTTTTGATCATGTGGTGTTGTAATGAGACAACATTTCATCTAAGTGTGAAGGTAAATACCAATAATGTTTATATCTGGAGATCAGAATATCCTCATGAACCTGTACAGTATCAAAGAGATTCCCCCAAATTAAATGTTTTCTGCACTGTGTTTCGACGTCAAGTGTACAGACCATTTATTTTCGCTGAAGCTACCATAACAGAAGTCTTATCTGGATGGGTTGCAAGAACTGCTCTTTCCCAATTAAAAGCTGAACTTGAAAACTTTATATGGCAACAAGATGAAGCCACTTCCCTTTTCCATATCTTTGTACAAGACTGGTTGAAAATCAAAGTCCTGGACCATTGGATTGGTCGTAATGGACAATATGACACATGTCTCTTCTGCCAGCCTCCACATTCACCTGACCCTACACCATGTGAATTTTTGCTTTGGGGTGTTATGAAACACTGCAGAATTGAGACACAGAATTACAGAGGCTATTGCTTTCACTACTCGGAATGTGTTAGCTACAGTTTGGCAATAATTACATTTTGGGTTGGATGTGTGCCATGTAAGTAAAGGTGCATATATTGAACATTTTTTAGAAAAAATAGGTTAGTTTACCTTCAACACAAGACAATGAGAGAGGTTTCTACAGTAAGTGGAATGTAGGCAAACTGAGGTTTACAGTTACTACAGCCACATGTTGGAGCCACCTCAGTTGTTATCTATCTGGATCACTTGGAATTTCACGTATGGATTTCATTTAGATTGTGACTGTTGACCTCTGCTTCTGGTAACGATGAGTCATTTTTATTTGAAATTGAATAGAATGAGTTTTTGTGAGATTAAGAGTTAATTTGTTTGCTGTGAACCGGTTGTAATTCTGTCCCACTGTTCTCCTAGCTGGCTCCCGCTAGATCACAGAAGATTCCAGCACAGCAATTTTTCTTGTTTGGTTCCCGAAGAACTGAGTTTGCAATATTGTATATTGCATTTACTGTAGATAATCCTTTACTAAAGCCAAATTTATGAGATATTAAAAGGTCATTGTTGGATCAGTGATTCTATATTCTTTTTTGAGCAAACTCCTCAAAATAACACTGACAATATGGGAACGAGGCAACTGGGTCTATGATTGTAGATAACTTACTCGTCTCCACTTTTGTAAATGGGTACTACTGTTGCACGTTTCAGGAAATACACTTTAACTTTTAAATGTATTACAAAGATAACACAAGGGAGGTGCTATCAAGTGAACACAAGATTTTAGAAGTACTTAGGTTGAAGTGTCACCATAGTCAATAAAGTTACTGCTTGAATTGGCAAAAAAAAAACTGTGTGATTGTGAATTACATACTGCATGTATGATGGATCTGCTTTTGGTGGTGTATTTTTTCTGTCTATATGTTTTCTGTTGCTATTAGGAAGAATTCATAGAATGTAGTGGCCAATGATTTAAACCAAACTGCCTCACACCTTCTGTAAACAGTTAATTGAATATTGTTAACCTCACCAAATTTATGTATTTCATTCCTCATAATGCTTCAAATCCTTGTAGATTTGTTCTTGACATTTTATAGTTATTGTGCATAGTGCATGATTTTTGTCATTCTGTTGACACAGAGAAGAATTTTGCTGCTTTGCTTGTAATGCTCCTTCCAGTTTAGAGTGGAGCTAGTGCTCTGCATTAAATAAATTTCTGTTCCTGACACAAAATTTAAGCTTTCCTTTTACTCAGATTTCACTGTAATTGTCCTCAGCCTGTAATAAAATTCATAATGCTGTCAGAATATTTTTAAGAAAAAGTGAAATTCATCAGGCACATTGTCGGCAAAATGGGACTTTTGATAAACCAAGAGAAAACAGAATATATTGAAATAAGTCAAGTAACAAGCCTAAATCCACACTTTTAAATTGACCACAATTCCAGATTCAAAAAAGTTCATCAGTTTATACTTTGGATTGTGCTTCAGCAGCAAAAATATCATAACACTGGATATAAATGAGAGAATAGTCCAAGATCAAGATGTCTACACTCTAAGCAGTCCATTCAAAAGTACAACTTTGTCAGTCATGATGAAGATTAAGATGAAGACATATAATACCACCATCTCCCCAGTAATACTGTATGGATTGGAAAGCTGGATGCTTACCAAGAAAGGAAGGGAAAAACTGAAAATTTTTGAAAGAAAAGTAATGAGAAAAATATTGGTATCTGGGTTGGAGATTGACATCTGAAGAGCGTGAAATAATACTGAAATTTATCAGCTAATGAAGCAACCCACTATTGTCCACAAAATAAAATGTAGGAGTCTGCAATGGACTGGGCATGTGTTTGGAATGGAAACCAACAGAATCACTAAGAAGGCATTTGAGGACACTCTCCAAGCAACAAGACCATTTTGTCAACCTCACACATGGTGGAAAGATGACATAGAAAGGATGCTGCAGCATTGGGAATTCCTGCAGGATGGAGAGAGACAGCGAGACATAGAAGAAGAGGGAAGCAGATTGTTGATGCAGCAAGTGGTCTACAGGGCCTGGGATTGCTGAAAAGAAGAAGAAGAAATTCCTCGACTATACTTGACCTTAACAGATTCCTTCCTGTAAATTACTCTGTAGAGCAGGTTTCCCAAACTGCATTCCTTGGAACACTGGTATTCTGTGGGAAGTGAATAATGGCTCAGTGAAAAACTGTTAATAATAAGGCATTTTTTCTTCTTTTCTTTTATTATGATTCCATGTTTTTAGCTACGATTTAAAGTTGAAGTAATCACTGAATAAAACAAGTTTTTCTAGTTTCTTAGAATTTATTAATATTCAAAATAAACAAATGTGTTTGTGACATTTCACTTGCCTGTTGTTTTGTTGCACTCGGTTTTGAAGAATCTTCAAGTCTCATATATTGCCAAAATGAAATAACTTACAGAGAACTGATGTCAGGTAGAAGAGATTCAAATGATGTAAACTGGACTTGAAGTGAGTTTAGAAGTTGGTTCATCCCAATACATTTGGATTATATAGCAGTTGGAGGCCAGTTCACATTTTGCAATTCACAGTACACAAATGGAAGCACATCTTCTTCTTTTAACCCCATAAGAAAGAAGAATCACCTAATACTAAGCACTGTCACAAATCTGGTTAACTTCCACAGTGTCAGAATAAATTATGACAAAATTATGATTATATCAGTGCATGTGAAATAGTTTCCAGTATTGTTACTAGCATATGTAATTCAGACCAATAAACATAGCTTGCAGACTGTTAGCACTTGTGATGTTAATGTTAACTAGTTCACTAGAGATTTCAAGACACAGTGATATCACACAGTTTCATATTCTTTATAGACACTCTTGTTGTGCGTGTTATATCAAGGTGCAGAATCTCACCTCAACCAAATGGAAAAAAGAGGTATTAGCGGTGTACTGGTCAGCCGGGGACTGCAGACTCTGGGGTAGAGATGGCTATATAAAGACTGATATGGGAACATGATGTGACTGCTGAAATTACATAGTGCTCTGAAATTCAGTGAGGTCAGATTTTACTATTTTGCATGGACTCTTATCACTTCACTGTTGTTTGTGTTATTAAAATGTTTCAGGTTAGTAATTCACAACGGTTAATGGAACAATATTATTATGTGGCTTTTGGAATTCCCTATTTATGAGTATGGCATCCATCTTGAAATAAATACTTTACAATTCTAAATTATTCAAATTCTTATTTACTGTCTGGATTAACTAATGAGAAGTGTTGTCTGATTTAGAAAAAATACAGCAATAAAATTATATTCTCATATTTCAGAATCTTGCAGTCATTAGAACAAAATAGGCAACCAACATGTGGAGAGTTCGAACTTTTGATGCCAATTATCTCTTGTTGTTGTTGTTGTTGTGGTCTTCAGTCCTGAGACTGGTTTGATGCAGCTCTCCATGCTACTCTATCCTGTGCAAGCTTCTTCATCTCCCAGTACCTACTGCATCCTACATCCTTCTGAATCTGCTTAGTGTAATCATCTCTTGGTCTCCCCCTACGATTTTTACCCTCCACGCTACCCTCCAATACTAAATTAGTGATCCCTTGATGCCTCAGAACATGTCCTACCAACCGATCCCTTCTTCTGGTCAAGTTGTGCCACAAACTTCTCTTCTCCCCAATCCTATTCAATACTTCCTCATTAGTTACATGATCTACCCACCTAATCTTCAGCATTCTTCTGTAGCACCACATTTCAAAAGCTTCTATTCTCTTCTTGTCCAAACTATTTACCGTCCATGTTTCACTTCCATACATGGCTACACTCCATACAAATACTTTCAGAAACGACTTCCTGACACTTAAATCTATACTCGATGTTAACAAATTTCTCTTCTTCAGAAACGCTTTCCTTGCCATTGCCAGTCTACATTTTATATCCTCTCTACTTCGACCATCATCAGTTATTTTGCTCCCCAAATAGCAAAACTCCTTTACTACTTTAAGTGTCTCATTTCCTAATCTAATTCTCGCAGCATCACCCGACTTAATTCGACTACATTCCATTATCCTCATTTTGCTTTTGTTGATGTTCATCTTATATCCTCCTTTCAAGACACTGTCCATTCCGTTCAACTGCTCTTCCAAGTCCTTTGCTGTCTCTGACAGAATTACAATGTCATCGGCGAACCTCAAAGTTTTTATTTCTTCTCCATGGATTTTAATACCTACTCCGAATTTTTCTTTTGTTTCCTTTACTGCTTGCTCAATATACAGATTGAATAGCATTGGGGAGAGGCTACAACCCTGTCTTACTCCCTTCCCAACCACTGCTTCCCTTTCATGTCCCTCGACTCTTATAACTGCCATCTGGTTTCTGTACAAATTGTAAATAGCCTTTCGCTCCCTGTATTTTACCCCTGCCACCTTTAGAATTTGAAAGAGAGTATTCCAGTCAACATTGTCAAAAACTTTCTCTAAGTCTACAAATGCTAGAAACGTAGGTTTGCCTTTCCTTAATCTTTCTTCTAAAATAAGTCGTAAGGTCAGTATTGCCTCACGTGTTCCAGTATTTCTACGGAATCCAAACTGATCTTCCCCGAGGTCAGCTTCTACTAGTTTTTCCATTCGTCTGTAAAGAATTCGTGTTAGTATTTTGCAGCTGTGGCTTATTAAACTGATTGTTCGGTAATTTTCACATCTGTCAACACCTGCTTTCTTTGGGATTGGAATTATTATATTCTTCTTGAAGTCTGAGGGTATTTCGCCTGTTTCATACATCTTGCTCACCAGATGGTAGAGTTTTGTCAGGACTGGCTCTCCCAAGGCCGTCAGTAGTTCCAATGGAATGTTGTCTACTCCGGGGGCCTTGTTTCGACTCAGGTCTTTCAGTGCTCTGTCAAATTCTTCATGCAGTATCGTATCTCCCATTTCATCTTGATCTACATCCTCTTCCATTTCCATAATATTGTCCTCAAGTACATCGCCCTTGTATAGACCCTCTGATACTCCTTCCACCTTTCTGCCTTCCCTTCTTTGCTTAGAACTGGGTTTCCATCTGAGCTCTTGATGTTCATACAAGTGGTTCTCTTATCTCCAAAGGTCTCTTTAATTTTCCTGTAGGCAGTATCTATCTTACCCCTATTGAGGCAAGCCTCTACATCCTTGCATTTGTCCTCTAGCCATCCCTGCTTAGCCATTTTGCACTTCCTGTCGATCTCATTTTTGAGACGTTTGTATTCCATTTTGCCTGCTTCATTTACTGCATTTTTATATTTTCTCCTTTCATCAATTAAATTCAATATTTCTTCTGTTACCCAAGGATTTCTACTAGCCCTCGTCTTTTTACCTACTTTATCCTCTGCTGCCTTCACTACTTCATCCCGCAAAGCTACCCATTCTTCTTCTACTGTATTTCTTTCCCCCATTCCTGTCAATTGTATCTTTTTACTCTAAAAAAGTTTGGTGAACACATTGAAAATCATAGGAACTGGGCAGACAGTGTTCTAATGACACTGGAAGTTCCCAGAAATTAGCTCTGTAAGTAACCTGTTGCGGTTATGAGATCACAAATATTATTATGTCACAGAAAAACAGTAACTCTTCTGGTCATGAAGTATGTGGTAGTAACACCCATTTATAAAACTGAATGTAAGCAAGATGCCCCTAATTATTAACCCAGCTGTTTCCTTCTCATGTTCTTGACACTTTTTGAGGAGATAGGTTACAAAAGAATATTAAACTACCACTCTGAGGATGACATTTTAACAGCAGTTCAAATCAGTTTCCCTACCAAGAAAGCAATACGTGATTTCACTGACTAAATTGTGGTAGAACCAGACACTAAAAGTGTCCTTCCTTACATTTCCTGGTTTGTTTCTAAGCCTTTCAGCAATCTAAATCACAATTTTTTAATGGATGAACTAAAATGATATTGTGTTAAAGGCATTCCCCTTGTATGGATGGAGTTGTATCTTAACACTAGAAGACAGAGGGTCACATTACTAAATGGTACAATTGGAGTAAGACTAAACTTGTAGTGGGGAAGTATTATGCTGTCTTGCAAAGTTCAGTGCGTGACCCACATCTGTTCTTGCTGTGCAAAAATTATTTACCTGGAGCCTTGGAGGTCACTTAAAAAATGTGATGTTTGCTGATTAACAACCATAATAATAAAATGTGGAAACAAATCTATACTAGACACAGACAGAAGACTAATGAAACATGCTTATAGCTGTTCACGCAGCAAACAGTTAACCAATTATCTTACGGAGTGTTATTACTTACAGTTATCAGAAGTACAAATTAATGGGCACACACTGGATGAGATTCCAAATCTGAAGTGACTAGGCATCCAGGTTGGTGATGAGCTGAGGTGGCACCAGTATATGGACACATTAACTTTAAAAAATTCTGTTCTGCCTGCTTTGCAGTTAGAAATCTCTCTACTGCATTGGCCTGCAGACAGAATTGCTAAATTACTTTCCCCCCTGTGGGTCCGGGGGTTAGAATAGGCCTGCAGTATTCCTGCCTGTTGTAAGAGGCAACTAAAAGGAGTCTCACAAGTTTCGGCCTTTATGTGATGGTACCCTGTAGGGTTTGACCTCCATACTTCCAAACTTTTCCGAAGAGCGAGCCAATTGGGGAAGCGCGCCTTACATGGTGCATCATGTCCATCGTGCGTTGAGATCTTTAGCCCGCTTTCTCGTCATCGCGTTGCAGTCCCGCCCACTCTCTGTCTCTTGGGTGAGGATTCATTCCTGAGTGCAGTTTCCACCATCCATATGCTGTGTTGCTTTCTGCGCCGACGATGTCCATGGACTTCTATGCACTTGATATCCAGCACGGTAGCCAGTCCGCTGTGGTGGGGTCACCATGTACCCTGTTGATTGTAGCCCCCTGACCATGGGATCGCTCTGCTGATGCCTGTGCCGTTAACTCCCCGGGTATGCCAAGGAGTAGATGCCTGTCACCCTGGGGCTTCAGGATTCCCAGCAATGCCCTTGCTGCAGCTGGGTGGTGCCCGTGGGGAGGGCCCTTGGTTGGAGTGGGTGGCATCAGGGCAGATGACACGCAATGAAGAGTGGCACATCTTCTCTTGCTGGTGGCCAGCCGCCAGCAGTTTCTAAGCATTTCAGGGCTCAAACATGTATGACCGCAAATCGTTTCCCTCTCTGGCCAGAGCATGGGAGGAATGAAAGGCTAAGAATGGCAGCGAAGCTTATTCGCCCCACTACCTAGTATGTACGAAAGCTGATGGGGAATCCTATGTGTCCACGAAGCCTCAGTTCTTTGTAGGGCAAGTTTGGGGAGGTGGAGGACTTGTCCAAAATGCCCTCTGGATCAGTTTTGATAAAAACAGCATCCTCTGCCCAGTCACGGGCATTACTCGCTTGTGACAAGTTGGGGATGTTTCAGTTATGATCACCCCCCATAAAAGTTTAAATGTGGTCCGAGGTATTATATTCCACAGGGACCTTCTTTTGCAGTCTGATTATAAGCTGCACGCCAGTTTAGAGTGGCCAGGTGTTCATTTCATCCGGCACGTTCATCAGGGTCTGAGGGACAATCAGGTTCTTCATCTTGACCTTCTAGGGTGATACATTGCTTGAGAAGCTCAGTGTGATGGTCTACCACTGTGACGTCAAGCCCTATATCCCTCTCTCGATGTGGTGACTTAAATGCTGGAAATTCAGCCATATGTCTTCCCGCTGTACTTCCAGCCTCACTTGTCGAGATTGTGGATGCCCATCACATCCCAATACTCCATGTGCCTCACCTCCCACCTGTGTCAACTGTGCAGAACAGCATTCACCTTGCTCACTAGACTGCAGGATTTTACAGAAAGAGTGGAAAATCATGGAATATGAGACCCTGGACCGACTGACCTACACTGAGGCCAAGAGGAAATATGAACGACTCCATCCTGTGTGAACGACTTCCTCTTATGCTGTCACTATGACAACAGTGATAGTCCCATCAGTTGAGTGAATTCCAGTCAGCTCCCTGAGCCATAAGACTACACCTGCCCCCTTGACTGTGTGGGGCACTACCCTCCCTGCTGCTCCTGTGCCACCTTCTTCGGGAGCTACACCCCTCGCCCCCCATCCATCGGGGACATCCATCCCCACTTCTAAGCTGTAGAAGCATCCAAATTCTTCAACTCCTCTCGCTTGGAAGGGGTCCCTTGGGTCCCTCCCTTCCCAGGTTTCCACCAGTGGGAAGGATGACGCCCGCCAGTGGTGTAAGTGCCCACAAGCAGCTGGTCATAGGGCTTCACGATCCTCCTCAGTCCCGGAGACTGGATCAGTGAAGCTCTCCCAGCCAGTGAAACCCAAGGAGCAGTGAGAAAAGTCCAATAAGAAGACCTTTAAGACCAAGGAACTTGCAGTGGCGCTCACCCCAACGCAACCTACAAGCTCTGTGTCTGAGGATGGGGTGGGATTCTGGTGTCCACTGAGGACCTAGATCTCACCGGACCCTCAGACATGATGGAAGTCGATTGCATGGGTATTCAGTTGGTGGTAGCAGGTGATCCAGTGGCGTAATCTGCCTCCTCACTCTCTTCACGACTTTTTCAGCCGCGGACAATGTCATCCTCCAGTGGAATTACAGCGGTTTTTTCCACCACCTTGCTGAGCTCTGACAGCTTCTCAGCCTTCACCCTTTCTCCTATATCGCTTTCCAGGAGACTTGGTTTCCAGCAATGCAAACCCCCGCCCTCTGTGGCTATCGGGGTTATAAGAATCGGGCAGCTTATGAGAAGGTACCTAGTGGAGTCTGTGTCTACATCCTTAACTCTCTTTACACCTTTAAAGGCTGTTGCTGTTCAGGTGTGGATGCCTCAGGCTGTTACTGTCTGCAGTCTCTATTTTCCACTGGATGGTGATGTCCTGCAGGCTGCGCTGATAGCCCAATTGTCACCACCTTTTCTGTTATTGGACGACTTTAACGACCATAAACCTTTGTGGGGTGGATTGGTGGCAACAGGCCAAGGCACTGTTGTTGAGCAAGTAATGTCACAGCTTGATCTTTCTCTTTTAAACAATGGTGCCTCCACACATTTCAGTGTGGCACATGGCATGTACTCAGCCATCGACCTTTCGGTCTGCAGCCCTGGCCTTCTACCATTTGTCCAATGGAGTGTGTATGATGACTTGTGTGGTAGTCACTCACCTGGGTGCCTCCCCAGATGAATAAGGCTGACTGGGACTCATTCTCCTCCATTGCCACTCTTGAACCTCTTTTTCATGATGCCATTGATGTAGTGGTTCACACGATCACAACCGGCATCATTTCTGCCACAGAATCTGCAATTCCCTGTTCTTCTGGGTCCCCTTGGCGGAGGACTGTGCCTTGGTGGTCACCGGAGATTGCTGAGGTTATTAGAGATCGAAGACAGCCCTTCAGTGTCATAAGCAGCACCCATCATTGGAACACCTCATTACCTTAAAATGGCTCCATGCCCGAGCCCGACACCTTATTGGCTGACGGAAGCAGGAGTGCTGGGAATGGTATGTCTCCACCATTGAAACCCGTACCTCTCCATCACAGGTTTGATGCAAGATAGGCGACTCTATGGGTGTGAGACACCTGTCAGCGTACCTGGGCTTTCCCTGAATGGAGCAGTCCGTAATGAATCAGACATGACAGCAGATCATTATGCTCAGTGTTCCACTTCTATGAATTACCCACTGGCCTTCTGCTCCCTGAAAGAGCAGTTGGAAAGTCAGAGCCTTTCATTCCATACGCACCACCCCTAATTGTACAATGCTCCATTCAGTGAGTGGGAATTCCACAGTGCCCTAGCCACTTGCCCTGATACGGCTCCCGGACCAGATCGCATCCATTATCAGATGCTCAAACACGTCTCAGTGGACTGCCAGCAACACGTCATAGACGTTTTCAACTGTATCTGGGTTGAGGGTGAGTTTCCCTCTCAATGGCGGGAAAGCATTGTAATCCCAGTGTTGAAGCCTGGCAAGAACCCCCTGGAGGTGGACGGCTACTGCCTTATTAGCCTCGCCAAAGTTATGTGCAAGTTGCTTGAACACATGGTGAGCCAGAGGTTGAGTTGGCTACTTGAGTCTCGGGGCCTTCTGGCTCCGTCCCAGGGTGGGTTCTGTAAGAGCTGCTCTGCCACCAATAATCTGGTTTGCCTGGAGTCTGCCATCCACACGGCATTTGCCTGCCAACAGCATCTGGTTGCCATCTTTTTTGACATGCGGAAGGTGTACGATACAACGTGGTGACATCACATCCTCACCATGCTTCATGGGTGGGGTCTTAGGGGCTCGTGCCTCCTTTTTATTCAAAATTTTCTGTCACTTCATTCCTTCCACGTGCAAGTTGGTTCCTCCCATGGTTCCTCCCGAGTCCAGGAGAATGGGGTCCTGCAAGGTTCTGTCTTGAGGTCTGCCCCTTTTTAATTACTATAAATGGACTAGCTGTAGCTGTGGGAACGTCTGTATCGGCTTCTTTGCATGTTAATGACTTTTGCCTGTACTATAGCTCCACTGGCATTGCGGTTGCTGAATGACGGCTACAGGGTGCTATCCACGGGGTGCAGTCTTGGGCCATCATGCGCGGATTCCAGTTCTTGGCTGCCAAGACCTGTGTCATGGATTTCTGCCAGCATCGCAGCACTGTTCACCTTGAGCCTCAGCTTTATGTTGCCGGTGAACCTCTTGCTGTGGTGGAGACGCATCGGTTTTGGAGCTTGCTTTTTGATGCCTGGTTGACTTGGCTCCCTCATATTCAGCAGCTTAAACAAACATTGTGGTGCCATCTTAACACTCTTCATTGCTTAAGTCACACCAGGTGGGGTGCTGATCGGTCTACCCTTCTATGACTGAATCAGGCATTGATTCAGTCCCATCTCGATTATGGGAGCCTGGCTTCTGGAGCTTCCTGCTCAAGCCCTGTAAACAGCCTACTTGTGGAAGCTGGTGTCCCTCCATTGTGGATCTGCTGCCAACGACTTCTGGCTGCTTATGCTGCACATGATTGTAGCTTGCCTGGGCATCCAAATTACCGTCTCCTGTTCCCCAACTTGGTCGTCCATCTTCCAGAATGGCAGCCCTGGTCAGGGTGTATGATCATAGTTCGTGTCTGGGCTCTTCTCTCTGGTGAGTTTTTCCCTCTCCCACCTTTTTTCGGAGCCCATATACGTATACCCCCGTGGTGTGTTCCTCGCCCATGCCTTCGGCTGGATTTGGCACAGGGCCTGAAGGACTCCCTCCCTCCTGGGCCCTCCACTGCTGCTTTCTTTCCATCCTTGCCATGTTTCATGGCTCTAACATTGTCTATACTGATGGTTTGATGGTTGCTGGTGGAGTTGGTTATGCTCTTATTCTTGGGGATCATTCTGAACAATTCTCATTGCCGGCTGGCTGTAGTGATTTCATTGCCGAGCTGGTCATCATCTCTCACGTGCTAGAGTAGCTAGAGTACATCCGTTCTTGCTCAGGTGAGTCCTTCGTTATCTGTAGTGACTCCCTGAGTGGTTTATGAGCTATCGACCAGTGTTTTCCTCACTCTCATCTGGTGATGGCTATCCAGGAGTCCATCCATACTCTTGCCCGTTGCAGCTGCTCCGTGGCTTTTATGTGGACCCCAGGTCATGTCGACATCCCAGGTAATGAACATGTTGACACGCAGGTCAAACAGGCTGTTGGTGCACTGGCTTTGGAGATTGGCCTTTCGGAGTGCGATCTCCATTCATTTTTGTGGCAGAAGGTCCTTGGTACCTGGTGATGAATGGCATACCCTGCCTTCACCCAACAAACTTCAGATCGGCAAGGAGACTACTGGTGTGTGGTGTTCCTCCTTGCGGGCCCCTCGCAGGGATTCTGTTGTACTCTGCTGGCTGCACATTGGCCACACCTGGATGACACACAGTTATTTATTGCGCCACGAGGACTCACCTCTCTGTCGCTGTGGTTCAGCATTGACTGTGGTCCATATTTTGTTGGACTGTCCACTTTTAACTGTACTCAGGCAGATGTTTGTGCTGCCTGATATGCTCCCTGCACTTTTAACAGATGACGTCACCATGACAGGCTTAGTTTTGAGTTTTATTCATGCAGGGGGGCTTTTATCGCTCAATCTGAGGGTTTGTCTCTTTCTTTTGTGTTGAGTCTGGCCTTTGGCCTACGGTTTTAGATTGGGCTTTTTAGTGCGTCTCTTGATGGTTGGCTTTTCCTTTTTTTGTTTCCATGATTGACCAACCACTGTAACACTTGTGTGTTTATAATTCCTCGTTTCTGGTCTTTGTCTATGTCTTTCTTGTTCTGTGTCATCCCTTGTCATCTCCGTTGCTTGTTTTTGTCCCTTGTGGGTGTTTCATGATCATGGAAAAAGGAACCGATGGTCTTTGTAGTCTGGTTCCTTCTGCCTCCACAAACCAAACCAAACCTAAACATACTTTGCTTGCTTCCACTTAGTACTGTCCTAATGACACAATAACCTTCTGCAGCAATGCAGTAAAGATGAATAAATAATTATTATCCAGAAGCATGCTATCTTTACGTCAGACAGTGAGTGACTGAATGGAAGCCTTAGACCCTCTTAGCAACTTTACATAGGACCAAAATTTTCTCAGATTCTCAGCCTGACATTTTGCTAAGGTATGACAGTGGTAGCATACAACAACTACCACTGCCATACCTTAGCAAAAGATGTGGCCAAGAACCTGAGAAAATTCTGGTTCTATGTAAAATAGTTAAGTGGTTCTAATACTCGTTGACCAATCTGGTGTGGCAGTTGAAGACAGCAGAACGAAAGTTAAAGTTTTAAATTTTGCATTTAAGAACTCATTTACACAGGAGAATTGTACAAACATACCATCATTGGACAGTTGAACAGACTCTTCTAAGGATGTCATAGCAATAGTCATCCCTGGTTTAGAGAAACAACTGAAAGAGTTGAAAACAATTAAGTCACCAGGTATGGATAGAATCCCAGTTCTGTTTTACATAGTGTGTTCTATGTCACTGGCCCCTTACTTAACTTGCATTTACTGTAAATCTCTCACGCAGCACAAAGACCCAGGTTACTGGAAAAAAGTGCAGGTGACTCCTCTATATAGGAAGGGTAAAAGAACAGTCCCACAAAATTACAGACCAATATCCTTAACACCAGTTTGCTGCAGAATTCTTGAACATATTCTCAGTTTGAATGCAATAAATTTCCTTCAGGCCAAGAAGCTTATGTCCACAAATCAGCATGGTTTTAGTAAGTATTTGACATGGTACCTCACTGCAGACTGTAAGGAAGGTATGAGAATATGGAACAGGTTCCCAGATAGGTGAGTGGCTTGATGACATCTTAAGTAACAAACTCCAGTATGTTCTCCTTGACAGTGAGTGTTCATCAGAGACAAGGGTATTGTCATAGGAGCTCCAGAGAAGAGTGATAGAACCACTGTTATTTTCTATATACATAACCGATCTGGCAGACGTGGTGGGCAGCAATCTGTGCTTGTTTGCTGGTGATGCTGTGGTGTGCAGGAAGGTATAGAAGTTGAGTGACTGCAGGAGGATACAAGATGACTCAGACAAGATTTCTAGTTGGTGTGATGAATGGAAACTAGCTTTAAATTTAGAAATACACTCCTGGAAATGGAAAAAAGAACACATTGACACCGGTGTGTCAGACCCACCATACTTGCTCCAGACACTGCGAGAGGGCTGTACAAGCAATGATCAGACGCACGGCACAGCGGACACACCAGGAACCGCGGTGTTGGCCGTCGAATGGTGCTAGCTGCGCAGCATTTGTGCACCGCCGCCGTCAGTGTCAGCCAGTTTGCCGTGGCATACGGAGCTCCATCGCAGTCTTTAACACTGGTAGCATGCCGCGACAGCGTGGACGTGAACCGTATGTGCAGTTGACGGACTTTGAGCGAGGGCGTATAGTGGGCATGCGGGAGGCCGGGTGGACGTACCGCCGAATTGCTCAACACGTGGGGCGTCAGGTCTCCACAGTACATCGATGTTGTCGCCAGTGGTCGGCGGAAGGTGCACGTGCCCATCGACCTGGGACCGGACCGCAGCGACGCACGGATGCACGCCAAGACCGTAGGATCCTATGCAGTGCCGTAGGGGATCGCACCGCCACTTCCCAGCAAATTAGGGACACTGTTGCTCCTGGGGTATCGGCGAGGACCATTCGCAACCGTCTCCATGAAGCTGGGCTACAGTCCCGCACACCATTAGGCCGTCTTCCGCTCACGCCCCAACATCGTGCAGCCCGCCTCCAGTGGTGTCGCGACAGGCGTGAATGGAGGGACAAATGGAGACGTGTCGTCTTCAGCGATGAGAGTCACTTCTGCCTTGGTGCCAATGATGGTCGTATGCGTGTTTGGCGCCGTGCAGGTGAGCGCCACAATCAGGACTGCATACGACCGAGGCACACAGGCCAACACTCGGCATCATGGTGTGGGGAGCGATCTCCTACACTGGCCGTACACCACTGGTGATCGTCGAGGGGACACTGAATAGTGCACGGCACATCCAAACCGTCATCGAACCCATCGTTCTACCATTCCTAGACCGGCAAGGGAACTTGCTGTTCCAACAGGACAATGCACGTCCGCATGTATCCCGTGCCACCCAACGTGCTCTAGAAGGTGTAAGTCAACTACCGTGGCCAGCAAGATCTCCGGATCTGTCCCCCATTGAGCATGTTTGGGACTGGATGAAGCGTCGTCTCACGCGGTCTGCACATCCAGCACGAACGCTGGTCCAACTGAGGCGCCAGGTGGAAATGGCATGGCAAGCCGTTCCACAGGACTACATCCAGCATCTCTACGATCGTCTCCATGGGAGAATAGCAGCCTGCATTGCTGCGAAAGGTGGATATACACTGTACTAGTGCCGACATTGTGCATGCTCTGTTGCCTGTGTCTATGTGCCTGTGGTTCTGTCAGTGTGATCATGTGATGTATCTGACCCCAAGAATGTGTCAGTAAAGTTTCCCCTTCCTGGGACAATGAATTCACGGTGTTCTTGTTTCAATTTCCAGGAGTGTATGTCACTTATGCAGATGAGTAAGAAAAACAAACCCATAATTTTTGGATACAGCATCAGTAGTGCCCTCTTGACAAACTCACGTTGTTTAAATATCAGGGTGTAATGTTGCAAAGCAATATGAAATAAAACAAGCATGTGAGGATTGTGGTAGTGTTTTGGGATACCGTACTCACCAGGTCAGATTAAAGGAAGACATCAAAGCATTTTGGAGGCGAGCCACTAGATTTGTTACTGGTAGGTTCAAATAACACACAAATATTATGGAGATTCTTCGGGAACTCAAATGGGAATCCCTGGAGGGCAAGTGACATTCTTTTCGAGAAACACTGTTGAGAAAATTTAGAGAATTGGCTTTTGAAACTGGCTGCAGAGCAGTTCTACTGCTGCCAACATAAATTTTGCATGAGGATCGTGAAGAGAGGGTATGAGAAAATAGGGCTCATACAGGGGCTTATGGACAGTCATTTTTCCCTTACTCTTTTCGCAAGTGGATCAGGACAGGAAATGATTACTAGTCATACAGGATACCCTCTTCCATGCACTGTGTGGTGGCTTGCAGAATATATACATAGATGAAGTAAGGATATTGTGTAAAGCTGACAATGGAACAGCTTGTCACTTTACTTATTTGACCCTCTGCTGCCTTCACTATTTCATCTCTCAAGGATACCCATTTTTCTCATGTTTCTTATCCCTGTATACCAATTGTGTGTAATACTCTGAAATTATCAACACATCTGGTCCTTTCAACTTCCATAGGTCTAATCTTCTTATTTCTTACCTTTCTGCAATTTCTTCACTTTTAATTTGCATCCCATAACCCATAAATTATGGTTGGAATCCACATCAGCTGTGGAAATGTTTTATGATTTAAAATCTTGCAGCAACATGTTTTATGCAATTCCAAACAAATAAAATTGACGTAAAGGTACCAGAAAGAGAGATCAATGGCAACTGAGACAAGACAGTCAATGCCGTCATGGAAAAATGTTTGTAGTCGCCTACAGAACCATGGTTGTAGCCAGGCATGCACATCTTTGCCTGAAGCAAATTGACAGCCACAAATGTCTCATTAGGGCTCCAAAAATATGGAAATTGCATGGGGAGCGATTTGGGCAACATGTGTGCTGCCCATGTACTGCCAAGTTTGTTTTGACTAAAACACGAAATGCACATGACTCCCAATTTGTCACTGGAGGGCAGCACTCAATAATGAATTAAAATGTTTGTCAGGTGGCTATCAAGAGGTCAATAGGAAGATGGGACTATCAAGGGGATGGAAGACTTGGAGTAGTTAGTCATAACTAGAAGAGCATGTTGGTAAAGAGTCAGAGTGTGATCTGACATGGTTTCATAATTTGATTTCATATGTGTCTATTTTTTATCTTTGAAGGAAGTAAACTTGAACTAAAATTAAATTCAACACAGTTAGAATGTAAATAATGAAAAATTATTTAAATGAAACTCTATTGTTGATGACCATAAGCCAGTTTTCTGTTGATATTTGTGATTAATGCTACTAGAGAAAAATACAGACTTGATTAAATAAACCATGGAAGTTTTCCTGCATTGTTTTATTTTTCAAAAACTATTTATTATGAAACAAATTTGACAAACAGTGTTAATATCACAGATTTTGTAAACATCCAAATGTAGCTAACCATACACTATTTTGATTAAATATTGAGGCAGTAACATAAATACTGTAGAATGCGGTGTTTTATAAATTTTATGGGTAATTTGTGTTGGGCAGACATTGATGGCTTTTGAAACCCAAGGATTTTATTCCCCACAGTAAAACACCAACTACACTGACCAAAGAAAAGGCAGAGAGATGGATTCTGGGAGGACATGCTGCAGATCAGTGTATAAAGTGATTAGTGCCAGAAAGCAGGAAATTTATCAACAATACACAGAGGACTTGAAAGGGAGGCAGTAGTTTTGAAGGGAGAGAGCAGGATTGTATTGTATCTGCCATCTAATTCAACCTGTACATGAAATGAGCAATGAAGAAAACCATAGTGAAATAAGGAAGGAGGCTTAACTTCAGGAAGAAGTATTATAAACTTTTCAAATTTTACCAATGATGTTCCAGTTCTGCCGGAGATGGCAAGATATTTTGATGATGAATGGAATGGATAGTGTCTTGGCAAGAAGTTACAAGATGAACACCAAAAAAATTAAAACAAGGGTAATGGAGTGTTGTTGAATTAAATTAGGTAATGCCGAGGGAATTAGATTGGGAAATGAGACACTAAAAGTAGTTGGTGAGTTTTGCTACTTGGGCAGCAAAATAACTGACAGTGGCTGAAGTAGAGAGGATGTAAAATAAAGGCTAGCAATAGTGAGAAAAACATTTCTGAAAAAGACAAATAATTCAGTATACAATATAAATTTAAATGTGTGGAAGTCTTGTCTGAGAGCATTTCCAACTCTGGAGTAATGTCTTGTACTGAAGTGAAATTTGGATGATAAACAGTGAAGACCAGAAGAGAATAGCAGCTTTTAAAGTGTCATGCTACAGAATAATACTGAAGATTATATGCGAAGGCCAAATAATTAAAGAAGAGGCACTGACATGAATTGGGGAAGGGGGGGGGGGGGGAGGAATGTATGGCAGAACTTCTGAAAAAAGGAACAGGTTGATAGGACATATCCTAAAGCAGCAAGGAATTGACAGTTTGGTGATGGAGGGAAGTTTGGTGGGTAAAAATTGTAAAGAGAGACTAGGGTTTGTCTTAAGTAAGCAGGAGGAAGTGGCTGCAGATTACAGTAGTTATGCAGAGATTAAGAGACTTGTGCAGAACAGACTAGCATGGAGAGCTGCATCAACCCAGTCTTAGAAGTAAAGACCACAACAACAACAACAACAACAATAACGCACTTTACACAAGTAGCCTGCAGTGGCTACTTGTACCAACTGACATAAGTTGTGACTCATTAAGACATCATTAAAAGTTATCCTCCATTATTAGATTTATGTAATACCATGTGTGAATGAATGATGATTGAGAGCTGTTATCAAGGGCAGTAACTGAAGTTCAATAATAAGTCTGTTAGTGGGGATATTATTTAAGTATATAATAGTGTACAACTCAATGGCACAATGGCAGATGACAACACAGAACCAAATAAATGAATGAAAGCACCAAAAGTGGGAGCTAACTTAAACAAAAACAGAAAAAAATAAAAATAAAAAACAGTGTTGCTATCTTAAAACAATAGTAACATTATATCACTAACACCTTTCCTCAGTGTTAATTATTGGTGTTACAAAAAGTAATGGCTCAAAATTTTTCAGATTTTATTTTACTTAATAGCTTCATCAGAACATCAGCTGGTTGCTCATTTGTGCTAATGTGCTTTAAAACAACTTCTTCTGCAGAAATTTTCTCACTATCAGATAAACTTTTGGCATCTATATGCTTAAGTTTATGACTAAACTGTGGGTTTCTGCAAAGGTATATTACTGACATATTATCTTCATACAGTACAACAGCTCTTGGACTGCCAGAAAGACTCTAATACAAATTACTGAGGCAACAGCCTTCGCTAGTTGCCATGTTTCAGGCTACAAATTCTGATTCTGTTGATGACAGAGACACTGTGGGCTGCTTCCTAGATGTCCATGAAACACAACACAGAACTATAACTAGATAATGACCTGTGGATGCTTTATCTGCTCTGTCACCAGCCCAGTCACAGTCAACATAAAAATTATGGTATCAGTACAACTTTTTTCCTTAGCATATAACAGACTCAGTTTTAGGTTTTCTGTTAAACAATGCAATACATGTTTTAAAGCATTCCACAAATCCCGACTTGCATGATTTGTACTTGCTTAGAATACTTATTGCTACACAGATACCTATCCTGGAATATCACATGGCATATATCAATGACTTTTTTAATTTTCTACATCTTTTTGCAGTGTCTTCATTTTCAGTTTTTTCTCTTTTTAACACACTGTGATCAAAATTTTCTCCATGGACGTTGAAACAGAATACCATTCAAACATATTAAAACCTTTTAATACTTTTTCAATGTTGATACCTTGACAAATAGTAATAGTTCCCTCCCTTAAATTTTGAACAATATTCATTCCCAAATAATTCTCAATCAGATCTAAATCCATATTTTGAAGTTATCATGTAACAACTACTTTAAATCATCAGTTTCACTCTGAGAAGTTGAAGCTGTCAACAGATCATCAGTGTAAGCAAGTAAAGTATATTTTATTGCTATTTTCTTTCTTTATGCACAAGAAATATTTAAAATCACTTATTACAGATCACAAGACAGTTATTTCAGTGTTGAACTGAACATTCCAATTTTTGGGTGAGTCCTTCAAACCATGCGGAACCTTTCTAACCTTACAAACTTTATCATTCATTCTATTACAACATCCAATAAGTAATTTAACAGAAAATTATCCAACTATCTCTTCAAAGAGAGACATGCAACTGATAGATGGGAAAGTTATTCTCATTGCAAAAAAATAGAAAAAGTCTCACTGAAGTTGCTTTTAGTGTTGAACTGTATATTTCCGAATAAGTTAATCTTTGTTGGAAACCTTTAGCTACAAGACAAGCTTTTAAGAAGAACATTACCATTCACATGTGTTTTTCACCTAAAAGCCCATTTTGTGTCAATAACATTACAATCATTTGGCTTATGTATGTATAATCTCTCTGGTCTAAACTTGAGAAGATTATGGCAGTAGTCCCCAAAGAAGAAACAAGGATATTACTAGGTAACTTCAAAGCCCAGATTGCCAGAGAAAAAGAATACCAAAAGACCAAAGGCAAATTCCCAGCCTATAAATTCACCAACAAGAATGGCATGAGACTCATTGAACTGTGCCAACAGAGCTATCTGAAAATAATATCGACCTCCCTGAGGAAACATCCTCGAAAACAGAAGACTTGGAGTTCTCCTATAAAGTCTCTCGGAGAATATCAGATTCACCATGTGGCCATTACACATCCCTCACAGAAGGAAATTCATGATGTGCAAGTCCAAAGAGGAGCCAACATTGACTCTGACAACTATCTAGTGCGGATAAAAGTGAAATTTACTCTGGAAAGAATCCATCAGAAGAAAACTCATCTTCAAAAATTCAATACCAAAAAGATCAAAGAAAGCAACATAAAAGAAGAATGGGAAAAGGAAAAAGCAGGCACCTGGCATCAATTCCATAACAAGATAATCAAGAGAGCCAAAGAGGCAGTACCATTGTAGAAGCATAAGAAACACCCATGGTGGGACTCCACATGTGAAGAAGCACTGGAAGAATGAATGAGTGCTTTCCAGAAATATAACTAAGAAGTCACTGGAGACTCAACAACATTATCTCCAGACCAGAAAGGAAGCCTCAAGGACCAGTTGGACTCAATAGAAAAAGACTTCAGAGATCACAATACTCGAGACTTTTACAGGACGGTTGCAGGGAGGGTTCAAGGATACACCCCTCAGAACTTATGTTTCCAAAAACCAGACGGCAAACTCGTGGTGACCAACCAAGATAATTGTAGAGAATTGGCTCGATATTTCCCAGAGCTACTCAATTGCCAGGAGCCTACATAAAGATGGGCCAAAGAGGCTCCTGCACAAGTAAATCCAGAATCTCCACCAACTACCAAAGAAGAGATCCCTAGACAGATCTTCAGACTCAAGAATAACAGGGCATCTGGAGAAGATGGTATAGTTGCAGAACTGTTGAAGAACATAGGCCCAAATACACGTGAGGAGCTCACACAAATCATTATAGACATCTGGAAAATGGAAAAGGTACCAGAAGAATGGAAATGTGCACTAATCCATCTGTTACATAAGAAAGGTGACAGAACAGGTGTCAATAACTACAGAGGGATTTATCACCGTGAAGTCACCTACAAAACTCTATCCACGTGCCTTCTTCAAAGAACACAAGAACAGCTCGAAAACAAAATTTGTGACTATTAAGCGGTTTTCTGATCGTGGTGTTCTTGTGTTGAACAAATTTTCAATTTGAAGATGCTACTAAAATATAGAGCAACCTGAAGCTCCCTGATCATCTGTATGTTTGTTGATTTCAAGAAGGCATATGATTTGGTCGATCAACAGTCCCTATTTAACATCTTAGAAGAACAAGGGCTTGATCGAAAGACATTAAGACTCATCAAAGAAACAATCACGAGCACGAAGTCAAAAGTGAAATTCATGGGCGAATTGTCAGAGCCCTTTGAGATAAAGATGATGGATTGTCACCACTGCTCTTTAACCTTGTTCTGGATAAAGTCATCAGAGAATGGGAGAAAGAATTGAAAACCCAGGACCAATGGAAACCAATTAAACTCGGATGAAAGAATGATGACATCAAGGTCAGTTGTTTAGCTTTCACAGATGACCTGGCGATACTAGCAGCCTGTGAATTGTTTACTTCAGACAACTTGAAGCTCTGATGCATAGACTGTTCAATTGCATCATGCCAATACCATGTTTGGAACCTAAAACTTGCTGTTGCTTCAATAGCACCAAAAAACTCTGCAATTATCTAAGAAACAGGCTTGTGCATATGGGCCTGTAACCTGTAAGCTGGGATGATGAAACTCAATAATAAATCTATTTATACAGAGTTTATTGAAGTATATAATAACATAAAACTCAGTGGTGGGTCATGACACACGCAGAGGCTTAGAAAATGTAAGTTAACATAAACCAAAAAAATGCAGTGTTGCCAACATAAAATTAGCATTATACCATAAACAGGAACTGTATCTCACTACTTCTCCTCACTTTTAAAATTGAAGCCCAGTGATGAAAGTTTCATCCACTATTAAAATTTTGATATGGAATGCTACCATACTACTGTGGTTAGAAACTTTGATAGGCAGATCACTAGAAGCGATCACAATGAACAGTAATATAATTTTTTATAGAACAGCTTTGATAACGTTATGGAAAGGATAGATTGCAACTCACCATATAGTGGAGATGTTGAGTCACAGATAAGTCAACAAAAATACTATGGAAAAAGTAAACTTTCAGTCAAAAAGGGCTTGGCCTAAATCTCACTTATTGTGCCTATCTGCAACTCAACATCTCTGCTATATGGTGTGAAGCAATCTATCCTTTTCATAATACTGTAATTATTCCATCCTGGATTTTCCATTGTTTGATGGAACAGTCTTGCTTGTATAAAAACACTTATATTTAGAAGAGATGACTGGTTTTGACCTGATATGCATCATCTTTGGACCAGATTCTGTAATTTAGGGTACAACAGAAGAGAGGGAAACCTGTAGTATAGTAAACATTAAGTTAACAATAAATTATTCAATGTAATACCCAGTGATGATATGTAGAGATGATGGCATGGAGCAGAAACTGTGGATACCGTGCCCTAAGATTGATTGCTGACTGTGTTGCAGTCATAGAGTTAAATAGCAGATGCCCTACTCTTTGCCTGTCATCCGACATCATCCTTGGCCAATAGGATATAATGTATGTGGTACATGTCGGAGAGCATGAATGTAAGTCTTAATACTATGCTGACTGCTATCATATTTTATATCAGAATAACAATTTACATGTTATACAGTTAAATTTTATGTAATATACATGAAAAAGTGTAACTGATCAGCTAATGGCATCAGTTAACACATTAATGGACTGCCCTCTGCAGGATTTTGGGTACATCAAAGATGGCTGTAGGATGCCACTGGTTACATAACACAGATGACTACATAACATATGAATCGTTATTTAGATGTAACTTACGATGATACCCAGCATAGTATTTAACTTATGATAATACCCAGCATATTATTAAGGTTTATTTTCATACTGTCTGACGTGTAGCAAATCTGTTGTGTCCTGTTGGCTAAAGACAATGTGGGAAGGCACAGGGAATTTGCTATTTAACTCCATGACACCATCAAATGCTCAGCAATTGACTTTAGTGGATGGTTTCCACAGTTTCTGTTGCATGTCATCATCTCCTCACATCATCACTGGGTATGACATCATCATAATTTATTTTTAACTTGTGTTTATTACATTTTCACTGTTTTCTTTTCTACTCTAAATTACAGAGTGTTGTCCAAAGGTGATCCACATCAGGTCAAATTGGTCACCACTTAAGAATAAAAATGTTTTTATGCTACTAATACTGTTCTATATGATATTTTATTAAGCTTGTTAGAAATTTGTTCCAGTAATTCATGCATTTCCATTTTACATGGATGATTACATGCCTTACAAATACATATTTTCTTACACAATGAGTATTGTTGTATACGTTAAGCACTACTTCAATTGTATATTTCTTTTTACCTTTTATCCTAAACAGTTGGTGTACGGACTCTTGCCAAAAGCTATGTTGGGAAGCGGCTGTCAGATGTCCCCACACCGGCATTCCTTGTGGATAAGCAAATAGTTCTAAACAACTGTCAGAACATGCTAAAAAAATGTGCGGAACTTGGTATTAAGCTCCGACCTCATGTGAAAACTCACAAGACGGAGTAAGTGCATTACTTTTGTATTCTTAAAAATCTTGCTTGCAAGGGTCTCTTCTTCTTATGCACTGTAATTGATTTTATGTCTGCCAAGGAAGGTGAAAAAATTAATAATTTCAAGTAAGTATGTTTGAACGTACTGAGAAAATAAAAACAAATTTGCCTGCTGAGATCCAGATTTGTTGCAAATAATTATATGTCAAATTATGATTTCAGTCTCCTATTATATCTTGCTGTTCTCATCACCATGGAAGCTAGGCTATGATTGATGCCAGACTGAAAATTCTGAGATTCAAAGCTACTGCAAATAACTGTAATTTAAGTGGGGAACATCATTAGTTTTACATGAAATAATTGAAATAATATTTCAGTTTATCACACATTCTCACATCAAAGCATCTTCAGATTCAGCTTTAAAGAGTACCTTTGAGTTGCAACAATAAGAGAAAACTTTGGAAATTTCTGTATATATTTTTTTATTGTTTTTTAAAAAAGATAGGAAAGAGACAGGAAAACATCTCATCTTATGCGAGTTACTCAGATGTGAAATTCTTGTGCATATGCTTATATAACATTCAGTACTTTCTCATGTGCTAGGTTGTTGTATTTTCTCATATGCAAGTTTGTATTTCACCAATATTTTCCATTGTTGCATTAATTTTTGTTATGCTATTAGTTACTTAGCTGCCCTGAAAGGGTCTTATGAATATTAATAAATGAGGGCAATAGAAATGAACCAATGTTTTTATATAATTTACTTAAATGGCTTTAGGACTGATCACCATAGAGCCTGTACTAATTCTTTCATTATATAATAAATGTAAACATGATTTGTCCATGCATGCCACCACGGGTATCACCAGCACTAAATTATTGTAGTGAAGGGACTCAGTAGATAGGGTATAGATCACAAGAGCATCTAAACAAGAGGCCCCATTGAAAAAAATTGAAAAAATTAGGACCTAAAACCACTTTTTGGGGAATTCTGGATGCTTCACACCATACATTTTATTGGTGCTAAAAACTCCTTAAGTATGCCGATTTGACCCTGGATTAAAAAGTATTTTATGATTACAGAGTGTAAAAAATTATATGATATTAATATTTAAATTTATTGACATTATGTGTATGATTATTGTGTGTTATGCGCTAGACGACTATGGAAACTATTTCAAATTGAATAGTTTTTCAAATTAAATTCTGCTTGATTCTTATTGGAAATGTAAATACACTCCTGGAAATGGAAAAAAGAACACATTGACACCGGTGTGTCAGACCCACCATACTTGCTCCGGACACTGCGAGAAGGCTGTACAAGCAATGATCACACGCACGGCACAGCGGACACACCAGGAACCGCGGTGTTGGCCGTCGAATGGCGCTAGCTGCGCAGCATTTGTGCACCGCCGCCGTCAGTGTCAGCCAGTTTACTGTGGCATACGGAGCTCCATCGCAGTCTTTAACACTGGTAGCATGCCGCGACAGCGTGGACGGGAACCGTATGTGCAGTTGACGGACTTTGAGCGAGGGCGTATAGTGGGCATGCGGGAGGCCGGGTGGACGTACCGCCGAATTGCTCAACACGTGGGGCGTGAGGTCTCCACAGTACATCGATGTTGTCGCCAGTGGTCGGCGGAAGGTGCACGTGCCCGTCGACCTGGGACCAGACCGCAGCGACGCACGGATTCACGCCAAGACCGTAGGATCCTACGCAGTGCCGTAGGGGACCGCACCGCCACTTCCCAGCAAATTAGGGACACTGTTGCTCCTGGGGTATCGGCGAGGACCATTCGCAACCGTCTCCATGAAGCTGGGCTACGGTCCCGCACACCATTAGGCCGTCTTCCGCTCACGCCCCAACATCGTGCAGCCCGCCTCCAGTGGTGTCGCGGCAGGCGTGAATGGAGGGACGAATGGAGACGTGTCGTCTTCAGCGATGAGAGTCACTTCTGCCTTGGTGCCAATGATGGTCGTATGCGTGTTTGGTGCCGTGCAGGTGAGCGCCACAATCAGGACTGCATACGACCGAGGCACACAGGGCCAACACCCGGCATCATGGTGTGGGGAGCGATCTCCTACAATGGCCGTACACCACTGGTGATCGTCGAGGGGACACTGAATAGTGCACGGTACATCCAAACCGTCATCGAACCCATCGTTCTACCATTCCTAGACCGGCAAGGGAACTTGCTGTTCCAACAGGACAATGCACGTCCGCATGTATCCCGTGCCATCCAACGTGCTCTAGAAGGTGTAAGTCAACTACCCTGGCCAGCAAGATCTCCGGATCTGTCCCCCATTGAGCATGTTTGGGACTGGATGAAGCGTCGTCTCACGCGGTCTGCACGTCCAGCACGAACGCTGGTCCAACTGAGGCGCCAGGTGGAAATGGCATGGCAAGCCGTTCCACAGGACTACATCCAGCATCTCTACGATCGTCTCCATGGGAGAATAGCAGCCTGCATTGCTGCGAAAGGTGGATATACACTGTACTAGTGCCGACATTGTGCATGCTCTGTTGCCTGTGTCTATGTGCCTGTGGTTCTGTCAGTGTGATCATGTGATGTATCTGACCCCAGGAATGTGTCAATAAAGTTTCCCCTTCCTGGGACAATGAATTCACGGTGTTCTTATTTCAATTTCCAGGAGTGTAAATGGAGTATTATATACATGTATTTATTTAGTTTATTTGTCAGCCATTAAAAATACATTTAAAAACATGAATGGAAAACTATGAAAAGTAGAAATAAAAATGTAAGAAGTTAAAAAGTCAGGAAGGATAATTAAATACTATGTCAAGGGTGTAAGGTAAAATAAGCCCACAAAGTTCATCCTGTGGTGATACAAATACATTTCTCCTTTTTTGTCGAAATCGGATATAAATATTCTAGCAACATTTCTTATATATATATTTGATGCAGCAGCAACTTGTGCTCTCTGCCAGCTGCTGTGAGATTGAACTTCTGCTGTGTCACTGTCTAGTGCAGGCAGTTCTGCAGTTGTTGTAGAGCAGTAAAATTGCATTCTGCTTCACAGCTACCAAAACTTCAGAAGTAGCAAATAATTCTCAAACTTATTTTTTCAAATAAACCAAAACATCTTTTGTGTCTTTCAAACATTGTATGTTGTATCATAGATGAAAGAGTTTAAGTTCTGTTTTCTAAGATTGAACATTGATTTCCAGGTACAGTGCTACCACATCATGTCCTTTTTTCTCGAATGACACTTTTTCTGAGAAAACCCATTTCTTCATGCCAGATTGGTCAAGTAATCACCATCTAAGTTCTTGGACAACCATATCAGTGCTTTTGAAAATTTTTCTGCCTGAAAAGTTCTTCAAGCAATAGAAATTCATGTAGATCCATGCCCTCAGACAACCACTCAGGAAATCATACTTTCCTTTGGGTTATCGTCATGTGCCATTCGATTGTTATCTTTTTGCCTCCTTACTGCAAAAGAGCTTTTAATATGTTTAATTAGTTAAAATTGGACATATTTGTTCAGGGTGTCAGTTTTTGTCAACTAAGACTAAAAAATGTGAAACTGCTTTCCAAAAAATATTATGGGGCACATATCCCTCCCTAGCAGTGACACCAATAAACCATGCATGCCACTTTAACTCTGCAACTTACCCCCACAGCCTATGGGGGTTATATGGTGTGGTATCCCTCTGTCCCCTTAAGAAGATTTCAGTTTGGAATAGCTGGGTTTTGGTTTGAAGAAATGAGTGTCAAAAGATGGCACCACATCAATAGACTTCTTATGGAATTGGTGAAGCAAATGTAAAACAAATGTCAAAGTGGCTGAGATTGGCTAGAATGTTTGTTGTATCATAGATGAAAGAGTTTAAGTTCTGTTTTCTAAGATTGAACATTGATTTCCAGGTACAGTGCTACCACATCATGTCCTTTTTTCTCGAATGACACTTTTTCTGAGAAAACCCATTTCTTCATGCCAGATTGGTCAAGTAATCACCATCTAAGTTCTTGGACAACCATATCAGTGTTTTTGAAAATTTTTCTGCCTGAAAAGTTCTTCAAGCAATAGAAATTCCAAGAATGTTGTAGAATCTTCCAGACAGTTTGAGAATGTTATAGATTGTTCCAGGATCTTGGAGAATGTTCTCAAATATTCCATTGTCCCGTTATGGAGGGGATATGTTTCAGCTCAGAAGGTTAAATATAGATGAATGCGAGGTGCATCAGTACAGTTGTGGAAACTAATTAGAGTGGATCAAGGAAAGATGGAAGTGATATAAATTTAAATGAAAGTGAGTTCCATGTGGTAGTGAATAATGTATTAAGTGGTGCTGTAGTGAGTTAAGTACTATTAAAATTTAGCAGGATCCCAAAATGTGAAAGAGGGGGAGATCCTGCCAATGAAAAGAAGGAAACAGAAAGAACAGTGAAGGGATGAAATAGATGTGGAGCAAGAAACACGTATAACTGCACAGAGGAAGAGAATGAATAGCTTGAGAGGAAACACAACAGATGAACAAGAAGAAGAAATTAAAGAAGTGGATCAAGTAAGAAGAAGATGAAGTAAATATTCCCGAATTCAAATCAAGAACAACTGTGAAGATGAGAAACATAGGAGTAGATATCCTTGGTGTAGCCAAGCCGCTTAAATCACTTAATAAAGGCAAGGCTTCTGGTCCAGATGGTATACCAGTGAGGTTCCTTTCAGAGTATGCAGATGCAATAGCTCCATATTTAGGAATTATCTACAACCACTCACTCACAGAAAGTACTGTACCTAAAGACTGGAAAGTTGCTCAAGTTGACATCAATACCCATAAAGGGAAATAGGAGCAATCCGCATAATTACAGGCCCATATCACTAACGTTGATTTTCAGTAGGGTTTTGGAACATGTACTGTATTTGAACATTATGAAGTACCTTGAAGAAAACAATTTACTGACACTTAGTCAGCACGGATTCAGAAAATATCTTTCTTGCAGAACACAACTAGCTCTTTATACTCAGGAATAACGAGTGCTTTTGTCAGGGGATGTCAAACTGACTCCGTATTTATAGATTTTCAGAGGGCTTTCGACACCGTTCCTCACAAGTGTCTTCTAACCAAACTGTGTGCCTATGGAACATTGCCTCAGTTATACAACTGGATTCATGGTTTCCTGTCAGAAAGATCACGGTACATAGTAATAGATGGAAAGTCATCGAGTAAAACAGAAGTAATGTCCAGTGTTCCCCAAGAAAGTGTTATAGGCACTCTATTGTTCCTGATCCATATTAACGACATAGGAGACGAACTGAGTAGCCCTCTTAGATTATTTGCTGCTGATGCTGTCATTTACCATCTTGTAAAGTCATCAGATGACCAAAATGAATTGCAAAATGATTTAGATAAGATATCTGTGTGATGCGAGAAGTGGCAGTTGACCCTGAATAAAGAAAAGTGAAGTTATACGCAAAAGTACTAAAAAAAAAAAAAAAATGCACTAAATTTCAATTACATGATTACACAAACCTGAAAGCTATAAATTCAACTAAATCCTTACGGATCACAATCACAAATAAACTAAACTGGAACGATCACATAGATAATGTTGTGGGTAGAGCAAACCAAAGTCTGTGATTCATTGGCAGAACACTTAGAAGGTGCAACAGATCTACTAAAGAGATTGTTTACACTACACTTGTCTGCCCTATTCTGGAGTATTGCTGTGCGGTGTGGGATCCGAATCAGGTGGGACTGAGGGATGATATTGAAAAAGTTCAAAGAAGGGCAACTCGTTTACTATTATCACAAAATAGGGGAGATAGTGCCACAGACATGATACGCGAATTGGAGTGGCGATCATTAAAACACCGGTTTTTTCGTTGTGACGGGATCTTCTCATGAAATTTCAATCACCAGTTTTCCCCTCCGATTGCAAAAACATTCTGTTGGCACCCACCTACATAGGGAGAAATGATCAACACAATAAAATAAGAGAAATCAGGGCTCACACAAAAAAATTCAATTGCTTGTTTTTCCCACACACTGTTGGAGAGTGGAACGGTAGAGAGACGGCTTGAAGGTGGTTCATTGAACCCTCTGCCAGGCACTTAATTGTGAATAGCAGAGTAATCACTGTAGATGTAGATGTAGAAGTGGGGTACTCAGCAAGCAGGCAGAGAGAAACTTCTGAAGAAACAAGGTTAGGAAATGAAGCAGAGTGTCAGTAAGTGTAGTTCACAAAAGACAATGATCATAAGTACATGAGCAAAACATTAGTGTATGAGAAGTCCAAAGCACAAGAACTAGAGATTGCAATTTGGTAGATGAAGTATTCCATTATAATTCCATTGAAGAGTACAACAAATAACACAGACATTTTGTCATTGGCAAAATGGATCAAGTATATCTGTTCTGCACTTGCAAGAAATTCACTAGAGGAACACTAACAATGTGTTACACGAGTGAAAAAACTTCATTAGCACAGTTGGAAGTGCTTCCACCTCAATATTATTCAATTACATAGATGATCACCTGCGTAGATGATCACCTTGTTTAGTTTTTGTGAATTCGGCAGCTAGGCGAATGGCTAGTACCTCTGTATGGCAATGGGGAACAGATACAGCCTTGCCCAGGGTATGGTAATGGGCTTCATTCTAGAAGTTGATCTTAACCGTTTGAAGTTTGACTGGCATGAACAGAATTGATCCGATAGTTGATGTCTGGTGGCATGGTAGTCATCAAAAACTTGCCTTCTTACTCTGCAGTAGTGTGCATGTCCCCAGAGTGTCCACAGTGGAAACATACCAGTGTCTTGTCCTCTGTACTTCAAATGTCTGTTGTTCTGATGGGCATTATACTTGGCAGAGGAGTTGATTGTATCTGCATTCGTCAGGTGCAGGGTTGTCCTTCGACAGCTGCAGCATAAGTCTAAATTGACTAAGTCCTTTCTTCTTGGTCCTATTTGACTGGTGGCAGAGATTTGTGCTAGAGATCCATACACCTGTTCTTCAATATTCTCTACTACCTCTTGCCACATGGAGTTGACACTCATGGCTGCTGTCTCTTGCTTACACAGTCACTCTTGCTTACACAGTCTGGCACTTAGGGTTGCCATAAAATGTTGTATCTCTGCACTTGCAGCCTGGATATGAGAGAGGTGAGGTCATGGTGGTCTTCCACGGGTGCCACAGGAGTCATGCAGCCTGTTTTGTTCAACTCCTTTTTCTGTTGCATTTTATTTCCTTAATGCACTGGCATCTCTGATGTAGTCCCATGACATCTTTTACCAGAAGAACTTGACACGTCTTCTGTGATGAGTTTCGTCAAGTGTGAGATTTTGTTAGCTTCAGTTGTGTTCAGGTTCACAATGTGACACAGGCCTAAAACTTTCTGCATATAGGACAGTGTCATTTTCCTGTGACACTGGGCCCTATTCTTCAGTTGTTCTTCTGCTAAGTGGATTTTCTGTTGATTGTTGCTAGATGTTTTCTTCAATTTGCCCTGAAATTTTATCCCAACTACTCAGATTATTTTCAGTGTTCTAGAACTTCTGCAAGGCTGTGCCATCCAGTGAAGACTATACATATACCATACACGTCATGTCACCCCACCTGTTGTATTTGGCTCCTTGGTCAAATCCTTTGAGCCATTTCATTGGGTCCTGACTAGCATCTCTGGAAAATAGTGATGGATGGCTGATGTGCAGCTACCTTGTTGCTGTTTTGGTATCCATTGGTTTCCAATACCTTATATGGACTGTGGAAATGATATGCTTGCTATATTCTGGTTTCTGCATGTGTAGGTGATAGCTGTTATATTGCCTAATTAGGACCATGGTGATGTAGAGGTTTTAAAGTACCCATTGTCTTGACCCAACAATGTAATGTCATAATCAGAATCAAGTCCAAAGCCACAGGCAGGGTCATCAATGAAATACAACACGTAACACTAAAAACATTTTTTGGATAAACAATAACGTAAAGTTAGAACAGAACAGAACTGAACTCCTGGATAGAGAGCGCAACTATTTATTTATACAAACATAAAATATTCCAAAATATAAAGCATACAAACTTACGAAATTTTGAGAATCTTCAAGAACTGATAAATACTTGACAAATAATTGCAAGTTGTCAGGTTTTTACTGGCAGCTCACTTCATGCCAGCCAACTGTGGTAACCACTATACTACACTGCATGCAGCACAGCTTGAGGCAGTATTTTTAAGTGCTCAGTAGCACTTTTTAGCATGAAATATCAATATTTTTAAGAGTTTTTTGAATGTCCTTTTTTACAATGTTCCCAACTGATCTGGAATGTTCTCAGAAAACAAATGAAAGTAAAGACCAAGCAAATTTGGTCCTTGTTGGCTAGTTAACTACAGAACTATTTTGATATCATTCAAAATGTAAGAGCACAGCAATGAATGATATGGTGTAGGAACAACCCAGAAACTGGTAAAGATTCATCTGAGAATGGGAAAGGCTGATTGCCATCAATAAAATGACAATATTGTCACACAAGAGCTTGCTTTGAAAAGTTCTGGAAGGTAAGAAACAGTGGAAATAAATACAAAGAGTCTGAGTGATGTACTGGTGGAACAACACAGTACAGTGCAGTTCAGGTTTCTGTTCTAAATGCTAAACTTTCCATGGTCAAATCACAGTCTTGAGGTAAAGTGGTTGTATTATGGCCATGTATCTTTATTTATTGTAACAACATCCATGTTATTCATGATTCTAGTCATCATTATCAAGTTTGAAATCAGTGTGTGGGATCAGAATTAACTGACCTTGACTGAAAATGACCTTTTGCAATGCTTTTATTTGCTAAGTGATAAATTCCTCTTTCATTATGGGCAGTACTGTGACGTAATTTTACCCATAACAAGTTGATTTTTTTTAATAACCTGAAATGTTTTTGAGCATGTTCCAACTTGTATTTTGTTATTTATTGAGAATGTTTTTGGGAGCTGTATCAATTGTACTTTTCAGTGTCTGTATTCCATAATTAACTGCTTTGCTGTAGGATTAGGGAAGGCTCATTTCTTATTTTTTTAAAGTCTTGTGTAAATATGTGTGGAAAAATATATTTAATAAAATGCACATATTGTTAACTGATTTTCCCGTATTTTTCTAACTCATTTGAATTGTATAACACAGGAAACTTCATGATGAAGATTAGTTTGGCTAAATATTGCCATTTTTTGTCATTCTTCACCATGTCTATAATACACATTTACAATCGATATCATTTATTTACAGGGCACATGTCAAAAATTCACATTGAACTTACAATAAATTTTTACACCAATAAATAATAATATCACACTAAAACGATATTTCTGTGTACAGCTATAGATATTTAGTGGGATATGTAACAAGTGGTATCGGTCTCAATTACCATTTCATCCTGGATGAATTCATCCACTAAGTAATATCATTTCATTATCAGTGCCTCATTAGCTATCTTTTCATTGGATCTAAAATCATCTGCATTAATTTGTTCACTTTTAATTTATCATAAATTTCTGTGCCCCTGCATTGAGATCTTCTGGGCAAAGAGCTGTAGGTCGTGGGTGTGAAACATAAAGTTTTCTTTGAATCTTTGTTTGTTGTGTCATTTGCCTAGATAAAATGGTTTCCCTCAATTAGCTCCTGTCTGATGTGTAAAAAGACAATAATCTCATAAATATATAGGGAAGAGAGAGTCAGTACTTAAAGTTTTGTAAGTAATGGTATAAATATATAAGGATGAGACAGGTAATACTTGAAGTTTTCCAAATAATGGGTGACATGGTTCTCTATGATGTGCAGTGCACATAGTTCAAATATTTTTCTGTATCTGTAGTATTTGTACTATGTTAGCTCAGTCCCTCCCCCCCCCCCCCCCCACCACCACCACCAAAAGATAAATACCATACCTTAGATTCAAAGTGACTTGTATATGCTACTTTTTGTGTGTTCATGTCAGTTGCAATAGGTGCTCACTTGGTTAGGTAGGTACACAATGTGCACTTACCAGCTCAAATTTTTATCCAAGTTTGATACTAAGAATGTGAATGAGTTGATTTCTTTTACATACTGGTTCTTGTGAATAACATCATGTGAGTCATAGATATTTCTACATTCAACCCATTTTGCCGAAATCAAGTTTCCAAGGCCCAAGGCACTGACGATACTGATCAGTGATTTGGGAATTTTTTCTGCGTCCAGATTTTCAGTTAACACAGAAGTATCATCTGCAGACAGAACTGATGGAGAACTGATATTTAATGCTAAATCATTAAGAGATCAGAAATGTAATGAAATGTAATATGAACAGGCCTGTTGTGGAGCCTTGTGGGACAACGACGTGCTGAGAGATTATTTTCAATAAGAATAATAATTTGCCCCATTTTAAGTAATGCTGACTCTTTGCTTTCTGCCCTATGAGTAGGATCTAAGCCATTACAGTACAAGTTTTGCAAATAAGAAAGGCACGGTTTCTCGAACTAATAACGGCTTTGTGAAGTTGTGGAAGGTTCTTGCCACCTTATTGCTCTCGTTTAGTTATGAGCTTATTTTCACAACAAAGCTGATTACTGCATCTATAGTATTTTCTCTTGATGAAAGCTAAATTGATTGTTTAGGATAATGAAATATTTTGCAATTAAGTTTTGGATTTGGGTAACAACTTTTTCACATATTTTAGATATAATTGGGAGAATTGGGATAGGATGATAATTTCCCATTACAGCAATTTATTCCTACCTGAAAAGTGGCTTATCTATGGCATATTTCAATATTCTGGAAAGTGGCTTTCTTCAAAACATATTACTTTAGAGGTCAGACAATTGCAGCCAAAATTCCACATAGTGAATAAAATCTTCCACACTGGCTGTTAAAATACTTTTATTAAAAAGTCACGACTGGTTTCACATCAGTAGAGATGCATCTTCAGGTGATTTGTACAATAAATTAAAACAGTACAAAATTATGATGATTTTTAAAAGGGATGTCTACTATCATAAAGTGCCATGTGCCAATGAGAACTGAGAACTCACATTTTTTAAAAAAATCATGGCAAGGCAAAGTGGACACTTACAGCTAAGTCCTAGTGTTCATTGTCTATATAAAACCAATAGCATTTCTTAACTTCAACAGATAAGAGTAATAGAGCCTTGAATGTCTTACCATGCTGTAGACAGCATAGAAGTGTGCACAGTACCACTGATAGGTAGGTATTGTGAGCCATGTGTGCAAGGTGGTGCTGTTGCGAGTCTTGGACCGAACTGAAGCTCTCTTTGGCTAGAAAGGTGGTGGCTGGCTTTACAGTGCATGAAACCTCTGGCAGTTTCCAGTGATTAAGGGTAGCAGTGTGGTACTGGTGTGCAGGACTCACAGTCGATTTTAATAAATTTATAGTTTTATTTGGCATTTAATTAATATGTCGCAATTCATAATTTATGTTAGATATAAGTTTCTTTAAATTTAAAGCATGCTGCATCAACACCACTACAAATAATACACTATTAATCTTGCACTTAGGATATTTATGTTATTGTATTATGAATTTGTGCCTTGTAAATTTCGGTGCTACTTCATAACATACATGGTACACCAACCTGTTATGAAGTGGAGGTGTGTTAAGACATGTTAATGTGGAATTTTTAGTTAGTTCCCATAATCATGTGTGAGTCAGAAATTTAAATAGGTTTATCTGGCTTCCTATCACTTACATGTGCTGCACAGACCCAGTCAGTTTAGTCATAGACAGCTGCTTTTAGCAAGTTAAGAAATGCCACACCACAAACATATCAGTCACACACCATTAGAAACATGTTGGTTTCAACTTTGGGGCTTCTAGTGCCTTTGTTTCAAAGTATTTCAAGTATAGGTTTGCCATGACAGGTGGTAATGTACTACCCAATATCATGCCATTGGTTTGTTCATAATATTTCCTGTCAAAGAGGTGATAAGTTGATGACAAAATGTTCCTAAAAACTTCTGTGAAACAATCATTAGGCTTTTGCACACTTAGTTCCAAGGAATTATGAAAGTGGAACTCTCATAAAGAGGGAGACTCTATTGAAACTGACCACAATAATACATATCCTCAAGCCGTAATGGACTGAGGCAGTGTATAAAGTCAGTGGAGTTGCAGATGTGATCTACATATACACCTAAACCTATACTCTGCAAACCATTGTGAGGTACTTGCATGAGGTTATGCCCTATTGTGCCAGTTATCAGGGTTTCTTCTTGTTCCAGTCATGTAAGGAGTGCAGGAAGAAGCCTTGTTTCAGTGCCTCTGTGCATGTAGTAATTATTCTAATCTTACCTCAGGATCCATATGTGAGCAATACAGAGGAGGTTATAGTATGTTTCTAGAGTAATCGTTTAAGGCTGGCTCTTGAAACTTTGTGAATAGACTTTCTCAGGATAGTTTACATCTATCTTCAAGAATCTTCCAGTTCAGTTCCTTCAGTATCTCTGTGACACTCTTCCATTAAGTAACAAACATGTGACCATTCTTGCTACCCTTCTCTGTATATTTTCAATATCCCCTGTTAGTCCTATCTGGTACAGGTCTCATACACTTGAGCAATATTCTAGAACCAGTCATTTGAGTGATTTGTAAGCAATCTCCTTTGTAGACTGATTACACTTCCCCAGTATTCTACCAATAAACAGAAGTCTGCCACCTGCTTTACCCACGACTGAACCTCTGTGATCACTCCATTTAATATCCCTACGAAGTGTTACACTGAGGTATTTGTATGAGTTGGCTGAATCTGCTCATGTCTCATAGATATTAAAGTAGCTATAGGATACTATGTTTTTTGTTTTGTGAAGCGCACAATTCTACATTTCTGAACATTTAGAGGAAGTTGCCAGTCTCTGCACCACATTGAAATTGTATCAAGATCTTACTGAATATTTATGCAGTTTCTTTGAGATAGTAATTCATTATAGAAGACTGCATCATCTTCATAAAGCCTGATTTTACTATTAATATTGTCTGCAAGGTCATTAATACACAATATAAACAGCAAGGATCCAACACACTTCCTTGGGGCACACCCGAAGTTACTTCTGCATCTAACAGTGATTCTCCATCCAAGAGAATATGCTATTTCCCCCATACCAAAAAGTCCTCAATCCAGTCACAAATTTTGCTTGGTACCCCATATGATCATACTTTTCACAATAAGCATAAGTGTGGCACTGGTAAGCATAGGTGTGGCACTCAGTCAAATCCTGTTTGGAAATCAAGAAATACTACTTTTACATCCACCTTGTTGCCTTGTTCCGAAGCTTTCAGTATATAATATGAGAAAAGTGTGAGTTGTGTTTCACATTATTGATGTTTTCAAAATCCATGCTGGTTGGCATTGAGAAAGTAATTTTAATGACTGAGAAGGTCATATTTACAGTTCAAAAATTTACTGAGAATTCATTTCAGGTACTTTGCCAACCAGTATGTAATTGTGCCAATATTACTGACTATAGATCTGAGATGAATTCCTTCCTTGTGTAGCTTAGGAAAGCCATATTGTCATGGAGGCACTGCTGTTGAAATTCTAAGCCTTACCAATGTTTCTGGCAAGCCTGATTCATTGAGAAGAGCCATCATCTTTCTTGCAGTTTTATTCTTCTTAAATAAGTTGTAATTACATTATTACTCTCTCATGAGCCACCAGAGACCATAGGTCCCTCATGGAAAAATACTCAGAAAGTATCCTTGAACAAATTGTGAAAGTTTGTCAGTGAAGTTTTTGTTCACCCATATCCTTGAAAGTGCATTTGGTGAGGAAGACAGTCAACAACTTTCTCCAGGGATGCTACATTCGGTTGAAGCCACTCATTCATGGTTAGCTAATCCAAAAAAGAAAAAAGTAAATCTGTCATCAACTCGAAATTTGGTTTAAAGCCCTGTGCTTTACTGGGTGTGGACCTTGTAATGGAACTCGTCTCTCTTATTGTAGAACATGATAGTCCCATTAAATTCATGATGTGATCCACTGATGTCAGAATCATAAATCTATAAAAGTCTTGACAAATAAGAACTCTGCTGCATAACGATATTTTACCCTTCCTTTTTAATTTCCTCATCTCAGATCTGAGTAAAATGATTCAAATCCAGCATCCATTCTTTAATATCACAATTTCATTACAGGTAGTTCACAATATTTTACACCGTAATATACCAACATCCATCACACTACTCCTCATTTCAATGATACATTACAATTTGTTACATGCAAATCAACAACTGCAAAGAAAAAATAGCTCACAGCTCAGAGATTATTACCTGGGACATACCATTTCTTTCACTTCTGGCAATGTCTGTTAATCTTAAAAATGTAGAGCTGCACCATGCATTGGAGTACATGTTAAACTGCAGGTCCCTCTACAAATGGCTAAGTAAGTCAATTCAGAGGTCAGAGTAAGGTGAGGGCATAACGCCTCCAATAGATTAAATGAAGTTATAGTGAAATCTAGACCTTTTGCTGCTTACAGGCATTGATAAATATCAATAATCAATAGTTGAAAAATGTGTGCCCCAACCGGCACTCAAAACTGGGACCTCCTGCTTTCAACGCAGACACTCTATCCGACTGAGCCACCGAGGACGCAGATGATAGTGCGACTGCAGGGACTTATCTCTGGTATGCTCCCCATGAGACCCACACTTTCCAACTTTCTGTCCACACACTACATTTGTATTTCAAACCCCACAAAGCCCACCTCCGTTTCTAAAAAAATGAACGATTGTACTGGTGAACTTTTTTTAGGTACAATAATGCTAAGTATGTGCAACCATTTATGGAGAAGAAAGTTCAAAATAACAATTAAAATACTAAAAAAATTGTGCTCATCTGGTTCTTATTGGTTTGGCTCAAAGTATTAATTGTCGACAAAAATCAATGAGAGCCAGATGAGTACATTTTTTTAGTTTTTTAATTGTTGTTTTGAACTTTCTTCTCCGCTAAAATGGTAGTGTAATTGTACCTGAAAGGTGCACCATAACAATTGTTCATTTTTTTTTCAGGAACAGACATGGGATTTGTGGGGTTTGACATAACCTATTGGAGGTGTTATGCCCTCACCTTCCTCTGATCTTTGAAATGACTTACTTAGTCAATTGTAGTGGGACCTCCAGCTTAACATGTGCTCCAAAGCATGGTGCAACTCTGCTATTTTAAAATTAACAGACATTGCCAGAGATGAAAGAAGTGGTAAGCACCACATAATAATCCTAGAACTTGTGAGGCATACGGATGCAACCTTATGTTTACAGTAAACTGATAACAGGTACACAGTTGTATGACCAAAGACAAAAGTAATTCTTCCAGTATACTGAGAGTTAAAATCATTGCACAATTATGTGATGTTACCTAATTGACAACTTAGCTTGCCACTGGACCAGAACTGTACAATACATTACAAGTTTGCTACCAGAACTGCTTATTGGTAGGAATATTAAATTCTGTTAAAAAAGACAATCCCTTAATTATAACATACTGCACGTAAAGTCTTACATGCTCAGTCAGATGAATACCTTATGTTGAAAAAAACGTTTTTCTCACAGTCATGACGGATGCAACCAAGATAACAAATTGAATTAACTACTCTATAATAAGCAAACAGAGACGAAAGGTTTCTCAGCATAGTGTTCTGAGTAACCTCCAAGGCTTCGTCAATATCCCCGTCTCTCTTCCACACATACAAGCAGAAAGCTACTTGGTGTCTATCTCACTGTAAAGGAATAGAATTATTTATAATCCTTCATCACACCAGAAGAAATAGAATTAGAGGGTCCAGGTAGAACAAGTACCATATACAGGTGTTAACGAGTTACCAAACTGCCCACATGTTGATTGCATTTCATCTGTTGTTCCATCTGCCCCAATAGATGAATGGTCAGTGTGACGAACTGCCGTCCTAAGGGCCCAAGTTCAATTCCCGGCTGGGTCAGGGATTTTCTCCGCTCAGGGACTGGGTGTTGTCTTCATCATAATTTCATCCCCATCCGGTTCGCAGGTCGCTCAATGTGGCGTTGAATGTAATAAGACTTGCACCGATGTGGCCGGACCTGCCCCGTAAGGGGCCCCCAGGCCAATGATGCCAAACGCTCATTTCTATATTCCATCTATTGTTCCAAATATTCCCAGAGATTTTCTGTGGGATTAAGATTGGGTGATTTAGCAGGCCAGTCGAGGTGTGATAGTATGCCTGAGTGTTTGTCAAACCAGGAATATATATGTGCAGCACTGTGAACATGGCTGTTGTCATTCTAGAAGATGGGTGTGTCCACAGTATATTCATCATGAAGGATGTTGAAATAAAAATCCTGCTTCATGCCCATAGTAACCTGAATGAGTGGGCCCAAGTCATGGTATGAAAAATACTCCCAAAACATCGCAGAACAACCTCTGTGCTGAACTACTCACATAGCTGGTTAAAAGTCTCATTGGGCTGTGACTTCGTAGGCTTTCCCAGTGTAATAAGTCTTGAAAAACTTTCTGGGTTTGCTGTCGGATCCCAAAATCAACTTTATTCAATATTTTGGGAAACAAACTGTCCTCCATCTTTAGGAGAATGCTGCTGCTGCTGCTGCTGCTGAGTCCTGCTGAAAACTGATGCCAAGTCTGCAAACCATTGTCCTGTATAGGCCTCCATACCACACATGGTGCATGTGCTGCCCAACGAGTGGTGCCCTCCAAAACTGGGTGGATGGCACCACCCTCAGTAGAACACTGGCAGCAAAGGCATGTCACACTCAAAGACTATTTTCAAACACTCAGACTGGCTGCACCAAAGAACATACTGTTTTGATGTGGGACAGTACAGGGTTCCATGTCCTGCTAAGAGGAAACACAGTGTCTCTATTAATCAGTCTGCCAGCCTAATTTCAATTGTCTCCTTATAAATACTATTCCAAAAATAGTTTAACAACTATCACAGTCTCCTTGAATTTCATCCCATGTCCCCCATTTAAGCAATATTCTGCTTGTGCTGGTTTTCTGGCTGTTGTAGCCTCATATGGCAGTGATGCTCCATGCACCTGTCCTGAACTGTGTGAATTGAACAGCTGATAAAAGCCTTCCCACATTGACATGGATTTTTATATGCCTGGCTTCCTAAGCCCCAAATCATCTTTCATGGAGCTGAGTAATGCCCTAATCTTGGAAGGTGGATGGAAAACACAGTTAATATTAAAACTCTTCCACTCTTAAATGATATGCCCCCAGCATGAGGAATTAAGGCCATAGACCTATGCTCCTCTTCATGGACCTCCAGGGATGATCCATACTCCATAGTCTGATGAAGCTGCTTCTCAAAGTATCCATCCACTTTCCCTAAAGACAGCCATCAAATGTGCAGGGTCTTGGGTTAACTGTTGGCATTGGAAATGGCATATGCTCTGCTTACAAGAGTCGTAAGGACACTACTGCGTTGGTATGGTGTATGGCAAGCAGATACCAATTGGTGTATGTTGGCTTTTGCTGAACCCTATGTCTGAGAGTACCATCTGGGTTTTTGTAAACCATGATGTCCTAGAATGGAAGCATCCCGTCACTTTCACTGTCCATAGTAAATCTTACGCTGGGATGAAGACAGTTGAAGTAGTCCAAAAAGTCATTGTGAGCATACATACATATGGTCAGACAAAAAGGTATAATATATGTACCTCCAGAAACATGTTAGTTGCAAGGCCAAAGTCCTCAGTGCCATGTCCTTGAAGTCCTCAGTTTTCAGCAGGACTCTAGCAGCAGCAGCAGCAGCAGCAGCAGCAGCAGCAGGAGCATTCTGCTGAAGATGATGGACAGTTGTATCACTGAAGTGTTGAATCAGGTTGATTTTAGAATCCAGCAGCAAACCCAGATATTTTCAAGTTCCATTGGGCTGCTTGTGCACTTGATGCTTTTTCTAATTTGAAAAAGAGCAAAAATTCCTTAGACCAGAATACTTGCTTTCGGTTACTGAGTGTCCAATTTCTGTAACATTAAGCTCATTGAAGATATAGTTTTATGAAAGGCTATTAGGAATGGCCTTTTGTCAGATACCTAACTCTAGATGTTCACCACAGGCAGTTCTCTTTGCAAGTTTTGATCAACAACTGGTTGAGGTGGATCTGCATTCACTAAAGCAGCATTTCATGTCAGGTTGAAACTGTCTGTTATTGACATGGCATGATGCTCATCTCTGATCCTTGTGGTTTATGATCTTCTTACAATAATTGTCATGATGTTACTTTACATGGCAGCAAGTGGTACACATGTTCAAACATAATAGCTTCCTTTTATCATTCTGTCACAACTCCCAGGCAACACATCTTACTGTGCTGATTGCCTACAACTGACTAGTGCACACACACCACTTAAGTGACATGAATTTCTGAAGTAGCGGAGGGACACATGACCATTTGGGATTAGCTCTAGACTGTGACTGTAACTGATGCAGTGAAATGAAAACTGTATTAAAAATATCACTACACATTGTAATTGTTTCTGTTTACATTTCCAAAACTTGACAGTGTGTGGTGGTTGTGAGATCACACCACAATAATGGAACTGCCCAGATTCTGCCCCCCCCCCCAACCCCCCACCAAGACCCAGTGTAAAATTTTAATTACTCAGTGCAATTGCTATCTCAAAAATGACACTAAAATGAAATTCTAAGGTGGGGAATTGCTGTGAAATCTACTTAATGACTATTTTTACTCAGTTGACCAATAATAATAATAGTAATAATAATAATAATAATAATAATACAAAGAAATTAAATTGGAAAAAGAAAACACTACATGGCAAGCACCCGTATCATCTAACACAGCCACACATAGATCAAGACGCATCCAACACATGGCTAAGAAAAGGCAATATGTACAGTGAGACGGAAGGATTCATGATTGCAATACAGGATCAAACAATAAACACCAGATATTACAGCAAGCATATTATTAAAGATCCCAATACCACAACAGATAAATGCAGACTTTGCAAACAACAAATAGAAATAGTAGATCACATCACAAGCGGATGTACAATACTAGCAAATACAGAATACCCCAGAAGACATGACAATGTAGCAAAAATAATACATCAAAAACTTGCCATAAAACATAAACTAATAAAACAACACGTTCCCACATACAAGTACACACCACAAAATGTACTGGAGAATGATGAATACAAATTGTACTGGAACAGAACGATTATAACAGATAAAACAACACCACATAACAAACCTGACATCATATTCACCAATAAAAAGAAGAAATTAACACAACTAATTGAAATATCCATACCCAACACAACAAATATACAGAAGAAAACAGGAGAAAAAATTGAAAAATACATCCAACTGGCTGAGGAAGTCAAGGACATGTGGCATCAGGATAAAGTTGACATTATACCAATTATACTATCAACTACAGGAGTCATACCTCACAATATCCACCAGTACATCAATGCAATACAGCTACATCCAAACATATATATACAACTACAAAAATCTGTAATTATTGATACATGTTCAATTACCCGAAAGTTCCTAAATGCAATATAACATATACCATACAGTTACAAGGAAGTCACGCTTGATCAAGGTCCGCATCACGTTCCATTTTTAACCAGACTTAACAGTCTGAGAAAGTAAAGAGAAAGAAAAATAATAATAATAATAATAAGGCCCGGGAAAAGAATAGGCCTCCGGTATGTTCTGCCAGCCGTAAAAGGCAACGAAAAGAACAAACCATTAATAGGGCTAACCCCCCTTTTAGTGTGATTACTTGGTTCAGAACAGAACTAAAGAAGCCTCGGACAAGCGCCTTCATGGTCAGGGACGAAACTTGAACCCTATGCCTGCCCACAATGGTAACGACACTGCTAGCCAACTGGAAAATGATTCAAATCCAAATAGAGGTGTTTTGCAGGATATGCTTCCTGCAACCACCCTAGAAGGAAAACAAAGACAGAAGATGAGATGGTCAGATGAAGTTAATCGACACCTCATGTTCTGTTATTACCAAGCAACAAACCTAGGAACCAACACAACTGGATGCAGATCACAAGTATACACAACATTTATTACCAGATACCCAGAATTAAAATTTTTAACAGAACAACGACTAGCTGATCAGATCCGTGTAATAATCAGAAATAACAGGATACCCCAGTCAGAATTAGAAAACATCAAACAACAAGTACAACAAATACTGGAACAAAATAATGTACAATCAGAAGAAGAAGAAAATACAGTAATGGGCTCAAACATCCCAGAACAAACAAACAAAGAACAACACACATCAATTGAACAGTCAGAGGAAAACGAAACCTTAAGACAGCCACCAGAACAAGCACAAATAGAACACGAAGTGACACACATGTTAGATATAGAAGAAAAATTTCAGCTGACATATATAGAATACAAAGACACAAATACAGACATTAGACCATTCTTGCATAGACCGCCAAATAACCCACAAGTCGAAACAACAATAAAAACTATCAACACAATCATACACAACAAAATAAATGAAAACACAACTATGGGAGAGTTACAACTACTGGTTTATATAGGAGCACTCACTACACTAAATATACACACTAGGCAGAGATCAGAACCAACCAACACACAGAAGAAACCCACAAAACCAGCATGGCAACACAGGCTACAGATCAGAATAGAAAAACTGAGAAAAGACATCGGACAGCTAACACAATTTATAATAAATGAAATGTCAGAAAAAAAAAAAAAAACGAAAAAGGTTAGGTAAAATCTCACAACAAGAAGTGATAGAGCAATTAGATGAAAAGAAGCAGAAATTACAAGCATTGGCCAAACGACTTAGAACATACAAAAAAAGTGAAAATAGAAGGAAACAAAACCAAACATTCAACACAAACCAAAAGAAATTTTACCAGACAATAGATAACACACACATTAAAATAGACAATCCACCAAACATAACAGACATGGAACACTTCTGGAGCAACATATGGTCAAACCCGGTACAACGTAACAGGCATGCACGGTGGATACAAGCAGAAACAGATACATACAAGATGATACCACAAATGCCTGAAGTGATAATTTTGCAACATGAAGTCACCCAAGCAATTAATTCTACTCGCAATTGGAAAGCCCCTGGAAAAGATAAAATAGCAAATTTCTGGCTAAAGAAATTCACCTCAACACATTCACATCTAACTAAATTATTTAACATATCTAAATTATTTAACAGTTACATTGCAGACCCATACACATTCCCTGATACACTTACACATGGAATAACTTATCTGAAACCTAAAGATCAAGCAGACACAGCAAACCCAGCTAAATATCGCCCCATAACATGCCTACCAACAGTATACAAAATATTAACTTCTGTCATTACACAGAAATTAATGACACATACAACACAGAACAAAATTATAAATGAAGAACAAAAAGGCTGTTGCAAAGGAGCACGAGGATGTAAAGAGCAACTGATAATAGATACAGAGGTGACATATCGAGCTAAAACTAAACAAAGGTCGCTACACTATGCATACATTGATTACCAAAAAGCTTTTGATAGTGTACCCCACTCATGGCTACTACAAATATTGGAAATATACAAAGTAGATCCTAAATTGATACAGTTCCTAAGCATAGTAATGAAAAATTGGAAAACCACACTTAATATCCAAACAAATTCAAATAATATCACATCACAGCCAATACAGATTAAGTGTGGAATATACCAAGGAGACTCATTAAGTCCTTTTGGTTCTGCCTTGCTCTGAACCCACTATTCAACATGCTAAATAATACAAATTATGGATACAATATTACTGGAACATACCCACACAAAATCACACATCTGCTATACATGGATGATCTAAAACTACTGGCAGCAACAAATCAACAACTCAACCAATTACTGAAGATAACAGAAGTATTCAGCAATGATATAAATATGGCTTTTGGAACAGACAAATGTAAGAAAAATAGCATAGTCAAGGGAAAACACACTAAACAAGAAGATTACATATTGGATAACCACAGCGACTGCATAGAAGCGATTGAAAAAACAGATGCCTATAAATATCTAGGATACAGACAAAAAATAGGAATAGATAATACAAATATTAAAGAAGAACTAAAAGAAAAATATAGACAAAGACTAAAAAAAAAATACTGAAAACAGAATTGACAGCAAGAAACAAGACAAAAGCTATAAATACTTATGCTATACCAATATTGACCTACTCATTTGGAGTAGTGAAATGGAGTAACATAGACCTAGAAGCACTCAATACACTTACACGATCACAATGCCACAAATATAGAATACATCACATACGTTCAGCAACTGAAAGACTCACATTAAGCAGAAAGGAAGGAGGAAGGGGATTTATCGACATAAAAAACTTACATTATGGACAGGTAGACAATTTAAGAAAATTCTTTATAGAACGAGCAGAAACTAGCAAAATACACAAAGCAATCACTCATATAAATACATTGGCTACACCACTGCGATTTCATAACCACTTCTACAACCCTTTAGATCACATAACATCAACAGATACGAAGAAAGTAAATTGGAAAAAGAAAACACTACATGGCAAGCACCCTTATCATCTAACACAGCCACACATCGATCAAGACGCATCCAACACATGGCTAAGAAAAGGCAATATATACAGTGAGACGAAAGGATTCATGATTGCAATACAGGATCAAACAATAAACACCAGATATTACAGCAAGCATATTATTAAAGATCCCAATACCACAACAGATAAATGCAGACTTTGCAAACAACAAATAGAAACAGTAGATCACATCACAAGCGGATGTACAATACTAGCAAATACAGAATACCCCAGAAGACATGACAATGTAGCAAAAATAATACATCAACAACTTGCCAACATAAACTAATAAAACAACACGTTCCCACATACAAGTATGCACCACAAAATGTACTGGAGAATGATGAATACAAATTATACTGGAACAGAACCATTATAACAGATAAAACAACACCACATAACAAACCTGACATCATACTCACCAATAAAAAGAAGAAATTAACACAACTAATTGAAATATCCATACCCAGTACAACTAATATACAAAAGAAAACTGGAGAAAAAATTGAAAAATACATCCAACTGGCTGAGGAAGTCAAGGACATGTGGCATCAGGATAAAGTTGACATTATACCAATTATACTATCAACTACAGGAGTCATACCACACAATATCCACCAGTACATCAATGCAATACAGCTACATCCAAACTTACATATACAACTACAGAAATCTGTAATTATTGACACTTGCTCAATTACCCGAAAGTTCCTAAATGCAATATAACATAGACCATACAGTTAAAAGGAAGTCACGCTTGATCAAGGTCCGTGTCACTTTCCATTTTTGACCAGACATAACGTCTGAGAAAAGAAAGAAATAATAATAATAATAACAATAATAATAACAATTAATTGAAAGAAACTAGAAGTTACTTCAGATGAAAATTGAATAAAATTGAACTAATTTTTTCTTATATTAAAAGCAATGACATAGCATAAGACCCAGTGACATGACTGTTAGAAAAAGTGATTTGCAATAAAGGTGTGAAGCAACTGAGAGAGCACCACCACATCGTAGCTGCTTATTCAATCATCAATATGAGTGCAACCTGCCAAACGTTTTAGTTACTCCAGTGGCTGACTGAGTAATAAATGAGAATGATAGCATCACTAAAAGTAGGATTACATCACCGGTGCTGATGCATACTCTCACCAATCTGCTGTGGCAGTTAGTTGGCTGTATGTGGTTGGATGTGAAGAACCAGAATGTCACTCATCAGGACTTGGACACTGTGAAGTCCCATCCACCATCTGAAATCAGAGTCCCTGATGTCTAAAACCAATGACCTTTCACCTTCCACTTCAAACTGAGAGTATCCTTCCTCACGTGTCACTGCTCGTGACTGCTGTTTTCACTGTTCTGGCCACAACCAGCATTCAGGAAAAATGTTACTGTTTTCTGCCAGTATTGTTAAAACTGCTATGTTTAATAAATTTCCTCCACAGAATGTATCCAGACACAGGCCAATCAGAGAATATCTTTCTTGCCAGTTTGCTCTAAAAATTCTTGTCTGATGTCCATAGGCGATGGTTAGATCAGAGCATTGTTTATACACTTCTGAATTTCAAGAAGCCTGACGAACGTGATGAGAACCCCACAAAGCTTCTCTCACCATGTAGGCCCAGACCTTGCAAGACTAGTGATTTCTCACCATAAATTATTATGTGGCAGCCAGTACCTGAGACTACTGCCACCAGCCTTCTACAGACCTGAACCATACCGAGTACCATGAACCCCATCTTAGCTTGATTGAGGAGAGTTCAGTGAGCCCTCTCAGGTGGCTCCTTGACATGTGTAAGCCAGAACAAAATCTTTGAATGTCCTGTGGTCTCCCCGTTGCTTTCAGAGTTCTGTGCGAATGTCTTATACATTCTTAGAATAGAACCACAAGCCTCGAGCGACAACCATTGCAGTTTTATACAATACATTGCCCAACTTTAAATAATGTCATGAGGCTTTTAGAATGATGAAAGTAAAGTGTCCTGCCTATCACCAGTTGTGACAGGCGGCAGACGAATTTAGTGTATGAATGGAAGAAGGCAAGTCAGATGGCTTGTAACCTTTCACAGTTTCAGCTGCAACATGAGTGTAAAAAAAATACAGTTGCATTTATTGTAGTTTGTTTTGCAGTGTGAATTTTAACTAGAACCTCAACTGGTGAACCTGCAACATGATCATGAGTATGCAAAAACTACAAACATTATTCCAGTTTTACTGCGTCAGTTTACAGATGTGATTTCAAGGCGAACCCACCATGGGCATGGATATATTGTGGTGTGTGTCTGTGAAATAGGTTGTCCATTTCATTTTTATCAAGAAAGGGCACGTATTAAAAAGTTCAGAAAAAATATTGGACAATTAAGGAAAAAAGGAGACACAAATTGTGTTGGCAAAATTTAATGAATGTAGAAGTTTACTTTTGCATCTTGCACTCAGGTATTCCCAAATGCCTTTTCCCAGTTTTACTGCTACCCTGTTACTGTACTTTTCACCTTTATCCATTTTATCAAGAAGCGTCTTCTCCAATGATATTTTGCAGTAAAAGTCAACACATGATGCCTCATTAAAGTGTGTTTTGACAGTGGCAAAGGCCTTCAGTGTTTCAGTTTTCATTCTGTTATTTTCATCTGACCACAAAGAGTTCACTAAGGAAAAGACATGTTACACAGCAGCATTTGAACTTAGAATTGCCACACAAAACTCCACCAAATGAGTCAAGTTTTTCATGTTAATGTTTTTAATGTTGAAATAGGCAAACATTTTACACCTTTCCACTAACACATTCATAGTCTGTCTCCTCCATTACTTTTGATGTGAAGAGCATCGTGAGTGTATAGCTTGCATTCGGTTTGTGTTTTCTGTGTTTCTGTACTTCCGTACAATTAATTTTCCATATTGTGCAGTAAAGTCGTTAAGTGGTGTTTCTGTTTCTATGAGAGTGTTTATACATAATTCAGTGATAGCGCCTGTTCAAATTTGTCATTAGAAAATATCGAGCCTCTTCAGTTCCTTACTCGTTTTGTGATCTTTGCCACTATAACCTACGCCAGCAATTAACTTCACATTGTTTGCATTCGCCTGCTGCTGCATTCGCCTGCCGTCCAGAAGTTCTCTGCTTATCTCACCAGAAGCTAAGTTACTTTCTACTAATTATTAATTGGTGTTGCAGAATTGTTTGTAGTGTAATTTTTATTGTTTAATCTGCCATCATGTGTGACAAATGTGGATGTTGTTGTAGATTAGTGAGCAAGGGAGTGAAATGTCAGGATTATGGGTTGGTGTTTCGCTGGGGTGATTGCAGCACGGATAGTGCAAGATGAGGTTTGCCAATGGAGTTGTAGATTAAGTAACCGTGACAAGAAAATCGTGGAACAGGGAAAAAATATTTGTGCCCTTCAGGCTGAACTAGAAATGGTGTACCCCGAATTAGACAGATTGAAGGGGAAAAGAGACAATGGGAGCTGGGAACAGGTAACAAGGAGAAAACCCCAGAAATCACTTTTCAGATTCCAGTGAGCAACCAGTTTGATTTGTTAACTGAAGTAGAAGAGCCTCAAAACAGTTTTTGAGCAAAGTAGGGTGCAGCTGACTCGTAGTAACAATTGCAAGTGTGCTCCCTGCCGCCGTTGGATAAGCAACTGCCAGCAGCAAGTCGTATACTCCTAGCTCACTTATTTGTTACATAGTTCAATTCTTAATTTCTTTGCGTGTTTTTGGATACTTGCATTGTTTAATTCATAAATTTTGGGTGTATTATAGTATTTGAGAGTTGTAGCATCGCGCTTTAGTACCTGAATAGTGTAAAATTGCATAGTCTCCTTCCGCCGCCGAGCAGTGTGTCAGCAGTGCACAAGTAGCAGCATTACTGCATTTACTAGGCAATGTTGTATTTTAATAACTGTTTAAATTTTGTGTCGAATTGTTTGTGCTCTCTATAGATTAGCTCAGACGTTCTTTACACAACAGTTTTTAGAATGGATAGGGACTGTAACTACTGTGTTCGGCGGCAGGCTGACTTGGTATCTCTTCGCTCCCAGCTTCAGGCAGTGTTGGCTTTGGTCACACAGCATGAGGCTGTTGCCAATGGGCATCCGTATGGGGGTTTGTCGGGGTAGCCAGCTCGTCTCTCGCATCCCCCAATTGGACAACGGCTGTGGCTGCCCGGTATACTGCCCACATTGAGGCTGACCCCTCACCTGTGGTAGAGTGGGAGGTTGTCTCGAGGTGTGGCAGGAGGCGAAAGCCATTCCGGAGGTCTGAACGGAAGGCCTCTCCAGTTTGTCTGATGAACCGGTTTCAGGCTCTGTCTCTGGATGATACTGGTCTTCGACCGGACATGGCTGCTTGTCCTGTTCCAGAGGTTGCCCCTCAGTCTGCAAGATCTGGTCGGTCGCAAAGGGTGGGCTTACTGGTAGTTGGGAGCTCCAACGTCGGGCATGTAATGGGGCCCCTTAGGGATATGGCAGCAAGAGAGGGGAAGAAAACCAATGTGCACTCCGTGTGCATACCGGGGGGAGTCATTCCAGATGTGGAAAGGGTCCTTCCGGATGCCATGAAGGGTACAGGGTGCACCCATCTGCAGTTGGTCACTCATGTTGGCGTCGCTATGGATCGGAGGAAATCCTCTCTGGCTTCCGGCGGCTATCTGATTTGGTGAAGACTGCCAGTCTCGCTAGCGGGATGAAAGCAGAGTTCACCATCTGCAGCATCGTCAACAGGCCTGACTGCGGACCTTTGGTACAAAGCCGAGTTGAGGGTCTGAATCAGAGGCTGAGACGGTTCTGCAACCGTGTGGGCTGCAGATTCCTCAACTTGCACCATAGGGTGGTGGGGTTTCAGGTTCCACTGGATAGGTCAGGAGTCCACTTCACATAGCGGACGGCTACACGGGTAGCAGGGGTTGTGTGGCATGGACTGTGTGGTTTTTTAGGTTAGAATGCCTCGGGCAAGTACAGAAAGGGCAACAGCCTCAAAGGGTGCGGGGCAAAGTCAGGACATGCGGGGACCAAGCAGCAGTTGGTATTGTAATTGAAAACTGTCGAAGCTGCATTGGTAAAGTACCGGAACTTCAAACGCTGATGGAAAGCACCAAAGCTGAAATCATTATAGGTACGGAAAGCTGGCTGAAGCCAGAGATAAATTCTACCGAAATTTTTACAAAGGCACAGACGGTGTTTAGAAAGTATAGATAGCATGCAACCGGTGGTGGTGTGTTTGTCGCTGTTATTAGTAGTTTATCCTGTAGTGAAGTAGAAGTGGATAGTTCCTGTGAATTATTATGGGTGGAGGTTACACTCAACAACTGAGCTAGGTTAATAATTGGCTCCTTTTACCGACCTCCCGACTCAGCAGCATTAGTGGCAGAACAACTGAGAGAAAATTTGGAATACATTTCACATAAATTTTCTCAGGCTGTTATAGTCTTAGGTGGAGATTTCAATTTACCAGATGTAGACTGGGACACTCAGATGTATAGGACGGGTGGTATAGGCAGAGCATCGAGTGACATTATACTGAGTGCACTATCCGAAAATTACCTCGAGCAATTAAACAGAGAACCGACTCATGGAGATAACATCTTGGACCTACTGATAACAAACAGACCCAAACTTTTCAACTCTGTAAGCACAGAACAGGAAATCAGTGATCATAAGGTCGAAAATTTCTGTTCCGACACTGACAATGTTGAGTGTTTATGGAAAAAGTTCAAGGCAATCGTAAAATGCGTTTTAGACAGGTACATGCTGAGTAAAACTGTGAGGGACGGGGAAAACCCACCGTGGTTCAACAACAAAGTTAGGAAACTACTGCGAAAGCAAAGAGAGCTTCACTGCAAGTTTAAACGCAGTCAAAACCTCTCAGACAAGCAGAAGCTAAACAATGTCAAAGTTAGCGTAAGGAGGGCTATGCGTGAAGCGTTCAGTGAATTTCAAAGTAAAATTCTATGTACCGACTTGACAGAAAATCCTAGGAAGTTCTGGTCTTATGTTAAATCAGTAATTGGCTTGAAACATCATATCCAGACACTCCGGGATGATGATGGCATTGAAACAGAGGATGACACGCGTAAAGATGAAATACTAAACACCTTTTTTGAAAGCTGTTTCACAGACGAAGTCTGCACTGCAGTTACTTCTCTTAATCCTTGCACAAACGAAAAAATGGCTGACATCAAAATAAGTGTCCAAGGAATAGAAAAACAACTGGAATCACTCAACAGAGGAAAGTCCACTGGACCTGACGGGATACCAATTCGATTCTACACAGAGTACGCGAAAGAACTTGCCCCCCTTCTAACAGCCGTGTACTGCAAGTCTCTAGAGGAACGGAAGGTTCCAAATGATTTGAAAAGAACACAAGTAGTCCCAGTCTTCATGAAGGGTCATCGAGCAGATGCGCAAAACTATAGACCTATATCTCTGACGTCGATCTGTTGCAGAATTTTAGAACATGTTTTTTGCTCGCGTATCATGTCTTTTTTGGAAACCCAGAATCTACTCTGTAGGAATCAACATGGATTCCGGAAACAGCGATCGTGTGAGACCCAACTCACTTTATTTGTTCATGAGACCCAGAAAATATTAGATACAGGCTCCCAGGTAGATGCTATTTTCCTTGACTTTTGGAAGGCGTTCGATACAGTTCCGCACTGTCGCCTGATAAACAAAGTAAGAGGCTACAGAATATCAGACCAGCTGTGTGGCTGGATTGAAGAGTGTTTAGCAAACAGAACACAGCATGTTGTTCTCAATGGGGAGACGTCTACAGACATTAAAGTAACCTCTGGTGTGTCACAGGGGAGTGTTATGGGACCATTGCTTTTCACAATATATATAAATGACCTAGTAGATAGTGTTGGAAGTTCCATGCAGCTTTTTGTGGATGATGCTGTAGTATACAGAGAAGTTGCAGCATTAGAAAATTGTAGTGAAATGCAGGAAGATCTGCAGCGGATAGGCACTTGGTGCAGAGAGTGGCAACTGACCCTTAACATAGACAAATGTAACGTATTGTGAATACATAGAAAGAAGGATCCTTTATTGTATGATTATATGATAGCGGAACAAACACTGGTAGCAGTTACTTCTGTAAAATATCTGGGAGTATGTGTGCGGAACAATTTGAAGTGGAATGATCATATAAAATTAATTGTTGAGATTGAGAGTCCTTAGCAAATGTAGTTCCTCAACAAAGGAGGTGGCTTACAAAACACTCGTTCGACCTATACTTGAGTATTGCTCATCAGTGTTGGATCTGTACCAGATCGGGTTGACGGAGGAGATAGAGAAGATCCAAAGAAGAGCGGCGCATTTCATCACAGGGTTATTTGCTAAGCATGATAGCGTTACGGAGATGTTTAGAAAACTCCAGTGGCAGACTCTGCACGAGAGGCGCTCTGCATCGCGGTGTAGGTTTCGAGAGGGTGCGTTTCTCGATGAGGTATCGAATATATTGCTTCCCCCTACTTATACCTCTCGAGGAGATCACGAATGTAAAATTAGAGAGATTCGAGCGCGCACAGAGGCTTTCCAGCAGTCGTTCTTCCCACGAACCATACATGACTGGAACAGGAAAGGGAGGTAATGACAATGGCACATAAAGTGCCCTCCGCCACACACCGTTGGGTGGCTTGCGGAGTATAAATGTAGATGTAGATGTAGATGTAATACTAGGTTGGGAGTAAAATCAAGCAGAAAGAAAAAATTCCTGCTGTTAGGTAGCAGTCATGGGAGAGGTGTAAGCCAGATGCTACAGGATAGGCTAGGAGTCGAGTACCAGGTCACAAGCATTGTGAAACCTGGTGCTAAGCTTAGCCAGTGTACAGGAAACCTAGGGGCCTTGTACAAAGATTCTGATAGTGAGGACCATGTTCTTATCGTAGGAGGAGCAGGAAACAGCCTGGCTAGCAATTTGGACTATAGTATTAAGTGTGACCTGGATGTAATAGGAGCAGCAACAGCTCACATTCATGTGGGGTTTGTGGATGTTTTGGAGTGCCATGACCAGCCCTGGGTTAATACAGCTGTCAACCATGTTAACAGAGAACTGTGAGGGTGGGTTTACTGTTGGCAGAAACTAAATCTCATATCTGTGCTGTGCCTGTTGATGCAATTGGGAGGTGTGGCTACACTGTGCCTGCACCTGAATGGGAGGGGGAAAGATAGATTAGTTGATTTTCTTGCAGAAAATGTAATGGGGGCCACATGCACACAAGACAAAATACCTGTGATTACTGGAGTCAGAGGGACACATTTTTTAGGTTAGAGTCAGGTTACAGACAGAGAGTATTGAAAGAGATTAAAACAGAACAGTACCATAATGACTGTAGCAGTATCCAAAGAAATAAAATTTGTGTGTTTCGTCAGGACATTAGAGGATTGAATAATAAGATAGATAAGCTTCTTGTATGCCTAGAAAATGGGGTAAATTCTGAAGGTATAGATGTTTTGTGTCTCTCTGAACACCATGTAGCCACAGGGATGGAGAAGTTCAATTTAAGGGACTACAGATTAGCATCTTATTCATGTAGAGTCAACATGGAAAAAGGAGGAGCTGCTACTTAAGTAAAAACTGGACACACAGTCAAAAATATTGAAACAAATAGTTTTTGTGTTGATCAGATCCTTGAAGCATGTGCTTGTGAGTTGCTACTGCAATATACTTCTACAGTAATTGTAACAATCTACAGAACCGCACCGCCTTACTAGGCAAGGTCCTAATGGAGGTGGTTTGCTGTTGCCTTCCTCCGACTGTAATGGGGATGAATGATGATGATGAAGACGACACAACACCACCCAGTCATCTCGAGGCAGGAAGAATCCCTGACCCTGCCGGGAATCGAACCCGGGACCCTGTGCTCGGGAAGCGAGAATGCTACCGCGAGACCACGAGGGCGGACCATCATATATTACAAGCCCTAAATAACAAATTATTGCCAGTTGGTATATTTTGTGATCCTTCTAAGGCATTTGACTGTGTGGATCATGTCACGCTCTTAGAAAAACTCAAGTCTTACGGAACTGAAGGCTATACACACAGTTGGTTTGAATCATACTTAACGAACAGAAAGCAAAAAGTTGTGCTGAATAACACAAATAATGTTGGGAGGGTGGTAAATTCTAGTGAGTGGGGTCCCACAGGGTTCAATTTGGGGTCCTATGCTGTTCCTTCTTCATGTGAATGACCTCTCACTTAACATTCAGCAAGCAGAACTAGAACTTTTTGCAGATGACATGAGTGTTATAATAAATCTCATTCCAGAAAAAGCAGCTAGTCTTTCAAAGACTTATTAAGTGGTTTCAGAAAATGGACTCTCCCTTAATTTTGAAAAAACTCACTATTTCCAGTTCTGTACATCGAATAGAATCATACCAACAATTGATGTAGCTTATGAACAGGGCTCAGTTAACAGGAGAGATTTCTCCAAATTTTTGGGTGTTCACATTGATGACAACTTGAACTGGAAGAAGAATGTTACTGAACTTCTCACACAATTAAGTTTAGCTTCTTTCACTCTTCATATAACCACTAGTCTTGGTAATAAACTGATCAGCCTCCTAACATTACGGAATAGTTTTTTGAGGTAACTATTCCATGGACAAGTTTCTGTTTCAGAACTGGTAAAAAAGAATTGTACCTGTAAATGTAGCTGTATCTGTAGAACTAAAAATTTCAGTAATATTGATATTAACACTGTTCATGTGTGTGTGTGTGTGTATATATATCTTGTAATCTGACTTGTTCCACATCATATCAATAAAATAATAAAGAAAATGATCTATGGGACATGACATAACTAAACTAAACTAAACTAAACTAAACACATGACCAGTTCCTATCAGCCCAATAGAGGGATGTCATGTGATCACTTTCTGATTTCAGTCAAATTCCAGATGCATGCCATTTTATTTTCGAATTTTAGTCACTCGTAAAATACCTGCAAGATGATTCAATGTATCAAACATTACAGAAAAAAAAACTGAGTACTATTCAGTTGATGAAAACTTGCTGAGCGGCATGTGGTGCAATAACCTTTGTAAATGATTGCATCTCGTTTTGTGTGTTCACATGTGAATTTAGACTGAAAAGTTTTGTACCAACCACTATAGAGCAATTAATTGAATTCATTGACGTAAAGCTGTGGCTATGCATTGCACTGTGGTGTGCAAATGTAGCTTCTTGTGCTGCTAACTGCCCACCCAGTTCAGGTACTTTTTTTAAGTTTATGCAGGAGTCACTTCATTCTTCATTCCTTAATACTTCTGTATGCCACTTCCATGTGCACTGATTCTTCCTGACCAGTATCTTAAGCTTCAGCCTGCTCTTCATCATTACTAAATTGTAATGTAACTTGTGCATACAGTACTTGTGCCTCAAGTTGGTATACGTGATCACAGCGCACTCTAGCACCAGTTGTTGGCTGTATCTGCCTCATAAGACACACAGTTTACAAAATGGACAGGCATAAAACTCCTTCATTGGCTTTATGAAAATACACATTTCCTCCCTTGTCCATATGCTACTTGTGTTGTTCTGTCTGCAGTATGCATAAATAAGAACTTCAAGATCCATAAATATTTTATGAGGCAAAAAGATAAGTACCAAGTTCAGTCAGTAAGGACATCGGCTTACAAACACGTTATTACAAATAGTGCAATACAAATTTGCAATAGTTCTACACATAAGATAAAAATGATTTCAGCTTCTCAATTTTTAGTAAAACCCTAAGCTCATTCTTATTTGAGTACTGTCCCTAGTGAATAGCAGAATCTTCAGAATATGTGAAATAAAAATCTTGAAACAAAAAAGAGCAAAATATCTTATTGAAAGCAGCACAAGCTGTCTTGTAGATGTTGCCAATAGAACAAACTCACTACTCAGAAAGAGTGCACTTACATTTCCACATCAAATATAGAATATACTTCCATTAAACAAATGAGAAAAGACACGAACCAACAACACAGCACCTGTTATGTTTTAATTCTGCAACTCTACTCTTTACACTACACTGAACATGAACAAGCTATGACCATACTTTGCACCTTAACATCTCGTGAAAACTTGAATTGTTGATGTGTTATTAACTGACATTTAACTATAACAAATTGTACCAAGAACAATGTAGTTCTGATGGATCCTCAACCTGCCATTGTTTTGAAATGGTCTACTTCCATAATATACAAGTTACAATAATTCTTTGGCCACAGATATGATGTTTCCCATCATTTTACTACAACAAATCATATAATTAATGGTGAGTTTATTTTAGAGAGCCTCAGTTTGCTGATGCTTAACAATGGCATATATACAGGGCTATTACAAATGATTGAAGCGATTTCATAAATTCACTGTAGCTCCATTCATTGACATATGGTCATGACACACTACAGATACGTAGAAAAACTCATAAAGTTTTGTTCGGCTGAAGCCGCACTTCAGGTTTCTGCCGCCAGAACGCTCGAGAGCGCAGTGAGACAAAATGGCGACAGGAGCCGAGAAAGCCGTATGCCGTGCTTGAAATGCACTCACATCAGTCAGTCGTAACAGTGCAATGACACTTCAGGACGAAGTTCAACAAAGATCCACCAACTGCTAACTCCATTCGGCGATGATATGCGCAGTTTAAAGCTTCTGGATGCCTCTGTAAGGGTAAATCAACGGGTCGGCCTGCAGTGAGCGAAGAAACGGTTGAACACGTGTATCTGGACATGCTGGAAAATTGGCTCATGCCACAACTGGAGACCGACAGCGCCGATGTCATCTTTCAACAGGATGATGGTGCTCCACCGCACTTCCATCATGATGTTCAGCATTTCTTAAACAGGAGATTGGAAAACCGATGGATCGGTCGTGGTGGAGATCATGATCAGCAATTCATGTCATGGCCTCCACGCTCTCCCGACTTAACCCCATGCGATTTCTTTCTGTGGGGTTATGTGAAAGATTCAGTGTTTAAACCTCCTCTACCAAGAAACGTGCCAGAACTGCGAGCTCGCATCAACGATGCTTTCGAACTCATTAATGGGGACATGCTGCGCCGAGTGTGGGAGGAACTTGATTATCGGCTTGATGTCTGCCGAATCACTAAAGGGGCACATATCGAACATTTATGAATGCCTAAAAAAACTTTTTGAGTTTTTGTATGTGTGTGCAAAGCATTGTGAAAATATCTCAAATAATAAAGTTATTGTAGAGCTGCGAAATCGCTCCAGTCATTTGTAATAACCCTGTACATATGGACCTCAACTGAGAGCCAAATACAGCATCACATGACCCTGTACTGAAGAGAGAATGCCCTATGTCACATAGGTGGCATTCTTTCATCTAATGGTGTATGTTCAAATGCACGTTCAGAATATGTGACAAGCTAGATATTGCTCTGCATGTTTGGAAAGATTCCTCAATGTGGTTTTTCTATGTTGTGGCATCAGAAATGCAGCATGCTGAGTGCTCAATGTTTGAATCCTTTGTCTGTGTCGCTGACATCTTAAATGAAATTACACATGACCTAGCTGCCATGTAGTGAAACTGAAAGATAGAAGAGGTGATCAAAAAGATTCCATTTGAGGCTGCTGCTGCAGTTGGATGCAACATAGCGCTACTCTGATTCAGGTAAGTAAGCTCCAACATAAGGGTAAGGGATTAGTGTGGCATTTGTATCTTTCAGATATGCATGATGCAAATGCAGAAACATGAACGTGGCGATGATGTTACAAAGTACACCACAAGTCACATACTTTACAATTCTACCTGAAATTAATGCTTGAATCATTATAAAGATCCCAAAATTGTAGCTCATGGTATTGGTGGTTTTTTATGTGGTGCTATAGTTTCAAATTGACTGTTGAAATAACAATAATAATAATAAACAGTTATTGATGACCTAAAGAAATTGAAGAATTTTAATGACATGAAAGATACTTTAATAAGATTTGAGATTAAATTGAGGAACTTGGGATGCTTTGTGTTGAAGAAATTCCGACATGTTTTCAGATAAGTCATAAGTTTAAATACAAGATTTTAGTAGGAGAAAAACAGGTAGTGTCAAAAGTGATTTGAACCCGTTTAACTTTATAAATTATTCAACCCAACTATAAGATTGTTGTGCTCTGCAATACTGCAAGACTGAACTGTGGTTTGTTAGCAAAGAAGCAATACTTTGTATTCCAATTTTAATCCATTTGGCAACAGAGTGAAGGTATGGAATATTAAATTGTGCATATTTGGGTGGAGGGCACTGCTGCAGTGTAGAGACAGCATAGCAAGACACACACACACACACACACACACACACACACACACACACTCTGTTGAGAGTATTTGCTACACTTTTTTTAAGAGAAGCTTTTTTTGCTTTTTTGCTTAATTTCACAGACGAAATACTATTATTATAAATGCCTCCCAAAACAAATTGTTTACATAAAATTAATAAATAAATGAACACAATTTCAGAATAAAATGACAAACAGCAGCCTTTCTAAGGCCCTCTTTAACAAATTGGACCTCACACCCCACCCCTTTGACATAATGCAGACTACACCCTTGCAGCATGTATCTCTGAACTGTTGTTGTTGGTGTTGGTTTGATGTCGATTGTGATGAGAAGAACCCTGTTACAGAAATGTTCAAAGTAACTCACACTCTGTCCTATTTCTTATTCATAACAAGTCCTACTGCCGACGTATCATTTTGTGCGTCTGGTAATATTACCCTACAATTATCTGATTATAGATCCTTATCTTCTTTCCATTTAACTTCACTGACCTTCTCTACATCTAGACTGAGCCTTAGCATTTCCATTTTCAGAGTTTCTAGATTCTGTACCACATTCAATTTTCTGACATTCCACACCCCGAGTCGTAGAAAGTTATCCATTCATTGGTTACTAGTGATTTCCTCACAGTCCACTCCCTGAGATCTGAATGGGGGACTAGTCTGGAGAGATCATTGTGACACTTTTTCGATTACAGGCCACATGTCCTGTAGATATAAATTATGAGTCTTTAATGCAGTGGTTTCCATTGCATTCTGTGTTCTCATGCCATTGATCATTGCTTTATCTTCCACCTTTTAGAGCGTGCGTCCCACCCCAAGAGCAAGATGACAAGAATTTTAAAAAGTCACAGCACAGTGAGCTTCCAAGATATTGATTTGTACATTCAGATGAATGAATATACATTTCATTATTTTACAAATGCTTTCAAGTTATTAGCTAGAATGAATTATAGAAATAACAGTAATGACAATAATAGTTATTAATGTCTTTACAAAATTGAAAAAGAAAATAGATACTATAAATTTGACACATTTTATGAATTTAAATTTTTGTAATAGAATACAAATAATGTTTTATGATGTGTTTACTTAACTCCAATTGTCTGTATTAATTGTGTATTTTGGTTCATGGTGAAAATAGGGTGACTGACCGGTTTGATTAAAAGTTCGAGCTAAAACTCGAACATCTGTCATCTAAGAAATAGACTGCTCATCTCGTGAAACAGGTGCACCTGATTTTCAGCAACTTGTGTCACTCCTGCTTTGGCAATTGATAAAAGAAGAAAAATGGTACAGCAAAAGACATTTTTGTTGATTGACCAGAAACAGGTCTTATACATTGTCTGACAAAAAAGCGAAGCACAGAGAAGAAATGTTTGAATGTCAATATAACTTCCTTCATGTACACACCATCAATGGGTATGTAAATGATTATATTTGCATTTCTCTGTCACACATACAGATTGTGTAGAAATTAAAATCTGGCAACAGACCACACAGTGAAAGTTCCTTTTCTCCTACAAAAATGTCTGTTGCTGTGACATTTTCCCACATTTAGCATTTAGTGGATGTTAGATGACATATCTTAAAAACAAGAATGATTTTTTTTTTTTAAATATGTGAATCTGTTGTTAAAACTTACTAGCTCTGAAGTTGAAATTACAGGTTTTTTTAATGTGGTGTTCTTGCTCTCAGCTGTTACAGTTTTATTTTATGGTTGAAATTTTGACATGAAGCCATTTTCGAGCATGAGATTTTGACATTTAGGTTTATGTTATGTGGAGATAACAATGATGTTGTATATATAAGTTTTATTGTTATATTTATTACTGGTGTAGCACCTGCTGCTCTGCTGTCATAGACTGTATGGCCTGCAGAGATTTTTTGTTTTGTTTTTATTTACTCAAATTTTTAAGTTGTTCACAAATTGCAACACCTTCTAAGCTTTTCACGCTACTTAAGGTCATATAAACATGGTCTTTCCTAAATGTACATCTGACTGAAAAGTGATTCTGGTAGCTGCAGTCCAAAGATTTTGATTAATCATGCCTTTTATGTTCATGTGGAGATATTTCCCTAGCAATTTTCATCCTCTAATAAATATTTCTTTAGATGTAAACAAGAACTCAAATACCAGTTTCCACAAATTTAACTTTAATTTTTTTATGTAACAAAGCATTTTCTTAAAAATTTTCATACCCTATTGCATTTCCTTAGGGGTTGAGTTTCCAGAACACTGAAACATTTTTGTTTTTTACTTTTATTTTTAACCAGTAAGTCAAATACCAACTGTCATAGATGTGGCCTTAAAAATCCTTTAGTAGATCTTAGTTTTTTTTTTCAAAACCACTTCCACACACTTTTTAACCCCCTTAGTAGCTGATTTTCCAAAAATTCTAATACACGTATTTTTTATTTTCTGACTAAGAAACCACATACCAGTTTTTGTAGTTCTTGCTTCAGAATCCCCTTGATAGTAACATACTTTCAAAAAAGCCTTTCATCCCCTATTTCACCTCCTTAGGAGTGGAATTTTGGACAAACTCTTTTTGAAGGATGCCTACAGTTAAGATCCACCTACTCCAAGCTTCAAGTGTCTATTGTTTGCAGTTTGGGCTGGGTGATGAAGAGTTACTGAATCAGGCTGACCCTATTTCACCCACTTAGGGGTTGGATTTCCAAAAACCGTGAAACATGTATTTTTTCATCTCTGACTGAGAAGCCAAACACCAATTTTCAAAGATTTAGCTTCGAAAATGCTTGCAAAGTGAAGTATTTGCATAAAAACTTTCGTATCTTGTTTCACCTCCATAGGGCTTGAATTTCCAAAAACTGCGAAACACTTATTTTTTTTAATTTCTAGCTGAGAAGCCAAATTTAAATTTTCATTGTCTTTAAATATGCTGTCATAGTAAAAAAAAATTATGAAAAATGTCATCCCCTATTTTACACCCTTAGTGGTCCAATTTCCAAAAACACTGAAACGCGTATTTTTTTATTTGTAACCAAGAAGTCAAATACCAATGTTCGTAGATGTAGCTTTAAAAATACTTTAATAGTTCTTCAATAATGATAAATTTTCAAAGAAATCTTCTACCTGCAATTTCACCATGCATTAAATTTCCAAAAATGGTGAAACCTATATTTCTTTTTTTCTGACTGAGAAACCAAATAACAATTTTCGTAGGTCAAGCTTCAAAATTGCATTAATAGCAACATGTTAAGAAAAATCCATCATCCTCTACTTCACCCCCTTAGGGTTTGAATTTTGAAAAATCCCATCTTAAACAAAGCCTACAGTATAAGATCCACCCCTTCTCCAAATTTCAGGTTTTTATCCTAAGTGGTTTGGGATGGATGATGATGAGTCAGTCAGGATGTTGCTTTTTATATACAGAGATTATTTTTATTATTATTATTATATAAGATGCTGACATATAAGTTTACTTTAAGAGAGATAACAATATTGTTATATATGTTGTTATCTCTGTCCAACATAAATGTGTATCTCAAAATCTTTTACTTAAAAATGGCTTAATATTGAAATTGCAAACGTAGAACTAAATTCTAACTGCTAAAGGCAAGATGCTATAAAGGAAACGATTTATAGAAGCTATGGGTCCATATTACAAGAAAGTAAAATTACAATGATTTAAACATGATAGTATTTTATTACATTTACAAAGTATGCTGCATTGTTTATTCAAACAGTAATTGTACTATTAATGCTGTGTTTCCACAGAGAAGCAGCACTGCTCCAGACTGGTGGTCAGAAAAAATGTATCACTGTCTCAACATTCAGAGAGGCAGAATTCTTCGCAGATTGTGGTTGGGATGATATTCTATTAGCTTTCCCTCTTGCACCTTTCCATATTGGTCGTGCCAAGTCACTAGCAGATCATATCTCAACCTTTCACTTGCTGGTCGACAATGTTGATTCAGCAACAGCATTGGCCAAATCACCAATACCTTCTGGCAAAGCTTCATGGTCAGTTTTCATCAAAGTTGATACAGGATATGCAAGAGGTATGTGTGTGTTACGTATTTATAACAGCACTGTATTTCAGTGTTACAAATTTTTAAAATCTATCACTAAAATAGAAGTTGGTTAATTCAATGATCAACCTTTTTAAGTTGCCAAATTAATTCATTTCCTTTGCTACAGATGACAGATAGCAAAGAAACTATGACTTTTAAGACTAATTGGGGAATGAAATATACTGTTAAGTCAAGTGGTTTCTAGGTATTATGAGAAGCAACCTGCTTGTTTAAAACAAATAGTCAATATTGTGCCATATTTACAGTTTTATAGAAAAATTGCCACCATATCCTTGATTTACTAAGTGGTAAAAGAAGAAAAATGCCACAACAGAAGACATTTTTGTTGCTTTAACAGATTTAGGCCTAATACATTGTCTGACAAAAAAGTGAATCACACAGAAGATATGTTCAGATGTCAATGTAGCTTCATTCACATACACACCATCAACAGATATGTTAATCATTAATGTTGGAATGTAACAATACCAGAGAAGGAAAGTTGCTACTCACAATATAGTGGAGATGCTGAGTCGCGATAGGCACAACAAAAAGATTCACACTATTATAGCTCTCGGCCATTAAGGCCTTTGTCAGCAGTAGAAACACATACACACACACGCACACACACACTCATGCAAAAGCAACTTGCACACATGTCTGCAGTCTCAGAGAACTGAAAGCACACTGCAAGCAGCAGTACCAGTGCATGATGGGAGTAGTGACTGGGTGGGGATAAGGAGGAGGGTGGGGCGAGGAGGGGGAGGGATAGTATGGTGGGAGTGGCGGACAGTGAAGTGTTGCAGTGTAGATGGAGGGCAGGAGAGAATGTGCAGAGGGGGTAGGGGGTAAGTAACGGAAAGGAGAGAAATAAAAAGAAAATAAACTAAAAGACTGGGTGTGATGGTGAAATGACGGCTGTGTTTTGCTGGAATGGGAACAGGGAGGGGGCTGGATGGGTGAGGACAGTGACTAACGAAGGTTGAGGCAAAGAGGGTTGTGGGAACGTAGGATGTATTGCAGGAAAGTTCCCACCTGCACAATTCGGAAAAGCTGGCGTTGGTGGGAAGGAGCTGTATGGCACTGGCTGTGAAGCAGTCATTGAGATGAGGGATATCATGTCTGGCAGCATGTTCAGCAACAGGGTGGTCCACTTGTTTTTTGGCCCCAGTTTGTCGTTGGCTGTTCATGCGGACAGACAACTTGTTGGTTGTCATGCCTACATAGAATGCACCACAGTAGTTGCAGCTTAGCTTGTAAATCACATGACTGGTTTCACAGGTAGCCCTGCCTTTGATGGTGTAGGTGACGTTAGTGACCGGACTGGAGTAGTTGGTGGTAGGGGGATGTATGGGACAGGTCTTTCATCTAGGTCTATTACAGGGGAGCAATTCCATGTCAAATCAACAATTGCTACAACCTGATTTTTTTAAATTAAGTATGCATGTATTACTCATAAATCATGACACAAATTAATTTTTTCACATTTTTCTGACAAAAAGTTACCGAGTAATGGACCTTCAAAAATAGAAAAGATGACAAATTTTTGACTCGCGGAACAATGTTGTTTTCTTTACAACTCGTGTTGTAATTAAGCTAGAACAATAAAATTTACTTCATTGGAAAGCTCTTTTAAATTGCTTTTATATGGTACCAAACATCATTAGTTTAATATATATACACAAATTGTTAAAAAAAACAACATTGTTGAATTTACCGAATTTCAATAAAATTACTTGACTATTTGCCCTATAACTTAACATATCCAACAGTTGCAAGGCAAGTTTTAAATCTAATGTAAAATCATTACTCCTGGACAACTCTCCTCATGGCATTCTGTATTTAACACTTCCCCACTCTTATTTGATCTTGTGCCTGTTGCACTGTTTGGTAAGTGACCCTCTGTTTTTTATCATTAGGATATGACTCCATGTACGCATGGGGAAGACCTTTAATACCATAACTTTTTAGTTTTCCTAGCAGAATTTTATGGTGTGCACATTCGAAAGCCTTGACAAGTTCATGGAAAATGCCAGCAGGGTAATTTTTATTGTTCAACTCTTATTACAATTGTATTTGTGAGATTGCATATCGTATCCTCAGTAGGGAAGCCTCTACAGAAGCCAAACTGAGCTGTTGTTAAAAGGCTATTTTCTGAAAGATGGTCCAGAATTCTTTTGTAAGCTACATTCTCAAAACTTTATGAGAACAATGGAAGAAGTGTGTTGGATCTATAATTAGGGGGCAGTTACTTAGGTCCACTTTTGTATATTGGTGGTACTATTGCACACTTTAGTCTTTCAGGACATACTACTTAACTCATCCTGATTATAAATGTAACTAAAGGTTGGCTCTGTCAAGTCAGAATAAGATATCCGTATTTTGGCTGGGATACCAAAGTAGCCAGTAGAGTTACTACTTTTTAGTGACCTAATGGTTTTCATGGTCTAACATAAGAGTTGACAAATCTTATGTCTGATGGCGGAGTATACATTACATATTTAGGTAAGTTTATTGGCTTTGCATTTAATGGACTATTTTTTCATTGTGTTTCCAGCTAAAGCTATGAAGAAGTTATTGAATTCATTAGCCAATGATTTTAATTTTGTATCATTTTGTCTTGCGACTACTGCCATCTTAGTGTTCAATATCACTTGCCTTGCCAAGTTTATTTGTTTTTTCCATAATAATGCTTCAAATTGTCCTTGTCTTGAGCAAGCTGATGAAAACATTCAGGACAGCACAGTAAGGCAGCAGTGGAGACATTGTGGAGTGGAACTCCATGAAGGCTCTAATGAAGAAGAAAAGGATTACACTGGTGATGGAGCTTCAGCTAACCTAACACTAGAAGCGTGCTGGGAGCTGGAATTTGAGGAGGAATGACTATCAAAATTCTTGCTACACTCTGTCCTAATGCTGCAAGAATTTTGTTTAGTTGAAAAACATCTTGATCCTCAAAGACCCATTGTGTTTCTACATCTACAACCATATTCTAAAACCCACAGTTAAGGGGAGCTGGAATGATCCATCTCTTCCATGTTAATTTTAGCAAATAGAAGGAACATTTTTTCTAAAACATATTGCTCTGAAATTTGGACTAAATGTTCAGTGAATATTTCTCTACAAAGTTATAATGCCATGTTAAGAAATATTTATTGGTTTATGTTTTACAGTTTTTTAAACAGATGCTTATTTTTTTCTCTAAAATTTTCCACTTTTTCTCCTATAACTCTTGAATTATACAATATTTTTTACAATTTGTTACAAAAATGAAGATCAGAAGTAAACAACATTGTGTATAAATTTCATTGATATACTGTTAGAAGTTTTTCAGAAAATGTTCCTCAAAGATGAAAATTGCAAAATGGCTTCCGAAGTTTTTTAATACATTCCTGCCCCATATGATGGATTAGCAGCATCCTCTTCTTTTTCCAATGTTAGTTTCTTTTCACTGGTCTTTTCTTCCCTTTTGCTGCATGTTGTAGGCTTTTGTCTCTTCTTCCTGCACCTCTTAGTCTTTCTTCGTCAATTAGGCGCATTGTGGAAATGGTATTGTGTCCTGGTTGGAAATCTAAACTTTTCTGCACATCACATTTGATAATGTTTCCTTCATTGTATGTTGCCACTGCATCATACACTCCCAAATGCAATGTTTTATCTGTATAAACACTCTTATGGGAATACTAATCCGAAATAAATTATTTACACTTTCATTTGGATTTTGTGTTTTCCCATGTAAACACTTTTCCAATAAACTTGGCTGTGATAAATCTCTGAATACGGGCTTAATTACATCAATTACAGCATTTGGCAAACTGTTTTATGGGCATATTCCTTTCTTGATTGGTACTTACACCATGAGTCATCACCTGTGGGGCACAGTGCAAGTTGTGGATGCTCATTTGTTGATGCAGTATGAAAAAATAATGCCCATACTGCTCTCCTCATATGCTCAATGCTTCTTGTTTTTTTGCCTAATTGCACACCCATGATACCTCTGCAATTTATCAATAGCTTCATCTGTCAATCTTCCTCTTCCTCCAAGGGTTTTACCATCACTAAGCTTCTGGGATCCTAATGTCTGCTTTAGTTTGCGCAAGCGAGCCCCCATGCGCTTCTGCATATGTCTAATGCACTCCTGTTTTTTAACATAAACTTCATTGCCGTAAGGTTTGAGTTCCTCTACAGCTTTATATCCCTTAGAATCACCATCTCCTAGATAGTTAGTGTGTTGTACATTATATCACTCCTGTGATATGGAAAAAATTGCTTTCACTCCCTCTACTTCCATCGCTCCACTTGTGCGGTAAAAATTTGCTTCACAACTTTCACTATGTTCATCCTTGGTCTTGCCCTTACATCTACAATGTTTTGAGAGAATAGCAACATCAATTACTTTGCAACTGTCTCCACTGGTAGCTGTCACAACTCCATTTACAGATTTATGACCCCTACATTGCCATGATCCATCTAAAGCAATAGTTACATCTCTACAATTCCCATTATATGTCACAGCTCCTTCAACTGCTTCCTTCATTGTTGCTTGAGCAATATCTTCAGCAGAAGATTCCACCAGTTCATTATAAAATCCAAACTTGGTTGGTGGTTTTGGAAAGTTCATAATTCCACATAACATTGTCCCTGCAGCACTGCTCTTGCCAATGCAACGCAAGCCATACACTAGCCTAATATTTATATCATACACCTTCTTTCCACTTTTACCACTGTGGGGAATACTGTTAGCATTAGAAAATGAAACTTCTGCAGCACATTTGTTACACTTCAATAACATTTTACATGCTAAACCAAAGTGTGAAGTTATTTTCAATTCTAGTCCTTTTTCTTTGCAAACTTGCCATAATACATTATGTTTCAAAATATTAGAGAGCAAGGAAATATTAATTATTTCATTCACATCATTACTGTCACATTCATAGTTCTCAGATTTTTCTTTGCTGTCACACGCTGACCGAGGTGGTGCAGTGGTTAGACACTGGACTCGCATTCGGGAGGACGACGGTTCAATCCCGTGTTCGACCATCCTGGTTTGGGTTTTCCGTGATTTCCCTAAATCACTCCAGGCAAATGCCGGGATTGTTCCTCTTAAAGGGCACGGCCGATGTTCTTCCCCATCCTTCCCTAATCCGATGAGACCGATAACCACGCTGTCTGGTATCCTTCCCCAAACAACCAACCAACCTTTGCTGTCACAAAGTTTCTTGCTGGAAGAAGTTCTATCACATTCATTTGGAGTAGTTGGTGAAGCAGTCTGAGCAGCATCTCCCTTCGAATCAACAAAGGATTTCTTCTTCCACTCATTCTGCCTTTTCTTAAATGCTCGATTGCTGAAACGGGATATATTGATATCCACAAACCAAATACACAAAACAGGTGTGAGCAAACTTCGTCAAATACGCAAAGTTGAACAGCTACACAACACAAAGCAAACTCCACAAGTCAACACACGTGGTATAGCATTTATGTTTACTGATATGAACAGTCACCTGTCACAGAAATAAAGCCATACAATGTCGGAAAACAAATCACTGTCTAATTCCGCAAAGATACCCTGCTTGCAGCCAGCGTGCGGCGCCATCAGAGGTGACACACCAAGTCGCTACAGCCATTTACATGGCACATCAACTTAGAATTCACTTAGAAGGGTGAAACTTGATTTGTTTTATTCAGAAAACACCAAACAATTTTATAATGAAAAAACAAAAAAACGTTAATTTTGCCATGTTCATCGTTCTGGCTCCCCTTAAGTTTTTGGCAGATGGTGCCACCCACTATGTGACATATTAGGGCTTCTTCCTGTTCCATTTCTATGTACACTGTGTAAAGAATTACTATTTGAAAAACCTCTACATCTTGTCTTCACAGTCTCTATAGGAGAGACACACTGTCCAGTCACATTAATGTGACCACCTGTCAAAAGCCAGAATAACCAACTCTTGCAGTGTGGCTCACTAAAAGACATACAGGAAGAGAGTCAATAGGGGTCTGGAAGGTACAAAAATGGGTATGGAAGCATGCTGAGTGCAGTACTGTGGCCAGCTGCACTAGGTTCCTCGGTTGACAATCCATGGTGCGAACAACCTGAGTGAGGTGGTCCCACAGTTTTTGATTGAGTTTAAATCCAGGGAGCTTGGTGGCCAAGAGAGTCTGGTAAACGCATCCTGGTGCTCTTTACACCACACACATACACTGCACACTGTTTGACATACTGTGTTGTTGTGCTACTAAAGCCATCATGCCAAGGAAAAACAAACTGCACGTATGGGTGGATGTTGTCCCCAAGGATAGATGCATACTTGTGCCTTCCAGAATATCAAGATCATCTAAGGGGAACGCCATGAAAACATTTCCCATATTATAATGCTTCCTCTTTCAGCTTGGACCCTTCTGACAATTGTTGCAGGGTGTTTGCTTTCAGTCCGATGGAGCATAAAAGGTGTTTCGTCTGCAGGGGCCATCTGTTGATCTGTTGCCATTCAGTAGACATCCAGTTGAGATACTGGCTTGCAAATTCGAGCCTTTGTCACTGAATAACAGCAGTCAGCATGGGTGCATGAATCAGGTGCCTGCTATGGAGGCCCATACACAGCAACAATAGCTGAACAGTCATTGTTGATAGCTCCTTGGTTCATCTGAGTGGTCAGTTGCTCAGTGGTTGCATGTCTGCTTGCCCATACACATCTCCACAGTTATTGTTCACTCTAGTCATCTGTGACCTGTGGTATACCACAATTGCCTTGGTGTCAGTTTTGAATAGCACCATTTTGCCATGTACAATATACTTGAACCATGGCAGCAAGTGAACATTTTATTACCTATCCATTCTGGAAATGGTTGCACCCTTGCTCCAAAAGCCAATGATCACCCCCCTTTGAATGTCAGATAAATCGCTCTGTTTTCAGAATATGATAACAGCTGCACTTTTTTCCACATCCCCAACACACTTTATATATCATCCAATGCTAGTGCTGCCACCTGGTGTCTGTGAATGGTTGTTGCACATTGATGTTGAACATAGGCATTGGCCAAATTAATGTGACTGGACTGTGTAGATATTTATTTATTTAACCTGATCTGATAACGTCATCAGGCCCTCTCTTACATTGTACCAGAGTTTCAGACATACAGTACCATTTTTACATCAAGGTTTCCTAAGAAATAACAATTTTAATATGCCAAATAGTAATAAATGATTTGAGTGTCTGAAGTGGCTATGTGAGTAAAGAATATTGGCTATAAACTAATGAAGTCAATGCTGGCAGTACTTGTACTACCGCACAGCTACTGCCACTAATAATGATAACAGTAGCAGTAGTAGTAGAAGTAGTAATTATAATAACAATAATGATGGTGGAAGATATAAAAAGAATTGATATGTTTATGAGATAAATGTTTTCTGATGTAGTAAGTTCCAAGAAACAGAAATTTAATGAGACTGCACCAGCTAAGAGTACTGGGAAAAGAGGAAGATCAAGTTGGGAAGAAGAATGTGTAAAGGTAATGACTGCTTACAGGGACAAATAGTAATCCTTATGTTGCTTTAGTAGACACGTCATTAACTTTGTTCTTAAGCTGGAGATGTTATTCAGTTCCCTAATATAGATAGGAGGTTATTCCAGATTCAGATTCCTGCTATTGAGAAGGATCTCGAGAAAGTGGCTAAATGATGGAGTGGGACAGAAAGAATTTTGCTCTGATGGGAACTGGTCCTTGCCACAATGTTCAGATAAGAGCATTAAGGTCAAGAAGAGAGATGAGGGAGATAGTTCATTGATAAGACAGTAGAGAAAACAGAGGGTGTGGAGATCTGTGCACTGTCTGCATGCAGCCAAGATAGCTGCGCATATGATGGTGAAATATGATCAAAGCATCAGACATCACAGATAGAAAGAACACAGGCATTCATAAGCAATCCCCTGAGCCATGAGCTTTCTTGAGAAAGATCTTGCAGGATAACATTGCTGTAATCAATAATTGGAAGTATAAGTGTCTGTACAAGTTTCTTTTTTTGATCAAGATGGAACAGCTTTTTATATTTTTTAGGGAGAGATAGTGATGCCTTTTTGCACAATGCAGTTACATGCTCAGTCCAATTTAAATTTTCATCTATTATTATTCCTAGACTATTTGCTAAAGGAAACAAGTTGATATTTGTCACATTTAGGGTTGATGAGCGTAGAATGACCAACCAATACCACTTAGGTTTTGGATGGGTTGAGCTTTAATCCTATATTGTGTGCCCATTTTGACAGTGCACACAGGTTGGTATTGAGATTCTCGATAGCTGTCTTCAGGTTTATTGGTCTTGCATTTAGGTACAACTGGAGGTCATCAGCATACCTGTGCTGTTTGTAATATGACAAAACTGATGATACATCATTTACATATAATGAAAACAGTACAGGTCCTAATGCTGAACCCTGAGGAACACCTGATGCAACCTGCCTCCATTGTTACTTTTATTCTGCTGGACAGGAGACACGTTTTTGGCGAGAAGACATCGGGTATGAGCGAAACCATTGCGCTGTTCTTGGCAAGAAATTTAGGCTGCTAAATTTGGCAAGTAAAATTTCAAAACTGACAGTGTCAAAGCATTTGCTGAAGTGCAAGAAGCACATGATAGCTACCTCTTGTGCATCCATGGCAAGCGTCAGGTCACCTGCTACTTTTATTGTGGCGGATGTTGTGGTATGTTTTTTACAGAATCCTGTTTGGTATTTATCTAGTAGGTATCTGTATGTTTCTTGTATTTTTCACGTACTACTAATTCTTGAAACTTTGTAAGTAGGCTTTTGTGGAATAAGTTCTTTGTATTTTCAAGCATATACAGATTCAAGTTTTTCAACATTTCTGTGACACTTTCTTGTGAGTCAAATGATCATTCACATTTTTTGAGTCTGCAGTCTTCTGACTGCCATGAATTCCTCTCCTGTAACAACCTTTTCATCTCAGAGTAGCATTTGCAACCTATGACTTCTATTATTTGCTGGATGTATTCCAATCTCTGTCTTCCTCTACAATTTTTATCCTATACAGCTCCCTTCTAGTACCATGGTTGTTATTCCCTGATGTCTTAACTGATGTCCTGCTATTCTGTCTCTTCTTCTTGTTAGTGTTTTTCATATATTCCTTTCCTCAGAATTTCTGCAGAGAACCTCCTCCTTCCTTACCTCATCAGTTCACCTAATTTTCAACACTCTTCCTTAGTACCACATCTCAAATGCTTTGAGTCTCTTCTTTTTTGGTTTTCCCACAGTCCATGTCTCACTACCATACAATGCTGTGCTCCAAATATATTCCTACAGTCCATGTTTCACTACCATACAATGCTCTGTGCTCCAAATATACATTCTCAGAAATACACTCCTGGAAATTGAAATAAGAACACCGTGAATTCATTGTCCCAGGAAGGGGAAACTTTATTGACACATTCCTGGGGTCAGATACATCACATGATCACACTGACAGAACCACAGGCACATAGACACAGGCAACAGAGCATGCACAATGTCGGCACTAGTACAGTGTATATCCACCTTTCGCAGCAATGCAGGCTGCTATTCTCCCATGGAGACGATCGTAGAGATGCTGGATGTAGTCCTGTGGAACGGCTTGCCATGCCATTTCCACCTGGCGCCTCAGTTGGACCAGCGTTCGTGCTGGACGTGCAGACCGCGTGAGACGACGCTTCATCCAGTCCCAAACATGCTCAATGGGGGACAGATCCGGAGATCTTGCTGGCCAGGGTAGTTGACTTACACCTTCTAGAGCACGTTGGGTGGCACGGGATACATGCGGACGTGCATTGTCCTGTTGGAACAGCAAGTTCCCTTGCCGGTCAAGGAATGGTAGAACGATGGGTTCGATGATGGTTTGGATGTACCGTGCACTATTCAGTGTCCCCTCGACGATCACCAGTGGTGTACGGCCAGTGTAGGAGATCGCTCCCCACACCATGATGCCGGGTGTTGGCCCTGTGTGCCTCGGTCGTATGCAGTCCTGATTGTGGCGCTCACCTGCACGGCGCCAAACACGCATACGACCATCATTGGCACCAAGGCAGAAGCGACTCTCATCGCTGAAGACGACACGTCTCCATTCGTCCCTCCATTCACGCCTGTCGCGACACCACTGGAGGCGGGCTGCACGATGTTGGGGCGTGAGCGGAAGACGGCCTAACGGTGTGCGGGACCGTAGCCCAGCTTCATGGAGACGGTTGCGAATGGTCCTCGCCGATACCCCAGGAGCAACAGTGTCCCTAATTTGCTGGGAAGTGGCGGTGCGGTCCCCTACGGCACTGCGTAGGATCCTACGGTCTTGGCGTGCATCCGTGCGTCGCTGCGGTCCGGTCCCAGGTCGACGGGCACGTGCACCTTCCGCCGACCACTGGCGACAACATCGATGTACTGTGGAGACCTCACGCCCCACGTGTTGAGCAATTCGGCGGTACGTCCACCCGGCCTCCCGCATGCCCACTATACGCCCTCGCTCAAAGTCCGTCAACTGCACATACGGTTCACGTCCACGCTGTCGCGGCATGCTACCAGTGTTAAAGACTGCGATGGAGCTCCGTATGCCACGGCAAACTGGCTGACACTGACGGCGGCGGTGCACAAATGCTGCGCAGCTAGCGCCATTTGACGGCCAACACCGCGGTTCCTGGTGTGTCCGCTGTGCCGTGCGTGTGATCATTGCTTGTACAGCCCTCTCGCAGTGTCCGGAGCAAGTATGGTGGGTCTGACACACCGGTGTCAATGTGTTCTTTTTTCCATTTCCAGGAGTGTATATTCCTCAAATTAAGGTCCTTATATGTAACTAGTAGACAGCTCATGGCTAGGAATGCTCTTTTTGCAAGTTCTTGTCTACTTTTTATGTCCACCTTCCTCCATCTGTCATGGGTATTTTGCTGCCTAGGTAGCAGAATTCCTTTACTTCATCTACTTCATGATCACCAATCCTGATGTTTAGCTTCTCACTGTTCTCATTCCTGCTACTTCTCATTACTTTTGTCTTTCTTCAATTTACTCTCAATCCACATTTTATACTCGTTAGATTGTTCATTCCATTGAGCAGATCAGTAATTCTTCTTCACTTTCACTGATGATAGCAATGTCATCAGTGAATATTATCAATTATATTCTTTCACCTCGAATTTTAATTCCTCTCCTGAAGCTTTTTTTTCCCCTATCCATCATTGCTTCTTCGATGTATAGATTGAACATTAGGTGTGAAAGACTACATCCCTGGCTTACACCCTTTTTAATCCGAGCACTTCATACTTGATCTTCCACTCTTATTATTCCCTCTTGGTTCTTGTACATATTGTATATTACCCATATTTCCCTATAGCTTACCCCTATTTTTCTCAGAATTTTGAACATTTTGCACCATTTTACATTGTTGAATGGTTTCTCCAGGTCAATAAATCCTATGAATGTCTCTTGATTTTTCTTTAGTCTTGCTTCCATTAACAACAGCAATTTCAGGATTGCCTCTCTCATGCCCTTAGCTTCCATAAAGCCAAACTGATTGTCATTAAAAACATCCTCAACTTTCTTTTCCATTCTTCTGTATACTATCCTTTCAGAAATTGGGATGCATGAGCTGTTAAGCTGATTGTGTGACAGTTCTCACATTTGTCGAATCTTGAACTCTTCGGAATTGTATGGATGTTATTTTTCCGAAAGTCACATGGTATATTGCCAGCCTCTCCCATTTACACACCAATGTGAGTAGTCATTTTGTTGCCACTTTCCCCAATAATTTTAGAAATTCTGATGGAATGTTATCTGTCCTTTTCTTCTAACTTGATTTTAAGTCTTCCAGAGCTCTTTTAAATTCTGATTCTAATATTGGATCCCCTCTGTCTTCTATACTGACTGCAGTTTCTTCTTTTATCACACAATCAGACAGGTCCTTCCCCTTATAGAGGCCTTCAGTGTATTCTTTTCACCTATCAGCTCTCTCTCCTCTGCATTTAACAGTGGAATTCCTGTTGCACTCTTACTGTTATCACCCTTGCTTTTAATTTCACCAAATGTTGTTTTAACTTTCCTATATGCCGAGTCAGTCCTTCTGATAATCATTTCGCTTTTGATTTCTTCACATTTTTCATGTAGCCATTTCACCTTTCTTCCCTACACTTCCCATTTATGTAATTCTTACTTGACTTGCATTTCTGTATTCTGGAGTTTCCTTGAACATTTTTGTATTTCCTTCTTTCATTGGTCACTTGAAGTATTTCTTGTGTTATCCACGGTTTCTTCTTAGTTACCTTCTTTGTACCGATGGTTTCCTTTCCAGCTTCTGTGATTGCCCATTGCCCTTTTTAGAAAGGCCCATTCCACTTAAACTAAACTGCCTACTGAACTATACCATATTACGGTATATATAGTCTCAGAGAACGTCAAGTGTACCTCTTCATTCATTAGTACTTCTGTATTCCACCTCTTTGTGCATTGATTCTTTGGTGCAATAACATTTTAATTGTTTGCATTACATTTTTTGTGTTCACTTGTGAATTTAGGATTGAAAAGTTTTGTACACAGTGCTGTCGAGCAGTTCATTGAATTCATTGACTTTAAGCTGTGGTTATGCATTTCACTGTCGTGTGCGAAAAATGTAGCTTCTTGCTCTAGCAACTGCCTACCCAGAACAGTTACTGTTTTTAAGTGTATGCAGTAGTCACTTCATTCTTTATTCCTTAGTCCTTTCGTATGCCACTTTGCGCACTGATTCTCCCTGACAAGTCTCTTAAACTTCAGCCTACTCTTCATCACTACTAAATTTTGATCTGAGTTTATATCTGTTCCCAGGTACACCTTACAACCCAATATCTGCTTTCAGAATCTCTCTATGATCATGATGTAATCTAACTGAAATCTTCCCTTATCTCCTGTCATTTTCCAAGCATACCTCCTCCTCTTGTGATTACTGAACAGAGTATTCACCATTACTAGCTGAAATTTATTACAGAACTCAATTCATCTTTCTCTTCTCTCATTCCTAGAACCAAGCCAATGAAATAAAATGATCATATGGGATTGTTGGCCGCCAAGTGCAAGCCTTATTTCATTCGGTGCCACATTGGGCGACTTGTGGCCAATGATGAGGATGAAATGATGATGAGAACAACACGATACCCAGTCCATGAGCGGAGAAACCTCTGACCCTGCTGGGAACTGAACTGGGGCCAAATACATGGGAGGCAAGCATGTTACCAACCAGCTAAGCCGGCAGACACCAAGCCAGTATTCTCCCATAATCCTTGCTTCTGCTCCTTCCCCTACATCCACATTCCAGTCCCCAATGACTATTAGATTTTCATTTCCCTTTACACACTGAATTATCCATTCGGTATCTTCATATACTTTCTCTATCTCTTCATCTTTGGTTTACGATGTTGACATGTATACCTGAACTATCGTTGTTGGCACTGGTTTGCTGTTGATTCTGGTGAGAACCACCCTATCACTTAACTGTTCATAGGAACTCATTCTTTATCCTACATTCCTTTTCATAATGAATCCTACTTCCACTGTACCATTTTCTGCTGCTGTTGATATTACTAACAAGAAATCGTTGTCTTCTTTCCATTTCACTTAACTGACCCACACTACATCTAGAGTTAGCCTTAGCATTTCTCTTTCAGATTTTCTAGTGTCCCTACCACATTCTGACTTATCCATTCCACTCTGTGACTTGTAGAACATTATCCTTTCTTTGGTTATTCGATCTTTTTCTTATGGTCACCTTCTTGGAAGCACCTACTGGAGATCTGAATGGGGGACCAAGCCTGAATGTTTTGACAATGTAGAGATCATCATGAGACGTCTTCAGTTACAGGCCACATGTCCTGTGGATACATATTATGTGTGTTTAATGCAGTGGTTTCTGTTACCTTCTGCACCCTCATGTCATTGATTGCTGATGATTCTTCTGCCTTTAGGGGCAGTTTCCGACCCCAAGGACAAGAAAGTACCCTGAAACTCTGTCTGCTTCTCAGCCCTTGTTGACGAGGCTGTTGGTGGAATGAGCGATGAATTCTTATGCCGGAAGCCTTCGGCCAGCACTGCTGATGATTTTTGTTCAGAATTTAACTGGTGGCTTGGTTTGAACCCGAAAAAGTAACTGGAAAAGGTTGGGCTTGGTTCCTGGTGCTTTTGTTCCCAATAAATATCCAGAGTAAAGAAATTATTGCTGTCATTTTTGTGTAGTCATGAAAATGTTTATTTCTTCAGTCGTTATTCATAATTTATTTTATTGATTTTATGCATTTGCTGTATCTTATACATGATGTGAACTCCTGTTTTTCTTCCAACACAGCTGGTGTTCGGTGGTCTGACACAGAAATGGCTGTAGCGATATGTAAAGCCCTTCAGCCATCAGTGAAGCTTCAGGGATTGTATGCTCACTGTGGAGATTCATATCACACGAGCTCACTAACAGAGGTGTCAGCTGTGCGCAATCGTACAGCTGAGCGTGTAGTGAAACTTGGTGAGGAGCTTGTGCAGAGGGGTTTTGCATGCCCAATCATTTCTATTGGATCCACACCATCGATGAGTGCCAGTGTAAATGCTGAAGACCACAAAGTTTTGCAGAAGCTTAACGAGGCACATGTAGGGAATTATGTATTCTATGGTGAGTATTTATACGGGGTGAACAAGAACTCCAACAAACTTTCAGCTCATAGCTCTTAAGACATTCATTTTAGAGCCATATTTACTAAAAATTTCTCTTGTTTTTGTCCATATTACTACCTCTCAAAAATATGGAAAGCAAGGAGCTCTCAGTGGAAGAGATGTGTGTCATAGTAGCAAAGATGAACAAGTGCTCACAGCTTTTATGGTATATGCTTTTTGGAGCATATGTTTATTGGACATTTCTTTTTAGGTCATATACTATCACATCTGAAAGTTTGTCAGTGTAATTTTTGTTTATGCTGGGCATTTTAAAGCCCACATTTACTGGACATTTCTTTTTAGGATACATACTACCATCTCTGAAAGTTTGTCAGTGCGATTCTGCTTTACACTGTATATAGTTAAGGAGAAACGTTTGCAGCTTGAAAAAAAGTACCATCCCCCCCCCCCCCCCCCCCCTACTTCCCCCATTTCCACAGATATACTTTTAGAATAATGAGAAACCTCATACCATGTTTCAGCTGACCGTTATGCTGTTAAGTTGTAATGAAATGATAAAAACTAATTGGCAGAAGGAAAATTTTGAAGTGTGTGTTACATGTATAGGCCAGCGATAATATTTAAAATACCCTAGTTTTCCAAAATCTAATTTATACATGCCCCAAGATAATATTTATATGGATTAGAGGATATTGTTTATTTCTTGTATCACTTTATTTTAAAACAGCTACACAATTAAAAAATTACAAAAATAATCATTTATATGGAAATTAGTTTAGCAGGTAATTTACTTGGAAAATAACCAGATCATGTCACTACATGTGAATGATAATGGCAACTATGTTGGAGGAATAAAAACAACTTTTTACCATCATAATTATAGCCATCTTCAGTGCAGTATTAGCAGCACCTTGATTCTCTCTTCCAAAACAACAATTCAATCTCCTTCCAAATTTTCTTTTGTTTTCTTTAGGCATAAAACAAACGTCACAGATACAATTACACTCACAGATTCAGTCCCAGTTAGCAACCCAGCAGCTTCAACCACCTATCTATTTATAAAAAAAAATCGAGCAATCATCTTATTATTATATGTTGTTGTTTATAATAAATCATTTTATTACTAACCAATGGAAAATCCAGAATGGAATAACAACAATATTATGAAAAGGACTGATTGATACTCACAATATAGAGGGGACACTGAGGAGTTGTAGACAGGCACGACAAAAAGAATGCTATACATCTGACCTTTCAGGCAAAATTCCATTTTCTACAGTAAAAAAGCACATAAAAATTTACACAAGTACAATTCACACACATACAGGGTGACAATTAGTGAACTACATGAAAAAAAATATTCAACATGTAAATGTCACTAAAGATATTCAGATCTAGGTTATGACATGTTTGATATGCCTGCCATCATTGGTGATGGTGTGGTGCAGATGAAGAGCAAAATTCTGCATGACCCGCTGAAGCGTCGGAACGTTGATGACCTCCTGAACAGCTGTTTTCAGCTCAGCAATGGTTTTGGGGTTATTGCTGTACACTTTGTCTTTGTTAAAGCCCACAAAAAGGAGTCACATGTGTTTGGCTATGGCAGCCAATTGAGGCCCATGGCAGTGGCCTCTGGGTGCCCCAGAGCCAGAATGCAGTTCCCAAACTGCTCCTCCGGGACTTTGCTGTCCTGCTATGACAGGGTCAATCTCCATCTTGCCTTAACCACGTCTTGTCAAAATCAGAGTCACTTTGAATAATGGAGATGAAATCATCTTCCAAAACCTTCACAGTGTTCAGCAGTCACAGTGCTATCAAGGAATATTGCACTGATTATTCCATGACTGAACATGGCACACCACACAGTCACCCGTTCAGGCAACATGAAATGCTGGTTCTCAGCCCCCCAAATGCACCAATTTTGCTTACTGACTTACCCATCCAAATGAAAGTGGGCATTGTTGCTAAACCAAACCATATTCGCATCAAAGTCCTGTTTGTCAATTTTGTGGACAACAGTGTTGGCGAAACACAACTGCTGATCCATGGCCCTGTGGCTTAATGGCTTATGGGTTTGAATTTTGTATAGGAAGAGATGCAGGTCTTCAGCAACAATTTGTCGCAGTGTCTTCCAGTTGATTCCCACCTGTTGTGCAGCTCGCCTGATCGATTTCCTGGGGCTGGTTTGAAACACAGTGCACACCTTCTCAATGTTTTCGAGCATTTTCACCCTTTTTGGATGACTGGTATTGCCAACACTGTCATCACGAACACTACCCATTCTCTCAAACTTCTGAATATTAGTACACTTGGACTGGTTGCCTTCAGTTTAAACTTGATCTAGAACTTCATTTGAGCCACAGTTGGACTGTTATTGCTCATATAGTAGGCCTTCACAAGTGCCCATCATGCCCCATGGCCAACTGTGCAGTTTGAATGTCCTAACACAAACTGTTCAGAAGTTATGATGATTTTATTTCATGTAGTTCAATAATTATCACTCTGTATGAGCACTATCTCAAGCCACGAAGCCATACTGCATACAGCAACTGCACCTGATGGGGAAACAATTTGTAGGTGGTGAGGGTAAGGAGGAGGCTAAGGTGGGGAGATGGAAGGATAGCATGGTAGGGGTGAGGTAAGGTGTGGTGTTGCTGGTGATTGGGAGGTCTGATGTAGAAAGAGGTAGTGATAGAGCCATCCTTGAGGTGGAGGTCAACATCAAGGAAGGTGACTTGTTGGGTTGAGGATGCATTTATGAAGTGAACAGGGGAGAGAGAATGCATTGAGCTTTTGGAGGATGGGGGGAGGGGGGGGGGGAGACAGTGTTGAGGTTCTGGAGGAAAATGGATAGTATGTCCTCACTCTCAGTTAGGACCATGAAGATATCGTAGAATCTGAGCCAGGTGAAGGGTTTGGGTTTCTGGATAGTTAGAAGGATTCTTCTAGGTGGCCCATGAACAGGTTGGCATTGGATTGTGCCATGTGGGTGTCTAGTGCCTTATTATTGATTTATTTGTGAGTGATGCCTTCAAAGGAGAATTAATTGTGGGCGAGGATATAGTTGGTCTTGGTGTCTAGGGAGGAGGTTGTAGGTGTGAAGTCAGTTGGGCATTGGGAAAGGTAGTGTTCAGTAGCAGCATTGGGGATGTTAGTGCAGAGGGAGGTGGCATCAATAGTGAAGAGCAGGGTGCTGGATGGTAAAGGAACAGGAACAGTGGAGAGTCAATGGAGGAAATAGATGGTTTCTTCTATATAGGAGGGTGAATTACGAGTAACAGCTGATGTTGGTCCAAGTGAGCAAAGATTCTCTCAGTGGGGGCACAGTAAATGTCCGCTATGGTGTGTCCTGAGTGGTTGGGTTTATGGGCTTTAGGAAGTACGTAGAAGATGGTGGTGGTGGTGGTGGTGGGGATGACGAAGATGATGATGATGAAGTCCCACATACTCCGTAACAGAGTGTCGGGGACGATGCGGGAGACCCGCACCGCCGTACTAGGCAAGGTCCTAGTGGAGGTGGTTTGCCATTGCCTTCCTCCGACCATAATGAGGATGAATGATAAGGATGAAGACAACACAACAACACCCAGTCATCTCGAGGCAGGTGAAAATACCTGACCCCGCTGGGAATCGAACCCGGGACCCTGGGCTCGGGAAGCAAGAACACTACCGCGAGACCACAAGCTGCGGACTAGGTAGGAGTGTGGAGAGTGGTAGGGGTGAGGAGAGAGATACACTCAGGGGAGAGGCTCTGAGATGGGCATCTGAGGAGAGACTGGAGACTATGTTGGATTTCTGGAATGGGGTCACTATAGCAACTTTGTAGGTGGACAAATATGACAGCTGGTGGAGTCCTTCCACCAGGTAATCCATACAGTTCAAAACCACAGTGGTGGTGCCTTTGTTGGCAGGTAGGATTGTGAGGTTGGGATCAGTTGTAGGTGGTGGATTGTGGTTCTTTCTGCAAATGTTTCAGCTGCCTTTTTCCACAAATGTATTTTAATTATCTCTTTCATCTCCTTGTGCAATTTATTGTACTTTTCTCCCTGATAGGAAATGCTATTTTGAGTTTTTTGATAGTTTTTCTTTGGTAATGTGAGTCCAAATTTCTTCTTGGTCCATGCTTGTGCGTAACTGAAATACTTATTAATATTGTTCTAAAATACACAACAAATTGGGGGTTCTATTCACTTGGTGCAGAAAATATACCCTGTTTTATAAACATATACCAATGGAAATACTCAACATCTGAAAACATAATTTAATATGGATAAAACATGAATACAATTTTTAAACTGTAGGAAAGTACTGTAAGAATAATAACTTGATGTAGTGGTGATGTAAAGGACTCTTCACAAAACTTATTATATCATATTTTACTATCACATGCTTCATCATATATCATACTAAATCTATCCATATTAAATGCATGTAGTATGATATATGGTAAAATGTATGGTAATAAAATATGATATAATAAGTTTTGTAAAGAGTCCTTTACATCACCACTACATCAAGTTATTATTCTTACAGTACTTTCCTAAAGTTTAAAAATTGTATTCATGTTTTATGCCTTTGATCCCCAGAAAGAACCACACAGCTAAAAAGTGATTGCAAATAGGAATAGTATGTCAGCACAAGACATGAACTGTTCCAGACTGATGACAGAACCCTAGGAGAAAGTTCTTATCCATTGTCAGCAACAGAATTACTCTGTTTATCATTTCTTACTGTTAACCATATTAATTTTATTACTCCAACAACTGTGGCCATTAGTAAGCTATTAATTGAAATCCACAAACTTCAGAACATCAGACCTACAGTTAGCACATGTGTTGGCAGGCAAAATAAAACAGATAGCACAAAAACTGACCTGTTCTTTACTGGAAATTGTAAGCCGTTACCCCCATCCCCACCATGTAATTTTAAGTTAATTGTCTGTATTTATAAGGATTTGCTATCAGGCATTGGGTAAGGTTTACAACAGCCATGATAAACTGTAGCCTAATTGATGTGTGTGTTATCATTTGCTGCAAAATTAATCATAAAATATGACTTCCAATGACAGAAATCCATCTAACCATGTCACTTTGGAAAAACATATTGGTTGCAATATGTGTACATACGGGGTATGAACCTAAGGGTTGTTTTTTTAAAAAATACAGGTTGTTCACCCTGTGATGATAAGTGGACTTGTTCATATTAGGCCAAGCCTTCTATGCATGCTTATCCTTTACATGATACACTGTACCAGAGCAATGTTATACATTGTGGCAAACTGTACTGCCCTTAAAAATCCTTGATAAACATCAATGTCAGCTGCAGCTTATACCACCACAAATTACACAATAATGTGCTGGACCAGTTTTACATTTATCTATATTGCCCACATAACATCAGCAAGTCATGTTGATACATATTTGCTGTGCACTGGCTGAACATAAAATCTCATTCCCGAAAATTGAAAAAGTTGTGATGCAGTGAAGCTGTTGAGGAAGGCTGATTTCTATTTAATAAACCAGGTGGCGCAATAATTAAGGTTTGCTGCATGGAATGTGATTCAGCCTCTATCTTGTAGTCCAGATTTAGGATTCCCCAGTTTTCCTTGCTTCACTAAAGTGAATGCTGGGATAATTCTTCCGTAAAGGAAGTGACCAATCCCTGTTTGGTTCGACCTTGTGGGCTCTTTCAACCTTTTGGTCCATATATAATGACCATCTCTATAAAGTCTTAAAATCTATTTTCCTCACATTCATTTGAGGAACACTTAAAATATAGGTTTTTCTATAAGGATTATGAATTTAAAATAGCATTTTAAGTCCATTTCTATGTCTTATTTTGACTTTATTTCTGGTGATGGACATAACATTACTTGCTCAGAAAAAGGAAGTGGTGGTGGTGGGAGGGTTGACAAATTCTCTTACAGGAATTGTTGAAAAATTTTCTCATAGGGATTGTTGAACAGGAGAACTCTGCAACGTAACAAAATCTGATTTTGGCATTGTGAGCTGAGTGCTTGCTTATGCTCTGACCTGCACAAAATATTGACTCTGTTATCTGGCCTAGGGAGCTCAATGTGGCAGAAGCTGCACAGTTGTCAGTTTCCCTTCTGTAGTTCATTGACTGTTTATTTTGACTGTTTGTTGTATAATCATGTTTGTACATTAGCCTGCTTAAAAACAGTGAACATGGCAGTATTAATTAAACTGCATGAGAGAAATGGTGATCTACAAGATGATTTAATCAACTCGGAGGTTAAAACTTCTCAAAAACTCTCTTTATTTGTCCGGAATCACAACAGAATTTGCCATTCATGTCACATGTATATTACCTCCATGCACTTAACACCAACTCCCTTCCAGCCCGCAAAAGTAAGATCCATTGATTGCTTCCCATCCCTGCCCGTATAAACACACAGCTTTCCCTGACTACCATTGAAATAACAAACAATTGCATGTTAACAATGAGAATTCAAAATTGGCACTCTTCACATATTAGTGTTGTAAACCAATAGATGTGTCTCTTTATTTTGCTTCTAACAAAATTAAATTATACTTGATTACTACATAGGAGCATGCACAATTAATTAAACAATGTAATAGTTTCTCATGTTATCTACTTTGATACTGTGGTACCTTAATAAAATCATGGGATTACATTAAATTGAGGCAAGAACCACTACCTTTCATGCGGTATATGGATTATCTGAGAGGATCTAACTATTTTTATGAGTCAAATGTTAGACCATCCCTTTTTATTAATGGTAAGGTGGTTGAATGGGACAAAGGGAGGGGGTTGGACTAAGGGACTAAACACTAAGGTCGTCAGTCTCTTGATTCCAAGAATGATGTGTCCAGAAGTAGAGATGTCCACAGAGGATGTGAGCAGATCTAGTCGGGAAAAGGATAAAAATGTAGTGGACATAAAAAGCGAGATGACAGAAATACGGAAGTCAGCAGGTGGGGGTCCCTGGGTCTTTTCCTGAATGCTTTTGCAGGTACGTAGAGCTGGAATCAGTCAATAGGTCTTGGTTGACTCTAAAACATGTTGTATAGGATTTAATTTATTTATTTACAGGGTGACCTTAACAATTTAATGACTGTAAGAAAGTCTTTAATTATACCATATTCCATAGCCAAATACAGATATCAAAAGTATAAGAACACTTGGTGAAACTAATACTTACTCTTTTTTAAATCTTTCATTTGACGGTCACATCAATACCACAAACACAATAAAAGTTATCAATTTCATAAGATTATTGATATAGAACTCTTTTAGTATAACTTTCTAGTGTATTTGAATTTGGTTGAGAATAAATGAGTTCTTCTGGATGTACTGGTACATTTAGCTTCATTAATGTCTATAGATTTCAGTGATTTCCACTTTTTGTGTAAGATTATTTGCAAATTTTCTTTCACATTATCTGAGAAAACATACAAAAATGCACTCTGTTTTCAGATCTTCAGCAGGCATCTCTGCATTCATGTTCCTTGGATGATGTGGCTTGTAGGGTTATGACTCGTGTTATTGGTCATTACCCACATCGAAAACAGATGCTTATTGATTGTGGATTCACTGGGCTAACCAAACAAGGACTGAATGCTAATAAATTTGTTGCAGGATATGCCCTATTTGAGAATCATCCAAATCTAAAGTAAGTGGTTGTTTGTGTGACTTACACGAGATAACCAGGGCAAGAATTATCTCTTCCAATGAAGTAATGTGTGTGTGTGTGTGTGTGTGTGTGTGTGTGTGTGCAGTGCACTGTGGCTTGTGCACATGCCTGTGTGTGAATGTTTGGGGGGGGGGGGGGGGGGGGTTTGTAGGTGGCAAGTCTCTATCTTCTCTCTCTCTCTCTCTCTCTCTCTCTCTCTCTCTCTCTCACACACACACACACACACACACACACACACACACACATTGTGGGTGAATGTTCACATATATGCTTGAGTGTGCATATTTAAGTATTAAACAATGGAAAATCCAGGATGGAATGTAACAGTACCAGAGAAGGAAAGTTGCTACTCACCATATAGCGGAGATGCTAAGTCGCGACAGGCATGACAAAAAGATTCACACAATTATAGCTTTCGGCCATTAAGGCCTTTGTCAGCAGTATACACACAGATGCGCGCGAGCGCGCCCACACACACACACACACACACACACACACACACACACACAAACGCAACTTGCACACACATCTGCAGTGGTGACTGGGTGGGGGTAAGGAGGATGCTGGGGTGGGGAGGGGGAGGGATAGTATGGTGGGAGTGGCGGATGGTGAAGTGTTGCAGTTTAGACAGAGGGAAGGAGAGAAGGTGCGGAGGAGGGAGGGGGTAACTAGCGGAAAGGAGAGAAATAAAAAGAAATTAAAAGACTGGGTGTGGCCATGAAATGATGGCTATGTAGTATTGGAATGGGAACGGGGAGGGGGCTGGATGGGTGAGGACAATGACTAATGAAGGTTGAGGCCAGCAGGGGTACGGCAACATAGGATGTATTACAGGGAAAGTTTCCACCTGCGCAATTCAGAAAAGCTGATGTTGGTAGGGAGGAACTGCACATACATTTCTGTGTGATGTAGTTACTGTATGTTTTCAATACATCTTTGACACAAGGACACTAAAAATGTATGTGTGCAGTTTGTTTCATAATAAATAAGCATCATTTTTATTTTCTAAGATGCCACATTTGTTTCTTTTTGACTATATAAAACAGTGTTAAAAATGACAAATGGTTGCAAACATAGAAACTGCTTTAAACTGCTCTTTAATGTCTCAGGTATAGCTTGTTCACTGTGTGTATATAGTACTGCAAATTTTCTGTTCACCAAATCAAATGTTGTAGACAAAAACTGCCAGAACCATATTATTGCAAATCTTTTGTTCGCCAAATCAAATGTAGTTTGACTCAACTGCAAAATTTTTTTAATCTAAAACAGTTACATTAGTTTGAATTTTGTTTTCAACATTTAAAATGTTTTGGTCTAAACTGGTAAGGTTTTGTTCCATTTTTCCTGCTACGGCCTTCTGTTCAGTTCTGACGTCATAACATTTTTTGATTGTCTTGCTGATTCACTTTCTAGCTCATTTTCCAAAACAAAAGATTTATTTTCAAAAACATCAATTTCTTCATTCACACTTATTAACTCCTCTGACAACCATATTTTAGCTCTGAAGCCTGATTACTAAGTTGGTTTATTTGATATTTTACCATATGCATTTTAAAATTGTTTTCAGTTTTCAGGTCATTTACTTATTCTTGTAGTGAAGTAAATTTTTTGGTTAACTGATCATTAACTGCACTAAATATGCTATTGTTATCTGTCTTCGTTTCCTTTAGCTCTGCCAAAATTAACTGCGAAATATCAGAGGGGAATAAGATTTACAATAAACTTTTTACTTATCTTCTTTTCTCTTAGTTGGCTCCAGTTCTTCATGTCTAAGGGATAATTCTTGAAGCTGAAATTTTTGACATTACAGGTACTCGGAGTTCCAATTGACATACTAATTTCTGAAGTAAGCCATCTTTGTAATTTCTATTTGCATGATAATTTTATTCTTCCATATTTTTCTGTATCACACTGTCTTTACAATTTCCACTTCAACAAAGCCAAAAATTACATTGTTCTTCCGAAAAATAAAAACACATCACAGGCATGCCAACTACGACTTCACTCTGTGGTACTAAGAATGTTTCAAAGAGTTCACAAATTCTCTTGACAAATGAATTTATATTATTATTCTATAAATGAATTCAGAAGTAAACATAACAATTAGTGTCAGATTGTGCAATTAATAATAGAAATTTTAATTGTGTTGAATATTTCGTAATTTTAAATGTTTCTAAAACAAAATAATTTCAACTGTACATACTTACAGAGCTATTACATATCAACTGTAACAACGAAAATAAAGTAATTTCTTTTTATGGATTTTAGTCTGAAATATAATACAATGTTTAAAATACCATATGAAATTCTTTTAGAAAAACAGCTGAGATAATATTAACCTATTCAAAATTTGAAAAGAAATATTTTTGGTATCGGTTACTTCTGTTGAGGAAAGGTGTCCCTTTACACCTTCATTTCTAAACCTATCTCTGTTTGCTCTCTGAGGAAAGAACTAACAGCTTCAAGAACTTGGAGAAGTTTTTTTCAATTTTAAATGCATCCCTCAGCAATACTGGAATTTCATTATCTAAAGGTAAGAACTGACCAGTGATTCCGTCTTCTTGTAATTTTACAGTTTTCTCAAATGAATTCTCCATTTGGTGTATGTTCTTAATTTGTAACATAACTTAACCAACTGTAAGTAATGGTAACTTTTTAGTTCCCTTTTGATTCAGCATCATCATTTGCAATATAACTCAATCAGTTGTAAGTAATTACTTTTCACAGTATTCTTCAATAATCTATTGAAAATAATGATCATCTTAGCATATTGCCTCTTCCTTCTTCCAGATCAGATGTACAAAGAATTCTATCTTTGCACTCACAATATTCCTAGTTAAAATAGCAATGTTTCTGAGTCCAAAATCACCTTAAACAGTCAGTACACACTGTGTTAAGCATATAATTATGAATTATTTAATAATACTATTAAATATTTGATTATATAACAAAAATAAAATTTTATAAGAAACTGTGTCAACAGCTACACCAGTGAACTCTACTGTCTCCAGGTTGTTAACAATATTTCCTTTTGTATGAATCAACTTTTTTCTGATCTATGGGTCTTAAGTAAAATTTATAGAATTATAACTATTCCAGCAATCCAGTTATCTCTGACTTAATGTGTCTCTACAGGAATAGTCTTTTAAAGTCTTTTACATGAATTTTTCTGAGAAGAGCCAGTGTGAGAATGAATAGGATGTCTGTAAACTGAATGAATTTGATTCTTCTGTTTATTATTCTTCAAAAAGGGAATCTATATGTACTGAAAATTGAGTTAATTCATAAAAAGAATTATGTGTACAAGATACAGTTCAGAAATCTGTATTCCAAGCAAGGTCCAGCCCAAGTCATGTCACAGTTCCATCTAGCACAAATAGAGTCGATTGGCTCTGAATTGACTTATATGCAATAAAATAAAATAAAATAAAATAAAAATCTAGCATGATCTTTTCAGAGAGCATGCCTGAAGATCAGCGCCATCTGAGTAGTCGGACAACAGTGGTCAGTAGTAATGTTGCACCAGAAATTTGTTTTCCACGGTAACATCAGTTGGCGCCACTACAATTATGATATCTTTCTACTTTTCTTCTTCCTTTCTCACTGACCTTGATTATTATTGTTCCAGGTTAATTGAAATGTCACAAGAAGTGGGCAAAGTTGAAGGTGTTGATGGTAACCTAGATTTCGATCAATACCCAGTTGGAACTGAACTGTTACTGTACCCTTACCATGTAAGTATATGAAATGAAATCCAACAATTTTTGGAGAGAGTGAAGGAAATTTTTCATTTATAAAATTCTTAAAATATTTCTTGTTGTTCATCATTCCAAAGACTGGTTTGATGTAGCTCTCCTTGCTGGTCCTTCTTGTGCAAGCCTCATCAAGTCCAAATAAGTACTGCAGTTTACATCCACTTGACCCTGTTTCCTGTATGAAGTCTGTTCAAAAAATTTCAGAACATACATAATTTTGTGCCAATCGTGTGTTGGAGTGTAAAGCAGTTGGCATCCTTGCACACACTTGTGTTTAATGTGTAACTGCTGGAAGTTTCATTGTTGTATGTCTGTTAGTTATTGTTCAGTGTTGTATTGAGCCGAATGTTGTCTCACACAGTTTGCAAATTTCTAGATGATAAAGTTAGAGGAGCAATGCATCCGCATTAAATTTTGTGTGAAACTCCAGAAAATCTTTACAGAGGCACAACAAATAATGCAGGAAGCCTACAGTGATGAATGCTTAAGCCATACTCAGTGTTATGAATGGTTCAGAGGGTTTAAAAATGGCTGGACGGAAGTTAAAGTTGATCCTTGTTTAGGATGCCCTTTGATGTCTACCAATGAAGCTCATGTCAGGAATGTCAATGAAATTGTGCATGCTAATCGAAAACTGACTGTATGAGAGATTGTGGAAGCATTTCAGTTGGATCATGTCATGAAATGTGAGAAGGAAATGGCCTGAAATGTGGTGAGACAATTCATGGCTCTTGCATTATGATAACACACCCACACATTCATGATTCTCCAGACCAGCCACCTGCGGACATTATTTTTTAAAACCAATTGAAGGGACAAAGATTTGCAACGATAGACAAGATAAAAGAAAATTCGCAGATGGCACTTCATGCGATCCAGCAAGAGGCATACCAAGACTGCTTCTGGAAGTGAAAACGGTATTGGGAGTGGTGTATCAATTGCGGAGTAGAGTGTTTGGAAGGAGATCATGTACAATAAGTAAAAGGTAAGTGTAGAAAAAAAAATTGTGTACAAAGTTCTGGAATTGTTTGAACAGACCTCATATTCATATCTTGGTTTCCTTCTGCAGTTTTTGCGCCCATGCTTCCCTTCAATATCAAATTGACAACTCTTTGATGCCTCAGAATGAGTCCTGTCAACCAGTCCCTTCTTTCAGTCAAGCTGTACCATAACCTCCTTTTTCCCCCTTTTGGTTCAGTATCTCCTCATAACTATTTTTCTATGCCAGTCAGTGATGTTCTTCATACCACAAGGACTACAATCAGGGTCTGATGCAATGAAAACCTCCAGTTGTTTTACGAAATTAAAGAAAGATGCTATGCCACAGAGGTACCCAATCTCCCATCACATCTCTGGTACCAAAATTGGAGATAAGACAGAAACTTTATAGTGACGATGGCATAACTTCGATTCAATTACAGGAGATCCTGGCAATATCTCTACCACCTCTGAATGAATGACCCCATCTTCTTCATGTAAATGCAGCTGTGGGGAAGATGTTTGACATTTTCTTTGGCTGCCCCATAAGGCATCAGGAAACTATAAAACTGATACAGGACATTATCATTTCTGGCAATGCTTTATGAACAATAATTGAAACACTTTTCACAACAGAAGACAAAAAACTGTATATCTCTTATATGATTTCATAACAGAGGTTCAAATAAGAATATAGGAAAATAGAATTTTTTTACATTATAATACACATAAATTTTAATTTGCTTAGATCATTGACTTAAGTTCAGTTTAAATGGACATAACAGATAATTGTTGTTTTTTATGGTTCTGTGGCTGGCTGTATGGGTAATGCCAAAAAGCCATTAAAAAAAGGTGTAGCTCCAGACAAATATCTTCAAAGTAGACTTCCTAACACCTAAATTTGTAGCAGATGTTAAAGAGTCCTCTTTTTCAGAAGTTGTTTCCTTGTATAGGCAATATTTATTTTATATTCTCTCTACTTCAGTTGCTTTAACTCATCTACTACGTTTAGCATCTCATTTCTTAATTTAATTCCTTAAGAATTACCTGAATTAGTTTACCTACAAATTGCCTGAGTTAATTTATCTACATTCCATTACCTTTGTTTTACTTTTGTTGATGCTCATTTCATGACCTTGTTTAAAGGTGCTACCCATCCTGTTCTACTGCTCTTTCAACTCTGTTTTTTATGTCAGTTACAAAAATACAATGTCATTTGCAAACCTCAAAGTTTTTATTTCTCCTCTCTGACTTTAATTTCTTCTCCAAATTTTTCTTTGTTCTTGTTTACTGTTTGCTCAATTTATAGATTGATTAATGTTGGGGACAGGCTATGACCCTCTCTCACTCCATTCTCAATGACAGTTTTTCTTTATCTGCTTCTACTCTCTAACTACAGTCTGGTTTCTGTACAAGTTGTGTATAAGCTTTCGCTTCCTGAGTTTGTTCCAGCTACCTTCTGAATTTCAAAGAGTGTATTCCAGTCAGTATTTTCAAAAACTATCTTTAAGTCTAGAAATGTTATAAACATAGGTTTGCCTTTTTTCAACCTATCTTCTAAGATACATCGTAAGGTCAGTATTGCCTCATGTGTTCTTCCATTTCTCTGGAACCAAAACTGATCTTGCTGGAGGTTGGCTTCTACCAATATTTTCCATTCTCCTGCAAATAGTTCATGTCAGTATTTTGCAGCCATGACTTACCAAACTGATAGACTGGTAATATTAACACCTGTCAGCATATGATTTCTTTGGAATTGTAATTATTAGATTCTTTCTGAAGTCTGAAGTATTTTCGCTGTCTCATATATCTTGGCTCTCCCAAGCCCAAGAATTGCAATAATTGTGAGGGAATGTCATCTGCTCCTTTCAGCGCTCTGCTAAATTCTTCCCACCATATAAAATCTCCCATATCATCTTCATCTACATCATATTCTCTTCCAGTAATGTTGTCTTAAAGTTCAGTTCCTTCGTAGAGCCACTCTCTTCCACTCTACAAGGGCAGAGTATGTTGCTTTGAAGATAACAGTGAAAAACTGTGTTCTGATTAAAGTAACATATTTTTCTGTCAGCACAGCCATAAAATTGTTTTATGAGGCCACTTGTATTACTAACACAACTGTCAATCAATAAAACCTGTGATTAACATTAGTAAAGTTGATATTGTGACCATAACATTGTACAAAAAACAGGGCATACAAGCTATGCATATAAATAATTTGGCCCCAATATGCATTTATGTGGCTTATATACCATGCCTATTGTTAGGTGCTGTGGTTGCAGTGGCAATTTCAGTAATGTTTAAAGTGGTCATCAGAAGAACTACAAAATTATTTTTGAACGAAATTCATTTTATAATAAAGAGCGTGGGTTAAGTCTGCACTGTAGTGAGAGTGGAATGGTAAAGAGACAGCTTGAATGTGGTTCATGGAAACCTCTGCCAGGCACTTGATTGTGAATAGCAGAGTATCGTGAAGATATAGATGTAGATGTAGCATGAATTTAATACTTGATGAAACCACTCCTGATGGGCGAAATGCTCAAAAATGGTTTGGTTAGTACAAATAAATATTATTTCATGCAGTTGTTAGTCGATGCTGTTTTTTTTATCACCATTGTTCTCACTGAATACATTTGGGATTTTGGGTAGTAGTTCCATAACAACATTCCAGTTATTATGAAATACTCCCACAATAACAAATTTTAATGCAAAATCTGTTGAATTTTTTTTTAAATTATCCAAACATTGATGACTAATTGGTTTTGACTTTTGCTTTTGGCCAGCATTCAACAAATGTGACAGTCAGCTTGCACACTGTATAATTTACCATATTATTTCTTCTTGTGGATTTATTTATTTAATACAGGGTGTAAATAAAGTCCGGGACCATTTTCAATTATTTATTGCACAAGAACCAAACTTTGTACAGATATCGCACATGTCATTTTGAAGAGAAACCCCGAAAGTTTTTTTTTTTTCATGTATACCGCCACAGCGTAGTTTGGTAATTTGCCGATAGTCAGTGATAGTCGCAAACATGGTGAGTTCAGGAGCGGAGCGAGCTTTCTGTGTACTGGTGTTCATGAAATGGCCTCCCCAATCACCAGATCTCACTCCGTGTGACTTTTTTCTGTGGGGACACATTAAAGATCTGGCATACGTACCGCCTCTGCCATGAGATGTAGCAGAGCTCTGGGAGAGAATACGGCAAGAAACTGCCACAGTTGACGATGCCATGCTGGAATGGGTATGGTAAGAATTCGATTACCGTATTGACATCTGCCGGGTCAGAGTTTCTCTTCAAAATGCAATATTATGACATATGTACAATGTTTAGTTATTGTGCAACAAATAATTGTCAATGTTCCCGGACTTTATGTACACCCTGTATATGCTATTCATCCCTGATTGTCCAATGACACATAGTGAATCCATCCTTGGTGTTTTAAAGTGTGGTAGGAATATTGGCTTTGGTCTCCACATCAATTAATCCTCCATGTTTCTTAACTGTTGGAAGTGGAGTAGCTTATAAAGTTTCACAAAATTTGGACAAATTTCCATTGTTAATAAAACATAGAAAAAGATAATTCTGTGAAGCCATGTACTCCCATTAATCCAATTCAGTGGAATACACACAACTATTTTACTAAGCTGTACAGACAAAACTAGCCTACAAACCAACTCAACCTATTACTGTACAGTTTGTAACAAAATAACAAAAACAAAATTTGAATTATATCAATCCATCTCTGAGAGAAAGGTTGAGAACTTTTCACCGTGCCGTGATGTGTGCTGAATGGTCACTCTTTGGTATATTTCTTGTGCTGTTACTCCTACTCAGTAGTAAAATCTTGATAAAGCTATAACTAACATATTCAGGCAGTTCTAACTGAGATAGAATCTACATAGTATAACATTGTTTTAATTGTCAGCAGTATCTGAAACATCTGTAGTATTTTGTCACCAGAGAATAATGTGGAAAGATAGAAAATACATGCTGCACTGTAGTAAGAAATGTGGTCACCAAAAAGTCATGCTTCGTGTAGATTTATTTGATGTCAAATGATATTACTAAGCATTTTGATCGCATTACATGCAATGCATTACATTATGCAATGCATTATGCATTATGCAATGCATTACATGCATTACAGCAATGCATTACTAAGCATTTGTTTTTTCAGTGTATTTTTTTGATAATTCGGTGTTGTTTTTTTACTTAATTTGTTGTTTTGCCAAATTTACTGTTTTTGGCTATATTTAGTGTTATTCTTTTACCAGATTCATTGGTATTAATTTGCCAACTCTGGTGTTATTTTTTGCAAATTTGGTATTCTTTGCCAAATTCAATGTGATAAATTCAGTGTTATTTTTTTGCTGAATTTCGTTTATTTTCTTCAAATTCAGAGGTTTTGGCCATATTAGGTGTTTTTTTGCCAATTTTCTGCTTAATTTCGTGTTTTTTACCAAACAGAATGTGACATTTTGCTAAAACTGGTGATGTTTCCTTTTTGCCAAATTCAGTGCTATCTTCATCATCACATCAAAGTTCATAACACATACAATGAACTGTTATTTTGAGATTATACATGAACGTCAGCCTTGAGGAGAATAGAAGACAAAATGCAATTTTAACATTCAATAAGTACCAATTACAAATACTAGTAAACTGCTATCATGAGAATTATAACTTTTTTAATACAGCAAAATTGCAAATTTTGCAATAACTCATAAAATTGCTGATTCCATGCTATTTCACTAAAACCTGATAATTTTGCATTGTTTTTCACATTATCATTTTCGTGAAATTTTCCTGTCCCTAGTCATAGGATTCTGGGCTGTTGAAAATGGAACTGTGTGTATATGCAAAACTAGTGTACAGATCAACTTGACATCTGACCTATTACTGTGCAGTGAGAGATGGATCTGCATTCACCAAAATCTGTTGGATCTGAAACTGTTGTCACTGGAAAGATATGACAACTGCCTGCGATCCCTGACAGTCAGAATATTCTCCTGACCACTGTATTTTCTCCTGACCACTGTATTTATATTACATTACATCACTATAAGTGACACACAATTCAGGAAACTTCATTCACAGTTGTGGTCATGGGCAGACCCAAGCACGATACCCCCTCTCTGCCATGTATTTCTGTTGAACCATCACACACACACACACACACCACTTCCCTCGATGACTTGTGCCAGTGGTGGGGGTCACATGATTGCTTGGTACCGCTTCTGCAACATCTCCTCCCCCCCCCCCCCCCCCCCCCATTTTATTTCTTTTCTTTCTTAATTCCTCTCCTGTGCCAACATCTTCATCTCAAAGTAGCATTTGCAACCCACATCCTCAATTATTTGAAGGCTAATCTCTATCTTCCTCTATAGTTCCCTCTAGTACCATGGAAGTCAGCCCCTCATGTCTTTTTTGATGGCCTATCATCCTGTCCCTTCTCCTTATCAGTGTTTTCCACATATTCCTTTCCTCTCCAATTCTGTACAGAACCTCCTCATTCCTTACCATATCAGTCTATTTAATTTTCAACATTCATCTGTAGCACCACATTTCAAATGCTTCGACTCTCTTCTGTTCCCATTTCCCACAGTCCATGTCTCACTACCATACAGAACGCGTTCCATAAGTAATGTGACCAATTTTTTTATGATGCAATGGTACACCACAGCGTGTTGTAACAAGCTGGGCTAAGTGGATGGGGTGTGTTAGCTTCAAAATGCTCTTTGTCTCATTCAGCTGCATGCTGCCGGAGAGTCAGGACATGTATTTCATTCAACCCCGTTTTGAGTTTATGTAACACGGCACAATGGATCATACTGTAGAGCAATGGTACGCTATCAAATTTTGCATTAAACTTGGGAAGTCCGCCACCGAAATGTTTCCATTACTTCAGCATGTCTTTAGGAATGATTGCTTGTCCAAATCACAAGTTTTCCAATCGCACAAATCGTTCATGGAGGGCCAAGAGGAGATCACCAACGAACCTCGCAATGGACGGCCATCAACTGCACGAGTCGTCAAAAATATGACGAGTGTGCACAATTCTTTGAACTCTGACAGATGGCTGAGCCTTCAATTGATAGCACAAACTCTAAACATGTCAAAAACAACTGTTTACTGCATTGTGACCGAAGATTTGAACATGAGAAAGGTGTGTGCCAAACTCGTCCCAAAAGGGTTGACCGACGAACACAAGCACATGTGAGTGCTTCAGTGCCGAGAAATGTTGGAAATGTGTGAAAATGATCCTCATTTTTTACACTCAGTGGAGTTTTGAGTACGACCCTGAGACAAAAAGGCAGAGACAGAGGGGCACACCCCATCGTCACCCCATCCCAAGAAGGCACGCATGAGCAAGTCCAGGATCAGAACCATGCTCATTGTCTTCTTTGACGTCAGAGGCATTGTCCACTAAGAATTTGAACCTACCGGGACTGCAGTAAACTCAGCTTTCTACTTGGAAGTGCTCAAAAGACTGAAAAGGAACATCCCGCACTGCTGAAGCGATATCAAGGACACGTGGGAAGTTCACCACGACAACGTGCTGAGTCACAGCACCTTCATTGTCAATGACTTCCTGGCTGGTACCAAGACCCCATTGGTTCCCCAGCCTCCCTACAGTCCTGACCTGGCTCCCAATGACTTTTTTTGTTTCCTCAGTTAGAAGGAGTCATGAAAGGAAAACATTGGGACACGATTGAAAGCATCAAGGCGCTTGTTACATCGGCTCTAAAGGACATTCCGGAAAAGGCATTCCAGGATGCCTTCCAGGCATGGAAACACCGCCTCAGAAGTGTATCGATGCAAGAGGGTGCTATTTTGAAAATTTTTGATTATTTGTACGAATATATTCAATAAATGATTTTTTATGAATTTGGTCGTATTACTTATGGAACGCACCTTGTACAATGCTGTACTCTAGATGTATGTTCGTACATATTTCTTCCTCAAATTAAGGCCTATGATTGATACTAGAAGACTTTTCTTGGCCAGGAATGCCCTTTTTGCCATTGCTAGTCTGCTTTTGATGTCCTCCTTGCTCCGTGTGTCATTGGTTATTTTACTGCCCAGGTAGCAGAATTCCTTAACTTCACCTACTTCGCAACCATCAATTCTGATGTTAAGTTTCTTGCTATTCTCAGTTCTGTTGCATCTCATTACTTTCGTCTTTCTTCGATTTACTCTCAGTTCATATTCTGTACTCATTAGATTGTTCATTCTGTTCAGCAGATTCTTCTTCATTTTCACTCAGGATAGCAATGTAATCGGCAAATCATATCATTAATACCATTTCACTTTGAATTTTAATTCCACTCCAGAACCTTTCTTTCATTTCTGTCACTGCTTCTTCGATGTTCAGATTGAACAGTATGGGCGAAAGACTGCATCCCTGTCTTACACCCTTTTTAATCTGAGCACTTCTTTCTTGGTCGTCCACTCTTATTCCCTCTTGATTCTTGTACATGTTGTATATTACCCGTCTCTCCCTATAGCTTTACCCCTATTTCTCTGCCGGCTGAAGTGGCTGTGCGGTTAAAGGCGCTGCAGTCTGGAACCGCAAGACCGCAGGTTCGAATCCTGCCTCGGGCATGGATGTTTGTGATGTCCTTAGGTTAGTTAAGTTTAACTAGTTCTAAGTTCTAGGGGACTAATGACCTCAGAAGTTGAGTCCCATAGTGCTCAGAGCCATTTGAACCCTATTTCTCTCAGAATTTCGAACATATTGCACAATTTTACATTGTCGAAGGCTTTTTCCAGGTCGACAAATCCTATGAATGTGTCTTGATATTTCTTTAGTCTTGCTTCCATTATCAACCACAACGTCAGAATTGGCTCTCTCGTTCCTTTCCCTTTTCTAAACCCAAACTGATCGTCATCTAGCACATCCTCAATTTTCTTTTCCATTCTTCTGTATATTATTCTTGTCAGCAAGTTGGATGCGAGCTGTTAAACTGATTGTGCAATAATTCTCGCACTTTTCATCTCTTGCAGTCTTTGGAATTGTGTGGATGATATTTTTTGGAAAGTCAGATGGTATGTCACCAGACATTCTACACACCAACATGAATAACATCTACAGCACTGCAAAGTGATCGCTGTGCTCTTTTAAAGGAGTGACTAACGTTTTGTTGGCTGACCGTATAATCAGCCATAATAAATTGTATTTGATCATTTCATTATTACAATTGCCATTGTCTTGCATGGATAGTTAGGTCAGGATTAGAACAAAGACAGAACTTACCTTTTTTCTCTGTGGCACCTGCTGCAGCTTATGTAGGTGGCATATTTTGAAGAAAAAAAGTTAAAAAATGTAACTATGAGGATCTTTAAAAAGTCTTTTATGCTCTTTGCAGTTGTCCCTATAATGTACTTTTCCCCCAATCAGATTCTGAGTAAATTATAAAAAAAGAATTGCACATATTTTCAGTATATATTAAAAAGTAATTATAGTCATTTCTATCAGTCAAGTTGGTACTTTGAAATTATTTTAATTGCTTGGAATTTTTTTCCTGCAATGAAGTATAACAACAGTTTTGTGGCAAATGTATCGGTTACTGAAATTCATGCTGTTCCATATTGAATGAATATTTCATCACTTGATAATGGAATGTACTTTTTTACAGTGAACTTTCTTAGACAACACAAAGAAATGGGTTAAATTTTGATAACTGCTCGTTTTCATAGCAAATCTGGCACCTTAAAGTGAAAATATCAGTTGGTTATATCTTATCACAATCTGTCCAACGGTTTAAAAGATGGAAATAAGTTGAGCACACTGTTTAAATAAATACTCATAACAATTAAGAAAGAATGGAAACAAATTTACTTCATAAAAAACTCCCTTACCTAGCATACTAACTCCCGAATAAAACATTCATACAGTATGAGTTGACAGCTACCGTATTTACTCGAATCTATGCCGCACTTTTTTTCCGGTTTTTGTAATCCAAAAAACCGCCTGCGGCTTAGAATCGAGTGCAAAGCAAGCGGAAGTTCTGAAAAATGTTGGTAGGTGCCGCCACAACTAACTTCTGCCGTCGAATATATGTAGCGCTACAAGGGGATGCTTTGTAGGCACAGAGATAAATACTGGCGCCAAAATCTCTGTGTCAGTAAATAAATTAAAAAAAAAAAAAAAGGTGGAAGACGAGCTTTTTTCTCCGCCCCGAGTTTCAACCACTGCATTTTCGTACATTATCCAACGAAGTAAATACAAATTCCGTATTGTTCATCTTCGAATGTAGCAGAATTTCAATGTACTACAAAAATCCGACTGGCCAGACTGTTTGGGATGTTTGTCAATATGGCCAACTCTACGTGTTGAATTTTTTACTACCTGTGAGAAGAGGTGGTTGCTAATAGGAACCTGACGAAATGTGAATCACATGCAGTATTCTCTTCACCATAAGAATAATATGAATGTAAACATTATGCCACGTATTCTTTCGTGTTTGCTGCTATTTCATTTAAATCCTATCTGCCTAATAAACTACGAAACTAGAGGGAGACAACAGCAAACGCGGAAGAATATACGTATCGTGTCATGTTTACATTCGTATTTTTCTTATGTCTAATAGTGATAGTCAGAAATTAAGCACGACAACTGATTAGATTTTTAAATCTAAGATGACTAATTCCTGTGCAGAATCTGACGTACTAGAGAAGCGGCTGCAAAGATTTTCAAACGGAGAAAAATTTTCGCCTAACTCTCGTTCAGAACATATTCTATCATATGCAGTCTATTATTTGGTTCTTGTTGATCATTATCAAAGAAAGCAGTGTAAGTAACAACAAATAGCAGTCTCTTGCCATTGTTTCGCTAGTGAGACGATTCCTCTCTTTTCTTTTTTTTTTTTTTTAATTGTAAGCGGCGGTAGCGCGCACAAAAGCAAGCCATGCCGCGCGCGGCGACAGGCCGTAAACACGCACTATCAGAATGAGACAAACAATGCATTACACAGTACAGTAATGCATTTTCAGCTCAGAGTGACGTTAACACCTATAACAAAGAAAACGGCACTTATCAGATCAAAGCAAAATAAGCAATCGATTCAAACCAGATGAAGCATGTGAAAAGGAAGGGTACCCGTATAAATACGGACGGAGCGCCTGACGTATAGCAATGGCTACCTGGTAAAACTTAACTGTTAAGCTTACGACTCGAACCAAACTCCTGTAGCTGTATCGTCATTCATTCGACCTAAATTGTGTCTCGTATTACAATGGACCAACTTTGTTTTGATTTGGAGGTGCGACCTAAAACTTTTCTCTCCCCTTGAATTTCGAGTCTCAAATTTCGGGTGCGGCTTAGATTCGGGAAAATTTTTTTCCTCGATTTCGAGTCTCATTTTTCGGGTGCGGCTTAGATTCGAGTGCGTCTTATATTCGAGTAAATACAGTATACTAGCAGTAAGATATGGGTTTTATTTTTCTTCCATTTTTTTTTAAATTTGTAAAACTTGTAATGTCTTTACTACAATGACACATTTAATTTGTTGCATGCAGTATTTATCTTTAATATTGCTGATTTAAATAATACTTTTCAGTAATGCTTCATTTTTACTAAACCTGCTTACATAATTAAACCATTTGCCAAATCTGTATAGAAGAGGGAGGGGGGAAATTTCACAAAGATAGTTTTACAGAGGTGTGGGAAGCAGCTTGAAACTTCTGCCAGGGGCCACAGGCTCACCCAAGTATGGTTCTGACTGGGCCTTTGTTAAAACGTTCCTCAATTTCATTCTATTCCTCAAAAATGTGAAGTAGGCATATTTTTTCATTTTCTCTTGAGCCATAATCTCTCACATAAGTAATCTGTTGTGAGCTAACAATTTGATTTCTACATGAGTAGCTGGAAAGGTTTTGTCATTATTTCTATCAGTTCAGGTAATTGTAAGGGGAAGTTTGTGTCACTGTTTGTCAGTGAACACTACAAATTATTACAAAAAGTGTCTTTAATTTAATTACTGAGGTCACTGTGCTAACCATTCTGTTCTCAATATTTTCTGCAATCTCTTGATTCAGTCAATCCCATTTTTCATTTTCACCAGTGCTATTTCATTGTAGACAGTAATTACATCATTTCAACTCCCCTTAACCATGTGTTAAATTAAGAGGAAAACTTTGGTTCCTGCCACTTTTATCCAAGAGTAAACCATAGCATACTTCAGTCCTTAACATTACAGTTTCAGAACTTATAAAAGATTTTCCTGTATATACCTAAAATGTGATGACAAACAGATAGAAGAGACTGTCAGTGTTAAATTTCTAGTATTACAGCTTGATAACACATTCAGTTGGGATGAGCATACCACAAAAATGTTTCAGTGCCTATTTAAGGGCCTATTTGTTTGGAACATAGATGTTGTCCCCACACTGCAAAAAGGTGGGAATTTAAGGAGATGGGACTGGATACACTGACTAAACCAGAGGTTGTACAGAGTTTCAGAGAGAGCATAAGGGAACAATTGACAGGAATGGGGGAAAGAAATACAGTAGAAGAAGAATGGGTAGCTTTGAGGGATGAAATAGTGAAGGCAGCAGAGAATCAAGTAGGTAAGAAGATGAGGGCTAGTAGAAATCCTTTGGTAACAGAAGAAATATTGAATTTAATTGACGAAAGGAGAAAATATAAAAATATAAAATAATGAAGCAGGCAAAAAGGAATACAAACGTCTCAAAAATGAGATAGACAGGAAGTGCAAAATGGCTAAGCAGGGATGGCTAGAGGACAAATGTAAGGATGTAGAGGCTTATCTCACTAGGGGTAAGATAGATACTGCCTACAGAAAAATTAAAGAGACCTTTGGAGAAAAGAGAACCACTTGTATGAATATCAAGAGCTCAGATGGAATCCCAGTTCTAAGCAAAGAAGGAAAAGCAGAAAGGTGGAAGGAGTCTATAGAGGGTCTATACAAGGGCGATGTACTTGAGGACAATATTATGGAAATGGAAGAGGATGTAGATGAAGATGAAATGGGAGATATGATACTGCATGAAGAGTTTGACAGAGCACTGAAAGACCTGAGTCGAAACAAGGCCCCGAGAGTAGACAACATTCCATTAGAACTACTGACAGCCTTGGGAGAGCCAGTCCTGACAAAAAACTACCATCTGGTGACCAAGATGTATGAGACAGGTGAAATACCCTTAGACTTCAAGAAGAATATAATAATTCCAATCCCAAAGAAAGCAAGTGTTGACAGATGTGAAAATTTGAACAATTAGTTTAATAAGCCACGACTGCTAAATACTAACACGAATTCCTTACAGACGAATGGAAAAACTGGTAGAAGCCAACCTTGGGGAAGATCTGTTGGGATTCCATAGAAATGGTGGTACACGTGAGGCAATACTGACCCTACGACTTATCTTAGAAGCTAGATTAAGGAAAGGCAAACCTATGTTTCTAGCATTTGTAGACTTAGAGAAAGCTTTTGACAATGTTGACTGGAATACTCTGTTTCCAATTATGAAGGTGGCAGGGGTAAAACACAGGAAGAGAAAGTCTATTTACAATTTGTACAAAAATCAGATGACAGTTATAAGAGTCGAGGGACATGAAAGGGAAGCAGAGGTTGGGAAGGGAGTGAGACAGGGTTGTAGCCTCTCCCCAATGTTATTCAGTCTGTATATTGAGCAAGCAGTAAAGGAAACAAAAGAAAAATTCAGAGTAGGTATTAAAATCTACGGAGAAGAAATAAAAAACTTTGAGATTCGCCGATGACATTGTAATTGTGTCAGAGACAGCAAAGGACCTGGAATAGCAGTTGAATGGAATAGATAGTGTCTTGAAAGGAGGATATAAGATGAAAATCAACAAAAGCAAAATGAGGATAATGGAATGTAGTCGAATTGAGTTGGGTGATGCTGAGGGAATTAGATTATGAAATGAGACACTTAAAGTAGTAAAGGAGTATATAAAATGTAGACTGGCAATGGCAAGGAAAGCATTTCTGAAGAAGAGAAATTTGTTAACATCGAGTATAGATTTAAGTGTCAAGAAGCCGTTTCTGGAAGTATTTGTATGGAGTGTAGCCATGTATGGAAGTGATACATGGATGATAAATAGTTTAGACAAGAAGAGAATAGAAGCTTTCGAAATGTGGTGCTACAGAAGAATGCTGAAGATTAGATGGGTAGATCACATAACTAATGAGGAGGTATTGAATAGAATTGGGGAGAAGGGGAGTTTGTGGCACAACTTAACAAGAAGGGACCAGTTGGTAGGACATGTTCTGAGGTATCAAGGGATCACCAATTTAGTATTGGAGGGCAGAGTGGAGGGTAAAAATTGTAGAGGGAGACCAAGAGATGAATACACCAAGCAGATTTAGAAGGATGTAGGTTGCAGTAGGTACTGGGAGATGACAAAGCTTGCACAGGATAGGGTAGCATGGGGAGCTGCATCAAACCAGTCTCAGGACTGAAGATCACAACAAAAACAATAGATGTTGTCAGGCATACATGATATAAAAATGAAAAAGGTAGCATACTTCCCTTAATTTCATTTCATAATGTCACATGGGACTATTTTTTGGGATAACTCATCTACAGAAGCTACTGTTTTCAGACTCCAAAAGCTTATAATTGAATTATTTGTGGTGTGAACTCAAGATTGTCCTGCAGAGGTCTTTTAAAGGAACTATAAATACCAATTACTGCTTCCCAGTATATTTATTCCTTAATGAAATTTGTCACAAATAGTGCATACCCTTTTCAGGCAACAGCTCAGTTTATGGAATCAGTATTAGAATAAGAATGATCTTCACAAAGATTTACAGTTCGTTACTTTGATCCGTAAAGGTGTCCATTTTTTCAGGAGATACATTTTCAATTACTTGCCAGCAGCCATAAAAGGTTTATTTTAAGGGGAGATTTCTACTCTATTGGCAAATTTCTTAATAGAACCAGTATGTATATAATATTATATTGACATATCATATTATATATGATAATATCATATTATATATGATATATAATATATCAGCATATCCTCTTTTCTCGTTATCCGCCAGGCCTCAATCTCCGCTAATTTCTAATTTCAATTTGCCGCCGCTCATACCTCACCTGTCTTCCAACAACATCTTTGTCTCTGTACTTCCGCCTCAACTGACATCTCTGCCCAAACTCTTTGCCTTTACAAATGTCTGCTTGTGTCTGTGTATGTGCGGATGGATATGTGTGTGTGTGCGAGTGTATGCCTGTCCTTTTTTCCCCCTAAGGTAAGTCTTTCCACTCCAGGGATTGGAATGACTCCTTACCCTCTCCCTTAAAACCCACATCCTTTCGTCTTTCCCTCTCCTTCCCTCCTTCCTGACAAAGCAACCGTTGGTTGCGAAAGCTTGAATTTTGTGTGTATGTTTGTGTTTGTTTGTGTGTCTATCGACCTGCCAGCACTTTCGTTTGGTAAGTCACATCATCTTTGTTTTTAGATTTATTTTTCCCACGTGGAATGTTTCCCTCTATTATACTCATATCATTAATTTGAACCCAACAATTACGTTTGTTATTGTCACTGTTGCATTTCGAAATCTTTCCTGTCATCTTATTTTCTCTTTCTGTTGTTGCAAGTAGTTTCACTTCGTATTCACCTTCTCCTCATTACCGAATCTACCATACAATTTTATCCCGCCTATATATACTCAATAATACGTAACCCACTTCCAAACCATAACAAAAAAAATTTTTTTTTCCGCTTTCAACACTACCGCTGCTATAAAATCCACCGTTTCCAATTCACAAACAGTTCCTTTCAGCTATTAAACAGCCATTTCGGCTAGTTCTAATAACTTTCGCCTTTTTTTCCATTTCCGTTTTTCCCACATCACTGATCTTTTTTAGCCGCTTCCCACAGGTTTTAACGTCATTATTTCTTCGTCAGACAATTGTTAACCTCATTTTCACAATCTGCCACCACAAAACCACTCCTTTTAATACATTTGCACGCAGTTTTTTCGAAATTTTCCCGAATTGCTCCACCCTTTAACGTGTTCTGGCGGCAGCACAACCACCTAACCTTTGTGCACATCATTGTCTACCAACCCAAGTTCACCACAGGATCAACAAGCCCAGCTATAACCAACACTTTTTCGCCTTTTTTCACACCAGATCTCCAGTTGCTTTCCAGTTCACCTTTATCTCTCCCCATATATTTATATTTTTATTTTCATTTTCATTTCAGCCTCATGTTACACTTTCCACCTTCTAATACCACGTCACCCTCACACCATCCCCACAACGACCCCATTAAGTTTTATTTACATTCCCTCCGCAAACATGCTTTCGCCCTAGCCAGATTACACTGCCATATTTTATTTTCTCAAGCTTGTCTGACATTTGGCATTACCCCCAAAGGCCTCACACTTAAAGTTCCCATCTCTGGCTGTAACCCTTCTTTCCATCAGTCCCTATACCAGATCCAAACTGAACAATCCATTGCCCTCACCCACCTAATCCTTCACCTACACATCAACTCAGCCAATGAACACACCCGTCAACTCCTATCCTTAATAAAAGTCCTCAGTCTTTCCTCTCCCACATCCACACCAGCTGTTCAGAGCATCCTCCTACAGGCCAACTGCAAATTAGAACAGCGTGCCACCCTCCACCTCAAAAAACTATCCAATCTCCTGGTTTCCCACCTCCGGAAAGGCAACTCACTCACCCTTCACAACCTTTCCAGCAAACCTCAACCTCCTCTCATTGCACACAGACCCAGTCTCTCCCATCTACTCAATCTCCCACTTCCAGCTCCACTCCCCCCAAAACCTCAAAATTCCAATCAACACAATCTGGAACCACAACACCCTAATTCAGTAGTTAACCTTTCCTCCAATATATTATATTAATAATATCAAATAATGTGTGGTTGTGTGTTATGTAAAAACTGAATCCTGTAATCTTCAGTGCAGTAATGTGATCAGTGTAAATTAGTATTGTGAACTGATTTCCTCTTTGATCATGTGTGACTACAGCAGCCTAAGAATTATCATATGCACCTCAGTGTTCTGCACATTATATGTTGTGACAATTTTGTTGTTATCTCCTAAATGAAAATATGTTTTAGGATGTTTTAATGTATTTAACATCCACGAGAACTATTTCAATGTTTTAGGATGTTTTAATGTATTTAACATCCACGGGGACTATTTCACAAAGTACATTACTATATATATATATATTCTTTGGGACTATATACACTCCTGGAAATTGAAATAAGAACACCGTGAATTCATTGTCCCAGGAAGGGGAAACTTTATTGACACATTCCTGGGGTCAGATACATCACATGATCACACTGACAGAACCACAGGCACATAGACAAAGGCAACAGAGCAAGCACAATGTCGGCACTAGTACAGTGTATATCCACCTTTCGCAGCAATGCAGGCTGCTATTCTCCCATGGAGACGATCGTAGAGATGCTGGATGTAGTCCTGTGGAACGGCTTGCCATGCCATTTCCACCTGGCGCCTCAGTTGGACCAGCGTTCGTGCTGGACGTGCAGACCGCGTGAGACGACGCTTCATCCAATCCCAAACATGCTCAATGGGGGACAGATCCGGAGATCTTGCTGGCCAGGGTAGTTGACTTACACCTTCTAGAGCACGTTGGGTGGCACGGGATACATGCGGACGTGCATTGTCCTGTTGGAACAGCAAGTTCCCTTGCCGGTCTAGGAATGGTAGAACGATGGGTTCGATTACGGTTTGGATGTACCGTGCACTATTCAGTGTCCCCTCGACGATCACCAGTGGTGTACGGCCAGTGTAGGAGATCGCTCCCCACACCATGATGCCGGGTGTTGGCCCTGTGTGCCTCGGTCGTATGCAGTCCTGATTGTGGCGCTCACCTGCACGGCGCCAAACACGCATACGACCATCATTGGCACCAAGGCAGAAGCGACTCTCATCGCTGAAGACGACACGTCTCCATTCGTCCCTCCATTCACGCCTGTCGCGACACCACTGGAGGCGGGCTGCACGATGTTGGGGCGTGAGCGGAAAACGGCCTAACGGTGTGCGGGACCGTAGCCCAGCTTCATGGAGACGGTTGCGAATGGTCCTCGCCGATACCCCAGGAGCAACAGTGTCCCTAATTTGTTGGGAAGTGGCGGTGCGGTCCCCTACGGCACTGCGTAGGATCCTACGGTCTTGGCGTGCATCCGTGCGTCGCTGCGGTCCGGTCCCAGGTCGACGGGCACGTGCACCTTCCGCCGACAACATTGATGTACTGTGGAGACCTGACGCCCCACGTATTGAGCAATTCGGCGGTACGTCCACCCGGCCTCCCGCATGCCCACTATACGCCCTCGCTCAAAGTCCGTCAACTGCACATACGGTTCACGTCCACGCTGTCGCGGCATGCTACCAGTGTTAAAGACTGCGATGGAGCTCCGTATGCCACGGCAAACTGGCTGACACTGACGGCGGCGGTGCACAAATGCTGCGCAGCTAGCGCCATTCGACGGCCAACACCGCGGTTCCTGGTGTGTCCGCTGTGCCGTGCGTGTGATCATTGCTTGTACAGCCCTCTCGCAGTGTCCGGAGCAAGTATGGTGGGTCTGACACACCAGTGTCAATGTGTTCTTTTTTCCATTTCCAGGAGTGTATTTTGTATTCTTGTTCTCTGACACGATTGCCTCCATAGTCAAATTCTTAGTGTTGCTGCCTTTTGATGTGGAAGGACCCAAGTTCAGTTCCCAGTGCCCCCTCAAGTTTTTCTGGGGTAGTGAGGTCTGGAATAGGGTCCATTCAGCCTTGTCAAGCCAAATAAGTAGCAGCTTCTATAAAGAAGCAGTGGCGCCAACGTATTTCATCTACAGGCAATGGCTGGAGGGACTGGCGATATGCTGATAACGTCCTACAATCAAAGATCGCTTTTTGTACTACCAAGTAAGCGGCATTCAGCTAGTTGGAACAGTCCTCTAAGGCCTAGTCTTTGAGGCGTGTATGGTGATTTCTGACATGTGGGACATCCTTGAGGATCTCCTCACTATGGATTTATAGAATGAAAAGTACATCTAACCTAGTTTCTAATACAGCATAATTTAAGTTTGCTACTCACAGATTAGCATCAACATTCTATGAATGTTGCATACTAGTCAGTCAGGAGTAAGAAACTTCATTTTTCTGTAGTTTGATTTGGTGTCATTTATAAACAAAGATGAACACACATTTCAAAATAAGTCTTATAATTTTTGCTTTTTTGTGTGGATGCATATGTGAGACTGAAACAACCTTTCTCATTTTTAGGCATGTGCGACAGCATCTCAACATCCTGTTTATTACATTCACAAAGATGGTCTTGTTGAAGAGGAGTGGAAACCTATTAGAGGATGGTAGCCCCGAGTATGACTTTTAGTACTGTTAGTTAAAGAGCTTCTGTAAAGTATTTTGTGCCTCTTGTTAATTATACCCAATCAAGCAAAAATGCTCAGAATGAAACAGTTGTTATCTAGTTAGAGCGCAACTCTGATATTCGATCAGTGGCATACAGTCTGGCTGACCAGTACTTCTGATTATATGAACAAGTGCAAAATTGAATCGATTCAAGGATCCCCACAAAAGTCTCCCAGTTCTTCTGCTACAGGATTTGTATGCTATCCGAAAGATGGGAGAATGTAGTGGCCAGCGATGGGCAATACTATGAATCATAATTTTTTTTGTAAGTTTTTCACAATAAAGCCCCGAACTTCAAGAAAAAACAGCAGAAGCAAAGTTGTAGACCTAGTATTAAACAACAACGCACAGGTTTTATGTTAAAACTGACTGTGAAGAAGAAAATACTCTACTGTAAGAGACTGTGGTTTTGTTTTCTTTGTTGCAGCCAGTTTTAACTATGTCTGTCTATCTCTTCCTACCCCCTATTTCATTATTTCCCTTCGCTATATGTCCATCTACTACTCCCTTCTCTCTCCACTTTATCACGCTTACCCCAATAGGAGGCTGGTGGTTCATATCACCACAGTACTTCTTTCCAGCTCATAACTAATTTGCGTATCAAATTTTATTGAAGTAATTCCAGGGGCTTAGGATGTGCTTTTTACACACAACTTTGCTCACATATGCACATGTAAAATATATTTCACATGTATGTAACATATTTCACTTGTATCTGTACACTTATTTCAAATGTACCTCTGGCGAACCATGCCCTACAATTTCATTTTCATACAGATCAATGTTTATGATGATGTATCTCCTGAATTAAGGGTTATGCAATGATATATTTGTGTACATACATTCTGCAACATATGTGGATAATATCTGAAAAATATGTTGGTAATAGAATTAGTAGTAAAGAAGAAATAATTTAAAATGTCATAACTGTGTTGTACAATGATATATTTTTGATGGTATATTCAGTGGCATATGTGGATATTGGCTACATAAAGTGTTGTGAATAGAGTTAGCAGCAACAAAGTAATAAATTTAAATGTCTTGTATGATGCAGCAGTTTTTCATGCATCTCATTGTTGATGTCATAATATCTCCTGAACTGTGAGTAGTACAATGATATAATTTTGTTGGTACATCCCATGGTATATGTGAATACTGTCTGCAAAATGTGTTGTGAATACAAGTTGTAGTAAATAAGTAATAAAATAAAAGTCGTGCTTCATGTGGCAGTTTTTGGAAGTAATAATCTCTCTTCTTTTCTCTGTCAGTAAGAAAATGTTTCATAAAGGTTTGAAACTTTGTGTAACTTTCGTTGCAAATCACTAAGAGCTCTCATTGTTGAACACTGGGTGACTGAAGTATGGGTATTTGCATGTCTTGGGCTGTACTGCTTTTTCACTCCCACAGCGATTCTTTCCAGACAGTAATATAATGTGGTTTATTTCTAAAGGAAAACATACTCAAGCTGCTAGTGGCACCAATTCTAGAGATCTGCAGCAGAATTTGGAATCCTTGCAAAGTAGGCATGATAGCAGTCATCAAATAAATTCAAACATACTTCTAGGAAATAATAGCATATCCTGTATAAAAGTGTAATAGAATACTAAGGGAACTAAAAGCTGAATTTTTGAAAGAAAGATAATTTTGTTCACTTGGCCTCTGCTGGGTAAATTTAGAGAATGGATAACTTGGACATCACGAGAGAGATAGTCTGGCTACTGAGGTATTTCTTTCGCTCCACATGTGAAACGAACAGTACAGGAAGTATCTGAAATGGTTCAAAGCACCCTCCTACATGCAGTTTACAGTGGGTTGAGAAATATGTATCTGAATGAATATGCATCTGTAAAAAGGAGAAAGAGATGGGCAATGGCAACAAAAGGTACGGACTATCACAGATGCTGCAGGAATACTGTTCCAAAAAGATCTCATACCTACCAAAAGTGGTAGCAGTGAGTTGTGAAAGTCAAGATACAGGATGGAACTTGGATATTCGTCAGGATAGAATAGTGGGGGAGGATGTGCCCTGAAGAACAAGTGTTGTTGAAGGTCCACACTACTGTGAATTGAAGTACAGTGAGAGGGAAGGAGTCCACTTGTTTCAATCTCTGTGTATCCACTGCATGGTGAATAATTATTGTTTGATGGAAATTTATTTATTTTGATAACAACTGTATCGTTCCTAATTTCTTATTATTAACAAAGGATTATAATAACAGAACATGGAAAATTATGGTTGGACATTAAATATTTTACTATTAACGTAACATTGGTGTTTTGGAGAATCGCAGAGGAGCCAAGTCTACAAAATAGAGGATGAATGTCCAGACTGAAATTGTTGTCAATGCAGTTTTAATTCAAAAATAAATGTTCATCCTATTAATTATCTAGCCACATCTGATTCATGCCGTCATCTTGTGTGTTAATAGTATCTGTCCAATGTTCTTCAGTCATATAATTACAGTTTTAAGTGATTGCCACTTAAGTGATAATTTTATGAGTCAGGTGACTGAGAAATGCCCTCTGTATGAGATGACAAAAATGCAAAAAACACTGGCTCTTGTTTTTATTGGCACAAAGACAGAACAGAGCTACAGTTTGGCAAAATAAAAAGTTCTTCAGCTCTCTAGCTATCAGCTCATTCCTAAATAATGGAGAAAGCCTTTTGTACTTAAGACATAAGTATTAGATTAATTTTTTTCAGAGTTTCTGAAATGGTCTGCTTTACTCAATATGTGCCCTTCAACCTGCCTGAGTTCCGTTTTAATGATGGTGGCAACCTCTGCTCACTATAGCATTGACAACTGTCATTTTTCAGTTACCATAATATTACATAAAGATATGTATTTGAGAAAAACAGTTTCTTGCAAATGTGTTATTCATATGTTTAACATAATGCACAATATGAAGATCGAAAATGTAAAGTTACGCATGTAATTAACATAATTCTATTTTAAACAATAAAGCAGTATAAATTTATTATATGAAAAAGCTCAACTACTTAAAGTCAATCTTATAAAAGTCTTTCAAGCAGCATGACAACTAATCCAAACAGCACACACAATATTGAATCATCTCTTCTTGTATAAACACGGTTTTAGAAAGATGCTGGGCAGTTTATTGGACTTCTTCACTGAACTCACTTTTTTAAAGTACAAGAAGTAAAATATTTTATGTGAGAAATCTTTCAATGTATTTGCAAAACCAAATTTCTTTATGTCTTTAATAAATGTATCAATATTTTCAAATCTACTTTCAACTTCTGCAATCATCATCATGCCTCTGGAAACAGAAAATAATACAAAATGAGACAGTGCAAAGGGGAACAAGCAGGTTAATGTCTTATTCAGTACAAGCAAGCTCAATATTTAAAAAAATCTAATGCTCACAGAACAGACAGGACCACTATCTTTTTTGTTGCAAATATAAATACCATTAGAGCTCAAAATCTTAAAAAAAAAGAATTTTACACAAAAAATACCATTTGTATGGGTAAGTAAATATGAGACAAGGACATGAATGATCAAGATTTAATATCTTTTGTTTAACACTGAAATAATTTTTATGAAATATTAGTTTCAGGTTTTTTTTAATGTAGTCCCACTTTAGTCTAGACTATACAATGAGCCGTCTCACATGCTAACAACCAAGATAACCTTCTGGCACACATTTTATTCTGTGATGACTGAATAAATAAGCCAACAGTTGTCTGCTCTATGACACAGTAGCTGTATATAATTACTTGAGCATTCATTCACACAGTCTACACATCCTGACAGTATTAGGGAAAGAATAGATTGCTACTCACCACAGACAGGCACAACAAAAAGACTGCTGAACAAGTGAGCTTCAGCCAAAAGGTGTGTAGGTGTGTGTGTGTGTGTGTGTGTGTGTGTGTGTGTGCATGCTGTAAAATGCTCACATAATTCCAGTAACTGAATTGTAGCTACTGCTAACTGTGACTGCAACAAAAGTTTTTACAGCGTGTCAATGCAATAAAATCTTCACCAGTTTCTTGCCACATGCATTGTGAATGTGACATTTCACAAAGCTTACTCCCTATTTCCATCTTCTGACAAAGATTTTATTGTATTAACAATATTAACAACATTGTTGAGCTTAATGCTGTCCCTCTTTCAACACACTCATAAAGCTATAATCCAACAAGATAATGGTCATCCTCATGTTGTACAGAATGTAAAGTACTACTACTATGCATTACAAATCATGTTTTCCTTCACCTTGTGGGGGTCTAACTGACATGTCTAGATCAAGGGCTTATTGGTGACCAAGTTACCATTCCACAGTGACACGTTCAAACTGTATCACGTAATGTCATGGCAGGTGATGGCAAACAATACAACATTTAACAGATACTGTACTTGGGTATACAATATTATTTTATTGCTTTTTGATTTCAGTAGTTTCCTTAATGCCACCATATGTCATATCTAGACTACATGTCATTTGAGTTGGATGATTGATGCTGCTGCTGTTTTCAGAAACAATAATGTAGTTTTTTGGCATATGACTCAGTTGACAGAATTTGCTCCTAATAGATGTCAACATTTCATAACATTAGAACACACAGCTACTGTGAACATGTTAAAATTTGAAACTATGATTCCACTGACATGGTAAATACTTGAAATTCAAACTTTATGGACACATCTGACTGGCCAGTTTCACCCTCAGAGACAATATTCAAGTGATACATGTACACTGAAGAACATATGCATTAATAGCAGTTCTGTCATCTTTGTCATCCCTTTACCCAGCATCAGACCATTTGGGACATTTTGGATATTTCTCCACTTTTCCCTGTCGTCCCACTATTCTTCTTTTATAACCATTTTGTTCCAGTACAGATTCCTTCAACTTAAATTGTTCTTGATTGAGGCATTGCATTTTGCTCTGGTCACCCCTTTTGACCTCAAATTGCCTCCATATGGCCATTTGGTATTCTTCCATCCTCCATTCTCTTTACATGTCCAAAACATTTTAACCTACTCTTCTCAGTTCTATCATTAAACTTTTCTACTCAAAGTTCCTTCGTAACATCTTCATTTATCAATCTGTTTTTCCTTGTTTTTCCTAACAAGGCCTCCCTTCTCGAACAATGCAATTATTATTTCCTTTCCCCATATTTCAGGCACACATTTCTTGAGTTCATATGCATCTTAAAAATTCCATGTGGTTGACAATTTTAATGAGTGTTTGCATACACAATTGGATTTGATGCATATATTCTTAAGTGTTTTCATATCACTCTGAATGTTTTCTAAGGCTGAAACTGGCCAAGTGTGATGAGAAAACAACCTTTTATTTTTGACAAAACATTTACACTCCTGGAGGATCAACTGTTGTAGTTTGTAATACCAACAGACTGGATATTGAAATGTGGGTATTAATGCTATTTCTCCCGGTCACCCTTGACATCCTATTTAGTTAGTTTTAAACAGTCATTCACTGATCTACAGTTACTTCCATACATGGTCACTCTGTTTGCCCATGTAGTTAATTTGACCATTTTAAGTTTTCGTCTTCTACCTCAGCATTTGCCACACAATGTAGTGGCATCCATTCTTTGGCACTCTGTGTGCTCTTAACATGAACTGTCTTGGTTGTCACAGTGAAGGCCTTCTGTGCTTGGTCATGATGAAGGCCAACTATCATAGGTCTGTATGAAGGGTATGGAGCCAATATTGCCTAGGTCTCCCAATAGGTCACTTACCACTTATTACCAACTTTCTAAGAAAGCCTGTGTTTTGCTGCTATTTCTTTATCTGCTCGAAGTAAGTTTCCGCACCACTACAGATGGTGTTTTCTCATCTTCTCAGTGATTGGTGCCACTATGAACTGCCTGCAAATTTCATCACTGTTGCAGTATCCTGAAGTGTCAGGTCACATGCCCAAGAAAGAATTTTGGTGTTTATCACAGTAAGTTTTTCTGCTGCCTACCATTCTGCACTCTAAAAGGCAACTGAACAGATGGCAGAGCTTACTTTAAATGTACAGGGTGTGACAGAATAACACCGATGTTTGAAATGAGTAGTGGCAGCCATAGGAAAGTGCAGCACTGTGGGTTCATGACAGTTAGCAAGTAAACAGTCTGCCATTTCAGTACTCATTGATCAGTGGAACAGACAACAGCGTGCGTTTGCCATAAAAATGTTTTATAAAAACACTGACAGTTTGGTAGCAGCGCAAAGGGTATTTCAACGTTTTTATAATTTAGGACGCCATGATGGCTTTTTGTCGTAACACTGATAAAATGTTGGATTAATAACTTTGAAGAGACTGGATCTGCCATCAAGAAGAAACAAACAGGACGAAGAACATTTGATGTCGCATTCAATTCATATGCAAGCAGCAGTGGTTGGAATGTCCCAAGAGAGTGTTCACAGCATTCTTCATCTTGATTTAAAATTTCATCTGTAAAAACTACAGATGGTGCAACAACTGAAGGACAACAATTATTGGATACAATTAGGATTCAGTCAACAAATGATAACAAAAATAAACAACAATGATGAATTTCTAAACAAGTTGTGCACGTCAGATGAGGCACATTTTCATCTCACAGGTTATGTGAATAAACAGAACTACTGTTACTGGGGCAAAGACAAATCCTAAAGACATTCATGAGCACCCTTTTCACACTAGTAAAGTGACAGTATGGTGTGGTGTTTCATCATGGCATTATTGGACCATATTTTTTCGCAAATGAACAGGGAAACCCCATAACTGTCAAAGCCAATCATTACATGGAGATTTTATGAACTTTTGTTGCACCTGCACTGAACAACTTTCTGAATGTTCAAGAAGCCTGGCTTCAACAGGGCGGATCAACAGCAGACACTGCACGGCAATCAGTGGCATATGTGCGAGAATTGTTTGGCAACCGTGTGATCTCGCGATTCGCTAACATTCCCTGGCCCCCTAGATCACCAGATTTATCAGTTTGTTATTTTTTTTCTTATGGAGTTATTCCAAGAGCAAAGTCTACATGACTCGACCAAGAACCCTGGATGAGTTAAAATAGAGAATTCAGGATGCAATTAACGGTATCCTGGCTAAGATGTTGCATCAGTCAATGAGGAATCTCAATAGCAGATTTGACGAATGTATTCATACAGGAGGATACCATGTAAAGGACGTAATTTTTTTAAACATGATAAATGCCATCAATGTTTCATAAATGGCAAAGTTGTAAGGTTTCAATTACTATGAATGCAATTTCTTCCCTTAATCACTTCTAGTTTTATTGGATTGGGGAAATGTTCCTGTTTTTCTATGTCACCCTGTACAAAAATGTGAAATTTGGTCTTCAAATGAAAAATTGTAGTATCCTATGATTGCAAATCAAAAATGAAGCAGTGCAATAATTCACCATTAAAAATTTCCACTTACATTTTGGTGCAGTGTTTCTAACGTTCTCATTCATATCACATAAAGAAAAATGATACAATTAAAACCAAGTGATATTACATAACCAGAAGTACATTTACTGGATAACAGTAAACAGAGGTATATAAATCACCATATGTACACTACCATAACTGTAAATTTTAGATTTTACAGTTTCTAAAATTACCTCAGGTAGCACACTGGTCATGCAACACAGGAATTGTCATTTTGGGTCCCACTCCAGCATGCAATTTAGCCCATCACAAACTTTTATGTCTCTGTCAGATCTTGTATGTAATTTCCCAGGCTTTTATGGCATGGTTGAATGGATTTTCTTGATAAACACATTGTTTTATCCCACACACAGAAGACTTTAGAGAAAACATCAGTTCACTAGTACAGATGTTTCCCAGCCATACAGTAGTAATTGAAGAAGACATTAATCACCGTAGAATCAGGCGGAAAAATTACAATGGTGGATGTGTCCAGACATCTTGCCAAACATTTCTAAATTGCCTTCTCTGGAAACTACCTAGAACAGATAGTTTAGGAGTCCAGTCATTATGGAAATGTTGTTGTTGTTGTTGTTGTTGTTGTGGTCTTCAGTCCTGACACTGGTTTGATGCAGCTCTCCATGCTACCCTATCCTGTGCAAGCTTCTTCATCTCCCAGTACTTACTGCAACCTACATCCTTCTGAATCTGCTTAGTGCATTCATCTCTCAGTCTCCCTCTATGATTTTTACCCTCCACGCTGCCCTCCAATGCTAAATTTGTGATCCCTTGATACCTCAGAACATGTCCTACCAACTGGTCCCTTCTTGTTAAGTTGTGCCACAAACTCTGCTTCTCCCCAATTCTATTCAATACCTCCTCATTAGTTATGTGATCTACGCATCTAATCTTCAGCATTCTTCTGTAGCACTACATTTCAAAAGCTTCTATTCTCTTCTTGTCCAAACTATTTATCGTCCATGTTTCACTTCCATACATGGCTACACTCCATACAAATACTTTCAGAAACGACTACCTGACACTTAAATCTATTCTCAATGTTAACAAATTCCTCTTCTTCAGAAACGTTTTCCTTGCCATTGCCAGTCTACATTTTATATCCTCTCTACTTCGACCATCATCAGTTATTTTGCTCCCCAAATAGCAAAACTCCTTTACTACTTTAAGTGTCTCATTTCCTAATCTAATTCCCTCAGTATCACCTGACTTAATTTGACTACATTCCATTATCCTCGTTTTGCTTTTGTTGATGTTCATCTTATATCCTCCTTTCAAGACACTGTCCATTCCGTTCAACTGCTCTTCCAAGTCCTTTGCTGTCTCTGACAGAATTACAATGTCATTGGCGAACCTCAAAGTTTTTATTTCTTCTCCATGGATTTTAATACCTACTCTGAATTTTTCTTTTGTGTCCTTTACTGCTTGCTCAATATACAGATTGAATAACATCGGGGAGAGGCTACAACCCTGTCTCACTCCCTTCCCAACCACTGCTTCCCTTTCATGGAAATATACTGGATCTTAAGCCAATAAACAGACCTAACCTCTTTAAGGATGTCCATATTGAAACCGATGTCACTTGCTATCAGGTACATGTAGCAAAGGAAGTCGAAAGATCAGCTAAAACAAATAAGATGATTTACATATTTAGTAAGTTAGTTAAAAATGCAGTTCTGTTACATATCAAAACATTTAAATCTGGGGAGGAGCATACAGAAGGACTATGTGTCAAGCTTAAAAGAATAGTTGACCATGCAGTAGATGGTTATGCACCTATCAGAACAGTTCATGTTGGGAGGGACCCTCCATGGCATACAGTCACTCTAAATAAACAACAACTTCTGCATAAATAGGTGTAAAACAAAGTATAGGCCAACAGATAGAGAGGTGGTAAATGAAATGTGTTTGGTTGCCACGAGGGCAAAACCTTCAATGACTACCACAGTAGAATCTTATTGAAACAACTCTCAGAAAACCAAAGAAATTGTGGCCAAATGTAAAGGCTCTTAGTGGCACCAAAGTTAGTGTAGACACACTAGTGAATGACTCAGGAATTGTAAGTTAGGGTACAAAGCAAAAAGCACAAATACTGAACTCTGTTTTCAATTGTTCTTTACTGAGGAAGATGCAGATGTGCTGTCCTAGTTTACTTCTCACACAATTGCCAATAGGGTGTGTGTGTGTGAGGGTGTGTGTGTGTGTGTGTGTGTGTGTGTGTGTGTGTGTGTGTGTGAGAGAGAGAGAGAGAGAGAGAGAGAGAGAGAGAGAGAGAGAGAGAGAGGGAGAACGAGAGGGTGTGTGTGTGTGTGTGTGTGTGTGTGTGTGTGTGTGTTTAAATTGTTAAAATTAAAGAGGGCTCCAGAGGCTGGTGGGATCACTTTTTGATTCTATATATGATTTACAGCTGAGTTGGTTCCCATCATAACCATAATATACATAGGCCCCTTAAATAAAAAAAATCTGCCCAATGATTGGGAAAAAACACAGGTCACTCCTCTCTATAACAAAGGACACAGAAGTGGTCCACAAAACAATTGTCCAATCTCATTGATGTGCATATGTTGAAGAACCCTAGACCATATTCAGAGATCAAGCATAATGAGAGTTATCAGTCCCAAAGGCCATGGATCAAGGAAATTAGATCAATTATTTCTTGACTTCTAAAAAGCATTTGACTTTCTATCACATCAACATTTGCAAACCAAAGTACAATCCTACATGGCCTCAAATAAATTGTGTGACTGACTTGAGATCTTTTTGCAGGCAGGACACAGCATGTTATCTTGGATGTAGAGTATTTGGCAGAAGTAGAAGGAAATTCAGGTATGCCCCAGGGGAGTGTATTGGGACCCTTGTTGCTTATGTTGTGTATTAATGATGTCGCAGACAATATTAATAACAACCTCACAATTTTACCTGATGATGGAGTCATATACAGTTAAGTTATGTCTAAAAAGGCTGCAGAAATAGTCAGTCAGATCCCTAGAAGTTTTCAAAGTGGTGCAAAGATTGCCAACTTGCTTAAAATCTACAGAGATCTAGGCTTCACAAAATGAAAAAAAAAGTTGTATCCTATGATACAATATCAATGATTTACAATTAGAACCATGCAACTCATAAAAATACCTGGGTATGACAATTTGTAAGGACATGAAATGGAATGATCACATAGGCTCAGTCATAGCTAAGGCAAGGTGGCAGACTTCAGTTCAGTTAACAGGCAGAGTACTGAGAAAATGCAATTGGTCTATGAAGGAGACTGCTTACAAAACACTTGTGTCTCACATCTTAGAATATTACTGCAGTGAGTCGGACACATACCAATTGGGAGTAACAGGAGATACTGAACATACACGAAGGAGGATGGCATGAATGGCCACAGGTCTGTTTGACTTTACAGAAAGTTTATAAAAAACTGGGATTGGCAGGCTCTTGATGACAGATGCAAATTGTCCCACAAAAGATTACTTATGAAATTTTAAGACCCAGTATTAAGTGAAGAATCTACAATCTTTGATTGCCCTACATATTGCTCCTGTAGAGACTGTGAAGACAGAATTAGACTAATTACAACACATAAAGAGAAATTTAAGAAACTATTCTTCCCATGCTCCATACACAACTGGAATGGACAAGAATCCCTAACATGTGGTGTGGTGTCACCGCCAGACACCACACTTGCTAGGTGGTAGCTTTTAAATTGGCCGCGGTCCGCTAGTATACGACGGACCCGCGTGTCGCCACTGTCAGTGATGGCAGACCGAGTGCCGCCACACGGCAGGTCTAGAGAGACGTACTAGCACTCGCCCCAGTTGTACAGCCGACTTTGCTAGCGAAGCTACATTGACAAATACGCTCTCATTTGCCGAGACGATAGTTAGCATAGCCTTCAGCTACGTCATTTGCTACGACCTAGCAAGGCGCCATAGCATTTGATAATTAATATTGTGAAGCCTGTACAGTAACGAGAGATGTTCTACAATTGTGGATTAAAGTTAAGTATTCTACCAGTTACTCTTGTTTTGCTAGTCTTATTTCTCCGACCTGTTCCAGACCTCACGCCAGCCTGCGTGAGCTTAATCGCGTGCCTTTCGGCTTCCTCCAAACTCCGTGAATTGGCTCCTGCCAATTCACAACATGTGGTACCATGCTAAGTACCCTCGGCATGCACTTCACAGTAGTTGGCAGAGCAGAGTATGCATGTAGAAGCAGATGCAGACATCTGTGAGTAGTGATTTGAAGCCTCAACTTCCTCACTGATATGTCCTCTGCATATGGAGACAAAGCATTATATAAAAATAAAAAAATATATCCATCCAAGCACAGCATAACAGGCTGACAAACCATGTAAAAACTCGTAAGGACATGTGAATAATAGTGGCAACTTAAAATTGTGCTGGACTGGGACTCAATCCCAGATTCCTGAATTTCATGCACTGTGTGCTGTCAACTATGCTAAGTGTGTACGCCCTGGCAGACCAACTCAAATGCAGAGGTAGTGCAATTGGTAAATGACTGCTAACAAGAGGTGGGGATCTCGATTGAAATCCTGGTTCTGGAGAACTAGTCACAAACATTTATCAAAGCATATACTCTGTTAAAGAGGTGGAAAAGTGCCATCTCTGACAAAATAATTGCAGTTGTACCTACTCTCTTTTTGGCTGAATCCATATCTTACATTGTTCTTTCTGCCCCACATTGACTGGCTTCAGTCTGCTTGTAAATGACAAATATGCTTATGTCATTATTATATTCTTGTTGAGTTTGCAGCAAGATATTCAAGTCAAATTAACGCAATGGTTTGATGGCCCACCTGGCTCTCATATTCAGGTGAAACACTGCTGTTGCTGACTCTTGTTGAACTGATGCTACACTGGAGCCAGGATCCCTATACAGGTCAGGAGAGTACTCAGCACATGTGCCAATTGCCATGAGAGCTGCCTGCTTTCCAAAAGGTACTAGCAGTGCTGCCAGGGTGAAGGTGAACAAAAAGGACATATTGCTGCCATAACTAATCATCAAACTATTTTGCTAATTGAGAACATAGTGTTTTAATGCTGGGCAGCCCAGGGTTACACAACTTGCTCTCAGGATAGTCCTTGTACCTAGTAATAAGATTATCAGCCAGCCTAATTTCTATGTATTCCTTCAGGACACAATCCCAGTAACGAGAAGTGGCACCAACCACTTATGTCTCATTATATTTGATTGCATGACCCTCGCCTAAGTCATGCTTCAGCACTGCATGTTTTTGCAATGTTGTCCCTTGCGTGTATAGAAGAATGCTGAAGGTTAGATTGGTAAATCGAATAATAAATGAGGAGGTACTGACTACAACTGGATAAAGATGAAATTTATGGCACAACTGGACAAAGCAAAGGTACTGGTTGATGGAACACATTGTGAGCCATCAGAAATCATCAGTTTGGTAATGGAGGGAAGGGTGTCAGGTAAAAGTCGTAAAGGGAGACCAACACCTGAACACAGTAAGTAGATTCAAATGTGTGTAGATTGTGGTAGTTACGCAAAGATGAAGAGGCTTACGAGATAGACTAACATTAGGAGCTTCATCAAACCAACCACCCTGTTTGGCGGTATGACCCACACACCTGTGCTCAACAGTACAAATACTTTCACTGATATATGCTATACCAAAGTGGTGGTATTTTACAAACATCAGGATTTCTTAGTCCCACATCATCTCAAACTGAATTCAAAAGGGCATTAATCTTATCTGGCAGGGAAAACACAGTTTTTATGTTAATTTTTTTTAAAAATTCTCTCAGTATTAGCTGATACACTCCTAGCATACAGTAGATAGCAACTGGTGTAGATTCATCTTGCTGCACTTCCAGTATTAGTCTTCTTTTTCTGAGAGAATCCATTCTGTTTCAATACCTGTGCTGTTCAAAAGGCCATATCTGATGCACAAAGCTAACCATAAGAAATTAAACATCTGAAGTCTATATGAGAGTGATTCAAATGAAAATCTCAAAAGTTTGATAAAATTTAGAAAAGATGTGTGGAGGAGTTTGTAGGAGGCAGAAGTGTTTCTTGAGGTTCAGAAAATGACCAGTAGGTGGCAGAGTGATGCTAAAATGTGGGAGAAGTCAGCAGTGCCCCCAACAAAACAGCCGTCCCACTTCAACATGCACTGTGATTGAGCAGTGATCTGTGATGTATTTTTTGTATAGTGAAGTGGCAAACCAACCGAAATTCATTTTACAATGACAGTGCAGTATGGTGATTCATGTTTTGTCATTGCAGCAAGTGTACAAATGGTGTAGGAAGTTTAAAAGGGGTGTAAATTCGATGGAGGGTGCAACAAAACAAGGGCAGGCTTAGCACACAGCAACGGGTGACAACATTGCGTTAGTGGAGGAGTTTGTACAGGAGAACAGACATCTAACTCTGAACAAAATAGCCACAAGTTTGAAGATAAGTATTAGTTCAGCACATTGTTCACAATGTGCTGCACTTCAATAAGATGTCTGCAAAATGGGTGCCACATCAGTCTGGTACATACTCCTAATTCACCAGACCTTCCGCCTAATGACTTTCGTCTGCTGCAACAGGAGGTAGGCATTTCAGTAGTGACAAACAGATGAAAACAGTGCTGCATGACTGGCTACCCACACAAGCAAGAGAATTCTTTCATTGAGGTATCTATGCACTTTCAAGGTGGTAGAATATGCGCATTCATTATCAAGGAGACTACGTTGAAAAATGACATTCGAGTCTCTTGTTCATTGTTCCAATTGAAAATATTACAGCATTTTAAAAATTCTCATTTTAATCACCATCATATATAAATGGAACTGATACTCTGTGAAGCAGATCCACCATGCCTTGGTGTTTAGACCATCATAGGAAATACAGTAATCTGAATCTACAATAGTTGCTTTACTATTAATACTTTTGGGACAGGTGTGTGGAACATTACTGCTGCATAAGATTACAACATTCCGAAAATCCATGGTTGCAAAGCCTTGGTTATCTGCGTGGCACACAATGAAATATAATGAGAGCAGAAATACATTGTTTTTGTTTGCCTCTACCACAAGTGCTACTACTTGTACCTTTTGCAGTGGGACCAGCACTTGCCACATGCACTGAGTACAATTTACTGACTGTGCCCACTCCAGTATAACATCAGGTCATCAAGACTCAGCAATAGTTGCAACTTATCTGAAGGTGATGGCCAGGTGGACATGAAATGTATTCGCAGTTGCGAATGCGGACAACCATCAGCTGTATAATGGAATGACACCAATAAAAATTTGTGCTGGACTGGGATTTCCTGCTTATCACAAGCTGTGGCCTTACCATTACGCTCTCTGATCACGACTCAGTGCCAGAACCAAACTTCCATATGTCGTCAACCATATGTCAACAATGAGTACTCGTACATCCATTATGTATATTCTCGTACAAGGGAGACATTAAAGTGAAAGTCCTTGAGAGTGTCAGCAGATAAACATGAGGCTGCAGTGCCGCAGTGCCTGTGTTATTCTGAATTACGATGCAATGTTCCTTTGAGCATGCTTGCATGTCAAAAGGGACAGGCACTGCGGTGACTATGGCTGTTATGAAATACATGAAATGTATTTGCAGTTGTGAATAGGGACAACCATCAGTTGTATAATGAAAATCTGTGCCAGACAAGGACTCGAACCCGGATTTCCTGCTTATCAAGAGTGGTTGCCTTATCAATTCTGAATAACACAGGCACTGCAATATTGTCAAAATATTGGGTTGACTTGACTTGAAAGATTTGGCTGCAAACTCAAGAAGAGTATCATAAGTTACTCTGTCAACAAAGCCTATGAAGTCTACTCAGATTGTCAATAACAACCACTGTCTGCAATACCATTAAGAGTGACACAGCCTTACAAGAACATATTTTTAACCTATTTCTATGTCATAACATATAAAATCTTAGGCCAAAATTGCAATAACAAAATGAAACAGTTAAAAACAAACACAGGATTATTTTTAAAAAATTATAAACACACTGCAGACTCTTATAATAAGAAGTTACTAGAGGCACAATTATTTCAACCAGGACTTGATTATCTGTTACGTTTTAAATGCAATAATGAAAGTGCTATGTTCAGTTTTGTTTGTTTGTAGTGCCAATGTAGTACTTCTTGAAACAAAATTGTTCAGGCTTTTGTGGCCTTTTGTTGTCACACTGCCTGTTGGCTTCTGTCTTGGGTTCTTTGGCCAACTTTCGTTTAGTGATTGTTCTGACATGTTGCCCACACCCAGAGATTGTATGTACCTATCATGCAAATGTCAGAGCTATTCCCTGGCCATTACCACTGTGGTTCTTCCTTTGCTGCCTGCAACAATGTTTTACTGCAGCATGGGAGTTCAGGATCCATTTAGCTTGAGGCTTTCCCCTTTCTTGTTGAAGCTACTCTCATGTTTGTCGATTTCTATGGCTTCTCTAAACAATCAGGCATGGTAGTTCTTGTTCACAGTGAGAACTTTCATGTCAGAGAATTTTATTATGAGGCTGGTTATTGCAGGTTGGCCTCTTTTGTCCTTACCCAATCTGATACTTTCTTTGATCTTCTTGGTTGGTTTGTAAATAGTCTTTATACTATGTTTGCCCAATATACAGCTGACTCCACCCATCATGCCGGGGATGTATGGCAGAAAGGTCTTACCCAATATTTCTTTTTCTTGTTGTGTCACTTCGCTGAGTGTTACATTTTGTGATATTTTTTATGCATCTGGTGGAGTATCTCTTCCTCCACAGGATGCTTTCCAGGTGTTTCATCCTGCATCTAAAATGCTGAGGCTCACATATTTGTACTGCGTGCATTACAAGCATATCAATCATTCCAATTTTCTGGCTTGGGTGAGGATTTGACAGTTTGTGCATGTAATGGCCTGTATGTGTCAGCTTTTGGTACACACTGTATTCCAGGTTCTCTGCCTTGTAAACAACACACCTAGAAATGGTAGCTGTTTGTCCTTTTCTACCACTACAGCAAATCTTATGTTGGCAAGGGGACTGCTCAAATGTCCTACTAATGCACTGACTGATGAACATGAGACAGAAGCTCACAGGCAATATGTCAGCAAGTGGCAACAAAAGCCTCAATAGTTTTATTTCAGGAAGTACCACACAGGAAAATATAATAATCAAAACTGAACAAAGCACTTTTACTATTGTTTTTAACACATAACAGATAGTCGAATACTGGGTGAAATACCTGTGACTCTACTAACTTCTTGGAAGATGAGATCACAGCCTCTATAATTTCTTAAAATGGTGTTATGTTTATGTTTAGTTATAACTATTTAATTATGCTATTGCAATTTCGGCTTCTGTGCTAGGAGAGAGGCTCAGGCTCTAAAATGAGAGGGACCTACCTCTACTGAGGAATTTATTAGTTTTCTTGACTGAATATTACTTTGGTACAATATATTCACTTAACAATGTCTGTTTGACTGCTTTGTGCATGCACTTTACTTTGAGGAGCAAAAGGAGAAACCATGGTTACTAGAATACACGTATCCACCACCTGACACTGACATCACAGGCAACCATGTTGCCACTCAGTAATAACCTTTGGTGTTCTCATTGCATTTTTGAGTGAATACAATGTTTTGTAATGGATGTGACTGCTGCCAGTTATTATTTTGCAATCATGTAACCACACAATAATAAGTCATTCTGCAGTAAGTGCAGTCATTACATTTGTTTATGTTGAGGGTCAACAACCAAACTCTGCACCAAGCATTGATCCTCTGTAGTTCTCCTTACAGTTTCCTGCACTTTTCTAGCATTGCGACTTCACTATATACAGGGTGTCCCATTTATCTTGGTCACCCAAAATAACTTTTTCTGGTGTGTTAAATTAAAAGTTGTTTCAACCAATGCTTTTTAATACCATTGGGTAATTTTTGCTGTGGGTATACATTTTATGCATGCCCACAGATGTAGGAGATATGGGGAAAGGGTTAGATGTTTTAAAAATGGAATCATGAACATTTTATTTAAGAATACACTTACCCTCTCCATGAGCTAGTCAAAAAGTTATCACACTGTACCATTTTTGTCAACGGAACATAGATGTGCAAACGATAAACAATACAAAGTTTGTGAAGAAACCGAGCTGTTTATTGCCTTGTTTGCACCCATTGTAATGCTGTAGTAAAGGTGTGGCATCTGTTTACAATTTCTGACTCAAGCAAACGGGTAAATCCCCAGCTCCCCTATGCACTTCATTTCTTGCTGCTTTTGCATACAGTAGACAGACATCAGAGTAACTTAGCAACTGCATGGCATAGTACACATTGTGAATACAATTTTTGTTGTGTAGAGGTGTATGAAGTACATGCATGATGATAAGGTAGAAATGCTGCTGTTCTATGGTGAAAGTATGTTGACAGGAAATAATTTAGTACCTTGCATTTTTAAGTTCAACGCTGTTGGAGACCATTATGATTATTGTGTTGTGGTGGTAAGTTATGGGACCAAACTGCTGAAGTCATCAGTCCCTAGGCTTACACACGACTTAATCTGACTTAAACTAACTTGCCCTAAGGACAACACACACCCACGCCCGAGGGAGGACTCGAACCTCCAATGGGGGGCAGCTGCGGGAACCGTGGCAAGGCACATCAGACCGCGTGGCTACCCTGTCTGGCAATTATTATAGTATTATGTCTACCTTGTACTCTACTCTACATACCTGTACTGTAATTTGCTATAAGTAGGTGAAATTCTGTCTCTCTCAGTGTAATTCTGAGTTACTTAAAATAAAATGGTTTCATTAAATGGCCAAGGGTTCCTTTTCTGTCAATAACAAGTGGTTATGATTGGACATTACATCTAACAAAGTGTTATGTTTTAATGTAAAGATGATAAATAAACTAATATATTACTTAATGATACTAATACAGTAATATTTATGGCAGTAATAATAAGTCAGAGATGAGACAAAACGTGCCTGAAGAATTGGGTTTGGTCTACTCAAGCTCTTGGTAAAATAATCATCTAACATGCTCTTTGAATTCAGAGTCATGCTCAATATTACACCAAGAAATGCCTTAACTTCTTTCAATGAAACATCTTTCCGTAAGTGTGCACAGAATGTTTTGTTAGAGGCGACATTTTCTGTATTTCACAGACTTTCCCGTTACATGTGATATATCATAAGTTATTCTCTTTCTTCTTTACCACTAACTTTAGGTTCACTGCAACAGACCATTTTGTAAGGAAAAAGATTCCTCTTTCTCATGCTCATCTATAAACTCTCTTTCATCCTCAGTATCCTTCAAAAGCCGTTCCCAAATATCATCATATATATGCCTTCTGCCTGCCATCTCTATAAAAGCAAAAATTATGTGGTAAGGACACAATCACTTACATATGACTAAGCACATAGAGTGGTCAACTTACACTCTCTGTTGAACAAAGTTGGTACTATGTGATGAAATGCACTGAAAACATGTTATAGCAGAGCAGATGAAAAAAACTAACAAGAACAGCGTGTCAGACAATCTTCCATTGGAACAAAGTGGAAAATCTGTATCTTGGATAAGTTCTAACAGTGAAGTGGAAAGGGTTAATTATAAATGAGTCAGTACTCAAAAACCTCAAATCACTACTTGTCTTGATCACAAGCACGCTTCAAGGAAACAACTTATTAAAGAAGGGGCATAATCTTTGTAGCTACTCCCTTACGGTGTTCCCACTGGAAAATGGTATCCCATACATAATACCTGAATTACAGACATATCACAAAAATGTAGCCATGCAAATATCTAACTTCATAAGACAGTTTTTCAATGTAAGCAGTTATGACGGAAACCACACGATCAACGAAAACTTTTAATTTGGTTACCAAATTTGATTTCTTTTTCTTCCCCTCATGTTTAATGAATTTAAGTGAAGAGAGCTGTAGAACAGTTTAAAATTTGAACAGTCACATACTTCAAAACTAGTTGTTTCCTTAGCTTGAAGATGATTCAGATGACTTCATGGTGCCCCGCCTCATTTCTCTAAGCACATTCTATGTTACCTGAATGACAACATTTCAGGACACTGGATTGGAAGAGCAGGAGCAAAACATGAACTTCATCACCGGTGACCTCACAGGTCTCCAGACCACACATTGTGACTTTCATATATGGGGTTAGGTACAAGACCACATTTTTATCCCCCCGCCCTCCACGAAGAAGAAAGCAACAGCACTAATGTGGCTGTGATTGAAATATCTACCCAGACTGTTCAAATTTTAAACTGTTCTACTGCTCTCTCCATTTAAATTCATTAAACATGAGGGGGAGAAAAAGATATCAAATTTGGTAACCAAATTAAAATTTTCCGTTGATCATGTGGTTTCTGTCGTAACTGCTGCTACGCCTGACACTCTTGAAAGTCTACGACATTGCATTATTGAAGCTGTGAATTCAAGAACAAGAAACTGACACACAAAAACAAAACACACAAAAATGTACTTAATTTTGACTTTCTTACCCATTCTTGAGAACACGATTAGCCTCCAAGATGTAACTTGATAAGTTGCTTCCCATAAGTGACAGGCAAAAGACGACGATGTCAACACTCTCATTTTCAAGTGGTGTGTTGGACATATCACAAGGTGTTACCACATCGGATGTAGCAACAAAGTCAAATGAATACACCTTGTGATCAGGTAATGATTTTGCCAAATTGGCTTCTCCACAGCCAAAATCAGCAATCACAGTCTTAGTAGGCCTACAAAAATGTCAAAAGTATTAGTATTTGAAGACTTATTAATAAGGAAGGAGCAAGAAGATATGTAAGGAAACCATTTTCTCAAAAACAGCTATGAAAGTACAATTTCTGTTGCCACATCAACAAATCTTCAAAAACAATTACATCTGCTGCGACTTTTATCATCTTACAGCACTTATATGCACCTCAAATATTTTGATTGGAATTTTAATTCTTACATAATTAGTTAACAATTAAAAAAAGAACTATCCAGAGAGGAGGTTCATAAATATCTTTCAATTTTTTAAGTTGAATAAATACAGTATTGCTCCCTCTTTGAAACCTCACCATCTCCAGGCAACTTTACTTTCATTAAACTTAAAATTTGTTTACAAGTCTCATGGCTTCTGAAGCATTATTATGTCCATATTTCTGATTAATTCTTTGCACTATACAAACATTTAAGGAAGACTTCAAAAGCCTGTACAGTTTTCTCTTCACTGTTGTTATGCAGTTTGTTATTTTAAATGAAATGTGATGTCAGCTCAATGAAAGTTTCTGTTACGCTAACATAAATTCCAGGATGAAAAGAATAAAAAGTAATGAGAAAAGGTGATCAATTATCCGTAGTCGATTGATGTGCAGATTACAGATACATGTAATGGCACTAAGACATTAAGTTACTAGCTTTTAACCACTGTTTTTCTACACTCTGTGTTATGTAAAATCAACCAACAAGATACTGCAACACAATATGGCTGGGGGTGAATGTGTCTGGTATATTTATTATTTACAACATAAATTTCTGTTTTATGTTCATCATACTCTCAGTAGTTTATTTTCTCTTAGTGAATTTTCATTGTACTCTCTCTCATTCTCCATTTCCATTTTTTTAATGTTTCTCTTATCATTTACTCTAAACTCATGCTGTCACTTTGATAAGTGCTTTGCTCCACTTGGGATTTTCATTTCTTTTGCTTTCTTTGTACTGGAAACACATTCTATTATACTCAAAATTTGCCACTACTTTTGCAGTAAAATCTCCCAATATCTTGTGGAGGCATTTTTGCTGTTGTTTATCAGTTACTACAGCTCTTCATACTGTTAATACTGATTTAGCTGAACTTCATGTAGCAAACTGTGGGTGTAGGGATAGCTGAGTGTGTCCATGGCCTGAAGCCATTGCTGAAGTTCCCTCAGCCCACTGGTAATATTCATCTACGTCAGAATACTGACATTCCAAGAACTTGCATGTGGTAGCACAGTCTCTCTCAACACTACCAATGATACGGCCTCTGACAACCCAAAAATGTGCAAACAACAGTTACAGTGCATATAGATAGTATCTATCTGTATGCACGGTAGCTGTCACTTGCACACGTTTGATATGATTTCTGCATTTTCAGAAATACAATTTTTTATATGTTATGATGATTTGAAAATGAGTCCTGGTCCAAAACTAGACTTGAGTGAATTAAAAAAGTGAAATCTTCAACTTTGGACTGTTTTTTTTTGTTGTACCGAAATAAGGGTAATCACCCTCATATTTAGGTAATGTTACATCCATGGCCCCAATAATTTTTTCGCCCATGCAACACCAAACTTAGGACATTCTGAAAAACATTTAGCATCAAAATTGTAAACAGGTTATTTAAAATAGTTATATATTATTTAAGGATGAAATCTTTGGAAAAGAAAATACCGAGTTCAGAGTAGAAAGATACATTGCAGCTTGTCTGAAATTCAGGATGGAAATGCCAAACATATACTACTATTAATTATGCACACATACACACAAAGGATAAATCAGTAGAAAGGAAAAAAATCAATTAGTATACTGACAAAGAAAGCTGATAACAGGGCAAGAAAAATGCCTCTGAAATACTGACAAACACATTTGTCATATTGTCAAAGTCCAGTTTCTCAGTCAGATCAGTTTCTATTGCATTGAAGCCTTAAAAAATACTACCCATCATATTGTAGCGATGAATGCAATATCTTTAGAGCAAAGCTTTTGCAGTATTCCTGTTGCTTCTGATTTAATCACAGCTTTCTTTCCTTTCACTTCAGAAATGCACTTACGAGCTTTACTAACTGCATTTCAATTTGAATTTTGCTTTTGCAGGCACCTTTCGAGCTGACCGTGCCTAGCCAAACAAAAATATTGCAGAGACAATGTTGCCAGTTGCATGATGCACACACTTCCATCTGGCTACCTTCCATTTCCCTCTCACTAATAAGAATTCCCACAACTATCACCATGGTTTCTTCCCCCCCCCCCCCCCCTTTTTTTTGCTCAAAAACTTGCTGCCCCGAAGAATTTCCCATCCTGGGCCCAAGCCCAAGTGTCCTGTGCATAAATATGGGGCTGAGGTAATGCTGGAGCAGGTCTAATAATGAATAAGAAAATAGCAATGCAGGTAAGCTTCTATGAACAGAATATTGAATGAATTATCATAGACAATATAGACAAGAAGCCAACACCCACCCACCACAGTAGTACATGTTTATATGTCAACTACTTCCATAAATGTGACTACGTAGGCTTTCCCGGCGTGATAAGTCTTGAAAGTCTCTTCGGGTTTGCTGCCGGATCCAGTTGGATCGCCGAAATATCGAGTCAAGTTGATTTTAGGATCCGGCAGCAAACCCGAAGAGACTTTCAATACTTCCATAAATAATGAAGGAATTGAAGGGTTGTATGATGGGGTTAAGGAAACTATTCAGATAGTGTGTGGTACAAAATTTGTGAATTTTCTCATAAACTTTAGAGATGCAAAATTTTCTGTATCATCATCGTCTATAAATGAGCAAGAATGGGCACAACTGTTTTATTATAATTTTAATAATGATTAAATAGTACAAGACTAGCCCAAAAGATTGTTATTTATATGTAGTGGGCATCCTACATACAGAGCTATTCAAAATGAAGGAACAGATTTCAAACAGGTATATCTCCAAATTACAAAAGGTAGCACCATAATTCCAACATTCTTGGACAGACAACAGTTTAAAATTTGAACAGTCTGGGTACATATTCCAAATACAAGTCGGTGCTGTTGCTTTCTTCTTCATGGAGGGAACTGTGACAGGACTAACCTATGTAGACATGCTACAAAACTAATCATTTCCTCAGCTTGAAGATGATTCAGATGATGCCATTTTGGTGCAAGTTGGTGCCCTGCCTCATTTCTCTAAGCACGTCTGATGTTACCTGAATGACACCATTTCAGGATGTTGGATTGTAAGAGCAGGAGCAAAACATGAACTTCATGACTGGTGACCTCAGAGGTCTCCAGATCTCACACATTGTGACTTTTATCTGTGGGGTTACGTACAAGACCACATTTTTATCCCCCCTTATGCCTGACACTCTTGAAAGTCTGCGTCACTGCATTTTTGAAGCTCTGAATTCAGTAATGAGAGACCAGCTGCTTCGTGTGTGTGGCAGGAAATGAGCCACTGTTTTGATATTTGTTGTGTAACACATGGTGCTCACATTGAATACATAAAAATTTGAAATTTTCTCTATCTGGGAACTTTGGAATTGTGTTTAGGTGTTTTGTAGTTTGGAAACAATAAATGTTTGAAATCTGTTCCTTCTTTCTGAATAGCCCTGTACATTCAAGTATTTGTTCTGTATTTTTATTATTTGTATGAAGTACTCTTATGGCAGTCTGTGGCAGACAGAGTTTCACAGAAGAAAACCCTGTCATGGCAGGTGATGTATGAAGCTACCAACACCACGCGAGGTGCCAAAGAGGATCTCAGAAGTACTCCATTCCTACATAGAACGAGGCTGGCTGAACTAATTAACAACACAAACTAAGAAGAAAAAAAAATATTTTATGTGAAACCTTTTAGTTAGTATGAGCTTAGCTACTGCTCAAACCAGACTTTTGTAGTCATATATGAAATACATTCACCAGTGGTTTAGGGGTAGCATCTTTAATAATCAAAACATCCTTGGTCCCAGGTTCGAACCCAGCTCCTGCTTAAATTTTGAATAAAATCATCAATAATGGCAGCTGAAGACTTCCAGCATAAGAAGTCACCCTCTCTCTGTGAACTACCTTGTCAAAGAAGGGAGAGGAGCAGACAGAGGTTCATGGCACAGTCTTGCCCTTGGGGTGGGAAACGGCTCCTAAAAGGTGGAAGAATCAGCAATGACCAATAGCTTGAGGATACAGAAGGCAATGGAAACTACTACATTACAGACACATAATGTGTATCCACAAGACATCTGACCCATAATTGAAAAGTTTCATGACAATCTCTCCATTGACAAAAGATTCCAGAGTAGTTCCCCATTTGAATCTCCAGGAGGAGCTGGCAAGGGGGAGTTCACTATGAGAAAAAGATAGATTAACCAATGACAGGACAAAATTCTACAAGTCAGAGCTTGGAATGTCAGAAGTTTGAAATAGTAGGAAAGCTAGAAAATCTGAAAAGGGAAATGCGAAGGCTCAATCTAGATGTAGTGGGGATAACTGAAGTTAATTGGAAATAAGATAATGATTTCTGGTCAGATGAATATCAAATATCAACAGCAGCAGAAAATGCTATAATGGGAATAGAATTCATTATGAGTAGCAAAGTAGGACAGAGAGTGAGCTACTGTGAACAGTTCAGTGTTAGGATTGTTCTCATCAGATTCAACAGCAAACCAGTGCTGACAATGATAGTTCAGTTGTATAGTATGTGATCAAAAGTATCCATACACCCCCAAAACATACTTTTTCATATTAGGGGCACTGTGCTGCCACCTACTACAAGACATTCCTTATCAGTGACCTCAGGAGTCGTTAGACATCGTGAGAGCAGAATGGGGCGCTCCGCGGAACTCATGGACTTCGAACATGGTCATGTGATTGGGTGTCACTTGTGTAATACATCTGTACACGAGACTTCCACACTCCTAAACATCCCTAGCTCCGGTGTTTCCGATGTTATAGTGAAATGGAAACGTGAAGGGACATGTACAGCACAAAAGCATACAGGCCGACCGCATCTGTTGACAGAGAGAGACCGCCGACAGCTGAAGAGGGTCACAATGCGTAATAGGCACACATCTATCCAGACCATCACACAGGAATTCGAAATTGCATCAGGATCCACTGCAAGTATTATGACAGTTAGGTGGGAGGTGAGAAAATATAGATTTCATGGCCAAGCGGTTGCTCATAAGCCACACATCATGCCGGTAAATGCCAAAAAATGCCTTGCTTGGTGTAAGGAGTGTAAACATTGGATGATTGAACAGCAGAAAAATGTGTGGCGTGACGAATCATGGTACACAATGTGGTGATCCGATGTCAGGGTGTGGGTATAGTGAATGCCCAGTGAACGTCATCTGCCAGCATGTGTAGTGCCAACAGTAAAATTCGGAGGCGGTGGTGTTATGGTCTGGTTGGTGTAGCCTATCCCCAATGTTATTCAATCTGTACACTTGAGCGAGCAGTAAAGGAAACCAAAGAAAAAATTGGAGCAGTAATTAAAGTTTAGGGAGAAGAAATAAAACTTTTGAGATTTTCTGATGACACTGTAGATCTATTAGACACAGTAGAGGACTCGGAAGAGCAGATTAATGGAAGGGACAGTGTCTTGAAAGGAGTCTATAAGATGCACAAGAACAAGTAAGATAAGGATAATGGAATACAGAAGTGAAACATGGGCAACAGTCAGCTGAGACAAGAAGAGAAAGAAAGCTTTTGAAACATGGTGCCACAGAACAATGCTGAAGATTAACGGGTAGATCAAATAACAAAAAGTGAGGTACTTAATCAAACTGAATCAGAACTTGACTGAAAAAATGGACTGGTTGTTAGGACACATCCTGAGGCATCAAGGAATAGTCAATTTAGTAACGAAAAGAAGTATGGGTGGGTGGGGGAGCACTGGAGAGGGAGGTATGAATACAAGAGTTGCATCAAACTATTCTCAAACTGAAGACCCCAACAACATCATATGATATTGCTTTGAGCGTAGCTAATGTGTCTCAGAACAGAGTTGGCAGACTGGCAAAATAAAGTGCGGCCAAACAGGCAAAAAATTACAGGATTGGTCAGACAACATCTACTGATGACTAGTACACTTTTTGTGGACATTTTATGAACTAAGTAAATTTGTGGAAAATATTAGCTGCTGCTGTTGTGGTCTTCAATACAAAGACTTATTTGTGCAAGCTTTTTCATCTCTTTGCAACTACTGTAATCTACATTCATTTGAACTTGCTTAGTACAGCCTTGGTCTCCCCCTACAGTATTTACCCCCCACACTGCCTTCCTTTACCAAACCAACGATTCCTTCAATACCACATAATGTGTCGCATCAACTGCTCTCTTCTTTTAGTCAAGCTCTGCCATTAATTTCTTTTTTCCTGTCATTTCAGTCAGTAACTACTCATAGTTTCCGGCATGTACACAAAATTTAGATACAGACAAGAGCGTCTGAAACTGAAACACAGTGAGAGTGTCAAAAAATCAAAGGCAGGGCAATGTTAGAAATTAAATCAAAAGGAACATTCATTTGAGGAAACTATAAAATTATGAGACATAATGGCTTGACAGTGTTACCCTTAGGAGCTAAAATATTGGTAGTGCTGATAGGAACATATTTTTATATGTGACGCTATCTTAGTTTACGGAATTTTCATGGTATGAGTTAAAACAGATGGACAGATCACTCAGTCCCAAGATGAGAGGGACCTACTTGTTTTTGGACCTTCCCCAACCTATTTCTTTCTGATCCTGAGCAAGGAATTTGATCTGTGACCAAGAAAAGTTATAATTAGATAACATTTCACACATTCCTTAGCACACTAAAGGTCATACACAAAGAACAAACAAGTGACACAGTTCTTACTTTTTCTTAAGCGCATTTATTATTACATTCAGTGGATTCAGTGGCCACTTAGATACTTGCTGTCGATAGCCTTCATGGTAGGCCTCAAAGGTGGAAATGTTATTCTGGAAAAATGTTTTGCTCTCTTCACTCTTTGAATTGTATAATTGTTCATTTATGTACCTGAAAAAAAAAAAAAAGACAAACAATCAACACGCATCACTTCATACAAACATCACATTTTAACAAAACAGTGCAATGACAAATAAAGTGTGCCTTTGATAACACATGCCACTGTCCCAAAATTGTCTACATTCTGTGTGTACCATTTATATGATAAAAGAACTCTTTGCAAATAAGAAAATATGCATACACTATATCTGTTATATCCATTTTGAGTCAACAGTCTTCTGACTGGTTTAATGTGACCCACCACAAATCAGAGTACCCGACGTCCTCAATTTGTTGGATTTATTCCTATCTCTGTCTTCCCCTGCAATTTATTATCCTCTTCAGCTCCTTCTAGTACCATGGAAGTTATTTCCTGATGGCTTAATACATTTTTTTAGCATTCTGTCCTGTCATCATGTCAGTGTTTTCCATATGTTCTTTTCTTTGCCAATTCTGTGGAGAATTTCCTCATTCCTGATCCCATCAGTCACCTAATTTTCAATATTTTTCTACATCTTCAACATCTCAAACACTATGATTTTTCTTTTCCAGTGTTCCCACAATCCATTGCTCACTACCATAAACTGCTGTGCTCTAACATTACTACCGTATTTACTCGAATCTAAGCCATACTTTTTTCCAGTTTTTGTAATCCAAAAAACCGCCTGCGGCTTAGAATCGAGTGCAAAGTAAGCGGAAGTTCTGAAATATGTTGGTAGGTGCCGCCACAACTAACTTCTGCCGTCGAATATATGTAGCGCTACACAGGCATGCTTTGCAGGCACAAAGATAAATACTGGCGCCAAAACCTCTGCATTAGTAAATAAATTAAAAAAAAAAAAAGGCGGAAGACGAGCCTTTTTCTCCGCCCCGAATTTCGACCACTGCATTTTCATACATTATCCAACGAAGTAAATACAAATTCCGTATTGTTCATCTTCGAATGTAGCAGCTTTTCAATGTACTACGAAAGTCCGACTGGCAAGACTGTTTGCGATGTTTGTCAGTATGGCCAATTCTACGATCTGAATTTTTTCCTACCTGTGAGAAGAGATGGTTGCTAATGGGAACTTTTGTGAATCACATGCAGTATTGTCTTCACCATAAGAATAATACGAATATAAACATTTTGCCATGTATTCTTTAGTGTTTGCTCCTATCTCATTTAAATTCTGTCTGGCTAATAAACTACGAAACTAGAGTGAGACAACAGCAAACGCGGAAGTATACACATATCATATCATGTTTATATTCGTATTATTCTTATGCCTAATAGGGATACAGTCAGAAATGAAGCACGGCAATTGACTAGATTTTTGAATCTAAGATGACTCTAATTTCTGTGCAGAAAGTAATGTACTAAAGAGTCGTCTGCAAAGATTTTCAAACGGAGAAAAATTTTCACTAAACTCTCGTTCAGAACATATTCTATCATACGCAGTTTATTACTTGGTTCTTGTTGATCATTAACAAAGAAAGCAGCAGGGTAAATAACAACAAATAGCAGTCTCTTGCCATTGTTTCGCTACTGAGACAATTCCTCTCTCTCTTTTTTTTTTCTTTAATTGTAAGCGGCGGTAGCACGCACAAAAGCAAACCATGCCGCGAGCGGCGACAGTTCGTAAACATTCATTATCAGAATGCGACAAACAATGCATGACACAGTACAGTAATGCATTTTCAGCTCAGATTGACGTAAACACCTATAACAAAGAGAACAGCACTTATCAGATCAAAGAAAAATAAGCTATCAATTCAAACCAGACGAAGCACGTGAAAAACGAAGGGTACCCGTATAAATACGGACGGAGCGCCTGACGCATAGCAATGGTTACCTGGTAAAGCTTAACTGCTAAGCTTACGTCTCAAACCAAACTACTGTAGCTGTATCGTCATTCATTCGACCTAAATTGTGTCTCATATTACAATGGACCAACTTTGTTTCGCCTTGGAGGTGCGGCCTAAAACTTCTCTCCCCTTGAATTTTGAGTCTCAAATTTCAGGTGCGGCTTAGATTCGGGAAATTTTTTTTTCCTTAATTTCGAGTCTCATTTTTCAGGTGCGGCTTAGATTCGAGTGTGGCTTAAATTCGAGTAAATACAGTATGTCTAATATGGTGCAGGAAACATGATGGCATTCAAAACTGCTTCCAGTCATCTCAGAATGGACAAATTCAGGTCCTGTATGGTTTTCTTGCTGCAAAATATTGGAAAGGTCAGGTAACAATAAAGGAGGTAAAAGCAATTATGCACACTTCTCTGCAAAGCAGACCACAAAGGCTCAATAATATCATGATCTGGTGACTGTGGAGGCCAGAGGAGATGCAACAATTCATCCCTGTGATCATAAAACCAGCCATGGATGATGCAAGCTATGTGAACAGAGGCCTGTTGTCTTAGAACACAGCCTCAGCATCAGGGAACAAACACTGAACCATGGGATGGATCTGATAACTAAAAGTGGTTGTACAGCCTTTGGGAGTAATGTCATCTTGCAGAGTAACAATGGGGGCCATAGAATACCATGATATGGTATCATCAAACTGCAGCCGTTTCACTCTTTGTGCATAAATTCACCAGAATTTTGGGACAGTGAGTAACAAGACTCATCCAACCAATTGGCTTTCTTCCATTGCTCCACAGTCCAGGTTTTATGGCTTCAGAACTATTTTCATGTTATGGGAATTTGCATCGCAGATGAGTGTTTTGGAATTCCATCTCATCCTCAATTGTCTGCTTGTGCAGCTCCCCTCATGCTGACAGGCACGACATTCGGTTCAGCAATTACTTTTACAGCTATTGCCTCCTTATTTTTTCCAGTCCTCTTCAGTGACCATCTTTCCCAATCAGTCGACACATTTTTTTGTTTGTGACTTAGCAGATAATGTTTTTTCGCTTTACCTGTATGCGGTATAAATCTTCAATACGGTGCCTCTAAATTACCAAATGCATCGGCTCCCTTGGTTATGGATGCACCCACTATACAAGCCCCAACAATTTGCTGACTTTCAAATTCACTTGGCTCTGAAATAATACATTCACATTTACATGACTGACACTTGCAACATACTGAGAGTATTGCACAGGTGTCGCTCGTGATCAAATAAAACTGCGTAAACAGCAGGCTTTGCTAGCTTTTGCATTTATGTTCAAGCATACAATTTTTGCAGTGTTTCCACATTTTTGTCCAACTGCTGTATATTCTCAGAAATTTCTTCCACAAAATATAGCTTGTTTTAACTAGTAGACTTCTTTCGGCCAGGAATACCTTCTTTGTCTGTGCTAGTTTGCTTTTTATGTCCTCCTCACTTCAACTGCCATGTTTTCCTTTGTTTACAAGATATCAGAATTCTTTCAGTTCATCTAGTTTGTGGTCATCAGTTTTGATATTAAATTTATCACAAATCTCTTTTCTGATACTCTTCATTGCTTTCATCTTTCTCTGGTTTACTCTCAATACATAATTCTGTACTCATTCAACTGTTTATTCCACTCAAAAGGTCCTATAATTTTTCTCCACTTCCCCTGAGGATAACAATATCATTAACAAATCTTATCACTGGTATCCATTCACCCTGAATTTTAATCCCACTCTTGAGCCTTTCTTTTATTTTCATCACCGCTTCTTCTGTGTATAGACTTCTTGGTTACCCAGGCCTGCCAACCCAAAGTTTGGTACAGATTTATTGATGACATTTTCATGATCTGGACTCACAGTGAAGAACAACTCCAGAATTTCCTCTCCAACCTCAACTCCTTTGGTTCCATCAGATTCACCTGGTCCTACTCTAAATCCCATGCCACTTTCCTTGACATTGACCTCCACCTGTCCAATGGCCAGCTTCACACGTCCGTCCACATCAAACCCACCAACAAGCAACAGTACCTCCATTATGACAGCTGCCACCCATTCCACATCAAACGGTCCCTTCCCTACAGCCTAGGTCTTCGTGGCAAACGAATCTGCTCCAGTCCGGAATCCTTGAACCATTACACCAACAACCTGAAAACAGCTTTCGCATCCCGTAACTACCCTCCCGACCTGGTACAGAAGCAAATAACCAGAGCCACTTCCTCATCTCCTCAAACCCGGAACCTTCCACAGAAGAACCCCAAAAGTGCCCCACTTGTGACAGGATACTTTCCGGGACTGGATCAGATTCTGAATGTGGCTCTCCAGCAGGGATACGACTTCCTCAAATCCTGCCCTGAAATGAGATCCATCCTTCATGAAATCCTCCCCACTCCACCAAGAGTGTCTTTCCGCCGTCCACCTAACCTTCGTAACCTCTTAGTTCATCCCTATGAAATCCCCAAACCACCTTCCCTACCCTCTGGCTCCTACCCCTGTAACCGCCCCCCGGTGTAAAACCTGTCCCATGCACCCTCCCACCACCACCTATTCCAGTCCTGTAACCCGGAAGGTGTACACGATCAAAGGCGGAGCCACGTGTGAAAGCACCCACGTGATTTACCAACTGACCTGCCTACACTGTGAAGCATTCTATGTGGGAATGACCAGCAACAAACTGTCCATTCGCATGAATGGACACAGGCAGACAGTGTTTGTTGGCAATGAGGATCACCCTGTGGCTAAACATGCCTTGGTGCACGGCCAGCACATCTTGGCACAGTGTTACACTGTCCGGGTTATCTGGATACTTCCCACTAACACCAACCTGTCAGAACTCCGGAGATGGGAACTTGCCCTTCAGCATATCCTCTCTTCTCGCTATCCGCCAGGCCTCAATCTCCGCTAATTTCTTATTTCAATTTGCCGCCGCTCATACCTCACCTGTCTTTCAACATCATCTTTGCCTCTGTACTTCCGCCCCGACTGACACCTCTGCCCAAACTCTTTGCCTTTACAAATGTCTGCTTGCGTCTGTGTATATGCGGATGGATATGTGTGTGTGTGTGTGTGTGTGTGTGTGTGTGTGTGTGCGCGCGCGAGTGTATACCTGTCCTTTTTCCCCCCTAAGGTAAGTCTTTCCGCTCCCGGGATTGGAATGACTCCTTACCCTCTCCCTTAAAACCCATATCCTTTTGTCTTTCCCTCTTTCCTGATGAGGCAACCGTTGGTTGCGAAAGCTAGAATTTTGTGTGTATGTTTGTGTGTCTATCGACCTGCCAGCGCTTTTGTTTGGTAAGTCTCATCATCTTTCTTTATATATATATATATATATATATATATATATATATATATATATATAAAAAATAGAGGGAAACATTCCACGTGGGAAAAATATATCTAAAAAGAAAGATGATGAGACTTACCAAACAAAAGGTCTGGCAGGTCGATAGACACACAAACAAACACAAACATACACACAAAATTCTAGCTTTCGCAACCAACGGTTGCCTCGTCAGGAAAGAGGGAAGGAGAGGGAAAGACAAAAGGATTTGGGTTTTAAGGGAGAGGGTAAGGAGTCATTCCAATCCCGGGAGCGGAAAGACTTGCCTTAGGGGGAAAAAAGGACAGGTATACACACACACACACACACACACACACACACACACCTGTCCTTTTTTCCCCCTAAGGCAAGTCTTTCCGCTCCCGGGATTGGAATGACTCCTTACCCTCTCCCTTAAAACCCAAATCCTTTTGTCTTTCCCTCTCCTTCCCTCTTTCCTGACGAGGCAACCGTTGGTTGCGAAAGCTAGAATTTTGTGTGTATGTTTGTGTGTCTATCGACCTGCCAGCGCTTTTGTTTGGTAAGTCTCATCATCTTTCTTTATATATATATATATATATATATATATATATATATATATATATATATATATATATATATTACTGTTGTTTCTTGTTAACAATATCAGCTTATTCCAAAGAATAAGCAGCTTTCACTCAGTTAATACTCGGCAGAAATCCATCCTGCATTTGGATCGGATTTCCTTAACTCTTTTGTCGAAAGGTGTGCAATATACTGCTGCATCCATTTTCAGTAAGCTATCACAAGAATTCAAAAATCTTAGCAGTAATCCAGTCACTTTCAAATCAAAACTGAATAGTTTCCTCATGGGTCACTCCTTCTGTTCTGTTGATGAGTTCGTTGAAAAATTAAGCTGATAATTATGTTATATTGTTGACGCGTCTACTTAAACCTATGGCTTGATGACTTTTTTTGGATTCATAAACATTTTTATTTTATCTCTTATGACTTTTATGTTTTAATTTCATGTACTGACCTTGCAGATTTGCTCCTCAGTTTGGTCCTACGGAACTTGACGTGTAAATAAATAAATAAAATATAAACATGCCTCCACCATCAGTGTTCAACTTATCGCTGTGATATACATTCCAGTTAGTTTAGAGTTTCATTGTTATTGAGACTTGGTTTCAGCCATCTTTCTGTTCCTAGTTCTATGTGAGCACTATTATCATACATAAGCGAAACTAGTTCCAGGAACTTTCCATTGATGCTCCTTTAGTTAGCTAATGCTGTTCTGTATTCAGAACAGTCAGGCTTAAGCTACCAGAGACTGGCCCTGTGTGTATGTGTGTGTGTGTGTGTGTGTGTGTGTGTGTGTGTGTGTGTGTGTGTGTATTTTTGATGAAGGCCGTATTGGCCAAAAAGCTCATTTTATGACAGTCTTTTTGTTGTACCTAACTGCAATTCAACATCTCCATTATACGGTAAGTAGTAGCTATTCTTTTCATAATATTAATAATGTATTAACATTTTCTTTTTTTGACCTATGTTGTATGCTACCATTTCTGGACACAGAAGCATCTTATTGGATCTGTGGAGCATGTCCTCTATCCTAAAAAAAACCACATGTTGATGACACACATATTCCACTACCTTAGTAGCTGTTTTCTGAATGCAGTGCATGCCTGACCCTTAGAATCATCTGACAATGAGTCTCTGGTTTAAGCCTTCCAATCAACCCCATGAACCATGGACCTTGCCGTTGGTGGGGTGGCTTGTGTGCCTCAGTGTTACAGCTAGCCATACCGTAGGTGCAACAGCAATGCAGGGGTATCCGTTGAGAGGTCAGACAAATGTGTGATTCCTGAAGAGGGGCAGCAGCCTTTAAAGTAGTGGCAGGGGAACAGTCTGGATGATTGACTGATCTGGCCTTGCTGTTGTGGTCTTCAGTCCTGAGACTGGTTTGATGCAGCTCTCCATGCTACCCTCTCCTGTGCAAGTTTCTTCATCTCCCAGTACCTACTGCAACCTACATCCTTCTGAATCTGCTTAGTGTATTCATCTCTTGGTCTCCCTCTACGATTTTTACCCTCCATGCTGCCCTCCAATGCTAAATATTTGTGATTCCTTGATGCCTCAGAACATGTCCTACTAATTGGTCCCTTCTTCTCGTCAAGTTGTGCCACAAACTCCTCTTCTCCCCAATTCTATTCAATACCTCCTCATTAGTTATGTGATCTACCCATCTAATCTTCAGCTTTCTTCTGTAGCACCACATTTCGAAAGCTTCTATTCTCTCCCTGTCCAAACTATTTATCGTCCATGTTTCACTTCCATACATGGCTACACTCCATAAAAATACTTTCAGAAACGACTTCCTGACACTTAAATCCATACTCGATGTTAAAAAATTTCTCTTCTTCAGAAACGCTTTCCTTGCTATTGCCAGTCTACATTTTATATCTTCTCTTAGAAACACACTTTTTCTTGGGTAAAAATACATTTTTTCAGCTCTGTCAGAGCTGTAAAACTTAACAATCCTTTGAATGGTAAAGGTTTTATACACTGGCATAGAACATCCCAGCACTTTAGGAAATGAAAATCAGCAGAAAACAACACATTTTGCGAAAATGTTTGATGTGTGGCAACATGTACATTGCATACTTTTGTATTACAAAAGGATAAATATATACAGCACTGAAGCCTTCAAAGCACTGAAATCGAGATTGCACTTTGGGATGCACTTTTGTCAACCAATCATGGCTGAGTCTCTGTTGATCCATCATGAACATGGGACATGATGACTGCAATCAAGTCTTCAAATGATGCACTTGGGATACAGTTTTGAATTCATGACATCCAGGAATATATGGCACAGTATGAAAATATAGTTTATTTTTGAGAGATGCATATGGGGCCTGAAGATGGTGTAATGAAATGCCGAAACTGGTAGTCAACACAAAATAAAACAATCTCAAATATGTGGCTGTTGGTAAATTTCACTGATAATTATGGCCCATGTCACGTGATCTCATCAGCCAATGACAGCAGATATACGGAGCATAGGACACGTGATGTACTCAGCCAATAGCAATACCACTGTTAACTAATGCAAACACACAAATAGAAAAGTTAATGATTTAAATTAATATATATACAGTAAAGCTACAAGAAAAGCTAAGCTTTTATTATGCATAATATTGGCCTTTTTCCGTGCATGTTACCTTTAAGACATATCAGATACAAATGACCCAGTACACTTTTAAATAATGGCATAAATGGCCTGTGTCCTGGGCTTGAAACTTTTCAAAGGAGCTGTTCCTTAAAGTGATAAATTTCGAATGAGAGTCAAATGCACTACGATTTAAGAAACGCATCGCACATTCTGACGCACAACATAAATCATCTAGTGTAAAATGAAATTTACTTTGAAAATAACGCTTCTCAAACCACCACTCACAATATTTTCCTGTCATCTATTGGAAATATAAATAATAGAGACATAAAGCTCATCAAATACAGTTTGATGTAACAAAGTATTGCATAGTCTTTGTCCTAAGCCTTAGGCACATTTTGCTTGTATGTGGACTGCGTTTTGTTGTTGTAAATGGCACATTTTCTTTGAAACTTGAGTTTTCTTTTGATGTTATTCTCCTGTTTATGTTTTATTGCTGCAGTATTATTCTGCAGTAGTGGGCTAAAGTTAAATCCTTTGTTGTAGTATCAGTTCTTACCAGTCAAAATCATAAAAATCTAAGTGAAAGCCAAAACAAAATAAAATCAACAGAATTCTAAATAATACCTTGGTTTTTCCCACATGAAAAAATTCCCATGCTTTTAACGTATTTCATGTTTGTCCCAGGGTATACATACCCTGATCAAACATGGTCATCAGATGATTTTCACAAGCCCCTGTTTCACCAGCAGCAGTGGTGGTGGTGGAAAATTTGAGGGGAAATATGGAGAATATCTGCGTAAATTTCCGGGTCATGTTATAATTTTAGGTGGAGATTTCATCTTACTAGTTATAGATTGAGAGACTCAAGTGATCTGAATGGGTAACAGGTACAGGGAATCATGTGAAATTGTTCTAAACGTCTTATCTGAAAATTACCCTGAGCAGTTAATCAGAGAACTGACTCTTGAAGTTAATATCTTAGACCTGTTGGCAACAAACAGACTTGACCTTTTCGAATGGTACAATGAGGAATCAGTGATCATAAGGCCATTACAGCATCACCAAATATACTGTAATGAGGAATACAAAGAAATATAGGGAGATCCCTTTGTTTAACAAGAGTGGCAAGAAGTAGATTTCAGATTACCTGAGTGGGCAGAATATTAAAATTTCATCTACAACATCTGTTAAGTTTTCCAGAATCTCTTGAGTAGCAATGAACAAAGTTCATGAGCACTGAACAATACGCTTTAGACAGCAAAGTGGTGAAAAAGCCTCACTGTGATTACACATCCATGTTAGAGAGCTGCTACAGAAGTAAAAAGACCTTCACTGCAGATTTAAATGTAGCCAAAGCCTCAAGGGCAAACAAAAACTAAATGAGGCAAAAAATACCATAAGGAGGGCCATGTATGAAGCAGTCAACAAGTTCTGAAGTAAAATTATTCCTACTGATATGACAGAAACCCCTAATAAATTTTTGTCTTATGTCAAATCAGTAAATGGATTGAAGCCATCTGTCAAGACACACTGTGACCATAATGGCACTGAAACAGAGGATCATGTGAAAAATGCTGGAATACTGAACGTCTTTTTCCAAAACTGTTTCACAGATGAAGATTTCACTGCTGTTCTTCCTTCATCATCACACAAATGACAAAATGACAGATATCAAAATAAGTGACCAAGAGACAGAAAAGCAACTGAAATCGTTCAACAGAAGAAAGGCCACTGGACCTGATGGGATTCAGTTTCATGAAGAGTAGGTGAAAGAACTTGCCCCTCTTCAAGCAGCAATGCACTGCAGGTCTCTGAAGGAGAGAAGTATTCCTAATGACTGGAAAAAAGCACAGGTTATTCCTGTTTTCAAGGTGGGTCTTTGAAAAGATGCATCAAACTACAGGCTTATATCTCTGATATCAGCCTGTTGTAGAATTTCGGAACACGTTTTATGCTCCCATATTATGGCATTTCTAGACAGTAAAAATTTCCTCTGTAGGAATCAATTAGTATTTCAAAAACAATGAGCAAGAGAAGCCCAGATCACTCTGTTGATCCATGAGATCTAGAAAGCAGCAGATAAAGATGCCCACGTAGATGCTGTGTTCCTTGACTTCTGGAAGGCGTTCAATACAATTATGCACTGCCACCTGACAACAAAATATGAGTGTGTGAAATCAGACAAAACAGTACAACTGGAGTGAAGGGTTCCTACGAAACAGAACACAGCATGTCATTCTCAATAGAGAGTAGTCATCAGTCATAAAAATAATTTCACGTGTGCCCTAAGGAAGTGTTATCATAGAACACTTCTCATATTACAATACATGTCAATGACCTAGCAGATAATTTCAGATGTTTCATGAGGCTTTTCACACATGATGCTGTTGTATATAGTGGAGTCAGAGAACAGCAAAATTGTAGTGAAATGCTGGAAAACCTGTAGGGAGTGGCAATTGATCCTCAAAATAAAAATTGTAACATAATGTGAATACAAACACTGAAAGACCCCTTATTGTATGATTACATAACGGCATAACAATCACTGGAAGCAGCTACTGCCACAAAAATATAGGAGTATGCATATGGGGCAATCTGAAGTGGAACAACTGCATAAAATTAATCATGGATAAGACAGATGCAAGACAGATTCGTTTGAAGGATCCTCAAGAAATGGAGTCCATCAGCAAAGAAAGTAGCTTAGAAAACACCTGTTCAGCCAATATTTGAATATTGCTCATCAGTCTGGTATCTAAACCAAATACGACTGACAGAGGAAATACAGAAAATCCAGATAAGAGCAGCATGTTTTGTTACAGATTTATTTATAAGCACGAAAGCATCACGGAGGTTCTCAGCCAATTCCAGGGGCAGACACTGTGAAAGAGGTGTTCTGCGTCACAGTATGGTCTACTGTTAATTAGGGAGATTTAAATCCACAGAAGCTTGCCAGCAGTCTGAACCATTCACAACGAACAGGAAAGGGGGTAGTAACATTGTTATATAAAGTACCCTCTACAACACACCGTATTTTAGATGGACATGTGCACACTAATTCATTTCATTACAATTTCCTTCCACGATTTTAAGTATTCTGAAGGTATGTTATTTATTTCTTCTGCCACATTTCAACACATTTTTTACATCACTCTGTTAAACTCTGACTAATACTTAATCCTCTATATCATCCATGTTGATTCTCATTTCTACTTCTATCACATAATCAGACAAGTCCTCACTCTTGTAGAGCCCTTCAGTATCCTCTTTCCACTTAACTACTTTCTCTATATTTATCAGTGAAATTCCCATTGCATTCTTAATGCCTATGCCCTTGATTTTTATTTTATCAATGGTTGTTTTCAACTTTTCTGTATGCTGTGTTAATGATTCTGCTGACTATTTATTTTTGATTTTTCAAATTTTTCCTGAAGCCACTTCACCCTGGCTTCAATGAACATCCAGCTTACTTCTTTCCTGCCTTACTCTGAACATTATTATGCCTCATTCTTTTATAAATGAAATGAAGAATTTGCTTTGTTGCCCAAGGTTTCTTTGCAGTTACCTTCCTTGTAGCTATGTTTGGTTGTCCAGCTTCTTTGATTACCTTTTTTTGGAGATGCCCATTCTTCTTCAACTGAACTTCCTACTGTGGTATTGCTTATCACGGTACCTACAGCCAAAGAGAATGTCAAAAGCATTGCATTCCTCAATACTTCAGTAGTCCAGTTCTTTCCACATCTGTCCAGAAGAATCATTCTCTTAAACTTCAGTCTACTCTTTATTATTACTAAATTGTGATCTGAGTAAATATCTGCTCCTAGATACACCTAATAATCCAATATCCGATTTATGAATCTCTATCTGACCATTAGGTAAACCAGTGAACTCTTCTTTTGTCTCCGGGCCTTTTCCAAGCATACCTTCCCTTTTCCAAGCATAGCTCCTCCTCTTGTGATTTTTTGAACAGTGTATTCACTACTGGTAAATGAAATGTTTACAGTAACTCACTCCCTGTCCTACCTACCTATTCATAATAAATACTACTGCTGTTATACCAAGGGGCCGATGACCGTAGCAGTCTGGTCCCTTAAATCCCACAAACCAACCAACTATTATACCACTTTCTGCTGCTGTAGATATTTCCCTATATTCCTCTGATTAGAAACACTTACCTTCTTTCCCTTTCACTTCAATGACTCCCAGTATCTACAATGAACATTTCCACTTCCCATAGACATGCTGTGTGTGTCAACAGAACATGTTGCCTGCAGTTGAAAATGTGTCATGATCATCTCTCCACTGGCAGAAAATTACAGATTAGTCCCCCATTTGCATCTCAAGGAGAGGAAAGCCAAGTAGAATGTAACCATGAGAAAAAGATAAAAGTCTACAAGTCAGAGCATCAAGTGTTAGAAGATTGAATGTGGTAGGGAAGAACATTCTGGACAATTCGTGCAAATGATTTGGCCACCCAGATTGCCCAACATGAAAATGGAAACAAAACAATACCATGAAAACTTGCGTGCATGTATAAGCAGTACTGATGATCAAAGTTTTAGGCCTAATATATCAGATGTGCCCGGTGAATTACTGATAACCTCAGTAAGCCAAAATTCTGTACATAAATATAAATGGAAGTCTGTAACATATACTAAAAGGAAAGGCAGTGGCTCATGTGAACAAAGAAATGAAAATGAATTTCTATTGAGAGGCAATTCATTAGTGAAAAATGTTGCTGTTCCAGGATGCAAAATTGAATGGAATTAGAATACAACAGCTAAACAACCATCTAAAAATATATGGAGAACCCAAAACAATACACTGCAGAAAACGAACTTAAGCGTAACTATAGTGGTGTGTTAATACACGTTGGGACAACTTCATCAAAAATTAGCAGTGAAGAAGAAATCACCCATGACACGAGAAACTTGATTCGTTTAGCTACAAGTGTCTATCCACGATCCCAGCTCATAATCAGTGGAATAAAAAGAAGGTCTGTAAGTGATAAATATGTCTGCAAAATAAACTGTGCCATAGAGGAACAGTGTGATAGACTTAGAGCAGTGTTCATAGATCCAAATAAATTCCTAAATGAAAACTGCCTAGGAAAGGATGGACTGCACTTAAATAGACTGAGGTCTCTAACATTAATCAGAATGTTTACAGATGTCTGCTAAATAATAAAAAACAGGGAAACTAAAACAGCTTGATGGAGGTGAAAATGTGGATAAACCAGCAAAAAAATACAAAAATAAGTATCATCTAAAAACTGAGGGACCGCGGAATATATACCTTAAAATTGGTTTTTTTAAACATCCAAGGTTTGAACAAGGAATTGGTATTGACTTTTCATCAAAGAATACATCTGACTTATTGTGTTTAAGTGAACATTGTGCCATTGAAGATGAAATTTCAGTTTATAAGTTCTAAAATTATAGTATATCACACAGTTACTACAGAAGTGTTCACAAGAGAGATGGTGCAGCAATTTATGTTGGCACATCAATTGATTGCACCCTTGGTAACTTAGATCTAAATTATTTAGGTGAAGAACAGATTTTGAAGCCACTGGTATAGTCATAAGTAGTATGAAGCTAATAGTAGTTTCATTGTACAGGTCTCCCAATGGCATTAGCAGTGTATTCTTTGAAAAATTGGACATCCTTTTATATGCACTCACTGAAAAAATATTTACCAACAAAGACATTATAATAGGTGATGATCTTAATTCTGATTTTGACATGTCAACTGACAGGTAGAGTGATAGTGATTTGAAAAATCTACAGTGTGTTAACTATAAACCTACTAGGGAACAAGTGTGCTTAGACAATATATTTGTTAATTTTAAATGCACCCAATCCCAATGTGATGTAACAATGTTTATCTTTTATGACCACATATACAGACCAATATATATATATATATATATATATATATATATATATATATATATATATATATATATATATATATATATATATATATATATATATATATATATATATGGTCTGTATATGTGTGGATGGATATGTGTGTGTGTGTGTGCGAGTATATACCCGTCCTTTTTTCCCCCTAAGGTAAGTCTTTCCGCTCCCGGGACTGGAATGACTCCTTACCCTCTCCCTTAAAACCCACATCCTTTCGTCTTTCCCTCTCCTTCCCTCTTTCCTGATGAGGCAACAGTTTGTTGCGAAAGCTTGAATTTTGTGTGTATGTTTGTGTTCGTTTGTGTGTCTGTCGACCTGCCAGCACTTTCATTTGGTAAGTCACATCATCTTTGTTTTTAAGTATATATATATATATATATATATATATATATATATACCAAGTGTTAACTCAAAAAAAAATCTACATGAAGTGAAATGTAGAAATAATATTCATGGTCACAACACAAGGAAGAGGGATGAAATAGTGAAGGAAGCAGAGGATCAAGTATGTAAAAAGGTGAGGGCTAGTAGAAATCCTTGAGTAACAGAAGATATATTGAATTTAATTGATAAAAGGCGAAAATACAAAAATGCAGTAAATGAAGCAGGCACAAAGGAATACAAACGTCTAAAAAATGAGATTGACATGAAGCACAAAATGGCTAAGCAGGGATGGCTACAGGACCAACGTAAAGATGTAGAGGTATATCTCACTAGGGGTAAGATAAATACTGCCTACAGGAAAATTAAAGAGACTTTTGGAGAAAAGAGAACCATTTGTATGAATGCAGACGCGATCGAACCACGGTATTGACAGTCTATGCATGGTTGAACTACAGACAACACGAGCTGTGTTGTCTAACCTTTAGCATTCTTCTGCAGCACCACATTTCGAAAGCTTCTATTCTCTTCTTGTCCAAACTATTTATCGTCCATGTTTCACTTCCATACATGGCTACACTCCATACAAATACTTTCAGAAACGACTTCCTGAGACTTAAATCTATAATCGATGTTAAGAAATTTCTCTTCTTCAGAAACGGTTTCCTTGCCATTGCCAGTCTACATTTTATATCCTCTCTACTTCGACCATCATCAGTTATTTTGCTCCCCAAATAGCAAAACTCCTTTACTACTTTAAGTGTCTCATTTCCTAATCTAATTCCCTCAGAATCACCTGACTTAATTTGACTACATTCCATTATCCTCGTTTTGCTTTTGTTGATTTTCATCTTATATCCTCCTTTCAAGACACTGTCCATTCCGTTCAACTGCTCTTCCAAGTCCTTTGCTGTCTCTGACAGAATTAAAATGTCATCAGTGAACCTCAAAGTTTTTATTTCTTCTCCATGGATTTTAATTCCTACTCCAAATTTTTATTTTGTTTCCTTTACTGCTTGCTCAATATACAGATCGAATAACATCGGGGAGAGGCTATAACCCTGTCTCACTTCCTTCCCTTTCATGTCCCTCGACTCTTACAACTGCCATCTGGTTTCTGTACAAATTGTAAATAGCCTTTCGCTCCCTGTATTTTACCCATGCCACCTCTAGAATTTGAAAGAGAGTATTCCAGTCAACATTGTCAAAAGCTTTCTCTAAGTCTACAAATGCTAGAAACGTAGGTTTGCCTTTCCTTAATCTTTCTTCTAAGGTAAGTCGTAAAGTCAGTATTGCCTCACATGTTCCAACATTTCTACGGAATCCAAACTGATCTTCTCCGAGGTCGGCTTCTACCAGTTTTTCCATTATTATCATTAGGCCTTTACAACAATAGACAATGTTTTTTAAATGAATATGTTATATGTATAAAAAAATTGTCTATTGCTGTAAAGGCCTAATGATGATAAAATTATCTTATCTTATCTCAATGAACAGTTATGGGACATAATCAAGAGGTCAGTCACTGTTTATCTCCATGACACATTTAAAAGATTTGAACGTCCATCATCAGATGGAGTTACTTTTGTTAGTATGACGTGTGTGTGTTTTATGATTATCTGGAGCAACTTATGGCACTGTCTCCAGTGGTCACAGGTTCCTTTCACTGTCTTAACATATCACATGTGTACTGTATACATGACAGTATACAGGTGATGTGTTACAACAGTGAAAGAAACCTGTGAGCATGGGAGACAGTGCCATAAATTCCTCCAAAAAATCATAACTCAACACAAGCACACACATCATACTAACAAATATAAATACACCTGATGATGGAAGTTTAAACCTTTGAAACACATTGCAGAGATAAGTAAACAGTGACTGGTAACAGTAAACTTGTTGTTTCATTTAATTATTTAAAGTAAATAACAGTCTAATTTAAAATGTTTGCATTTAAAGAGGTCAGTCTGTGCACAAAATCCTGCACCAGCAACACTTTTGCAATTACGGATGGTTACAGAGGCACCATGGCTCAACATTTCTGCAGGAGATATCTAATGACTTGTTGAGTTCATGGCATGTCGAGTTGCTGCATGACGCCAGATAAATGGAGGTCCAACACGATATTAGGAGGTATCCCATGACTTTTTTCACTTCAGTGTCTTTGCTTTTGCATCCTCATGCACTTTATCATTGCCTTTAAGGACATTTTGCACCCCATATGCAAGAGGTTGCCCTGAAACTTTGCCCACTCCTCTGGCCTCTTTGACGAGGCTGCTGGCTGATCAATGCTGACACCTTATACAAGAATTCTTTGGCCAACATTGCTGATGATTTCATTCAAAGTTTAAGCAGCATCTGGGTTCAAGCCCAAGGCCCAAGACATTTTGATTCCTAGTCACACTACCCCTAGATCAGGGGTAGAGGTCTCCATTACATCTACTAAATATGAAAGAGACACTGCAATACATGCAGCCACCTAATATCATGGATGTTAACTAGCATCAGGAAAATGAACACTGTAGCTGAATAACTACTAGTGGAAATCTGGAGAGTACTACATTACATAACTGAATTAAAGCTATATGTACCCATCTATATTGCATAATTTGTTTCTTATAAGGGAAACTCCCCATCGGACCCCCCCCCCCCTTTCCACCTCGCCCCCCTCACCTCAGATTTAGTGGTAAGATAGCCCAGTGGATAGTCCATCAAAAACCGAACACAGATCAAGCATGAAAACAGGAAGGAGGTATACTAAACTATGAAAAACAAAGCAAAATAGTAAAAGTGAATGGTCCAAGCACTAGATGTGCAACATCAAGCAAATTTGAATAGCAACAGTGTCACGGTTGTGTGATCATGGTGTTAGACTGTGAAGGGATGGATCCATGTTCAAAATTTGTGTCTGTGTTGTCGTGTAACATCCATTTGTAACAGGGAGGTGTAAGGAAGGGACCTCCAGATGTACATACACCCTATTTGTTCTAGCCAAATACCATATTTTACGACTCATGCATTCATTTTGGAAGTTTTGGTCTTGAATTCCTTTGTTGTAACGCAGTTCAATCCATTTATTTGCTGTTTTCATTTCTGCGAAAGGTCTATGTGGCATCTCACCTGCTCTCACTATTCACTGCATTTACTTGCAATAGTAATATATTCTTACCACACGAGTCGTATTCCATAACCAACGCGAAGTATGGATCTGCCAAACCTACAGAAGGAGAACAGATATGTCTATGACTGGAGTGGAAGTTCATAATTTTGAGAGTAAAAAAAAGGGGGGGGGGGTTTATGAGGGAGGTTTGAACACTGATTTGCCACTTCACAGTCCAGCACCACATGAACATGGCTCCATGATTCTTGCAGTTCACTAGATGTTGCTCATCTTGAGCTTGGACCATTCACTGTTTCTATTTTGCTTCTTTTTTCACAGTTCAGTACACCTTCTTTCTGTTTTCATGTTTCATCTGTGTTCAGATTTTGATGGGCTATCCACTGGCCCATTTTATGGCTAACTTTGAGGGAGGTATGATGGAGAGTTGTTAGAAAATTTTACATAGGTACTAATGCTTGAAGCCTAGCAAAATTCCAATGAGAGTCTTGTTTTAAAGTTAGATGGTAGATAAGTCGTTTTCTAGCTGACAGAATTTTGGACACCTTAGAAAAATAGGACAAGAAAGAAAGAGAAAATGCTACGGATAACAGGGAAGAACAAATTAACTGGTTTGAATCAGATGAGGAAGAAGATGAAGATAAGGCTTACACCTTTGATAATGATGCCAGTCTGAAGGCTAAAGTTTCGATGGAGGAAGTAAAGTCAGTTTTGCAAGGTTTTGAGGTGGAGGTGTTGTTGGATGAAGGGGGTTGCAATAATAATGAGGTCAGGAAACCTATTAGCTGTACTGACTTGCCACAACCTGTAAAAGCAGATGACGATATTATACATCGAAATAATGTGCAGGGTTGCAGTGGTAGAGGGTAGTGTAGCTGACATGCAGCAAATGGAAGTATATGAACTCTTCAAGTTGGTTGGTTGGTTTAAAAGAGGGGAGGGAGGGATGAAACTGCTAGGTCATCAGTCCCTCATTCTGAAAAAAATAATTCCACAAGGGTGGGAGTAAAATAATTGAGACATACAAAACACAGTTGGAAGAAAGGAGAAAACCACAAGAATGACAGAAGGGCAACAAACACTAAATGGACAAAATCAGACAAGAAAACGACAGAGAGATGCAAGAAACATGTAGAGGAGATCAAAACAGGAGAGCAGATTACCATGGCTGGTTGACCATGAGAATAAAAAGGAGAAGCCAGCCACTCTGCAACACATTAAAACCTCCACCCTAAAAGCACTAGGGTGGAGGATACAGAGGCACAAAGGACAAGCGCTAAAACTTAGATCAACTGATAAAACACACCCTCACAAATAAAACGCAAAACTAAAGCTGCTGTTGAGCTATTGTCGCCCAATACCGAAGGTAGGGTGGTGTGAAAGTTAAAAGTCCGCCGCAGAGTGGCTTAAAGTGGGCAGTCCAACAAGAGGTGGATAACCGTCATTTGTGAGCCACAGTGACACTGAGGTGGGTCCCCACAATGGAGGAGGTAACCATGCATTAGCCACGTATGGCCAATGCAGAGCTGGCAGTGGGCAACTGATTCCCTGTGAGAGGATTGCATGGAAGACTTACTTGATGACACACAGTTTGTTGTGCATTCTATTCCCAAAGCTGAAAAACCCTGTGGCATAAGACAGAATGCAGGTCAGTTTCGGAGATGCCCATCTGCAGAAACGGTTTCCGCATAGCCTGTTGGCAAGTTCGTTGCCTGGGATTCCGACGGGACCGTTCCAGTGCATAGATGGACTCCTAAATGGACACTGCCAACGGATGGCGGGGGTAGCACTGATTGATAGCTGGTAGGCTGCTCAAGGAGTCAGTGCATAGGAGAAATGACTCACAAGGGCATGAGCAGATGTGCTCAAGAGCACGAGATATGGCCATGAGCTCTGCAGTGAAAACACTGCAGCCATCTGGCAAAGAGTGCTGTTCAATATGTCCTCCATTAACATATGCAAAGCCTATGTGACCATCAGCCATTGAGCCATCGGTGTAAACTACTTCGTGGTCCCGGTACTTGTTGAGATTCGAGAAGAAGTGATAGTGGAGAGCCACAGGGTTAATGGAGTCCTTAGGGCCATCCGAAAGTTCCAAAAGAACCTGTGGCCTAGTGTACACCATGGAGTATGTGAATGGACATCGAGGAGAGGTGGTAATAGGAAGGACTCCAGTTCAGACAGAAGGGACCAGACACGAACCGCAATTGTAAGCCCTGACCTGGGCCGCCGATGCGGGAGATGAACTGCCATAGTTGGGAAAAGGAGACCATAATTCGGATGCACAGAAGAACTACAGATGTGTGAAATGTAACTGGTGAGCAGCTGTGCATACCTAATGTTCAATGGAGGGACTCCGGCCTCCACCAGGACATTGGTCACCAGACTCATTCTAAAAGCTCATGTCGCTAGGCAAATGCCACAGTGGTGCACTGGGTCAAGTAAACACACAGCTGAGGGCGCCACTGAACCATAAACCAGACTCCCATAGTCAAGGCGGGATTGAACAAGGGCTCTGTAGAGCTCTCAGGCAGCGGAGGTCATTGAGGTATTGCCAGCACTTCAGTTTAAGCTGATGAAGTTCAGGTAGCAAAGTCAATCAGGCATCAAAAACCAGTCATAAGAATCGATATGTCCCCACGACGGTGAGTGGATCGTCATTAAGGTAAAGTTCTGGTTCTGGATGAATGATGCGACGCCGACAGAAATGCATGACATACGACTTTGCGGCTGAAAACTGGAAGCCGTATGCTAGAGTCCATGACTATGCCTTGTGAATGGCTTTCTGAAGGCATTGCTCAGCAACACCAGTACTGGAGGAGCAGTATGAAATGCAGAAGTCATCTGCATGCAGAGAAAGTGAGACCAAAAGGCTGCTAGACCGTTAATAGCCACTAAAAATATAGACACATTCAAAATGGAGCCCCTTAGAATGCCATTCTCCTGAATACGGGAGGAACTATGGGAGGCAACGACTTGGACATGGAAAGTACGGAACAACAGGAAGTTTTGGATAAAAATCAGGAGTGGGCCCCAGAGACTCCACTCATACAATGAGGTAAGGATATGATGTCACCAGGTCGTGTCGTATGCTTTACGTAAGTCAGAAAAGATGGCAACCAGATGTTGGTGTCTGAAAAAGGTTGTTCGGATGGCAGACTCAAGGGACACAAGATTATCAGTGGTAGAGTGACCCTGGCAGAAGTCGCCCTGATGTGGAGCCAGTAGGCCACGTGACTCCAGGACCCAACCCAACCACCAACAAATCATACATTCCAGCAGCTTACAAAGAAAGTTCGTGAGGCTGGTAGCTATCCACATCCAGTGGATTTTGACCGGGTTTGAGAACCGGAATGATGGTGCTCTCCCATTGTGATGGAAAGATGGCATTGCAGCAGATCCGGTTGAAGATGACGACAAGATATCACTTGTAGTCAGACGAAAGTTTGACTGTGGATCCGATCCGGTCCAGGAGCTGTGTTGGGGCAATGTGCAATGGTGCTGAGGAGCTCCCACTCTGTAAATGTGGTGTTATAGGGTTTACTATGGCATATAGTGAACAAGAGGACTTTCCTTTCCATGCACCATTTGAGGGTGCGAAAGGCTGGGGGGTAGTTCTCCGACGCAGAGGCTTGAGCATAGTGCTTAGCAAAGTGCTTGGCAATGACATTTGCGTCTATAGATAACATGCCATTGATGTTAATGCCAGGGGGTCTGGTACCCACAAAGATGTCTGATCTTCGTCCAGACTTGGAAAGGTGATGTATAGCACCCAATGGTCAACACATACCTCTCTCAACACTCCTGTTTCTGTTGTTTTACAAGCTGGCAAACACAGGCACTGAGCTGCTTAAAGACTATTTGGCGCTCTAGGGAATGGTGCCACTTATTTCGCTGTAGAGCTCGCCAACACTCTTTAATTCCCTCAGCAACTTCTGGCAACCGCCAAGGGTCTGTCTTTCACCAGGGCACTCTAAAGAATAAGGGATCACGTTTTCCTCTGCAGAAACAAGTGTTTTAGTGACCTGCTCAATGACAGCATCAATGGCACCATGTGGGGGAGATTCAGCGGTGACAGCAGAGGTGAAGGCTTCCCAGTCTGCCTCGTTTTAAGTTCATCTGGGTAGGTGTCCATGGGCATAACGCTGGGGGAGTAACAGGATGATGGGGAAGTGGTCACTACCACACAGGTCGCCATGTGCTCTCCAGTGGATAGATGGGAGAAGGCCCTGACTGCTAACCGAAAGATCAATGGCCAAATATGTGCCATGTGCCACACTGAAACGTGTGGGGGCACCTGTATTTAAGAGGCAGAGGTTGAGTTGGAATAATAAATTTTTGATATCTCTGCCACGGCCAGTAAGCATGGTGCTACCCCACAAGGGGTTCTGGGCGTTAAAACCTCCCAAAAGTAGGAAAGGTTTAGAGAGTTAATCAATCAGTGCAGCCAATACTTCAGGGGTACTGCACCATATGGAGGAAGATATACATTGCAGAGAGTTATTTCCTGCATCGTCCATATCCTGACAGCCACAGCTTCAAGAGGAGTTTGAAGGGGTACAGGTTCACTATATACTGAGTTCAGGACATAGACGCAAACTCCACCTGACACTCTATTATAGCCACTACAATTCCTGTAACATCCCTTATAGCCACGGAGGACAGGGGTCCGCATTGCCAAGAACCAGTTTTCCTGGAGGGCAATGCAGAAAGCATGTGTAAAGCTTAACAGTTGCCATAGCTCAGCCAGGTGGTGAAAAAACTGCCGCAATTCCACTGAAGGATTAAGTGATTATGAGACTGGGAAGGCAAGAAACACTCAATGAGGCAGTCTACACCTCAAGGTCACCTGCTGCCACCAGACAAGTACTTGTGCGATTGACATCCATTGTGTCTGAGGGCCCAACGAGATCTAGGTCCTCAGTGGATGCCAGAATCTGCACCTCATCCTCAGACACACAGCTTGTAGGTAATGGTGGTGTGGGTGCCACCGCAGTGCCTTGGTTGTTGGGGGTCTTTTTCTATTTAGGTTTCTATTGCTGCTCCTTAGGTTTGTCCAGCTGGGAGGGCTTCACTGATTCAGTCTCAGGGATGGAGGAGGAGCATGAAGCCTTACAATCAGCTACCTGTGGTTTCTTCAGCCACTGGCGCGTGTCAGCTTTGCCACTGGTAGGAACCCTGGAAGGGAGTGACCCAAGGGATCCCTTCCTGGCGAGAGGAGCGGAAGAAGACTTATGCAGTGGGGACTGACGTCACTTATGGTTTGGGGGGTGGGATGGGGGGGGGGGGGTGTTGCTTCTGAAGTAGGTTGTGCAGGAGCAACATAGAGGGAAGTGCCCCCCACCACATGGGGGCAGGTGGTGTCCGATGGCTCTGATAGCCAACTGTACGCGACAGACGGAGGATAGTAGAACCATTGTCATAGTGGCAGTGTAGGTTCACATCATATGCAGAGGATGTAGCCTCTCATATTTTCTCTTGGCCTCAATGTAGATCAGTTGGTTCAGGATCTTGTATTCCATTATTTTTCTTTCTTTCTGGAGAATCCTGCAGTCTGGCAAGCAAGGCGAATGGTGCTCTTCGCAGTTGAGACAGATAGGAGGCAGAGCATATGGGATGTGAAGGATGTCCACAATCCTGACAGGTGATGCTGGAAGTACAGCGGGAAGACATATGGCCAAACTTGCAGCACTTAAGGCACCACATCGAGGGAGGGATATATGGCTTTACATCACAGTTGTAGACCATCACCTTGACCTTCTCGGGTAATGTGTCACCCCTGAAGTCCAAGATGAAGGCACCAGTGGCAACCTGATTATCCCTTGAACCCCGGTGGATGTGCCAGACAAATGGACACCTCGACGCTCTAAATTGACGCGCAGCTCATGGTCAGACTGCAAAAGAAGGTCCCTGTGAAATATTATATCCTGGACCATATTTAAGCTCTTATGGGGCTTGATGGAAACAGAAACATACCCCAGCTTGTCACAGGCAAAGAGTGCCCGTGACTGGGCAGAGGATGCTGTTTTGATCAAGACTGACCATGACTGCAGTTTGGACAAGCCCTCCACCTCCTCACACCCGTCCTCTAAATGTTCCACAAAAAACTGAGGTTTCATTGACAAGAATGATTCCCCATCAACTCTTGTATATATTAGGTACCGGGGTGAATAAGCATCGCTGCCATCCTTAGACTGGCGTTATTCTCATGGAGTGGCCAGTGGAAGGGGGGGGGGGGGGAAGATTTGGGGTTGTATTTCTTAGCATTAAAGTTAGACTTTGATCACTTAGAGACAGCTGGTGTTTGATCACCAGCAAGAGATGACATACTACGCTTCATGGCATGTCGTCCACCATAATGCCACTCACTCCAACCAGGGGCCCTCCCCACAGGCAGAACCCAGCCCAGCCATCTCTGGTGATCACCAATGCACAGTCCTCCGCCGAGGAGACCCGGAAGAACAGAGAATTGCAGATTTTGTGGCAGAAATGATGCCGGTGGTGATCGTGTGAACCACAACATCAATGGCACCATGAGAAAGAGGCTCAAGAGTGGCAATGGAGGCGAACGAGTCCCAGTCAGCCTTATTCAAAGCCCATCTGGGGAGGTGCCCAGGTGAGTGACTCTGGAGCAGTGACAAAAAGATCGGGAAGTGGTCGCTACCACACAAGTCGTCATGCACACTCCATTGGACAAACGGTAGAAAGCCAGGGCTGCAGACCGAAAGGTCGATGGCTGAGTACGTGCCATGCATCACACTGAAATGTGTGGAAGCACCATTGTTTAAAAGAGAAAGCCCGAGATGTGACAACACACAACACTTGCTCAACAACAGTGCCTCAGCCTGTTGCCACCAATCCACCCCACAAAGGGTTACGGGTGTTAAAGTCGCCCAATAACAGAAAAGGTGGTGGCAACTGTGCAGTCAGCATACCCAACACATATTGCGGGACATCACCACCTGGTGGAAGATAGAGACTGCAGACAGTAACAGCCTGAGGCATCCACACCTGAACAGCAACAGCCTCTAAAGGTGTAAAGAGAGTTAAGGACATAGACACAGACACCACCAGATACCCTCTCATAAGCTGCCTGATTCTTATAATAACCCTGATAGCCACGGAGGGCGGGGGTTCGCATCACTGGAAACTAAGTCTCCTGGAGCGCAATGCAGGAGAAAGGGTGAAGGCTGAGAAGTTGTCAGAGTTCAGCAAGGTGGTGGAAAAAAACTGCTGCAATTCCACTGGAGGATGACGTTGTCCATGGCAGAAAGTGTCATGAAGAGAGTGAGGAGGCAGATTTCGCCACTGGATTACCTGCTGCCACCAATTGAGTACCCGTGCAATCGACTTCCAAAGTGTCAGAGGGTCCGGTGAGATCTAGGTCCTCAGTGGACGCCAGAAACCCACCCCATCCTTAGACACAGAGCTTGTAGGTTGCGGTGGGGTCGGAGCCACCACAAGTTCCTTGGTCTTAGTGGTCTTCCTCTTGACCTTTTCTCGCTGCTCCTTGGGTCGAAGAATTTGGACACTTCTCCAGCTTAGAAGTAGGGATGAATGTCCCTGATGGGTGGGGGGTGTTGCTCCCGAAGTAGATGGCGCACGAGCAACAGGGAGGGTAGAGCTCCCCACAATCAAGGGGGCAGGTGTACTCTTATGGCTCAGGGAGCTGACTGGAATTCACTCATCTGATGGGGCTATCACTGTTGTCATAAGGGCAACATAAGAGGAAGTCATTCGCACAGGATGGAGTCGTTCATATTTCCTCTTAGCCTCAGTGTTGGTCAGTCGGTCCAAGGTCTTATATTCCATGATTTTCTGCTCTTTCTGTAAAATGCTGCAGTCTGGCAAGCAAGGTGAATGATGCTCTGCACAGTTGACACTGATGGGAGGTGGGGCACATGGAGTATTGGGATTGGATGGGTTTCCACAACCTCGACATGTGAGGGTGGATGTACAGCGGGGAGACATATGGCCGAACTTCCAGCACTTAAAGCACTGCATTGGGGGAGGGATATAGGGCTTGACGTCACAGAAGTAGACCATCCCATTGACCTCCTCCGACAAGGTATCACCCTCGAAGGCCAAGATGAAGGCACTGGTGGCAAACTGATTATCCCTCGGACTGTGATGAATGCGCCATATGAAATGAACATCTTGCCACTCTAAATTGGTGTGCAGCTTGTCATCAGACTGCAAAAGAAGGTCCCTGTGGAATATAATATCCTGGACCATATTTACACTCTTTTGGGTCATAATGGTAACTGAAACATCCCCGAACTTGTCACAAGTGAGTAATGCCAGTGACTGGGCAGAGGATGATGTTCTTTATCAAAACTGACCCAGAGCACATTTTGGACAAGTCCTCTACCTCTCCAAACTTGTCCTCTAAGTGCTCCACAAAGAACTGAGACTTCATGCACACAAAGGATTCCCCATCAGCTCTCGTACATACTAGGTAGCGGGGCGAATAAGCTTCGCTGCCATTCTTAGTCTTTCGTTCCTTCCATGGTGTGGCGAGAGAGGGAAATGATTTGGGGTCATATGTGTTTGCATTAAATTGAGCACTGAAATGCTTAGAGACTGTTGGCGGCTGGCTGCCAGCAAGAGAAGATGTGCCACGGTTCATTGCGTGTCATTTGCCCTGATGCCACCCACTCTAACCAAGGGCCCTCCCGACAGGCGCCACCCACCCACAGCAAGGGCTACCTGGCAGGATGGGCATTGCTGGGAATCCCGATGCCCCCAGGGTGATGGGTTTATACTCCTTGGCATAGCTGGGGAGTTAATGGCACAGGCATCAGCAGAGTGATCCCATGGTCAGGGGGCTACAATCAACAGGGTACATGGTGGCTCCACCACAATGGACTGATTACTGTGCTGGATATCAGGTGCAAAAGAGCTAAGAACTAAGAAGTCCATTATCGTAGACAGCACAGAAAGCAATAATGCACACAAGATGGATGCCCAACAGCTGCAGAATGAGCGGAAGTGCAGATCCACGTTGACAAAGAATGTGAGAGGTCTCAGCGCATGATGGACACTATGCACCATGTAAGGTGCCCTTCCCCAATTGGCTCGCTCTTCCGGAAAATTTTGAAAAATGGAGGTCAAACCCTACAGGGGACCATTACATAAAGGCTGAAACACGTGGGACTCCTTTTAGTCGCCTCTTACGACAGGCAGGAATACTTTGGGCCTCTTCTAATTCCAGGACCCGCAGTGGGGAGAAGGGGGGGGGGGGGGGGGGGGAAGTCTTCAAGTGCTTTGATTTAAAATTGGTGGACAGGTTGATGATGATAACCCTGTGACTAAGTGTAAATGTACTTGCAACTGAACAAAATTTCTTTGGATGGAGACAGATTGAAAGAGATTTATTAGAAGACTTTCATGAGGAACCTGTTCAAACTAAAATAGCTCACCCTGTAATAAAAATGAACATCCTAGGAATAACAGTGCAATGTCTTCTTGACAGTGGCAGCAAAGCAAGTCCTTTTCCTATGCATTCTTTGATTCTATTCCTAATAAGAATCAGTTAACTGTCATCGAAGTAAGTTGTTTAAGAATAGGTGCAACTGGAAAAGTTTCTAGACCAGTACAGCATGAAGCTTCGATACCAATTAGTGTATATAACATTATCCTTGTTTAATTGTGTTTGGGTTAAGTGGTGAAATACTGATTGGTACAGACCTTTCGAATAACTATCAAGGACAGACTGACTTTGATCAGACCAACTTAGTGTTAACTTCACCAGATTCTGGAGTGCCCAGAGCCTTTCACTGTGAATTATATGGGCAGTAATAATAAAGCATGGGCACTGTCTATTAGGGTAATGAGACATAAGGATGGTTGCAGAAAGATACTGCATTTTGGAATAATGTGCATGAACTAATGCATAAGAGAACTATATCCTGGAAGAAACAGAAACAGATAAAATTTCTGATAAACAAAGGGCAGAATTAAGAGTAGTATTAACCACTTATCACAATGTATTCTCAGATATGGCTGGTGAAGTTAAAGAGTATGAATGCCATTCGAATGTAAAGGCTGGTAAGGTATTTTTTTTTAAGAAACCTATCAGGTAAATGTTGCGAGAAAGGAAGCTGTTAAGAAAGAAATTCAATGTCTACTGGCATGGGGTGTCATTGAGCTAGCAATTAGTGACTATAATAATTCTCCTGCTGTTGTGTCTAAGTGTGACGGAAGCATCAGATTAGTACTAGATGCATGCTGGCTAAATGAAATTGTGATAGTTGAAAATCCAGGATGGAATGTAACAATATTATGACGATGGCCTTAATGACAGAAAGCTTTAATTGTGAGTCTTTTTGTTGTACCTATCTGCAACTCAGCATCTCCACTATATTGTTACATGTGATAATAGAGAGTCACTGGCCTAAAAATATGGATGGATGAACTGATACAAAAGTTCCAAGGAGTTACCTATCTTACATCAATGAACATAACATGTGGATACTGGAATTTGCCCTCGTCAAAGAATCAAGTATAAATAAACAGCCTTTTCGTATGAAGGCATGTGCTGCAAATATAAAGTAGACCCATTTGGGTTAAATATTTGTGTGTGTGCCTCTGTAAGAGTGATGGCTCTTGTATTGGGGGCAGGAATTGTAAGATCAGGTGACTATTTATGTAGCTGATACACTGCTGGAAACACCAAAATGGGAGGAACATATTGGTCTACAAGACAGGATGCCACAAGGTATAGAAATAGGAGGTATGAATTTAAAGTTAGACAAAATTGAGTGTGTTAGGGGCAAAATAAAATTCTTGGGCCATGAAATTTGCAGGGAAGGTATATTACCTGATCCTTCCAAATCAGTCATTGAAAAGTTCAAAGCACTCAGGAATAAAAAGCAGCTCCAGTCAATATTAAGTTTATTTGGATCCTACCACCATTTTGTGAAAAATCACTTGTTTAATGCACCTTGTCTACTTCAATTGTTGAAGGAGAATATCCCATAGGTTTGGACTGAAGAGTGCCAGTCCTCTTTTGAAGAATGAAAAAATTGTTTGTTGGGTAGTCAGATATAACACCATCCAGATTTTTCACAACAATTTTGCACATCAGTTGATTTGAGTGGTTATGGGACTGCTGTAGAGGTGTTTCAGAGGGAAACAGGTGGTGACCCAGGGCAGGTAATTAAAACAGTCACATTTGAGGGTTGTTCTCTAAAACCTGCTGAGTGACATTATGGAATTTTGGACATAGAGGCCCTGGCTACTGTGTTTGGTAGGCAAAAGTTTGAGGAGTATTTTTTAGGTCACAAGGCAATTATATATAGTGATCACATGGAACTTACATTTTTTTTTAACTTGGAGACTGAGACATCAAAGACTAACTAGGTGGGATATGTACCTCCAGCAGTTCGATCTTCATATTAAATACATACAATGGAAGGACAATCTGGTAGCAGATGGGCTATCAAGAAGTGCTGAGTTATGCAGGGAATCAGAAATCCTATTGGCAGATAAGAATGAGGTGTGCATGTTGGACAAACATGAGATCAAAGAGAAAAGTGCCGCGAAGAAATGATGATGAACAGATGAGTTTATTTAAAAGCCAACTAGGAGTCACCACTTATACAAAAGTAGTGCAATACTACTGCCTCAATAAAGGAATTTCATTCTGAAGAAAAAAGTTAGATTCAACAGAATGGAAGACATGTTTTCTATCCTAACATGTGGATCTGCTGCTAGATTATGTGCATCTGTGAAATGGCTGTTAAGGAGCCAAGAAATGCATTGCTAAATGTAACACCCCAATTATAGAACCCATAATGAACACCCTTTCATTGCAAAAAGAAATAGAAAAATCAGCTACCCTGATAGCGACGACAGCTACTGACAACAAAATTTACACTCTGGACAGCTTGATTAACAAGAATGTTATGTAAATACAAATGCCTATCCTAAAGAAAGGACTGTATGAAAGAGTACCATATGATACAAAACAGAAACTTTAAAGGAAGAAATCAAAAAATTATTATTTATGAAGGTTAAAGCCCAGACCATAAATTGACCAAAGATAACATTTATCCTAGAAGAGAGTTGTAACCGCATTGAGCTGTAAGTTCACTGTGACTACAACGTAACTCAGCAATGGAGATGTTAACTTCACTTCTCTCTTGTACTCTTGCAATAGCAGTACACATGTTAAGCACTACTAGATTGTTTTAAAACCAATCTGAAGTTTAAAACTTTTATGGTTGGAAGTATTAGTCAGAAGTTGGACTGAAGTAAAATCATCTTTACCGTTTATACAGATAATGGGATAGTTGATATATGTGACAGAAAAATAACTCGTGTGATTTGCTAATTTGTGATGGGACTTAGCCTTTGTGATGCTTAAGAGTCACGAACATCAAAGGACACAGAAAGAGACTGATCGCCAACATAAACTCAATTATTAGACTAGAGTAGGCAACAGATAAACACAATCATGAAGAACTTACAATTGCACTGTGTTGTCAGAAGCTATTTTCAAAGATAGAATTGCTGATGCCAACACACACAATTCCTTGAATGAAAAATTGGTGTGTGCGCTCAGTGTAGGGACAAATAATTATGAAGAACAATAAACTTTAATTCTTCGTGTCGCATACATCATTTAATGAACATTTAAAGTGTATTTGTGGAGTTAACTCATTCTTCGGATAACATAAAAGTGAAAAGCGATTTAGTGACAATTTAACTGTAAACAGCAATAAGTTTACACTGAAATATGATGCATTCTGAACATTGTTCAAGGGTATGTTATCTTTGGAATTATGTCGCGTAGTTGTTGAATACGCGATGTAGCATCGCCTTGACAATGGAATAATAATTAACAACTCAATATCCTCGCAAAAATCATGATGTGACATGGGGTGGGTGATGGATTGATGATTCAAGACATTATACTTTCAACGTTTGAATACCCATTCTCAAACCGAGCATAAGAACTACAGTCAGCAAGTTCACAAAAACTGAAAAGTCTGTGGTGAACACCCAAAGGACTTTTGGTTATTATTTCAGATCAAGGGAGTCATCGTGTGATCGAGTGATCACCATCGTACCGAGACAAAATGAGATGTCACATTATTTGGCGCCACTATGTGCAAGGCTCAACGCCACAATGACTGCAACGTGAGGGTCAACACTTTGCGACTGCAAGACACACAAGCACATCTGCAGAAGGAGCGACGCAATGCATTGGAGAACTGAACCAGAGCAGAATGTTGGTCAAGACAACGACATTGACTGCCGACAGTGATGTGAGTGAGACTACAACAGCATGCAAGCAGTCAATAAATAGTAACCAGTACTCAGAATAAGTGCTTATCCAGGTACGGTAGGTTTTATTGCTTTACCAAATTGGTAGTTGTAAGAATTTCATTGTGCTATTGTCAAGTAGAGAGTAAGATTAATACTGTGTGACCTTAATTAATGCGGGTACTAGTAAAAGTGGCTAGCAAGATTTTAAATCCTTTCAAGAAGAGGGAAGGTTGAGTAGCGATTTCAACAAAATTGTCCCGGAATCTTGTGATGAATTATGTGAAGTATCAGACCATGAGGATATCAATAGGATGATTGTCAATGTGGGAGTAGATTCTTTTGCTGAGTCCAACAAAATTAACATCCCTAATGTCTCTGTCTCTGGGCTAGAAAGTAAGGATAAGATAGCTGATGATAATACTTCCGATCCTACGGATAAAGTTGTCAATGAATACATGACGAATGTTACACCAATGGGGTCAGGAAATATAGATGTCCTTAGTGCTATATTAGCAAAACTGACTAAGTTGAACGATTTACATGTTAAATTCTCCTACACGAACAATAGGTTCACTGAACAGCAAGTGACCTTAAATGTTAAGTTTTCTGGTATGGACAGTAAGTTTGCTAACATAGATGCTAAGTTAACTGAACAGCAAGTATCTATAGATGCTAAATTCATTGATCAACAACAGGCTTTAAAAATTAAGTTTTCTGAACAACAGGTTAATTTATTGCAATTTGGGAGGCTAAACAAGCCGAACAACAGGCTCAAGTCTATTATAAGTTTGACAATCTAGAGTCAAGGTTAGCAAACCGAGAAAAGGAAGATATTAGGATTATTGATCATGTTGATAAAATCGATGAAAATGTCAGTACTTTTTAAGAATAATTTGGGGGTATGTGTGAAAAAGTTAATGCCTTGCCTAATAAAACATTTGTATCATGGAAAGAGTAGAGGGATTGTCAGGTTGTATAAATGTTTTGGAGAAAAATTCGTTGGGTAAAGTGGATACTTACAAGCTAGATCAAACTAAGAAACTGGAGTAAGATCTATTCGAATGGATAGAAAACAAAACAGTAGCAATTAATGGAATGGTACATTCAGCCACTGAGAGTGTGCAAAATCAAGGTAATGGACAGGCGACAAACAATAATCCATTGTTAGAGACTTTTGTTAATGAATTTCATCAAATTAAAGATAAAATAGTTCACGACTGTACTAAGGATTGTAAATTAGCAGTTAGTAATGCCCATTCTTCCGAGCAACAGTCAGGAAGTGATTCCAAAGAGGAAAACTAACAAATACGCAACAACGTGAAATCTAACTGCGAGAAAAACGACTGCAAATGCAACATAGCAGATGTGTAGGTGAACTGTGGGAAATGAATAGCCAGTCAGAGGAAGAGAATGATCCCTACGTTCAGAGAGGATGTATTTCGTCATTAAAAGTCGAACACAGTATTTTCAAAAGTTGACAGTTTCCCATGTTTTCAAATGAAAAGAGTAATATCAACCCCAGAGTGTTTATCAATTCATTTAAAAGAATATTTCCCCGTAGTTGGACAGAATATGATTAATTACAGTTTATAGTGTCTTAGATTGTACGAGAAGCAGCATTATGGGTTGCTGAAGTAAGCGAGACTTGTAATACGTGTCCTGAATTTGAGAGATTATTTCTTGCTAAATATTGGTCGTTAAGTAAACTAGAGAAACTGCGTAAGGAACTGTATCAACCAGAATTTTTAAATTCAAAACAGGAAACCCCTAGGCGGTATTTTGAACACTACTTGAACAAAACGCGTTATTCGACAGAACCAATTTTGGGTAAAGAAGTGATTCAAATATTGAAAGGTAGACTACCTTTGAATATTCAAGAGAAATTAATTCACGTTCCCGATTCTAATGTTGAATAGTTCCTATCCATGATCGATTCAATCGATATGCTCATGGAGGATGCAAAACAGTGGCATAATAACAACAACACCCATTATTATGCTAAGAACAATGCTAGTAATAACGCGTGGAATAGTGGTATTCAAATTAATAGTCATTATGGATAATTTAACCAAAATAACAGTAATTCTAAGAATGGTAATGATCATTTGGATGGCTCGCAAAAGAAGAATCAGAATTGGAACACGAATTATCAATATTCAAAAGGGAATCTTGTGAGAAACAACAACCAAGTGCCTGGAGCGGGAAGTTTTCAATGAGTTAATGTTGTAACCACTAACAGAAAGAGAAAGTATGGGTGGCGGCAATCACTGAGCCCCCAATATTGTGATGATGGCACTAGGAACAATTGTGTTCCTATAAATCCACAGAATAAATTGAATTGTGGAAATTGTCCGATGCACAATGTAGGTTGGGGAAATTCAAACACTACAAGAGCATCTTCCAGGTCCAATAGACCTATACCTTTGTTAGATGGAAGAGATGTAGTTGTGGATAATTGGTATCCACAAACGGGAAATGAAATTCATATAGTTGAGGTGTATGAACAGTTGAGGGACCTAAAGGGTGGACGGTCAAACTAATGCCAGTCATTTTAGGCCTTCCTCTAGTGGCTGGTTGAGGAGGGAGGCAAACGTCGCGAGTTAATAAATATACTGGACTATAATAAGGAAAGTGATATTGATATTCGAGAGGACCTCGTGTTAGAACCGCAACAGGAAACAAATGAGAGTGGATAATTTTGCAAACAATAGTCAAAGTAAAAATTAATGGCATACCGCTTAACGTGCTCATTGACACAGGAGCGACAGTTAGTGTGATGATGATGATGAGTTGTCTAAATATGGTCAGTAAGCAACGAAAAGTACTCACCTTACCGGTAACGGGCTGTACAGTGACAGGGGCGTTTAGCGCAAAAGTGCAACGCATTATTAAACAGATACGGGTGATGGTAGAACTACAAGGGGTAGCCGTTGAATGCACTTTCTTAGTAGTACCTCGAATGTCAACTCCGTCTATTTGGGGAATGGATTGTTTGTATGACTACAGTGCAGTGATAGATTTTAAGGAGGATGTATGTACTTTCATAGTTAAAGTTAAACCATGAAGGGTAGGCCTAACTTTATTAAAAAGAAAGATTATTTTGGGAAAATATTGCCAAAACTGTTAACTGTCTAGTTGTAAATTTTTTGCATTTGAAAAGTATTGATAGTGTAGGACGAAATGATGCTGAGATAGATGTATCAAGCATCATAGAAAAAGTATGAAGACTGGAATGTCTATCAATAGAACAACAAGATGAGTTGGGAAAAGTTTGACAAGGATATTTGCCTGTATTTAATAAGAAACTAGGCATGATTAAAGTTTTTGAATATTGTATTCAAACTTATCCACAGTCTACGTGTTGTAAAACAACTTATTCAGTTCCCTGGTCAAACAGAGAAGCCGTGGCCCAAGAAATAAAAAAGAAGATAGATTGGGGAATAAGTGAGACTTCAACTCCTGAATACTCAAGTCCACTGTTAGTTGTGACTAAACCGAATGGTGATATTCGGCTAATTCTTGACACTTGCAACATTAATAAAATTATCAAAATCATAAGAACTCGCCCTGAAAACTCAGAAGAGCTATTGCAGAAATTTCACGGGGTGAAATTTTTGACCTCCCTCCACCTCCGAAGTTCCTACTGGCAAACTAAAATATCAAAGAAATCGAGAAAATATACAGAATTCATTTTCCTGGGACGGAGTTACCAATTTAAGGTAATGCCGTTTGGTCTTAATATTAGTGGTCGTGTTTTCATAACCGCTTTAGATACGGTGCTCTGACCTGATTCATTAGAACATGTCACTGTATATGTAAATGATCTACTGATCATCACAGAGACCTGGAGCAAATATGTCGAATTAATTGATAATGTATTTAGTAAATTTCTTGAGTATGGGGTCATGGTCACTTTAACCAAATCCAACTTTGGTAGAAATCAAATAAAATTCTTAGGGCATGTTGTGACTCCAGAAGGAATTGTACCGAACCCTAAAAAGTTGGATGCCATTAAAAATTGTCTGTATCCACAAAATAAAAAAAATAAAAAAAAAAAAAACAATTAAAGTCATTTTTAGGTCTGGTATCTTTCTGTAGAAAGTTTGTGTCGTGGAAGTTATTAAATAAAGATTGACTTTTACATTCGTTAAGGAAAAATATTCCATGGCAATGGATGGAAGCATGTAGTAAAGCTTTTGATGATATTTGAAATGCTTTGATAACTGATCCATTGTTACATCATCCCCAAATGAATTAAGACTTTTATGTAGTGACAGATGCGGCTGAAACAGGATTAGGTGGTACACTATTCCAAATGGAAGATGAGAATAATGTAGAAACAATAAAAATTATCGCCTTTGCTAGCCGAACCTTATCAGGTTGCGAGAGATCATACAGCACGACTGAACTGGAAGTGCTGGCAGTTGTCTGGGGGCTTAAAAAGTTCTAATATTTTGTCTATGGGAAATGAATTGTAATTTATTGTGACCTTAAAGTGGTGACGTTTTTAATGAAACGTAGGATGCTGCATGGCAGACTAACATGTTGGGCATTGTTGCTACAAGAATATGACATAACCGTTACGCATGTCAAGCGAAGGGATAATGTTGACACTGACGCACTGTCAAGATTACCAACTAAAAAGGTAGATTAGATCGAAGAAGAGAGGGTAACAGGCTTTGGTGTTTGGAACACTTCCGTATAGGAGAGAAGTTAAAGAAATGTGTTCGTGAATAGGACAAATGCAAAAATCAGATGATAAATGGAGAAAAATTAGAAGTGAATTAAGAGAAGGAACTCATAGTTACATTAATGACCATTACCAATTGCAAGCAGATGTATTACTTTATCATAGAACTGAGGAAGATGAGTGGAAGATATGCATTCACTCACAATGTGTTGAGACATTACTGTGGTTCACATATGCAAGACGGGGACATTTTGGAGCTCACAAATGCATGATGAAATTACAACAATTGTGTTTTTATCCGGGTTTATTAAGGACAGCTCAGGAGATGCTCAAGAGATGTAAAATTTGTCACAGAGCGAAGCCGGTTAATTATTGTATTAAAGATATATTACATTCCATTATACCAATGGAACCACTGAGTATCGTCTCATGTGATACATGTGGGCTGTTTCCCATAGCTAAAGGAAATTTTAAATATATATTCGCAATGTATGATCTATTCACGAAGTAAGTGAAACTTTATGCTTTGTGAACAACCAATGTAAAACCCATGCTGAGAAAGGTTATGGATGATTATTTGGTGAATGTAGGAAAACCTGGAATACTTATTTCAGATAACGCCCCATATTTTTGAAGTAAAGCATGTAAAGAAACAATGAAGGCATGTGGAGAACCTCATGTATTCATTGCCCACTTTAATCCACCATGAAAACCAATAGAAAGAGTATTTGGAGAATTAAATCGATTTATAAGAACTAATCAGCACCATAGGTAGATCAAATTAATTGAAGATTTCGAAAAGATGTACAACGAATTATCCCATATGTCAACTGGGTATTCACCAAATAAGATTCTATTTAATAAACAAGACAGTGATAATTGGCTTGGTAATTTACAATGCATGCAAAGTGAATCAAAAGATCATGGTGAAATTATAAAAAAGGTATACTTGAACTTACAACATAAAGCAAGTATTCAAAAATGTCAATTTGACAAAAAGATAAGCTTAAGAGTTAATTATAAGGTTGGTGATACTGTTCTATTGAAGAATCATACCAAATCTTCAAAGATAAGAAAATTAAATCAAAGATGGAGCAGTTTGTATAAAGGACAATACAGGATTGTTAAGATACCACATGAAGGAAGCTACCTGTTAGAAGATGAAGAAACCAAGAGGATAAAAGGGGTGTACCCTCATACAGAATTAAAGAAATATTTTAGTTAATTGAAGGTTTAGATTGTAAGTATGCAAACTAGGAGCAGTTACAAAGCAGGGTGTTACAACAATGTTTGTGAATTTATTTTTTATATAGAATTAGTGGACAATGAATTAGTTTTAAATAATTCTTGCAAAAAACAAGTTCTATTTACTTAAGTCATTAAGAAAGATTATGAGCTATGAGTTCTTAACTATAACTATTTTGTGTTCATTGGATATTTTATTAAGTAAAACAATTAAGTGGATATTATTATGTTAATAATTGATGATATAATATTTTTATGCTAACACGCCTCTACATAATTTACTGAATGATTAAATGATGATAGCGTCCTCTTGGGTAAAATATTCCGGCGGTAAAATAGTCTCCCATTTGGCTCTCCAGGCGGGGACTACTCAAGAGGATGTCGTTATCAGGAGAAAGAAAACTGGCATTCTACGGATCGGAGCGTGGAATGTCAGATCCCTTAATCGGGCAGAAAGGATAGAAAATTTAAAAAGCGAAATGGATAGGTTAAAGTTAGATGTAGTGGGAATTAGTGAAGTTCGGTGGCAGGAGGAACAAGACTTTTGGTCAGGTGAATACAGGGTTATAAATACAAAATCAAATAGGGGTAATACAGGAGTAGGTTTAATAATGAATAAAAAAATAGGAGTGCGGGTAAGCTATTACAAACAACATAGTGAACACATTACTGTGGCCAAGATAGACACGAAGCCCATGCTTACTACAGTAGTACAAGTTTATATGCCAACTAGCTCTTCAGATGATGGAGAAATTGATGAAATGTATGATGAGATAAAAGAAATTATTCAGGTAGTGAAGGGAGACGAAAATTTAATAGTCATGGGTGACTGGAACTCGATAGTAGGAAGAGGAAGAGAAGGAAACGTAGTAGGTGAATATGGATTGGGGCTAAGAAATGAAAGAGGAAGCCGCCAGGTAGAATTTTGCACAGAGCATAACTTAATTATAGCTAACACTTGGTTAAAGAATCATGAAAGAAGGTTGTATACATGGAAGAACCCTGGAGATACTAGAAGGTTTCAGATAGATTATATAATGGTAAGACAGAGATTTAGGAACCAGATTTTAAACTGTAAGACATTGCCAGGGGCAGATGTGGACTCTGACCACAATCTATTGGCTATGAACTGTAGATTAAAACTGAAGAAACTGCAAAAAGGTGGGAATTTAAGGAGATGGGACCAGGATAAACTGAAAGAACCAGAGGTTGTACAGAGTTTCAGGGAGAGCATAAGGGAACAATTGACAGGAATGGAGGAAAGAAATACAGTAGAAGAAGAATGGGTAGCTTTGAGGAATGAAATAGTGAAGGCAGCAGAGCATCAAGTAGGTAAAAAGACGAGGGCTAGTAGAAATCCTTGGGTAATAGAAGAGATACTGAATTTAATTGATGAAAGGAGAAAATATAAAAATGCAGTAAGTGAAGTAGGGAAAAAGAAATACAAACGTCTCAAAAATGAGATCGACAGGAAGTGCAAAATGGCTAAGGAGGGATGGCTAGACGCAAATGTAATGATTTAGAGGCTTATCTCACGAGGGGTAAGATAGATACTGCCTACAGGAAAATTAAAGGGACCTTTGGAGAAAAGAGAACCACTTGTATGAATATCAAGAGCTCAGATGGAAACCCAGTTCTAAGCAAAGACGGGAAAGCAGAAAGGTGGAAGGAGTATATAGAGGGTCTATACAATGGCGATGCACTTGAGGACAATATTATGGAAATGGAAGAGGAGGTAGATGAAGAAGAAATGGGAGATATGACACTGCGTGAAGAGTTTGACAGAGCACTGAAAGACCTAAGTCGAAACTAGGCCCCCAGAGTAGACAACATTCTGTTAGAACTACTGACAGCCTTGGGAGAGCCAGTCCTGACAAAACTCTACCATCTGGTGAGCAAGATGTATGAGACAGTTAAATTCGCTCAGACTTCAAGAAGAATATAATAATTCCAATGCCAAAGAAAGCAGGTGCTGACAGACGTGAAAATTACCGAACTATCAGTTCAATAAGTCACGGCTGCAAAATACTAACGCGAATTCTTTACAGACAAATGGAAAACTGGTAGAAGCCAACCTCGGGGAAGATCAGTTTGGATTCCGTAGAAATGTTGGAACACGTGATGCAATACTGACCCTACAACTTATCTTAGAAGAAAGATTAAGGAAAGGCAAATCTACGTTTCTAGCATTTGTCGACTTAGAGAAAGCTTTTGACAATGTTGACTGGAATACTCTCTTTCAAAATCTGAAGGTGGCAGGGGTAACATACAGGGAGCGAAAAGCTGTTTACAATTTGTACAGAAACCAGATGTCAGTTATAAGAGTCAAGGGACTTCAAAGGGAAGCAGTGGTTGGGGAGGGTTGAAGCCTCTCCCCGATGTTATTCAATCTGTATATTGAGCAAGCAGTGAAGGAAACAAAAGAAAAATTCAGAGTAGGTATTAAAATCCACGGAGAAGAAATAAAAACTTTGAGGTTCGCCAATGTCATTGTAATTCTGTCGGAGACAACAAAGGTCTTGGAAGAGCAGTTGAACGGAATGGACATTGTCTTGAAAGGAAGATATAAGATGAACATCAACAAAAGCAAAACAAGGATAATGGAATGTAGTCGAATTAAGTCAGGTGATGCTGAGGCAATTAGATTAGGAAATGAGCCACTTAAAGTAGTAAATGAGTTTTGCTATTTGGGGAGCAAAATATCTGATGATGGTCGAAGTAGAGAAGATATAAAATGTAGACTGGCAATGGCAAGGAAAGCATTTCTGAAGAAGAGAAATTTGTTAACATCGAGTATTGATTTAAGTGTCAGGAAGTCGTTTCTCAAAGTATTTGTATGGAGTGTAGCCATGTATGGAAGTGAAACATGGACGATAAATAGTTTAGACAAGAAGAGAACAGAAACTTTCGAAATGTGGTGCTACAGAAGAATTCTGAAGATTAGATGGGTAGATCACATAACTAATGAGGAGGTACTGAATAGAATTGGGGAGAAGAGGAGTTTGTGGCACAACTTGACTAGAAGAAGGGATCAGTTGGTAGGACATGTTCTGAGACATCAAGGGATCTCCAATTTAGTACTGGAGGGTAGTGTGGAGGGTAAAAATCATAGAGGAGACCAAGAGATGAATACACTAAACAGATTCAGAAGGATGTAGGCTGCAGTAGGTACTGGGAGATGAAGAAGCTTGCACAAGATAGAGTAGCATGGAGAGCTGCATCAAACCAGTCTCAGGACTGAAGACCACAACAACAACAACAACAACAACAACAACAACAACATGCCTCTACATATTGTTTGACAAATGAGGCATCAGTTTAAAATGAGCATGCGGGCACAATGAAAAATCTTACCATGATCATTCGGGAATAGGAGAATTTATTTGAACAAAATCAGTTATTTTGAGGAAGGAGAAGATGGCAGACGAATAAGGGTGAACAGGAAGTAAATGATCGAACCAGAAAGACTTGAAAACAGGAAAAAAACCAACTAATAACAATAGAACGGTACAGGTGTGAGGAATGTTGTATGTGTTTATAAACAGATAGTACAAGTGTGAAAGTGAATATAGATTAATTAGACTTACTACTAACATTATTTATTAAATGAAGAGACAATGTGCAATGATGAACATTCAGAACTGCGATAATGGTATGTGATTTCATGTTATGTAATGAAAAGAGGAGTGATCTAAATGTTTCAGCATACTCAACAGTGGTGATGCAGACTATCTCAGGATAGATTGTGCTGACGTGTTAGTACAGTCTACTGGGAGTGCAGCCACTGGACAACGAGAATAATCAGATGACCATGCATAATCGGATCCTACTTGCTGCCATATACGATCCAATGCTCTTGCAGCTTTGCCATGGTTGATAGAGGAGAAGGCACTGGCCTTGAACCAGGCAATGTTTGCAACTTTGCATGGTCTAGTGCAGGTGCAGCGACATTGTGGCAAAGTGACGAAAAAACAGTGAAATGAAATGATGAAATATTTGAGAGAGTTCTAATGAATGTACAAGAAACAATGTAATGATTCGAATTTTTTGTATGTGTATGCCAGTATACCAATAATAAACAAGGACACTGAAACGGGAAGTCACGTACCCCACTTCATCATCGGGGGAGGGGGGGGGGGGGCATATGTAACACCCCAATTATAGAACCATAATGAACACCCTTTTGTTGCAAAAAGAAATAGAAAAATCAGTCATCCTGACAGTGATTACAGCTACTGACAACAAAACTTACACTCTTGACAGTTTCATTAACAAGATGTTATGTAAATACTAATGCTTATCATAAAGAAAGGACTGAATGAAAGAATACCATATGATACAAAACAGAAACTTTAAAGAAAGAAATAAAAAAAAAAATTATTTATGAAGGTTAATTCGCAAAAATTCGAATTAGGTATTAAAATCCATGGAGAAGAAATAAAAACTTTGAGGTTCGCTGATGACATTGTAATTCTATCAGAGACAGCAAAGGACTTGGAAGAGCAGTTGAGCGCAATGGACAGTGTCTTGAGAGGAGGATATAAGATGAACATCAACAAAAGCAAAACGAGGATAATGGAATGTAGTCGAATTAAGTCGAGTGATGCTGAGGGAATTAGATTGGGAAATGAGACACTTAAAGTAGTAAAGGAGTTTTGCTATTTGGAAAGCAAAATAACTGATGATGGTCGAAGTAGAGAAGATATAAAATGTAGACTGGCAATGGCAAGGAAAGCGTTTCTGAAGAAGAGAAATTTGTTAACATCGAGTATAGATTTAAGTGTCAGGAAGTCGTTTCTCAAAGTATTTGTATGGAGTGTAGCCTTGTATGGAAGCGAAACATGGACGATAAATAGTTTGGACAAGAAGAGAATAGAAGCTTTCGAAATGTGGTGCTACAGTAGAATGTTGAAGATTAGATGGGTAGATCACATAAATAATGAGGAGGTATTGAATAGAATTGGGGAGAAGAGGAGTTTGTGGCATAGCTTGACAAAAAGAAGGGACCAGTTAGTAGGACATATTCTGAAGCATCAAGGGATCATAAATTTAGCATTGGAGGGCAGCATGGAGGGTAAAAATCGTAGAGGGAGACTAAGAGATGAATACACTAAGCAGATTCAGAAGGATGTAGGTTGCAGTAAGTACTGGGAGATGATGAAGCTTGCACAGGATAGGGTAGCATGGAGAGCTGCATCAAACCAGTCTCAGGACTGAAGACCACAACAGCAACATGAAGGTTAAATCCCAGACCATAAATTGACCAAAGATAACATTTATCCTAGAAGAGAGTTGCAGCCGCATTGAGCAGTAAATTCGCTATGACTACAATGTAACTTGACAATGGAGATTTTACTTCACTTCTCTCTTGTACTCTTGCAATAGTAGCACACATGTTAAGGGCTACTAGATTGTTTTAAAACTGTTATAAAGTTTAAACGTTTTACGGTTGGAAGTATTAGTCAGACTGAAGTAAAATCATCTTTACCATTTAAACAGATAACGGGGTACTTGATATAAGTGACAGAAAAATAACTCGTGTGATTGCTGCTTTGTGATGGGACTTAGCATTCATGATACTTAATAGTCAAAAACATCAAAGGACACAAAGAGACTGATCGTCGACATAAACTCAATCGTTAGACCTGAATAGGCGACAGATAAACATAGGCAATAGGTAAATGCAATCATGAAGAACTTACAATTGCACTGTGTTTTCAGAAGCTTTTGTCAAAGTCAGAATTGCTGATGCTAACATACGCAATTCCCCGAGTGAAAAATCGGTGTGTGTGTGTGTGTGTGTGTGTGTGTGTGTGTGCACTCAGTGTATGGAAAAATAATTACGAAGAACAATGAACTGTAATTCAAATTTAATTCTTCGTGTCGCATACATCATTTAACGGGCATTTAAAGTGTATTTGTAGAATTAACTGATTCTTAAGATAACATAAAAGTGAAAAGTGATTTAGCGACAATTTAACTGTAAACAACAATAAGTTTACACTGAAATACAATGCATTCTGAACATTGCTCAAGGGTATGTTATCTCTGGAATTATGTCGTGTAGTAGTTGAATATGCGATGTAGTGACACCTTGACGACAGAATAATAATTAACACCTCAATACCCTCACAAAAATCATGATGTGACATCAGCTTGGGTGATGGATTGATGATTCAAGACATTATATTTGCAACATTTGAATACCCGTTCTCAAACCGGGCATAAGAACTACAGTCAGCAAGTTCACATAAACTGAAAAGTCTATCATGAACACCCAAAGGACTTTTGGTTATCATTTCAGGCAAAGGAAGTCATCGTGTGATCGAGTGGTTGCAGTCACTATATTTATAAGTGGAGAGATCGATAGGCATCGAACACCATTGCTTTAATTACAAGCAAGGGCGCCGCACACATTCTGGCGGGCTGCTCCATCGAGACGTTGATATCAATTTTCAGAGACAATATCTGAAAAAGAACCAAACCGCTCGAGGAGTTTGTTTTTATAATAGTTGCAGATTGGTGTTGTCATGATTGATGGACACCATTCCATGTCATGTCGACTGGGACAACTATCACCATCGAGCTGAGACACAACGAGACGACACATAAATTAAGTGAGGTGATTTCTGACAATATGCATTAGAGAGCGGCAAGTTGTGTTGTATATCAGAATGTATCTGCAGCAAATAGTACAGTGCAGGGGAATATGCACAATGTAGAGCCAAGGGTACCCCAGAAATTATGTGCAACCAATCTTTCTGGCCCCTTCCTGACATATAATGGAGGATGTACCAGTGTTTTGTGATAATTGACAGTGTTTTGTGAAAATTGACAGTTTTAGAAAGTATGTAAAACTATATCCAATAAAGTGGTGGCAGAAAAATAAAAAAGAAAAGAAAAAAAAGAAAAGAAAGAAAAGAAAAGAAAAAAAAAGAAAAGAAAAAAAGAATGGTAGGTTGTAATTAAACAAGCTTTCAGAGCCAAGGGTTACTTCTCCAGGCAGAAGTGTTGAAGGGGAAGGAAGGGGGGTGAAGGAAAAGGACTGGAGAGGTCTAGGAAAATGGATAGATTTAGGGAAAGTCAACCAGAACTGTGGGTCAGGAGAGACTTACCACATGGGATGAGAAGGAAAGACTGATTGGTGGATTCTGCATCGTACGAGATATGAAAACCTGAGAGCTTAAAAGTGGAAGAAAGGGGAGTATGTGGGTCAGATATTACTGCTTACACATCATGCATTAGTTAATAAGAGTGAAAAGCTACGTGCATTGTAGGTAACAGAGGTGGCAGGCGGCGGTGAAAAATAGATGGATAAGACAATGAAAGAGGTAAAAAACTACAATGGAGTGAAGAAACGAATAGTTACTGTGAAGAAATGGTGAGCGGAAGAAATTATTCTGGATTAAGGCCAGGTGGGTGGCGAGAACCAAGGACAAGTTGAAGCGCTAGTTCCTACCTGTGGAGTTCTGAGAAACTGGTGTCTGGGGGAAGAATCCAGATTGTGTGTGTGGTGAAACAGGCACCGATGTCACGATTGTCATGTTTTAGAGGATTCTCTGCAACAGGATATTGTGTGTTGCCAGTATTCACCCTCTGCCTATGCCGATTCATCTTAATTGACAATTTGGTGGCAGTCATGTTGGTGTAAAAGGACGAACAGTGTTTACATAACAGTTGGTATATGACATGTCGTTTCACAGGTGGCTCTCCTTTTGATAGTATATGCTTTGCCAATTACAGGGCTGCTATAGGCGGGTGCATAGGGCAAGTCTTGCAGCAGGGATGGTCACAGGGGTAGGAGCCATGGGGTAGGGAGACAGGTGCAGAAGGAGCATAGGGTCTGACAAGACTATTGTGGAGATTGGGAGGGCAACAAAAAGCTATTCTAGGTGTGGTGGGCAAAATTTCACAGAGAATGGATGACATTTCTATCCAGTTACATTATTCTGTCAAAAGCTTATCTAGAACAGAACAGCATTCACCATATAAGGATCTCTGTGTACTTTCTCAGTGTATATGAGCGAGATGGTTATGCGTGATTTACACAGACTGTGTAGAGCTTATTGAGCCAGGAAGCATTCAACTTGGGCCAAACATATCCAAAACTTTGAAGAAGTCCTCAAGAACCTTAAACACAATGCAACAGGCTTTGCCCCTTGTGAACTACTGTTTAACCAGGAACCCCAAAACACCCTTTTAAACACAGTCGATTCTCCAGTAGTACCTGAGAGCTCTACAGATGAAAAGAAAGCACAGGCTACAGCAAACATACATACAAGAAGTTTGAACAGAAAAAAATGGCATGACGCAAAATCTGCCCCCACTAGTTTTAACACTGGTGAACTGATGTTAGTCAAAACAAAAGAAAAATCTAAGAAAATTTCAGCAGGAGCATAGAAGATTATGTATGTTTATCAAGGATCATTTAATATAATAGGTAAGCCTCAGGCAAATGCACACCGATTGGAATATCCAAAAAGTAGGTGAGAACTAGGTCTGCAAAACATTGTAGATCTGAAGCCTTTCAAAACTGACAGTAGGCAGATTCTGTAGGGTGTCTGCCACTCTTTGGCATATACAAAGGTTGGTGTACTGTGCGGTCCCAGCTGGATGAAATTATTTCCCTTTCAAGTTTCATTCTCTTCTTCTGTTCTACCTATAGCAAATAAGGGATGTATGTCTTCATATTTTAAATATGCTATTAGTTTGTAATACCTTCCTAGTAAGTAAGAATGATTCCCGAAAATGACTATACCCGAATGATGACTTGTAGCAGAATATGAGGGGTAGTTTGCAATAGTAAATACTAAATGTTAAAATAACATTGAGTAACTTATGAGCACCAATGATAGAAAAATAATGGCTAAAGTAAAAAAAAATAATAATAAATAAGATCTACAAAAAGAATTAGTGACAACACAATAACGATAATTTGAATTAAGATAAGTAATTGAAGCTGAAAATTCATAAAATCTGAAAGAACAGGCTCTGCATAAAATAATGATTTTCATGTTGAAAGTAAAGTTGTCGGTATGTAAGAGAGATTAATAATAAAGTGCCAACAGAGGCAAGCCAAAGCATTTTGATATTATTAAAGGAGATGTGTGAAAGTGGTGCGAGGATCACACCAAAAATATGTGCAAATACTACGGTAAGTAGGCTGATGAATATAAAAGGGAGAAAGAAGCATTCAAATACAGTAATAGGAAAGTGAAACATGGAATGAAAATAGGGAGAAAAAGAATTAATTAATCAGTGGACCAACACATAAGATAAAATGGTGGAAAATTGGTGAGCAATTCCGTCATGTGTCTAAACAGGGTTGAGAAATGCATAGTCTTGGTTAAGGCACTGGCCAATTAACAGATAAATTTCGACCCATACAGGCAACAATGCAGATAAGGAATGTGTTAAGAAATGTATGTCGTAGAGTATTGGTATGTTAAAACAAAAACAGCTTTTTAATTATGTGTGTAATAAAGCACGCTGCTAAGCAAATGGCTTCTTGGCCCATATTAAGACAGAGCTTACAAAGGTTACTTGATTTTCTAAGTAACGCAACATATGTGGTAATGAAGTAAAATGCAGACTAGCCCAAAATGTGACTATTTTAAAAACCTATTTCGAAATGCGACTATTTTAAAAAACTATTTTGACCACAATACCTAAGGTTTATTGTTTTAAAAAATTGCAAAGTTCATGGTTCAAGCTTAATAATGAAGTAAATAGTAAAATTGAGCTAGAGAAATGTCGCAATTTTATGAAGCAGCTTACTGCCAATACTCACTCTGAAAAGGTCTCAATTTGATCAGAGCAATATTTTGGTTAAAATCAGAATTTTTACAAAAAATTGTAGCCCCTAAATATTAGACTCAAAAAGCTGAAAATCTGTAGTTTCACATGCAAACATTACATATGTGACACCAATAAGCTACCTCTAGGAGTTTTCAAGTTATTTACTAACAACAAAATTTGGAACAAAAATGTCCTTATTCATCGTAGACTAAGAATCATTTGAATTTGTAATAGAAAGTCCTAATTACAGCACTCAATTATATTCATGAAATAATAAAACTGTACTAAGTTTCAAGAGTGTATTGTAAACAACAGTGGTACAAGGAATCTTAAAGAGGCAGTTCAGAGGTCATTTTCTACTGTTGGTTTTGTTCTAAAAATTCTAGCCAGCAAAGTTTAAATGGAGTTGAGCTAAAACTTTTTCAGTAACTAAAGCAAACTTAACACTATTTATATAAAAATTAAGAAGATTGTAAATTGTTAAATGACATGTCTGAGAATGGGGCCATTTAGATACTGCTCCCTTTGTCTAGGGCAGTTGATAGCAGATGTTCCGTTTGGCGCTCCGCCAGGCCCCTATATAAATACAGCTAGAGAAGCAGTGGTAGGAGACACTTCGCACCGAGATATCAAACTGTCCATGTCAGTCAAATACCCATGTGTATTGTGCCTCAAATGATGTTAGAGCTGGGTTGACTTTAATACATTTTTGGTAAAAGAAGGATGTGAACTCATGAGGACTGTACTGTTCTGGATTGCTTAGATTTCATAGACATAACTGTTTGTGTGCCACCCGTAATGCTGCTAAAACCGCACAGCAAATAGCGAGATTATTTTCCACTTTTAAGATGAGCAATTAACTTTTGGTGATTAAAAGTCAGGGCAATGCACCATTTTACTTTGAACTTCCCACAGAGGTCACCTCTGAACTGTTAATAGTGCTGTTTCTGATAGGGATACTAGTTACAGTACTAAGACATATTTTGTATGTGTGAACTTTTATAGAATACATCAATCAGTTAAAACTCAAAACTTTTATTTATATTTATATTTCCTGGTCCCGCTGAATAAATGTGAAGTAGGAACATTTTTTTTCTGTCAGCACAAAGAGTAATATGGATTTGCAGACTGGAAGTTATGGCCAGTATGTTATCCACTGCTTTCTGGTTGGCCACAAAAATAGTTTTCTGTCTCTTTTTGATGGCAAAGGTAGGTGGAAAGCATGCACAGACAATTTAAGAGTCTTTTTGTAACAACGTAATGAAGTAACAAGCATTTGATTATTACCCATCCCACAGTGCGTCTCTGCAGTAAGGTGAGCTGGGCTTTACTCGTAAAGCTGTTTTATCAAAACAACAGCAATAGCGCTGCTGCTCTTTGCAAGTATTGATGCATTAAAGGAATATTGAGAGGGGTCCTTTTGCACCAGGCTTGAAGAACTTGATTCAGAAATGTGAATTAACTGGCGATTTGGGAACTGCTCCTGGAAGAAGAAGCCAATAACCAACTGCTAAACATTCCATGGTTCACCATTTGGAAAGTGCTGTGAACGACTATGAAATCATATCCAGGCTGTTGTGATGCAGATGGTCATTACACTGATCAACACCTGCAACCTGGAATGTAAATATGGTATGCAATTAACAAATGTTTCCCTCTCATATGGAAATTCAAATGTTTCTTTCTCTTCTACATGTCCTTACAAATCCTTCCACAAAGTTTCATTGTCCTACATCCGTGCATTTTTTGTGGAGGCCCTCTCGTGTAGTGAAAGTTTAATTATAACCAGCCCATAATATAACTGTTAACCTTTGGAGTGACCAGCTGCCATTTTGTTTTTGTTTCTATGCTGATTGTTGCAACTGTGTCTATAGTTATTTGGCAGCTGTGAAACAAAGATCTTCATCACAGCACTGACCCGCTACATTAAGGAAACCACAGACAGCTTAGACAGGATGACTGGACATGGATTTGAATTCCAATACTCCCAAATGTGAATCTAGTTTGATATCTGCTGTACCACCTCACTTGGTGTAAGATTCTTGTAGAAAGTAGTGTGGTAACGAAGAACAACTCAGAAACTACTGCAAAAGAGAGAACAGCCAGATCATCAGTTATACAACCTGACTGATTCTTAAATCTATCACACAGTAATCACCTTGTTTGTAAAGGAAAGTTCAATTCTATTTGTAAAGTGAGATCTTAATAAAAAGAATTACACATACCTAAAATGTGATGCTTTAAGTCTATTCATCATTTTTTCCCTCAGAGAGTTGGCTGGGGTTTGTGTGGGCGTTATGTTGATAGGAGATGAAGCATGTTTCTTCAGATATTGTTTTAATTGTTTAATTTTGTACGGTGACTGTGATTTTATGGTTACAGCTGCATGTTGTGGATTTTCTTCTTTTAGATTTTTGGGTTTGGGTGCATTCTTTTCTGTGTAGCCAATGTCAAAATCAACTGAGACTCGGTGATTTTTTTCTGACTTCTCAAAGTCGCTGCTAGGAAGCATATCTGTTTCATTACAAATTTGTTTGGAAACACTGTGAACATCTTTACATTTTTTATGGATTTTCTTCTGTAATGAATAACTTTTTGATTTTTCTGACATTCCAAGAGATATATTTTTCTTTCTTTTTCTCTTCCTTGTTTTTTGATGTGTGGATTGGTCTGTTTCATCTACACTGACTTTTTCATTGCTGGTAACTCTCGCTGAGTCATCAGACAGATTGTTCAGTACATCTAGTTTAATTTTCTTTGGCAAACTCTTATCTTTTGCTAATAACTTCCTTTTATTCTTACAACTATCTTTGGGCTTAATATATAAAGAACTAGTGCCACTGTAATCAGTTGTTGGGTTTACCCTAACAAATCTCCCAGCTGATGCTGCTGCTCCCAGAAATGAATCAGATTGCTTGTTTTTATGTTTGTTTCTTTTTTTCTTCTTGGCAGGGTCATTCTGTAAGGAAATACACCATTGATTTATTTTATGTTTAATGGAACTAACTAGAAAAACATCATGAGATTATACTAAGACTGCTGGAGTATGTCAATATGTTACTTTAGTTGAAACAATATAATGCATTCATAGGAAGAGTAATAACTTGTACAATAATGTATCAGTACATTATAAAAAAAACCTTTAATTGCAAACATGGGAAAAATGAGGATGGAATAATGACAGTATTATGAAAAGGACAGATCGCTGCTTGCATATAGCGGAGATGCTGAATTGTGGGCAGGCATAAAAAAAAAAAAAAAAAAACTGCTATGCATTTGAGAATTTAGCCAAAAGGCCTTATAAAGTAGAAAACACTCACACATCCACACAAGCACAACTCACACACACATTCCATTGTCTCTGGCCACTGAGGCCACTGCATACAGCAATTTGCTTGATAAGAGAAGCAATCTGGAGGTGGGGTTATTGAGGAGACTGGAGCCAAGAGGGGGAGGTACAACAGGTTAGAGATGGGGGAAGGTAAAGTGCTTCTTGGGGGAGCATGTAGGGATGTGGTGGAGACAGGGTAGGGCTGATAGGTGCAGTCCTGAGGTTTTTCGGTGGGCGGACGGAAAAGGAAAAAAAGACTAATGTGTGTGTTGGTTGAATAGAAGGCTGTATAGTGCTGCAGAGGGAGCAGGGAAGGGGGTATGTGAGTGAAGGGCTCGCACTAGTGAAGGCTGAGCCAGAGGGCTATGGGAATGTAGGATATGTTGCAGGGAGTGTTCACAGGCCCACCTATACAGGTTCAGAAAAGATGGTGTTGGTAGGAAGGATGCAAAAGGCACAGGCTGAGAAGGAGTCATTCAAGTGAAGCGCTTTGTGTTGGGCAGCATGTTCAGCAACTGCATGGTACAGCTGCCTCCTGGCCACAGTTTGTCAGTGGCCATTTTTGTGGACAGATGTCTTGTTGGTTGTCACACCCACATAGAATGCAGCACAGTTGTTGCAGCTTAAATAGTAGATCACATGACACCTTTCACACACAGCCCTGTCTTTCATGGGATAGGTGATGCCTGTGACCAGACTGGAGTAGGTAGTAGTAGGAGGACATACAGAACAGGTCTTGCATCTAGGTCTGTTATATGAATATGAGACATGAGGGAAAGTGTTGGGAGCAGGAGTGAAGTAGGGATGAACATAGGTAATGCATAGGCTGAGTGGGCGGCAGAATATTACTGTGGGAGAGATGGAAAGAATAGTGGGTAGGATATGCCTCATTTTAGGGCACAATGAGAGGTAGTTGAGGCTCTGGTGGGGAATATGATTCAGTTTCTCCAGTCCTGGGTGACACTGAGTGACTGGAGGATAGAGCTACTCCTAGATCTTTAAACTGATCATGTCTCCTGCCTCAGTATTGCATATTTCTGTCTTATTTTTCAAACATTCTTGTGCCATTTGAGCTTGTTGAACTTTGATCTACCAACCTCACCCCTTCTTATTCTTCCCTTATTCCAACATGCACATACTAACGCCACTGTCCCCTCTCTTCACACATATCCACCTACTTGTATTCTACATAATCATATTTTTATTAATTTTTCTTTTTGATCTCATTGTATTTTCATACCAATTTTACTTCTTTTATCTTTTCACTATCAGCCCTACTCCCTCAGGTTTGACCTCGTTTCCCTATACTTCATCTGTTCTGTCCTTTTTGCTGATGTATTTTTACATACCCTGTACATTTTTACAGAGGGTTCACTACTGTGGTTTTGAACCACAGGGACTACCTGGCAGAGGGACTCTGACAGCTGTCATATTCGTCCACCTACAAACCATTGAGAGACTCTCAGCTCTTGGGGACCAATAGCTTCAACCTATTACCTGTAACCTATCATCCTATATTAACGACACAAACCATTTCCTCCATCGAATCTCCACAGTTTCTGTTCCTTTACTATATGGCAACTTATGCACATTGCTGATGGCACCTCTCTCTACACTAACACCCCTAATGCTCATGGCCTTGTCACTACTGAACAGTAATCTTTCCCAATGCCCAACTGACTCTAAATCTACAATCTCCTTCCTGTTTACCATGACCACCTATAACCTCACCCACAATTACTTCACCTGTGAAGGCGTCACCTACAAACAAATCCATGATAAAGCAATGGGCACCCACATGGCACCATCTTATGACAGTCTATTCATGGCTGTCTACACGAACTTTCCCTAACCATCCAGAATCCCAAAGCCCTCATCTGATTCATATTCACTGATGACATCTTCATAGTCTGTACTGACGGTGAGGTTAACCTACTCACACTCCTCCACTCTTCCCCATTTGCTTCACCTAATTCTCCTCAACCCAACAAAGCCACCTTCCCTGATGTTGTCCTCTACTTCAAGGATGGCTACATCAGTTTCTCTGTCTACATTAAACCTACCAGCCACCAACTACATGTCCGCTTCGGCAGCTGCTACCCATTCCATACCAAGAAGTCCCTTCCACACAGCCTAGACCCCATGATTGTCGCACCTGTAGTGACGAGCAGTCCCTCTCCAAATATGCAGTTCTCTGAGTTGCCATAGCTAATCAAATGTCACGCAAACATTGAATTTGTGGAGAGCATAATGTGAAAGACACAAAACAACAACTCTGGAGGAACACTATTTAATAGAGTGACTCACGAGCTTGCATACATGGGTGATATTGATTTGTTATCCAGGAGGAAACAGGACCTGGAAGAAAAGCATGAAAAAGTAGAAAAATATGATGTAGAGATGGTGCTGACCATTAATCCGTCAAAGATCAAGTATATGTTAACATCTAGGAAAATATATAGTGAAGGAGAAAGACGCATGACTTTGAAAGGAAAAGAATATGATTGCAATGAGAGCTTTAAATATCTTGTGTCACTGTTAACTGAGAATAATGATTTGAGAGAAGAAATACATGCAAGGATTGCAGCTGGTAACAGGAGCTACTTGGCACTGATTAAAGTGTTTATAGCAAGGAGCCTTAGTAGGAACTGAAGCTGACTGTGTATCGTACAGTAGTTCAAATGGCTCTGAGCACTATGGGACTCAACATCTTAGGTCATAAGTCCCCTAGAACTTAGAACTACTTAAACCTAACTAACCTAAGGACATCACACACACCCATGCCCGAGGCAGGATTCGAACCTGCGACCGCAGCAGTCCCGCGGTTCCGGACTGCAGCGCCAGAACCGCTAGACCACCGCGGCCGGCTATCGTACAGTAGTTAGACCTGTGGTGACGTATGGTTCGGAGACCTGTACTATGACACAAAATGATGAGGAGTTGTTGCTGAGATGGGAAAGGAAGATACTTAGGAAAATCTACGGGACAGTCAATGATAGGGGTTTTTGGAGAATCAGAAATAATAAGGATATCAGAGAGTTGTAAAACAAACGAGTATCATGACAGAAATAAAGAGCAATATACTAAGTTGGTTGGGAAATGTAGAAAGAATGGGGGAGAACAGCACAGTTAAGAAAGTTTTCAAAGGAAAACCCAGTGGACATCATACAAGGGACAGACCAAGGACCAGATGGCTAGACAGTGTGGAGGAGGACTTGAGAAGATGGGAGTTAGAAGATGGAGAGCCAAGGCAGCCAGCAGAGAAGAATGGGCAGAGATTGTCTGGGAGGCCAAGTCCTTACAAGGCTGTAGCGCCAAGGAGTAAGTAAGTAAGTAAGTAAGTAAGTAACATTGAAATGTGCATCTGCGCCAACTCCTTGCTTGTCTTGCCCATTAAACAACACCATTTTCACTGCTACTGTAGCAGTGTGCTGTTTACAGTGTCAGTTCAATAAGTTTAAAACAACTGATCAGGCCCCGACTGTGAAGTACGGTCAGTGATGCAGTTTTTAACAGCAAGGAACATTGCAGCAGCAGACATTCATTGATAGATGAATGAGGTGTACCGCCCCAACGCGATGATTGACAGCAAAATGTGTAAGTGGGTGAGAGCTTTAAGGACAGATGGGAAAATTTCCATTATGAAACGCAATCAAGCCAACTGTCAGTGATCTCAGAAAATTTAGTCAAAGAGGTGGTCAAACAGATTTGTGGAAACTGACGATTCACAATTTCAACCTTAGCATTGGAATTTATGAATGTGGGTAGAGCAATGTGGCACAAAATTGTCTCTGAATAGTTGCAATTTCATAAATTCTGTACATGGTTGGTGGTTGGTTGTTTTTGGGGAAGGAGACCTGACAGCGAGGTCATCGGTCTCATCGGATTAGGGAAGGACAGGGAAGGAAGTCGGCCGTGCCATCTGAAAGGAACCATCCCGGCATTTGCCTGGAGCGATTTAGGGAAATCACGGAAAACCTAAATCAGGATGGCCGGATGTGGGATTGAACCGTCGTCCTCCCGAATGCGAGTCCAGTGTCTAACCACTGCGCCACCTTGCTCGGTAATTCTGTACATGTTGGGTTCCCAGGTTGCTTACAGAAAAACACAAAATGGAAAGAATGGCTTGTGGACTGGATCAATTTTTTGAGAACATTATCACAAGGGAGATGAGATGTGTGTTCCTCACACGACCTCATCATTTAAACATCAGTCAATGGAATGGTCTCACATGACAACACCAGTGAAAGTCAAGGCCAAGTATAATCTCAGCACAAAAGGTTATGACAACCATGTTTTGGGATAGACACAGAGTATTCATTGTCACGTTTATGCAGCAAGGGACAGCAATAAACCCGGTCGCTTACTGTACTATCCTGACTAATCTTCAATGTGCAACACAGAAAAAGGGATGTGGCCTCCTGATGCCTGGAGTTTTGTTGCTGCATGATAATACCAAACCCCATTCTACTGTTCATGCCAAAAATATAATCAGATATTTTGGATGGGAACAGACTGTCCATCCAACATACAGTCCAGAATTGAAGCCAAGCAATTTTCACTTGTTCCACTGCCTAAAGGTGCATCTCAGCAGCAAGTGCTTCACAAAAAAAGATGAGGTTACAGAAGCAGTTAAAGATTGGTTATCCTCATAGGTGCCAGATTTGTATGACTTAGGGATATGAAAGCTTGTAGAATGTTATGACAACTGTTTAAACAACACAGTAACTATGCAGAAAAATAGAGAAATATGTTGTTGTTGTTGTTGTTGTGGTCTTCAGCCCTGAGACTGGTTTGATGCAGCTCTCCATGCTACTCTATCCTGTGCAAGCTTCTTCATCTCCCAGTACCTACTGCAACCTACATCCTTCTGAATCTGCTTAGTGTATTCATCTCTTGGTCTCCCCCTACGATTTTTACCCTCCACGCTGCCCTCCAATACTAAATTGGTGATCCCTTGATGCCTCAGAACATGTCCTACCAACCGATCCCTTCTTCTGGTCAAGTTGTGCCACAAACTTCTCTTCTCCCCAATCCTATTCAATACTTCCTCATTAGTTATGTGATCTACCCATCTAATCTTCAGCATTCTTCTGTAGCACCACATTTCGAAAGCTTCTATTCTCTTCTTGTCCAAACTATTTACCGTCCATGTTTCACTTCCATACATGGCTACACTCCATACAAATACTTTCAGAAACGACTTCCTGACACTTAAATCTATACTCGATGTTAACAAATTTCTCTTTTTCAGAAACGCTTTCCTTGCCATTGCCAGTCTACATTTTATATCCTCTCTACTTCGACCATCATCAGTTATTTTGCTCCCCAAATAGCAAAACTCCTTTACTACTTTAAGTGTCTCATTTCCTAATCTGACTCCCTCAGCATCACCCGACTTAATTCGACTACATTCCATTATCCTCGTTTTGCTTTTGTTGATGTTCATCTTATATCCTCCCTTCAAGACACCATCCATTCCGTTCAACTGCTCTTCCAAGTCCTTTGCTGTCTCTGACAGAATTACAATGTCATCGGCGAACCTCAAAGTTTTTATTTCTTCTCCATTGATTTTAATACCTACCCCGAATTTTTCTTTTGTTTCCTTTACTGCTTGCTCAATATACAGATTGAATAACATTGGGGAGAGGCTACAACCCTGTCTTACTCCCTTCCCAACCGCTGCTTCCCTTTCATGTCCCTCGACTCTTATAACTGCCATCTGGTTTCTGTACAAATTGTAAATAGCCTTTCGCTCCCTGTATTTTACCCCTGCCACCTTTAGAATTTGAAAGAGAGTATTCCAGTCAACATTGTCAAAAGCTTTCTCTAAGTCTACAAATGCTAGAAACGTAGGTTTGCCTTTCCTTAATCTTTCTTCTAAGATAAGTCGTAAGGTCAGTATTGCCTCACGTGTTCCAGTATTTCTACGGAATCCAAACTGATCTTCCCCGGGGTCAGCTTCTACTAGTTTTTCCATTCGTCTGTAAAGAATTCGTGTTAGTATTTTGCAGCTGTGGCTTATTAAACTGCTAGTTCGGTAATTTTCACATCTGTCAACACCTGCTTTCTTTGGGATTGAAATTATTATATTCTTCTTGAAGTCTGAGGGTATTTCACCTGTTTCATACATCTTGCTCACCAGATGGTAGAGTTTTGTCAGGACTGGCTCTCCCAAGGCCGTCAGTAGTTCCAATGGAATGTTGTCTACTCCGGGGGCCTTGTCCTTGTTTCGACTCAGGTCTTTCAGTGCTCTGTCAAACTCTTCACGCAGTATCGTATCTCCCATTTCATCTTCATCTACATCCTCTTCCATTTCCATAATATTGTCCTCAAGTGCATCGCCCTTGTATAGACCCTCTATATACTCCTTCCACCTTTCTGCTTTCCCTTCTTTGCTTAGAACTGGGTTTCCATCTGAACTCTTTATATTCATACAAGTGGTTCTCTTTTCTCCAAAGGTCTCTTTAATTTTCCTGTAGGCAGTATCTATCTTACCCCTAGTGAGATAAGCCTCTACATCCTTACATTTGTCCTCTAGCCATCCCTGCTTAGCCATTTTGCACTTCCTGTCGATCTCATTTTTGAGACGTTTATATTCCTTTTTGCCTGCTTCATTTACTGCATTTTTATATTTTCTCCTTTCATCAATTAAATTCAATATTTCTTCTGTTACCCAAGGATTTCTACTAGCCCTCGTCTTTTTACCTACTTGAACCTCTGCTGTCTTCACTACTTCATCCCTCAAAGCTACCCATTCCTCTTCTACTGTATTTCTTTCCCCCATTCCTGTCAATTGTTTCCTTATGCTCTCCCTGAAACTCTGTACAACCTCTGGTTCTTTCAGTTTATCCAGGTCCCATCTCCTTAAATTCCCACCTTTTTGCAGTTTCTTCAGTTTTAATCTGCAGGTCATAACCAATAGATTGTGGTCAGAGTCCACATCTGCCCCTGGAAATGTCTTACAATTTAAAACCTGGTTCCTAAATCTCTGTCTTACCATTATATAATCTATCTGATACCTTTTAGTATCTCCAGGGTTCTTCCATGTATACAACCTTCTATCATGATTCTTAAACCAAGTGTTAGCTATGATTAAGTTGTGCTCTGTGCAAAATTCTACCTGGCGGCTTCCTCTTTCATTTCTTAGCCCCAATCCATATTCACCTACTACGTTTCCTTCTCTCCCTTTTCCTACACTCGAATTCCAGTCACCCATGACTATTAAATTTTCGTCTCCCTTCACTATCTGAATAATATCTTTTATTTCATCATACATTTCTTCAATTTCTTCGTCATCTGCAGAGCTAGTTGGCATATAAACTTGTACTACTGTAGTAGGTGTGGGCTTCGTATCTATCTTGGCCACAATAATGCGTTCACTATGCTGTTTGTAGTAGCTTACCCGCATTCCTATTTTCCTATTCATTATTAAACCTACTCCTGCATTACCCCTATTTGACTTTGTGTTTATAACCCTGTAGTCACCTGACCAGAAGTCTTGTTCCTCCTGCCACCGAACTTCACTAATTCCCACTATATCTAACTTTAACCTATCCATTTCCCTTTTTAAATTTTCTAACCTACCTGCCCGATTAAGGGACCTGACACTCCACGCTCCGATCCGTAGAATGCCAGTTTTCTTTCTCCTGATAACAACATCCTCTTGAGTAGTCCCCGCCCGGAGATCCGAATGGGGGACTATTTTACCTCCGGAATATTTTACCCAAGAGGACGCCATCATCATTTAACCATACAGTAAAGCTGCATGCCCTCGGGAAAAATTACGGCCGTAGTTTCCCCTTGCTTTCAGCCGTTCGCAGTACCAGAACAGCAAGGCCGTTTTGGTTATTGTTACAAGGCCAGATCAGTCAATCATCCAGACTGTTGCCCTTTCAACTACTGAAAAGGCTGCTGCCCCTCTTCAGGAACCACACGTTTGTCTGGCCTCTCAACAGATACCCCTCCGTTGTGGTTGTACCTACGGTACGGCTATCTGTATCGCTGAGGCACGCGAGCCTCCCCACCAACGGCAAGGTCCATGGTTCATGGGGGTGGGGGAGAGAAACATGTACAGAATTAAATAAAAACTGTGATGTTTTATGTCTTTATGAAGTCTGATCTTATTTTCCAAATAACCCTCATACTTTCTACCTATAAATTATCAGTACTACAAACTTTTGTGTTTCTTTATCTACTATGGTGGCACAGAATTTAAAGAGCTATTCATCACCATATTCATTAATCTTATGGTCCGAGACTTAATTCCTGATACTGATTTGTAGCCATTTCACCTTACAGAATTATGACATTAGTGTATATTCTTCAAGATGAATCTGTTCAACTTCAATGATTTCCATCTGAAATTGTGATATGGACAAGAAATCTGCCGACGTTTTATTTATTCTGTATGGATACTAAACATTCACCCTATTTTGCAGTGAGTCTTACAATTTTTTGATGAAAGAGGGAAAAAACATTTTCTTTAAAACATAACATTATCCAAGTTTCAGTAGTATAATTTGCCAATAGTATCTTCAACTGTAACAATATTTATACTGCAGCTCTGTCTTCTGGATAAATTTGCTCTCTAGAAGAGGCCTAGGGATTACAAAGTAAATCACTGGGAAAGTATGGTTAGGCTGCTGTTTTGGTCAGACTGGATGCTTCTGGAATTTAGTCATGCAAGTAGCCTTTTACCAAAAGCAATGACATGCAAAACATCCTGCGTATGATGTGAACATGTGTGAACACCCCTCTTCCCTGAGTAGTTTTCCACATTCTGCTTTAACACACTCGACTCAATCACTTAAAGAGGGACACAACCTTCGCATTAGTCTGAGGAGCATTCACAGCTATATAACTGACACCATAAAAACAAAAAATAATAATTACTGTTGTTGTTATTTATCATTATCAGAGCAAATAGGTCAAGTCTTGACATATGAATGAATCAAAATTTTAAAAACTGAAATTTCTGATTTTTCCATACTTCATGTGTTCAAAAAGATATGATATTCCTTTCTTTAAATCTGGTGAGCTGTAGTTTTTGTGCACAGAACCAGAACATTTACTTACATTTGGTGCACTACAATGGGTGACTATTACGCCTATCTCCTCCCTCTAGTAGTTTATTCTGTTACAGAGATTGACTGTGTGGTGAGATAATGTATCCCAAAGAAAATTTTTCTAATGTGATGTTTCACATGAATTAGATTTCAAGGCAGGCAGTCCAACAGGTTGCATTAAAAAGCATGACTCAAATATAGGCCTACTATTTTCTATTGTACTTATAACAACTATCAACAGCCAGCTATTTCTACCTTCTATGATTCTTGTGGCAAATAACTAGGCTCTGTTTCTGGATAATAATAATAATCAATAACAACACTATCCCACTAGGTCTATGATTATATTAATTTTGATATCCATTTCACTCTGAACACATGACCTGTTAAGTTAGCATCCCCCTGATTGAGCTCCCCACAAACAAGTTCAGGCAGCATACTGTATGCATACCATGTCAGTTACAAGTGGCTCATCAAATACCTACATAAGACAAGCAAAGTGTTTGAGCAACCTGATAAGTGGCTGTCGTCTCATTGATATTTTCCTCATTCTTTTTCTTTAATGCACTGCGATTTCATCAAATCGCGTTTCTCTTATTAATATGTAACACATATAAGGGAAACTTCACGCATGAAATGCGCACCAGTATATTGCTGTCATCACTAGGGTTTTCATTGCAACGCACTATAATCATTATTAGTAACCTAGACTTAATTTCTATTAAATGGATACTTTTACATAACAAAATGAAAGCAAGGTGCAAGTTTTCTGCTTTGCCAATACCATTTATTTCTCAAGGTTAAGATGTGGGGTATTTTGAAAGGTACCACACGTATACATGTCTGTATCATTACGTACAAAAGATTTAATGGTGTTTCTGTTTTACTTACCCGAGAAAATAAATTTTCGACCAGTTTTGAATCACAGTCTATATCCCATTCTGCATGTCCCCAACTCATTTTAGCAGTCACTTACGACCTAGTAATGTCCAAAATCTTCACAGTATTACTAAAAAGAAGTGAGACACACTTCTTCACATAATATCGGCACACGGCCACATGTTATTTTGTTTACAAACATTCAAAGATATTATTGATCATGGATTTTTTTGGGGACGTCGATGATGTGCAAATGGTCGCAAATTTTCTCCTATGAAACAGATTTTTAAATAAAGATTAAACTGCAGATAAATCATGCAAATGTTTAATGTTTAAAGACGAACAACTGCAATTAAGAAAGGTACGCATGGGCAGCATATCACTATCGTAGGCTCTGCTCTATTAATATAATTTATGTAGTGAGTACCGGAACATCATCATTTTGTCATTAGATAGTAAACAACCTTAGTCCACACAATCTCGCTTTTATTAAACAAGTATATCAATAAAATTCAAAATGCAATCGAAACGAAGTCTATGTAGTTAAATATCTATGGTGAGTATGAGAGGTGCCTTCTGCTGTTAGGTTATGAGAAATTTAGATACAAAACGCACTACGTTTGAATGTTGACATACAGTGGTGTGTAATAAAAATTTAATGTAATCGTCATGGCAATGGGAGAAAACGAGGATACCGACGTCCTTAAGCAGGTAAGTCGTTCCCGGACACTTTCATATTTTTTCTTGTGTTTGTCAGACACGAAATAAGTACACTTAGCCTAATTTCATTCTCTCTCATACGGGATCATAACCGTGTAACTCATCAAGCCACTCCAAAATTTTCAAAGTTGTAGTAGTAGTTGTTGTTGTTGTTGTGTCTCCAGTCCAGAGACTGGTTTGATGCAGCGCTCCATGCTACTCTATCCTGTGCAAGCCTCATCATCTCCCAGTACCTACCACATGAAACTCAGCTCACTCCAAGGGAACTAAATGACTACTTCATTAGCTCAATTAAAGAAATTGAAAGTAAGATAGAAAAAACAGATACATCTGCAAGCGATTTACTTAATGCCCTTCCACCAGTAGATCATGTCTTTAACTGGTATAGTATCACACCTGCTCAGATTGAAAGAACAGTCACAAAATTTTCAAATTCTAAAAGTATGGACTGCTACTGGCTCTCCAATTACATAGTAAAAAAAACTGTAGACTCGATCGCAAAACCATTGGCATTCATATTTAATAAATGTTTACAGTCAGGAGTGTTTCCCGACTCCCTCAAAATTTCCAAAGTTATTCCAGTGTTTAAAAAGGGTGACAAACATCTTCCTAAAAGTTATCGCCCAATCTCAATTGTGCCAATATTTTCTAAAGTATTTGAGTCTCTTATGTACACTCAATTAAGTAGCTATTTTGAGACACACAACCTTTTGAGCAATAGTCAGTTCGGATTCCGACAGGGCAGAAATACCACTGCGGCCATCCTGGAAATTGTTGACCAGACATTAACAGCCTTTGAAGACCGGAATATGGTGTCACTTGTCTTGTGTGATCTGAGCAAAGCTTTTGACTGCATTCCCTTTGGCACCCTGGTTGCAAAACTAGAATTTTATGGTGTATGTAACCCAGCATTAGCAGTAATAGAGTCATATCTTCATAATAGAAGACAATTTGTCTCAGTTAAAAATAATTACTCCCCTGTAGCAGCAGTTAGTACTGGTGTACCACAGGGCTCGGTTCTGGGACCCTTCTTCTTCATCATAGCCATCAATGACCTACCTCATCACATAAATAGTACTACCATATGCTATGCAGATGACACAACCCTCCTCACCTCACATCAGAACATCTCAGCTTTGGACAATAACACACAGGAATCACTCAAATCAGCCATCCACTGGTTCACATCCAATAAATTACTGTGTAACTCAGAGAAAACACAACAGCTTCTCTTAGGGTTACCCAAAACCGTAGAAAACAAAACTGTAAAACTATTAGGAATGCGTATTGATTCCAAACTTAACTGGGAAGAACACGTAAATCAGGTTTGCAAAAAGCTTTCAAGAGTCTCCTATCTCCTTTGGAAACTTAGGGACATGATTAGCATGAACTTTCTGAGAACAATGTACTGTGGACTCTTCCAGTCACATATTACGTATGGCCTTTTCATATGGGGGCACAGCTCTCACAGTAACAAAATTTTGTTGATGCAGAAAAGAATGCTGCGCATAATGTGTAAAATCGGTCCCACGGAGCACTGTCGTCCTCTCTTTATAAGGCTAAGACTGTTGACCATTGTAAACTTGTATATTTATATCTGTGTGTTACACATTAAAAACAATGGTATGGAAGGTGTTGTCAGGGAAGAAATTCATAACTACAACACTAGAAGGAAGGCAGATTATGATATACCAAGACACAGACTAACAAAAAGTAGTAACTCACACAAAGTGAATACCTTAAAAATATTCAACAAACTACCGCAATCTGCTCGGGACATGCCCACAAAAATTCTTAAACAAAATTTGTACAATTGGTTATCTGACAATCCATTTTATTCTATGCAAGAATATTATGATCTGAGTAGCACAGAGATAAACCTGTAATTGCATAATTAACTTAATTAACTACTATATATACTGTTACAAAATATTTCATATTTAATACCTTTGTATTTCAACTGTGTTAGGTAACTACTTTATTTGCCAGTGTTATGATGTGTTACGTAACTACTGTGTTTGCTACTACAATGTAACTCATTTTTGGTACCTTTGTATGTATCTGAAACAAGAATATGTATTAAGCATTGTAGTCACCTGCTTAAGGTTTATGTTATTTGTAAGTTACTCATATGCTAATTATATCTATGCCTTATATATAGTGTCTGGAATATTAATATTATTTTATGTACTGACGAAGCCTATTTCATCTTGCATGATCAATGGCTAATAAAGAATCTTGAATCTTGAACCTACATGCTTGTGAATCAACTTAGTGTATTCATTCCTTGGTCTCCCTCTACGATTCTTACCCTCCTTGCTGCCCTCCAATACTAAATTGGTGATCCCTTGAAGCCTCAGAACATGTCGTATCATCTGATCCCTTCTTCTAGTCAAGCTGTGCCACAAATTTCTCTTCTCCCCAGCTCTATTCAGTACCTCCTCATTAGTTACATGATCTACCCATCTAATCTTCAGCATTCTTCTGTAGCATCACATTTCACATGCTTTTATTCTCTTCATGTCTACACTATTTATCGTCCATGTTTTATTTCCATACGTGGCTACACTCCATACAAATACTTTCAGAAACGACTTCCTGACGCATAAAGCTATACTCGATGTTAACAAAACTCTTTCCTTGCCATTGCCAGTCTACATTTTATATCCTCTCTATGTTGACCATCATAAATTATTTTGCTCCCCAAACAGCAAAACTCATTTACTACTTTAAGCATTTCATTTCCTAATCTAATTCCCTCAGCATCACCCGATTCAATTCGACTACATTCCATTATCCTCGTTTTGCTTTTATTGGTGTTAATCTTACATCCTCCTTTCAAGGCACTGTCCATTCCGTACAAATGCTCTTCCAGGTCCTTCACTGTCTCTGACAGACTTACAATGTCATCGGCGTACTTCAAAGTTTTTATTTCTTCTCCATTGGTTTTAATTCCTACTTCAAATTTTTCTTTTGTTTCCTTTACTGCTTGCTCAATATACAGATTGAATAACATTGGGGATAGGCTACAACCCTGTCTTACTCCCTTCCCAACCGCTGCTTCCCTTTCATGTCCCTCGACTCTTATAACTGCCATCTGGTTTCTGTACAAATTGTAAATAGCCTTTCACTCTCTGTATTTTACCCCTGCCATGTTTAAAATTTGAAAGAGACTATTCCAGTCAACATTGTCAAAATCTTTTTCTAAGTCTACATATGCTAGACTTTCCTTAATCTATCGTCTAAGATAAGTCATTGGGTCAGTATTGCCTCACGTGTTCCAACATTTCTACAGAATCAAAACTGATCTTCCATGAGGTTGCCTTCTACCAGTTTTTCCATTTGTCTGTAAAGAATTCTTGTTAATATTTTGCAGCCATGACATATTAAACTGATAGTTCGGTAATTTTCACATCTGTCAACACCTACTTTCTTTGGGGTTGGAATTATTAGGTAATTTTCACATCTGCCAACACCTGCTTTCTTTAGGGTTGGAATTATTATATTCTTCTTGAAGAGTGAGGGTATTTCGTCTGTCTCATACATCTTGCTCACCAGATGGTAGAGTTTTGTCAGGGCTGGTTCTCCCATGGCTATCAGTAGTTCTAATGAAATGCTGTCTACCCCCTGGGCCTTGTTTCAGCTTAGGTCTTTCAGTGTTCTGTCAAACTCTTCATGCACTATCATATCTGCCATTTCATCTTCATCTACATCCTCTTCCATTTCCATAATGTTGTCCTCAAGTACATCACCCTTGTATAGACCCTGCAGCCATAAAAAGCTTAACAACCAATGAAATTCAGTTTAAGAGAAGCCTAAAGGATTTGTTGGTGGCAAACTCCTTCTACTCCATTGATGAATTTCTTAGTAAAACCAACTGATTTGTTGGTACAACATAACTTCTGCACAATTTCAGTGCAGTAATGTGTTCACTGAAAATTTGTGTGTGTGTGTGTGTGTGTGTGTGTGTGTGTGTGTGTGTGTGTGTGTGTGTGTAAGTATAATCTAACTTCTGCACCATTTCAGTGCAGTAATGTGTTCATTGTAAATAAGTATTACAGTAGTTGTATTACATGTTTATTACCTTATAAATAAATAAAAAACTTTTTTATTTTAAATTCAGTGCATTAGTATTTGTAAAATGACTCTTAGTGTTCATTAAAAAATGACGATCATTCCACTTGGGACCTGTGGAATGGTACATTATCTTATTTGTTTTAGTTGTAAATATTTGTCATGTATTGTTGTTTTTCTGACATGTTCCACATCCTGGAGGACCTCCTCACTACGGATCAATTGGGATGAAAGTAAATCTAATCTAAATTAATCTAATGTGTATACTCCTTCCACCTTTCTGCTTTCCCTTCTTTGCGTAGAACTGTGTTTCCATCTGAGTGCTTGATATTCATACAAGTGGTTCTTTTTTCTCCAAAGGTCTCTTTAATTTTACTGTAGACAGTATCTATCTTATCACTAGTGATATATGCCTCTACACCCTTACATTTGTCCTCTAGTCATACCTGCTAAGCCACTTTGCAGTTCCTGTTGATCTTCCCGTCTAATCTTCAGCATTCTGCTGTAGCACCACCTTTTGAATGCTTCTATTCTCTTCTTGTCTAAACTATTTATTGTACAGGTTTCATTTCCATACATGGCTACATGAATTTAGTTCAAGAATGAAGAATGGCCTGCAAAAGCGTTTTTGAGTACCTGGGCAATCTAACTACTGCTTCTCAATATGTTTAGTTAAAAATAAAATTTTTGATAATTAAAACCAGTAAGCGGAATAACAATAATCTGCATAAAGATTTAAAGTCAGTTGGTATGAATCAGTAAAGTGTTCATTATTCCAGAACTTTCCAGCACCCATAGCAGAGCTTAGCTACTGACGAAATATAGCGTAAGAGGATATTATGTAAGAGGAGGCCAAATGATTTAATTGTGACCAACACTCCATGTCAGGCAGATAAAAGAAGCATCCACAGGGAAATAGAAAATGATTTTGTTAGAATTAACAACCACTATTGTGCAAACTCTTTACTTCAAAAAATTTGTTTTAGTTTTATGCTTTCAAAATTACCTTATCTACTGTGAGTGAGTGTTGTAGGACTAATAAAAGTGGTTGAAAGTAATAATGTCTTGAGTGCTTACTGGTGAAAAGTTACATTGGAAAAACCATATAGTAGATCTGCTAAAATGCTTGGGTTCCACATATTTGTAAAAATAAAATAAAATAAAATAAAATAAAAGAGAGAGAGAGATTGCCAACTTTGGTGACACAGAAATCAGTAATTTGGGCTAAGTTATATATTTTGCTTCTTTTCGTTCACTGGTGCCCCGCATGTAATATTTTGGAATAACTGCTTTCGTAGATAAAAGGTATTCATTGCCCAAAATAAACTAATTAGATTTATATATGGAGTTGACACATTTGTCTTGCAGGCATATATTTAAACAATTGGCAATATTAATTGCAGTATCACAATACATTTATTTACTAATGAAGTTTGTTGTCAACAATCCATAACATTTAGAAACTGACAGAGATATTCAGCAATACAATACTAGAAGGAAAAATGATTCGCACTTCCCACTTCTATCACAGGACAGAATACAAATCATCATCATCATCATCTCCATCTTGAACAGTTTCAAGCCTCTGGCCGGGTCTGTATGGAACATAGGCCTCTCCAATATCTTCTGTCTTGCTATCATCTCTCTGTCTTCACCTTGGTCCAGTCTTCTCCTTTCTTCTGGACACATTCCTCTACTCTTTTCAGCCATCTGTCTCTCGGTCTCTTTCCATCCAGTTCCATCTCGTGTATCCTTCTGGGTATCTCCTCCTTCTCTATTCTCTTAACATGTCCATATCCTGTCAGCCTTGATTTCTCTATCTCCTCCTGTAATGGTTCCACCTTCATTAACTCTCTGATCCTCTCCTTTCTTAACCTGTCTGTCTTTATCAGTCCAATACTGTTTCTCAAGAATTTCATCTCACTAGCTTGTCTTTTCTCTCTTCCTTTCGTAACACAGGTTTCATTGGCATATGTCAGGATTGGGACATATTATGACCGGTATATAACCTTTTTACTGATTTGAGAGGCTTCTGACACTCTTCTGAAATAGTGCTGCTTTTCTCCCCCACTTGTCGTTTTTTCATCTTCCTGTATCGGGCTTCCTAGGTACTTGAAACTCTCCACTCTCCTCAGTCATTCCTCACCAATTGTTATTCCAGTTGTTCCTCTCTCCTTATTTTTTGTTGTGATAATCACCTCACTCTTATTTATACTAAATTTCATGCCATATTCTTGTACTGTTCGTTCCCATACATCCAACGGCTCTTGTACTTCCTCCTCCTTATTCCCCCAAATCATCAGATCATCTGCAAACACCGTAGCTTTCATCTCCCTTTCACCAATTGCTTGTGCTACTGTACTCATTATATCATCTATCACTACAATGAAGAGTAATGGTGAAAGTGCGCTGCCCTGCCTCAAGCCATTCTTCTGTTCAATAGAAGCTGATCTCTGTCCTCCCACTTTCACAAAGATCACACTTCCATGGTACATTTCCCTTATCCCCCAAATAATCTGTTTTTCTACTCCTCTGTTCTCTAGGGCTTTCCACACTTTGCTTCTACGTACACTATCATACGCTTTTTCAGTGTCCAGGAAGGTCATTAGTAGATCTATTCCATATTCATAGTGCTGTTCTTGCAGTTTTCTTACAGCATAAATTAGATCCACCGTGGGCCTTCCTGTTCTTAAATCTAGTTGATAATCTGTGCTTTGAAATAAAACTTTTGACAAACAGCAGAAATTTTGTAAAATGTAAATTTAAGTTTTTGTCCATAACGGCTCCTTCTACACCATACAGTAATTCTTGGTGACAGTTGAAAGCTGGGATACCACCTGTTGGCTGTGACATGTGAGGTAACTGCATTGTGAAGTGTAATGTCATTGAAGCATGGCATACTTTAAATGGATTGTGTTTACTGAGGGTGTGTTGGAGTAAGTGATGGCACACTCTAGCATGGAATGTTTATATTTCTAAAATGTTTGTCAGTGATGTTAGTGCAGCACTGGACTTAGTGCTGTGTCTTACTTGGTGTTTTGGAAATTTGTTTTTGTTGCCTTGTCAGTTAGTTATTTAATGTTGTTAGTTATTAGCTACTGATATTTTTCCAGTTTGGAAATTGTTTTTTCATAATATTGTTATTGGATTGAAAGCTATGTTTTCAGTGTTTCATTTGGTTGGAATAGATCATGCAATGAAATTTACTAGTCATTGATTGGTTTCTGCTATGTCTGACGTCTACTATAAAATTTCTTCAGTTTTGTTTTCTTGGCTTAATGTGCAAAGTGTAAGCAATGCACGGAATTTATGAAATTGATGTGTACCAGCCTAAATTTATTTGTCAGCTGACTTAGAGTATTATATACATTTTTATGTATTTTTTATCTTTATTGTTACAAGAAATGTAGTGTGTTTTTCTAGTTCATAAATTTCTGAGATGTGGGCATTTGAAATTTATGTTGGAGTAATTTTTTATGATTTTGTGGTTTGTGTTGGTGTCTTGGGTTCATACTTAGTAGTTTGTATTTGTGGGTATTGTAGAGTGTGTTATAGTTACTTTGGTCTTGTTAGGTTTTGATAACAGTTCTGTTAGTTGTGAGTTGTAGGTATGCTTTGTTTGAGCTATATAGGTCAAGCAAAATTTGTGTGACCAAGTTTTCGATTTGTGTGTGGGATCCTGATGTCACTGTGTTCATTTCAGGTATGTAGGACAAGTGAAATTTGCTGTACTAGATTGTAGAGCTGGGTGTCAGTTTTTGGTATCACTGGCTTCACTTGAGCTCTATAGGTCAAGTGATATGCATGAGTAAATGGTGTGTGTGTGTGATTTTTCATCATTTTTGGGTTAATATTTACTTTGGAATTTTGTTGTGGTTGCTAATGTCATATACTTAGTTTGTCCTTGCCCAGAACTGCCTACGTCTCATGGGTGTCCTGTTAGTTTGATTCTGTTGCTGGAATTAAATGTTTCGTGTGTTATTGATGTTTGTTCATGGGTGTAATGAGTGACCTTATGATTGCCATATTGAATAATCTTGAAATCAGGGTGTCCGCCATCTTGTTGACGTCATGGGTCAAAGACAATGGATGATATCCCAACTTTCAATAATACAGCTTCTTGAATGGAAATAATTAGTCAGTTATGGACCTGTAAATGACCAGCATGTCACTAATTGCCTATACAATGTTTTATCAAATAACACGTTATATCATAATGCTTATCATGAATGTGATGTACAGAACATGGAACAAACTACTTCACTGGTGGGTTTCTTAGTAGACTCAGGTGTGTATGTATTATTAATAATATCATATGTCAGTGTTAAATAAAGTCAGACTTCTGCATATCTTCAGGGCAATTATATAAGTGTTGCAAACTGTTTCCTGTTTGACAATGTGTAACTACAATAGCTCAAGAATGATTTTATGGACTTCAGTGTATATATATTTGTGAAAAGTTTGGTTTTTACTTTTAATAAAAATTTGTTTAAGATATTTGTTTTATTCCATGTCTTTTGAGGACAATTTCACTAATGATGTGTGTGTGATGTCCGTAGGTTAATTAGGTTTAATAGTTCTAAGTTCTAGGGGACTGATGACCTCAGAAGTTAAGTCCCATAGTGCTCAGAGCCACTTATGATGTGGCGAAGAAACAATACCGTAATAACCTGTTCTTTCTTTTTCTTTGTAAAGCCAATTTACACACACCAACAATGGGGTTTATTTCCAACAATAAATGTACATACACTCACTACTGAAAAAAGTACAAGCTGTATTAATTCAGGTTCCCAAAGTCCTGTCTTAGAGACCTGAATAACACTGTAGTCAGTACAATAATAATTCTGGTGTGCAGTCCACTGCTTGCATCAACACTGGCTGAGGTCAGTCGGCACCCTGTCGGAATCTGATGTGATCCTGCCAGAGGATGCACTTTAAGTTCACAACCATTTGAGTAATAGCAACACAGCGATTGATAGTAATATTATGCCAACTACTCAGTTCCCATGGTAATGTTGGACGATGCGAGTCCAGTGCGCTACCACTGCGCCACCTCGCTCGGTTCACTTCCTTGGAGACATGGACAGTGCGGAGACATCAATGGCCTCTTGTGAGGCCCCGAGAAGATCCCGCGGAGAGACATGAGAGTATTGTCGAAAATGTCCAGGACAGAAGCTCGTGCGTGGAACGTGCCTCCTGGACGAGATGATGGGTGAAAATTCCGGAGCAGCATCCATAGGTGTCGTGGACCTGGGGGTGTGCTCCAGCGAGATGGGTCCCGGAGTAGGCGGTGTCGCGACTGGGGCCGGTTCCGGCGTACTCAGAAGCGGTAGCGATGTCGGCTGCATCAACACGTACGGTAAATCGGCAGGAGCGACAGGACTGGCTTCTTGGGCTGGTGGAGGCGAAGGAAGGGGTGGTGCACCGGCATGGCCACCACTCGTGGGCGCATCTGGTTCTAATGGCGAACAACTATGCTGTCGTCCGTACGTATTTCACAAAGCCAGCGGCTGTGAAGAGCCTTGACCACCCCTGGAATCCATTTAGGGTGAGATCCATACCCTCGTGCCCACACGTCGGCGCCCACCGAGTATTTTCCCGCACTAGGGGACACAGCACAAGGCCTGACAGGGTGAAGCAGGTGCAATAGAGTGCGTGGTTGGCAGCCATGCAAGAGTTCAGCAGGGCTGCAATCATCCAGAGGCGTGAAGCAATAAGAACTCAGAAATTGTAAAAGAGCGTCATCTGTAAAAAAATCACTAAGGAATTTTTTCATCTGGCTTTTGAAAGTGCGGACAAGGCGCTCGACCTCCCCATTCGATTGTGGATGGAAGGGCGGTGCTGTAACATGATGAATCCCTTGTCCAGTACAAAAATCACGGAAGGCCTGCGAAGAGAACTGAGGGCCATTGTCCGTGACGATCATGGATGGAAGACCTTCTAGTGCAAAGATTTTGGACAAAGCCAGCGTCGTCGCTGCAGTGGTGGGCGACGGACATCGAACAACAAACGGAAACTTCGAGAAGGCGTCAATCAACAGTAGCCAATAAGTACCGAGGAAGAGGCTGGCAAAGTCAGTGTGCACCCATTCCCATGGCTGCGCCGGATCAGGTCACGGAGAGGGCATTGTACGAGGTGCAGCCACTTGTTGAGCACACTGACCACATGCAGCAACCATGTGGGTGATGTCCGAATCAATACCGGGCCAATAAACGTGCCTGCGGGCCAGGGACTTAGTCCGAGAAATACCCCAATGGCCTTCATGCAACAGTTTGAGAACATCTTTGCGAAGAGAGGCTGGCACCATGACCCGTTGAGATGCGCCATCCATGGCCAGAAGAACAACACCATCACGAACAGACAGACAAAGGCGCAAAGCATGGTAGTTGCGAAGGGGATCCGATGCCCGGCCCTTGGTCCTGTCCGGCCAACCCCATTGAACAAAACCGATCACCTGACGCAGGACTGGGTCCCACACAGTAGCCAACGCGACCTGCGAACCTGTAAGTGGAAAACCCTCAACTGCACGACGTTCTTCCTCATCAATGTGGAAACAGAGTAGTTCATCACGATCGAAAACCGGGGTTGGGGCCCTTCAGCAATCGCGACAATGTGTCAGCGTTTGCGTGCTGGGCCGTGGGGCGATAGTGAATCTCATAGTGAAAACGAGACAAGTATAAGGCGCAACGTTGCAGACGGTGAGCTGCCTTATCCGGAAGCGACGCCGATGGGCTAAACAGAGAGACCAGCTGCTTGTGGTCGGTGATGAGGTGAAACTTAGAACCATACAAAAAAACGCTGAACTTTTTTAGAGCATAAATGATAGAGTGTGCCTCCTTTTCGATTTGAGAGTAATGCCGTTGCGCAATGTTGAGGGTCTTGAAAGCATAGGCGATGGGTCGTTCCGACCCATCCTCATACCAATGGGCGAGAACCGCCCCTAGGCCATACTGTGACGCGTCAGTCGCCAGAACCAAGTGCTGACCCGGATGGAATGTGGCAAGACAGGGCGCCAACTGCAAATGAGCCTTCAGGTGGACAGAAGCCTGCTCACACTCGTCGGGCCAACAGAAAGGGACGTTTTTGCGTAACAGCTGATGCAGAGGATGAGCTACCGCTGCCGCGGATAGAATGAATTTGTGATAATAAGCAATCTTGCCTAGAAATGCCTGAAGTTCTTTGACCGTAGACAGCCGGAGTAGAGCATTAATGGCCGCAACGCGCTGACGTAGAGGACGTATACCCTCACGGGACAAGTGGAAACCAAGATACACAATGGAGGGTTGGAAGAACTGTGACTTGTCCAGATTGCACCTCAACCCAGCTGAATGCAAAACCCGAAACAGTGAACGCAAATTGCAAAGGTGCTCCTCAGTGGATGCCCCCGTGACAGCAATGTCATCCAGATAGTTTATGCAGCCGGGAACGGAAGCCGTGAGCTGTTCCAAAAACTGCTGAAAAATGGCCGGCGCACTAGTGACGCCAAATGGTAACCACTGGTACTGATACAACCCACAAGGAGTGTTGATGACGAGAAATTCCTTGGAAGAAGCATCCAATGGCAACTGATGGTACGCCTCCGATAAGTCAAGTTTGGAAAAGAACTGGCCCCCAGCGAGCTTGGTAAATAACTCCTCAGGACGGGGAAGAGGATAAGTGTCAATGAGGCTCTGAGCGTTGACAGTGGCTTTAAAATCACCACACAATCGCAGACTCCCGTTTGGTTTAGAAACCACCACGATTGGCGATGCCCATTCGCTGGAGGTAACAGGAAGGAGAATCCCTGAAGCTGTTAACCTGTCTATCTCAGCCTTGACACATGCACGCAATGCCACCGGAATAGGGCGTGCCCGGAAAAACTTAGGGCGAGCTGTAAGTTTACGAGTAATGTGGGCTTCAAAATCCTTGGCACGACCCAGACCAGCAGAGAACACGGACGAAAATTCAGAACACAATCCATCCAGCTGTTGATACGGAATATCCTCAGATATGAGGTGCACATCATCATCAATGGAGAACCTGAACAACTGGAAAGCATCATAACCGAACAGGTTTTCAGTGCCCGCATGATCCACCACATAAAACGTGAGGGGCCTAACAACAGACTTGTAGGCAGTGGAAGCATCAAACTGGCCAATGATAGGAATTTTCTGTTTATTATAAGTTCTCAGATTTCGCGTAACTGGAGACAAGGAAGGGGAGCCCAACTCCAAATACGTGTGAGAATTAATGAGAGTTACTGCAGAGCCAGTGTCCACTTGCATGCAAATGTCTTTATCCAGAACACGAACAGTAACAAACAACTTATTTGTTTGAGAAAGCACACAGTTAACATCCATGTCCGATGCCTCGTCCTCGTCGACAGGAACTTTAGGGGACTGACACACAGAAGCAATGTGGCCGCCTCGTCGACAGGAACTTTAGGGGACTGACACACAGAAGGAATGTGGCCTTTTTTCCTATATGAATTACATGTGGCCCAACGTTTTGGACACGCGGCCCTGTCATGCTGTACGAAACAACGTGAACAAGAAGGAAGTGTGGAACGAACCTGCTTCTGTGGTTGCTGTTTTCACTGCGAGCGTTGCGGCCCAATGCGACGTTGTTTACGCGAGTGAACCGCCGCCACATCTTCGTTCTCCTGTGAAACAGGCAAATTGTCCGTGTCGAAAGTTGACTGTACAGCACCTACATCACACCACGCGTCTTTGCACGCCAGCAGTGTGAGACACTTCAAAGGATTGAGCGATGCTTAGAACTTCCGACAACGATGGGTTTGGCAGTTGTAGGGCACGTTGCTGAACTTCTTTATCAGGAGCAAGCCGTAGAATAGCATCCCTAACCATTGAATCAGCATAAGACTCATGATGAGTGTCCGTGACAAACTGACATTTCCTACTCAGACCGTGTAGTTCTGCCGCCCAAGCCCGGTAAGATTGATGGGGCTGTTTACGACACCGGTAGAATGCCACGCGGGCGGCAACGACACAACTGGAGAGGCAGGTTCCCGCAGAGGGGCTAACTGAGATAGCAGCTGATAGATCCGTGGGGAAATCCAAGATAGAAATAACGACTTACATATAGGAGCGTCGACAACACCGAAAGCCAAGAAGTGTTGCCGCAAACGCTTCTCATAATCCTCCCAGTCTTCAGCGGCCTCTTCGTAAGGAGGGAATGGAGGCGGAGAAGAGGAAGACAGACGATGAGTAAGTGACGTCAACAACACCTGAATAGCAGCCGTCAGCTGTGTTTGTTGTTCAATGAGTGCTTGCATAAGCTGTTCCATGTCTGCCCCGTCACGAACACACAAATCCACAACGCAGTGAAAATATCCGACCTCGTCGCCAAAAAGTGTTATAACCTTTAATCACCAATAATTGTGTGGATATTCAAACACACTCACTTAGAAACAATAGCTGGTTACATGATAACAACTCAGTATCTCTTATTCGACTGCTGTGCCGTGACATGCGGCCGATGCCGTTCATAGCTAGGTGGCGCTCCTGCCCTCAGCCGAGTTGTGGAGCGCCTCTATCGCCGTTTGCACGTACTGTCGTGGCGGCACTGTTAAATGTCGTGGCACTGTCACAACAGTTACTACCAGAGGTAAACCAGGGGTGTATGTCATTAAACATGGAGACTGCTGAGGGCAGTCTTTTAAAGCTTGCTGATAGTAAGGTGACCATTTGAAACATGTGCCTTGGTGTCGTAGCTGCTTCTATGGGGTAAGAGAGTTCATCAGGTTTGCAATGAATTGGCCCTAATAGTTGATCATACCCAGAAACATTTTTAAGTCTTTGATCTTTCTGTGGGCTGCATTTTATTGATCACAGCAACATAATCGTCCTATGCTTCCAGTCCATTTGTCTAGAGTGAAAACCATAAATATGTCGAGGAAAGTTGCATAAAAGCACACTTGCACACATTAGATTTAAGTACTTGTATTGCCAGCCTCTGATACAAACCTCAAGGCTATGAAAGTCATCCTTTGGAATTGGATCTGTGACCAAAATGTCATCAAGGTATGCAGCATAGGTGAAAATGCCCTGTAGATGTCTTCCGGTAAAACATGAAATATGGTAGGGGCTAAAGAGACAATGGAGAATAGGTGTTAACATGTCTTCATGAATGAGCCTATCCTGCTTTGTTTTGAAGGCATCCTTAAGAATCAAAAGCACCTGGCAGACATTGAAAGAACATGGGGCTGCTGACACTTTAAGAATGACTTGAGTATCAAAATCAGTTTTCTCCCCCAGCGTGGGTGAGAAAATTGGCGTATTTATCACAGAGAGTCTATAAGGGGAGTAAGTCCTTTCAGATTGCATGACATACCGAGTTTCATGAACCATAAATCCAAAAGTGTCACTCCAAAAAATTGCCTTCTTTGGAGTCAACTGCTTTTTGAGAAGTTGGCACTTCAGTAGACTGTTCACTCACTTGGTTCACTTCCACAGATTGAGGTATGTTTGTGGTGGAACTGCTGAAACATATCTTTTTCAAGTCACACCAGGTGGCAAGTTGCGTGGACATGCACACTGAGTGTAGTGAAGGCTGCCACTGACGGTGACCCATTATCACTGGTATATTTTTTTACAGAGCTGCTCTAATGGAGGTTATATGACTTCTCTCATGACCGATGACAGAAAGCCGACTGCCACAACGTCTTCGTCTGTCATAAATACACTTTGGCCATCGGCCAGTTTCATGGCTTTGAGCTAACTGGGTTTCCTCAGTATGTGGTTTCTCATTTTTGAGGTGGGTGTAAGCTGCATTGTAATGTACCCGATTAGAACCCATAAAGTTCCGCCTACACAAATGTTTGAAATTTCAATTTCTTATTAATACCTATCCGTATGTCACAGGCCAAATGGCTGCAATATGTTCCTTCATTGAAAATGATCATGCAGTAGAGAGAATATTCTAGGCAACTCATGTTACACTGCATTCGTTAATAGCTCTAGTTTTACTGTTAGGTGATACAGTTTTGGATTTCCTAACAAGAATGTGAGCTTTTGTCTTTCTGGACCAGAAATCCAAAAAAACATAATTGCCATCGTTGATGGTAAGGAACATATCGTTACTGTTGGTGGTGTTCATGGTAGTAAGGTTGTAAGCTTCAGTAGTGTGGGAGATGTTCCTGGTACAACTAACAAGATCTTGGCCTTTCTGATTATTACTGCCAGTTAATAAAGTGAATGAGTGGCATGGGAAAACCTGCAAAACTGCAAGGCTGCAGAAGGATTTTATAGGGCATTGGCAGTTCAGAGCAGGGATGAAGTGTATACAGAAGACAATGTAGATACTATGTTCTCTAAATTCCACATGTTGTTTAAATTAATTTTCAAGGAGACATTACCAATAGTAACCATTTGTACAGCAGCAGCCAAGGGAAATAGATAGGAAATTACAGATTTTAGAAAGTCTTTCCAGCCACTTAAATTGCTCTGTTCTTTACAAAAGCACTACAGTAATCCACAGTTCCTAGATTACTATCACAGGTATAAAAAAATTTACAGGAGGATACTGCTCACTGCAAGAAATAACATTCAATGACAAAATATTTTATTATGCAGAAAATAAAAGCAAAGTAGTGTGGGATGTTATGAAACAAGAAACTGGATAAGACAGACACAAGTATAATATCCTAAAAATCAAAGATGGGGATAGAATAATTGAAAGTCTTCAGGAATTGGCAAATTTTGTAAATGATTGTTTCTCTGCTATTGCGGACAAGTTGCAGTGAAACCTGTCTGAAACAATTGTAGCACCCATAATGACTTACACAGCAAGCACAATGATGTTGTTTCCTACAATGGAGCTTGAAGTAAGTTGGCTGGCATAAATGAGGTTCCTGTCTGTTCTGAAGGTGTGCATAGATAGCATATGAGCCCCATTAAAAAACATAATAAATGGATCTTTTAATTAAAATATTTTTCCAGAGTGTCTGCAGTATGAAGGGGTTGTGCATTTTACTAACTTGAGGTAATGTGGAAAGCACTGAAAAATGCAGGCCAGTTTTTCTACTGTCTCCATTCTCAAAAACAATTGAGTCATTTGTGAAAGAGAGACTGTTGAGTTGCATAAATAAATACCTTTTTAACAAAGCACAGTTTCCAAAGTGGAGAAGTACGTTAGCAGCCATAACAGAGTTCACAGTGAAATTTTTGACAAGGATGACTGTGTTATGGCCATAGTCTTAGACTTTTCCAGGTGAAAGAGTGGTACCAGTCTCAAATAGAAAACAGAGTGCAAAAGGTAGAAGTATTTCACACATCTGCTGATGATAAATTTCCAATGAAACCGTTAACAGACAGGAAGAAATAAACACAGATGGTCTTCAGGGTAGTGTATTGGGACCACTTCTGTTCTTAATATACTGGGTGTTTCGAAATGAATATCAGGTTTTTAAGACTTTGTAGCATTTATTACATTCAATCTACATTTGTAAATAATACATTAAATGAAAGAGCAACTCGAACGGCTTTTCTTACAAATGTTCACTGTGAGCACCATTCATCATATGGCACACATCTAGACAATGCATGCCAGCTTTGCAAAGCAAAAAGTTATTGTGTGAATATGAATATTTTCTGGATTGTATTTCTTTAGTGATGAACTGACATTTGACGTAAGTGGAAATGTGAGCACACATAATACACCAATTTTTGTGGGTCACCTCATCCCCAAGAGATGGTACAGTTGCAACGAGATTCCCCTAAATTGAATGTTTTTGGTGCCATGTCCTGGCAGAGAGTTTGTGAAGCAACTGTAACTGGTATTTATTATCTTTATGCACTAGAACTATGGACCTTCCATCAATTGGAAGAAGTTGAACAACAAAACTATTTGCCAGTAAGATAGTGCACTGCTTCACAGGCATTTGGTGTAATGACATTGTACCCGGCTACTCAATTGGCTGTAAGTTGCTGTATGACAGAGCTTGTTTTGCATGGTCTCCATGTTTCTCTGATTTGACATTGTACGATTTTTATTTCCGAGGTTTCATAAAGGATCATGTGTATATACCTCCACTACCAGCTGAACTACCTGACTTAAGAAAGAGGATTGAAGTGGTTGTCGCAATAATTACTCCAGACACAATGATAAAGGATTTGGGAGAACTTGCCAATCAACTCAATGTGTGCCTTGTTACAAATGGTACTCACATTGAACACTTGTAAGAAAACTATTTGAGTTGCTCTTTAATTTGCTGTATTATTTATAACTTTAAGCTGAATGTAATAATTGCCACAAATCCTTAAAACCCCAATATTAAATTTTAAACATGTAGTACATCAATGACTTTTCAAACAGTATAAGATATGGGGTAAAAGTTCTCATTGCTGACAACAGCAACATCATAGTCACTGACAAAACACCTGAACTGCTTTTACAGAAAGCAAATGAAATGCTCAGAGTGTTTGCTATTGGGCTGTATGTAATAAATTAACATTGAACATACAGAAAACAAATGTATATACTTCAGCTTGAGGCGAAAACAACTGTCATATTAAGTGTAGAAGCTAAATCTGCAGATTGTGTGACAAACTCAAAGTTCTTAGGGAAGAACACTGACTGTCAACTAACATCGAATGAACTTACGAAGATACCGGCAAAAAGAATGTCATCAGCATGTTATGCTCTTGGCATTTTAGCAACCGTTTGTAATAGCTACTGTCTTATGGTGACATGGTATGCTTACATACACTCAGTTCGTCACTATGGGATTCTCTTCTGGGGATCGGAGCACAAAATAGGAACACAGTTTTTCAATTGCAAGAAAGACCCATAGGGATACTAATTAGAAGTAATAATGGGACTCATTGTAAAAATATATTTTTAAAAAATTGGCATCCTTATCGCACTAAGTGCGTACATCAGTCAATCTGTGGGGTACATCAGGGAAGAAATTACTAAGTATTTCACTGGTAGATCTGTATGTATAATCATGAAACAAGGTCAAACAGTGGAAAATCCAGGATGAAGTAATGATAGTATTATGAAAAGGATAGACTGCTACTCACCATATAGAGATGATGATGATGATGATGGATGATGATGATGATGGATGATGATGATGATGATGATGATGATGATGATGAATCATAGACAGGCACAACAGAAGACTGCTTTACATGGGAGCTTTTGGCCAAAAGGCCACCTCGTAATGCAGAAACTACAATCTATCCTTTTCATAACATCGTGGAATAAGAGCCAGTTTGGACTTACTCAGCTTGCCCTTTTCTTACATGATATACTGTGAACTGTGTATGAAAGGCGACAGGCAGATTCCACATTTCTAGATTTCCAAAAATCATTTGATACGGTGCTCCACTGCAGGCTATTGATGAAGGTAGGAGCATGCAGAATTTGTTCCCAGATCTGTGAGTGGCTCAAAGACTTCTTAAGTAATAGATGTATGTTGTCCACAGTAGCGAGTGTTCCCCAGAGACAAGGGGAATCCATTAGGAGAGCCTCATGGAAGTGTCATAGGGCTGCTGTTATTTTCTATGCACATAAATAATCTGGCTGACAGGGTGGGCAGCAATCTGCAATTGTCTGATGAAGATGCTGGAGCATGTGTGAAGATGTCAAAGTTGAGTGACTGCAAAAGGTTACAGAAGACAGACAAATTTTGTAGTTGTCATAAAGAAGACACATTAAGTTGCAGACAGGCACAATTAAGTCACTTATGAAAAGCTTTCAGCCACAGCATTCATCAGTAAAAGAGGAACAGAGTGTCACACAACATTCATATACACAAGCAAGCACACCTCATGCAATAGCCAACTCCGGCAGCTCAGGACCAAATGCAACTATCGCGTGGGATGGCAGCAGCAATGTGGAGGGCATAGGGAATGGAAGTAATAGCAGTATACAAGTGAAGGGATATGGCATTTACCAGCTGTGCTGCAACCATTGCACAGCTTTTTATATTGGTGTGACTACCAGCCAGCTGTCCATCAGGATAAACGATTGCGGCCGAACTATGGCCAAGAGCAAAGTAGACCACCCCTGTGGCCCAACATGCAGCTGAGCATAACATTCTTGATTTCAATGGCTGCTTTACTACCCAAACCATCTGTATCCTCCCTTCCACCACCAGATTTTCTGAAATGCACAGATGGGAGTTATCCTTCCAACAAATTCTCTGCTCCCGTAATTATCCTGACCTCAGCCCTATGGTAACAAGCTGTCCCCACACTATCCACCCAGCAGTTTCCATCCCCTCTGCCCTATCATCTCCTCCCCATTCTCGTTTCCAGCCTCTTTGTTTGCCACCCTCTTCCAAGACACGCATTCATTGTTCCCCACTCCTTTCGTTTTTGCTCCTTTTTCTCTCACCTTCTCGTCCCACTACCTCCTGTCACTGCACATAGGCATTCTAGTCCCTGTGCACTCAGCCAGACAGTGTTCCTCTGCCCCCTGCCCCACTCCTCTGTCCCCCCCCCCCCCCCACCCATACACTGCCACTGCTATCCCTCCCCCATCCCCACCCCCTCCAGATTGCTGTCGCTATCTCGCGTGATAGTTGCGTTTGGACCTGAGGTGCCAGAGTCGGCAGTTGTGTGTGCATGAATTGTGTGTGTGTTTCCCTTTCACTGATGAAGGCTGTGGCAAAAGCTTTGTGTAAGTGTCTTTTAATTGTGTCCATCTGTGACTTAAACTGTCTTCTTTACAGTAATTAGCAATCTGTCTTTTCCTGCATTGTTGATATTCCTACATGGAGTTTCCATTATTTGGAAATTTCTAGTTGATGTGATGAGTGGCAGTTAGTACTAAATGTAGAAAAATGTAAGTTAATGTGGATGAGTAGGAAAAACAAACCTGTAATGTTCAGAGACAGCATTAGTAATGTCCTGCTTTACACAGTCACATCGTTTAAATATCTGGGCGTAATGTTGCAAAGCAATATGAAATGGAACAAGCATGTGAGGACTGTGGTAGGGAAAGCAATTGGTCGATTTTTGTTTATTGGGAGAATTCTAGGAAAGTGTGGTTTATTTGTATAGGAGACCACATTTAGAATGTTAGTGAGACCTATTCTTAACTACTGCTCGAGGTTTTGGGATCTGCATCAGGTCAGATTAAAATAAGACTTTGAAGTAATTCAAAGGCAGGCAGCTAGATTTGTTATTGGTAGGTCTGAAGAACCCACAAGTGTTACGGAAATGATTCGGGAATTCAAATGGGAATCTCTGGAGGAAAGGTGACTTTCTTTTTGTGGAACACTATTGAAAAAAATTTAGAGAACCAGCATTTGAAGCTGATTGTAGAATGAGTCTACTGCTGTCAAAATACATTTTGCATAAGGACCATGAAGATATGAGAAATTAGGGCACATATGGAGGCATATACACAGTCATTTTTCCCTTGCTCTATTTGTGAGTGGAACAGGAAAGGGAATGACTAGTAGTGTACAGGGTACCCTTTGCCACACATCATATGTTGGCTTGCGGAGTATGATGTAGATGTAGATATAGGTTTGCCAAGGAAAAATAAACCGAAAACTCAAAACAGCATTTTCTATCAGGGAATAAAATTGTATAATAAACTGCACAGGAAAATTAAAAATATTACTGTTTAAAAAGGTAGCTAAAACATTTTTCATAAGTAATGCATACTGCACAGCTAAAGATTACTTAGAGGACACAGTGTAAAGGTTAATGATGAATGGGGATAACTACAACATCCTGTCGCATTGCAATACATGATCACACTCTAATGTTTTACAAGAAAATAATGGATAGAGGGGTTGCTCACTCAGTTTTTCAGCTGGACTGAGGAGCATAGTCGAATTTGTACTTGCATGGAGTCAGCTTTCTGAACAGATTGAAGTTAGTACAAGGGGCACAGCGGCATCTTTACAGTGTAGGAGTCACTAAGCAGATGTCCTTAGTATGACCAGCAATGGAGAACAAAACCAAGTTTTATATTATGAGTTACATTAAACAAATTGTGTGTAAAGCAAAGGACATTGGACAGTGGGAACCAGCTGAATGAGGCAGTGGAGCTGTTAAGACTCTGACCTCAGGATGAACATCCTTAGTCTAGCTACACTGGTTTGGATTTGTGTGGTTTCCCCTCAGTCATTTAGGTCAGGATGGTTCCTTAATCAGGGACAAATAAAAAGAGTTGTCAAATTGTGAGATTGGTGATTTGTACTAATGGAGCACACCAACAAAGATACAGTTGCTTTCACAAATAGATATAATGCTTTTGAGAGAATGATAAGTATTGTATTTATGTCAATGGAGCAGACTCTTTTCAAAGCTGGTTTGTCCTTTGACATACTTTTTTATTTTACAACAGAGGGTAATTCAGAGATAAATATGGATGCAAGTTCTCTGATTCCACATGACTTCCAATAGATACGTATTTACTGAGTGAGGTGGTGCAGTGGTTAGCACAGCAGCCTCACTTTTGGGGGGACAACAGCTCAAATCCATGTTTGGCCATCCCAATTTAGGTTTTCTGTGATTTCCCTAAATCACTTCAGGCAAATGCTGGAGTGGTTCCTTTGAAAGGGCATGGCTGATTTCCTCCTCCATCCTTCTGTAATCCAATGGGACCTATTACCTCAGTGTTTGGTCCCCTCCCTCAAATCAACCAACCAATCAACCAGTTACGTATTTACGCTTCTGTCGAGTTGTAATACATTTGAAAAGGTTTCAAAAGAACATTTATATAGGCATAACTCAAAGTAAAATAGGCTTGGCAACCTTTAAAGCTTTTAATCTCTGTTCTTTGCTGTTTACTAAAATAAGAACTTACTGACAAACTTTGATAAATGATAGATGCCAAAAGAGGGAAATCTGTTCAGGAAACTGTTACTTTTTTTTAAAAATTTTTGTTTTTTATTTTTATTTTTTTTTAATGTATTATTTCTGTCTGCCAGGGTAAAGGAATGTGTCAGTTTTGGCCGCATGGGTAGTGTATTGCATTGCATTGTATTACAATACGTTAGTAATATTCCATTGATCTTACAGAGAATGGTCTCTGGAATATGGAAAATAGTTAAAAATATACATCTTGTCATGTAATCTTCTCTATACAAATTTCATCTGCCACATTGTAATATGCATCCTTTTATGCAACTGAATTATCACACTTGGAAGTAGTTATGATTTTCTTTCTTTTATTAATCATATGGAGCTTATTGATTTCTAAAATAGTTCTGACCATTTCCTAACAAATATACCTTTTCATAGGAGTTATGCAGATGATTTGTCCATAAGAGCATGAAAATGAATAATAGTTGCACACAAATTTACTAAGTTAAAACATGGTTGAATAAATTTGTAACAGTTGTTCAAACAGTCTGTTGGACATCCACTTTGCTGTGTATGTTAACACACTGTTTATCATGTTTGATCAGGTGTGCCAGCCATGGATTGAATCTGCCTGGCAGTTTAACAATGAGAACTAGCATACTGACCAGCCTTGATGTGATTTTTAGGTGGTTTCCCACACCCAGTTAGGTGAATAATAGATGGTAACCTTGCCCCACTTCATGTACGTGATTCCCAAGCACTTTCACATGGCTGACATTACTCATAGACAATTGAGGTACACAAATTACATCCTGATGGGTAAAGCTGTGGGCATCCAGTCATCCTCTAACATTAACTGTGCCAAATCCGATAATAACCATGCCAGTCTGTTGTAGGTATGAGATAAAAGCAAATGAAAAAGAGTGTGCTCCATTGGTGTGGAAAATAGAAAGTACACTCTACCATGTGCTTATAGTGATTTGCAGAGTATGGATGTGGGTATATATTGACTCTGCCATAAACTACAAGAAACATTAGATTATTTTGCAGTCCTGCCATTGAAATGGTTGTCAATTCAGTTGAGCATGGTAGGGCTATTTCATGTTGTGAAAAACATAATTGATTCAGTCAATTGGCTCAGCTGTGATGGCAAATAGAATAATGTACACCACGTCCTTGACAAGTTTCCATAAGAGAAGGTTAAAGAAATTAAGTGATACAGTGGAACCTGACTTAACGAGCTCCTCCCATTACTCGCAATTCTCATACCGAGCAAAACAAATTGTAAAAAAAATGACTTGCTTAAAGAGTGATGTTTTGCATAACGACTGACGACGATTTAGTGTGATGTCACCAGCCTTTCGCATGTGGCGGGGGATACATTCAGTAATGCAAATACTTTCATTGTCAGCAGCGATTTATGAACAAAATCTTTAGTATTTACTGCAAGATTGGATTTGGCATTCTTTCTGCTACCATCTTAGTGCAGCTTGAAATCACACATTTTTCAGAATTAGCATTCACACATTGTTTAATAACTTCATAGAAATGTCACCAAAGATAAAGCTGCATGAAGATGACCATAAGAGAAAGAAAATGACAGTAGAAATAAATATAAAATCATTGAAAAACATGAATGTGGTGTGAGAATTGCTGATTTAGAAAGAAAAAAAAGAACAAGAACAATATTAAGAGATAGACGTTTCAAAGGGAGTGACAAGACTATCTAAGCAACAGTTTTGTATTTCTGGACAAAGTTGAAAGGTTGCTCCTTATATGGATAAATGAAAAGCAGTTGCAATCTAACACTATTAATGAAAAATTATTTGTGAGAAGGCAAGAATGATTTTTCACTGACCTTTTTAAGATGATATCTGGATCATCAGTGGTCAAAGAAATGTTTAAGGGAAGCTGTGGGTGGTTTGAGAAGTTTAAGAGAAGAACTGGCATCGACAGCATTGTGAGACACGGCAAAGTAGCCAGCTCCAACACAAAGGCAGCAGAGAACTTCATCAGCAACTTCAAGATGCTCTTAGATTCCGAGGGTTATCTGCTGCAACAGGTTTTTAATTATGACGAGATGGGTCTGTTGTGGAAAAAGATGTCAAAGTGTACCTATATAGCAGCAGAGGAGAATGCATTGCCCGGTCACAAGCCAATGAAGGACTGTCTCGTACTGCTATTCTGTGCCAATGCAAGCAGCAGTTTGAAAATTAAACTGCTGCTTGTTTACCATTCAGATACTCCACGAAACTTCAAGAAGAGTAAAGTCCAGAAGAGCTGGCTTGGATGACGTGTGACCTTTTTTATGGTTGGATCAATGAAGTGTTTGGTCCTTCGGTGAAAAAAAAATTGCTTGAGATGAATCTATGAATCTGCCACTCCATGTCTTGCTTGTTTTGGACAACACTCCTGCCCATTCTCCAGGCCTACAAGACAACCTCCTAGAAGAATTTCAATTCATTAAGATCCAATTTCTACCTCCCAACACCACTCCGTTACTCCAGCCTATTTACCAGCAGATTATTTCTAATTTTAAGAATCTCTACAGTAAAGCACTCTTCAAGTGTTGCTTTGAGTTGACTGAAACTAACAGTCTCACTCTCAGATAGTTTTGAAATATCACATCAACATTGTTGCCTGCATCAAGAAGACTGAAAAGCCATGGGAAGCTGTTACCAAGAGAACTGTCACTTCTGCTTGGAGGCAGCTTTGGCTGGAGTGCAGTGTCAAACGTGACTCTTGAGGTATTTGAGTCAGTACCTGTGGAGCCTGTAGTCATCGAGATTGTGTCTTTGGCCAAGGGCATGGGACTAGAAGTGGATAACAATGTATGTATAATTTTCGTTGAATAAATGGCATGAATAAGATGAAACATTTAGTTCTTCTTCTGCATGGACTGCATTATCATATTTTGCATTAATATGTGGGATAAATTGTTTCGCAGCAAGAATAAGATTCTGGAATGAATTATGCTTGCTACATGAGGTTCCACAGCACTCGGACAAATGTACGGGGCATGCACCTGATGTTCAGCCTATCCACTGTTGCTGTCGGTATTCAACTGGCTCCTGAATCAGAAGTAAAATGTGCAGCAACTCAATTATGCTGAAACTAGATGCTGTTTTGCATACAAAGTGATACTGTAGCCAGCACTTAAGCTAGTATGGTACACAAAAGGTGACATTAAGCTGTCATGGATAAGAGTGATGTCCGAAGGGCAGGTCCTAGATGATGATTACATTTGATACAAACCTGACTGTTGTCAGAAAATCTTGGTGTGTGAGGCCTAACAACAATTCTATGTGTAAGGTATTAGTATTTTCATGATGAAAGCATTAGACAATTTCAAAATCAGTTGGTCTTGTTACACATTTTACAGTGTAGGCTGTAATCACACAATTCTCTTCCAAGAAACTTGTTTCTCTTGCAACATTGTGCAAACACACTATCAGAATTCCCACCCAACAACTTTTAATTCACTTCCACTCTTCCAGATACTGAGTAACTTAGTAGTCAGTACAACACACAAAATCAGGGAGTACATTAGGATACAGTCTACAGTGAAATATTCAGTAGTCACTTAAACATCAGAGTGGCTGAGCTTGGTGCGCTGGCTTGTATACGGCTCTTTTGTACGTGGTAAAGTCCATGCTGTGCCATCTGTCCTCATGTGAGATGACTTATGTAGGCTGGTCATGGAGGCAAGCACTTTCTGTACTGCATCCAGTGGCAACGCCACCCAGAACAAAGACAGTGCAGGAGCCGAAGGGGGCGTGGATCACACTGTGGGGTCCAGTGTGGACGGTGGAGGTGACCACAGGGACAGCAGGGTTTCCGGCACTTAGTCAGTCTTGTATGGGCAGGGCTGGTCATAGTGTCATGACATCAACCCATTGGTGGTGTGCACAACACAAAGACGGTGGCCTCAGTAGTGATGGATGACCACTGGTATCCACTTAGTGTGCTGGCCAAACCCATGGGCTTACATGGTGGAGCCCGGATGGAACTGCTGCAAGGTGGGTCCTGGCAGGTGGCTGAGTGTCAGCTGGAGCAGATGAAACAGTGTATGGAGCTGGCAGCTGTGAAGCAGCTCTGCCAGGCTACAGTCGCCAACCAGAGTGAACCTGTATGAGCTCAAGAACGTATCAGAGCCTGTCTTGGCAGAAGATTGCATGATGTATTTTTGCTTCTGAGATTTGAAAATAGGGAACATCTGCTCCATCTCACCACTGAACTGAGGATGAAATAGAGGGCCCATGACTTGCTGCATGCCACTCTTCAAAATCCTGAGACACCTATTGCTGGCCATTGTCCCTCCAAGGAAAAAAAAAAAAAATTGCGATGGCCATGACCATAACCTCCACATGGGTGTGGATGAGTCACATTGGAAATTTTGAGAAGGCATCAACTACTGCAAGCCAAAAGGAGTTATGGATGGAACCTGCAAAATCAACATGAATATGTTCCCAGTGGGCTGGGGGGTAGACCACAGTGAAAGAAAGGCCTGTGGTGCTGCTTGATGGGTGGTGCACTGCAGGCAGGCAGACACAACATGCCTGATCTTATTGTCAATATCTGGCCGAAACACATGGCATTGGGACCAGCAATTTCGTAGGAGAAACACACATGATGTCCAACCGCAGTGCAGACTGGTTAAGAGCCCTGGATGCCGACTCTTCAGTAGCCAACAGTACCACTTCATCAAGAACTGAGAGGCAGTGGCAGAGAGCATAATAGTTATGCAAGGAACTGGTGCTTGGCCCGGTGGTTTATCCGGCCAGCTGTGGTGGACAAATTGAACAACATAAGACAGGAGTGGTCGCACCAGCCACCGAAATTTGAGAACTTGTAATGGGAAAACCATCCAAGGTGTCTTGGGCTTCAATGTATAATGGAAACACAACAGTTAATTCTGATCAACTGCTGGTTTTTGGTTGATTACCAACTGAGAAAGAGCATCCACATGAGCATGTTGTGCTGTGGGGGTGGAAGTGAATCTTGTAGTGCGGCAAAAATGGAGCTCAACATCGCAGGTGATGGGCCGCTTTGTTCAGACGAGATATCAAGGGATGGAAAAGAGAAACCAGAAGTCAATCATCCATAATGAAATGAAATTTAGACCTGTACAGGAAAACGTGAAACTTTTTAGGGTGTACACAATAGTAAGGGCTTCTTTCTGTGTCTGTGAGTAGTGCTGTTGTGCCTGATCCAGGGTTTTGGATGCTAGCGTAATTGGGCAATTGAATCTGCCTCCTTATTTGTGTGCAAGAATGGCCCCAGGCCAAAAAAAGTATGTTGGTCTGGTTGGAAGGCAACCAAGCTAGTTGCCAACTGCAATTTTGACTTCAGCTGGGTAGAAGCACACTCACAGGTGGGTGACAAATGAAAAGTCACAACTTCACATAAGAGAGCATAAAGTGGCTGAGCCACTGTGGCCGCATCAGGAAGGCCCCCCATTGGGCTCGCCACTCTTTGGCGGGTTTGTGCGTGGCTACCACGGTTCCTCAGCCTTTGCAGCATTTTTTCACTTCTGTGCTGTATGTCTATCCTCTTGCTATTCTTCTTCCCCTCTCTTGGGAAACATGTCTGGGTTGTTATTGGGGATGTTATGCATTGACTGTTGCTGATGTAAGAACAGTCTCATAATTGTTTCTTGCTCCCTTATCCTTTCTTTGTTTCCCTTCTCCTCTTGTTCCTCTGCTTCATCGTTTGAGGTTCCTCTTTTTCTTCTTCCTACCTGTGCACTCCTGAAGGCCAGCCCACGTGTCTGACGCATAACAGGTGAGTGGGGAATGCGTAATTCCCAGCCCCGGGTCAACAGGTAGGGTTCGCACTTACTCCTTGGTACAGGCCAGGCCCAAGGAGGGGTGGTTGCCTGACCTGCAACCTTCCCAAATTGCCAATTGGTCCCTCTGTCAGGTGTTAGGGAGATGTGACCTGAGGTGTGAACAATCACCTAAGGCAGGTGCGCCCCCTTATGAAGGGGCCCCACAGTTGGAAGGAGCATGCCATTGGAGATGCCGGCAGTCATGGGGGATTTTCTCGGAATGAGTCAATCATCTTCACAATCAACGTCTACAAAATGTAAACGTAATGAGGCTAATAATTCAAAGACCCTTCCCGCTGCATGGTTCCTCGTGGTCTAATGTACACTGAAGATGATCAGTCCTTCATCATGGTAAATCCATTTATTATTCAGAAAGGTGTTGATGTAACTGCTGGCCCTGTGAAATCAAATGGGTCAAATGGCTCTGAGCACTATGGGACTTAACATTGAGGTCATCAGTCCCCTAGAACTTAGAACTACTTAAACCTAACTAACCTAAGTACATTACGCACATCCATGCCCGAGGCAGGATTCGAGACAAGTGGTTGCTTCATATTTATCTGTTTTATCTATTGCATGGTTTGGGTGCATGAAGAGAGCAGTGGTATTTACCCCTATGTTTCGAAGTACAAAGGGCATTCAATAAGTAATACAACACTTTTTATATAAAAGCAGGTTGGTTTTATTCAGAATTCCAATACACCATGTTAGTCCCCACTCTTTTGGCTATGTTGTTGTTGTGGTCTTCAGTCCTGAGACTGGTTTGATGCAGCTCTCCATGGTACTCTATCCTGTGCGAGCTTCTTCATCTCCCAGTACCTACTGCAACCTACATCCTGCTGAATCTGCTTAGTGTATTCATCTCTTGGTCTCCCCCTACGATTTTTACCCTCCACGCTGCCCTCCAATACTAAATTGGTGATCCCTTGATGCCTCAGAACATGTCCTACCAACCGATCCCTTCTTCTGGCCAAATTGTGCCACAAACTTCTCTTCTCCCCAATCCTATTCAATACTTCCTCATTAGTTATGTGATCTACCCATCTAATCTTCAGCATTCTTCTGTAGCACCACATTTCGAAAGATTTTATTCTCTTCTTGTCCAACCTATTTACCGTCCATGTTTCACTTCCATACATGGCTACATTCCATACAAATACTTTCAGAAATGACTTACTGACACTTAAATCTATACTCGATGTTAACAAATTTCTCTTCTTCAGAAACGCTTTCCTTGCCGTTGCCAGTCTACATTTAATATCCTCTCTACTTCGACCATCATCAGTTATTTTGCTCCCCAAATAGCAAAACTCCTTTACTACTTGAAGTGTCTCATTTCCTAATCTAATACCCTCAACATCACCTGACTTAATTCGACTACATTCCATTATCCTCGTTTTGCTTTTGTTGATGTTCATCTTATATCCTCCCTTCAAGACACCATCCATTCCGTTCAACTGCTCTTCCAAGTCCTTTGCTGTCTCTGACAGAATTACAATGTCATCGGCGAACCTCAAAGTTTTTATTTCTTCTCCATGGATTTTAATACCTACTCCGAATTTTTCTTTTGTTTCCTTTACTGCTTGCTCAATATACAGATTGAATAACATCGGGGAGAGGCTACAACCCTGTCTTACTCCCTTCCCAACCACTGCTTCCCTTTCATGTCCCTCGACTCTTATAACTGCCATCTGGTTTCTGTACAAATTGTAAATAGCCTTTCGCTCCCTGTATTTTACCCCTGCCACCTTTAGAATTTGAAAGAGAGTATTCCAGTCAACATTGTCAAAAGCTTTCTCTAAGTCTACAAATGCTAGAAATGTAGGTTTGCCTTTCCTTAATCTTTCTTCTAAGATAAGTCGTAAGGTCAGTATTGCCTCACGTGTTCCAGTATTTCTACGGAATCCAAACTGATCTTCCCCGAGGTCGGCTTCTACTAGTTTTTCCCTTCGTCCGTAAAGAATTCGTGTTAGTATTTTGCAGCTGTGGCTTATTAAACTGATAGTTCGGTAATTTTCACATCTGTCAACACCTGCTTTCTTTGGGATTGAAATTATTATATTCTTCTTGAAGTCTGAGGGTATTTCGCCTGTCTCATACATCTTGCTCACCAGATGGTAGAGTTTTGTCATGACTGGCTCTCCCAAGGCCGTCAGTAGTTCCAATGGAATGTTGTCTACTCCGGGGGCCATGTTTCGACTCAGATCTTTCAGTGCTCGGTCAAACTCTTCACGCAGTATCGCATCTCCCATTTCATCTTCATCTACATCCTCTTCCATTTCCATAATATTGTCCTCAAGTACATCACCCTTGTATAGACCCTCTATATACTCCTTCCACCTTTCTGCTTTCCCTTCTTTGCTTAGAACTGGGTTTCCATCTGAGCTCTTGATGTTCATACAAGTGGTTCTCTTATCTCCAAAGGTCTCTTTAATTTTCCTGTAGGCAGTATCTATCTTACCCCTAGTGAGATAAGCCTCTACATCCTTACATTTGTCCTCTAGGCATCCCTGCTTAGCCATTTTGCACTTCCTGTCGATCTCATTTTTGAGTCGTTTGCATTCCTTTTTGCCTGCTTCATTTACTGCATTTTTGTATTTTCTCCTTTCATCAATTAAATTCAATATTTCTTCTGTTACCCAAGGATTTCTACTAGCCCTCGTCTTTTTACCTACTTGATCCTCTGCTGCCTTCACTACTTCATCCCTCAAAGCTACCCATTCTTCTTCTACTGTATTTCTTTCCCCCATTCCTGTCAATTGTTCTCTTATGCTCTCCCTGAAACTCTGTACAACCTCTGGTTCTTTCAGTTTATCCAGGTCCCATCTCCTTAAATTCCCACCTTTTTGCAGTTTCTTCAGTTTTAATCTGCAGGTCATAACCAATAGATTGTGGTCAGAGTCCACATCTGCCCCTGGAAATGTCTTACAATTTAAAACCTGGTTCCTAAATCTCTGTCTTACCATTATATAATCTATCTGATACCTTTTAGTATCTCCAGGGTTCTTCCATGTATACAACCTTCTATCATGATTCTTAAACCAAGTGTTAGCTATGATTAAGTTGTGCTCACTGCAAAATTCTACCAGGCAGCTTCCTCTTTCATTTCTTAGCCCCAATCCATATTCACCTACTATGTTTCCTTCTCTCCCTTTTCCTACACTCGAATTCCAGTCACCCATGACTATTAAATTTTCGTCTCCCTTCACTATCTGAATAATTTCTTTTATTTCATCATACATTTCTTCAATTTCTTTGTCATCTGCAGAGCTAGTTGGCATATAAACTTGTACTACTGTAGTAGGTGCGGGCTTCATATCTATCTTGGCCACAATAATGCATTCACTATGCTGTTTGTAGTAGCTTACCCGCATTCCTATTTTCCTATTCATTATTAAACCTACTCCTGCATTACCCCTATTTGACTTTGTGTTTATAACCCTGTAGTCACCTGACCAGAAGTCTTGTTCCTCCTGCCACCGAACTTCACTAATTCCCACTATATCTAACTTTAACCTATCCATTTCCCTTTTTAAATTTTCTAACCTACCTGCCCGATTAAGGGATCCGGCATTCCATGCTCCGATCCGTAGAATGCCAGTTTTCTTTCTCCTGATAACGACATTCTCTTGAGTAGTCCCCGCCCGTAGGTCCGAATGGGGGACTATTTTACCTCCGGAATATTTTACCCAAGAGGACGCCATCATCATTTAATCATACAGTAAAGCTGCATGCCCTTGGGAAAAATTACGGCCATAGTTTCCCCTTGCTTTCAGCCGTTCGCAGTACCAGCACAGTAAGGCCATTTTGGTTAGTGTTACAAGGCCATATCAGTCAATCATCCAGACTGTTGCCCTTGCAACTACTGAAAAGGCTGCTGCCCCTCTTCAGGAACCACACGTTTGTCTGGCCTCTCAACAGATACCCCCCCCCCCCCCCCCCCCCCCCCCCCCCCCCCTTTGTGGTTGTACCTACGGTACGGCTATCTGTATCCCTGAGCCACGCAAGCCTGCCCACCAACGGCAAGGTCCATGGTCCAAGGTCCATTCCCTATTTTTCAACATAATGTCCATCCAATGCGACACTCTTACACCACCTCTTACTGGGAGGGCCTATATGCGCTCATGGTACCACTCGACTGGTCAATGGCGAAGCCAATGTCTTATTGCATTGCTTCACATCCTTCATTGGGCCAAACAGATGGAAATGGAAGTTTTTTTTTTGGGGGGGGGGGGGGGGGGGTTGAAAGATCTGGACTGTAGCATGGATGAGGAAGAAACAGCCCAGTGAAGTGTGAAGTTTTGTGAGCTGCTCTCGGGTCCACAGGCTTGTGTGAGGCCTTACATTGTGGTGTAGAAAGAGTAGTTCATTTGAATTTTTGTGGTGACAAACACAGTGAAGACATTTCTTCTGTGTCATGAGGGTAGCACAATGTACTTTGGAGTTTATTGTTGCACCATCAGGGAGTAGGTCAAACAGAATAACCCCTTCAGAGTCCCAGAAGACTATCACCATGACTTTACCAGCTGAGGGTGTGGCTTTGAAATTTTCTTTGGAGGTGAGGTGGTGTGGCACCATTCCATGGATTGCCGTTTGGTTTCCAGTTCGAAGTGATTATCACATGTATCATTGGCTGTGACTATGTTCAACAAAAAATTATCATAATCAGCCTCATAACATACAATTCTGTACATATGGTCCTTTGCTGCTCTTTATGGTATTCTATTAGGTGGCGAGGAACCCAGCAGGTACATACCTTTTGAGTACCCCAACAGGTGGATGAGTGTGACAGCTCTACCAACACACACATCCAGTAGTGCAGCGAGATGTTTGATTGTGATCTGTCGATCACCTCAGATGAGAGTATCTGTGTGTTCCAGCAGCTGTGTGCAGGTGGCTAGCACATGGGAGATCAGACAGGTTTGTGCAACATTGTTGCAATGATGACAGACGCCTCGTCCAGTGACTCACTGTGCTTTTATTCACTGCCAGGCCTCCATAGATATTCTACAAGCGCTAATGGGTATATGTGATGCTCCACATAAATATAAAAAATTAAAGTTCCCAACCTTTTGGAGCCAGTGGCTCCTCCATCTGGCAGAAGGGAAGGAAGAAGATTGGAGAAAAAGGACTGTTGAGGTTTAGGAAAGGGGTAGAGTTCGGTAAAGTTGCCCAGAACCTTGAGTCAGGGGAGACTTACTAGATGAGATGAGAATTTCAGTGCTGTTGTAAAGATTATATTTTAAATACACTGACCAGCAAAAAACAAAATACAAAAAGTTTATTCACATTAAACCATTACCAGTTTTGGATTTTTAAGAATCCATCATCAGATGATTCTTACAAGCTTCCTTGTTAAAGCATTGCTTTCTGCTCATTAATTGTTTGATGCCTTACGATAAGCAGATAGTGCCCCCTCCCCCGACCTCGTCTTCCCCTGTCCTCTTCCCTCCATCAAGAACACAACAGATAGAATCCTCTCATCATGGTGTGTGAGTGATCTGCCCTTCCTTTTTAACATTTCTCAGTCCTCAGTCAATCCCTCTCCACTCCCTGAGGAAGGAGCTATTACTGTCAAAAGCTAAGATAGTGTATGTACTTTTAGTGTCTTAACAGCAGTACTGACATCTCTGGTGAAGATAAGTTCTGGCCAGCAATCCTGTCTCACAATGTATAGTTTTCACGGGAGAATTTTTCTTTTGATAAACTTTAGAAACTTGAGCATGTATGAATGCATACCATAATTTATTTGCATGCACCACCCATGAATGAAATAGGAGCAGGATGAAACTATATTATTAAACAGCGTACCTCCCACTACACGCTACATGGTGGCATGTAGAGTACAGATGTTGTTCTTAACTCAGTCTGTCTGAGTGTGACAAACCCATTGATAACGTTCACTTGTTGCTCAAAGACATTATGGAATCTAGGTTACATCCACAGTAACACTATGGAGGGTGTACATATTTTCTCTGTGTTACCAACTTTAATGGTATGATCAGAGGTGCTTTATTCATATAGCACATGTAGCATGTCTATGTGCCCTATGCTGTCAGGGGCCCAGCACTGCACTGAGGGGAGGGGGGATTAATTATTAGGTGTTTTGAATTGAAAATAATACCACTGCTTAGGATTATGTGCACATGTTTGTGTAGTTTTTTAAAGTACTGAAAATAATAGGTCACTGGCATAAGATTGTGTGTGTTTTTGGAGCAGATTCAGCATAATTGTATTTTGATAAACCACGTTTTACATATTACAAATTGACATGAGAATTTTATTTAAATGTTCTGTTCCACTGTGGTCTACTGAGTATTATCACTAAATTTTGCCGCAATGCATGCTGAGGAGAGATAATTTCTTTACATTGGTAAAAAAGCTCATCTGAAAGTCATTTGTTGGAATACCTTCTCACCAAATGCTACAGGTTGGTCAGTGAAATAGCGAACAACCAGAATACTCCCAAAGTCTCACAGCTATTCATTTGAATTATGTTTAGTGATAATTTAGAACACACTGTGCTGTTTTTGTGATTCAGTTTAAATTCCTTTTACAAACTTTAGGTCCAGCCACAATGTGTCTTTACAATGCATGTGTGTACCATGTGTCAAGAAATTTAGTTACTAATTTCATGCATACTTTAATCTTAAACCTATTAAGAGGTATTGGCGTTTTCATTCTTTTCCATCAGAAGTGCAGTGTTAGGTTTCCAGATTTGTCCACTAAGCATTACATAGCTTAGGCTTTCCCAACCAGTTGGTCATATTACTGTATGGCACAGAAGGATGGAGTGTGTGGCAAAATTTTGTGGTATCCACTTTCCAAATTCTACAGAAGTGTGGGCCATATGGGGACCAACACCTTATGTGGTGCATGAGCTATCCATAGTGCCCTTAGATTCGATCTCCTGAAACTCTTGTCATGGCTTTGCATCTCCACCTGCAATTCAACTATTTGGGTGAGGACACTTTCCGGGCTATGTCATCTTCTTCCATTGTCTCCTGTCCTCTTTCGGCGCCATGAGTATTGGATTTCTGTGCACCCAATGTCCAGTACGGTATCCAGTCAGTTGTGGTGGGGCCGTCGTGTACCCATTTGGTGGTAGCCCCTGCTGATGCCTGAGCTTTAAACTCCCCATGTATGCCAAGGAGTAGATGCCTGTCGTCCTGGGGCATCAGGACTCCCGGCAACAGCCATCATGCCAGGAGGCCATGGCTATGGCTGGGTGGCGCCTGTGGGGAGAGCCCCTGATTGTAGTTGGTGGCATCAGGGCAGATGACCCGCAATGAAGCGGACTAAGTCGTCTCTTGCTGGTGACTGTACGGTGCCAGCAGTCTCCAAGAAGGGCAAGATCAAGTACAGTGCTGACAGATATGACCCTAAATCATTTCCTTCCCTTGCTACAACATGGGAGGAACACAGGGCTACAATAAGAAGAGAGCCTGTAACGTGCGCATGGGGCACACAATCCTCAGTAAAGCCTGTACTATGGTAAGTTAACGGGCTTCACCTTATGAGAAAGGATATTTGTATAGATATTGACCACGTGTACCTGGATGGAGGCAAATCAGACTTACACCCACTCTTGTAATAACAATGATACGTCAAATAAGTTCGAAATGCAACCACACGTCAGTACGGACAAAAAGCAATACAGAAGATGCTACCAATTTGTTAATAATATGGTCGCCAGCCTAATTAGGCATTAACTGAGTTTCTTTCCTGTACAAGTTGATGTACATTCATGCAAAACAACACGTAGTAACACTGCATAATATAGTGAATTTTAGAACCAGAAAATCTATTGAACTGATAATTTCACTTTCTATACTTTATGGATAATCCATATATACCTTACACCACACTATAATGTTTACTACAAAATTTCATACTGTCTATTGATCTGATTAAAATGGGGCATAGGTTATCCTAGAAATAGTAATTTCGAGCCACAAACAAAATGTCAATTTAGATAAAGATAAAACACTGATAAATTTTGGCTTTTATATTGACTTTAACTTTGCTGGTCAAATCAGTTTAGAACACTTCAGAATTCAAATGAATAAAAGGGGGGGGGGGGGGGACACTGAAACTGTTATGATCACTGTCTAAAAAATTTGATTACTGAAATCATTATGCGCTCAAGATTTCCAATATATGAGTTACTACTCTTTTTATCTTATTTCCTGCTTATTTAAATACCTTTATATCTGTCTCAAAATAATTAAACTTCATTTCTAAATCAATATTAAAGTTATCTTCCAACTTTGTCAGACCTTCGTTATTCATTTACTGGTTCATTAACGAAACAGTTCTTTAAACATCATTCTAACATAGTTAGGTCTGCAAGTAATTATAATTAACACAAAATTTAATTTTTCATCTTGGGACACTCGGATTGCACAACATTTGGAAAGGATTCTATCTAGGTTAGTTGTGAGGATAACTAAATGATAGGACAGTTCTTGTAAAATTTAAGTTGTTATTGAACAGTATGGAACAAAAGTAACACCGGTCCATACGAATACAGTACTAAAAGTTTCAACCTGTTCGTATCGATGCGGCGGTTGGCAGGTGGCGAGATGGCGAGGCACAAAGCACACATACAACCACAGCTATGGCTCTTGACGTATCGGCACTTTATTTCTTCATAGCGTCGCAATATTTTTCCATTTAGTGCCTATGGAATTTTGCCATGCTGTATGGGCGTTGGAACGGCATACCCGAGGCTCAATGAAACTACTTCTTCCAGAAGAGCCTCCTTGCTCCAGAACGTGTTGCTCAGATCAATGCCAAACTCCAACTATTACTGCTGAGCCCGTTATGCCGTGCAGCGCCCGTGTGCGTTTTCCCGCGCTCGCCAGCCATCCACCTTTTACCGCTCCCTTACAGACAGGGTATACACCCGAGGTTTTACATTCTACATATTCTAACACATTGCCTACGTATGGACCAGATGCACAATTACAATTTGAAACATCTTACAATAGTTTCAACGTTTCTGACATTTCAATTCTGTTACAATATTGTTTGACATTTGACATAAACATTAATATTCACATTGAAATTTGTTCACAGTTTCCTTAACACAATAACATGAAACAAAAACGAAATGAAATCAGTACATCGATTACACTAATTTATCGAAAAATCAGATGAAAAAAAAAATTTACTTATCTGTACAATAGTACAGCGTCGTTGTTGTTACACATGCCCCTGTTTCCAGTAAATTTCACTAAGCGCAAATTTGATGGGAACACTAAACTTTATATTTATACAGTAGTTCTGAATAATTTTTTTTTTTCACTTAACTTCCTTTCTCTCACATTATGGAGGTCTATACTTTTTTATATATCGAGAACATTTACCTATCATTTACTTAAGTGCCTTTGGCACAGTCCAACCTCCTATCACAACAGGATTCGAGTAGCAAATTACTCATTATTATTATTATTCTCAAATAAATAAAATCAAAATTTGGAACACAAACACTTAACTACAAAGCAGATACAAATACCCATATACACTATAAAACAATTTGTTGCTGCTTGCATTGAATGGCAGTCCATTTCCTTATTTACTAATAAACACACAATACTATTTAGAAAAATCCTACATCTATTTGCTGCCTATTATTCAAATTTGGGCAGTTCATTTCGCATCTTTTTATCACATCACCTGCACCACACTTACAATTCTCCTTTGACTATTTATCTGCCCTCTTTGGTGTTTGACAGTCCCATCTTTTATTTGGCTTGCAGCATTTACCCTTTCTTTTCAGCCCTTTTCTCCATACATCTTTACATTTATAGTACATTTGGTAATCTGAAACTCACGTTAGTACATTAGCACACTGACATTGGTGTACATACATTTACAAAGATTTGTTACATTTAGAATAAAATAATTTCATCATTAGATACAGCATATTTACTGCAGATTGTTTCCTGGTTGTACTTAGGTCACTCACTCCTAGGAATGTACAGTTTCAGGTCCACAACGTTCCTTACACCTAAAGGTCTTTTGAATTTTGGGTAGATCAGGTAGTAAGCATTATCGTGTGGAATGTTCTGTATTATATACGGTCCATTATAAATATATTTAAATTTAGAAATTTCATGGTTCAATTCACTAGATTTTTTGTGGGTTTTTAAAAGAACATAATCTCCAATTTTAAATTTTGAAACTTTCAGATTTTTATCATGTCTTTTAGATCTAGATTCAGCTTTTTGCTTTGTCCTTTTTCTGACTAATTCTTTCTTTTGACTCAACCCCAAGCTTGTACAAGGTGGAAACTCCAGTTTTTCCTCAATTAAACTTTTACTTCTGCAGCCTAACAAAATTTCTTCCGGTGGGAACCCAGTAGTTTCATGATGTACTGTGTTCATGACATTCTCAAAGTCCAATATAAATCTGCCCCAGGCTCTATGGTTATGACTGCAGTACATTCTACACAATCTCCTGATTTCTCGCATGTACCTTTCAACTGGGTTGCTAGCTGGGCGGTAGGCTGAGATATATTTAACCTCCACACCAATTTGCTCCATTCCTTCCTTCCAAATTTTGGATATAAACTGGGGTCCATTGTCAGATAGTACTGCCTTGGGTTTCCCGACGGTTCTGAAGTATTTGACCATCCTACTAAATACAGCTTTTGCTGTTGCCTTTTTCAAGGGGTATAATTTCACAAACTTTGAGAATACTTCCAAAATTACTAAAATATATGCACAATTTCCCGAAGTCTTTGGGAGGGGACCATACAAGTCTACTGATAATAATTCTAGGGTGTCCTCAGGTAATGTACTTTGCATTGGACCTCTACTAGTTCTGTTCGGTACTTTGGCCCTTTGACAGACATCACATGACTTAATTCGTTCATTTACCTTTTTACTGACATTACCAGCAATCACTACTACATTATTCAATTTATCCAAACATTTCTTTGGCCCACTATGCCCCAATGCTAAATGAAAATAGTCTATGACATCAGTATCAAAGTGGTGTGGCCAACATACTCTCCATTCCTCAGTGACTAAATCTTTTCTCCTATATAAAATGCCTTTAAAGATTTTGTAGTATTTCTTAATTTGAGGATACTGCACACTGTCAAAATTTACCTTCACAGATTTCCATGTCGGATCCTCATTCTGATGGTATCTCATGTTTTTACATATTTGCTCAGTTTTTCTTTTTCCTGAAACCTCTTTCATATACCTTATCTGAAAAGTACCCTCTTCATCATTTTCATCGGGCTCTTCACTCATACCATTAGCCAATCGAGATAAAGCATCTGCCACGTAATTCTCAGTACCCTTAACATAGCAAATCTCGTAATCAAATTGTTGCAGGTACAAAGCCCAACGAGTTAGCCTGCCATTAAGTAAACGACAATCTTTAAGAAAAGTTAAAGCTTTGTGGTCAGTATGTATGATGAGCTTATGGCCCCACAGATAATTCTTGAATTTCTTTAACCCCCATATAATGGCTAAAGCCTCCTTTTCCAATAAAGTGTAGCTTCTCTCGTATTTTGTTAGAGTTCTACTTGCAAATGCGATAGTCCTGTGTTCGATTTCTTTGCCATCACAGATTTCTTGGAAAACTTCTATACCAATTCCATAAGCACTACTGTCAGTACTCATGTGGAAAGGTTCTGACAGTATGGGGTGATGCAAAATATTGTCATTCAAAAGTTCACTTTTTAAATTTTCAAAATCTCTCATGCACCCTTCAGTCCACACAAAAGCACTATTTTTCTTAAGTAGATTATTCAAATGAGGACTATTAAAAAATTGCCCCTTGACGAATTTTCTATAGAACCCACATAAATTAAAAAAGGCTTTCAACTGTTTTCTATTTCTAGGAGCTGGACACCCTGCTATTGCACTTAACTTTTCCGTGTCCTTGCCAATACCGGTCGTAGTAATAATGTGCCCCAGAAACTTTATTTCCGACTTCACGAATTCACATTTCTTCCACTTAACTGTCATGCCCCCTGCATGTACAGCAACAAAAACTTTCTGCAATAATTCACAATGCTCTTGCCATTCTTCAGTAGCAATCAGTAAATCATCTACATAAATGGTTCGCCGGGAACTCAATTCTCTCCCTAATACAAAGTCCAGTGCCCTAATAAATACCCCCACAGAAGTGCTAAGCCCAAATGGCTCTACTTTATACTGATAGCATTTCCCGGCGAATAGAAAAGCGGTATATTTACGGGATTCTTTGCTCAATGGGATTTGCCAGTGTCCGGCGGTCATGTCCAGACTGGTTAAATACTTCACATTATAAAACTTTTGGAGCATTTCATCCAGATTTTCAGGTCTGTCTATTTCCTTCTTTACAATTTTGTTCAAAGTCCTGGTGTCAATGACTACTCTTACTCCCCCATCCCTTTTATTCACGATGATAAGGGGACTATTATATTCGCTGCTACTCCATTCGATTACACCCCATTCTATCATTTTATCTATTTCCACTTGAACAGCCTGCCTCTTTGATAGGGGTACCGAAAACGGTCTTACAAAGAATGGTTTATGCTCTATTGTCTCAATCTGGTATTCAGAGTTCTTAACTAGGCCAGGTTTGTCCGAAAATACGATGCTATTACTTTCTAAAATATCAAGCAATTCTGTTTTCTGATCAGGAGATATCTCCTTCAAATTTTCCACAATTTCTTTAAAATCATGCCCCTGCCTATCACTCTCATCTATTAACCTCTTGACATGGTACATTTCATACATGTTTGTCAAACCATCATTCCCTTGGTCGATCTCCAACAATAAAGAACCAATTTCTGAATCGAACACCTTCCCATTTTCCTCAAATTTTATTTCCAAATTCATAGATGCATTATTAATTTTGATCACTTCCTGGCTACAATCAATAATAACTTTTTCTTTATCTAGCCAATCTATACCCAGAATCATTTCAGTACTCAAGTCTGGCACAACCAAAAAATCGTGTTCAAACTTTTGTCCTTTTATACTAAATTCAACCAAAATCTGGTTCTTTACTGGCTTGCTAGTCTTGCCAGTAGCACCAACAATTTTTACACCCGTCACTGACATAATTACTAGTCCAGGCTTATCACAGATGTGTTCGAAAAACGACTGGGAGATTGCACTTATCTGAGATCCAGTATCAAGAAGTACTTGCAATTTCACATTATAAATTTCAACTGGTATTATAGTTTGTTTAACCATCAAATGCTTTTCATTGTTGTGATCTTCCCTAAGCAAATCTGGGTTGACGATAACATCATCCCAAGATATGCTTTTGACATTCACATCACCTGTATCTGGCGGTTTCTTTGGTTCCGGGAGTTCAAAGTCATTAATTACTTGAACTCTTTGTAACAGTGACACTGAGTCATCAGGTGGCTCTTTCTTTCTGTGTTCAGTCTCAACATCTGGGTTTTGTTTTGAAACTTCGTCATCAGTAGGTACAATATCGCAATTAGCTGTATTCCCATTATTTTCACTAGTATCGAAATACTCGTCATCTGAACTATCGTCAGAATCCGACCATTCTGGATTGCTTTCAGGTTCTAACATAAAAGCTTTTCTGAGACAGGCACTAAGTTCTTCCTCTGCATTTTCGTCAGGGTTTGATTTTACTCAGTATCCTCTTTCGACAAAATGGCCTCATTATCAGCTTTACTCACATCCACTGTTACTTCATATTTAGTGTAATCCTCGTGGACTACAGTTACTCTTAGGTAATTACCTGCCCCTTCCCCACGGTGCCTTTCGGTAACAGCTTGTACTATTGGCTGATCGTTAACAGAAGTTACTTCCTCGTCAATGCTTAGGATTTCATCCTCCAATTCCTTCCTATCTTTAATCATTGTCCTATCGGCAGCAGGTGTACTTTGCGCGGTGCTATTTACTCTCTCCTCTTCAAATTTGGGCCACGTCACCTTATCGACGTCCCTACTATTTCCTTTTTCACTAATTAACCTCCTTGCCTCATATTCTTTCTTAAAATCCTCCCACTCACATTGCTTGAGGCCCTTGTACAGATCGTCGATCTGCACATGCCAATCAGTTACTTCTGCTAATTCATTCTCGCCATTTACTTCATTGCTAACACTGCTAACCGCACCTCTCTGTGTATCCACTGTTCCATCTATTATTTCCTTCGCCACGGAATTACCAATCGTATTGTATTCACCAGCTCTTACGGCAATGTTTGTACCTAATTCTGCTGCATTGCTAGTGGCTTCTCTCTGAATAGCTGTTCTGCTAGGCTGGGCCGTTGCCCTCTGATGCTCCACTCGCCTGTTAACATGTATCGCTCTGCACGGCGAAGATGAGTCATCTGCCCTCGCACCTGACGCTTGTTTCGCAACAACACGTTGCATCGTTCCACGCCTGTCTCTAAGCTGTCTCATATCTTTACTGTCAGTCCGGTAACATTTCTTAAATCGGGGCCGGTATGTTCTGTCCGCTTCCGTTTGGCCCGCAACGTTCGCAGAAATCAGTTTCCCGCATCATTATTATTTTGCGCGGTGTACCCTCTACCGCTACCTGAATAACTCCCTCTTCCTCTTCCTCTGCCCCTACCTCTCTGTATCATGTTGACGCGAAACCCATCGCCGTCATTTCTCTCGTCATTATTGCGGTTATTCCTGTTACTAAAATTCTGATAATTGGCACGACTTTCGCGCCAGTGGTCTTCGTCTTCGACCCTTTCGAGAAACGCTTGGAAGCTGCGATGATTGCTTCCCACGTATCTCTTCGAATCTTCTGGAAGCTTTTTATATAGTTCCCACATGATTTCAGAATCGGATCTTCTCCCTCTTAAGTGTGTCAATTTTCGGTACCAATATTCGCAGAAATCTTTCAAAGAATTCCTGCCCCTGTTATCATGAAGTGTGGCCATGATAAACTCGCGCCACAAATGATCCTGTTTTTGTTCGGACCAATATTCTTCCGTAAACTTTTGTTTAAATTCTTCGAACGTCATTTGTTCGGTATTCAAGTTAATTTCCCAGCGCTTAGCGTCACCTGCTAAGGCGCTGATTACTACGTTTATCTTATCCTGACCAGACAAGTGTTAGGAAACATCCTCACGCAATTTTTGATGGAATCTAACGGATGCCATCCGTTACGTTTTTTGGCGGGATCGAAGCGCTCCTCACCTTCCAACAGCTTCGTAAGTTGCATGCCATTACAGACAACACCAGGCCTATCTTTGATTTTGCTCTCGAGATCGAAAATTTTGTCTTGAATTTTCGATGTATTTTGTTCACACTTTTGTACACATCCGGTAACTTTTTCGCCTAAATCTCTTTCAGTGTCTGAAACTGCCTTTTTCAACTGTGAGATTCCATGTTGGCATTCGTTTACGATCTCAGTTTTAAGACCGAAAACTTTTTCGTCTACTTTTGTTTCAACTAGAGGCTCTACTTTCCCCTGGATGTTGAGAATTTCGACATCAAACCTACTGTTAATGTTGTCAATTTCCCCTTGCATAGTATCCATATTTTTATTAATTGTGTCAATTTCAAACTTCATAGTATTTACTACAGAGCTTAAATTACCCACTTTTTGTTCTACCTGTTCTATTTGTTTACTAATTTTAATTCCTTGTTCTTCTACCTGTGCTTTAAGCTGACCAACTTGTGTTTTAAACTGCTCGTCAACGTGTTTTTTAAGCTGATCATTCTGTGTTTTGAGCTGATTACTTTGGGTTTTAAGCTGCTCGTCAACGTGTGTTTTAAGCTGACTAACCTGATTACTGACTTGTTTTTGAAGCTGATCATTCTGTCCTGCAATTTGTTTGGTTAATTGTTCAAATAAATCGTTCATGCTTAAAATTTTCACGCTGTTTTGTTCTATGGAATCGGTGTGTTCCGATCCTACTTCAAAATTTTCTTTCGATTCTTTCTTTATCTGTGGTGAATCAAACATGTCAGTGGATTCGTTCACATACTCACTGTCATCTACAAAGTCATCCTCTACTTCCTGTTTTATTCCTTGCTGTGTTCTAGGCAATCTCGACATTTCAATCTGTTCGTTAACATGTTCGTGATATTGTATGTACGCCAATTGTCTATCGCTAACGCCATCTGTTATCTGGCCGCGTAAACTCCTGTCATTGCCAGCCGCATTTTCCATTACGCTCGGCACATCTACTGTCGCTACATTCTGGTCCATACTGAACGCAAAATACACCTCACTACCGTACCTGACGTTCACTGCTATTTACTTTACTGAATATTATTACAATTCGTGCCACTAAACATCCACTGTTCGGTATTCACATTAATTTGTGACTGAAAACAACTGGATGTCCTGTCACCGGGAAGCCACTTGTAACGTGCGCGTGGGGCACACGATACTCATTAAAGCCTGTACTATGGTAAGTTAGCGGGCTTCACCGTATGAGAAAGGATATTTGTATAGATATTGAACGCGTGTACCTGGATGGAGGCAAATCAGACTTACACCCACTCTTGTAATAACAATGGTACATCGAATAAGTTCGAAATGCAACCACACGTCAGTACGGACAAAAAGCACTACAGAAGATGCTACCAATTTGTTAATAATACGGTCGCCAGCCTAATTAGGCATTAACTGAGTTTCTTTCCTGTACAAGTTGATGTACATTCATGCAAAACAACACGTAGTAACACTGCATAATATAGTGAATTTTAGAACCAGAAAATCTATTGAACTGATAATTTCACTTTCTGTACTTATATGGATAATCCATATATACCTTACACCACACTATAATGTTTACTACAAAATTTTGTACTGTCTATTGATCTGATTAAAATCGGGCATAGGTTATCCTAGAAATAGTAATTTCGAGCCACAAACAAAATGTCAATTTAGATAAAGATAAAACACTGATAAATTTTGGCTTTTATATTGACTTTAACTTTGCTGGTCAAATCAGTTTAGAACACTTAAGAATTCAAATGAATAAAAAGGGGGGGAGGGGGGACACTGAAACTGTTATGATCACTGTCTAAAAAATTTGATTACTGAAATCATTATGCGCTCAAGATTTCCAATATATGAGTTACTACTCTTTTTATCTTATTTCCTGCTTATTTAAATACCTTTATATCTGTCTCAAAATAATTAAACTTCATTTCTAAATCAATATTAAAGTTATCTTCCAACTTTATCAGACCTTCGTTATTCATTTACAGGCTCATTAACAAAACAGTTCTTTAAACATCATTCTAACATAGTTAGGTCTGCAAGTAATTATAATTAACACAAATTTTAATTTTTCATCTCGGGACACTCGGATTGCACAACATTTGGAAAGGATCCTATCTAGGTTAGTTGTGAGGATAACTAAATGATAGGACAGTTCTGGTAAAATTTAAGTTGTTATTGAACAGTATGGAACAAAAGTAACACTGGTCCATATGAATACAGTACTAAAAGTTTCAACCTGTTTGTATCGATGCGGCTGTTGGCAGGCAGCGAGATGGCGAGGCACAAAGCACACATACAACCACAGTTATGGCTCTTGACGTATCAGCACTTTATTTCTTCATAGCGTCGCAATATTTTTCCTTTTAGTGCCTATGGAATTTTGCCATGCTGTATGGGCGTTGGAACGGCATACCCGAGGCTCAATGAAACTACTTCTTCCAGAAGAGCCTCCTCGCTCCCGAACGTGTTGCTCAGATCAATGCCAAACTGCAACTACTACTGCTGAGCCCGTTATGCCATGCAGCGCCCGTGTGCATTTTCCCGCGCTCGCCTGCCATCCACATTTTACCGCTCCCTTACAGACAGGGTATTCACCCGAGGTTTTGCATTCTACATATTCTAACACATTGCCTACGTATGGACCAGACGCACAATTACAATTTGAAACATCTTACAATAGTTTCAACGTTTCTTACAGTTCAATTCAGTTACAATATTGTTTGACATTTGACATAAACATTAATATTAACATTGAAATTTGTTTACAGTTTCCTTAACACAATGACATGAAACAAAAAGAAATGAAATCAGTACATCGGTTGCACTAATTTATCAAAAAATCAGATGAAAAAAAATTTACTTATCTGTAAAATAGTACAGCATCGTTGTTGTTACAAGCCATATTCACCTTGATATTTAGTCTGTAGCAAAATGGACGAGGACTGCTTTCTACCTATGAAGCCTCAGTTTTTTGTTGAACATCTTGAGAATAAGTTTGGGGAAGTGACAGCACTGTCTAAGATGAGAAGCGGTGCAGTCTTGATTCAGAAAGCATCCCCAGTCCAATACCAGGTGTTACTTGCTAGCGACCAGCTGAGTGATATTACTGTTTCTGTCACTCCCCATAAAAGCCTCAACATGGTCCAGGGATTATTTTCCATCATGACTTCCTCTTGCAGTCTGACAACAGGCCCCGCGCCAATCTAGAATGGCGGGGTGTTCATTTTATGCAGCGTGTTTACAGGGGGCCCAAAGACAACAGGGTTGTTACTGGTGCCTTCATCTTGGCCTTTGAGAGTGATTCATTGCATGAAAAGGTCAAGGTGATGGTATACCGCTGTGATGTTAAATGATACATCCCTCTTCCTATGCGGTGCCTTAAGTGCTGGAAATTCGGGCACATCTTCCCGCTGCACTTCCAACTCCACATGTTGAGGCTGCGGATGTCCACTGCATCCAGATAATCCCTGTGCGCCTCCTCCCACTTGTATCAACTGCGGAGAGCAGCACTCCCCCTGCCTGCCAGACTGCACAGTACTCCAAAAGGAGTGGAAAATCATGGAGTACAAGACCCTGGACCAGTTGACTTACCAAGAGGCTAAACGTAAATTTGAACGATTACACCAAGTTCGGTTGACGTCCACATATGCTGCAGCTACATTACAGTCGTCATCACAAGTACCAGTCGTACCACACTCAATGTGTCACGGACAGTGGGTCCTCCAGGTCTCCAGAATACGTCTGCCCCATTGGTGGCTATAGGGGATATTACAAGAACTGTAGCGACTATAATAGAGTGTCAGGTGGAGTTTGTATCTATGTCCTGAACTCAGTATGCAGTGAACCTGTGCCTGTTCGAACACCTCTTGAAGCTGTGGCTGTCAGGATAAGGATGAAACAGGAAATAACTGTCTGCAACATATATCTTCCTCCAGTTGGTGCAGTACCCCTGAATGTATTGGCTGCACTGATTCATCAACTCCCTAAACCTTTCCTACTTTCGGGAGATTTTAACGCCTGTAACCCCTTGTGGGGTGGCACTGTGCTTACTGGCTGAGGTACAGATGCCGAAACTTTCCTGTCTCAACTCAACCTCAACCTCTGCCTCTTAAATACTGGGGCCCCCACACATTTCAGTGTGGCTCATGGCACTTACTCGGCCATTGATTTATCCCTCCGCAGCCCAGTGCTTCTCCCATCTGTCCACTGGAGAGCCCACAATGACTTGTGTGATAGTGACCACTTTCCTATCTTCCTGTCACTCCCCCAGTGCTATTCCCCTGGACGTCTACCAAGATGGGCTGTAAACAATGCAGACTGGGACTCTTTCACCTCTGCTGTCGCTGTAGAATCTCCTCCTCAGGGTATCATCAATGTGGTAGTTGAGCAGGTCACTAGAATGATCATTTCTGCAGTGGAGAACATGATCCCTTGTTCTTTAGGGTGCCCCCTGGTGGAAGTCAGTACCTTGGTGGTCGCTCGATATCGCTGAGGCCATTGAAGAGCATTGGTGAACTCTACAGTGACATAAGCGGCACCCTTCCCTAGGGCACCTAATAGCTTTTAAATGGCTCCATGCCCATGTTCCCCAACTTATAAAAAGACCAAAACAGGAGTGTTGGGAGAGGTACGTCTCGACCATTGGGTGCCATACCTCACCTTCTCAATTCTGGACGAAGATCAGATGTGTTTGTGGGTACCAGACCCCAACAGGTGTTACTGGCATTATCATCAGTGGCGTGTTATCTATGAATGCAAACGCAATTGCTGAGCTCTTTGCTGAGCTCTACGCTTCAGCCTATGCATCAGAGAATTATCCTCCAGCATTTCGCACCCTCAAATAGCGGATGGAAAGGAAAGCCCCCTCATTTACTGAACATCACAGTGAACCCTACAATGCTCCATTTACAGAGTGGGAGCTCCTCAGTGTCCTTGCAAATTGCCCCAACACAGTTCCTGGGCCAGATCAGATCCACAGTCAGGTGATCAAACATCTCTCATTCGACTACAAGTGATGTTTCTTTGTCATCTTAACCGGATCTGGTGTTATGACGTCTTTCAGTCACAATGGTGGGAAAGCACCATCATTCCAGTGCTCAAACCCAGTCAAAACCCGCTTGATGTGGATAGCTATTGGCCCATCAGTCTCACCAACATTCTTTGTAAGCTGTTAGAATGTATGGTAAGTTAGTGGTTGTGTTGTGTTGGGTCCTGGAGTCACATGGCCTACTGGCTCCATGCCAGGATCGTTTCTGCCAGAGTGGCTCTACCATTGATAATCTAGTTTCCCTTGAATCTCCCATCCAAACAGCCTTTTCCAGATGCCTGCACCTGGTTGCCATATATTTTGATTTACGAAAAGCTTACAACAATGACGACGACTTGGTGATATCATACCTTTGCCATATTATATGAGTGGGGTCTTGGGCCCGCTCCCGATTTTTATCCAAAATTTACTATTGCTCTATAATTTCCATATCCAAGTTGGCGCCTCCCATAGTTCCCCCATATCCAGGAGAATGGGGTCCTGCAGGGCTCTGTATTGAGTGTATCTCTACTTTTAGTGGCCATTAACGGTCTAGCAGCAGCTGTCAGGCCGTCGTTCTCACCTTCTCTGTATGAGGACAACTTCTGCATTTTGTATTGCTCCTCCAGTACTGGTGTTGCCGAGCGGCACCTACAGGGAGCCATTCACAAGGCGCAGTCATGGGCTCTAACCCATGGCTTCCAGTTTTCAACTGCGAAGTCGTGTGTCATGAACTTCTGTCGACATCGTACCATTCATCCAAAACCAGAACTTTACCTTAATGATGATCCACTCATGGTAGTGGAGACATATTGATTCTTAGGACTGGTTTTTGACACCCGGTTGATGCAGCTTCATCATCTTTGTCAGCTGAAGCGGAAGTGCTGGCAGTACCTCAATGCCCTCCACTACCTGAGCAACACCAACTGGGGTGCGGATTGCTCTACACTGCTGCAGCTCTACAGAACCATTGTTCAATCCTGCCTTGACTATGGGAGTCTGGTTGATGGTTCGGTGGTGCCCTCAGCATTGTGTTTACTTGACCCAGTGCACCACTGTGGTGTTCAACTGGCAATAGGAGCTTTTAGGATGAATCTGGTGACCAGCGTCCTGGTGGAGGCCAGGGTCCCTCCATTGAAGATCAGGCATGCACAACTACTCTCCAGTTACATTGCACACATTCATAGTTCTCCTGAGCATCCGAATTGCCGTCTTCTTTTCCCATCCACGGCTGTTCATCTCCCACATCGGAGGCCCAGGTCAGGGCTTACAATTGTGGTTCACGTCCGATCTCTTCTGTCTGAAGTGAAATCCTTGCCCTTACCACCTTTACTTGAGGTCCATTCATGTAAACCTCCATGGTGTACACCTAGGCTGAAGCTCCGTCTGGACCTTTCACATGGTCCTAGGGTCTCAGTTAACGCTGCGGCTCTCCGCTGTCACTTCCTCTCAATTCTTGACACGTACCAGGATCATGAAGTGGTTTATAGTGACTGCTCAATGGCTGATGATCATGTTGGCTTCGCGTATATTCACAGAGGACATATTGAACAGCACTCCTTGCCAGATGGTTTCAGTGTTTTCATTGAAGAGCTGGTGGCCATTTCTTGTGCTCTTGAGCACATTCACTCATGCCCTGGTGAGCTGTTTCTACTCTGTACTGACTCCTTGAGCAGCCTACAAGCTATCGACCAGTGCTACCCCCGCCATCCTTTGGTAGCGACCATCCATTAGTTCATCTATGCCCTGGAACGGTCCATTCGTTTTGTGGTGTTTGTGTGGATGCCAGGCCGCTTCGGAGTCCCAGGAAATGAACTTGCCGACAGGCTGGCCAAACAGGCTACACGGAAACCTCTTCTGGAGACCGGCATCCCTGTAACTGACCTGCAATGATTATTATGCCTCCATGTGGGTCTCTTGCAGGGAGTCTGTGGTTCTCTGCTGGCTCTGCATTGGCCATACGTGGCTAACACATGGCTACCTCCTCCATCACGAGGACCCACCTCAGTGTCACTGTGGCTCACATATGACTGTCATTCACATCTTGCTGGACTGCCCACTTTTAGCCACTCTGTGGCGGACTTTCAATCTCCCCAGCACCCTACCTTCGGTGTTGGGCGACAGCAGATTTAGTTTTGCGTTTTATTTGTGAGGTTTTTTTTTTGTCATAATATCTAAAGGTGGGCGTTTAACCTTCTCTCTGAGGTCGCCACCCTCTCTCTGTTTTAACTCTGTCACACTTTCTTTGCATTTATTTGTCTTGGTGGTCGTCTTTTCCCTACAGGTGTTCATCTTGCCTTGTCTTTTTGGGGTGGACATTTTAATGTGTTGCAGAGTGGCTGGCTCATCCTCTTTTATTATTGTGATCAGCCAGCCCAGACCATATGCTGTATGGTTTTAATACCTTCTTCCACATTTCCTTGCATGTATGTTTTCCCCATTTTTTGTGCATTCCATTCATTTTCTTTTTAGGTATGGTGTTGGGTGTTTTTGTACCCTGAGCCTCGCTTGCGCCAGGAAAAAGGGACTGATGACTCTTAGTTTGGTCCCTTTATACCCCAAACCAACCAACCACATGCCCTTGTTTCATCAACTGTAACTTTAGATGAATGAGCCGGTGCAGTATCAGCCTGAAGATGAATGTCTCAGGAGAGCATATGGTGGCATTTCTTAATCATAGTTTCATGTAGCTTTTCCAGTAGATCGCTTTAGTGTCTGCCTGTGATGGCTTGACCCTTGGCAAGGTAATGTGAGGATGACACTCTGGGCTTTCAAATAATTACGCACCCTCCAACACAGTGTTGAAATATTATGTTTTGGCTGGTCTCATTGTCTAGGGGCTGGGATACATAGCTGCCGCATTACAGGCCAATTTTGCTGAGTCTACAGTATACGATAAGAATACACACATGAATAAAATGGTCAAAGGTTTCTATCACTTGGCAATTGCGAATGATGAATGTAACATATAAATTTATACGTGAAAGATTGCAATTAAATAAAATCTGCAGGTACTATCTTAACGACTTTAAATGATGAGTACAACAGTAGAAGTACTTTTGAGAATGCGGTATATTTCTGCAAAACACTTATTGGTGTTGATGGTCCAGCAATTAAATAAAATATAAGTTGAATAACAGGGAAACAATAGATTCCTACTTCACATAATTAGTTATGAACAACAACATAGCTCGCGAGATATTCACTTCTAAACGCATACCACGTCTTCACTGCAAAAGCCACAGAGTTCTCACAGGTCCACAAGTCGGCACTCTGAAGTATTTTTATCTCCCGCTATCATGCACAAACCACTCCACACTCTCCAAGTCTTTCCTGCGACCGTACATCGCGCCTTCACGTCCAGCACCTCCCATGTCCTGTCGACTATCCAGCACTGCCGCACTCCCAGCACCCCTCACCCGAACTCCTTCCATCCAGTCTCCCCATTCATGAGCACTGTGATTGGCTAGAGTTCTCGCACCATGTCTCCATGCCAACACACCCACACAAACATAATGAACCACATACCAAATACTGGATTTATTTAAATAACTTGAAATTAAATAAATATTCCTATGGCTGGACCATAAACATGCTCTAACACACATTATTAGATACATAAACAAATTAAACAAACATATATCAAAGGAATGAAACAAAAGGTAGGCCAGTTGCCTAATGTCTCTGTGCTTTCTAAAACACAGTGAATATTTAACCAATTTCTTCATGAATAGCACATATCGGATATAAACAAAGACATAGATGAATAAATATATTTTAAGCGTGCTGCTACCGTTTTCTCGTGTAACTGTGGAGTACTTATGGCCTGACACAATCGACAGTAATCAGCCACTTTAACCTCCAATAACTCATGTACTATTCAAGTTACATGCCTGTAATTTATACCAGTTTAGTTTCACACTAATAGCTTTCCTTAGACTCGTCGATCGATGAAATCAGATGAACTGTTTACATTTTGGAAATTCGTTGGTGGGTGTTACTTGTCTAATTTACAGTCAGATATTAAACTTTAAAGATTTTGAAAATCTGATTACACCACCAGAATCATCGTGCAAATAATATTAATGTACATGTTTCTTTTTCAGGTGTCATGATTCATCTGGCTACTATTAATTTCTGAACGAACTGTGAAATGTCTGCCATGATGCTTTCACAAAGTCTGCCACCTTTGGCACTCTCGGCATACACATCTCCTTCATTGCCACAAAGCACCATCCTCGTCACAGCGGAATTCGCAGCCACACAGCTGGATGGACTTAGAATATTCCCAGGGCGCCGCAACTCACCCGTTACCTCATAACTCTATGACAGCCCCAAAAAACTGAAAGCATGACCTTCCTGGCTACACTTGTGCTCCTGACTTGTCTGTCAGGGACAGCTGACCAGGTTGGAAATTCCTTTTATATCTCACAATAGCGTCGTAAGATGGGCAGTCATTTCCATAAACAGCCCATATTTCATCATGGGTTTCCAAGCCACTGTTACCCTTCAAATGCAGGAACTTTATCACACTACAAACCTCAATTTTCTCTGTCACATCTGGCACTCCCTGGGAGAAAAAGGAGACAGTTGACTGATATTTTCCACATGATGCAGTTGAGGGATACAAAATGTTGTACTGATAAGATAATAATTTCTAGGTGATAGTTAGAACTTTATGATAACCCCTTGTATTCATGCCATAAAATTACAGTACCTTTAGGTGAACTTTATCTGTAATTTCTTGAATTTGTTCCAGACAGTACATTTCATATCATATGCTAAGGAACTTCCTGAGAGATTAAAACTGTTTACCCCACCATAAATGGAACTGGATCTCACTGTTCATGCCTCTCAAAACTCAGTCATTCAATCTTCTGCTACTTCTCTCCTGTCATGAACATCAGTTGTGTGATATGCCTATACAGGGTGTGACTGAGATATTGCATTTACAAAAGGAAGTGTGAATCAGTAGATGAAAAATCATCCTGTCTCATGTACACAGAACATTTCTCCTTAACTTCTGAGAGGGTTGCACCCATCAAGTCATTAATAATTTCAGTAATTCTGGTACACTGTGAATGGCTAAGTATGTTAATTCAGGAAATGTTTTTCATTTGAGGTCCGTAGATGACAATGCACAGTCATTATCTTTTATTTTCCAGATGCAGTCAAATACAGTACTTCTGTAATGAGTGGCATTTGTATAATTCTGTTTTCCATTTCTTGGTACTTGTTGTGTTTACTCAAATGTACTTTTAAAAAATTCCAGGTTGAAGTTCTTTTCAAGAAACTGGAATCAGCACCAGAAAATGTAAAAGCAGTCGCCATTTCAAAGATCAAAGAAAGACTAATGCCTGGAACATATGAAAGTAGGTAACTTTCTTTCATCTGTGTTTTACTCTTCATCCATAAGATATGTTGATTGTCAATTATTTTAAGGTGCCAATTGATTACAGCTTTTAGATATTATTAAAAAATCAAGTCAGGGCACACAACCAGTTTTGGCCAAACACCTACGCTTTGGAAACCATTGGGAAGTGTATGGCTGAGGTTACTTCCCATTGTATCACATTACGGTTACTTCCTATTATGTTCATGTATGGAGCATGGCGTATTCCTAGATTCCTCGCTTGATACTGGTTCATCAAACTTAGTAAGTATGCAGGGTAGTTGGCATCTCTCTTCCTGCATATCAGTGACCTAGTGGGTAATGTTGGAAGTTCAGTAAGGCTTTTCGCAGATGATGTTGCTGTATACAGAGAAGTTAGAACCCTAGGAAATTACAGCAAAATATTGGAATACCTGCTGAGGATTGAACTTGGTACAGAAATTGGCAGTTGATCATAAAAATACAAAAATGTTACTTATTGCACATAAATAGGCAGAAAGATCCATTATTGTATAGTTGCATGATTATGGAACGATCACTGGAAGCAGTCACATCCATTAAATGTCAGGGAGTATGCATTCAGAATGATTTAGAGTGGAATGATCAGCTAAAACTAATCGTAGGTAAGGCAGATGCTAGACTGAGATTTGTTGGAGAATTCGTTGGGAAATGTAGTCCAGTCACAAAAGGGGTAGCTTATAAAACCAATATTTGACTAGTGCTCATCAGTCTGGGATCTGAACGAGATAATATTGATAGAGGAAGTAGAGACGTTCCAAAGAACAGCAGTTTGTTTCATCACAGGTTCATTTAGTGTGAGTGAAAACATCACATAGATACTTAACCCAATCCAGTGGCAGGGGCTGCAAGAAAGGGGTTGTGCGGACCATTTTTGACTGGAAGAGGAAAGGGGGGAGTTGATGGTGATATGCAAAGTACTCGCCACCATACACCTTAATAATGTTGCCCACCTATCGCACAAGCTGAATAGTGCCATATTAATTTGTTATGTTTCATAGCTAACAAACATGACAGACATTACCACTAATTATAGTGACTTATTGTTTAGGATTGGCTAAGAGCAGGATTTGTTTTTCTATTTTTTTGTTAATTTAAAGTCATTGTTACAAACAATGCACTCTGGCATTTATTTGCACTAAATATCACAGCACATTAGAACATTTGTATAAAATTCATTTAGCATATAAGTAATCATTGTTATTCCGCACTGAACACTATCACTTCTGTGAATAGGTTTGTACTGTACAGTACTGTCCTGTATTTTGGCAACACTCGCACCTGTTGCTGCAACAGCACTGTCACTATCTGTCCTGTCCTGTAAGACACTGTAAATCTCCTGCACCAGCCACGTCCATTACAATCAACACACACTCAGTTTTGCTGTCAAAATCTGTCAGAAAGGGAGTGCCACTCACCAAAGTTGGAAATAACTGTAAATAAAGAAAAAAAAAAGAAAAGAAAAAAATGGCCTCACATCTCTCACAAAAAATCACACTTGACATTTAAGATCTCCTAAAGTTTCACTGTGAAATGGATTCAGAAGAAAAAGAGGAATCTCAAAAAAGGAAAAAAGTGGAATAAGAAACATAATGATTGAAACTTGCATAACACACCAGACTGTGTCATTCCACAGAAAACGTAAAAGAAACAAAATTGCAAAATGTATAATGATGCTTAAAGTTAGGCTATCAAGCTATCGGTAATTTTGCATGAATAACTGATTTATTCTGTAAGGAATAATAGGCAAGTAAGGCTAGCAACCTGCTTCCCTGGTACTTTAAATGTGATGGTGGCAACAATCAGAGCAAAATGCCTCGGACCTTTGGAGGCGACGGAGTCCCACCTCTAACTGACAAACCAGGGACTCCTAAGATACGACTTGGCAAACAAATGGTAATGAGATGGGGAGCTATTAATATCAATGGGGGCTACTCTGGGAAGAAGGTAGAGCTGGCAGAGGCTGCAAGTAAGATGGGGCTGGACGTTTTAGCTGTTAGTGACATTCGGGTAAGGGGTGAGAAAGAAGAGGAATTGGGAGAATACAAGGTCTACGTGTCAGGAATCAAAGCAGGAATAGCACAATGGGGTGTAGGGCTTTACATCAGGAAAGAAATGGAACCCAGCGTAGTTGCAATAAGGTATGTAAACGAACGACTGATGTGGATAGATTTGACAGTGTCTAGCAAGAAAATTAGGATTGTGTCAGTATATTCACATTGTGAAGGGACAGATCAAGATAAGATGGATAGTTTTTATGAGGCACTCAGTGATGTAGTTGTTAGAGTAAAGGACAAGGACAGTGTTCTGCTCATGGGTGATTTTAACGCCAGGATTGGAAATCGAACAGAAGGGTATGAAAAGGTTATGGGTAAATTTGGAGAGGATATGGAGGCCAACAGGAACGGGAAACAACTCTTGGATTTCTATGCCAGTATGGGCTTAGTAATCACAAACTCCTTTTTTAAACATAAGAACATTCATCGGTATACTTGGGAAGGCAGGGGAACCAGATCTGTCATTGACTATATAATAACAGATCAGGAATTCAGGAAGGCTGTGAGGGACACACGTGTGTAATTAGCAGTCTTCGAAAGGGAGGTAAGAAGGAAATGACAAGTATTTTGGACAGGTCAGGAAATCTGCTGGTGAATCCTGTGGATGCCTTGGGCAGATGGAGGGTATAATTATTGAAGAGTTGCTCAATGGAGGTGAAAATGCGATCAGTAATGTTTCAGATTTCGAGGTAGAATGGGATAGGAATGATGATGGAAATAGGATCACATTTGAGGAAGTGGAAAAAATGGTCAATAGATTGCAGTGCAATAAAGCGGCTGGGGTGGATGAAATTAAGTCGGAACTCATCAAATACAGTGGAATGTCAGGTCTTAAATGGCTACACAGGATAATTGAAATGGCCTGGGAGTTGGGACAGGTTCCATCAGACTGGAAAAAAGCAGTAATCACACCAATCTTTAAACATGGAAACAGAAAAGATTGTAACAACTACAGAGGTATCTCTTTAATCAGCATTGTGGGTAAAATCTTCTCAGGTATTGTTGAAAGGAAAATGCGAGTATTAGTTGAGGACCAATTGGATGAAAATCAGTGTGGGTTTAGGCCTCTTAGAGGTTGTGAGGACCAGATCTTTAGCTTACGGCAAATAATGGAGAAGTGTTATGAGTGGAACAGGGAATTGTATCTATGCTTTATAGATCTAGAAAAGGCATATGACCGGGTTCCTAGGAGGAAGTTATTGTCTGTTCTACAAGATTATGGAATAGGAGGCAAACTTTTGCAAGCAATTAAAGGTCTTTACATGGATAGTCAGGCAGCAGTTAGAGTTGACAGTAAATTGAGTTCATGGTTCAGAGTTGTTTCAGGGGTAAGACAAGGCTGCAACCTGTCTCCACTGTTGTTCATATTATTTATGGATCATATGTTGAAAACAATAGACTGGCTGGGTGAGATTATGATATGTGAACACAAAATAAGCAGTCTTGCGTATGCGGATGACTTAGTTGTGATGGCAGATTCGATTGAAAGTTTGCAAAGTAATATTTCAGAGCTAGATCGGAAATGTAAGGACTATGGTATGAAGATTAGCATCTCCAAAACGAAAGTAATGTCAGTGGGAAAGAAATATAAATGGATTGAGTGCCAAATAGGAGGAACAAAGTTATAACAGGTGGATGGTTTCAAGTACTTAGGATGCATATTCTCACAGGATGGCAACATAGTGAAAGAACTGGAAGCGAGGTGTAGCAAAGCTAATGCAGTGAGCGCTCAGCTATGATCTACTCTCTTCTGCAAGAAGGAAGTCGGTACCAAGACTAAGTTATCTGTGCACCGTTCAATGTTTCGACCAACTTTGTTGTATGGGAGCGAAAGCTGGGTGGATTCAGGTTACCTTATCAACAAGGTTGAGGTTACGGATATGAAAGAAGCTAGGATGATTGCAGGTACTAGTAGATGGGAACAATGGCAGGAGGGTGTCCACAATGAGGAAATCAAAGAAAAACTGGGAATGAACTCTTTAGATGTAGCAGTCAGGGCGAACAGGCTTAGATGATGGGGTCATGTTACACGCATGGGAGAAGCAAGGTTACCCAAGAGACTCATGGATTCAGCAGTAGAGGGTAGGAGACGTCGGGGCAGACCGAGGAGAAGGTACCTGGATTCGGTTAAGAATGATTTTGAAGTAATAGGTTTAACATCAGAAGAGGCACCAATGTTAGCACTGAATAGGGGATCATGGAGGAACTGCATAAGGGGGGCTATGCTCCAGACTGAACGCTGAAAGGCATAATCAGTCTTAAATGATGATGATGATGATGATGATGATGATGATGATGAGGAATAAGTGTAACCTAATTTTTAATTTGATTTAACATTTTCTTTTGCTCTCAAAATACAGACATTTGAAAAAGAGCAGGTTGGGGGAGAGGGAGAAGAGGGATGGAGGGAATTAAGTTGCTGCTAATTACAAGGTAAAAACATGATATCATGTAACTGTATACAGAATACTTAAACAGATCATAGAATAATAATTTAAAAAACTATAATATTAATAAATGTACATATTTAGGAAATCCTTATTGGTAAATCTTGTTTGATAGCTAGAATATCACATTTGGTAACAGCAATATCATCTTCATTTCTAAGTCACCAAAAATGGTATTCTACATGAAAGTTATCAATAATATTAAAAAACAAAAAGAGTTAAAATACACAGTGAGTATTAATGACTGTTTAGTTATTATTACTTTTTAAAGAATTCTTTAACAAATATCCGCAATTGTTCTGTGCCCCCCTCCCCGAAAAAAGAAATTGTAGTGAATACTAAGAAATGCTTAAGAAGTGCTCCCAAGGAAGCAGATGTAAATAGTACATGCATGAAAAATTAGAATAAAGAAAATAATTCAAAATAAATGGAGCATAAGTGTATTATACAGTACGAAGATCACTCCAAAAGAAAGCACTACATTTTTGGTAAATAATTTTTTTATATGCCTTTGCTATCATCAGGGTCATAGAAGCATTCTTCCCACTTATATACAAATTTAATTCAACTTGTTTCTGCAATTTGCTTTGTCTTCGCACTCTGTCAAGATGGCTGCTGCACTTGATGTTCGTCTGAAGCAGTGTGGAGTTGTATAAGTTCCTGTGCTGTGAGAATGAGACAGTGACAAGTGTTCACAGTAGGTTGAAGAAGGTGTATGGGGATGATGGTGGTGGTCACGATACAGTTAGTTGTTGGGCAAGCAGTTTATCTGGTGAAAGGATAACACCATTACTCAGGACTTCCTACAAAGTGACATACTGAGCACTGCACAGACTCCTGACAAAATGTAGAGACTGACAATCTGATATTGGCTGACAAACACGCAACAGTGAATGAATCTTTAAAAAAAAAACTTAATGCTCAAATGTACTGCATTTAACAACATCAACAAAAACACAATGTTTTACTGTTGCATGATAATGCCATGCCACTTACCAGTTAGAAAACTGGCACTGAGATCACAATTAACTTGCAAAAGCTGTGATTACAATAGGGATAACAAGAAATGAACTCTGCCTCTTCAGTGGTTCCATCTAAATACAATTATGGCTTGGGTGGAGGCATGATTTTGTGGTGCAGCCAGTGACCTACTGCTGATGCCTGGTGAGGTACCTTGTGGTCCGTAGCTCACAGTGTGCCTCCTGATGGTCTGGGTTTATACTTGACATTCCTGTGTGGCTGCTATAGAGCCCATGAGTGTCACCTACCTTGACCTGGACATTCTAACTGTCATGAGACCTGTAGCCAGTGCCCCTGGTTAGTGTAACACAGTTCACTACATAATTAAAGTTTATGGTAGCATACAGATATAATACAAAAGGTTTACTGGTATACAAGCAACATTCTTTAATTCTAATCTTTCAGTTTATTTGAATAATGTGATGCACCCTTAAGGCTGTTCTGTTGTATAATTTTGTACTAATCTCAGGTGCAACAATTATAATATTTTAAATGGTGTTCCTTTTTATAACAGATAAAAGGCTGCACTGATGAATCCTTTTTTGTTAAGCTTAGATACTTCAGTTATAACACTTCAGGGACTGATGGCCCTTTTTACGGTATTTAACCCACCCACTTCCACAGCCAGCTGCAGGTTTCAAGTCTGTTATGACATTGCTAGCTGTGAGATGGGCTGAGCAGCTACAGCTTCTTCTCAGTGTTTCTTCTTTCCTGTCAGTAGGTGGCATGAGATGTTATATACCATCGAAAAGTTGAGAAATTGATCTATTTAGTGGTCTATGACGCTTTAGATTTCTTTTGATATTTTGTGATTTATAAGCAGTTTTTTTCAGAGCTTTTCACTAGCTATGTAGTTGCAAGGAATGCCCTACTGTAAAAAGTTTCTCTCAGATGAGGAAATCGAAAGTCTATTGAATAAAAGTGACAGCGATGTTTCAGAAAGTTCTAATAATGAAGACAGTGAGGTAAATGATACTGGTGATGGCAGTGAAGTAAATGAAACAGATAGTGACAGTGCTGTTGCAGCAACAGGTGCGAGTGTTGCCAAAATACAGAAGGTAGAAAAATGGAGATGGGGAATAAATTAGGATAAACTTTCCAAAATTCCATTTTCTGGTTCTACTAATGTCTTTAAACCTTAGGATTGACATCTGCCTCAACAACTAACCTGCTGAGATGTGTACAGAAATACGGCTCATGTGTCTTTCTGGGAGGATGTGGCACTAGAACAAATAGATAAAGCAACAGATTGTTATAAAAAATGTCCTCCTTCGAAATCAAACAGTGCTTGTTTCTGACTAAATCTGATGAAATTCAAGCATATTTTGCTTTATGTATTCTTGTGGCACGGGGGAAGAAGCCAATGCTTCAGTCATACTGGTCCATAAAAAATTAATTTCTTTTCTGACATCATGCCATATAGAATATTCTTACATATGTCTAGGTTCCTTTATTTTGTAAATAATAAAAACGCTGACCGTGTAGACCGCCTGAACAAGATTAAACAGTCAACTTGTTATTGACTCTCTCAAACAAGATTTCCAAAGTGTTTGTTATCCTTAAGAAGATATTGTAATTGACAAAAGCCTCATGAAATTCAGAGGTAGACTTCGTTACATCAAATTCAATCTTCAAAAAAGGATGTATTTCAGAATAAAGTTCTTCAAAATGTGTGTGTCAGAGAGTGACTACTATTCAGGACTTCATATTTATACAGGAATAAAAAAGCTGAGCCAAGCAATAAAGAAATCACAAGTAGTGGAACGGAAGCAGTTGGTTATGGACCTCATGCAATCGTATTTGGACAATTGTCAGACCATGTGTATTCACAACTGGTAAAATTCCTCTTCACTGACAGGAGCTCAAATGTCTTAGGGGCAGTCAGATCCACAAGCCAAAATATGCCAGACCAGTTCCAAAAATCTTAACAAAAAAAGGAGAGACTCCTGTATTATTCTCACATAAGCTCATGGCTCTGAAACAGATGGATGAAAAAGAAGTAAATATTCTATTCACTATCCATATGGATATCAGTATGACAGCAACAAGAAAAACTGATAGGGAAACCAAATCCCCAGTCCAGAAGCCCCAAGCAATTACACACTGCAAAAATTCAATGAACACAGTTGACATACAGGACCAGCAGTTGCCGTCTTTCCCTCTCATGTGAAGATATGGCAGAGAATATAAGAAAATTTTCTTTTACATTGGGATTTTAAAGTAATATGTCCTGCTAAACAAAGTGATAAGAAAAAAACCTTGTTTTATTCAGTTTGGAGTTCAGCTGGCTGATAACATAATAGGACAGGGCACTCTACCAGACTACCCTAAATATGGATGGTCCCAATCTGGAATTTTTCCTATCAGACTTCAAGCTGCAAATTGGCCAAATTTTGTTAGTACCCCCCCCAATCCCATCAAAAGTGCCTGCATTTATTTGGGTATATCACACCAACAAAAACTTCTAAAACACTGCCATCTTCACTCATCATCATTTCAATAAATAGTAAGATAAGGTTTGTAAAGAATTCATGTCATAAGTTATATCATTTTGAGAAAATTGTGAAGGCAAAATATGCTGATTATCATAAATTATAATAGTAAATATAGGATTGACTATGGGGAAAAGTATTAGTAAGTCAGTAGGTTGAATGAGCGGCTGTTCCCAAAAACATCATTTTTTTATCCCCATCCTTCTTCCCTCCTGCAGCCCCATTCCCTCCCCCCGTCACTTTTCCCTCTGCCCTTTCCGCTCCCCATCTTCAAACTCCCCCCCCCCCCCCCCCCATTTGGGTTTTTGGGTTACTTATCTTATGAAAGTATCCTCCACTGTTCACAATGTTCTCACGAATCCAGTGTTATCCAATTGTTTTGTTATTAATCAGTAGTGACTATGTTCAGATGTTTCCATTTACTAGCTATCAATTATATAATGTAATAATCTCTTTTGCTCTGGTTGTGAGCCCACATTATATGTATATCTGTATCTATATGACCCTACATTTGTTTGTGGACAGTTTATGTTATATTTTGTGCCATGCCCATGCTTATTTGTTACTGTTGATAACTTTATTATTTCGCTTGTTCTCTAAAATTTCTTTTCAACTATCCCCCCTCCCCCTCCTCCTCCTTCCAGCCCGGTCCTTGGTTGTTTAGTTTATTTACCTTATGAAGATATCATTCATTGCTTATAATTTTTCTCATTATCCAAACTTATCCAGTTGTTTTGGTAGTTCCCAGTTTATAACTGTTATTCTACATTATGTGCCTATGTTGTATCGAAGGATGTATGCTTCCATTTACTGGCTGTCATTCACATAATGTAATAATCTCTCTTGCTCTAGGTAAGAGCCTATAATCATGTGCATGTAATACCTATATACAGGTATAGTAATCATAGATGTCTGTAAGCTATTCGACCCTGTGCCTCATTATGTATTTGTTTTGTGCTATGAGCCATGTCAGTATTTGTTTTCCAGACGGAACTACATTCCTGCCTACAGTTTTGTTATATAATATGTTTCAGAATTTTTATTATATAAGTAGTTGGCTAGTACAGTCTTTTCAATAATCGAGTGCTCATTGTTGCCTTAGTGTGGTGGTGCCACCTGGTGACCGAGCTTGAAACCACTGAACATGTGCTCTAAAGTGCATTGGCTCAGTCTTTCTGAGTTGTCATCGATGCATTATCTGTACTGATGTACCTGTTTTTGCCCCTGTAATCCTTATTAGTGCTATGGATATAGCAAGTTTTATATGTCTGACAAATCAGTGTGGAGCTGTAGTGTTATAAGTGGAGCATATTCTCAGTATGTCAACGAGACTGATGTGTAATTATATTTCTGAGAGGTATGTAATTTTTATTATTCACATAATACACTTCCTTGTGTATAATTGTTGTACAATCCTGCAGATGACTGCATTAATGTTATTCTGTCCATACATTGTAGATCTGAGGATGACAGGTAGCTTCTGTCAAAACTGATCATGAAATAATCTATTTCACATCAAGTGATCTCAGCTTCTAATTTTGTGAAGGAGGTCATTGTGTTAAAGATAAGTCATTTGAACTCAGAGTATGACGCGAATTCCACAGCAGATAGATGTGTCAATGAGATTGGGCAGTAGCCCTGTGGATCACTTCTGCTGGTCTCCTATCAGGCAGGTGTGACCTATGATTTCTTCCAACCACTAGGTACAGTGTTTTCTTGTAGGGATCTAAGGTATAATATAAATAAAAAAAAGAGATACCTAAACTGCAAACACGTTATAGAATTATATGGATTCCACAAGGCATCAGAGGCCTTTCCAAACACTTTCCAATCCACTTTGAGGTGGTGACACCATCTGCTATCTACTCTTCAATGTCCCAGATGTGTAAACATCAGCTGGAAGAAGCCTACCTGTCTTTTACTGTGTACTGCCTTGAGTCATATAACAAGCACTCCACTGAACGAGGGTCATGTGACACAGCCCCAGGCCCTGACTTGATCACGGTCAAATGATTCAGCACTTGAATATGGATCAGAAAACTACCTGATCATGATTTTCAATGTTTTCTAGCTTACAATTTCTTTCCTTTTGCAGCAGTGGGACAATCTCAGAGACAGGCAAAGACCTAACTTCCATTGACGGCTGTAGGCCAGTCAGTCTCTCAAACAATATATGCAAATTATAATGTATAGAAAGTTCTGATTGATAATTATGAATTATTTAGGAATAAAAGACGTGACTCACTTAAAGGCAGAAGGGCTGTATCATTGATAGGTACACAAACTAAGGTCCCCCTAGGGAGCTCGCCACTCTTTGGTGGGCTCATGCTTGGCTACCAGGGGCCACAGCCTTTGCAGCATTTTTTCCCATCTGTGCTGCATGTCTATCCTCTTGCTATTCTTTTTCCCCTCCCTGGGGAACATGTGTGCAGTATTACTGGGAGTGTACGCATTCTTTCGCTGATGTATGAACAGTCTCACCATTGTTTTTTGCTCCCTTTTCCTTTCTTTGTTTCCCTCCTCCTCTCGTTCCTCCACTTGAGCATTTGAGGATCCCTTTTTTTCTTCTTCCTCCCTGTCCTCTCCTGAAGGCCAGCCCATGCATCTGACATGTAACAGGTGACTGGGTAACGTGTAATCCCCAGCCACGGGTTGGCAGGTAGGGTTTGCATGTATGTGATGGTACAGGCCAGTCCCATTGAGAGGTGATTGCCTGAGCTGTAACCTCCCCATATTGTCAATTTGTCCCTCTGTCAGGTGTTTGGGAGGTGTGACCTTAGGTGTGAACAATCGCCTAAGATGGGTGCGCCCCCTTGTGAAGGGAGCCCCCAGTTGGAAGGAGCACACCATCGGAGATGCTGGCAATCATGGGGGATTTCATCGCGATGAGTCAGTCATATTCCCACTCAACATCTACAAAATGTAACATAATGAAGCTAATGATCCAAAGACCCAACCTTCTGCACCAAAGTTCCTTGTGGTCTCACATACTGAAGACGGTCAGTCCTTCGCCATGGTAAATCCGTTTATTATTCAGAAAGGTGTTTGTGCAATTGCTGGCCTTGTAAAATCCTGCTCTCATTTGCAGAATGGCACTTTGATGTTGGGGACCACTTCTGATTCTCATGCACAATAACTGCTTGCTGCCTCACTTCTCCACAGTTGCCCTGTTCATGTCAAGGCCCATAGAACATTGAATTCTTCCTGTGGTGTAATTTATGCCAGGCTGCTTGATGGTCTAACTGAGGCTGAAATCCAATCTTACCACTCTGAGCAGGGTGTCACTTCTGTCCATCATGCAATGAAAAAGGTAGATTCCCCATTTTTGTCCACCTGCACTCTTTTTCTCACCTTTGATAGAGTGGTGCTTCCATCCAAGCTCAAAGCAGGGTATGAAATTATCACAGTCCATCTGTATATTTAACCCAATGTGCTGGTACCAGTGTCATTGTTACAACCACACTAGAATGTCTTATCGACACCCAGCCAAATGTGGCACCTGTGGTAGGGATGCGCACGAGGGCTATTGTCCACCTCCTTCTCCCCGCTGTATCAACTGCAATGGCGGTCATGCCACCTATGTTGCCTCCTCCTCCCTGGATTGTCCCGTGTATATTCATGAGCAGGTTGTTAAAGAGATCCGGGTAAAGGAAAAAGTGCCTTACCCAGTCACTCGCAAGTTACTGGCTAGTCGCAAACCCTGTGTTCTCCCATCTGGCACATAGAGCTCAGTTCTTGTTACCCCTGGCTCCATGAAGCACATGACCACGAAGACATGTGACCTCCAATTCAGCTCTGAGGTTGTGAAATCACCCATTGTCAAGGTATAATTGCCATCCCGTCCATCCAGCTGTGCAACAAGTCATCAAACTCTCATGTTAAGGGGTGAAGCCACTACCTACAAACTGGTAGGCCGGAAGGGACAGAAGGAGTACTCGCTTGAAGACTTCCTCTGTCCCTCCAGCCAAACAACATCTGAGTCTTCTCCTCTGCCAACTTGAAGATCCTCTTCGATGATGTCACCACAGACAGATCACACCAATCTTCAAGCTGTTGCAGATCGCCTTTTCCTTCCATACCTTACTTTTTCCCTCTGTACCATTTATGCCCCTCCATCATACACTGAAACAGGGCAGACTTCCTTCAGCTTATTGGGCAGCTACCTCCTCTGTTCTTGTTACTCAGTGAATTTACTGTGTATCATCCCCTTTGAGGTTCTCCCAGAACCTGTCAGAGAGGTACCGTCTTGGCTGACATCCTTAACCAACATAACCTCTTCTGCCTTAACATTGGAGCACCCACTTTCCTTTCCGACTCCTCACACACCTATTCCCATTTGAACCTATCCTTGGCACTGCCCAGCTTGCCCCTAGTAGTCGAATTAAGTCGGGTGACGTTGAGGGTATTAGATTTGGAAATGAGACACTTAAAGTAGTAAAGGAGTTTTGCTATTTGGGGAGCAAAATAACTGATGATGTCGAAGTAGAGAGGATATAAAATGTAGACTGGCAATCGCAAGGAAAGCGTTTCTGAAGAAGAGAAATTTGTTAACATCGAGTATAGATTTAAGTGTCAGGAAGTCATTTCTGAAAGTATTTGTATGGAGTGTAGCCATGTATGGAAGTGAAACATGGACGGTAAATAGTTTGGACAAGAAGAGAATAGAAGCTTTCGAAATGTGGTGCTACAGAAGAATGCTGAAGATTAGATGGGTAGATCACATAACTAATGAGGAAGTATTGAATAGGATTGGGGAGAAGAGAAGTTTGTGGCACAACTTGACCAGAAGAAGGGATCGGTTGGTAGGACATGTTCTGAGGCATCAAGGGATCACCAATTTAGTATTGGAGGGCAGCGTGGAGGGTAAAAATCATAGGGGGAGACAAAGAGATGAATACACTAAGCAGATTCAGAAAGATTTAGGTTGCAGTAGGTACTGGGAGATGAAGAAGCTTACACAGGATAGAGTAGCATGGAGAGCTGCATCAAACCAGTCTCAGGACTGAAGACCACAACAACAACAATTCGTTTTCTGACTCCTACCCCATCCGCGTGCATGCCCAAATGGCAGCTTCCTAAGGCTGACTGGCAGCTTTATTCCTCCCTGGCGACTTTCGAAGAACAAGATTTTCCCAGTTGTGGTGAGCAGTTGGAATATCTCACAAACACTACCGTTACTGCTGCATTCCATTCCCCACATTTCCTCTTTACCATGTTGTGTCCCAGTTCCTTGGTGGACTGAGGCATGCCACGACACAATTTTCACACGGAGACATGCTCTTCGCATTTTTAACCACCTTCCTACAATGGCAAACTGCCTTCATTATAAACAGATGTGTGCAAAGTGTTGTTGCATTCTTCGGGATAGCAAAAGAGCTAGCTAGATTTCATTCACTAGTTCCTTTAACAGTTCCACACCTTCCTTTGTCGTATGGGCCAACCTCCGATGGCTCTCTGGGACCAAGATCCATTCCCCAATTTCCAGCCTGACAGTAGCTGATGATGTCATCGTGGAGCCTATTGCTATCTCCAACACTGTGGGCCATCATTTTGCAAAAGTTTTGAGCTCTTCCCACTATCATCCTGCCTTCCTCCATCAGAAACGAGCAGAGGAGGCTCGGGTGATAACCTTCCCTTCTCCGAATTGTGAGTGCTACAATGCCGCCTTTACTATGAGGGAGCTAGATCATGCTCTCAGTTTATTCTGATCCTCTGCCCCAGAGCCAGGCGCTGTCCACATTCAGATGTTGCAGCACCTTTCTCTTGTGGGCAAGCACTTTCTGCTTAACACGTAGAACCGCATCTGGGCAGAGGGCACATTTCCCGGACTCTGGCATGAAGCCACCATCATTCCCATACCTAAGCTCGGCAAGGAGAAAAGCCTTCCTTCTAGCTACTGTCCCATCTCTCTCACCAGCTGTGTGTGAAAGGTGATGGAGTGTATGTTTCATGCCTGGCTGGTGTGGTGGATCTAGTCTCGCAATTTACTGACGGATGCACAGTGTGGATTTTGGTTTTCTGTGGAAATCGCAGACTGTGGCTGTGTTTTTTGATTTGGAGAAGGCCTAATACACGTGCTGGAGAACTGGTACCCTCTGTACTCTTTACACGTGGGGCTTCCGTGGGTGCCTGCCCTCCAGAAATTTTTAAAACACAGAGTTTTCAATGTGCGTGTGGATCCAGCCTTGTTGGACACCTTTATCCAGGAAATTGGTGTCCCTCAGGGTTCTGTCATGAGCATTGTCCTCTTTGTTATCGCCATTAACCCAATAAAGGCCTGTCTCCTGCCAGGCATCTCTGGCTCACTCTTTGTTGACAATTTTGCCATGTTTTGTTGTTCTCCACCCATGTGTCTCACTGAATGGCATCTTTAGTGCTGTCTTGATCATCTTTACTCCTAGAGTCTCAACAATAGCTTTCGCTTTTCCACTGACAAAACCGTCTGTATGAATTTCTGGCAGCACAAATGGTTTCTCCCACCATCTCTACATCATGGGCCTGTTGCCCTTCCGTTCATTGAAACTACGAAATTCCCGGTGCTCATGCTGGATAGGAAACTCCCTTGGTCCTCCCATGTGTCTTACCTGTCAGTCCACTGTACTCATTTCCTCGGTGTCCTATGTGTCCTCAATGATTCTTCCTGGGGTGCTGATCGAACCACCCTCCTCTGTTTGTACTGGTCCCTTGTCCATTTGAAACTCGAATATGGGTGCTTTGCTTATGCATCTGCACATCCATCCTGCTTACGTCATCTCAATACTATGCACCATAGTGGCATCCGTTTGGCCGCGGGCACCTTTTACACTAGGTCAGTTGAGTGTCTGTTTGCTGAAGCTGCTGAACTACCACTGTTCTACCATCGTGACTTTCTCCTCAGCAGGTATGCTTGCTGTTTGTCTGCCATGCGTGGCCACCCATCCTATGCCTCCTCCTTAAATGATTCCTTTTATTACCAATATGAGGCACGTCCTTCTTCTCTGTTACCTCCTGGAGTCCGCCTTCGGCACTTGCTACGGCGGCTGAACTTCACACTTCCTGCAAATTTCCCTGTGGGTGTGAACCCTTCACCAACTTGGCTTCGTGAAGCGACCCATGCTATCTTTGGCCTTCATTCGCTTCCTAAGGACACTTCTCCAATCTCAGTTTATCGCCTTCAGTTTAATGACCCTCGCATGGAACTTCACGATAGTACCTTCATATACACTGATGGCTCTCGGACTGACCATGGGGTTGGGTGTGCCTTCGTCATTGGCACCCGTCTTATGATATTGGCTTCCGGAAAACTGCTCAGTATTTACAGCCGAGCTCTTCGCCCTGTATCGCCAAGAAGTACATACGGCGACACAGCCTTTTCAATTGTGTCCTCTGCTCAGACTCACTCAGTGCCCTTCAAATTCTGTGTGCGCTGTACACTGCCCATCCCTTATGGCAGCGGGTCCAGCAAAACTGTCACTTGCTCACTCTTGGTTTTGCCAGTGTGATGCTTCTGTGGGTTCCTGGTCATGTCGGTCTGCCAGCAAATGAGGCTGCTGATGCTGCTGCCGAGGTTGCAGTCCTCATACCTCAGCCTGTGAGTTCCTCTGGTCATCTGTCAGGAGGTGGTGTCCCTTTGGCATCACCAGTGGCCCTCCCTTCACGGGATTGAGGTCAGGATTATTAATCCTCTCCAAGGAGCTTGGACAACCTCCTCTTGGCCCTCCCACTGGAAGGAGCTCATTTCAACTGGGCTTTGTATTGGGCAGTGCCTTTTTAGCAATCTTTATTTTATAAGTGGCACTACCCCACCATTTTGTCAACATTGTGGCAAAGTCGTAACTGTCCATCACTTCCTGTTGGAATGCCTATTTTTTTACTGTTTTTGTTTCTGCATGGGCTTGCTGTCTGTGTTATCAGCCGTTTTAGCAAATGACGCAAGGGCTGTCAACTGCATTTTACTTTTTATGTGCCAAAGCAATGTGGCGATGTCCATTTAATTTTTATTTTCTGAACTCCATTTCAGTATGGTGTCACTTTTAGCCCTTCCTCCATGTGCCTGTTTTTAGCTGTCTTCTGTTATGTCAACGTATAGTCATTTTTTTAACTCCTCTCTGTCTTCGTGTTCTATAGTTTTGACTTGGGTGCGTATGACCCCAGTTGTTTCTTGCACCCTAAAGCAAATACAAAACAAACAAATGGTGCTGAGCTTTGCTAGCTTTCGCAATGCACTTCATTTTTCAAGCTTGTAGGGAAAACATGTGCACACATGCACATGCCTGTCTCCCTACATTGTGCTCAGCCAACTGCCAGCTCTTTTTCGGCCTGTGGTGAGTGTGCTGGGGTGAGGTGGGGGTATGGGAGGTTGTGGGATGGGCTGAGGGATGAAGAGTGGCTTGAGGCAGGGATGGGGTTGGGAGAAGCATTTATTGGCTCATGAAAGAGTGGCCTAGCTTGAGGTGCACTCTCTCTCTCTCTCTCTCTCTCTCTCTCTCTCTCTCTCTCTCTCTCTCTCTCTCTATCCCTTGCTCCAGTGTCGGCCGGGGTCGGGGTGGCTGAGCGGTTCTATGCGCTACAGTCTGGAACCGCGAGACTGCTACGGTCGCAGTTTCGAATCCTGCCTCGGGCATGGATGTGTGTGATGTCCTTAGATTAGTTAGGTTTAAGTAGTTCTAAGTTCTAGGGGACTGATGACCTCAGATGTTAAGTCCCATAGTGCTCAGAGCCATTTTGAACCTTGCCCCAGTACCCCACCCAATTTGTGCCTCCACATCAGCTAGTCAAGTGCTATCATCTCATACCCTAGTCTGCAGAATCTCATGCCCAGCCATCTGCCACCTGCACCCTCTTCCTGCACCATTAGCTAGCCCACAGATGGCTCCCCGCTCTCCCACAAGCCACTAGACGCTTCCCGCCAACCCTCCCTCCCCCCCGCCCCCATCCTCACACCCCCAACCAGTACAGTAATTGTGGGCCAGAAAAGAGCTGGCAGTTGATTGAACACAAAGTGAGACAGGTGTGTGTGTGTGTGTGTGTGTGTGTGTGTGTGTGTGTGTGTGTGTGTGTGTGTGGGCGCGCGCGCGCGCTCGCATGCGTGAGATTGTGCAGGATACTTAAATAACAATATCTTCTGTACACCTACCAGTGTGGATTCCAATACGTGTAGTCCACAACTGATTACCTAGTTCAATTGTTAACACTGACTTTTTCAATTTGTATAAAGCGTATGATACTACACCTTTATTACGTCCCATGATGGGAGTTTTTTAGATACTGGACTGATTTTTATTCACAACTTTTTTCACATTTACTGACTTATATTCGATTCGATGTAGCATTCTGTTCCCCACTGGTCTAGGAGAACACCATTCCTGAGGTTTCCGTCTTGAGTATTACACTTTTTCTTATAGCCTCAGTGGAATTGCGCGCTCGCATGCATGAGATTGTGCAGGATACTTAAATAACAATGTCTTCTGTACACCTACCAGTGTGGATTCCAATATGTGTAGTCCACAACTGATTACCTAGTTCAATTGTTAACACTGACTTTTTCAATTTGCATAAAGCGTATGATACTACACCTTTATTACGTCCCATGATGGGAGTTTTTTAGATACTGGACTGATTTTTATTCACAACTTTTTTCACCTTTACTGACTTATATTCAATTCGATGTAGCATTCTGTTCCCCACTGGTCTAGGAGAACACCATTCCTGAGCTTTCCGTCTTGAGTATTACACTTTTTCTTATAGCCTCAGTGGAATTGTGGACTCCTTGGTCCCGGGATTACCCCTGTCCTTTGTGTTAAATGAACTTTGCATTTGGTTCAGCTCCAAGTCTGTGGCCTTAGTCAAGTGTCAACTCTGAGGAAACATACAGAGAGCCTCTTTTTGAACCGTCTACTACGGCTAAAACATGGATCATGCATTTTTGTCACTGCACCATTCTCTGTTGAGCTCCGGAGCTCTACTTGGGGTGTCAGTGCCTTGAGATGGTTGCACAGTCCCATTTTTTTGCACCTCCTCTTTAACAATAAACTGATGTGAAACTCTACATTTATCAGCTAGAAATAAGTTCCACACAGCAGCTTAATTCTACATCTTGGGTTGCTGATTGTGCTATCTTCCTTAGCCTCTAAAGGGCACTGGACCGATCATGACAGAACTACCGGAGCCAGACATTTAGGCCTGGAGTATCTTTAGCACTGTGACCCAGTTCATTATTGTGGGGTAAGACTAGCCTCCAGTGCATTTCATATGAGCACCATTGACAGTTTTCTGTTGGAAGCTGGGAGTCTACTTTGATAGTTTCATACCACCAACTGCTACTCAGTTATGTCATTACCATCTGCCAATTCCCAAACCATCCAAAGTGGCAGATTCTTGTCCTCTTTGAGTAGTGTTGACCCCCTGATAACCAACCCAATGCAGACTTTCAAATTGGGATGTGTTTGGAAATTCTTTATAGAGACTTTTACTTCCCTGCTCTAGAATGTATCCCCAGGGTGACCCCAAATGTTCCCCCCCTCCTCCTGTTGCTTATCCAGACCATTAGCCCAGTTAGCCCTATCCCAAGGGTGTAAAAGCTATCACCCCTATCATTTTGCAATGCAGTTTCCTCTCAATCCTCTTGGGATACAAAGATGCTGTAATCAAACATATTAATGGCTCTAAAGATACGGAAAATACAAAGTATGCTTGTATGCATGCTGAAGACAGAGAAAAACACTCTCAATCAGAAATGTTTTGTGCCTTGTAGGACATCACACAGCCACAGCCAGACACTATAAATGTCATCCTTTTCGTCTCTTATGAAATAATCTCTTGCAGTTATGAATTTCAAATATATACTCTTCTAGCATTACACTCGACCACTTCAGTACATATTTACATGAATAAAATTTTCTACTCATCTCTGTACTAGTTCCAAATCTGAGGCTTGTTGTTTTCTTTGTCTAGTGTTGAAATAGAGGTCGAGGGTTTTATATTTCATAGTAAAGAAGCTTTTTCGCAATGACAGTATTCAATGATTTATTTCACATTTCTGTTTCTTGTTGGAACGCCAAAATTTTGCAATAAACACTCCTTTTATACTAAAAGAGAGTTTCCCTATAAGCACATATTTTTCATGATGGTCCCATTTCAAACTTTCACAGAGAATGCATGTAAAGACAAAACAGTAAATCCACATTTATACTGCCAACTGCTGACTGGCAAAGAGCACATTCTTGGTGCAGAAGTTACATTCTAGATGACTGTACTATGACTGAATGCTTTGGCACATAATCAGTTCTGTTTATTAGAACGTAAGCTTCTGGTAATTTCTAGAAATGGTAATGGTTCAGTTTAATAATTGTATTGATTTCCTATTTTTCAGTAGGGAACAATTTAAACAAAGCTGCATCTTCTAAACTCTGTTAAAATATAAGGATAAAATTAGTTAACATGGATAATTTTAAAAAATTATGAAGTATAACTTTCGAAATTTTATATTTGCCCACATGTAAAAGACAGTAACTATTTAGCTTCACCTATAAAGTGAATGTATTTATGACAAGTTAAGTCTGTTTGTAGAACCAACAATAAATTTTCCTTTTAGTGAACAAATAAATTTCATGAACAAGTACTTAAATAATATTTAGGAAAAATCAGAAGTATATTGCATTTTTTGTAATTTGTGTAAAATGGAATCTGTAGGATAACTAATTTTCTTAGAAAAACAGCAACAACCCACAGAAATATGTAAAATTATTAATATGTTATCGAAAAATTTGGAAAGATGGATGCACCAGTGACTTGCTTAACTGTGTGGGAAACATGAATGTCATAATTTGTAGCTGAAAATCAGATTAAAGATTACTGAGAAGAACTGAGAAGAAGGTGGTACTGCAAATTTCATTTATCCTAGGAAGCTGCCATGAAATTTGTCTAGTTACAACAAATATTAGCTTAATAGTCTGTATGGTGCAAGTGAACCTCTGCTATTGGGAGAATAGTTATAACATAAAGTAAGCCAGCTGTCAGACAAGCAGCAGCTTGTCATAAGGGGTATTGTAAGAGGTTTTTGTCAGCCAATTGGCAGTTGCAGTTCCTCACGTAGTGTGACTGTGCCCCCATGATGAAAACTCAAAGGCTGAAAATTAGTTCATGACCACCACATATGTGCAATCCATAATAATAAAGATGCAGAATAGGCAATGGCACCAAATGAGAGAAAAGAGTTAAGGAAGCACATCTAAACACCCAGTCTGTGGATTTAATATTAGTTTAGTTATTGATGATGAAACATATAGAGGCTCATATTTCCTTTAAAGATTAATAAATTTCAAATGTCTCGAGTGATGTCTATGAACAAGTAGTCACTTGATAGCATGAACAAGTAGTCACTTGATAGCATGAACAAGTAGTCACTTGATAGCATGTGAACAGCATTACTAAAAAGCAGCTGCAGAACTTCTAATAAAAGTATTACAATTTGGTTTGTAAGTTGCATGGTTGATTCTGTGGCTTAAAAAATACATTTTAGTGTAAAATAAATTGCAAAACAATACATGTAGTGGCAATATTAGATAACTGACTACAATAGGTATCTGTAGAAGTTTGATTTTCCATAGGTTTGAAGTACATAATGGTAAATATTATTAATTGTGACCATTTCATTGAGTGAGAAGCAAATAAACAAAAATCAAGGACTTCCACAGAAAAGCTAATGAAATTCTATTCATGAGTCATATGTAATATTTGCAGTAGTTGAAAGTTTAATGTAATTTTTATTCATTATAAAGTTCATTTACAACAAACAAAATACATTGTTATATTTACTGATAAGAAGACAATCAAACTGGCTCAAAGGAATCAGTGCAGAAGAACAAGTCATGTAAAAAGCGTTGATGTGTATGCTTAGATGTGCAGTTTTTGTAGTAATATGAGCAGTCTGATTTATTTTGTGGCTTTTTGCAATGGCAAATCAAAGCTATTTAACACCATGTTGACTGTAGTCAGTCCACTTGCGAGACTGGTGAGTCCAGGTATGTGCTGACAAACAGAGGATCAGTCATAATTAAAGTGTTTGAAATATTGTAGGAAACAAGTCTGGGGACTTGTAGAACTTCTGCTGGAGTTGGGAGGTGTAGAGAAGTTTTCAACAGTTTCACTCATAGACTCTAACTCTGAACAGCAGAGCACCAATAAACTTGTAAAATGTCAGTATAAATCCATGAATTTTAACTCTGAACTGAAGCATCACTTTTAAAACTTCTGATATTTCTGTATAGGTTCGTGGACTTTGGAAAATTACCTACAACCGAATTTTCAAACTAAAACATTGAACAGAAATGTTGTGAGCTGTACTGTGCACATTATAGGTAGAGTTTGTGAATCAGTTTGTTGTTGTACTCACAGGATTCAGTAAAAAATTTAATTAATGAACAGTACCCAGCTTGTAAAGTAGTCAATTATTCATTTTGCTAAGCCTAATTCTGCCTGCAATTTAACTAAAGTGTAGGAAGTTATAGATCAGTAACAGTGTAATGCAACAGGTGTATAGCTATTCCCTAGACACATAGGAAACCAAAAAACTTCACAGATCATTCATGCACTTAATTAATCCACATTTACATAAAGAAACTTATAAAGAAAGAGTTACAATATTATGGAAAGGATAGTTGTTGCTCGCCATATAGCACCAGATGCTGAGTCGCAGATAGGAACAATCAAAAGACTGTCACAAAATAAGCATTTTGCCATCAAGGCCTCTGTCAAAAATAGATGAGACACACACACACACACACACACACACACACACACAGGCAAATGCAATTCACACACATATGACTGCAGTCTCTGGCAGCTGAAGGCACACTCAGTATGGCTTCAACTGCCAGAGACTCATTGGAACAATCCTAAGGAAATGCAGTCCGAAAACAAAGAAAGTAGGTTACAGTACACTTGTTCGCCCACTGCTTGAATACTGCTCACCAGTGTGGGATCTGTACCAGATAGGGTTGATGGAAGAAGTAGAGATGATCCAACGGAGAGCAGCACGCTTTCTTACAGGATCATTTAGTAATCGCGAAAGCATTACGGAGATGATAGATAAACACGAGTGGAAGACTCTGCAAGAGAGATGCTCAGTAGCTTGCTAAGGGCTTTTGCTGAAGTTTCGAGAACATACCTTGACCGAGGAGTCAAGCAGTATATTGCTCCCTCCTATGTATATCTTGCAAAGAGACCATGAGGATAAAATCAGAGATTAGAGCCCACACAGAAGCATATGACAACCTTTCTTTCCACGAACAATACGAGACTGGAATAGCAGGGAGAACCGATAGAAGTACTCAAAGTACTCTCCACCACTCACTGTCAGATGGCTTGCGGAGTATGGATGTAGATGCAGATGTAGACTGAAGTCACGTGTGTGTGTGAGCTGCATTTGTGCACTTGTGTGTGTGTGTGTGTGTGTGTGTGTGTGTGTGAGATCTATTTTTGACAAAGGCCTTGTTGGCCGAAAGTTTATTTTGTGACAGTCTTTTTGTTGTGCCTATCTGCGACTCAGCATCTCCACTATATGGTGAGTATTAAGTATCTTTTTCATAATGTTGTTACATTCCATCCTGTTTTCCATAGTTTAAAGAGAGAGTTAGCATGTTGCAATCTTTATAATGGAACTGAGGGCTATAGCTAGTGACCTGTGTCTCATTGAGAAGACAATTCACTAGGGCCTATTGATTTTTGGTATGCAGTTATTATATTAGTGGTCTGCAGGCTGTCCTCTGATGCTGCTCTCACGACCCAGTAATGCCCGCTATCAGCAGCCTTCTGTATGATGTCAGTCATACTGCATACATAGTCATTTTTAGGAAACCCAGTAATGAACTAAATAATGCATACCCAGCAATGTGACTACATGACTGACAGTGGTACTGGTGATACAGAACATAGTTGTGATCCATGACTACTGGATCTAAGTTACAGAGTTCTCAAACAAACTGCACACCATCAAGAATACCACAACTGTAACCTGTTTCTCTTTTTGTTTTTTTATGGAAAGATTCTACTGTGTTACCCCACTTCATACTGGTCATACCCATCTGATTCATAGTTTTTTTTTTTTTTTTTTTTTCCTGTGCATTGAGACACGTACCCAATGTGACACTGGTGTTTGCTGAGAGTGGCTGACATCCTCATGGAGTGCCCACACCTTACAGTGTTTGGATGAAGACAGTATCTTAAGGTCTCCTTATCTTCAGTATTGACTGCAGATGAAAAATAGCCAGAAAAATTCCACACTCTCTCTGACAGAGTTGTTTCTATAGGCATCTTTAACAGTTCAACAATAAACAAGTCAGCTAATAGCCAGAGGGAGAGCCATACTTGCTGGCTGAGTATTTCCTTTTTACTTGCTTTTTATTATTGTTTCATGTTTCTTTTCCTATATTGCTACATTCTGAGTGCTGCACCCTGTTTAGAAGGAAATAACGTTCTCATTTATTAGATCACTGTTGTATGCACTTCTCATACTGGTGTGGGGGAGGGGGGGGGGGGGTTCCAAGGGGCACCCACCTGTCTCAGACATTCATGCTGACTCGATTTGGTCCCTCTTCATACATTTCCTGACATCTCAATGTTCTCAGGGTCCCCTTGCTGCTCTTTTCATAAGGCAAGGTAACACATATACAAGGCATTTATTCCTGGTTAGCAGTGCCACTCTCCGTGTACTTGTGAATGAAGGACTGATCACCTCATTGACAGGACTACTGTCTCTTTCTGATGCCTCCTCCTTCATCTTTGTTCTACAGTATCCTCACTACGGCTAGGTCCCCCTCATTCTGGGGTCTGAGTGACCAGTCATTCCTTTTTGCCTTTCTCCAGCATATCCCTCTCTTCTATCAAGGGAAGGAATTGTTAGTTCCAATAACTAGGTAGTGTGTCACTTTCACTTTTATGTGTGTGTATCAGCAGTACTACATATTTTGCCTCTTGAAGGTGAGTGCAGACCATCAGTTCTCTCTCATATTTTTTAGGTTTCTTGATTGAATTTTTCTTTGGAACAAACAAAGTTTAATAGTTAAGAAACTTCAAATGGGAGATGATGAAATTTTAAACTGTTGAACATGGAAAGACAACGTATTTACAAGAACACCATTATAACCTTGTGGAAGCACATCTGTATCTGCATCTGACTGAGTAGTGAATACAAGTCTGACTTTTCATTGTAGTCAAAATTCCAAGTAAAGGAACATTCCATATACCAAGTGACATTTATCAAAGAAACATATTTTTACAGCTAACTGTGTATATAAGCTAAAATAAACTAAAAGCACTTGTGGAGACACTATTTGTGTGTGATCACCAAGATGCAGCTCTGATTGTGAGGAAGTAATAATCTATAATTATTCCAGTCTGCCAATATTTCTGCCAAAACAGTTACATGGGAATTCAATTTTGTATTTCTCATCTTCTATTATTCTTTAATTCACAACTGTTGTTATAATAATGTAAAGAGCACCAGTGATGTATTAGTGGTCTGTATAATAAATAATATCCTGTCATTCCTAAGTTTTTATAAATGGTTAAGCTTTTAAATCCTTAGAAGCTGCTGATTGAGATCTGTTGCACAGTTCTGTTTATAGAAAAAATAACTTTTTAAAAATAAGCATCTCTTCTTTTAAAGGAAGCAACTTCTATAATTTTGTTACCATACATAGTTTGTGCTGTGAGATGAAGTATATCCATGCAGGTCATAAAATCATATTCAGTGAATGGAACAAAACAAGGTACACAGTAGTTAGCACATTGGACTCGTGTTAGAGAGGATGATTGATCGAATCCACATCTGACGATCCAGATGTAGGTTATCTTCGATTTCCCTGCATTGCTTCAGTAAAATGCCAGGATTGTTCATTTAAAAGGGTACAGCTTAGTCCCTTCCACATCCTTTAAACAGTCTGAGCTTGTTGCTCATATTTGATGACCTCATTGTCAGTGAGACGATTAAACCTAATCTTCTTGCAATGAATAGACACCTAGGTGTATCTGTGCCACAATTGTTGCAATTAAATTAGCACACCAGTGCCTGATGTGGACTAATTCCATGATCAAGATAATTTTTAGGAGCTATTTAATGGCACCTGGTACTCTGAATTTTTGCAAGAGCTACAAAAGAGTCACCAGAATAATTCCATGTAAGTTCGTTAATAAGCTTTCAATTAGATAGGTCATTTTTTTCAAGAAGCCAAAAGGTTGGATGTGCTGTTCTGATAAAAAGTCCTAGTATAAGATGTGTGGGACATTCAAGAGGTGACTGAAATGAAGAGAGACAGTGAAACATAGTCTTTTATCTTCTCTTGTTATTAACCATTAGAAGTCAGCTGTTGATGTATGTGTGTAATTACCATCATTTGATATTCTTATTTGTTTTGCACTGATAGCATATGTTCATAGGGTCTGTGATGTGGGCAACAGTGATGTTATATTTATTATTCCAATTGTGATAACTGATGTTCTTGGAACAGGAGTAGATGACCCTGTCAAGAGAGAACCTGTCAACACAAGGCCAAAACGAGGTAACCATAGAAGAAAGCCAGTGGGGAACAACATCAGCACACTGCAGCAGAAGTCATACAGTCATGGTGGGTTAAAGAAAAATCACTCATCTCAGTACATATATATTTTGGCATGTAAAATGAAGATAAGTCACAAACTGTATATGATGTGTTCCAGTATTCAAACATGAGTTTCTTTTCTGACAGTATTGACTACCCAGACCATCAATTAGATTTTACCATAAAATGTCATTGCACAATAAACTAAAAAATTCATAAGCTAGTTCATGTTCAGTGCAAATTATTCTTTGTATGAAATTGTTTGGTGTCCTGCTGTATGAAGTAATTAAAAAAGTACATCTTATAAAGTAATTAAATGCTGCATGTATCCCAAGATGAATTTAGGGAATGAACACCCAGAATAGCTACACAGATTTTGTTGATCATGATCTGAACTCTCTACACATTAATTTATGGTTACCTCAAATTGAATTTTTAATTTTTCCTTGTTAATGGAGATCCTGTATGAGCATGAAATATTTGAGAAGTGTCATGACATCATAAAATCCCATACAACAGTAAAGAAGAATGCACAGGTGTTATGCAGAGGGCAGTGAGGAATTTGATCATCTACACATTGGGAGTAAAGTGAGGAGTGCCCTGAGGTTCAGTAATTGAGCCAATGTTGTTCATACTGCATGTAAATGACTTTCTGAAAAATGTAAATCAGGAAGTCGCAGTGTATGCTGATGAGAGGACCGTTATACGAACAACACAACAAAAGATGGAGCTTGAACAAGTAAATTCTAAAATGTATGTAATGCAAATGATTATTTAATGCAAAATGACAATTTTTACATACAGCGTGTACATGAAGTCTGGAAATACTTTGTTATTTATTGCACAAGAACCAAACATTGTACAGATATCATACATATTATCATTTTGAAGAGAAACCCTGAGAGCTTTTTTTCATATATACCACCACAGCATATTTTGGTAATTTGCCAATAGTCAGCGCTAGTTGCAAACATGGTGGCAATGCTACAGAAGGGGACAGCTGTTTCATGAAATTGCCTTCCCAATCACCAGATATCCCTATGTGTGACTCTTTTCTGTGGCGACACATTAAAGATCTGGTGTATGTACCGCCTCTACTACATGATGTAGCAGAGCTCTGGGAGAGAATACGGGAAGCTACTGCCACAGTCGACGACGCCATGCGGGTACGGGTATGGCAAGAATTTGATTACCGTATTGACGTCTTGTCGGGGTCACTCATGGTTCGCATGTCGAGTGTTTGTAAAAAGAAAAGCTTTTAGAGTTTCTCTTCAAAATGCAATATGTATGGCATCTGTATAATATTTAGTCCTTGTGCAATAAATAATTGAAAGTGTTCCTGGACTTTATGTACACCCTGTATTAATCTAAAACAATGTGTAGTAAAGATGGTCCAAACTTGATAGTGTGATCTGTATAATACTAAAATATTTACATTTAATAATACTATTGGAGAAATAATCACTATAGAAACTTAAAGACTTCTGTAGATAAACACCCAAATTGAAGGAATTGCAAGGTTAGCATATGCAGTAAAATAAGTTCACATTACTGGAAAAAGAAAAAAGTATACCTCTGTAATATGTAAGGAAAGGGTAGGTAAAGCTCCACATTCTGGTCATATGGTGAACAGTTGGACTCTACCAACCACCATGTCGTCATCTAACAGTGGCATCATCGGATGTGGTATGTAGGGTCATGTGGTCAGCACACTACCCTTCTGGCTGCGTTTTTGTTTCTTGACCTTGGAACTGTTCCTAATCAGTCAAGTAGCTCCTCAGTTGTTCTCATAAGGCTGAGTGCACCCCCATACAATTCCCCCCACCAAGGAAACATGCCTGGCAATACTGGAAACTGAATGCAGGTCCTCTGCATGACAGTCAACCGTGCTGACCACTCAGTTATTTTGGTGGACACGTGTAATATGTAAATGAGGACAGCTCTTTCTTCACTAAATGAAAGAGCTGTTAGCAGCAGGTAGGCAGGCACACAGAAAACAGAAGATCTTTAATTTTTGAGACAGTCCTCCTTCAGAGCTATATCTGTTTGTGTTAGCTCTGAAGGATTTTGCCTGATGGGTAAGAAATATTCCTATACTCAGCACCTTCTCTTTTTGCAATGTTTCTGTTATGCAGGAGAGCTATTGTTGCTGAAAAAGTTTTAAGGCAATGTATTGGGAACAAATGTTCCTTCAATTTAACTTTTTTTGACTGGTTAATGGAACTGAAATGTGAAACAATTTGGTTGATGGCTTTTGGTTATTATAGCTCTTCAGGGGACTTAAATTAGAAGCATTCAGTCAAATCAGTTAGTTTAATTTTTGATGACCTCGGACAGTGGGAGAATCTACACATTTCTGATCTACACAGTAATCAGTCATTGTCAGCCATGTATTTTACAATAATCATTTGGTGCAATATTATTTTTGTGATTTCAAAATGAGTCTGCGAGCAAAACACAGTTTTCAGTGTTTGAGTTTGGCATTAGAGGATTATTTTTCTTCTTGGTCCACAATATTTTATTTAATCATGGAATTCAGACAAAAATTTTGTTAACCTACTTAATTATGGATGAAAATTGACCAAGTTCCAAACAAATATGCTATTGAACAAAACTTTTTTGTGTTCAGAGTGATGGAAAGTGGTATCCAACTATATCTGGTGCAATCTCTAGATTGTTATGTGGGAGGTTTTATGTCAAGAAGATGGCAATTTTAACCCAGGTTAACAACTGGTAAACAGGACTCATTGAAATTATTTCAATGTATGCTTCGTGATAGGTGTAGTTCTGATTTATGTAAATGGATTGTAAATACCACGGCTAGTAATGGAACATATCTGCTGCAATGTAAACCAAATATGGAATTGCCTCTAAATCTTCACTGATGATGCTCACTGGTTCACCCAAGGGAAGAGATGAAGCAGAGTTCCCCACTGCAAGTTGATGCACCACTTAGACAGACTTCAAAATGCTAGTGAATAAACTACAGATTGATACAGCCAAGCGTGGTGTCTGAAGGAGAATAGGTTTGGGAAGGTTTGGAAGGAGGAACAGATCACTTTAGCTGAAAAGCATGCTCAGCAACTGGGCACATGGTGTCCCACAACTACTAGTTCTTCTGTGTCTCTTCATGTATTCATCCAGTTTATATTGATCACTCCTGTGTATAGGAACATAGACACTATGTACCCAGTTGCTGAGAATGCTTTCAAGCATGGCTCAAGAGACTGGAGTGCCTGCTGCACCACAGGAACCATTTGCTTCCTCATACCACTTCATATAACTTTTGCTGCTGTGGCTGAGACTGGCAGAAGAAATCTTTTCCTTGCATTGTTAAATATCCTCTGTTTCTTTATCCTCCTTAAGCATAAATATAAAATAATTAAAAATGTTACTGAATCTGTCGTCTCTGGACTGAAGCTGCTACAGTGTATTTTATTTAATCACGGAATTCAGACAAAAATTTTGTTGACCTACTTAATTATGGGTGAAAATTGACCAAGTGCCAAACAAATATGCTATTGAACAAAACTTTTTGTGTTCAGTGTAATGGAAAGTGGTATCCAACTACATCTGGTGCAATCTCTAGATTGTTATGTGGTTGTTATGTGTTGGTGTTGATGTTATGTGTTGCTCCCTCCCACCCTGCACTTTACTCTTAGTGACGTGACACCATCTCCTTCACCCATCTGAGGTTACTGTTTATATTGTCTCCAAGGTCATTAATAGCATCATGAACTGCAAGAGTCCTAACATACTCTCCTGGGGCAACCTGAAGTTACTTCTATATTTGTTGATGACTCTCCATCCAAGATGATATGCTGCATGTTGCGCGCGTATGCATGTTGTTAAATGTACATAATTGTTTGGTAAGTTTATTTTGTGTGAGAACATTCTCTTATGGCTAGGATTTGTCACTTTGTTTCTGTGTCATCTGTACATTATTCTTAGTTGAATTCCCAGTTTCCACTCAAAAAAGACATAGTTCTTGTGTAGACAAATTTACTTCTTCACTGTGACTCTCATTTTCTGATATATGTACCCAACTTCTCTAATGATTTAGATTTTTAACAAAATAATTTTATTGGATAGATAAAAAGTCTACTCACCAGTTGGTGGCAGAACACACACATAAAAGAAGTTTGTAATTAGGCAAGCTTTCGGAGCCAGTGACTCTTTCTTCAGGCAGAAGGATCGAAGGGGAAGGAAGAGGGGTGAAGGAAAAGGACTGGAGAGGTCTAGGAAAAGGGGTAGATTTTGGGAAAGTCACCCAGAACCATGGACCAGGGGAGACTTGCTGCATGGGATGAGAAGGAAAGACTGATTGTTAGGGGTTGCATCATACAAGATTTGAAAACCTGAGAGTAAAAGGTGGAAGACAGGGTAATATGCAAGACAGAGAATACTGCTTAAACATCATGCATGAGTTAATAAGAGTGGAAAGCTAAATGCATTGTATGTAAAAGAGGAGGGAGGGGGTGGTGAAAAATAGATGAGTAAGACAATGAAACATGTAGAAAACCGAAACAGAGTGGAAAAAATAGTAGTTACTTTGAAGAAATGCTGAGACAGAAGAAATTAACGTAAATTAAGGCCAGGTGGGTGGCGAGAACCAAGGACATGTTGTAGCACTAGTTCCTGCCTGTGGAGTTATGAGAAACTGGTGTCTAGGGGAATAATCCAGATTGCGTGTGTGGTGAAACAGGCACCGATGTCACGATTGTCATGTTTTAGATTATGCTCTGCAACAGGATATTGCATGTTGGCATTATGCACCCTCTGCCTATGCCAATTCATCCTAATTGATAATTTGGTGGTAGTCATGCCAATGTAAAAGGCCGAACAGTGTTTACATAACAGCTGGTGTATATGTCTCATTTTGATAGTATACGTTTTGCCAGTTACAGGGCTGCTATAGGTGGTGGTAAGAGGGTGCATAGGGCAAGTCTTGCAGCGGGGACGGTGACAGGGGTCGGAGCCATAGGGTAGGGAGATGGGTGCAGAAGGAGTTACTTCGAGATTTTTAGTTGTTGAAGACTACAGACATTGTGGCTGAAATCATCTATACAATTATTGCTAATGCAATTCCATTAAAACTCTTACTGTTGTTAGACAGTTATTTTACTGTCTTCCTATATTGTCATTCTACAACTGTTTCTTGCTTGGATTGCCATTGTACTAGGAGTATCATTGTTCTACCTCTGAAATTAATTTTGCAAAGTCAGACCAGTAATGTAAATAAATTAATTTATGACTGTGTCACTGAATTACTGAAAATGTAAAATTTTTGCTGAACAGTAATGATAGTTCTTGTGAACAACATCCTTAAAGCACAGAAGTAGCAACTTTTGTCATTTCTGCATAATGACCCTTACGTATTGAGGTGAGTACACCATCACACAGGTGATGTTGTACTGAAATTCCTAAGCCTTGTAGTGATGATTGATTCTGGTGAACAGTAATATTAAAATTGGCATTGTATCCAATATTATTATTTTGAAAATTTGTGATAGCAAATTGTGAATTTACCATAGGAAATCATCTTAATAAAACTTGCTGCTGCTTTAAGTGATAGTGCCCGTGACTGAGCTATGAAAATTAAAGTAAGCATTTTATTTAGTGACATGTTTTACCAAGTAATAAAATGCACATAGCATAAAGGAATGCTTTGCTTCATCACTGGTATTATAACAGTAAATTTAAACATCTTGAGCTTCATTAACAGAGAATTAATCTATTTACTGCAGTACAATAACTGTTTGATTTTTCTGTGTGGGTATAATGTGACTGGCAGTTTCATTTTATACATTATCTTCAATATGATTTTCTTAATCATGGTAATGCACAGTCTTTCATGTCTTTGCAGAATTGTAGTTTAGGTGTGTAAATAATGAAATGTATCATAATTTAATTTAATTACTTGTAAACACATTTTCCATCAGAGTATAATGTGAAAGAAGTTACAACAAAGAGAGGACGCCGTGCAAAGCAGTTTAACTACAACTCTGACTCTGACAGTGCCGCAGAGTCTAGCGTAGTTGAAGTCATTCCCAGTGAATCCATTGCGAGTGCAGAAGACAGTGAAACAGAAAAGTCAGTTATTGCAGTTACTGAGGAGGCAGTATGTGACAGCTCAGACGTGCAGGATCTCAGAGATGGTGTTGGTGAAAATGTGTTTGTTGTTGAAACTACAACTTCTGTTAAACCTGAAGAAGGTAAGCAAAAGATAGATAAACTGCATGTTACAAACAGGAACTGTAGTCTGTGATTTATAGTTGTGGAACCTTAGTCATTCACAGTGTAAATGGATACTTGACATAATGTCTGATTTAAATGACACTTCCATTTTGAGGAAATGGTTTAAAAATGTCTGTTAAATCAAGAACTGAGTAAAGAATGGCAGCAAACTGATTATAGCTATATGTAATGCTCGTTGACGAACTTTGCACCAGAATGCAATATACATTTTCAACTCTGAGCAAGGAGAGAGTTTAACAAAGAAATTACTTTTTGTCTTGTATTGTAGTTGGTTGTATAACATTTCATATAAAACTGACTTTTTTTTAGATACAAGTGTCACCAAGGAGTAAATATAGTGGATCTTGGTATTTAAGATCTTTGAAGAGCCCTCTGCAAAATACGAGGTGCTATCCAAAATTTTCGGAATTGCTGCTGCCATCTGTTGAAAGCCTTAACTATGAACTAATGGTCATACCTTGAAGTAGTTCCCATCCGCAGGTACACACTGGTCCCAGCACTTCTCCCACTGGTCAAATGTTTTCTGGAAGTCCTGTTCTATGAGAGTGTTTATCACTGCCAGCGATGTTTCTTGAATCCTCTCTGGAGTGTCGAACCTGTGGTGTCACCGCCAGACACCACACTTGCTAGGTGGTAGCTTTAAATCAGCCGCGGTCCATTAGTACAAGTCGGACCCGCGTGTCGCCACTGTCAGTAATCGCAGACCGAGCACCACCACACGGCAGGTCTAGAGAGACGGACTAGCACTCGCCCCAGTTGTACGACGACTTTGCTAGCGACTACACTGACGAAGCCTTTCTCTCATTTGCCGAGAGACAGTTAGAATAGCCTTCAGCTAAGTCCATGGCTACGACCTAGCAAGGCGCCATTAACCATATCTGGAGAGAGTCTCATTTGTATAGTCAAGAGCGATGTACCACAAGGATGAATTAAAGTTAAGTAAACAGACGATACGTACTTTTCTTTATAGCATTAATTACGTATCCTGTTCCAGAAATCATGCCAGTCGGCGTGAGTTGACGAGTGCCCTTTCGGTATCTCCGCCTTGTGTCTAGACTGGCGAGTACGGTGGGTACCACCGCTTTGTTGTTTTTTGCCAAAAAGGTCCTGGTAAGCAAGGACATGTGACAGGGCGCGTTGTCGTGAAGCAGCAGCCAGTTCCCTTGACACCAAAGTTCGGGCCATCGTCACTGCACGTTTTCACAGAGCCATCATAAAACTTCACAGTAGTACGCAAAATTTACTGTTTGGTTGGGTGGGATGAATTCTTTGTGCACAATTCCCTTGGTATCAAAGAAATCAGTAATCGTGCTCTTCACTTTGCTCTTCACCTGTCTTGCTTTTTTGGGTCTTGGAGAGCCTGGGCTCTTCCACTGGGACGATTGTTGCTTTGTCTCTGGGTCATAACCGCAAATGCAGCTCTTGTTGCTGGTGATAACCCATGACAAGAAGGTTGGATCATCAGATGTGGTCTGATGAAGGTCTGTACACACTTCAACACGCTGTGCCTAAAATCACCACACACCAAACACAGAGTATTATGGAAATCACTGTGGACACGCAACACGTCCTCCCATCTGATTGCCACTCCACACACTGACTCATCAGATATGCAGCTCTCGCCACCTAGCAGTGCAAAGATCTACTACTCCAACTTTCCAGATGGCACCACCAGTCATGAAACTTTTGGATTCCACCTCGTATTTAATTACTTACATTTCACAGTATACTTAATTTTCTCTGTTGCTAAAAGAATATATATATAACGAAAGCACTGGCACGTCGATAGACACACAAACAAACACAAACATGCACACAAAATTCTAGCTTTCGCAACCAACGGTTGCTTCGTCAGGAAAGAGGGAAGGAGAGGGAAAGACGAGAGGATTTGGGTTTTAAGGGAGAGGGTAAGGAGTCATTCCAATCCCGGGAGCGGAAAGACTTACCTTAGGGGGGAAAAAAGGACGGGAATACACTCGCGCCCCCCCCCCCCCCACACACAAGCAGACATATTAAAAGGCAAAGAGTTTGGGCAGAGATGTCAGTCGAGGCGGAAGTGCAGAGGCAAAGATGCTGTTGAATGACAGGTGAGGTATGAGTGGCGGCAACTTGAAATTAGCGGAGATTGAGGCCTGGTGGATAACGGGAAGAGAGGATATATTGAAGGGCAAGTTCCCATCTCCGGAGTTCAGATAGGTTGGTGTTAGTGGGAAGTATCCAGATAACCCGGACGGCATAACACTGTGCCAAGATGTGCTGGCCGTTCACCAAGGCATGTTTAGCCACAGGGTGATCCTCATTACCAACAAACACTGTCTGCCTGTGTCCATTCATGCGAATGGACGGTTTGTTGCTGGTCATTCCCACATAGAATGCATCACAGTGTAGGCAGGTCAGTTGGTAGATCACGTGGGTGCTTTCACATGTGGCTCTGCCTTTGATCGTGTACACCTTCCGGGCTACAGGACTGGAGTAAGTGGTGGTGGGAGGGTGCATGGGATAGGTTTTACACCGGGGGCGGTTACAAGGGTAGGCGCCAGAGGGTAGGGAAGGTGGTTTGGGGATTTCATAGGGATGAACTAAGAGGTTACGAAGGTTAGGTGGACGGTGGAAAGACACTCTTGCTGGAGTGGGGAGGATTTCATGAAGGATGGATCTCACTTCAAATCCTGCCCTGATATGAGATCCATCCTTCGTGAAATCCTCCCCATACCAGCAAGAGTGTCTTTCCACCGTCCACCTAACCTTCGTAACCTCTTAGTTCATCCCTATGAAATCCCCAAACCACCTTCCCTACCCTCTGGCTCCTACCCTTGTAACCGCCCCCGGTGTAAAACCTGTCCCATGCACCCTCCCACTACCACTTACTCCAGTTCTGTAACCCGGAAGGTGTACACGATCAAAGGCAGAGCCATGCGTGAAAGCACCCACGTGATTTACCAACTGACCTGCCTACACTGTGATGCATTCTATGTGGGAATGACCAGCAACAAACTGTCCATTCGCATGAATGGACACAGGCAGACAGTGTTTGTTGGTAATGAGGATCACCCTGTGGCTAAACATGCCTTGGTGCACGGCCAGCACATCTTGGCACAGTGTTATGCCGTCCGGGTTATCTGGATACTTCCCACTAACACCAACCTATCTGAACTCCGGAGATGGGAACTTGCCCTTCAATATATCCTCTCTTCCCGTTATCCACCAGGCCTCAATCTCCGCTAATTACAAGTTGCCGCCACTCATACCTCACCTGTCATTCAACAACATCTTTGCCTCTGCACTTCTGCCTCGACTGACATCTCTGCCCAAACTCTTTGCCTTTTTGCCTTTACAAATGTCTGCTTGTGTCTGTGTATGTGTGGATGGATATGTGTGTGCGTGCAAGTGTATACCTGTCCTTTTTTCCCCCTAAGGTAAGTCTTTCCGCTCCCGGGATTGGAATGACTCCTTACCCTCTCCCTTAAAACCCAAATCCTCTCGTCTTTCCCTCTCCTTCCCTCTTTCCTGACGAAGCAACCGTTGGTTGCGAAAGCTAGAATTTTGTGTGTATGTTTGTGTTTGTTTGTGTGTCTATCGACCTGCCAGCGCTTTTGTTTGGTAAGTCTCATCATCTTTCTTTTTATATATATATATATATATATATATATATATATATATATATATAGACACACACACACCTAAAAACAAAGATGATGTGACTTACCAAATGAAAGTGCTGGCAGGTCAACAGACACGCAAACAAACACAAACATACACACAAAATTCAAGCTTTCGCAACAAACGGTTGCTTTGTCAGGAAAGAGGGAAGGAGAGGGAAAGACGAAAGGATGTGGGTTTTAAGGGAGAGGGTAGGTGTACACGATCAAAGGCAGAGCCACGTGTGAAAGCACCCACGTGATTTACCAACTGACCTGCCTACACTTGACGCATTCTATGTGGGAATGACCAGCAACAAACTGTCCATTCCCTCTCCTTCCCTCTTTCCTGACAAAGCAACCGTTTGTTGCGAAAGCTTGAATTTTGTGTGTACGTTTGTGTTTTTTTGTGTGTCTCTATCGACCTGCCAGTGCTTTTGTTTGGTAAGTCTCATCATCTTTCTTTTTAGATATATTTTTCCCACGTGGAATGTTTTCCTTCGTGGAATGTTTCCTTCTATTATAACTATATATATATATATATATATATATATATATATATATATATATATATATATCTAAAAACAAAGATGATGTGACTTACCAAATGAAAGTGCTGGCAGGTCGACAGACACACAAACGAACACAAACATACACACAAAATTCAAGCTTTCGCAACAAACTGTTGCCTCATCAGGAAAGAGGGAAGGAGAGGGAAAGACGAAAGGATGCGGGTTTTAAGGGAGAGGGTAAGGAGTCATTCCAGTCCCGGGAGCGGAAAGACTTACCTTAGGGGGAAAAAAGGACGGGTACACACTCGCGCACACACACACATATCCATCCACACATATACAGACACAAGCAGACATATTTAAAGACAAAGAGTTTGGGCAGAGATGTCAGTCGAGGCAGAAGTGCAGAGGCAAAGATGTAGTTGAATGACACGTGAGGTATGAGTGGCGGCAACTTGAAATTAGCAGAGATTGAGACCTGGTGGATAACGGGAAGAGAGGATATATTGAAGAGCAAGTTCCCATCTCCGGAGTCCGGAGTTCGGATAGGTTGGTATTAGTAGGAAGTATCCAGATAACCCGGACGGTGTAACACTGCGCCAAGATGTGCTGGTCGTGCACCAAGGCATGTTTAGCCACAGGGTGATCCTCATTACCAACAAACACTGTCTGCCTGTGTCCATTCATGCGAATGGACAGTTTGTTGCTGGTCATTCCCACATAGAATGCATCACAGTGTAGGCAGGTCAGTTGGTAGATCACGTGGGTGCTTTCACACGTGGCTCTGCCTTTGATTGTGTACACCTTCCGGGTTACAGGACTGGAGTAGGTGGTGGTGGGAGGGTGCATGGGACAGGTTTTACACCGGGGGCGGTTACAAGGGTAGGAGCCAGAGGGTAGGGAAGGTGGTTTGGGGATTTCATAGGGATGAACTAAGAGGTTACGAAGGTTAGGTGGACGGCGGAAAGACACTCTTGGTGGAGTGGGGAGGATTTCATGAAGGATGGATCTCATTTCAGGGCAGGATTTGAGGAAGTCGTATCCCTGCTGGAGAGCCACATTCAGAATCTGATCCAGTCCCGGAAAGTATCCTGTCACAAGTGGGGCACTTTTGTGGTTCTTCTGTGGGAGGTTCTGGGTTTGAGAGGATGAGGAAGTGGCTCTGGTTATTTGCTTCTGTACCAGGTCGGGAGGGTAGTTGCGGGATGCGAAAGCTGTTGTCAGGTTGTTGGTGTAATGCTTCAGGGATTCCGGACTGGAGCAGATTCGTTTGCCACGAAGACCTAGGCTGTAGGGAAGGGACCGTTTGATGTGGAATGGGTGGCAGCTGTCGTAATGGAGGTACTGTTGCTTGTTGGTGGGTTTGATGTGGACGGACGTGTGAAGCTGGCCATTGGACAGGTGAAGGTCAACATCAAGGAAAGTGGCATGGGATTTGGAGTAGGACCAGGTGAATCTGATGGAACCAAATGAGTTGAGGTTGGAGAGGAAATTCTGGAGTTCTTCTTCACTGTGAGTCCAGATCATGAAGATGTCATCAATAAATCTGTACCAAACTTTGGGTTGGCAGGCCTGGGTAACCAAGAAGGCTTCCTCTAAGCGACCCATGAATAGGTTGGCGTACGAGGGGGCCATCCTGGTACCCATGGCTGTTCCCTTTAATTGTTGGTATGTCTGGTTTTCAAAAGTGAAGAAGTTGTGGGTCAGGATGAAGCTGGCTAAGGTAATGAGGAAAGAGGTTTTAGGTAGGGTGGCAGGTGATCGGCGTGAAAGGAAGTGCTCCATCGCAGCAAGGCCCTGGACGTGCGGGATATTTGTGTATAAGGAAGTGGCATCAATGGTGACAAGGATGGTTTCTGGGGGTAACGGACTGGGTAAGGATTCCAGGCGTTCGAGAAAGTGGTTGGTGTCTTTGATGAAGGATGGGAGACTGCATGTAATGGGTTGAAGGTGTTGATCCACGTAGGCAGAGATACGTTCTGTGGGGGCTTGGTAACCAGCTACAATGGGGCGGCCGGGATGATTGGGTTTGTGAATTTTAGGAAGAAGGTAGAAGGTAGGGGTGCGGGGTGTTGGTGGGGTCAGGAGGTTGATGGAGTCAGGTGAAAGGTTTTGTAGGGGGCCTAAGGTTCTGAGGAATCCTTGAAGCTCTGCCTGGACATCAGGAATGGGATTACCTTGGCAAACTTTGTATGTGGTGTTGTCTGAAAGCTGACGCAGTCCCTCAGCCACATACTCCCGACGATCAAGTACCACGGTCGTGGAACCCTTGTCCGCCGGAAGAATGACGATGGACCGGTCAGCCTTCAGATCACGGATAGCCTGGGCTTCAGCAGTGGTGATGTTTGGAGTAGGATTAAGGTTTTTTAAGAAGGATTGAGAGGCAAGGCTGGAAGTCAGAAATTCCTGGAAGGTTTGGAGAGGGTGATTTTGAGGAAGAGGAGGTGGGTCCCGCTGTGACGGAGGACGGAACTGTTCCAGGCAGGGTTCAATTTGGATAGTGTCTTGGGGAGTTGGATCATTAGGGGTAGGATTAGGATCATTTTTCTTCGTGGCAAAGTGATACTTCCAGCAGAGAGTACGAGTGTAGGACAGTAAATCCTTGACGAGGGCTGTTTGGTTGAATCTGGGAGTGGGGCTGAAGGTGAGGCCTTTGGATAGGACAGAGGTTTCGGATTGGGAGAGAGGTTTGGAGGAAAGGTTAACTACTGAATTAGGGTGTTGTGGTGCCAGATTGTGTTGATCGCAATTTTGAGGTTTTGGAGGGAGTGGAGCTGAAAGTGGGAGATTGAGTAGATGGGAGAGACTGGGTTTGTGTGCAATGAGAGGTGGTTGAGGTTTGCTGGAAAGGTTGTGAAAGGTGAGTGAGTTGCCTTTCCGGAGGTGGGAAACCAGGAGATTGGATAGTTTTTTGAGGTGAAGGGTGGCATGCTGTTCTAATTGGCGGTTGGCCTGTAGGAGGATGCTCTGAATAACCGGTGTGGATGTGGGAGAGGAAAGACTGAGGACTTTTATTAAGGATAGGAGTTGACGGGTGTGTTCATTGGCTGAGTTGATGTGTAGGTGAAGGATTAGGTGGGTGAGGGCAATGGATTGTTCAGTTTGGAACTGGTATAGGGACTGATGGAAAGAAGGGTTGCAGCCAGAGATGGGAACTTTAAGTGTGAGGCCTTTGGGGGTTATGCCAAATGTCAGACAAGCCTGAGAAAATAGAATATGTGAGCGTAATCTGGCTAGGGTGAAGGCATGTTTGCGGAGGGAATGTAAATAAAACTTAATGGGGTCGTTGTGGGGGTGTTGTGAGGGTGACATGGTATTAGAAGGTGGAAAGTTTAACATGAGGTTGAAATGAAAAAGAAAGATAGAAATATATGGGGAGAGAGAAAGGTGAACTAGAAAGCAATTGGAGATCTGGTATGAAAAAAGGCGAAAAAGTGTTGGTTAAGTTGATCTTGTATTGAACTTGGGTTGGTAGACAGCGATGTGCAAAAAGGTTAGGTGGTTGTGTTGCCGCTAAATCACGTTAAAGGACGGAGAAATTCGGGAAAATTTCGAAAAAATGTATTAAAGGAGTGGTGTTGTGGTGAAAGATTACGAAAATGGGGCTAACAATTGTAGAAAAAATGACGTTAAAACCTGTGGGGAGCGGCTAAAATGACGTTAAAGGACGGAGAAATTCGGGAAAATTTCGAAAAAACGTATTAAAGGAGTGGTGTTGTGGTGAAAGATTACGAAAATGGGGCTAACAATTGTAGAAAAAATGACGTTAAAACCTGTGGGGAGCGGCTAAAATGATCAGTGATGTGCGAAAAACGGAAGTGGAAATAAAGTTAAAGTTATTAGAACTAGCCGAAATGGTTGTTAAATACGTGAAAGCAGCTGTTATTGAACTAGAAACGGTGGATTTTATAGCAGCGGTAGTGTTGAAAGCGGAAAATAAAATCTTTTGGTTATGGTTGGGAAGTGGGTTACGTATTGTTGAGCATATTTATGGCGGGATAAAATTGTATAGTAGATTACGGTGAAAGGGGAAGGTGAATACAAAGTGAAACTACTGGTAAAAACAGAAAGAGAAAATAAAGAGAAAAAAGAGAAATAAGACGACAGGAAAGATTTCGAAATGCAAAGGCGACAATAACAAACGTAATTGTTGGGTTCAAATTAATGATATGGTTATAATAGAAGGAAACATTCCACGAAGGAAAAATATATCTAAAAACAAAGATGATGTGACTTACCAAATGAAAGTGCTGGCAGGTCGACAGACACACAAACGAACACAAACATACACACAAAATTCAAGCTTTCGCAACAAACTGTTGCCTCATCAGGAAAGAGGGAAGGAGAGGGAAAGACGAAAGGATGCGGGTTTAAAGGGAGAGGGTAAGGAGTCATTCCAGTCCCGGGAGCGGAAAGACTTACCTTAGGGGGAAAAAAAGGACGGGTACACACTCGCGCACACACACACATATCCATCCACACATATACAGACACAAGCAGACATATTTAAAGACAAAGAGTTTGGGCAGAGATGTCAGTCGAGGCAGAAGTGCAGAGGCAAAGATGTAGTTGAATGACACGTGAGGTATGAGTGGCGGCAACTTGAAATTAGCGGAGATTGAGACCTGGTGGATAACGGGAAGAGAGGATATATTGAAGAGCAAGTTCCCATCTCCGGAGTTCGGATAGGTTGGTATTAGTAGGAAGTATCCAGATAACCCGGACGGTGTAACACTGCGCCAAGATGTGCTGGTCGTGCACCAAGGCATGTTTAGCCACAGGGTGATCCTCATTACCAACAAACACTGTCTGCCTGTGTCCATTCATGCGAATGGACAGTTTGTTGCTGGTCATTCCCACATAGAATGCATCACAGTGTAGGCAGGTCAGTTGGTAGATCACGTGGGTGCTTTCACACGTGGCTCTGCCTTTGATTGTGTACACCTTCCGGGTTACAGGACTGGAGTAGGTGGTGGTGGGAGGGTGCATGGGACAGGTTTTACACCGGGGGCGGTTACAAGGGTAGGAGCCAGAGGGTAGGGAAGGTGGTTTGGGGATTTCATAGGGATGAACTAAGAGGTTACGAAGGTTAGGTGGATGGCGGAAAGACACTCTTGGTGGAGTGGGGAGGATTTCATGAAGGATGGATCTCATTTCAGGGCAGGATTTGAGGAAGTCGTATCCCTGCTGGAGAGCCACATTCAGAATCTGATCCAGTCCCGGAAAGTATCCTGTCACAAGTGGGGCACTTTTGTGGTTCTTCTGTGGGAGGTTCTGGGTTTGAGAGGATGAGGAAGTGGCTCTGGTTATTTGCTTCTGTACCAGGTCGGGAGGGTAGTTGCGGGATGCGAAAGCTGTTGTCAGGTTGTTGGTGTAATGCTTCAGGGATTCCGGACTGGAGCAGATTCGTTTGCCACGAAGACCTAGGCTGTAGGGAAGGGACCGTTTGATGTGGAATGGGTGGCAGCTGTCGTAATGGAGGTACTGTTGCTTGTTGGTGGGTTTGATGTGGACGGACGTGTGAAGCTGGCCATTGGACAGGTGAAGGTCAACATCAAGGAAAGTGGCATGGGATTTGGAGTAGGACCAGGTGAATCTGATGGAACCAAAGGAGTTGAGGTTGGAGAGGAAATTCTGGAGTTCTTCTTCACTGTGAGTCCAGATCATGAAGATGTCATCAATAAATCTGTACCAAACTTTGGGTTGGCAGGCCTGGGTAACCAAGAAGGCTTCCTCTAAGCGACCCATGAATAGGTTGGCGTACGAGGGGGCCATCCTGGTACCCATGGCTGTTCCCTTTAATTGTTGGTATGTCTGGTTTTCAAAAGTGAAGAAGTTGTGGGTCAGGATGAAGCTGGCTAAGGTAATGAGGAAAGAGGTTTTAGGTAGGGTGGCAGGTGATCGGCGTGAAAGGAAGTGCTCCATCGCAGCGAGGCCCTGGACGTGCGGGATATTTGTGTATAAGGAAGTGGCATCAATGGTGACAAGGATGGTTTCTGGGGGTAACGGACTGGGTAAGGATTCCAGGCGTTCGAGAAAGTGGTTGGTGTCTTTGATGAAGGATGGGAGACTGCATGTAATGGGTTGAAGGTGTTGATCCACGTAGGCAGAGATACGTTCTGTGGGGGCTTGGTAACCAGCTACAATGGGGCGGCCGGGATGATTGGGTTTGTGAATTTTAGGAAGAAGGTAGAAGGTAGGGGTGCGGGGTGTCGGTGGGGTCAGGAGGTTGATGGAGTCAGGTGAAAGGTTTTGTAGGGGGCCTAAGGTTCTGAGGATTCCTTGAAGCTCTGCCTGGACATCAGGAATGGGATTACCTTGGCAAACTTTGTATGTGGTGTTGTCTGAAAGCTGACGCAGTCCCTCAGCCACATACTCCCGACGATCAAGTACCACGGTCGTGGAACCCTTGTCTGCCGGAAGAATGACGATGGACCGGTCAGCCTTCAGATCACGGATAGCCTGGGCTTCAGCAGTGGTGATGTTTGGAGTAGGATTAAGGTTTTTTAAGAAGGATTGAGAGGCAAGGCTGGAAGTCAGAAATTCCTGGAAGGTTTGGAGAGGGTGATTTTGAGGAAGAGGAGGTGGGTCCCGCTGTGACGGAGGACGGAACTGTTCCAGGCAGGGTTCAATTTGGATAGTGTCTTGGGGAGTTGGATCATTAGGGGTAGGATTAGGATCATTTTTCTTCGTGGCAAAGTGATACTTCCAGCAGAGAGTACGAGTGTAGGACAGTAAATCTTTGACGAGGGCTGTTTGGTTGAATCTGGGAGTGGGGCTGAAGGTGAGGCCTTTGGATAGGACAGAGGTTTCGGATTGGGAGAGAGGTTTGGAGGAAAGGTTAACTACTGAATTAGGGTGTTGTGGTGCCAGATTGTGTTGATCGCAATTTTGAGGTTTTGGAGGGAGTGGAGCTGGAAGTGGGAGATTGAGTAGATGGGAGAGACTGGGTTTGTGTGCAATGAGAGGTGGTTGAGGTTTGCTGGAAAGGTTGTGAAAGGTGAGTGAGTTGCCTTTCCGGAGGTGGGAAACCAGGAGATTGGATAGTTTTTTGAGGTGAAGGGTGGCATGCTGTTCTAATTGGCGGTTGGCCTGTAGGAGGATGCTCTGAATAACCGGTGTGGATGTGGGAGAGGAAAGACTGAGGACTTTTATTAAGGATAGGAGTTGACGGGTGTGTTCATTGGCTGAGTTGATGTGTAGGTGAAGGATTAGGTGGGCGAGGGCAATGGATTGTTCAGTTTGGAACTGGTATAGGGACTGATGGAAAGAAGGGTTGCAGCCAGAGATGGGAACTTTAAGTGTGAGGCCTTTGGGGGTTATGCCAAATGTCAGACAAGCCTGAGAAAATAGAATATGTGAGCGTAATCTGGCTAGGGTGAAGGCATGTTTGCGGAGGGAATGTAAATAAAACTTAATGGGGTCGTTGTGGGGGTGTTGTGAGGGTGACATGGTATTAGAAGGTGGAAAGTTTAACATGAGGTTGAAATGAAAAAGAAAGATAGAAATATATGGGGAGAGAGAAAGGTGAACTAGAAAGCAATTGGAGATCTGGTATGAAAAAAGGCGAAAAAGTGTTGGTTAAGTTGATCTTGTATTGAACTTGGGTTGGTAGACAGCGATGTGCAAAAAGGTTAGGTGGTTGTGTTGCCGCTAAATCACGTTAAAGGACGGAGAAATTCGGGAAAATTTCGAAAAAATGTATTAAAGGAGTGGTGTTGTGGTGAAAGATTACGAAAATGGGGCTAACAATTGTAGAAAAAATGACGTTAAAACCTGTGGGGAGCGGCTAAAATGACGTTAAAGGACGGAGAAATTCGGGAAAATTTCGAAAAAACGTATTAAAGGAGTGGTGTTGTGGTGAAAGATTACGAAAATGGGGCTAACAATTGTAGAAAAAATGACGTTAAAACCTGTGGGGAGCGGCTAAAATGATCAGTGATGTGCGAAAAACGGAAGTGGAAATAAAGTTAAAGTTATTAGAACTAGCCGAAATGGTTGTTAAATACGTGAAAGCAGCTGTTATTGAACTAGAAACGGTGGATTTTATAGCAGCGGTAGTGTTGAAAGCGGAAAATAAAATCTTTTGGTTATGGTTGGGAAGTGGGTTACGTATTGTTGAGCATATTTATGGCGGGATAAAATTGTATAGTAGATTACGGTGAAAGGGGAAGGTGAATACAAAGTGAAACTACTGGTAAAAACAGAAAGAGAAAATAAAGAGAAAAAAGAGAAATAAGACGACAGGAAAGATTTCGAAATGCAAAGGCGACAATAACAAACGTAATTGTTGGGTTCAAATTAATGATATGGTTATAATAGAAGGAAACATTCCACGAAGGAAAAATATATCTAAAAACAAAGATGATGTGACTTACCAAATGAAAGTGCTGGCAGATCGACAGACACACAAACGAACACAAACATACACACAAAATTCAAGCTTTCGCAACAAACTGTTGCCTCATCAGGAAAGAGGGAAGGAGAGGGAAAGACGAAAGGATGCGGGTTTTAAGGGAGAGGGTAAGGAGTCATTCCAGTCCCGGGAGCGGAAAGACTTACCTTAGGGGGAAAAAAGGACGGGTACACACTCGCGCACACACACACATATCCATCCACACATATACAGACACAAGCAGACATATTTAAAGACAAAGAGTTTGGGCAGAGATGTCAGTCGAGGCAGAAGTGCAGAGGCAAAGATGTAGTTGAATGACACGTGAGGTATGAGTGGCGGCAACTTGAAATTAGCGGAGATTGAGACCTGGTGGATAACGGGAAGAGAGGATATATTGAAGAGCAAGTTCCCATCTCCGGAGTTCGGATAGGTTGGTATTAGTAGGAAGTATCCAGATAACCCGGACGGTGTAACACTGCGCCAAGATGTGCTGGTCGTGCACCAAGGCATGTTTAGCCACAGGGTGATCCTCATTACCAACAAACACTGTCTGCCTGTGTCCATTCATGCGAATGGACAGTTTGTTGCTGGTCATTCCCACATAGAATGCATCACAGTGTAGGCAGGTCAGTTGGTAGATCACGTGGGTGCTTTCACACGTGGCTCTGCCTTTGATTGTGTACACCTTCCGGGTTACAGGACTGGAGTAGGTGGTGGTGGGAGGGTGTATGGGACAGGTTTTACACCGGGGGCGGTTACAAGGGTAGGAGCCAGAGGGTAGGGAAGGTGGTTTGGGGATTTCATAGGGATGAACTAAGAGGTTACGAAGGTTAGGTGGACGGCGGAAAGACACTCTTGGTGGAGTGGGGAGGATTTCATGAAGGATGGATCTCATTTCAGGGCAGGATTTGAGGAAGTCGTATCCCTGCTGGAGAGCCACATTCAGAATCTGATCCAGTCCCGGAAAGTATCCTGTCACAAGTGGGGCACTTTTGTGGTTCTTCTGTGGGAGGTTCTGGGTTTGAGAGGATGAGGAAGTGGCTCTGGTTATTTGCTTCTGTACCAGGTCGGGAGGGTAGTTGCGGGATGCGAAAGCTGTTGTCAGGTTGTTGGTGTAATGCTTCAGGGATTCCGGACTGGAGCAGATTCGTTTGCCACGAAGACCTAGGCTGTAGGGAAGGGACCGTTTGATGTGGAATGGGTGGCAGCTGTCGTAATGGAGGTACTGTTGCTTGTTGGTGGGTTTGATGTGGACGGACGTGTGAAGCTGGCCATTGGACAGGTGAAGGTCAACATCAAGGAAAGTGGCATGGGATTTGGAGTAGGACCAGGTGAATCTGATGGAACCAAAGGAGTTGAGGTTGGAGAGGAAATTCTGGAGTTCTTCTTCACTGTGAGTCCAGATCATGAAGATGTCATCAATAAATCTGTACCAAACTTTGGGTTGGCAGGCCTGGGTAACCAAGAAGGCTTCCTCTAAGCGACCCATGAATAGGTTGGCGTACGAGGGGGCCATCCTGGTACCCATGGCTGTTCCCTTTAATTGTTGGTATGTCTGGTTTTCAAAAGTGAAGAAGTTGTGGGTCAGGATGAAGCTGGCTAAGGTAATGAGGAAAGAGGTTTTAGGTAGGGTGGCAGGTGATCGGCGTGAAAGGAAGTGCTCCATCGCAGCGAGGCCCTGGACGTGCGGGATATTTGTGTATAAGGAAGTGGCATCAATGGTGACAAGGATGGTTTCTGGGGGTAACGGACTGGGTAAGGATTCCAGGCGTTCGAGAAAGTGGTTGGTGTCTTTGATGAAGGATGGGAGACTGCATGTAATGGGTTGAAGGTGTTGATCCACGTAGGCAGAGATACGTTCTGTGGGGGCTTGGTAACCAGCTACAATGGGGCGGCCGGGATGATTGGGTTTGTGAATTTTAGGAAGAAGGTAGAAGGTAGGGGTGCGGGGTGTCGGTGGGGTCAGGAGGTTGATGGAGTCAGGTGAAAGGTTTTGTAGGGGGCCTAAGGTTCTGAGGATTCCTTGAAGCTCTGCCTGGACATCAGGAATGGGATTACCTTGGCAAACTTTGTATGTGGTGTTGTCTGAAAGCTGACGCAGTCCCTCAGCCACATACTCCCGACGATCAAGTACCACGGTCGTGGAACCCTTGTCCGCCGGAAGAATGACGATGGACCGGTCAGCCTTCAGATCACGGATAGCCTGGGCTTCAGCAGTGGTGATGTTTGGAGTAGGATTAAGGTTTTTTAAGAAGGATTGAGAGGCAAGGCTGGAAGTCAGAAATTCCTGGAAGGTTTGGAGAGGGTGATTTTGAGGAAGAGGAGGTGGGTCCCGCTGTGACGGAGGACGGAACTGTTCCAGGCAGGGTTCAATTTGGATAGTGTCTTGGGGAGTTGGATCATTAGGGGTAGGATTAGGATCATTTTTCTTCGTGGCAAAGTGATACTTCCAGCAGAGAGTACGAGTGTAGGACAGTAAATCTTTGACGAGGGCTGTTTGGTTGAATCTGGGAGTGGGGCTGAAGGTGAGGCCTTTGGATAGGACAGAGGTTTCGGATTGGGAGAGAGGTTTGGAGGAAAGGTTAACTACTGAATTAGGGTGTTGTGGTGCCAGATTGTGTTGATCGCAATTTTGAGGTTTTGGAGGGAGTGGAGCTGGAAGTGGGAGATTGAGTAGATGGGAGAGACTGGGTTTGTGTGCAATGAGAGGTGGTTGAGGTTTGCTGGAAAGGTTGTGAAAGGTGAGTGAGTTGCCTTTCCGGAGGTGGGAAACCAGGAGATTGGATAGTTTTTTGAGGTGAAGGGTGGCATGCTGTTCTAATTGGCGGTTGGCCTGTAGGAGGATGCTCTGAATAACCGGTGTGGATGTGGGAGAGGAAAGACTGAGGACTTTTATTAAGGATAGGAGTTGACGGGTGTGTTCATTGGCTGAGTTGATGTGTAGGTGAAGGATTAGGTGGGTGAGGGCAATGGATTGTTCAGTTTGGAACTGGTATAGGGACTGATGGAAAGAAGGGTTGCAGCCAGAGATGGGAACTTTAAGTGTGAGGCCTTTGGGGGTTATGCCAAATGTCAGACAAGCCTGAGAAAATAGAATATGTGAGCGTAATCTGGCTAGGGTGAAGGCATGTTTGCGGAGGGAATGTAAATAAAACTTAATGGGGTCGTTGTGGGGGTGTTGTGAGGGTGACATGGTATTAGAAGGTGGAAAGTTTAACATGAGGTTGAAATGAAAAAGAAAGATAGAAATATATGGGGAGAGAGAAAGGTGAACTAGAAAGCAATTGGAGATCTGGTATGAAAAAAGGCGAAAAAGTGTTGGTTAAGTTGATCTTGTATTGAACTTGGGTTGGTAGACAGCGATGTGCAAAAAGGTTAGGTGGTTGTGTTGCCGCTAAATCACGTTAAAGGACGGAGAAATTCGGGAAAATTTCGAAAAAATGTATTAAAGGAGTGGTGTTGTGGTGAAAGATTACGAAAATGGGGCTAACAATTGTAGAAAAAATGACGTTAAAACCTGTGGGGAGCGGCTAAAATGACGTTAAAGGACGGAGAAATTCGGGAAAATTTCGAAAAAACGTATTAAAGGAGTGGTGTTGTGGTGAAAGATTACGAAAATGGGGCTAACAATTGTAGAAAAAATGACGTTAAAACCTGTGGGGAGCGGCTAAAATGATCAGTGATGTGCGAAAAACGGAAGTGGAAATAAAGTTAAAGTTATTAGAACTAGCCGAAATGGTTGTTAAATACGTGAAAGCAGCTGTTATTGAACTAGAAACGGTGGATTTTATAGCAGCGGTAGTGTTGAAAGCGGAAAATAAAATCTTTTGGTTATGGTTGGGAAGTGGGTTACGTATTGTTGAGCATATTTATGGCGGGATAAAATTGTATAGTAGATTACGGTGAAAGGGGAAGGTGAATACAAAGTGAAACTACTGGTAAAAACAGAAAGAGAAAATAAAGAGAAAAAAGAGAAATAAGACGACAGGAAAGATTTCGAAATGCAAAGGCGACAATAACAAACGTAATTGTTGGGTTCAAATTAATGATATGGTTATAATAGAAGGAAACATTCCACGAAGGAAAAATATATCTAAAAACAAAGATGATGTGACTTACCAAATGAAAGTGCTGGCAGATCGACAGACACACAAACGAACACAAACATACACACAAAATTCAAGCTTTCGCAACAAACTGTTGCCTCATCAGGAAAGAGGGAAGGAGAGGGAAAGACGAAAGGATGCGGGTTTTAAGGGAGAGGGTAAGGAGTCATTCCAGTCCCGGGAGCGGAAAGACTTACCTTAGGGGGAAAAAAGGACGGGTACACACTCGCGCACACACACACACATATCCATCCACACATATACAGACACAAGCAGACATATTTAAAGACAAAGAGTTTGGGCAGAGATGTCAGTCGAGGCAGAAGTGCAGAGGCAAAGATGTAGTTGAATGACACGTGAGGTATGAGTGGCGGCAACTTGAAATTAGCGGAGATTGAGACCTGGTGGATAACGGGAAGAGAGGATATATTGAAGAGCAAGTTCCCATCTCCGGAGTTCGGATAGGTTGGTATTAGTAGGAAGTATCCAGATAACCCGGACGGTGTAACACTGCGCCAAGATGTGCTGGTCGTGCACCAAGGCATGTTTAGCCACAGGGTGATCCTCATTACCAACAAACACTGTCTGCCTGTGTCCATTCATGCGAATGGACAGTTTGTTGCTGGTCATTCCCACATAGAATGCATCACAGTGTAGGCAGGTCAGTTGGTAGATCACGTGGGTGCTTTCACACGTGGCTCTGCCTTTGATTGTGTACACCTTCCGGGTTACAGGACTGGAGTAGGTGGTGGTGGGAGGGTGCATGGGACAGGTTTTACACCGGGGGCGGTTACAAGGGTAGGAGCCAGAGGGTAGGGAAGGTGGTTTGGGGATTTCATAGGGATGAACTAAGAGGTTACGAAGGTTAGGTGGACGGCGGAAAGACACTCTTGGTGGAGTGGGGAGGATTTCATGAAGGATGGATCTCATTTCAGGGCAGGATTTGAGGAAGTCGTATCCCTGCTGGAGAGCCACATTCAGAATCTGATCCAGTCCCGGAAAGTATCCTGTCACAAGTGGGGCACTTTTGTGGTTCTTCTGTGGGAGGTTCTGGGTTTGAGAGGATGAGGAAGTGGCTCTGGTTATTTGCTTCTGTACCAGGTCGGGAGGGTAGTTGCGGGATGCGAAAGCTGTTGTCAGGTTGTTGGTGTAATGCTTCAGGGATTCCGGACTGGAGCAGATTCGTTTGCCACGAAGACCTAGGCTGTAGGGAAGGGACCGTTTGATGTGGAATGGGTGGCAGCTGTCGTAATGGAGGTACTGTTGCTTGTTGGTGGGTTTGATGTGGACGGACGTGTGAAGCTGGCCATTGGACAGGTGAAGGTCAACATCAAGGAAAGTGGCATGGGATTTGGAGTAGGACCAGGTGAATCTGATGGAACCAAAGGAGTTGAGGTTGGAGAGGAAATTCTGGAGTTCTTCTTCACTGTGAGTCCAGATCATGAAGATGTCATCAATAAATCTGTACCAAACTTTGGGTTGGCAGGCCTGGGTAACCAAGAAGGCTTCCTCTAAGCGACCCATGAATAGGTTGGCGTACGAGGGGGCCATCCTGGTACCCATGGCTGTTCCCTTTAATTGTTGGTATGTCTGGTTTTCAAAAGTGAAGAAGTTGTGGGTCAGGATGAAGCTGGCTAAGGTAATGAGGAAAGAGGTTTTAGGTAGGGTGGCAGGTGATCGGCGTGAAAGGAAGTGCTCCATCGCAGCGAGGCCCTGGACGTGCGGGATATTTGTGTATAAGGAAGTGGCATCAATGGTGACAAGGATGGTTTCTGGGGGTAACGGACTGGGTAAGGATTCCAGGCGTTCGAGAAAGTGGTTGGTGTCTTTGATGAAGGATGGGAGACTGCATGTAATGGGTTGAAGGTGTTGATCCACGTAGGCAGAGATACGTTCTGTGGGGGCTTGGTAACCAGCTACAATGGGGCGGCCGGGATGATTGGGTTTGTGAATTTTAGGAAGAAGGTAGAAGGTAGGGGTGCGGGGTGTCTGTGGGGTCAGGAGGTTGATGGAGTCAGGTGAAAGGTTTTGTAGGGGGCCTAAGGTTCTGAGGATTCCTTGAAGCTCTGCCTGGACATCAGGAATGGGATTACCTTGGCAAACTTTGTATGTGGTGTTGTCTGAAAGCTGACGCAGTCCCTCAGCCACATACTCCCGACGATCAAGTACCACGGTCGTGGAACCCTTGTCCGCCGGAAGAATGACGATGGACCGGTCAGCCTTCAGATCACGGATAGCCTGGGCTTCAGCAGTGGTGATGTTTGGAGTAGGATTAAGGTTTTTTAAGAAGGATTGAGAGGCAAGGCTGGAAGTCAGAAATTCCTGGAAGGTTTGGAGAGGGTGATTTTGAGGAAGAGGAGGTGGGTCCCGCTGTGACGGAGGACGGAACTGTTCCAGGCAGGGTTCAATTTGGATAGTGTCTTGGGGAGTTGGATCATTAGGGGTAGGATTAGGATCATTTTTCTTCGTGGCAAAGTGATACTTCCAGCAGAGAGTACGAGTGTAGGACAGTAAATCTTTGACGAGGGCTGTTTGGTTGAATCTGGGAGTGGGGCTGAAGGTGAGGCCTTTGGATAGGACAGAGGTTTCGGATTGGGAGAGAGGTTTGGAGGAAAGGTTAACTACTGAATTAGGGTGTTGTGGTGCCAGATTGTGTTGATCGCAATTTTGAGGTTTTGGAGGGAGTGGAGCTGGAAGTGGGAGATTGAGTAGATGGGAGAGACTGGGTTTGTGTGCAATGAGAGGTGGTTGAGGTTTGCTGGAAAGGTTGTGAAAGGTGAGTGAGTTGCCTTTCCGGAGGTGGGAAACCAGGAGATTGGATAGTTTTTTGAGGTGAAGGGTGGCATGCTGTTCTAATTGGCGGTTGGCCTGTAGGAGGATGCTCTGAATAACCGGTGTGGATGTGGGAGAGGAAAGACTGAGGACTTTTATTAAGGATAGGAGTTGACGGGTGTGTTCATTGGCTGAGTTGATGTGTAGGTGAAGGATTAGGTGGGTGAGGGCAATGGATTGTTCAGTTTGGAACTGGTATAGGGACTGATGGAAAGAAGGGTTGCAGCCAGAGATGGGAACTTTAAGTGTGAGGCCTTTGGGGGTTATGCCAAATGTCAGACAAGCCTGAGAAAATAGAATATGTGAGCGTAATCTGGCTAGGGTGAAGGCATGTTTGCGGAGGGAATGTAAATAAAACTTAATGGGGTCGTTGTGGGGGTGTTGTGAGGGTGACATGGTATTAGAAGGTGGAAAGTTTAACATGAGGTTGAAATGAAAAAGAAAGATAGAAATATATGGGGAGAGAGAAAGGTGAACTAGAAAGCAATTGGAGATCTGGTATGAAAAAAGGCGAAAAAGTGTTGGTTAAGTTGATCTTGTATTGAACTTGGGTTGGTAGACAGCGATGTGCAAAAAGGTTAGGTGGTTGTGTTGCCGCTAAATCACGTTAAAGGACGGAGAAATTCGGGAAAATTTCGAAAAAATGTATTAAAGGAGTGGTGTTGTGGTGAAAGATTACGAAAATGGGGCTAACAATTGTAGAAAAAATGACGTTAAAACCTGTGGGGAGCGGCTAAAATGACGTTAAAGGACGGAGAAATTCGGGAAAATTTCGAAAAAACGTATTAAAGGAGTGGTGTTGTGGTGAAAGATTACGAAAATGGGGCTAACAATTGTAGAAAAAATGACGTTAAAACCTGTGGGGAGCGGCTAAAATGATCAGTGATGTGCGAAAAACGGAAGTGGAAATAAAGTTAAAGTTATTAGAACTAGCCGAAATGGTTGTTAAATACGTGAAAGCAGCTGTTATTGAACTAGAAACGGTGGATTTTATAGCAGCGGTAGTGTTGAAAGCGGAAAATAAAATCTTTTGGTTATGGTTGGGAAGTGGGTTACGTATTGTTGAGCATATTTATGGCGGGATAAAATTGTATAGCAAAATGGTACTGAAACAGAGGATGACAGACTAAAGGCCGAAATACTAAATGTCTTTTTCCAAAGCTGTTTCACAAAGGAAGACTGCACTGTAGTTCCTTCTCTAGATTGTTGCACAGATGAGAACATGGTAGATATCGAAATAGACGACACAGTGGTAGAGAAACAATTAAAATCGCTGAAAAGAGGAAAGGCTGCTGGACCTGAAGGGACACCAGTTCGATTTTACACAGAGTACATGAACGAACTTGCCCCACTTCTTGCAGCAGTGTACCGTAGGTCTCTAGAAGAGCGTAGTGTTCCAAAGGATTGTAAAAGGGCACAGGTCATGCCTGTTTTCAAGACGGGACGTCAAACAGATGTGCAGAACGTCGATCAGTTGTAGAATTTTGGAACACATATTATGTTCGAGTATAATGACTTTTCTGGAGACTAGAAATCTACTATGTAGGAATCAACATGGGTTTCGAAAAAGACGATCATGTGAAACCCAGCTCACGCTATTCGTCCATGTGACTCGGAGGGCCACAGACACGGGTTCCCAGAGGGATGCCGTGTTTCTTGACTTTCGCAAGGCATTTGACACAGTTCCCCACAGTTGTTTAATGAACAAAGTAAGAGCATATGGACTGTCAGACCAATTGTGTGATTGGATTGAAGAGTTCCTAAATAACAGAACGTAGCATGTCATTCTCAATGGAGAGAAGTCTTCCGAAGTAAGAGTGGTTTCAGGTGTGCCACAGGGGAGTGTCGTAGGACCGTTGCTGTTCACAATATACGTAAATGACCTTGTGGATAACATCGGAAGTTCACTGAGGCTTTTTGTGGATGATGCTGTGGTATATCGAGAGTTTGTAACAATGGAAAATTGTACTGAAATGTGGGAGGATCTGCAACAAATTGACGCATGGTGCAGGGAATGGCAATTGAATCTCAATGTAGATAAGTGTAATGTGCTGCGAATACACAGAAAGAAAGATCCTTTATTATTTAGCTACAATATAGCAGGTCAGCAACTGGAAACAGTTAATTCCATAAATTATCTGGGAGTAGCCATTAGGAGTGATTTAAAATAGAATGATCGTATAAAGTCGATCGTCGGTAAAGCAGATGCCAGACTGAGATTCATTGGAAGAATTCTAAGGAAATGCAATCCGAAAACAAAGGAAGTAGGTTACAGTACACTTATTCGCCCACTGCTTGAATACTGCTCACCGGTGTGGGATCCGTACCAGATAGGGTTGATAGAAGAGATAGAGAAGGTCCAACGGAGAGCAGCGCGCTTCATTACAGGATCATTTAGTAATCGCGAAAGCATTACAGAGTTGATAGATAAACTCCAGTGGAAGACTCTGCAGGAGAGACACTCAGTAGCTCGGTACGGGCTTTTGTTGAAGTTTTGAGAACATACCCTCACCGAGGAGTCAAGCAGTATATTGCTCCCTCCTACGTACATCTCGCGAAGAGACCATGAGGATAAAATCAGAGAGATTAGAGCCCACACAGAGGCATACCGACAATCTTTCTTTCCACAAACAATACGAGACTGGAATAGAAGAGAGAACCCATAGAGGTATTCAAAGTACCCTCCGCCACACACCATCAGGTGGCTTGCGGAGTATGGATGTAGATGTAGATGTAGATGTAGATGTAGATGTAGATTGTGGGACTGCAGGGTATGTGGGACAATTGTTTGCGAGTAGGTGTCATACCCACACATGCTGCTAATCTCAGACCACCTTCATGAACTAATTTCAAAAGAATACTACCCCTCATCACCCAATATAATTCTGGAATGGAACAACTACACCACATCCTATGTGAGAGTTTTGACTACTTATTATAAAGTCCAAAAATGAGGAACCTCCTGCTCGCAGTCTTTCCCATCTCTCCCACCAGCTGCCCGACCTATGAAATATCCTAGCGCATCCTTACACCATACCTCTCCAAACCTTCAGCCATGTGGGTCATGCAACTATGGTGCAAGACCTGTGTTAATGCACACACTTAGCACATCCTGCTCCAGTCCCATCACTGGCGTATCCTGTGCCATCAGAGACAGCACCACCTGAGCAAGCAGTCTATCATCTATCAGCTGACCCTCCATTGGTGTAACATACTGCTCAGCACAACATGCTAGATTTCAGTTGTTGCTTCTCAATCCTTGTCGTCTGTATCCTTCCTCTAATCACAATCATTTTCTAACTTTCTTAGATGGGAATTGTCCTTGCTGCAAATTCTTCAACCCTGTAATTCTCGTGGCCTCAATCTCCTCTAGCCATTGCCCCACACCTACCTCAACCCCTGGCTAGTGATTCTAACTTCACCCACATCCTCCTCCTTCTGTTCTATCTTCCTCTCCAGATCCATGACTTGAAATCATTGTGCATGGCACAAATCTCTCTGCCTATGGCCAGAACAAGCTCAGTTACCGTATTCGTATTCTGTGCACAAGCAAATGGTGCCAGTGTTTCATCTAGTGTTTGATCATTGTCTATTTATGATAATGGATTTTACATGCACACATTTCAGTACTACAACATGGGGCTCCGAGAACCCTTCAGATGATAATGAGATAATTTGTAGTGTATTTATCCATGCTACATCATTTTATAAACTACGTTTTTACTTCACACTGAATTCTGTGTATGTATTTAATGTGTACAAGTAGGGTAACTTTGAACCTCTGTACCTCAGAAATGGATCTAGATATGAAGAAAATTTTCAAAGTTGTTCAGGAGTGGGATCTTGGAATAAATCATAAAAATTTCAGCCATTTTCTATGCATAGCTGTGTTGGAATCTGCGACTCAGTTTTGGTACGAAAAAATGTTTAAAAAAAACCATGTGTAAACTTATAATGCTTTATTTGAAGTATTAGATAGTAACAGCAGTTGGGTACTGTGGGAGGAAGAGTAGTAGATTTTTTTGAAGTAGGAGTTTTTCTTCTAACGCACATATATTAAGTTATCTAAAAGTAATTATCATACATAAACAATTTGAGTAGACTAGCAATAGTCATAATTTGTTGTTAATACAGGGTGTCTCAGAAGGAATTGTCAGTATTCATGGATATGACAGAAATGATCATTTGAAGTAGAAAAAGTCTATTAAACAGGGGCTCTAAATCATATACCTTAAGAGTTTTGAACACTTTTTTAATAGAAGAAATGTATTTTACAGTAGTGAAGGATGAACAAATGGTTATTGCTCATAAGATATACGCTTTAGAGCCATTGTTTACTGGAATTTTTTCGTTTTTTTGTTTTGGTCCATTCCACTGCCTCTCAAAATATGGAAAGCAAAGAGCTTGGAGTGAAAGAAATTTGTTTCACACTATCAAATATGGAAAAGTGCTAATAGTTCTTAAGGTATGCATTTTAGAGCACATGTTTACTAGATTTTTTAGCTTCAAATGATCGAATGGTCATCATCTCTCTTATTCCGGAATATTGACCATTCACCTCTGCAGAAGTAACCAGCAGTGATTACTTCTGCCAGTTAATGTGTAACTTGACTCTTTCGCATCCCTGAAGGCTCTCCTTCATGATGGAATTGACAGAAAACTGTGTGAATAAATGAGAAAAATTGAGTGTAGGTAGGTGTAAATAAGTGTACATAAAAGAAAAGTAACTTAAGGCAGTCCTGTAAATGGTTAGCATATTGCTGTATATTTTGCTGAGAAAGTATACTGTTGTTATAAAACTGCTTTGTCCCACATCATGGAAAATGCCAATAACTAACTGTCATAAGTATGTTGCATATTGACCAAGCTTTAAATGTTTATGTTGGGAACTTCATAAGAGAAAAGTTGTACAGGGTTTCCCATGTAAAACTGGTATGCCTTGCACCTAATATTCAAGGAACAATGAACGAACTAAAAAAGAATAGATAATAGTAACATTAAAAAAACATGTAGTTACTGTTTATAAGAAATGCTGGAAGTGGTGGCCATAGGCCTCCAGACATCGCTGACTTGGTGTGATGACGTTACCAACAACATACTGTAATTTTGCAGGCATGATGACATTAATTTCTGCTGTAATATTCTGTTTAACATTGTCTATTGTGCAAGGATTGTCAGCATACTCTTTGCTTTTTTGTCTGCCCCATAAATAAAAACCACACAATATTAAGTCTGGGGACCTTGGGGGGCAGAGGCCTCTGTTCACAAGTCTCTCTTCAGGGAACAAGTTGGTAATGTAGAGTGTGTCTTGTTTGGATATGTGAGTGATTGCTCCATCTTGTTGGAATACTGCATACAGCTTTTCTGTATCTGTTAGTTGTGCATAGAAAGAGTCAAAGAACTCTAGATACCTGCTGCCTCTCTTCGTGGTAGAATTGGAGAATATGGGCTCAATAATGCACATGCTGGACGATGCACCCATCTTGTCTGAGTGGAGAAGTTCTTCATGCAGGATATGTGGGTTGTCCTGCGACCAGTACCTGCAGTTCTGGGAGTTTACATAATCTGACAAATGAAACCTGGCCACATATGACATGAATTAAAGCAAGGGATCCAAATAACTGTTAGCAATTGATGTTAACAACCAGTTACAATAATGAACGCTCTTTTCCTGATCCCAACTTTTAACTCTCGCACTACACGTGATAGGCTGTTAATTTCATATCTTTTAGTACATGATGACACATTGTATGAGGCACACCTACCTGCTGCGAATAATTTTACTGATTTGTGGGGACTTCTTGTATTATGCATGCAAATTCTGTCCATAGTTTCAGGGGTCCTCACTGTTGGTCACCTATTCCTCTGCACAGTTTTGATGGATCCTGCAGCCATCCATTTCTTGCACAGATCTTGAATAGTGCTGGTCATGTGGAGTTTGCTACCAGGACACTTTCCTTGAAACATTGTTTACATTCCTGTTTTTATGTAACATTCCAAGATATCAGTTTGCTGTACCAATGCAAACTGCACCATTTCTGTAACAACTCAATGATACGAGCTTCTCACAATAACTGATGCATGACTCGCAGCTGCACTCAGCTTTCCAATAAAATGCAGTGTAGCTAATTTTTGAGACAGTGTTGCCACTCCACAAGCAATTCGACTAGAGATGATTAACTAGTACATGAGATGTACCAGTTTTATGTGGGACACCTTGGACAATATGTTTCACAAGCAAATCAGTTGTAATGATTGCAGTTTTAGTTACAGTGTGCAGCCGAGCCGATGGGAAAGATAATGAGGCAGAAAATGTGGTGATAAAAGGAGCTACTGTCCAGTGTTCTATTTGTTATAAAGAGTGTAATGACAGAATTGATTTGAGAAATCATTTGAAAGAGGAGCATATATCTCATGGAATGTACATATGCAAGCAGTGTGGACATTTTTTTCCAAAGGCCCAGACATTGAGTAAGTAATTTAGATAAACATAACTTTATTTTCAGATTTTCTTATTATCTGATACAATTCCCATTTGGCAACACTGTTTTTTTTTTTTTTTTTTTTTTTTTTTTTTTTTTTTTTTTTTTTTTTTTTTTTTTTTTTTTTTTTTTTTTTAAGGCTGCTAGAAAAGTAATTGGAGCAAGATTGATGCACACAACTTTCAAACTTTTCGTAACTATTAGGCTTTCAAAACAGTTCCTTCACTAGGAGAATTGGGAACTTAAGAAAATAGACTAACTTTCAAATTCTAAAGGTGGCAGGGGTAAAATACAGGGAGCGAAAGGCTATTACAATTTGAACAGAAACCAGATGGCAGTTATAAGAGTCGAGGGGCATGAAAGGGAAGCAGTGGTTGGGAAGGGAGTGAGACAAGGTTGTAGCCTCTCCCCGATGTTATTCAATCTGTATATTGAGCAAGCAGTAAAGGAAACAAAAGAAAAATTCAGAGTAGGTATTAAAATCCATGGAGAAGAAATAAAAACTTTGAGGTTCGCCGATGACATTGTAATTCTGTCAGAGACAGCAAAGGACTTGGAAGAGCAGTTGAACAGAATGGACAATGTCTTGAAAGGAGGATATAAGATGAACATCAACAAAATCAAAACGGAGATACTGGAATGTAGTCGAATTTAGTTGGGTGATGTTGAGGGTATTAGATTAGGAAATGAGATGCTTAAAGTGGTAAATGAGTTTTGCTATTTGGGGAGCAAAATAATTAATGATGCTCGAAGTAGAAAGGATGTAAAATGTAGACTGGCAATGGCAAGGAAACGTTTCTGAAGAAGAGAAATTTGTTATCATCGGGTATAGATTTAAGTGTCAGGAAATCGTTTCTGAAAGTATTTGTATGGAGTGTGGCCATGTATGGAAGTAAAACATGTATGATAAATAGTTTGGACAAGAAGAGAATAGAAGCTCTCGAAATGCTGAAAATAAGATGGGTAGACCACATTACTAATGAGGAGGTATTGAATAGAATTGGGGAGAAGAGGAGTTTGTGGCACAACTTGACAAGAAGAAAGGACCGGTTGTTAGGACATGTTCTGAGTCATCAAGGGATCACAAATATAACATTGGAGGGCAGCGTGGAGACCAAGAGATGAATACACTAAGCAGATTCAGAAGGATGTAGGTTGCAGTAAGTACTGGGAGATGAAGAAACTTGCACAGGATAGAGTATCGTGGAGAGCTGCATCAAACCAGTCTCAGGACTGAAGACCACAACAACAACAATAACAACAACAACAACAACAATGGTTAGATGACTTACAATTGACATACAAACCCAAGAGTAGTAACAGTGCACTACTAGTAATCCAAACATGGAACATGACATATAAAATTGCTTCAAAAGTACGGGTTTTTGTTGTAACAGAAATACACAGAAAGACAAAAGCAAGAGGAAAAAAATGGGGAGTGAGGCAAAGTGAAAAAAAAAGAATAACAACACATGCATGATGGGAGAGGTAACTGGATGGGGTTCAGGAGGAGGCTGGGGCAGGGAGAGAGAGGGATAGCAGGGTAAAGGTGGGTGATGGTGAAGTGGTGCTGGGAGCATGCCGGGACGAAGTGGAGAGAGGTTAGGTTAGACAAAGGGTGGGGCAGAGGGGAATGGGGGTTGTGGAAAAGGAGAGACTGGATGCATGGTGGAAAAGAGAGCGTGTGTAGTGCTGGAATGGGAACAGGGTAGTGGAATGGAGACGGGGGAGGGGCTAGATGGTTGAGCACAATGACTAATGAAGGTTGAGACCAGGAGGGTTACGAGAATGTAGGATATATTGCAGGGAGAGTTCCCACCTGCGCAGTTCAGAAAAGCTGCCGTTGGTGGGAAGGATCTGTATGGCACAGGCTGTGAAGCAGTCATTGAAATGAAGGATGTTATGTTGGGCAGAATGCTCAGCAATAGGTTGGTCCACTTGTTTCCTGGCCACAGTTTGTTGGTGGCTGTTCATACAGACAGACAGCTTGTTGGTTGTCATGCCTATATAGAATGCAGCACAGTGGCTGCAGCTTAGCTTGTAGATCACATGACTGATTTCGTAGGTAGCCCTGCCTTTGATGGGATAGGTGATGTTTGTGACCAGACTGTAGTAGGTGGTGATGGGAGGATGTATGGGACAGGTCTTGGATCTAGGTCTATTACAGGGACATGAGCCATGAGGTAAGGGATTGGGAACAGAGGTTGTGAAGGGATGGAAGAGTGTATTGTGTAGGTTTGGTGGACAGCGGAATGCCACTATGGGAGGGGTGGAAAGAACAGTGGGTGGGACATTTCTCGTTTCAGTGCACAATGAGAGGTAGTTGAAATCCTAGTGGAATGTAATTCAGTTGCTCCAGTTTGTAATATGTTGAGATGGTAGACAGGACCTGTATTGATTGCTCTTTGACAGGTTCATAATTTTTGCCCTGTGGAACAAGAACAAAATAATCTGTGTAAAGGAAATACTTCATGTTTCTGAGTTTTGTTTGCAAATATGTGTAAAAATTAAATAAAGTTGGTCCCAGTACTCTTCCCTGAGGCTGACTATTGAACTGACGTCTCCACCCACTTTTTTCTTTATCAAAATGTACATAAAATTTTTTGTTCTCAAGAACTGACTGGATGCCTAGAGCCAAATGATAGTCTTTGAAACTATTGTACATCTTGTCCAGTAAGGTGCCACCACAAATATTACTTTTGGAATCGGATATACCCCGGTCAGTGCTGACTTTTGCCAGTGGTAGATCTTTCCACCACTGGGTGAAAATAAGAACAGCATGAACGTCCAAAAATACAAGAAATGGTCCTTCCCAGAACTAACACTTGAATATTCCAGTGCTCCTAATTTAGGAACATTAGAAATGTTCTGTACTCAGTTGTTCCTATTTTTCACATTTGGTAAGTAGGCTCTCTTTTTCTATCTCAGATATTGATAGTATTCTTTTTTCAACATAATTTTGGTCTTCAGTTCCTTCAGCTCCCGAAAATGAAAATCCACAGTTGTATTTTTGCATAAAATGGTTTGAGGAAGTTCTGGATTCAGCAGCATTAGAGATCATTGTAATTTGGAGGTTTCATGATGATATGTTTGTACGAGGGTAATCCCAAAAGTAAGGTCTCCTATCAGGGTGTATACGACCCGGGACATCCAGGAAAAACCCGGGAATTTTTTCGTCTGGGAGAAAACCGGGAAAAACCCAGGAATTTTTTAGAATTCCGGGAATTTTTCATTGTTTAGTTACCAGTTAAATTTTTGTGATTTTTACTGGTAATAACCAATACTCTAATGAAGGATATTACTGTATCCCAATTCTGCAGAATTCTGCAGCAACAAAACATGAACGAGAGGGAAAAAAAGGAAAATAAAACTTAAGTTGCAAAGGAAATGCGCCATATACAACAACAAAACACAGTGCTCATACAAGCGTCTGCCAACCAAAGTGTGTCAAAGGCTTTAGGAAGAATATGCAGTGCTTCCTAACAACAAATTGCCTCCAATGAGCGTGACGTGACAGTGTTTTTGGGCGAGCTCTTGTGCATGTGCAGTTGAATCGCGTCTGAGTAGCACTTTCTCCCGCTTCTGGCTACAGAAGTGTGGCTGGGTGCCACTATCTAGTATTGTCCCGGTTCAGAAATATCGTAGATCCAGGGCTGATGCACAGAGCAGTCTGAGTTGTAGTGGGGAGGTGGGTAGTCTCCACGTGACCTGTGTTTACGTTTAGTGATTTTGATGTTTCCTCTTCATTTATTGCTCTCACATTAAATGAAAACAAAACGAATTTCTGTGGCCAGGGGCTACCAAATGAATTAAAATACATTCGCATAATTACGGAAGGCTAAAATATGTTGTTAGTTTCAGGTTTTATTTCCACCTTTCTGACAGTCAAACATTAATCGCCTTGCAGAACAATGAAGTTATTTTTGTTGGTTTGTTAAAGAGATTTGGCTTTTATTAGTCTTTTGCACCGAGGCTGTCAATTTATTTGAAACGAAGTGTTTAATTTCACACTGTTAGCTAGTTTCAACTTTTCGCTGCATTTCAAGTGCACGTTTTCCATTATCTAGCTCGTATGACATTATGCCACAATAAAGAACCAATCATGAGATAATGCAGTACTGGTACTCAAGAAAATTTACATCCGAATCTGGACATACGATTGTCCACTTTAAGGCGAATTATGCATTTTAGTATGGTTCACAAAATTCCGATGCTCTTGAAGTATCCTTTGGTGTCTTGTTTCTTTTATGACATAATGCAAGATCTTTTAATGTTTTACGCGTACGAACATGCGGGTCTCCTGAGTCATCGTAGCTGCGCAGGCGCAGTGACACCTGTTATCTGGCACTCTCTGGCAACTGCTGAAACGAACCAATTTCTAACAGGTCACGGGAAAATATTGCGAATGGTGGTTTGAAAAGTATTACTTTCAAAGTAAATTTCCTTTTACGCAAGACGAACTATGTGAGAGAATGTACGATGAATTTCTTAAATCACAGAGCTTTTGACTCTCATTTAAAAGTCAACTCTTTGAGGACGACTATCTAGAAGAATTATGAGCCCAGAAGATCAGACATTTACGTTGTTATTAAAAAATTTACTGGCACATTTGTGTGATGTATCTTAAAGTGTAAAGCGCGCAAAAAGATCAGCATTATATGTGGAAGCTTAGCTTCTCTTGCAGCTTATTAATCTTAGTGACCAATATTATTTGTGAAAACTTTGTTTTTCTTGGAGCAACACTATGTATATTAATTTAAACCATTAACTTTTCTTTTTTGTGTGTTCGCGCTACTTAAGAGTGATCTTGCTATTGACTGACTACATCACGCGCCCTATGCTGTCATCAGATGGCAAGATCACGTGACATGATCTACGACTGGCTTACAAAAGTGTGTCGCAATCTCGATTTCATTGCTTCAGAAAGTAACGTGAAGTGTTTGGTGGAATTCGAATTTATACCTCCGTAACACGAAAAAAATGCAACGTACCTGTTGCTGCACATTAAAGATCTTTCCAAACCGTGATCCCCCCTCCCTGCATTTCATTTTCTACAGTGCTGGCAAATTCTACATCTATGTAGAAAACCATAAACATTCTAAGGATTGATAAGTTTTACAGTGCCGAGGAAAAGTATACTGTCACTTAACATGGAAAAAGTGTATTTTCAACCGGGAAATCCGGGAATTTTTTTTCTTATCCATGTATACACCCTGCCTATTCTTTTTACAATTACATAGACCTGTTTATATCTACAGTGGTTTACATCAGTCTACGGCTTGAACATTTAGCTATTTTTTGATGTAATCACCATTTCTGTCGATGCGTTTTTGTAGACGCTGTGGCAGTGTTTGTATGCCCATGTCATACCAGCTCGCCGCCATGCTGTTCAGAAAGTTATGAACCTCTTCTTTCATCTTGTCATCAGAGCTGAATCGCTGGGACCACAATTAACGCTGACAGGTACTGAGAGTCTCTGAAAAACTCAAATGGGCAATTCATAACCGGAGAAGAGGAATGTTGGGCAAGGTCGTACACATTCTCCATGACAACACTCACCCACACATCGCTCGGCAAACTGTTGCTCTCCTGCAACAATTTCAGTGGAACATAATCATCCACCCACCCTATAGTCCTGACTTGGTGCCCAGTGATTAATACCTGTTCCCTAAGTTAAAACAATATTTGGGCGGAAAGTGATTAAACTCCGCCGGCGAGGTGAAAGAAGAGGTTCATAACCTTCTGAACAGCATGGCGGCGAACTGGTATGACATGGGCATACAGAAACTGCCACAGTGTCTACAGAAATGCATCAACAGAAATGGTGATTATGTTGAAAAATAGCTGAATGTTCAAGCTGTAAACTGGTGTAAACCATTGTAGAAATGGCCGGTCGGAGTGGTCGAGCGGTTAAAGGCGCTACAGTCTGGAACCGCACGACCGCTATGGTCGCAGGTTCGAATCCTGCCTCGGGCATGGATGTGTGTGATGTCCTTAGGTTAGTTAGGTTTAAGTAGTTCTAAGTTCAAGGGGACTTATGACCGCCGCAGTTGAGTCCCATAGTGCTCAGAGCCATTTGAACCATTGTAGAAATAAACAGGCCTATGTACTTATAAAAAAGGAGGAGACCTTACTTTTGGGATTACCCTCGTAATATGATCAGATGTCATGACATTATTCGCATTTTGTATACTCCTATACTATATCATTTTGAATGCTTTAACATGATTAGAAGATGTGACCATAGGACATTTTGTCTTTTATATAACCACATAATAGAGCTGGAGTTACATGAGCTCAGTTCACACCTTTTTTTTCCACACACAAGGAGACCCCAGAGTGCTAGAGCATTGAGCATATAGCACTGAAGTCATTTATTCCCAATAATGTTACCTCTACAAGCCTTTCTTGCTTTCTTTACAATAAATGTTTAAGAATAATTTGATTTGATCTTATGAGTAACTGTTGAATCAAGAACAGGAGAGTACTTAACTGTACAACTTGTGTTATATACGTTGCCTATATTTCTTTAAAATTAACTCGGATAAAAACAGAACGTCTGTCGTCCACTGGCTAAAACAGCTGCTTTTCTTGTCCATAGATAACCTGCTCTTGCAGAACGCATATGTTGGTGGAATACTGTGCTACTCTACTGAGACCTGAAACTTGAAACATGACTCCAGAGTCATGCACAAATCTGCCATGTCTTAACATTTAATTTCTTTGATAACATAAATATAGTGGCCTCTGTTACTTAATATTTTTGGAATTTTGTGGTGAGGGTAGCTGTGAAAATGTTCGATAATCTAATGATGGTGATTGTTTTCATCTGGATAAAGCTTTAATTTAACTGCTCTCTAATTTCAAGTAAAAGACAATATTTTTCGAATAAAACCGGGTAGAAATTAGCAGGCTTTTTCACTATTAATTTGGGTTATAGTGTGGGATGTGAACAGCAAACCAGGTGCAGGTACTTTTACAGAGGACAGTATTGAATTGCTAGTGGTTGCATCTTCTCTGAAGTGCAGTAGAGAATGCTAGCAGCAAAATTGAAGCCATGTCTCCCATAACTGAGGCTGTCATCACAGACAAAAGTTCTTGTAAGTGGCTATTTGCAGCTCCTCCCCTTTCTTGTGTGTTTTCTAGCAATGAGTATGTTGTACTGTTTTCATTGCTGCACAGCAAACAGCAGTGTAGGACAATATGTGGAGCTGGTCACCATTTATTCTATGCAGTCTGACTGATTCTGTTATGCCAATGATCATCCAGGTCCATTTTTGTTCATATCCTCACCAACAGCAGTTCTTGTGTTTACTATCTCCAGTTAGCAACCTAGCGAGGTACAGAGTGAGGTGATGCAGTGGTTAGCACACTGGACTCGTACTTGAGAGGACGACTATTCAAACCCACGTCAGCCCATCTTGATTTTAGGTTTTCTGTGATTTCCCTAAATCACTTCAGGCAAACGCTGGGATGGTTTCTTTGAAAGGGCATGGTCGATTTCCTAATCTGCTGGGACCAATGACCTTGGTCTTTGGTCCCCTCCGCCAAATCAGTCAACCAATCAACCAACTGAGCAAGGTGGTACAGTGGTTAGCATGCTGGACTTACATGTGAAAGGATGATGGTTCAAACACATGTCCAACCTTCCACATTTAGTTTTTCTGTGCTTTCCCTAAATTGCTCCAGGCAAATGCTGAGGTGGTTTGTTTCAAAGGGCATGGCCAATTTCCTTTCCTATCTTTGACACAATCGGAGCTTGTCCTCCATCTCTAATGACCTTGATGTTGACGCGACATTAAACCAAACCTTCCTTCCTTCCTTTATTGCATCCCACTTTCTCAACTTACTTGTTATAATTACTTGCTGTATCTACCTGACCACTATGCACCATTCATCACCACCTTATGCTACGGGAGACACTTACCTGTGCTTACATGGAACTGTGGTAATAATCGAAGGCACTATGACAGCTGTGAACTATGTGAAAATTATTATGAACTACAGGTGTGCCTTTTATGAACTACAGGCGTTCCTTCATTTCTGATGGCTTTTCTGATTGTGATGATGTCTTCCAGCAGGATAACTATCCATGTCACAAGACCAGAATCATGCTACAGTGGTTTGAGGAACTTGAGAGTGAACTCGTGTTGATATCCTGGCCTACAAATTCACCTTATATGAACCCAATGAAACACACACCAGCTTGTAATTTACAGGAATTGCTTGACCTTTGTGTAGACATCTGATGCCACATACTCCCAGAACCCCATCTGGGATTTCTTGAATCAAAGCTGTGCTGAATGCATTCCAAACGTGAACCAACATGTTATTAAGCACATGGTCATAATGTATTGGCTCATCAATGTATATCTGTTGTTTGTTCAGTTGCTGTGTTTTCACATTTTTTGATGTGCTTGTACTCACATTAGGATTTGCTTTGATAAGTATTCTGCTAGCAAGATACTGCTTAAATTTCAGTTGTGGGTTTTACTGTAAAAGTTATGTTGGTGCACCTGAATTATTACAGAATGATTTTATCCAGAAGAGACATTGCATAATGTTTTGAACCAGTAGGAGGCATAAAAAGAGACAACATTATTAAACAATTCTGAATACACCATTAAATGTTGGGAGAGATTATAAGGGTTTCTGTCTGTTCCATCAACTCTCAGCATACCCAGTGCAGTGTGTCAAGTTAGAGTGCATGTATAGTAACTGCCTGATAACTTATGATACATACTCTATTGTTCCTTAAAAAGCTACCCAAGTTCCTAACCTCATTGAGACTTCCTCCTGGTCCAAAATTCTACTGTGTATCCACTGTTTGATTTGGCACCATATTATTCATTAGCATATTTTTTTATTTATTTGTTCTGCATAAGCACCATGTATTTCTCTTTTTAGAATATCCAGCAATATTGAGAACTGTGTGAAACTGATGGTACAAGTATGTATCAAGAGTCTTCAGTCCTGCATAGCTACATGGAAAGGGAATAGTATCATCCTTTATCAAGCCCTTACTGATTTCATGCCATAACTGTCCATTATTCATCATATCATAGAATCTCACAAAATAGGCTCCTGGTTATCCCTTCTGTTTAGTCTTAAAAATACATAAGCTTTAACAGGTTCATTGAGACTTTCAATATTAACAGTTTGTATGGAAACAAATGGGACAATAGGATCAAATACTGTTTAGCAATAAATCCAAGTTCCAGAAGAGGTGCTGCATGCTAATATGTATGTATGTCTAATTCATTTACTCATGAGTATACATATATGGCCTAAATCCTGTTCAGCATGCCATATTGACTATTCCAAACAGATTGTGTAAAGTATCATAGTTATGAAAGAGGATACAGAGGTATTCCAATGAATATATGATATTTTGTTTCAGAGATCCACATGAAAAGGCATCGTGGTGAACGTGATTTTTCATGTGCTAACTGTGATTATCGTACATATACTAAAGCTGAACTGGAAAGACATAGCACTGTGCACACTGATCATACTGATGATCGTACCTTTGTCTGTCATCATTGTGGAAAGGTGTATGCAGTTTACAAGTCACTGCAGGAACATATCCGTTCTGTGCATGAGCAGTCTAACATGCATGTCTGTGAGGAGGTTAGTCACACTTGTATTGTCAACCACACACCTGGCAATTAATTAAAACTGCAACACTTTGAAGACAGCCTGCAACAAACACCAAATATGTGTGAAATGTACTACATCCTTGGATATACAAATGATTAATATTTCAGTCCATTCTCATGAAACAGGCAAAAGAAGCACTATCTGCATTTTGTATGTAAGGAAAGATTACACAGCATGTTTCATATCCAGAATTGAATTTTGGTTGTATGTGAGAAATTTGCATTATGCCTCTTATAAGGAGGAGAGACATCTACCTGTACTTTCCTGAACTTGATAGCAGCAGGTTCATGGCATATTACCATTCTGTGGTATTGCTACTGCTTTTGATAACTATCCCTCAGCTGTCATTTGAATATGGAACTGATAGTTTTGGGAGAGTCATACAGATTGCCATGCGGAACCTCAGAGGTTCCATGTGACAAGCAACTGAGAGGACAGACTTATTCACTTGGCCATGCAAAATCAAACAGTCTTGGTATGTACCTTGAGTCAGGAAACTGCCTTTTTTGCAGCAAGACAAGTATCCACATGGACCGTTTGAGGATATTTGAGACACTCCAGACTGTCACCATGGTGACCATTGTTGCAGCTGCCCTTGGTGTGGCAGCAGGGAGAGGCATTCTGACAGTGGTGTGCTCAGTGACAACACTGAATGCAGGAATGGCACCACATTGTCTTTCCAGATGATGCCTGGTTCTGCATACAGCATTGTGACGGACATACCTGCTCTGAAATCTCTGAGGGGAATCTGTATTGCCTGATTTTATTTGTCATAGTGATATGGGCCCAGCAGTTGACATTATGAAATGGATACCATTGGGTACATAACACAGTCACTTCTGGTTTATGCTGTATCGACGGTGTCTATGTCGACTGTGCACAATGCGTCATTTACCACCCACATCTCCACTGAGGGTGCATCATTTAGAAATGCCACTAGCAGGTGTCACCGTGAATCGTATTGTCGTCTTGTTACTGCCATGTTCGTTATCTTCCTGTGGGTCATGCTATGGACTCCATTGGAGGATGCTGTCTTTGCTTCCACTCACAGCAAGCAATTGTATCCATCTATGCATTTTTTTTTTTTTTTTTTTTTTTTTTTATGATGTCACTCACTGAGTTCTCCCCCAGATCGTGGAAGACTCATAGTGACACTACTATAAACATTGTATGGCATTATTAATTTTTCCAGTCCGTATAGTGATAAATAAATCAGGGACATGCTGGGACAGAGAATCACAGTGACCCAAAAACTATGTTTACATGCAACACATCTTCAGAAAGGTGAAAACCAAATTTTGGAAACTGTTTTTCACTGTTGTGTTTACATGGTGAGGTCTGAAGTGGAATTTGTTAGCCCAGTTAAATATGGTATTTGGCTGTTCCGGTTTCTGATTTAGTAAGTACAGTCACTATTTCTCTTCATTTACACAGGATGTTACAAAAATGTACGGCCAAACTTTCAGGAAACATTCCTCACACACAAATAAAGAAAAGATGTTATGTGGACATGTGTCCAGAAACGCTTATTTTCATGTTAGAGCTCATTTTAGTTTCGTCAGTATGTACTGTACTTCCTCGATTCACTGCCAGTTGGCCCAATTGAAGGAAGGTAATGTTGACTTCGGTGCTTGTGTTGACATGCGACTCATTTGACACTTGGGCAGGCATTGTTGGTGATGTCTTGATTGGGCCCCATGTTCTTCCACCTACACTCAATGGAGCACGTTATCATGATTTCATACGGGATACTCTACCTGTGCTGCTATAACATGTGCCTTTACAAGTACGACACAACATGTGGTTCATGCACGATGGAACTCCTGCATATTTCAGTCAAAGTGTTCGTACACTTCTCAACAACAGATTCGGTGACCGATGGATTGGTAGAGGCGGACCAATTCCATGGCCTCCACACTCTCCTAACCTCAACCCTCTTGACTTTCATTTATGGGGGCATTAGAAAGCTCTTGTCTACGCAACCCCGGTACCAAATGTAGAGACTCTTCGTGCTCGTATTGTGGACAGCTGTGATACAATACGCCACTCTCCAGGACTGCATCAGCACATCAGGGATTCCATGCGACAGAGGGTGGATGCATATATCCTCGCTAACGGAGGACATTTTGAACATTTCCTGTAACAAAGTGTTTGAAGTCACGCTGGTACGTTCTGTTGCTGTGTGTTTCCATTCCATGATTAATGTAATTTGAAGAGAAGTAATAAAATGAGCTCTAACATGGAAAGTAAGCATTTCCGGACACATGTCCACATAACATATTTTCTTTCTTTGTGTGTGAGCAATGTTTCATGAAAGTTTGGCCGTATCTTTTTGTAGCACCCTGTATATTAAAGGTAGATAGTTTCATGCTTAGTCTAATGTAACTGCTTCTCCTTCACTGCACATTAAGTCAGCCCATCCATTTCGGCCCCATATTTTGAAAACAAGACATAACTGACAATCCAAGCACATTTCAAAAATAGTTGTGCTTGTCCATGCGAGCAAAAATCGATTGTGGACGTCTAAAACTGCCAGCTAGAAATTTATTTTCAGTATTGATTTTGGCATGTTTACATGACCAACCAGAAGCGGTATTGTGAAATTGGTTTACAAAATCTGTTTTTGGGAGCCTCCTGCAAACATTTATTAAATATTTGAAATATTTATGCCAGCGGCTGTACCCTGTATTGATGTCTCCATGATGTTACCTTTCAACAAGATAATCCAAGACTGCATGTTTCCCATGCTGTCTGGACCTACTTAGATACTGAGATGGGTCAACTATTACCATGGCATAAAATTCACTAGCCCCCCTACAAATCCCCCCTCCCCCCAATTGGAAACATCATGAGATGCCACAATAGTGGCACACTACCAGTCTTCAGCCACTGAGATTACTGAAATCTGGTATAAGTAGGACTAGCATGTCAGTGTCTGTCATCCAAACTCAGTCTTGATTCTCAGCTGAGTTAAATGCGTTGCTGCTAGCAGAGATTAAACCTTCATGTATGAAATTTTGTTCCCTGTGTATGCCCAAATTCCTTACAAAATTAACTGTGTATTCTTCCTATAATACTTTACATGCACAATAAGCAAAATTTTGTTAATTATTATCCTTCATGGTGTTGCAATTTTAATGGCTGTCGTTATATTGTTTCTTGGTTCCTACTTGCAAAATGGTTACGATCTGTTACCAGTGCAACATTTTAGTGAAATTAATTTAGATGAGAATATTTGTGATGACAATTGATTTCAGTTTAGGCCCTAAGAATATATGGAAAAATCTTTTCCTCTTAGGTGTGAAAACTGATATTTGATAGTTATCAGGGCAGAGAAAGACACTTTATTTTTGTTTTATGGGATTTAAAACGTACTCTAAAAGGATGAGGAACAAAATGCTGGTTGAAGAACTTCTAAAAGACAACATTAAGGCAACTTTAAATACAGAAGAAACAAATAGTTGTTTTAACCAAGGAGGCACTGAATAATTTTTAGGTATTGCATAATGTTTGGTGCTGTTGTTGGTCTAATCGGTTTTCACTGTTGATATGTGGTTTATTATTATTATGTCTGTGCACTGTTGCATGGACATAATAATAATAATAATAATAATAATAATAATAATAATGATAAAATCAGTATGTTCCAGAAAGCCATGCATGTTATTGCAATCTTTCAGGGGGGGTTGTATTTCGGGTCCTAATTGATCACAGAGATAAGGGATAAAGTGTTTCAGATAGCCCTTGGCCAAGCAACTATCTGTATATTCATCAAAAAAATGTGCATGCTGTACCCATCTTGCAGTATAGAGTGAAAATTTAAACACTGTACACATCCTCCAGCCCATGAAAATTGAGCAAATTGGTTGACACTGTTGCATTAGCTGTAGCCTAGGCAGGGCTTGGATCGCTTTTGAAAGCACCATTTGTTCATGGATGGTTCCTGAGAAAAATCCTGAAAAACCATGATTTTTAGGTACAAAAAGTACCAACTGTGGGGATGGCCATTTCTATAATTTCTGTTCATGGTAGATCATCAAAATTTTTACCACACATTCTTAAGGTGATACTTTTGGGGAACTTTGATGAAACTTTTGAGGCAAAAATGTGGATTTAACTGCTGTCATGAACACATGGCTAGGTTTCTGGAGTCATTGCAAGGCTTCTGAGGTTATTAAAGTACGTTCTTAGTCAACATTTCTTCGCCTATTATGATGTGATGTCTCGGTATAACTAGTGCTTCAAGCCCAAAGTGGTGCTGTAGTGACTAAAAATAGGCTAAAATGGATCCTGACATGCCTGAAAAAACTTAACATGACTGCCAAAAATTATATAAAACTTGGAAGAATGCAAATACAGTAAAATATTTCTAATAACATTTTTCTCCTTTGAGGTACAAATTGCAAGGAGGACATTTTTGATGAATTGCAGTTGATAATCATAGTTTCCAGAAAAAATGTAAAGCCAATGATTTTGTGTTAACCTTGTATTATGCATACATATTTGTTGTTTATACATGTCAAAGTATGTAAATGTGTCAAAGTATATAAATAAACCATAAAAACGTGACTGGACTAAGGAATTTTTTTACATACGCAACAGGGAAAAGAAGAGAACCAGTGGAAAAATGTTCCTGCTGGAGCATAAAAAGGGTAACATGCTCTTCCTCAAGAGACTTTTACAGAAAATTGAGGAACAAACAGTTTCAATGCTCATGCTACCTTCCTCACCAAACATTTTGGCACGCACTTTTTGTATGGAAGAAGAGTAGCAAAGAGACAGCCACGATGAAAGAGATAGGAGACAATGCCAATGGGAGAGAAAGAAAGAGGAGAAATTGATTTTGGGAGAGAAAATGTGGCAGTGAAAGAGAAAGAGAGATGGATGAAGGCAATAGCGAGCCAAAGAGAGAGGAGATATTGGTTGTCAGTGAGATGTAGTGGCAATAAAAGGGAAAGAGAGATGGATGGAGATAGCAGCAGTGGGAGTATAACGGAGCAAAGTGGATCCCCCAGAATTTTTGAGCTGCTGAGGTATGGAGAAAGTATCAGTGGAAAAGAAAGATAAAAGATACAGTGTAAGTGAGCGAGAAAACCATGACAGTGATATGTACTGTAAATGTGTGGGAGAAAAAGAAGACGCTGGGAGAGAGATGTATATAGATAGTAGCATTGAGTGCGATTTGGTGAGTATGAAGGCTTAACTACGAAGATAGACTGGGTAAAAGGCCTTAGAATGTTCTGTGTTTAAAGAGGCAAATATCTTTGCATGCCAAGATTTTTGGTGAGGAAGACAGAATGAGGATTGAGGCAGCTGTTTCCCCACTTTTTTGTTGCAGCAGTCGTTTAAAGATGAACATATTCCCCTTTTTTGTGCTCCAACTGGAGCATTTTTCTGCTGGTTTATTATTATTGCTTCTGTTGTGTGTTAATTTCAATATTTTCTTTAAACATTTTGTTGGGCGAAAGCCAATTGATTTTAGTGGTGTTATATCTTCAGTTTCTAGTTACAAACAACTTTTTAATGGAACTGAATCTGCCCACTCAACAGAGTTGTCCCAAATTAGTTTATGTTATAGCAGACAGATAATACTGCATGGGATGCAAGTGAGTATGTTGGGCGAAGAATATTGGCAAACAAATATTTACAAGTGCGACAAATGCTAGAGGATATACCATTCAACTAAGTATTACACTGGACTAATTTTGGACCACTGTTTTGACTGGACACATTAGATTTCCCTTTGGAAAGTATCTTACTTGTAAAAAGAAATAAATGGACTTTCCCTGCCAGCATTGGATGTCATGTGAAGCACACAATGTGCTGTATTTGTTTTGGATGCCTCCTTCTAAACATCACAAAAATAAGAAACTTCCTGTGTGTCAGACCGAGACTTGAACTCAGGACCTTTGCCTTTCACGGGCAAGTGCTCTACCAACTGAGCTACCCAAGCATGAGTCACGTCCCGTCCTCACAGCTTTACTTCTGCCAGTACCTCGTCTCCTACCATTCAAACTTTACAGAAGTCTCCTGCGAAACTTGCAGAACTAGCACTCCTGAAAGAAAGGATATTGCGGAGACATGGCTTAGCCACAGCCTAGGGGACGTTTCCAGAATGAGATTTTCACTCTGCAGCGGAGTGTGCGCTGATATGAAACTTCCTGGTAGATTAAAACTGTGTGCCGGACCGAGACTGGAACTCAGGACCTTTGCCTTTCGCGGGCAAGTGCTCTACCAACTGAGCTACCCAAGCACGACTCACGCCCCGTCCTCACAGCTTTACTTCTGTCAGTACCTCGTCTCCTACCATTCAAACTTTACAGAAGCTCTCCTGCGAAACTTGCAGAACTAGCACTCCTGAAAGAAAAGATATTGTGGAGACATGGCTTAGCCACAGCCTGGGATGGCAATTACATCTTTCATCGCGATCGAGCACCTGTTCATAATGCACGACCTGTGGCGGAGTGGTTACACAATAACATCCCTGTAATGGACTATCCTGTACAGAGTGCTGACCTGAATCCTATAGAACACCTTTGGGATGTTATGGAGTGGCGATGCCACTCCAGGCCTCACCAACCAACATCGATACCTCTTCTCAATGCAACACTCCATGAAGAATGGGCTGCCATTCCCCACGAAACATTCCAGCATCTGATTGAACATATGCCTGCCAGAGTGGAAGCTGTCATCAAGGCTAAGGGTAGGGCAACGCCAAATTGAATTCAAACATTACTGATGGAGAGCACCTCGAACTTGTAAGTCCTTTTCAGCCAGGTGTCTGTATACTTTTGATCACATAGTGTATCTGCTGAAATGCCAGAGAAAATATAACTGATGACTCTCGGAGACACCCACCGTTTATATTAATCACTCCAAAATTGTTAAGGAGAAATGCAGAGTAACATTTCTATTAAATGGGATCAGTGCTTTTTCCAATGAAAATATGTATTAGGAAAAATTATGTCTCAGAAGAATTTTTGGTTTTAGGTGAAATATCTTTCTGTGCATGGGCAGAAGTACCTTTCCAGCTCATGTTATCAAAGTATGAGTGAAACAAAAAGTTGATTGAGGAATGAAAAAGACCTGCTGCCAGTTAGCTGGATGATGCACAGTCATGTTTCACTGCCAGTTTGCGTCTTCATTTCCTTTTTTCTTGTAATTTAACATCTTTTTTATTAATATTCAAAATGCAAAGCACATATGTTCCATGGCTCTTGTGATTTACCTTTTTTCTGGTAAGTGACTAATGCTATGTGTGTGCTCCAATTCGCAAGTAATTGCCATTACTCTATGGACTATTACACTCATTCACATTTTGTTCTATGTGTGCACCAGCAATTTCACCTCTTCTGTCCACAGGTGCGTGGCAGGGCAGGGAACAGCCTGCTGTTGAGAATATATTTTTCTCTATCTGCACTCTGCACATTTGTGTGCTTGCTGTTAATGATCACCCCACACCTCTCCCTCTGAAGCAAGCAGACTGAATGTGTATGCCATAAGACTCCTGCTTTCAAGGGCAATGCTGTTACCATGTGGACATCCAAGTACCTCATGATTCGACTCAAAGCTTCACTCTGAAACTAGCTTTTGTGAGATTGTTGGCATCTATCTCCAAGTGTCTATCAGTTCAGGCCTCTCAGTATTTCCGTGATGCATTTATGTGATTCAAACAAAAGTGAATTAGTCACACTGCCCTTTTTATCTATGTTAAATATCCTAGGCAAGTCCTATTTGATGTCGGTCCCACACGTTCTAGCATGGATCCCATGGGTGTTTTGTAAGCTGTCTCCTCTGTAAAGTGATTACATTTTCCCAGTATGCTACAAATGAACTGATGTGCCCACTTGCTTTATCTGCTATTGAGGTTATGTAATGATCTGTCTTGGTGAAATTCATTGTGTACATAGTGACACAATTTCAAAAACATTTCGAGAGGTGGTACCTCAGACTTATAGAAATATGTCATAAATGAACACAGTGTCAAAAGCAGTGTGGTACAAAATCATGTGAATGCTTCATCAAGAGTTGTTCCAAGATTAAGAAATTTTTATTGTCAGTCTGTCCAGTTGACCAGGAGTGAGTACTCAACAGCAGGATTAGTATTCACCCATAACTACAAAAAACTGCAAAAAATCTATTAATATTAGCAAAACAGTAATCTGCAGAGCTTACAGCTGAATCATGAGTTCTTTAAATTTGTTTGTATACTCTGCAACCAGCTGCACAGTATATAATGAGGAGTACTATTATCATCTATTACATTCCTTATTGACTTTGTATTTGAAAAAGGGGAAAGGGTGGGGGATGCATACCTATACACCACTATATGTAAAAGTCTCTTAACTAAACCTGATTTTTGGGTAGAGCCATATGATCAGCTTCTCAGAGAACTTTCTCAGACTTGGCAAACCCAGGGTGCCATAAGCAAGAGCTTGTCAGCTCTGTCAGTCTCCTTTTACTGTAAGCTTTTCACATGATTAAGCAACCTTTCTTTAAAATGACAGTGAAATGTTCCATCACAGGAAAGGGGATCTTGGATTAATCAGAGTACAAGTATTCTATAAATTTGTTATAATCCTCTCTTTAGGACAACAACATTTATTGAACACAAACTTCTATAACAACAGGTTAAAAGTTGCCTGTTAGTCCACAGAACCAAACAACAACAGCTATTGATAGAAATCAGTAATAGCCACAATTCCATATAGAAAATAATATGCAATAGTTCATGACTGGAATAGATATAAGTCCAAACACTACTAATTCAATGCTACTAAGCAAAGTTCTATTGAGGCTGACAGTGGTGAGAACCACACATTGAGAAGTCAGAGCACTATACAACACTAGTCTAAATCAGTTCAGGTAAGCAGCAGCACTAGCAGAGACAAAATCACATAATAGCAACTGAGAGTTAGTCCACAGCTGGTAACCCTTACATTTGCCCACTACAAAAGCTCACGTATCAGCCTGCATTATCAGCAGTCTTCTCGCCACAGATGCTCTCACCTAATGTAGGCAGTGTTACATGCATTGATCTGTGTGTATCATCGATTTGTACGCCTGGCAAGGCTACTAAAAAAATCTTTCTTCCAAAACTTCAAGGTGTCTTATATGACAGCAAAGATGATGACTGTTGATGTGAAACAACAGTTAGACAGCAACTTCAGCTGTATTAAATTTGCTTAGGTATAATGGGCTCTACTGAAGGTGACCAATATTCTCATAGGATCACCTGGGATGAAGACATATCACTGAATGTAAATGGAGCACACAGATTCAAATAAAACCATTCAGAACAATTGGTCTTGAGCACCAGTGCCCATAATATCAGAGTGTCAGGGTAGAGAGTGATCTTGTTGGGATGTCATCAGAAATATTTGGTGTTAATGGAAACGTAATGTGTTTTCCAAAAAATGTTCATTATGAAAAGCATATAAGCCATCTTTTCAAACTCTTTTTTCAATTTACATTTAATTTGAGCTGAACATAGAAGTGGGGGAGGGTGTAGGGTTGCCTTACGGTGCACAAAGACAATCTACATTTCTCAAACTCAACTTCACCACATAACTTTGTGTAGAAATATCATTTGAAGTATCAACAATAAAGCTAGTTGTAATTAAAGTGTCCTTGATTGTAATAAATCTGTACAGATCCTCCAGTAGTAAAGTTATTGATTAAAAAAAAAAATTGAAAAATAATTGATTGTTGTGTAGGCAGTAAAAGAATTATTTTAGCTGGTGTTTTAAATAGAGACCCTTAAAGAGTTCCTAAGTTTATAAACACTAAATTGCATTTTTACAGTAACAATGTTATGAAAAGAACAGTTGCTACTCATCATACAGTGGAGGTGCTGGATTGCAGATAGGTACAATGAAAAGACTGTCAGAATGTGAGTTTTTGGCCAAATAGGTCTTTGTCGAAAACAGACAACACAAACACTCATGCAGACCCAACTCTCACACACATGACCACAATCTCCAGCTATTTAAGCCAGACTGCAGACACCAGCAGATGATGGGAGAAGCAACTGGGTGGTGGGGGTAAGGAGCAGCTTGAGTCGGGGAGGGCGAGGGATAGCAGGGTAGGGATGGGGGACAGTAAAGTGCTGCTTGTGGAAATGTACAGGGACGAAGTGGAGAGAGGATAGAGCAGCTAGGTGCGTCCAGAGGTTAGATGGAGAGTGAGGGGGGGGGGGGGGTAGCAGAAAAGGAGAGAAGTAAGAAGACTGTGGGTGCACTGGTGGGATAGAGGGCTGTGTAACACTGGACTGGGAATGAAGAAGGGTAAGAAGAATGATGAACAAAAGTTGAGGCCAGGGGGGTAATGGGAACGTAGGATGTATTGCAGAGGGAGTTCCCACCTGTGTTGATCAGAAAAGCTGGTGTTGGGAAGGATCCAGATGCCACAGGCCATGAAGCAGTCATTGAAATGAAGAATGTTGTGGTGGGCTGTGTACTCAGAAGTGAGGTAGTCCAGCTGTTTCTTGTTTGTCAGTGGCGATTCACGCCAACAGAAAGCTTGTTGTTTGTCATGCCCACATACAATGCAGCACAGTGGGTGCAAATTAGCTTGTAGATTGCATGACTGGTTTCACAGATAGCCCTGCCTTTGAGGGATAGGTGATGCTTGTGACTGGACTGGAGTAGGTGGCTGTGGAAGGATGTATGGGACAGGTCTTGCATTTAGGTCTATTACAGGGATATGAGCAGTGAGGCAAGGGGTTGGGAGCAGTGGTTCAGTAGGTATGGATGAGGATATTATGTAGGTTCAGTGGATGATGGAATACAACAGTGAGGGGGGGGGGGCAGTGAGTAGGATATTCCTTATTTCAGGACTTGACGAGAAATACCGTATTTACTCGAATCTAAGCTGCACCTGAAAAATGAGACTCGAAATAAAGGGAAAAAAAATTCCCGAATCTAAGCCGCACCGGAAATTTGAGACTCGAAATTCAAGGTGAGAGTAAAGTTTTAGGCCGCACCTCCAAATCGAAACAAAGTTGGTCCATTGTAATATGAGACACAATTTAGGTCGAATGAATGACGATACAGCTACAGTAGTTTGGTTCGAGTCGTAAGCTTAGCAGTTAAGCTTTACCAGGTAGCCATTGCCCATGCGTCAGGCGCTCCGTCCGTATTTATACGGGTACCCTTCCTTTTTCACGTGCTTCGTCTGGTTTGAACCGATTGATTATTTTGCTTTGATCTGATAAGTGCTGTTTTCTTTGTTATAGGTGTTTGTGTCACTCTAAGCTGAAAATGCGTTACTGTACTGTGTCACGCATTGTTTGTCGCCTTCTGATAGTGCGTGTTTACGGCCTGTCGCCGCTCGGGGCATGGCTTGCTTTTGTGCGTGCTGCCGCCACTTCCAATTAAAAAAAAAGAGAGAGTAATCGTCTCATTAGCGAAACAATGGCAAGAGACTGCTATTTGTTGTTACTTACACTGCTGCTTTCTTTGATAATGATCAACAAGAACCAAATAATAGACTGCATATGATAGAACATGTTCTGAATGAGAGTTACGCGAAAATGTTTCTCCGTTTGAAAATCTTTGCGACCGCTTCTTTAGTACATCAAATTCTGCACAGAAATTAGTCACCTTAGAATTAAAAATCTAGTCATTTGCCGTGCTTCATTTCTGACTGTATCACTATTAGGCATAAGAATAATACGAATATAGACATGACGCGATACGTATATTCTTCCGCGTTTGCTGTTGTCACACTCTAGTTTCGTAGTTTATTAGGCAGGCAGGATTTAAATGTAATAGCAGCAAACACGAAAGAATACATGACAAAATTTTGATATTCATATTATTCTTATGGTGAAGAGAATACTGCATGTGATTCACATTTCATCAGGTTCCTATTAGCAACCATCTCTTCTCACAGGTAGGAAAACATTCATAAAGTAGAGTTGGCCATATTGACAAACATCCCAAACAGTCTTGCATGTCGGATTTTCGTAGTACATTGAAATTCTGCTACATTCGAAGATGAACAATACGGAATTTGTATTTACTTCGTTGGATAATGTATGAAAATGCAGTGGTCGAAACTCGGGGCAGAGAAAAAAAGCTCGTCTTCCACCTTTTTTTTTTTCTTTTTTTTTTTTTTTAATTTATTTACTGACGCGGAGGTTTTGGCGCCAGTATTTATCTTTGTGCCTACAAAGCATGCCTGTGTAGCGCTACATATATTCGACGGCAGAAGTTAGTTGTGGCGGCACCTACCAACATTTTTCAGAACTTCCACCTGCTTTGCACTCGATTCTAAGCCGCAGGCGGCTTTTTGGATTACAAAAACCGGAAAAAACATGCGGCTTAGATTCGAGTAAATACGGTAGTTGTGATAATGATGGAGAATGTGATTCACTTGCTCCAGTCCTGGTTGGTACTGAGTCACGAGGGGAATACTTCTCTTTGGCTGGGTGGTGGGACTTTGAGAGGTGGTAGGTGACTGGAGAGATAGGGCAGAGAAGATCTCTTTTTGTACAAGGTTGGGAGGATAATTACAGTCTGTGAAGACCTCAGTGAGATCCTCATATTTCAAGAAAGACCACTCGTCATGAGAGATGTGACAGTCACTTGTGACTAGGCTGTATGGAAGGGACTTCTTGGTATGGAATGGGTGGCAGCTGTCAAAATCAAGGTATTGCTGATGGCTGATACGTTGCGAAATGGATGGAGGTATTGATGTAGCTATCTTTGAGGTGGAGGTCAACATCAAGGAAGGTGGCTTGTTGGATTGAATAGGACTAGATAAAGTGAATGGGGGAGAAAGTGTTGAGGTTCTTTAGGAATGTGGATAGCGTGCCCTCATCCTTGATCCAAATCAGGAAGATGTCATCAGTAAATCTGAACTAGGTGAGGGGTTTGGGATTCTGCTTGTTTAGGAAGGATTCCTCTAGATGGCCCATGAATAGGTTGGCTTAGGATGGTGCCATGCAGGTGCTTATAGCTGTACCCACAGTTTGTTTGTAGGTAGTGCCTTCAAAGGAGAAGTAATTGTGGGTAAGGGTGTAGCTGGTCTTGTTGATTAGGAAGGCATTGTAGTTTTGGTATCTATTGGGCCCTGGCAAAAGTAGTGTTCTTTAGTGGTAAGGCCAAGGGCTTTGGAGATGTTAGTGTAAAGGGAGGTAGCATCAATAGTGATGAGCAGGGTACCATGTGGTGTAAGGACAGGAACAGTGGAAAGTCAGTGGAGGTAGTGGTTGGTATTTTTTATATAGGAGGGTAGGTTGTGGGTAATAGGCTGAAGGTGTTGGAGTACAAGAGCAGAAATTCTCTCAATGGGGACACAGAAATTGGCCACAGTGGGATGTCCTGGGTGGTTGTCTTTATGGACTTTAGAAAGGATGTATAAGGTAGGAGTGCGGGGACTGGAGGGGTGAGGAGAGAGATGGACTCTGGGAAGAGGTTGTGGGATTGGTGCAAGAATTTGTAGAGACACTGGAGATCCTGATGGATTTCTCAAATGTGGTCACTGTGGCAAGGTTTTTAGATTGATGGATCTGACAGCTGGTGAAATCCTTCTGCCAGGTAATTCTTGTGGTTCAAAACAACAGTGGTGAGCCTTTCTCAGCAGGTAGGATTATAAGGTCGGGATCAGTTTTTAGATGGTGGATTGCAGTTCTTTCTGCAGATGTAAGGTTAGTTCACATGTTGAGGTATTTGGGGAATGATGGTGATGCAAGGTTCGATGTCAAGAAATTCTTGAAAATTAACAGGAGTGGTTCTGAGGCAGTGAGGGTGGATCATGATTTGATGCAGGAGTGAACTGAGTTAGGCAGGGCTCAACATTGGTCTTTGATTGAGTCAGATTGGTAGGGTTGGTGGTGAAAAAGTGAAAAAAGTGTTTCCACTGTAGGAACCAGGAGAAGGAGAGAAGGTCGTTAACAAGTTCTGAGTGATTGAATTTGGGACAGTGCAAAAGGTGTGTCCTTTGGAAAGGACTAATACTTCTGCGGCACTAAGGTTTTTGGAGGGAAAGTTCATGGCTGTGTTTTTGGTCTGTGTAGGTTCTGGGTTCTGTATGGTGGTGGGAGGGAGTTTCTGGGGGTTGGGTAAATGTATTAGGTCTGTGAGACAGTGTTTGTCAGCTATGAGAAGATATGGGGGAAATTTGGAGGTTTTTATAGAGGTGGGGGATAGTGGTAGTCCGATGCAGGAGTAGGAAGTGGACAGGGTGGAGAGTTTTTTTGAGGTGGTGGTGTGCATGTTGCTCTAGTTCTTGGAGAGCAGGAGTTTCAGTGTATGATATAAGATCCAAGAATTTGAGATTGCATAGATGGAGAATTTTGCAGATGGAGAGGTTTTATATGATTTCTCAGTATTATGTTGGTAAGGGTTAAGGATTGGCGGAATCGGAACAGATGAAGGTCATTGTGGAAGGAAGAATGGTAGCCCAGATAGGTAATTTGATGGTAAGGCCATTTGGGGAGGATTCCATGAGCCAAGCAACTATACAGGAACAGTATGTGTGGTTGGGTTCTGGTTAGGGGTAAGTAAGCATTTCTGTATTGATGCAGATGGCAAGAGTAAGGGTCCATGGTGATGGATAAAATGCATAAAAATACATAAATAACCTAAAAAATGTCCAAAAAAATTCACAGAATTACACCTAAATAACTGGGAAAAATCACGAAAAGGTTGAAATGGATGGAGTAAGTGGTATCAAGATGAAATCAGGAAGTAGGCCAATAGCAAAAGGTGAAAATCAGCCAACTGAAACTGGGATGAAGACACAATGGGGTAGAGAAAAAATAAACAAAAAGATTGTAATGTAATATGGGTTGCAGGTCTGTGGGTTGATAAGTGTGAAGAAGGGGAACGGCACATGTGACTACATTAGGTGAAGTTAGTAGGTGCAGACTGGAGTAGAGAGAAGGAGTGGTTGTGGGGTGGGAGGGATGAGATAAAAGCTCGTGTGGCACAGAAAGGTATGGGAAATAACACATGAAAATACATGAGAGTGACACAGGAAGTGTGATCAATTTGAAGATTTAGGATTATTGATATCGATGGGAGGAATGTGGGACATGAGATGGTGTACCAGCAATCAGCGCAGTCTTGTGGCCTTTTATAGGGCATAGCCAAAATGGTTGGTAGAGTGTGGCCCATAAGCAGATCATGCTGTGGGGTTTGTAAGGCAACAAGAGAGACACAGGAAACAAGAGTAAGTAGGACGAACGCTGAGTACAGTAATGAATTAAAAAAATAGTAACAAAGGAAAACATCACTGGGTTGCGGGATGGAAGACAAGCCATCAGGCAACATCAGACAATGGAAACTGAAGAATGGACTTAACAATATTATGAAAAGGACAGCTGCTACTCACCATATAGCAGAGATGCTGTGACGTAGATAGGAACAACAAAAAGACTGTCAGAAAGTGAGCTTTCTGCCAACTAAGTCTTCATCGGAAATAGACAACACATGCACTCAAGCAAACACAACTCGCACACACATGACCACAGTTTCTGGCTGCAAGCACAAGTGAGTGATGGGAGAAGCAACTGGGTGGTGGGGGTAAGGAGCAGACTGGAACGGGGGAGAGGGATAGCAGGGTAGCGGTGGGGGGCAGTAAGGCGCTGCTTGTGGAAACGTACAGGGATGAGATGGAGAGAGGGTAGAGCAGCTAGGTGCGTCCAGAGGTTAGATGGAGACGGATTGGGGGGGGGGGGGGGGTAGCAGAAAAGAGAGAAGTAAGAAGACTGTGGGTGCACTGGTGGGATAGAGGCCTGTGTAACACTGGACTGGGAATGGAGAATGGTAAGAACAATGATGAATGAAGGTTGAGGCCAGGAGGGTAACGGGAACGTAGGATGTATTGCAGAGAGAGTTCCCACTTGTGTTGTTCAGAAAAGCTGGTGTTGGTGGGAAGGATCCAGATGGCACAGGCTATAAAGCAGTCTTGAAATGGAGGATGTTGTGTTGGGCTGTGTACTCAGCATTGGGTAGTCCAGCTGTTTCTTGTCCACAGTTTGTCAGTGGTGATTCACGCCAACAGAAAGCTTGTTGTTTGTTATGCCTAAAGAATGAATCACAGTGGTTGAAGCTTAGCTTGTAGATCGCATGACTGGTTTCACAGTCATGTTTCACTTGTTTTATAATTACAGTCTGTCAGACAGTGATGATGGGTGAACTAGACTGACTAGACACTGCTAGCTGTATAATACCACCATTCATCCCCCCCCCCCCCCCTGCCTCCTCCTATATAGAGAATGGTTATTTTGCCTCATTCCATTTTTTGTTTTCCTCCCAGAATTTGTTGTGTCATGTTAATGTACGCAGATAGAAATGGTGCTGAAGGGAACACAGAAGTTTTATTTATTATAAAGTCACATGTGCCTTTGCAATCAGCTTCAAAGGTAAAAATAAAATGATTGACATAACATATTGATAAAAATTAATTTTAAAAAAGAAGTTTTTGTAATAACAGTAACAAAATAAAAATCCATTAATGATTTCATATTTTGTTAAGCAATTGACTTCTCCAGACAAGAGCAAAATTTACAAACTTTTTAATTCAACAGTGTGGCTTCACAACATGTCGAGCTGCCTACCTGCAAGTTCATATTCACACAGTTCATCTTGGCAACTACAATAGTCATGTGTGCCCCGTCTGTGATGCTCATGTTAAACAACGAAATGCATTTCTGGAACACATGCGTTCTCACACTGGTGATCGTCCTTTCAGGTGAGTAACACACAGTTAATTAGACAGTATAATTTTGAAAATAGTTACAGGATGGGGTATTTTTATTTCACTGTTAGTTTACTATCTATGTAGAGGGAATCAAAAAGAACTGTATACATTTGAAGAAGCAGAAATTATCATATTACCTTTGATCTTTTTTTTCATAAAGATTTTATGTTTATTATATGAAGTGCATAAAAAATTTAAAATATGATGAAGTTGGCTTTAAGTTGTGACATAGCCAGGAGAATTTTTCCCATGTTACATTTTTCCTTCTCCCATAAATAACCAAGGTTATTTTTTCCCCCAGTACATGAATCTATTGGCTTATAACACTTTCATGAAAATCTCAAGACTTTATTTAGACTGAGTTTCACTTGAAAATATTTTTCAGGTTATCATTTTGATTGTTCTGTTTACATTGATGTTATTAGCTTACATGAGGGCAGGTATAATTTGAAAATATAATTATCTGATGTCAGTACAACAGTTCACAACATGCAAAACTCTATGAGCTGTCAGTACTACATTTGAGAAAGATGACTCACACCAACAGAAAGTCAAGCAATCCCATTTTCCTGTAACGTACTTTGAATTGTTTGAAGTTGATTAACATACCTCCAGACTATTACCATTTTTCATCGCGGATTTTGCCATAACTATTGCTAGATTCAAAACTTTGAGTACCTACTTCTATTACTTTAATGTCTGTGTACAAAATGACATATAGCACTCATTAATTAACTCACAAATTAATAATTTCATGTAAATTACCTTAATTTACAATATGATGCCCATAGATGTAAATAAGAGGATGTACATTATGGATAAAGAATTTTTTTAAATTTCTATCTAGCAACATTTTCTATAATCCAATAGTACATTAGTTGTGATAGTTTAACCAAAACAGTAAACTCCAGCGTCGGTGATTTTCAAAGCATAATGTAGTTTGATTTTCAGAGTGTAATGTAGTTTGCAAAATAACAGTTTATACATACTCATACTGTCCATCACCCAAAATTGGCAGTTTGCAGTTTGAAAGCTCAAAAGTAAGACCTGTGTTGAGTGCGCTCACATTGTTGACTGACACCGTTACTATGCACATTCTGTACACAGAAATACATGCACCAATATCTGCAAAACTCAATAACACTACATAATGTTTAATAACTTTAAAGTGGATTCTGTATACCACACAAATGAACATTTTAATTAAACTCTGTTGTAATTAACAAGAACATGTGTGATATCATTGTCATTGGAGTGAGCTATTGTTGGACATGATGATTCTCATTATGGACTGTCTTAACTGAAATATCACAGCATATTTTTCTTTGACAGATTACTACAGGCTAGTGGTATATGGCTTTTTTCACCTAAATATTAACTGCGCTTTGTGCCCAAAATATGATAATGAACTTTGCCATTTCATAATAGAGAAGCTGGTCATCATCACTAACAATTGAATTTCACAAGAATAAATGAGTGTGTTAGTGCCATTCAAATTGTAGTGCTATGTACTTTCATGAGCAAACACCATCCTCACTCATTTAGACTTTCAACATCTAGGCGACTAGTAGTGTGTGCTACAGAACAGAGACTACAGAAATAAGCTCGTTAATGCTACCAAGTAAAGACTGATTTGAATGTTTTGTTGATATGTTTGATTAGTGATATGTTATTTTTAATGGATATTTGATGGTGTTAGACAATGATGTGTCACAACTACCACAAAATTCACTGATACGGTGTTAAAAAAAAATGTTGAGTGACTAGGGCCTCCCGTCGGGTAGACCGCTCGCCAGGTGCAAGTCTTTCAATTTGACACCACTTCGGCGACTTGTACATTGAACTGATACAGTTTTGTATTAGTACAAACAATGATGAAGAATTGGAACTTGAAGAATTATGCAATGTCTGAATCACTGATTGTAATACTGTGATACTAATAATAATAGTCTCACTTCTTCACTTGTGTGGCAACTCTAAATTCATTTTAATGCCTTTGGTTGGATTGGATGAAAAGTGTTGGATGGTTGACTACCACTTATTTGAACCAGAAGAGTTATTCACCATCTGCATTACACAATCTTTTAATCTATGAGTAAACATGGCAGTCTCAGTTTCTAATTGGGTGGTTTCACTGTTAAATATCTGTTTACATATTTAGATAAACTGAATTGAAGCGGATGAATTGTCACTTGGATAACAGATAGTGGTATTCAAGCAACAGAATGTCTGAATAACCTCTACCAAACAATTACGTGTTGTAGGAGTGCATTGCTGTCACGGTGAAAGTAAAAAACAATTATTGCGAAGCCTAATAGTGGAAGCTCCAGGTAGGATTATCCTAATATTGCTGTTATTACAAAATCTGTCGAGGTTCCCTATATGTAACTTTTATTATAAAATTATGTGACGAATAATAAAATCAGTATTTGTTGTTGCCATTGTAAATTACGCACAAGACCCCTGTAATATGATCAACATTTCCCTTTAACTGTTGAGAATGGGACCTGTGTTGACATTACTGGTTTTTATTTAGAATTGTGTAACCTGAGTGTTGTAGAGTCTTCCTAAAGCTCACGGCTTGTCAGTGAAGGAGAAGTATTTATCACAGCTCTCGAGCTTGCTGCATTTGACAACAGTGCTTTGAAGAGCAGGATTGGAATACAGTATGTGAATCACCTTCCCTCTTCTCTTCTCTTCTCCTTGAGTTTTGTTTATTGTTATAGTCAACACAGCTTGTATTGAGAATTGAAGTCATTTAAAATAAATGGGTAATTGGTTGTGATCATTGGTATACAGTCTGTGACAGACATCTCCTGCTGCTGGATCTGTGAGGATAATAGCTTCAAGGGCTGTATTTCACCTAGTTTTGTACATTCTGCAAACAGGTGGGATTGCAGTGTTTTGGGTGATGTAGAATTTTTGTTCAAAATTATACGGGGGAAGATCTGAGAATAATGCACAATAATTTTATTACTAAAAAGTTTAATAGGTAACAAAAAAATTCACAAATAAACATACATCCTTTATCTACTTCTCTACATAGTCACCACATTCTCAGCACATTTCTTCCATCATGGTACCAGTATGGCCTATTCATAGAAGTTTCTCTGTTTGGAGTATTGCCATCTGCAGACTGCTGATTTCACTTCCACGTCTGCCGCAGAGAGTTGACTGATCAGGAATTTCTGCATGGGACAAAACAGATAAAAGTCCGGTGGTGCAAGATGCAGACTTTAGGGTGGATGCTGGAGCAGCTCCCACCCAAACTGGCGATTTTCTCATGAACAAGAGCCATTGTGGTTGTCTGCAAGTTTTTTAGGCACGTAGCGAGCACAAACTTTATGAAATTCCAATGTGTCATAAAAATTTTTACATTGGACCATAGGAAGTGTTGAATTGCTGTGATAAGTTGTCCATGCCAGCTGTTCAAAATTGCTGCCTCAGTGGCTCCAACATTCTGCGGAGTTGTAGCTGTTCCCACTGGAGCATGGCGAGTCACTAAGGTTCACAGGGTGCTCTTGGAAGAATGTACACCGTCTAGAGACATTACTACAGCCACCCTATACATGCCAAGCATGTCCCTGTGAATTTAACTTGGCTATGCCATTTGGGCCACAAATATCAAATGACACTTTGCTGCTCTTAGTAAGTTGATGACAATAATATGCACATCATGTTTGTTGTGTAGTTCAGGCTTGTTTCACTAGAGCTGCTCATGAAAACAAAATCATCAGATGCAAAGTTTTGCAAGAAAACAAAGTGTTCAAATGGAATCACAGTACAATAAGCACGTTTTTAAAGCTTATTTCTTGCTTCTGCACTAGAAGGATAATTAATGTGGCATTTTTTGTGAGTAATTTTTGTTCCTATTTAAACACATTTTTCTCCAACATTCTGATTCTTTTTTCTATTTCAGATTTTTAATTTTTAGTGTCAATCCTCTGTTAGTGCTACAAAAACAAAAATACTCATTTTGAGTAACTCATTGGATATCCTGGATTTTTATCATAAGAAGGATGTAACTTCAGATTTTTTGGATGAAAAAGTGTCATTCACATTCATATTGATAATATAAAGATCAATACTAACATCAATAATATCAACATTAATATTAGTATATAATACTGACATTAATAATATCAACATTAATATTAATGTTAATGATTACAATAAAGTTAAAGATAGGCACAATGACAATTTGTGTAAAATTTTTTAGCTTTAACATGAAGTCCTTTTTCAAAAGAAGGAAACACACACGTTCACACAAGTACAGCTCACACACAGGCATTGAGTTCTAACTGTAGTCAGGTCCCAGTGCCTGGAGACAGGGGCCATGTGTGTGCAAGTCAAGTGTTTGGCTTGTGTGAATGTGTGTGTGTTTTCTACTTTGGAAAAGGGACTTTGTCCAAAAGCTCAAATATTTTAGCAGTGTTTTTCACTGTGCCTGTCAACAGCTCAACACCTCTTCAACATGGTAACAATCCATCTTTTCCATACTGTTATTGTTTTATATGCATTATATAAATGATTTACTCTGCATATATTAATGAAGGATACTAACCTTTAGGTATTAAAGTTATCTACCAGAGAAATGAAAAATGAATACATCAATCAAGAATAGTGAGTAGAGCGAGGGAGGGAGGCATCTTGCTGTAAAGCATGCACTGCACCTGGGTACTTGTTGTTGTCAAGGCAAACAGTTCATCTGCATTCATTCATACGCTCAGGCAGTTTAAGTAGGTTCATTCATATGTACAATGCTGTGCGGTGAACATACGTTAGCTGATAAAAAACATACTTGGTATCACATGTTGCTCTGCCTTTAGAACCTGCACAGGACATGCAGACAGATGACACAGGTATATCTGTAAGTGCAATGTGGTATACGTCCAGTGAGGGTACTTGTGGCAAGAACGAGATCAATATTGCAGACTAGCATCCATTGCAGGCCAAATGTAAGGGCAGCCATTTACCATCTCTGCTTCAGTTGCTGTATCCAGCTCTCCTCTACAAGTGGACTCTGCAGCACTGACTGTTAACGTGTTTTGTGCTATGGATCCTGAACTCGTGGTTTCCACCACCTTTTGCCTATATGGAACTTTACTACAAAATGTGTGTAACCTGGCTAAGTGGTGTTTGGACTTTATTCTTCTACCGTCAAACAATCTCTGAATAATTTCTGTTGTGGCCCAGATACATCTTTCACTAAGAACTGTTTTTGCTTGGTTCACGGAATAAGTGACAATTTAAGTGGTTGGTCCAGAAGTTAAAAGTTCAATAAATATTGTGGTCTGATGTGAGGGTTACAACATTGTCTTTGTTGTAGGATTTAATAGCGGTTGGGCTGAGATAAGCAGTAACAAGTTGGTGCAGGGGACAGGTTTTACTATCTTAATTTGACAAGGATGTTGTGTGTTACTATTCTTCCATAGTCCTTGTTATACAGGAAACGATATGAATAATAAATAGTTTAAGGACTTTGATGTTAAGCTTATGTCTGTTGCTACTTACCAGCATACTATCAACTTCAAAGAAAATTTTCAGTTATGGCCTCATAACCATGAGCTAGTCAAACTGTACAATGACAGACCACACCAAACAGTAACACTTGGTAGATTAACATATTTGTCCATGTGAACATGAACACTTTCAGGAGCCCAGCACACACAGTTGTGGCAATTTACAATACCGTTCAGTATGAGTTTCGCCTCGTCAGGTCAAATAATCATCCCTGCAAATTGGTCATCCTTGTGAAGCATGCCTTCAAACCACTCATAGTAAGCCAGCCTTCAATCCAGGTCGTCATTGTTCATAGCATGCAGCAATTTTGGCTTTCATGGGCACCCTCCTTCACAGATTTTTGACATGACACAGTAAAATGTTGGAATGCAGCAGTGCTGGGAGCTGGACTTGTTGATATTTTTTGTTGGCCAGATCTTTCATTATGCACATCCTGAATAGTACTGTCGGCTTTAAATTTATCATATATATGATAAAATGTTGTACGTGTTGGTGGCTGAGTTCCGTATACATTACTCCATTGGCATTGTACCTCCACCATGTTTTTGTACTTCCAGTACCACTTAAATATGGCCTTCTGTTGCTCAAATGACAATATTACTTCATTCATTGCTGCACTGTCATCTGCTGGAAAACATATGCCAAGATCTATTGAGAAAACAATGGACTATGCTACCATGCAAAATTGCAATGATATGTCATTTTGTTCCAAAGATATTAACTGCCAGAGAGTGTCTACCTTTTTCTGGACCCCTCTGTATTGTTAATCAGTTTTACAACTACTATTTGATTTACAGGTTATTACTTATTTTCAGTTACAACTGACTATTGTGACATTTTAAAGTATGTTGGCAAGAAGTATATGCAAGTTGCAGAAGTTTTGTATTTATGTCAATATTTGTGGCTGAGGTCCAGTAATGACAATTGTGAAAATCTAAAGCAAACAAGAAGTGGAGCTGTATTCACTTTCAGTTATGTACAATGATATGCTGTCTAGTGGTAGGATTTTTTACTTCTGTCCTGGGTTTCATCCTAGCTAGTGCTTAGATTTTGAGCAAAAGCCATCAGCTTGTCATGGTTGAAGACTTACTAAAAAGAGGGTGGAATAGTAGACAGGTTCTGTGCACCCTCTTGTACTTGAAGGGGGGGGGGGGGGCTGCCACCAGAATCAGCAAAGATCAGTCACAGGAAGATGCAGGATGTATTGGAAACCACTGCATTAAAGACACATAATGTATATCCATAGGAAATGTGACCTACAATTGAAAAAATGTCATGAGGATCTCTCCATTTGCAAAAAAATCACAGACAAGTCCCCCCTCTCCTCTTTTCAGATCCCTGGGAGAGAACTGTAAAGGGTAAGGTGACAATGATAAAAAAAAAAAAAAAAATTGGAAATCGATGAAAGGGTAACATTCAGTGAATTGTTGTGTAGAGTGGCAAATGTCTGAATGTAGTAGGGAAGCTACAATATCTGAAAGGACAATGAAAAGGCTGAAATGTAAATGTTGTAGGGGTCAGTGACATAAAATAGAAAGGAGATGGGAACGTCTCATCAGATGAATGTAGGTTAAAATCAGCAGTGTCTGTAAGGGTCATAATGGGAGTAGGATTTGTTATTCATAAGAAGATAGGACAAAAAATGGGTGGCTACAAACAGTTCAGCCATAGGATTATTTTCATCAAAATTTTAACCAAATCTTTGCCAACTACAGTTAAAATTGACACGCGATTTCACAACCAGAAGGTGATGAGATAGGGAGAGAGGTTGGAAATTCTGTACCTAAATATGATTTAATTGTAAGGACAGGTATAGAAGATGGAATTGCATGATAATAAATCAAAGAAAATAATCAATTTTTGAAAATATAAACTAATTGGATAGATAAAAAAATTGACTTACAAGTGGCTGCAGGAAAACACACACAGAAAGATATTAAAGTTTGCAAGCTTTCAAAGCCAGTGGCTTCTTCTGGCAGAAGGATTGAGGGGAAGGAAGATGGGTGAAGGAAAAGGGCTGATGAGATCTGTGAAAAGGGGTAGAGTTTGGAAAAGCTTTCCAGAACCCCAGGTCCGGGGAGACTTACCAGGAAGGTTGAGGGGAAAGACTGATTGTTGGAGACTGCACCAGTCAAGATTTGAAAATGTGAGAGCTTAAAGGTGGAAGATAGGGTACTATGCAAAGACACTATGCCAAAACATTGTGCATGAGTTCATAAGAGCAGAAAGCTAAGTGCATTGCATACCAATAGAGATTGGAGGGAGGTGGTAAAAATAGACAGGTCAGAAAATAGAAAATATAGAAAACTAAAAGAGAGTGAAGGAAGGAGTAATTACTGTGAAGAAATGTTGAGACCAAAGAAATTAACATAAATTAAGGCTAGACGGGTGTTGAGAAGCAAACCTGTTGTAGTGCCAGTTCCCACCTGTATAGGTCTGAGAAACGTGTCTGGGGGAAGAATCCTAATGGCACATGTGGTGAAACAGGCACCGAGGTCACAGTTGTCATATTGTAGAGCATGCTATGTATGCATATTGTATGTTGCCTAAGCCAGTGCATCTTAACTGATAACTTGGTGGTAGTCATGCCAATGCAAAAGGCCAAACAGTATTTTCATAGCAACTGGTACATGACATATGTCATTTCACAGATGCTTCTCCCTTTGCTAGTACATGTTTTGTTGGTTACAGGGTTGGTATAAATGGTGGTAGGAGGGTGCATAGAGCAAGCCTTAGAGCAGGGACAGTCACATGGGTAGGAGCTCCAGGGTAGGGAAATGTGTGCAGAAGGAACATTGATTCAGACAAGGGTATTTCACAGATTGTGAGGGTGATATAAAGGTATTCTACATGTGACAGGCAATATTTCAGGCAGAATGGACTTCATCAGAGCATGATTTTAGAAAGTAATAGCCTTGTCGAAGAAGCTGATTAGTACATTGAAGACCAGGCTAATACTGAGTGATGAGTGGTATACTCCTAAGTTGCTTTTTGGATTGACCAGCTGTACCAGGATTGGACGTGATGGCCCAGGAAACCTGCTTTTGAACTAGGCTGCTGGGGTAATTACATTCGGTGGAAACTGAGGTGAGAATGGTGGTGTAGTGCTGTAAAGAGTCTGCATCTGAACAAATACATTTCCCTTGAATGCTAAGGCTGTATGGAAGGGAATGTTGGACATGGAAAGGATGATAGCTGTCAGAATGTAAGTTATGTTGTTCGTTAGTAGGTTTAATATTAACGGAAGTGTGTAGGTGACCTTCAGTGAGGATGACATAAACATCAAGGAAAGTGACATGGGATTTGGAACAGGACCGTGTGAAATTTAATTGGGAAATTTATTTAGAGATTCCAAGAATTTTGAAAGGGCAGCCTCACCATGAGTCCATATGGAAAAGATATCAGTAATGTATCTAAACCAAACCAGAGGCTGAAGGCTTATGGATCCCAGTAAAGCTCCATACAAACAACCTATGAAAAGGTTGGCATAGGAAGGAGCCATCCTGATTCCTCTCCTTGTGCCCCTGATCTGTTTGTATGTATGCCCCTCAAAGATAAAGTAGTTGTTGGTAAGTATAAAGTTGATTAAGGAGAGCGGAAAGGGTATCATAGGTATGGAATCAGGTGGGTGCTGACTGAGGAAATGTCCAGCAGCAGACTGACCATGTACATGGGCAATGTTTGGTGTAGAGGGGGGTGGCATCAATGGTGATGAGCAAGGTGTATGGTGAAAGTGGGACACACACAGATTTCAGATGATCTAGGAAATAGTTGGTGTCTTTAACATAGGAAGGAAGACTTTGTACTAGATCAGGGGCACAGCCCAGGGAACCAGGATGGCTCCTTCCTGTGCCAGATTTTTTTGGATCACTTGTAGAGGGCTTTCTTCGGATGCACAAGCCTTCAGCCCCTGGTTTGGTTTTGGTGCATTTGTGCTCTTTGCCATATGAAGTCATGGTGAGGCTGACCTTTCAAAATTCTAGGAATCTCGAAACACATGTTCCCATATAAATTTCACATTTTGTGTGTCATTTCCTAATCTAATTCCCGCAGCATCACCTGGTTTAATTCGACTACATTCCATTATCCTCATTTTGTTTTTGTCGATGTTCATCTTATATCCTCCTTTCTAGATATTGTCCATACTGTTCAGCTGCTCTTCCAGGTCCTTTGCTGTCTCCGACAGAATGACAATGTCATCGGCGAACCTTAAAATTTTTATTTCTTCTGCATGGATTTTAATTCCTACTCCGAATTTTTCTTTTGTTTCCTTTACTGCTTGCTCAATATACAGATTAAATAACATCGGGCAGAGGCTACAACCCTGTCTCACTCCCTTCCCAACCACTGCTTCCCTTTCATGCCCCTCGACTCTTGTAACTGCCATCTGGTTTCTGTACAAATAGTAAATAGCGTTTCGCTCCCTGTATTTTACCCCTGCCACCGTCGGAATTTGAAAGAGAGTATTCCAATCAACATTGTCAAAAGCTTTCTCTATGTCTACAAATGCTAGAAATGTAGGTTTGCCTTTCCTTAATCTATTTTCTAAAGTCGTAGGGTCAGTATTGCGTCACGTGTTCCAACATTTCTACAGAGTCCAAACTGATCTTCCCCTAGGTCAACTTCTACCAGTTTTTCCATTCATCTGTAAAGAATTTGTGTTAGTATTTTGCAGCCATGGCTTACTAAATGGATAGTTCGGAAATTTTCACATCTCTCAATACCTGCTTTCTTGAAATCTGAGGTATTTCACCTGTCTCATACATCTTGCTCACCAGATGGTAGAGTTTTGTCAGGGCTGGCTCTCCCAAGGCAATCAGTAGTTCTAATGGAATGTTGTCTACTCCCAGGGACTTGTTTTGGCTTAGGTCTTTCAGTGCTCTGTCAAACTCTTCACACAGTATCGTATCTCCCATTTCATCTTCATCTACATTCTCTTCCATTTCCATAATATTGTTCTCAAGTACATCACCCTTGTACAGACCCTCTATATACCCCTCCCACCTTTCTGCTTTCCATTCTTTGCTTAGAACTGGGTCTCCATCTGAGCTCTTGATATTCATACAAATGGTTCTCTTTTCTCCAGAAGTCTCTTTAATTTTCCTGTAGGCAGTATCTATCTTACCCCTAGTGATATGCTCCTCTACATCCTTACATTTGTCCTCTAGCCATCCCTGCGTAGCCATTTTGCACTTCCTGTCGTGCTCATTTTTGAGACGTTTGTATTCCTTTTTGCCTGCTTCATTTACTGCATTTTTATGTGTTCCCCTTTCTTCAATTAAATTCAATATCTCTTCTGTTACCAAAGGATTTCTATTAGCCCTCGTCTTTTTACCTACTTGATCCTCTGCTACCTTCACTATTTCATCTCCCAAAGCCACCCATTCTTCTTCTACTGTATTTCTTTCCCCCATTCTTGTCAATTGTTCCCTAAAGCCCTCCCTGAACCTCTCTACAACTTCTGGTCCTTTCAGTTTATCCAGATCCCATCTCCTCAGATTCCCACCTTTTTACAGTTTCTTCAGTTTTAATCTACAGAGTCCACATCTGCCCCTGGAAATGTCTTACAATTTACAATCTGTTTCCTGAATTTCTGTCTTACCATTATATAATCTATCTGAGACCTTCCAGTATTTCCAGGCTTCTTCCATGTATACAGCCTTCTTTTATGATTCTTGAATCAAGTGTTAGCTATGATTAAGTTATGCTCTGTGCAAAATCCTACCAGGCGGCTTTCTCTTTTATTTCTTACTCCCATTCCATATTCACCTACTACATTTCCTTCTCTTCCTTTTCCTACTATCGAGTTCCAGTCACCCATGACTATTAAATTTTCATCTTTCTTCACTACCTGAATAATTTCTTTTATTTCATCATACATTTCATCAATTTCTTCATCATCTGCAGAGCTAGTTGGCATATAAACTTGTACTATTGTAGTAGGTGTGGGCTTCGTGTCTATCTTGGCCACAATAATGCATTCACTATGCTGTTTGTAGTAGCTTACCCGCACTCCTATTTTTTTATTCATTATTAAACCTACTCCTGCATTACCCCTAATTGATTTTGGATTTATAACCATGTATTCACCTGACCAAAAGTCTTGTTCCTCCTGCCACCGAACTTCACTAATTCCTACTATATCTAACTTTAACCTATCCATTTCCCTTTTTAAATTTTCTAACCTACCTGCCCGATTAAGGGATCTGACATTCCACACTCCGATCCGCAGAATGCCAGTTTTCTTTCTCCTGATAACGACGTCCTCTTGAGTAGTCCCCGCCCGGAGATCCGAATGGGGGACTATTTTCCTCCGGAATATTTTACCCAAGAGGACGCCGTCATCATTTAACCATACAGTAAAGCTGCATGCCCTCGGGAAAAATTACGGCTGTAGTTTCCCCTTGCTTTCAGCCGTTTGCAGTACCAGTACAGCAAGGCCGTTTTGGTTGGTGTTACAAGGCCAGATCAGTCAATTATCCAGACTGTTGCCCCTGTAACTACTGAAAAGGCTGCTGCCCCTCTTCAGGAACCACATGTTTGTCTGGCCTCTCAACAGATACCCCTCCCTTGTAGTTGCACCTATGGTACGGCCATCTGTATCTCTGAGGCATGCAAGCCTCCCCACCAATGGCAAGGTCCATGGTTCATGGGAGGTGGGGGGGGGGGGGGGGAAGTAAAATAGTGATCCTTTATTTAATTTTGAGTTCCAAAACGTTTAAAAATTATCAAGAAACGTCTAAAACTATTCTAATACATTTTGTTTTGTGAATAGGTTTAACATCTTGCATTCATTAATTTACTTTTAATACTTGGTGAAATCCTTTTCTTAAGCACAGACCTGAGCTAAGTCATTTTTTTCATTATTAATAATTCTCTAAAGAACATCTCACTAAAAATGTAATGTGGTGGTGTTATGGATGTCATTTGTATCTCTGTTAAGGTATATTGTGCTGCAATGTTTATTGAAAACAGTTTTTGTAAATTTGTTTTGACCATTGAGTCTTATTAAGCATGGAAATGTGCTGTAAGTTTGAACTTCATACAGTATTGATACTGAGAGGATATAGGTGGCAGAAAATTTTAAAAATAGTTTTTTGTACCCTCACAGTATCAGAGTAAATGGTTTATAATTTGAACTGTTTCAGGTGTGACAAATGTAGTGCATCATTTGCCTGTTCAGCACGACTTACAGTCCATCAGAAGTCTGTTCATGGCCCTCGAACATATCAGTGCAGCACATGCAGTAAAGCTTTTCAGACCAAACATCACTTAGAACGCCATCAAGTCATCCATACAAAGAAGCGCCCATTCAAGTGTCCATATTGTTCTTATTCTTGTAATGCACAAGGTAATATGATCAAACATGTCAGGACTGTTCATGGCCGATTGGATTTCTCCTATCGCAGGTAAGTAATATTTGACATTGTGCCGAACATTTCTGTTGAATTGAAAAAAGTGCTACTTATTTACTAGCTGAATATTTTATGAAAAATTTGTATCATACCATTTCCCAGAACATACATTAGGACTTCTGTACTTAAAAGTAACTTTTTCCATGTTGTAATAGATGTTATACTTTAATGACCTGCTTGGATAGCTGTGCATATTAAAGTGCCACTTCAGGAACGGGGAGGTGTGCTGCCTCCGTATCATATCTACGTGACAGATTAACAGCAAAGGTTGGTGTGCTGGCCAATCTAAATGTGGTTCTTCGGCAGTTTCCCATATACCACTAGGTATATAACAGGCTGGTACTCAACTCTAACTTCAGTTACATGATTTGCAAACATTTAGAAAGCTCTCACTTTCACATGAATAACAGTACACGCAGACAATTGGAGTACACATCTTCTGTCCTGGGAAGTAATAGGGTGGCAACACGGAGGGCATCCAGCCACCCATCAAAATTCACCATGCCAAATCCGTTCATAACGAAGCCAACCTTGCATCAATGCGGGACAAATGCACAAAAAAGGAAGAAGAGGAGGTGCTACATTTTCATACATGCGTTGTTACAATGTATGTGGTGCATCTGCTACTGTCAGTTTCTTATTGAGATGTCTGCTTCATATACTTCCCAGTACTCCAAACTCAAGTTTATTTGCTCACATTGAGAGCTGTCAAAGACTATTAAAAAAAAATCCTTTTCTGTTGTTAGAAAACAGCCCTATAATATGTTCCTAGATTAAAATGTTATGGATCTTGATTGTGCATCTTACTTCGTGTCATTCTCTGTGTAATGACTTGTTTAAACCATAACTCACTCACATTGTCTGTTCATAAAAATTATTGTCATCCACAGTGTGTTACATGCTGTGTGTGGAGAGAAGCCATCTCATTTTTTGCAGAAACACTCAAATTTCTGACTTTGAGATACTGAACTTTTTGTTATTGTCATCAAACAAACAGGTCTTGTGCAATCAAAGCATTGGCATAATTTATTTGTAAAAGTTGAGGAGCAGCTCACAAAAGAACTTGTGTTCTACAGTTGTTTCTTCATTGCCTGACAACAGCTGGTGATAAGGAACGCTAGTTATATAGCTAGAATTTGACATCAGTTTAGGTCTCTCTTGCTTCTACTATCCTTTGTTATAGAATTTTTTGAGGAAATACTCAAAAAATCATTAATAATAACATGTTAAGTTGCATATTTTTCAATTATCTTTTGGGTTAAAGTTATCATTTTAATTGATTCAACCATGAGTTCTTGAAAAAACATTGCATTAGCTATATGAAACACTTTTTTGCCATGTTTGGCAGAACATTATTGCATTAGTAAGAATACCAACACTGTAAGGAGAAGGATAGATTGCTACTCCCCATAAAGATGGCAGTTTGAGTTGTACATAGGCGCAGCAAAAAGATTGTTACACATTTAGCTTTTGACCAAAGCCTTCTTATGAAAAGGAAACACACACATTCATTCACACAAGCAAGAACACCTCATGCACACACAACAGCCATCTCTGACAGCTCAAACCATAATGCAGCTGTTAAGTTGAATGAAAGCAGCAATCTGGATGAAGCAGGGAAGAGTAAGAGACAGCTGGATACTGGTGGAGGGAGAGAAGAGTGCTACATGGCAGGGCTTGTAAGGCCTAGATAGAGGCATGACAAGACTACCAGGCACAACGTCTTGAGCCTGAGAGGCAGGGAAGTAACAGGCTTTTGAAAAAAAATTGATTGTGTTGAAGGAAACTAAAATAAAATATTAACTTACCAATATGAAATAAACAGAGGATATTTAATAGAACTAAGGAGGCAGCAGCTTTTTTAAAAGCAGCCACTTTCTTTGTAATACACTTGATGAAATTTTAGCTGATATAAGTGTGACTAACATTGAGCAGTACACTGAGAGTTGGTTGTTAATACTGTACACAGATTTAGTCTCTATGATTTGCTTGTGTTATTTTAATGTATGCTGTGACTTGTTCCACATCCCTGAAGTTTCTGTTCCTAGATTGTATCAGCGGATATGAATGAATTAATGATATTTTCAGTATTATGAAAAGGATAGATTGTTACTCATAATAAATATGACACATTGAGTTGCAGAGAGAGACAATAAAAATAGTGTAACGTACTTAGCTTTCGGCCAAAGCCCTCGTCCCATACTTGGCATGATTAGGTTACACCATGATGTCTATTTCATGGAAAGTAGATTCAAATTTTGCATTAGACTGTGTCCTGAGTCATACTTTTAACTCAACATTTGATGATAATTTAGGCGATGGATTACCAAAAACATTCTCAACTTAAGCCATGTTTGCTTAGATCAGGTACAGCCTAACTGCTCAGCCACTGGCAATTGCTCAGCCACTGGCATCGGTGTAAAGACTGGAACTATAATGAATGATGAATGTATGTCCAGAACAAGACAAGATAAGCACAGGAGTTGCCTCTGTCCAGTATCATGTTTTCATTTCTCAATATTCACCTTCCTCAGCACAAAACAGAATCTCCCTCTGAGCACTACCACTTTATGTTCATTTTTTGTATTTTGTTCTCCATTCGCTATTTATGAAACAAATTAATTTACTAAACTGTGTACTTTTTAATTCTTTAATTTACATCTTTGCACATGTGCTTTATTTATAGGTACAAGAGACAGCAGCTGCAGCAGAAAGGCGTACTGCCAGCTGTTCCAGATCCTGAATGGGTTGGGAGGGGTGAGGAAGTGAGCCAGCAGTATCTTGAGAAGTTGTCTGAGAAACTAGGAAGAAAAATAACAGTGAAGGAGTTGCGCGAGAAAGAGTCACATCGTGAGAGAACTCAAAGCACAATGAGTAAATATCGGAAGCTTAATACTGCATCAAAGGCAAACAAGAATGCTCGTGCTGAATGCTTTGTGCTGCCTGAGACAGCAGATCACTCATATGTCAGTACAGTCAGGGAGACCATCATTGAAAAGGTAGAACAACATAAACATAATCTATATCCTATTAATGTATTAGCTTTGCCATACAAGATATTCATTGAAATACATTTTGGTACAATGTTTCTTGAGCTTTCAGAAGTCTACTTTAAACCACCTGCTTCAGTTGGAAGTTCAGTAATATGTTTTTTATTTCGTCTTTCTTGTTGTCATTCAGTTGTTTGTTAGCTCTCAATCTGGATCTATTATGATCTAACTTCTTCATGTTTTGCTTGATTAGAGACTTCTGCATTATGCCTGGCCTGTTGTAAAAATACCAATCACTATCTTCCTTGGCCTAACTCTCTGTGTACCTTCTAGAACATTTACAATAAAAGGCTTTTGTTCTGTCATGTGACCAATCCACTTGTATCTTCTTCACACTCTTGTTCTCATAAATGACATTCCTTTGCCAGTTCTCTGAAGAACTGCCTGGTTGGTGGTTTTCTCTTTCCACTTCATCTTTAACAGGTATCTCCAGCACAATAATTAAAAAGCTTCAAGAGATTTTGTTTCATTTTTGCATGTTGTCCATGTTTCACAGCCATGAAGTACTACACTCCAAATGCAGCTCTGACCACCTTTTTCCTCACATCAATGTTGTTTGATCAAAACATTTTTCTTTTATTCGTGAATATTGTTTTTACTTCTCTAATTCTTTGTTCCATCTTTGTTTCTCTTACTTCCTAAACATTTTTATGACCCTGACTTGTTTTACTTCCTGTAATTTCAAAATTACTTCTTCTGGTGCCTTGGTGCACACAAAAAAGTATTTCTGAGTTTTTTGAGTTAATTTCCATTTTGTATCATCTCTTAGTACTGTATCCACAACTTCCAAGATCCTTTGAAGATTTCTTTCATCTTGAGCTGCTACAGCTATGTCATCCACAAATCTTAGCATCTGTGTTCATTCTTTATTTATTCTGTTATCCATACAGTATTCTTTGCAGTCATTCCTTACTTCTATATGTAGGTGTTAAATAGGAATGGTGACAAGATTGCAACCTTGTCTAACACCATTAAGAAATCAAACTTTTTTCTATTTATTATCTTTACTATCACTGTTTGTCTGTAAATTTCTTTAATTATTCTCCTGTATATATAGTCTAGTTTAATGATTTCTTTTTTAAGCCTCAAGCTTTCTCCAGTTATACTGCAAAGGCTTAGGGTAGCTTCTGCCATGCTCTTACCTGCTAGAAAGCCAAATTGATCTTCAACTATATTGGCTTCAGTCTTGTTCTAAATGTGTGTTTGTATTATTCTTGTTAATATGTTTGAAGTGCAGGACCCTTTTCCAGGCCAATCAGAATCTGTTTGACAATTGATTTGTAATAATGCTTAAACATGCATATGAACTCTGATCCAGTTGTTGGAACATACTGATGGAATTGGCAGGTGGAAAAAGGACTGTAACATTTTGTGTGTTGGTACATCCAAGTGGGCAGAGCAATTGTCAATGAAAGGAATGAGTTTTTTCTTCCTTTGTTCTTAATTTTCTTAGGATCTTCCATCAGCCATCCCATTTATGTTTCTCTTGTCATCAAAGCCTTCACATTATTATTATTATAGTTGGTGGGTAGACTGTTTGCACCTGTGAACAATTAAATTAAATTAGTATACTATACATTTAGCTTTGATTTTCCCTAACTCTTCTTAAAGAAGCTGAAAATTAATCCATTCAGAAAATTAGAAAATTTAATACGAGAGTGGCATAAATCGCTCTAGACCAGCATGACCCTGTTGGGGCTGTGCTACCACAGTTGGCCCAAATACTTTTTCCGCATGAGTATATGACCCACAATATACTGCAATAATTCTATTGGTAATTTTTTTTTTTTTGGTCTTGCTAAGTGTAGTGTCTTGCATGTATTATAGTTTCATGTTTTATTTTGCCTCTTTCAAGGATGAGCGTAGCAAAATTATTGTGAAGATATTATCATGCTGCATGATTGAATTGATAAGCTTCTCTCAAATAAGGGCACTATAAATGTTGATATCTGGTGATTTAAAAACAAATCATCAAATTCACATAAAATATCCATGGAGTCAAGGACTGCGTTGCCAAGAGATTCAGAGACATTCATTATCTGCTGTGTCATGACTTACAGTGATCCATGATGTTCCAAACTATTTTTTCCACTTTCAGCTATGCTTCTCCTCCAATTAGCTACTGATAACTAAATGTCCTACTTCTGGCAGTGTGATATATCATAATCATTGTAACTCAGATCACATTAAATATTTTTCCACATAAATCAATAGTCAAAATTTCAGCAAAACCAGAGATTATTTGATAACAGTATTTAGCCATTGTATTTTCCGCACGGGGTTAGCTGAGCGGTCTAAGGCGCTGCAGTCATGGACTGTGCGGCTGGTCCTGGCAGAGGTTAGAGTCCTCCCTCGGGCTTGGGTGTGTGTGTGTTTGTCCTTAGGATAATTTAGGTTAAGTAGTGTGTAAGCTTAGGGACTGATGACCTTAGCAGTTAAGTCCCATAAGATTTCACACACATTTAGCCATCGTATTTAGGCTTCAATTTTAATTCTGATCTATTTATTTGAAAATCATATTTCTTCCATTAAATAATTATCATTCATTTGTAATAAAAGGGTCTTCAGTAATAATGCAACACAAGACCACTGAATAATATTTAACACCTCATAACATTTTATTGTATGTTAGCAATATACATGCTGTTGCCACATAATAAGATGGTATATTAATTAACACATACTATAAGTGCAATCAAACATGAGTAAAGATGTATGGAACGTAACGCTTACAACACTTTTGCAAAAAATATGTGTTTTCATTTTTATAATAATTAACAACCATCTTAACATGACTAGAAGCATCTTGTTGTGCTGCATGGCTGTTGGCTTGGCTGCAAGTTGGTCCAGCATCTCAATGTCAGCAAACAGTACCAGGAGTCCCAACAAGGCTCCTTGTGGTACATGAAATGGACAAAAAACACACACATTTTATTGCATTTGTTAAATATACTTAATGTAATGAAATTGTTAATCACTTATTGAAGCAAAAATATGTAACCTTCTGTACAGTGTATTGTGATGGTGGCACAATTCTTAGTGAAAGTGTTTCAGAGTTTCAGAATTATAAATACAGTTACATACATTAAGCTTAGCATTGAAGATAATATAACGGGAGGTCCTGCAAATCTCCCACTGTAAAAACAAAAACAATGAAACTGAAAAACTATCAAACTGATTATGTTACAGCAAAATAAGTGAAAAGAGATTGAATGTTTTAACAGAAGACTAAGTATATAGTAGCATAGTACATGAATCCTTTTGCCACTGAGCTTATCAGTCAGGAGTGTTTCAGTGAACAGTGTACTGTTAATTGGATTCAGTACAACATGTACATTTTGAGTGCACAGATTTTGTGATTGAGCAATAAGTGCTCTTGGATGTTTTTCAAGAGTTGTGGATCATGCCAGGTTGTGTCTGTGCTTTTTGGACGATAAGGTATGTTGTGCTAGCATCAGTAATACTATATTGTACCTTGACAACATAGGTAATGGTTTGCCATCAGGCACATGTAGTCAGAGATGGAAAATTGTTGCTGTTTTCCCAGTCTCATATTAAATGGGATACCAATATACTACATTAAACTGATGTGAAAATAGGTGTAGCAAACTTACCTATTGAAGACTAGGTCAAAATGAAATGGTAGGAGTAAAGAAGACCACTCATCAAATAGTTGAAGTGTTTAGTCATCAACAGGCACTGTTGTGGACAGGAGGAAGGGACAGCAAGTGGATGGACGGCAGGTGGACAGGCAGCAGGTGCATAGGCTAGGCATGCAACACACCAGAGCCGATGTATTAGTGCAGTGCACTTTCCTGATTCAGTTTCATTGATGATATCCTAATGATCTGGATTCAGGGCCAAGACACCCTATCTTCATTCCTCTTCAACCTCAACACCTTCTCTCCCATCCACTTCACCTGCTACTCCTGATCACAACATGCCACTTACCTGGATGTCGACTTCCACCTCTTGGATGGCTTCATTGACACCTCAGTCCATATTAAGCCCACTAACCACCACTACCACTACATGCGTTTTGACAGCTGTAATCCCTTCCACACACACACACACACACAAAATCATGGATATATAGTGTATATGCAGTGATGAGAAATCCCTTTCCCAGTGTCCTGAAGGTTTCACAGAGGCCTTCACAGGGAGGTGCTATACATCAAACCTAGTCCACAAACTGATCTCCCATGCCATGTCCTCACACAGCCTTAATCCTCCTCCTGGCCCCAGGTATCAGCTGCAAAAGAGTGCCCCCTCATCACTCAGTTCCATCCCAGACAGGAGTAACTGAACCATACCCTTTGCTAGGGCTAATCATTTATCATCATGCCAAGAAATAAGGGACATGATCCCACCTATCTTAAAGTGGTATCCATTGCTCATCCCATGTACACAATACTGTGTTCTCTCCCTAAGCCAGTTACAGTCTGACCTGCTTGCCCCAGGGTCATATCCCTTTGGAAGACCCAGGTGTGAGACATGCCTGTTCACCCACCCAACTCACCCTACTCCAAACCTGTCAGAAGCTTATCCCATGCCATCAGAGGTAGGGACATCTATGAAAGCAGCCATGTCATATAGCAGTTCTGCTGCAATTTCTGTACAAAATTTTATTTGGGCATGACCAACAACCACCTGTCCACTAGAATGAATGGGCACTGCACAGCTGTGGCCAAGAACAGAGTTCATCACCCAGTGGTGGAACACACTGCTGAGCACAATATGCTCAAGTTCAGTGTGTGCTTCACAACCCTTGCTATCTGCATCTTCTCCCAGCACAACCTTTTCTGGACTGTGTGGGTGGGAGTTTTCCTTGCTACACAGCATTTGCAATCGTAATCCTCCTGGACTCTGTCTCTTCTGACCAACTGTTCCTGCATCCTCTACCTAACAGTTTCCTCTTCCTCTGCCTTGTCACCCCCTCCTAAGACACATCTCCACATCATCTCCATTGTACACTGCAGAAAGTCATTGGTCTGGTGCCCCTGTACATGCTGCCTCTCCACTAATCTCTCCTTCCTCCTCTCCCCAACCCTTCCTTCTGCTATCCACCTCTCTCTCTCTCTCTCTCTCTCTCTCTCTCTCTCTCTCTCTCTCTCTCTCTCTACTCATCCCACTCCACCCAACATGATCTCTTATCCCAGGCCATCTGCGTGTGTGCAGTCCCTGTATCGTGTGTCCAGCCAGCACAGTTTCTGATAACGAAAAGAGGCAGTTTGTCCTTTCCAGTCATGTTTGCACAGAGAAGAATAGTGAGGTACCTCTCACTTTGTTTATATCTGTGCTGCACTGCTTCTTTGATCATAAATGTTTTATCCTGAAGGAACTTGAAAAACAAACCAGTCATGTCCACATTGGAAGTTTCATCTGGATGATAGCTGTCTAAAAGGACTTTCCCCCTCCACTTCCTTACAAACATAGTCAATAGTTTTGTTTCTCTTAATACGTTTATGTCCCTCAGAGCACCGAGATATTATCTTATTTTTGTCTTTTATGGTCTTATAAAATATGGACTAAGGTGTGCCAAACACACACAGAATCTCACTTTATGACTTCTCATCCTTGAACACATTCAAAATTTTTAAGTTTATCACTTAGCAGAAGTACTGTCATTTTTCTCTTTGACATAATGAGAATGCAACACATTTTCCTCAAAGATAGACACTGTTTGTTCCATTTGTCTTTGTCCTCTAAAAATTCTTGCCATGCAGAGGAACGGTAACCTCACATGTCTGTCCCCTGACATATCAAAACCACATAACACGTAACCTTACCCATGACATACAAAAACAAACATTTGGTTTACCTTTTCAAAAATTGAAAGTGTTTCAACAATAGAAACAATCTTGCTGTGTAATATTTAAAATTCCAGATAAAATAAGTGTTTAGATATATTTTTCCTCACATTCACCCCAAATCAGGTGACTTCCACTTATAGAGGTTACTGTCTTATTGCTTACAAAGTTTTCTCTCTTATTCAGATTCGACTATAGTCCTAAAATCCAAGACTGTGTATCTGTGTTATCATTTGTATCCTAGAAGTACTATTTACAAATTTCCGTCAGAAATGTACTTGACCTGTAACTGACTTAGGCGCACACGTTATCAACCTACACTAATGCTAAAGCAATGGGAACAGTACAAAATAATTGGTAAATGTAATTTTCGTGTACATCATATTTTGGATTAGATTGGATTGGAGGTGCAGTGAGAAACAGCAGCAGGAGCAACAGAAGAAGAAGAAGAAGAAGAAGAAGAAGAAACTTTCAGTTACATGAGATACGATATATAAAGAACTGCATCTGGGCACCTCTGCAGGTGGCAGATACGGGAATGCCTACCAGATATGTATGGTGTGCACCAACTATTCCTGCTGTAAAAACTTAGTGATTGACCCTTGTTAGCGCCTGACCACTGCACATGATGGAAACTCGTCACAATGAAGCAAACCTCCCAGAAACACACTGCTGCTTATATTTATTATTTAAGGATCAGCTAACCATAGGGAAGTTTTGGACTGAGGGATCTCAAGATGTAAGACAGGTAGAGAATACAACTTTTATTTAATCTAATCAAGTGAACAATTGACAATCAGTAATACAGAGCAATGTTCTGAAAATTGTAGCAAACTAAAGTGACTCTAAACTCAGTTGGCCTCATGTTTAATTGGGATACTGCAGGAAACAAAATCAAAACGACTTCCACATCTGGGGAGGTTGCAAAATCGAGATGTGTGAGACAAATATTTAATACAGGTAACTGAGCATTCAAGGACATAAACAAATGATTTAAATGAGAGCTGTTCAGAAAATGGATCACACTAGTGCCTGACTGAAACTTGCTTTCTTCAAGTACAGTAAGAAGGTTCCAAATAGCAGCAGACAAGAACTAGGAAGTGAATATCCTCATAAAATCAAAGATCTCTTGAGAATTTCCAAGCTCCATTTGGAGGGGAGAGTGCATGCTGCTGCCAATCTGATGAATACATATGTTCCCCTGTCTGTGTAAAAACATGAGAAAGCATGAGAAACTTCCCACCCAAACCTTGCAAAAAGCCTCATTAAAATTTGTGACATTGGTACTGGTTGCAAACAGACTCTATCCATTAGTTAACTCCAACCACGCCGTGTATGGTGGTGGGGTTGTTACTTTGGAATGGACAGTGGATAGTCCTTAATTTTGGAGGGAGAACTTTCTTACACCAGGGAAGCACTGGTATGTGGCCTCCTCTTTTATGTACATACAAAGGCAAGTTCCACCTCAAGCACCCACGGCAGAAAGGTGTGGTATCCATCAGCATCTATACCTGGGGTAGATGGATTAGTGCAAGCACAGTAGGCATTTTGAGAAACGAGACCAGCTACAAAAACTGCCCCCCCCCCCCCCCCCCCTCCCCCCAGAAGGTGCTTGTTCATCGCTATTGAGACACCGTGAAGAGCCTTTTGCTGACATTTATGGGACTGCCAAGCTCTATGGTCCCACTCTCTTCTGTCGAGGAATCAATTTCTTGTCACAGCAAAAATGTACCAAGCTCACTAAATTAATTTTTGTGTAATTATGACAGAGCTGAAATGAAGTCACAAGCAATATGTGACATGCCTGTTGCAGTACTGACTAGCATTGAGAATTGTAGAAATTGAGTGAACGTACTACTGCAAGACAGTGTAGGTCAAACAGTAAACCACTGTTGAGAAAAAAAAAGGGGGGGGGGGCAACAATAACTGCAGCAAAGGACACAGTTGCTCTCTCACAAAATGAGCCCAGGACATCAGGGGTAGATAATCACACAATACCATTAATAGACCAAAGAAGAAAGTGTAGTGAGAAAAAATTAATCAAAATATAGTACATGAAGAGACTTAGTGAACAGGGAAGCAAAAGATATCAAAATAAGAACCGCTGAAAGAGTGAGCCTTTGCGTATTATCAGAATTTCTTTGAATTTTGTGAGAAGTCTTTCAATAAGTTTCTGTTAGGATAGTCGCTGAAGGTTTCACACATCACCCTTCTGATAGCCAAACACATTTCATTTGGCATCCTTCTACCTATGGTCTTATGTGTTGTTATACACCTGTTCCACAGAAATTGCTGTTTAATAAAGTTACTGTACGGAGACTGAAACAATGTAGAGTCCCTCCCATCATCCACTCTTTTACTTGACTTGTATCCATCCATTGCTTAGTTAATTATCCTTCTATATATCAGCCACAGTTCCTGTTCATGCAGATGCCCAGAGCTAAAGACTTTTACATCTTTCTTGAGATATGTCAATATTGCCTCTTCATGTACATTAATGGACAGGTAAATCTTTCTAATTGGTTTAGTTGCCCTTTAAACTGTGGTAATAATTGTTGCTGCAGTTACCTGGCATCGGTTTCAGTGTGGACTCCCTCAAAGAAGTCATTTGTCTGTTTCCAACATTAGTTGACTCCTGAGCTATCTGTTCTAGATACATTTCAGAGAAGACATTTAGCTTTGTTTTACAATATGTCTTGTCATGTCCATCACTTACAGATCTGTAACAATCCCAATCAGTTGCAGGATGATTAAAGTCTGCTAACTTGTGATCATATGGGTTAGCGAGCAGAGATTTTCTCAAAAGTTGTCAGTTATGTCTGAGGGTGTGTCTCATGGTCAGTAAACAGAACCACTTATAAGTTCATGCCCAACTTTGATATCGAGTCTTGCAAAACAATTTCACATGCAGCTTGAATTTATATCTTGATGTATTCAAGTTTAATGTCTACACTGCAATGCATACACCACATCCATTTCCCATTAGCTTATTCCTTTGATGTACACTTAGATTAACTCCAAAAATATCACTACTTCAAGTTTCGATTTTAGACAGCTTTCTGTACTTAGTATTGTGTCAGTTACACTGTCTTTTACAAGTGCTTTAAGCTCTAGGATGTTGTTACAGATGTTTCGGCAGTTGATCACTTGTTTTTAAAAGCCTCATCTGTGAAAGGGAATTTCTTTTGGTCTTACACTAATACTACTATGTTCCATACAGCTATCATTAACTGGACTTGGAGTTGCCTATTCTAAAAATAATAAATAAGAGAATAAAAAATAAATAAATCTAATAGCACCTGGCCCACTATCAGCTACCTGGATCGCAGCCTCTGTTGTATAGTACATCCCTGATCCTTTTAGAAAAACCCTACAGTTCTCCACCATGTGGCACAACTCAGTCAGAGCCTAGCTGTTCACAGAACCTTTGAAGTCCACTCGAGTCAGAACCTGGGAAACAATTCTGCAGTTTGTGAGCTTCAGAACTACATAGAATTTCCATGAACAAAGATGATCATTTCATTCTTGACTGCCACTTGCTGGAATGGTCAAAGTATGACTTTGGAGCACAGGCACAAGGCATCATTTGTTCCAACATTCACCACAATCTGCAACTGGTAGCTCATTGCTCTCCATGTGGCTGCAGGAACAACCGCTTCAATGTGTTGAATGAATTCTCCAGACAGACACATGAAGTGCACAAGGTGATCCTTCTTATCTCTTCCGACCACTTCCAAAGGGTTACCATTATTCACTATTCATTTGAACTGCCAATGATTGACAGACACTATCTGTTTGCATTTGCTTTCCTGCGATAAGCATCACAGCATGGTACCCCACTAGCTCAATTGTGTATGGCTAAATTGTGTATGGTGCCATGTATTTCTCAACAGTAACCAACTAAGGTTTAACTCAGAGTTAACCTTGCCGATTCTTTTGTAATTTATGGATCTGTCATACTACAAGGATCACTAATTTGCTTTAAGAACTAAAGCTGCAAGAACAAAGGAGGTGGTTTGTTATGTACTGAGAGAAAAACCTGGGATAAAAGTAACTGATCCCTTAAAGATATTTGAAAGTTTGCATTGGGAACTTTTATGTTGTCAAGGTTATGCTCACTAACAGACATGCATAAAAAAATCATAAAGAGCAGAATTTCGTGAAAATATACACTACTCTTGAAGAGGAAACTAGATGAAATGCAGTATAAAAGTTACTAGAATGCAGTACAAAAGTTATAATATGTGCAAACACAATATTTTGCCAAAGCAGTTGACTTCATATGAGTTACGTTTACTTTGCGGTGTGAACTAACTATCACTCCCGTAGAAGAAATTGATCAGTGACTGAAAAATGTGGATGTATTACACTAACCACACATGAACCCATTGCAGTTAATGGAAAAATGATTTTCTGAACAACACATTATTGTCAAAGTGTATAGATTACAAATTGGTGGCTCACAGCCATCAATTTACTGTTAAGCAGGCTATGTAATGGAAAAATTGTAGACTTACAAAAATTCTCAATAATTCACATAGTTATATACTGAAATTATACAAGAATGATTGTCTAAACAAGAATAAATCAGCAAAAATTTGGAGAAGGTGCAAAAGTAGTTTGTAACAGACATTATAGTACAAATTTTATGCGGCACTCACAATAATTTGAAAATAAGCAATTTATATACTTGTTTTGATACAATCAGTTGAGGATAATGAATAACTGACATGAAAATATTAGAATCTAGAATTTAGAATTGAATGTATTAGACACTTGGACACTGTCTTATGCAAATAAAAAATCCAGAAATTGGTTGATATATGTAGATAAACATGCAAAATTGATGAATTTTGTACCAGGTTGATTTATTAACAATGTCTACACTATCTTGCCATAGCATCAGTTTGCTGCACTAATTGTGTGTTGTTGCACAACTCCCACTGTGTTGCTGGGTGTCTGTCAATTGCTTCAACTTTAAATCTGCCACACTGTTGCCAATCATGATGTACTTATCATAATGTGGTTCTTCAGTTTCTCCTTATGCACTAGTTGACAGAATAGCCAAAGAGTGTACTGCCAGTTTTTAGCATCCAAAGGACACAGTATTATGGCAGTCATGCATGTCATCATTGTCATGTGCACTAGCAAACTGACCTCTTGGGAGGTGCATGTTTGACTGACTTACAGCCCCTCACCCAGCAATGTGTTGTTGACCAAAGAGAGGTTTGCATTGAAGACTGTTGCCAGCAATCCCTGGTAAAACATCCAGGCTGCATCAGTGTGGACGTAGGCACTCCATCCACCCCAGATGTCACCTTGTTGTTTTCTCTGAATGCCTTCTCCGTAATTAGACTTAGTGTTGGTTCTCAAGCCTTGCTGAGACTATAGCCACAGTCTCTATGTATTTTGATGGCCTTTCTAATGATGTTGTTCCAGTATTTCGGTGAATATTGTGCCCACTGATGCTAATGCTCATGGCTTTTATGAGGGTTTCTGCCTTATCTGTGTTGCAGGTTAATCATTGCCTGCTGTTCATCTATCAGACTCAGATTGATGTTGTGTAACCTCTCGGTGCCTCTCATCATCTTGTTTTCACTTACTGGTTTCCTTCCCATTGCTACGTGGTGTGACTGGTTATGCAGCAGGTCCAGCCATTGTGTGGTTCACTGCCAGTGAACTGGGTTCCCCAGTCCATGGACAAGACAGTTGTACGATTCTTACATGGCCTTGTAGAATCATCTTACATACTGCCAGCATCTGTCTCAGAAATTCAAGATTACAGCAGTTAATTAATTCTCTTTGTTGGAAATGTTGCAGAGGAAATCTAAGGACTGTGTTCTTCATGTGTGCAGCATCTTCACTGTAATTACAGCGGTGCTTCACCACACCACAGTGCTGTACTCAAGCACTCATCTCATAAGTGCTTGGTACAGTTTGACGTTGCATTGTGAGGGTAGCATTGTAATGTGGCTCGGTACTCAAGCACTCATCTCATAAGTGCTTGGTACAGTTTGACGTTGCATTGTGAGGGTAGCATTGTAATGTGGCTCGGTGAGGGATAAATTAAGTGCAGTCTTCCTAGCACTTTATCCATTACCTCGCTGATATGTAACTGCCATGTTAAGTGTTGGTCCAGGATGACGCTGAGGTATTTGCGAGTGTGAAATCAAGGGATGGAGCCTCGCATGATTTGTACTGGTCATGCCCACTGTATACTAATATCTGGCATTACCTGTGGTCGTTCAGGCTGCTTTTGTGAGCATGTGTCTGTTTTCATTTCTTTTCTGAAGAAGGCTTTATCTGAAAGTTCATTGTGTAACAATCTTTTTGTTGTGCCAGGCAGCAACTCATTGTCTCATCTTTATGGTGAATAGCAATCTGTCTGAACTCTACCTCACAAGCAAGTCCTACATGTAAGTTTTTTTTTTTTTTAGTGAAACATCACATTTTCCACATTGTTTGCAACATGCATTATTCTCCAAAACATCTGATAGTAAAGACATATTAATTATCTCATGGTCTGTACTCCCAGCATACAGTTTGTTTCGTGCTTCAATTCCAGCTAGCACTTTCAGTTGTAGTGGCAGCAGCATCACTCAATTTATCACTCCCAATGTAGAGATTAGACACTACTGGGATGTCAAACATTGATGTAGATGACAAATCGGGCAAATTTGAGCACCTTACAAATTGCCAAGTGGAGGTTATTTTCCTCATCTGTACCAAAAAACAAGGGAGAATTTAGAGAGTGAAAAGCTGTGTCGGAAATTGTCATCCACTGAGGCAGCAGGGGATCGCATTCATAAGAGACAAGGCCTTTCTACACAGCAGCTAGCTCAATCGTCTCCACTGGTGATTGTGACAGTCAGTCAAAATAACTGAGTGACAAACAATGTTGCGAGGTGTTCCACCTATAGTCTGTCAGGGTAAAAATTCATGTTTGCGGCCTAAGGGGTGGCCTAATGGCAGGTGCCAGCATGTATAACGTTGACGCTCTGTAACATCAGTGGATGACATTTCTGGACACGGGTAACTATACTCAGTTTTTTCCCCAAGACAACCTCTACAACACTCGAAGTTTGTCACAACATATCTGCGGCATCCTGCATACCATGACTTGCTTCATATTCGTGAATTTCCTGTTTCATGATGGTGTTTACACAACAACATAAATAAATGATTTACTAATGTTGCATTTCTTTAAGTCTAATGCATGAGTGTCATGATTTCTGTTGATTTCTGCTGATTTTAATACACATGAAGAAAACTAATATGTCACTGAAAACTGAAGAAACTATTTCAACATTCATTTCTGTAATTATTTTCATAAGTGATCTAAAGACATTTTTTAATCTCTAAAACTACTGTTTATTGGTTTAGAGCTGTATTATTGAAAAATGTCAAGATTTTTTTGTGCTTTGTTACAGACTACAGATGCTGGAAATAAAGATAGTGAGCTTGCAGTTAAACGGTTAAGTGATGGAGAAGAGTCATCTGTGCATGAGAAGGAAGTGCAATATGAAACAAATCCTGTGAGTGAGAGGGTGTTTCTGGTACAATGCAACAGAAATAAGGGAGAACAAATAAAACTTCTTGTGGGCACAGAAGTATCAGAAGATACTGGCCATATCGAAACTGAACCACCAACTCTGCAGCTGGTCTATCACAACAGCCCAAGACCAGGTACATTATCAGATGTTGAAGGCAGAGGTATTCGTGTTGAAGTGCAAGGTGGTGGTTACCTTACAAGTAACTTTGTAGCACTTTCGGGAATAGAGACTGAAAAAAACAATGTTGCGCCTACAGTAATTGTTGTTGTTGATACAGATCAGAACTCAAGCTTAGGTACTGAATGACTTCGTTCCATATTTCCAGTAAATTGAGGCATACAATGCTCTCTGACATTAATTGGGCAGAAAAAAAATTATTTACCAATGAGCAGCTGTTGCAATCATGCAGAAAAGCATTAAGTTGCCAGCTTTCAGAACCAGGTGCCCTCCTGGAACATAGGAGGAAGGGATAGGAGGAAAACAAACTGTTTATTCACAAGGATACAAGAAAAGACATTCAGGACCCTAGTTCAAGAAAGACTTACCACATGAGAAATGGGTTGTTGTCAGATGAGATTTGAAAACCTGAGGACTTTGAAATGGTCCAATGGTGAGGAAGCAAATCAGAGATGAGTGGAAATACATCAGAAATAAACCAGTAAGATCTGGAAACTGAGTGCAGGAAGAATGGTAGCCAGTGAGAAAAAAATTAAATGATAAGAGAGAGAAAGATAAGGGAAAGAAATGATAAATTAAGGAAAAACTGGAAGAATAATGGTACATTGTGGCCAGATGGCTGGCAGGAACCTAGGTTATGTTGTAGACAATTAGTGAAAGCTTAAAGGAAGAACAAACTTTGAAGATATCTGCCTTATGTGCCAACTACAGTGGGAAAGTGCCATGTGACCTTGCTGGACCCTGTGATTTTGGACTGTCTGAGGGAACAAATGATGATTCACTGTATGCAAACATACATAAAACCACCAGAGATGGAATAGTGGAAAGTGGACAGCTGTGAACCACACATGCACTGGATCAACAAGTACTATAGTTATGTGGAAATTGTCGGTGTAAGCATCAGCAGGAGCAGTTACCTTTACATCTAACTTAGCAAAGTGTGAGCTCCTACCTGGAGCACACTGGAAAGCTAACAATTTTTGTTACATTTAGACCACAGTTCAACCATGAGGAAATTATTACAAGTTTAAAGTAACTGGTTAAGATATTTTTTGATACTGCTTTATTTAAAATATACTAAAATTTGTACAAAGCAAACAACATACTTCATTTAAAACAGGAAGTAAACAACAAAAACAAGTTACAACTCGTGAAACTTTGCGACCACACATTGTCATTCAACTAAAAAAAGGTATTAACATCATTACAAGCAGAATAAACAATTCAGCTTCTGAGTGCAGAATTTTCTTCCACCCATATTTCACTTATATGTTACGTCTTTGTAGAAGTTTAACAGCAAAGGTAGTAATGCTTCTATGCCGGTCACTAAATTGAATATTCAGAAATTTGAATGTTCAAGAAAATGTACACTGCATGAAAATAGAACTGAGGAAAAACTGCTTGAAATACATAATACTGTATATTGATTGCTACATTTTTGTCATTTGTACTGCAATCAATTAGCAATATTCTGTAATTATTTTAGTCGATAGCAAAATGGCATTATTACAGGAATTATTGCTCTGAAAGGTTGTGGCCATTTATCTACAATGAATCAGATGCCTTGTGTAAGACTCTATGCACTTACATGCTAATCTATTCTTTATTATTTTGTTGTTATTACACTTCCACAATCTCTATGTAAAAAGTTTTCTTCATAATAAATATCATGAGACCTACCCAAATATTTAAAATTGATATTTACTATCACAGTTCAATCTATTCTATATTTTTTTAGCAATCACAGTCTATAAATTCTATAAGGAAGCCCTTTGTACCAACTTGTTATACTGCAAACACTATAGACAGCAAGTTGCAAGGATCAGATTTCAGGAAATTAAATACACCTTGCCGAGTCCATAAGGGATACAATATGTACTATTAATTATAAGAAACATCTTTAATGGTTCTCTGTAATATTCATTTAAGTCCATTATCTTCATTGGAACTTGAGGTATAAGTGTAAAATATACCTTTCAACGGAAGGAAATTGAATAATACATCTCTTTTATAACTTTTTTCCCCTTGAAACAGTGGATTCAGTATTTTCCACTTGTTAATAAAAGAAATATAAAAATAATACTGTATTAGCCTATACAGTAATGTGAAGTATTCCTTTAATGTAAATAGTAAATACCAGAACCTGTAATAGGAATGTATACAGGTTTACAACAGTGGCAGTGAATACATATTTTTATTTATTATATGGCAAATGAATACCAGCATTCTATTCCTGAAAAGTGACACATAGAAAGTGATATACAATCGTATTTCTCACTGTGTCTCCAAGTGAACTATAATGTTGATATTCAAAGTTCATAACTTAAATGAATGCATTTTGCATGTTGAAACATATTCATGAGTTATGTTAACTATGAAACATAGAGGTGATTTCAAATCCAGTTAGCAGGTAGGAATAATTTTCTTAATTCAAAATATTCTAAGGAAAGCGGAAGTAGCTCTTTTCAAATTAATTCTTTTGTTGCACTTGGTGTACAAGATCCTTTTAAAGTTTCTCCAGTAAAACTTTTAAAAGTAGTCGAGAGGTATTTATCAAAGGGTAATTTACATAGGAAAAAATAAAAATTATTTGTCTGTCAATTTTCACAGAAGGTAAATTTTTTGTATGCATTAAACATCCTCGACGTCAATTAGGGGAAAAGTCTTTGGTGTATGTATTGTTGACAGTATGTTGATGGCTTCAGAGCTGAATTGCTGGCGAGAGCACATAATTCTCTTACAAGAAATATTGTATTCAAAGACATGCAAATACATCTCAAGTAACTAATAGAACAACTCGTTACTTAAGAATACAACAGTAGTTTCTTTTTACAATAGCTGCCTTCACATTCTTCCAAGAATGTATTGTATGCTCATTGTTAGAACTTCCATGATACTGTGTTGCCTGTCTGAATATTTTGATATGTGTTCTGACAGTTTACATGTTGCAATAGCCACGATGAAGAGATCAAAATTTATTTGGCAAAGGCTGGTCATGCGTTGATGTATTCTGCAGACAGGTAAATCAGAACTGCTGAGAATTGCACACATTGCATTTATGGATTATATGAAACCATTTGATAGGATTGTAAGTAAACAATCTAGGGAATGTTTTTGGCAATAGCTTTACAGTCAATATAAAAGGAGCTATAAAATTTTTGTTCTGACATACTGCTGGATTAATGAAGTTCAATAAACTGACAGTAATAAAATGAGGTGTCAGCCAAGGATGCACTCTATCATCAGTGTTGTTCATGTAACCCATTAACAATATTAGCTAAGTAAGGAAAGCAGAACAACCTTGAGATTCCAATGAAGTTGGCAGAAGACATTAAATATCTTCTTTGTTGCTGACAACTTTCAGATGAAAACATGGAAACATCTTTTCATTTAATACTCAATGTTTTTTCATTTAATACTCAATATACCTAAGTGATATAAATGAAGTTCATTGCATTTCTCATAGAAAAATTATTCAATTGCATATCAGTGTCAACAGTGGGATATTACCACAGGTTAAACTCTTGAAATACCTTGGCTGTGACATTGCCCACGACAATGAGTAAGATGTTGAAAATTAGGTATAAATTTTCTCTGAAAGCTAATACAATTCAGATGCTGGGAAGACACTGTAGCAAAGAAACAGAAATTATACATATGATAGCTGTGTTGTATGTAAGTGAAACCTGAATATTGTAATGAACATGCTGTTAGGCTGCTCCGTGATTAGCATACAGGAAGCATATTTGGGAGGACATCAGCTCATTTCTGCACCTAGCCATCTGGATTAAATTTTCTGTGGTTAGTTGAAATCACTTAAGGCAAAAAAAAAAAGAATGTCATTGATTTTCTTCTTCCATTGTTCACCAAGCTGAGCTTGTGCTCAGCTTCTAATGATCATGTTGGTGATGGAATGCTATACTGGAATCTTCCTCTGAACTAAATACACACAGATGAATCACAGATCCAACAGAAGACATTAGGTTTATACATGTAGTAAAGGATTGTTACAAAAAGATATAATACTACATAAGAAATTATGACAAGTGGAAGACGTGTATTCACAGTTATACACAGAGAAAAAAATGATGGATACTGCAGCAAATGGTTGAAACATACATCAGTAATACATGAAACTGCATACTGAAACTAGTTATACAATATCCTCATTGGCTAACACGGTGTTGAATCTTCTAGAAAGGGCTGGACTGTTGAACCAGAATAGGTAACAGAACCTAGTCAATGAAAACATGGGAGCAGCAAACCCACCATTGAGCTTTTTATATATGGCGCCGGAGGCAGTGCATCATGTGGGCTGCTCCAATTTCTCGTCAGGTGTTGTACCAGTTTAGCCAGCATTTCATAGGTTAAAGAATACCCTTATTTTGTTTGATAATAAACAATATGAAACTGTGATGTCACCAACCCATTTGCACATTATAATTGCAACTGTTAGCTTTAGCAGGACAAGGTAGAAATATTTGCATGTATTCTACAGCTTATTTAAATATTTCTCCAGGCTCACCCTGTCAACTTGTTGAGTTGTTGTAACAAACCGTAGCTGCAAATCTGTCAAGGTTCCACGATATTAGATATTTCCACTACAACGTTTTTCATTTCATTGTTGTTTCAACCAACAAGGCTCTGCTGTGTTTCTAAAATGTGTCCTGTACTTTTGCATCTGATCATTACTCTTGAAAATAGTTACCAAATCATCTTGTTCCAAGAGTATGCACCACACCATCTCTCTCTTTGGAGATCTAAAAGTGTTCAGTGAAGTGATAATTGTAACTAAAACTGCGTTAAATGTAGAGGTATCTGAAGTGGGAAGAAGGTAGCAAGTTACTTTTTGGATATGAATAAACAGCTGTCCTAAACAGAGTATTCTAGGCAATATCCTCAATTTGTCTGTGATCACAGTCTATGCGTTCAGAGATATAACTTTGGATGAGTGAAAAAAAAGCTAAATAGTGCAAAACAGTGTAGGTGATCTGTCATCAAATGCATCAGGGCCACACAGCATGCAGATTTGTATATGTAAATATTTAAGTGTTATCAAATAGAGGTGGCAGCAGAGCTAGTGCGACACATGTAACAAAATACCCGAAGCATGAGTTCAGTAGGGAGTAAAGCTCTCTCTTGAGTGATACATCTTTGAGTTTCACTTCACAAGTTTTGAAACTGTTTTGCAGTACATTCCAATGCTCTCCCTGCAAGCACAATCACAGGTTGATCAGAATCTCTGCTAGTAATGAACTGCAGAGAAGGTATTGTAGATATACGCAATATTTGAAATTGGTGAGTAGGCCTACGATCTTGCTGGCCACATCCACAACTCATAACATGCCATATGCTGTATAAGTCTGATACAACCGTTACCTCTTGTACCACTGGTGCTGTGGAGTGGGAAGATAATAATTGTGGATATGGTAACAAATGCTGCAGCCTTTGATAAAGGCACTGAACTGCCTATCTGTGTAGCTGCAGAAAGAAACATGGTGTTTGCATGAATACAGTATTCAGAACCTGCATTGTAGGTTACATTGTATTGCTGTGAGAGCAAACTCACCTTCCGCGGAAGTGGTGTATGGTGCCTCCAGTCTTCTGCATTAGTTGTTTTCATTGTTTGAATTTTGGTATTGCTGAGCAGTGTACTGTCCTTATTTCGCTAACACGGCCATGCAGAGAGAGAGAGATAGAGAGAGAGAGATAGAGATAGAGAGAGAGAGAGAGAGAGAGAGAGAGTTTTGTGTGTTGTGATATTAACAAGAATGCTACAGTGAACTGTGGCCACCACTGCATGCAGTACACAGATTCCACCAGTCGGTGGCTAGCATGCCAGCTAACACTCTGGAATCCATTACCTTCTTCATTGAAACTTCCTGGCAGATTAAAACTGTGTGCCCGACCGAGTCTCGAACTCGGGACCTTTGCCTTTCGCGGGCAAGTGCTCTACCATCTGAGCTACCGAAGCACGACTCACGCCCGGTACTCACAGCTTTACTTCTGCCAGTATCTCATCTCCTACCTTCCAAACTTCTCATTCTGGAACCTTCTTCATTGTGTGTTTGCTGCAGTTGGCTCTCTTACTAATGATCCCTTAAGTTTTTTGTGTGTTTGCAGTGGACAAAAGTCTTGGCCATTACTATAGTGAACATCAGGTACATGTGTAATGCAGTTTATTTCCTCTTTATCTAGGATGTGGTTGCATTAATGTAAAATATATTGTTGGTCTTTTCTTACATGGGTTGCTCTTAAATGTGTGGGTTAAGTTAAAACCACAATGTCGAGAAATAGGTCATATTTAAGTGGTACTCTAAAGAGAAAAATAAAAGCATGGCAAAATGAAGACGTTAAAAAGACAGTGAAGATTGATACAGTTTCCCAGCGATCAACTACATGTCCATAATAAAAATGTACTAAAATTAATAACAGAAGTGAAACTGGAGAAAAATGATGATTTAAAAGTTGAAAATGGAAGTCGGTACAGCTGCAAAAATGAAATGGGGGATGATTCTAACAGCTTGCAATTTCATAGAGGACATGTTACCACTTGTAAAAATGAATCATATGTAAATTCCGAGTATGCACAATTTGAAAACAGACCACCAGCAACAGACGCCGATTCAGCACGAACTGATTGTTCTTTTCAACTTCAAGATAATCAGCAACATACACCTTTCAGTGCCAACAGATGATTATTCCAAAGTAAACTGAACGAAGAGAATGAACTAAAAGTTATAAATAGCTGGCCGTGCATGGCTCAGGGTTTTTTTCCCTAGAGACACTAAGACAGAAAAGTCATTTAGGCATGATTATTATAATAATTATACTGACACAGGTTAGAAAATTCTCTTTTTTGTATTCATTGATCTATAGATGGCATCATATCAAGATTCCTGAACTGTAACTTATGTAAATAGTGTAATGTAATCTCATATTGTTGTGCAGGTGCTCTCTGTTGCATTATTTCTATGTAAATACCATGTTGTTGGTGGTACAGTTCAATAAATTTAAAGAAAGGGAACAGCTTTTAAAATTATCCTGAGAAAATATGGATACACAGGAAAACCAGCTTAACATTTGACATATGGGTGCTGTCACTGAGAAATCGCTGATGATGAGCCACTGTTGCCCATATCAGCCATTTTAGGGAAGCCGTGCACCATTGTCCCCCTCGACATCATTGGCAAGGGCAAGTTCAATTTGCTGCTGGCCTGTGGACATTGGTGCTGACGTCGATGTGTGCTGCACAAGTTCTCCATACACACGCATGATGACACTAGTGCCAGCAGCTCTAGGCATGCCTGAGGATTGCTGCCCTGTCCTGTTGCAAATATCTCTGGCAGGTGGTGGCACGGGGGCAGAACACTTCTTGCGGTGGGTGCGCATGTTGCTGGACTGGCTGAAGGTGGCACCGCAGCGGTCACAGCTATAGGGCCTCAGGCCGGTGTGGTGGTTCATGTGTGCCTTCAGGTGATGCTTCTTGGTGAACGCCTTGCCACATTCGCTGCACGAGTACGGTCTGATGCCCGAATGAATGCGCAGGTGTAGCTTCATGTTACTACGGTCTGCGAACTGCTTGCTGCATATCTGTTTGCAAGATATTTATGTGCCAGATAGTGATTGTATCCTGGCCAAGGGACTGGAAAATTTCTAAACATAGGAAGGGAGGAAAGTATGGGTTTATGTCCTGCTGAAGGTGCCCAGTGACTGAAACACAGAGATCTGATACTAAAAAGAAAGCAACATAAGTTTCCAGATTGGATCTTTATACTCTGTAGCAGAGTAAATGATTTTTTGAAACTTCCTAACAGAGTGAAACTGTGTGAAGGATCAGAACTTGAACTGGGAACTTTGCCTTTCGTGAGCAATTACTCTACTGGCTGAGATATCCGAGTACAACTCAAAGTGTGTGCACACAGTTTTACTCCTACTTGTACCTCACTCCAATCTTCCAAACTTCACAAAAATTGTCCTGCTTATCTTGCGGGACTAGCACTCCTGGTAGAAAGAATGTAATGGAAACATTTTCCCATAATATCCTTAGACAAAGCTTTTTTTTTTCACTGCTTGTGCCACAAGATATGAAGTCATATTCTGTGGAGCCTAGAGGTTAGAAGAGAAGAACTGGTAAAAATAAAGCTGTGATGGTAGGTTGTGTATCATGCCTGGATAGTTCATGTGGAACAGCATTGCCCATGAAAGAAATGGTTCTGGGTTCGAGTCCTAGTCTGGTACACAGTTTTAATCTGCTAGAAAGTGTCGTAACATCGTAACAGAAGTTGCTTTATGTGCTACTTCAAAAATAGTTGTGTGCAAATACCGAGAGGAGCTTCTTATGCTCTGTTGTGAATATGGAATCGGAATTGAGAAGAGTTCACCTTCATTATGTATAAATGCAAGCAAGTTTCATAATCAGAATACAAAACCAATATTGGATTACTCAATTTGGCACATACTTAGGAACACATTCCTACAAATAAATATCTAAAGGCTATGTAGCAAATCATAATGAAATTCAACAAATGTGTTAATTGCATAACATGTAGCCAAGAGTAGTGCACCTGCAAACAGTTTCATATGCAAGAATCACATCTGACCTATACTGCTAGAGTATTTGGAAAAGGGGGAAAGGTTATGATTAATGTCCCATCAACAACAAGGTCATAAGAGGTGAAGTTTGAGCTGGAAATAGGACTAGGAGGAGAAAGGAAACAGGCTGCAACATTTTTAATGTTTTTGTGACAGCCTTTTTGAGACAGTGCAGCGAGATGGGAAAAATTGAGTAAGGTTTTTCATGTTTGTTAATTAAAATTGTATACCTCTAAGGTATGTATAAATAATGTTGTTGTTGTTGTTGTTGTTGTCATCGTCTTTAGTCTGAAGACTGGTTTGAAGCCTCTGTCCATGTTCGTCTATTCTGTGCAGCTCTCTTCATCCCTACGTAACTATTGCTACCTTGACCACCTGCAGAAATTTGTCCAGGGGGAATGGGGGTGTTGGATGGGCCACAAGACACTAAAACTGTCAATTTGACATAACTGAGTTGATCAGTGTCGAGACAGCTCATACTACGAGAAATTAAATTTTATAGATGAACTGATGGTTATCCAATCGCTTCTAGAAGTGTATGAGAATTCTGTAATGTAGAAAAGCTCTCTGCTTCAGATTCCAGTGGTGGCGGCAAGTAGCCCATCTGGACACCATCCTCCCTCCTCAACCCCCCCCCCCCCCACTCACACAAACACAACCTTTCAGGTATGTGATTGTAACCTAAATCCATTTGAGCCTGCTTACTGTATTCATCCCCTTGATCTCTCTTTAAAGTTTTTAGTCTAAACACTTCCATTATGAAATTAACGATGTCTTGATGCCTCAAGATGTAGCCTATGAACTGATCCCTTTTTATTCAAGTTGTGCCAAAAATTTCTTTTTTCCCAATTCAGTTCTGTACCTCTTCACAAGCTGTTCAGTCTGTGCTACACTACGAGATCGTTACAGTTAAGAATCTGGTTTAGAAGTCTGTCTTACCATTGTGTAACTTGTCTGACTCATTCTGGAGTACACAGGTTTGTTTCCTGTCTATAACCTTCATAAATGATTCTTAAACCAAGCATTAGAAATGTCTAAATTATGCTCTGCTCCTCTCTGCCAGTCCATGTTCTCCTGCTAATTTTCCTTCTTGTCTTTTTCCTGCTTTCGAATTCCAGTCCCCAGTCACAATTGAATTTTCATCTCCTTTAATATTTGTATTAATTTCTGATCATATATTCTTTCAGTCTCTCTATAATCTGTGCAGCTCATCGGTATATAAACATTTGCTACTGTAGCGGGTGTTGGCTTAGTATCTATTTTGGCTATGACACTGCATTCAGTGTGCTGTTCATTATAATTATCCACATTCCAATTTTATTATTCATTATTAGCCTTATTATTGCATTACACCAATTTGATTTTTTGTTGATAACCTTGTAAGGAACTGATCAAAAGTCCTGTTCTTCATGTCACTGCATTTCATTAACTCCCACTATATCTAACTTCAATCTAGCCACCTCTTCTTCTTCTTCTTCTTCTTCTTCTTCTTCTTCCTCTTCCTCTTCTTCTTTCCCCCTCTTGTAACCTACCTACCTTGTTAGTGTTCTAACATTACATGCTACAACCTGTAGAAGGCTGGTTTTGTTTCTCCTGATGACAGCCTCCAGATGCAAATGGGGGACTATTTTACCTCCAGAATACCCAAGAGGATGCCAATATCATTAAGCCATACAGTAGTGCCACATCTCTCAGAAAATATGACTACTGTAATTTCCTTTTGCTTTCAGGTAATTGCAGTACCAGTGTGGCAAGACCATGACGTCTAATATTACAAGGTCAGATCAGTCAGTCATCCAGACATTTGCCCCTGGAACTACGAAAAGGCTTCTGGATTTCTTCAGGAACCAAATGTTTTTTTGCCGTCTCTAGAGATACCTGTCTGATGTGGTTGCACGTACATGATGGCTATCTATATCATAGAGGTAGGCAAGCCACCACTCCCTACCCCACATCGCCCCACACTGGCAAGGGCCATGGTTCATAGGAAACAATGTAGATGTGTCAAATTTAGTAGAAAGCGGAAGAATATAATAGTACCAAAATCCAAAATTATGCATCCTAACAGAGGGTTCTGGTTGCAGATGTGTTTTATATATCATGGTCGTGATCCCTGATGCTCAAAAATTCCCATTAAAGTTTCAGCCATGTCATTGTAGTAATAAATGATGTTATTATGGAATTCCTAACTTAGGCGAAAACACTACAGTTGTCCACTAACTACCCCATTGTAGAACAGAAAACTTTTCAGCAGCACCACATACTGCACTAAAGTCAATGTCATTTGTCAGAAGAAACATGTAAGTTTTGCTTCAAGCAGTCTGAACCATCTCACGCCGTGTTGTGACGTTATTCATTCAATGAGGTACACCACAACTGCCAACACAGGTTGTTACAACGAACCAGAGGAAGTAGCAGCAGGTCCGATTCTCAGTACTGTCAGTGAATTTACCTTGATGGGAGAAATGTTTTGATATGTAAACCCATTGTTTCGAAGCTAACTTACAAGGTACTTTAAAGAGGGATGGTTATTCTTATTTGTGAGACTGACATAAAAAATCCGGTAGAGTGATCACATGACCATCCAAACTGCAGTCCAGTGATGCCAGTGTCAAAGTGTAGTGTCTGATTTTATTACATGGGAGCCAAAATGATTGGTACTTCTGGAATTCTGAAGGTATTGGGTGGTGAGAAGTGAAAGCAAGGTGTAAACTAGCTTGTTGTGAGAGTATCACAAGGAACTCGCAGATAATGTTTCACTCACCTTAGTTTACTGGCTTAATGTGGCCAAGCATTGGTGTCTTTAGAGTTTTATAGACAGGAGAACATGCACACTTACAGGCTGTAGATGATCATTATTTACTATTCTGAGGCAGCCATTTTTTTAGGGAGGGGAAATAGGAAAGATTTGATTGTTCGAGGGGGAAAAAAGTAGAGAGAGAACATGTAAATGGTAGTGATTTAGTATGAATGTGGGTAGTGAAGGAGATGGCATGAAGAGTGAACGGGTGCAGGCATGGGCGGGGAACAGCTATCCGACCGATAAAAGGCAAACTGCTGAACCATTCTATCTGTATTACTTGACTAGTGTAGATGGGTGGAAGATATTGAGACATTCTGACGAAGGGATAGAAATAGTAGTAGAGAATTGGGCCATGGTTTTCAGTTCTGGTGTATCATTCGTAAATATGACGAAATCTTCATTATGTGTTTGCTTATTGGGCGTGGAAACTCGACGGCTTAAAAAGAAAAAAAGTATGTTGTAGTTCTGTTGTTATTCATGCGTTTCTTCCCAATAGTTAGTCTGCCCTTTTGTTTACAAAATGGTCTTTATTATGTCATATTGTGAGCGATCTTTTAGAATTTGTGGTTAATGTGTATTTCGCCGATCCAAATAAAGAACTGCTGTTCTTCGAAACTGAATTAGTCAGACGACCCAAGAAAGTCTAGAAGATCGATAGGTCTTATCTCACGAGATTTTGAATGAAAAGTTAAGCAGGCGACTACTACTGTAGGTGGAGAACAGTTATCACAGTATAGAAAAACTATTTATTCTCTTTATTTTGAAACTGATTCCAAACAGTTGTATTTGATGACATTTTGAATTAATTTAAAAGAAAGAGAACAAATAGTTATTCTACGTAGCAATAGTATCCAGATGAAGTCCCCCATTTCTTCAGCAAAATGTCTGCGGTCACCCAGCTGTAGGGTATATTGTAGGACTGTAGCGGCACATAGTTTAGTTTACTGGCGGGTTTGTTTTCTGTTGACGACTGCGCCAGAGTGATTGACACTAATACCCAAATGCTACGATTCTCCTCTAATAGTTGTGACACTCATTTCCTGATAAAAAGAAAAGAAAAGGGAAGCTCCTTGAAGAAACGGTCTAATTTTAATAACTTCGTACACTTACTCAATCAGACTGTGTGTAAATGACAACCCGTGTTAGCCGCTGTTACAGAAGAACTGCACTGCTGCTGTTTCATCAAAATCTCCACCTCAGGGACGGGGAACATTCCCAACGTTCCACATCATAGAGCAATACTCGCTGCAGTCAGTGATAATCATGACGTCGTCCGACGAAGACCATGCTTTTCCATCTTAATGATCAACACCATTTTTGCCCCGAAGAATGTAAATAGAGTTGAGTCATCGGCGTTGAACTGGAAAATGAAATCGGCTTTTGCCTGTCGAGTTCAATATTCTTGTGGCACATTGGCCCCTATCTATCGAAATCCTTAAAAACGCTATATACGGTACGTTACCACTGGAAATGGCACCGATATCCCCCCCCCCCCCTTTTCGTCGCCTCGTCCAAATATGCTGCTTTAAAGATGGCTTAACACTTTGCACACGTTTGAAAAAGAGTCACGTTACATGCCCCTCGCGTCGCCATGATAAGGAGAGAACTAACTAATCACACGACTGTTATTTCTGACAAAACCAGCTGGAATCAATCACCTTTTTTTTTAAAGGCAACATTCTAATTTATCATCTGCTACATGTCAAAGGGCACAATTCATACCAATCCTTCCTGAGCCGGCGGGGTCAGGGATTTTCACCTGCCTCGAGATGACTGGGTGTTTGTGTTGTCCTCATCATTTCATCATCATCCAGGACAGTGGCGAAATTGGACTGAGCAAAGATTGGGTAATTGTACGGGCGCTGATAACCACGCAGTTGAGCGCCCCACAAACCAAACATCATCATCATCATCATCCTTCCTGAGCGAGTATGAATACGCTGACGCACACGAAAAAGACAGACAAGATATTATGCATGACAGTCTAACATTTAAAAACCTATGTGAATCAAATTAGCCACACGTTTTGCCTGAAAGGGATCTGACCGATCTTGTTCAAGACTTAGATTTGTCGAAAAAACAGGCTGAACTTCCTAGCTTCGAGATTATGTTACAATGTTATTTTTCCCTACAGTCCAGTATCTCCATGCTGCTTTTCTACTTCTCAAAGGAATGTGCCATGGTTTTCTGTAATGATATAGAATCTGTTGTGGGCACGGGTCACGGTATCACTGTAAACGAGGGACGACATTTCATATATTTAGCAAAGTTACTGACTAGTAGTATTGAACAATGAGAACAAATCACCTTTCTCTTTGGTCATGCAGCTAACCAGGAGGAGACGCAAGAATTTTGAACCACTGCTCACACTTACTTAACGTGAGAAACACAAATACTGTATTGTATATGTGAAGACTTAATGATAATTTTAGTTCTACTTGGTATGCAGCGCGGGTACACAAATCTCTGCTGTTTTTATGAGAATGAAGTAGTGAAGAACGTGAAAAAAAATCGCTACTGTAGGAACAATTTCCTGCTCGAAATGAAAGACAACTTGGACAGAAGTATGTGTTGGTCCCCAAAAACCCGATGCACATTCAGTTGGGTCTCCTCGAAAACTCTGAAAGCCATGGAAAAAATACCACATGGATACAAGTATCGAACGATCGCAAATAATGATTGGAATAGTTTTATTACTTTAAATTTGGGAATAAATGGGCAAAAACACTTTCTTCGTTTGTCATATGATATTTAACAAATGGTATAGCTGTCTTTGCAGGTGGTTGCAAGAACTTTTGAGGCGACCATACGGCAGAAAAGTATTCAGACTTTGCACGTGAACTATTGAAATAATATCGGCGAATGTGAGATTATGTAACTTTTAATCTACATGTCACGGATTTCTGTTTAACAATGTGTGTTAACAGGAAGCGAAAGATACGAAAAAATGATCAGTAGACGAGAAGAGACTAGGTAGCGCTGCTGCATGGCTTTAGGAGACACCGCTGTCTGGATCGACACACGACATTTGCAAAGTCGGGCAAGGAAGACCTGGCCAACCATCGGTTGCTGTCTGCACCAGAGAATGACAGAGAACAATCCACACTGTTACATTATTAATGCAACCAGCTACAGTATCACATCAAGACGTTTTCGCAAAATGACCTAATGTTTCAGTTTCGATATCCCTAACACGATATCATCTCCTCGGTTTCACTACGCCTTGCGACAAAAATAAGCTCTGGCGTACTCTTGCACTAGTCGGAGTGGTAAACACTTACTCGACACATCTTTCACGCCCGACTTTTTCCACCTTGAATGCCAGCTTTCACCACGCAGTGAAAGTGTGCTACCGACAAAAAAAATGGCTCTGATCACTATGGGACTCAACTGCTTTGGTCATAAGTCCCCTAGAACTTAGAACTACTGTTTAAGTAGTAAGTAACTAACCTAAGGACAGCACACAACACCCAGCCATCACGAGGCAGAGAAAATCTCTGACCCCGCCGGGAATCGAACCCGGGAACCCGGGCGTGGGAAGCGAGAACGCTACCGCACGACCACGAGATGCGGGCTGCTACCGGCACATGAAACTGCAGTTTAAAGTATATTTCGTTTGTAAAGAGAACCAAAATGTCTTTTTCCGTTGATACTGTGCGTCGTAAGCAACTCATGATAAGCAATATTTGATTGCACTCACTGTATTTAGAGGTGGGGGTGTAAATGTGGAAACCCAGTTTGTTTTTGCGGTATAAAAGAAGTGGTTAATTCTCTTTCAGCTTCAAAAATTAGCCAATGCTAATTCATAATGTTTTAGCAATGAATGTAATATTATGAAACACAAAAACTAAATATGTTAAAATTAAAAAAAAAAAATACATTTTCTGCTTGCACAACAACCTATTAATTTTTCAAGAAGTGCGGGTAACGTGGAAAGCCTTAAAATTGTGGGAAACTGACTACTTCAAACGCAAACTACTCATATTAAAAATGTTAGAAACTATTTTATTTTATATTAAATTAGACAAAAATATTTTTAAACGCAACTGTAATAGAAAAATGCTTCATAAGCGAAGTTCACTTGCAAAAATCGCATATGTAAATACACTCCTGGAAATGGAAAAAAGAACACATTGACACCGGTGTGTCAGACCCACCATACTTGCTCCGGACACTGCGAGAGGGCTGTACAAGCAATGATCACACGCACGGCACAGCGGACACACCAGGAACCGCGGTGTTGGCCGTCGAATGGCGCTAGCTGCGCAGCATTTGTGCACCGCCGCCGTCAGTGTCAGCCAGTTTGCCGTGGCATACGGAGCTCCATCGCAGTCTTTAACACTGGTAGCATGCCGCGACAGCGTGGACGTGAACCGTATGTGCAGTTGACGGACTTTGAGCGTGGGCGTATAGTGGGCATGCGGGAGGCCGGGTGGACGTACCGCCGAATTGCTCAACACGTGGGGCGTGAGGTCTCCACAGTACATCGACGTTGTCGCCAATGGTCGGCGGAAGGCGCACGTGCCCGTCGACCTGGGACCGGACCGCAGCGACGCACGGATGCACGCCAAGACCGTAGGATCCTACGCAGTGCAGTAGGGGACCGCACCGCCACTTCCCAGCAAATTAGGGACACTGTTGCTCCTGGGGTATCGGCGAGGACCATTCGCAACCATCTCCATGAAGCTGGGCTACGGTCCCGCACACCGTTAGGCCGTCTTCCGCTCACGCCCCAACATCGTGCAGCCCGCCTCCAGTGGTGTCGCGACAGGCGTGAATGGAGGGGACGAATGGAGACGTGTCGTCTTCAGCGATGAGAGTCGCTTCTGCCTTGGTGCCAATGATGGTCGTATGCGTGTTTGGCGCCGTGCAGGTGAGCGCCACAATCAGGACTGCATACGACCGAGGCACACAGGGCCAACACCCGGCATCATGGTGTGGGGAGCGATCTCCTACACTGGCCGTACACCACTGGTGATCGTCGAGGGGACACTGAATAGTGCACGGTACATCCAAACCGTCATCGAACCCATCGTTCTACCATTCCTAGACCGGCAAGGGAACTTGCTGTTCCAACAGGACAATGCACGTCCGCATGTATCCCGTGCCATCCAACGTGCTCTAGAAGGTGTAAGTCAACTACCCTGGCCAGCAAGATCTCCGGATCTGTCCCCCATTGAGCATGTTTGGGACTGGATGAAGCGTCGTCTCACACGGTCTGCACGTCCAGCACGAACGCTGGTCCAACTGAGGCGCCAGGTGGAAATGGCATGGCAAGCCGTTCCACAGGACTACATCCAGCATCTCTACGATCGTCTCCATGGGAGAATAGCAGCCTGCATTGCTGCGAAAGGTGGATATACACTGTACTAGTGCCGACATTGTGCATGCTCTGTTGCCTGTGTCTATGTGCCTGTGGTTCTGTCAGTGTGATCATGTGATGTATCTGACCCCAGGAATGTGTCAATAAAGTTTCCCCTTCCTGGGACAATGAATTCACGGTGTTCTTATTTCAATTTCCAGGAGTGTATCTCCTTCATTTATGCCACACAGAGTGACTGCACTTCTCACACACTACACGCTTAATCCACAATTGTCTCCTAACGTCTATGGAAAATGCGCCTCCACAAAAAATACAAATGGCGTCTTCTTCAGTAGGTTTTTCTTCTCAAACTGGGAGATCCAATTCCGACTCGCCTGAAGAGACAGTTGATGCATTGGGTTCTTCATCTGAATCCTCAGATAACTTAAGCCGTTTTTGCATGATTTTCTAGGAGGAGCTTCACGTTTTTTCTTGCTTTTGGCAGGTGCCTTAGGAAGCTTCTGTTTACCCTTCAGTAAGGAGACTTAAAGGCGTGTTTTATAAGGCTAAGATGTCAAAACAATTGATGAACCTGGCTTACGACATCTGTTGGAAACCCTCCTCTTTAGAGGAGGGATTGGCATAATATCTTGTGGAGACACACACGTGTTTGATGAGGTATTTGACAACAATGTTGACCTTCTGCTTTCTTTTTGGCCATCTTCACTTGGGCTGTCAGTTGTCACAGGTCTGAATGCGTTCTGAGTGTCTTCTTGTCAGGAGATGCTGGATTCTCATAAGTTCCTCTCAGACTTCTGGCCTCATCTAAAGCCAACGTGGCAGCTATAAAGTTGATTTCTCCAAGAACAGTCATGTCACATGGGAAAAAGTCATGTCACATGGGAAAATTCACTCTCCAAAAATCCTTTTTCAGCAATAGAGCCAATCTGGCACTTCAGGTAGGCTTTTCCAAACAACTCAACTCAGATATGTCATATGGTACTAAGGGCCGGCTGCTGTGCCGCAACCATTGGCTAACATACTCAGCGTAATAGGTTTTTAGAGTGCCCATAAAGGTCTTATCAAGTGACTGAGTTTTATGAGAGGTGTGAGGCAGGATGCTCACGATGGTAACATGGCTCTCCCTTGCACGTTCCATAACTTGAAGGTTTCTGTCATGACTGTTATACCCATCAAGAATTAACAACACAGAAGATTCTTTTGAGGGATGTGCCTTAGCAATGAAGTGGTCAAACCACCCGGAGAAGAGCTCAGTTTGAATCCACCCTGAAGGATGGCATTTACTAATTGTTCCAGGTGGTGCTCCTTTCAGTAGAGTATCAGTCCAGTTCTTCCTGGGGAAGATCATCATTGGTGGTATGAAAGTACTGCCAGCACTCATACAGCATATGACAGTCACCAGGGATCCTCGCTCTGCTGATGTGAGGGCACCTACTTGACGTTTACGTTTCAGTTCAATTACATGTGGTATTCTGCTCTGGACAAAAGAGAGCCCAGTTTCGTCCACATTGTACACACGATCAGCACTATACTCAGCTTCCAAAATGTCAAAAAACTTATCTACAGCTTCTTTGTTGAATCCGTTTGCTCTCGAGAATGAGGTCTCCATAGGTTTGTGGATTGAGAGTTTATTTTTGTGTCGTCTAAGAAAAAGGTCAAACTAAGCTCTACCTGCAGCATTTGAAGTAAAAGGATGATTAATATTATTTCTTTCCGCCAGCTGATATGCCATTCTCTTGACATCTAATCTGGTAAGGCCATAGAAGCGATTATCCATTTCAAAGAGATACTGTACCAACTGTTTCTCAATAGCATCAGGTAGTACAGGCTTATGTCCAAGTCTCAAAGAAAAACATTCTTCAGGTGGCATATCACTATGCACAAACCTTTGAAGTGTCGTCTGAGGTTCACTGAAAGCCATTACTGCTCTTCTTAACCCAATCTGCTTTTCCCTTAAGGCTCTTATAGCCTAAATTTTGTTTTCAGCATCCCACCTAGAAAAAGGTGTAGAAAATGCGTGAACGTAAAACGCATCACTGTCACGGCGTTTGTTGCTCAACTGACTGCTATTCCTCTACCGTGACAAATAGGAACTATTGCAACAATTTCTGGCTGCCCTGCTAGAGTGCAGCACTCTGCAGGCCAGATACTAGACGTTTCCACATTACCCACACGCTTCCACATTTACACCCCTACCCCTACACAATAAAAAACGAAATGGCAAGTATCCGTCGAAACAGAAGAGGAAATTCGCCCGACGATTCTTAGATGAAACATGCGGTATTTACAACGTAAATCGCCCAAAAATTTCACCGCTTACATTAACTCTTGTATCAATCGAAATAAATTGTCTGGAGACTTTTCTAACGGAGAATTATGTACTTTTTTAATGGCATTCGAAAGCTCTTGAAGACACGATTACAGTTGTATAACGATCGTTAATATTGACTTTTAAAGTGTTCGCAAAAATATCGAAGAAATATGCTAAAAGTGGGAGTTGAGGTGGCCAGAATCGATTATTACGATGGAAGCACCGCGAAGTTGGACTTACAAACCAGGCCCTTGTCGTGGTATCAAGCCTTTCGACTGATTAACTCTTTCCACAAAAGCTATTCACCTAATCACGACTATGTATACATAATTAAAATAGTTTTTTTAAGCCCCTTCTGATACGCTAGAAGTTAGCGTAGAGTGTTGTTTATAACAATTGAAGCTGACCATGTATCAGCCTCATATAAAATAAGACCAAGAGGAAAAACTTATCTCGGTAGCATAAACCTATTTTCTGGCTGCATATAACGACATAACCTTGCATGACAGCCCCGCTAGGCAGAATTTCTACCACAGTAGGCTATTGTGGCCGTCCTTGCTTTTCAACTAAGGTTTGCGAAAAAGTTTCAACGCCAACATTAACGAGAATTATATCACTGTATTTAACTTTCCAAGAACATGCGACTCCCATTGATATTATTTATCTTCATTAAAATGTGCTTCAGTATCTCGACTGGTATAACAGTTGAATCACCCACGTAACAAAATAACTTGCCTTGTGCGTACTGTCATTTCCCGAAAATTTCGCTTCGGTATCTTGAAGGTTGAGGAAATAAAAGGGGTACGGTACAAGTTTTATTGATTCTAATTCTGCAAGGGAGAAAATGTGAAAATGAAGGAAGCGAAAATCTAAGCAGAAATATAAAAATGAGACTGAACAACGAGAAATGGCAAGACGAAGATTGCAAGCATGTAGAAGCATACGCAACTAGGGGAAAGATAGATGCCGCCTATATGAAAATTAGAGAGACCGTCGGAGACCTTTGTGAATATTAAGAGCTCAGACGGCAAGGTATTACGGAGCAAAGAAGGGGAAGCTGAAGGGTGGAACAAACCTTCAGAAGTGGCAAAATGGACCAAAACAAGAAAAAAGTCTTGTAAACATGGGTGCGTTAAAAAGCATACCTTAAGAACTATGAGAACTTGTTCAGTAGAAGAGATGTATACCACAGTAGCAAAGATTAAGAAGCGCTCATAGCTCTTAAGGTACACATTTTAGAATCAATACTCATCCACACTTATTTTTTTCTTTTTTCAATCCTTACTACAACCTCTGAAAGTATGTCAATGTAGCTGTGATTGACCCTGTGTAGAAGGACTGTGCGAGGGAAGTGAACTTGAAGATAATATTTTTGAAAGGGAGGAGGAAGTAAACGAAGATGAAATGGGAGTTAAGATATCTTGAGAAGAATTAGACGTAGTGCCGAAAGACGTAAATCTTAATACGACCCCTGGAGTTGATATTTCCTCAGACTTATTGAGATCCTCGGGAAAGCCAGCCTGTGTGTAAATATGTACCCCCCCCCCCACACACACACTTCCCGAAGAAATTAGTAAGTCTATTTCCAAAGAAGGCAGATGCTGACAAGAGTGAATATGACTGCAATGTCATTGTAATAAGTAATGCCTGCTAAACACTGACACAAATTATAAATAGTGGAATGGAAAGAACTGGTAAAAGTCGACCTCGGGCCACATCAAATTGAGTTTGGAAGATGTATGAGAACACACGAGGCAATACTGACCCCACGGGTTATCTTATAAGATAATTAAAGAAAGGAAAATTTATTTTCACAGCACATATAGATTTCGAGAAAGCTGACATTTTGAAGGTAGCAAGTATGAAATACGGACAGCGAAACAGGATACACAACTTGTGCAAAAACCAGACTGCAGTTATAAGAGTGTCGAAGCACACGAAAAGGAAGCAGTGCTTAAGAAGGGAGTGAGATAAGGCTGTATCATATCCCCAATGTTATTCAGTCTGTACGTTGAGCAATCAGTAAAGGAAACCGGAAGAAATTTGGAAAGGAGTTCGGAATTGATGGAGAAGAACTGAAAAATTTGAGGTTTGCGATGCCACTGTAATTATGTCAGACAGAGCAAAGGACATGGAAGAGCAGTTGAACGGAATTGATAGTGCCTTGAAAGGAGGTTATAAGAGGGCCATGAACAAAAGTAAAACAAGAGTAATGGTCTGGAGTCGATTTAAATCAGGTTACGCTGAGGGAAATAGATTAGGGAATGGGAACTGAAAGTAGTAGACGAGAAGCTTTTGAGGTATATTGCTACAGAAAAATACTGAGGTTAGATTAATAAATGGGACTGTATCGAAATGGAGAAAAAAGAAATGTAAGACATAACTCGAGTAAAAGAGGCGAGGCCTGAAGGAATTGTTAATTTAATTTAATTGTGGAGGGAAATGTGTGTGTGTGTGTGTGTGTGTGTGTGTGTGTGTGTGTGTGCGCGCGCGCGTGTGTGTGTGTGTATGGAAGGGGGGGGGGGGAATTGTAGAAGGAGACCAAGGGATGACTAGAGTATGCAGGTTGCAATGGATGTAGGTTGCGACGTTTATTCATAGTTGAGATAGATGAGCTTGCACAGGATAGAATAGCATGCAGAGTTGTATCAAACCAGCCTGCCCCCTTTTGGGGAACAGACTATATTAAACACTCTGAGTAAATGATTACAAATATTAGTTCACGCGTCAGATTCGCGTCTAAAGACAGGAAGAGTTGGGCTAGGAAACGCCTTCCACCCCCTCCCCTCCCTCTCCTACACTGCCAACTCTAAAGTGGAGGCGTGGGCGCCGCAACTGAGCCATTCATTTCGTCTGGAAGTGTAGTGAAAGAAGCAAATGATTCTACGAGGAGCGTTCAATAAGTAATGAAACACATTTTTTTTCTCGGCCAGTTTCGTTTGAAAAAAAAATGCGGAACTTGTTGCCGCTTCAGTCACTATTGTTTCATGAATTTTTGATAGGTAGCTACGCTATACATAGCCTTAAGAGTGGTGTTTATAACGGTGATGCGTTTCAAGTAGAGAGCTGTCACTGATTTTCTTTTGGCGGAAAACCAGAGCATTGGAAATATTCTTAAGTGCTTGCAGAATATCTGCGGAGACCGGGCAGTGAATAAAAGCACCGGTGAGTCGTTAGGCGAGGCGTCTCTCGTCATAGCAACGATATCGTGCAAACCTGTCCGATTTCCCGTGTACCGGAAGGCCCCAACACAACTGTGACTTCTGCAGTTTTGGAACGTGCGGACACACTCATTCGAGATGAACGATGGATCACGATCAAACATCTCGCTGTTCAACTGGACTTCTGTGTTGACAGTACTGACACACTCGTCCACCAGCTGGGGTACTCAAACTTTTGTGCCCACTGGGTTCCCCGCCGCCTAACGGCAGACCATCAAGAACAATGAAGGACCATCTGTGCGGAATTGCTTCTGCGTTACTAGGCTGATCGTTGGCAATTTTTTGTCGAACATCATCTCAGGCGATGAAACAAGGGTTTCCCAATTCGAACCGGAAACGAAATCGCAATCCATGGGGTGGCGCCGCACTACCTCTCCTCTAAAGAAAAAGTTCAAAGCCACACCTTCCGGCAGTAAAGTCATGGCGACCGTCTTCTGCGACTTTGAAGGAGTTGCTGTGTTTGGTGTCCTTTCTCATGGTGCGACGATCAACTCTGAGGTGTATTGTGCTACCCTCAGGAAACTGAGCGTGTCCGTCGCCACAAGAGGCAAACGAACTCTCGTTCTCCATGACAACACAAGGCCTCGCAGAAGTCTGCGCCTCCTAGAGCAGCTCACAAAGCTTCATTGGTCTGTTCTTTCTCGAGGAAACTACCGTCCTGATTTCGGACCTTCCGAGTTACATCTGTTTGGCCCAATGGAGGATGCACTCCACGGGAAGTGGTATGTGGATGATAGGTAGTTATTGATGCAGCAAGACGTTGGCTCCCCTGTCGACCAGTGGGGTGGTACCATGAGGGCACACAGGCTTTCTCACAAGGGAACCTCCCCATCGCACCCCCTTCAGATTTAGTTATAAGTTGGCACAGTGGATAGGCCTTGAAAAACTGAACACACATCAATCGAGAAAACAGGAAGAAGTTGTGTGGAACTATGAAAAAAATAAACAAAATATACAAACTGAGTAGTCCATGTGCAAAATGGGTAACATCAAGGCCAATACACGTTCAGGAGTGCCATGGTACCGTGGTTAGCGTGAGCAGCTGTGGAACGAGAGGTTCTTGGTTCAAGTCTTCCCTCGAGTGTAAATTTTACTTTCTTTATTTTCGCAAAGTTATGATCTGCCGTTCGTTCATTGACATCTCTGTTCACTGTAATAAGTTTAGTGTCTGTGTTTTGCGACCGCACCGCAAAACCGTGCGATTAGTAGACGAAAGGACGTGCCTCTCCAATGGGAACCGAAAACATTTGATAGAAAGGTCAACCGATTCCTCCAGAGGAAAACACGTCTGATATATTCTTTACGGCACTGGTGACGGCATGTGCGTCACATGACAGGAATATGTTGTCGACCCACCTAACTTGTACACTTGGCGAATGGGTAAACAGATTCTTCTACCTTGCCCGATTTAGGTTTTCTCGTGGATGTGGTAATCACTCCCAAAAAAGTGATGAAAACATAAGAGTTTGTCACATAAACTGCAACAAATGAATGCAACAGCTTCACAGTCGCACAGTTTTCTCTGTGCTCTGTCAAAACATCTTTTTAACGTTTTTAAATTTTTCCGCGTGTAGACCGTCAAATCCTGCATGTGTCCAAGCAAATCTGAACATGTCCTGGAATTTTGGAGAGCGAAGTCGATTATGTGTGAGTGCTTGAACTTTGATAATTGTCTGAAAATAAAAAAAATAAACTTTTCACTCGAGGGAGAACTTGAACCAGGGACCTCTCGTTCCGCAGATGCTCACGCTAACCACGGGACCACGGTGCTCCTCAGCTCATATCATCCTTGATGTTGCCTATCTTGCGCATGGACTACTCAGTTTGTGTATTTTGCTTGTTTTTTTCATAGTTCCACACAACTTCTTCCTGTTTTCTCGATCGATGTGTGTACAGTTTTTCAAGGCCTATCCACTGTGCCAACTTATAACTAAATCTGAGGGGGGTGCGATGGGGAGGTTCCCTTGTCAGTGAGCGGCGAAGGCGGAGATTGTGTTGAAAAATAAGGCTTTATAGCCAAAAGAATGGGGAATAATACGGTGTATTGGAAACCTGAATAAAACCAACCTGCTTTCAGAAAAAAAAAATTGTGTTGCAGTACCTAATGAACGTCCCAAGTACTGTAGATTTGGCAGAGTGAGATTACCTCGCAGGTGAACGGCTTCTCGCCGGTGTGCGTGCGCATGTGCTGCTTGAGCAGCATCTTGCGGGAGAAGGCCTTGTCGCAGAGCGCGCAGGCGTGCGGCCGCTCACCCGTGTGCGTGCGCACGTGCATGTTGTAGGCGACGCGCTGGTTGAAGCGCCGGCCGCAGGCTGCGCACTCGTACTCCTTGCGGTTGCGGTGGATCTTCATGTGCGAGCTGAGGTAGCCTCGGTCGTTGAACACCTTGCCGCACTCGGGGCATGCGGCAGCGAACTCGTGCGTGCCCGCGTGCACCGACATGTGGTACCTGTAGTTGCGCAGTTGGCTGAACGCCTTCCCACACTGCGGGCAGCGGTGCGGCTTCTCCCCCGTGTGCGTGCGTCCGTGCGCCTGTCAACGGGAACACAGAGCTGCCAGTAAGCCGAGATGTGTCTTCCTGCTGTAAACGTTGCTGTGAGAACATTGCGGACTAGGAATCAAGCGGATACTTAGTTACTGTTCCATAGATCATACTCACGATAAACATTATACGTTGTGCAGTGTGTCGACAGAACGCAGAAGACACACACACACACACACACACACACACACACACACACATACACACACTATACAGGGTGAAAAGTATTTGAACCGACAAACTCTGGGAGGTTGTAGGGGACATCAAAACAAATTATTTTTCCCTAGTGTCATTTTTTCCTATGAGGAGTATTTAAACCGGCAGAGAAAGATTTCTCTGGCGGCAAATTAATTAAACCAACAAACACCTTTCCATTGGTTTATGACCAAGATACAATACATTAACGCAACCCAGTATCAATTACAGTAGATTTTTAAAAATTCCTCCATTGTCTCGAAAACAAAGGTCACACCGTCGGATCATGTTCTGTCTGACACGAGCAAAAACCCCAGGAGTATCCTGAATTCTTCCTTCTGCTGCTACTATCCTGGCAACCAGATCCTCCTCTGATGCAGCAGCAGTTGCGTAAACAAGGTTGCGCCTCTCTCCCCACACAACAAAGTCCAGAGGAGACATATCTGGGGATCGAGCAGGCCATGGTACAGGACCACCTCTGCCAATCCACGTTTCTGGGAACCGTCGGTCCAGGAATCGACGCACGCGATGACTGGACTGAAATGTGCCGGCGCTCCGTCATGTTGGAACCACATGCGTTGTCTTGTAGGGAGCGGGACGTCTTCCAGCAATTCTGGCAATGCTCTTGCGAGAAAATTGTAATAGTGCCTGCCATTTAATGGTCTAGGTAGCAGATACGGCCCAATTAAACAGTTCCCAACAACACCGACCCACACATTAACGAAGAACCGCACTTGATGAGCGCTAGTAACTGTGGCATGTGGGTTATCCTCACTCCAAACATGCGAATTGTGCATGTTGAAGACTCCATCACATCCGAACGTTGCTTCATCGGTAAACACCACATAGGATGGAAATGTAGGATGCAGTTCACACTGTTTCAGGTACCACCACGAAAACTGTGCTTTGGGTGGATAATCAACTGGTTCCAGGTTGTGGACACGCTGTAAGTGAAATGGAAGTAACAATTGCTCTCGAAGGACTGTTCGTACATTCGTCTGATTCGTCCCCATGTTGCGTGCAATTGGACGAGTGCTGATCGAAGGATCCGCTCCACATGCTGCAAGACAGCTTCCTCAAATTGCAGCGTTCTTACCGTGCGACGGCGTCCCTGTCCAGGTAATCTGCTAAATGACCCGGTCTCACGCAGACGATGGTACACAGAAGCAAAGGTCGTATGAAGCGGGATACGGCGATTAGGCTATTGTTGTTGATGAACCCGCTGTGCAGCTCGTCCGTTGTGGTGCGCTACGTAGTATGCACCAACCATATCAGTGTACTCACTCCAGGTGTATCGCTCCATTAGTAAACAGAGACAGTGCACTACTACACTGGTGGACAGCAGTTGCCTCCACCGGTTTATAATCCTCATAGGAAAAAAATGACATTAGGGAAAAATATTTGTTTTGATGTCCCCTACAACCTCCCAGAGTTTCTCGGTTTAAATACTTTTCACCCTGTATATGAGCCACTTAAGACGTAACAGCCATTTTATTTCGTGAACTGATCCAGATACGGAAACGAGGTTCTCGCCAAATGATAGTACACTAAGGAGCATGCAGTTTGATATGTGATAAAGTGTCTTAACTCTCGTAACAATCGAGATGTTGAAGCTAGTATGATTTTTTAAATTGAATGATGTACTTTTTTAACGGCATCTGGAAGCACCTGAAAAGACGAGTTCAGTGATACACTGCTTGTTAACGGTGAGACTGAAACTCTTCGCAAGAGGATCCGAGAAACGTAAAAAACTGGGAAGCAATGAGGCCAGAGTCAGGTACTGCGGTTTAAACACGCCAAGCAGAACTGTCATGCGAGTTACACTGTGTGATCAAAAGTATCCGGACACCTGGCTGAAAATAGTTTACAAGTTCGTGGCGCCCTCCATCGGTAATGCTGGTATTCAATATGGTGTTGGCCCACCCTTAGCCTTTATGACAGCTTTCACTCTAACAGACATACGTTCAATCAGGTGCTGGAAAGTTTCTTGGGGAATGGCCGCCCATTCTTCACGGAGTGCTGCATTGAGGAGAGGTATCGATGTCAGTCGCTGAGGCCTAGAATGCCATCGGCGTTCCAAAACATCCCAGAGGTGTTCTATAGGGTTCAGGTCAGGACTCTGTGCAGGCCAGTCCATTACAGGGATGTTACTGTCGTCCAACCACTCCGCCACAGGTCGTGCATTATGAACAGGTGCTCGATCTTGTTGAAATACGCAATCGCCATCCCCGAATTGCTCTTCAACAGTGGGAAGCAAGAAGGTGCTTAAAACATCAATGTAGGCCTGTGCTGTGATAGTGCCACGCAAAACAACAATGGGTGCAAGCCCTCCCACCATGAAAAACACGATTACACTATAACATCAACGCCTCCGAATTTTACTGTTTGCACTACACACGCTGGCAGATGACGTTCCCCGGGCGTTCGCTATACCCACACCCTGCCATCGGATAGCAACATTGTGTACCGTGATTCGTCACTCCACACAACGTATTACCACTGTTCAATCGTCCAATGTTTACGCTCCTTACATCAAGGTCGTTTGGCATTTACCGGCGCGATGTGTGGCTTATGAGCAGCCGCTCGACCATGAAATCCAAGTTTTCTCACCTCCCACCTAACTGTCATAGTACTTGCAGAGGATCCTGGTGCAGTTTGGAATTCCTGTGTGATGTTCTGGATAGTCTATTACACATTACGACCCTCTTCAACTGTCGGTGGTCCCTGTCAGTCAAAATACGAGGTCGGCCTGTATTCTTTTGTGCTGTACGTGTCCCTTCACGTTTCCACTTCACCATCACATCGGGAACAGTGGACCTCGGGATGTTTAGGAGTGTTGAAATCTCGCGTACAGACGTATGACACAAGTGATACCCAATCACCTGACCACGTTCGAAGTCCGTGAGTTCTGCGCAGCGCCCCAGTCTACTCTCTCATAATGTCTAATGACTACTGATTCGCTAATGTGGAGTACCTGGCAGTAGGTGGCAGCACAATGCACCTAATATGAAAAACGTTTGTTTTTGGTGATGTTCGGATACTTTTGATCACATAGTGTATGTGCAACAAGACAGGCGTAGGCTTCCAAGATTAAACATAGAAGTAGATATCCTCGGTGTATCATAGAAGTAGATATCCTCGGTGTAACAAAGCAGCTTAAATCACTTAATAAAGGCAAGGCCTCCGGTCCAGATTGTATACCAGTCAGGCTCCTCTCAGAGTATGCTGATACAATAGCTCCATATTTAGCAATTATATACAACCGCTCGCTCACAGAAAGATCCGGACATAAAGACTGGAAAATTGGTCGAGTCACACCAATACCCAAAAAAGGGAAGTAGGAGTAATCCGCTAAATTATAGGCCCATATCACTAACGTCGATTTGCAGTAGGGTTTTGGAATATATACTGTATTCGAACATTATGTATTATTTCGAAGAAAACGATCTATTGACACATAGTCAGCACGGATTCAGAAAATATAGTTCTTGCGAAACACAACTAGCTCTTTAGATTCATGAAGGAATGAGTGCTATCGACAGAGGATGGCAAATTGATTCCATATTTTTAGATTTCCAGAAGGCTGTCGACACCGTTCCTCACAAGCGTCTTCTAACCAAACTGCGTTCCTATGGAATATCGCCTCAGTTGTGCGACTGGATTCGTGATTTCCTTTCCGAAAGGTCACAGTTCGTAGTAATACACGGAAGGTCTTCGAATAAAACAGAAGTAATATCTGGAGTTCCCCAAGGAAGTGTTACAGGCCATCTCCTGTTCTTTATCTGTGTTTACGACATAGGAAACAATCTGAATAGCCCTCTTAGATTGTTTGCAGATGATGCTGTCATTACCGTCTTGTAAAGTCATCAAATGACCAAAACGAATTGCAAAATGATTTAGACAAGATATCTGTATGGTGCGAAAAGTGGCAATTGACCCTGAATAAAGAAAAGTGCGAAGTTATTCCCATGAGTACTAAAAGAAATCAGCTAAATTTCGATTACGTGATAAGTCACACAAATCTGAGGGCTGTATATTCAACTAAATACTTAGGGATTACAATTGCAACTAACCTAAATTGAAACGATCACATAGATAATATTGTGGGTAGAGCAAACCAAAGACTGCGATTCATTGGCAGAACACTTAGAAGGTGCAACAGGTCTACCAAAGAGGCTGCTTACACTACGCTTGTCCGCCCTATTCTTGAGTACTGCTGTGCGGTGTGGGATCCGCATCAGGTGGGACTGACGAATGACATCGAAAAAGTACAAAGAAGGGCAGCTCGTTTTATATTATCGCGAAATAGGAGAGACAGTGTTACAGACATGATACGTGAACTGGAGTGTCAATCATTAAAACAAAGGCGTTTTTCGTTGCGACGGGATCTTCTCATGAAATTTCAATCACCAATTTTCTCCTCCGATTGCGAAAAAATTCTGTTGGCACCCACCTACATAGGGAGAAATGATCATCACAATAAAATAAGAAAAATCAGGGCTCGCACGGAAAAATTTAACTGCTTGTTTTTCCCGCGTGCCGTTCGAGAGTGGAATGGTAGAAAGACAGCATGAAGGTGGTTTATTGAACCCTCTGCCAGGCACTTTATTGTGAATAGCAGAGTAATCACGTAGATGTAGACGTAAACCTCATTTCGTATACGATATAGATATGATTTTTGTTTAGGCATGGAACTACGGCTACGGCACGTGCTAGCTTGTGGCGCATCGGATGGACCTTAGGAAAACTATTTCAAATGAATGTACGTTTCTAGGTTTTTGTGGAAACAGCTACAGTTTGGACAGGCAGTTTTCCATTTAAACCCTCCCGGTTGCTTCTTATTTGTCAAAGGTGAAACAGAAACACCGGTTATTCATGCTTCATAATGATAAACAGCGACATTCAAAGAAAGAACGAAACTACTTTATTAACTTCCTTAGATTCGAAAAAAAAAACCTGACCTGTCTTTGCTAGGAGACGCCTCAATGCTTCTTAAAGTGAACCACCTGCTGTCGGACAAATGTGTTCATAAACACTACTCGAAATTTTAGTTAGACGGAACACTCATTAAATAAACTAAGCAATTTATTCAAAATGACTGACGACATTCACCCACAAAAAGAAAGCTTTACACTTTACTTACGAGTAAGTATGTGTTTAAATCGCTTATCATCGATTGCAGAGTATATTTGCAATGAATATATGAAAGTACAGTGAGTAATATGCTGTAAATTAATGACGGTTCGACGGCGCATACCCTCTGGAGTAGTTGGGCTTCATGATATTTCGGTGCAACACATAGAAAGAAATCACGAGAAGTCAGATCGGGGCCGGTCATTGTACTGCAGAATTCCATTGGATCAATGGTCAGGAAACTTTTCATGTAATATTTGCGTTGCATCTTTCGGCAGCCATTGCGTTGGAACCATGTACACTGTCGCTTATTCAGTCGTACCTCTTCTAGAAGAACAGATAAAATGTTCGTAAAAAATGTGCGTACGTATTTCCATGTAACGTCCCTGGGATGAAGTAAGATCCCTCAAGGGAATTTCCTATGATGCCGCATCACAGGTTTACGCTTCACGCTCGTTGTTGTTATACCTGGCTAAGCCAGTACATTTTCAGCTGCCCAGTACTGCTTGTTACGTAAATTTACATTACCGTGATTTGTAAACGTGGCTTTGTCGGTAAAGAATACACGTTGGAAAAACGTGGAGTCGTTTCCCAAGCGGTACAGAGTAAACCAACAAAATTCTATATGCCTTTCGAAGTCACGTCCTCCGAGTGCCTGGTGTGGTGACAGATGACAAGGATGGAATTTACATCGATGCAAGATGCAAATGAGACACCTCCGACTGATCCCACTTTCCTTGGCAATACATCTCGCGCCGCTATCTGCCGTAAAAAAATAGCATGTCTAACTTCTACTCCTTGGTGTACATGTCTGCTTGCAAGGAATGTTGAAGCAGAAATGAGCTACCGACAGACGACACAGTTCCTGCTGAAACTGCAGTGCACACCAGTGAACAGTCGAAAGACTTGATAAAGCAAAGTAGCCTGGCATGAGCGTGTTTACAACGCAGCAGCTGATTCTAGCCGACTTGACTTTCAGTTTTAGAATATTTCTCGGATTCTTTTGCAAAGAGTTTTAGTCTCAGTGTTAACAAGTATTATATCACTGCACTTTTTCAATGCTTTCGGATGATGTTAGTAAAGTATATGATTCTATTTTTTTAAATCATACTTGCTTCAATACCTCGATCGATATAAAATTTAAGACTCTTAATCACATAATAAAGTACATACCACTTAGCATACTATTATTTGCCGAAAACCTCGTTTCGACAGGGATGTTACGTCTTGCCTCACCCTGTATTTATTGGTGGGCAAAACGTAAGGCGAAAGTAACTTTCGCGTGATGGTCACAGCCAAGTAACATTGCTCGATGGAATAGGGTACAGAAGATAACTGAAAGAAATAGGCAATTAAACGAACAGAATTGACAGTTTTTTCAAAGACAGTAATTACACCGAAGTCGTCGCGATTTATGATGGTTCCCAGGACCTGACAAAGGGCGGGATCTGATTTGTAATAGGGCGTATGACCACCACGGACGCTACTGCATACTCTGCAATGTGGTCCCACGTTGACACAAGGTTAGTAAGAGGTTCTTGCGGGTGGGCGTTCTGTGCCTTCGCCAGTGTGTCTGTCAACTGTTGGGGGATCGTTGGTGCATGTGGATGTACTAAGTCTTCCCAACGCATCCCAAAAGTGCTAGATCAGTGGTTTCCAGCCTGGGTTAACTACACCCTGAGGGATAAAATAAAATTTTCTGAGGGGTACAAACGAGACGATTCGATTCTGTTTCAGTAACGGAACTAAATTATTTTCAAAAGATTATTACTATTATGCCAATCTTGTAAGACTATAATACTTTTTCTCAATTAGTAGCATTATCCGGTGGAGGTTTCTCACGTAGTCCACCCACTACGCACATATGTTGTGCTTTGTCCCATACATTGCTGATGATAAAAGCAGACATATACGTAACAAATGCTAAAAATCTCAAGAAAATGTCTTCTCCAAGTTGTAGGTAGTACCTGCAATCGTCCAGAAATTGCTTCATTACTCGCTTCGAAAGAGATAAATGAATTGACAGCACGACACAGCAGTAACTACATAAGGCTGTACGCAGTATTATTATTATTATTATTATTATTATTATTATTAGACTAGTTAGACACAAAGAATTAACACCCTGAAGTCATCCAATTTCTGCCAGATCAGAAGGAGTCCAACAATCAAATGATTCACAAACAGTAAGGATAGTACACACACCGGAACTTGTTTGATTTTAAGTGGGATTGCAGAATGCAAGTCAAGCAAATGCTGCAGTGGAGAGGAGTAGTGCAGGGGAAGTATGTTTTGTATGTTTTTTTTGCACATGTCTGCTCTCGCTGTGGATGAAGACGATGATGATGATGATGATGATGATGATGATGATGATGATGTTTGGTTTGTGGGGAGCTCAACTGCGCGGTCATCAGCGCCCTTACAAAGTCCCAATTTTTTCACAGTCCAACTTTTTACACAGTCCAATCTAGCCACTGTCACGAATGATAGGGATGATGAAAAGATGAGGACAACACAAATACACACTCCCCGGGCAGAGAAAATACCCAACCCGGCCGTTTCGCTGTGGAGAGTTAGCTTTCTTATCTGAGAAGGAGTTGTGGGTAGCACTTGCGATGCACCACAAATTGCTTCATCATTCATTCTAAAACACACACACACACACACACACACACACACACACACACACACACACACACACACACACACTAAATGTCATTCATCTTTCGTCATTTTAAAAATAAGAGTGTTCCAAGAAATATTTTTCATTCTACAGTTTAGTTGGGTTCTTAATTTGATGATAATGTGGAGAAGGAGGGCGACAGGGGTACTAACTAATGTCTGATTGACCTAAGGGGTATGGTCTAAGAAAGGTTGGGAGCCACTGTGATAGATCGTATTTAAGTCTGGGGAACGGGCAGGAACGTTGACCAGTGAGTATACCGTGTTCAAGGATTTGGAGGTCAGTACACACATGCAACATGATACCACTCCACACCACAACTCCTGGACCACCAAACGATCATGTTCCTAGGTGCATTACGCGTTCTCACCTCTGGCAATACAAGGGTCCGTCCAGCATTGTCGGACATGATCGTTTTTGTGGTCCAGGTGCTATGGTGTGGGCAGACATAACACAGCATTGGCGTACTGACCTCCAAATCTCTGGACACACTGTATTCACCGTTGTGTTCGTGTGATGCTGTACTCCTTCTTCATGTGCATCTTTTCAGGGGTGCATTCAGACCTGACTTCATTGTTATGGATGACATTGCACGACCGCAACTAACTGCACAGATGGAGGAGCTTTGATGGAAGGTCTTGAGTGATGTTTGGGTAGCTCAGTTGGCAGAGCGCTTGTCCGCGAAAGGCAAAGGTACCGAGTCAGATTCTCAGTTAGGCACACAGTTTTAATCCTCCAAGAAGTTTCACACATACTAACTTTTAGCGTTTATTGGTTTAACATTTTTTGTTAACTGCCAGTGTTTCACTGCCCCGAGTTAATTCTCTCTAACGTTGATTATATCTAAATGTAAGGCTGACAGAGTAGAATAACAGGTACTGAACATCATTCTAACTGCACTATTTCTCATCCTAAAAAATTAAATTTGGTGCCAAAGCATTTATCACCGAATGACCAAATACAGTATAATTCAAGATCCAAGCCATGACTTTAATCCCTGAGTGTCTCTCTCCTACATTCTCGAATTCTGAGGGCTTTGTTCCACGGCAAACTTTTTAGTATAACATATCCAGGAGAAACGATATGATGAAGAACGACTTAGCCACAGTCTATTGGTTGCTTCCAGAATGAAAGTTTCACTTTTTAGCATAATGTACACTGTACTGAAACTTCACGACAGATTAAGGCTGTGTAGTGGATTGGAATTCAGACCTCGATTCTCGAATTGCACAGGTCACACTCACGGTCACAACCAGAACATTTCCCGTGTTCACTTTTATCGGACCCGTCAAAGAATCCACAATCTTCCGCTGGTATTGGTGCTGGTGGTCGACAGGCAGACTAGAGAACGTGAAATTCTATTTACGAATCTTACCTTAAGCGACGTCTTTGTGGCAAAGAACTTGCCACACTCTTCACACATGTGGTTTGTCTTCGCTTCGGTGTATGTCGCTGCAGTAGGACACTCCTCACGTTTTTGCGATGGCTGCGGCGGCTTCCGTGACTGGTGGTTCGGCGTGGGTTCTGGTTGTGTTGATAATTGTTGAGGATCTGAGCGAGCTGGCTGTAGAGGTAGGTAAGGCTGACGTGGTGGTGCTGGTGATTGTGGTGATGGTTGTGTTAGAGGTGGTGGTAGACCTGGTAGAGATGGTGGTAGTGATGGTGTTGCAGGAGGAGGAGGAGGAGGAGGAGGAAGAGGAAGAGGAAGAGGACCTCGCTGATGTAGCGGCGGTGAGGTTGTGGAACCTTGTTTAGCTGCTGGTGGTGGTGGTGGTGGTGGTGGTGGTGGTGGTGGATCTGGCTGGGCTCGTGATGGCACTGGTGGAACTGAATGAGTTGTTAGTGGTGGTGGATTTGCCTGTTGTAGCGGCGGCAGCTGCTCGTACAAAGCTACAGCGTTTGCTGGTGGATGTGACAGTGCAGACATCTGCTGGGGTGACTGATTCAGAGGCTGATGCTCAGCAGGCGGACACGAAGCCTGGTGATGGTGAGACGTCGGGAATTGTAGCAGTTTGTAGGGGCACCAACTGGCATCACTGCCGGCAGGAGTTGCGACGTCGTTGGAGTCTAACAGCCTCTTCTCAAGGACCGGAAGAAGTGCCGAGGCGCCGCTGCCACCGGCCAGTAACATCTTCAGCCGCGGACTGTCAGCAACATTTGGCATCGCAGTTGGTCGGACGTTCTGCTCGGCGGGTTGGTCGTGCTGGAGCATCAGTTTGTCCACGGTTAGCCCAACAACCTGCTACGTATTTTTGCTGTGAATTAAAAATAACTGGTCTTTTATCTTCATCTTATTAGTAGTTAAAATGTTCTGCAGTTCTTAATATCCTAGGACAGTAAGGTGCAGTTAATAATACAATGCTAGTATGTGTTTACGTTCTAATGGTTCAAATGGCTCTGAGCACTATCGGACTTAACTTCTGTGGTCATCAGTCCCCTACAACTTAGAACTACTTAAACCTAACTAACCTAAGGACATCACACACATCCATGCCCGAGGCAGGATTCGAACCTGCGACCGTAGCGGTTGCGCGGTTCCAGACTGTAGCGCCTAGAGCCGCTCGGCCACCCCGACCGTCGTTTACGTTCTAGAAATAATCGTTATATTATCGGATTTTTCAGATGGTCTCTCCTCTCTCTCTCTCTCTCTCTCTCTCTCTCTCTCTCTCTCTCTGTGTGTGTGTGTGTGTGTGTGTGTGTGTGTGTGTGTGTGTGTGTGCGCGCGCTTAGATTCCAACATGGTTATAATAACATAAGATGTATGGGAGGCAGAATACGAAATCTTAGTAGCTAGGACACATGCGTGCATGTTCCCCATATACTCAAAATCCCTCCGAAATAACAAATCAACCTTTACGATATTGTTACCTCGGAGATTCTAGGACCGACGTAGGTGTTTAAGTAGAAACTTTTTCTTTTTTAACATACAGTGGTTCTTTTGCCTTAGTGAAGTGCAAGTGTAAAGTGACAAATGTTATTGTTTAGTGATTGTTATGAGTGATTGCAGTTATTAGTCGTGTGTTTGTCTAATCGTCGACGACCAGAGGGAAGGGAGGGAGTGAAACTGGTGCCAGCATTCCTCTCAAATCGCACAGATGGCTCAAGAACTTGATGTGCCTAACTGACGAATGGATCATACCAATAGTTTCGAAGCCACCTTCTTCAAGGGGTAACAATTACGTCATTTCTCTACAGCTTGTGATCAGCAATTGTATTCTTTTGCACTTTCCGGCCAAGTACTCTCGTACGGAGTCGAACCTGCTAGCTCTGGTTCAAATATCACGAGACTAGCGTGCTTTCACAACATCGGCTACGAAGAACATTGCAAATACCACAACAGCGATCTCATCGACACGTCACTCGCAGTTTTTTTAAGTGGGTCGTTAGCTGAGGTAAAGTGTGTTATCTGTTGTATAGACAGTTCGGCTCAAATGCCGCTGTTCGTGGTCCTTAAGTAAATGGGAACTCAGTCATTGCATTATACTTGCTAAGGACTCAAAAATTCCTCTGAACACAAAACGATCCGAACTGAGGCATATGAGGCGAACTGACTTTACAGCAGATAAGACACCTTATCTCAGGTAGCATCCCATTTGGTGAGAAATCTGCGAGACATGTGTCGATGAGATCGCTGTTGTACGTGCGACATTGTAGCTTAATACCAAAGGAATTCTTTTATTAATAAAATAACAGAAGCCACGCTTTTTTAGGCACTCACATGAAGAAGATATATACAAAACTTCATCTACTGTGCCACATTTGTAGTGATACCAATCGATTACAGGGTTCATTTTCATAGAACTGAGACCTCATAAAGTCGTGAGCTGTAGTTTCCAAAAAATTCTTAGATGTCCGTGACATGCCTGGAGTCTACTGATAACAATGGACAAGTTATCGAATAGAGGTTGAATTTTCTTTTGTCGGAAAATCTTTCGCACGACTCGTTAACTGGTCATTTTAAACAGGACAACGGCATTTCTTTGTGCCAAGATACACTACTGGTCATTAAAATTGCTACACCAAGAAGAAATGCAGGTGATAAACGGATATTCACTGGACAAATATATTATACTAGAACTGACATGTGATTACATTTTCACGCAATTTGGGTGTATAGATCCTGAGAAATCAGTATCCAGAACAACCACCTCTGGCCATAATAACGGCCTTGATATGCCTGGGCATTGAGTCAAACAGAGCTTGGATGGCGTGTACAGGTATAGCTGCCCATGCAGCTTCAACACGATACCACAGTTCATCAAGAGTAGTGACTCGCGTATTGTGACGAGCCAGTTGTTCGGCCACCATTGACCAGACGTTTTCAATTGGTGAGAGATCTGGAGAATGTACTGGCCAGGGCAGCAGTCGAACATTTTCTGTATCCAGAAAGGCCCATACAGGACCTGCAACATGCGGTCGTGCATTATCCTGCTGAAATGTAGGGTTTCGCAGGGATAGAATGAAGGGTAGAGCCACGGATCGTAACACATCTGAAATGTAACGTCCACTGTTCAAAGTGCCGTCAATGCGAACAAGAGATGACCGAGACGTGTAACCAATGACACCCCATACCATCACCCCGGGTGATATGCCAGTATGGCGATGACGAATACACGCTTCCAATGTGCGTTCACCGCGATGTCGCCAAACACGGGTGCGACCATCATGATGCTGTAAACAGAACCTGGATTCATCCGAAAAAATGACGTTTTGAAATTCGTGTACCCAGGTTCGTCGTTGGGTACACCGTCGCAGGCGCTCCTGTCTGTGATGCAGCGTCAAGGGTAACCGCAGCCATAGTCTCCAAGCTGGTAGTCCATGCTGCTGCAAACGTCGTCGAACTGTCCGTGCAGATGGTTGTTGTCTTGCAAACGTCCCCATCTGTTGACACAGGGATCGAGACGTGGCTGCACGATCCGTTACAGCCATGCGGATAAGATGCCTGTCATCTCGACTGTTAGTGATACGAGGCCGTTGGGATCCAGCACGGCGTTCCGTATTACCCTCCTGAACCCACCGATTCCATATTCTGCTAACAGTCATTGTATCTCGACCAACGCGAGCAGCAATGTCGCGATACGATAAACCGCAATCGCCATAGGCTACAATCCGACCTTCATCAAAGTCGGAAACGTGATGGTACGCATTTCTCCTCCTTACACGAGGCATCACAAAACTTTTCGCCAGGCAACGTCGGTCAACTGCTGTTTGTGTATGAGAAATCGACTGGAAACTTTCCTCATGTCAGAACGTTGTAGGTGTCGCCACCGGCGCCAACCTTGTGTGAATGCTCTGAAAAGCTAATCATTTGCATATCACAGCATCTTCTTCCTGTCAGTTAAATTTCGCGTCTGTAGCACGTCATCTTCGTGGTGTAGCAATTTTAATGGCCAGTAATGTAGTTCATAATTGGGTTTAAAACAATTCTGAAAAATCTTATTAAATTATTTGGCCGTGTAAGCCGCCACACTTACACTCAATAGTCATACATTTATTTTAATTTTATCGAACGATCCATGTGGCCCACAATATTCTTGTATTTCAGTACTAATGAGGACGTGGAAGCCTAGGAGCAAAATGTACGTTCGCGGTCTTCAAAAACTACTATAATCCATACCACGGCAGCGCATGTGGTCCAAAGGGGGAAAGAAGTTTCTAGGAAGGTATCCATTATCTGTTGATAATTAACTACAGGTAACGGACTTATCGTAATGTTCTCCTCTGACATGACTATCGATCGATGTTCTACAATGCTAAAGAAATCGGACTCGTACTCGGTTGGTCATCCTAAATTTGGTTTTTCTTAAATGATTTCAGACAAATGCTGGGATAGTTTCTTCTAGAGTCCCTGGCAAACTCCTTCTAATTGATGCCTCGCCTTTAATGACCTGGATGTCTAACAGGATGTTAACCTCTCTCTCGGTGCCAAGGAGAAATACGGGCTCTTCCCACAACATTATCTGTGTGATCGATACAATTTAGGTTATTTGTAATTGTTATTTCTAAGTATTTAGTTGAATTTACAGCGTTGAGGTTGGTTTGACTTATCGCGCAATCGAAATTTAACGGATTTCTTTTGGTACTCATGTGAATAACTTCACACTTATTCTTTCTTCAGGGTCAATTGTCACTTTTAGCACCATACAGATATCTTATCTAAATCATTTTGCAATTCGTTTTGGTCATCTGATGACTTTACAAGACGGTAATGACAGCAAATAATCTAAGAGGGCCACTCAGATTGATTCCTGTGACATAAACATACATCATGAACAGTAGAGGGCCTATAACACTTCCTTGGGGAACGCCAGATATTACTTCTGTTTTATTCGAAGACCTTCCGTGTTTTACTACGAACTGTGACCTCTCGGAAAGGAAATCACGAATCCAGTCGCACAACTGAGGCGATATTCCATAGGAACGCAGTTTGGTTAGAAGACGCTTGTGAGGAACGGTGTCGACAGCCTTCTGGAAATCTAAAAATATGGAATCAATTTGCCATCCTCTGTCGATAGCACTCATTCCTTCATGAATATAAAGAGCTAGTTGTGTTTCGCAAGAACGATATTTTCTGAATCCGTGCTGACTATGTGTCAATAGATCGTTTTCTTCGAGATAATACATAATGTTCGAATACAGTATATATTCCAAAACCCTACTGCAAATCGACGTTAGTGATATGGGCCTATAATTTAGCGGATTACTCCTACTTCCCTTTTTTGGGTTTTGGTGTGACTCGACCAATTTTCCATTCTTTAGGTCCGGATCTTTCTGTGAGCGAGCGGTTGTATATAACTGCTAAATATGGAGCTATTGTATCAGCATATTCTGAAAGGAAACTGACTGGTATACAATCTCGACCGGAGGCCTTGACTTTATAAAGTGATTTAAGCTGCTTTGCTACACCGAGGATATGTACATCTATGTTTCTCATCGTGGCAGTTGTTCTTGATTGGAATTCAGGAATATTTACCTCGTTTTCTTTGGTTAAGGTGTTTCGGAAAACCGTGTTTAATAACTCTGCTTTAGTGGCACTGTCATCAGTGACTTCACCGTTGTTATCGCACAGTGAAGGTATTGATTGCGTCTTGCCACTGATGTGCTTTATGTATGACCAGAATCTCTTTGGGTTTTCTGCCAGATTTCGGGGCAGAATTTTGTTGTGGAAATTATTAAAAGCATCTCCCATTGAAGTACGCGTTATATTTCTAACTTCTACAAAACTTTGCCAATCTTGGGGATTTTGCCTTCTTTTGAATTTGGCGTGCTCTTTTCATTGATTGTGTACCATGGGGAATCAGTACCACCACTTATTAATTTATGTGGTATATATCTCTCAATTGCCGTCCATACTATCTCCTTGAAATCATTCCACACCTTTTCTACGCTTACATGATCAGATCGGAAGGACTGAAAACTGTCTCTTAAAAAGGCGTTAAGAGTATTTTAGCAGCTTTTTTTAAATAGATGTAGTTTGCGTTTCTTTTTGATGATTGTAGGTGTTACGGTATTCAGCCTAGCAGCAACTGCCTTGTGGTCGTAATCCCTGTATTCGTCACGATACTCCCTATTTGTCCATGATTATTTGTTGCTAAGAGGACAAGTATACTTTCGCAACCATTTACGCTTCGAGTGGGCTCATGAACTAATTGTTCAAAATAATTTTCTGAGAAAGCATTCAGTACAATTTCGGATGAAGTTTTATGTCTGCCGCCGGCTTTAAACGTATAATTTTTCCAGCACATGGAGGTTAGTATGAAGTCACCACCGACTATAATTGTATGAGTGGGGTACTTATTTGAAATGAGACTCAAGTTTTCTTTGAACTGTTCAGCAACTATGTCTTGTGAGTCTGGGGGTCGGTAAAACGATCCAATTAATAATTTAGTCCGATTGTCAAGTATAACCTCTACCCATATTAGTTCGCAGTCATTTGCCGTTAGTTCGTACTTTGGATCCAGCGAGGGACTAGCAACCGAAAATACAATTTATTCTTTGATTTGTGAGGCAGGCTCTTCGCTAAAATAGAAGTTGAAGGTATTAGATACCTTCTTTGATTAAAAAACCTTTTGATTGTGTGCATCATGATGCATTTTTGCCTAAGATGAAACATCGTGGAATTAGGGAAAAAGCTGACCCGTAGTTTATTTTGCATCTAGAAAATAGGTAGCAGAAGGATTTTCTTAAGTTATCTTCAATTGCACTTGATGAGGATGCTGTACAATGGTGGGTTGGTGAGTGGAAGATATACGACTGTATTATAGTTCCATTGCTTTTTTATTACACTACTGGCCATTAAAATTGCAACACCAGGTAGGATAGCAAATAAAATTTAAATTATTATGTGTATACAATAAAGTAAGAAGAGTACTTGATAGATTATTTTGGGGGTCTACAAGGTGCGGAATTATGTACTCACAGCTTCCACCTCTAGTAGCAGCAACATCTACTCTAATCTGGGTAGGCACTGAGTTGAACGGAGCTTGGATGACGGATACGGATAAGTTATTCCACGCTGCTTCAGCTCTACACCAGTACAAGATCAACCGTAGTGGTTGACGAGGGGTGGTGTGCTGGTCTTCTGGCAATCCATGACTAGGCGTTTTCAAAGGGTGAGAGATCTGGAGAACGTTCTGACCATGGCAATAATCGAACACCTTCTGTATAAAGGTAGGTTAGGACGGTACAGGCAAAATGGTACCTTGTGTTATCTTCTTGGAAGAGGAGATTATTAGTGTTTAACGTCCCATTGACAATGAGATCATTGCAGACGCAGCACAAGCTCGGATTATGGAAGGATGGGGAAGGAAATCGGCCACGTCCTTTCAAAGGAACCATCTCGGCATTTACCTGGAGCGATTTAGGGAAATCACGGAAAACGTAAATCAGGATGGCCGGACGCGGGTTTGAAGCGTTGTCCTCCCGAATGCGAGTCCAGTGTGCTAACAACTTAGCCATCTCGCTCGGTTTATCTTCTTGAACGGTACTGTTATGGAGTTCTCGAAGATAGGACAGTCACCAGCCTTAAAGCGTCAACGCCTGCTGTCTGTATTACGGGGCTTGCGAACCTGAGGTGATCATGTTTCGTCCCAGGAGCATCCACACCGTCACCCCTAGTACCGGGCTCGTGTAAAGATGCTGAATGCAGTCTGGCAGTCCGTCATGATGGTGTACGTAAAACAGGGACTCGTCTAAAAAGATGAGATGATACCATTCTTGCGCCCCGTGTTGTTGGGCGCACCACGATCTACACAGCCAACACTCTCCACTGCTGCGTCAAGAGAAACCACAACAATAGTCGCCATGAATGAGATTTTCACTCTGCAGCGGAGTGTACGCTGATATGAAACTTCCTGGCAGATTAAAACTGTGTGCCGGACCGAGACTCGAACTCGGGACCTTTGCCTTTCGCGGACAAGTGCTCGACCATCTGAGCTACCCAAGCACGACTCACGCCCCGTCCTCACAGCTTTACAGCTTTACTTCTCTCAAGGACCACAAAGATAAGAGAAAGTAGTGCTCGTGTGGAGGCATGTAGACAGTCGTTTATCATTGTTTGTGAGAGGAAAATGAGAGGAAATTATTATTAGTGGTAGAACGCCTTTCCACCACGCACATTATGGTGGCTTTCGGAGTACGTATGTAGATGTAGATGCTTCACTGCAAACAAGCCTGTTTCCTGTCTCAAGATTGGCACTACGATCCTGTACCGCTAAGCAAACAACACTCTCCACTGCTGCGTCAAGAGAAACCACAACAAATGTCGCCATGAATGAGATTTTCACTCTGCAGCGGAGTGTACGCTGATATGAAACTTCCTGGCAGATTAAAACTGTGTGCCGGACCGAGACTCGAACTCGGGACCTTTGCCTTTCGCGCTAATTGCGTGGGGCTGTTGAGATCCTGCATGGCACTGAGTACATTCCTCCTGAACCCTTCACGTGCATATTCGCGCGACAGTTGTGATACCCCGACCAACACTAGCAGCACTGTCGGAAATGGTAAACTGCGGTCTCGAAAGGCCACGATAGTACCGCTGTCGAATTCTCGCATATGATGAACGGTGCTTCTCTTTCTTACATGAGGCATACAACGATCTTTTCATGAACAACCAACATCAAAATGCAATTCCTGAATGCTGCATAACCTTTATTTATATAAAGAATATACGAGAGGCGTTACTCCTACCTAATTCGTATCATTGACATGTTAATAATTTGCATACCCAGCACATAAGTCAAGTTGACGTTTGTCTCATGCTGCATTGTTGTATTGCAGCTTCAATGACCAGCAGTGAATAGTCATAATTTATGATCGAACATGACTGATGACTGCAAAATTTCTTTTTGGCAGATGACAGTAACCATCATTGTGAAGGCTATGGATAGAAGGGTACAGTGTGAGAAAAATTAGTAATGGCCTCTGAGATCATGCATGATGCGTAGCTACTTATATTGAAAGTCATACCCCAAAGTATGAGCAGAAGATTTATAGACATGAGTCCATTTGCAATGCAGATATTTATAGCCCAGAATTCCAGAGGAAACTTGACAACACGCTTGAACGATAAATATAATACATTTCATCAAACCTGTATCACGTTCTTTGATAGCTCTTTCCTGTTAAAAATTATAGACAGTCATGCAGTACTAATAAGCAACCACAACCGAAATAGATAGCTAATGGCATTAGAATGTCACTGCAGATGTAAGATGAAGAAAGTCAGAGCCGAGTAATAGAATTTCACTTCAAACAATATTGCAAGGTATTGAGGAATGTCATGAGGAAGGTTAAAACAATGCATTACACCAAGCGAATAAACAACTCTCAGAGCAAAATTAAAACTATATGGTTAATGTGAAAGACGTACCAGGGCAGAGTGTGAGTGCTCAACATATTAAATATATTACACTTCTCTTGCCTGTTCACTAGCAGAGTTGTCCAAACTACTTAATAATCACTGCTTGTCAATAGTCGGCAAGTGAAATCAGACTTATATCGGTACAGGTAAATATGAAGAGTGCTTGAGAACTGGTTTCCAAGACAACTGTATGGAGCAGTCATATAAAACGAGACATACGGAAAAATAGTGAGTAACCAGGTTATTTTTTTTTCAAAGGTAACCATCGTAACTATTAACACATTTGTCCCACTGTAAGACAAATGAAAAAAAACGTCTGCCATTGCCTACGGAATCCAGGCGTGCTTCGTCGGAAGCAAATCTATGGCCACCAATGTCTTTATTCAGAACTCCAAAAATCTGAAAAGCGCATGGGGAGAGATCTGGACGGTATGGAGGACGTGTAAGGGCTTTCCAGCGAAGCTCCTGCAACGTAGTCGAAACAAGCTTAGCAACATGTGGGCGGGCTTTATCCTGTAACAAAACGATACCGTCCGTCAACATTCCTGGATGTTCGGACTTGAAGGTGCGCTTCAATTTTTGCAAAAATTTAAGCGCGCGACAAGTGCAAAAGCCCACATCTTTGCACGAGTCGCCGAGGTTATTTCGACTACGCTGCGGAACTTTCACTGGGAACCCTTACACATTCTCCATATAGTCCCGATCTCTCCCTATGCGATTTCCAGATTGTTGGAAACCTGAAGATGGTCATTCGTGGCTGTCGAATTGCATTGGACGACGAGGTACACGCCAGGGCACAATGTTTCCGTAGGCAACGGCAAACATTTTTCCTTGAAGTCATTGACCATCTTGTCTCACAGTAGGATAAATGTATTAAGTCTTACGCCGATTTGAAATAATAAACAGTTCACTTTTGTTCCATTTGTCTAGTTTTCATATGACTGCCCTTGTTCATCATATCCATCTACAGGAAAGGAGCAAAGATGAAATTAAACCAATTATTACACCATTAAAGGACATAGATTCACATGGCTATGACGAAACTTCAAGTAGGATTATGAATACCAGTACACCATACATTAGCTCGGCACTCAGTCGCCTGTGCAGAGTATTTTTCAAGTGTTGTCACTTTGTCGGGAGGACTCGGTTCCCAGTGTGGTCGTTGTCGAACTGTTGAAACACATCGATTTAACTGACGTCCAAACGAGAATGATCGTTAACTTTCGGGCCAAGGGTGTAAGTATTTCCAAAATGGCTAAGTTTGTAAACTGTCTGTGTGCCGTTGTTGAACCGTGCTGCAGCTCGCATTGGTGCTGTTTGTAGGTTTCCGTCCTCTGTTGGAGGCCAGACCGTATCGTTTAATTGACATGGTTGCGGTTGTTTGTCTTCTTCTCGTGTTGACTGGCGCCACTTGGTTTCGCAAGCGCGGTTATTGCTATGTAGTAACTGTGGCCCTATCTTTGTGCATCTTTGTGCATTTCGATAGGGGTACTCAGGAGGAGCCAGGTCTGAGCAGTGCAAAAACACGCTGGGACCGCTGGCGGCGCGCATGGACTGCTGGATTGATGGCCTGTGATCACGAGGGTGCACGACCTCGTCGTAAACCGGATCCGGCAAGCTTCAAGTTTAGTCCATTTGGGTTCAAGTAGGGAAACTTCCACCATTGTGAGATCTTGCAATTCTCGAGTGACTCGGGTTCGTGTTGCTACTCATAGTGTTGCTGAGGCGAAGAGCAGCGAGTGGAGGGCTTGGGGAAGACGGATCTGATTAGCTTTCCTGGACTTCTAATTACTATTTATTGCGTTTAGTTTGTTACTATTTGTGTTCAACCAGCGGCATTTTTCCCGCTTCGTGGCCGCTAATGCCCCAGTTACCTGCTCTGGGGGTTAGTGTATGTAATGGCAATGTACGTTTCCTCGTCTTACCGCTGCTGTCCGGTGAGGCGTGTAGGTTTGGCAACTTTCTTGATTGTAGGTTGGTTGGCGATTCTTCTACCCTGGTGGTAGTGATTCCTTTCTCATTCCGGGCGCTCTAAGCACAATGTTCTGTGGGTGGAGTCCAGACTGCCGGTTTGGCGTATTTTTACATCTTTGTATCTGATTTATTGGACGTTAGGTAGCCTCAGCAAGATTATCATTAGTCTTTCGTTAGACTGCCACTAATCTGAATTACCATCCTGTGCAACTCCTGTGTTTTTTGTCGGACCTACTCAGAGGTCGACTCCTGGTACACCGTCTGTGACTGGCCCTTGTGTTTTATTATTATATTTGGTGTTTTATTCTATGTTTCTAAATTTTTTATGTAATTGCCATTCTTGGCATTACAGCAGGTTTAAATGATCGTGCTACCAAGATTACCATCATTTTGTCTCCTCTGTTTGGTGATCAGTTGCTTGTTCTTTTACATTAACATTTGTTGTTGTATTTCCTGTTTTACTGTATGTTTTGTAAATTATTTTTACTTAATTTTCATTCTTGGCGTTACAGCAGGTTTAAATGGTTGTGCTACCAAGATTACCATCATTTTGTATCACTCGTTTGGTGATCAGTTGCCCGTCTTTTTACATTAACCTTTGCTAATGCATTGCTGTTTTACAGTATGTTTCTTAAATTTTTTAAATAATTGCCGTTCTTGCCGTTAAAGGCCTTTAGCGGTGACTGTGGTTACTTGCCTTAAAATTCTAATTGGCATCACATTGGCTTGTTTTTAAAACATTACTTGCGGTGTCCGTATTCTATGCTCGTTTGATAAAATGTAACGCACTGAAAGCTCTATTAATTACACAATTGTTTATTCCTTCATTAATAATGTGTGATATCTTTATTTTTTGCTGAGTCTGGAGTTACCGTTTTAAAATAAATGTATGTAATTGGAAAAGGGAAGCAATAGTAACTAATTACGGTCCTGTCCACAATCGTAACTGAATCCTGCCTTCCTTGACTACCAGGTTTTAGTTGTGGTTAGAATATAGCGTGCGTTGCAAACTGACGCTATCTGAAACCGACGCCGAAAGAGGTGCGGTGCACCACAGGCTGTAGATGACAGCGGTGAACGATGGCTGCGGAGACGTGTACGGGTGAATAGACGCGTAACTGTTGAACAACTGACCCCCTAGATGAACCAGCGGGCTACCTACAGTGTCTCATCAATGACCATTCAGTGAACGTTGGTGCGTATGGTCCTCTGCAGCAGGTGCCTGGTTCGTGCACCCATGGTCACTGCTCTTCATTGGTGACGGAAGCTGGAATTTGCACATCAGTACCGCAACTGGACATATAGTCAGTGGCGTCAGGTGGCCTTTTCAGATGAATCACGTTTTATGTTCCATAGGCGTGAAACGTCTGAAAGGGAACACCCTACAACAATCGTCGGAAGGATCCAGACCGGGGAGGAAGCATTATGCTGTGCGGAATTTTTTCACGTATTTCCATGAGTGATCACCTCATTTTGGAAGGCACAATGGATCAACACAAGTAAGCATATACGCTTGGGGACCATGTACACCCCTTTATACAATTGTTGCTCCTCGGCACGATGGCATCTGCCAGCATGACAGTGCAAAGTGTCACACACCTGGCAGTGTTCGTGCGTAGTTCGAAGAGCAGAAGGGCACCAGGATGAGTTTACCACACTCCCCAGGCCACTAAACTCCCCGGATTTAAACCCAATCGAGAATCTGTGTGACCACCTCAAACGGGCTGTTCGCGCCTTGGGTCCTCAACCAAAAAACCTACAGCGGCTGGCCACGACACTGGAGTCAGCATGGCTTCACAAACCTGTCGGTACCTTTCAGAAACGTACTGACTTCCTCCTGCATGCCTTGCAGCGTTCTGTACCCCAAAAGTTGGTTATTCAGGCTTCTGGCAGGTGGTCATATTGGCTGGAAAGTGTATAAAGTGCTTTCAGTAACGAGTATTTCAAACCATGACTTTGTATTTATAAGTCTTTATTCACCTGATCAGAAGTTCCTCCAGCCACCGAAATTCACTACATCTAACTTCAACGGAATCAGTCCTCTTTTTAAATTATCTAATCTGCCCCTTCCCGATAACGGAATGCCGTGCGGTTCTAGGCGCTTCAGTGTGGAACCGCGTGACAGCTACGGTCGCAGGTTCGAATCCTGCCTTGGGCATGGATGTGTGTCACGTCCTTAGGTTGGTTAGGTTTAAGTAGTTCTAAGTGCTAGGGGACTGATGACCGTAGATGTTAAGTCCCATAGTGCTCAGAGCCATTTGAACCATTTTTGATAAAGGAATCTAACGTTCCACGCTCCAATTCGTAGTCAGTTTTGTTTCTCCTCATGATGACATCCTCCTGAGTAGACGCCGCCCACAGATCCGAATGGGACATTATTTTACCTCCGTAATATTTTCATTTAACCATACAGTAGAGCTTGGGAATAATTAAGGCTGTAGTTTCCCTTTGGTTTTAGCCATATGCAGTATCAGCACAGCAAGGCTGTTTTGGCTGGTATTACAAGACTAGATCAGTCAATAGCCAGACTGTTGCCCTTGCACCTAATGAAAAGGCTCCTGCCACTCTTAAGGAACCCACGTTTGCCTGGCCTCTCAGCAGATACCCTTCCATTGTGGTTGATCCTATGGTAAGACCATCTGTATCGTTGAGGCAGCAAGCCACCCCATTGACACCAAGCTGCATAGACCATGGCGGGTGGTAATGTGTGCAAAATATATCATGGAAGACAGAACAACACACACACACACACACACACACACACAGATGATTTTGAAAATATTGCTGTGCAGTTGTGTAAGGTGGCATGGTCTCCTGACCTTCATTTCTTACATATTCCGACCTCACTATCGTATTCTGCATATCAAGACGTTTCATTCGAGCCCAAACTCGATAGGGTAGAGGCAGTTTTACATATTTCCATTTTAGTCGATATGCAAATCTAATAAATAAATCGCAAGTGTGCACCGAGATTAAAAAGTCGAGGCTGTCGTACACAAATATTCAAGACACGACGGCCACGGGAGTTTTTGTTCGGCAGAGGCAACCAGCCAGCTAAAAGTCTGTAGGAGGGTGAGTTAGCAAGCAGCTGCGCAGGCCGGCCGACCGCCCAGGGACCAAAACAGTTATTTGCCAGAGAAAAGGCATAATGCTCTGCTTGTTCACCTTAAAAGCAAAACCCGCTGTATTGTTTGGGAGAGACTCAGCATACGCGTGTTTTGACGGACCTAGTGCACAGTTTCAGAGTTCTCACAGGTGGACAATAAACGCCTAATGAAGATGCTATATATTTCCGGATTGGTCGGCTTAAACGGAGCGCCATTCCCCCGTTTGTCACAGTAACGCTGATTGGCGGACTATTTATGACGCAATGAGCTGGAGGAGTGAGGGAAACACAGCGGATGATATACCCTTTCGCTTTTTGTGTGGAGAGGGATAGTTCCGGTGACGCTCTTGAAGCGTGAAGCGGGAACACGTAGCGGGAGCGAGTGCACTCGTGCGTGTACGTAGAGAGCGAGAAACTAAGTCCCCACTCAGTACTGCACTGAGAGAGCACCTCTGTCGCTAGCGAATCGGAGTGATACTCTATATTGAGTCACTCGCGATTAAGCATTGTTCACTGTGTTGGCCACGACACTTAATGTGTGGTGTGAACACAGACAGAGTATTAATTAGCGCCTGTGAGCGAAAATTGAGTGGAATCGCGGTGGACTGGTTATCTGACCGGTATACCACGCCAATAGTTTGACTAGGGGCAGACAGGAGTCCTGGGCCATTCTGCCGAGTAAATAACATTCTTAAAAGAAAGGGATGAAAGAGCTTTCCCACACTTTGTATATAAATTTCATAACAGGATTCCTATCCATAAGAGGTAACCTCCTATTCCGAAAAGAACCTGGAAATTTGTGTATCAGTTTATAAATAAAAGTTTCACTTGATTTTCTCAGATTTTACAATGAATAAAATTTTCCGTTCGTTCAATGTTTTTCTTACACTAACTAGCAATACTCCAGTACCCAAGTATCCCAATAGTTGCGTAATAAAATAGAATATTTTTGTGTCCTTTCCTTACAGCGGACGACTCCAGAAGATATTTATCGCTGAAAGTTTTTCATGCATTTCTTTTTGGTACGTTAGGAGCGTCTGTCCGACTGCTGTAGTAGGGTGAGGTGGAAAGTGCTTCTTGCAGGAGCCAAAGGGTACTTGTCATATCAATCCGTTGCGCAACTCGACAACATAACACCCACATACTGACAGTTGTTTGTGTATATAAAAATGTCGTTTATACTCACAAAGTATCACTCAGTCGAAGATGTTAATATTAGATCTCTAAAAGAAGACTGTTCTTTTATTTTCAAGAGTGTTAAGCTCTCACACACAAAGTCATTGGTGATGTGAAAGCTTTCACAGAAGTCAGTGAGCGAATAATATATCCAATTGAGAGAGAGTGCTTCACCGATTCTGAACACTTCGTTGTTTTTGAAGCGTACGATAGAAACGAGTCTATTTACCAGACAGGACTATTTCTGTTACAGTATAAGAAGCTGGTCGATAGCTAAATTAAAGGTATATTTTTCTTAAGGTACATAGTTTGCTCAAAAAATGCTGCTCAGTGCTATTTCGATTTTATTAATGCAGGAGGAGGTTAGTGATTAGTCCTGTCGACAGCGAGAGACGGAGCGCAAGCTCAGATTATGGAAAGACGGGGAAGGAAATCTGTCGTACCATTTCAAGGAAACCATCCAGGCCTTTGCCTGAAGCGATTTAGGGAAACCACGGAAAACCTAAATCAGGGTGACCGGACGTGGGTTTGAACCGTCGCCTTCCCGAATGCGAGTCCATTGTGCTAACCACTGCGCCACGTCGCTCAATGATTTTATTAATGCAGATACAGTAGTGAAATATTGGTTGTCAAATGAAGTTGTTTCAAAAGTCTGCTCAAATCGCAAGAAATTATCTTTTGCTATGAACAATGCTGTAAAAATGTGGAGGATGATGTACAATGTGCATTAAATTCACAAATTTCCATTGTATGTGACAGTATAAAATGTAATAGTTCCCTATTGAAATTTAATGTAGTAAAATTGTTTTATATTGTCTGTTTATCCTTTTATTCCTAAGTAATGTGTTAAAGTAATACGGTAATTTTGATATAGTTGTGTGAGAGACAAGAAATAATTACTGGACAGCAAAGGTATGTGCAGTAGTTTCGGTGTAAGAAATACAGAGCTACATGTGTACGTAAATGATTCATAACTTTTTGACCTTGCGATAATTCTTTTACTATTATGCGAGAGATATGTTTACATACACCATCATCTTCGACTTTCACGGAAATAATTTAACATGCACCATCATGAATTTTCGTTGTGTTCTATAATTATACTTGCAGTGATCAAAGGTGATCAGCGATCGGTGGTGGCCAGTGATCAATGGCGGTCACTGATCAATGAGAGTAAGAGATCAATGATTCTCAATGATCAATCATCCTCAGTGATCAATAGGCGTTAAGCCATAAGCATTTAGGGTTAACCTTTTAGCATTTATCGATTAGCGTCAAGCGTTTATCACTTAGTGTTTAGCATTTACTATTAAGCATTTATTGAAAAACGTCTACCACATATCATTTACCTTTTAACATCTTCAATTTAATGTTTAATGTTTACTAAACGAGGTATGGGGTATTAAACATGTAATTGGTTTATTTCCAACTACTTGGATTTCCTAATGCTGTGCTGGAAAGTCGAGAGGTGTGGGGGTTATACTGCATACATTTGGTCTGTACGTAAGTAATGCAACGTGACACCACTTTCATGCTTAAATAATGAATATCTTTGGCTTTCAAGGAAATAATGCATATCTTCAACTTTTAATGAAATATGGTCACTTTCTACATGAGGTTAATGTAATATTTATTACATATCTACTTCCATTTTCAAATAATTTGTTCTGATTGGTTGGAAAAAGAGGATAGGTAGTACCGTCACCTAGGGTTTTTGATATGATACTGTGTTGTATGATTCGTTGGGGTAAAAAAAGGAGGAGGTTTATGAATCACACAGTTGGTCTGTACGTAAATAATGTCATTTGACACAATTTTAATACTATGCTCATTAGAGTTGGAGGACTATTTGAGTCAGGAAATGAGGGAATGAATCGATCTTTCTCAGAAAAACGTCCTGTAATTTACCAGAAGAATTCTAGGGAAACAACTAAAATTAATATTTTAACTAATTCAACTGTGGGTTTTTGATAAATCGTTGTATGTTGTAGTAACTAAACGAAACACTTTTGTAGTGCTTTTTCACAAACACTATTACTGCGCAACACATGTCATAAGCCCATTTTCTAGAATATAACTTATCCTGAAGATGAGAAGCTAGCAAAAATACACGTGTCAACTTCTTAATTTACCGTTTCTTGAATTAGTTCTTATAGTTTATCTCCGCTGACAATTTTGACTTAGTTACATATGGATCTACAAAATTCATATGTACAGTATTTACAGTAACAATGATTAAACATAAATTGGAGTAAAGCTATGTATAGGAATAGGGATTTTTGTTATTATCTATTCATGAATGAAAGTACCAAGGTTCTTCTCTTATGCAGAGTTCCTAACATTGTCTTGCGGATAACTAAGTTTGCTCATTCAGTAATAAATTTGGGGACTCAACGAGCGATCTCAGTTCTGTTATTGACACCTTCCGGACAATGTTATAAGTTCTACATGAGAAAAGAACTATTGTGGCTTCATTTGTGAGTAGATAATGACAAAAATTCCCATTCCTGTGCATAGCTTCACTCCAATGTGTGTTTAGTCATAGCTATTGTAAATGCTGTCCAAATGAGTTTAGTAGAACCGTATGTAACTGCTTCAAAATTGCCAGCAGAGATAAATTTTACAGTTTAAGTCAAGAATCGATAAATTAAGAATTGAAATGTTTATCTTTGCTCGGTTCCCATATTTGGGATAATTTGTGTTCTAGAAAATGAACTCACAAAAAAAAAAAAAAAGGTTCAAATGGCTCTGAGCACTATGGGACTTAACTTCTGAGGTCATTAGTCCCCTAGAACTTAGAACTACTGAAACCTAACTAACCTAAGGACATCACACACATCCATGCCCGAGGCAGGATTCGAACCTACGACCGTAGCGGTCGGGTGGTTCCAGACTGTAGCGCCTAGAACCGCTCGGACACTCCGGCCGGTATGAGCTTACAACCAGAAATCTAGGCCGTACATCAATAATAAAGTTTGTGAAACAAGGCTAAAAAGTGTTTGGTTTGGTTAATATATATAGCTAGAGTTAACATCGGGCTGGCCGGACCAAAATTCGAGTGCCGCTGATACCACCTCATTAGGCAGCTCACGTATGGGTCAAATGCAAATCTCGAGTGATCATCCAGGCTAACATGTCCATACCTCTGTTCGGCCGCTCGCATTCCATACATCAGTAGCTGTTTTAATACTCATCGCAAAGATAGTTATTTCAGCCAATGAAACGCATCTCATTAACAGCGCGTGATAATATGCCATAATAATCGTCTTAAAATTCAATCCAGTTACAGGTGAGCATTATTTGGGAGCAACGTTTTCGTCACTGTCGTTGCTGTGCATTTGGATAATTGTTTCTATCGCGTTGTCAGACGCGTAATTGGTAGGTGTTTAATCGCTGAGCTCCAGTAATACTGTCTGAGAAAACGACCATGACGAACGCCGTCCAGGAAGTTCTGGATTAGGACTGGGCAGCGCTTTCACTGCAGATGAAAATCGCCGGCCATGACGTATGGAAATTAGTCTCGTAAAATAGTGGCCAATTACGTTCAGAATAGTCCGAAGCGGCGACTAAGCTTGTAAGATAAGAATTTATTGACCCTGTTTAAATATAAAGCTGACGGTCTCTTCAATAACTACTTTTTTCCTTGACATAAATTTGTGTGCAAATTGAATCGGCTAATTACTCACAAATTTCACTGCATATTATGCGGAATGCGTTTCTTTGTCAAAGGCATATTTTGAAATTTACCTATAATTTGTAATAAGAAATAGTAACCATCCAAAGCAGTTCAGGACAAAATCATTGTTTAGATTGTTGTACTGACAAATGACAATACATTGCGAATTATTTATGCTTAGTAGATCTTTATTATTCTTTCATTGTGTTTTATTTTGTGTAGTTCAGCAGGATTGATCGTTGTATCTGCTAGTGTAGTGTAGTGTTAATTCTGTATCGACTGTCAAAGTTCGAATTCACTATGATCGAGAACACTGGGCGCTCCGTTATCGCAACAAGTGCATGAACTTATCTGATCAAAAGTATCCGAACACATGTTAGTTGACACTGATATGGGACGTGGCCATCCATCTTTATTTTTGACGGGCTTAGTATGATGAGGACACTTTCAATGAGGTGCCTAAACGGCTCTGGAGGAACGGCAGCCCATTAGTGATGTTGGACGCTAGGGTCCGGAGCAAGGTCGACGTTATAACTCGCCCCAAAGCTGTCCCATTGGATCCAGATAGGGACTGTGTGTAGACCAGTCCATTTCAGGGATGTTATTATCCACAAATCATTGCCTCACAGATGCCGCTTTATGACAGCGTGCATTGTCATGCTAACACAAGGAATCGTTGTCTCCGGCCAGTCCTTCAATTTTACTCAGTGCACAATGCCGTAAAATGTGTTCATACCCTTCCACATTTAGTGTTTTCTTATCCGCAAGAAATCTACACCCAAACCACGAAAAGTCCTCGTAGCGTAACACCACCTCCTCCGATGACGGTGTACATGGTAGCACACAGCATTCTCGAGGCATTCGCCAAACCCAAACGATTCAATCGTATCGCCGCAGCATAGAGCGTGATTCACCATTGCACATCACTCTTTCCAGTCATCCACTGTCCAGTGGCGTCGCACTTTACATTTCCAGCGTCGATTAGCAGTGACTACAGAAATGTGTGACTTACGAGGAGCTGCTCGGGCATTGTATCCCATTCTTTCGGGCTCCATGTGCACAGTCATTGGGCTGTTGGCAGCACTTTAGAAGTCACGAGTGATTCCCATCGCTGATTTCATGCGATTTTTTACAACCACAGCTCGTACAGCTGTAGTAGGTTTTAAATGACCATGGCGTATCTGTTTCTCTAGTGACATTCAATGACTAGTTCACGCTCGAAGCCACTGAGCTCTCCTGAGCTATATATTCTGCTCCCACTGCTTCTCTACTGACAACACAATACTCCCCGCTCCTTTTATACTGGCAAGTCTCCTCTCGTGATATTTCGTGGTCTATCCTACGTTACATAGGGCTGTCCGAATACTTTTGATCAGACAGAACACACGTAACAAGAACGTTTCACACCGTAGGCAAGGTGCTCTTCTCTCTGTCGATTTCCCCTTGGAACGGAACGAGCTAAAATGAATTCCCTCAATCCTCGGTTTATAACCATTCTTCCCACCATCTGAAGCAATGCTGCAAAACCACAAGACGTCAGCCGGGTGAAATTCCAAAACTAAATAGCATCTTCCAGCCACAATTCCTGTTAACAACGTATCCCCGAATGTAGATACATTATCTGATCAAAAGTATCCGAACACCCACAAAAACATACGTTTTTCATATCAGGTGCATTGTGCTGCCATCTACTGGCAGGTACTCAATATCAGCGAACTCAATAGTCATTAGACATTGTGAGAGAGCAGTCAGGTGATTGGGTGTCACTTGTGTCGTACGTCTGTACGCGAGTTTTCCACACTCCTAAACATCTCTAGGTCCACTGTTTCTGATGTGATTGTGAAGTAGAAACGTGAAGGGACACGTACAGCACAAAAGCGTACAGGCCGACCTCGTCTGTTGACAGACAGAGACCACCGACAGTTGAAGAGGGTCGTAATGTGTAGGAGGCTGACATCTAGCCAGACTATCACACAGGAATTCCAAACTGCGTCAGGATACACTACAAGTATTAAGACAGTTAGGCGAGATGTGAGAAAACTTGGATTTCAAGGTCGAGCGGCTGCTCATAAGCCACACATCATGCCGGTAAATGCCAAACGACGCCTCGCTTGGTGTAAGGAACGTAAACATTCGACGATTGAACAGTGGAAAAACATTGTGTGGAGTGACGAATCACGGTACACAATGAAGCGATCCCATGCCATGGTGTGGGTATGGCGAACGCCCGGTGAACGTCATCTGCCAGCGTGTGTAGTGCAAACAGAGGCAGTGGTGTTATGGTGCGGTCGTGTTTTTCATGGAGGGTGCTTGCACCCCTTGTTGTTTTGCGTGCCACTATCACAGAACAGGCCTACACTGATGTTTTAAGTACCTTCTTGCTTTCCACTGTTGAAGAGCAATTCGGGGATGGCGATTGCATCTTTCAACAAGATCGAGCACCTGTTTATAATGCACGGCCTGTGGAGGAGTGGTTGCACGACAATAACATCCCTGTAATGGACTGGCCTCCTGACCTGACCTGAATCGAATCCTAAAGAACACCTTTGTGATGTTTTGAAACGCTCACTTCGTGCCAGGCATCACCGATCGACGTCGATACCGCTCCTCAGTGCAGCACTCCGTGAAGAATTGGCTGCCATTCCCCAAGAATCCTTGCAGCTCCTGATTGAAGGTATGACAGCGAGAATGGAAGCTGTCATCACGGCTAAAGGTGGGCCAACACCATACTGAATTCCAGCATTACCGATGGAGGGCGCCACGAACTTGTCGTTTTCAGCCAGGTGTCCGGATACTTTTGAACACATAGTGTACTTCTATGTAAATCTCTAGCGTCCACCAAATTTTACGTTTGTCTCGACGTTTAATTTAAAATTAGTACCAAGCATGCAGTCATTGTGGACGCAGTAATGTCGGCCGTGATTGAAAAGAAATTAGTGTGGACGTTAGAACTATTATCTATTTCACAAAAATTGATCATTAGCTTTGAAGTTCTTTTCAAGGTAGATCGCATAATGATCATCAGTGTCTTGTACTTCGCCAGAAACGTGGAGGTTTTCTACTTTTATTTGGCATGTGTATATTATATTCTTATTGCAAAGAGGACGACATGCGTGGAAATATTAAGACGAAGTGTGTTTTTTTGCGAACAATTTTTGAAACGTGTCAGATTTGGAGGATGACAAAAGCCAGACAATATGGCGAACATCAGTGACGTATATCCGCTACAATCAGACAAAACGACGCATCAGAAAACAACGCAAATCCACCATTAAATAGAGAAGAGTGATCTCTTTAAATTTTGCACAGTAGATTGTCCACGAAAATATAATCTGACGTCTGTCGTTCTTCAAAGTTGTCAGTTCACAAAAAATGGCAGAAAATTATTTGCAATATGCGCCCCGTTTCCAACCACAATATAAAATTCGCTTAAAATATGAAACAAGACATATCTACGATTCCCGAGAGGTGCAACGCATCGATGCTCGTCCTGTGAACAAGAGGAGATCTAAGTCAAGGATCAAACGTTAAAGATTATGAAAGAAATAACAGAGTACAGACAATCTCGGGCACTGACTATATACAACGTCTCGAGATGGTGTACAGACACATCGCGCATCACGTCTACTATTGCCTACTAGCCTTTTGCTTACAGTCTGATTTCCTCCATTCCCTCCGTTTCGCTCACCATCTAACTAACTTCGAAGAGTAACAGTAAGTACTATAGACCTAAACCTTTCCCTTGCTTTCTGCAGAAAAACGTTGTGGGATTTGTAAGACAGCGTTAATATTAACATTTTGTTTGTTCTCCTCAAACTAGTTTCGGTGCTAGCTCGCCACTGTGGTGGCCAGGGGAGAGGCGAAAATTCATCTTCGTGCTCACAAAAATAGTTCTGAAAGATGCGAGCCGTGTGAACAGGGGCTCTGTCTTCTTGGAACACAGCAACACCATTGGGGAACAAACATTGTACCATGGGGTGGGTCTGATCAGCTAATATATTCACATAATCCTTGATAGCAAGGCCATCTTGCAGAGTAACCATGGCTGCCATGGAATTCCGTGATATGGCTGCCGGCTGCCAAAATCATCACCGGACTTCCACCATGTTTCACTCTTGGGACGTAAATTCGGCCAAAGGTCGGAAACAGTGTGCAACAAGACTCATCCACCCAAATGACTTTTTTTCTATTGCTCCGCAAATCAGGTTTTATGGCTTCGGCACCACATGCTCCTGTTATGGACATTTGTATTACTGATTGGTTTTGGAATTCCAGCTGACTCTGTAGTTCGCTGATTACGGTGCTCCCTTCTTGTTTTTCAGTGCTGACAGTATTTGCGAGTGCGACATTCATTTCTGGAGGGACTTTTACAGCTGTCGGCCTCTTGCCTTTCGTGACAGTCCTCTTCAATGACCGTCTGCCACGATCACGCAGCACACACTTTCGTCCGCCTTGTGACTCAGAAGATGACGTTTAGCCGTTTTCTCTGTGTGCGTTGTAAATCTTCGACAGAGTACCTCTTGAAGCACCAATTGCTTTAGCTACCTTGGTTACGGAAGCAACCATCGTACAAGTACCACAGACTTCCGTCTTTCCAATTCAGTAAGATCCGAGACATAATGCTCTCGCAATTCTGCTGTTACCACGACTGACACTTGCAACATATTGAGGACAATTGCGCAGGTGCCTTCTGTGGTCAAATACAACAGCTCAACCTGCAGGCTTGGCGAGCAGGTGCATTTATGTTCAAGCATGTATTTCCATATTTTCCTCCAATCTCTGTGATACAACACACCAGCAAATTAGTAGTATGCACCAAGAGTAAAATTTGTTTTATTTAGCGTTAGCAGAAACTATTTAAAAAAGCACTTATAAATTAACAAGCTTTCTTACGTAACAATAACTCTATATTTTATGCATTATACAGACTGTATATTCCACACGAATGAAGTTTGCTAGGTTAAATTTTAACTTACGCATCGAAAATGAGATTTTTTTTCTTTATTGTTATTTTAAACCTGTACAACAGGCAGGCTGTCAGCAGCATTCTACGCTGCTCTTCAGCCATAGGATACAAAATGAGAGATAAACACGAAGAAGACACATAAGTTACAGAACGGTGGGCAATAAAACAGGAGACACATAAAGACAAACACGGAGCCGTTCACACTCGACGGGAATCCACACTGCAAACTGTTGATACGGCGCACAAACACTGAAGAAGACGATGGCACTGGTGAACGACGGAGTGTGACGGTGAACACTGAACACTAAGCATGACGGCACACAAGAGACACTGATGGCGGTGATCTCCGGCGCGCGAATGTCCACGTAGCGTGTGCGAGTCCGGCGACCTGCCAAGAGGGGAACAGGGTTGAGGTGGGGGAGAGGGGAGAACAAGGATGCCAAAGGCTGAGGATACGGGGGCAGGAGGAGAGGGACAGGAGAGGGGAAGCCCGGGGGAGGAGCGGGGAGAAATGGAGGAGGGAGGGAAAAAGGAGAGAAGGGAGGGAGGGTGCCCAGAGGAGCAAGCACAGGAGGAGGGTGGGAGGAACAAAGTTGGTAGGAGGGGTAGATGGAGGGGAGGAGGGCATTATCAGGGAGAGGGAGCTGGCGGAAGCCACCTTGGGAGAGGGTAAGGAGGGTGGAGAGATGGAGACCGGGCGAAAATGAGAGTGTCTTCGTGCTATATGTAGAACGGGCTTTCAATAAGCAATGCAAGATATTATTTTTTTCTCTATCAATTTCAGTTGAAAAAATGCGAAATATGTTGTGGGATATCGTGTAATTATATGAAAGTGTGGTATCTGTTCTTTTGGACATGTCTGGAAGAACGTACACCATGCATTCATATTATGATCGCCTAGATGGGCATTGGATTCAACTTCTTCAGTGCGAATGCACAATTACGTCCGACCTCCTGCGAGACTTTCATGGTAGCGAGCTTGGAGGAAATGGACAGGGACTGCTGATAGATGGCGCTCGGTGGGAAATTGGGTCGGCAGTCAGGCGTGCCGAAATAGTCCGCCCAATTGCGATAAACACTGTGTCGCGGGTGCCGCAGTAGGTAATGCAACTGCTATAAGCGAAAACCTTTGTGGTATCTCTGGTAGTAGAAAACTTGTGCTGGTACTGTTGTTGCTAAGGCTGCAGGGAAGCTAACTTTCAGAGATGGTAGAATGGACCGAAACAAGGAAACATGGGCTCTAAAATGCATACGTGAGGGCTTTGAGTGCTTGTTCGTCTTCTCTACTGTAAAACACATCTCTATTAAACAAGTTCCCGTAGCTCTTAAGGTATACATTTTAGAACCCATATTTACTAGACATTTTTCCAGTTTTGGTCCATACCATCACCTCTGAAAGTTTGCTACCCTGCATACTTAGTAACAACAGTACCAGTTCATGTATTCCGCTGTCAAAGGTATCAGAACCATTTTCGCTTATTAATATCGATTCGTTCGTTTCCGGCACAGAAAATTGATACATTTATGCTTCTCCATCATCCTAGAAAGTCTACAACATCGTCACGGAATAATCCTGTATATGTGTACATTTACAGGCTCTATACCTTTGGCGCTGTGTAGCGTCGTTGGATGACTTTTCCGGACGTGGGTATATATGTAAAACTGGGTCTAGTGAAGCAGGGGATACAACCCGTCGGCTTTGACCAATGACATCATACATTACTCATAGATAGTAATGCCTTCACTTCGAGCCATAGATAGTAAAACTGTTCTGTGTTCCGGATAAGCGCTATCATTGTACATTAAAATAACTGAACGTGATTTTAAAGGAGATCGCTACCTATTCCTGAAAATATTCTTCGTGTGTATTTATTAAATTAATTGGTTGTTTCTAATTCATTCGGTACTTAATTTCATTCTTAGTGATACTGAGGTAATTTGGACTATTAGTTTCTTATTTTAGAACTATTTTTAGTATCTCATTTTCGTTTGTAGGTATGGATTTATCTCCAGAATGAGATTTTCACTCTGCAGCGGAGTGTGCGCTGATATGAAACTTCCTGGCAGATTAAAACTGTGTGCCCGACCGAGAGTGAAAATCTCATTCTGGAAACATCCCCCAGGCTGTGGCTAAGCCATGTCTCCGCAGTATCCTTTCTTTCAGGAGTGCTAGTTCTGTAAGGTTCGCAGGAGAGCTTCTGTAAAATTTGGAAGGTAGGAGACGAGATACTGGCAGAAGTAAAGCTGTGAGACCGGGCGTGAGTCGTGCTTCAGTAGCTCAGTTGGTAGAGCAATTGCCCGCGAAAGGCAAAGGTCCCGAGTTCGAGTCTCGGTCGGGCACACAGTTTTAATCTGCCAGGAAGTTTCATGGATTTATCTGTTCCAATGAACCTTGATGATTTATGAGAGGCTAAGGGCGACAACATATTGGCCACGATTTTTTTTTGCAAATGTGTGGTCTCACTGCTGACTATGTCCGATGTCGTGAGTGCAGCGAACATATGCGCCTCACAAGTGTATTTCGTCGCCGTACTCACGACTTATTCGTATGGCGCTGCAGCAGAGATAGGTTGTGGCGATCCATTAGTAGAGGGACGTGGTTCGAAAAATCTAAGCTGGTCTTGAGAGACACTATGAATATCACTTACTGTTGGTGTTTGAGATATCCTGTGTGGCTGTGTGTGCGTGAATGTCGTGTGAGTAAGTGTACAGTTGTGGATTGGTATTCTTTTTTGTAGGGAAGTGTGTGGGGAGTGCATGAAATATAGGGGGCCGTTGGGGGTGGGGGTGTTATGGTCGAACCTGACGAATCACATTTTGGCAAAAGGAACTTCAACAGGGGTGCACCTCCGGTGGGATTATGGGTTTGGGGGGCAGTAGTTTCAGGTCAGGAGTGTGAAGATGTGTTCAAAGTAATACCCAATCGAAGGAAGGAAGTTTTTGTCTGCTTAATTGAAGATCACGTTGCAGAGAGTTCCATTGTAATTTCAGACGGGTTTAGGGGAAAGGGGTTATCAGCATCTCGTACTGAATGACAATATTGAGTTCAGATCATTATCCACAGGGGCTTGCACAAATAGCATAGGCGGTTATTGGTCAGCTGTGAAATCTCATATAGGGAAAGGGAAACGCCAGATTTTCACACTTCAAAGTCATCTAGACGAATATTCATGGAGACATAGTATTCCCGAAACATATTGCCCGTTTAAATGTTTTATTAAACATGTTGGTCAAATGTACCGTCCGAAATATGTTAGCTAATTTCAAATTAGGATGGGGGTGCGTGTGTGTAAAGGTGTGTGTCTGTGCATGTCTCTCTCTCTCTCTTTCTCTCTCTCTCTCTCTCTCTCTCTCTCTCTCTGTGTGTGTGTGTGTGTGTGTGTGTGTGTGTGTGTGTGTGTGTGAGTGAGTGTTTTCGTAATGTTATATTTGTTGTGTATGAGGGTATGTGATTTTTGTTGATGTCTTTCTAGGCGAGCTTCGGTTCTTTTAGGAAGTTCTCGTCTGGTGAGTTCACTTTTCCATTTTCTTCTTTTACTGCATTTGACTATTTTCACGTATTTCATTGTTGTATTACACCAATATGTATGTTTTCGTGTAGTCCAGTAAGTAATAGAAATTTCATAGCTGTCGTTCTTCTTTCGTTTCCCAGCACTAGTATCAGCACGATTTTTTCGAATCTGTACTTACAATATTGAAGGCGAAACAGCTGACACAACTGAAATTTGTATCCCGTCCTTCAGTTGATCTTTACACTGACACTACGTATTCGAAAAGAACGACGTATGTAACATTCATGAGATTTACCTGTATCTGTCAACTGGAGAGCAGGATACAAATGTTGTGTATAGCGATATAGCTCAAGTAAAGAATGGGATACTATTAGCATCGACGGCGAAAAAAAAGAAAACTGTACCCCTCAGTGAAGTACGGGATACAAATTGTATATGTGTCGTTTTATTGTCTCTTCGCGTAGTTCAACTGAGTTTTCGTTAGCAGCGTACATATATAGAGGTCAACGGAAGTATGGATTCAAATATTACGTACGTAGCTCGTTCTGCCTTCGGTAGTACTAATATCTAGGTAAGAACAGACCGTTAGTGATAGCGGAGGCGAAATAATCAACACATGTAAAATTTGTATCCCGTGCTTCATTTAGGGTTTAGTGAAGCAGGGGATACATAGTTCAACTGAACAACAGAACACAAATGCTAGTGAAAACGAAGAAATCGACGTACGCCAAACTTGTATCCCGTACTGCACTTAAGCAATACAGCTCGAATGAGGTTCGAGATACAACTCATATATTTGTGACGTGATGTACTCTTTGCTACCAATATTTTCCATCCATTTTTTCCCTTTCATTTTCCAGAGAAATAATACGATACAAACACGTGATATCCTTAACGTGAAAATACTACTGGCCTTTATATATGTCAACTATATTTTTCGTCTCTCGTATTCCTTTGTTTCTGAACATTCTTGTCAACTGTTTCATCTGTGTAATAAATGCTCTCTGGCCAATTCCGACGTCATTGGTCAAAGGCGACGGGTTGTATCCCCTGCTTCACTAGACCCGTAAAACTTGATCTTATAGGTACCCTCTACAGCCCCCACAACCCCTAGAAATGTGTAACATGAACTGTGAATCAGACTGTATTATTAGTCGTAGACTCTTCAGTAAACATTTTATACGACAGTGTTAGCGAGACACACTGAAGCAATACCTGTTCGGCGATAAATGCTGTGGCACCTTGCGATCGGTTTCCGTTGTCGTCGAGCGGCTGCTGCGCAACGGCGGTGGGCGGGAACAGCGGCCAGGGTTGGCGTTCGTGTCGCTGAGTCACGGCGTGCAACGTCGGCGCTTCCGCCGCCGTCACCGAGTGGGGCGGCGCCGGCGGCCGAGGCAGCGCGTTCGGTTGCGGGCAGAGAGCGGCGTCCGACCCGGGCGGGGACGTGGCTCTCAGCGGAGACCTAGGCCGCTGCGTGGGGGAGGAAGGCAGCTGGGTCGGCGCGGGTGCCTCGGGCTGCGGAGGCAAACCTTCCGGCGGCGCATCTAGGGAAGGGAGCGGCGGCTGGCTCGACCTCGACTGCTGCTGCGGCGACTCTGCCGCCTGGGGGCAGGACGGGGGCGGCGAGCTGGTGGCGGGGTCGGCGGCGGGCGCCCCGCAGACTCGCAGCTCGGCCGACTGCATCACGCTGACCTGGAGCGCCTGTGCGGTCCGCAGGAAGCGCGGCAGCTCGCCGGCCGGCACCTCGGCCACGCCGCTGTACATGAGCTCCAGCAGGCGCCGCATGTCTTCGTGCAGCACGTCGTGCAGGATCACCGTCACCGACTCGCCCAGCCCCAACGGGTGGTCCAGCAGCACTCGCTGCAACACGCACACACATTCGACCCCGAACGAAAAAGATACCGGACAGGGCTAGCACACAAAGGTTTCAGCAAAAACTCCGTTATATATAGACCCCGACGAATGGTTCAAATGGCTCTGAGCACTATGGGACTTAACTTCTGAGGCCTTCACCCCTAGAACTTAGAACTGCTTAAACCTAACTAACCTAAGGACATCACACACATCCATGCCCGAGGCAGGATTCGAACCTGCGACCGTAGCGGTCACGCGGTTCAGACTGTAGCCCCTAGAACCGCTCGGCCATCCCGGCCGGCGACACTAATGAGCCAGAACATTATCACCACTGCCCACCGCGTGGCTGAATGTCCCTGGTGGTGTTGGAGGAACGTGACGTATTAAGAAAAAAATGTAAGCAGAAGAGAGACGATTGGGCAGTCATTACACCGAAGATATGGGGCATAATTGTGGAAATCCACTGATATAAGCGATTTGACCAAGGGCATATTGTTATTGCGCTGCTTCTGGAAACGACAGTCTCTGAAACGGCGCAGCTGGTCGCCTTTTGGTGTACTGCTGTCGTGAGCACCTATGGAAGGTGGCTGAAGGAAGATGAAATAACGAGTAGGCCCTATGGTATTGGACAACCATCTCTCATCACAAAACGTAGAGGTCGGAGGTTCCTCCAATGTATGATCCACGGTAGCCAACGATCTGTGGCAGATGTGACGACAGAGTACAATGCTGGTGCAGGCACAAGTGTTTCAGAGCACACTGTTCAGAAGCCATTGGTGAAAGTGGGGTTCCACATCACACGGTTCCTGTGTTGACCCAACGACACCGTCAGTTATGATTGCGATGGGCACAGCTTCACTAAGTTTTCGCCGTGGATCAGCAGAAAGTGGTGTCGTCTGTCGAATGAATCGTATTTCTTGTTAAAACAGGTCGATGGTTGGGTCCCTACACGCCGCCATCCAAGCGAATGGCACTACAAAACATGCACCGCACCACAGATGCAAGCCGTTGAAGGCAGAATTATGCTATGTAGTACAATAAGTCGGGCTTCCATGGGATCAGTGGTGGTCATCGAAGGCATCATGATAGCAGTGAAATACGTGAACATTATTGCGGAAGACCTGGGCGCTGTCTCCCTCCTACGGCGATGACATCTTCCAGCAGTATAACTGTCCGTGTTGCAAGGTGAGAATCGCGCTACAGTGGTTTGACAGGCATTATAGTGAAATCACGTTGCCCGTAAAGTACCATTCCTTAATTTGCGGCAATTGTAGACCTACTCGTAGACAGCCGGTGCCACATATTTCTAGAATCCTCTCAAGGACCTTTAGAATCCATACCAAGCAGAATCGCAGCTGTATTGTGTTTGCATATTGGACCAACACGTTTATTAAACAGGTGGTCATGATGTTTTGGCTCATCGTAGTAGGTAGTCTATTCTGTCTGGGAATTGAGGATATTGACGATTTTTGCCTATTATCGACATTGATACTGGCAAGATATCAGTCCTACCGATTCTAAAATTTTTTGAAAGAAATTTCCACCATTTCATGTTAATTGTTCCTTTGTCTTACACAATTATGATTTCGGCTTTGTAGCCGTTCTCAAGCGCATTTTGAAATGTTTGTATCTGACCTGTCTGTGATAACCCACTATCGGAAAAATATATTGCTGGTCTTATAGACCAGTTGTCATATTTCAGGATATGAGTACATATCGAAGATACATTATATGGCTGACATTGCGAGATGTATGTTAATGGTTTTTCGTTGTGCACAGTGTCAGCCACATTACGTATCTTTGATATGTACTCGTATCCTGTGATACAACAACTGGCCTATAAGACCAGAAATGTTTTTTCGGCGATGATATGTCAAGGACAGGTCAGGAAGTTTTAACTTTTCAACATGCACTCGAGAATGGCTGCAAAGCCAAAGTTGTGGTTGTGTAAAATATATGAACAATTAACAGTCAAGTGGTGAAAATTTCCTTAAAAAAGTTTTAATTTCAAGTTTCAAGTCAGATAACAAACGACAAAAGAAATATTTTTTTAGTGATGTGACTACAAAATTAACAATTTCGGATTTTTCCCTTTACTTGTAATGTGATACCTTGCTTGCAAGTTGAATGATTCTAGGTCAACAGGAAGCACCCTACTAGTTTTGATGAGTGAGTTTTTGAATATCAAAATATGTGACATAAATGGCCATTTATTTTGACTGCATTGACTTAGAAGCTTATACTTTTTATTTGGCAAAGGGACCACAGACCTTAATATGGGACATAAATATGAACTTGATTCGTCTACCCGTCTTGAGGAAAAGGGTTCTTAACAGTCAGACAGACAAACAGACAGACAACAAAGCGTTCCTATAACCGTTCCGTTTTTACAGATTGAGACACAGAACCTTAAAAAATACCGGACAAGTGTGAATAGGATTTTCGCTCTGATGGGCCCGTACTAAATTACGATGTCATGCTGAAAAAAAATGCCTGATGTGAAATTTAAAATTTTCCTGGCGAATTAAACGTTCCAAGAGATTTTGGTATTGCAGTCAGTCGTCATAAGCTTCTCTCCACGATATTTCGATTGGACAACTGCCAGTCAACTTCAGGTGAGCCTTTAGAGACTGATGAAGATTTTTTTCCCTTTATTGTGATTTCACGTCCCTACCATATATGAGAAGGGAGGGCTGGCAGCAGCACAATCCGCCGCTCTTCAGCCGATTGACATTACAGTGAATAAAAAGATGAAACAATACATATAAAAGGCTATAAAAAGGGGGACAGTAGAACATAATAAGGGGAGACAATGCGGATTAAAATATACAAGTACAAAGAGACGTTCATCGTCGACACAGTTAAAGTCTGCATAAAAATAAAAAATAGTTGACGATGTGCGTAGCATGTAAAAATACACCGAAGTCCCACACACAAGATAAAAGTTGGCCACAGTATTCAAAAAACACATCAGAACGACAACACTTTAAAACCACTGCACGAGACGGAGCACACACGACGAAGACTAAAAACTGCCAGGAGGCCAGTCCACTTTTTCCTCTTTATTGTGATTTTGTTCCCCCGCCCAATATGGGCAGGGGAGGGCTGGCAGCTGCACAACCCCACGCTCTTCAGCCGAGTGACATTACAATTAAAAAGAGGAAACTATACATAAAAAAGGCGAAAAAAACGGATACATAAACACATAGTAAGTGGAGACAATGGGGGTTAAAATATACACTGACATGTAGACATTCATTATGCAACAGTTAAAAAGGCCGACATAAAGTTAAAAAACACAGTTGGCGATTCATGGGGCGCATAAAATGCACTGAAGTCACATGCACAAGTTAATAGTTGGCCTCAGTATAAAAACACTCCAGGACGAAGACACTTAAAAAACCACAGTAAGAGACAGGGCACACACGACAAAGAATAAAAACTGCCGTGGGGGGTGGGTGGGAAGGCTGCCGAGGAAGAGGAAGCCTGAGAGGAGGGAAAAGGAGGGGAGAGGAAGCTGTAGCGAGAGAGGGGGGCTGGAAGGGGTGGGATGAGAAGGAAAAGCGGGTTGGGGGTCGCACCAAGGAGCAGAAGATGGCCGGGATGCGAGATGGAGAGCAAAGGAAAGTTGGAGGGAGCACAGAAACACAGTAGGGATGGATGGGAAAGGGAGAAAAACCGCCCAGGGAAAGGGGAAGGAGTGGAGAGAGAGACCTGAGGAGTAGGAGGGGGGAAGGTAGGGTTAGAGTTAGTAGGAGGGGTAGAGATCAGGCTGAAACATCATCTGGGAGGGGTAGGTGCTGGAAGCTGCGTTGGGAAAAGAGGTGGAGAGAGTGGAGATGGAGATGGAGAGGGGGTGGGGCAGAACAGTAAAGGCGCGGCAATGGGCTGGAGGTAGAGAGGATAGAAGACACCAGGGGGTGGGGGAGGGGGATCGAGTCTGTGGACAATGTACAGGGTGCAGATGTCTTCTAGGAAAAGAAGAAGATGTTGGAAGGGGATGAAGTCACAGAGGATCTGCTTGGGGGATGGGAGGCGGATACAGAAGGCAAGGCAGAGTGTATGGCGTTCAAGGAATTGGAGGACTTTATAGAATCTGGGAGGGGCAGAAATCCAGGCAACGACACCCTATAAAGGATGGGGCAGATCAAGGATTTATAGGTGCGAAGGTTGGTGGAAGGATGCAGTCCCCAGGTCCAGCCAGACAGGAGTTTCGGTAGGCAGAGTCTATTGTAGGCTTTGTGTTGGATCACAAGGAGATGGGGAGTCCTGGTGAGGTGATGGTCAAGGGTGAGGCCAATGTATTTCAGGATAGGAATGAGGTGCATAGGACAACCATAAATGGAGCCAGAGCCAGAAGGAGTGGGTGGTACAACCTATAATGATTGCCTGGGTTTTGCACTGGTTGATGTGAAGGAGCCACTGGTTGCACCAGGTGGTGAACTGGTGGAGGAGGGTTTGAAGGGTATGTTGGGACTGTTGAATGGTAGGATAGAGAGCCAGGAAGGCAGTGTCATCAGCAAATTGGAGGAGGTGAAAAGGTGGGGGAGGTTTGGGCATATCTGCAGTATACAGAAGATAGAGGGGAAAGGATGGAGCCTTGGGGCACGCCGGCGGTGGGATGGAAAGTACTGGAGTTGGTATTGTGGATAGTGACATAGAAGGGGCGACGGGAGAGAAAGGAAGCAACGAGACTGACGAAATTTATGGGAAGACCCTAGGTCTGGAGTTTAAAGAAGAGCCTGGGATGTCAGACACGGTCCTAGGCGTTCTGGAGGTCGACAGAAACAAAGATAGCGGAGCGACGGGAGTTAAGGGACGAAGATGTTCTCCACTCCGCCTTATATAGCGCGCTGAGACTATTGCCACGAATGCGTCACAGTTTCGGTGACAGATGCACCACATCGCCCGGCGGCAGCTCCCTCGCTGTTGGAACTGCAAGGATCAGCTGTCTTCGGCGTTGCCGCTCGCCGCAGTCGTCGAAGTATTCTAGTGTCTTCGTCTGGAGCAAATCTCGGAGATGACGGGATTCTACGCTTTATCCAGCTCGTAAGCGTTGTCACGGTTCATTAGATTTTCCGCGATGCATATGTCAACGGATTCTTTTACAATGGAATCCCAAAAAATGTTGCTGTGGCCACAGTTAATGTTCTGTCACACTCCATTGAATGTCCGTTGGAGATATAATGTTCCGTAATTACAGACTTGCTGGGTTGCAAAAGGGGGGTGCAACGTTTATGTTTTGCGCAGCGTTCTTCCACTGGCCGTGGTGGTTGGCCTACATAGGCCGTCCACACTGGTATGATCTTTTATAAATTCCCGCCTTCTGCAATAACAAATTATCCTTCACTGTTCCCAGCAGGTCCAAAATCTTAGATGGTGGACGCAAAATGACTTTCACCTGAAAGTTACTAAGAATTCTTGCTATTTTGAACGAAATATTTCCAACGAAGGAAGAAAACTACTTACTTTGCTGGTGCGTTCTCCTCTTTATCGACTTACTGGTTCCTGGTTTTAGAAGAGAATGCCCTGTTAACTTGCCGGGTAGAGTATCCATTGTCTCTGAACACTATCTTCAAATGTAAAAGCTCTTTAGGCAAATTATATACATACCATGCTGTATAGGCTCTGTGTACAAGGGGTTTAAGCACGCTCATGGTTTGCGATGGCGGAGGACATGTTCGTCAGTCTTCGACAGCTGACCTGAAGATGACTGACAGGTGTCCAGTCCAAATATAGTGGAGTGAAGCTTACGAACAACCGGCTGCAATCACCTAATCTCTTCGAACAATAATGCCTAAGATTATTTAACACTGATTTGAATGTCCATCAAATTATTAATTAAAATATGCCCATGAGGGCAATGAAAAAAAACCTTCTGTAAACGCTACGCTAAAGCTAATTATGATGAAAACTGGATCCATACTGTACCCTTACAAGCATAACATTCGTGTACATTACTTGGTTGACTTACCATTTCGCTGACGCAAGTTACAAACCTCTGTCGCTAGAGAGCTCTGAATTGTAGCGTATAGTATGGTAATGTCCTTGCGTGAGAAACAGTGTACTGACATGTGAGTTTCTAATTGCAGAGAAGTTCGTCCACTCACTGAACACCCTCTCTTTCAGTATGGCAATGCCAGACCACACACGAGCGCTACATCTTCAACAATGGAACGACTTGGGTTCACTGTCGTCGATCATTCCTCCACACACTCCCGACTTCGCCACATCCAAATTTCCTCTGTTTCCAAAACCTGAAGAACATGTTCCAGGACTTCGCTTTGATAGTGATGAAGCAGTGCAAGCAGAGATGGGATTGTAGCTCCGTCAGCGAAATCAAATGTTCTAATGTTCTACAGTAACGGTATTAAGAAACGCGTCTCTCGTTGGCAGAAATGTATTTGTCACCGGGGTGTCTATGTTGAGAAATAAATATCTAGATCTGAAGACTAAAAACGCAGATAGTTAATAAAGTTTGTTTTATTTAAAAAGTCTTAAGAGTTCTCACATTACAAATTCGGAGACGTTACATTCCAGCATGCCATCGTAATTATGTACCTGTATATAAAGTAACAATTTCGTGTGCCTCAGTACCCCGGAGCAAGTCTTTCTATGCACCACTTGCATGCCGCTACGGTATCCCAGTCAACCAACTGGGAAAGGTGGACCTACAGTTTAACGTGGAATCTGAACCACGTGTTGTTTCTGGCGACCCCTCACATCGTTGTAGGTGCAGGCTAGGTTAACACAAAGGCTGAAAAATTCATGGTCCGACCGACAATCGATGCCGCGACCTATCGGTTTCTAGGTATGCGCATTACAATAAATAAATGTATACTTGTATAATGATGAATGAGTTTGCGAGTGTCAACTGCTGCTCAGAATGATGTCAAATTTGGACAGCTTATTACCGGCGCGGGGGAAACAACGGATAAAAAAAAATAATGAAAAATTTACCAATAGATGGCGCTGTAAGCGTCTTAACGTAAATGGAATCGGCTGCAAATGACAGGTGAATCGCAATACGACGGCTATGGTTCGAGTTGCACATTAGGCCTATACCATCCGTACTGTTCAATGTGCACGATTGCAGATGTTCGGCCATCGACAGCTGTGGCACTATTAGTTAGGTAAGTCCATCCACCATGGAAACGGATGGGAAAAAACCGTATTTTAATTGTTCTGAGTCCAAAAAGTGCATGAAAATCTAAATGACATCGGTTCTTGTTTGGGGCCAAAACCCACATAAAAAGCATAGTGACATCGGTTTCTAAATGTCGTGAGACTGGCGCAAGACTTATTCAGTATGCTGTCCAACGTTTTCCGCCATATGTTCAAATCTAGAAACAGCATGTGGCACAACAGGTCCGAGTGTCTAGGGGAATCAAGTTCAGAATGTGTTGCGCAATGCATGCTTTAATTCAGCTACATGCGTAACTGGAGCACGCAACACATATTTCAGATAACCCCACAGCCAGAAGTCACACGGATTAAAATCAGGTGATCTGGACACCCAGGCTATAGGGAAATAACGGCTGATAATATTAACGTCCCCCGCCCCCCCCCCCCCCCCCCAAAGAACCATGGACCTTGCCGTTGGTGGGGAGGCTTGTGTACCTCAGCGATACAGATAGCCGTACCGTAGGTGCAACCACAACGGAGGGGTATCTGTTGAGAGGCCAGACAAACGTGTGGTTCCTGAAGAGGGGCAGCAGCCTTATCAGTGGTTGCAGGGGCAACAGTCTGGATGATTGACTGATCTGGTCTTGTAACACTAACCAAAATGGCCTTACTATGCTGGTACTGCGAACGGCTGAAAGCAAGGGGAAACTACGGCCGTAATTTTTCCCGAGGGCATGCAGCTTCACTGTATGATTAAATGATGATGGCGTCCTCTTGGGTAAAATATTCCGGAGGTAAAATAGTCCCCCATTCGGATCTCCGGGCGGGGACTACTCAAGAGGACGTCGTTATCAGGAGAAAGAAAGCTGGCGTTCTACGGATCGGAGCGTGGAATGTCAGATCCCTTAATCGGGCAGGTAGGTTGGAAAATTTAAAAAGGGAAATGGATAGGTTAAAGTTAGATATAGTGGGAATTAGTGAAGTTCGGTGGCAGCAGGAACAGGACTTCTGGTCAGGTGAATACAGGGTTATAAATACTAAATCAAATAGGGGTAATGCAGGAGTCTAAAGTTAGATATAGTGGGAATTAGTGAAGTTCGGTGGCAGCAGGAACAGGACTTCTGGTCAGATGAATACAGGGTTATAAATACTAAATCAAATAGGGGTAATGCAGGAGTCGGTTTAATAATGAATAAAAAAAAAGTGTGGGGGTAAGCAACTACAAACAACATAGTGAACGCATTATTGTGGCCAAGATAGACACGAAGCCCATGCCTACTACAGTAGTACAAGTTTATATGCCAACTAGCTCTGCAGATGAAGAAGAAATTGATGAAATGTATGATGAAATAAAAGAAATTATTCAGATAGCGAAGGGAGACGAAAATTTAATAGTCATGGGTGACTGGAATTCGGTAGTAGGAAAAGGGAAAGAAGGAAACGTAGTAGGTGAATATGGATTGGGGCTAAGAAACGAAAGAGGAAGCCGCCTGGTAGAATTTTGCACAGAGCACAACTTAATCATAGCTAACCCTTGGTTTAAGAATCATGAAAGAAGGTTGTATACATGGAAGAAGCCTGGAGATACTGATAGGTTTCAAATAGATTACATAATGGTAAGACAGAGATTTAGGAACCAGGTTTTAAATTGTAAGACATTTCCAGGGGCAGATGTGGACTCTGATCACAATCTATTGGTTATGAACTGTAGATTAAAACTGAAGAAACTGCAAAAAGGTGGGAATTTAAGACAAAGGGACCTGGATAAACTGAAAGAACCAGAGGTTGTACAGAGTTTCAGGGGGAGCATAAGGGAACAATTGACAGGAATGGGGGAAAGAATTACAGTAGAAGAAGAATGGGTAGCTTTGAGAGATGAAGTAGTGAAGGCAGCAGCGGACCTAGTAGGTAAAAAGACGAGGGCTAGTAGAAATCCTTGGGTAACAGAAGAAATACTGAATTTAATTGATGAAAGGAGAAAATATAAAAATGCAGTAAATGAAGCAGGAAAAAAGAAATACAATCGTCTCAAAAATGAGATCGACAGGAAGTGCAAAATGGCTAAGCAGGGATGGCTAGAGGACAAATTTAAGGATGTAGAGGCTTATCCCACTAGGGGTAAGATAGATACTGCCTACAGAAAAATTAAAGAGACCTTTGGAGAACGGAGAACCACTTGTATGAATATCAAGAGCTCAGATGGAACCCCAGTTCTAAGCAAAGAAGGGAAAGCACAAAGGTGGAGGTAGTATATAGAGGGCCTATACAAGGGCAATATACTTGAGGACAATATTATGAAAATGGAAGAGGATGTAGATGAAGATGAAATGGGAGATACGATACTGCGTGAAGAGTTTGACAGAGCACTGAAAGACCTGAGTCGAAACAAGGCCCCAGGAGTAGACAACGTTCCATTAGAACTACTGACGGCCTTGGGAGAGCCAGTCCTGACAAAACTCTACCATCTGGCGAGCAAGATGTATGAGACAGGCGAAATACCCTAAGACTTCAAGAAGAATATAATAATTCCGATCCCAAAGAAAGCAGGTGCTGACAGATGTGAAAATTACCGAACAATCAGTTTAATAGTTCACGGATGCAAAATACTAACGCGTATTCTCTACAGACAAATGCAAAAACTGGTAGAAGCCGACCTCGGGGAAGATCAATTTCGATTCCGTAGAAATATTGGAACACTTGTGACAATACTGACCCTACGACTTATCTTAGAAGCTAGATTAAGGAAAGGCAAACCTACGTTTCTAGCATTTGTAGACTTAGAGAATGCTTTTGACAATGTTGACTGGAACACTCTCTTTCAAATTCCGAAGGTGGCAGGGGTAAAATACAGGGAGCGAAAGGCTATTTACAATTTGTACCGAAACCAGATGGCAGTTATAAGAGTCGAGGGGCACGAAAGGGAAGCAGTGGTTGGGAAGGGAGTGAGACAGGGTTGTAGCCTCTCCCTGATGTTATTAAATCTGTATATTGAGCAAGCAGCGAAGGAAACAAAAGGAAAATTCGGAATAGGTATTAAAATCCATGGAGAAGAAATAAAAACTTTGAGGTTCGCCGATGACATTGTAATTCTGTCAGAGACAGTAAAGGATTTGGAAGAGCAGTTGAACGGAATGGACAGTGTCATGAAAGGAGGGTATAAGATGAACATCAACAAAAGCAAAACGAGGATAATGGAATGTAGTCGAATTAAGTCAGGTGATGCTGAGGCAATTAGATTAGGAAATGAGACACTTAAAGTAGTAAAGGAGTTTTGATATTTGGGGAGCAAAATAACTGATGATGGTCGAAGTAGAGAGGATATCAAATGTAGACTGGCAATGGTAAGGAAAGCGTTTCTGAAGAAGAGAAATTTGTTAACATCGGGTATTGATTTAAGTGTCAGGAAGTCGTTACTGAAAGTATTTGTATGGAGCATAGCCATGTATGGAAGTGAAACATGGACGTTAACTAGTTTGGACGAGAAGAGAATAGAAGCTTTCGAAATGTGGTGCTACAGAAGAATGCTGAAGATTAGATGGGTAGATCACATAACTAATGAGGAGGTATTGAACAGGATTGGGGAGAAGAGAAGTTTGTGGCACAACTAAACTAGAAGAACGGATCCGTTGGTAGGACATTCTGAGGCATCAAGGGATCACCAATTTAGTATTGGAGGGCAGCGTGGAGGGTAAAATTCGTAGAGGGAGACCAAGAGATGAATACACTAAACAGATTCATAAGGATGTAGGTTGCAGTAGGTACTGGGAGATGAAGAAACTTGCACAGGATAGAGTAGCATGGAGAGCTGCATCAAACCAGGCTCAGGACTGAAGACCACAACAACAACAACAATTTTAACGTTTCCGAAATGCCTCTGCAGCAGCTGCTTCATTGGCTGTGTAATGTGCGGAGGAGCGCCACCAACACGTCCACGCTGCTGAAGGTTTGGAATGACGTCGGTGCGCAGAAGACTATCATAGTGTTTACCAGTGACGGTGCAGGTAAAAGAACCAGCAGAATTCATCTCGTCGAAAAAATACAGTGTCTGGCCATCCAGATTTAGGTTTTCAGTGATTTCCCTACATAGCTCCAGGCAAATGCCGAGATGGTTCCTTTGAAAGAGTACGGTCGATTTCCTTCCCCATCCTTGATACGTCCGAGTTTTCATCCTTGATACGTCCGAGTTTGTGCTCCGTCTCTAATACCCCGATGTCAACGGGACGTTAAACTCCATCTTCCTTTCTTCCATCCTTCGGAAAAATACAGCTCTACGATAAACGATGCTTTCAACACCCACCACAAAGTCATCTTTGCAGAGTGAAGGGGTACCGGTTGGTGTGCGTGCCGATTTGCCGGTTTCCGTATTCTGGAGATCTGATTATTCACATGCCCAAGGAAAGGGAAATGGACTTCGTCTGTCCACGTAATGTTCCACAGACATTGATTGTCCACTTCCATGAGAGCAAGAAATTCAAGAGCGAACGTTCTCTTGGACACACACACACACTCACATACACACACACACACATACACACACGTACATTGTCCAGTCACATTAATGTGATCACCTGACAAAATCCTGAATAATCACGTTCTGCAGCGTGGACCGCTGAGACTCGTACAGGAAGAGTGTCAGTGAGGTGGTTCTGGAAGTTACCGACAGGGATGTGGAGCCACGCCGAATTCAGTGCTGCGGCCAGCTGCGCAAGATTTCTCGGTCGAGGATCCAGGGCGTGGACGACCCGATGGAGGTGGTACACAGATTCTCGATTAGGTTGAAATCCGGGTAGTTTGGTGACCAGGGGACTGCGGTAAACTCATTCTGGTGCTCTTCGTATCACGCACGTACACTGCGAGCTGTTTGACAGGTTGTACTGTCCTGCTGATGAATGCCATCGTGCCGAGGAAAAACAAACTGCTTGTAGGAGTGGACATTGGTCGCCAGGGACCGACGCATACTTGTCTTGATCCACTGCGCCTTCCAAAGTGACGAGATCCCCCTGGGAATGCCAGGAAAACATTGCTCTGACCCTAATGCTCCCACCCCGGACCTAGACATTTCTGAGCATTGCGGCAGGGCCATACTTATTAACGGCGATGTCTCTGATGGAGAATCAAACGTTATTTATCTGAGAAAGCCACCTGTTGCTACTCAGTGGACGACTGGTTGTGGTAGTGGCGTGCAAGTTCCAGCCTTCGTCGCCGATGAACAACAGTCAGTATGGATGAATGAGCGAGGCACCTGCTGCGGAGGCGCAAGCGCAGCAACGGTAGCTGAACGGTCGTTGAGGAGACAGTGTTGGTAGCCCCGTGATTCATCTGGACGGTCAGTTGCTCAACAGTTACATGTCTATTCGTTCGTACACATATCCGCAGCCGACGTTCACGCCTGTCACCTACATCCCGTGATGCATCACAGTTGGCTCGTCGCCGGTTGTGGATAGTGCCATTTTGCTATCCACGGTACACTTTAATCACGGCGGCACGCGTATAGTTCACAGACTTAGTCCGAAAGCCAATGATCATGACCTTTTGGACGACAGATAATTCACTCCGTTACTACCCGGCTTTTTTGGCCAAGTGGTTCTAGGCGCTTCAGTCCGGAACCGCGCTGCTGCTACGGTCGCAGGTTCGAATCCTGCCTCGGGCATGGATGTGTGTGCTGCCCTTAGGTTAGTTAGGTTTAAGTAGTTCTAAGTCTAGGGCACTGATGACCTCACATGTTAAGTCCCGTAGTGCTCAGAGGCATTTGAACCATTTTCACTCCGTTACCTTGTTACGACAACGACTACATGGTTTCCTTGTTCCCCAAACACGCTTTATTTACCCTCGACTGCCTTTTTTGTATCAGTGAGCAGTGTTCAACCTGAACTGCAAGCGAATGTGGGGAATAAAGAATGGTTGTGTGAAAGGGCAATTTTACCGTCGACTTGTGTATCTGTTGGACAGATAAATGAAAAAAATTATGTCACCGGCAGAAGGAGATATTGTAGAATATTTATCTCAAGTGGATACACCGGTTCCCGTGAGATCACCGAAGTTAAGCGCTGTTGGGCGTGGCCGGCACTTGGGTGGGTGACCATCCAGTCGCCATGCGCTGTTGCCATTTTTCGGGGTGCACTCAACCTCGTGATGCCAATTGAGGAGCTACTCGACCGAATAGTAGCGGCTTCGGTCCAGAATACCATCATAACGACCAGGAGAGCGGTGTGCTGACCCCACGCCTCTCCTATCCGCATCCTCTTCTGAGAATGACACGGCGGGCGGATGGTCCCGGTAGGCCACTCATGGCCTGAAGACCGAGTGCTTGATGCTACTGTGTTACGGTACTCAATTACAAATTACACACCTGGACCAAAATATTGTTAGGGATACTATAATTAGTGGCACAACTAAAGAAGAAAGTTTTTTCATTCCATGAATCCCAAATTATACTGACGGATTTGCCTTTACCCTTTAAAAGATTGCAACTCCCATTAAAAATTACTTTTGGAGTGACCATATATGGGAAAGCCCAAGAGCGAACAGAGTTGCCAGTGTGCATTCATAAAAACTCTTTTCTTCTCATGGACAGCTCTACTTGGCATGCTCACGTGTATCCAACCCACAACATATTCACTTCCTTGCAAACGAAGATCAAAAAGTTGTTTATAGAACTGTGTTGAATTAATATCGTGGAGTAAATAATTGAGAAGGAAGAAAAATTGCGTTGTGTTTAATATTTTTTAAATAAGATTCGACATCGTACTCTATCAAACAGTGCTAACTAGGCACTTGAAAAAAATATGTGGTACTGGTGTCACTCTATAATTTATGTAAGATTTGTACAAAACATGTTCTGCGTCTGCTGGTACTGTTGGTGCAAAAACTAACGCCTGAGTGAGCCACAGAGCTATTCGAATCAAGCATCAGTGGCAGTCCAGCCGGAATAAAGGTGCATTAATTTCTCAACTCTTGCTTTCCCGTCTTTAGTGTCTCTCCAAAACGTAAATTTATTATCTTAGGTGATGAAATGAATCCCTGCTTTGCATCCATTGGTAAGATATGCTTCATACACGAGTAAAATTATTGAGCTTTAGTATAAATACAGACGCCGTTTCCACTGAGAAAAAATCGTTAAGAATGGTATTTACGAATTCAGTAATGTTATGACACAAAGGTTAGTTTTCGGCAGCTGACAGAAAGGTTAGTTTTCGGCAGCTCTACCCAGCTGCGACGTCAATTCTCTCACTGAATAGCTGCAGGCAAACAAGTTCCTCGGCTATCATCTACAGATTTACGCGGTGCCTGCTTTCGAAATAAAATTCTCTGTCAGGCGATAAAGATTATACTCAGCAGCAATTCCAGAGCGGAAGAAATCTTTGTAATTCAAAATTTTTACGATATACTGCTCTTATGAATAATAATTCTTTCACCTTAGGGGCTAAGTTCAGAAAGGGCGTATACAGATATATACGTCCATTCAATTTTGAATGACACATTATTCCTCCGGTGAGTAGGTGTTAGACAGGAGTAATAACTTTTCTCGCAACGAAATCTTCAAAGGCTGCGCTGCAATTACAAGGGTGAGGAGAACATGTCTCACGCAATTTAGTGTCGCCTACGTTATTTGGCTGTCATGGGCTAGTCGTCTAAGTTCGCACTCAGATGGTAGGCAGGGGATAAGGCGACTCTTTTGTAATGTTGGGAGGTGCTTTAATAATAAATCTAACAGATCGACTCCTGCCTAACAATAATTGCCTGCGTAGGTATGCTTGGGATAAAAGGAGGTGGGGAAATCACACGCAGTTACTCTATGAAATTATCTTGCAAACCGATCATCCGTCTTAGCGAAGACTATATTGCAGCTGATTTTTAAACGATTTTATCGTCTAGGAAACACTGAATAATCGCTACACTGTGCTGGCAATACAAATTGAGCTTTTGAAATGGAAATATGGATTAAGAAAACGAAGTCGGTTCACCAGGAAATGTGAATCTACCTACCTTAATTGCGATTAAATACAAACAAGCAGTTCCTCTGAAAGTAAATATAACGATTGTTTCAGTGTGTTCTGGACTTTTGAAAGTTATGGAATTTCAGTATACAAATACTGAAGCACTGAAAACGTCACTTAAAGTAGGTAATGATAGGAAGCTATTTTGAATGTTTTATGCACTCTAGACCTAAAACTAATGCGTTGATTTCGTCTGTTTGCGATCTAACACAGACTAAAATATCACTTCTTCCATATTCCTCTACACCTCTAAAACCTTAATCCAACTCATGCTCATCTAAACTAAAAAAAATGTATGTATTTAGAAGTGTCTTTTAAATTATTATACCTTCACTAAGAGACTTAACCAAAGCCTGAATGCGGAATGCTAACCTGAGGCAGAAGCACAGGATATTGTGTATCGAACGTTGTTCACAAATCTTGAAGACATAACCGTAATTCCGGACAAAGTAGGGGCTGATCACATATTTTTAACTATAGAGAATACTGAAGTCTGAGCTGACAAACAAATGACCATTAAACGACTAGAACTGTTAGTTTACAAGATGTACAGAGTATAACAAAAAAGGAATGGCCAAACTTTTGGGGAACATACATTACTTCTAACAGAAAGAGATATGTTACATGTTCACGGGTCTGGAAATATTATATTTCCTTGTTAGAACTCACTTTCTACAGCTCTTCAATGTACATTAATTCGTGCCTGCACACCCCATGTAGTTCTTTCTTACATATGTAACACTTCGCGTTAGCCTGATAACTGTGAGTACGATTAATCTTGTAGAATTCTGTAAAACACATCTGATAAAAAAATTGCCGAAATCCTACTGTTGGAGTACGAAAGATATGAACCTAATTTTTCCTGTCGCTTCCATCCCTACTCTCATATTAGCAGTTTCTTACCTCAACATAAATTTTCCTGCCACTGTGACATGAAATGAAATTTCAGGCAGTCTTTTCCTTATGAGAGCTAGTAATTCACTGTGGTGAACTATCATTGGAAACAGCCCTGTTGCTTAAAAAAGGTAATGACAGTATGCTATTTCGAGGGTATTATGCAACGCTAGACCTAAAACTAATCTGATAATTTTGTCTTTTTTGCTGTGTAACACAGTTGTTACACATTCCTCCACTCCTCTAAAATACAAATCCAACTCATCTTCACTTACACTAAGAAAACGTATGTATTTGTACATGTTTTCTAACTTGATTATGCCTTCACTTTGTAAGTTTGAACGCGGAATTCTAACTTGAGGCAGAAGCACGGGGCACTGTGTACCGAACGTTGTTCCCAAATTGGACATTTTTTGATTCACAGTGTGAAGAGTGTACAGAGAGTACCACCATTTTGAAGGCATAACTTGCAATCCCGGACAAAATAAGGGCTGAGCACACATGTTTAACGATAGAGACTACGAAGCCTGAGTTGACGAACAAATGACATTGTATCAGTGCAATGTTTGACACTTGCTAAGGATCAGTTAGACTGTGAATTCTCCTTTTGTCAACGTGGGTACTGGGACGTCAAAACACAGTATGAATATTTAGAGAAAATACCGACCTGTATTTATGCTGAAAAACAGTAAATTCTCATATCAGGAGAGGATAGTAAAACTGGAAACGCCATTCTGTACAGTTTCCACACCCCTAAACATCCCTAGGTCTTCTGTTTCCGATGTTATAGTGAAGCGCAAAAGTGAAGGGCACGTACAACACAAAAGCGTACAGGCCGACCTCGTCTGTTGACAGAGAGACCGCCGACAGTTGAGGAGGGTCGTAATGTGTAATAGGCAGACATATTTCCAGACCATCACGCAGGAATTCCAAAGTGCATCAGGATCCACTGCAAGTACTCTCACATTTAGACGGGTGGTGAAAAAACTTAGATTTCAAGATCAAGTGGCTGCTCATAACCCACACATCACGCCGGATAATGCCATACGACCTCTCGCTTGTTGTAATGAGCGTAAATATTGGACGATTGAACAGTGGAAAAACGTCGTGTGGAGTGACGAATCACGGTACACAATGTGGCGATCCGATGGCATAGTGTGGGAATTGCGAATGCCCTGTGAACGTCATCTGCCAAGTGTGTAGTGCCAACAGTAATATTCGGAGGCGGTGGTGTTATGGTGTGGTCGTGTTTTTCATGGAGGGGGCTTGCACCCCTTTTTGTTTTGCGTAGCTCTATCACAGCACAAGCCTACATTGATGTTTTAAGCACCTTCTTGCTTCCCACTGTTGAAGAGCAATTCGGGGATGGCGACTGCATCATTCAACACCATCGAGCACCTGTTCATAATGCACGGCCTGTGGTGGAGCGGTTACACGACAACAACATCCCTGTAATGGACTGGCCTGCATAGAGTACTGATCGGAATCCTATAGAACACCTTTGGGATGTTTTGGAACGCCTACTTTGTGCCAGGCATCTCCGTCTGACATCGATACCTCTCCTCGGTGCAGCACTCCGTGAAGAATGGGCTGCCATTCCCCAAGAAACCTTCCAGCACTTGGTTGAACATATGGCTGCGAGAGTGGAAGCTGTCATCAGAGCTAAGTGTGGGCCAACACCATATTGAATTCCAGCATTGCCGATGGAGGACTCCACGAACTTGTAAGTAATTTTCAGACAAGTGTCTGGATACTTTTGATCACATAGTGTATTTAAGAAAAACTAATCTTCTGTTAGTCCAGCTCCTTTTTTTCCCTCTCTCTGCCCATCATTCTCTCTGTCCATCTCCTCGTCCCCCTCTCTCTGTCCATTTCCTTCTCCCCCTCTGTCTCACCACTCTCACCTTCCCCTTTCCCAGTTCAACACCTTATCGACACTCTCTCTGTCCTTATCCTCGCCCACCCCTCCCCAATCTCTGTCCATCTCCTCCTCCCCCCTCTCTCTGTTCATTGCCCTCCTTCTGCTCTCTGTTTATATCCTCCTCCTTCCTCTCTCTGTCAATCTCTTCCTCTTTTCTTTCTCTGTACATCTCCTCCTCTCCCCTCTTCCTGTCGATTCTCTCCTCTTCCCTTTATCTGTACTTATCCTCCTCTCCTCTCTATATTCATCTCCTCCTCCGCCCTCTCTCTCTATCCCATCCTTCTCCCTCCCCATCTCCTCCTTCCCCTCTCTCTGTCCATCTCCTCTTGCCCCATCTATCTGCTCCTCCTCCTTCTTCATCACCTCCTCCCTGTCTCACAGTTCATCTCTTCCTCCCCCAAATGTCTGTCCATCTCCTCCTCCACCCTCTCTCTCTCCTACTCATCTCCCTTCTCTCTTCACATCATCACCCCCACCCCAACTAGTACTTCTTACCCCTACAATATTTCTTTCCAGATTGTAAGTAATATGTGTACCAAGTTTTGTTGCAGCTTTCTTGGGGTTCAGGATGAGAGTTTACTCGTGGCCTTGACCATATACGCTCATGTCAAATATATTTCACTTGAATTTAACGTATTTAATAGTATTAGAAGACATTTTTCACCTGTATCTCTGTATCTCTAGTGAATTTCACACTGCCGTTTCATCGTCTCAGTGTTTATGACATCGTATCTCCTGAACAATATTCCGTACAATGATGTAATTGTGCAGGTCCATCCAGTGGCTATTGTCTGAGAAATATGTTCTGAATAGAGTTCGTGGTAAAGAAGTAATAAATAAAAACGTCATATACACTCCTGGAAACTGAAATGAGAACACCGTGAATTCATTGTCCCAGGAAGGGGAAACTTTATTGACACATTCCTGGGGTCAGATACATCACATGATCACACTGACAGAACCACAGGCACATAGACACAGGCAACAGAGCATGCACAATGTCGGCACTAGTACAGTGTATATCCACCTTTCGCAGCAATGCAGGCTGCTATTCTCCCTTGGAGACGATCGTAGAGATGCTGGATGTAGTCCTGTGGAACGGCTTGCCATGCCATTTCCACCTGGCGCCTCAGTTGGACCAGCGTTCGTGCTGGACGTGCAGACCGCGTGAGACGACGCTTCATCCAGTCCCAAACATGCTCAATGGTGGACAGATCCGGAGATCTTGCTGGCCAGGGTAGTTGACTTACACCTTCTAGAGCACGTTGGGTGGCTCGGGATACATGCGGACGTGCATTGTCCTGTTGGAACAGCAAGTTCCCTTGCCGGTCTAGGAATGGTAGAACGATGGGTTCGATGACGGTTTGGATGTACCGTGCACTATTCAGTGTCCCCTCGACGATCACCAGTGGTGTACGGCCAGTGTAGGAGATCGCTCCCCACACCATGATGCCAGGTGTTGGCCCTGTGTGCCTCGGTCGTATGCAGTCCTGATTGTGGCGCTCACCTGCACGGCGCCAAACACGCATACGACCATCATTGGCACCAAGGCAGAAGCGACTCTCATCGCTGAAGATGACACGTCTCCATTCGTCCCTCCATTCACGCCTGTCGTGAGGCGGGCTGCACGATGTTGGGGCGTGAGCGGAAGACGGCCTAACGGTGTGCGGGACCGTAGCCCAGCTTCATGGAGACGGTTGCGAATGGTCCTCGCCGATACCCCAGGAGCAACAGTGTCCCTAATTTGCTGGGAAGTGGCGGTGTGGTCCCCTACGGCACTGCGTAGGATCCTACGGTCTTGGCGTGCATCCGTGCGTCGCTGCGGTCCGGTCCCAGGTCGACGGGCACGTGCACCTTCCGCCGACCACTGGCGACAACATCGATGTACTGTGGAGACCTCACGCCCCACGTGTTGAGCAATTCGGCGGTACGTTCACCCGGCCTCCCGCATGCCCACTATACGCCCTCGCTCAAAGTCCGTCAACTGCACATACGGTTCACGTCCACGCTGTCGCGGCATGCTACCAGTGTTAAAGACTGCGATGGAGCTCCGTATGCCACGGCAAACTGGCTGACACTGACGGCGGCGGTGCACAAATGCTGCGCAGCTAGCGCCATTCGACGGCCAACACCGCGGTTCCTGGTGTGTCCGCTGTGCCGTGCGTGTGATCATTGCTTGTACAGCCCTCTCGCAGTGTTCGGAGCAAGTATGGTGGGTCTGACACACCGGTGTCAATGTGTTCTTTTTTCCATTTCCAGGAGTGTATGTTACGGCAGTTACTAACGCATATCAGTATTTGACGCCGTATGTCCTGAACTAAGTGTCTTATAATAATATATTTTGTACGTTTATTCAGCGACGTATGGGGAAACTACCTGCGAAATGTGTTGCGAATAGAGTTAGTAGCAAAGAAGTAATAAATGTAAACTACATACGTGATGCGGCAGTTTTTCACGCATCTCAGTGATTATGGTGTCAAATCTCTTTAATTGCGTGGAGTATTATGCTATAATTCTGCTGGTACGTTCAGAGGTATATGAGAATACTGTCTACAAAATATGACGCGAATACAGTTAGCAGTAAGGAAGTAATAAATTAAAACGTCATGCTTTAAGCGTTAGTTGTACTACATGAACAGCGAAAATGCAGTAAGCGATAAATTTTCTTGCTATCATCATTTTGTGGGGGTTATAAGCGAGAAGAAGTTTCTTAAAGGTTTCAAATTATGTGTAAAGTAGGTTGCAAGCGCAGTAATACTGCTATTTGATGCTATACTCACGGAAGAAGGCCGTCTAGATCAATGCGCCATAGTGCGCGTTTGTACACGTCGATTATAGAAACGAATACGCCGAAAACATGGGCTGATGGATTCCACTCGTCAAAAGTGGGGCGGCCAGGCAGGTGATGGAGATATTTGTATTGGGGTTGTCTATATCGGACGAAATGGGGGTCCCTGATACTTCTTCTTCTTTTTCTTCTTCTTGCGCTTCAGGGGTTTCAACTTTATTTATATATATATATGAATCATCTGATTTTCAAAAAAAAACCTGACTACTATGTTATTTGAGATATATGCGTGAACAATGTACTGTTGGTAAGAGCAAACTCTCGACTTTTACATGGTACCCGCTACGTAGCAGCAGTGTGCGCCCACTTCAGATCTAGCAAAAACAGAAAGCGTTTTGTGTTCTACGGTTTGCGCAGTGCGGGTCAGTAATAACTGTTCATAGTGACTTCCGTACTGGGTATGGTGTGGATCCTCCTACAGCACAGAGTATTACACGATGGCATGAACAGTTCCGAGGAACAGGTTGTTTGTGTAAAGACAGATACCCGGGCCGTCCCCGAGTGGCTGACACAGACGTCGAACGTATCCGCCATAGTTTCACAAGCAGTCCTCAGAAATCCGTTCGCCGTCCAGCTCGATAGCTCATCACGCCCCCGATGTACATCTGTCGTAAGTTGCGTCGACGTTTACATATGCAACCATACAAAATTCAGCTATTGCAAGCTCTTCATGAAGGTGACAAACAACAACGAGTGGAGTTCTGTAATTTCGTTCTAGGCAGGATGGAGGATGACAGTTTTCTTCCACGCTTAGTGTTTAGTGACGAGGCAACATTCGGTTTGAACGGAAAGGTGAACCGTCTTAATGTGGGAATATGGAGTAAGCAACAACCACATGATATTGTACAACACGAGAGGGACTCTTCAAAATTTAATGTGTTTCGTGCAGTTTGACGGGAAAAGATGTATGGCCAGTTTTTCTTTGCCGAGATCACTGTTACATATCTCGATATGCTTGAGGACCTCCTTCTCCCACAGTTGGAGACTGATTCGAATGATTTCATTTACCAACACGATGGGGCACCGCCACACTGGCGTCTGGAAGTGGGGGAATTTTTAAATCAAAGGATAACTGAATGATGGATCGGTCGCACTGGACCAAGCTCACCGGACATGACTGCATGTGATTATTTCCTGTGGGCGTTTATGAAAGACTCTGTTAGTGTGCCTCCGTTACCAACAACAATGAATGAACTGAATCGTATAACAGCAGCTGTCGAAGCTGTAACTCAAGACGTGCTCGCCGAATGTGGGAACAATTTGATACTGCACTGAAATATGGCGTGCGTTTCAAGGGGTGCATACTGAACACTTATGAAAAGATACAAAAAGAACTTTTGAGTTTCCCGTTCATTAAACAAAAATTCATTGTATATGTTTATTACTTTTAGAAATATAGACGTACCAAATCGTATCATTCTTTCTGAATATATAAAAACTGAAGACCCAAAGAAACTGATACACCTGCCTAATATCGCGCAGGGTCCCCCACGCGACCACGCAGAAGTGCCATAACACGACGTGCCATGGATATGATCAATAATGTTCATATCGGAAGAGTTTGGTGGCCAGCACAAGTGTTTAAACTCAAAAGAGTATACCTGGAGCCACTCTGTAGCAATTCTGGACGTTTGGGGTGTCGCATTGTCTTGCTGGAATTGCACAACGGACATGAATGGATGCAGGTGATCAGACAGGATGCTTACATACGTGTCACCTGTCTGAGTCGTATCCAGACGTATCAGGGCTCCCACATCACTCCAACTGCAGACGCCCCACACAATCAGCCTCCCTGCTGACATGCAGGGTCCATGGATTCTTGAGGTTGTCTCCATACCCATACATGTCCATCCACTCGATACGATTTTAAACGAGACTCGTCCGACCGGGCAACGTGTTTCAAGTCATCAACAGTCCAATGTCAATGTTGATGGACCCAGGCGAGGCGTAAAGCCTTATGTCGTGCAGTCATCAAAGGTTTACGAGTGGGCTCTCGGCTCCGAAAGCCCATATCGATGATGTTTTGTTGAATGGTTCGCACGCTGACACTTATTGATAGTCCAGCATTGAAATCTGCAGCAATTTGCTGAAGGATTGCACTTCTGTCACGTTGAACGATTATTTTCAGTCGTCGTTGGTCCTGTCCTTGCAGGATCTTTTTCCGGCCGCAGCGATGTCGGAGATTTGATGTTTTACCGGATTCGTGATATTCATGTCACACTCGCGAAATGGTCGTACGGGAAAATCCCCGCTTCATCGCTGCCTGGGAGATGCTGTGTCCCATCGGTCGTGCGCCGTCTATAACACCACATTCAAACTCACTTAAATCTTGATAACCTGCCATTGTAGCAGCAGTAACCGATACAACTGCACCAGACACTTGTCGTCTTATATAGGCGTTAACGACCGCAGCGCCGTATTCTACCTATTTACATATCTCTGTATTTGAATATGCATGCCTATATCAGTTTATCAGTTTTTTTGGCGCTTAAAAAAAAAAAGAAATATATATATATATATATATATATATATATATATATATATATACCTTCAGTCTTTTCATTAATATTATAAATATCTACTTGACTCCTAATATCATCGTTCCTTATATGGTCTTCCTTGGTAACACCACAAACTTTCCTGAGAACTCTCATTTCTGCTGCTTGTAGTTTACTTTTATCACTTTTTTATGGATCCATGACTGACTTTCATATAGAAACATTATTGTAGCCATGGTTTTGTAAAATTTTAGTTTTGTTTCCTTCGGAATTTTATTTTGTGATGTTTTATTTATCATTCTGCATATTGATGGTTAGTTGTTAATCTTATTTTCTATATCCTTGTCCATATCATAGGTTATATGACGTCCTCTAAAAAATTAAAGCTGAAGACCTGTTCAAGCGCGGAATCATTTATTATTATTTTTGAATAAATGTGGTATTTCCCACGCTGAGCCATGATTTTACTCCTAGTTTTCTTTATCGATACACGATTCGTATATTTTCTGTTCCCGTCTATTACGAGTGAACGAAGCAAGAACCTCCTGCTTTTTACTAACCAGTAACACACTACAGCCGAACTGTAACTTAACAAGACAATGCACCACCTCACAGCTCCAAACAGAATCTGAATGGTTTGAGGAACACTTCACTATGTTGAGGGGCTCAGGAGCAACATCTCATTGAGCATACCTGGGACGCCACGAAGTGAGAAGTGCCCCCGTTTGGCCAAACTCGGATATCAATCTCCTCGTGTGTGTGTGGGCAGCAGTTGAGATGATGTGGGTGAGAAAGACTGTGCACCGCTTTCGGTGATTCGTGAATCCACGTTACGACGCGTCGCCGCCGCCATCAAGGCAAAACAGCAGTACGTCCTTAACTAATACTGGACTCGCATTCGGGAGGACGACGGTTCCATCCCGCGTCCGGCCATCCTGATTTAGGTTTTCCGTGATTTCCCTAAATCGCTCCAGGCAAATGCCGGGATGGTTCCTTTCAAAGGGCACGGCCGACTTCCTTCCCCGTCCTTCCCTAATCCGATGAGACCGATGACCTCGTTGTCTGGTCTCCTTCCCCGAAACAACCAACCAACCTTAACTAATTCCGTGCTGATAAGTTGTCTTCCTTTAGAGTGATTGTAATGTGCAGTGGATGGTTGATTTGTGAGGTTGAAGGGACCAGAAATGTGCAGTGAAGTTCTTTTTTTCTGTACAGCCACTTCTTGTAAATAGTAAGTTACCAACCTCTCTGCGTATTGTAATGACATAGTAAATTCTATTGGTAATGCTTGGACTCTTTGCAGTTGATAGGGATAGTAGCGGTTGGCATGCAGGATGCAAATAACCGCGATTTGGCTTACCATGTTGACGAGCTACTTGGCTGGAGCTTGTACTAGGGTTCGTCTCAATATCCTGTCGAACCCGGCCCTCCAAATCTGGTGCACGTGCAGTCCGCCGCCTCCCTGCACGTTCGGCCTTCTGAAAGTACCCCTGATCACACTAATGTCCAAAAAGAGCTTGAAATGTTGAGTGATGTGGTTTGCGTTTGTGAGGGTACTTATTTTGGTATAGCCGTGCTGCCCCTCGACCGTTTCCATCTGCTTGGCCGTATAAAAACGCCGTCGTGGCTTGTTCCCGACATGAATACCACCGGACCTTGCTGCTGGTTACAGCATGCTGCGTCAATCACACAGCCACCAACACAAAGCAACACACGGCAGGTGGTCAGAGGAACTTCCTTTCCTCAGCTTCATCTACTGTGGCAACGATGCATTTCCGGACACATGTTCATAGGACCTTTTTCCCTCCATTTCCTGTCAGGAAGCCGTCCCTGCCATTTCTCTGTTTTATTAATGTTCACCATGTATAAATTGCCTTGAAACGTCTTAGAATGTGAGCCAGTGTGTTATACAACTAACCGCCAATTAAACAGGTGTGGAAATATTTCAGTTTTTGTACTGTATGAGAAAAATTGTACTTTTATGCTTATTTTTCATTGAAACATTTCAGTTGCTTTTTAGAGCTTTAAATAATATGCAAATAGTAAATTGCGCAGCATGAAGGACAATATTTATTCGCAACCATTTTGTTAACATGAAAATCATACTTATGTGAAAGTAGCTACCACCACCCTTTCCAGACAATGAGTATACTCAGAACTTTGGTGCACAGATCACGTAATACTGCTGACGAGAACAGTTTGTAGCTTGAGCTTCGAAGCTGAGGGATATTCTCCACAATAGATATGTAAGGAGCCACGAATAAAAGCCAAGACCGACATAAGGAACTAGGAGGAAGACATAGAAAGATTTTAATCCATGGCTTTGCTGCCGGGTTTGGGAAACCTCTCGTCAAAAATCGGTCTCATCCTCACCAAGCACAAAGTGAAAGTGGTTTTTCGCCCTCTACCGAAGGCAACAGCACTGGTTCTGTCAAAGATGAGTTGGTGCTGCAAAAGGCTTCTGTTTGCACGATCTGCTGCGAGTGTGGCCTTTTGTACATCAGGAAGACGACTCGTACTGTCAATGAAAGATGCATGGAACATCGTAGGTACGCCCATTTGTTGCAGCCCAATAAATCGGCTGTGATAGAGCACTGCATAGACATCAAACATTCTGAGAAATATGAAAATGTGGAAATACTAGTATCGACTTCATATTTATGGACTCGGTGGTGAAAGAAGCAGTGAAATTTATTTTCCAAAGAATTTAATTAACAGGGATAGCGGTTCCAATCTGGACAAATCAAGGAATACAGCGCTGTTTTTAATAAAACTCGCAGAGACAGTGTTGCAGTGTAGCTAATAATAATAACATCGATGTCCGAACATGAATCGACCGCTTAGCCACAGGTTCAATTTAAGCACAATCTTCAACACCGATCAAAGTCTCTGACACTAGTCTATCGATTTAAAGCGACGGATGCCGGTTCACTCTGAAGATGGTCGAACGGCATAGGGCTGAAATATTGTCGATCGAGATGGCGCAGTGGTTAGCACACTGAACTCGCATTCGGTTCAAATCGCCGTCTACTCACCTAGATTATGTTTTTCGTGATTTCCCTAAAAAGCTTCAGGCAAATGCCCTTTGAAAAGGGCAGAACCGATTTCTTTCCCCACCCTTTCGTAATCTGAGCTTGTGCTTCGTCTCTAATGACCGCGCTGTCGACAGGACATTAAATTCTTATCTTACTATCTTTCTTCCTTCCAAAATATTAAAAAAGAAGAAATGGCGTTTATGCTGCTGCATTTCCGAAATTTAATGGATCAACATTATTTGTTGTTGTGCGTGGGTACGTGTGGTCAGTTGGTAGCCAACAGCATCTGTGAACGGTGAATGGTGTGCAGTGATGGTGCTCACAGCAAGATATGGTGTAAATAATAAAGTGACAATATACTGAGAATAATGAGGAAGAGATTTAAATTCAGGGAGTATTAGCCACCTGGAAACACTGCGTGGAAAATGCCAGTCTGACGTCAAAATTACGATCATATATTTAGACAACATTGTCTGTGGAGTACAGCTACCTCTTGCTACATTTAGATTGAAACCAACAGTCATGACAGCAATAGGGTTTATTTACCGCAGTGTACGATCCTGGTATCACGAGAAAACCGAGGAGCCGCCAGCACAGCCATGATGTTCTTGTTGTGGTCTTCAGTCCTGAGACTGGTTTGATGCAGCTCTCCATGCTACTCTATCCTGTGCAAGCTTCTTCATCTCCCAGTACCTACTGCAACCTACATCCTTCTGAATCTGCTTAGTGTATTCATCTCTTGGTCTCCCTCTACGAATTTTACCCTCCACACTGCCCTCCAATACTAAATTGGTGATCCCTTGATGCCTCAGAACATGTCTTACCAACCGATCCCTTCTTCTGGTCAAGCTGTGCCACAAACTTCTCTTCTCCCCAATCCTATTCAATACCTCCTCATTAGTTATGTGATCAACCCATCTAATCTTCAGCATTCTTCTGTAGCACCACATTTCGAAAGCTTCTATTCTCTTCTTGTCCAAACTATTTATCGTCCATGTTTCACTTCCATACATGGCGACACTCCATACAAATACTTTCAGAAATGACTTCCTGACACTTAAATCTATACTCGATGTTAACAAATTTTTCTTCTTCAGAAACGCTTTCCTTGCCATTGCCAGTCTACATTTTATATCTTCTCTACTTCGACCATCATCAGTTATTTTGCTTCCCAAATCGCACAACTCCTTTACTACTTTAAGTGTCTCATTTCCTAATCTAATTCCCTCAGCATCACCCGACTTAATTCGACTACATTCCATTATCCTCGTTTTGCTTTTGTTGATGTTCATCTTATATCCTCCTTTCAAGACGCTATCCATTCCATTCAACTGCTCTTCCAAGTCCTTTGCTGTCTCTGACAGAATTACAATGTCATCGGCAAACCTCAAAGTTTTTATTTCTTCTCCATGGATTTTAATACCTACTCCGAATTTTTCTTTTGTTTCCTTTACTGCTTGCTCAATATACAGATTGAATAACATCGGGGAGAGGCTACAACCTCTACTCCCTTCCCAACAACTGCTTCCCTTTCATGTCCCTCGACTCTTATAACTGCCATCTGGTTTCTGTACAAATTGTAAATAGCCTTTCGTTCCCTGTATTTTACCCCTGCCACCTTTGGAATTTGAAATAGAGTATTCCAGTCAACATTGTCAAAAGCTTTCTCTAAGTCTTCAAATGCTAGAAACGTAGGTTTGCCTTTCCTTAATTTTCTTCTAAGATAAGTCGTAAGGTCAGTACTGCCTCACGTGTTCCAGTATTTCTAAGGAATCCAAACTGATCTTCCCCGAAGTCAGCTTCGACCAGATTTTCCATTCGTCTGTAAAGAATTCGTGTTAGTATTTTGCAACTGTGGCTTATTAAACTGATTGTTCGGTAATTTTCACACCTGTCAACACCTGCTTTCTTTGGGATTGGAATTATTATATTCTTCTTGAAGTCTGAGGGTATTTCGCCTGTTTCATACATCTTGCTCACCAGATGGTAGAGTCTTGTCAGGACTGGCTCTCCCAAGGCCGTCAGTAGTTCCAATGGAATGTTGTCTACTCCGGGAGGCCTTGTTTCGACTCAGGTCTTTCAGTGCTCTGTCAAACTCCTCACGCAGTATCGTATCTCCCATTTCATCTTCATCTACATCCTCCTCCATTTCCATAATATTGTCCTCAAGTACATCGCCGTTGTATAGACCCTCTATATACTCCTTCCATCTTTCTGCTTTCCCTTCTTTGCTTAGAACTGGGTTTCCATCTGAGCTCTTGATATTCATACAAGTGGTTCTCCGTTCTCCTAAGGTCTCTTTAATTTTCCTGTAGGCAGTATCTATCTTACCCCTAGTGAGATAACCCTCTACATCCTTACATCTGTCCTCTAGCCATCCCTGCTTAGCCATTTTGCACTTCCTGTCGATCTCGTTTTTGAGACGTTTGTATTCCTTTTTGCCTGCTTCATTTACTGCATTTTTATATTTTCTCCTTTCATCAATTAAATTCAGTATTTCTTCTGTTACCCAAGGATTTCTACTAGCCCTCGTCTTTTTACCTACTAGGTCTTCTGCTGCCTTCACTACTTCATCTCTCAAAGATACCCATTCTTCTTCTACTGTATTTCTTTCCCCCATTCCTGTCAATTGTTCCCTTATGCTCCCCCTGAAACTCTGTACAACCTCTGGTTCTTTCAGTTTATCCAGATCCCTTTGTCTTAAATTCCCACCTTTTTGCAGTTTCTTCAGTTTTAATCTACAGTTCATAACCAATAGATAGTTGTCAGAGTCCACATATGGCCCTGGAAATGTCTTACAATTTAAAACCTGGTTCCTAAATCTCTGTCTTACCATTATATAATCTATCTGATACATTTTAGTATCTCCAGGGTTCTTCCATGTATACAACCTTCTTTCATGATTCTTAAACCAAGTGTTAGCTATGATTAAGTTGTGCTCTGTGCAAAATTCTATCAGGCGGCTTCCTCTTTCATTTCTTAGCCCCAATCCATATTCACCTACTACGTTTGCTTCTCTCCCTTTTCCTACTATCGAATTCCAGTCACCCATGACTATTAAATTTTCGTTACCCTTCACTATCTGAATAATTTCTTTTATTGCATCATACATTTCTTCCATTTCTTCGTCATCTGTAGAGCTAGTTGGCATACAAACTTGTACTACTGTAGTAGGTGTGGGCTTCGTATCTATCGTGGCCACAATAATGCGTTCACTATGCTGTTTGTAGTAGCTTACCCGCATTCCTATTTTCCTATTCATTATTAAACCTACTCCTGCATTACCCCTATTTGATTTTGTGTTTATAACCCTGTAGTCATCCGATCAGAAGTCTTGTTCCTCCTGCCACCGAACTTTACTAATTCCCACAGCACAGCCATAGGGAGCAAAATTTCTGAAGATGGCTTTAACATAGCCGAAATCGGTAAATAAACAAATCTTATTGCGATCTCGACTGTTGGTTTCAACCTAAGTCCAAATTTCCTATTTCGACACTGCGGAAGTCAAGCAACACAGACAAGTGTAACGAACTTCATAAACTGCAGATTTGTTTGTGCAAACTGTTGGGGTGATAGTAGCGTAATTCAAAGTTTACATGGGTATTTTAGCGATATTGATAAAGTAAGGTCTGTTGAGCAATAATAGAACAATGAGTGAAAGAATGAACAGTTACAGTGAAAAGAAATGATAATTTTGAATAGCACCATTTAAGTTAGAATGCTCATTAGTGCTAAAATTCATTTTTTTTAGAGGGACCATATTTTTGCTTCATGAAATACAAAGAGCCAGCAAGAAGTTTCCGGTTGAGGGTATTGTTGCAGTATATTTGAAACAAAGCGAGACATCGATGCGGGTGTGTAAGCACCGACACGTAGGCAAGAGATTAATGCTGAAGTCGTGTCTTTGCGACATGCGGTAAATGCGGAGACGTGAACTATGGCGACTTTATTACCAAATGCGTCCAAACAGTTCCTATGTGTCGTTTTTCTTTTCTTAGCTGCTGAAGGACAGACACCGATAGACACCCATTAGAGAATGAAGAATGTATGGAGCAGCATGTATGTCGAAAACCACCAGTGTGGAATGGTGGGCCAAGCTCCGTGCTGGTTGAATTCGACACGAGACACCGGTGGATCTGGGGGGGGGGGGGGGGGGGGAGGGGGCCGAACTCGTCCGTTATGGACGAGTGGGAGACACCCGAGCACCGGGCCCATAGTCCTGCTCTCTCCTCTTGTGATTATTACGTCCTCTGTCCTTTAAAAATGCACTGAAGGGTCGACAATTCCTGCCGGCGCGAGGATGTGTAGCAGGCAGTTATGGACTTCTTCACGCAGTGGGACACGGTGTTTTAAAAAACGGGTATCATCAACCTGATACGTTGGTGGTATATTGCCTCAAAGCTCTCGACAGTTTCGCCTCATTGGTATACCGATTCTGGAATGTAAGGCCTTCTCGTGGAAACTTTTTGATCGCCCCTTATAATTTGGTAGTATTACGTAATTAAGTCACAGGAGTCATTATCGACATTACGTTGTTCTCAAAATTTGCAGCATGCTTAATAATAACGTAGTGTTATGTCGTTAGTCATAGTGTGACGATATGACACGCATCACCACGTGATATTATTTCATTTTTACGAGGTTATTTTGCAGTTATATAGTGAGTACACTGGAGCATTGTGTCTGAGAAGGCAGTCCTGAGCACGCCACGGTGAGTGGTGTGCTGCCGGAAGCAAGTCTATAGCCTCTTTTGTCGGCAGAGAAACAGTCTCTGAATCTCATTAGGTCGAGGGGTCTACTTTGGGGGAATGGGCAGTACACTGAACTCGGCCAACAACACGGTACGCGACTACTGAAAGTTATTTGTTTGCTGTGTGACTTGTAAAGTTTCTACGCCGTTGCACCACATCGCCATCGTGGAAGAGTTCACTCTAAAAATTTGGTTCAACCAATAGGATTGCATCGTTACGGACAGAGTTCTTGGAACGTATAGTTAACCAATAGAGAAGACACTGCTTTGTCGAGTGCCGACTTTGTGTTAAAAATGTGCGTCTTGTAAGAAAAAGGAGGGAAGTTACTTGCCCTTTCCTCTGTTTCTCGTGAACTTAGCAACAGTTCTTAGTTTTCACATTCGCAACACCATTCCCTCCAAGTAGAGTATTTTTTAGAGAGTAGATACTTGTGGGCCATGAACTTGGATTGGGGATATTCTATTCCCACTGTCATGCGGAGAGTATTCTGTTCCGGGCCGTCGTGGCCAGAGAGTTTTGCTTCGGTCCGATAGAGCGAGCGTAATCTCCAGCCGTCGTTTGGTGCTGGTGGTAGCTGTTTAACGGAATGTATGGTTCAAATGGCTCTAAGCCCTTTTTTTTCTTTTTTTTGTCATCGGTCTACTGACTGGTTCGATGCGGCCCGCCACGAATTCCTTTCCTGTGCTAACCTCTTCATCTCAGAGTACCATTTGCAACCTACGTCCTCAATTATTTGCTTGACGTATTCCAATCTCTGTCTTCCTCTACAGTTTTTGCCCTCTACAGCTCCCTCTGGTACCATGGAAGTCATTCCCTCATGTCATAGCAGATGTCCTATCATCCTGTCCCTTCTCCTTGTCAGTGTTTTCCACATATTCCTTTCCTCTCCGATTCTGCGTAGAACCTCCTCATTCCTATCCTTATCAGTCCACCTAATTTTCAACATTCTTCTATAGCACCACATCTCAAATGCTTCGATTCTCTTCTGTTCCGGTTTTCCCACAGTCCATGTTTCACTACCATACAATGCTGTACTCCAGACGTACAGCCTCAGACATTTCTTCCTCAAATTAAGACCGGTATTTGATATTAGTAGACTTCTCTTGGCCAGAAATGCTTTTTTTGCCATAGCGAGTCTGCTTTTGATGTCCTTCTTGCTCCGCCCGTCATTGGTTATTTTACTGCCTAGGTAGCAGAATTCCTTAACTTCATTGACTTCGTGACCATCAATCCTGATGTTAAGTTTCTCGCTGTTCTCATTTCTACTACTTCTCATTACCTTCGTCTTTCTCCGATTTACTCTCAAACCATACTGTGTACTCATTAGACTGTTCATTCCGTTCAGCAGATCATTTAATTCTTCTCCACTTTCACTCAGGATAGCAATGTCATCAGCGAATCGTATCATTGATATCATTTCACCTTGTATTTTAATTCCACTCCTGAACCTTTCTTTTATTTCCATCATTGCTTCCTCGATGTACAGATTGAAGAGTAGGGGCGAAAGGCTACAGCCGTGTCTTCACACCCTTCTTAATACGAGCACTTCGTTCTTGATCGTCCACTCTTATTATTCCCTCTTGGTTGTTGTACATATTGTGTATGACCCGTCTCTCCCTATAGCTTACCCCTACTTTTTTCAGAATCTCGAACAGCTTGCACCATTTTATATTGTCGAACGCTTTTTCCAGGTCGACAAATCCTGTGAAAGTGTCTTGATTTTTCTTTAGCCTTGCTTCCATTATTAGCCGTAACGTCAGAATTGCCTCTCTCGTCCCTTTACTTTTCCTAAAGCCAAACTGATCGTCACCTAGCGCATTCTCAATTTTCTTTTCCATTCTTCTGTATATTATTCTTGTAAGCAGCTTCGATGCATGAGCTGTTAAGCTGATTGTGCGATAATTCTCGCACTTGTCAGCTCTTGCCGTCTTCGGAATTGTGTGGATGATGCTTTTCCGAAAGTCGGATGGTATATCGCCAGACTCATATATTCTAGACACCAACGTGAATAGTCGTTTTGTTGCCACTTCCCCCAATGATTTTAGAAATTCTGATGGAATGTTATCTATCCCTTCTGCCTTATTTGACGGTAAGTCCTGCAAAGCTCTTTTAAATTCCGATTCTAATACTGGATCCCCTATCTCTTCTAAATCGACTCCTATTTCTTCTTCTATCACATCAGACAAATCTTCACCCTCATAGAGGCTTTCAATGTATTCTTTCCACCTACCTGCTCTCTCCTCTGCATTTTACAGTGGAATTCCCGTTGCACTCTCAATGTTACCACCGTTGCTTTTAATGTCACCAAAGGTGGTTTTGACATTCCTGTATGCTAAGTCTGTCCTTCCGACCATCATATCTTTTTCGATGTCTTCACATTTTTCCTGCAGCCGTTTCGTCTTAGCTTTCCTGCACTTCCTATTTATTTCATTCCTCAGGGACTTGTATTTCTGTATTCCTGATTTTCCCGGAACATGTTTGTACTTCCTCCTTTCATCAATCAACCAAAGTATTTCTTCTGTTATCCATGGTTTCTTCGCAGCTACCTTCTTTGTAACTATGTTTTCCTTCCCAACTTCTGTGATGGCCCTTTTTAGAGATGTCCATTCCTCTTCAACTGTACTGCCTACTGCGCTATTCCTTATTGCTGTATCTATAGCGTTAGAGAACTTCAAACGTACTTCGTCATTCCTTAGTACTTCCGTGTCCCACTTCTTTGCGTATTGATTCTTCCTGACTAATGCCTTAAACTTCAGCCTACTCTTCATCACTACTATATTGTGTCTGAGTGTATATCTGCTCCTGGGTACGCCTTACAATCCAGTATCTGATTTCGGAATCTCTGTCTGACCATGATGTAATCTAATTGAAATCTTCCCGTATCTCCCGGCCTTTTGCAAGTGTACCTTCTCCTCTTGTGATTCTTGAACAGGGTATTCGCTATTACTAGCTGAAACTTGTTACAGAACTCAATTAGTCTTTCTCCTATTTCATTCCTTGTCCCAAGCCCATATTCTCCTGTAACCTTTTCTTCTACTCCTTCCCCTACAACTGATTCCAGTCGCCCATGACTATTAGATTTTCGTCCCCCTTTACATACTGCATTACCCTTTCAATATCCTCATACACTTTCTCTATCTGTTCATCTTCAGCTTGCGACGTCGGCATGTCGGTGTTGGTCTGCTGTCGATTCTGATTAGAACAACCCGGTCACTGAACTGTTCACAGTAACACACCCTCTGCCATACGTTCCTATTCATAACGAATCCTACACCTGTTATACCATTTTCTGCTGCTGTTGATACCCGATACTTATCTGACCAGAAATCCTTGTCTTCCTTCCACTTCACATCACTGACCCCTACTATATCTAGATTGAGCCTTTGCATTTCCCTTTTCAGATTTTCTAGTTTCCCTACCACGTTCAAGCTTCTGACATTCCACGCCCCGACTCGTAGAACGTTATTCTTTCGTTGATTATTCAATCTTTTTCTCATGGTAACCTCCCCCTTGGCAGTCCTTTCCCGGAGATCCGAATGGGGGACTATTCCGGAATCTTTTGTCAATGGAGAGATCATCATGACACTTCTTCAATTACAGGCCACATGTCCTGTGGATACACGTTACGTGTCTTTAATGCAGTGGTTTCCATTGCCTCATGTCGTTTATCATTGCTGATTCTTCCGCCTTTAGGGGCAATTTCCCACCCCTAGGGCAAGAGAGTGCCCTGAACCTCTATCCGCTTCTCCGCCCTCTTTGACAAAATAATAAGTGGCAGAATGAGGCTGACTTCTTATGCCCGAAGTCTTCGGCCACCAATGCTGATTATTTATCAAAATTTAGGCAGTGGCGGGGATCGAACCCAGGACCGAAGACGTTTTGATTATGAATCAAAGATGCTACCCCAGACCACGGTGTATTACCCTCTAAGCACTATAGGACTTAATATCTGAGGTCATCAGTCCCCTAGACTTGGAATTTGTATTGTATTGTATTGTATTTTAACCGGGGACCTAGAAACGACGGAGAGGCTCCGTCCCCGCCGCAGCCGCAGTGGTCCACAACCCCAGGACGACTACCGCAGTCCACTTCACTCGTCCGCCGCCCCACACCGAATCCAGGGGGGTCACCCCAGGGAACGTCTCACACCAGACGAGTGTAGCCCCTATGTTTGCGTGGTAGAGCAGCAATCGCCGACATAGTGTAACTAAGGCAGAATAAGGGGAACCAGCCCACATTCGCCGAGGCAGATGGAAAACCGCCTAAAAACCATCCACAGACTGGCCGGTTCACCGGACCTCGACACAAATCCGCCGGGCGGATTCGATCCGGGGACCAGGCGCTCCTTCTCGCCCGGAAAGCTGTGGGTTAGACTGTACGGCCAACCGGGCGGGCAGACTTAGAATTACTTAAACTTAATTAACCTAAGGACATCACACACATCCATGCCCGAGGCAAGATTCGAACGTGGGGCCGTAGCAGCAGCGAGGTTCCGGACTGAAGCGCTTAGAACCGCTCGGCAACAGCGGCAGGCTTAAGGGACTGTAAGTAGCGCAACTGCGGTAGTGCAATCCACATTCTGTGTATCTCGTTACTTGCTTACCTTGCCACTCAACTTTTGTTGCTTGTTTTGCTTGTATTTGTGGCTTCGTGTTGTAACATTGACTTTCATTACGCGAGCTGCCCAGATAAGTCTTCTTCTTGTTCTTCTTCCAGTTACCGCCCACCATCCATGTGGTGCACGTGTTGGTCTCACCGCGGACTGCTAGACTTTGCCACACACAACTGATTTCATCAAAGTGTACGAGCCTGAAGATGGCGTTGACACAACGTCGAAACTAGTAGCGAAGTAGAGTCTTACAAATTCCACAGTTTCTGGTACCTCCCACTGTGTCATTTTTTAATTTTGTTCATCTCATTGTGATTTATGTCAGTCATTATAGCAAATAAGCAACTGTTAATATAACTTTTGACTTAGATTTCTAGGCCTTTTAACTTGTCCTGGTTAGGCTACCCATCAGAAACAAATATAACAAGTTCTATTCCCAATCCGCTCTCTTCACTGTGTCGACCTTGTCCTTGGGCGTAGTGGCCTACTGCAAGCATAACTTACTTATTATTTTGTCGAAACAACGAGCATTGGATCTGCTTATCCTGCATCAGCATACAGTACTCTTAAGTGTTGTTGTGTTAAAGAAACGAGCATTGCATGTGTTATATTTGCACTATCGGATACCCTGGCATTACGTTCAGTGTGCATAGTACAGCGGGGTGTGGGGAAGGAGGGAGGGAGGGAGGGGAGGGGGAGGGAGGGAGACAGAGAGAGAGAGAGAGAGAGAGAGAGAGAGAGAGAGAGGGAAAGCACTCACTGTTCTGTAGTCATGTTAAGTTACTTGTTTACATAAATGCTCTGCTCCTAGTTCTTAGTATAATCATTAGCCACACCTCCGTCGACCTTGCCTATCTCATATGATTCCACTGAGTTATTTAATTCCAAAAATACACACGTGGAAGTACGGCACTTGTACCACGTGTGTTTGAAATTTTTTGTTATAACACGACGTTTTGTGTCCGATTAGCCTACGGTCAATATTCCTTACTTGGAAAACTGTTTACATAGTAAACCCTGACTGCTCCGTTACAGTCACCGCTACCTTTCTTACATATACTCAACTGGTTATTTGTTGCCGGCTGGGGTGGCCGAGCGGTTCTAGGCGCTACAGTCTGGAACCGCGCGACCGCTACGGTCGCAGGTTCGAATCCTGCCTCGGGTATGGATGTGTATGATGTCCTTAGGTTAGTTAGGTTTAAGAAGTTCTAAGTTCTAGGGAACTGATGACCTCAGAAGTTAAGTCCCATAGTGCTCAGAGCCATTTTTTTGGTTATTTGCTAACAAATATAGTTAGATTCATCAGTAGCCCACGAGCATCATCCTATCCTGAATATCTATAATCGTCTCCTGTTTCATTTGGTCAAGATAATGGACTGCGAAAACAGAAACAAGATAAACATATTCGAACATTCCATCGACCGTCGTCCGAATGAAACGAATATTGGATTTCATGATTCCAAAACAAGAACGATAAGCTAAGTGATATTATCCTGTGAAAGGCCAGTACTTTGCGAAGGGAATATTAACAGTATACGGGAGGAAATAAATTGGCGCTCGTGCTACCGCGGTGAGGCTTTTCTGATTTAACGAGATATTACGGGAACCACATATTCCCATTCCGGGTGGGAGTGCTCTTCTACCATTAGTTCATGACAGTGTGTGAGATATATGCAGGAATGAGAGCTGAAGTAATTTCAAGTTTCAACGTTTTCGACGCAGGCAATAAATGAAACAAGCAATAGACGCGATTAGGCCGAGATAAATGAAGCACTTAATGTGTGCCATCTCTCCCACTCTGCAGTCATTTCCAGCCCACTTCATTAGCGTGCTTTCATCTGCGATATATGTCTGAGTGTACAGATTAGTCAGATCTAATGAGAGGTGTCCGTAACTCTTGTAGATAAATGCAGATACTGTAAAGGACTTGGAGCAATCAAGAAGAGACGTAGAGCAGCTAACGTGTAACTTGGCAGAACTGAACCGTCCACTCTCCCACAGACGCCCATATCTCGTGAGACAAGTTCGATCAGTGGTCAACTTCATTTCAGCTGGAAGGAGAGCCGTCTCCTTTAAAGCCTAAAATTCGCACAAACACTTTTCAAGCAATAAAGTGTCATTAACTGTCAAGTGAAACTCTCTCTAAATTACTGCCGATCTGAGTGTGTGTCATATATTACTGTACAAGTCTTGAATGCACTGATCGCTTCAGATAGTTAAAAATATGATGGTTGATTGGGGGCAGTAGAAATTTTCAATGTCAAGGATGCGTCTTCCAACAGAAAGAATAAAAAGACTTGCTTAACTTTTGCGTATCAGCATATGAAGTGGCATTTTCGATCTCTTCCTCTCTCTGCGATCCTGTCGTTGCTTAAGTTCTAGCACTGTCAATCAGGTCTTACTCATTATCCATCAAGTCTAAATTTTGAACGAACACCTTCGTCCTTTCCGTCTGCTTTACTATAGACACAAACATAATTCAGAGATAAACCAGTATTTTTTTCTAGACTTAACATTAGCAATTGCGGACATGCGTTGACACATCCACAACGGCAGATTGTACTAGACAAGTTACTAGTGAGAAATGATAGTGAACTGATGAAGAATGTTGCCAAAAAGTACATGTACGAATATTCGACCTTTTCAGGATCATGTCCAATTTATTTTGATAGTACTAAACACTGTGAACCACATTAAAATTCCTAAAAGTTGTAGACACATCGTAAAGATTAAAAATAATGTACGGGGGGGGGGGGGGAGGAAGGGAGTGGGGAAGGTTCAATAATTAATGCAACATTAATTTCTTTGCCAATTTTGACTGAAAAAAAGTGGGCTTTCTTGTGGGACATCGTGGAAAATTCCCACTTCAACCCCTACAGTTTCATGTAATTCCGATAGATAAGTGGCGGCGCAGCACGTATCCTCCAAAATAGCCTCTGTAATCGAGGTGCGTTCCAAGCAGAGTTTCTCTCGGCGGAAAACCAGCGCATCGCTGATATTCATAGGCGCTTGCAGAACGCCTGAGGAGACCTGCTAGTCACAAGGACTTAAGGCCCGGGAGTATGGTGGATGGTACAGTACTTCCCAGTCCCATCGACCGAACAGAGCAGCCACAGCTTGCGCTGTATGCGCCCGTGCATTGTCGTGCAAAATGATAGGTGGGTTGGCCAGAAAGTGTCGACGCTTATTTGGCAAAGCTGGTCGCAGGATTTGCTCCAAAAACGAACAGTAATACGACTTAAGACCTAATGACTTCGATTTGATTTAGAAGATGAAGGAACCACTTTGTGGCATTCGCTTCAGAACTGTTCCAGAGATTCGACAGGCAGTACACCGCTCCATTCGCACCATCAACAGAACAGGCTCTGCTAGCGGTATACTATGCCTTCCACATCGCTGGCAACGGGTTCTACACAACGCTGGTGACTTCTTTGGAGGACAGTGGCAGGTGCAAATATGTAACTCTTTTGTATCGGTTGTGAATAAATAGCTGCCACTATTTAAGTTCCAATCGTCGTATATTTATCCTCCTAGGAGACAAGACGGTCAACGCCTTCATGGAAAAATGTATGCAATTGCCTACCCAGGCGTGCACCTTTTCGTCCGAAGCAAATAGATGACCAGAAATGTCTTCCTTCGGGGCTCCAGAAATATGAAATTTCGTGGGGAGAGAGCGAGACTGTATGGAGGATGTTTAAGGACTTCCTAGCGAAACTTCTGCTGCGTTGTTGAAACAACCTTGGCAACATGTGAGTCCGCCTTTTAGGTCTTATATCTATGGCCGTGTGGTCTATATGGTTTATTGTCCTCGCTTCTGGTGACTCCCGGTTCCCCTTATGTATATACTTTGTACTTAGTGTATATACTTGAAGTTCGTGTTGGAGATGGACAAAGCCATTAATATGGCGAAACTAATGAATCTAACACCATTATCGTTTCTTGTAGGCTTTGTCTTTCCTTGGAAAAAGGTCGAATATGGGAAATAATGTGTAGCCTTCAAATTTTTGTACGGTGGTACGTGTATCATGAACAACCTACTAAAAATCCGGATCGACGAGGGTGAGTGTGGGGACGAGTGTGCGTTTGAGGACCACTTTTGTAATTTTCTTTAATATCACGAAAACAGCAACCTCCAGCGAAAACATATCCCAGTACAAAAGTAAATTACATTGAAGCTGCTGGAAAACCATTCTGGAGTGTAATTAGCAGTCTTCGAAAGGGAGGTAAGAAGGAAATGACAAGTATTTTGGACAGGTCAGGAAAACTGCTGGTGAATCCTGTGGATGCCTTGGGCAGATGGAGGGAATATTTTGAAGAGTTGCTCAATGTAGGTGAAAATACGATCAGTAATGTTTCAGATTTCGAGGTAGAATGGGATAGGAATGATGATGGAAATAGGATCACATTTGAGGAAGTGGAGAAAATGGTCAATAGATTGCAGTGCAATAAAGCGGCTGGGGTGGATGAAATTAAGTCGGAACTCATCAAATACAGTGGAATGTCAGGTCTTAATTGGCTACACAGGATAATTGAAATGGCGTGGGAGTCGGGACAGGTTCCATTAGACTGGACTAAAGCAGTAATCACACCAATCTTTAAACATGAAAACAGAAAAGATTGTAGCAACTACAGAGGTATCTCTTTAATCAGTGTTGTGGGTAAAATCTTCTCAGGTATTGTTGAAAGGAAAGTGCGAGTATTAGTTGAGGACAAATTGGATGAAAATCAGTGTGGGTTTAGGCCTCTTAGAGGTTGTCAGGACCAGATCTTTAGCTTACGGCAAATAATGGAGAAGTGTTATGAGTGGAACAGGGAATTGCATCTATGCTTTATAGATCTAGAAAAGGCATATGACCGGGTTCCTAGGAGGAAGTTATTGTCTGTTCTACAAGATTATGGAATATGAGGCAAACTTTTGCAAGCAATTAAAGGTCTTTACATGGATAGTCAGGCAGCAGTTAGAGTTGACGGTAAATTGAGTTCATGGTTCAGAGTAGTTTCAGGGGTAAGACAAGGCTGCAACCTGTCTCCACTGTTGTTCATATTATTTATGGATCATATGTTGAAAACAATAGACTGGCTGGGTGAGATTAAGATATGTGAACACAAAATAAGCAGTCTTGCATATGCGGATGACTTAGTTGTGATGGCAGATTCGACTGAAAGTTTGCAAAGTAATATTTCAGAGCTAGATTAGAAATGTAAGGACCATGGTATGAAGATTAGCATCTCCAAAACGAAAGTAATGTCAGTGGGAAGGAAATATAAACAGATTGAGTGCCAAATAGGAGGAACAAAGTTAGAACAGGTGGACGGTTTCAAGTACTTGGGATGCATATTCTCACAGGATGGCAACATAGTGAAAGAACTGGAAGCGAGGTGTAGCAAAGCTAATGCAGTGAGCGCTCAGCTACGATCTACTCTCTTCTGCAAGAAGGAAGTCAGTACCAAGACTAAGTTGTCTGTGCACCGATCAATCTTTCGACCAACTTTGTTGTGTGGGAGCGAAAGCTGGGTGGATTCAGGTTACCTTATCAACAAGGTTGAGGTTACGGATATGAAAGTAGCTAGGATGATTGCAGGTACTAGTAGATGGGAACAATGGCAGGAGGGTGTCCACAGTGAGGAAATCAAAGAAAAACTGGGAATGAACTCTATAGATGTAGCAGTCAGGGCGAACAGGCTTAGATGGTGGGGTCATGTTACACGCATGGGAAAAGCAAGGTTACCCAAGAGACTCATGGGTTCAGCAGTAGAGGGTAGGAGGAGTCGGGGCAGACCAAGGAGAAGGTACCTGGATTCGGTTAAGAATGATTTTGAAGTAATAGGTTTAACATCAGAAGAGGCACCAATGTTAGCACCGAATAGGGGATCATGGAGGAATTTTATAAGGGGGCTATGCTCCAGACTGAACGCTGAAAGGCATAATCAGTCTTAAATGATGGTGATGATGATGATGACGACGATGAATTTTCTACAAAAAGGTCCCGTTCATGCTTTCTCTAGGACTAATAGTTTGCACAAAGAGAGCGAGAGAATATTGAAAATTTTGCATTACGTGCAGGCACTGTAGCTTATACATGGTTTTTGTAGGCGATTTGTGAGTAGTTTTGCCGACCTGATAGATCACAAGTGTCTTACATCCAATTGCTCATCTCGTCTTCCTCTACACCACTGTGGTACGTCGTAAACAATTATCATTCACACTCTGTATATCCACAAGTCCCCGTGCAGTATGTGTAGTACCATTGTCGTTTCCCCATCCTCTATTCCATTCGTACATGGTGCGTGGGAAGAACGATTATCGATAAACTTCCGCATGAGCTCCAATTTCTCTAATTCTTTTCGTGGTTCTTTCGCGAGACATATGTTGAAGGGAAAAATACTTTGTTCAACTCTTCTTCAAACGTACGCTTCTCCATGGTACAAAATACTTCCTTGTAACAACTTCCAGACCTAATAAATATATTTAAATTCATAAGGCACGTGTTATATTCCAAAGAGGAACTGTACTTAAATATAGGAAGACGATCTGGTTTTAAAATGTAAAAAACAGGAACTACGATGATTCGTTAAAAATTTTGTGTATCAAGATCTTTATATGGAAGTGAAATGTGGGTTCCGCAAAACAGAAATTATGTTTTAGGCCAAACGAATGAAACTTTCAGGAGTAACACCATAGCTAACAGCAAGAGAAAGGAAAATAATTTCAGAAATAAGTATAGACTTTAGAAGTAAATCATTTAATTAAAAAAAAACATAACGGACTGTACAACGTAATGGATAAATAATGTAGACAGAAAGAACAGCACAAATATTGCCTGAAGAAAATAACGGGGATGATGGATAAAGCAACATCGTCTGTATGACGCAGGAATCAGACAAGGCGAAAGAGACCAGTATACTTATAATCAGTGCTGTTATCATGTCTGGTAGCTACCCCTTAACACAAAAAAATAGTATATTAAGCGCATTTGTGTGCACGACTGATGATGAGTCAAGGCAATTAGCCACAATCAATAAGTTTATAAGAGTCTCAGTCCACAGCATTTTAATGCCGAATGCCCGTGTAGGAGTACCAGTGCTGGAGGCAGACATCACAGCGAAATTTGTTGGAAGATTCCTAAGCATGTGTATTTCACCGCTTACAAAACCACCCTTCTTGCAGTTACTGAGTACTGTTGTAGACAACAGCCTTCATCCTGGCAGTGTGCATCTCTCTGACAATGTGTTCCTTTCCTGCATTTTATAATTGAGCTAAAGTAAATGGAAAATGATGCTTTTGACATAAATGATCATATTTAAACCTATGTTACTGTCTTTTTAATTACTGTAGAAAGCCCATTGTTTGACCGAAACTCGTAGCATTTCAATCAAGAAGCGACAAACAGCTATAGTGCCCAATCCTCCTTTTTAAAAAAGTTCTTAAAAGCTATAAATCAGAGACTCCTCTAAATTATGAGAATTGGATTGTACTGAACAAGTTTATGAAATTTACACAATAAAGTTTCATGAGGAGAACACACTGATTCACTGCAAATTTAAACAAAAGTCGGGAAGTAAAACTAAGACAGGTTACATTTTGAAAGAAATATTTTGCCAACTGATATAGAAAAATCATAAGAGGTTTTAATCTTACTGAATGTCAGTTGAAAAACCAAAATCGTCTATGCCTTTACTTAGTAATGTAAAGTTGCATGGCATGAGCGGTTGGGAGACCCCGAAGGGTAGGTTCGGCCGTCTGAACTGGAAAGGTGTTTTCTATCCTTGACATTCGTAGACAACTTTCTTTCGTGAAGTGTCAGCACTGAGAGTTCTTTAAGTGTATTTCAGATTATCGAGGTGTAGAAAGAAAATACTTGTATAAGTTTCAGTATCAGCTGTTCATTACTTAAAACACTAGGTTACAGAATTGCGCTGAATATGCAGCAGAGCTGCGATTTATTTTCGACTGACCTGCTAACGTTTTCTTTACTTTCAGAGAAGAGTCATCAGTAGCGAATTTTGTGTAGCATCTATATTTCTCTTGTTGCCTTGATAAAATTGTCTTATTTTGTCAAAATTTAGTGGCGTTTACCTAATGTCATCTCACTAACATACTAGTGCAGATGCAGTTGCAATAGAATCCTGAAAAAGTGGTTTATTATTTGAAGCACTGACGACAAATTAGGTCAATATCGTATGAAAAAGCACATCGTCGGCATAAAAATACACGTGTAATTTTTTCACTTATGTTGTTGCAAAACCCACAGTGAATCTCGTTTCACCTGGTATCAATAGCTCTTAAAAATTATGTTGTTTCATTGAAAGAAAGAAATATCAAATACTCTTCTCTTTGTGTACTATCATTTGCCAAAATCTCTTTTTGATATCTCAAACCGATATCAGGGATGTTATGAGCACTTCGTTCTGACATTATCGCTGAGACAGACGTTCGCAAATCAGCGCACTTCATAAGACCAGTTTTCTCGAGATGCATGACAGAGGCCTTCTTCAAGTCTAAAGAAAAATTCAACATGTTAGCTAAACTTCATACACTCTAATATATGACGTAATATGCAACAAAAGCAAAATCATAGCGACCCCTATCTTTCTTTGCAACGTTCTGAAATTGCGAGTTTTCAGTGTTTTCGGTGTTAAATATCACAATAATTATGACTGTTGACGAAATGTTGGGCGCTTCATTATACGGCTGATATATGAAACTCTGAGTAAAGTAAAAATCAAAATTATTTACCAAGTAGTTTCTGTAAAATCGTTTGCGCAGCCTGAGTTTGGGATGCCACATTGGTGAATATCAGCCTGATTGAAACAGGTAAAGATGGAAAACCGAGTAACAGATGGATTTGAAATTATGATAGATCTAAGGAATGAAATGGTTCAGTTTTGCTCGTGAGAAGTTCATATGTGAGACTTTTAAAGAGAAATTCGTAGGGCTCCAAGTTGAAGGGAAGAACAAGGCATATCTAGCCTCCGCAGATGATATCCGCTTACTAAGAATCTCGGAAGATGAATTACAACAAACGGCCAAGGCATTTGACATTGCTGTCAGCAAAATTGGGTTACTGACGAACAAAGACAAGACATATTACTTCGTTATGACTCATCAACAATGTCAAGATAATGGAAAACTACAGTCACTGCGGGTCGAAGACCGGTCCTACAAGAGAGTCTGCAAATTTAAATACCTGGGAGCACTTAGCATAGAGTTCTTGTCCTACGAAATAGAGATAAGCACCACGATCCAGGCATAAAACCGAGCCTTCTGCAGCTTAAAACAACTGTTTCAGTCAAAATGTCTCTGTAGACGATTCAAGATTCAGTTATATAAATCCTTGATCCATCCTGTCGTAGTATATGCTGCGAGGTACGGAAAAAAATTTGGAAGTTGGTGGTAAGATCCTATGGGACCAAACTGCTGAGATCATCGGACCCTAGGATTACACACTACATAAACTAACTGAAACTAACTTATGCTAAGGACAACACACGCACCCATGCCCAAGGGAAGACTCGAACATCAGACGGGGGGAGCCTCGCGAACCGTGGCAAGGCGCCTCAGCCCGCGAGGTATGGATTATCTAAAAGCAGGACTTTCACAAACTTCTTGTATTTGAGAGAAAAGTACTGCAGAAGATCTGTGGTCTGGTGTTAGACCCAAACATCGGTAAATAGATTCAAATGGCTCTGAGCACTATGGGACTTAACATCTATGGTCATCAGTCCCCTAGAACTTAGAACTACTTAAACCTAACTAACCTAAGGACATCACACAACACCCAGTCATCACGAGGCAGAGAAAGTCCCTGACCCCGTCGGGAATCGAACCCGGGAACCCGGGCGTGGGAAGCGAGAACGCTACCGCACGACCACGAGATGCGGACTCGGTAAATAGAGGATCAGACACAGCCATGAGCAAGATTAACTGTTCAAAGATATCGATATAGCAGGAATCATCAGAAGCAAATGCTTTCTGTGGGCTGGACATCTGACTCTGATGAACATGACTCGTGGCCAAGGAAGGTCCTGGATATCATCCGCACAGGGAAGAGACTCAGGGAAGGCCAAGCAAGAGGTGGAGACATGGGCACCACAAAGACCCGTGATGGTCAGCGATAGATGTGGATGGATGAGAGACAGCAGCAATGGATAGAAGCCTATGGAGAAGAAAAATTGTATCAGCGATCAGTCCATCGGGCCTGATCATGTAGAAATAAAGTAAAACATTTGACCTCTTTTGATCTCACTGACTGGGCTACTGTTATGCCACTGGCCTAAACGGGCACTTACAAACTGCAAAACTAATATTCGAGTAAATCTTACCTCACGGTTTTGTGGATTTCAACAGCATACAATTAACGTTTAACTCGTTTCCTTTGCCTGGCTTTCTTACTACGAAACTACGGTCTTCCGATTGTGATTTATACTTCAAACTGACGGTATTGGTTTTTCCATCATCTCCGTCGTTTTCTTTAGGCAGTATATGTATCGGCTGTTCCGTCTACATGATTTATCTATGCAGTCCAGTCACATTAACGTGATTACCCACCTATATTCGACATCAGTGCAATAACCACTTACAGACGGCAAGTGGCAGCTCTAGCAGTGGAGGGTTGGGGTTGTGCAAAAAGTGCAGTCGTTATTATAACGCGGAAACCGAGAGATTCACCTGACGTCCCAATGGGCATGGTCATTGACTTTCAGGCGAGGGGTAGAAGCATTTCCGAAACGGCAAAGTTTGTAAACTGTTCGCATGCCGGCATGGTTAAAGTACACCACTCATGGCAACATTGCCCTATACAGAACTGTCAATAAGGCAACTATGGTACACCATGGATCATAGACGACGGGGGGAACGACTGCTGTGGAAATGTTTTCGGATGAATGAATGTGCAGTTGCTGAGCAACTAGACGCCCAGATGAACCAAGGTCTACCAATAGCGTCTTCTCAACGATTGTTCAGCGAATGTTGCTGTTTATGGGCCTCTGCAACAGGCGCCTGGTTCGTGCACCCATGCTGACTGCTGTTCACCGGCGGCGAAGGCTCGAATTTGCACGCCAATACAGCAACTGGACGCCATTGAGTGGCGAAAGGTTGCCTTTTCAGAGGAATCACGTTTTATGCCCAATCGGCGTGAAACCTTGGAAAGCAAACACCCTGCAATAGTCGACGGAAGGGTCCAGACCGGAGGAGGGAGCGTTACGGTCTGGAGAATGATTTCGTGGCATTCCCTGGATGATCTCGTCATTCTGGGAGGCACAATGGATGAATACGAGTATGCATCTTTCCTTGGGGACCATGTCCTCCCCTACATGTAGTTTGCTTTTCCTGGGCATGATGGCATCTACCAGCAGAACAATGCAACGTGTCACACAGCTCGTAGTGCACGTGCATTTTTCGAAGAGAACCAGGATGAGTTTCTGTACTCCCGTGGCCGCCTAAATCCCTGATTTAAAACCAACCGAGAATATGTGGGACCATCTCCATCTGTGTGTTAACGCCATGGATTTTCAACAGAGAAACTTAGTGTTGTTGGCCACGGTACTGGAGTCGGAATGGCCCCACATCTCTTTTGGTAACTTCCAGAGTCTTAACACTTTTCCGGCTCATCTCGTGCACCAAAATTTGGTTATTTAAGGCTTTGACTGGCTCTCATATTAATGTGACTGGACAGTGTATGTATATAAGTTGTTTAAACATTACAACGACAAACTTCGAGGGAATGCAGAGGGGTGTCTTGAAGAACAAAATAAGGATAGAAACCTTTTACCGGAAACGTCATCCAACGACGCTACAGAGCATCAGAGTTATAGGCTTGTAAATGTATGCATATACAAGGTGATTCCGTGATGATGTAACAAGCTTTCTAGTATGGTGGAGAAGATGTATGAGTTTGAGGTAAGGATCCAAGTACTAGAAATAAAGAAGTGGAGACTTATAAGCGAAAACCATTCTGATATCCTTGACAGTGGATAACATGTACTGTTACTGTTGTTGCTAAGATTGTAGAGTGGACAACTGTCAAAGCTTGCAGAATGGACGAAAAAAGAAAAAAAGTCCAGTATACAAGGACTCTAAAATTCCTACGTTAAGAGCTATGAGCACTTGTTCAATACAGTCCGCAGCTCGTGGTGTAGTGGCTAGCGTTACTATCTCTGGTTCAAAGGGTCCCGAATTCGACTCCCGGCTGAGCTGGGGATTTTTCTGTGCCCAGGGACTGGGTGTTTGTGCTGTCCTTATCATTTCATCATCATCATCATCATCATTCATGATAGTGGTTAGATTGGAATGTGAAAAAATTGGACTGTGTGAAAATTGGGACTTTGTACGGGCACTGATGACTGTGCAGTTGAGCACCCCACAAACAAAATATCATGACTTGTTCACTAGAAAAGATGTGTTTCACAGTAGCGAGAATGAACAAGTACTCATAGCTTCTCACGTATGTCTTTTAGAGCCCACGTATACTGTAGATCTTTTTCTTGTTTTGGTCCATGCTACCACCTGTGACAGTTGTCTACCCTTTAATCTACCAAGCAGTACCGGTACATATATTCCACTGTCGAACGATTTTACCAGTGTTCCTTACCTCAAATTGATGCATTTATCCTTCTCTATCCCTGAAATTTTGTAATGTCATCACGGAATCACACTGTATATAGCTATATATACAGGGGCCGGCGCCTGTAACTTCGATGCTCTGTAGTGTTGTTGGATGATGTTTCCGATAAACTTCACTTCGAATTGTAAACGTAATTAGTTTATACATAACATTTAGAAAATTGTCTTGACTAAGCTGCAGTCATCAATTTTGCTAATTATTTTCGCCTGGGAGAGTCAGTAACACATACATGCAATCATAATGGGTGGTAAAGAACAGCTACTCACAGAAATCCAGTGTAGACTGTGATTATCGTATGGTAGCAAAACATGGTAAATAAGCTAATGCGTTAATGTGGAACCGATTTACGCTGTAAAAGAATTAATTATTATTTTGGCCACCAGGTGCAAATCTGGCGTTGTACAACATTTCGTCGACGTCTCTGCTCATATTGAACAAATTGTGTAAGTGGCGGTTACTAATAAAATCAACATTATGCTTTTCTCATTTGTTTCCCTCTTCCTGTTAGTATTTCATTAAATATAAGAATATTGCTATATGTCTTCTTCGCATTCACAGCGCCAGATTTGCACCTGGTGGCCAAATTGGAAACTAATTTTTTTTCAGCATTTTTAGGAGTATCGCTGCCATACGATATTAACAGCCGACACCGGACCTCTGTGATTAGCTGCAGTTTAATTATAACCGCCTGTGATTAACACAATTTGGGAAGTAGCGATCGTGAGCAATTCTGCCCCCGCAGTTCGGAAGGCATTTGGTGAGCGCGGCGACCTACCTGCAGGTAGGGGCTGCAGGCGGAGAGGAGAAGGCGGTGCGCGCGCAGCCGGCGCCCCTGGCAGCACAGCGTGACGTCGACGAACGCCTCGGCGGCCAGCAGCTGCCGCAGGTTTCGCAGCACGCCGCACTCGTGCCGCTCCCAGCGCACCAGCAGCCGGTCACCTGACATCTGCAGCCCAAGCACACACAAGCCTTAATGATTGCTATGGGTATCTGTAGATTTCATACAGGCTGTCCCATCTATCTTCACCAATCCCAATAGCATATTTTCCAGAAGTAAAGTACACTGCTGTGTAAGACTTGCCGACGACATATGGGGTGGGCGAGAAGTTCCCGCTGTTACCCCGTTTTGTACCAAATTTTATTATGCAGATTGGTATCTATGTTACTTCTTATCAGTCTTTGGAATCAAATATTAGAATTCACATTTACATGTTTCCGAAGTCGCAGTAGCACTCGAGTTTTAATCTGTAGCGCTGGCAGATGTGAGCGGTCATTGCTACAGTATTGAGGAAGCGCAGTGACAAGTGTGTGCGTTTACGAACGACAACACACAGGACAGAGAATGAAAATGGTTATGGGAGCAGTCCAGGAAAGATTTAATAAGGGTCCACGGCGAAGGGCAACACTTCTCGTTTGGGAAATCGGTGTGTGTGCTTTCTTTTAGCTGTGTTAGTGTGAGAACAGAAAGAAAGCCGGTAGTCTTCGTGCCGACTCCCCGTGCTGTCGAGAGCTGTTACACTCGCTTACGGACGCACACAAAGAACGCTGGTTATCCCGCTAGTCAAGATGCAGCAGTGCCAGTACACGTAGAACGTTACGCGCGTCTCATTAGCTCTGTAGTCTCACACGATTTTACATAAACTAATCGGTAAAAACAATTAATTTTCGCAGCTTCTAAATACGATTCTGCGCGGAATTCGAAAATGTTTGCAATGACAAATACGCATCGCTATGATTTTGCGTTTGGTGCATATTACACCATATGTTGCTGTGAATAAAACTTTGAAAGATATTGAAATTTTCTTTAGGCTTGAGAGGAGATCTCTACCTGTCTCCAATCACGAGAAAATGCAATTTGCGTGATCACTTCCGACCGCAAGTTCACGGGACTGAAATATTCATACAATAACGCACATCTCCTGAACCGTTCGAGATATCGACATGAGATTTTGGCGAGTGGTAGCATGGAAAGACGAGAGTATTTTGCTATATGGTTAACATAGGGAACTTTCTTATCAACGGCGATACAGCGGAAGCTATGGTTTTTTATTTATTTTTTTAATCCAATACTACAATTTTTTGAGAGTCTTAGACAACTATGATAGTATGAAATTAAACGCGAAATTTCTTACCTTACTTTACAACAAAACGAAACAATGTTTTCCGTAAGCTATTGATCACCATAGTCGCCTGTTGCATTTTTATAACACACTCTGTTTCACGATTCTGTCGCAATAGGTATTGCAAGGTAAGTTTGCGCCATTTATAATGTATTTTAATAAAAAAAGCAAAATTAAACCTCTCAACAAGAGAAAGTAGCCGTTCCTCATAAGTGATGATTTTTCTTCAAATGATATTCAGACAAAACTAAATCGCAACTTTTGCGGAATCTGTAACCTATCGAATTGGGTAATAGTGTACTACTGGAATGGAACTTGAAGTAAAGTGCCTGTTATTTAGAGACAACACGTCATAAAGTTTATCGGTGAAAAAATGGCGTCTAAATCATAGTTCGGTGACATCAGAACCCTTGCGATGGCACCAGAACCCTTGCCATGTGTTCATTAAGTCACTTATAACTATATTTACGATCGGATATTACGTGCACATTTTCCTTGCATAAATACGATAACCTCTGGATCGCGGTAACACATAACTACATCGAAAAAAGTTTAAGTTCCTCGAGAAATCGTCTTAAGAGTATATGGTAAAAATTTCGACCGTTTATCGTGAACAGAAATTATAGAAGTGGATATCCCCAGAACTGGTACTTTTCGTACCCAAAAATCATGGTTTTTCTGAGTTTTCTCAGCGACCGATTTTTTGAGCCCCCTATGGCCCGCCACACTTAATGCAAAAGAGCCAAACGATATGATCAGTTTGCCATGGCAGCTTCGACCCTACACTGTAGTATAGCTACAGTATGCTCATTCTTCTGATAAGGGTACAAATCGTCGTTAGGGCAAGGGCGTTCCAAAGCTCTGTTACCCAGAGAACCCGAGATTTGACTCCTTAAAAACTGCAGTTTCGCGGTCGTTTTTTTTTTTCAAGATATTGATGCCGTGCACTGCCGTACATGGCAATTACCTACTCGGTAAAAATGAATGAAAGTGCGGGAGCATGTTGCCACGGGTCTTCCAATCGAGCACAGAAAGTTGGACGCCACGTGGCATGAGCTCAGCATCAGTATAGCGCCAAATGGGGCTGGACCCGAAACACGAGGCAGCTGAAGAAACGGGAAGAGACAGCGAGTGCCAATCAGACAGCAATTGCGGCGCACAGTGAGAAGAACGAAGTGTGACGAGTGTAGCCCAAGAGTTTGGTCTTGCTCACGGCATTGTTTTACGTGCATGGTGAGCACTCAGAACCACAGGGGCTGCTACCTGAAGGGGAGGAGGTGGTCGACCACCAGTAGATGACCGTTACGTTGTGCAACAGGCAGGAGGTAACCCATGTCACACAGCGATTGAAGCAACCAAATTTAACAGGACTGCAAGGCACGCAATCTCACGCTCCAGAGCGACAACATACGGGTGGTGTCTTTGTCCGACTACAAGTCCGTTATGTTGAGACCCACACATTGGCAGCACCGTTTGCGATGGCCAATGGCGTAGGGATTGGACCAACGAGGAATGAGATCGCGTATTCCTCTCGGATGAGAGCAGATTCAGTCTGAGTAGTGATTCTGGACGTCTGAGTAGTGATTCCGGACTTAACCTCACACGGCGAGAGGTGGGAAGATGTAATGCACCCAGGAATGTTGTCGAACTGGTCGATTTGATCGTCCAGTTGTTAACGGTTTGGAGAGGTGTGATGTTGCATGGGCATACTAATCTCCTAATCTTTGAACACGGTACAGTCACCTGTCGACGTTGTTCTGACACTGTACTCCTTCCCCATGAGCGCCTTTTGAGGGGTGCAGCCGACCCTAACTTCATTTCTATGGATGACAATGCCTGACCGTATAGAAAAGCACAGGAGCTCTGGGAGGAAGAGGATACTCTGCTAACGTAGTGATCTGCTCGTTAGCTCACCGACCATATATATGGGATGCACTGGGAAGACATATTGCAGCATGTTCGCGTGCACCAACGGCCATCCAGCAGTTATCAACAGCACCGGTGGAGGCATAGAAAGTTTCAAGAGCTTCTTACCAACCTTCTTGCCAGTATGGGAGCATGTAGCGGAGTACGCATTTGCGTCAGTGGTGATCACACACCCTATTAAGAACCATGTGCCGCAATTTGTAATGTCCAGGGGAAACATCATAAATTACAGTAAAAGCAGAGTAATTATTGTCTTTGAATAATAGTGTCAATAAAAGTATTATTCCCGTTCGTCTCACTGTGTATTTCTTTTTTACCTTCGGTACTATACTGTAGCTGTAGCACGACTGTAGCAATGCTACGTATGGTCTAAGTTTCGTCGAGCTATGTTACTTGGCAGAGACACTCTCGTTCTTACGTTTTGCGCATCAGTATAGCAAGAGCATCAAGCAAATGTTGTTTAGCTATGCACTATACACAAATCAGCGTTATTGCTGTTCTTGTACAAGTACGTTCGTTGCGAAGATGTGAACAGCAGTACGTCTTTTTTCAAGTACAACTCCTTATTTTTTGCTCCATTTTCACCTCGCCCAGAATAGTAAGTGCAGTATCGTACTACACGTAAATGTAACGTAAATAAGGAAACACTGCAGTTACTGTGTAAGCTTTCTATAAAAATTTATTGATAAATGACAGTACTGAATATTCTTTTTTCAAAAACTTTCTCCTCGTCACGTGTGCCTCAGATCTCGTATTCAATTGCTGAGCAATACTGACTTTCGGTTGGCCCTGTGTAGCGCATGTCAACAGTGTCGCTAAACAAAACTTTAAACTTAGTGAAATAATGAAAACTAATATAATTAAATGCCAAAAGTAATTGTGTATTCAGTGAAACATGTTTAACTGAAACTCAATACTGAAGTACACTATGAAATTGAGTGACGTGAAGTGCAATTTCTGACTTGAAATGTTCACAAAATAAAATACTAATTTACTCAGAAGAAAAATAACTGTTTGAGATTACCTACAGTGTTCACTGTAAATTAATCTGCTTGCTTAGCACAACACTTGATAATTCCGACTACGAACTGTTTCCTCAGATGAACGCAAGGCGAGATCAGCCCTGAAATAAAAGTAATTTACACCATGCTCGGCCTTTTGTTTTGTGTCTGGTATACTGACGTTCTCGAAAGCAAATAGACACCATCAGACGCAGGAACTATAGAAAAAATAAACGATCTGTGGCTTCGTGTGGCGTAAGGTGCAATGTGCAATCAACACACAACAGAATATTCAGAACTTAACTAAGAATGATGCAGGAGCGTTTACTAAAAGAAAGCCGTCCTTAATTGCGAAATTCTCTAAATATAAAAATTACAGACATTCCAGCCAGTTGCGTTATATGTCGCATAATAAAAACAAAGAGATCAGATTAACACTAATCGTGAATGTTCTCTGTTGTCTGAGGGATAATGTTTTCCTTGTAACACGAAAAAAAAAAAATGGTTCAAATGGCTCTGAGCACTATGGGACTTAACTTCTGAGGTCATCAGTCCCCTAGAACTTAGAACTACTTAAACCTAACTAACCTAAGGACATCACGCACATCCATGCCCGAGGCAGGATTCGAATCTGCGACCGTAGTGGTCGCGCGGTTCCAGACTGTAGCGCCAAGAACCGCTCGGCCACTCCGGCTGGCCCTTGTAACACGACAGCCTATTGTAAAGGGAAGAGACGCTTTATTTAATCACTAACACGCGGCCGCGAAAGCACAGGCGCCGGCCAAGGTCGGATCATATACGTGTTGACAACTGAAATCAGTTTGACAGGATCACGTGGAGGACCAGTTTCACCCCATGCTCTACAGATGGGGTTGTTTCTGGACTTCCACCGGCTGCTAAGGCGACCACGTGACCGGGAAAGCGCTTTCATTGGGGAGCACAACGGTTGCTCGTTTCTCATGGCCGCTTTTCGCGTCCAGTGCAAAATTAAAGCTTACCCCAAAATTAATAAATATTGAACCTCTTGTGTCTCTGAAGAGCTAGTAGTCTCATTCGAAACAGAAAAGATGGACGATTAAGCGTGTGAAGACGCACCTTCGATATCCGCATTAGTTATTAATTATTGTAAGTTAAATGTTATAAATAATTACTGGACTGTAAATATATAAATGTATAAATATCTTGGCAACGCATTATGCGATTGCAACAAATGAGGTGTCTAAGGATACATCTCGTAGAACTGCATCGGACTGTAATAGCCTATTCACTAAAATTATTCACATAATTAAATGAGAGGCCGGAAAGCGGATTTCACGCAGTTAAAAACACCTTTTTTTTACCAGATAGACAGAGAAACATTAAAAGTAGCGGCAGTACTGTAAACGGAAATTGTGTAATGTATAATTTAAACTGTTTCTTAATACGAAAACGGAGGAAAACTATAGAAATTATTGTTCATAAATAAACCATTGTATATAAAGGAAAACTGATAACAGCATAATATTTCTCGGATAATTTCCGTGGTATTTGATGTATCACATGCGTGTAAAAAATTAAAATTAAAAATTTCAGCAATTTTAACGTTCAGTAGTTTAACTAACTTTAGTGGTGCTTGATCGAGGGTTCCTGGATGAGCAGCGGCAGTTGGGAGGGGATCGCGATTCGGACGCCGTTGGAGGCGGTCAGGTTGTGTTAGTATTACGAGAAAGTTTTATCTGATGAGCCGTGAAATAGCCGCTAGTTCGCCTGTGTGAATTATTGAGAGTTGCTACTTTCGGACATAGATACTTTTCGGCATCTGAAGAACTTGTTACTTTTCGGGTTGCGAGTGATACAAGCCGCGCGTAGATGGTTCAAATGGTTCAAATGGCTCTGAGCACTATGGGACTTAACATCTGTGGTCATCAGTCCCCTAGAACTTAGAACTGCTTAAACCTAACTAACCTAAGGACATCACACACATCCATGCCCGAGGCAGGATTCGAACCTGCGACCGTAGCAGTCGCGCGGTTCCGTACTGAGCGCCTAGAACCGCAAGACCACCGCGGCCGGCCCGCGCGTAGAAGGTTTCAATGTGTAGCCATTGTAGAATTTATAATTTGATATGCTGTGGAACTTTACTGGTTTTCTAAAGATAACTCACGCAATTGATCGTGGTTTAGTCAATCGCCTCCAAGATCTTGCGAAAATCAGTCAGGCTTTGAAATTAATTTATGGTGGACTTACGATTTTTGTATCTTCTTATGGAAAATAAACTCGAGTATGTGGTCTCGCGGTCGCGTTCTCGCTTCTCGAGTACGCAGTCTAGGGTTAGATTCCCGGCGGGATCAGGCATTTTTACCTGCCTCGAGATGATTGGCTTTGCGTTTTCCTCATAATTTCATCATCCTTCATGTAAGTGGCGAGAATGGACTGAGCAAAGGTTGGGAGTTTGTAAGGACGCTGATAACCGCGCAGCTGAGCGCTCCACAATCGAAACATCGTCATCGAACTTGTGAATCTTTAAATAATGCGTGAGTGCACATGTGATTTTTGCATAGGAAATCCTACCTACATTTATACAGGGTGAAAAGTATTCAAACCGACAAACTGTGGGAGGTTGTAGGGGACATTGAAACAAATATTTTTTCCTATGAGGAGTATTTAAACCGGTACAGGAAGATTTCTTTGGCGGCAGATTAATTATACCAACAAACTCTTTTCCATTTTTTTATGATCAAGAGACAACACATTAACACAACCCAATTTCAATTACAGTAAATTTTCAAAAATGCCTCCATCTACACGTAAACAAAGGTTACACCGTCGGATCATGTTCTGTCTGACACGGGCAAAAACCCCAGGAGTATCCTGAACTGTTCCTGCTGCTGCTACTATCCGGACAACCAGATCCTCTTCTGATGCAACAGGCGTTGCGTAAACAAGGTTGCACATCTCTCCCCACACAAAAAAGTCCAGAGGGGACATATCTGAGGATCGAGCAGGCCATGGTACAGGACCATCTCTGCCAATCCACATTTCTGAGAACCGTCGGTCAAGGAATCGACACACACGACGACTGAAATATGCCGGCGCCCCGTCATGTTGGAACCACATGCGTTGTCTTGTAGGGAGCGGGACGTCTTCCAGCAATTCTGGCAATGCTCTGGCGAGAAAATTGTAATAGTGCCTGCCATTTAATGGCCCAATTAAACAGTCTCCAACAACACCGACCCACACATTAACGAAGAACCGCACTTGATGAGCGCTTTTAACTGTGGCATGTGGGTTATCCTCACTCCAAACTTGCGAATTGTGCATGTTGAAGACTCCGTCACGCCCGAACGCTGCTTCATCGGTAAAAAACACAGAGGATGGAAATGTAGGATGCATTGCACACTGTTCCAGGTACTACTGCGAATACTGTGCTCTGGGTGGATAATCAACTGGTTCTAGGTTGCAGACACGCGGTAAGTGACATGAACGTAACAACTGCTTTCGAAGAACTGTTCTTACATTTGTCTGATTCGTGCCCATGTTACGAGCAGTTGCACGAGTGCTGATTGAAGAATCCCGCTCCACATGCTGCAAAACAGCTTCCTCAGATTTCAGCGTTCTTACCGTGCGACGGCGTCCCTGTCCAGGTAATCTGCTAAATGACCCGGTCTCACGTAGACGTTGGTACACAGCAGCAAAGGTCGTATGATGCGGGATACGGCGATTACGATATTGTTGTTGATAAACCCGCTGTGCAGCTCGTCCGTTGTGGTGCGCTACGTAGTACGTACCAACCACATCAGTGTACTCACTCCAGGTGTATCGCTCCATTAGTAAACAGAGACAGTGCACTACTACACTGGTGGATAGCAGTTGCTTACAACTGAAGAACTTAATACGCCCTCTAACAACTGAAGAGCATAATACAGCCTCCACCGGTTTAAATAATCCTCATAGGAAAAAATGACATTAGGGAAAAATATTTGTTTTGATGTCCCCAACAACCTCCCAGAGTTTGTCGGTTTAAATACTTTTTACCCTGTATTAAGCATTTCTGTGAAACACTTGCTACATTGCAACGATTATGAGTTGGCGCCCCATAGACGAACGTCGCCAAACTTGTTAAGTCCAACCACATTTACGGGGGCCCATATAAGTGCTTGTACTGTGTAATGAGTGGATAAGTCTTTTCGTGCAGTAGCACGTGGGGGCTCCTAGCTGATAAAGGAACTGTTTAGAACTTCCATTTTCTGCGAGTTGATGCGAGAGATTGTATTTCATTTAGTCATCCACACCACATGCACATTCCCAAACAACTCGTACGGTCGCGTCCTTCAATTAATAGTTCTGACGAACAAACATTTCATTTTCGTACACGCATTGAATACCTATAAAAATTCCTCCATCAGTAGAGTCAAAACAGTTATTTACAAACAAGTTTTCATCTTTAGAATAAAGCATTCCAGATAATTTCTCTTAGATTCACAAATATCAAATCTCTTTCTCTACTACGCTTCAAATAAGAGTGCCCGAGCGCTGCACGGTTGACTGGCGACCAAGTGAACCACAGATAAACACAGAGGCAAGGATCTTATTCACTACTCGTACGCACTCATTCGTCTTTGTCCCAGTACAGCAGAGGTGTATTATTTACAAAGGCAAAAAACATACGAAAACTTTACAACTGCTCTGCATAGATGAGTAGCATTATTACCTTTTCATCGTTGGTGTAACGTTAGTTTACATGACGACATTAGATTGCGACATCAAGTTTTGAAACTGCGCCACCGGCTTCAGCGGACGCGTCGCGCGCGGTTGCGCAAATCGCTGGAGAAGCTGAACTCTTTCGGCTTGTTCCAACTTCGGTGGCCCGAAAGTAGTAGTTACACGATGTTTGAGGGTAGGTGTCGTGTCGGTAACATGGCAACAGTGTTAAATATGAAGTGAGGGAACGGAGGTAACTAGTTTGCTTCTCTGAATTCTACACTATGCGTAGGTGTTTGTGGGATTTCAGTGATGTTGACTAATAAAACAAGCAATGACATTTTGCTTTTAACTGATGTAGTCCTACGCTATCTGAACATGGATAATGACGATATCTCAGCTGAAGACCAAAATTCATTCCATTAGAAAGAAAAACACAACCGAGTTACGAAAACTACAAGGGAATAAGCAACTGTCTGTAGAAAAGATAACATTTACTGCAGAGAAATGCGAATCTCCACTTACTAAAACACGCAGTTTCATCTGTAGCTTGTTGTGGCGACAATGTTTCATACATTGTAGTGTCTTTCTTCCTTGTCGCATCTTTAACTGTATTAAGTATAATTGTGATTTGTTTTTGTCACATTATCAAATGTTTGAAAAGAATTGTCGGATCTTCCGCAATAAATTCTTTCGCATAGGTCTCTGAGCAACCGAGCTGAGTTCCTTTTTTTTTTTTATCCTAACACGAATCTAAACGCGTCTCTTTATTTCTTTCCTTACGCAGCGATTTGATGCAGAGAAGCATTACGTCCGCCATTACTCGTGCAGCTGCCAGAACTTATTCCATTAAAGAGATGACCCAAGCATTCATAAAACGTCGAAAATGAATTGTACACTGCTGTGTTGCTGTCTCCAGCCACATACGAAACCAGTTTCGTGTAACTGGATTCATGAGATAGTTTCACAACCTAATGTCTGTACACTGTACTCACACAAATCTTCAACTGAAAACTAAACTCTCAATAACAGATGTGTATTCTTTTCATGTTTCGTTTATTCACTGTCAACTCTAACGAATGGACGAACTAGTGCAGGAGGAACTATTTGTATCATGGTTTTAATAGCGCCTTGTTTACGTGTGTGGTACACTATTATACGGTTCTGAGCTGTTTTAAGGACAGCAAATGGATTACTGAATAAAACATGTAGGATGCTATTAAAAATACATCTTCATCTAAGTATCTCCGTAACGAAAGAAGAGAAAAGAAAGGCTGTTATGCTAGTCAACGTACCTTTGGTAGCTAAACAACATTTGCTTGGTGAATTTTTTATTTTGCTTTTGGATAAGAAATTGTCTCGAGTGGTCAAGATAAATAGGATAGCCAGAATACTTCATAAACATTTTCTTTTGAAGCGTTCAGCTTTGACCTAAGTGTATAATTTCGTTTGGATAATATTCGTAAGTACATTCAGTTCTTGGCTATGGTATTCTTTCCTGGGAAATAAATTCGCAAAACATGAATGCTCTTACCACAAAATGTGAATGCAGTTTTCGAACTAAAAAAAAGCGCCATGTGCATAATAACCAAATAGAGTATTGGGGCTCATTGCAGACATCTGTTCCAAAAGTTGGGGATTTGGACAGGGGCGTAACTGCAGTCATGCACCACAGAAGTACTCTCCCGACCGTGTGACGCTTCACGGTTTGCTGAACGTCTATGCTATGTCTGTCATAGGCAGTTCCCTACTCCCCATAAATAATACCATCACCACCCTGGTTGCGCACCTCCTACTTGGTCAAAATGCAAAACGAATAAGAAAAACTTTTTCAAAAAAACATCCCACCTAATTTTTGATACACAGCGAAACGCTATATAATTTTAAAATTTTTTTTCTCTGACAAATCAGTACTTGAAACAGCTAATTCGTCCCTGCTTCAGTGCAAATAACTTTTATTGCGCGCTACCAAGGTATTTTTTGAATGTAATAAAAAACAAACAGTTTTTAAGAAAATCTATATGTAACTAATATAATTACCTTCTTATGTTCCAAACGAAAATTGTAAAAATTAATCTCAAACCAGAATAACACAACAAAAAGAGAATTATTGTCCTCTGGCCTGCTCACAGAGATTTTTTATCTTCTGTGAAGCAAGAGAGAAACAAAAAGTTAATTTGAAAGGAGCGCATGAGTATGAGTATCCATATTTTGCGTACCTGCTAAGTAGTCTATTAGTTAAGAAAAACTCAATGTTTATTCTATTTCTGCTTTCATATCTATATCTATACAACTATATAAAGCAAGTCTTTGATTAAGGTCTTTACATCTACATCTACATGGATACTCTTCAAATCATATTTAAGTGCCTGGCAGAGGTTTCATTGAACCACCTTCACAATTCTCTATTGTTCCAATCTCGTATAGCGCGCGGAAAAAAAGAACACCTATATCTTTCCGTACGAGCTCTGATTTCCCTTATTTTATCGTAGTGATCGTTCCTCCCTATATAGGTCGCTGTCAACAAAATATTTTCGCATTCGGAGGAGAAAGTGGTGATTGGAATTTCGTGAGAAGATTCCGTTGCAACGAAAAACACCTTTCTTTTTTAATGATGTCCAGCCCAAATCTTATATAATTTCAGTGACACTCTCTCCCATATCTCGCGATAATACAATACGTGCTGCCTTTCTTTGAACCTTTTCGATGTACTCCGTCAGTTCTATCTGGTAAGGATCCCATACCGCGCAGCAGTATTCTGAAAGAGGACGGAGAAGCGTAGTGTAGGCAGTCTCCTTAGTAGGTCTGTTACATTTTCGAAGTGTCCTGCCAATAAAACGCAGCCTTTAGTTAGACTTCCCCACAACATTTTCCATGTGTTCCTTCCAATTTAAGTTGCTCATAATTGTAATATCTAGGTATTTAGTTGAATTTACGGCTTTTAGATTAGATTGATTTATCGTGTAACCGAAGTTTAACGAGCTCCTTTTACCACTCATGTGGATGACCTCACACTTTTCGTTACGTAGGGTCAACTGCCACTTTTCACACGATTCAGATATCTTTTCTAATTCGTTTTTCAGTTTGTTTTGATCTTCTGATGACTTTATTAGTCGATAAACGACAGCGTCATCTGCAAACAACCGAAGACGGCTGCTCAGATTGTCTCCCAAATCGTTTATATAGATAAGGAAGAGCAAAGGGCCTATAACACTACCTTGGGGAACGCCAGAAATCACTTCTGTTTTACTCGATGACTTTCGGTCGAATACTACGAACTGTGACCTCACTGACAGGAAATCACAAATCCAGTCGCATAACTGAGACGATATTCTATAAGCACGCAATATTCATTACGAGTCGCTTGTGTGATACAGTGTCAAAAGCCTTCCGGAAATCTCGGAAAATACTAGACCGATTTCCTGCAAAATTTTTCAAATGTTAGAACAGACAAGGTTACGAGTTTTTTGAATATATGTCGTATTAATATACAGGGGAAACATAGTTGACAAAATTTTTTAGAAGTTCGTAACCGATTTACTTCAGATTTTTACACTAAACGCTAGTAAACTTTCGGACAGACATAGGCTAATATTATTAATACATGTGCTATATAAATATATATTTGAAATCTATACTGTTGTACAAACGCAGGTCGATGTTTAACATTGTTACCAAAAATCTCTAGAAGTTCTTGACCGATTTACTTCATGTTTCTACGTGATGTTCTAAAAAACGTCCTGACGGACATAGGCTACAATTTTTTGAATTTACTATGTAAGGGGGAAAGGTGGTTAGCAAAAACCTCGAAAAGTTGAAAGATTTACTTCAGATTTTTACACTATACGCTCTAATGGACGTTCTGACGGCCATAAGCTATATACACTCCTGGAAATGGAAAAAAGAACACATTGACACCGGTGTGTCAGGCCAACCATACTTGCTCCGGACACTGCGAGACGGCTGTACAAGCAATGATCACACGCACGGCACAGCGGACACACCAGGAACCGCGGTGTTGGCCGTCGAATGGCGCTAGCTGCGCAGCATTTGTGCACCGCCGCCGTCAGTGTCAGCCAGTTTGCCGTGGCATACGGAGCTCCATCGCAGTCTTTAACACTGGTAGCATGCCGCGACAGCGTGGACGTGAACCGTATGTGCAGTTGACGGACTTTGAGCGAGGGCGTATAGTGGGCATGCGGGAGGCCGGGTGGACGTACCGCCGAATTGCTCAACACGTGGGGCGTGAGGTCTCCACAGTACATCGATGTTGTCGCCAGTGGTCGGCGGAAGGTGCACGTGCCCGTCGACCTGGGACCGGACCGCAGCGACGCACGGATGCACGCCAAGACCGTAGGATCCTACGCAGTGCCGTAGGGGACCGCACCGCCACTTCCCAGCAAATTAGGGACACTGTTGCTCCTGGGGTATCGGCGAGGACCATTCGCAACCGTCTCCATGAAGCTGGGCTACGGTCCCGCACACCGTTAGGCCGTCTTCCGCTCACGCCCCAACATCGTGCAGCCCGCCTCCAGTGGTGTCGCGACAGGCGTGAATGGAGGGACGAATGGAGACGTGTCGTCTTCAGCGATGAGAGTCGCTTCTGCCTTGGTGCCAATGATGGTCGTATGCGTGTTTGGCGCCGTGCAGGTGAGCGCCACAATCAGGACTGCATACGACCGAGGCACACAGGGCCAACACCCGGCATCATGGTGTGGGGAGCGATCTCCTACACTGGCCGTACACCACTGGTGATCGTCGAGGGGACACTGAATAGTGCACGGTACATCCAAACCGTCATCGAACCCATCGTTCTACCATTCCTAGACCGGCAAGGGAACTTGCTGTTCCGACAGGACAATGCACGTCCGCATGTATCCCGTGCCACCCAACGTGCTCTAGAAGGTGTAAGTCAACTTCCCTGGCCAGCAAGATCTCCGGATCTGTCCCCCATTGAGCATGTTTGGGACTGGATGAAGCGTCGTCTCACGCGGTCTGCACGTCCAGCACGAACGCTGGTCCAACTGAGGCGCCAGGTGGAAATGGCATGGCAAGCCGTTCCACAGGACTACATCCAGCATGTCTACGATCGTCTCCATGGGAGAATAGCAGCCTGCATTGCTGCGAAAGGTGGATATACACTGTACTAGTGCCGACATTGTGCATGCTCTGTTGCCTGTGTCTATGTGCCTGTGGTTCTGTCAGTGTGATCATGTGATGTATCTGACCCCAGGAATGTGTCAATAAAGTTTCCCCTTCCTGGGACAATGAATTCACGGTGTTCTTATTTCAATTTCCACGAGTGTATTTTTAATAAATATATACGCAATAGGCAAATGCGAAACATTGTTACCAAAAATCTCGCAAAATTCTTGACCAGTTTCATTCAGATTTTTACGCAATACTCTAACAAACATTAAAACAGACGTAGGCTATATGTATTTTTAGTATATATAGTATATAAATTTAAAGGGAGAGGATGAGGAGGGGAAAACTTATTACCAAAAATCTCGAAAAGTGTTTGACTGATGCACTTCAAACATCTACATTATAATGTAATAAACACAGACCGGATTATATGCATCAAAACAACCTTAAAATACGCATGAAAATTCCTTACAATGCATGAAAAGAGTCGAAACACGGAGGATCAAATAATAAAAAAACATGGCAGTTACTGGGTGCATTATATCTAAAATCTATTCCTATCAGTTACTAGGAAGAGCGCCGTCCACGCGAAAAATCGGTACATTTAGAACGCTGATATAATTTTCTTAATCCTTTCTGGTAGAGGTTAAAAAATGGTTCAAATGGCTCTGAGCACTATGGGACTTAACATCTGTGGTCATCAGTCCCCTAGAACTTAGAACTACTTAAACCTAACTAACCTAAGGACACCACACACATCCATGCCCGAGGCAGGATTCGAACCTGCGACCGTAGCAGCCGCGCGGTTCCGGACTGAGCGCCTAGAACCGCTAGACCACCGCGGCCGGCTGGTAGAGGTTAGGAAGGGGGCCTTTCTGAGATTATTTTCTAAGAATTTGCAAACTGGGGACGCATACCGTGTTTCGACTTGTTTCTTCTTTGCTAATACTGTCGGTAAGAATCCGATGCGATGCGAGTCGCCGCGAAACAGTCGATATGTACAGGACCAACTTCAAGATATATTACACGCAGCGGGGTACACTCAAAAACTCCGTAATATTTTCTATAAAAAACAACACACAATCATGAATTTTTTGAACAGCGTTAACTTTTAATTAATACTATTGGACCAAAGCATCATTTACAATTTAATTTACATTTTTCTACTATTGTAAACATAAACGACTAAGTACTGTTCCAAATGTTCGGTAGTAAGATTGTGTCTTCGATCACTCAAAACATTTTTATAAGCAGGAAAGGACCGTTCTGCATCAACTGAGGAAACAGGGCAGTATTTGAATTTGGATGCTATGTTGGCACTCATTATTTCTGATAAAAGTTCATCTCTCCCAGTAATAAAAGGGTTCAAAGCCTGGGTTATTGTTTAAGATGTTTTCAAACTTTTCTTTAAGTTTTCTTGGGAATACTTCGGGCAATGAGGAGTTCACTATAATAATTTTATTCATTAACTGAATAGATTCATTCAACGCCAAACCTTGAGTTTCAAGCTTTTTAATATTTGCAGGTTCATGGGAAAAAAGTGTGCTAATCACAGGAATGTCTTTTTTTATACCCGAGTCATTGAAAGCCTCCTTGGACTGGCAAACTGACAAAGCCTCTGCACTATCAAAGTCGTTTACTAGCCCTCTGATGGCCTCGAAATGTTCTCTGTAAAACAACATAGCTTCGACCCACATACCACAACGAGTTACCACTTGTTCGGGAGCTAAATGTATAGTTGGTAGTTTTCCTTTGTAGGTCTCGTTGCGAGCAGGAACCTTTAGAAACACTTTCTTTGTGAATGAAATCAGTTTACTTACATTCACAAACATGGAAAGTACTTCTTCAGCAAGGCGCTGTACTCCATGAGCAAAGCACGTCACACGAATGAAATTGGGATAAAGTACTCGGACGGATTTTCCTTCTTTGATCCTATAGGGAGCAGCATCTGAAATAAATAAAAACACCCTTTCATCTGCAGAAGATTCCGGGAATATTTTTCTAATAACCTCATTCGCGAAACTGGCGATCGTTGAATGATTTGCAGTTTCAAGTTCTTTGCAGGCCGCAAAGTAGGAAGAAGAAGGCTCTACTTTTAAAGCACCAACAATTAAATTTGCAATCTAATGGCCACAAGTGTCTGTAGTTTCGTCAACTGAACTCCAGATAATGCTGTCCTTGAGTTCACTGCGTATTTCTTCCAGAACATTTACACAAATTGTCGGTAAGTAATTTTTACGCAACGTTGATTCATCTGGTGTATTTTGATTTAAGGAATAATTGCTCAGGAAGCCTTTGAGGATAGAGTATGTAAGTTTGTGAAGAGGAATATTGGTTGCTATGAATGCTTCACATAGATACATGTTAAACCGACTTTTTTTTGTTATGTTTGGACAAATCTCTGCTACTGCAAGTTGCTGTTGTCAGAAGTGGTCGTCCTTTCTTCTGCATTCCTGCGATATGAAGACTTGTCTTGACATGCTGGTTTACTTGAAACTTTTTTTTGTACGATACGTTTATCTCACAAACTCGAAAATATAAAAAAATTCCGTCGTATGTAAATGTTCCAGGATGGTCAGCTATCCACGAAACAACGTTTCTTTTTCCGGGCGGCATGGCGCACAACACGTTACACATTACACGTCGTAAACACACTGAATTGTGTACAAGTAAATAAAAAGCTAAACTGAAACAATGGACATGCAACTAAAAGCTTGCGTAGTTTAATTTAATTGCTACCGACGAGTACGATATGACAGCGAAGGGGATTAAGCGTGGTAGCGGACGCAGAAGCATTATCTCTGTCTGCCTGTTCCTGTTCCTCTTCTGTAATCATTTCGCTAGGCAGAGGCCCCTCGGTTAGCGATTGCACGCAGTTCTTGGTCGCGGTCAATCTGTGAGACATTAAAACTAGATCGAACTAGAGACCGCCCGTCTAAATTTTTAAAATATTGTAAACGTAGTGCGAAAATATGCATCGTCACTAGTTTTTAGTTCAAATGTGCAATAACTGGTGAAATGGAGCCGAATATGCAAATGCATGTGCAACATGCAAATGCATATAATCCGGTCTCTAGTAATAAACATTCATACGGACATCCAGTGCATGTTTATTTCCTAAAAAACTGTTGCATGCCAGCCTTGTATAGGGCAAAAAATGGGTAAAATTTTCGAAGTCGCTGGGAGAAGTTCTCTCGCTACATTACGGCAATGTCGACACGAGGCGGCCACGCCGAAAACATTTCGCCACCAAGACTGGGTCAGGGCAAAACACAACATCGGTGTTTCTGGCAAGTCAGGCAGCAGCCTTAAGCAGAATGTACTGGGTCAGGGCACCTAAAAAGGCTCACGTCACCTTCGTTATGTGACGAAAGAAAGGCTAAGGCGAATGCAACGAACGGTACCAAGAGCTTTTACGAACCAGTTCTATACTGTTACAAACTCGTTAAGCAAGCATTGCAGAGGGGAAACCACTGATACCTTCGTAATAGTAAGCCCTATGCGGTCATGATGAATGACGTAGGGTAAACATTAGCCACTGCTTCGTTCTATAAATACCTCAGCAGTTTAGCTCATAAGGCAGTGGGTCAGACTGCTCGATGGCGTACGTGACGCTCATACTCGATTCCCTGATTGCAGCGAAGTGACGTCTGGCACAGGCCTGTTGCAGATGTCCTGCACGCTACGGCCATTACACGAAAAAATGGCTACCTCACTATAATCACCTGTACAAGGTTCAACACCACAGTCTGCCTACGTCATAGGCGGGAGAGTCTGGAGGTCTTTCCTTCTCAGTAGGATTAGGACCCCCGCGTTCCTGACATTCCAGCGAACTGAATAGGGCCTCCCTGGATGGTAGGCCAATATCGTAGGACTTCACGTCTACACGGCAACCGTCATCACGGTACGACGGACGTGGAAGAAGGGTGGTAAGCGGGAGGGTACAGAGCTCCTCTAAGCACATCACACACATCCATGCCCGAGGCAGGATTCGATCCTGCGACCGTAGCGGTCGAGCGGTTCCAGACTGTAGCGCCTAGAACCGTTCGGCCACACCAGCCGGCCCTTTGTATCAGTATGTGTGGGTTTGTTCTCGCAAACACATTTAACTACGACTGTGGGGCAGTTAAATCATTCCTATACGTACGGTTTTTGCAGGAAAGTTGTATTTGTGGCATATCGGCTCATTATTAGAATACTATTCGGAATATGAACTTGAAGTAAAAATAAATCTCAATGCCAGGGAAAGGGGGAGGAGTGGAAGGGCGGGGGGGGGGGAATGGACATAGAGAGGGAGAAGGAGGTGAGAGACAGAGAGAGGGGGAGGAGATGAAGAACAGAGAGAAGGGGAAGGATGAGGAAGTGGACAAAGAGAGGATATATCTGTAAAAAATATAAACTACTCCATCAGTTTCTGGAAATCCTTGAGAACGTCGGTGCTTGCGCCATGTAAGCAAACGCTTATCAATAACGAAGGGAGCGAACTAAGATCGGTCAGCCGTGGTTGGGCACAGTGAAACGCAGTTAATTAAACAGAAACACATATGCCATAGCTAGAAACACGCGAATGAAATGGCTTCTAGAAAAAACAACTTCAGCGTTTCGAGCGATCTTTATTATTTCGAGGTTACGGTTTCAGACGTTTTAAAGCTAAATCGTATCCGTTCTTACACAGTAAAACCGTCTTGCAGAAACATTACTGGTTTCACAGTCAGCAACTGACTTCCAACATGCTATGGAAGTTTGTAAATATAAATCGATGAATGTATTTCTCAGTTTTCATTTCTATTTTAGTTTGTCCTTATACTTAACCCTTTCTTTCATTTTGGTGCCAGGGAGCTATTCGACCATCCGGGGGAGTAGGGGAGGCATTTCCTCTGTCGCCCCATCGTAGTTATGCTTTTGAATTTTGACCATACCATGTGAGTACATTTATCAATCAGTTATGCACATAAAGAGTAACCTTGACAATTACTGCACTAACAGCTCTGTCCGTGACCGTAGAACAAGATATAGACTGAACTTAAATGACCAAGAAAGAATAAACATAAAACTGGAAACAGCATTTTCTACCAAGCAATAAAGTTGTTCATATCTAAAAGTACGAGTATAAAAGGATAATTAGACGAAACTCATTTAAAAGACTGTTAAAAATTATATATTGTATTCAGTACAGTATTGCCTACATAATATAGAGCAGGGGTCTGTTAAGAAATGTAACACAAATAGTTAACAATAAAACATCTTGTCATTTCACAACACACTTGAGTATTTTTTTATGATTTATTTTCCGGATACTTTTCATTAAAGGTCTGCAATGGATAATCTTTTTATGGATAATCTTATTCTGTTTCAGTCTCAAAGAAAATCTCAAGCATTGTAGGAGGATGCTGGGTCGTTCTTTGCTGACAAGCACATGGAAAGTTGCGGCGGACAAAACGGAAATCAAATATCGTCGTCATATTCCATATCGCACACAGTGTGATTGTATGCAATGGTTGGTGTTGAGAAATGAGCGAAAAGCTTAGCGGAAGTGTTCCAGGGATATTTCCTGACAATGTTGGTATAAGAGACCATTGGTTGCTGGTGGCCCGTTTCAAAGTAATGGTATTTCCTTTCTTAGGAGAAGAAAAACTTCTTAGCCAAGATCGCGATAAAACACTTCATTGTGGATGACCAGTTTCGGTAAACTATGTTACCATCGTGAGATCAGTAACAACATTATGAAAGGCGCTAAAAATTGTTTAACAAATAATGCCACATTAACCCATAGAGGAATCAATGACAACATATCTTCATAGAGGCTATTATAAACATCTCGTCACAGATGCACACAAAATCTTTCCATTAAATCTCCAGATATACAACATATGACATGAATAATGTTTTGGCACTTCAAAAGTAAAAGTTAAAATTTCTATGTACACACATCGCTACAACATTGCATCCACATGATTAACACGTCATGCCTACTAGGGCACCAAAAGACTGACTGTCAACAGCCAATGCATGAGATGAACTGACTAGTATGCCAGGAGTCGCTGCGGTGCATAGTTTCTACCATCAAAAGTCAAAGAGGTAATTTAAAATCAACAATGACTCCAAATATAAAAGTTCTTGAGCCGTAGTGCAGTTAGCTTTGAAAAGCGCGCCGCAGCGCGTAGCGTGAAGCAGTCGCCCTCCGTTTTCTGGCGGTGGCACCGTTGTCGCAATTGAAGGCTTCGGTGTCTCCCTCTTGCGGGAAAGGGGAAAAGTGGGCTGTTCGCGTGGGTTGAAGAAGTGGCTGTATGGGCTCTCGTGGAGAGTTGGCAGTCGGGGCATCAAGAAGCGACTTCTCTGCCTATGCTAGAGGGACAGCACGCAGACCGTGGCATCAGCATAAGCGCCGCGAGCAGCGGCTCGGTGGTATGGGGCGTTAACTGCTTGTCGCGAAAGGAATCTTCCTGAGTGTGGGTCCGCGAGGGTCCTAATTTGCAGTTCGGCCGTAAGCTGTCGACCGGCGAGGAGGTTCTGAAAATCGGCGCGCCTTCCTGCGTCCCTTGAAACGGCTGGCAGCGGGCGGCTCGGCAAGCATTTGGTGGTGCTGCGTTGGTTCAGTCCGGGGAGTCGTAACGCACTAGACGTTGAGTATTGATTGTTAACAGATTTTATGAAGTTTAATTGAATTCAATTTACTTATTCTTGTTAACTATACCAGCGGTATATTTTGGGGGTTACCCGCCATTCATTCTCGTCTGGCCACCCGCGGGAAGGTGGTAATGTTAGAGTGAGTGGTCCGTTTGTCCCCTTTTAAGGACGAAAAGGGGGGGGGGGGTCAGAGTAAATCTGTGGTTCGGATTGCTTCTTTTCCCTCCCAGCTTACCTACGGGTTTATTCGACTGTTAGCCTCTTCCATGTCTGCGAAAGTCTAAGGCACCAATGGCTGTACTGTTTAAAATGCAAGGCTCTAAGACCTGATCCATTCTCTAGCCTGCCATTAACTAGTATTACTAGACTCACGTGTAAAAGGTACTCTAAGAAAGAAGAAAAATTCCTTTTGCCTCGTGGTAAGAACTAGTCAATTGCATAACGAATTCCTGCTCATCTGTAAGCTGTAACTTACGTAAATTTGTGTTTATGTATATTTGGCTATAATCAAGCAAAGTTGTTAATGTACACCGTAGTGGATTTTTTATATTGTTTCTAGTCAGCAAAATCTGTTGTGTGTTTTTCCAATTCAGTACCTTCTAAGGCTTTTACTCAACGTGCTTATGTGTTTTATATAGATAGTAGGTTATTAGCGTGTTTTCTTACGATGCAAAAGTTTGCCGTTTCATTACGGGTAGAAATTGTTGCCTTGAAAGGAGAATGTTGTAACAGTTCGCAAGTCCTACCTTGCGAGCGCGTGTGTTTGCCGTAAGTTAACTTGCAGAATTTTTTTTTAATAAGTTTGGAAATGTTAATGTTATTAACCATGAGTGTCCCCCCACCCTCCCCCGTGTGTATGACTCATGCGTTTTGGTTTTTCTATTTTGAGAACTTTTGTAAACAGGATTGTCTTTATATATGTTGCAGACAAGTTAGATTCTGCGCCATTTAATGAGCCTGAGTGAGGCTGTTGTGGGCGGCCGTAGCTATGGCTGTTGTAACCAAATGGGAAATTTGGGTGTCCCAAAGTAAAGTCATATAATCAAATTGAATTCATTTATTAATGGAGTGAAATTTACCTGTAATTTAGCTGAGCTCGAAATACACTCCTGGAAATGGAAAAAAGAACACATTGACACCGGTGTGTCAGACTCACCATACTTGCTCCGGACACTGCGAGAGGGCTGTACAAGCAATGATCACACGCACGGCACAGCGGACACACCAGGAACCGTGGTGTTGGCCGTCGAATGGCGCTAGCTGCGCAGCATTTGTGCACCGCCACCGTCAGTGTCAGCCAGTTTGCCGTGGCATACGGAGCTCCATCGCAGTCTTTAACACTGGTAGCATGCCGCGACAGCGTGGACGTGAACCGTATGTGCAGTTGACGGACTTTGAGCGAGGGCGTATAGTGGGCATGCGGGAGGCCGGGTGTACGTACCGCCGAATTGCTCAACACGTGGGGCGTGAGGTCTCCACAGTACATCGATGTTGTCGCCAGTGGTCGGCGGAAGGTGCACATGCCCGTCGACCTGGAACCGGACCGCAGCGACGCACGGATGCACGCCAAGACCGTAGGATCCTACGCAGTGCCGTAGGGGACCGCACCGCCACTTCCCAGCAAATTAGGGACACTGTTGCTCCTGGGGTATCGGCGAGGACCATTCGCAACCGTCTCTATGAAGCTGGGCTACGGTCCCGCACACCGTTAGGCCGTCTTCCGCTCACGCCCCAACATCGTGCAGCCCGCCTCCAGTGGTGACGCGACAGGCGTGAATGGAGGGACGAATGGAGACGTGTCGTCTTCAGCGATGAGAGTCGCTTCTGCCTTGGTGCCAATGATGGTCGTATGCGTGTTTTGCGCCGTGCAGGTGAGCGCCACAATCAGGACTGCATACGACCGAGGCACACAGGGCCAACACCCGGCATCATGGTGTGGGGAGCGATCTCCTACACTGGCCGTACACCACTGGTGATCGTCGAGGGGACACTGAATAGTGCACGGTACATCCAAACCGTCATCGAACCCATCGTTCTACCATTCCTAGACCGGCAAGGGAACTTGCTGTTCCAACAGGACAATGCACGTCCGCATGTATCCCGTGCCACCCAACGTGCTCTAGAAGGTGTAAGTCAACTACCCTGGCCAGCAAGATCTCCGGATCTGTCCCCCATTGAGCATGTTTGGGACTGGATGAAGCGTCGTCTCACGCGGTCTGCACGTCCAGCACGAACGCTGGTCCAACTGAGGCGCCAGGTGGAAATGGCATGGCAAGCCGTTCCACAGGCCTACATCCAGAATCTCTGCGATCGTCTCCATGGGAGAATAGCAGCCTGCATTTCTGCGAAAGGTGGATATATACTGTACTAGTGCCGACATTGTGCATGCTCTGTTGCCTGTGTCTATGTGCCTGTGGTTCTGTCAGTGTGATCATGTGATGTATCTGACCCCAGGAATGTGTCAATAAAGTTTCCCCTTCCTGGGACAATGAATTCACGGTGTTCTTATTTCAATTTCCAGGAGTGTATTATACAGCGTCGCGTTGTATACGTTAAATTGCTTGCCTGTACTTGCCTTTTACTGGCGTGAAATTGTTTATAATAATTTCATAATTTAAAGGTGCTTTCCTATCGTAAATTGACATATTCGTTAAATGATTGTTGTTTTTTAAAAAATATCGTAAAGTCTTGCACCAAATTTGAATAAAGAGTGTTACTGAAAATTGTGTGTAATTTCACCAGTTATTCCTTGGCACCTAGTTCCACTTTACATTTTGTGTATTAATTGTGATTAATAACCATTGGTGAACCAGTAGTAATTTTACGGTTCATTCTAAAATGCTAAAAAACTACTTGATGATTTTTATGTGGCGCTTGCTTAGCTTTGCTGTCATAAAGGTACTTGCAGCTTTGTGATAATCTAACGCATTTATGGTAAATACAGTATGATGTGTAGGATGTCTTAACTATGTTTTGGTTCAAATGGCTCTGAGGACTATGGGACTCAACATCTTAGGTCATAAGTCCCCTAGAACTTAGAACTACTTAAACCTAACTAACCTAAGGACATCACACACACCCATGCCCGAGGCAGGATTCGAACCTGCGACCGTAGCAGTCCCGCGGTTCCGGACTGCAGCGCCAGAACCGCTAGACCACCGCGGCCGGCAACTATGTTTTGTCAGGAAGAAATCATCAAGTAGGTTTTTAGCGTTTTAGAACTTTTATATTTGGAATCATGGTTGGTTTTAAATTACGTATTGGACTTTTAATGGTAGTAACTATGCACTGCAACGACGTCTGCCGTACTTGTTGTCAGTTCATCTCATGCATCGGCTGTTGACAGTCAGTCTTGTGGTGCCCTAGTAGGCATGACGTGTGGTAATACGGATGTAATGTTGTGGCGATGTGTGTACATAGTAATTTTAACATTTACTTTTTATGTACCAACACATCATTCATGTCACATGTTGTACATCTGGAGATTTAATGGAAATATTTTGTGTGCATCTGTCACAAGATTTTTATAATAATCTGTACGAAGATATGTTGTCATCGATTCCTCTATGGGTTAATCTGGAATTATTTGTTAAAGTGTTTGTAGCACTTTTTGTACTATTATTACAGATCCGATGATGGTAACGTAGTTTTATCGAAATCGGTTATCCACAATACAGTGTTTTTTCGCAATCTTGGCTAAGAAGTTTTTCTTCTCCTAAGAAAGTAAATATACATCTCCCCTTCATACGCAGTATGAGTAAACCAATGGTATTTCGTTTGATTTCGTACTTCTATTTATCTTTACAGCTGTATTTGCACTGAGAAATCTGAACAAGAGTGCAAACCAGTACGCTCTGTGTGTGTTGTTTGGGAACCAACTTGTTCCTTTCACTCACGGTACTTGCAGCTGACAACAATAATGTCCACTTGACTCTTCGCCGAGCCTGCACTCAGTACTGCTAGTCCTGTCTCGCGATTGTTTTGCCGATAGCTGTATGTTAACGTTAGCTGTAATATGTGGTAGTCGACATTTTGAATAGTAACTGTAATCGAACAGTGCTCCTTTTGTTATGTAGTGTAGTGTACTGTGCACTGACAGAACAGACTGTGAAAAAGTATGTGTGTTTCTTCTGACGGTTGTTACATTACTCCGTGTTTTGTGTTGTATGTTCTCATGATTGTATGTTGCAGTCCTTTTCACTATTGAGAAGGTACTTTCATAGAAGCGAAAAAAACTAAAGCAACAAACTTAATAAATCGTAATTAGTCACATCATTACTTATAGTGAGCCACCGATTCCTTGTCCCAAAGTGATAAGAAAATATCCTTTGAGCCTCTGAAATCTAAGCGGTCGTGTTCGGCTTCACCTTGCATTAATTGCCTTTTTTCTGAAACTGTAATTCCATGTGAAGGGACAGATCAAGATAAGATGGATAGTTTTTATGAGGCACTAAGTGATGTAGTTGTTAGAGTAAAGGACAAGGACAGTGTTTGCTCATGAGTGATTTTAACGCCAGGATTGGAAATCGAACAGAAGGGTATGAAAAGGTTATGGGTAAATTTGGAGAGGATATGGAGACCAACAGGAACGGGAAACAACTCTTGGATTTCTGTGCCAGTGTGGGCTTAGTAATCACAAACTCCTTTTTTAAACATAAGAACATTCACCGGCATACTTGGGAAGGCAGGGGAACCAGATCTGTCATTGACTATATAATAACAGATCAGGAATTCAGGAAGGCTGTGAAGGACACACGTGTATTCAGGGGATTCTTTGATGACACTGATCATTATTTAATCTGCAGTGAAATTGGGATTGTGAGGCCGAAAGTGCAGGAGGTCAGGTCCATATGTAGGAGGATAAGAGTGGAGAAACTTCAGGATAAGGAAATCAGGCACAAGTACATAACAGCGATCTCAGAAAGGTACCAGTTAGTTGAATGTAGTCAATTAGTCATTGGAAAAGGAATGGACAAGGTACAGGGACACAGTACTAGAAGTGGCTAAAGAATGTCTTGGAACAGTAGTATGTAAAAGTAGGATGAAGCAAACAGCTCGGTGGAATGATACAGTCAAGGCAGCCTGTAAAAGGAAAAAGAAGGCGTATCAAAAATGGCTACATACCAGAACCCAGGTAGACAGAGAAAGTTATGTTGAAGAAAGAAACAAAGCCAAACAGATAATTGCAGCATCCAAGAAGAAATCGTGGGAAGACTTTGGAAACAGGTTGGAGACTACGGGTCAAGCTGCTGGAAAACCATTCTGGAGTGTAATTAGCAGTCTTCGAAAGGGAGGTAAGAAGGAAATGACAAGTATTTTGGACAGGTCAGGAAAACTGCTGGTGAATCCTGTGGATGCCTTGGGCAGATGGAGGGAATATTTTGAAGAGTTGCTCAATGTAGGTGAAATTGCGATCAGTAATGTTTCAGATTTCGAGGTAGAATGGGATAGGAACGATGATGGAAATAGAATCACATTTGAGGAAGTGGAAAAAAATGGTCAATAGATTGCAGTGCAATAAAGCGGCTGGGGTGGATGAACTTAAGTCGGAACTCATCAAATACAGTGGAATGTCAGGTCTTAAATGGCTACACAGGATAATTGAAATGGCGTGGGAGTCGGGACAGGTTCCATCAGACTGGACTAAAGCAGTAATCACACCAATCTTTAAACATGGAAACAGAAAAGATTGTAACAACTACAGAGGTATCTCTTTAATCAGTGTTGTGGGTAAAATCTTCTCAGGTATTGTTGAAAGGAAAGTGCGAGTATTAGTTGAGGACCAATTGGATGAAAATCAGTGTGGGTTTAGGCCTCTTAGAGGTTGTCAGGACCAGATCTTTAGCTTACGGCAAATAATGGAGAAGTGTAAATAATGGAGAAGTGTTATGAGTGGAACAGGGAATTGTATCTACGAGTATGCTTTATAGATCTAGAAAAGGCATATGACCAGGTTCCTAGGAGGAAGTTATTGTCTGTTCTACAAGATTATGGAATAGGAGGGAAACTTTTGCAAGCAATTAAAGGTCTTTACATGGATAGTCAGGCAGCAGTTAGAGTTGACGGTAAATTGAGTTCATGGTTCAGAGTAGTTTCAGGGGTAAGACAAGGCTGCAACCTGTCTCCACTGTTGTTCATATTATTTATGGACCATATGTTGAAAACAATAGACTGACTGGGTGAGATTAAGATATGTGAACACAAAATAAGCTGTCTTGCATATGCGGATGAATTAGTTGTGATGGCAAATTCGATTGAAAGTTTGCAAAGTAATATTTCTGAGCTAGATCAGAAATGTAAGGACTATGGTATGAAGATTAGCATCTCCAAAACGAAAGTAATGTCAGTGGGAAAGAAATATAAACGGATTGAGTGCCAAATAGGAGGAACAAAGTAAGAACAGGTGGACGGTTTCAAGTACTTAGGATGCATATTCTCACAGGATGGCAACATAGTGAAAGAACTGGAAGCGAGGTGTAGCAAAGCTAATGCAGTGAGCGCTCAGCTACGATCTACTCTCTTCTGCAAGAAGGAAGTCAGTACCAAGACTAAGTTGTCTGTGCACCGTTCAATCTTTCGACCAACTTTGTTGTATGGGAGCGAAAGCTGGGTGGATTCAGGTTACCTTATCAACAAGGTTGAGGTTACGGATATGAAAGTAGCTAGGATGATTGCAGGTACTAGTAGATGGGAACAATGGCAGGAGGGTGTCCACAATGAGGAAATCAAAGAAAAACTGGGAATGAACTCTATAGATGTAGCAGTTAGGGCGAACAGGCTTAGATGGTGGGGTCACGTTACACGCATGGGAGAAGCAAGGTTACCCAAGAGACTTATGGTTTCAGCAGTAGAGGGTAGGAGGAGTCGGGGCAGACCGAGGAGAAGGTACCTGGATTCGGTTAAGAATGATTTTGAAGTAATAGGTTTAACATCAGAAGAGGCACCAATGTTAGCAGTGAATAGGGGATCATGGAGGAACTGTATAAGGGGGTCTATGCTCCAGACTGAACGCTGAAAGGCATAATCAGTCTTAAATGATGATGATGTAATTCCATGATAAGACCAATATCCATGTAAAAGTGATCTTGGTTGAAGAGAACTACTATTTCTTACTACTACGACTACTACTACTACTACGAGGTCGATTTAAAAATTTATATCTGTTCTCAGAATCGCTTGAGGTATTACATGTCATGCATATTAGCCGGTCGACTTTCCCGCTTCAGTGACATAAATTGCAACCCTCTGCCGCTAGAGCGCTCTGACTTGAAGCATGTATCACGGCAGTTCGTAATGTGACTTTGTCTCTGCGTGAGAAACAGCTCAGAAAACTGAAAGCATGAATTCTATGAGTCGTCCACACATGGAGCACCCTCCTTTCAGCACAGCAACGCCAGACCACACACGAGTGCTGCGACATCCGCAACAATCCGACGCTTTGGGTTCACTGTTATCGATCATCCTCCATACAATCCCGATTTGGCTGTATCCGATTTTCATCTGTTTTCAGAACTTAAAGAACCCCTTCGATGACTTCGCTTTGATAGTGATGGGGCGTTGCAAGCAGACGTGAGGTTGTGGCTCCGTCAACGAAATCAAACATTCTACAGCGACGGTATCACCGAATTGGTCTCTCGTCGGAAAAAATGTGTTTGTCGGCAGAGTGACTATGTTGAGAAGTAAATACATAGACATGAAGAGTAGAGATGTAAAATGTTAATTAAGTTTGTTTTATTTAAAAAATGCTTTAAAAGTTTTCACTTAAGAAAATTCAGAGGCATTACTTTTCAGTACGCCCTCGTACTACTACGAGGAACTTCAAAAAGTTCGGTACACATTATCAAGGCACACCAAGCAACTTTTATTGAATATTCCTCCACACTTCAAACTGACACAGATAAACGAGGCTAATTTTCAACATAACCACCAAGACTCTGTAAACTACAGTCTGAATGTTCTGCCAGTCATTCAGTTCCTCGACGACTTAAATCCGCTCCGTGGTCACATAGCCATCCAAGAGCGGCTGTGTGAAATACTTCGTTTTGGAAAATGTCTTTCAGCAGGACGTTCTTTCAGCTTGTCGAAAAGATGGAAATAGCATTGTGCAAGATCTGGACCATATGGCGGATCAGCGTCACCCACGTTTGTGCGGTACTGGTGAAACTGTTGGTGTCATCTCACTACGACTGCATTTGGTCAGTAGTTTCGAAATGAACATAAACAGGCACAGCCCACAACCTCAATAAACTTGTCTTTTATTTATTTTTTAAATTTTTTTCAGATTACCGGTTTCGGTCTATTTTAGACCATCTTCAGACCTCACACCATAACGGTGGGCCGTTGCGGTGAACGGAACAGGCGCTACGACTCCACGAACACTAGCAGTTAGAAGCAGACAAAAGAAAAGAAAAAAGTTCAACAGGAATTATTGAGAATTATTTTGTGGAAACATTCTGCACTCCAGGAATAAATTTTCGACGAATTAATAAGACTGTATTTTTTACTGACCAAGGCTGTAATATATGCTAGGCATTGTAATTACATTACCATTACCCGCGCATTACTCATATTCTGAGTTGAGTTTAAACAGGTTTATGACGTCGGCTTTCTAAAAAAATGTGGCTGCAGTAGTTTATTCCACGATATAAGCTGGCAGCTGTTTCTTGAAGAGAACTGGTACCATAAATTCGTCATAAATAGGATTGGATCAAGGTGCACAGATTAGGTGGAACAACCTTTCTTACAATGGCACTGCCTGCAGCTAGCCTCTACAGTCGAGTCCTGGATATACTTGTGGGAAAGGGAGTTACTGCAAATCACTGTTGCGACAAGAATACTGCTAGATACCGAGTGACATTTTTGGACCCTTTCTGAAATACAGTGGGAGTTGAAGGTGAGAAAGATCCGATTAATTAGTTTCGTTTGTTATTAGTGTTTGAAACGGAAAGTCCCTGCCACACTGGCCCAACGATACCGATGTGTATTTCTTTGGATTACTGAAAGTCCATATTTTTGTTAAATACACTCCGCGTTCCCAAGAAGTCAGTTATTACTGTTTTATCAAAACATCAGTTTTTGGGGTACTGGCATTTGGCAGTATTTTGTACCTTTCGTTGCCTGTTTACAACTGAAGACACGAGCGCTGAAAAAACATTGTCTCCAGCGCATACAAGAGAAAACTGAGGTTCCGGTGTTTCATAGAATAGCAACATTTCTGTTTAAGACACTCTGGGCTCCTAGAAATAATGGACGTTGGAGTTTAATATGAAACATGTGGTACTGTGTCACTTACGCGAGAAAATATCAGTTCAAAATCATGTAGAATAAAATGATAGCGTCATTGCCATATCTTGTTCGGGTTTAAGGCATCTGTAAATATTTATTTGGTGCAGTTTACAGCTGTACTTACCAGACAGAAAAGGTCATATTTTCGGAGTGGGTGGACTGTGCGCCAGGTCATGTACAGTTGATCCAGGAGATTGACCTGGATTTAAACAGACTGGAATGTGGACTGGAATGGGCTGCAGACTATCGGCCCGGTATTGTTATGGTACTGAATTATAGTAGTACACGGTACAGTTATTTCTATTCTGCCAAAAACGAGAAGAAAACTGCAGTGGAAACCCACGACACGCTGACAGAGGCCATTGACGAGAGTGCACTGAGTCAAGCAAGAACATTTGAGTGTTTCAAGCTCTTCAACGAAGGCCGATAATGTATGGAAGATGACAAACAATCTGGTCGACCGTCAACATCCACAACACCGGAAATGATCAGAAAAGTGCGTCACGTGGTTCACGAGGACCAAAGGCAGACAAATCACAATTTTTGTAACGGACTTTGGCTGTCGTAAGGTACATGTCAACGAATTCTAGCGAATGAGCTGAACATGTATAGAATTGCAGCAAAGTTTCTTCACTCGCCTTCTCAGCATCGGCTAACGAAACCTCAGGATTCAGATGTACACTTAGCTGCAATAAAGAGTTCGACAGTGTCCAAAATTCCTATCCAGAGTCATAACAGATGATCAATCTTCGGTCTACGGTAATGACACTCAAGCAGCAATCTTCACAATGGTAACACTGTGTTCTCCAAGGCTGGAAAAATCTCGACGAGTTCGTAGCAAAATGAATGCTGATCATTTTTTTCAACATTCGGAGAATAGTGCATAAGGAGTTTGTTTCACTTGCTCACACTGTCAATAGGCAGTTTTGCAGTTTTACTGCGAGGTTTTGAGGCGACTGGAGGAAAATGTTCGGTGCGAACAGCCAGAGTTGTGAAAAAAGAAAGACTAGTTGGGGCACCTTAATAATGTACCCGCGCACACCTCGCTCATTGTGAAGGAATTCCTTGCCAAAACAACATGGCAACGGTCCCTTATCCTCCCTATTAGCCAGGCCTAGCCTTTGCGACTTTTTCCTGTTCCTGAAGATGAAAATCGCTTTTAAAGCATGACGTTTTGATGACTGAAGATATCCATGTTGAATCGCAACGGGTCTTGAACACTGTTCACCCTGCGGACTAACAGGGTGCACCCAAAAATGCAAAGAACGGTGGGACCGTTGCATATATTCGTGAGTTCACAACTTTGAAGACGACAGAGGACGTTAAGTCGTCAGTACAGCTTTCTGATTTTATGTTGAAATTCTCGGACAGATTGGGTAGCATCTCGTATAAAGGACTGCAATGTCTGTTTTTATTCCAGTCTGCTCGTGGCAGCTTCCTACGTATGTAGAATTGTCACACTTTCGAATGCGCTGATGAAAGAAAATTTGATGCAAATCCGTGGCTCCTTCGCGTTGTTCGTTCTACAGTTCTCGTAAGCGCTGAAACACGTACTGATACCCTCCACTACAACTCACAACTGCATGCGCCAAAGATGACTCAAGTTTGTGCCGCAGTAGCTAAGGCGTATACCTTGAGACGTCTAGCGGTAAAATGTAGTACTGCTACTGGTTTGACCGGTACAATGAAATTCTCTGATATTGAAGGTAGAAGCTCGTATAACAATCGTACGAGAATGCTCAGTTCCGACAAAGATGGTTTGACTCAGCGAGCCGTAAAAAATAACCCTCATCGACCAAAAAAAAAAAAAAAAGCCCCAACTCCAGAATCAAATTCCGACTAATACACAAATTACTACTAAATGAAATCAGATTCGGAAAACAAACATAAAAAAGATAGTGCCTCCACTGCCACGACAGCTTTCCCCATCCCTCGCACGATTCTTCAGTCAGCTCCGCAGCAAGATTAACTACAGACCACAGGTAATGTGGTACACTGTAAGCTTAAACACAAGATGTTGTATGTTGTATCTTAACCGAGGGCCTAGAAACGACGGAGAGGCTCCGGCCCCGCCGCAACCGCAGTGGTCCACGACCGCACGACGACTACCCCGCAGTCCACTTCCCCCTCCGCCGCTCCACACAGAACTCAGGGCTATTGTGCGGTTCGGCCCCCGGTGGTCCCCCCCCCCCCCCCCCCGAGGGAAAGTCTCACATAACGCGAGTGTAACCCCTACGTTTGCGTGGTAGAGAGTAATGGTGGTGGGTGTATCCGTACGTGGAAAACTTGTTTGCGCAGCGATCGCCAACATAGTGTAGCTGAGGCGGAATAAAGGGAACCAGCTCGCATTCGCCGAGGCAGATGGAAAATCGCCTATAAACCATCCACAGACTGGCCGGCTTACCGGACCTCGACACAAGTCCGCCGGGCGGATTCGTGCCGGGGACCAGGCGCTCCTTCCCGCTCCGGAAAGCCGAGCGTTAGACCGCTCGGTTAACCGGGCGGGCTGTAAACACAAGATAGTTTCTGAGTCCAGATGAGTGATCAAAACATCAGATCGTCACGTGTATAAGGCCGAGCTATAAAAGTGATGATGATGATGATGATATTGTTTGGTTTGTGGGACGCTCGACTGCGCGGTTATCAGCGTCCACACAAATTCTCAACCTTTGCTCAGTCCAATCTCGCCACTTTCATGAATGATGATGAAAATGATGAGGACAACACAAACACCCAGTCATCTCGAGGCAGGTGAAAATCCCTGACCCCGCCGGGAATCGAAAGCGGGACCCCGAGCTATAGAAGTGTTCAGTGGATATACTTCACTAGTAACTGATGTAAATAACGAGTTAAAGTAGAAGTGCTGCTGAGAAACACGATATATTCAAACTTCAACTAAATCACTCAAAAAATTAGACTAAACAAATAATTATAATAAACATTTTCTTTGCAGACCTCTGAAGATGCGAAAAGCAATTAGATGTAACGTGTGATGAAATTTAAAGTGATTAAACTGAGGATCACGCGATCTTCATATGATGCGTAAAACTTTTTCATATGTCTGTACCTCTGTCATTATTGCAAGGCAACCACTTTCAATTGCTTTATGTGGTCTTCTTAGCTCCGTACAACCGCTTAGTTTTATGCATTGGATGAAATACATATATGTACTTAATAAACAACATAAAAATCAGTTCCAAAAGAAAAGTAATAATTATTCGAAGTTATCATCATTAACGAATGTGGTTTTTAAATGAGCTAGACGTACTGGTTTAGCTGGTTTGAAGTACACTCCTGGAAATTGAAATAAGAACACCGTGAATTCATTGTCCCAGGAAGGGGAAACTTTATTGACACATTCCTGGGGTCAGATACATCACATGATCACACTGACAGAACCACAGGCACATAGACACAGGCAACAGAGCATGCACAATGTCGGCACTAGTACAGTGTATATCCACCTTTCGCAGCAATGCAGGCTGCTATTCTCCCATGGAGACGATCGTAGAGATGCTGGATGTAGTCCTGTGGAACAGCTTGCCATGCCATTTCCACCTGGCGCCTCAGTTGGACCAGCGTTCGTGCTGGACGTGCAGACCGCGCGAGACGACGCTTCATCCAGTCCCAAACATGCTCAATGGGGGACAGATCCGGAGATCTTGCTGGCCAAGGTAGTTGACTTACACCTTCTAGAGCACGTTGGGTGGCACGGGATACATGCGGACGTGCATTGTCCTGTTGGAACAGCAAGTTCCCTTGCCGGTCTAGGAATGGTAGAACGATGGGTTCGATGACGGTTTGGATGTACCGTGCACTATTCAGTGTCCCCTCGACGATCACCAGTGGTGTATGGTCAGTGTAGGAGATCGCTCCCCACACCATGATGCCGGGTGTTGGCCCTGTGTGCCTCGGTCGTATGCAGTCCTGATTGTGGCGCTCACCTGCACGGCGCCAAACACGCATACGACCATCATTGGCACCAAGGCAGAAGCGACTCTCATCGCTGAAGACGACACGTCTCCATTCGTCCCTCCATTCACGCCTGTCGCGACACCACTGGAGGCGGGCTGCACGATGTTGGGGCGTGAGCGGAAGACGGCCTAACGGTGTGCGGGACCGTAGCCCAGCTTCATGGAGACGGTTGCGAATGGTCCTCGCCGATACCCCAGGAGCAACAGTGTCCCTAATTTGCTGGGAAGTGGCGGTGCGGTCCCCTACGGCACTGCGTAGGATCCTACGGTCTTGGCTTGCATCCGTGCGTCGCTGCGGTCCGGTCCCAGGTCGACGGGCACGCGCACCTTCCGCCGACCACTGGCGACAACATCGATGTACTGTGGAGACCTCACACCCCACGTGTTGAGCAATTCGGCGGTACGTCCACCCGGCCTCCCGCATGCCCACTATACGCCCTCGCTCAAAGTCCGTCAACTGCACATACGGTTCACGTCCACGCTGTCGCGGCGTGCTACCAGTGTTAAAGACTGCGATGGGGCTCCGTATGCCACGGCAAACTGGCTGACACTGACGGTGGCGGTGCACAAATGCTGCGCAGCTAGCGCCATTCGACGGCCAACACCGCGGTTCCTGGTGTGTCCGCTGTGCCGTGCGTGTGATCATTGCTTGTACAGCCCTCTCACAGTGTCCGGAGCAAGTATGGTGGGTCTGACACACCGGTGTCAATGTGTTCTTTTTTCCATTTCCAGGAGTGTATAATAACAACAGAAAAACTTTCCCAAGCCGAGCTACTACATTCCTCAAGTAATTTATCCATCTATTCATAATGGATGTTCTTGTATTCTGCATACTTCGTGGTTTACGAATTGTCGCTAAAACAGAAAATGTTCATAAGGTATCGGTCGTATCGTCTAGTGAGGATTGTTGCAATTTGTAGCGCAGGAACATTACCATAGCGTACATAGGAAAGATCAGGAACATGTTGAATTTTTCTTTTATTTACACTGGTTTTTATTTTAGGAACTTTATTTTGTATTTTAGACTGAAAATGCCACGGGGATACAAGACAAAGGATACTCGGTACTGTGGAATGTAGATGATACGACTACAGTAATAAAATATATTAGCTGGCCGGAGTGGCCGTGCGGTTCTAAGCGCTACAGTTTGGAGCCGAGCGACCGCTACGGTCGCAGGTTCGAATCCTGCCTCGGGCATGGATGTGTGTGATGTCCTTAGGTTAGTTAGATTTAATTAGTTCTAAGTTCTAGGCGACTGATGACCTCAGAAATTAAGTCGCGTAGTGCTCAGAGCCATTTGAACCACCAAAATACATTAAAGAAAATAAAGTGTAATTTGCTACAGCCGGGAAACGATGGTACGCACCATGAAAAACTCTACGTTCTAGGCTAAACACGAAATATCCAACGATGGACCAACTGGATAAGGCGCAGAACTCGACAATGACAACATAGAACACTTAGCGTGCTGTCCCTTCCTTTGGATTCGAAAGCTTCTTCTTTATCAGTCGCCTAAGGTACTTTATGTGTAAGTTCGCTATAAAAACTAGATTCAAAAATACGTGTAATAGTTTCCTGAAAATCCTCCTAGATGTCGACAAAAACGTCACAGTAATACCCCTTGAAGTGGTGAAACGGGGAATAAATTTTTAAAAGGCTGATTCATCTTTGATGCCATTTGTAACACTATGTTTGCCTTTAAAATTTAACTCATGTTCTTTTTTTTTAATTCTTTTTTTAGTGTCGACTGGAGTAGAAATTTATATAAGGTGTGGCCCAGAGTTGGCAAATGTCTAGATGACTAGATGAATGTGAGAAACCTCCCAAAACAGTCTTTAGCACCCTAGGACTGTACCAACATAATCTTCGTCTTTCCAGTTCGTCAAATTATTGTCATTGTGATAACTAGAATGTAGATTCCTAGCTCTGTGACTGCATGACTTCGAAAACACCCAAGTCCTGTAGAGTATATCTTTTCGACTTGACATTTCACTTCTTTTCTTCTCTCCTAGCATAGAGAATTGTACTTTTCTTTTTTCTAATGAGGTATCTGTGTTAAGCATAAATGTAAACACCTACATAATAGCTTGGCTGTTGTTTTTACTAGTGTACTAAAATAACTCTGACGTGCAAAACCGAATGCAGAATGAGCAAGCCATCACGGGTTTCCCTTTTTTTGCAGACAAACAGTAAACCACTGTTGTGACTGCGTTGTGCATCAGGGACAGGGGAAGTCGTTGTGGGAATTGGGGACGGATTACTGGCATATTGATGCGATGTTTGGGTGTATGAAATTTGCGACTGAATCCATGCGCAGGGGTGTTAGACTCGATCCCATGTGCAGCACGGTAAGGTGTGAACAAGGAAGCGACAAAAGAAGATAGAAGACACTGTTTTGGCATGGTTCTGTAAATGTTGCTATCCATCTTGACTGCAGATCAGTACACAAAGGAATCGGCATACTTTCCCGTCTACAGAGCGACTTCTAAGAAAACTCAAGATATAGAATGTGAACATTAATAAAACCGATAAACTGCAGGGACGGATTGCTGACTGGAAATGGCGGACAAGGGTCCTATGAATATGGCTCCGGAAATATTTCGTTGCCACGGTAGATGACGCTGACGAATGACAATTTCTCTGACCACGTGCCATGTGTTCCTTGTGTGTTGCGGGATGTGTGATTGAAGCGGCGTACTGTAGGCAGCAGAATGGTCCGGTATTCATGACGGGAATACGCCGAGAAAAAGGTCTTTGAATGTTGTGTGATGTGGTTGGTGTGTCTGAGGGTACTTGTTTTGGTATAGTCGTGCTGCCTCTCAACTGATTCCATCTGCTCGGCCGTACACAAACACTATCTCGGATTTTTCTCGACATGAATACCGGACCATTCTGCTGCTTACAGTGCACTGCGTGTCACACAGCCTGCAACACACAAGGAACATATGGCACTTGGACAGAGAAACTCTCATTTGTCAGCGCTGTCTACCGTGACAACGATGCATTTCCGGACACATGTTCGTATGACCTTTTTTCCGCTATTTCCGGTCAGGAATCCGCCCCTGCAGTTTGTCCGTTTTATTGATGTTCACCCTGTGTATTGATTGCTAAGGCTTGTGATGGTACGTCAATAAATATTGACATTTTTATCGGTTGTAAACCGTAGTTAACGTATTTTATGAAGACAATTACTCTCCTGGAAATTGAAATAAGAACACCGTGAATTCATTGTCCCAGGAAGGGGAAACTTAATTGACACATTCCTGGGGTCAGATACATCACATGATCACACTGACAGAACCACAGGCACATAGACACAGGCAACAGAGCATGCACAATGTCGGCACTAGTACAGTGTATATCCACCTTTCGCAGCAATGCAGGCTGCTATTCTCCCATGGAGACGATCGTAGAGATGCTGGATGTAGTCCTGTGGAACGGCTTGCCATGCCATTTCCACCTGGCGCCTCAGTTGGACCAGCGTTCGTGCTGGACGTGCAGACCGCGTGAGACGACGCTTCATCCAGTCCCAAACATGCTCAATGGGGGACAGATCCGGAGATCTTGCTGGCCAGGGTAGTTGACTTACACCTTCTAGAGCACGTTGGGTGGCACGGGATACATGCGGACGTGCATTGTCCTGTTGGAACAGCAAATTCCCTTGCCGGTCTAGGAATGGTAGAACGATGAGTTCGATGACGGTTTGGATGTACCGTGCACTATTCAGTGTCCCCTCGACGATCACCAGTGGTGTACGGCCAGTGTAGGAGATCGCTCCCCACACCATGATGCCGGGTGTTGGCCCTGTGTGCCTCGGTCGTATGCAGTCCTGATTGTGGCGCTCACCTGCACGGCGCCAAACACGCATACGACCATCATTGGCACCAAGGCAGAAGCGACTCTCATCGCTGAAGACGACACGTCTCCATTCGTCCCTCCATTCACGCCTGTCGCGACACCACTGGAGGCGGGCTGCACGATGTTGGGGCGTGAGCGGAAGACGGCCTAACGGTGTGCGGGACCGTAGCCCAGCTTCATGGAGACGGTTGCGAATGGTCCTCGCCGATACCCCAGGAGCAACAGTGTCCCTAATTTGCTGGGAAGTGGCGGTGCGGTCCCCTACGGCACTGCGTAGGATCCTACGGTCTTGGCGTGCATCCGTGCGTCGCTGCGGTCCGGTTCCAGGTCGACGGGCATGTGCACCTTCCGCCGACCACTGGCGACAACATCGATGTACTGTGGAGACCTCACGCCCCACGTGTTGAGCAATTCGGCGGTACGTCCACCCGGCCTCCCGCATGCCCACTATACGCCCTCGCTCAAAGTCCGTCAACTGCACATACGGTTCACGTCCACGCTGTCGCGGCATGCTACCAGTGTTAAAGACTGCGATGGAGCTCCGTATGCCACGGCAAACTGGCTGACACTGACGGCGGCTCACCTGCCTCGAGATGACAGGGTGTTTGTGTTGTCCTCATCATTTCATCATCATCCAGGAAAAGTGGCGAAATTGGACTGAGCAAAGATTGGGTAATTGTACGGGCGCTGATAACCACGCATTTGAGCGCCCCACAACCCAAACATCATCATCATCACTGACGGCGGCGGTGCACAAATGCTGCGCAGCTAGCGCCATTCGACGGCCAACACCGCGGTTCCTGGTGTGTCCGCTGTGCCGTGCGTGTGATCACTGCTTGTACAGCCCTCTCGCAGTGTCCGGAGCAAGTATGGTGGGTCTGACACACCGGTGTCAATGTGTTCTTTTTTCCATTTCCAGGAGTGTAGTATAAAAGATACAGTTAATGTTCTTGGAACAACTGATATGCACCGATAATTTAAGAGTAGCATCTTTATTTAATGTCTATGAAAGTAAAAAAGGATCAAAAGAGACGCGATTGTACGGCCGAGGAGGAAGGACTTATTTTATGGTACACACACTGTTTTGTTTCGCGATACGGAATTCAGCCATTGAGCGGCTACACATAATTTATGTAAGTTATTCTGTATTATGCTAAAATAAACTAATTATTGTTATCAAAAAATTAATTTCCTTGTAATAGTTGTCACCTCAAATGCTCGCAGTGGCTAATTATTTTTAATAAGCATTTTTTCAGAAATTTGCGCTGCGGAAAGCTCTTCTTCCGATGCAGCCTCTGGTCGGCCATTACGCGCCGAAATATTAATTTATTTTTCAGTGTTAACAGTAACTGTAAATGCGAGGTATTTCGTTGTAAGAACCTTTTTACCGCTACACGGCAATAATCGAAATTCTCTCGAACCTTGCTTTGCAATCAATAAATAGAAATTAACAAAATTACATTCAATTCTGTTTACGGCAACTATATTTTAGTCATCACGTTCAAAATCTAGAGTTGGTACATGAATAACAGCGGCCCTTGAAGAACCCGTTTCATATTTACTTATGCACGTAAGTAAAAGTGATAATATCCCTGAGAGAAAGAATCAAGCTCTAACAAAAGTTCAGGCTGATAAATTAAAAATAAAAATATATAAAATATATATATAATTTTTTTATATATAACGTAACAAATGGCACCGACGTAACAGGCTGCAGTATTTATCGCCGCCATCGGCCGTGTTGGGTCTGCACTTTAGTGGAATGCTAGAAATTCGAGAGAATTTTGTGGTGACAGTTTTATATATGGCTGTTACTTAGCAACCGTATACTAGCTTCAACATAGGATTATACAGCCAACCGGTTGCAAATAACTGTTAGGCGCAGTGACCTAGGTTTCGACATCTGCTAAGGGTGTCTTCATCAGAATGAAATTTTGAAAATCATAAAATTACGTTGCTAAAAAGCAATGGTCAGAATTTAGAGCAAGTATGCTCAAGTCAAAAGTGAAATCAAACGTTTCAGCCTTTGCCTAGATGTCGAAACCTAGGTCAGTGTACCTAACAGTTATCTGCAACCATTTGGCTGTGTAATCCTATGTTGGATTTCGTAATGAATCAAACGTATTGAGATTCCTCTGATCCCACATCATGTGTGTGGAAAACTGTCCTACCCTTGGTTAGCACAAGTTAGTGTCTGCTGTGCTGTGCAGCGAGCTACGTTAATTTAAGTATTAACTGTATTTTTCTTGCTTGTCACTTCTTCTTCCGTGTGTTTTTGCTTTTAGGAAGCTTTAGTTGTCGAGTGATAGTAATAGTGTTCCATAGATTTCGTGTTTGTTTTCAATACAGTCCAGAGACAGGTAGTGCTATTTTCATTGTATTTTCATTGTAGAAGTGTCTAGCAACCACAGTTTAGTCAGCTATCAGCCGCCTTTAGTGAATTAGCAGTCTAGTTAAAAGTTGATTAACTCTCTACAGTACATTGATTTCTTAGGATGGGTAGGATGTGTGACTGCTGTGTACGGACGCAGGAGGAGCTGGCCACTGTTCGCGAACAGCTGAACGTGTTGATGGCCGCGGTCAGCCGTCTTCAGGCTGCTGCCTCGGAGTGTAGCGACAGTGAGGAGTCTGGTGCGTCGCATGGTACACCCCAGGTGTTGCATGCTTCGCCCACGGTCCCTACTGTCGAGACATCTTCGCGGGTACCGGGCGCGGTTGGGCCACCCTCTCCTCAAGGGGAGTGGCAGGTTCAGCGGCGTTCGCAGCGCACGAGGTGGAGGGCCAATGTGGAGGTTGGCCGTGTGGCATCGCCCGCTCTGCCTGTGAGTGGACATGTGGCCGCTCCTTCAGCAAGGTCCGAGCAGGCACACGGGGGGAGGGGTTTATTAGTTATTGGGAGCTCCAATGATAGGCGGGTGATGGAGCCCCTTAGGGAAATAGCGGAAAGGTCGGGGAAGAAGGCCAGTGTTCACTCTGTCTGCTTGCCGGAGGGTCTCATCCGAAATGTGGAGGAGACCCTGCCGGCGGCGATAGAGAGCACTGGGTGCATCCGACTGGAAATTGTTGCTCATGTCGGCACCAATGACTCCTGCCGTCTGGGTTCAGAGGTCATCCTCAGTGCGTACAGGCGGTTGGCGGAGTTGGTGAAGGCGGAAAGCCTCGCTCGCGGGGTGGAATATGAGCTAACTATTTGTAGTATCGTTCCCAGAACCGATCGCAGTCCTCTGGTTTAGAGCCGAGTAGAAGGCTGAAACCAGAGGCTCAGACGATTCTGCGGAGGTCTAGGGTGCAAATTTCTCGACCTCCGCTATCGGGTGGAGAAATGTAGGGTTCCCCTGAATAGGTCAGGCGTGCACTACACGCAGGAAGCGGCTACAAGGATAGCGGAGTACGTGTGGAGTTCACATTTAGGTTTTTTAGGTTAGAGAATTCCCTCCCTAGGCCCGACAAGACGCCTCCTGAGACGCGGCAAGGTAGGAGTAGGCAAAATGCAACAGGGAATAACAATATTAATGTGCTAATAGTAAACTGCAGGAGCGTCTATAGAAAGGTCCCAGAACTGCTCTCATTAATAAAGGATCACAATGCCCACATAGTACTAGGGACAGAAAGTTGGCTGAAACCAGACGTAAACAGTAATGAAATCCTAAACTCAGATTGGAATGTATACCGCAGAGACAGGCTGGACAGTGAAGGGGGAGGCGTGTTTATAGCGATGAGAAGTGCAATAGTATCGAAGGAAATTGACGGAGATCCGAAACGTGAAATAATTTGGGTGAAGGTCACGGTTAAAGCAGGCTCAGACATGGTAATTGGATGTCTCTATAGGCCCCCTGGCTCAGCAGCTGTTGTGGCTGAGCACCTGAAGGATAATTTGAAAAATAATTCGAGTAGATTTCCCATCTATGTTATAGTTCTGGGTGGAGATTTTAATTTGCTGGATATAGACTGCGAGACTCAAACGTTCACAACGGGTGGCAGGGACAAAGAACCCAGTGAAATTTTTTTAAGTGCTTTATCTGAAAACTACCTTGAGCAGTTAAACAGAGAACCGACTCGTGGCGATAACATATTAGACCTTCTGGTAACAAACAGACCCGAACTATTTGAAACAGTTACCGCAGAACAGGGAATCAGCGATCATAAAGCGGTTACTGCAGCGATGATTTCAGCCGTAAATAGAAATATTAAAAAGAAGGAGGAAGATTTTTCTGTTTAGAAAAAGTGACAAAAAGCAGATTACAGAGTACCTGACGGCTCAACACAAAAGTTTTGTCTCAAGTACAGATAGTGTTGAGGATCAGTGGACAAAGTTCAAAACCATCGTACAATATGCGTTAGATGAGTATGTGCCAAGCAAGATCGTAAGAGATGGAAAAGAGCCACCGTGGTACAACAACCGAGTTAGAAAACTGCTGCGGAAGCAAAGGGAACTTCACAGCAAACATAAACATAGCCAAAGCCATGCAGACAAACAAAAATTACGCGAAGCGAAATGTAGTATGAGGAGGGCTATGCGAGAGGCGTTCAATGAATTCGAAAGTAAAGTTCTATGTACTGACTTGGCAGAAAATCCTAAGAAATTTTGGTCTTATGTCAAAGCGGTAGGTGGATGAAAACATACCAAAATGGTACTGAAACAGAGAATGACAGACTAAAGGCCGAAATACTAAATGTCTTTTTCCAAAGCTGTTTCACAGAGGAAGACTGCACTGTAGTTCCTTCTCTAGATTGTCGCACAGATGACAAAATGGTAGATTTCGAAATAGACGACAGAGGGATAGAGAAACAATTAAAATCGCTCAAAAGACCTGATGGGATACCAGTTTGATTTTACACAGAGTACGCGAAGGAACTTGCCTCCCTTCTTGCAGCCGTGTGCCGTAGGTCTCTAGAAGAGCGTAGCGTTCCAGAGGATTGGAAAAGGCCACAGGTCATCCCCGTTTTCAAGAAGGGACGTCGAACAGATGTGCAGAACTATAGATCTATATCTCTAACGTCGATCAGTTGTAGAATTTTGGAACACGTATTATGTTCGAGTATAATGACTTTTCTCGAGGCTAGAAATCTACTCTGTAGGAATCGGCATGGGTTTCGAAAAAGACGGTCGTGTGAAACCCAGCTCGCACTATTCGTCCACGAGACTCAGAGGGCCATAGACACGGGTTCCCAGGTAGATGCCGTGTTTCTTGACTTCCGCAAGGCGTTCGATACAGTTCCCCACAGTCGTTTTATGAACAAAGCATATGGAGTATCAGAGCAATTGTGTGATTGGATTGAAGAGCTCCTAGAAAACAGAACGCAGCATGTCATTCTCAATGGAGAAAAGTCTTCCGTAGTAAGAGTGATTTCAGGTGTGCCGCAGGGGAGTGTCGTAGGACCGTCGCTATTCACAATATACATAAATGACCTTGTGGATGACATCGGGAGTTCACTGAGGCTTTTTGCAGATGATGCTGTTGTATATCGAGAGTATGTAACAATGGAAAACTGAAATGCAGGAGGATCTGCAGCGAATTGACGCATGGCGCAGGGAATGACAATTGAATCTCAATGTAGATAAGCGTAATGTGCTGCGAATACATAGAAAGATAGATCCCTTATCATTTAGCTACAATATAGCAGGTCAGCAACTGGAAGCAGTTAATTCCATAAATTATCTGGGAGTACGCATTAGGAGTGATTTAAAATGGAATGATCATATAAAGTTGATCGTCGGTAAAGCGAATGCCAGACTGAGCTTCATTGGAAGAATTCTAAGGAAATGCAATCCGAAAACCAAGGAAGTAGGTTACAGTACAATTGTTCGCCCACTGCTTGAATACTGCTCAGCAGTGTGGGATCCGTACCAGATAGGGTTGATAGAAGAGATAGAGAAGATCCAATGGAGAGCAGCACGCTTCGTTACAGGTGTAAGTAGGCTGTTTAGGTTCTTATATTGGTAACTCCGACGCCACGTAGCGCTCTCTGTATGAAAATCACTGGCTGTGCTGTGTGTAGTCTGTGGCTAGTTTGCATTGTTGTCTGCCATTGTAGTGTTGGGCAGCTGGACATGAACAGCGCGTAGCGTTGCGCAGTTGGAGGTGAGCCGCCAGCAGTGGTGGATGTGGGGAGAGAGATGGCGGAGTTTTGATAATTTGTAATACTGGATATTATGAACTACTATATATATTATGACTGTTAAGGTAAATACATTGTTTGTTCTCTATTATCATCTTTCAATTGCTAACTATGCCTATCAGTAGTTAGTGCCTTCTATAGTTTGAATCTTTTATTTAGCTGGCAGTAGTGGCGCTCGGTGTATTGCAGTAGTTCGAGTAACGGAGATTTTTGGTGAGGTAAGTGATTTGTGAAAGGTATAGATTAATGTTAGTCAGGGCCATTCTTTTGTAGGGATTTTTGAAAGTCAGATTGCGTTGTGCTAAAAATATTGTGTGTCAGTTTAAGCACAGTCGTGTATAAATTGTTCTAAGGGGACATTTCATATGGCGACCCTGCCAGGATTCGAACCTGGAATCGCATTGAGAAGCTATAAGAAAATGGTGTGGCCAAAAAAAAGAATTTTGAAAGAGGATAGGAACAAAAAAAAGTAGGGTTTAGGGACAACAGGTTTAGGTAGGATTTTCTTGGAAATAAATATTGAGGTAAGATAATGGTACATAAATAATGAGGTAAGAAATGTGTGAACAGAATACAGAAAGCATGCTTGGATAGAATTTTTTGGCTGGAGCAAATGTTGAAATAAGATGAAAGATCTATGGAATGAAGTTTTGGGTTGGACTGCAGTACCAAATGTTACACTGAAAACAAGCCCTGTCCTTTCGTTTTGAGTTATCCCACTATGTGTTTGTGTACCCTTGTGTATTTGTTTTCTTCCTGTCTCTCTGTAGGTTCATAGAATTTTTTCCTCTTCTAATACTAAGCTACATTCACTATGATGAGGAATACTGTTATCCTCAAATGTAATTTGCATTAATGATATGTTATTTACTTTGTAAAGATGTTTAGACATTATTTATTCTGTTTTGTTTTATTGCTCATGTGTAAAGTTGATGTTTCAAAAGTTATTCTGATCTTTTATGTATTTACTTATGTCATAATTCCTGTAACACTGATGTATATGTTAGTTCAATTCTTTTGTAAAGCCCATATTACCACAAATGTTATCTGTATTGTTATGTTCTTTAATGATGTATTTTGTACCTTTCTTATTGTATTCTTATGTTATAAAATTGTAATTGACACCAGTTCATCAAATTAAGTAATGTGTAAGCATTCATTTCACTGTACACATTTCTGTTGGTCATAGTAATGCACAATATGTGAGAAGTTGGGACTGTTAGTGTTTGCACATGTGTTACTAATTCAGAAAGGGACTGGATAACAGCATTGCTGGTTCTAAGGACAATTCCAAAACTTCGTGAGTCTACAAGTGGTGGTTTATGGACTTGCTATAATGTCTGCAAGACTTCTAAGGACAATTCCAAAAACTTTGTGCGTGCACAAGTGGTGGTTTATGGACTTGCTATCTTCTCTGCAAGACTCTTCGATGGTGATTGTGCACCCACACAGTCACAACAGATGGCTGCTGGCCATCTCTACACGGACTACAGTGGGTCTACACCTTTGATGACCCACCAATACCATTATTTCTACAAGGACTACAGTGGGTCTACACCTTTGATGATCCAACAATACCATTATTTCTACAAGGTCTGCAGTGGGTCTGGACCTCTGGTGGCCCACCAATACCATACTCTCTACCAGGACTACAGTGGGTCTACTCTGTGATGACCTACCTACCAATATTCTTCAAAACGTCGAATGACTCTGCTGTGGGTTTCCTCTGTTGTGGCCCATTACCTGTCACCATGTCAAGAGTCAGCACTGTCTTTCCGTTGGAAGGACAACACTACTTCTTCAAGACTGCATGGAAATCCACTACTTCCATGTGCATTCTCTTTTACTAATGAGACTTTGTGAAAAACAAAAACTGTAATTACTATTATGATGAATGATCAGGACTATCTTCATGGACTGTGAGAAAATTTTAGCTTTTGACCAACATTATATTAATAAGTGTGTGCATTTGATATCTTTCTTACTGTAATTATGAAAAATTTTTTCAAATCTGTATTGGCCAGTGCCCAAAACAATTTTTAATTTTTTTTGTGGGGAGCATGGGGGCTATGTAAGTAGGCTGTTTAGGTTCTTATATTGGTAACTCCGACGCCACGTAGCGCTCTCTGTATGAAAATCACTGGCTGTGCTGTGTGTAGTCTGTGGCTAGTTTGCATTGTTGTCTGCCATTGTAGTGTTGGGCAGCTGGACGTGAACAGCGCGTAGCGTTGCGCAGTTGGAGGTGAGCCGCCAGCAGTGGTGGATGTGGGGAGAGAGATGGCGGAGTTTTGATAATTTTTAATACTGGATATTATGAACTACTATATATATTATGACTGTTAAGGTAAATACATTGTTTGTTCTCTATTATCATCTTTCAATTGCTAACTATGCCTATCAGTAGTTAGTGCCTTCTATAGTTTGAATCTTTTATTTAGCTGGCAGTAGTGGCGCTCGGTGTATTGCAGTAGTTCGAGTAACGGAGATTTTTGGTGAGGTAAGTAATTTGTGAAAGGTATAGATTAATGTTAGTCAGGGCCATTCTTTTGTATGGATTTTTGAAAGTCAGATTGCGTTGCGCAAAAAATATTGTGTGTCAGTTTAAGCACAGTCGTGTATAAATTGTTCTAAGGGGACGTTTCACAGGATCATTTAGTAATCGCGAAAGCGTTACGGAGATGATAGATAAATTCCAGTGGAAGACCCTGCAGGAGAGACGCTCAGTAGCTCGGTACGGGCTTTTGTTGAAGTTTCGGGAACATACCTTCACCGAAGAGTCAAGCAGTATATTGCTCCCTCCTACGTATATCTCGCGAAGAGACCATGAGGATAAAAACAGAGAGATTAGAGCCCACACATAGGCATACCGACAGTCCTTCTTTCCACGAACAATACGAGAGTGGAATAGAAGGGAGAACCGATAGAGGTATTCAATGTACCCTCCGCCACACACCGTCAGGCGGCTTGCGGAGTATGGATGTAGATGTAGATGTAGAATCCAGAATGCTGGAAATTCATACATGGTTTGCAGATATGTAATTTTATTTTACACGGGTTATTCCACAATTTTCACGAGTAATTTTAGCCTCAGAGATTTTCCCCCTAGAATAGTTTTTTTTCTGGAACTACATTCACCAGTCAAACGAACACATGGTAGGTAAATTTCTGTGTCACCTGCAGAAATACGCTGCCTCTATAGCCGTCCATATACATATAAGTCAATTTTAACCATGAAAGTGTTGCCGGTGCAGGATGTTCGCACGAACTAACCTCTCGACTATGTTCCATAAATCTTCGACGGGATTAATCTCTGGCGGTCTGGGCGGCCAACTCATTCACTCGAATTCTCAAGAATGTTCTTCAAACCAGTCGCTAACAGTTGTGGCCCCGTGGCATGATATCGTTGTTTGGGAAGCTGAAGTCTCCAAGTAGCCGAGCATAAAAATTTACAGTTAATAATCGGTTTTGTTGAAGCAGAGGACACAGTCCATTCCATGTAAACACGGTCACACCATTGCCCAGACACCACCAGGTTGCACAGTGCCTTGTCGACAATTTGGGTACATGGCTTCGTGGGGACTGCGCCATACTCTAACTCTACCATCAGCTCTTACCAATTGAAATCGGAACTCATCTGACCAGGCTACAGTTTTCCAGTCGTCTAAGGTTCAACGGACATGATCACGAGCCCAGGAGAGGGGCTACATGCGACGTCGTGCTGTTAGCAAGGGCATTCTCGTCGGTCGTCTGTGCCACAGCCCATTAACGCCAAATTTCGCCGCACTGTCCAAACGGATAGGATCGTCGTATGTCCCAAATTGATTTCTACAGTTATTTTTTGCTTATTGTACTGCTTGCCTGTTACTTCTGACAGCCCTACCCAAACGCTGTTAAGCGAAGGCCGACGGCCACTGCGTTTCCTGTGCTGACAGGTAACGCCTGGAATTTGGTATTCTCGACACACTCTTGTCACTGCGGATTTGGGAACGTTGAATTCCCTAACGAGTTCCGAAATGGAATGTCTCATGCGTCTAACGCCAACTGCCATTCCTCGTTCAAAGTCTGTTAATTCCAGTCGTGCGACCATAATCACGTCAGAAATCTTTTCACTTGAATCACCTGAGTACAAATGACAGCTCCACGAATGGACTGCCCGTTTATACCTTGTGTACGCGATACCACAGCCAACTGTATATGCACATATCGGTCTCCCATGACTTTGTCACCTCGGTGTCTTTATAACTAAAAAACAATTCAGTGACATCATGTTACGGGATGGTGGTGAGGACGATGATGATGATTAGAGTTTTAGGGTGCTAATCGGCGAGGTCATCATCGCCCACCACGGTATGAGCTATCAAGTAATAAGTTCCCACCTTTTGTTTGAAAATGACTTTCTCTTTCAAACAGTTTTCAAGCAAATGCTCTAACCTAAACTTAACAGATAATTAACATAGGTGACATGTTGTGCACGACGTGTTATATACTGTAACGTATCGTGTGAAATGTCCAATGTCTTAAGCAGCGAGCATAAATTGACAATGAACCAGAATTTCTTCTCATAGCGTACAGCTTGGATATTTCCCGAATGACACTGGAACTTCAGTAGCATAAGGCTGCATTCTTCAGCTACTTACTGCTAGTAAATGGAATTGTTCCGTCAGAAGGTGAATTGAAATGGAAAGACGACGTCATTAACTCTGTTTGGGCAGTTATTGCTTGTCTCATATCACTCTTGGAAAACGTCGTGGCTGTTTCATAAAGAGAGTAGTAGGCAGGTTTCTGTCCAATCTTCGTCGAACTGGTGTCAAATAAACAACCTGTCGACGTGAAAAAGAAAAAAAGAACCGCTATTTTACAGACTTTAGTGTGTATCAACTATGTTTACCAAGGACCAGGGTGTGATATCCGGAACGCGTTAATGGCCGGAAGTCATTTGAAACGTTTTGCACTCATTTACTCGGTTTGAGAAAATTGATGGGGACGGGTTATTGGAGCCGACATGAAAGTGCGCCTTTAGGTTATGTACGGTTGGAAAAACCGGCTTCAACGGAAGTACCGCACGCGCCACAGTAACGGACTAATTCGCAGGATGTATGCGTGCTCTGATGCCTTTACCACTGAGCCAGAAAACAGCACACGTGCCGGTTCTGGAGATTAACATGAGTAAGCCATATTCTTGCTGCTTTCTTTTTCAAAGCCCGTGTCTTTTTTCTGACTAGTCTGTCTTCGTTCTTTGCAATGATACTAGTAGGTGCGTTTATACTGGAGCGTCGCTGAGCATGTGCAGCAGCGCTAGTGAATTCAATGCACTTGATTATAGAGGCGCTGCAAGTAAAGCGACTCGCAGTTAAGGATGGGAAAAACAGACCATTTAAAACCGATGCCGGTATTTTAGTTCTGAATAACTGGTATTTGTTTGATCTCAGTTATAACAGGTGTTTTTTATTTTCTACTAATAACCGGGTAAAAAATCGAAATATCAATTATCCATAGCAGCAGCGCTAAGCTTTTTGGTTTTTAAACGAACCTTGTTTTTTTTAAAAAAAAACGAGTAATTTTTATTCGTAATATTTCCATTGCTTTGAGATATTGCGTTATTATAGTAAACGGGAAAAGGGATCAATGTTATCTTAATAACAATGCCGACAGAAACGAGCAAAAAACACATGGCAAAAGTGTTAGTAAAATATTGCTGAGATACTAATGTACCCGTTACTATGTGGCGTGGCATATTGGATTGTATGCGTGTACTTGCAACGTGCAAGACTTGCCGTTTCTGGTCTAATGGCAGTTTCTCGCTGTCATCGTCAGAAATCGTATTACAGAATGGTACCATCCCTAGCCTGGATGTATCTTCCGAAGTGTAGTATCGATGAACTACAACGCTCCATTTGCTTTAAAAGATTACAAATGGGTGAAACCACAACAAACGTGCGATATCATAAAAGGAGAAATATTGAAATTTAACAATTCATTCATACTTCACAATAAAAATAGCAAGTAGCTGTTCTGCTGCCTTTGTCTACATAATATGCCATTATCTGCTTGTACCCCTGAAAACGGCCAAATTAACACGAAAAATAGAGTTCTTCAACCTCAGTTTCACCCTTTAGTCTGACTATTCGAAGTACCCAAACAGTGGTGTGATCCTCGATTACAACATGATTTTTGAATAGTTCCAAAAAACTGAAATCAGTAGTAGAATACAAATGATTTTTTTCTAATATTCAGCCACTTAACACTTCTCGAGAAAAGTAGCAAATGGTACTTGAATTAAGTTTCCTTTTACTTGCCCGTTTAATTTGTATATTCAAACTTCATCATTAGACTTATATGTTTTTTTTTATTTTTTTGTCATCAGTCTACTGACTGGTTTGATGCGGCCCGCCACAAATTCCTTTCCTGTGCTAACCTCTTCATCTCAGAGTAGCACTTGCAACCTACGTCCTCAATTATTTGCTTGACGTATTCCAATCTCTGTCTTCCTCTACAGTTTTTGCCCTCTGCAGCTCCCTCTAGTACCATGGAAGTCATTCCCTCATGTCTTAGCAGATGTGCTATCATCCTGTCCCTTCTCCTTATCAGTGTTTTCCACATATTCCTTTCCTCTCCGATTCTGTGTAGAACCTCCTCATTCCTTACCTTATCAGTCCACCTAATTTTCAACATTCGTCTATAGCACCACATCTAAGATGCTTCGATTCTCTTCTGTTCCAGTTTTCCCACAGTCCATGTTTCACTACCATACAATGCTGTACTCCAGATGTACATCCTCAGAAATTTCTTTCTCAAATTAAGGCCGGTATTTGATATTAGTAGACTTCTCTTGGCCAGAAATGCCTTTTTTGCCATAGCGAGTCTGCTTTTGATGTCCTTCTTGCCCCGTCCGTCATTGGTTATTTTACTGCCTAGGTAGCAGAATTCCTTAACTTCATTGACTTAGTGACCATCAATCCTGATGTTAAGTTTCTCGCTGTTCTCATTTCCACTACTTCTCATTACCTTCGTCTTTCTCCGATTTACTCTCAAACCATACTTTGTACTCATCAGACTGTTCATTCCGTTCAGCAGATCATTTAATTCTTCTTCACTTTCACTCAGGATAGCAATGTTATCAGCGAATCGTATCATTGATATCCTTTCACCTTGTATTTTAATTCCACTACTGAACCATTCTTTTATTTCCATCATTGCTTCCTCGATGTACAGATTGAAGAGTAGGGGCGAAAGGCTCCAGCCTTGTCTTACACCCTTCTTAATACGAGCACTTCGTTCTTGATCGTCCACTATTATTATTGCCTCTTGGTTGTTGTAAATATTGTATATGACCCGTCTCTCCCTATAGCTTACCCCTACTTTTTTCAGAATCTCGAACAGCTTGCACCATTTTATATTGTCGAACGCTTTTTCCAGGTCTCGACAAATCCTACGAAAGTGTCTTGATTTTTCTTTAGCCTTGCTTACATTATTAGCCGTAACGTCAGAATTGCCTCTCTCGTCCCTTTACTTTTCCTAAAGCCAAACTGATCGTCACCTAGCGCATTCTCAATTTTCTTTTCCATTCTTCTGTATATTATTCTTGTAAGCAGCTTCGATGCATGAGCTGTTAAGCTGATTGTGCGATAATTCTCGCACTTGTCGCCAGACTCATATATTCTACACACCAACGTGAATAGTCGTTTTGTTGCCACTTCCCCCAATGATTTTAGAAATTCTGATGGAATGTTATCTACCCCTTCTGCCTTATTTGACCGTAAGTCCTGCAAAGATCTTTTAAATTCCGATTCTAATACTGGATCCCCCATCTCTTCTAAATCGACTCCTGTTTCTTCTGCTATCGCATCAGACAAATCTTCACCCTCATAGAGGTTTTCAATGTATTCTCTCCACCTACCTGCTCTCTCCTCTGCATTTAACAGTGGAATTCCTGTTGCACACTTAATGTTACCACCGTTGCTTTTAATGTCACCAAAGGTGGTTTTGACTTTCCTGCATGCTGAGTCTGTCCATCCGACCATCATATCTTTTTCGATGTCTTCACATTTTTCCTGCAGCCTTTTCGTCTTAGCTTCCCTGCACTTCCTATTTATTTCATTCCTCAGCGACTTGTATTTCTGTATTCCTGATTTTCCCGGAACATGTTTGTACTTCCTCCTTTCATCAATCAACCAAAGTATTTCTTCTGTTATCCATGGTTTCTTCGCAGCTACCTTCTTTGTACCTATGTTTTTCTTCCCAACTTCTGTGATGGCCATTTTTAGAGATGTCCATTCCTCTTCAACTGTACTGCCTACTGCGCTATTCTTTATTGCTGTATCTATAGCGTTAGAGAACTTCAAACGTATCTCGTCATTCCTTAATACTTCCGTATCCCACTTCTTTGCGTATTGATTCTTCCTGACTAATGTCTGGTCCTCAGCCTACTCTTCATCACTACTATATTGTGATCTGAGTCTATATCTGCTCCTGGGTACGCCTTACAATCCAGTATCTGATTTCGGAATCTCTGTCTGACCATGATGTAATCTAATTGAAATCTTACCGTATCTCCCGGCCTTTTCCAAGTGTACCTCCTCCTCTTGTGATTCTTGAACAGGGTATTCGCTATTACTAGCTGAAACTTGTTACAGAACTGAATTAGTCTTGCTCCTCTTTCATTCCTTGTTCCAAGCCCATTTTCTCCTGTAACCTTTTCTTCTACTCCTTCCCCTACAACTGCATTCCAGTCGCCCATGACTATTAGATTTTCGTCCCCCTTTACATACTGCATTACCCTTTCAATATCCTCATACACGTTCTCTATCTGTTCATCTTCAGCTTGCGACATCGGCATGTATACCTGAACTATCGTTGTCGGTGTTGGTCTGCTGTCGATTCTGATTAGAACAACCCGGCCACTGAACTGTTCGCAGTAACACACCCTCTGCCCTACCTTCCTATTCATAACGAATCCTACACCTGTTATATCATTTGCTGCTGCTGTTGATATTACCCGATACTCATCTGACCAGAAATCCTTGTCTTCCTTCCACTTCACTTCGCTGACCCCTACTATATCTAGATTGAGCCTTTGCATTTCCTTTTTCAGATTTTCTAGCTTCCCTACCAGGTTCAAGCTTCTGACATCCAAGCCCCGACTCGTAGAACGTTATTCTTTCGTTGATTATTCAATCTTTTTCTCATGGTAACCTCCCCCTTGGCAGTCCCCTCCCGGAGATCCGAATGGGGGACTATTTCGGAATCTTTTGCCAATGGAGAGATCATCACGACACTTCTTCAATTACAGGCCACATGTCCTGTGGATACACGTTACATGTCTTTAATGCAGTGGTTTCCATTGCCTTCTGCATCCTCATGTCGTTGATCATTGCTGATTGTTCCGCCTTTAGGGGCAATTTCCCACCCCTAGGACAAGAGAGTGCCCTGAACCTCTATCCGCTCCTCCGCCCTCTTTGACAAAGCCGTTGGCAGAATGAGGCTGACTTCTTATGCCGGAAGTCTTCGTCCACCAATGCTGATTATTTATCAAAATTTAGGCAGTGGCGGGGATCGAACCCGGGACCGAAGGTTATGAATCAAAGACGCTACTCCTAGACCACGTTTATTTTAGCAAACAATAGGAATAAAAATCCAAAAATCGGTTAGTTTAGGAATCGATTATTTTGAGCGATTTTAAAAAGCCGGTTAAACTGGCGTTGAAGAAAAACAATATAATCAAAAACCGGTTGTTTCAGCGATAACGGCCATCCATACTCGGAGGTGAGCAGCACAGAGCAGCGCCGAAGGAATCAAACACGTGAGTTTCTCAGGGCAGTGACCAGAGTGTTTGAATGACACCGGATGCGTTCTGGCAACGCCGGCAGCATTCGGTTGCTGGTCCAGGCGAGGCAAGGCTGCAAGGGCGTTTCTTAACGCAACAGTTTTACGGAAATGAGCGTAACGTTTTCTTACCACAGACACCTAGATATAGCGTGTTTTAAATAACACAACATTTTATGCGGTAAATGACGCAGGTTTCGGAGCACCGCCCAGTGTGCACCGACAGGAGTGAAGCACGCACGTTAAGAATTGAGAAAATCTGTCGAATGTGCGTTTGGAATATAAATCAATAAGTGACGAATATTTCACCGTGTTCTTGAAGTTCATGCTGAGTTACGAATTCAATTATCAGAACATGTTGCTTGCTACACAGCTTCGTCAGAAAAAGGGATGGATTCGATTACAAACTCGTGGAACTAGGGACAGTCAAAGGGCAATCTATGTATGAGAACATTTGCGACATATTTCACTTCAAGTCATGGAACGCTTCCATGGAAAAATAATAGCATATAGATACTGGAATCAAGGGCCCCATACCCGGGGGCAAAGAAGGGGGGGGGGGGGGCGCTCACCTATCTCTTAGGGAAAGGATAAAATATAGTGCAGTCAGGTGTTTTTTGTTTCAAGAATATGATTTAAAAGTCAATATTACGTGTATTTTTAACGAGGTCGCAATTGGACTTTTTTATGAGTAAAGTCATCATTCGTCTTTCAATATAGTTAAAAATACTCCTTACCTCCAGATCTTGGCGACTCCTTACAAACTGTAGTATGGTCTCCCTGATTAGAAGTGAATTACTTTCTACACAAAATAAGGCATAACTAACAATCATAAAATTCCTTATACTGTTATCATTATGCACTTAATTAGTTGTCAAATGTACTACATAAGTCAGTATTTCGTGAAACTGAGTAGCTTTAATGTGCTTGTGGACTTCTTATTGCTATGCTCTTCCAAGAACTATAAATGTTTATTTCATTTCTTTATTCTGCTTCCATATTTCCACACCGATATCCGACAACTGTTTCGCATACAGTCGTCCATGCACCCTTTTTTAATGACGAGTAACATATAAACATTTGTGCTTTACAACCTCCATTATCCGCACTTCGCTATCAACAGACCCCATTGTGAATGTCTGGTTAGCCAAGCGTACTAAGGTGAATGTAGAGCAACCCTCAACAGTCGTGGCCACCAGTATCCTTGGCCACAACACGCACGCGTAGCAGCTACCGCTTGTGTCTTTTGACGCAAGAAAATGGGCACAGATCCATCCGTCTGCGGCACGACCTTGACAATGCGCCTATCCTTCGACAACATGTTTCAATTTCCTTTCATCCCGTGTAGCCACATCATATTTATTGGTTATTTATCGCACAGATGTTCAGTTAAGAAACTCCCGTGTAGCTGTAACCTAATAGCGCCAATGTTGTTGCTGTTGCTGGCACTCGTGTTTCTTTTATTGTACTGTTAAGTACTCTTTGTATGTCCTATGCCACCAATGTTAAATTATCGAATTTTGTGACCCATTATCTTAGAAACTTTTTAAAACACCAAGTTACAATTTTCCGTAATTATTGAATGCACCTTTCTAGATACACTGAACTAGAATTATTACTAAAATTGTATTGTGGGGCATGTTAACTTTTTTTTTCAAACACTCAATTTTTTGACAGAGTTTGTAAATAAATGAACATAAAAACAAAACAACTCAGGATATTTTAATTACTCTAGTCCATTGTGTGTTGACTCTCACACTTGGCATGCTGTGAAAATTTCGTGTCCTTACCATCGGTACTTATTTAGAAAACTGGTCATTTATTGCAAAAAATTTAGTTCAGAGATATTGAGGTTTAAGCCATTTTTTATTACAAATTCTTATACAGACTTTCTGCGTCTTTTATGCACTAGAATTGCCATGGCCCATAGTCTGTGTCTTCTTCAGTCACAACAGCCCAGTGCTTGCCTCCTTTTTTTTCTTGCTTCTTTTGTCATTTGCTGAGTAGCTAACTTTGCCTCACGTAGACGAAGCTCCTCCAGTTCCCACAGTCCTTTAGCTGTATTCTGTCCAAATCTTACGCATGACTTCTCCAGAACTTTCGTAGTTCCCACTATTAAAAGTTATTACAGGGTCAGACACTGCTAACTTCAGAGTCACAAGGCCAACAAATACATTTTTAAGCACAAGGCACCACACAACATTATTGAAGGACTCAATCACATTCTGGGTCTTCCCATGTAAACACTTCTTTAGTCACTCAGAATTTGCCAAATCTCTGTAAATAGGTTTGATTGCCATAATATCATTACTCTTGTCACTGTCACCCGTTTCTAAAACTACTTTCCTTGTCGATGCACTAGGGGGGCGTGGTCACTTCAGAAACATTATCGTGGTTTCCTTCACTGCTAGCACACTTGCTTTCAAGTACTTCAGAAGAAAATGCAGGTCTCACATATCTGTCAGCCGCAAATTTGCATTTCTTGAAGTTGCTTTTACGCTTAGTCATTTCATTTACATATGAAAAGCAATAGAAGTTAGCTTACTACAAAAATAGCCGATAATCACACTACTTTCAACGAAAACTAGTACCAGAAACAAAGGACTGCTTCATTTATTAGTAACGCCAACTTCTGAGACGTGGCAGTAGATACAAAACAAAGCAATTCACAGCCTTCTAGACTCTGTAGTTCCCACGATATGACTGCCCAACTGTGGCAGTATATGCACAGCCGCGAAATTTGAGTCACATATCAACGTTCAAAATATTATTTGAAGGTCTTACAGCTGTCTGATTTTAACGTATTATTTATCAAAATGTTCAGGAAAGCCCAAAGCACATTATGGAGTAGAAAACAGAAAATGTCAAATTTCAACGAATTACATGTACAATGTCCCCTTAAGAAAACGACATCAGCGGACGCCTTGTAGTAGCTGTTTTCACTGGGCGTTCTTCACGGAACTAGTGAGAAAACAATCATCACAAGTGATTCATTTTGGGCAAGTTATGGGATTAGTTGGAAGCAGAACTGCGGACTACAAGAAGATACAGAGTGAGCACAAACCAACTTTACATTTCCAAAAGTTCATACAAAATAACCGGTACAAGTTATTCGCTTCAAACTTCAATCCATTAATAGCTTAGTTCTGGAAGTTTTCTTACAGATTACGGGAAGCTAATAAGCGCTCCTGGAGACACACAGCAAATGTCAAGACAATATTTATACTCTTCCAAAACCTTATGAAATATACTCTTAAGACAAAGAAAAGGACAGACCACGAAGGAATTATAGGAATGGGACGGAGATCGGTAGATGTGATGTACATGTACAGACAAACAAATCATTATAATCTGAGAAAAAACGAACGACTTCTTCATGTAAAACAGCTCCACAAACTGAGTAAGTCAGTTACTTGTTGGTCCACCTCTGTTCCTTATGCAAGCAGTTATTTCAGATGGTTCAAATGGCTCTAAGCACTATGGGGCTTAACATCTGAGATCATCAGTTCCTTAGACTTAGAACTACTTAAACCTAACTAACCTAAGTACATCGCACACATCCACGCCCGAGGCAGGAATCGAAAATGCGACTGTAGCAGCAGCGCGGTTCCGGACTGAATCGCCTAGAACCGCTCGGCCACAGCGGCCGGCAGCAGTTATTTGGCTTGGAATTGATTGACAGAGTTGTTGGATGTACTCCTGAAGTATATCGTGACAAATTCAGTCCAAATGGTGCGTTAGATCATAAAAAGCTCGAGTTAGATTGAAAGCCCTGTCCATAATCCTCCAAACTTTCTTAATTGGGGAGAGATTCGACATTTTCGATGGCCAAGGTAGGTTTTGGCAAGCACGAGGACACGCAATAGAAACTCTTGGTATGTGTGGGCGAGTATTATATTGCTGAAATGTAAGCCCAGGATTGCTTGCCATAAAAAATGTCGTGTGACTAGGGCCTCCCGTCGGGTAGACTGTTCGCCGGGTGCAAGTCTTTCGATTTAACGCCACTGCGGCGACCTGCCCTGCGATGGGATGAAATGATGCTGATTAGGACAACACAACATCCAGTTCCTGAGTGGAGAAAATCTCCGACCCAGCCGGAAATCGAACCCAGGCTCTTAGGATTGACATTCTGTTGCGCTGACCACTCCGCTACCGGGGGCGGACATTGCTTGCTATGAAGGGCAACAAAACAGAACATAGAATATCGTCGAAGTACCGCTGTGCTGTAAGAGTTCTGTTGATTAAAAGCGAAGCGGTCGTGCTATGAAATGAAATAGCCTCCGACCACCACTCCTGGTTATCAGGCCATATGGCGGGCGACGTCTGGTTGCTGTCACATCGGTGTCCGTGGCCTCTCCAGATACGTCTTCGCTGGTCGCCAAGGCTCTGTTCGTAGCGGGACTACAGACTACAGTCGTTGAGATTCCAGACCAAAGACTTGTACGGGGATCCAGCAACTCCATCAGTTCCAAGCCAAATAACTGCTTACAGAAGGACCAGATGAGGACCAACGCGCTATTGACTTGCTTAGTTTGTGATGCTCTTTCTTTTGAATAAATCATCCAATTTTTTTTCATGAAACTAATCAGTTTTTTTTATTCTGTACATGTACATCACATCTACCGATATTCTTCCCATTCGGATAATTCCTTCGTGGTGCATCCTTCTCTCTCATCTAGACTGTATAGGGTGGATAGCAATGTGCGGCTGTTTGCTGATGACGCTGTGGTGTACGGGGAGGTGTCGTCGTTGAGTGAGTGTGGGAGGATACAAGATGACTTGGACGGGATTTGTGATTGGTGTAAAGAATGGCAACTAACTCTAAATATAGATAAATGTAAATTAATGCAGATGAATAGGAAAAAGAATCCCGTAATGTTTGAATACTCCATTAGTAGTGTAGCGCTTGACACAGTCACGTCGATTAAATATTTGGGCGTAACATTGCAGAGCGGCATGAAGTGAGACAAGCATGTAATGGCAGTTGTGGGGAAGGCGGATAGTCGTCTTCGGTTCATTGGTAGAATTTTGGGAAGATGTGGTTCATCTGTAAAGGAGACAGTTTATAAAACTCTAATACGTCCTATTCTTGACTACCACAAAGATAAGATAAGAGAGATTAGGGCTCGTACGGAGGCATATGTTGTTGTTGTTGTGGTCTTCAGTCCTGAGACTGGTTTGATGCAGCTCCCCATGCTACTCTATCCTGTGCAAGCTTCTTCATCTCCCAGTACCTACTGCAGCCTACAACCTTCTGAATCTGCTTGGTGTATTCATCTCTTGGTCTCCCTCTACGATTTTTACCCTCCACTCTGCCCTCCAATACTAAATTGGTGATCCCTCGATGTCTCAGAACATGTCCTACCAACCGATCATTTCTTCTAGTCAAGTTGTGCTACAAGCTCTTCTTCTCCCTAATTCTATTCAATAACTCCTCATTAGTTATGTGATCTACCCATCTAATCTTCAGCATTCTTCTGTAGCACCACATTTCGAAAGCTTCTATTCTCTTCTTGTCTTAACTATTTATCGTCCACGTTTCACTTCCATAAATGGCTACACTCCATACAAATACTTTCAGAAACGACTTCCTGACATTTAAATCTATACTCGATGTTAAGAAATGTCTCTTCTTCAGAAACGCTTTCCTTGCCATTGCCAGTCTACATTTTATATCCTCTCTACTTCGACCATCATCAGTTATTTCACTCCCCAAATAGCAAAACTCCTTTACTACTTTAAGTGTCTCATTTTTCCCTCGTTCTGTTTGGGAGTGGAACAGGGAGAGAAGATGCAAGTTGTGGTACGAGGTACCCTCCGCCACGCACCGTATGGTGGAGTGCGGAGTATGTATGTAGATGTATGTTGATGGCGTCGGCCTCTACTGCAGCTGTGATTTGCTGCGGTAGTCTTGGAAAGGGTGAGGCAAACACTTTATCATTCACGGAACATCTTAAAAAAAACCACAATGGTTAAGTCTTGTGGTCACGGTGGCCATCTGCATCACACGTCTTGCTCAGCATCTGCACGGCCGAGCCATCGTCCAGGCAGATGTGCGTTTAGGTGCTCATAAAGAGCAAGTGAAAGTGAGGGGGTGCACCATATTGTTGCAAGATTAAGTCAGTGGAGTCTTCTTGCAATTGAGAGGGAAGCCACAAAGAAAACATGTTTAGGTAGCAAATACCTGGGACGATTTCCTCCATGAAAAGGAAAGGGCTGACACAGCGCACGACACATTGAGCTATATCAACTCTAGTTCATGCTTGGTGAACAAATTGGGCTTTTCTGTTCCTCATAAGTGAACATTGTACCAATTAACTTTACTGCCAGTGTAAAACGTTGCTTCGTTTCAAAAGATTAACTTCTTTGATTTGTAGTTGTCACTGTCCATCCTTGCCAACATCTCTGTGCAAAAGTCAGATAGTGCAGCCTGGAGTGAGTGCCTGGAACAACTGCAGTTTTAAGCAAGATTTCTGAAACGGTTGTTTGTGCGATCTAAAACTCACGACTTGCTCAACTGATGGTTTCTGTGGGCTTCGCTGGAATGCTGCTCTAACGCGATCAAAATTTTGCTCTGACACCAGAGCCCGACCAAGACTTTTGCCATCCTCTTCATAATGTTTGTACCATGTATAAATGGAGACTGCTGGATGGTTCCTGGTGTGTGTGCGAAATGTTACTGACTTCCTTTTGCTAACTAACGGTCGCATCTGCTTTTCTGTTGCGTGACTAATTGCCGTACAGCCTACAACAAAAGAATTTCGCTCATCCGTAAAAAAACTTCCACTGCAACTCTATTAATAGGTTGAAGTTTGAAGTGAACAAGTTGTACCGTTTCGTCGGTATGAATTTTTGAAAATGTAACGTTTTCTTGTGTTCGATCTGTAGAGAATACATTTCCTTGATCTCTTATTTCTTTCACTGTATTAAAACGAGAGGCAATAATAGAATAGCTGACAAACATAAGAAAATCCTATTTTATTATGTGTGACAAAGTTTTCAAAAGCGTTTTTAATCGGATTACTTCAGTCGAAACATTGTTAAAGTTTCGTCCAGTTTTATGAGTGCCTGGTAAAGAGTGCTCTATTTCTCATCGATACTCAGGGAGGCTTCTAGGTTAATAACAGTGTTGCGCAGAACACATACATTTCACAGTATCATCAGCAGATTGTGTGCTGGCATACGGCGCTCATTATTCCAAACCACATGCCAATTATTCATCGTGCTCTGGAAAGAAGTTTGTTGATAAATTATGACTCTGGATTTAAAACCCGTTGACTATAAGGTTTGATAAAATTAATGTATGTCTGTGGATAAAATACCACAACAATGGATACTCCAATGACTGCAAAAGGCAGTACAACCGTAGAGTAAATATCTCTGGAGTGAGCATTCACATGCGCAGAACAGATTTTGTGTTGTCAACATACATTGCCGGACTGGTCACGTGATCTCGGGACGACGTGTGTTTGTCCGTATAGCGCCCTGTATATTTAGAATGTCACTACATCCATAGTACAGACGGATTTTTTCGTACTGTCGTGGATTATTTATATATGTTGCGCAGACATTTTAACAGTATCCATTTGATACCGGGAATAAACCAGCTACGTAACTTTTAAGGGCAAGTGATATTACATTCAGCTTCTTTGCGATAGGTGTCATAGTTCAGATGCACTCGATTTTTGGTAGTTTTTGGTATGATACCGCACTTTATAGTATTACAGAGCCTGAAGTACATTTTTGCAGTGATAGTCCTGCAAAACGACTTGACAGTACGTTAGTATTTTTGCAAGTGTCCGAAAAACACCGAATTTGCCACACATTATCGATTATATCCCAGCTAATTCGTCCTTTTTTCTTGTATTTCTGCGTATTTATTTTCTCGTTTTTGCGACCTAAAGCACAATTTTTCTTACTGGTGGCACTTTGAGGTATTTATTTAACGCATTTTAAGTACTTGCTCCCAGTTTATTAAATAAATAGTAGACTGAGTAATCTATATACATAGTTGACAAGTCACTGATAAATGCATGGAGGATAGTATTTACTGAAACAACTAACCTTTCCCTTTCCTGTTCCACTAGCAAATTTACGAGAGGAAGCGATTGTTTGTAAGCTTTTGTACGAGCCGTAATATCTATTATACAAGGTGATTCAAAAAGAATACCACAACTTTAAAAATGTGTATTTAATGAAAGAAACATAATATAACCTTATGTTATACATCATTACAAAGAGTATTTAAAAAGGTTTTTTTTCACTAAAAAACAAGTTCAGAGATGTTCAATATGGCCCCCTCCAGACACTCGAGCAATATCAACCCGATACTCCAACTCGTCCCACACTCTCTGTAGCATATCAGGCGTAACAGTTTGGATAGCTGCTGTTATTTCTCGTTTCAAATCATCAATGGTGGCTGGGAGAGGTGGCCGAAACACCATATCCTTAACATACTCCCATAAGAAAAAATCGCAGGGGGTAAGATCAGGGCTTCTTGGAGGCCAGTGATGAAGTGCTCTGTCACGGGCTGCCTGGCGGCCGACCCATCGCCTCGGGTAGTTGACGTTGACCAACGTTTAATACACCACCTATCAGGAGGTTTAACACCATACTTCGTTCGAAATGTACGCTGAACAACTGTCGTCGATTCACTTCTGCCGTACTCAATAACACAAAAAGCTTTCTGTTGAGCGGTCGCCATCTTAGCATCAACTGACGCTGACGCCTAGTTAACAGCGCCTCAAGCGAACAAATGTACAACTAAATGAAATTTTATAGCTCCCTTAATTCGCCGACAGATAGTGCTTAGCTCTGCTTTTTGTCGTTGCAGAGTTTTAAATTCCTAAAGTTGTGGTATTCTTTTTGAATCACCCTGTATAGTCATAAAATCGTAGAAAAATAGGTCTACAGAATCAAGTCTTAATTATAATGCGCCTCGAAATTTTTAAACGTATACAGTGTCTCTTACTAAAATGAAAACTATAATAGAGCTATATGGAATGTACCCATGAAAAGTTCTATCCCTCCTTTCACATATTTTTCTTTGCATCCGTAGCAACAACAGTAATTCACCATCGCTATTATACTATCAACAAACGGTGAAACACAACAAAAATTCTTGGTATTATAAACTTCAAACGCTGCAGAAAGCACACACGCCCAGCGAAGTCCCGAAATCACGTGACAATCCTGGTTTAATGTTGACAACTTGCGCAGAACGCAATGCTCACTCCAGAGATATTTACTCTATGAGTACAACTGAAGTCTTTGATAGCAGAGAGTCTAGCGATTTCATACTCTAATTCTTGCATCAAGCGAAATGCATTAGAAAAACGAATTTCGTTTCCTGTATCCTCCAAAATCGATAATAACGAATTTTCCATGAGCACCTGCAACTGCTTGTAGTACGGTTGAAAAAAATGTTTATAATTGTTTTACTGGAATTTCCTGGAAATTTTAGACAAATGCGTTTTCCGTCAACAACACCAGTTGCATTTCGGAAGTTCTATATATTATAGAAATCATTTACAGTCTTCAGAAATTCATCTCCAGAAGGCACTCTAATGTGGCTGGGTTCAGTTATCTCACAACACTTTGGTACTTGACTCCACAATTCTTGCAACGGTTGCAAATACTATTCTGAATTTAGAGCCATATCTCAAAAACGTTGCTAGGACCCTATAATAAAACAGAATTTTGTTGAAAGAAGCGTATTTGTGCCATGAGCTGTACAGCTGCATGTTTACTGTCTACCGTCTTCGGTTATAACAACCACCTTCGCAGGAGAAAAATAATGTACGTCAATGGATCAAAAATACATTTTCGTCAAATATGACCGCAGCAAATATAGAACATACATAACTGTCATAACAGTCTGTCTGCAAACAGTCCGTACAAATGTGCTGTGCTGTGCCTTAGCACAAATACACTCCACACTTTTCTGGACGTATCGTTGGCGGACATATTATCACTGGTAAATTTCTTTGTTGAAAAAAATCAACAATCAGTTCAGAAAAGAAACTTTATTTCTTGATCGATTTCAGACACCTAGTGCCCTTCTTAATAAGATTGGAATTACTGTACTATTAGCGATGATACGAATCTTCTGAAAGAGTGTACTAGCTGCGTGGAACCTGTCAAGAAATAAAAATTCTTCTGTGCAACCGGTTGCTAATTTTTTCAACTATTCTAACAGTCGCTGAGAATGGATAAAGTATTAAAGTTATATTTTGTGTTTTGCAGAGGTCAATCTGTGTACAGCTCTAAATCAAACTTCGGAACAGCATTACAGAATATTAATAAGTAATTATGATTAAAAAAGGATCGAACATGACTTATTATTGTTAAGCACTCCCGTCACGCTGAGTTATACGAAAATGCGATTTGGTAATGAGGAAACCGTAGACAGAGCGTCAGTGTTCCAAAGGAAAAGCAGTAAAGAGATTTTTGAGAGAAATTTTGAGTTCCATTACAATACTATCTTTCGATAATCCCTCTTCCCTCTCTCTCTGCCTCTCACGCGTCCTGTAGCTCATGAAACTGGTTCCAAGTACGCTTACTCTTTCATAAGCGGTACAAGATACGGGAACTTTTGTTCTTTTTTGGCGGGAATACAGTTTTACCCTTGGAATCTCCGAAAATATGTGTTACTTCACTTACCCTGGTTGAGAACTCGTACTTGCCAACCTTGTTCTCGAATATATGCAAATAAGTAATAGTTCATATAGGGCGGATAATATCTCCAGTAAATTAAAAGGTTGTCGTAACGTTCTTACAAGGGGACCACGTTTGCTCGTTAACACTGATTTCATCCAAATTTATCGCATATCCAGGACTTGGCCAGAAATGAAAGTGGCAGGAGCAGGAGCTCCAGGTGGTCAAGCGTTTACAAAAAAAGAAACACTTTTGCCGGGGGTGGGGGGAGGCATTAGCCAGTTGTGTTAGCGTGGCTACCAGGCGGCGTTTGGGGCCGGAAGATAATCGGCGGGTCGAAGGGTCGAGTCCATAAGAGGAAACGCTTCCATTTTTTTGTTTTAAACTTTTGCGTTACTTACACTGCAAATATGCCGAAATAATGCTCAATATATTCCATTTATTACTGGTTTCATAAGAGGCATGAAAAGGAGAGGCAGAGGACAACCTGAGATTTCAAATAAATTTCCAGGAAAAGATTGTTCTGACTGCGTCAAGGAGGGCACTGCGAATAACATTTCAAGAAGGGGTTGAATTAGAGCGTACACGACTTCGTATTCCGTCAGTTTGATTTTGACCATGGAAAAACTGCATCAAAACGCATTCCATTGCTCATCACCACCTATCCTTAGTAACATATAAAATAATAAAGGTGTCTAATTTTTTTTACCAGTTATCGTGTACACGTTACAATCCTTTCCTGGAAATTTATTTGCAATCGCTATTTTTTAGCATGGCTGTGTTGTTAGGCCTGTATATGCCGCTCAAGGCGGGTGACCTTGAACGGGACAGCCGCTGCACGGGGAGTCTGGCTGGATCGCGCTAGAGTTTTAACTTATTTTGGTTTATTTGCAAGGGAATTAAGGTAAAAATTTAAAATAAAAGAGAAAAACGTTTCCACATAGGACTCGACCTCACGATCCACGGAATACCGTGCCGTAATCTCCCCACTGCGTCGACCGCCCTATTTATTATGGAAAAACGAGAAGATTCAGTTTCGGTCGGGTCATTCGTATTGAGGTCTTTAATTGTTGCCTCTGTCCAGTTATCTGCTTTTCAAGTTTGCAATAAAATTTGTCAGTTATCGTTATGAATAGTTTCATGCATCGATATACGTACCAAAACTTGTAATTTTAGACAACAAGTAATAACGGAAAGTACTTTCCAGCATGCAGTTTTTTAGTGAGGTTTGCAGCAAATTTAATAATATAACCTGTAGCGAAATAGATGTGCAGAGAAAACATTTCTCAATGCGAAATAAATTAAAATGATGTTTTTTTTTTATAAAATCTTAGAATTCTTATCAACACCAATAATTATACGGGAGAACAATTTAAATTCCTCAATACGAAATAAATTAAAGTGACAGATTTTGTTAAATCTTACAACTCTCATCGAAAACAAGCTTTGCGACGACACGAGAGACTAAAGTACTATGAAAATTATGCGCTGCAAAAGACACAATTCTTTCCTATTGTTGTGTCCAGCCATTCATCTTTCAGCACCTTATTCTTGGCCGCGCTTTTATCCTAGCTATGATACAACCTGACTTACGAATGCAGCAATGTTAACCAGTGTGTCTGTGTCACAGCTACTGTCTAGACATATTACCTTGATAGTAAAGATCAATGTATTAAGCTTGAGCCCTAAATATTTCATTTATTTTATTTCACCGTGAAGTCTGTCATGTATGGGAGAGGAATCCCGCTTCTAATGAAACTGAATGTGGTGCATTTTTTCAGAAGTCACATTCATTTCATTACTTATCAGTTAAATGAGGAGCATTAAACCACTGTACATGCCGTCTGTCAGTTCCTGATTTCCGTCCTTGTATTTGTTACTCGAAAATTAAATATATTCTCAATTTTCTTTTACGTAAAGTGGTTATTCCTGTATCTGTATATCTGTAGTAGGAAATTCACTGCAGGCAACGAACCTGGAAGCAACTACCCATTATTTGTTTAGTGACTTCGAGATTTTCTTAGATCTCTTTCACCGTCTAGATTTCTTGAACCCAATTTACAGTATTATGATTTTCGTAGCTAGCTGAAACATGATGACCAAGTTATTGATTCCCAGTCCTTTCAGTAGTACTTGGGGAGTCTCTGCACAGTTATTGTAATGAAGTGTCGGGTTTGAATTGTTAATATCGGATGATTGGCCTACTCTATGACGTCTCACAGAGTATAGATGTTCAATGATACAACACTTGATTCATTTTCTAGAGAAAGTAGATGCGAATGTCGTTAAGAAGTCGTGATTATGTATATCAGTATGGTGTGAAAAGCGGCAATTCTCACTAATTAAATGTGAGAGGTCGTCCACTTGAGAGCTAAAAGAATTCCGTTGAATTTCGGTTACACGATAAATCATGTAATTCTAAAGGAATTACAATAACTAATAACTTAAACTGGACTGATCACATGGCTAATGTTGTGGGAAAAGCTAACCAAGGACTGCGTTTTACTGGCAGAAGGAAGATGCAATAGGTGTGGTGAAGAGACTGGTTGCTCTACACTTGTCCGTCCTCTCCTGGAGTATTGCTGCTCGGTATGGGATCCGTATCAGGTAGGATTGACGGAGGATATCGAAAAAGTTCAAAATAGGGCAGATAGTTAAAAAATTATAGCGAAATAGGGGAGTGTGTTACGGCTAGCATATGCGAGTTGGGGTGGCAATCTTTAAAACATAGGCGTTTTTCGTTGCGGCCAGATCTTTTCTCGAAATTTCGATCACTTACTTTCTCTTGCGACTGCGAAAGTATTTTGTTGGCGTCCACCTACACTGGGAGTAATGAACATCATAATAAAATGCGAGGCTTGTTCAGAAAGTAAGCACCAATCACTCGCGAAATGGAAATCACTATGAAAATCCGATGAAGCTTGGACAGTGTCTCTAGTACGCCCGACGCCCGTCGATCGCTTCACGCTGTACTTTGTAGCTCCGAACGCACAGCGAGCTCGTAAGGATGCGTAGAAAATAACGTCCCCCGCCAAGTATGGGTGCCTGCCGAGAGTATTCGCCTGCTTTCATGCTGCCGCACACAACGTAACTGTCAGACCAGCGTAGACAATTGGCGGAAAGCAAAGGCTGCTGCCTTCTATGACAAGGGAACTAGAAGATTGGAATGATGTCTAAGTCGGAGCGGTGACTGTGTAGAGAAGTACCTAGAAGGTGAAGATAACTGTTGCTAATAAAACAGTTCTGACCCTCACTGAGGTTTCCACTTTGCGGAGCAGAGCTGTCAGAGATCGCATTGAAACATTTAAGTGTTCATTTTTCCTGCTCGCTGTTCGAGAGTGGAACGGTAGAGAAACATTTTGACGGTGTTCAATGAACACTCCGTCAGGCACGTAATTGTGAATTGAAGAGTAGTCATATACAGTATGTGATCAACAGTATGCGGACACCCACAAAAACATACCTTTTTCATATCAGGTGTATTGTGCTGCCACCTACTGCTTCCTCCACGTCAGCGACCTCGGTAATCATTAGACATCGTGAGGGAACAGAATGGGGCGCTCCGTAGAAGCCACCGTCTTCGAACGTGGTCAGGTGATTGTGTGTCACTTGTGTCATATGTCTGTACGCGAGATTTCCACACTGTTAAACATCCCTATGTCCACTGTTTCCAATGTGATAGTGAAGTGGAAACGTAAGAGACACGTACAGCACAAAAGCGTACAGGCCGACCTCCTCCTTTGACTGACAGAGACCGCCGACAGTTGAAGAGGGTCGTGATGTGTAATAGGCACACATCTATCCAAACCATCACATAGGAATTCCAAACTGCATCAGGATCCTCTGCAAGTACTATGACAGTTAGGTGGGAGGTAAGCAAACTTCGATTTCATGATCGAGCGGCTGCTCATAAGCCACACATCTCGCCGGTAAATGCCAAACGACGCCTCGCTTGGTGTAAGGAATGTAAACATTGGACGATTGAACAGTGGAAAAACGTTGTATGGAGTGGCGAATCACGGTACACAATGTGGCGATCCGATGGCAGGGTGTGAGTATGGCGAATGCCGGTGAATATCATCTGCCAGCGTGTGTAGTGCCAAGAGCAAAATTTAGAGGCGGTGGTGTTATGGTATGGTCGTATTTTTCATGGAGGGGGCTTGCACCCCTTGTTGTTTTGCGTGGCGCTATCACAGCACAGGCCAACATCGATGTTTTAAGCACCTTTTTGCTTCCAACTGTTGAAGAGCAATTTGAGGATGGCGATTGCATCTTTTAACAAGATCAACAATGTTCATAATGCACGGTCTGTGACGGAGTGGTTACACGACAATAACATCCCTGTAATGGGCTGGCCTGCACAGAGTCCTGACCTGAGTTCTATAAAACACCACTGAGATGTCACGGAACGCCGACTTCGTGTCAGGCCTCACCGACCGACATCGATACCTCTCTTCAGTGCAGCACTCCGTGGAGAATGGGCTGCCATTCCCCAAGAAACCTTCCAACACCTTATTGAAAGGACGCCTGACAGAGTGGAAGCTGTCATCAAGGCTAAGGGTGGGCCAACAACATATTGAATTCCAGTATTACCGATGGATTGCGTCACGAATTTGTAAATCATTTTCAGCCAGGTGTTCGGATACTTTTGATCACATAGTGTAGATGTGAACGTAAAAGAGTTTGGTTTTCATGGAAAATATAGAAGTTATTATGGAACCATTCTAAAAAATGGCTCCTAGCACTATGGGACTTAATATCTGAGGTCATCAGTGCCCTAGACTTAGAACTACTTAAACCTAACTAACCTAAGGACATCACATACGTCCACGTCCGAGGCAGGATTCGAACCTGCGACTGTAGCAGCAGCTCGGTTCCGGACTGAAGCGCCTAGAACCGCTCCACAGAACCATTCTCTATCGAACGATCACCTCGCAATTGACGAAACAATAGACTCTACAATCCTCCTGCTGCTTCTCTACAACTATAAAGATGCTGGAATAACATGTAATTTTCTGCTTCCTGTTCATTTTTTTGAGCAACTGACTATCTTGACATATTTGACTACGTTGACAATTTCATTCTTCTTGTGTTTGTAACGTTGTCACCTAATCTAGGGTAATTCTTATAACTGATTGTTTCATAAATGTGGAAATAGGTAAATATAATGAAAATTGTAAATTTTAACATATCATTCAAGAGCATGAGCGATATATCGATTACAAAGAGCCGGCCGGAGTGGCCGAGCGGTTCTAGGCGCTACAGTCTGGCGCTGCGCGACCGCTACGGTCGCAGGTTCGAATCCTGCCTCGGGTATGGATGTGTGTGATGTCCTTAGGTTAGTTAGGTTTAAGTAGTTCTAAGTTCTAGGGGACTGATGACCTCAGAAGGTAAGTCCCATAGTGCTCAGAGCCATTTGAACCACTTTTTATTACAAAGATGTACGTATGAAAGAACGATGCGAGGCAGCTATCGCTGAGTCAGAGTATGTGTAACAAAGAGCTTATGTTAGGTCGCTCCGGAGTGGGCAGTCGTTTAGTGTTAAATATTCAGTGTTGTGTATTAATGAGTTTTGAAGGACAGAAAGTTTGAAGTAAAATTAATTAAGAAAATGCGACAACTATTTTTATGAAAGTTTGATGAAGAATCTTTCTACCTATTGCTACATCCGTCAACATTAAGGTAATCAAAATTCATGTATTTATGCACTTTGCTGTTGAACGAATTTCAATGAGACCAGCTTTGTGTGTAACACCGAGATTTTTATTGTATATTATGTAAAGATCAGTTGTTTGCGTAAATGTATTTTTTATGATATGGTTCAACAGTTGCAAGTCAGTTTCACAAAATATTAAGATTTTCAAACAATATATTACAGTCATTCTCCTCAGTCTAGTTCCGCCTCCCAATTCCAAGGCGATTTTGTTTACACAAATTCTAAATGCGTCCCAGTCAAATATCTTGCATTTTGGCTTTTGCAACTGTAGTTAGTTTAATAGTGCTGAGAGCAGAACAACGCGTTATCCAAGGCGACACCAATATGAGGTAAGAAATTTATTTCACACAGTTTACGGATTTTCGCACAGGGACCACTTTTGTACTTATTAAGATATACAGGGCTGTAGTGAGATCGGGTAGATCTGAATGTACTTACCTCTAATTGCCATTATCGCGCACAGGTTTTAACTAGTTTCGGTTTACTGGTATTGCTTTCTTGCTAGTAGACAGATTGTTTAAAACAGAGCCAGGTAAATCAGATACGCACTCAGCACACCACTTGATATAACTGTTCTTTGTTGGACATAAATGTCACACCTTACTTAGACATAGACTTTACAATGTCTTATGAAAAATATACTTAATTTATGATGTAGCTAATCTCTAAATCAGAAATATTTTTTTTGGTGTTGGAATGTACACTGAAGCACCATAAAATACGCAACGCGATTAGAGCTCAAGAATATTTCACAAATCGTCTGTTTGACAGGCGACCGCCAAACAAGGCGTCAATAGTACACGTTAAGACTCGAAGATGTTTTTCGTGCATTTCCAAAGAAAAGAAATTGTCCCCATGTAGGTAATGATTAATAATATGCACTTGTGCTTATCCGCAACGGAGTAAGCGAATCGTTCAACCTTAGAAATTCGTAACTTATTAAAGAAGCGATTAGTTTATAGGTACTACACAATGTCACTCTCTCAATACATGCCATGTACCTGTAGCTCCTACTTCGAAAAAAAAAAAGATAAAAAGAAAAACGGAACAGCAATAAGTAACGAATAATACGCACATCTGTATTTGTGTCAGTACAAGATTTAACACGTTAAACTAAGTACGTGGGAGCCAACGCATAAATTGTTACGTACGCATTCGAAATAATTATCAATTTAAAAAATTCTTCAGGCTCTTTCATACCATTTCACTTTCATTAATTCCGTTTAATTCAGGGAACCAAAACATAATGAATATGTAAAGCGTCAGTTTTGGACCCGCCTGTGTAATGATTTTTATGTAACACATTATTGTCGCGATAGGCACTGATTGTGCTGAAGTTGTGGTATATTATTACTTTTTCGTTGCACATAGATCGAGGGACAGCATTGTTGTTATAGAGTTATTTCATAATTTGCTTCTTGTTCTTCCGGTTTCACGTGGCACATTTTTGTATTTTTTCCTCGAGCATTGCATGGTTGTTGTTGTTGTTGTCTTCAGTCCTGAGACAGGTTTGATGCAGCTTTCCATGCTACTCTATCCTGTGCAAGCTGCTTCATCTCCCAGTACGTACTGCAGCCTACATCCTTCTGAATCTGCTTAGAGTATTCATCTCTTGGTCTCCCTCTGCGATTTTTACCCTCCACGCTGTCCTCCAATACTAAATTGGTGATCCCTTGATGCCTCAGAACATGTCCTACCAACCGATCCCTTATTCTAGTCAATTTGTGCCACAAACTCCTCTTCTCCCCAATTCTATTCAATACCTCCTTATTAGTTATGTGATCTACCCATCTAATCTTCAGCATTCTTCTGTAGCACCACATTTCGAAAGCTTCTATTCTCTCCTTGTTCAAAATGCCTCTAGCACTATGAGACTTAACTTCTGAGGTCATCAGTCCCCTAGAACTTAGAACTACTTAAACCTAACTAACCTAAGGACATCACACACATCCACGCCCGAGGCAGGATTCGAACCTGCGACCGTAGCGGTCGCGCGGTTCCACACTGTAGCGCCTAGAACCGCTCGGCCACTTCGGCCGGCTCTCTTCTTGTCCAAACTATTTATCGTCCATGTTTCACTTCCATACACGGCTACACGCCATACAAATACGTTCAGAAACGACTTAATCACACATAATTCTATACTCGATGTTAACAAATTCCTCTTCCTCAGAAACGCTTTCCTTGCCATTACCATTATACATTTTATATCCTCTCTACTTCGACCATCATCAGTTATTTTGCTCCCCAAATAGCAAAACTCCTTTACTACTTTAAGTGTCTCATTTCCTAATCTAATTGCCTCAGCTTCACCCGAGTTAACTCGACTACATTCCATTACCCTCGTTTTACTTTTGTCGATGTTCATCTTATATCCTCCTTCCAGGACACTGTCCATTCCGTTCAACTGGTCTTCCAAGTCCTTTTCTGTCTCTGACAGAATTACAATGTCATCGGCGAACCTCAAAGTTTTTATTTCTTCTCCGTGGATTTTAATTCCTACTCCGAACTTTTCTTTTATTTCCTTTACAGCTTGCTGAATATACAGATTGAATAACATCGGGGAGAGGCTACAACCCTGTCTCCCTCCCTTCCCAACCACTGCTTCCCTTTCATGTCCCTCGACTCTTGTAACTGCCATCTGCTTTCTGTAAAAATTGTAAATAGCCCTTTGCTTCCTGTATTTTACCCCTGCCACCTTCAGAATTTGAAAGAGAGTATTCCAGCCAACATTGTCAAAAGCTTTCTCTAAATCTACAAATGCTAAAAATGTAGGTTTGCCTTTTCTTAATCTAGCTTCTTTGATAAGTAGTAGGGTCAGTATTGCCTCACGTGTTCCAACACTTCTACGGAATCCAAACTGATCTTCCCCGAGGTCGGCTTCTACCAGTTTTTCCATTCGTCTGTAAAGAATTCGCGTTAGTATTTTGCAGCCGTGACTTATTAAACTAATAGTTCGGTAATTTTTACATCTGTTAACACCAGCTTTCTTTGGGATTAGAATTATTATACTCTTCTTGAAGTCTGAGGGTATTTCGCCTGTCTCATACATTTTGCTCACCAGATGGTAGAGTTTTGTCAGGACTGGCTCTCCCTAGGCTGTCAATAGTTCTAATGGAATGTTGTCTACTCCCGGAGCCTTATTTCGACTTAGATCTTTCAGTGCTCTGTCAAACTCTTCACGTAGTATCATATCTCCCATTTTATCTTCATCTCCATCCTCTTCCATTTCAATAATATTGCCCTGAAGTGGTTCTCTTTTCTCCAAAGTTCTCTTTTATTTTCCTATAGGCAGTATCTATCTTACCTCTAGCGTGATAAGCCTCTACATCCTTACATTTGTCCAGCATGGTTAAATGTAGCCAAAAACAGTGGGAACGTTGTCTTAAACAGATACTACGTTAACATACATGGACTGTTATGAAGATATAGGACGGCGTTTCGTTTGTGATTCCATTATGAGGTCAGTTTATAATACATTTAAACGATAACTACAAATTCGACACAAGACAATTTATATTTAGATTTGAAAAGAGCAAGAAATGTCTTTTATTTAATTCTTTACTGGGAGTTGTTATCAATAGATATTGTATGAAATAACACCAGTTTTCCAGTCGACTGTCTGAGGTATGACAATTTATTCCACTGTCGGTTTCTGCCTAAGTCATTTCCAAGTGGAAAATCTTGTAGTTAGGGAGCCACAGCTATGGGTAGTTATCTGGGGTGTTAAGTCCTTTATTATTGGATCACTGCCGGATTCGTGGCACTAAAAGCCACATCTTCAGGTGGACATATAAGTAAAACATTAGAGCGGAAAAGCTCGGAACCTTTTTATCCAACATTCATTGTCCGTCAGAACAAAACATTTCTAAAGGGTGGTTTGTGATAAAACAGAACAGCCGGATGCCAGTTTAGTGGAGCACGTGGCCGCGTCCACTGTACGCGGTTCCGTATACATCGGAGAAGCAGACCCATACACTAAATTGGAATCCGGCTGTTTTATTCTATGCCATACCGCCCTTTAGCGGTGTTTTGTTCTGACAGACAGCGAATGCTGGATGAAAAGGTTCCGAGCTTTTCCGCTCTAATGTTTGAGTCATATGTTCACCTGAACATGTGGCTTTTAGTGCCAAGAAACCGGTAGTGATCCAATAATAACGGACCAAATACAGCTGAAGCGGTTATTAATACCCAAAACGACATTTTCAAGTAGTTAAGCAGTACCATGATAAATCAGTACACGAATAAAAAAAAGACATACAATTCACACACCAAGAACATTACTAGCGCATATCACAGTTGAAATGTGCCAAATCTTTGATATAGTCAATAATCACACCTTTTCTTCCTTTTTTCCCCCTGTATATATTTTTCCTCGCTTCACCTAAACATAGATCGGGCTTTTCGAGTTCTGACCCATTGTTGAGGCAAAATCACTTCAGCCGGTTACCAGGTGGTCTGTGAGGGGAACAGATGGAATTTACAAGTGAGCGAAATCTCCCGAAAACTTTGGTCAAAAGGAGAGGGTGAAAACTATACTAATTTCATTCTGAGATGTATGTCTCAGACAAAACATTACAGCGCAGTGTACGTATAAGTGTATTTGCTTATGTATTTACAAAGATCGATGACCTGATCGACACGGATATCGTAGCTGTATCGCTGGCGATCGAAGTGTCAGAACCATGTACAGGAACTATGTAAGATGGAAAGGTATAAGGTTAGGAGCATAATAACGTGACTGATTAACGATTGTAGTACGTTTTTAATTATTAGATTTACCGTTCCTATAACCGAGTGCTGGATGAAAATTATGGACAGAAACACAAAAAGTATCCACACAACAGTTACTGCATTCTGCGCTATCTTTAATCGGTAACTGTTTCTTACAGTGAATGAATTTCGTTGCTGTTGAGGAAAATTGCTTTTGCTGAAGGTGCAAAACATGGAAATTTACAGCGTACTTTCACTTCTGTTATTTTATACGCGAGATTTCTGAATACCACATACTCGTATTGAATTATGTAGTCTGCTTTGAATAGTAAACGTTATACAAACGTAATTTAGTATCTTAACGCACTGAGGTCAACCCCACATTAGTACTTCTCATAGACAATGATCCAAGAGCTAGAAATGGGGTAAGTTAAACTAAAGCTGCATATTCTCTCTTACGAGAATTATTGTGTAGAACACACCTGTATTTAAATTTAATTACTTTATGTATTAGGTGATACAAGAAATGAGTTGTTGTGCAATTCACCTCGTTAATTACCATCTAGGAAACCAACATATATTACATATCCAAGTATAATAGATTAGCAATCTAAAATATTACCAAGGTTAATTCCTAAGTTGTAATGCCAATATTAGTTTAGCTCATAAATCTATGGATTTTATTTGTTAACGAGTTTTCAGACGCTGTGTATTTCAATTACCAGTATTCAAAGTTTTCAGCTCTATTTTGTTTCTACAATAGCGTAAATTCTCATTAATGCATGCTACGCGAAGAAATATTTCGTGATAAGTTATATTGTCGTCCTAGAATATGACAAAAAGATTGAAATAAACAAGCTCTTAAATTTCATAAAGTTCTAATGAACAGTTGTTAAAAAACTCTGTACCGTGATTAGCATTATTAAAATAAGATAGACTGTAGCGGACCTGATTATAGTGCTGGGTACGGTTAAAGAAAGTATCTTATAGAAATGAAGCAGGGAGATAACGTTGCAACTTTGTATTCAAACTGCAATGATGCTGTAAATATCTTGCTAAACGCACACTGACATTGCAAAACGGACACAAATATATACAAAACAGTAAGCGGAACGCCGCAAAAACTCATAGAGCACAGTTTAATGCCAGATTACGTGCATCTGAGTGAAAAACATTGCATGAAAACAATTCCAGCATTTACTTAACAAACGAAAAATTCAGTTTTCTCTGTACCGATCTCGTACTGTAAACGACTGGACTAATAGTACGTTAACAGTGTTACGGGATCGCTACGGAAGAAACTGAATTCTTAGTTTGTTACCTCAAGGCTGGAAATTTTTTCATGCAATAGTTTTCACGTGGTATTCTGCACCTTTCCAGGAGTGTATACCAATTAACATTTTTCTGCACACAGTCTGCCTTAAGCGAAGCAATCTTCTGGTTAATCACACTGCTCGTGGCTGACGGGTTGAGTATTTCACTCATTCGGATAAAGATGCTGCTAATCATGATCAAATGAAGAAGACTAAAGTAAAGCATAACACAAAATCCGTGCCTAAAACGCAGTGATAAACAACTGGTTAGTGGGGGTACACCGATGCAGTCTCATGGTAGAGATGACATTATTTGTCAAACAGCGTAATACACACTTCTTTCTCTCATTGACGAATGCTCTAAAAGTGCACCTCCTGTCGTTATGGGGATGGGTGTTTCTTTGTTACAGGTCAAGAGAGACTGCTTAACTTACAGTAGAATTAGAAAACCGCATATGAGAAACGAAGAGGCAGTAAAATGCGGAGCACAGTATTGCAGAATAACAGGAAGCAGATATAGTAACACTAGACCGCTCCAGTAATCGTTCGTCGAAGTAATCGGTCTTCGAACAATGTTTTAGGAACCATCTTCGCCTTCACGTCGACGCCCCAAACGATGCAAGTGGCAAATGGTTCAAATGACTCTGAGCACTATGGGACTCAACATCTTAGGTCATAAGTCCCCTAGAACTTAGAACTACTTACACCTAACTAACCTAAGGACATCACACACACCCATGCCCGAGGCAGGATTCGAACCTGCGACCGTAGCAGTCCCGCGGTTCCGGACTGCAGCGCCAGAACCGCTAGACCACCGCGGCCGGCATGCAAGTGGCCTCAACAGAATAGAAACAATTATTTTTGTACTCCGTAGCCAGCTTCTCTCACTCTTATTATACGCCACATAAATAATCTGGAAATACACTCCTGGAAATGGAAAAAAGAACACATTGACACCGGTGTGTCAGACCCACCATACTTGCTCCGGACACTGCGAGAGGGCTGTACAAGCAATGATCACACGCACGGCACAGCGGACACACCAGCAACCGCGGTGTTGGCCGTCGAATGGCGCTAGCTGCGCAGCATTTGTGCACCGCCACCGTCAGTGTCAGCCAGTTTGCCGTGGCATACGGAGCTCCATCGCAGTCTTTAACACTGGTAGCATGCCGCGACAGCGTGGACGTGAACCGTATGTGCAGTTGACGGACTTTGAGCGAGGGCGTATAGTGGGCATGCGGGAGGCCGGGTGGACGTACCGCCGAATTGCTCAACACGTGGGGCGTGAGGTCTCCACAGTACATCGATGTTGTCGCCAGTGGTCGGCGGAAGGTGCACGTGCCCGTCGACCTGGGACCGGACCGCAGCGACGCACGGATCCACACCAAGACCGTAGGATCCTACGCAGTGCCGTAGGGGACCGCACCGCCACTTCCCAGCAAATTAGGGACACTGTTGCTCCTGGGGTATCGGCGAGGACCATTCGCAACCGTCTCCATGAAGCTGGGCTACGGTCCCGCACACCGTTAGGCCGTCTTCCGCTCACGCCCCAACATCGTGCAGCCCGCCTCCAGTGGTGTCGCGACAGGCGTGAATGGAGGGACGAATGGAGACGTGTCGTCTTCAGCGATGAGAGTCGCTTCTGCCTTGGTGCCAATGATGGTCGTATGCGTGTTTGGCGCCGTGCAGGTGAGCGCCACAATCAGGACTGCATACGACCGAGGCACACAGGGCCAAAACCCGGCATCATGGTGTGGGGAGCGATCTCCTACACTGGCCGTACACCACTGGTGATCGTCGAGGGGACACTGAATAGTGCACGGTACATCCAAACCGTCATCGAACCCATCGTTCTACCATTCCTAGACCGGCAAGGGAACTTGCTGTTCCAACAGGACAATGCACGTCCGCATGTATCCCGTGCCACCCAACGTGCTCTAGAAGGTGTAAGTCAACTACCCTGGCCAGCAAGATCTCCGGATCTGTCCCCCATTGAGCATGTTTGGGACTGGATGAAGCGTCGTCTCACGCGGTCTGCACGTCCAGCACGAACGCTGGTCCAACTGAGGCGCCAGGTGGAAATGGCATGGCAAGCCGTTCCACAGGACTACATCCAGCATCTCTACGATCGTCTCCATGGGAGAATAGCAGCCTGCATTGCTCCGAAAGGTGGATATACACTGTACTAGTGCCGACATTGTGCATGCTCTGTTGCCTGTGTCTATGTGCCTGTGGTTCTGTCAGTGTGATCATGTGATGTATCTGACCCCAGGAATGTGTCAATAAAGTTTCCCCTTCCTGGGACAATGAATTCACGGTGTTCTTATTTCAATTTCCAGGAGTGTAATACTTACATAGCTGTCAACATAGTGACACACGAAAACTAAGAATTGCAACACAAATTCAGGCAGGATCGACTGTGACATTTAGAATAAGGAATTATTTTACATGAGTTTTAGTAGTGACGCGCAAACGATGTGACTAGTTGTATGCGTTTGGTCACAGGAAGATGGTTAACATGTAATTACAAGTTTTTGTGCACAACGGAAATACCTGCCAGCTTCACAAACGCTTAGAAATTTCCAGTGTATTTGGGGACAAAACTGGCGAGCTTACAAGCAAGCGCATAAAACGACTGAGAGAATGAGGAGCTAGCACTTTTAGTACTTATTAATTAACTTTAATAAAACGTGTATCAGAGAACAAAGCAGAACCAGGCAGGCTGTCTGGGGCATGCAAATGCAGACAAGTTACGTTAGTGTTTTGTGTAAGTAGACAAAACCTAGCATTCCGATTGGTTCGTTGTCCCTCGCACCAAGACTGATAGAGACTTCTCGCATGTAGGACACATGCCATAGTTGTTGATACAGTAAGACGCTGTCACTATGGCTCTTCAAACGGCTCTGAGCACTATGGGACTCAACTTCTGAAGTTATCAGTCCCCTAGAACTTAGAACTACTTAAACCTAACTAACCTAAGGACATCACACACATCCATGCCCGAGGCAGGATTCGAACCTGCGACCGTAGCAGCAGCACAATTCCGGACTGAAGCGCCTAGAACCCCTCGGCCACAACGGTCGGCTTCCTTAGGTTTCCTCACTGACACTAGATGTAGCATCTGTTTTTCTTAGACGTAGTTTTAGCGGGTTCGCCATCGTAGCTGAATGTTCAGCGTAGATGGCTACCAAGCAGAGGATCCGGTTTCGCTTCCCCGTCTGCCAAGGATTTTTCTTTGGTGGAAGGACAGGTACGGGGTGCACTCAGCCTCGTGGCGCCAATTGAGGAGCTACTTGAATGAGAAGTAGCGGTTCCAAGAAAATTTCAGCTTTAAGAGTTCGCGGCGATTGGTCACACACTGCACTGCGTCCAGTGTTTACAAGTTAGTCGTAAGCGCTACCCGTACCGCCTCGCGCAGCGTCTATTACACTACCTCGTTAGCAAAAACTGACAGTCGTACACTTTCTTAAGTGGGTGACACCGTATAAACAACAATGGAAACCTATCTCCGGAAGAATACTGGAAACCGGAATTCGCCATGGACAACAAGCGGCCAACAGCACGCGAAATTCAGAGAAACTAACAAGGGATCAAGTAGACAGCGTGCAACTTAATAATAAGAAGTCGGTCTTCTATATTAAACATCGCTAACTTACTGTAGAAGCGAATAATCCATGAGTGTAGTGCTACCTTTGAGTTAACTTCAGTAACAGGCTCTATTTCTAAGTTTACCGTTAGTCGACTCGAAGGCAACTTGGCAAATATGGGTGATTTAGCTTCCTCATGGAAGTTCGAAACAAAATTCAAATTGCAGACTTATGGAAACCGATACTGTCCGTAATCGGTATCCCAGTACTCATTAGTTGCAGACGAAATCGGTTTTTTAACTTCCACTTGGGCAGATCTTATTGCATTTGGTATGGACTATCAAGCATTCATTGCATACACGGGGAACTACCAGCATACTTCATATGTAGTGGAACAGACCACGTTAAACAGCACTGCCCCAGACGAAATTACCGTCTTGAGCTGAACCAAGGCAAATGGAAACCTCTATTTTCTGATCTCGTAGCAAGAATAAGTGGAGAACCGGTCAGAAACGGTGCCACATCAGCTGAAAGTAATTCAGTTGCTGTTACTGTTACCGAGACTGTAAACAATGAGCCTGAACGGAGCAGTGATATTCCAAAAAATTTTTAAGCGAACGTGCATTCCGTTTTCCTGCGTACGTAGAAAGAATCAGAGCGGTGTGGCAACGGGAAATAGTGATCCATTTCCTAAACGTCAAGCCGAGGCTAGTAGTAATGTTGAGGATTATAGCACAGCTGATACTGGTAATCTCGAGGCAACAAACGTTAAACAGCCCGACCGCCTACATCTACATCTACATCCACATGATTACTCTTCAATTCACAATTAAGTATCTGGCAGAGGGTTCATCGAACCACGTTTAATCTACTTCGCCGCGCGTGATTAGGCGAGCGGTCTGAGACGCTGCAGTCATGGACTGTGCGGCTGGTCCCGGCGGAGGTTCGAATACTCCCTCGGGCATGGGTGTGTGTGTGTTTGTCCTTAGGATAATTTAGGTTAAGTAGTGTGTAAGCTTAGGGACTGATGACCTTAGCAGTTAAGTCCCATAGGATTTCACACACATTTGAACACTTTTTAATATATTTCTCTGCCGCCGGTGAGTGGCCAAGCGGTTCTAGGCGCTACAGTCTGGAACCGCGCGACCGCGACGGTCGCAGGTTCGAATCCTGCCTCGGGCATGGATGTGTGTGATGTCCTTAGGATAGGTTTAAGTAGTTCTAAGTTCTAGGGGACTAATGACCACAGCAGTTAAGTCCCATAGTGCTCAGAGCCATTTGAACCATATTTCTCTGCCGTTTGACTCACGAACACTTGAATCTTTCGCTGCGAGATCTGATTTTTCTTATTTTATTATGATGGTAATTTCTCCATATGTAGATGGGCCTCAATAAAATATTTTCACCCTCTGAGGAGAGAATTGGTGATTGAAATTTCATGAGAACATTCTCCTGCGGCGAAAAGCTCCTTTGATTTAATAGCTGCCCCATTTCGTGTGTCGTATCCGTGCCACTCTCTCTCCTCTTTAGCGATAATACAAAAGGAACTGTCATTCTTTGAACATTTCGACGTCAGAAGAGAAGTGCTCCAGAAGAGAAGGAACAAGCGCAGTGTAAGCAGTCTCTTTAGTAGACCTATTCGATTTACTAAGTGTTCTGCCAAAAATCGAAGGAGTCTGTCATCTGCCCTATACTAAAGAAAGGAGACCGAGTGAGATGTAGCAACTATAGAGGAACCACACTACTATGCACAGCTATGAGCTTGTTGTTACGGAAGCGGCTAACAGCACATGTCGGGAAAGTACTGACATTCCAACAAGCAGTTTTCAGAAAGGGAAAGTCAGCTCTAGACCATTTACATACGATACGGCAAGTGCTAGCAAAGAGCTGGGACTTTCAAAGAGCATATTATAGTGTGAATGGACAAGCAATATGGCAAGTTCTCAAAAGGGCTCAAGTTCCCAGAAAAGTCAAAAAACTGATACAGATATGTAGTCAGGAGACAACATGCATGGTGAAAGTAACTGGAAACATACCAAAGAAGTTCAAGATGAGGACTGGAGCGCGACAAGGTGACTGCCTCTCCCCTCTTCTGTTTAACCTGGTACTGGAGAGAGCCCTGAGAGAGGTTGCAAGCCTAGAGACAGGAATGCAGCTGGGAAGAAGGATAAAAACCCTGGCCTATGTGAATGATGTAGTTTTAATAGCAGAGAAAGATCAAGACCTGGTTCAGATGACAAGAACATTATGGAAGAGGCAATGAGAGCAAGCCTGAAGTTGAGTAAGACAAAATACCTCTAGTTAGCAGAGAAAATGATGACAGACCCTGAAGGTGGAGGACAAAGTCTTTGAAAGGGTAAAAGACTTTAAATACCTTGGAACTCAATGAAAGGAATGAGATACACCAGGAAATTGCATCACGAATACAAGCAAGAAACAGGTAAAGGTTTGCTCTGGGGAAGGTGTTAAAGTCCCGGCTTCTATCAAGATCCTCAAAGAGCAGGATCTACAAGACAATAATACAACCTGTAGTCTTATATGGAGCAGAGACCTGGACCATCGCCCAAAAGACGGAAAGAAAACTCATGACATTTGAGAAGGCCATCCACAGACAGATTTTTGGGCCAGTGAAGGATGGAGATGAATAGAGGAAAAGAAAGAACTGTGAATTGCAGGAGCTATACAAGTCGATGGACATCGTGGCAGTGATCTAAGAAAGAAGACTGAAGTGGTATGGACAAGTAATGCGTCGAGAAGGCCAGATCATCAGGCAGGTAGTGCAGGAAGATATTAGAGGCAACAGACCACGGGGAAGACCACGACTTCGATGGATCGATCATGTCAGAGAGGATATGAGTACGCTGGGGCTGTCTGAAGAAGAATACATGGACCGAGGACGCTGGAGGAGGCTGATTGGTGAGGGCAAAGACCGACTGCGGTTTGTGTGGCCACCGCAGTAAGTAAGTAAGTAAGTAAGCCTGCCAATAAACTGCAGTCTTTGATTCGCTTTCCCCGCAGTATTGTCTATATAATCGTTCCAATTTAAGTTATTCCAAATTTAAATTGTAACTACAATTTAGCGTGTTCTTTTTAGTGATCCTTGTGGGAGACATCACACTTTTCATGACTTAGGGTCAATGGCTACTTTTTGCGCCATACAGATATCTTGTCTAAATAATTCTTTAGTTGGTTTTGATCATCTGATGACTTTACATTACAGTAAACGATAGCATAAACTGCAAACAATCGAAGAGGGCTGCTCAGATCGTCTCCTAAATTATGTAGATGAGGAATAGGAGAGAACCTGTAACACTTCCTTCGGGAATGCTAGATACTACTTCTGGTTTACTCGGAGACTCCGTCAATTATTATGAACTTTGACCTTTGTGACAGGAAAGCACAAATCCAGTCACACAACTGAAACGATATTCCATAGACACGCAACTTAATTAGAAATCTCTTGTGAAGAACGGCGTCAAAAGCCTTCAGGAAATCTAAAAATATGGAATCAACTTGACGTCCTCTGTCAATAACACTCATTACTTCCTGAGAATAAAGAGCTAATTGTTTTTCACAAGAACGATATTTTCTGAATCCGTGCTGGCTATTTGTCAATCAATCGTTTCCTTCGAGATGATTGTCAAAGAGACATTGCAGTCGCTGGCAGACAGTTTATGACAAAAAAATAGTAAATGTTCGCGTTGGAGGTCGCCCAGGGTCACGCGATGGGGGATGCTCCAGAGCCAAGACTTGAAACGAGATCATTTTTACCTCAAGCAGTGTCTGTGGATTCACCATCTTAAGCAATAGAACAATCAAGAATGAACAAAACCGAGCTTGCTGGTGCAGAAACGCAAATTCAAATTTCAACTTTATAGTCTGATAGGAAACTTTCTGCGAGTACTAACGAAGAGGGACAAATGATAGAAACAGCTTTCAACTACTTCCAGTAGTGACTTAGGGGAAAGCGAGATTGAAGGTATGCAAGTATCTGACTCGAAAGCGATCTCCCACGCCGACCACCAATTGTCTGCGGACAGTCCTAAGGGAGGAAAGATATCATAGTAGCTGCGGATTGTAGGATCAAGTAGAACCAAAAGGAAATCTAGGAAAAGAGAAGCGAGGCCTATTTTCAACCCAAATTCCAGACCTATTACAAGATGAGGAATAACAAGTATAGACACCGAAGATGAGAATAAGTAATTCACAGCCACAAAAGGCATTAATGATCTATCAGAATTATGAAATTCGTGCTTTAAAGATCAGTAGATTTCCAACTAAGCTATCTACATCTACACGTATATACAGGGTGTTTCAAAAATGACCGGTATATTTGAAACGGCAATAAAAACTAAACGAGCAGCGATAGAAATACACCGTTTGTTGCAATATGCTTGGGACAACAGTACATTTTCAGGCAGACAAACTTTCGAAATTACAGTAGTTACAATTTTCAACAACAGATGGCGCTGCAAGTGATGTGAAAGATATAGAAGACAATGCAGTCTGTGGGTGCGCCATTCTGTACATCGTCTTTCTGCTGTAAGCGTGTGCTGTTCACAACGTGCAAGTGTGCTGTAGACAACATGGTTTATTCCTTAGAACAGAGGATTTTTCTGGTGTTGGAATTCCACCGCCTAGAACACAGTGTTGTTGCAACAAGACGAAATTTTCAACGGAGGTTTAATGTAACCAAAGGACCGAAAAGCGATACAATAAAGGATCTGTTTGAAAAATTTCAATGGACTGGGAACGTGACGGATGAACGTGCTGGAAAGGTAGGGCGACCGCGTATGGCAACCACAGAGGGCAACGCGCAGCTAGTGCAGCAGGTGATCCGACAGCGGCCTCGGGTTTTCGTTCGCCGTGTTGCAGCTGCGGTCCAAATGACGCCAACGTCCACGTATCGTCTCGTGCGCCAGAGTTTACACCTCTATCCGTACAAAATTCAAACGCGGCAACCCCTCAGCGCCGCTACCATTGTTGCACGAGAGACATTCGCTAACGATATAGTGCACAGGATTGATGACGGCGATATGCATGTGGGCAGCATTTGGTTTACTGACGAAGCTTATTTTTACCTGGACGGCTTCGTCAATAAACAGAACTGGCGCATATGGGGAACCGAAAAGCCCCATGTTGCAGTCCCATCGTCCCTGCATCCTCAAAAAGTACTGGTCTGGGCCGCCATTTCTTCCAAAGGAATCATTGGCTCATTTTTCAGATCCGAAACGATTACTGCATCACGCTATCTGGACATTCTTCGTGAATTTGTGGCGGTACAAACTGCCTTAGACGACACTGCGAACACCTCGTGGTTTATGCAAGATGGTGCCCGGCCACATCGCACGGCCGACGTCTTTAATTTCCTGAATGAATATTTCGATGATCGTGTGATTGCTTTGGGCTATCCGAAACATACAGGAGGCGGCGTGGATTGGCCTCCCTCTTCGCCAGACATGAACCCCTGTGACTTCTTTCTGTGGGGACACTTGAAAGACCAGGTGTACCGCCAGAATCCAGAAACAATTGAACAGCTGAAGCAGTACATCTCATCTGCATGTGAAGCCATTCCGCCAGACACGTTGTCAAAGGTTTCGGGTAATTTCATTCAGAGACTACGCCATATTATTGCTACGCATGGTGGATATGTGGAAAATATCGTACTATAGAGTTTCCCAGACCGCAGCGCCATCTGTTGTTGAAAATTGTAACTACTGTAATTTCGAAAGTTTGTCTGCCTGAAAATATACTGTTATCCCAAGCATATTGCAACAAACGGTGTATTTCTATCGCTGCTCGTTTAGTTTTTATTGCCGTTTCAAATATACCGGTCATTTTTGAAACACCCTGTACATACCCCGCAAGTCACCGTACGGTGCGAAGCGGAGGGTATCTTGTACCGCTACTAGACATTTCCTTCCCAGTTCCACTCGCAAATAGAGCGATGGAAAAACGACTCTCCGTATGCCTCCGTATGAGTCCTAATTTCTCGTATGATATCTTCGTGGTCCTTAAGCGAAATGTGTGTTGCAGGCAGTAGACTCGTTTTGCAGTCAGCTTCAGATGCTGGTTCTCTATATTTTCTCAACAGTGTTCCTTGAAAAGAACTTCACCTTCCCTCCAGGGATTCCCATTAAGTTCTCAGATCTAGCAGTCCACCTCTGGATTGCTTCGATGTCTTTCTTTAATCCGACCTGGCGGGGTCCCAAACGCTTGAGCAGTACTGAAGAACAAGTATCACTAGCGTCCTATGTTCGGTCTCTTTTACAGATGAACCACACTTTCCCAAAATTCTCCCAGTAATCCGAAGTCGACAGCACACTACTAATGGTGTATTTGAACATTGCGGGCTTGTTTTTCCTACTCATATGCGTTAAATTACGTTATCCTACATTCAGAGCCAGCTGTCATTCATCAAATTAACTAAAAACTTTCCATTAGTCATCGTATACCCTCCAACAGTCACTCGACACCTTCCCGTTCACCACAGCATCATCAGTAGACTACTGCCCACTCTGTCCGCTAGATCATTTATGTATTTTGAAAATAATAGCGGTCCTATCACACTTCTCTGGGTCAGTCCTGACGATACCCTCATCTCGCGTCGAGTACAATATATTGGGTCCTATTAAATGGTTCAAATGGCTCTGAGCACTATGGGACTTAAAGTCTAAGGTCATCAGTCCCCTAGAACTTAGAACTACTTAAACCTAACTAACCTAAGGACATTACACATATCCATGCCCGAGGCAGGATTCGAACCTGCGACCGTAGCGGCCGCGCGGTTCCAGACTGTAGCGCCTTTAACCGCTTGGCCACCGCGGCCGGCGGGGTCCTATTACTTAGGAAGTCTCCAAGCCAGTAACATATCTGGAAACCTGTTACATATGGGTGTAACTTCGTTAACAATCTTCCGTAAGGCACACTCTAAAATCCCTTTCGGAAATCTAGGCCTGTTGCCCTTCACCCATAGTTCGGAAACTATCTCCAAGGATTATAATACACTTCAAAAATCGACAGAAGAAAAGTGTCATAATGAAGCACTTTTTTTTAAATTTTATGTTGATGATTTACTTTTTCCATAACAAGAAACAAGAATCGACAGAAGAAAAGTGTCATAATGAAGCAATTTTTTTTTTAATTTTATGTTGATGATTTACTTTTTCCATAACAAGAAACAAGAACTTCAGTTTCTATAGACGTCGAAATGATTGTATTAAGGCAAAGTATCAGTATCCATTCACTGTAAAGAAGCATAAATTTCAGTTTTAGAACAAAGAGAGAGACATAAAGGATTTCAGAAGAAGGAGAAATTCAAGAGGGACTTCACTATAACCTTAACCTTCTTTCATTTCTATGGAATGAACTTCTTTTTTTCTCATTTAATTTACAGTTAAGAAGAAATTTAATTTATATAAAAAACTTCAGGTTCTATAGACGTCGAAACGATTGTATTAAGGCAAAGTATCAGCATCCATACATTGTAAAGAAGCATTAATTTCAGTTTTAGAACAAAGAGAGAGAGAGACATAAAGGATTTCAGACGAAGGAGAAATTCAAAAGGGTCTTTACTATAATTTTACCTTTTTTCACTTCTATGGAATGAACATCTTTTCTTCTCGTTTAATTTTCGGTTAAGAATAAATTTAATTTAAATAAAAAAAAGAAACTGCCTCATCAAATGAAACAGTAATGTCAGTTAATTTCTTTCATCATCCAAGAGAAGTATAATGTTTTAACAAACAAGATCAAAGGCTCAGAAGACAGGGCGAGAAGGCAACTAAGCTGGGCGAATGGAAGGGCTATAATGGGAAGTAAGGAGGCGCAAAAAATAAAAAAAAGTCTGATAAGCAGGCAAAACAGGTGAGAGAGCGAGGGGTGTGCTGATCACATGTCTCTCCATACCACCGAATGGCAGAGGACGACACGGCGACCGGTCGACATCCCTTGAGCCTTCAGGACCCGAACGAAGAGCTCGTTAAGTTTTAAGCGACCATTCCAGTTTAGGTCCTTCCGGACAGCTAGTTCAAATATTATACGTTTCTTCCTGTTATTCAGTGATTTGTCGTCAGTAGTGTAAACAAACAGTCATTGATTTTACACCTGAAGGAAAGTAACTTATGACATTATGTTCCCCCTTTAGGGCGGAACGGTACATGTGTGTTGAGGGTCAGCTACTAGTCCGCCTAGCATTTGTCGATCAGCTACAAATCTTCTTGTATTTCGTCTCATTAAGAACGTATAGAGTTTTATCTGCTGGGAAGCCATGAGTCAAGTAAGAAATTTGACCCGATATTCCATAGGCATAATGATCACTAGGCAAAAGTACGGAACTGTAACAGTGTTCTGGAAGTCAAGAAACACGTTATTTACCTGTGCACTATTTTCCATAGTCCTCTGGATCTCCTGGACGAACAGAGCTGATTGCAGAATCCACATTGATAATACGAGAGTCGAAACGCGTTCCATAATTCTATGACAAACTAGCATAAGTGGTACAGGATCTATCGACGGAACTCAATGTTATAAGCTACTTTCCTTCAGGTGTAAAATTAGTGACTCTGTTGAAACCGAGTACTGCATCTATTAAACAATATACATCACACGGCAGTTTGAGCATCGTTCCTGAACATGATTAGCATCAAGACATTCAAGAACCCTAAGTGGCGAAACGATGTACCTGACTCATTTTTCTCACCGAAACAAGCGATTCTTTTTATCTCCTCTAAACACCTTACAATTTTGAATACGTAATTCGTTTACACCTTATGTACAAGGGCATGCTGAAAAGTAATGTCACCAAATTTTTTTATTACTCTTAACTCTTGAAACTTTTAAAATAAAACAAAGGTTATTAACATTCTACGTTTTTATTCTTCATGTCTACATATATATTTCGCAATATAGTTATCCTTGCGATGAACAGATCTCTCCCAACGAGGGCTCAGTTTGTTGATACTGTCAGAGTGGAATGTTTGATTTTCTTGGCGGAGCCACACCTCTGATTGTAGCCTACGGCTTCATCACTATCATAGTAAAATGTAAATGTCCTGTGACTAGGTCCTCCCGTCGGGTAGATCGTTCGCCGAGTGCAAGTCTTTCGATTTGACGCCACTTCGGCGACTTTCGCGTCTATGGGGATGAAATGATGATGATTAGGACACGCAATACCCAGTCCCTGAGCGGAAAAAATCTCGGACGCAGCCGGGAATCGAACCCGGGCGTTTAGGATCAACAGTTTGTCGCGCTGACCACTTTTTTTTCTTTCTTTTCTTTTTTTTTTTGCATTTTGTTCGTTGTTTGGTCGTTGCGGACGTCACATGACATCCGTTCAAGTTTGTTTTGTTGATCCTTCCACTCAGTTTTTTATTACAGAGGCCAACCACCGAACACGCTGAGCTACCGTGCCGGCAATACCACTGAGCTAGCGGGGGCGGACACTATCATAGTGAAATCCTCACATGTTTTGTTTAAGTTTAGGTAATAAATAAAAATTGGATAGGACCAAGTCGGGACTGTATGGAGCGTGATCGATGACCGTGAACCCAAGGAGTGGGATTGTTGGGGATGTTGCAGCGTTCGAGTGTGGTGTGGCATTGTCGTTCTGAAGGAGAGTGTGCTCCGTGTGTAGACTGACTCTTGGAATTCGAAACTCGATTACAGCACGCTCTTTCTCACAGACTGAGATAGTTACGTTCATGGAGGTATAATAAGGGGAGTTGTCATGATGTCCGCCATATTAGTATGGGCTTCTGGTGGAAGTGTTTTGATAAACAGTACCAACTTGTATCATTATTTACAGGTGTACTAGTCGTTCCTGTTATAGTCTAACGTGTAAAGGAATGATATTACATTCATAAATGTACTCGTTCAAGCTATATTTTCTTTTATATGCATGAATTTCAGTTGCAATGGTTACTTCCACTGTAGTGTTTTATTTCTGTCTTTCAACTTTAGATTTCCTATCAGTCCAACTCGAAAACCTCTCTTGTGAACGCTGTGTGAAGGAAAGATTGGAAATCAACCAAACGTAGCAGAACATGTCTCATCATTTTCGGAAAGAGGACATTGACCGACCCTCAGTTTTGCCAGTCCGTATGACGGAAAATTTTGGATCATGAAGGGAGTCTATTTATGTCACATACCTCTATTCTTGATTATTCGAAACGAATAATAAAATTACATTAACGAGGCGAAACGCATTGCATTAGGTGATCAGATAGGCACTTAAGACCAGAATATCGTCTGAAATTGCCTTCCTACTGCTGTATTATACACGGAAGCACTGTATCATGTACTCTCCGTAACAGCTGTTGTATGCAGACTACAGAAGTTAAGAACAAGAATCAATTGTCTGCGCCGCCTTCAAAGCAACTTACAGCGTAAGGCTGTAGAGCCGTCTTCCCTTCTTATACTCCCACGGTTACGTGACACACCGCCGTGTTGCACGCTACAGTGGTAGAGGGCTGCAGATACATGTAGACATCAGTTTTCAGCGTGTCGTCCTATCTGACACTGACAAATAAAATGTTCAAGATCATGAAGAGCGTACAATGAAACACGATCTCTCTAGTAAGGGCAAGAATATCGTCCTAATCTTGGGATTATCAGTAGTTTTTTGTGCTGGCGTGTAGGTGCCGCTTGTGTAGATCTACAGCCTCACACAAAATTCCGCTAACAAGCGCAAACTGACCGGCTGCTTCAAGGAATCAGCTTGTGTCTCGTCATTTTACCAGACAGGTTAAACGGCCGACTTTGTTTTTCGTTTTGCTGCTTTCGTAGGCTGCTCGCCAGCGTCAGAGCCCAAAGAGGTGCAACCGTCAGTCAGCCTACTTAACATGCGACGTAATAAATTTGACGCCGTTGCCCGATAATTCCACATTCCTGCACGTTAAAGAACGTATCTCCGTTCTCACAGATAAACTGTTTCTCACTCTCAAAGCTGCTCCATTAAACATCTGTCTCCCTCTCGATATACTAAACGCAGTAAGGCAATCCTTAGCGACAGCTCAGTTACTCTTTTGACGCATTTTTTTGCCCCTTAATACAGTATCTTTTACTGTTAGTAAGGTTTCTGTTTTATGAGGAACAGCAGGTAAAGACGCACGAGATCACCACAAAAATAATTTTCCTTATGAATTATCTGGACTTGTGTTTACATAAGTCTCTTGAGACGCAAAACTTCGTCACAGAAGAAACTTTACGTCGGATATAGCATATGTATTATCAAACTTACTAAGTCTGTAATTATTCTCAGATAACTAATTCCTGAAATCACCAAATGAGGATTGTCATTTAACTTCAGATCCTATGGAAACCACGTGCCTGATGGAGTGACAAATCCGAGAAATTTATCGTTAAATGGTATCTGCCTCGCAACATTACACGCTATAATACTCACTGAGATATGGCAACAAATATAATGCTTATATTATAAATTTTTATTTCAACGACAAAATCACAATTATTTTTTTGTATTACTGATATCAATTTTCACAGCAGCTATCTTTAGATCATATCATTAAGATGGCAACTTATTAATAAGTACACTACTGGCCATTAAAATTGCTGCACCACGAAGTTGACGTGCTACAGACGAGAAATTTAACCGACAGGAAGAAGTTGCTGTGATATGCAAATCATTAGCTTTTCAGAGCATTCACACAAGGTTGGCGCCGTTGGCGACACCTGCACCGTGTTGACATGAGGAAAGTTTCCAATCGATTTCTCATACACAAAAAGCAGTTGATCGGCGTAGCCTGGTGAAACGTTGTTATGATGCCTCGTGTAAGGAGGAGAAATGCGTACCATCACGTTTCCGACTTTGATAAAGGTCGGATTGTAGCCTATCACGATTGCGGTTTATCGTATCGCGACATTGCTGCTCGCGCTGTTAGAGATCCAATGACTGTTAGCAGAATATGGAATCGGTGGGCCAGCCAGAGTGGCCGAGCGGTTCTAGGTGCTACAGTCTGGAAACGCGCGACCGCTACGGTCGCAGGTACGAATCCTGCCTCGGACATGGTTGTGTGTGATGTCCTTAGGTTAGTTAGGTTTAAGTAGTTCTGAGTTCTAGTGGACTGATGACCTCAGAAGTTAAGTCCCATAGTGCTCAAAGCCATTTGAACAATTTTTGAATCGGTGGGTTCAGCAGGGTAATACAGAACGCCGTGCTGGATACCAACGGCCTCGTATCACTACCAGTCGAGATGGCAGGCATCTTATCCGCATGGCTGTAACGGATCGTGCAGCCACGTCTCGATTCCTGAGTCAACAGATGGGGACGTCTGCAAGACAACAACCATCTGAACGAACAGTTCGACGACGTTTGCAGCAGCACGGACTATCAGCTCGGAGACCGTGGCTGCGGTTACCCTTGACGCTGCATCACATACAGGAGCGCCTGCAATGGTGTACTCAACAACGAACCTGGGTGCACGAATGGCGAAACGTCATTTTTTCGGATGAATCCAGGTTCTGTTTACAGCATCATGATGGTCGCATCCGTGTTTGGTGACATCGCGGTGAACGCACATTGGAAGCGTGTATTCGTCATCGCCATACCGGCGTATCACCCGGCGTGATGGTAGGGGTGCCGCTGGTTACACGTCTCGGTCACCTCTTGCTCGCATTGACGGCACTTTGAATAGTGGACGTTACATTTCAAATGTGTTACGACCCGTCACTCTACCCTCCATTCGATCCCTGCGAAACCCTATATTTCAGCAGGATAATGCACGACCGTATGTTGCAGGTCCTGTACGGGTCTTTCTGGATACACAAAATGTTGGACTGCTGCCCTGGCCAGCACATTCTCCAGCTCTCTCACCAATTGAAAACGTCTGATCAATGGTGGCCGAGCAACTGGCTCGTCAGAATACGCCAGTCACTACTCTTGATGAACTGTGGTATCGTGTTGAAGGTGCATGGGCAGCTGTACCTGTTCACGCCATCCAAGCTCTGTTTGTCTCAAGCCCAGGAGTATCAACGCCGTTATTACGGCCAGAGGTGGTCGTTCTGGGTACTGATTTCTCAGGATCTATGCTCCCAAATTGCGTGAAAATGTAACCACAAGGCAGTTCTAGTATAATATATTTGTCCAATGAATACCCGTTTATCATCTGCATTTCTTCTTGGTGTAGCAATTTTAATGGCTAGTAGTGCATTAATACACTCCTGGAAATTGAAATAAGAACACCGTGAATTCATTGTCCCAGGAAGGGGAAACTTTATTGACACATTCCTGGGGTCAGATACATCACATGATCACACTGACAGAACCACAGGCACATAGACACAGGCAACAGAGCATGCACAATGTCGGCATTAGTACAGTGTATATCCACCTTTCGCAGCAATGCAGGCTGCTATTCTCCCATGGAGACGATCGTAGAGATGCTGGATGTAGTCCTGTGGAACGGCTTGCCATGCCATTTCCACCTGGCGCCTCAGTTGGACCAGCGTTCGTGCTGGACGTGCAGACCGCGTGAGACGACGCTTCATCCAGTCCCAAACATGATCAATGGGGGACAGATCCGGAGATCTTGCTGGCCAGGGTAGTTGACTTACACCTTCTAGAGCACGTTGGGTGGCACGGGATACATGCGGACGTGCATTGTCCTGTTGGAACAGCAAGTTCCCTTGCCGGTCTAGGAATGGTAGAACGATGGGTTCGATGACGGTTTGGATGTACCGTGCACTATTCAGTGTCCCCTCGACGATCACCAGTGGTGTACGGCCAGTGTAGGAGATCGCTCCCCACACCATGATGCCGGGTGTTGGCCCTGTGTGCCTCGGTCGTATGCAGTCCTGATTGTGGCGCTCACCTGCACGGCGCCAAACACGCATACGACCATCATTGGCACCAAGGCAGAAGCGACTCTCATCGCTGAAGACGACACGTCTCCATTCGTCCCTCCATTCACGCCTGTCGCGACACCACTGGAGGCGGGCTGCACGATGTTGGGGCGTGAGCGGAAGACGGCCTAACGGTGTGCGGGACCGTAGCCCAGCTTCATGGAGACGGTTGCGAATGGTCCTCGCCGATACCCCAGGAGCAACAGTGTCCCTAATTTGCTGGGAAGTGGCGGTGCGGTCCCCTACGGCACTGCGTAGGATCCTACGGTCTTGGCGTGCATCCGTGCGTCGCTGCGGTCCGGTCCCAGGTCGACGGGCACGTGCACCTTCCGCCGACCACTGGCGACAACATCGATGTGCTGTGGAGACCTCACGCACCACGTGTTGAGCAATTCGGCGGTACGTCCACCCGGCCTCCCGCATGCCCACTATACGCCCTCGCTCAAAGTCCGTCAACTGCACATACGGTTCACGTCCACGCTGTCGCGGCATGCTACCAGTGTTAAAGACTGCGATGGAGCTCCGTATGCCACGGCAAACTGGCTGACACTGACGGCGGCGGTGCACAAATGCTGCGCAGCTAGCGCCATTCGACGGCCAACACCGCGGTTCCTGGTGTGTCCGCTGTGCCGTGCGTGTGATCATTGCTTGTACAGCCCTCTCGCAGTGTCCGGAGCAAGTATGGTGGGTCTGACACACCGGTGTCAATGTGTTCTTTTTTCCATTTCCAGGAGTGTAAGTGACTGCTTTCGGACTATATGCGATGTCAAACTGAGCTCAACGTCGGCTGAGAAATGTAGCGAGTGGCTGACTGAAATGAAATGGTGCTCCGAAATACAATGAACTGAAACACTGCTTTGAAAACAAAAGTCCTTTCTCTGTCCTTCGGATCTTTCCTTTAGCTGAGCTCATGGTCTATATTTATCGAGTGTTTACACTAATGTCAATACACATTTACTAATGTCTCCAGTGGACCAAAAACATTAAAAAAATACATATGCAGTCCTTTCCGACTGGAGGCACAGATCTCTTTTCACCATGGCCTTCTTAGTAAAAAGTGATTATCCCTTTTACACCAGGCCACAATCAATCAATCATTATACGGAGTTCAGGAAAAAAACTGGTAATAAGCTCAAAGTAGCGCAGGTCAACAAAACGCCAAATGACAACAGGTCGTAAATGCAGCGTTGTGGAGGTATGGTCAACAAACGACACAGCCAGGCACCGGAGAGTGCCCTGAAATGTGTTCGCTTTCCCTTACATTCTGCACTTAATACCTATTCTACGAGGTGCATTCAAGTTCTAAGGCCTCCGATTTTTTTTTCTCTGGAATGGAAAGGGATAGAAACATGCGCATTGTTTTAAAATGAGGCCGCGTTCATTGTCAATATGTCCCAGAGATGGCAGCACCGTACGGCAGATGGAATTTTACCGCCAGCGGCGAGAATGAGAACTGTTTTAAATACTTAAAATGGCGACGTTTTCCTTACTTGAACAGCGTGCAATCATTCGTTTTCTGAATTTGCGTGGTGTGAAACCAACTGAAATTCATCGACAGTTGAAGGAGACATGTGGTGATGGAGTTATGGATGTGCATTCGTGGGTGCGACAGTTTAATGAAGGCAGAATATCATGTGACAACAAACCGAAACAACCTCGGGCTCGCACAAGCCGGTCTGACGACATGATCGAGAAAGTGGAGAGAATTGTTTTGGGGGATCGCCGAATGACTGTTGAACAGATCGCCTCCAGAGTTGGCATTTCTGTGGGTACTGTGCACACAATCCTGCATGACGACCTGAAAATGCGAAAAGTGTCATCCAGGTGGGTGCCACGAATGCTGACGGACGACCACATGGTTGCCCGTGTGGCATGTTGGCAAGCAATGTTGACACGCAACGACAGCGTGAATGGGACTTTCTTCTCATCATTTGTGACAATGGATGAGAAGTGGATGCCATTTTTCAATCCAGAAACAAAACGCCAGTCAGCTCAATGGAAGCACACAGATTCACCGCCACCAAAAAAATTTCGGGTAACTGCCAGTGCTGAAAAAATGATGGTGTCCATGTTCTGGGACAGCGAGGGCGTAATCCTTACCCATTGCGTTCCAAAGGGCACTACGGTAACAGGTGCATCCTACGAAAATGTTTTGAAGAACAAATTCCTTCCTGCACTGCAACAAAAACGTCTGGGAAGGGCTGCACGTGTGCTGTTTCACCAAGACAACGCACCCGCACATCGAGCTAACGTTACGCAACAGTTTCTTCGTGATAACAACTTTGAAGTGATTCCTCATGCTCCCTACTCACCTGACCTGGCTCCTAGTGACTTTTGGCTTTTTCCAACAATGAAATACTCTCTTCGTGGCCGCACATTCACCAGCCGTGCTGCTATTGCCTCAGCGATTTTCCAGTGGTCAAAACAGACTCCTAAAGAAGCCTTCGCCGCTGCCATGGAATCATGGCGTCAGCGTTGTGAAAAATGTGTACGTCTGCAGGGCGATTACGTCGAGAAGTAACGCCAGTTTCATCGATTTCGGGTGAGTAGCTAATTAGAAAAAAAATCGGAGGCCTTAGAAATTGAATGCACCTCGTATTAAAGAGCACCATAACGTGTTAAATCTGCTCAAGTCTTTAAAATCATATGGAAGGCTGTGATATGTACTGTGTATAGCTTGACTACTAAATCGACTACGGTAGAAGTATCACCATTGCATTAATTTGTTAAAATAATAAGCTGTAATCTAGAAAATGAGCGTTGCAACATCGTTATCACGATGTAATGTCGTAAGGTGGAAGGTTTTGAATAATTTTTGAGCCGCAAGTGGCGAAGAGTAAACAAGATAATCTTCTTTGCCAAGATCGCCACTTATAAACTTTATTCTCGGTAATCGGTTTCAGTAAACAATGTTACCATCTTCAGATCCGGAAAGCATTTATATAGTATAACTATACACAAAGCAATTGTAATATACAACATCAGGTATAATATAAAAGACATATCAGAAATACACTATACCTCGACGGACGGTTATTGCACATTTCTTAAATAGCGGCAAGAGTACTCTTTCTCATGAATTGGCATGTACTTTACATAACAGACTAGAAGCCTGATGCATCGGTATGTCAAAATTAAAACAAGATGTATCTCTCTTGTGTCACTCACAACAGAGCACACCATTCCAGCCAGGGCACCGCTAGACAGGCAGGCGGTGGCCAGTAAAAGATAGACATTGACGACTGGACCGCTTAACGAGAATAAAGTTTGTTATTACCGATCTTGGCAAAGAAGTTTATCTTCTCTTTTTTTTCAACAGCGAAACGTAAAGACAGCATGGTTTAATTTTTGATAATGTATGGAGAGAGCACAAGAATGAACTCTTACTCTAACAAGCTGATCATTATCTGTAAACTATGACAAATATTAAAGAAGAAAACAAATATCAAATTTTAAAACACTCTTGAATTTCGAGATACGATTTTATACAGCATATGCTCGTAATTTATGCCATCAATGTCGATACAGAGTTGAAATACTTGAAGAAATCAGTGGCTCATCCTGTCGAAAAATTCCTGGTGTGCTGCAAAACGATTGTTGCTGCCTGCCCTTCACAGTTGTCATCGACTGCGGCTAATCGCTCATTCGCTACCGTTTTACGACCGTAGGTGCTCAACGCTGCATTTTCAACCTGAGGGTGCCTGGCATGTTCAATTCGAAGTTCTCCACACTGATATGATCTTGTTATCGCCCTCCTTTTTTCTACATCCTCTTTTCTATGGAACTGCGCCTTGGACCATCAGAAACTACATGTCGACGAAAACATATAAGTTACACATCATTTTGCTGGCGTTATATCGCTGTAGCAGTCCCCATATCTTAGTTCTATTATCTCATTCACTGAATCAACCTAGAACAAAATGTTCGGATGGCCAATCATCATGGAAATATATTAGATCTAATGGCAACAAATAGACCCGACATCTTTGACGGTGGCTATATCGAAATTGCTATCAGTGACTATGAGGCAGTTCTAGCAATAATGATTACCAAAGTGCAAAGGGCAACTAGAACAAGTAGAGAGATTTATACGTTCAGCAAACAGATAAAGGTGCAGTAGTGTCATATCTCGACGAAGGAACTCGAGACTCACAGTCCAGGACAAGAGCATGTAGAGGAAGTATGGCTCAAATTTAAAAGAATAGTAGACCGTGCACTGGATAGATACGTACGCAGTAGAACAGTTCATGACGGCACGGACCCTCCTTGGTACACAGTCACTGTACAGGAACTTCTAAAGAAACAAAACATGTGGCTATAGACGGAGAGATGTTGAAAGAAACGCGTTTAGCTGTCAGAAGACCAATACTTGGAGCGTTCAATAACTGCCGTAGCATAACACTGTCGACAGATCTTTCACTAAATACGAAGAAATTCTGTTCGTATGTAAAGGCTTTTACTGGTACCAAAGTTAGTGTACGGACATCAACGGACTAGACAGGAACGGAAACTGAGTGTAGCAAACAAAAAACACAAATATTGTATTTTCTTACGCTATTCGCCCAAGTTTTTGCGATGACTAGTTTCGGACCATCACATCCGTTTTCAAACCACAGCCTTAGATGTGAGTGCAATCATACCAATGTACATGTGAGTAACCGAATGTTCATTACTCGTTACTAAAACTCATTACATGAATACAAAATGTTAAACTTCATAAGAGTACACAATGCGATTTCTTGCCAATCGAACGCAGCAAACCGTCATCAGTGTTGGAACTTCATAAAAGTATAAATGCTAAACTATGTATTTAAATTTTCCTTTACAAATATATTCCCAGTTAAATTCTCGAACAGCCTAAAAGAAGAGTGAAATAGGTATTACTATCATTGGCATTGAGACACGGCTGAAATCACTGAAATTGAGCATAGCTCCATAGTCCGACGGAATCCCTGTCAGATCAGTACTGAATTTGCGGCTAAGTTAGTCCGTCTTTTAACTATAATCTACAGTAGAAGAAGAAACTGTGCCCAACAGCTGAAAGAAAGCACAGGTCACATCCGTCTGCAAGAATGGTAGCAAAACATTACTGTCCAGTAACCCTGACATCACTTTGTTGTAGAAGCTTGGAATATGTTTTGAGCTCAAACATAATGAAGTATGTTGAACAGAAGGACCTCCTCTATAGTTACCAACATGGATTTCAGAAACATCGATCATAAGAAACTCACTCTCACTTTTCTCACATACTGAAAGCCATAGATCAGGGGATTCAGGTATATGCAGTATTTTTCGATTTGACTCAATACCATATCTACACATAATACCAGAGGTACGATCGTATGGCATATCAAACGAAATGTGTGACTGTACTGAGGATTTTTTGGCAGTGAGGAGGCAGAAATCTTTGTATAAAAATGGGTGATGACAGCATAAACATATCTTACAATTATTTTCGAAGATTCAACTGAAACGATTGCTTCCTACCCAACGGAGACGCTGTCTTCCTCTCCTGCGTGAACAATAAATAGAAAATGCAGATATAGAAAAAAAAAAAAAAAAAAAAAAAAAAGACACGACTAAAGAAAAATTGCTGTGTTCTTGGAAGTATGCGTGCATAAATACTGTAAACATAGTTTTTCATACTTCGTTTGTCTGTTCCACTTTGCATAGCACCTAATGACAGAGACCCGTTACTGTTGTGTGTGAATTCCTAAGTGACCAAACTGCTGAGGTCATCGGTCCCTAGAGTTACACACTACTTAAACTAAGTTAAACTAACTTGTACTAAGAACAACACACACACCCATGCCCGAGGGAGGACTCGAACCTTCGACGATAGGGGCCGCGCAGTCCGTGATGTAGCGCCTCAAACCACGCAGCACTCGTTATTCCATCTCAGTCCATCAAGTGACTTATTTGTTACGTTATGCAACCGTGTGTAAATTCATAATGAAACTCCCATTTGATGGGAACATGTAACTGAATATGATAAACCACCGTACTAATGGTTATGGCCTTTGACTAATTTCAATTTACTCTTAATTTAATCTCCGAAAATTGTTAACTTGTGATTATATCGCGGGAAAGTCTTGAAATTCCTGGAGCCGTTATCTTACCATTATCGGTATCACTAACAAGCAAAAATCGTCGAGATTCTTAACTGTTAATCAAGGAGATTCTTGATCGTTGGGATACATTTCGGTAAAATGGTTTCACATTCACGTTTTATCGGGTAACGTCATTTTTGTTTTGAAAATTGTAATTCAATATAAAGAATACAGCATTTACTAAGGAAATACATTTGCTTTAATTATTCATTCAGAGTCAAGGGTAGTCAAGCTTTTCTGTCGACCGCCTACTTTTGTGTCTCTGTTAGTAGTAAAATTTTCTAACCGCCCACTAGTAACACATTAATGGTAATTTATAAGGTAGGGAAGTAACTTATAAAATTTTGTAAAGCAGAATTACAGCAAGTTAAGGCATATAATGATAATCACCTATCAAATGTATTGAAATTTTTTTAAAAAAGTAATGAAAATAGTTTTAAAACACTTACCTCCCACCGCCCACCTTGAAAGCTGGAACGCCCACTAGTGACCAGTAGGGGCCAGGTTGAGTACCACTGGACTGTAACACAAAGCCGGTGTGGGTGAGTCTTACTATTTGGGTGAGTCTTACTATTTGGGTGAGTCTTACTATGAGATAGTGTATAATGAGGTGAAAGGCAGTTACATCTTTATTAAGAGATTTACTATCATAATTTGCTAAACTCTTATGCAGCGTCAATGAATTTCTGCAGGATGGAAATCGTCAAAATTTAGCGCTACACGTGTTTTCCTCGTTGCGGGTAAGTGTTAAATGTGTAACTATCCATCATAAGCGGTGTGTTTTAATTTGACTTAGGGTGACTATTCGTCCTGATTAATCGAGATTGCCCCAGTTTTGAGCCTCCAAAAGTATGTTCTGACATTTTTGTAAAAAAATCTAGCAATTTATTCCGATTTTCCAAGTATTATTTTCAAACATTTCCAAACCGGTTAAAATTATTCTGACTGTCGATTTTGTAAACTAACGATTTTGGTACGTAGGTACCCCGTAATAGATGAATGGATGAATCACTGTAAGGATGGCGTACTCGACTTTCTTTGCTAGTGTTAGGACGTGGTGGTGGTAAGTTATAACGATTTGTCATAATTTTAATCCCAAAACAGCTTCAGCCATGTTGTTATACACCACTAAAGGTACTGTTCGAATGACTGCAGTGTTCAACAACAACAACAAAATCTAGATTCGTAGAAAATATTTCATGTGGAAAAAAGATGTACGAGGCAACTATCAACGAAGTTATAGCTCCACATTCCTAAAATCATGTAACAGCTGTTGTTAACAGTCTAAGATACTTTTCGATATCTACTGATGCTAGCAACCATGGGCACCAGAAAATTTTACTGTGATAGTTTTGTAATATTCCTCAGGTGAGGGCGGATCGCAGATTAAATTGCCTGGCCTTGATGAATCGCAGAATGAGTGATCTTAATCAATTTTTAATTATCTTTCTCATGTAGTACTGTCTTTGAACATAACCTCAAAGTGTGTTGCATTTGCTGCAAATTATACTAATTGTAATTTTGGAGGGGGGGGGGGGGGAGTTTAATGAAGAAAAAAGTTAATCATGTTTTCATTCTACTGAAAAAACAGTTATTACAGGACTCTAGTATTGTTGGCATAGGTCGTTCAGTACATGTTGCTCGTAACACACTTCAAAATGTATGTGATTGGTTCTGACTGCACTGTTCGAACATTTTCATATATATTTTTTTCTACTCACTGAATTCAGCGAATTTGTTGGTGTCACTGACAGAAATTTACTTCCCTTTTGCCATAGAAGATGGTTTTCATTGTTTCCATCCTTAGAAAGGATTTTAAAAATGTGCCAACCTTCGAAGTCTTACTTTTTGTCACAGTCTTAACACAGTGCCCTGTAGTCTTTTCTAGTTTTTTCGGTCATCCTGTAAATAAAGGTTATTTACTTCTTGTACATTCACAAATTAGTGTATTGCAACATTACATTTCGAGCGCTGAGGAGCAGAATAATTCCATATGTGAAGTATTAGGAAAGTTTTGAAAAGTAAAAATTCAAGGAACAATGAAAATTTTGTACCATTTAGTGCAAAAAAACTGCTAAATGATTGTGATGACCAGTCTGTCATGAAATTTGAGAGAGCAGTATTAACATTTTATTATGCTTCAGAAGACTATTTATCCTTTTGGCCACATGAATATCTGAGTTTCCTATATGCTCATGGATGCTGCTCGTAGAACCTTCGGAATGGTAAGTAGTTGAAAACGTGGCTAAAAGAAAAGGACATTAGTAAATGATAGTCCCTTACTTGATGAATTAGTTCATACTGAGTCTTCAGTAAAACAAGTGGAAACGGGGAGTGAATACTGGCATCAGTTGACAGCACATGAAAAATGGTGTAGATTTTTCAATTCTTGCCAGAGAATCGCTTAACATAGCACAATACTTCTTTCCACTGCTTGTCCACACTGCAAGTTTTCGGCTTGCAATGCTCGCAGTGGACAGACGAGCATACTTACTCTGAGGAGTGTTTGGCGTATTTTCTATCTTGTTTCAACTTCCTTAAATATAACTGTACTGATTTCTGTTCATACCTGTCAGACAAATCTGAGCTGCTGAATGAAATTTCACCTTTAAAGGAATATGATAGCAGAATGGAATCCACCAGGAAATAAATTTCTTGTGTTAATTTTAAAAAATTTTCTGTCGTGATTGTGAATGCATGTCTTCCTCACATTCCCTATTATGAATGTTACATTTCTTAATTAGTCAATTTATGAAAGCTTGACATTTTCTCCTTTACAGTTTTTCCATTGTTTGTTTTGTTATATACATAGCTATTCTGGTTATGCACAGGCACATGCAGAGATTTCCATTCCCTCTGTCTTCTCTACCGTCTTATCAATGTACACTGTTCCTGACATCTCTCCTCGATCTTAACGTCTCTTGTCTGAATAACACAGCAGAAACACCCGTTCCTATCAGAGCACAATCTTTTCTGTCCCGCTTCATCGTTCAGCCACTTTCTCTATGTTCTTATCAGCAGCCGGAAACTGGATCTGGAACAACCACCCATACTATATTACAGAACTGAGTAAAATCTCCAGCTTCAGAAGACTGTCAATGACATATCTTCTAAAGCAATAATAACGACAACCATTGTCCCTGTACGCACTTGTCGCCCTTTCACATTCCAACCATATGTTCCTCATTTCCCATTAGTCTTAGCTGATACAGTGTCCTTAAGTTTCTTTTCCCCCATAACTTGCTGTATCAGAAAGAGTCTGTTTTGTGCACCTATAAATTCTTTTTATATCTTTTACCATCGTTATTATTATTATCATTATTATTACTATTATTAGTATTAGTATTACTATTATCTGTGCAGTATTTATTATTATTAATACTATTATTTTTAATATTATTGCTATTATCACTATAAATGGCAGCAGTAGAAGTCCTGCCAGTATTAACTTTATTAGTTCGTAGTCAGAATTATTTACTCTCTTTGTCACTACAGAAACCCAAATTATTTTAATACTATTTGTCTTGGGTAACTATGATGTCAAAAAGACGCTGTATGTGTTAAACGCTGGTCCGATGTAAGAGAGGGCTTGAGGCCATACACAGATCAGCTTATAGATAATTATAAATCTATACTTGATTACCATTACTCATATTGGTAAAGCCTACATTTCAAGTGGAAGTTGAAATGTTACAATTAAAAGCCATATTTAACGAGACATAAAAAGTTGTCCCACTTTTTGGCCAAGAAAGGGTGTGAAAACCCCACTTTTGTCCAAAAAAATTATGGCCACACTAATTTGGTTGCCTGATTACAACCTGCTGATTATTACAAAACACACACACACGCACACACACACACACACACACACACACACACACACACATGCATGCACGCACGCACTCACATACATAAACGCGCGATTCATTAAGGCGAAGAAAAAATGAGTCGTACTGAAAACCTTCAATATATTGTGAAGAAATCGTAATGCAAATGATTGTCAGAAGTAAATTAAAAGCAAGGGCAATAACAATTAGAGCGTAATGGGAATTCCACTGTTAAATGCGGAGGAGAGACAGACAGGTGGAAAGAATGCATTGAGTGCGTTTATGAGGGAGAGGACTTAAATGATGTCTTGATAAACGAAGAAAAAGGAGTCGATAGGGAAGGGGTAGGAGATCCAGTATTAGAATCAGAATTTAGAAGAGCTTCGGAAGGCTTACAATCAAATAAATCAGAAGGGATACATAATATTCCATCGGAATTTCTAAAATCATTGGTATGTAGAATGTATGAGACTGACAATGTACCATAAGACTTTCGGAAAAACATCATCCATTCAATTCCCAAGAATGCAAGATCCGAAAAGTGTGAAAAGTATCGCACAATCAGCTTAACAGCTCATGCATCCAAGTAGCTCACAAGAATAATACACAGAAGAATGGAAAAGAAAACTGAGGATGAGTTAGATGACGATCAGTTTGGCTTTAGGAAAGGTAAAGGCACCAGAGAGGCATTTTTCCTTCGCGTTTGAGAATGGAAACAGGACTGAAGAAAAATCAAGAAACGTTCATAGGATTCGTCGGCTTGGAAAAAGAGTTCGACAATGTAAAGTAGTGCAAGATGCTCGAAATACTGAAACAAAAAAAAGCAGGGGTGGGCTATATCGAAAGACGGGTAATAACAATATGTACAAGAACCAAGTGGGAACAATAAGAGTGGAAGAGTAAGGACGGATTACACGGATTAAAAAGGGTGTAAGACAGCTATGTATTCTTTGGCCCCTACTGTTCAATCTATACGGCGAAGATGCAATGACAAAATGAAAGTAAATTTCAAGAGTGACATTAAAATTCAAGGTGAAGGGAGATCGATGTTAAGATTCGCTGATGATATTGCTATCTTCAGTAAAGTGAAGAATGATTACAGGATCTATTGAATGGAATTAACTGTCTAATAAATACGGAATATGGATTAAGAGTGATGATGATGAGGTCCCATACTCCGAGGAGCGTAGGGGACGATGCGGGAAACCCGGAACGCCGTACTAGGCAAGGTCATAGCGGAGGTAGTTTGCCATTGCCTTCGTTCGACCGTAATGGGGATAAATGATGATGATAAAAACGACGCAACAACACCCAGTCATCTCGAGGCAGGGAAAATCCCTGACCGCGCCGGGAATCGAAAACGGGACCCCGTGCACGGGAAGCGAGAACGCTACCGCAAGACCACGAGCTGCGGATAACAATTAAGAGTAGATCCAAGAAAGACGAAAGTAATGAGAAGTAGCAGAAAAGAGAACAGCGAGAAACTTATCATCATAATTGGTGATAACAAAGAAGATGAACTTAAGGAATTCTGCTACCTAGGCAGCTGAATAACTCGTGACAAACAGAGCAAGCAGCACATAAAAAACAGACATCCACTAGCAACAACGGCATCCCTGGCCAAAAGAAATCAACTACTATGAAATATATGTCTTAATTTGAGGAAGAAATTTCTGATAACGTACGTTTGGAGCTCAGCATTGTATGGCTCGGCTTTGCTTGGTCCTTCTCGGAAGTACGTTTCAGTTAGCGTTGAGGTGTGGCATTTTTCGGTCGGCACAACTCTCAGAGTTCGGCAGAATCATGGTGTCAGCGCTGTTTAACCTTTGCTATTTGTTCATGGTATGAAGGAGGCTCGCAGGTCCAGTGGATGTTTGTACGAAATGGGACAGTCTAGCCATCTATCGTCACAATCGTTTAAAATGAATGGCAAAGTCAGAAGAGAGGGATGAGAATACTCAATTCGTGTAAGCAACGGGTTCTGCATATTTACTATGAAACGACACTACAATACCATGCAGGAAGAAATTAGAGATTTAGTTGACAATAAAAGAGCAAAAAATTACAATGCTCAACAGATGAGACTCATTGTTTTGTACGTGAAGAAGCACTTTGTGCTAAATTTGCAGGCATGGAGCACGTCAAGAAATTGGTGGTAAGAATACTAAAATTTCTGAAGTCGCACCCGTTGTACGACTCTCAATTGCAACAGTTTTCAGTGGAACTGAAGGAAGAGTATGGAGACTTCATACATTACTACAAACTACGCTGGTTAAATCAAGGCGCATGCCTGGAACGATTTGCCGATTTAAAACTCGCTGTTGTTGAGTTTACGAAGCAAGAAGGAGAGCAGGTACGGAATTTAGAACATTCTGAATGGATTGCAGACTTTCATATTTTAATTTGGACTTGACTGCACACTGCCCGCAGTAAGACATTGTAAGGTAACTTCTTTCTGATTTGATGAGGATGCATCTAAAAAGAAAATTACGTTGCAAAAGGGACACGTTCTGAAGAGTCCAGTTCCCTAACCTCACACGGCGTTAAAGAAAACGCGAGGTTTGAAGAATTCATCCTGGCCTTGAATGAATTACAGGGATAGTTTTATAAAGGTTTTGACGACACTGTGAATCTTGCATCTGTTTTCGAACTGTTTTCGAGACCATTTACCGTTCAGTTGAAAGCGCCTTCGGTATATGCAGAAGTAACTGATTGATCTGTAAGGTAATTCCAGTTTTAATGACAAATCCTTTTACGTTAAAATTGTTTAGAACGCCTACATTGTTTTCCTAACGTAGAGTTTTCAGGTTTCTATTACGAGGTTGCAAAAGTGTGAATACGTGGCACCTTTGAGTGGGAAACTGTAAAATTATCTGCGCTGTACGTATATCGACAGTCTGTACGAGACAAAAATTTACAGTCCGTACGAGACAAAAATTATATCTTCAGCGCGCCAAAAATAATTAAATAATGCCGAGAATTGGTTTTGTTTGTGATCTGTATTGCTGAAAAATGTGAATATAATACAAAGTCCTATGCAGTGCCAATACTCTGCCATTTATAAGCGGCGCGTTCGCAGTTACCCAGCGTAGCCTGGCGATGGGGGAAATGTGCTGCGCCGGCCGGGTGGTGGCCGAGCGGTTCTAGGCGCTACACTCTGGAACCGCGCGACCGCTAAGGTCGCAGGTTCGAATCCAGCCTCGGGCATGGATGTGTGTGATGTCCTTATGTTAGTTAGGTTTAAGTAGTTCTATGTTCTAGGGGACTGATGACCTCCTCAGAAGTTAAGTCCCATAGTGCTCAGAGCCATTTGAACCAAATGTGCCGCGGGCCAGAACGGTTTGGCCGTGGTGTCTGTGCACGAGCCGGAATCGTGGTCGCCTCTGCTGTAGAGGAAGAGGGAAACATCGAGCAAGTAACTGATAACGTAGGTTGCATGTGCTATTCTGAGATGAAGAGGTTGGCACAGGAGAGGAATTCGTAGTGGGCAGTATCAAACGAGGCAGAAAACTTAGGACTTTAAAAAAATTGAGGTAATGGATCCTTCCTTCGCTTCCAGGTAGAATAATTCATATTTATGGGCCAAAAGCAAATAAATGATCTTTGGTTCCACTAATATTTGTTTACTAATAAAATATTGGCTCTAACTAGCGTCCACGAAAACAGTAGCATGCAAAAACATAAATTTTTAAGCTGATGATATTAATAACTGCACTGAATCCATGATTATGACAGCATACAGTAAATGTCATACAAAGACTTCATATTATGTGTTATGTGTCAAATATGATACAACAGATTAGTGTACTGTTGTGTGGCTAAACTATGTATGTAAAAAGGTGTTGAAAGTAGATTTAAATCACATGTGCCGGCCGGAGTGTCCGTGCGGTTCTAGGCGCTACAGCCTGGAACCGAGCAACCGCTACCGTCGCAGGTTCGAATCCTGCCTCGGGCATGGATGTGTGTGATGTCCTTAGATTAGTTAGGTTTAATTAGTTCTAAGTTCTAGGCGTCTGATGACCTCAGAAGTTAAGTTGCATAGTGCTCAGAGCCATTTGAACCAACCAAATCACATGTCATTAATGACTGCTGTAAACAAGATACATTACAGTACAAATGTCATAGGGGACCTAATTTCTCAAACAATTTTTTCTGCATGAGGGAAACAGTTTACGTATTGTGCAGGATAGTCCCCTCCTAATACCGAGCGAGGTGGCGCAGTGGTTAGCACACTGGACTCGCATTTGGGAGTTTTCCTTGATTTCCATAAATCGCTCCAGGCAAATGCCGGGATGGTACCTTTGAAAGGGCACGGCCGACTTCCTTCCTCGTCCTTCTCTAATACGATGAGACGGATGAGCTCGCTGTTTGGTCTCTTCCCCCTAACAACCCAACCCAATCTCCTCCTAATGACAGTGTTATGATACAAGAGTATTAAACTACAAACACAGTACACACCGATATATTCTGTTCAAGTGAAGTTCCGCAGCTTTCGGTATTTGGAAAAAGGAGAGCTGAGTGTCGAAGAGCTGGAATACGACTTTCTTTACGCAACGACTAATTTCAGAAGCATTACCATCTGCCAATAGAACTACTAACACAGCATCTTGGTTCAAAACATTTATAAAAATTACGTAGTTGAAAAAAAATACACATACTGCCAACACTGTGTTGGAGTTTTTACACGAGAATTTCAACATGCGGATCATTTCACTCAGGTTTCCAGGTCGCTTCAATGACGGACAAAATTGCCCCCCCCCCCCCAATAGTCCAGACCTCAACCCATGTGACTTTTTTCTTTGGGGGCACCCAAAGGAAAAAAAATTTCCCGAAACGTCCACGTGATTTAATGGAGCTCAGGAGACTTTTTCTTCAAGCCTGGAGTGAAATTACGGAAGACATGTGCCATAGGGTAATCACTAACGTCAGTGTTCGTTTGAAGGAAGTTAGGAAACGAAATGGTGGACATATTGAGGATGTGCTGAGTTAGAACAAATCTCCATGGACGGCTCTTGATTGTAGTATATGTTCCTTTCAGATTGTATTGAAAATAAAGTTTATATTCAAAACCAAAGTGGTAACACATTTAATGCACCACCCTGTATTATTATTATAACTCCGTTTGGCACAACAGCGTGATCCATGACTTTCAATGACAATGCTACCAAAACGAGTCTTTGATAATATATTAACTGCAACTACCCAGCGCTCATGCCTTTCCTTTTTAAATGCAAAATTAGAAGACATTAGTACATTATGGTCCACAGGTACTATGAATATAGTGCAAAGAGTGCTTACACTGTAAAGGCAACATACCTCGCGAACACACACGAAACTTGGTTACAGTGTATGGACCCAAACAAACTACTGGTTGTTCATGGGAAATGCTAGACCTCCCTTGTTACCTTTCTCTTATCTTCATATGGAAGATTTAGGGTGAGCCAGGAGGAAAGGTACACGCTTTCAGGGGTGATAGTGATTCATTTCTTTCTCTAGTACTAATGCTTTTTGCGAAGAGAGCGCGAGAATGTTGAAAAACTCGCTCGTCGCGCATACACTGTAGCTTACGTAGGCCAATTTGAGATAGTTTCTCAGTTTGATAGACCACAAATATCCCGTATGAGACTGTTCGTCTCAACTTGCTACCGCAATATGCTACCTCGAATTGGCCTACAAAAACTAAGTAAGCTACAGCGCAAGCGCGGCGATCGAGTTTTTCGACGTTTTCGGGCTCTCTTCGTACAAACCATTAGTTCTAGAGAAAAAAATGAATAGGACCTTTTTTGTAGGAAATTTAATATAGTTTAATTTTGTACTACGACACGCTTTCGCTGGAGGGTGCAGTTTTTGAGTTATTCAGGAAAGACTAAAAAAAAGTGATATTAAATGTGTTCTATCTCGGAAACCACTCGGAATAGGGCATATGTCCATATGAAGTATTTTGTTCAGAATCACTAAAACAATCACCTCTCAAAGCATGTACCTTTCTTCCTGCCTCACCCTGTATAGTGCAAGAATCTCCGGTGGTCATAGGGTTTGTCTGCAGGCTGTGTTCTAACAAATTATTAAAATAACCCGAACTGAACTGAGAAGTAAGTACTGCAGAGCCCGTCCGGCTAGCCGCCAAGGGCTAACGCGCTGCTTCCCGAGCGGGAAGGGGTGCCGGTCCCCGGCAAGAATCCGCCCGGTGGATTAGTGTCGAGCTCTGTTGTGCCGGCCAGCCTGTGGATAGTTTTTAAGGTGGTTTTCCATCTGCCTCGGCGAATGCGGGGTTTCCCCTATTCCGCCTGAGTTACACTATATCGACTATCGGCGACTGCTGCGCAGACACAGTCTCCACGTACGCGTACACTACAATTACTTTACCACACAAACATTTGGGGTTCCACTCGTCTGGTATGAGACCTTTCCGGGGGCAGAGGGTCCACTGAGGGCCGAACTGTGCTATAGCCTTGGGTTCGAAGTGGGGCGGCGGTGGAGTGGGTGGACTGTTGTGGCCTGTTGTGGGGTTGTGAACCACTGAGGGCTACGGCGGGACGAAGCTTCTCCGTCGTTTCCAGGTCCCCGGCTCACTGCAGAACACACCACAATAAATATTGACAAAATTGTACTCCGTACATAAAGAAGTAAATTAGTTAAGAAAAAAAAAATTAAAGCCGGCCGAAGTGGCCGTGCGGTTAAAGGCGCTGCAGTCTGGAACCCCAAGACCGCTACGGTCGCAGGTTCGAATCCTGCCTCGGGCATGGATGTTTGTGATGTCCTTAGGTTAGTTAGGTTTAACTAGTTCTAAGTTCTCGGGGACTAATGACCTCAGAAGTTGAGTCCCATAGTGCCCAGAGCCATTTGAACCATTTTTGAAAAAAATTAAGACTTAGAGGATATTTCATCGCATCTACAACAACAGATTATTAGAGTCTGACGGTGAAAATTGTTCAAAATTTTTTATGTTAAATAATTATTCAGATGCAAGACAACATCATGTCAACGGTCGAATGATAGATTCAGTTGTAATTCATTTTTCGAAAATAATTCTAGATCTTGTAAAAAAAGACTTACGAAATATATAGAAAAATGTACAAAATTATTCATTTCTTTTCATAGATTACGAATGTTAAGTCATATAAATAGGGAGCCTATTTGTAAAAAAGAAAAACAGTTATAGTCGTTTGGTTGAGAACAGCAGCTGTGCACTCCTGCGCACCCTCTGAGCTCTCCAATTGAAACATAAATTTTTATTTAACGCCGGATTATCGAAAAGCATAGAATCGAGGCCTCTTCAGAGCTGAAAAAAAGCGTGATACTAAAGAGGAATCATCGACTAGTTAGAAATGGACAAAGGTGACCCAAAAATTCAATGATCATATTGAGGAACTATTTTCGAATACAATCTTACGTGAAAAATACGTGTAAGCTAATGCGAGACACAAACGCCTTTGTCTGTTATACATTCGAAAGCTTGTACCGAAAGTAATAAATAAACAAACACCGTATGGATCATTTCTTTTATTACTAACTACTGATTTCAGTCTGGGCGGCATAAACTGCACCTGAAGATGATGTGCAGCGCAGATCTGAAACTGGTAGTCGGTAACAAAAGGATTGATCCAGACGGTGGCTGTTTATTTATTATAATAACAAAGATCACTGTTTCCTAAGGCACGCCGTCAATTACTAAATTGTATGGAAAATAGCACTTATGCTAATATAAGCTTAACCAGGAGTTAAACGCAGGGTACCTGTGTGCCACTACGTGAGGCCGAGAAAAACGTCATCCACTGGCGAGGCGCGTCGCCGAAAAGAAAGTGAAAGAAGAAAAAAAGGCTTAAAATGGATGCAGGGGAAACAAGGGGCATTAAGATAGCGCGGTAGGCGAGGGGAGGTTATTCCTGGCAAGGCTGTTATAAATCAACGGTCGTCGTCGCCATCAGGACTCATTAATCAGGAGGGTCCGCCCCGTACCTGCGCTTCCAGCCCGAGTTGGAGCATTCTCCAGCACGTCGCACGTCGCTGGTTTCCTGTCATTGTTAAAGAGTCTTACCGTTGTCTTACCGTTACTCATATATCATGCGAAATCAGGCAAAGCGTTTTCAGAACCAGTTAAAGTATTTTTTTTTTTTTTTTTTTGTGGTAAGGACTATGGGACCAAGCTGTTGTGGTCATCTGTCCCTAGGCTTACGCACTACTTAATCTAACATAAACTAACTTACGCTTAAGACTATGACGGTACGTCACATAAATGGACATTTGGAGAAAGGGAAAGGAAGTTTTTGTTGTGCGACTTGTGAATTATAAATTATTTCAAGATGGTTCAAATGGCTCTGAGCACTATGGGACTCAACTTCTGAGGTCATTAGTCCCCTAGAACTTAGAACTAGTTAAACCTAACTAACCTAAGGACATCACAAACATCCATGCCCGAGGCAGGATTCGAACCTGCGACCGTAGCGGTCTTGCGGTTTCAGACTGCAGCGCCTTTAACCGCACGGCCACTTCGGCCGGCTTGTTTCAAGACTGTGTACGTGTGCGCAATGTGTAAGAAAGATTAAAAAAGTTAAATAATACCACCAAAAATCACAAACATCGATGTAATTAAAAAAGAGCAGTTTTTGTATAGTACCTGTGTAACATAGGCCATGAAGATCAGAGACAATGCTTTATTGAAAGCTCTCCTCTTTTGTTGCGTCTAGCGGTAGGCCGCCATTGTAGTGCTGTCTGATAATTAACGTAAGTTTTATCTGTATTGAAAAATGTAATAGAAATTGTTATTAGAAAGTGTGTATTATTGACTTAGTTGTCACTTCTCATGATCGCAACCATTAATTATAATTAACAAAATTTTTACAGAACTTCGTAGTGCAGGGAGTTCATCTGCCCTAGCAGGATTTAGTCGGCCAGTACGCTGATTGTATTATTTAATTAAAATTTCAAGTCATAATATTAAATGTAAATGCTAGAGACTTCTCAATTTTGATCTTTCATTATTTCAAAGTTAAAGACAGTAGTGATAAATTTCGTTTACTAAAATCCACAGCACTGTATAAGTTCAGTAAGTTTCATTTTGGCCGCCTAACGGCAGATGAGATCCTCTCCAGTTTTGCCTTACAACTAATGAACAAGAAATATTGAAAATCATTACATTCCGCAATAGCTCAGTTAATCTTTATGTAGTCTGGTACATAAATAACCAGTAGCCCCTGAGACCCATATTAATAATCACAGTTTGCGTAAGAATACGCATATTTTCTTTTCTGAATAGCAGCGCTCACGCAAACTATTTATTAGAAGGCGGTGAGGGTGTCTCTACGAGTGTAACTGCCATATAAGTTAATTAAAAGTCTCATGCTAGCCCACAATATTTAAATCCACCCCAACCAAAATCATAAAAAATATAATTATAAAAATAAAAATATATAATTATTCCGTGACAAGTGGCATCACATACAAACACATATACACTTATACCGTGATAGGACAACACATACACCCTTGCCCGAGGGAGGACTCGAACCTCCGCCGGGGGGAGGCGCGCGAACCGTGACAAGACGCCCTAGACCGCACAGCTACCCCGCGCGGCTTAAAAGTTTTTCCACGAAATGCTCCTAAGGCTGGTATTATACTATCAAATTTTCTTTGATTATGTTTCTTTGTGAAATAAAATTTGATAATGTAATAAGGAATCTTGTCAAAGCTAAGCCTTGATCAAATTTTATTTGATAGAATGTAACTCCTCGCCTTAGATTTAATCAGAAAAAGCGTTCTTCTGTTTACTGAATGGAGAACTGTAACCGCTCGGGGCGTTAGCATTGTACAGCTTTCTAACATTTTCTGCATTACGACCGCCTGCTTAATAGCTTGTTTTTGCGCCTTTGGAACGAAATAAATAGATTCTGTGTCTCACGGATCCGACTGTTTGTTGGTAAGCTGGGGTATGTGGCATTAGATGTCTACGCACAGGTCACGTAATTCGCGTAAATAACGGGCCGCTGACTTGTGTATGCGGTGATCGCACCCGATAGCGACACAGATGGGTTCCATAGGATTTACAGCAGGCAAAATTGATCGCGGAGACATCAACGTGAGATCACTATAATGCATGTTTCTGGCTGTAAGATACGGACAATTATACTGCCGTTAGGAAAGACATCAGGCATTAAAGGATGCAGGTGGTTCGCAGCTGTCAGCTTGCCTTTGATTACTACCACAGGTAGTGTAACACTTGCCGAACTACCCACCTCAGTAGCCAAGAGTCGCAGTAATTCTTTACTCCCGCCAAACACTGCAACTTAATTTGGCTGGCAGAGCGCTTCGTCTACTATGCGGTACGGACTGCACATAGCGACATTGCTTATTTTCTTCAATCGTATCCAGAAAAGCGCTTGTGGATCGGATACAGAAATACCTATCATAATTTCATTCTACTAAAAACCCCTCCCATATCGAATCCTTTCTATAAACCAGTCCCCCTCCTCTCTCTCTTCTACATTCTACACAGAGAGATGTACATACATTCCATCCAGGCTGCCTGCCCCTATCTCCGCCACAACCATTAAAGCAGCTCAATCTGTCGTGACGGAAGCACAAACACAGTGGTTGATGCGGGCCAACTTGGGTTTCCGCAAGCCTTGCAAATTTCGCCTGCTGCACCTGATAACAGATTACGCCATCCGCCCAACACTAAGCAGAGCTCAGGTCCAGCTTGGGAAAAGATTTTTTTGTGTTCATAAAACTGCTTCAAATGAATCGGTAGATGTCTCGCAATGCAAATTGTCTAAAAAGTTACTAAGCACTCATTCGAGAACCTCAAGTATGTTACCACATGTCTGGAAATTTGACCAGCATTTCCTCACTTCATAAATATTTTGAAAGAGGACGTGGACCTAGAGTTTGACGAGTGTGTGAAAATGATGCTAAGCACTCGAGGCCATTTAGCAGTATAGAGGTAAAAGACTTTCTAAATTTACGGCAACCATTGATTGAGAAAGGAAAAAAAAAAGTATGGCTCAGTGGATATTAAAAATATTATTCCTTCTCGAGTGACAGCAGTTAAAAAAGTCCAAAACTTAGCTCATAACGTGCGCAGCAAATTGTTCCCCGACATAGTGCATGCGGGGTCAGGGATTTTCTCTGTCTCGTGATGACTGGGTGTTGTGTGCTGTCCTTAGGTTAGTTAGGTTTAAGTAGTTCTAAGTTCTAGGGGACTGATGACCATAGATGTTAAGTCCCATAGTGCTCAGAGCCATAGTGCATGCAGTTGACTCTGGTGTCTGCGGAAGTAACATTGATTTATGGACAGGCAGATAGAAAGAGGTGCTTTCCATATCTGTCACAATTACGCGGTTGCCAGATCGGCGGGTGCCGCTCGGAGTGCCTGGATTTGGAATGAATTCTACTTATACGGTCCAATGACATTGCGCTACGGACTTGAATTCGACATTACTCTTCAGTCATTTTTAATAATTTCGTTCGAATGTTATTTTCTTACTGTAACAAAACACTACATTATCTTCTTGTTCTGACAACTTTTCATTGTTGCGTCTGTAATATTCGGCTAGCACATTATTGAAGAAACACTGATAACTCGCTGCATCGTGTCAACTGGTGGTTGTTGTTGTTGTTGTTGTGGTCTTCAGTCCAGAGACTGGTTCGATGCAACTCTCCATGCTACTCTATCCTGTGCAAGCTTCTTCATCTCCCAGTACCTACTGCAACCTACATCCTTCTGAATCTGTTTAGTGTATTCATCTCTTGGTCTCCCTCTACGATTTTTACCCTCCACGCTGCCCTCCAATACTAAATTGGTGATCCCTTGATGCCTCAGAAAATGCCCTACCAACCGATCCCTTCTTCTAGTCAAGTTGTGCCACAAATTTCTCTTCTTTTCAATTCTATTCAGTACCTCCTCATTAGTTATGTAATCTACCCATTTAATCTTCAGCATTCTTCTATAGCACCACATTTCGAAAGCTTCTATTCTCTTCTTGTCTAAACTATTTATCGTCCACGTTTCACTTCCATACATGGCTACACTACATACAAATACTTTTAGAAACGACTTCCTGACACTTAAATCCGTACTCGATGTTAAGAAATGTCTCTTCTTCAGAAACGCTATCCTTGCCATTGCCAGTCAACATTTTATATCCTCTCTACTTCGACCACCATCAGTTATTTTGCTCCCCAAATTGCAAAACTCATTTACTATTTTAAGTGTCTCATTTCCTAATCTAATTCCCGCAGCATCAACAGATTTAATTCGACTACATTCCATTATTCTCGTTTTTCTTTTGTTGATGTTCCTCGTATATCCTCCTTTCAAGACACTGTCCATTCCGTTCAGCTGCTCTTCCAGGTCCTTTGCTGTTTCTGACAGAATTACAATGTCATTGGCGAACCTCAAAGTATTTATTTCTTCTCCATGGATTTTAATTCCTATTCCGAATTTTTCTTTTGTTTCCCTCACTGCTTGCTCAATATACAGATTGAATAACATCGGGATTAGGCTACAACCCTGTCTCACTACCTTCCCAAATACTGCTTCCCTTTCATGCCCCTCGTCTCTTATAACTGCCATCTGGTTTGTGTACAAACTGAAAATAGCCTTTCGCTCCCTGTATTTTACCCCTGCCACCTTCAGAATTTGAAAGAGAGTATTCTAGTCAACATTGTCAAAAGCTTTCTCTAAGTCCACAAATGCTAGAAACGTAGGTTTGCCATTCCTTAATCTATCTTCTAAGATAAGTCGTAGGGTCAGTATTGCCTCACGTGTTCCAACATTGCTACGGAATCCAAACTGATGTTCCCCGAAGTCAGCTTCTACCAGTTTTTCCATTCGTCTGTAAAGAATTCGTGTTAGTATTTTGCAGCCGTGGCTTATTAAACTGATAGTTCGGTAATTTTCACATCTGTCATCACCTGTTTCTTTGGGATTGGAATTATTATATTCTTGTTGATGTCTGAGGGTATTTCGCCTGTCTCATACATCTTGCTCACTAGATGGTAGAGTTTTGTTACACCTGGCTCTCCCAACGCTGTCAGTAGTTCTAATGGAATGTTGTCTACTCCCGGGGCCTTGTTTCGACTTAGGTTTTTCAGTGCTCTGTCAAACTCTTAACGCAGTATCATATCTACATTCTCTTCCATTACTATAATATTGTTTTCAAGAACATCACCCTTGTATAGACCCTCTATATACTCCTTCCACCTTTCTGCTTTCCCTTCTTTGCTTAGAACTGGGTTTCTTTCTGAGCTCTTGATATTCATGCAAGTGGTTCTCTTTTCTCCAAAGGTCTCTTTAATTTTCCTGTAGGCAGTATCTATCTTACCCCTAGTGATATGCGCCTCTACATGCTTACATTTATCCTCTAGCCATCCCTGCTTAGCCATTTTGCACTTCCTGTCGATCTCATTGAGACGTTTGTATTCCTTTTCGCCTGCTTCATTTACTGCATTTTTATATTTTCTCCTTTCATCAATTAAATTCAATATCTCTTCTGTTACCCAAGGATTTCTATTAGCTCTCGTCTTTTAACCTACTTGATCCTCTGCTACCTTCACTATTTGATCTCTCAAAGCTACCCATTCTTCTACCGTATTTCTTTCCCCCATTCTTGTCAATCGTTCCCTAATGCTCTCTCTGAAGCTCTCTACAACCTCCGGTTTTTTCCGTTTATCCAGGTCCCATCTCCTTAAATTCCCACCTTTTTGCCGTGTCTTCAGTTTTAATCTACAGTTCATAACCAATAGATAGTGGTCAGAGTCCACATATGGCCCTGGAAATGTCTTACAATTTAAAACCTGGTTCCTAAATCTCTGTCTTACCATTATATAATCTATCTGAGACCTTCCAGTATCTCCAGGCTTCCTGCACGTAAACAACCTTCTTTTATGATTCTTGAACTAAAGTGTTAGCAATGATTAAGTTATGCTCTGTGCAAAATTCTACCAGGCGGCTTCCTCTTTCATTCCTTAATCCGATTTCATATTCACCTACTACGTTTCCTTCTCCTCCTTTTCCTACTATCGAGTTCCATTCACCCATGACTATTAAATTTACTTCTCCCTTCACTACCTGAATAATATCTGGTAAAGTCTATTTTTTGTCGTCAGTCGTTCATTGTCAGTTAACAGTTTACCAGAAATGACTGGAAACGGAAAGGCGCAGCTCCAATCTTTAATAGTAATCAGGATCTGATTATTATTGAGGGAGTAAATTCTCTTTCAGCCGGATCGTGCGTGAATAGATTAGGTTTCATAATTCAGAATAGTGAATCATAACAGTGAAATGAAGAGATGACATCTAATTTCCTTCCGTGAAGAATGGTTGCAGGACGAACAATGTAAAGAGTAAATACAAGAATTTGTTACTGATGATTGTGTGTATCGGTGCAGAATGTGCAGTATCTCATGTACTGTCAAATATGACAGCCTGAAAGTCGTGAATAAACATTTTACAATCAGAAAGACACAAAGCAAATACCACACATACACAAAATCAATCTAATCTTAATTTTATACCAAAAAAATTTCAGCAAAATACGATAAAATGACTGCAAAGGAATTAGCTTCATCGTATCTTGGTGTGAAACACCACAAATTCTCCTTCCAGCCTGCTTGTTCGTATCTTCGCCGCAGCCATTAAGGCAGCTCACGCTGTCGCGTCGGACACCCAAGTGCACATGTGCACTGAACCACAGTGATTAAAGTAGCCCAACAGGGTTCCCGCAAGCCTGACAACTTTTAAGGCACCCATTCAGGCTGATGCACCTGATAAGTCTGTTTTTTAAAAAGAAACTTTACCTGCATTTTCTACAGCAGACAGACCTTTGGAAAAAGAGAGTCCACTTTCCAAAGATATTCACGAGGAAATGTGAAGAAACAAACAGAGGGCCGTAAAAAGGATAAGTTTTATGAATTTGAAGCTAAATGTTTTAGAATGCATTACAGAAGAAGAAAAGAATATTCTAGTAAAAGAGAGCACTATTGTTTACGATAGATTATTAAATTGTCTTAAAAATGGCAGAAATTTGGTTGGAATAATACTGCGTATAATTTGTGCACGTTCTAGATTTATGTCAACCAAAAATATTTGCATTTAATGACTTGGCCGAAGTGGAGACTGATAATTAGTTTCGATTTCTTAAGATTGTTTTAATAAGTTATTTCCACACGATTTCAGAGAGTCCTCCGTAACACCAAAGTAAGATGCGGCTGAACTGAAAGGAAGATGTTAGTAAAAATGTACTCCTGCCTTATGCTAAGGAGAAGATACGAAGCGAATTAAAGCAAAATGTTCCGTTTTTATTAGGTTCAGACGCTTCAAATAAGCGTAATAAAAAACATTACCCGAAAGTTACAACGCACTTCTCCAAAGATAATGGGAAAATATAACGAAGTTCTTAATTTCTATGAAGATTTAAACGAATGTGCAGAAGCCATTTCAAATAATCTGTTTTATTGGAAAATGCTTTAACACTAAACAGTGTAGTTTCTTATTCAGACGACAAATCTTCAATTAGTTTTGGTAAACATAATTCTGTCTTTACTAGAGTAGAAGGAGAAACTGCAAACATAATCAAAACCAATATGTTGTAACATATTGCATAATTGTGCTAAATTTGGATTCATGCTTGCAAAATACGGTGTAGAAAATCTAGTTATTAAAATATATTCATTCTTTTCATCATCATCAGGAAGACCCTAGGAACCAAGAACATTTTGCGAGCTTGCTCAGCATAACTATAGTGAAATACTGCGATAGTCTGTTGTGCAATTGGTATCATTGCCGACAGCTGCGGTGCGGCTTGTTAAGATACCTCGGATTTTAAAGATATGTTATGTAGCACGGGGCGAAGAAAATACAAACCTCCTAATTTCGATATTTATTAGTTCATAACAAGACTAAGCAAACAATTGTTCACTGTCACTACCAGAATGTTTTCTGTACTTTTTAAAAGCAACTGTACTTGCATTTTCTTTTGGAAAAGGAGGACCTGCCTTCCAAAGATGCTCACGCAATTATATCAGAAATGAAGAAACAAACAGAGGGTCATAAGGGGGAAAAGTTTTATGGGTTTGAAGTTAGTATGCCTTTAGAATACGTTATAGAAGGAGAAAACAATATTCTACAAGAAGGGTGCACACTTGTTTACGACAGATTATTAAACTCTCTTAATAAATGGCACTACTTTAGTTGGACCGGTACTCTGTATATAACTGCTTTCGTGCAAGATTTATGTCAACCAAAATTATTTACAATTAATGACTTTGCCGAAGTGGGAAAAAATTCAACATTATTTTCAATGGAAACGAACTGTATCATGAGTATGTTGTTTTGAAATCGGTAGTATCTGATAGGAAGGACAATAATTGTAAAATCCAGAGCGCGTTTTTCCAAAAAGCAGAAGCACTAAATCTGTTCAGAATAATGCAGCATGTCCTCACAATTCTCGTCACTAACGTATTTAGTGTATGAGTGCGTTATAGTCGGATGCTAGAAACAGAATGTTCATTGAGCTTGTGAAAGCCGAGATTTTTATTCAGATGAATTTGAAAATGACATGTGCAGATTTCTACTGTGTGTTTATTGAAAACAGAACCCTTACGAATGCAGCGAGATCCTTAATAAAATATGTCTAAAGAGGTGCGCTTTTGTAACACTAATTTTTTACTAATATAACGAGTATTTTTATTTTCTTTGTTATAGGTTCGGTTAGTGGTAATAACACTAGTAGATGATTAATAGTAGAGTAGTAGTAGTTAATTTTATCAGGTTAGTAAAATTTGTGACCGTTATAATACAGAAAAATCTCTTTTAACACATTCTGTCCCCAATTACGCCAATGTCCGTGGCCAGTTGGCTGGTATCCGGGTCTGCCTTGTGTTCAGTCTGGCAACCCTAGTCACAATGCGCAACATAAATTCAGACTAGAGTTTGAATAAATATGTTTTAACGTGCTCGGCGTTTTCCAACTGCCTGTAAACTGGCACAAACATTCGAAGTGAGTTGGAAGATCGTTTAGAAAGTGTGGGTATTTCTCGTGAAGACATTACGAAAATTTTGAATTTCACAGAGCAGGGAAGTAGTATTGTTAAGGCTCTCGAGATATAAAAACGGCTTCAATTCATGGCTCTTAGCGTAAACATGGTCTTGAAGTATGATCTGAGCGAACAGCGTTTAAAAGAAAATTATCGAGATGAATTAGGCGTTCTTATTTCAGGTAAGGGCCACGGTTTGCTACTTCAAGAGGCGAGGGCTCTGTGAGAGACTGAATTCATTTTTAAAGCGGTGTGTTTCAATTTGCGGGAATGGTTCTTTTAGATGCGTCAATCAGTACTTTCTCAGACTGAGTGAGAGAAGGCTGTTTTGGATAATGAAGGTGCCTCTGATAAAGTGCTAGTTTATGACTACCATATAATTGGCCAGCTTATAGCATTTCTTAGGCCATTTGAGCAAGCAATAGTTAATCTAGAGGGAGACGAGGAGCCAATCTTACATTTAGTTCTACTGTGGTTTTATACCTTATAAGCAGATTGTACTATTCAGGACAACGATGAAGCGGCATGTAATTTTATTTCATCTGGATCTTATAGTATCTCTGGTGAAATCAAATTTGTGATATAAATGTACGAGGGCGACCTGAAAGGTGATGCCTCCGAAATTTTTATGTTAAAACTCCTAAAGCTTTTTAAATAAAGTAAACGTTATTAACAGGTTTTTAAATGAAGTAAAAATTATCAACGTTCTACATCTATATTATTCAGGTCCAAACATTTATTGCCCAACATGGTCATCTTGGTGACGAACACATGTCACCCAAAGAGAGATCATTTGTTGATATCATCACTGTAGGATATTTGACTTTGTTGACGGAGCTACAACCTCAGCTCTGTTTGTAACGTTTCATTACTATGAAATTGGATTCCTCGAAGGTGTTCTTTAAGTTTTGGAAACACGAAAATCGGGTGGGGCAGATTCGGGTCTGTATTGAGGACGATGGATGACAGGGAACCCAAGGCGTCGGACTGTTGCAAATGTCCAGGCTCGTGCGTGGTACGTGTGTCTGGCATTGTCAAGTTGAAAGAGAGGATGCTCCATGTGTGGACGAACTCTTTGAATTCGAAACTCGATTACAGCACGCTGTTTCTCACGCACCGACATAGTTACGCTGCACACCACCACGTTACCCGCTATACTTTGGAGCCCTCTCGTGGCAAAGGGCTGCAAATATGTAGACTTGAAGAATAAAGATGTAAAAAGTTAAGACCGTTCGTTTTATTCAAAAAGCTTTAAGAGTTTTCATATAAAGAAATCGGAGGCATTACTTTTCAACGCATTCTCGTAGTTTCAGTACCTGAAACCTTTGAAACAAGACGCTGGTGTCTTTGCAGAGCAGAAATTGTGCGTCAGTATGTGCTATAAAAGTTCATTGTTTGAGGTGCCTAAATATCGCACATTGAGGAAACTAACCAACGATAAAAGAATGTGTGTTTACCAAGCGGCTCGACACATGTGTGGTTTCTAAAGTTGTAAGTTTCTAAAGTTGTGTAGATATTATTTTAGTCATTTGAATGTTAACAAATGATAGGATCCCGACATTATTCTGAAAATAGTAATTTGAGTATATGTATTTTCAGCGTAAGTACCCAGTCACCGCAGCCAATCCAGGACATTACAAGAAGACGAAATTTATGGGCTGAGCAGAAGATTCTCCACTTCTACATGATGTATTCAGTAGATACTTGCAAGAAAGTTATGTGAGAGGCGAGAGTATACTATAGCCTGGAAAAATTACTGCCCATGGATTTATCTGATTGCTTGTGTGGCAAGAAAAATATTAAATATTCTTTCGACGAATGTCTCCAGCGTTAGGGCCTAATTGCACCGAAACAATTAGTGAAATATAATTTACGTCTTCATAAAGAAAGATGTAACGATCTAGTTGTAGTTAACTCTGGTCAGTACGCTCATTAATGTTACAGTCAGCTATAATGCATCACAATTAAAAATGAGATCAGAGTTTGTATTTAGGTGTACAGTTTTTCGGAAAGGATTTCTGAAGGTTATAAGGTATTGTATACACGCAAATCATTTTTTTTTTCAGATTAAACTTTTTTATTTTAATACTCTCAAATGACATTTACTTATAATCAAAATATCTACGGGTGTACTGCCGGTCTACAGAGTCCAACGGGCACAATATTTAGGCGATCATACATGTCACCATCATCAGGTGAACTGACGGGCTGAGCTCCTGTGAACGTGCCGGCACGGAGATCCGTACGCTATGGCTGCTCAGAGGGAACTGGCCTATTTAAATACCCTCCACCCGCGGCGCGCTCCTTCCGCCCAGTTCCCTCTGAGCAGCCATAGCGTACGGATCTCCGTGCCGGCACGTTCACAGGAGCTCAGTCCGTCAGTTCACCTGATAATGGCGACATGTGTGATCGCCGAAATATTGTGGCCGTTGGACACTGTAGACCGGCAGTACACCCGTGGATATTTTGATTATCAAATACGCCGGGAGAAACTCAAGAATCACATTTACTTATGTTTATGTACAATTTTGAAATACATACGTTTGCTAAATTAGTGAAATATTTTTAGGTTGGACTTAAATAATTCGTTTAGTGGAATTGAACGACCTTGCCGCAGTGGTAACTCCGGTTCCCGTCAGATTGAATCGCTGGGACCACAGTTATCGCTGACAGATACTGTGAGACTCTGAAAAAACTTAAACGGGCAATTCAGAATCGGAGAAGAGGAATGTTGAGCAAGGGCGTACACATTCTGCATGACAACGCTCGCCCAAACATCGCTCCTGCAACAGTTTCAGTGGAACATAATTACCCACCCACCCTATAGTCCTGACTTGGCGCCCAGTTCCTGTTCCCTGTTCCCTAGATTAAAAGAACATTTGGCCGGAAAGCGATCTCACAGTACCTGTCAGCGTTAATTGTGGTCCCAGCGATTCAGCTCCGATGACCAGGTGAAAGAAGAGGTTCATAGCTTTCTGAACAGCATGACGGCGAGCTGGTATGACATGGGCATACAAAAACTGCCACAGCGTCTACAAAAATGCATCGACAAAAATGGTGATTATGTCGAAAAATAGCTAAATGTTCAAGCTGTAAACTGATGTAAACTATTGTAGAAATAAACAGGTCTATGTACTTATAAAAAAATAGGAGACCTTACTTTTGGGATTACCCTCGTAGGAGCCTGGTACAGCACATTTATTTTGTCGAACAGTATTTTGTGTTTGTTTGTAAGGATGTGCTCAAGAACTGGAGATTCATCCAGCTCTCAGTTTTTAACATGTCTTCGTTGTTCTGTACAGCGGACAGAAACGGTACGGTGGACTGCCCAATGTAATTGCTTCCCGTACTCAACAAGGGATCTTATAAACCCCAGGGATCTTGAGGTCGAGACAGTACTCGACAGGGCATAGCATGTCCTTTATATTCGTAGGAGGTCTTCCGAGGATTGCCTGTTTTGCTGAATGTAGAGCCGTAGAAAGGAAGTGCTACAGCCGGTAGCTCATCACGTGAATGCTAAAGGTTTTTTTTTTTTTTTTTTCCTCTTGAGCATTTCTTTGAACACATGAACAGTACGCACCCAAACATCTAATTCGCTGTCGAAGCAGAGAAAGAAGGAGGGCTGCCAATTTTAGCTGTTTTGGTACAACGAGAATCAGACGGACGTCTTGGCTACTCTGTGTACCGCAAGCCGGCGTACGCTGATTGATATCTGAGTGCGCGGAGTTTTCATCATCCAGTTTAGAGGAGAGCAGTTTTAATACACTCCTGGAAATGGAAAAAAGAACACATTGACACCGGTGTGTCAGACCCACCATACTTGCTCCGGACACTGCGAGAGGGCTGTACAAGCAATGATCACACGCACGGCACAGCGGACACACCAGGAACCGCCGTGTTGGCCGTCGAATGGCGCTAGCTGCGCAGCATTTGTGCACCGCCGCCGTCAGTGTCAGCCAGTTTGCCGTGGCATACGGAGCTCCATCGCAGTCTTTAACACTGGTAGCATGCCGCGACAGCGTGGACGTGAACCGTATGTGCAGTTGACGGACTTTGAGCGAGGGCGTATAGTGGGCATGCGGGAGGCCGGGTGGACGTACCGCCGAATTGCTCAACACGTGGGGCGTGAGGTCTCCACAGTACATCGATGTTGTCGCCAGTGGTCGGGGGAAGGTGCACGTGCCCGTCGACCTGGGACAAGACCGCAGCGACGCACGGATGCACGCCAAGACCGTAGGATCCTACGCAGTGCCGTAGGGGATCGCACCGCCACTTCCCAGCAAATTAGGGACACTGTTGCTCCTGGGGTATCGGCGAGGACCATTCGCAACCGTCTCCATAAAGCTGGGCTACGGTCCCGCACACCGTTAGGCCGTCTTCCGCTCACGCCCCAACATCGTGCAGCCCGCCTCCAGTGGTGTCGCGGCAGGCGTGAATGGAGGGACGAATGGAGACGTGTCGTCTTCAGCGATGAGAGTCGCTTCTGCCTTGGTGCCAATGATGGTCGTATGCGTGTTTGGCGCCGTGCAAGTGAGCGCCACAATCAGGACTGCATACGACCGAGGCACACAGAGCCAACACCCGGCATCATGGTGTGGGGAGCGATCTCCTACACTGGCCGTACACCACTGGTGATCGTCGAGGGGACACTGAATAGTGCACGGTACATCCAAACCGTCATCGAACCCATCGTTCTACCATTCCTAGACCGGCAAGGGAACTTGCTGTTCCAACAGGACAATGCACGTCCGCATGTATCCCGTGCCACCCAACGTGCTCTAGAAAGTGTAAGTCAACTACCCTTGCCAGCAAGATCTCCGGATCTGTCCCCCATTGAGCATGTTTGGGACTGGATGGAGCGTCGTCTCACGCCGTCTGCACGTCCAGCACGAACGCTGGTCCAACTGAGGCGCCAGGTGGAAATGGCATGGCAAGCCGTTCCACAGGACTACATCCAGCATCTCTACGATCGTCTCCATGGGAGAATAGCAGCCTGCATTGCTGCGAAAGGTGGATATGCACTGTACTAGTGCCGACATTGTGCATGCTCTGTTGCCTGTATCTATGTGCCTGTGGTTCTGTCAGTGTGATCATGTGATGTATCTGACCCCAGGAATGTGTCAATAAAGTTTCCCCTTCCTGGGACAATGAATTCACGGTGTTCTTATTTCAATTTCCAGGAGTGTACATTGGTACACAGCAAAAGCTGTTTTTGACGAGTAGGACTTCGATTCCAAAATTAATCATGTGGAGTATGTCTTCCGAAAGAACGGCAATGGTTCACGTGATATGAAGTCAACTTTCTTGAAGAAAAGGAACGTGAAAATGTTGATTGAGTTCGACGTTGGCCAACTGTAACGTCGGCTGAAAATCAAGAGGAGACCTTCTCACGGGATTCTAACGACTGGAGGTTGCTCCAACTCTCCGAACCTCTAATGTTGGCTGACGGCAACTGGAGATCATCTCAGAGGATTCTGAGGACTGGAGATTGGTCTACCTAGCTGTCCTTGTATTCCTTCTATTTTTTTAGAGACTTCTCTTAAGGTCCTTTCACATTCAGATAGTTTCGAACTTCTTCTGTCTGTCCTTTGCTTGACAACAAGCCTGCAGAATATCCGGTTATCGGTGAATGTAAAATATATTAGACGATAAAATGACCTGAGATTCCACTTTTTGCTTCTTACTACAATTTTGTAGTATCTAAGCAGGCTATCACATAGGTCCACACCTCCCAACGTTGTTGCATTCCCATATCACAGAGGGGAACGCTTATTACTTCATGGTGGTTTTTCTTTGGACTGATCCTTCAACTGTGGTAGCTCCCCTGAGTATACTGATAGCAGTGAGACACATTTGTTGTCTTTCCATGGCACAGAGGAACGTCCCTTCCGCTTATGTTTGTTGATACCCCATAGACTTCTTTAGAAAAATTCGAGTTGAGAATTGTGTTTCTCCTAACAGTTCCCACGCACAAAATTCCTTGAAAATATAATTGTGTCGTTAGAGGCGTAGCAAATGTCAAAATAATGACCCACATGATTTGGAACGGTCGTGCTAATCTGACGACTGCATTGCTACTGGCACCCAAGTTGTGCTGGTGTTGTAAGCAGAGTTATGGAGTATTTTCCAGCCCAGTGTGAATTTTAAACTCGTAAATGTAGCCAGATATACTGTTTTAGATGATGCCTAGATTTTCTTGCTCACAGCTGCGCATATACTGAAAGATATTCGTGCAATGGTACTGTTGCATATTACTTCTGTAATTATATTATGACTGGACGAATTTTATGTAACTTATCTCACACTTTTGCTGATTATGGGGAGTTTACCAGTGAAATGCACGAACTCCCAGATTTTCCCAAATTTACTTGCTGACATTGTTTGACTTCCTAATCCAGAATGGGCTTCGAGCACAAATAAGTGTTCCATGCAGATATGAAGGACGAAATTCCTTTGAATTTTGAAGTGTCTTCTGAGGCAGTATCATAGGAATTCTTGGGTGCTTTGGAACAATGAATAGTTTTGTCTATGTGCGTAATAGACTATCACCAAACGTTGTGCACAACAGCCTGTCTAGACAGAGCAGATGCCGATGTTGTGCCGATCGGCCTCATGGGAGGTTAACACATAGTGCGAGCGACTGGCATAGCGAAAACAGCTGCCGTCCCCAGCGTCACACCAGAATGTGATATCGGTCGGTGGCACAGCATACAGTAACTGTTTGAAAGCGTCACGCGGTACAACCGTGTTCAGGTTGTAAACTCCCCACAGATAAATTCCGTAACCTACCAGTAATAAAATGTGACTAATCTCTCAATAAAATTGTGGCTCACTTATAACCTTTCAGTAATTGACTGTGAATTTAAACTGGTAAATTTTGGACGTCAGCAGTGCTGTGTCATGGCCCTGAAGGATCATTCTGAATAAATTGAAAATTCTTACCTCAATGAAGTCGTCGGATAACGCGTATATACCTGCTCCTATAAGAAATTTTTCTGGCACAGCCCAGTGCAATGCTGGCCGCTAGATTTGTCATGTATAAAAGGAAACGACTGATTTTTCTTTACGATAATCGTGATGACCATGGATTGCAGAAATTAATAAATTCTTTAAATTCAGATGAATGATTGTCAAAAAGTTAATTTTATGAAAAGGAATATTATTGAAAGATTTTTTGAAACATTTACATGGGACTTGATATAACAATAATACATATTTTGTTGTAACATACTACATATGCGCGCGGCTGCTTTTACCTTATATTACAGCGCTCAGGCACCGCCATCGCTCCCCACGACCGGCCCAGCCAGCTCCATACAGACGGCTGCTAGGAACTACTTACTCCTACTGCCGAAGCCACAACTACTACTGCTGCCGGCACTGCTCTCTGGTCTGCGATTCTATCATAGTTTACATATCGCAGGCAGCGCGTGAGCAATCCATCGAAATTTCATCTGCTCGAGTGCGCTAGCAATAAATTCTTTAGCCGTGGATCTCTTGCAAGGTACACAACAGTTTTTGGAACTGTTGAATATTAAAGTTGGGCCAAAAGTAAACAGCGTATTATATTTGTGTTGTTGGTTACATTCAGCTGTAGCTGTTACGTAACGAGTATTTTTCAACTGCACTTCATGAACACGTCTACATTGCTAAACTGGTCTGGCTTCCATGTCACTGTTTATTACCTACGTGTGAACTGATCGTCACATAACCAAGTGCTATTAGTGTAGCTTTAATGGGCCTGGCATGAAAATGAACTTGGTAGTACGAAACTAGTTGCCAGTCTAATAAGACGCAACTGTGACGGAACTGCAATAAAGGGTTTTTCTTTCAGCCTTAAGTGTGTTGCAAATTAGCAAATTTTTCACTAGACACTTTTCGTTTTATTTGTAAAACATCAGAGGTGATTCTGTGTACATATTTCAAAGATAACATTTTTATGGAGTTAAAAACTGTTTTGCTTACGGATGTGATTTATACACGTTACATATAAGTGGTTAAGAAAGATGTGGTGGTTGGAATTATGGAGGGGAGTGGAAATCAGAGGTTTGAGATCGTGTGACTCCATTTAATATTACGGTAAATAACCTATGAATATAAAATTTAGTTCAAGTGCACCCAAAAACGAAATGCAGTTAAAGGAAAAGTGGGTTTTTAAAATCCGAGGAAGGTGGATAGGGTAACTGAAATTAGTTTTTCCGATTGCAGTCTCTGCCACTAACGAGAAGAATAAGCAGTCCTTTTCAAAGCATGGAAAACGGAGTAATAAACGCCGTAACTAACGTGTAAACTGTTTTCCCTATGTAAGAATCTAAATGTAAAAACATATTACGCATTACAATATTTACAATATCACCACTAATACTTTACAAATAAAGCGAAGCGCGTCGGGTGAAAAATATTATTTCTATTATACTGAAGACAGGAAGAAACAAATACTACTTGTTACAAGGCAAGACTATTTCTCAAATGGTCGAAAGTAATACTTTGTTTTATTACCACCACCACCACCACCACCATTATCACAATCATTATCAGCTACCTCAAGGGTTACACCTAGAATCCATTCCGGAACAACAACCCATCTCTCCCTTGGCCTTCCAAAAGGTAGTTATTCATAGCTCGTTTTCGTAGCCGCTCCTTGCTCATTCATAGGATATGGTTGAGCTTGAGCCGTGCGTGGCTCGTGTTCCCACCATCATGTATTTTACACCCTGTTTTTAACGTACTTCCACTTCACTACGTTAATCTAAATTACTACTGTCACTGAGTTGCTGCTTTGCTTGACGGTGAGTGGCGTTAGCAGCGCTGCCTTTAAAACATTATGGGAATATATTTTAAAATTTTGAAATTTAATTGTGGCCTTCAGCCATTTGTATTGCATCTTGCATATGTTTGTTCAATCTATCTTGCCTTCAGGCTTTCCACCTAGCTGTGATATATGTTTTTTTAACTGTTTTATTTGCTATTTTAACTGTTGATTTTTAAGATTTCTTGTTTGGAGGCCTTCAGTCGTGAAAGAGTTGCATTTGGTAAAGTTTCGGCTATGTGCCGCTTTGGTTGTAAATGTGTTATTAAATTACAATTAGAAGGTGAAACTGACCCCAACCTTGCCGGTCGGTGTGGCCGTGCGGTTCTAGTCGCTTCAGTCTGGAACCGCGTAACCCCTACGGTCGCAGGTTCGAATCCTGCCTCGGCCATGGATGTGTGTGATGTCCTTAGGTTAGTTAGGTTTAAGTAGTTCTAAGTTCTAGGGGACTGATGACATCAGAAGTTAAGTTTCATAGTGCCCAGAGCCATTTGAACCATTTGACCCCAACCTTATTTGGCTGTTTCCGCAGTCCTAATTACCCGTTCTGCCCAGCGGGTTTAGCGGGCGTTTCAGAGCTCTTTCTGCCCTTAGGCTTCAATTATTTTCTAATACTGAGGAAATTATCAGTTATTTTCGTAAATCTTCACAGCAGATGCAGATTCCAGGTATGTGCTTGTCGTTGCTATATTAGCTGTCACACCGAGAGATTCCGAAAACGCATTAATAAGTCAATCGCAGTTTCGACAAAGTCTTACTGTACGGTATACAGGGTATTTGTTTTAACTTGGAAGAACTAAAAATCTCAAAATCCCCCGTCCTCTCGTCCCCCTCCCCCCCCCCCCAGAATGTCCCCAACAGGTTGACTGAGTTCGGTATGTTCCGTAACTTTCGCTCCAGCTGCTAGCGACTACCGCCGGAATACAGTCAACTACGTAAGGAACAAACCTCGTAATCGTAGTAACAGGCGCACCTGCTTCGGGTACATGCACACTGAGCGGACTCTCACTCGCACGCCCAGCCGATCAGCGCTCCACCACGCGTCGCGCCCCACAGCGGCGTTGGAGGCGTCCGCAGCTCGTCGTCTAGTGGTTAGCGTTGCTGCCCCTGGATCACAGGGTCCCGGGTTCGATTCCCGGCCGAGTTGGGGATTTTCTCTGCCCTGGGACTGGGTGTTTGTGTTGTCCTCATCATATCGTCATCATCATGTGGTTAGATTGGAAGTGAATAATTGGACTGTGTGGAAAGTGGGACTTTGTACGGGTGCTGATGATCGCGCTGTTGAGCGCCCCACAAACCAAACATCATCATCATCATCATCACCATCATCATCATCATTGTCGGAGGCTTTATTAGCGCGAACACCGAACGACTCGGCAGCACTCCTCTCCGGAGCCTTTAGCGACACATTTGATGAAGTAATACATATTTTATTTTCGCAAGAGAAAATAAAAATGTTGTAATGTCCTACAACATTATCCTACCACCTAAAAAACAAGTCGTAGAGCAACTGTTACGGGAAACAGCAATAGAGAAATTCCTGCAGTGGCTTGTAATCCATAAGCGAGTACTCGGGAAATATCAGTCAGAAATTACTCGCACAGCTGTTTGGGTGATCCTAATATGTTACAAATTTCATCCCTACTATATGTTCTTGCATCAAGAATTTCTTGGGAATGGCTTTCAGAATCCAATGGGGTACTGCAGTTGGGCACTCATGCAGTTACAAAGACATTTACAATTCCTTTATTGAGTAATGTTCTCCGACGAGTCCACTTTACGAACAATTGCGACTTTATTCAGCATTACATGCATTACTGGAGTGGGGAGAACTCCGCACTGGATATCTGAAGTTGATCATCAGCGTACATGGTCTGTTAACGTTTGACGTGGTATCAAAGGTGACAACTCAATCGACCCCATACCTTTTGGAAGGCGCATTGAACGAAGAAGGATACATATTGCAACATGAGCTACGATTCTGTTCGAAAATGTAGCCCTCGTAGTGCGAGAGGATGGAAATGAAATGAGCGTATGGCATCGTTGGCCGGAAGGCCCCATCCGGAGAAGTTTGGCCGCTAAGTGCAAGTCTTATTGCAGTTGACGCCACATTGGGCGACGGTGATGAGGATGAAATGATGATGAAGACAACACAACACGCAGTCTCCGAGAAAATCTCCAAGCCGGCTGGGAATCGAACCCGGGCCCGACTGCATGGGAGGCGAGCACGTTACCACCCATCGAAGCAGGCGGACAGTGCAACAGTATGTGTCATTTCAGTATAATGGTTGTCCGGCACAATATGTATCAAGAGTATCGTAGAATTACATTGACAGCTTCCCAAACCGAGAGATAGTACGATTAAATATATATATGGCATGGAGATATAATAACAGGAGGCGAAGCTGGAGGCTGTACATTGCTTTGAAGCCGACGCCGCCATGTTGGTAGACTTTAAACATTAGTAGAATACTGTTAACAACCGGTCATGGTTCTTAGTTTATGTCGTTTTCTGGCAACAGTTGTTTTAAATAGTAAATATTACAGTGCTTTCGCGGTCAACACAGTGTCAGGAAGGTATTTTTATACTTTTTCTGGCCTTAAAGGCATGTCTGATCCAGTAATACGACGCATTTCGCCTCGTTAATGTAACCCTGTTTTTGTTACACATTTCGAATAGCCAAGAAGCGATGTACGTGATGTGAAAAGGCTGCTTTCGTTATCCTCCATTTCCCTTAATACGGAATGAGAAACTGGGCTTCTGTCTATGTCTCTCCCAGAAAATGATGAGAACATATTTTGCTATGTCTGGATGGTATGCAGTATCATCTTCTCACAGCTCACAACGCTCTTCGAGTGTAGTTGTAGGAGGTCTCAAGTCAAAATACAGAAATAAAAGTACTACAGTAAAAGAGACCAGCGCAGCTGAGATTCGTGTACACAATAGAAAATATCGTTTGAACGAGTCCACTTACGAATATAATGTGATTTTTTAAAATTTAGACTATAATCAGAACGACTAGTACATCTGAAAATGATGCAATCTGGCACTTTTTATCACAAAACTTTCATCAGAAGCTAATATTTGGCCCTACTAACATGACGGACCTCGGCTTCAAGTTTGTGACGTCATGACAACTCCCTTATTATACCTCCATGGTATGTGTTCTATTAAAGAACTCTACGTTCTCTTTTCAGTTCTAGTTTGTTCAAAGACTACTGTGATTTTTCTCATGGCGCTCCTCCTAACCTCACATTAGGCAAAAGGTTGCCTCATTTTTATTGTATATCTTGCGATAGTTATAGTCTTAGTGAGCGTCTTAATACAGTGATGCCAATGATCAGCCGCAATTGTAGCAGCCTGCAGAAAATTGCCTTCACTTTAAATTTACGTTACGATGTTGAAGAATCCTTTTATTACGAAGCAAAGACTGGAGTTAATTTTTTAAAAAATTTTCTTCTCACGGTCACGCATCATGTTATTAACGATAGACTGACCAGTTACTAGTTAAACTGATTTCATTACAGCTCCCATCAGTGGTATCATCGCACTTTCTCTAATTGCTTACTTTCTCTTTTACGATCAACATTTAAACTCTAATACCCCTGAGAAAGAGCGATTTAATTGCTCCCCAGTAGCCCAAGAAGCTATTCTCGCGATTTCATCGATCGCTGGATCGGTAGATGTGATCCAGTAAAGTGGTCTTCCAGATTACCCGATCTTCGGTCACTGAATTTTTTCCTGTGGCGTTAGCTTAAAGTGAAAATATATGTGGAAGTACCAGTCAACCGAAAGAACAAGATCTAATGTAACAGAAATGCTTGCTCACAAGTTACACCAGACGTACTTTTTATGTTGTGTGCATGATTTCCAAGCATGAATGAATAAATTTATCGAAATGGATGGTCGTTATTTTGAGCATCTGTTGTGAATTACAGTAATTGTGAGAGCCAAGAGAACTCACCGAAATCAAGCACTACTGTGGTGAGAGGCAAGGGGATTTAATGAAATCAAGCACCCAGATGGGAATGGAAAACTATTACACCCACGTCGTTGTTTCTGACGTATTACACACGTATTTAAGTGTCTAAGCATAAAAGTTTTACCATACAATCAGATTTGCAAAACTAAATTAATTTTTTAACAAAAATATCATCTGTTTAGAACAAAAAATTAACAATATATCGCTAATGTAATGTAGAATCAAATGAGTCAGTTTTAACTGCAAAAACCGTAAAAACTGGATTTTGTCGATTACAGAGCCATCTGTAACAAAAGTTACAGGTAAGCCCTAAGTATTTTTTGGCATAGAATCCAAATCTGCAACAAAATAAGGAGTTCCCATTCGAAAATAAAAAGTTGGTCCGTGGGGGAGGGAGGGACAGAGGGTGGCTAATTTCAGCGCAGACGGCTCTTAACTTTGAAAATATTAACGTTTCGTCTGGAAATTTCTTTTGGACGATACGTATTTTTCGAGATATTTAGATGTTCCAAGTTGGAAAAACACACGCTAGGGACAAGACGGTCATGTAAAGCTCGTTGCTTCCATAGAAAGAAAAGTTTAATTTCTTCACTTGCGTTGTTGCAGGTAAGAACAACAAATTCACGAACAACCAACCAGACTGAAGCCACCGTGATGGAACATTAAAACGGTGTATTTTTTCTTTTAATTTGATTTTATTTTTCTGAAAGCCATTTGCTTGTACTCATTGACATGTGGTATTTTTCTGTAGTTCTCCTTTTAAGCACTGTCGAACGCTCTCACGGAGCGAGGTGGCGCTGTGTTTAGTTGGACTAGCATACGGGAGGACGACGGTTCAGATACGTCCATCTTGATTTAAATTTCCCCGATATCGTTTCGGAGAAATGCCGGTATGGTTTCTTTGAAAGGGCACAGCTGATTTCCTTACCGATCCTTGAGACATTCTGGGCTTGTGCTCCGTCTCGGCGGCCGGAGTGGCGGAGCAGTTCTAGGCGCTACAGTCTGGAACCGCGCGATCGCTACGGTCGCAGGTTCGAATCCTGCCTCGGTCATGGATGTGTGTGATGTCCTTAGGTTAGTTAGGTTTAAGTAGTTCTGAGTTCTAGAGGACTGATGACCTCAGATGTTAAGTCCCATAGTCCTCAGAGCCATTTGAACTATTTTGCTCCGTCTCTAACGATCTCGATGTCGACGGGACGTTAAACCCCAATCTTCCTTCCTTCGAACGTTCTTGAAAAAGAACGGAAAGAAACATTTATACATCCGAAGGTAAATAAATTTCCAGCATTAATCGTAATGCAAAATATCCGTCCATTTTCGTATTGTCATTTGGCGAAAACTTCGTTTCGGAATCTTGAAAAGTTCCTGAATTATGAAGGCTATTATGACTCATCACATGTTATATCCACTCACGCCATTATGTGCAATTTATTTATTCAGTATTACAGAGAAACATTGCTCTCGTTCCTGCCTTAAAAAACAATTATGGTGCATTAACAACATTCCGCAAGCTGCAAGTACGTTCTAAGGGCACCGAAGCAAGGTAGGCAACAACAGCAAACTGCAGTGCAAATACTTCGAATTACATTGAACGAGTTACTTGATTGAGAAACATTGTTACACCCGTGACAAATAATCAAGGAATAGCTGTTATGTGAGACTGAGAGATGTGAAATTTTTTGTTTGTTTTTCAAGCAAGTAGTTTCCGAAACGCGAGGAAGACTGCATAACGGTTCCGGCAGCGTCAGTGAAATTGTATTTTGACCCAGCTTGGGGCAGGGACGGGCTGTTGCCAGGCTCCACAGAACTCCATTTAGCATCTTAATTGGATCCTGCGTTCCACATCTGCTTCACAGCTTCCCGAAGAATGAATAATCGATCTTAAGTATTTTAAGTGTTTTACAGCTTTAATACAGTAGTTCCTCGCGCCAGTACTACATCCCTTCCATGTCCGTTTTGTTTTGCTCGTATTTATTCTAAGGCCGCCTCTTTCAAATGTTTCCATTCACTTTTTTATCATATATTTGACATCCTCTCTAGTTTATGCTATCAGTACCTGATCATCCGCAACTGAGTCGATAGTACCATGCTGGAAAGGAAATCCCATTCTTTCGCATGACCGATCCCAGCGCTCCAATATATACTGCATACATATTTTAAACAATGTCAGCGACATACAGCAGCTTTGTCTAACCCCTTTCGAATGTCCTCCTTTGGACGTTTCACTTAACTTTCTCCCTATTTTAACTGCTGAGTAGAATTGGTGGTATATTCTTTGAATTAAGGATATCTGTTGTGCTTCCACGTTATGTAATTCATCGCTTCCAATAGTCCCTTGAAGGGTACAAAATCATACTCTTTTTCTAAATCCACAAATATTAGGTGTACTTCCTGACCCGTAGAATACACCTTCTGACTAATTTATAATAATGCTAAAAATATAATCCACATAAGATCGTCCAAATGTAAAACCCGTTCATGTCGCCTCTTTCCTGCAATGTCATTCTCCAACCTGTTTTTCAGTGCAGCGCTAAAAAGTCTGCTGATAAAAGCCCTAACACTAAGTCTCCTCTAATTGTTCGGGTACTTCTTGCTTCCTTTTTTCTGCATAGTAGATATGTATGATACACCGTCCACAATCTCACTGAACAATTTACATATAAGTCTCACCATTTGAGGGGTCTTACTTCTTTCCACAATTCCATCACAGCTCCTCCCGATCCACTTGCCTTTCCATTTTTTGCCATTTCCAGCATCTTCTACTTATTCCTCTAGTATAGATTATGTATTACCTAATTCACTGCTTTTGTTGTAGACGTCTATCACGTCCTCTCTTGAAGTTCTTCGAAGTGATTTTTTCATTGTCCAATAGACATAGGCTGTATTGTGGGTGCTGTACTGCTAGCTGTTTTCATCTTTCTTCTCATCCTCCATGCCTCTGCCGATCTCTTACATCCAAGTGAAGGCTATGTTTCCTCACATACTCCTTCCCATTTCTCTTCCTTACAGTTTGTTGTTAATTTCTTAGCCCTCTTTATATATACCTTGTACCTACTCCAGTCCTCTTCACTCCCAGAGCTTAACCATATATGAGATAATTTCTTCTTTTCCTCAAGCACCCCTGACAACTCCGTGGTCATCCATACAGTTCCAACACTTGTCTCCGTTTCCCTTCCTAAAGCCTCTTCCGCCGTTTCCTTAATTGACTATTCCAGGAAACTGTATAGCTTATTAGCACTCCAGTCCTTCTCCATTGCATTAAGTCTTAGATTTAATCTTTGATGATACACACTTTTTACACTTTCTTCTTGTAGAAAATGTAGCCTATATTTGGGATCCTCTATAGTTCTGCTTGGAGCGTCCTCATCGTTTTCCTCCTGTTTCATCTTGGTCTTAATTGGGAAAGCAATTTCTGAAGTAACTATAAAATGATCGGAGCCACACTGTTCCTCTTTTTGCCCTTGCATCTTGCACCTGAATTACCCGCTGTTTGACACTATTACATTGTGTGTAATTGATTTTAGATTCCTTGACGGATTAGCCCAGGTGTACTTACGTATTTCTTTATGCTAGTATCGGCCATTCATAATAGTACACTGCTGAAACTTACAAATGTTAATCAACCTCCTCTCTCCATGGTCCTACAATTTCATCATTTAATCTTTTTCCAATTCGTTCATTTAAGTCTCTCATTATTAACAATATCACGTCCATCAGTACATTCGTCAAACACTACTTGCAAGTCATCAAAGAAATCCTTCGTCTTCTTGTCAGGCGCATCTTCGTTAGGGCCATACACCCCAGTTAACACCGAATTCATTCCAAGAATTTCTATTGTTGAACTGATTATCCTTTCATTCACTTATTTCCAATTACTTATTACTTGTTTCCATTTTCTTTTTATTCGAATTTCTACTACAGATTTTGCTTTTTAGGCTTTTTTCAGTCCACACCAAAACAGAATATAGTCTCCAAATACTTCTTGTCCAGATCTTTCCTTTGTAGTTTCTGTCATTTCCAGGAAATCCATTTCTTTAACTATATTCTCAATTTCTCCTGCTAATCCCTGTACAGTCCATGTTCCACAAATCAGAGTCCTTGTTCTAACCAGAGTCAATGCCTTTTGATCCGTCCGGCTTTTTTATTTTGGTTGGGAAATATAACGAAACCATTATTTTAGCGTGGAAGGGTGGCAACTCCCGCCCGCCGCTCACCCAGCCCTGAGGACTGGGATTTACCCCTCCGCCCTCCCCATGGCTTACTCCCTATTGAGGCTGCCTTCACTATGTCAAAGAGTCCCCCCTAAACTATGCTACCATTTCAAGAAAGAGAAAGATGTCTGAATCTTCTGCAAGAGGCCTGTCTGACATGGGAGACACTGCCAGCAGCTACGCTACCGCCTCGCCCGTTCGGACAGTGCTGAGGTGCTGCCTATAACTACAGCCTTAGCCACTGAAATTTTGAAATAAATATCCTGGTTTATGTTCACGGTAACCTGAATGAGTGGGCTTAAGCCACGGTACGACAGCCACAAAACGTCAGAGAACCACCTCCTGTCTGAACTTCGCCCTTCATACGCTGTAGGTTAGTTATGTCACTGGGCAATCGGTGCACTGGACGCCTTGTGTCATTGAAAACAGGTAACATCGCGACTTATTGGACCACACTCCTCGTCTTCAATCAGCTGCTGTCCAGTTTCTCTGAAGTTTGTCGAAGTGACGACGAGCAGCTTTATGTACCGCTGTGCTACATGGCCTTTTGCGAGCCACCCGGCTAAAAATATCCATTGCACACGTTCTCTTCTCAATTTGTGCTTAGAAACCTGTTGAGATTGACGTGTATTCACTGATAGCAGGAGTTTCTGTCGCGTTTGGAATCGTTTGTCATTGACAAGGCGTGACATTCGTCACTTCTCAATGTCAGTTAAGGGCCTAACACTGTCCAGTCACCTTATTGTAACCACCACCTGTGTTCAGTGTGCGATAACCACTCACAGACAGAAGGCAGCAGCACTAGCAGTGCAGGGTATAAAAAGTGTGTTTGGAGGAAGCGGAAAACAGTGCATCCGTTGTGGTAATGCTGAAACTGAGCGATTTATCTTACGTCCAAAAGAACATGATCATTGACTTTCGAACCAAGGCTGGAAGCACTCCCGAAACCGCTAAGTTTGTAATCGGTCGTCGTGCCGCCGCCGTCAAAGTATACCGTGTATGGCAGACTGGCGCTATCCAAAACTGGCGCCGAGACAGCTGTCGTACATAACGAGCCGTAGATGACAGGGATGAACGACGGCTGCGGATATGTGTATAGGTGAACAGATGTGCAACTGTTGAGCAACTGACCTATCGGATGAGCAAAGGGGCTACCAAAAGTGTCCTCTCTACGCCGTTCAGTGAACGTTACTGCGTATGGGTCTACTCAGCAGACGCCTGGTTCATGATGACTGCTGTTCATCCGCGGCGAAGGCTGAAAATTGGACTCCAATACCACAACTGGACGTCCAATGAGTGGCGACAGGAGGCCTCTTCAGATTTACATCTACATCTGCATGGATACTCTGCAAATCACATTTAAGTGCCTGGCAGAGGATTAATCGAACCACCTTCACAATTCTCTATTATTCCAATCTCGTATAGCTCGCGGAAAGAACGAACACCTATATCTTTCCGTACGAACTATGATTTGCCTTATTTTATCGTGGTGATCGTTCCTCCCTATGTAGGTCGGTGTCAGCAAAATATTTTCGCATACAAAGGAGGAAGTTGGTGTTGGGAATTTCGTGAAAAGATTCCATCGCAACGAAAAAAGTCTTTCTTTTAATGATGTCCAGCCCAAATCCTGTATAATTTCAGTGACACACTCTCCCATATTTCGCGATGATACAAATCGTGCTGCCCTTCTTTGAACTTTATCGATGTACGTCAGTCCTATCTGGTAAGGATCCCACACCGCGCAGCAAGTATTCTAAAAGAGGACGGACAAGCATAGTGTAGGTAGTCTCCTTAGTAGATCTGCTTCATTTTTTAAGTGTTATGCCAATAAAACGCAGTCTGCGGTCACGTTTTATGCTCCATCGGACAGATGGCGATTGCCATGTTGCGTCTTAAGGCAAACACAAAAGCCGGAGGAAGGAAAGTAATGGTCTGGGGAATGTTTTCGTGGCATTTCCTGGGTGATCTCGTCATTCTGGAAGGCACAACTGATCAGTAAAAATATTCATCTATCCCTGGGGACTACGTCCATCCCTACACGCAGTTTTCCCTCAGCTTGATGGCAACTACCAGCAGGATAATGCAACATTTCACACACCTCCCATTTTACGTGCTTGGCCCGAAGAGCACCAGGATTCGTTTTCTCTGGGCACCAGACTCTCCATATTTAAACATAGCCGAGAACCTATGGGACCACCTCAATCGGGCTGTTCGCACCATGGGTCGTCAACCGCGAAACCTAGTGCAGCTGGCTCTGGGACTGGACTCGGAATGGCTCCAAGTCTCTGGCGGTACCTTCCGGAAACATGTTGACTGTCTTCCTTTAAATCTCGCAGCCGTCCATGCTGCAAGAGATGGTTATCCAGGCTTTCGACGGTTGGTCACATTAATGTGACGGGACAATGAGCAATAACTACTGTTCTTAAGCCGTATTTCATGGCTCCACGTGGTGCATCGTTCCTTGTACACCAATTGGATAATCCGCGTTGATAAACAAAGGACGGAAACTTCATTCACAGTCTGATGCTGGGTACGTCCAAGCAAGGTGGATCCTACCATTGTGCCACTTCCACTGATCGGCACAGGAATTGGTACACAATGTTATGTTTGACAATTAATGGAGCATTGTCTACTGTTTTCTATTATTCGGCCATTGAAGACTTGTATCGCCACGAATTACCATAATAATTGTACAACCTAGTGCAGAAATTGTGTTCTATCGACAGGGACATATTATGTTTCGTGAAAACCGACCTCCTCTTGCTTTCAGTGTGATATTAATGTGCAAGTGGTACAACGATAGTAGTTACTTTACATTCACTTAGTCTCCACCTCAGATGAAATATTACAGCATCTTGTACTGTTCCTTATAGCCAGTTCATGTTTCGTTTAATGTTTAATTTAAATGAGACGACGCTGGATTACTGGATCTTGTGACGTAGGGCAGCCAATTCCAGTTATGTTTCGCTTGTATCTAACTCACTTCAAAGTATGTTTTAAGTTTACATTAATTTTGCTTCTCAACACAACTTAGGTAACTCTACTCGTTACAGGCTCACTTTGTTTTTAAAATGAAGTGGTATGCGTGGCTCGTTTCCAATTCACTATACGCAACAACTCGCTGTCCATTATTTGTTATAATTCAGAAGGTACGTTAACACTTTTTATCATATTTCACGGTAAAATATGAAGTACTATATATTCACTGTACAAAATTCAAGAAAAAATGCAGAGGTTTAGTGGTCAGCTGTCATTGATGATGACTTAGTAAGTGGCGGAGCAAAATCTCGGTTAGTAAAACGATGAGAGAGATATGAAGTCCCCTTTTAAATGGAATCATCCCAGAATTTAGCTTCAAATATTAAAGGAAAGAACGGAATACCTAAATCTGGAGAGCCACCTGGAATTTGAATCATATAATCCAGAATGCTATGTTCGAAACGTATAGTCTCAGAAATTTCTTCCTCAAATTCTCAAATTAAGGCCTATGCAAGTCTGCTTCTTATGTCCTCCTTACTTTGTCCATGTTACACTCTAACGAAATGGAAAAAAAAACACGAAGAAATTATCCGAATGGGACGGAAATTGGTAGATGATATACATGTACACGCAAACAAATGAGCAGAATTTCAGAAAAAAGGATGATTTATTCAAGAGACAGAGCTTTACAAACTGAGCACGTCAGTAACGCGTTCGATCACCTCTGACCCCAATGCAAGCAGTTATTCGGCTTGGTATAAACAGAGATGTTGGTTGTGCACCTGAGGGATATCGTGCTAAATTCTGTCCAGTTGGCGCGCTAGATCAACAAAATCCCGAGCTGGTTGGAGGGCCCTACCCATAATGTTTCAAATATTCTCAATTGGAGGGAAATCCAAAGATCTCTCTGAGGCCCGAAGACAGGCAGTAGAAACACTCGCTGTGTGCGGACGGGCAGTATTTTGCTGAAATGTAAGCCAAAGATGACTTGACAAAGGGCAACAAAACGGGGCGTAGAATATTGTTGACGTAACGCTGTGCTTTAAGGGTGCTGTGAATGACAACTAAAGGGGTCCTGCTGTGAAAATAAATGATACCCCAGATCATCACTTCTGGGTGTCGGGCTGTACGGCGGCCGACAGTCAGCTTGGTATTCCGCCCTTTGTCTGGAGCATCTCCAGATACGTCTTCGACCTGGAACGTCATTTACTGGAGTAGAATTGTCTTCAGTGATGAGTCCAGCATCGAATTGAGCCCCAATGATCAGCAAAGACGTGTAAAAGTAATTTAAGAAAAGCTATACTAGCAGTAACATCTATTATATGTTTCTAGCGTAAAACATGATGTATTATCTTCTTCTCCTCCCCCGTCCCCTTAAAATGGTGCACTGGCAGGTTTGTTGTCGTTAACATTCATTTACGCCCAGGATAAAATGTCAACTACATGCTTAGCATGCTACTTTTTTGTACTGTCCAGAACAATTTCGGTGTGGGATTAGCACTGTGGCAATTAATTTGAGTGTTCACAGTTATGCTTTAGGTATCAAGTGTAAGTTAGACTTTAATTGCTTTCTTCAAGTAGAGTTGACAGTAATTCAGATAGCCTAACTGTCTGTGTCAGCACCACTGCTTGTCTGCTAATGTCAGTATTTTAACTAAAATGTATTTTGTCATGTTATCGGCTTGGTCAGGATCATTTTAGTACATAGCTTCATCTAAGCCTAAAATACAATGTCCACTGCATGCTTAGTATTTTTTTATTGGACACATGTGTCTTATAACATTTCAGAATTGGAATTAGAATGATGGCATGCAGCACTTAATTTGAGAGTCTACAGTCATGTTTTAGGCGTCAAGTTCGTACTAATTTGTGTGTGTGTGTGTGTGTGTGTGTGTTGTGTGTGTGTAAATAACAATTTGACACATGAGATAAACATTGCCTTTTTTGTGATGCTGACACATTTTTGCTGATATTTTAGATGTGAAAATAACACTTGACCCTCGACAAGCAACATAAGTTTTTTAAAATAAATTAGACGTGGAAATACAGCTAATTACATATTTTACATACGTTTCTTAACATGGCGCCATTTTCATGTACTTGGTTTCCCTTCCATAATCCAAGACTTCATTACTGTTTGTTCTGTCATCATTACAATGTTCTTCGTGGCATCGTTTAAAATTGTTATGGGTGGTATACGATCCTCCACCTGTCGTTTACGATTGCCCACGCAAGCTACATGTAACATTTGTTTGGTCTTCTGTTGTTTCAAAAAACAGTGACACATACGATCTGTATTTCTACATATAGAAGAAAGTTTATTTTCCGATTAAAATGTAATAATATTCTCAGATATATCATTTTTGCAAGAAGAATCATCTAGTCTTCGAAGGCCATTCTAAAAGTAAAACACATTTTAATATGACGAGCCGCGCAATTCTCTCGTCACCCCCGCCGCCATATGATACAAGGAAGGTAACTGCGAAGAAACCATAGGCAACAAAGAAAATACTTCAGCTGATCGAGGAAAGAAGAAATTACAAACGTGTTCACGGAAATTCAGAATACAGAAACACAAGTCACTTCGGAATGAAATAAACAGGAAGCACAGTGAGGCTAAGGCGAAATAGCTGCATGAAAAAGGTCAAGAAATCGAAAATGAAATCATTGTCTGAAGGACTGACCAACAGAAATACGCTAAATAAAAAATAAAAGAAAAAAAAGCATACTGAAAAGTCAAAACAACCTTCAGTGAAATTAAAAGCAAGGGTGCTAACGTTAAGAGTGCAACGGGAATTGCACTGTTAAATGCAGAGGAGAGAGTAGATAGGTGGAAAGAGTACACTGAAGGCCTCCATGAGGGGCAGGTCTGATGACGGGATACAGGAAGAAACAGGGATATACAGTAGAGAGATAGCCGACACATTATTAGAATTAGGATTTAAAGAGCTTTGGAAAACTTAAGCTCGAATAAGGCAGAAAAGATAGGTTACATTCTGGCGAAATTTCTAAAATCATTGAGAAAAGTGGAAGGAAGGAGAGACTTTTCGGAAAAACATCACCCATTCAGTTCCGAAGACTGAAAAAGACAAGTCCGAGAAGTATCGAACAGTCAGCTTAAAAACTCAAGATGCTGGCAAGAATGATATACAGAAGGCTTGTTTTCATCAGGAACAGCATGCTTCACGACTGTATTATTGAGATCCAAGACAGGAGGAAAGACAGCAACGGACGTAAATTATTTAATTTTATTTCAGAATGATTTCAACTACCTTATAGCTATCTTCATTGCAATAATATACAAGTCATGATGACTTGTCGTAAATAAAACAGCACACTGTGCCACACTGACGTTACAGATAACAAACATTGAAACTGTTTAATTGTTTTTTTTTTATCTGCAGTGTCAACGCGAGACCATGCACAATTTTATTTGCTATGAGTCGTCATGACTTGGATATAACTTCACTGGAGATTGGTACACAGTGCTGAAATCGATCTGCGATAAACAGATAAAAAAATTACGACTGGTGCTGCCCTTTCTCCCGGAAGAGAAAATAGAGGATCTGTTAGATGGCGATCAGTTTGGCTTTAGGAAAGGAAAAGCAGTTCTGACGTCACGTTCGGTAACGGAAGGTAGACTGAAGAAAAATCAGAACACGTTCATAGGATTTGTCGATCGCGAAAAAGCGTACAAGACGTTCGCAATTCTGAGAAAAGTAGGGATACCTACAGGGAAAGAGGAGTAATGTACAATATGTACAAGAACCAAGAGGGAACAATAAGAATGGAATACCAAGAACGAAGTGCTGGGATTAAAAGTGGTGTAAGAGACGGATTAAGTCTTTCCCCCAAGTGTTCAGTCTATACGTCGAAGAAGCAGTGACGGAAAAAGAGGTTCAAGTTTGGGATTAAAATTCAAGATGAAAGGATGTCAGTGATAAGATTCGGTGATGACATAGTGAAAGTGAAGAAGAATTACAGGATGTGTTGAACAGAATGAACATGAACAGTCAAGTGAGTACAGAACATGGACTGACAATAAATTAAAGAAAGACAAAAGTAATGGGAAGTAGCAGAAATGAAAACATCGAAGGACTTAACATCAGAAATGGTTAGCACGAAATAGATGAAGTTAATTGATTCTGCTACCTAGACAGCAAAATAACCCTGATGGACAGAGCAAAGAGGGCAGAAATCAGCCTAGCATTGGTAAATAGGGCATCCTACTAGTATACAACGTAGGCCTTAATTTGAGGAAGAAATTTCTGAGAATGTACATTTTGAGCACAGCACTGTACGGTTAGTAAAACCGTGGAAAAACAGTGACAGAAGAGAATTTGAGATGCGGTGCTACAGACAAATGTTGAAAACTTTGAAAATTAAAATGTAAAGTGATAAATTAAGGTATGTGGAAATTCTCCGAAGAATTGGAGAATAAAGAAATATAAAAACACTGACAAGAAGAAGGGACAGGATGATAGGACCTCTGCTAACACATCAAGGAATAACTTCCATGGTACTAGAGGGAGCTGTAGAGGAGAAAAACTGTAGAGGTAGACAAAGATCCAGTGAGTAACTGAGATGGAAAGATGGTCTCAGGAGAGGAATTCGTGGTCGGTCAGAAGCCTAATGACGAAAAAAACGTGTCCGATCTTAGCATCTGTGGCAGCGCAAAACCGCTATGCATCTCCAAACTCAGTGCGACGGCATTCATCAGCAGCCTATGTCTTCCGGTCATGGCAGCACACAAACGCTTCCGTTTGCGTTGTGGTAACGTCAGACTAAGCACGGGACGGTCATTTCTTTGTCCGGCTGCTGCTAGTCTCCGATGACAGAAAGATGCAGGGAATCTCGTATGGCAGTCGTTGATGTGAAGAGGCTACAGTGTGCTGGGTGCACAATGTGGCGATACTCTGTTGTTATGGTCAGACGTGGTCTATCGAAACCTTGACGATGATTACGCCTGACCTCTCGTGGCAATTCCTTGCTGCGTCAAGCCGATCAGGCCACTGTCACGTCTTAGTGCCTCATAAATCTGGATATTGTAAGATTCGACCAGACAGGAATATGGAGACCAATGTGGCACCTGTCAAACTATTTGAAGTGCTGATGAAGCTGTGTCACGTGAGTACGAGGCACCTCCGAGCCCTCGAGGTGATCACGAACACCTGACACTGGTCACACCATTTATATAAGCTACCGGGCCTACCTCGTAACGATACTAAACACGAACAACACTAAAGCGCTCTTTTGGCAGTACCACCTGTCACAGGGTTACATATCTGACGATGGTGTGTACGCGTCGAAGTTACGTTGACATTTGACCGTGTCCTCTGGGTGTTTCACTTTTTTATCAGGGAATGTTTTTTGTATTGTCTCGAATAAAAACCTTTGGAGAAACAAACGTTCTCTAGTTTTAGAATGAGGCTCATATGTAATCGTCAACCTAGTTGCTTCTATCTAAGACTAGTAAATTAAGTTGGAACACATAGGGCGAACATCCATCCTCTGTCTTCCGCCAGATGACGAACTTGTCCGTTTCCTCGTCGTCTCGTGACTGCAAGTAACCGGAGGAAGCACATTAGTCGGGAACTCACTCCGATTTACTCGTCAGTTAACCGGATCCGCTAGCTAGTTTTTCTGCGTTCTCCATTGACTACAAACCCTCTGCGGTTGCTCGTCAGCTCTTCATGGTAGTACCGAAGATAACCTCAGGGAGCGCACTACCCGGAACACTGACTTCCTGTGGGGTTAAACAATAATCGGTGCCGACGAACCGCTCTAGGCGTTCAGGTTGTGACAAGGATTTCGTGATCTGTTTGCCGGTTTGGGCAACCCGGATACAGTCCCTCTTAAGAATGACCCTTCACTTATTGACAGGGAGGTCGGTTCAAAGTGTGGAAGACAGCGGCGAAAGGCTTTCCGAGGAACTGGTCGTACGGTCTGCCCGGTTATTCTGGAAAACAGGTTTCAAATGCTGTTGTGGCTAAAAAATGATTCCGAGCCAGCTGCGGTTCTCTGCTCTATTTCAGTGGCTGCCTCTTGGCCTGCAAGTTTCCGGAAGTGCCTAAAGGAGGTATTATTTTTAATTTGGAACTTCAGTATAGAGCATGGTGTATCTCCTTAGGCATATGGCCAGGTGCGAGGATGGCTCGCGCTCTTAGGGTTCAGCGCAAATTTAATTATGCATGTAGACAGTTCATCCATCCCGAGAATCGAGAATCTTGACGATTTTTGCCTGTTATCGATACTGAAAGTGGCAAAATTTTGGTCCCGTTAATTATAAGACTTTCGAGAATGGTTTAATTTTAAGTCTGAAGTCGGATGACAAATGACGAAAAAACTATTTTTAAGTTTGATGTAATTATAAATTAATAATTTTCTGATTTCTTTTTCCTTTACTTGTACTGTGAAACCTGGCTACCTGCCAAATTTTAGAAAATTCGCATGCGTTAAAGAGAAACGCCACTTGACGCAGATAATATCGGATTTTGGGTTGCCATTAACATGAGCGCAAATTAACTGGCCGATGTTTTTCGATACTACCGTCACTTCCGATGTATATCGTTAATTTATCTATTTATTGCCCTACTGAATGAAAATGAGATCAGTCATTAATTTTTCCAACAAGACAACGCCACTCCCTATGCTTTTAGATGAAAACTCGAGACAGAGTAATTACGAAAGGTCTCTGGCTCCTCGCTCACCGGATATGTTTCCGCCCGACTATTTCTTTTCGGGTGCGGCTAAAACATTTGTGTATCAAAATAACCCAGAAGAAATGAAGACAGCGGTAACTGATTAATGGATTCGATTACAAGTGAAACAATGGTAAAGGTGTTCGCAAATAATTGTAGACGTGTTGATTTATGCCTTCAAGAAAGAGGAAAACATTTCCAGCACCTACTGTGATACTGGTGAGTACAGTATATTTATTCGTAATTAATGTAATTAATTTCAATCTTTTAGTTGTAACAATGTTGAACCCCATGCCCCAACATAACTCCAGCCACTAGCAACGAACCCCGACCCCTAACGTATACAGCGACATGAACGTGCTGGCAATCTTAACGCGGCTCGCAACGTGAGACATGGGGAGCTCACCGCTACGGAGAGACTATGCAGACGTACGACATAAATGCTAGTATCTTTTGATTGCATTGGGAAGCTTCAGTTAGTTCCACGATCAAGGGAACGTAGACCATAATATGTAGCATAAATTTCAACTTGACACTTTCACCCATTCCCGAGGAAAAGGGTTTTCAATAGTCGAACAGACAGACATACGGACAGCCGAGTGCTCCCTTAAGGGTACTGTTTTTACCGACTGACGTATGGAAATCTAAAAAATAGCAAACTTTCATTTGATGCCTTTCTAAGAGGCGGTTTCTGTTCATTTCATATTAACTGTGTGAGCATCGACCACATGCTTCTCAAATTCTTATGATGATGACCATGTTCTTATGGTAAAAGACGCAAAAAATATCTTATGGTTCACAAAACTGATCAAGACAATGACGAAAAAATTGTATCAGATTTAAAAGAACACAAAATTTCCAAATTTTTCAATGATTTAGAGAATCCAAAATTAAGTATGAACTTCAGCTTTAGATACTTTTAACAGTTTCTACAACGAAATCCTGTCTCTAAATCTCGCAGAAACCTCAAATACGTAGTGATCGCACGTGAAGTAGATAAGTGGCAATACGAAATCTGCGCTTTCACTGATAGTAGTAACGGTAATGTTGCGGCCGACAGTAACACTACAGCAAAGTTATTTTACGCAGGTTTCCGAACCTCTTTTGCTGAAGAAGCTTCAGTAAATATTCAGATATTTAATTCAAGAACTACTGTTAATGTGAGTGATTTAAAATCAGATCTCCCTGTTACAACTAAGCAACTTAAGTCAATGAAAGAAAACCTCCTGGTGTAGATTGTATTATAGATTCTTTTCAGAATTTTCTGTCAAATGCCCCCATTTTAAACGATCATATAAGAGGCAACACCGAAAAGTAATACCACCGAATTTATGTGAAAAGTCTTCAGGCTTTTTAAATAAAACAAATGTTGCTAACATTCTACATCTTTATTCTCCATGTCTGCATATTTGCAGCCCTCTCCAACTAGAGGGCTCCGAATTGTAGCGTGTAACATAGCCGTGTGACACGTAACTATGACGGCACGTGAGACAGAGCATGCTGTAATCGAGTTTCTGATTCGAAGAATTCGTAAACACATGGAACAGCCTCTCCTTCAGGCTACAATGGCAGACCACACACGAGCTCTGCATCAGCAACAATCCGACGCCTGGGGGTTCACTGTCATCGATCGTCATCCATATCGTCAGCCATACGGCCCCAACTTGGCTCCATCCGATATCATCTCTTTCCAAAACTAAAATAACACCTTCGAGGACTTTACTTTGACAGTGATTTAGCGCTGCAAACAGAGGTAACGTTACGACTCTGTCAATAAAGTCATCAACAAACTGGTCTCTCGTTGGCGGAAATGTGTTCGTCACCAGGGTAACTATGTTCAGAAATAAATGTGTAGACATTAAGAATAACGATGTATAATGTTAATAACTTTTGTTTCATTTAAAAAGCTTTAAGAGTTTTCACAAAAAAATCGGAGGAATTAATTTTCAGCTCATCCTCGTACAGTAGCTCTCTCAACGAAAGGCCAGTGACTAAAGACTGGAAACTTACACAAATCAAATCAGTACTCAAGAAAAGGAAATAGAACTAGTCCCAAAATTGAACTCTTTAATATCGATTTCTACTGACATTTTGGAATATATACTGTGTTCAAACGTTATGAGATGCCTCGAACGAAACGGTGAATTGATTGGTAGCCGACATGGGTTCATAAAAATATAGTTTTTGCTAAACACATATGGTTCAATGGTCCTACGACGTAATTAATGTTATCGGTAGATCTAAATTTGATTCCGTATTTCTAGATTTCAAGGATGGGTTGACGTCGTTCCTCATATTAATTTCAAATCGCTTTGGAATTAATTTCAGCTATGCGACTGGCTTCGTGATTTCCAGTGAGAAATTACGTATTACCTGACAGGAAATCGTCTACTGAAGTCGAAGTTACACTGAAGAGCCAAAGAAACTGGTACACCTGCCTAAAATCGTGTAAGACCCCCGCGAGCACAGAGAAGTGCCGCAACACCACGTGGCATAGACTCGACTAATGTCCGAAGTAGTGCTGGAGGGAACTGACACCATGAATCCTGGGGGGCTGTCCATAAATCGTAAGAGTGCGAGGGGGTGGAGATCTCCTCTGAATAGCACGTTGCAGGGCATCCCAGATATACTGAACCATGTTCATGTATGGGGAGTCAGGTGGCCAGCGGAAGCGTTTAAACTCAGAAGAGAGTTCCTGGAGGCGCTCTGTAGCGATTCTGGACGTGTGGGGTGTGGCATTGTCCTGCTGGAATTGTCCAAGTCCGTCGAAATTTACAATGGACATGAATCGATGCAGGTGATCAGACAGGATACTTACGTGCGAGTCATCTGTCAGAGTCGTATCTAGACGTATCAGAGGTCCCATATCGCCCCAACTGCACAAATCCCGCACCATTACAGAGGCTCCACCAGCTTGAAAAGTCCCCTGCTGACATGCAGAGTCCATGGATTCATGAGGTTGTTTCCATACCCGTACATGTCCATCCACTCGATACAATTTGAAACGAGACACGTACGACCAGGCAACATGTTTCCAGTCATCAACAGTCCAATGTCGGTGTTGAGGGGCCCAGGCGAGGCGTAAAAAAGCTTTGTGTCGGCAGACATCAAGGGTACACGGTGGGTCTTCGGCTCTGAAAGTGCATATCGATGATGTTTCGTTGAATGGTTCGCACTTTGACACTTGTTGATGACCCAGAATTGAAATCTCTAGCAATCTGCGGAAGGGTTGTACTTCTGTCACGTTCACCGATTCTCTTCAGTCGCTGTTGGTCCAATTCTTGCAGGATCGTTTTCCGGCGTCAGCGATGTCGGAGATTTGATGTTTTACCTGATTCCTGATGTTCACGGTACACTCGTGAAATAGTCCTACGGGAAAATCCCTAGTTCATCGCTGCCTGGGAGATGCTGTATCCCATTGCTCGTGCGCCGACTATAACACCACGTTCAAACTCACTTAAATATTGATGTGCTCCCATCGTAGCGGCAGTAACCGGTCTAACAACTGCGACAGACACTGTTGTCTTATGTAGGCGTTGCCGACCGCAGCGCCTTATTCTGGCTGTTTACATATCTTTGTATTTGAATACGCACCCCTATACCAGTTTCTTTGGCGCTTCAGTGTATATCTGGCATTTCCCAAGAAAGGGTGATCAGGAGTTTGCTGTTCTTGATCTAATACATGATTTATAAATTTAATAATTTTTTAATACGGTATATGTGCACTGATGTACAAGAACAGATTTCATTCACTACTTCAGCTTCTTACGAGTCGATTTTATGTTTTTACTTTTTAAAGTAGTCTACTTTCTTCCTCAGTGTTCAAGCTATATGCATACCAAATTTCATCGAAGTCGGGTGAGCAGTTTAGCCGTGAAAACGCCTTGTGAAAACGTTACTGAGTTACACTCGCATTTGAGGTTCTGAGATTATATGCGATACAAGTGACATTACACTCGAAAAAGATCTAAATGCGTACTTGGAAAGATAAACTGTGGATCTCTTCAGAGTAAAAGTATAGACTATCTGCTTCATAGTGCCACACTCTGTGATGATAAATTTTAATTTCAAAGCCATTGCCTGGACTGCATTTAGAATACAACTAGTATAAGTTCTGCTATCTTTAATGAAGGTTGACGTATGTGTTTTTTTGGAAGTACAGCAATAGCCTAATGTGTATGCCTATAAGGGTGCCTATAGTAATATTTAATGCTTGTTTAAGTAGGCCATATTTTGAAATAGACCCTAGACCATAAAAGGTCCTTGGACCTGGAGATATAGGTAATGTGACAAAAATTTTGGTATCTGTTAACAGGAAAAGAACCATTTCAAAAACATATTTGTTCTCCAGACTGGATGGAGGCAGTGAAGTAGGCCAGCAGAAAGTTTTGCGTAGTGGAATTGAAAACAGAAAACCGAAAACTTTCTTTCAGTTAAAGCCATGGATGCCATAGGAAAGGATCAAGTTAGTGAAGACACAGACAGAAACAAACTATTACGGAATAACACCAGGTGGATCTGAAACAGCAAAGAAAATCCTTTAACAGCATTGTTCAAGTATTCACTAAACAGTGATCTTGAGTTTATAGAAGTGGATTTTAGGAGGTCCAATATTGGTCCCTCCATCAATATCTCTTCTGCGGCCTCTGCATCAAGATGAATTTGAAATAAAATTCGAGAAATCGAAAAATTTTCTGGAGACTAATAACTACTTTCCTCCATTTCATCATGAATTCTATAAGAACATGAAACTTCTTTGTTTAAATTAGTGTGTCTGTACTTAAATTGATGGATGACTGAGAAGATGAACCTTCTATGTTATTTGATTCTGAAACAGCTGAGTAAAACTGAACGTACTGAGCCTGCTTTCTCTTCACTTTTTCTTATCATGTCAACACTGACCCACAATATTCTAGCTCAACGCAATCTGACTACTCAAAAAATTACAACCTGACTTCAAATAATTAATTCAAAAGAATGGCCCTGACTAAAAAGAAATCTTAAAAATAACCTATACATTTCATTAAGCACTTACCTCACAAAAATCTTCATTACGCGAACTACTGCAATACAACGAGCGTCAGTACTGCCACCTAAATAAACACTACTAAAGCCACTAACTACTAATAGGCATGTGGTTAGCAAAAGGAAAGGTTTTGTTGCAAACCAAATAATGTATTTTTTACCTTAATAATGTGACATCTAGTCAATCATGAATATAAATCGTATTGACATCCAGTACAAAGATATGTAATCATGAATAATTTTCAATCTACAAGTCGGATACTTCTAGATCGTTAGCCTAAGCTAACACTTCAGACCTCTACCCTCCATCAATGCTAGCTTCTCACATCTAACATCCATGACTGCTGGCTGTTCACCTCCAACTGCCCAACAGTACTTCCATCACTGCTGGCGACTAACTTCCAACTGTCCAACACTACTGGCGATTAACATCCAACAATGAGTCCAACCAGCCACAGAGTCTCTTGCAAAGAAAGCGCAGTCGGAGATACATTGCAAAGCGCTACACAGCGCTGCCAACACAGAGGCAGCCCACTTGCAAATATATCCCATTCCAGACAGCAGTTGCCATGGGTGTAAGAAGAGGGAATGGGGAAAGAAGACTAGTCATCGGGGCTGAGTTTGAAGCGGAAATCATCACTGAAGACAATTCTACTCCAGCCAATGAGATTCCAGGGCGAGGACGTGTCTGGAGACAGCCCGGACAGCGGTGGGATGCCACCATTACTATCACTCATCGCAAGGCCGGACGACTACGAGCAATAGTCTGGGGTGCCTGTTCATTTCACACCAGTAGGCCTTTTGTGTCATCCGCGATAAAGGTACGTTGACGATATTCTACGCCTCGTTTTGTTGCCCTCAATGGAAAGCAGTCCTGGGCTCACATTTCAGCAAGTTAATGCCCGCTCGCACACGAGTAGAGTTGCTAATTCTTGTCTTCGCGCTTGCCAAACCCTATCTTTGCCAGCACTGTAGCCGAGTCTCCCCCGAACTGAGAACGTTTGGAGCATTATGGGTGGGGTCCTCCAACCATCTCGGGATTTTGACGGTCTAAGGCACCATCTGGACAAAATTCTCACGATGTCCCTTAGGAGGACATCCGCCAACTTTATCAATCATTGTCAAGCCGATAAACTGCTTGCGTAAGGGCCAGAGGTGGAACAACGCGTTATTGACTTGCTCAATTTGTGAAGCCCTTTCTCTTGAATAAATCATCCTGTTTTCTGAAATTGTAATCATTTGTTTGTCTGTACATGTACATCACATCTACTGATTTACGTCCCATTCGGATAATTCTTTCGTGGCGGGTCTTTTTTGTCTTGGAGCGTAATTTGGGGTCTGGTAAACTGCACGTGCTGCTGGAACAACGGAATTTGTAGGCTACTTAACTGCTGACGACGATGAAGGCGACGGTGAGGGCACGGGATGGTATAAATTAAATTCGCTATTGATGGTTCTACAGCTTCTTCTTGCTTACTAGGCGTAAGTGCTGTCTATTATACCATCGCAGCACTGTTGAGACACTCGCGTAACCTGTTTATCCTTTCTCTGGGTAACTGCGACCACAACCATAGATGGAAACATAATAGACCAAAGACTCTATTAGCAAGAAACTAAACATCTATGGTTCATAGCACGCTAACACGTCAGTACTGGCGAGCCCCTGCAACGGAACTATTACTGGCAAATCCAGATGCTCGACCCGCCGAAAAACAGGCAATCGCAGGGAAACCGTACTCTACACATCACACAAACGAGCCACACACACCCCCTACTACACTGTGAGCTGATCTATGACCGTTCGCCCACTTATGTATGACGACCTTCAATTGTTACAGGGACGCAGCAGCTGCAGCAGGCCCTACAACGAGCACCCGCAACGGCAAAGGTAACGATGCACGATACCTCGCACTAACATAACACTTTGCATGCACTGTAACAGCTAGCAAGCCGCTACTGCCCTTACTACCCGTCTTAATGTCGCAGAGGTTTTCTTTTCCTTTGGCGCTTGCCTTGGCACTTTTTTCCCTCTGCCCTTACAAACCGCTACCCTTCGATCTGTTTCGTCCACTTTCTGTCTCCTGAAGGACCATGTCAATGAGTAATCCTACCCAGATGCATGGATAACATCACAGCCCGCATCCTGTGACCCACCATTTGAAAACTAACGTGTTATACGGAGGTGAAAGTAGAACTTTTGGTTTGGTCATCACGTTGGTGTGTGCGTGGAGGGGCCCCATCCTTTAAATAAGATGGTTCTACAACAAACTTTACTAATTTTTCATAAAAAAATAACATCATATATTAATTTTTCTACACTGCGTCGTCGATCATCATTCAGTTCTCGTAGCTGCAAGCCAACAGCCCGCCCATGTATCTCAACTGCTTTTTTTCTGTTGGTAGTAATGACTGTGTCGTCCCGGGTAATCTTTCCTGTTTTATTATTATATCTGTAGCGCGTCTATTCCGGCGTGTAACGCTGTGCGTTCCCTTCATAAATGTTTCAGGTACCTGCAACTGTTTTTAGTTTCTCTGGAAGGATTTGTAATGCCTGATTTGTGGCATTCTTGTTGCAATACTGCTTGTCAGAAGTATCCCATAAACTTTTCAATTCCAAGAACTTCACAGTGATTTGTCGCTTCATAGCAAGTGTGTCCTAATGGTCACTGACGCAAATACGCACAACTGACAAGTGTTATTACAAACGATTTTAGAGCTACAGGCGGTCTGATCAGAGCAGGTAGACGGGTGGTCAGGTGGCGCGGCCACCAGGCATGGATACATCTACATCTACATCTACATCTACATCTACATCCATACTCTACAAGCCACCTGACGGTGTGTGGCGGAGGGTACCTTGAGTACCTCTATCGGTTCTCCCTTCTATTCCAGTCTCGTATCGTTCGTGGAAAGAAGGATTGTCGGTATGCCTCTGTGTGGGCTCTAATCTCTCTGATTTTATCCTCATGGTCTCTTCGCGAGATATACGTAGGAGGGAGCAATATACTGCTTGACTCTTCGGTGAAGGTATGTTCTCGAAACTTTAACAAAAGCCCGTACCGAGCTACTGAGCGTCTCTCCTGCAGAGTCTTCCACTGGAGTTTATCTATCATCTCCGTAACGCTTTCGCGATTACTAAATGATCCTGTAACGAAGCGCGCTGCTCTCCGTTGGATCTTCTCTATATCTTCTACAAGGGATCTGTCACCCTACACAGCTGCACATGGCCTGACAACCTATCTGACCTGGCTAAAGCCGCCCGAACGCCTGACCAAATCAGATCGTCTGTAGGCTGCTTAAGATTCGTTTGCGCATCACCAGTAAGTACTCTCTAGAGTTCACAGATGGCTATAATCCAATAGGTTAGGCATTCCATGGAATTAAGCAGTGCAAACTGGTAAAAAAGTTTAAACGCCAATAAAGCATTGCACGTAAGAAACCGAGTTTCGGACGACTGTGGCTGCAAATGGAACAAAAATCCCACTTCCTAATGGTATGCTCTGAGGAGTATAATATTACTTTACACTTGTCTATTGTGTGATACACAGCAGTGAAAGAACAAAAAAATGGTTCAAATGGCTCTTGGCGCTATGGGACTTAACATCTGAGGTCATCAGTCCCCTAGAAATTAGAACTACTTGAATCTAACTAACCTACGGACATCACACACATCCATGCCCGAGGCAGGATTCGAACCTGCGGCCGTAGCAGTCGCGCTGTTCCGGACTGAGGCGCCTAGAATCGCTCGGCCACCGCGGCCGGCGAAAGAACAAAAAGAATCACTTGAGTATAATTATATTTAAATACGACGGGTGCCTGGAATACACAGTTCTCGGGGCAGCGTCCGGCTCGCATTAGTGTGACTGCCACTATTTTTCGTCTAGACAGCAGCCAGCAACTTCTCGTGACTGAGGCGTCCTCCTCGAGACCTCAGACAGTTGTCTCAGTGAAATAAAGTGGAAGTGTCACAACATAAACCGGCGGCAGCTCCGAGAACCGTATATTTATGTAGACAATTGTCCCTAAGTAGCTGAGGCAGGCCTGCTTGTATCGCAAGAGCACCTGTAAGGGAAGTGGATGTATAAACGACCTTAGAACGGAAGAACTGGTTTCGATCCGACAGATGAAAATTCAGGCCCATTGATGAGAATCTAGAAGCAGGACGTTATAGAACAGGTGTCTGATCAGTATCTCGCCGCCAGGAAGTATTGCTGTGTCACTAGCGCGGAGCTGTTCAGCACGGAATTCGTACTGCGTAAGAGTTGGATTTGTGGTGGCTACATCTTGATGAGGTAATTCGAGCACCACAAATTACGACAGTTAGTTAAGTACATATCAGATTCTAATTCGTCCTGTCGATCGATTGATAACACTCCACGTATCCCGGGCTCCATCTGGAGGACAAATGGAGTAGCCCAGGGAGAAACCCGGTAACTAACCAGTTCTACTTTTACGTGAGCAGTCGGGACTGTGGAGATGACTATTTGTTTGGATAATCCGTGAGAGGGGCCCCCGCCCCCCTTCCCATCTAAGGGGACTTTTCTTGTTAAAATGATTCAGCTGTTCCAACATATAATTTGTGCTATTATTTTTTTATTCATTTCCAAACGAAATAATCTATCTCAGAGAGCAATGAATTATAGTAACTGCTATGAAAGAAATAGTGATTTCTATTTTTTGATAAAGCGTAAAGCGATTCACGTACCTTGATTTAAAATATTGTTGAAATCCTGCAAAATCGTATCCGTGTATTTAGGTCTTCTGGACACAACAGTTTAGGTGTTCTACAATATATACACTACTAGCCATTAAAATTGCTACACCACGAAGATAACGTGCTACAGACGCGAAATTTAACCGACGGGAAGAAGATGCTGTGGTATGCAAACCATTAACTTTTCAGAGCATTCACACAAGGTTGGTGCCGGTGGTGACACCTAAAACGTGCTGACATGAGGAAAGTTTCCAACCGATTTCTCATACACAAACAGCTTTTGACCGGAGTTGCCTGGTGAAACGTTGTTGTGATGCTTCGTGTAAGGAGGAACAATGCGTACCATCACGTTTCCGACTTTGATAAAGGTCGGATTGTAGCCTATCCCGATTGCGCTTTATCGTATCGCGACATTGCTGCTCGCGTAGGTCGAGATCCAATGACTGTTAGCAGAATATGGAATCGGTGAGTTCAGGAGGGTAGTATGGAACGCCGTGCTGGATTCCAACGACCTCGTATCACTAGCAGTCGAAATGACAGGCATCTTATCCGCATGGCTGTAATGGATCGTGCAGCCACGTCTCGATACCTGAGTGAACAGATGGGGACGTTTGCAAGACAGCAACCATCTGCACGAACAGTTCGAAGACGTTTGCAGCAGCATGGCCTATCAGCTGGGATACCATGGCTATGGTTACACTTGACGCTGCATTACAGACAGGAGCGCCTGCGATGGTGTACTCAAAGACGAACCTGGGTGCACGAATTTCAAAATGTAATTTTTTCGGATGAATCCAGGTTCTGTTTACAGCATCATGATGGTCGCATCCGTGTTTGGCGACATCGCGGTGAACGCACATTGAAAGCGTGTATTCATCATCGCTATAATGGCTTATCACCCGACGTGATGGTATGGGGTGCCATTGGTTACACGTCTCGGTCACCTCTTGTTCGCATTGACGGCACTTTTAACAGTGGACTTTACATTTCAGATGTGTTACGACCCGTGGCTCTACCCTTCATTCGATCCCTGCGAAACCCTACACTTCGGCAGGATAATGCACGACCGCATGTTGCAGGTCCTGTACGGGCCTTTCTGGATACAGAAAATATTCGACTGCTGCCCAGGCCAGCACATTCTCCAGATTTCTCACCAATTGAAAACGTCTGGTCAATGGTGGCCGAGCAACTGGCTCGTCACAATACGCGAGTCACTACTCTTGATGAACTGTGGTATCGTGTTGAAGGTGCATGGGCAGCTGTACCTGTACACGCCATCCAAGCTCTGTTTGACTCAACGCCCAGGCGTATCACGGCCGTTATTACGGCCAGAGGTGGTTGTACTGGGCACTGATTTCTCAGGATGTATGCACCCAAATTGCGTGAAAATGTAATCACGTATCATTTCTAGCATAATATATTTGTCCAGTGAATACCCGTTTATCATCTGCATTTCTTCTTGGTGTAGCAATTTTAATGGCCAGTAGTGTAGTTTTACAAAATCAACGGTCAATAGTTACAAAGAATGCAATTGTGAGCCTATCTTGTCTCGAAAGATCGTTTGCCGAATCCTCCATTCCACTCGCACAAGTGGAAGATTAAAACGCAGTTTTTACAGCATGTTAACCAGCTGCCATGATTCGTCACATCGCCACCATAGCTCACTTTTGGGAAACACTGAGCGAATCATGAAGATATTAACCTGTACACTTAGTTGCTGGACTGTTTTATTGAACTTGCAGTATATAACTTTTCGTAGCTTTGCGACTCCTGTTTTCAACAATGTTGTGTGGTATTGCATACTATAAGACGTAAGAAAATCGGTGGCAGCTGTATAGGAATTACTCGGTACCAGTCTCCTCTCGTTTACTTATCTCGGCTACAGTGTCGCAAGGTTTTTCCGCTTGTGATTTATTTTCCTCGTGGGGATACTTCAAAAGTCGTCTGTACAAGTGTCCGTCAAGAACAGTGAATGAGTTAAAAGAAAGAATCGAAGAGGTAAACCGTTCTGTAAAGAATGGGTTCGAAACTAGAGGATCTTACTATAAGACGTAATTTTCAAATATTAAAAATGTGGATAATTTATAGAATGAATTGTCACAAACAGCGTGTACGCGGTGTTTCGACTCTTCCTGACCAATTAAAATGTGTGGTGGACTAAGGCGCGAACTCAGAAGCCGGGTGGCCGAGCGGTTCTAGGCGCTACAGTCTGGAACCGCGCGACCGCTACGGTCGCAGGTTCGAATCCTGCCTCGGGCATGGATGCGTGTGATGTCCATAGGTTAGTTAGGATTAAGTAGTTCTAAGGTCTACGGGACTGATGACCTCAGAAGTTATGTCCCATAGTGCTCAGAGCTAATTGAACCATTTTGAACCATAGCGACAAATGTTGAAAGAAAGACCGAATCGAAATAATTGGATGGCTAAAGTTGAAAAATTTCGCCGAACCGTGACTCGATGAGGAGGAGGAGGGTAGTGTTTAATGTCCCGTCGACAGCGAGGTCATTGAAGACGGAGCACAAGATATGGGAGAACTGAGTTCGAGTCTAGGTCCGGCAAAAATTTTCGATTTTCGCCATCAAATTATTTCGATACCCGCATTTGGATTGTTTCGGGCTTTCCTTCGAATATGATATTTATCCGGATGCATTCCAGGCGCGACAGAGTATCCGCGCACACAGACTAACTTTTGCCAATATCTCTCTCACTCCTGCGCTGGTGAGGTTCGAGTCCACCATTGCTGTGAGGTTAACCTTCACGTCACTCGCGACCGTGTAGATCAAGTTCACTTTGTTGTCAACGTATGGACCAGAATATTGGGCGACAGGTGTTTGGGTCCCTACATTTAGCCTGACCAGGTGACTACAAGAAGATATCGTCCATTCCTCTCAAACTATCTACCTGATGCGCTGAGAACCTGATGCGCTGGAAGATGTTGCACTACATGTTCGGCAGAGGATATGGTTCCAACATGATGCTGCACCTCCACACTCTGGAATTAATGTGCGACAGTATTTGGACAGAACATTTCCAGCGAAATGGCTTGGACGTGGAAGTCCAGTTGCATGTCCACCGTGTTCACCTGACCTAAATCCCACGGATTTCTTCCTGTGGGAACACCTGAGGAGCACATGTACTCCACTCCATCGACGAATGTGGAAGAATTGGAAGCGCATGTTCATGTCACTATGGACGCAGCTTTGCTGCGAAAGGTTCAGAGATGAATGATCCGCCGGGTTGCGCAATGTTTGGACGTGCAGGAAGCAGCTTTGAAAATCTGTTGTTCCGAGCACAACGTATTCTGTTGTGAAGGTCACCTGTGGCTGAGCACCTGAAGGATAATTTGGAAAATATTTCGAGTAGATTTCCTCACCATGTTATAGTTCTGGGTGGAGATTTTAATTTGCCAGATATAGACTGGGAGACTCAAACGATCATAACGGGTGGCAGGGACAAAGAATCCAGTGAAATTTATTAAAGTGCTTTATCTGAAAACTACCTTGAGCAGTTAAACAGAGAACCGACCCGTGGCGATAACATATTAGACCTTCTGGTGACAAACAGACCCGAACTATTTGAAACAGTTAACGCAGAACAGGGAATCAGCGATCATAAAGCGGTTACGGCATCGATGATTTCAGCCGTAAATAGATATATTAAAAAAGGTAGGAAGATTTTTCTGTTTAGCAAAAGTGACAAAAAGCAGATTACAGAGTATCTGACGGCTCAACACAAAAGTTTTGTCTCAAGTACAGATAGTGTTGAGGATCAGTGGACAAAGTTCAAAACCATCGTACAATATGCGTCAGATGAGTATGTGCCAAGCAAGATCGTAAGAGATGGAAAAGAGCCACCGTGGTACAACAACCGAGTTAGAAAACTGCTGCGGAAGCAAAGGGAACTTCACAGCAAACATAAACCTAGCCAAAGCCTGTCAGACAAACATAAATTACGCGAAGCGAAATGTAGTGTGAGGAGGGCTATGCGAGAGGCGTTCAATGAATTCGAAAGTAAAATTCTATGTACTGACTTGGCAGAAAATCCTAAGAAATTTTGGTCTTATGTCAAAGCGGTAGGTGGATCAAAACAAAATGTCCAGACACTCTGTGAGCAAAATGGTACTGAAACAGAGGATGACAGACTAAAGGCCGAAATACTAAATGTCTTTTTCCAAAGCTGTTTCACAGAGGAAGACTGCACTGTAGTTCCTTCTCTAGATTGTCGCACAGATGACAAAATGGTAGATATCGAAATAGACGACAGAGGGATAGAGAAACAATTAAAATCGCTCAAAAGAGGAAAGGCCTCTGGACCTGATGGGATACCAGTTCGATTTTACACAGAGTACGCGAAGGAACTTGCCCCCCCCCCCCCCCCTTCTTGCAGCGGTGTACCGTAGGTCTCTAGAAGAGCGTAGCGTTCCAAAGGATTGGAAAATGGCACAGGTCACCCCCGTTTTCAAGAAGGGACGTCGAACAGACGTGCAGAAGTTGTTGTTGTTGTTGTGGTCTTCAGTCCTGAGACTGGTTTGATGCAGCTCTCCATGCTACTCTATCCTGTGCAAGCTTCTTCATCTCCCAGTATCTACTGCAACCTACATCCTTCTGAATCTGCTTAGTGTATTCATCTCTTGGTCTCCCTCTACGATTTTTACCCTCCACACTGCCCTCCAATGCTAAATTTGTGATCCCTTGATGCCTCAAAACATGTCCTACCAACCGATCCCTTCTTCTAGTCAAGTTGTGCCACAAACTTCTCTTCTCCCCAATCCTATTCAATACCTCCTCATTAGTTACGTGATCTACCCACCTTATCTTCAGCATTCTTCTGTAGCACCACATTTCGAATGCTTCTATTCTCTTCTTGTCCAAACTAGTTATCGTCCATGTTTCACTTCCATACATGGCTACACTCCATACAAATACTTTCAGAAACGACTTCCTGACACTTAAATCTATACTCGATGTTAACAAATTCCTCTTCTTGAGAAACGCTTTCCTTGCCATTGCCAGTCTACATTTTATATCCTCTCTACTTCGACCATCATCGGTTATTTTACTCCCTAAATAGCAAAACTCCTTTACTACTTTAAGTGTCTCATTTCCTAATCTAATTCCCTCAGCATCACCCGACTTAATTTGACTACATTCCATTATCCTCGTTTTGCTTTTGTTGATGTTCATCTTATATCCTCCTTTCAAGACACTGTCCATTCCGTTCAACTGCTCTTCCAAGTCCTTTGCTGTCTCTGACAGAATTACAATGTCATCGCCGAACCTCAAAGTTTTTACTTCTTCTCCATGAATTTTAATACCTACTCCGAATTTTTCTTTTGTTTCCTTTACTGCTTGCTCAATATACAGATTGAATAACATCGGGGAGAGGCTACAACCCTGTCTTACTCCTTTCCCAACCACTGCTTCCCTTTCATGCCCCTCGACTCTTATAATTGCCATCTGGTTTCTGTACAAACTGTAAATAGCCTTTCGCTCCCTGTATTTTACCCCTGCCACCTTCAGAATTTGAAAGAGAGTATTCCAGTTAACATTGTCAAAAGCTTTCTCTAAGTCTACAAATGCTAGAAACGTAGGTTTGCCTTTTCTTAATCTTTCTTCTAAGATAAGTCGTAAGGTTAGTATTGCCTCACGTGTTCCAACATTTCTACGGAATCCAAACTGATCTTCCCCGAGGTCGGCTTCTACCAGTTTTTCCATTCGTCTGTAAAGAATTCGCGTTAGTATTTTGCAGCTGTGACTTATTAAACTGATAGTGCGGTAATTTTCACATCTGTCAACACCTGCTTTCTTTGGGATTGGAATTGTTATATTCTTCTTGAAGTCTGAGGGTATTTCGCCTGTCTCATACATCGTGCTCACCAGATGGTAGAGTTTTGTCATGACTGGCTCTCCCGAGGCCATCAGTAGTTCAAATGGAATGTTGTCTACTCCCGGGGCCTTGTTTCGACTCAGGTCTTTGAGTGCTCTGTCAAACTCTTCACGCAGTATCTTATCTCCCATTTCGTCTTCATCTACATCCTCTTCCATTTCCATAATATTGTCCTCAAGTACATCGCCCTTGTATAAACCCTCTATATACTCCTTCCACCTTTCTGCCTTCCTTTCTTTGCTTAGAACTGGGTTTCCATCTGAGCTCTTGATATTCATACAAGTGGTTCTCTTCTCTCCAAAGGTCTCTTTAATTTTCCTGTAGGCAGTATCTATCTTACCCCTAGTGAGACAAGCCTCTACATCCTTACATTTGTCCTCTAGCCATCCCTGCTTAGCCATTTTGCACTTCCTGTCGATCTCATTTTTGAGACGTTTGTATTCCTTTTTGCTTGCTTCATTTACTGCATTTTTATATTTTCTCCTTTCATCAATTAAATTCAATATTTCTTCTGTTACCCAAGGATTTCTATTAGCCCTCGTCTTTTTACCTACTTGATCCTCTGCTGCCTTCACTACTTCATCCCTCAGAGCTACCCATTCTTCTTCTACTGTATTTCTTTCCCCCATTCCTGTCAATTGTTCCCTTATGCTCTCCCTGAAACTCTCTACAACCTCTGGTTCTTTCAGTTTATCCAGATCCCTTCTCCTTAAATTCCCACCTTTTTGCAGTTTCTTCAGTTTCAATCTGCAGTTCATAACCAATAAATTGTGGTCAGAATCCACATCTGCCCCAGGAAATGTCCTACAATTTAAAACCTGGCTCCTAAATCTCTGTCTTACCATTATATAATCTACACTCCTGGAAATTGAAATAAGAACACCGTGAATTCATTGTCCCAGGAAGGGGAAACTTTATTGACACATTCCTGGGGTCAGATACATCACATGATCACACTGACAGAACCACAGGCACATAGACACAGGCAACAGAGCATGCACAATGTCGGCACTAGTACAGTGTATATCCACCTTTCGCAGCAATGCAGGCTGCTATTCTCCCATGGAGACGATCGTAGAGATGCTGGATGTAGTCCTGTGGAACGGCTTGCCATGCCATTTCCACCTGGCGCCTCAGTTGGACCAGCGTTCGTGCTGGACGTGCAGACCGCGTGAGACGACGCTTCATCCAGTCCCAAACATGCTCAATGAGGGACAGATCCGGAGATCTTGCTGGCCAGGGTAGTTGACTTACACCTTCTAGAGCACGTTGGGTGGCACGGGATACATGCGGACGTGCATTGTCCTGTTGGAACAGCAAGTTCCCTTGCCGGTCTAGGAATGGTAGAACGATGGGTTCGATGACGGTTTGGATGTACCGTGCACTATTCAGTGTCCCCTCGACGATCACCAGTGGTGTACGGCCAGTGTAGGAGATCGCTCCCCACACCATGATGCCGGGTGTTGGCCCTGTGTGCCTCGGTCGTATACAGTCCTGATTGTGGCGCTCACCTGCACGGCGCCAAACACGCATACGACCATCATTGGCACCAAGGCAGAAGCGACTCTCATCGCTGAAGACGACACGTCTCCATTCGTCCCTCCATTCACGCCTGTCGCGACACCACTGGAGGCGGGCTGCACGATGTTGGGGCGTCAGCGGAAGACGGCCTAACGGTGTGCGGGACCGTAGCCCAGCTTCATGGAGACGGTTGCGAATGGTCCTCGCCGATACGCCAGGAGCAACAGTGTCCCTAATTTGCTGGGAAGTGGCGGTGCGGTCCCCTACGGCACTGCGTAGGATCCTACGGTCTTGGCGTGCATCCGTGCGTCGCTGCGGTCCGGTCCCAGGTCGACGGGCACGTGCACCTTCCGCCGACCACTGGCGACAACATCGATGTACTGTGGAGACCTCACGCCCCACGTGTTGAGCAATTCGGCGGTACGTCCACCCGGCCTCCCGCATGCCCACTATACGCCCTCGCTCAAAGTCCGTCAACTGCACATACGGTTCACGTCCACGCTGTCGCGGCATGCTACCAGTGTTAAAGACTGCGATGGAGCTCCGTATGCCACGGCAAACTGGCTGACACTGACGGCGGCGGTGCACAAATGCTGCGCAGCTAGCGCCATTCGACGGCCAACACCGCGGTTCCTGGTGTGTCCGCTGTGCCGTGCGTGTGATCATTGCTTGTACAGCCCTCTCACAGTGTCCGGAGCAAGTATGGTGGGTCTGACACACCGGTGTCAATGTGTTCTTTTTTCCATTTCCAGGAGTGTATCTGATACCTTTTAGTATCTCCAGGATTCTTCCAGGTATACAATCTTCTTTTATGATTCTTGAACCAAGTGTTGGCTAAGATTAAGTTATGCTCTGTGCAAAATTCTACAAGGCGGCTTCCTCTTTCATTCCTTCCCCCCCAATCCATATTCACCTACTATGTTTCCTTCTCTCCCTTTTCCTACTGACGAATTCCAGTCACCCATGACTATTAAATTTTCGTCTCCCTTCACTACCTGAATAATTTCTTTTATCTCGTCATACATTTCATCTATTTCTTCATCATCTGCAGAGGTAGTTGGCATATAAACTTGTACTACTGTAGTAGGCATGGGCTTTGTGTCTACCTTGGCCACAATAATGCGTTCACTATGCTGTTTGTAGTAGCTAACCCGCACTCCTATTTTTTTATTCATTATTAAACCTACTCCTGCATTACCCCTATTTGATTTTGTATTTATAACCCTGTAATCACCTGACCTAAAGTCTTGTTCCTCCTGCCACCGAACTTCACTAATTCCCACAATATCTAACTTTAACCTATCCATTTCCCTTTTTAAATTTTCTAACCTACCTGCCCGATTAAGGGATCTGACATTCCACGCTCCGATCCGTAGAACGCCAGTTTTCTTTCTCCTGAGTAGTCCCCGCCCGGAGATCCGAATGGGGGACTATTTTACCTCCGGAATATTTTACCCAAGAGGACGCCATCATCATTTAATCATACAGTAGAGCTGCATGTCCCCGGGAAAAATTACGGCTGTAGTTTCCCCTTGCTTTCAGCCGTTCGCAGTACCAGCACAGCAAGGCCGTTTTGGTTAATGTTACAAGGCCAGATCAGTCAATCATCCAGACTGTTGCCCCTGCAACTACTGAAAAGGCTGCTGCCCCTCTTCAGGAACCACATGTTTGTCTGGCCTCTCAACAGATACCCCTCCGTTGTGGTTGCACCTACGGTACGGCCATCTGTATCGCTGAGGCACGCAAGCCTCCCCACCAACGGCAAGGTCCATGGTTCATGGGGGGGTGCAGAAGTATAGACCTATATCTCTAACGTCGATCAGTTGTGGAATTTTGGAACACGTATTATGTTCGAGTATAATGACTTTTCTGGAGGCTAGAAATCTACTCTGTAGGAATCGGCATGGGTTTCGAAAAAGACGGTCGTGTGAAACCCAGCTCGCGCTGTTCGTCCACGAGACTCAGAGGGTCATAGACACGGATTCACAGGTAGATGCCGTGTTTCTTGACTTCCGCAAGGCGTTCGATACAGTTCCCCACGGTCGTTTAATGAACAAAGTAAGAGCATATGGACTATCAGACCAAGTGTGTGATTGGATTGAAGAGTTCCTAGATAACAGAGCGCAGCATTTCTCAATGGAGAGAAGTCATCCGAAGTAAGAGTGATTTCAGGTGTGCCGCAGGGGAGTGTCATAGGACCGTTGCTATTCACAATATACATAAATGACATTGTGGATGACATCGGGAGTTCACTGAGGCTTTTTGCGGATGATGCTGTGGTGTATCGAGAGGTTGTAACAATGGAAAATTGTACTGAAATGCAGGAGGATCTGCAGCGAATTGACGCATGGTGCAGGGAATGGCAATTCAATCTCAATGTAGACAAGTGTAATGTGCTGCGTATACATAGAAAAATAGATCCCTTATCATTTAGCTACAAAGTAGCAGGTCACCAACTGGAAGCAGTTAATTCCATAAACTATCTGGAAGTACGCATTAGGAGTGATTTAAAATGGAATGATCGTATAAAGTTGATCGTCGGTAAAGCAGATGCCAGACTGAGATTCATTGGAAGAATCCTAAGGAAATGCAATCTGAAAACAAAGGAAGTAGATTACAGTACGCTTGTTCGCCCACTGCTTGAACACTGCTCAGCAGTGTGGGATCCGTACCAGATAGGGTTGATAGAAGAGATAGAGAAGATCCAACGGAGAGCAGCGCGCTTCGTTACAGGATCATTTAGTAATCGCGAATGCGTTACGGAGATGATACATAAACTCCGGTGGAAGACTGCAAGAGAGACGCTCAGTAGCTCGGTACGGGCTTTTGTTAAAGTTTCGAGAACATACCTTCACCGAAGAGTCAAGCAGTATATTGCTCCCTCCTACGTATATCTCGCGAAGAGACCATGAGGATGAAATCAGAGAGATTAGAGCCCACACAGAAGCATACCGACAATCTTTCTTTCCACGAACAATACGAGACTGGAATAGAAGGGAGAACCGATAGAGGTACTCAGGGTACCCTCCGCCACACACCGTTAGGTGGCTTGCGGAGTATGGATGTAGATGTAGATGAAGAGAAGGTCATGTGGTCATTAGTATCGACATTATTATTTTCAGTGGTTGCTAATGTGCGACATCTGAGCGCTCACATGACAAGTAGATTTTGTGTTATTGTACTGTGCTATCATCTTTAGCATCTCGAAATTGATATTGTTTTTGTAGTTATTCTATCCTATGACAGGTCATTTCTTTCAACTGTCTATTTCTCATTTGCCCAACCTCGTATTTGTTATGTTCAGCATTACAAATTGTTGTAAATTTAGGATATATGAGACCAAAGAAACTGTAACATTACAGTGTGAAATGTCAGAATAAAACTACAAAAAAAGGCCCAACTCAGCATCGAACACTCGACCTTTTGCATGCTAGCCCAAATTTCCAGCCACTGCAACAACCGTGCAACACGACCAGCCCCCGCTGACAGAGGTAGTTACCATCGCTGGCATGTGAGACGTCGCGCTGTGAGGCCCATGTGCGCGAATTTCGTTTCACCCTACACACACACACACACAGAGATATATATATATATATATATATATATATATATATATATATATATATATATATATATGATCGGTAAATAGTTCACTCAACTGAGAGATATGTCAAAGGATAAGGAAAAAGGGACATATCAACACTCCCTGCTGCAAAGCAGTGTAAGTAATAATGCTGATTGGGAAGAATAGGACTGTAGGTGAAATGACAAATATGCTTAGCTAATACTTCCTTTTCATTGCAGGCAGTATGAAATCAATCCAGCAGCAGCGACCAGATGATGAAGTAATGCTGTTTAATGAAACCTGCCATTTGATCACCAGCACTGTAATCAGTGGCAGCATTCGAAAACCCTCATCTTAGTGACATCAAAGCAATGGTACCCATGGATGAATGGTGTCAACTATGTGATTTGTCAATACAGATCTCGGCCTTGTTCCATGGAAACATTCACTTTCCATCAGTGATACTGGATGATCATACAATCTCTGTAGGAGACATCCCTCGGAAAGTTAAAATATTTGACAACTGTAGCACGCTAGGCATACTGGGGGATGAGTGAATGGTACAGACAACCGTGGATTCCAGGGCAAACACAGGTAACAGTTACTATGAACTTCCATTGTTTTCGAAGCATGGTGTGGCAAGGCAGGCATGCCTCTACTCATTGATCAGGACGGGGCTGATGGATGGATGGCACTTCTGTCTGGTGCTGCTGAGATGCCACCTCACACTGCTGAGGCCGGTAGCCTCTGTAGGTCATAACTGTTGACGACTGCAGCTTGTTGTATTGTATTGTGATGGCAGCCTACTTGGGAGACGGTTCCTTGGCTCTACACGCAGCTGCAGTGGTGGCGTGCAGGGCATGATGTGTGCAAGGTACAGCCCACTGTCCACTGACAAAGAGTCTTCCAGTGGCTGCCACTGCGGCTCCAAGTCCCGCTAGGAACTCAGCATCGGCGGCAGCAGGCAGAGACAGAAGGTTCGCAGGACGGGGACACCAAGCCACGTAAAACACTTTGTGCAGGCAACAGCGCTGGTCTTGAATCCATGGCTGCAGCTGGCAGAGCTGAGTCATCTTGTTGTCTGGCAGTGACCTGACGTTGTCGTGGTACTGCTCGCTTATGGCAATAAGTGATCCCTGCCTTAAAATCCTGACTTATTTATAACCCTCCAGTGCCTATTCGTTCCAATAAAATCCAGTGCTTACTCATGATGCTACAACAAGGGACCTGCTCTGGCGTTGTGACACTTCTCCACTTGCTACACGGTTGTTGCTGAGTGGCGCTTTTTAACGCTGAGCTTAGCCATCGTCACTGTGCAACCCACTGGTGTGTCTGTACTGTTACCCATATGTTACCTCACTGGTGGCCACTGGTCTGTGACTATTAATGCACCATTATACAACACTTCCATGCTATTTACCCTTACTTCTGTTAAATTATAATACTTTTCTGACCAAAGACTGGTACTACACACACACACACACACACACACACACACACACAGAGAGAGAGAGAGAGAGAGAGAGAGAGAGAGAGAGAGAGAGAGAGAGAGAGAGAGAGAGAGTACATCTACAGTTTAATTTATGCTAGCTACGCAATACAGCATGAGCTACAATGTCGACTAAGGTGTCACTTGTATGTACACCCTATAAGACATTATCGAGTAATCCGATGTAGATAACTCACAAATCTCTCCGCCCGTTGGATAATACCATAGCTCAACTCTATGATGCATGCTGTGCAGTGACGGAGTTGGAAATGCTTAATTCAACTTTGCTGGATAGGGTCACAGAACTACAATCTTATTTAAGTTTGTTTATATACTCAGTTATATGTAAGAGTTCATAAAATCCCCTGTATCCCAGTCCAGTTGAACAGTTACGACCATGACTGATGGACATAACAGTTTCACTCCAAGCGTCATTTAGCAAGTGACTGATCCTGGAGTGATGATGCTGGAAACCAGAAGAAGGGGAATGAAACATTTCTTCCTGATAATACGTGTGCTTTAACCGTCGAATCATCAGGTTCTGGGAAGGCTAATCTTGTAACTCTGTTAACACATCCTGAGGGAGTCCACTTCGAGCATGTATATGTTTTTCAAAAAAACACTGTTCCAACCAGAAATCAGCTTTCCCAGGAGATTTTGGGTGGCGTCAAGGGAATATGTTCCAGACGTTAAGCAAAAGCAGCGAAGAACCAGAGCCGAAAGATGTATTCATACACTCCTGGAAATGGAAAAAAGAACACATTGACACCGGTGTGTCAGACCCACCATACTTGCTCCGGACACTGCGAGAGGGCTGTACAAGCAATGATAACACGCACGGCACAGCGGACACACCAGGAACCGCGGTGTTGGCCGTCGAATGGAGCTAGCTGCGCAGCATTTGTGCACCGCCGCCGTCAGTGTCAGCCAGTTTGCCGTGGCATACGGAGCTCCATCGCAGTCTTTAACACTGGTAGCATCCCGCGACAGCGTGGACGTGAACCGTATGTGCAGTTGACGGACTTTGAGCGAGGGCGTATAGTGGGCATGCGGGAGGCCGGGTGGACGTACCGCCGAATTGCTCAACACGTGGGGAGTGAGGTCTCCACAGTACATCGATGTTGTCGCCAGTGGTCGGCGGAAGGTGCACGTGCCCGTCGACCTGGGACCGGACCGCAGCGACGCACGGATGCACGCCAAGACCGTAGGATCCTACGCAGTGCCGTAGGGGACCGCACCGCCACTTCCCAGCAAATTAGGGACACTGTTGCTCCTGGGGTATCGGCGAGGACCATTCGCAACCGTCTCCATGAAGCTGGGCTACGGTCCCGCACACCGTTAGGCTGTCTTCCGCTCACGCCCCAACATCGTGCAGCCCGCCTCCAGTGGTGTCGCGACAGGCGTGAATGGAGGGACGAATGGAGTCGTGTCGTCTTCAGCGATGAGAGTCGCTTCTGCCTTGGTGCCAATGATGGCCGTATGCGTGTTTGGCGCCGTGCAGGTGAGCGCCACAATCAGGACTGCATACGACCGAGGCACACAGGGCCAACACCCGGCATCATGGTGTGGGGAGCGATCTCCTACACTGGCCGTACACCACTGGTGATCGTCGAGGGGACACTGAATAGTGCACGGTACATCCAAACCGTCATCGAACCCATCGTTCTACCATTCCTAGACCGGCAAGGGAACTTGCTGTTCCAACAGGACAATGCACGTCCGCATGTATCCCGTGCCACCCAACGTGCTCTAGAAGGTGTAAGTCAACTACCCTGGCCAGCAAGATCTCCGGATCTGTCCCCCATTGAGCATGTTTGGGACTGGATGAAGCGTCGTCTCACGCGGTCTGCACGTCCAGCACGAACGCTGGTCCAACTGAGGCGCCAGGTGGAAATGGCATGGCAAGCCGTTCCACAGGACTACATCCAGCATCTCTACGATCGTCTCCATGGGAGAATAGCAGCCTGCATTGCTGCGAAAGGTGGATATACACTGTACTAGTGCCGACATTGTGCATGCTCTGTTGCCTGTGTCTATGTGCCTGTGGTTCTGTCAGTGTGATCATGTGATGTATCTGACCCCAGGAATGTGTCAATAAAGTTTCCTCTTCCTGGGACAATGAATTCACGGTGTTCTTATTTCAATTTCCAGGAGTGTATTTGGTGATGTTGCAGTGGAAAATTAGGCTGAGAGTTGGAGTATTCCTGATTTGGCCGCTAAATGCAAGTCAATATATTTTATCTGAGCCAGACTTACTCAAGGATCCTGAAGCAGTCGGTCAGATGATGCAAACGTTATTATCGCTTTCAAACAGAACGCTCTGAATTTAAAGCATATTTTCCATGCACATGTAGGAACAATCATACAATTCAATGAATTCGTTACCATATATGAGAACTGCAGGAATAACTCACGTTATGGGTTTTTGGTTATAGATAACACTAGGAAATAATTGAATGGGGGTGGATCTAGACAAAAATTCCGTGAGATTCTGCATAAAAAGCAGTGTACGAAAATGTAATTCTATCGGTATACTGCAACTATGGATAAATTTGAACATGTGTTGCACACTCGTTCAGAAGGTGCAAAGCACGCACATCTGTACGTTGACAGAAAAATCAAGGCAATAAATGCTAAATTAATGGACCTGGAAAGCCTTATCGATGTGGTGGTCAGAAACAGTGAAGATCTGAATTGTAGAACACAGCTTTGTGAACAATACATCAACGAGAAAATTGAAGTAGCCAGCACGAAACTAATGGATATGCAAGGATACATCAAGTCCGAGGCCAAGGCACTTGACACCCATTATCACCAGTAGTACAATTGCTGTATGCTATCTTAAAAATGGTTTACTATACAGCAACATGTCATTGACAAAGCACAAAGCTATTCAAGAACAGAACGCTATTCGATGTAAATTAGAACTGTTAAATTCAGGACAGTTGCAATCAAATCAATCTCTCTCAGAAAATTTTTAATCCGTAACAAGTCTGAAGAGGCGGTTCACAATATGGATGGAGGCGGAAAGGAAGAAGAACAAGGTGAAGGGGGGGGGACGTATGTGCTATTACTGACTTAATTAACATTTAAATTAACCAATTAACGATAGTAGTAATGATGAGTTAGACAGAATATATAGTGTCAGCAGGAGGAAACCATATATGTTATGTAAGCAACAAGTAGATTTAACTGATAATGTGATATGATCTGAGAATAAAGAATTTGAAATACTCTTAAAAACTTGGAACATCAGAAAGTATATCCTGAAAGAGTAAAAACTATATAGTGAAATATTACATATGGCTAACGTGCATAGGAAGACAACATCTCAAAAGGCCAAATGAAACTCTCAAAGAGTGACTAATACAAGAATATAATCAAACCAGCGTTAGCAGTTACACATGAGCAGGTAAAGTGGTTGCAATTCAGCGTAGAAGGCTGAACAATCTTCTTCTTCTATTATGGTGACCTAAATGGAATCATACACCGATTACAACTACTTACAGAATCAGGTGTCACATGGAATATAGGTCACATGAACAAAATCCAACCAGTGCTTCAAGAAAGATGCATAATTGGGTAATTATTGAGCTGGTTGTTCAGGAACTCCACAATGCAACACACAAAACATTCACACACAGACATATGTTAATATGAACTCTGAAAGGTTTGTGGTAGACTGAGCTCGTAGATTTAAGTAAAACGATATACACAAATAATAGTAATAGTGATGATGACAATGATAAGAGGTGAATTGAGAAAATAATGACAGTCTTCTTCTTCCCAGCTGACCATTGCTGCTGCTCCTGGTGGCACTTCGTGCTGGACAGCAAATGATACCACACATGCAGTCGAATTATTATAAAAAGCGTTGTTCATAGGGTGGGGAACTGAACTTACATGCATTTGGCTGGCAAGGAGGCATACCTGGGGTAGGGGTCAGGGGCTCTCCCCCTCCCCTTTCCATGGCCATCACATGTGTCGACTGAATTGCAAAATATTACAGTCATAATTGCCTCAGTACCGCCGATGTTGAGCCTCCCCTCCACAACCTTGACATGCGTCTTGTTTATGACATGTGTAATTATGTCAGCTGTAACGTGACAGTTCAGATCATATACAACTGGTATTGACATCAGCAGATTTTCCGCCAGTTTCCGCACTAACCCACTATTTTTGTCGTCCTGCTGGAGGTGATACGTCCTTGTCTTCCTCTGACCTTTGAACAGACTTAACTGGCCAGTTGTAGGGGGGTGCATAGTTTAACATGGACTCTGATCTACGGTGCTACTCGGTATGTTTCATATTAACAAATACTTTCAGCTAAAACAAGTGGTAAATGACAGATATTGTTCATCTGCCTGGGATCCCTATCAGGTAGGACTGATAGAGGATATAAAGATCCAAATAAGAGCGGCGCGTTTAGTCACGGGATAGTTTAGCTGGCGAGAGAGCGTTACAGAGATGCTAAACAAACTCCACTGGCAGACGTTACAAGAGAGACGTTGTGCATCACGGAGATATTTACTACTGAAACTTCGGGACAGCAGTTTTCAGGTGGTGTCAGACAACATATTACTTCCCCTCACATACATCTCGCGTATTGACCACGAGAAATTAGAGCCAATACAGAGGCTTACCGATAATCTTTCTTCCCACGTACTATTCGCGAGTGGAACAGGGTTGGAGGGATCAGGTAGTGAGTGGTACCGAAAGTACCCTCCGCCACCCACCATTAGGTGGCTTGCGGAGTATGATATAGATGCAGATGTAGATAAAAACTCTAGGATCCATAACCTGGATTTTAATAACTTTTTTGTTTTATATTGGTATTTTTTAATGTTTTGTTGGTTGTTTTGTTTTGTTTATATTATTCTAATTTTCAATGTTAAAAAATTTTAAATGTAAGATCTTTCTTTTTTCTAACGTAATGAATTTTCTTGTGTGGACTAACGTGGTTACTTCTTCTTAGCTTAAAATTTTGCTTCTCGCAAATTTTTAAAAAAATTGCATGTTTTTAAAATCGGATTCCTTCATCTTTAGTTAGAAGTAAGACTTTTTTTATTGGAATTTGCATGAAGTAAAAAAAAATCAAAAACATTAGCTCACTTACTCTTCACTGGCTTGTTTGATTGACGATTTTCTTCACAATATGAAACATAAATTAAAATTTTTTATCTACACGCCTCCCATCTTGGATTAGCATACTCCACTCTTAATATTCTTATGATTAATTCTTGCTTCCTTGAGTTCAAAATATTTTAAATGTAAGACCTCCCTTGTTTGTAACATAATGGTTATTCTTCTGCCCAAATTGAGCGTTTTCGTCTTTCTAAATTCAAATATTGCTTCCTGATAATGATGAAAGGTTACATATAGTAGAAGTCAAAATCCTGCTGGTTTAGAAAAATTTTTGTTTTTACCCGACTGGGGGTGAATGGGAGAAAAAGATATTTGATCTTGAACAGCCTCCAACACAGCTTAAAGTTAACATTTGGGAAGAAATGGAGATCGCCCACAGAAGTACAGCAGTGAACATGGAAAAAAGGTGAGGAAAATGTTACATGCCATTGTTCATCATTGTCACCACCACCACTACCACCAGCACCACAATCACCTGTAACACCAACACCACAACCACCAATACCATCCACCCAAAGCAGTCACGGACATCAGTCAGGGACATCGATCAACAGTCATTCACATACTAGACAATGTGGCTTCGCTATATTTGCAGTTGTTCTTTGGCGAAATCCGGAAACAGGCGAGGAGTCCCTGAAAGTTTCTGATCACATGTCAAGGAGGGCGGACAGGGACACAGTGTATGCTTACTGAAAAAGTGCAGACGTCTTTATACAGTATGTAGCTGTCAATGCCGCCGTCCACTTTCAGTATCATCCACTGCTGGGAGTTGCTGAGGAGCCTTTGTTATACGTTATCACATTCACAGACAACTATAAAGATATATACAAGGCTTCGCTCATATTTTCATTTAAATGTACTGCTTGTTAGTAATAAATACGTTGATTACCGATTATTAATAACTACATTGATTATACGTATAGTGGGTTTCCCAAGATTAAGCACTATTGATGACACATTCATAACTACAACATACGGATGAAAGTTGGAGTAGATACATTAACGTTACAGCATTGGAATGCGTCATACAGAATACACTGCAGTACAGTACTCTGGTGACCCATAAACATCAACAAGGCTACTGTGCTTAAATACCTGGAGCGACGTCTTGGATCTTGCTGGGTCGTTGGTTGAGTCAGTGTCTGGCGCTGTTCCACATCTCGATTGTCATCGCCGAGACTTCCAAGCTACCTGTGAGTAAGAAAATGTGCATAGTAGTTTTGATTCTGACTGTCATAGGAGTTGTGACTGGCACTGTTCAATGACAAGTGACTTAAAGTTGGTTGCAGGGATTATTCTCCTAATTTGTAGTTGGGAAAAATAGTTTGTACCCTGGGCTCATTGGTTTTTTTGGACGCCTAAAGATTGTAAATTCGGCGCTGGTGCTTTTATTTCTTTTTTTTTCCTATCTGTTAGAAAGCAGGTGTTCTAAACCAATTAAGTAATCCAACGATAACAAACACTCAGATGATGCTGTTGCATACATTAGACACGATTTTTCGCTTTCGTAGCTGCGTGGTCATTGTTTCTGACCGCCGTACGAAAACCTTTGGTCCAATTTCTGCTACTGGTGTTAATTTTCTCGTGGTGGGAAGATTTGAGCGGGGTGCGCTCAGTCTCATGAGGCCTGCTGAGGGACTACTAAATTAATAAGTGAGAGCAGAGTACCGACTCCACACAGCTCTGTCGCTGTGACGCCATATTACAGAGGATGACACAATGGCTGGTAAGCATCCTGTAGTCCTCCGAACCTATTCAGGAGTTCCATTAACCAATCGTAATCTTAGTTTATGTATTTTCAGTTGGGATGCAGTCATATGTACTGGAACTTTGTAGCAATTCACTACTGACCAGGCAGGTTCCACAGATGAATAGTGTTGTTGATAGGAGATGTAACTGAACTATCAGATTTAACCGCTTGTGTAAACCCATTACACAAGAAATGGTGTATCACATACTTATGGAAGACTGGTCTCGTAATACTGGAGCCCTCTGAAAGATGACAAAGGGTTAGAGGAGGCTGAACAGCAGAAGTATTGAGTTGTCGATGGACACACACACAAAAGAAAAAAATTTACTAGCTTTGAGAGTCACACACACACACACACACACACACACACACACACCTGTGCCCCTACATAGTGCCGACTAGACTAACAATGCCAACACTGTTTTGCAGCAGGTGGATTGCTTGTGGCGGGGAGGGAGGGGGGGGGGGCAGTGTCAGACGGGTAAAGGGAGAGGAACTGGGGATGGGTGGCTAGCAGCTCGGAGGGAGGCAGCCAGTTGGCCCACTAGGAATGTGGGACGAGGGGTAGCAGGTATATGGGCTGCCATGATTGCAGCAATCTGTGGGAAGTGGTACATACTGAAGCTGACATGGGGATGTGAATTGGGAGGGGTTGTTATGATGAAGGGGAAACTGTTGGATGGGGGTCCAGGGACAGTGGGTTATCTGACACTGAGCTCAGGACGATTACAGGAGTGGAGGGTAGATTGCAAGGGTAACACCCATCTGCTTAGTTAAGATAAATTGGTGTTGGAGGGAAAGCCCACATCTCGTGGTCGTGCGGTAGCGTTCTCGCTACCCACGCCCGGGTTCCCGGGTTCGATTCCCGGCGGGGTCAGGGATTTTCTCTGCCTCGTGATGGCTGGGTGTTGTGTGATGTCCTTAGGTTAGTTAGGTTTAAGTAGTTCTAAGTTCTAGGGGACTGATGACCATAGATGTTAAGTCCCATAGTGCTCAGAGCCATTTGAACCATTTTTTTGTTGGAGGGAAGGATCTAGGTGGCTTGGATAGTGAATCAGCTACTGAAATTGAGCATGTTGTGCTCAGATGCATGTTGGACCACCAGGAGCAACCTCATTTTTGACGACTGTTTGGTGGTGGCCATTAGTTCTGGTAGACAGCTGGTTTGTAATCATACCAACATTAAAGGCTGTGAAGTGTTTTCAGAGGAGTTGGTATATGACATATCTGCTTTCATTGGTGGCCCAGCCTCTGTTGGGGTAGGATACGCCTGTGACAGGACTGGAGTGGGCAGATCTTGTATCTTGGTCTCCTACAGGGATCATATCCCTGTGACAAGGAGTTGGGAGTGGTATACGGATGGACTAGGACATTGTGTAGTTTGGATGGGCGATGGAACACCACTTTGTGAGGATGTTGGGAAGGATGTTCTGTAATAAGAAAACTTCATGGTAAGGAATCTGCCACATTCAGCTCCCCTGCCAACGTTTTTGTGATGCTACTCCTGTCAGATCGTTTGCACAGGATATGCTCATAAAGTGTTATGTGACCGCTTTTCCCTAACTCATATAAAACCTGAAATAAAAAGAGAAGTCCAAACGAACAATTAAACCCCACTGATAAATGAAGTTTGCATCAGCATCAGTGTTTACCCGTCTACATTTTCATAATAAACAGCTTGAAACTTCCTGGCAGATTAAAACTGTGTGCCTGACCGAGACTCGAACTCGGGACCTTTGCCTTTCACGGGCAAGTGCTCCACCATCTGAGCTACCGAAGCACGACTCACGCCCGGTCCTCACAGCCTTACTTCTGCCAGTATCGCGTCTCCTACGTTCCAAACTTTACAGAAGCTCTCCTGCGAACAGCTTGTTTACCTAAATAACAAGCCTGTATAAAAGCATCTTGCAATGTGCTGAGAGCAAGTCGACGTGCAGTGGGCCATAATAGCCAGCAGGAGGCCAGTCCTAGGAGAATTCGGAGAAGGGACTCAAACACCTGGAAAAGCTTACTGGTTCTGGCAAAAACCTGAAGAATGCTTTTGTAGACAGAAATGGCTACAGCAGGACTTCTTCAAAATACACAATCGGTATAGTTAACATCCGAGAGCGGAATGGGGAACAGCGCGGTCTATGATGCCTCTGAAATCGTATGACACCACCACCGAACTCAGGCTATGCAAAAAAAAAAAAAAAAAAAAAAAAAAAAAAAAAAAAAAAAAAAAAATTTGCAACATGAAAACTGCTACAGCTGGGTAACATACATATTTCTGAGACGGGAGAGAGAAACATGTCTGTAGATCCTCACTGGTCGTAGACAGAGACAAAAAGAGAGTAATACAGTATTTTTAGAGCGTAATGTTACGTAGTACAGTGCTGGTTAACTACCAGAAATGAAAATAAGGGAAGGAAGCCAGCATCTTTTAAAACAACTTTCACTGGTCGGTACTCAGAATATTTATTGTTCAGCTAAGCAAAGTTAGGGGGCAACGGCCTTGCCGCAGTGGATACACCTGTTCCCGTCAGATCACCGAAGTTAAGCGCTGTCGGGCCTGACCGGCACTTGGATGGGTGACCATCTAAGCCGCCATACGCTGTTGCCATTTTTCGGGGTGCACTCAGGCTCGTGATGCCAATTGAGGAGCTACTCGACCGAATAGTAGCGGCTCCGGTCGCAGAAAACCCTCCTAAAGACCGGGAGAGTGGTGAGTTGACCACACGCCCCTCATATCCACATCCTCAGACGAGGATGACACGGCGGTCGGATGGTCCCGATGGGCCTGAAGACGGAGTGCTAATCAAAGTTACGTGATGACAGAAAACCGCGGGGACACGAGTCTTCCGTGTAGAGAGCAGATGGCTCCAAATCACTCATCACTCATCAGCCACATGAATGTCCCTGCAGCCAGGAGCCATCATGGGACTAGTGTATCCCCAGATAGGCACCTATTCGAGCAGACTTGATGAGCAGGGATTTAGGCATTTTTTCCGACTGATCTGAACTTCGACGCTGATGCGATTTGTTGACACGAAACAAATGACTGATTTTGCAGCCACTTCAGCCTCTACTGCAGATTAACATGGTGAGATCTAGCCGCAACAGCGAGGGGAATTATAGGGAATGTTGAGCCATTTTTATCGAGATTCAGAAAATTTCAAGATTCGTTTGAAGAAGTTTAGTGAGCGTTCAGCTCCAGCCGTAGATGCAAATACATACCCTTCTGTAACGCATTCTGTCTTCAAACACTAATCTTACAGGAATTTGATGAATATAGTTTATCTTGACACTTGTTCACTTGAATCGCATTCCAGATCCCTTGTACAGGCTTGCGAAACCACTTACCATGCGTTTTGGTGTAATTACATGAGTTAATTTGATTCTTAGATAACAAATTCCTTGATCATTATTATGGAGGGAAATGAATTAATTGCATCATATAAATAGGGCCACTTTCCACATATTTAATTAACATAGCAGGCATTCTCCCACTATGATCACTACCACAAGAAACAGCATTAATATCTGTCTTGCATCAGAACACATGTCAGCTGTCGTGGTTCATCATGATATTCTTTCGGCTTTAACTGTACCACTAAACCAAGATGGTTTTGCATTATATGCTGATAAATGCTTCAGTTTCGAGAGCAGTTTCACAGGGTATTCCGGTGCATGTTTCTATTGCTCTCAAACAGAGGATTACACAGCCAGTTTAGATCTCAAAGTTTTGTGACAATGCAAGGAGGTGTTAGCTCAGCGAGTTCGGTCAGGTGACTGACCACCCTCTGTAATAATAATAATAATAATAATAATAATAATAACAATAATAATAATATAACGAACAACTGTTAGTAGGACCCGGATCCGAGGGTTTTGTACAAACTTAATTATGGATATAGATAATAATAATAATTCGTCTGGTCCAGTGGTCTGGAGCATGTCTTTCTATTGGACCTATGTGTCCCTAATCTACCCCAGTTATCCGACAGAGGAAAGGGGACCTATGGTTTACAGTGAAATCCAAACCACTTGTTGCTTCTGGCGACTCCTTAAATCGTTGAGAGGTGAAGGCTAGGTTAAAACCAAGACTGAAAAGTCCTTGGGCTGCTCTATATTCATCGCTAGGCCACCTGTCCAGACATGTTTATACATAGTTCATTTACAAGTTTTGATGAGTGACTTTACCGGTGTCAAAATGTGTGACAAATATGGCTGTATATTTTGACTGCGTTTACTCAGAAGCTAAAATTATTTATACCGGCAAGGGACCGTAAATCTTTGTATTTGACATAAGTATCAATTTGACACCTTCACCTGTCCCTGGGCGAAAAGGGGTCTTAACAGACGGACAGAAAGACGGACAACAAATAATGCCAAAATTTTTTTGTGATGTAATTGCGTAGTAATTATTTTCAGATTTTTTTCCTTTACTTGTTCTGTGATACCTTGCTTCTTGTCAGCTTTCATGATTCTATGCCAACGGGAAGTACCCAATAGGTTTTGATGTGTGAATTTTCGAGTATGAAAATATATGACGTAAACGGCCGTATCTTTTGACTGCATCGACTTAGAACCTTAAATGTTTCATACTGCCAAGGGCTCGGAAATCTTAGTACTTGACATAAATTTAAACTTCATACAGCGAAAAAAGAGGTCTTAACAATCGGACAAACAGACAGACAGAAAACATAGTGATCCGACAAGGGTTCAATTTCTACCGATTAAGATATGGATCCTTAAAAACTGAAGTTCTTATGGATGGAATCTGAAAGATCTAATGCGACATCCACATAGAACCACTGACTATAAAACGTCGAAGAAACAGACGGGAAAAAAGCCTGACCACGGGTTCAAAGGTTTCAGGTTTGATCCCCTGTCAGATCTAGGATTTTTGTGTGTCACTTTTCACTTCTTTCAACAGTGGCAATGTTTGCAAACCCAAAAACTGCCGAGGTGCCACCGGATTCGGAACCCAATTTAAACTATAGGTGCCGGCTATAATTCGCTGGGTAATGCCTCTTAAAGATCGGAGGGAGACAACGCTTCACCACCTCATTCTCTTCATTCATAAGTTACATTACAATTTAAAAATATCATAGTGTAAAACAACAGAAGACTACACGTTCATCTCTCTATACGTCTTTGGGAGATAACTTTATTTCCCAGTAAGTTTACATTCATAACGATTACGCTTTAGTTGTATTTTCCTGGCGTCTTTGTAATCAACTTCAGACAGTAAATTTTAAAAGTCTTTCAGTATTTATTAATTAGGCAGTTTCTTTGAAGATGTTCATAATATTGGCAGAGCACAGAGCAATAAGTCATTAAATTAGTTTGGGTAATGTCATACTGTCGTGACCTGGTTTATGTGGAAGTAGTGGGCAGACACTGATTCCAGATTAAATTAATTGCTCTTCTGCACAGGCCAACAGACCCCTTGCCCATTACAGTACGGAGGGTGTGCTGGGCACACTGGTTGACAAATATTGATACTGATGCAACCTAAAAAAAAAGAAGACTTGTCACTCACCATTCTATATTTTAGATTTCTTTTCTAAAGGGAGCTGGAGATATATATTCATGTCTGTTTTTGGTAAGCATTCACCTCCATTTATAATGGTAAACATTCATAATGTGCAGAAATGGGTTATGAGTAGGTTACTGGTTGTGTAGTATTCGCAACCATAAAGTCAATATACAGTCGCAAGGTGCCGCTGATCTGGCTTATAATAGTGAGAGGAGTATCTCAATTGTTAGAAGATATGGACCCGATTACCCCGTTAAAGAATAACAATAAGTTGTTGTTCAGTTCCGCTTTCTCGTCGCCTCTAATGGTGTACGGGAATGTTTCACTTCCTAAGCCTGCTACATGAGCTGAGCTTAGACAGCTGTTACCCAACTTGATCAAGACCAAAATAACTCTCAGACCTGGAGACTCCAGCTGCCTCTTAAGTGTTTTATGCAAAACACAACGGCTTCAAATACCATGCGCAAGATATTTAAGTCCTCTCACATGCTACATGCAAACCATTACTCCCACAGTAAATATGAATATAACCTTTTTGCATGAAATTTAATTTAGTTAAATTTTTTATTGGGATACGTTTGCGCTAGAAGCCATAGTTTTGGAACTGTTATTGAAAAACATACAAAAGTGACCTTCAAACACGTTTATCTTGTATAGCTCGAAAACCATGTCCTCCAGTGAAAACGTATCCAGATACAAAATTTAACTAAATTAAATTTCCTACAAAAGGTTTCTGTTCATTTTATTCTGCGCCACTAATAGTATGCATTTAATGCGACTATCTCATGTGTGGGTTTTGAAGGGCACTGCAAGTAGCATAAAACTCATTGTTAGGGGCAGCTTAATCTCCCTGTGTATACAAACTGTAAAAAGTTAAAATTCTAAGATTTTCGAATAGTGGACTGCAGCTATCTGTTCTTCTTGCATTAACAGTTTTCTGACGGTTATTTTTAGTAGTTTGAAATTTTTTTTTTGCATCACTTGGATATCCCCACCATTTCTATTCCATAGGTCATGATGGCATTAAAATATGAGAAATACAGCATTCACACAGCATCATCTGTTACTAGTGGTTTAATGTTTCTGAGTACACCTATAGCTGAATTTATGTAGTTTGCTTGGTACAGTAGCAATGTGAACTTTCCACAGTAAATACTTAACTCAAGTGAGCCCTAATAATTTGTGTTTTGAGCTACATTCATATTCAGTTCTTGTAATTGTGGCGATTCTTCCTCTGTTTTTATTCCTGTATAATCAACTTTTGAAAAAAATTTAAAATTTGCAAACTACCTCACCACCATTAATGAATTTTGCAAAATGGAAACTTTTCTTAGAACGTAAATAAGCTTTCAAGAAACATGTACCCATGTTTCATAAAGTTGCTACACAGTATGCTGTCGGAGTATGTGCAATATATGTAATTGAAGTATCTAAATATATTCCAACTATTTGTTTTTCTTATTTTGGTTATTACGTTGTAAATTAATTTTGTTTCGTTCGTTAGTTTACAATTTCACATACGTGGATTTTGTTAATTGAAGATAAAGCTACCCATTATTACAATACAAAATCGTTACAATAATCATAATCGTTAAAGAAATGCTTACAACATAACGTTTTTTACAGCACGCACACAAAATGACGAATTTTCTTCCGCATTTTCTCCCTCATTTACCAAACATCGTTTGACTTGTTCAGATTTTAGCTTACCATATTTCAATGCTGTCACAAGAGCATTTGAGGCTTCATAAAGAGATTCTCGAATTCTCGATCCAGACTCTCCATTAGTTTCTTTTAAAACTACGGAAAAGGAGGGCAAGCAATTTGCTAGCTACAGAGACTGATGGCTGAATCGTGTAAGTGACGTTCACCCTGGAAACACCTCCGCAGGCTTTCGAAGAGAAGATATCACAAACAGTCAAAAAGTGTGCGTACCATCAGCGAATGCCGGTCTTTTGGGACGATGCGTTCGAGTACACTGCTCGATGTGCTGTCTGCCGGAAACAGTTGCTGCGACAAGTTTTTAATGACACGACGACATTGATTTCAGGACTAGTTACATACATTAATAACTGTTTCTGAAGACTATGATACTATGATTTGTGTATTATAAAAAAGAATAGCAATATGCTGTAACATACCCCGTTAGCAGCTCCTGGGGCCGGCCCCGACGGGCACCACTTCCGTTTAGCCGCTGCCCAGACATGATGCAGTCTGAGGCGTGCATTCCACCGAGCTAATAGAGTACAAAACTGTGCCGTCAGTTGGAAACACCATAGACCACGTCGCGAGTATGCCGAGAGCTGTGTGCTTCTCATTGGTGCCTCCTGTTTCGTCTGCTGCTTGCCGTTACTACTGAACTGTGCATCCCTGCACGACTTCTGGACCTCGCTACACTCTTCAGGACCTGTTTTCCTCGAAACATTCTTTGGATTACTACGTCTCGCGCGTTTCTCGACTTAGCTATTACCACGGACGATTCTTCGGATTCTTCTTCAGACGTGTCAGTATTCACTGATCCTGTGGTGTGGAACAAACTTAATGCCGAACTGAGGTGAGACTTTGCACAATGTATAAAGCACATCTGTTTACAAATAGGGAAGATGCCAACCGTGAACCCAGTTAACACACTACTGGCCATTAAAATCGCTACACCACGAAGATGACGTGCTACAGACGCGAAATTTAACCGACAGGAAGAAGATGCTGTGATATGCAAATCATTAGCTTTTCAGAGCATACACACAAGGCTGGCGCCGGTGGCGACACCTACAACGTGCTGACATGAGGAAAGTTTCCAACCGATTTCTCATACACAAACAGCAGGTGACCGTTGAAACGTTGTGATGCCTCGTGTAAGGAGGAGAAATGCGTACCATCACGTTTCTGACTTTGATAAAGGTCGAATTGTAGCCTATCGCGATTGCAGTTTATCATATCGCGACATTGCTGCTCGCGTTGGTCGAGATGCAATGACACTTAGCAGAATATGGAATCGGTGGGTTCAGGAGGGTAATACGGAACGCCGTGCTGGATCCCAACGGCCGCCTCGTATCATTAGCAGTCGAGATGACAGGCATCTTATCCGCATGGCTGTAACGGATCGTGCAGCCACATCTCGATCCCTGAGTCAACAGATGGGGACGCATGCAAGACAACAACCATCTGCACGAACAGTTCGACGACGTTTGCAGCAGCACGGACTATCAGCTCTGAGACCATGGCTGCGGTTACCCTTGACGCTGCATCACAGACAGGAGCGCCTGCGATGGTGTACTCAACGACGAACCTCGGTGCACGAATGGCAAAACGTCATTTTTTCGGATGAATCCAGGTTCTGTTTACAGCACCATGATGGTCGCATCCGTGTTTGTCGACATCGCGGTGAACGCACATTGAAAGCGTGTATTCGTCATCGCCATACTGGCGTATCACCCGGCGTGATGGTATGGGGTGCCATTGGTTACACGTCTCGATCACCTCTTGTTCGCATTGACGACACTTTGAACAGTGAACGATACATTTCAGATGTGTAACGACCCGTGGCTCTACTCTTCATTCGATCCCCTCGAAACCCTACATTTCAGCAGGACAATGTACGAACGCATATTGCAGGTCCTGTACAGGCCTTTCTGGATACAGAAAATGTTGGACTGCTGCCCTGGTCAGCACATTCTCCAGATCTCTCACCAACTGAAAACGTCTGGTCAATGGTGGCCGAGAAACTGGCTCGTCACAATACGCCAATGACTATTCTTGATGAACTGTGGTATCGTGTTGAAGCTGCATGGGCAGCTGTACCTGTACACGCCATCCAAGCTCTGTTTGACTCAGGCGTATCAAGGCCGTTATTACGGCCAGAGGTGGTTGTTGTGGGTACTGATTTCTGGGACTCTATGCACCCAAATTGCGTGAAAAAGTAATCGCATCTCACTTCTAGTATAATATTTTTTGTTAAATGAATACCCGTTTATCATCTGCATTTCTTCTTGGTGTAGCAATTTTAATGGCCAGTAGTGTATTTGCCAAATGAAAAATGATCATTTCAGCAGTATAGAATTGTCTGAGGGTCCTATCAATTAGCAGAAAGTGGAACTAAAAGACACCATTGTAGCACCGAATCGTGGCAGCGTGGATGGACATTCGACTATAATGCAACAAGGTAATGGACTGTGGTTTGATGGATCGTAGCTCCATGGTACAGCAATGATTGACGATGATTGTTAAGCACACGATGAGTGCTTCATTCCACGCAATGTCCTTTCTTCGGAAAACGAATTAAATTTTCGAATATAAGAAGTCTGTAGTTGAATTTTGGAAAATCGGGAAGAAGGGGAAAAGAGTGCTTTCATCCGTGCAGCATAATCATCGCAAAGTTACGTCAGTCAAACAGCTGTATCGCTGGGAAAAGCATGTTCTTCATGATAGCTTGAAACATGATAAGATGAAGATAATACGTTGCTGGACTTTACAAAAAGAGCCAGAGGCCACAGATCATCGACTGATTATCCATGCTACTGACTTGCGGAAGTGGGCCTTACATAGGAGCAGGTAAAGTTAAGTCACATAATTTGAAGGGAAACCCCAAATGGCCAATGACTTCTAAAAAGGCGCACGGAATTGTATCTCATAAGTTTACAGCTAGACACTATATGAACGACAAAAATGATCTCGACGACGTCATTTTAGGATTTGTAGTGCAATTTAAGGAGCGCCTCAGCGTTTTGTAGGCTCAAAATGTCTACAACTCCGACCAGAGCGGATTCAAGCCGGAGTTGCACTTTTGATGTACTTTGTTTCAAAAGGGTGCAAAGAAAGCTGAATCCATTGTGACGTCTCCTGGCAAGACATTTAAAAAATCGCTATAATATATAAAAAAATAATAAAAATAAACATTTATCTGTATTATTATTGTTATTATTTCATAATGTATGAATAGTTGTACATTATATATAAAAGGAAATAACAATTTTTCATTTTTATGTTTGTGCAATATTTATGTATCTATATTTCACAAATAACGTCTGTGGTCAGCGAATGTATGTATCAGAGCAGATAATGAAAAATAATTACAAAGACGCTTATTTAATTGCCTATAAATAGTAGAGGTTAAAACATTACACTCTCTGTCTTCTTGTAGCCGTTAAAGTTGTAAGAGCGTGCGACGCTTGCTTGAATGCGTAGGTAACCTTCGTTTGTCCTTTGATCGAGAAAGACGCCATTGGAGGTTGATATTTGTAAAAGGTGTGTACTTTCAATTTATGTTGATTTTTTGAATATAGAAATTGTTAAAATTATTACCTGTAATAATTTATTGCTAGCTTGCTCAAGATATCGTTCCACATTCTTAGCAGTTTTCAACGACGCAGAGCCGTGCAGCGATCGCGGGAGCCGCTGCCGCGGCAAATTCAAATTAAACTGAATGAAAGCAGTTTTCCCGCAATATAGCGGGCAGGTAACGGTACATTAAAATTATCTCTATTCAGATTCCTGGAGACTTCAGAGGTAAATTATGTCATTTTCAGGTGGACATGGGCAGCTGCTATTATGTTATCAGTTAAGTAAATAATTCATGAGTGATAAAATTTTACTTGTGTGTGATCAAAGACTGCTGTGCAAAACCTGTTCTGGCTAGCAACAAAATAATCAAATTTAATTTCTTTTTAGATTCATGCTCTCATGTTACTCGTGGCAGTTAATAGTGTTCATATATTTTTAAAAAATCCACTGCAGCTTTTATGTTTAGTGAACATAACATACTGTAACTTCTGTACAGGTAAAAAGAGTAATATTCAGTGCATTCGAGAGATGAAAGTAGCGCAGGGCATTTTTTTATTCCATAATTAGTTACAGTAATTACACCATGTTCCATATCTAACAAGCCAGATCAGATTTATATAAAAATAGTTTGCAAATTAAAGATTGTACGTCCACAGCAGGAAATCTTTCAGTGTTGTGCGTATCCCCACATAATAGGTCAATGTGCATAAAGTTGAAATATTTTCAACTGCAGAAACTAATAGTGAGAATCGTGTTTTATCAGTCGTCCTCGCAACAATAAGTAATGTAAAGTTAATTAAAATTTTATGTCAAATAAACTGCATATTAAGTAAAAAGGGGGTGCGGTGGAGATTACGCGACACCATGGGGTAGTCATTGTCATCAATTACTCACAGTTACACGATTCAGCCAACATTCGCTGCTGCTGGCAAACTGCTTACCCCGTTTTCATAGAGTTTGGACCGAGAATTAGAGATGCTCGACGGGGCAGGTACGTACAACCATTAGACGTATACGGCTTTCCACGTTGGAGGAACTTTATGAGAAGATTTACAGGTCCAATTCTGCTGCGTGATTACGATATCAGTCTCCACTTGAGAAAAAATGTAATCAAACTGCAGTCACTAGTACACAGTCAATTCTCTTAGCCGAGGTTCGCCAGTGTACTGAAATATCCCTAGTACAAATCAAGATATTTAGAGATTCGCCCGCCACAATTCATGACACCTGCAGAATTTTGTTTTTATTGTCTTGTCCATCGTGTATATTATGTAAGGAAATGTCGTTCGTTTTGTGTGCATGATGCATAAAAACATTAGATTTTAAGCAATTCAGATTATCATTGTCGTAACGATTTTGTATCATAATAATGAGTTACTTATTATTTTCAGTTACCAGAGTACACATGTGTGAAACAGTAAACTAAAAAAAAACATGAACTGAAAACGTAAAATAAAATTTACATAATACAATAAAAATCTGTTAAAGAAATAATTAGAATAAAATTGAGTGTTTAGACATTTTACTAAGGTATGTAACACATACTCAGACAGCACATTGTGTACTACTTATTTTCATGTTTCAAATGGCTCTGAGCACTATGGGACTTAACATCTGAGGTCATCAGTCCCCTAGAACTTAGAACAACTTAAACCTAACCAACCTAAGGACGTCACACACTTCCATGCCCGAGGCAGGATTCGAACCTGCGACCGTAGCGGTCGCGCGGTTCCGGACTGAAGCGCCTAGAACCGCTCGGCCACAGCGGCCGGCACTTATTTTCCGGAAATGATATTACACAAACCAACTTTATTACACGTGGATGTATGTCACGTGAAATCGTCATTAGTTTATGTTATAACAAAAGTATCCAATCCATGGTGGTGGGGCTAATTTGCAAATTTTCAATTTTTTCAAAAGTTGATTATACATTTCAACTTTTATATGTGACACAATTTTTTTTATATTTCACTGTTTCGAAGCAATTCCCTCTAAACCTAGTATGTCAAATTGCCTTTAGGGGCGTTTTTTAGCCATTAAAAGTGAAATAGGGCACAAACAAAACAACATGTATTATTTTGCTCGCTCTAGACACTGGCCAACTTTCATCAAGATCGTTCATTGACTCCTGGGAATGTTCGCTTGTGAGTGATAGACTCAAGTTGTGGGGCGGCGAGTAACTTGTGAAAATTACAATAATTGCTGTATAAATGCTTGCAATACAAATGTTGAATCAGTTTCAGGCTTTTAGAATGTTGTTAATGCTGTCGGCGGCGGTGCACAAATGCTGCGCAGCTAGCGCCATTCGACGGCCAACACCGCGGTTCCTGGTGTGTCCGCTGTGTCGTGCGTGTGATCATTGCTTGTACAGCCCTCTCGCAGTGTCCGGAGCAAGTATGGTGGGTCTGACACACCGGTGTCAATGTGTTCTTTTTTCCATTTCCAGGAGTGTACAAACAGGATCTGAAGTGGTAGTGAAACCTAATGTATGCATTAGAGCTAACTAAGAAATAGTAAAAGAGATTGCTTAGTGTTAGGAAAATATGCAGATAAGTTGTAAGATTAAACTCACCTGGTGTAGCAAGGAAAGGCAGTGTAATAGAATTGAGCAGTGTTTGTGGTTGAGACGTGAAGGACACGTCCCTGAAGTATTTATAAGGTTGGAGCTGGCCATTATTTTAGTGTAGTGTGTGACAGGATACACCTACACGTATTGAGGTTATGAGTTGGAGGCGTGAATGCGACCATAGGTACCCTTATGTTAGATGAGACAGAGCAGCTCATGGTGTCCTATAGGTTTAAGGAATTTAGAATTACGATCGTCCATAATTACTTGATGCACTTTAGTGGTAGGTCTGAGAGAGACTACCTGAGGTTTCAGCGTCCGATCGAGTGGAAATGGTTTGCCACGTGAGCAAACTGATCAGCTACAATATACTATGAATATGAAATAAATGTGCTATCCTATGCTTTAAATTTTAATAGAGTGAGTGTTAAATAAGTACATACACTAGCAAAATAAATAAGTAACATACTGACAGACGTGAAACATTAATTTTAGCTCAGCATAAATACACTTCAAAGTAAGTAAGTACCTAATTGCAGATGTGGAACTAACACAACAGCAGAGGACCAATAAGTGGATTTTGTAGTCAACTAAACGTAGTGTGTTTTGAACACTCAGAACTGTACTATTACCAAAAGTTACTCGCATGTACAAAGAAGCTGAGAAAATAACCACTAATCAAATATACTCATACTATCTCTAAGAATAAGGTAATCAAAGATGAGTCAGTTAAGTAAATAAAATGCAGATTTGTCAGGAATGTACCGAGCATTGGTTCAGTGTTCCGGCCCAGAAATAATAAATTGATGTTAAATAGGATTCATGATTGTATGCCTTGAGCATAGATTTTCTCTAGTACGTGACTAACGGCGTTTTGAGCCATTTGTTTACCGATTTTATGACATTTAAGTAACCGCGAGAGTAATGTTGAAAAAGTTCTGTTAACTTTGTTCCAGCAAAATATTGAAGGATAAAATGTATATATACCCATTTCATTGTGACCCACCCTTAGATATTAAGTGAACAGAGTCTGAGGCACTCTTTTTGTTTGTTCTACAGGACAAACCAGATAATGGCAGCCTGGTAGCGGCGTGAAAGTGTGGAGTGACTTGGACACAACTCACAGTGACCCCTCCCCTTTCCCCATGTAATTTAGAGAGAACGTGAAGGACGCACACCATAGCAACTTCCCCTCCTCTACCCTTGTGAATGGAAGTGTAGGACGCCACCCAAAGCGGCTACAACCACGTGTGTAAAAATTATTTGTGAACTTTCCTTTCAGGTTTAGAAAAGACTGCTAAGAGATAATCATCTGTTTATATATCATGTTATTTTCTTTGAATTTGTGTATGTAAAAATGTATTTAATGTATTTAATGGATCTAAGATTTTCATAATTTTTCAATTCGTATGTGTTTGTTTGTCTAAGGCAATATGTATGCCAAAATATTTCATTGACTTTGCTTAAAATTTTGAGTAATGACATTGTTTAAAAGGCAGTGAACATGCCCACAATTTAAATATTTAATGTAGGTAATCAGTTTTCTTTAATGTTTCTACATGTTTATATTTCAATTTTGATTTTTTATAGGGAGTTAAACTGTACTCTTGCTTCCCTTTTTGTAATTAAATTTTTTTTCATTCATTAACATTCATAAACAAAAAAAAATTTAAGTAGAGGGTGATGTAGGGAAGCAGCCTACTCACGCTGTAGTAAATTCACGTCAGTTTCCATTGTGTGCTAGCCAGTCTGCTGTAACTAGCTCTGACGTCATAAATGTTGCGCAATACCTTAAAAATCAGGCAAATGACCTAAAACTTTTCTAGCATGTCAGGAATAATACTAAATTAATGTGTGTTAAATATCAGTTCGATAACTTCAGCCATTATCGAAATTTGGACGTTTTTCTAAAAAAATCATTGGCGCAACAGAAAAGAGCTAGAGACTTCAAAATTTATATTTAGATTCATCTTTCATAATGATTTAATAAAAACAGTACTTTGGATTTCACAAATTGAGACTTTAGTGGAAATTCATGATTCTCTGGTTTTCGTCTCAAAACTGAAGGAAGCAAGATAGATTAAGTAGGCTAATAAATAAGGCTAGGATGTTTAGATTTAAATAGGTTGGAGGTCCGCTATGACTGTGAAGATGTGAAAAGTTTCTTGTGAATACCTATAAAATTATAGCGATAGCGGATCTCAAAAAGGGCCAGTTCAGAGCTCATCTGCTCCGTGCAGTGTAATTTAATTAATTCTCTCGCCCAAAATATTTAACTTAGCCACGTCAAAATTTTATTATCAATACTTATCTGCGTGCTGAATGCACGTTTAAATTAAGAGCTTCATCGGCCATCAGCAAAAGAAGCTATAAATTATTATGTAACTTGAAGTGGTGCGTTACTAGCCCAGCGGCTAGTCGGGAGAGCCGATTTGATCAGGAGTTCCCTTAGCCGTCCGCACCGCGGCTATATACACTCCTGGAAATGGAAAAAAGAACATATTGACACCGGTGTGTCAGACCCACCATACTTGCTCCGGACACTGCGAGAGGGCTGTACAAGCAATGATCACACGCATGGCACAGCGGACACACCAGGAACTGCGGTGTTGGCCGTCGAATGGCGCTAGCTGCGCAGCATTTGTGCACCGCCGCCGTCAGTGTCAGCCAGTTTGCCGTGGCATACGGAGCTCCATCGCAGTGTTCAACACTGGTAGCATGCCGTGACAGCGTGGACGTGAACCGTATGTGCAGTTGACGGACTTTGAGCGAGGGCGTATAGTGGGCATGCGGGAGGCCAGGTGGACGTACCGCCGAATTGCTCAACACGTGGGGCGTGAGGTCTCCACAGTACATCGATGTCGTCGCCAGTGGTCAGCGGAAGGTGCACGTGCCCGTCGACCTGGGACCGGACCGCAGCGACTCACGGATGCACGCCAAGACCGTAGGATCCTACGCAGTGCCATAGGGGACCGCACCGCCACTTCCCAGCAAATTAGGGACACTGTTGCTCCTGGGGTATCGGCGAGGACCATTCGCAACCGTCTCCATGAAGCTGGGCTATGGTCCCACACACCGTTAGGCCGTTCCGCTCACGCCTCAATATCGTGCAGCCCGCCTCCAGTGGTGTCGCGACAGGCGTGAATGGAGGGACGAATGGAGACGTGTCGTCTTCAGCGATGAGAGTCGCTTCTGCCTTGGTGCCAATGATGGTCGTATGCGTGTTTGGCGCCGTGCAGGTGAGCGCCACAATCAGGACTGCATACGACCGAGGCACACAGGGCCAACACCCGGCATCATGGTGTGGGGAGCGATCTACTACACTGACCGTACACCACTGGTGATCGTCGAGGGGACACTGAATAGTGCACGGTACATCCAAACCATCATCGAACCCATCGTTCTACCATTCCTAGACCGGCAAGGGAACTTGCTGTTCCAACAGGACAATGCACGTACGCATGTATCCCGTGCCACCCAACGTGCTCTAGAAGGTGTAAGTCAACTACCCTGGCCAGCAAGATCTCCGGATCTGTCCCCCATTGAGCATGTTTGGGACTGGATGAAGCGTCGTCTCACGCGGTCTGCACGTCCAGCACGAACGCTGGTCCAACTGAGGCGCCAGGTGGAAATGGCATGGCAAGCCGTTCCACAGGACTACATCCAGCATCTCTACGATCGTCTCCATGGGAGAATAGCAGCCTGCATTGCTGCGAAAGGTGGATATACACTGTACTAGTGCCGACATTGTGCATGCTCTGTTGCCTGTGTCTATGTGCCTGTGGTTCTGTCAGTGTGATCATGTGATGTATCTGACCCCAGGAATGTGTCAATAAAGTTTCCCCTTCCTGGGACAATGAATTCACGGTGTTCTTATTTCAATTTCCAGGAGTGTATATGAATTCATATATCTTTTTAAATTACTGTTGGTGGACCATTTCCAATAAAACAACACTTTGTACTTACCATAGTACCAGGGTTCTATACATACTTGTTACTCAAATACATTGTATCTTAATTACATCATACTTCTCTATTGTTTGTCACTATTAGGTTTGTCACATTAGGTATTTTTCTTCACTAATCGGTGGATAGAATGGTTACAGAACTCATGGCTTGATAGACATGACAGAAAAATTTCATGTCTGGAAAGAAGAGGTCGAAATTTTTGTTGATAGGAAAGATGAAGAATGAGTGAGACCTGAAATGGAAAGAAGATCTCACACAGCTGGGACTGCACAGCTGCCACACTGTGTAGAGGTTACAGAACAACCTCCTCCCTACAGCATTCATTGGCTTAATGCTGGCTTGATAGTCATGACGGAAAATTTTAGTATTTGGAAAGAAAAGGTCGAAATTTTTGTGGATAGGAAAGATGAAGAATGAGTGAGACCTGAAAGGGAAAGAAGATCTCACACAGCTGGGACTGCACAGCTGCCACACTGTGTAGAGGTTACAGAACAACCTCCTCCCTACAGCATTCATTGGCTGAATGCTGACTTGATAGTCATCACGGAAAATTTTAGTATTTGGAAAGAAAAGGTCGAAATTTTTGTGGATAGGAAAGATGAAGAATGAGTGAGACCTGAAAGGGAAAGAAGACCTCACACAGCTGGAACTGCACAGCTGTCACACTGTGTAGAGGTTACAGAACAACCTCCTCCCTACAGCATTCATTGGCTACCTATGAATCTCTTTAGGTCGATCACGTTCCTAAGACATAATAGCTTCTTACTTTTAGGGTACTCTAGCCTATATGCATTGGCATGTGGTTTCCTGAAAAACACTTGACTGGTTTTCATCTTTAATTGACATTCATAACCTTTGACTATGCCAGGTCGATCTGAAAATACCTTATGATGCCTTTTTAGAACCTGTCTCAGTTCTTCCTTTTGATTGTCTGAAATCTTATCGATTTCCTGCAATTTAGCTTCTATTTTGTCCACAATAATTGCTTCTTCTTCTTCTTCTGTGTTCAGCTTACTGTTACTAAGATTAACATCTTCGTCCCAATACCTCCTATTTTTCAGAACTCGTATAGGCAGCTCCCAAGTTTCATGATCAGTTACTACATGTTTATCACTAAAAGGTACTATAATTACTCCGGTTATTGGCAAGACCATTTTTAACTGGCTTCTTTCAAAGTCAACAACACTCTGATATTTTGACAAGAAATCTATGCCAATTAAAACCTCAATACTGAGATTGTTTACAATTAAACATGGATGATCAATTAAATTACCATTAATGTTAAAGGGTAGTAAAGCTTCTTGCTTTACCGTTTTCGAAACCTTGCCAGTAGCACCAATTATTCTTAGTCCTGATACCCTCATTACTGTAAGCTTGTCTTTACCAGGTAATGCATCAAAGAAGGACTGAGATATTGCACTCACCTCACTTCCACTGTCTAAGAGACAACGTACATTGATACCCAACATATTCAATATTATTATAGGGTGGCTTATTCTAGGTTGTACAGGTGGTTCCTCAAATTCATCTAATAGTTCCTTTTGGATTTGTCTCCAACTAAAGTGATTGACATCTGTCTTCATTACATTTAGGTCACAGTGTGTAGGGGTTTCCTGAATTACACTTTCAGCTGCCTTTTCCAGTCGGTCTATTAATTTTAAATCGAAACACCGCACGACTTCATTACATTTAGTTTGCTGAACATAACCCAAATTACTGTAGTCTGAGCGATTCTGCGTCTCCAGACCGGGCATAACACTAGTTACAGCTAAACCACTTTTACCATTATCGTCGGTTTCCTTCTCAAGTGACAACTGGTCACAGCTACTGGGTTCATCGACCCCCAACAGCCTACCCTCTACATTCTCACTTATCTCCTGTCCTAAATCTATTAGTACAGTATCAACATCCTGCACAGGCACTTTAGATAAGAGCATATCGTCCTCATCGTAAATATAAGCATGAATTTCTTCTGCTTCTTCACCTGTCAATTCAGTATTTTGTAGTTCCTCCCTATCGTTACACTGCTGCGCCTTCTCTTTCTCTTCCCACTTAGAAAGCGTCTCTAACACGGTATCTATCAAATACTGTGAGTGATCTAATATTTCTGTTGTATCCTTAGATGCTACCGACTCTTCATCCACATGTTCAGTTTGAGAATTCTGATCTGTCTTACCAATTCCCTTAACTACTGGCTTAGGAAAAGTAACCGCCTGGTGAGCGCCAGTGTCCTCATAGACGGGAACTAGTTTTCCTGCCTCGGCCTTCTACTGTTTCCTTTAGTTTCATTATAGTTAGCTGGCATAGCATTGCTTTCCGCGCGGTTGTTTACCTGCATAATTCTGTTTGGAACAAAATTATTATCCCTTGGACGCCATTGTTGGTTCTGATAATTATTTCCCCAATTCCTACCTCTCTTAGGATGGCGAACACCTACTGTTCTGATGTTTACATTGCCATTTTGCTCGTTCCTAAAATTACTATTATTATTATTGGCACTTCTGTTATTACGTGCTTGCTCCTCATTGGCAGCAACACGTTCTACACGTTCCAGATACTCAATGAAACGATCCAGATTGTCTCTAGGGGCAGATATAATTCTAGTTTGCCAATACCATGGCAGTTTGGCTTCAAGACCTAGTATAATCATTTCTGGTTTTAGCTTTTCCGCCAAATGTGACAAACGTGAAATCCATGACCTAGCAAACTCTTTAATTGATTCCTTGCCTGCATTGAAGCGTTTTCCACTCCAAAATTCTCTCAACACTTCATTTTGATTATTGCTAGACCAATACTCATTAATGAAAGCTGTTTTAAACTCCGCTAATGTTTTACACTTCAACATAACATCAGCTGACCAACGCATGGCGTCACCTGCTAAATGGCTTCTAATAAATGAGATTTTCTCTCGTTCAGACCAAGTTGGTGGAATCACATCTTCAAAATCGTTCCAGAAATCTAGCGGGTGGATATTTTTATCTGGATCGAACCGCAAGAACTGCCGACACCCGATAAAAGCGGCGTTTGCAGCTACAACTTGTTGTATACTACCATTACCAGAAGTTACTGAAGCTACTTTACTCTCAATGTTAGCAATGTTAGTACTGATATTTTCTACTTTCATTTCAACATTATCTACTCTTTGTACAATATGAGTAGTATCAGTTTTGATTGCATCTACGTCTGCTTGACATATGTTTACTTTAATATTAACATCTTTAAATCTATCTGAGCACAGTTCAGATTCCGCCTCGATCTTTTCTGTTAACTTGTGCTCCAGCTTCGCATCTTCCATTTGGAAGTCTTTGCGAACCTCAGCAACTTCGGATTTAACTGTTTTATACATTTCAGAAAACTGTTGAGCAACCTTTTTCTTAATATCCTCATGATTGTAATCAATTTTACAATTCAAACTGTCTAGATCCTCTTTCAACTTATTGCAACCAGCCTTGAAGGTATCGCCCATTACCTCCAATCGTTTATTAAAATTAGTTTGACTGGCCACAGTCCTGTTATTTACCTCAATTATATTAGATTTTAATTCAGCATTACTGGTAGCTATTGCTTGTAATATAACATTTAAATCAACAGCCCCAGCATCTTTGGATTGCTCACTAGCTGGCTTTTTATCACACTCAGGTGACGAAAAACTAGCTCCAACACCAGAATCATCAAAACTAAATGAAACTTCTGATTGATTAGTCATATCTAACTTCTCCTTCTTAAACTCTACCATCTCTGATGACTGTTTCATTTATAATTCATCAGAGAAACTATCATCCAATAAATTTACAATTTCTACTTTCTGCTTTACTACAGGGGTCTCTATTATTGAATCATTGCCCCTTTTCACACTGCTGTCAGGAGACAATACTTCATATTTCACTTTAACATTACTACTTTCATGCGTGTTTATACTTGAAACGTTGTCTGAATTTACAGTTCCCTCAACAGACATAGGTTCTAATTTAAGTTTAAACTCAGTTTCTTTTGGCGGTTCCATCGCCGACAGTCTTTTAGTGCAGGTTAGTAAAATTTTTAACAGCTTTTCACTTAACTTAGTTCCTTCTGCACGACGTTGTCGGCGCGGCGTACCAGGATTCCTGATGCGACGTGGCTCGTTGAACTGCAGACGGCTCTCCGACGGCTGTTGTGTGTTTGCGTGGCCCGCAATTGCAGGCGCTGCGCCGGCTGCTCCAGCGGACGACTGCGGTACGGCAAAACTGGCTTCTCGCGATGCCGGCAGCACCGCTAGACTCAGTGCCAGCTCCGTCAATCCAGATGCGTTGTTAATCCAATTGCGTCGTCCACATGCACACGTAACACTTTCACTGTTCTATACTCAGTTGCGTGTCGCATTTCACTCACGAATCCGCATAGTTAAAAATCACTTTCACTTACTTGATTTCCCGGCCAATGCACCATATGTGGGGCGGCGAGTAACTTGTGAAAATTACAATAATTGCTGTATAAATGCTTGCAATACAAATGTTGAATCAGTTTCAGGCTTTTAGAATGTTGTTAATGCTGTCTTTCGCCGTTCTCAACACTGGCTCTCTATTTACTTTTTAGCACCCAGAAAGTGATTTAACAAAACGTGAAGCCTGTAATTAGAGTTCCTAGTGCCCACTTCATCTGAGAATAACATTATAGCTGCAGCTTATAGCTCTGAGGAATTAGGAGATTGTCCGGGATTTCTAATCAAAAACGATTTTCCAAAATAGTTGAGTATATTCTGAAATTTACTGATAAAAACACAAGTATCCCTACAACATAACTAACAGAGCAGTTCAGAGTCTAATGCGCTGATGCAACTATAAATGTCCGAATTAAATGTTAAAAAGAATGCTCGCCAAAATTTGATGAGAATATTTCATCCAATGCCACGCTAAATAATTGGTAGAATGTCTGTCCCGCGACGGCACGTGAAAATACGACAATACGCAAACTGAAGCTAGATAATGAAAATAATCCCAGAATTAACCCTTCACTTGAAATGATTTCACGGTTCCGCGTATCTCTAGTAACTTATTACGGCACCCGAGGCTGTTTGTAGCAGTGATACCGAAGCGACGCGACTCCCGACACAGCTGACGTGCTATTCAGCGTCTGGAGAGAACTGGGGCCTTCCTTCCTCGCGCAGCGCTCTTATATACACTCCTGGAAATTGAAATAAGAACACCGTGAATTCATTGTCCCAGGAAGGGGAAACTTTATTGACACATTCCTGGGGTCAGATACATCACATGATCACACTGACAGAACCACAGGCACATAGACACAGGCAACAGAGCATGCACAATGTCGGCACTAGTACAGTGTATATCCACCTTTCGCAGCAATGCAGGCTGCTATTCTCCCATGGAGACGATCGTAGAGATGCTGGATGTAGTCCTGTGGAACGGCTTGCCATGCCATTTCCACCTGGCGCCTCAGTTGGACCAGCGTTCGTGCTGGACGTGCAGACCCCGTGAGACGACGCTTCATCCAGTCCCAAACATGCTCAATGGGGGACAGATCCGGAGATCTTGCTGGCCAGGGTAGTTGACTTACACCTTCTAGAGCACGTTGGGTGGCACGGGATACATGCGGACGTGCATTGTCCTGTTGGAACAGCAAGTTCCCTTGCCGGTCTAGGAATGGTAGAACGATGGGTTCGATGACGGTTTGGATGTACCGTGCACTATTCAGTGTCCCCTCGACGATCACCAGTGGTGTACGGCCAGTGTAGGAGATCGCTCCCCACACCATGATGCCGGGTGTTGGCCCTGTGTGCCTCGGTCGTATGCAGTCCTGATTGTGGCGCTCACCTGCACGGCGCCAAACACGCATACGACCATCATTGGCACCAAGGCAGAAGCGACTCTCATCGCTGAAGACGACACGTCTCCATTCGTCCCTCCATTCACGCCTGTCGCGACACCACTGGAGGCGGGCTGCACGATGTTGGGGCGTGAGCGGAAGATGGCCTAACGGTGTGCGGGACCGTAGCCCAGCTTCATGGAGACGGTTGCGAATGGTCCTCGCCGATACCCCAGGAGCAACAGTGTCCCTAATTTGCTGGGAAGTGGCGGTGCGGTCCCCTACGGCACTGCGTATGATCCTACGGTCTTGGCGTGCATCCGTGCATCGCTGCGGTCTGGTCCCAGGTCGATGGGCCCGCATGCCCACTATACGCCCTCGCTCAAAGTCCGTCAACTGCACATACGGTTCACGTCCACACTGTCGCGGCATGCTACCAGTGTTAAAGACTGCGATGGAGCTCCGTATGCCATGGCAAACTGACTGACACTGACGGCGGCGGTGCACAAATGCTGCGCAGCTAGCGCCATTCGACGGCCAACACCGCAGTTCCTGGTGTGTCCACTGTGCCGTGTGTGTGATCATTGCTTGTACAGCCCTCTCGCAGTGTCCGGAGCAAGTATGGTGGGTCTGACACACCGGTGTCAATGTGTTCTTTTTTCCATTTCCAGGTGTGTATATAGCCGCGGTGCGGACGGCTAAGGGAACTCCTGATCAAATCGGCTCTCCCGACTAGCCGCTGGGCTAGTAACGCACCACTTCAAGTTACATAATAATTTATAGCTTCTTTTGCTGATGGCCGATGAAGCTCTTAATTTAAACGTGCATTCAGCACGCAGATAAGTATTGATAATAAAATTTTGACGTGGCTAAGTTAAATATTTTGGGCGAGAGAATTAATTAAATTACACTGCACGGAGCAGATGAGCTCTGAACTGGCCCTTTTTGAGATCCGCTATCGCTATAATTTTATAGGTATTCAAAAGAAACTTTTCACATCTTCACAGTCATAGCGGACCTCCAACCTATTTAAATCTAAACATCCTAGCCTTATTTATTAGCCTACTTAATCTATCTTGCTTCCTTCAGTTTTGAGACGAAAACCAGAGAATCATGAATTTCCACTAAAGTCTCAATTTGTGAAATCCAAAGTACTGTTTTTATTAAATCATTATGAAAGATGAATCTAAATATAAATTTTGAAGTCTCTAGCTCTTTTCAGTTGCGCCAATGATTTTTTAGAAAAACGTCCAAATTTCGAAAATGGCTGAAGTTATCGAACTGATATTTAACACACATTAATTTAGTATTATTCCTGACATGCTAGAAAAGTTTTAGGTCATTTGCTTGATTTTTAAGGTATTGCGCAACATTTATGACGTCAGAGCTAGTTACAGCAGACTGGCTAGCACACAATGGAAACTGATGTGAATTTACTACAGCGTGAGTAGGCTGCTTCCCTACAAAGTATCAGTCCGCTTTTTGTTGTAGTATCACGTAAATTTGTGCCAGTGGTTATGCCAGTGGTATCACCTTCAAAAAGAATCATTTCGCTTTCAGTGTTAAGAAGTTAGTCATCAACAGGCGTCTTAATATGCTGCCTTTGGTAAACCATGGATTATTTGTTGAAATTATGACAAAATATTAGTTTCATTCGAATTGCATTTCTACTGCTCGTTTTTATTATGAAGGTGTGATTTGCTGATACTAAGAGCTGCTCCTCTAGTTTCTTTGTGATCAAGTTTCGTTATTAAAATATTATGGTCGTCTAGGTCGAAAGCTTTCGATAAGTCACAAAATATGCCAAGAGCATTTTGCCCTTGATCTAATTCTTCTGAGATTATATTTATACATTCAAGTACGGCTGAAACTGTTGATTTTCCTTTCTGGAATCCAAATTCTCTACCATTTATGATCCAGTTTCTTTCGAAATATTACATAAATGTAATGTATGAGTATATCAGTTTTTCAATAACTTTCGACAAAATGGGAAGTAGGCTAACTGTTCAGTAGTTGCCAGAGCACAGTGCAACTCCATTTTTGTGAAGTGGTAAAACTCTGGCTATTTTTATCGTATATGGAAAGAAATCTTCCGTCAGATGTGACTTAACTAGGTGGTAGAGCAGTTGGACGTTTCATTTGTCATTAAGTTTAAAATTTTGTTTGATAGTCTGTTTATAACAGTGGGGGTTTCATTATCAATTTTTCCTTATCACTTTCATTATCCTTGCTCTCTTGCACAACAGAGACAACATGAGTAAATGGTGCAGTCGTGCTTATTTTTTAGCAGCTGTAGGGCTTGCAGAGGATCACTTTCGTTATTTTGTGTAAGTCTTTGGCGTATCTTGGTAAAATGTTTGTTCAAAGTGTTACTAACAGCTTTTTCTATTGTTTTATTGTTTATTTTGACCTTTAGGCGTCTGCTGTTATTGTGTGGCAGTTTTCCTGTTCTTTGGTTAATTATCTTCCGCTGGATGACTGAGCAGCCACGCTTCCCACGTAAGTGCGGTAAACTGGACTGAACACAGAGCAGTTACCATATGTGTAAGTGGTGTCACACTTGGAAAGCAGTGGGCGTGGCGTCTCGTTCCGCCATCGAACACATATCCACCAACCGAAAGCGCGAGAAAGTGGAACGGCACTTGAAGTGTCCTGCGTGACGTGTCACACGGCCGAGAGTGGGAATGGTGGGAGATGGGGGAGGGGTGAGATGTGTGTGCTTCGGCCTGAGGCAGTTCGCGGATCTACACTCACCTAACGACAATCTGATCACTGTAATTCCATCTTGATCATCACTTGCTGACCAAAGCTACCGATACTAGTTACTGAATGCTAGCCCCTGTTTTAACTGGGCCATAGTTGTGATTCTTCCTACAGATAGATCAGGGGGCCTTAAGATGGTGTAATGTAGCGCTGAAACTGGTTGCTCAAATAAAATAACAACTGGATATTTAAAACAACTGAAGGGGCTTTGATCTGACATTTTACAGTCTGATTTATGTCCTGCTGAGTGGTCAGCGTGACGGATTGCCGTCCTGCGGGGTCGGGTTCGAATCCCGGCAGGATCGGGACTGGGACTGGGTGTTCCACTGTCTTCATCAGCATTTCATCCCTATCCGGCGCGCAGGTCGCCCAGTGTGGCGTCGAATGTAATAAGACCCGCACCAAGTCGACCGGACCTGCCCCGCAAGGGGCCTCCCGGCCAATGATGCCAAACGCTCATTTCCATTTTATGTCCTGCAGGCTGCACACTGGCTGGTGATGTCGGCATTATTACTAGGGAAGAATCACCAGACGAGGAAACATCCATTGTAGTATCTTATTTGTATTTCCGAACCACAGCGAGCATCCTCTATTTTTCTCATTAGAAGTGAGAGAAAGCACCCGGATGTACTAAAGAAGGAATACGAATTTAATGTCGCGTCAACATGGAGGTAATTTGAGTTGCTTTTAATTAGTTGCAGGACAATGGAGGGGGGGGGGGGGGAGGGGCGATGGGGCAAGTAGGTCGCGGTCTTTTAGCTTTAAGTGATTTTAAGGACACAATGCAAAATCCTAATTACGATGGTCTGATGTGGGTTCGATCGAGCTCTCTCCATAATGAAGCGAGCTTTTTAATTACTGCCTCAAGTAGCCCAGATCGAAGAGAAGCTGACCGCGAACTCGAAAATTCTACGGAATTAAGGTCGGGCACAAAAAAATATATTTACAACTTCAAAATGTCTTTCAGACAGTCCTATGCAATAGTGTCGTGTAGACAGAAAGTATTAAGTGCATCCAGGTTACACTGTACCTGCGACGGTAATAGTAATCTTATACACAGGTTGGGCAAAGCTGTCGTAACAGCACACTGTTAAGAGACAATAGCTCACCACAGACGCTTATACTTTGGCGAATCAGGCAATGTGAGTTATGTGCTTGTCACTAACCATGAAATAAACTGTTTCCCTTGTAGCTGGTATAACAGAAAACGGTAACCGCGAATTTACTAAAGAACCAGTAAACCTCCGATTCTTCAACGAATCGAATACCCTTGTATAAAACAGCTTCAATTGTGTGATTGCAAGTGACTTAATGTGTTAAATATTTGCTTAAAGCATGTAAGCGAGAGAAAGTGTAGGAAAGGTGTGAAATTATGCTTAAAATTTGCTAGAAGTCGCTAAGTGCTCTCATTATAAAGCCCTGGTTGAATTTAAGCTAGGTAATTTGCGCTGCATTTTAAGCAAAAGCTTTTTTATCATGTATCTCAATTTTTATGTACTGTGTGTCGTATAACGACATAATTTTGCAGCTACGGTCAGTGATGTTCGTAGGTGCTGTATGCAAAGTGTGCTGCGAATAGAGTTAGTAGTGAAGAAGTAATAAATAGAAACGTCATGCCTTATGCTGCCGATTTAGTGCTCGAACAGCAGCAATGTGGTAGGCAAAAAAACGTTTCTCTGTTCATGATTTTTGGGGCTGTCAGCAAGAAAAAATTTCGGAAAGTAAAGTTTGTTGGAAATCAATAAGTGTTCTCATTCTCAGATATTGCGTGAATAAAGTCCGGGCATTTGCTTGCTGTCATTTATGTTGTATCGAGACAAACACAGAATTTCTAATTGTAATACTAGTATTACTGTGTTAAACTTGAAACCTAATATTAGACCTCTTAATGAGCAGATTCTGACAGCATTTTAAATTTTCAGAATCGTTCAATAATTACGGGAAAGACGGAAAATCAAATTTATGTTTTCCATGGAAGTCGTTACGTAGACAGACTTCAAAAGGGCAAGGGTACCGAGCACCGGGTTTGGGGATACTCTTTTAGCAATATACGTAGATATATATGTGAAACAGTATGTTCACAAAAACAATAATCTTCAAGGGGGAAAAACACATACACGGTAAAATTAAGTTTCCTATTTGGATCTCAGTGCAGTCAGCCAAAGCTTGAGTAGAGTAGACCAAGCCACTATCGATCATGTAAGAACAGACTGTTCAGGCGATTGCTGAGACTGTACATCGTGGCTTTTTATTTTGATAAATAAGATCACAGAAACTGGTGCACTGTGCAACGTCTCCTGGCAAAACACATATTATATGTGGTAAAAAAAATGAACTTGATGATTATAATTTTATTTCTGCATGGACAATGCTTGTGTGAATTTTATGTAATAAAGAGAAACCATTATGTGTCATGTTTTATACTTGTACAGAATTATGTATAGATTTTTTTAAGATAATATCTGTGTCGGCGATTACTGGAACCGGCACAGACCATACTTGTTAAATATCAAACAAAGATGTAAGTGTATTAAACCGAGTATAAATAGTAGTGACCGAGCATTAATTTCTCTGTTGTCTTTTTGGAGTTAGTGAGTAGGAAGAGCCTATGACGATATATTGTATGCTTGTGTAGCATTCTTTTGTCAAGACAGAGAGAAGGACGCCTTAAGGCATTGATTTGTAAAGGTGTGAAAGAATTTAGTCAAAAATGGTTCAAATGGCTCTGAGCACTATGGGACTTAACATCTGTGGTCATTAGTCCCCTAGAACTTAGAACTACTTAAACCTAACTAACCTAAGGACGTCACACACATCCATGCCCGAGGCAGGATTCGAACCTGCGACCGGAGCGGTCACGCGGTTCCAGACTGAAGCGCCTAGACCGCACGGCCACACCGGCCGGCAGAATTTAATCTGTCTAAATGTTTTGAGTAGAGTTACTTAGTGAAAACTTGCATTATGATTTGTAATAAGCTTGCTTGGTATTTTATCCCATCCTTTTAAGACATTTTCAGCTATTTAAATATTATTCGTGGTGCAGAGCTGCGCTGCGAACGAACGAGCCGCTGCCGCGGCGCATTCAAACTGCATTAAATGAAACCAATCATACCGCAAAGACGCGTATAGGTAATAGTGAACTAAAAATATTTCTTTCAGCTTCCGGGATTGCAGGGCAGAGCAGCAGATTTTATGATGTTTTACAGGTGGACGCGGGCTGCGGATGATGTTATATTATACAGTAGAAAAGGATAATTTACCTTCATGACATAAAAGAAATCTTGCTGTGCGTAGTTCTGGTCTGGCAAAAATTATAGTAAAAACATTTTATCTCTGATAATAGCCTCATGTTCTCGTGTTAGTCGTGGTACTTATTGGTGTTTTAATTTTAACAAAAATCCACTGCAAAATTTTGATGTTGAACAAACATTGCATACTGTGACATCAGTATTGACAACGATATAATATTCAGTAATCTTTTCTGTAACTGTAGAGAAAGAAAGATACGTTGAACTTTATAGCGAGCTACAGTAACGAAACAATGTTCCTTTTATAGAATGCCAGATCCAGAATAATAAGAACATAATATATTTTGTTTTGTCGAAAATTAATGATCCAAAGAAAGTCACAGCAGAGAATCCGTAAAAAGTATTTCAGGGCACTTTTAGTAGCAACATATTTTATTTATCAATTTATATATATCAATTTGTCAATATATTAGTTGTTACGCAAGCTAAGACTACAGTGTAGTTGTCCTGTTCGTAGAAGCATAACTCCAGTTAAGTGATCTCATATCGCTAGTGGTGATCGTAGTTTGAAGTAAGTATTTATGACAGGGCAAAATTGAGTGTAGATAGTAATTTTTAGTGTGCAGTGTATTGTACATAAATTACCCTATTTTGTGTGCAAGTGGCAAAACTGATAGCTCCTGTGTTCGAGTAGGTAATTTATGAATATGGTTAAATTGAGAAGTCAACGTCCGAGCAATATGGATACTGAGAGACAGCCATAAATTACCCTATTTTGTGTGCAAGTTACAAAACTGATAGATCCTGTGTTCGAGTAGGTAATTTATGAATATGGTTAAATTGCGAAGTCAACGTCCGAGCAATATGGATACTGAGGGACAGCCATAAATTACCCTATTTTGTGTGCAAGTTACAAAACTGATAGATCCTGTGTTCGAGTAGGTAATTTATGAATATGGTTAAATTGCGAAGTCAACGTCCGAGCAATATGGATACTGAGGGACAGCCATTAGTTAGTGCAGGAAATGTAGAAACGCGTTAAGCAGTACAAGTACTCTCTTTGAGGATAAACTATGTGAAAATGTGGGGGTGGGGACATAGGAAGTGGTGCCGCCGCCCACCAGTGCTGAAGGAGATGTAGATAAAGAAATTGCACCACCCCCAGAAAAGCAGCAGCCAGAGAGTGGTAATCTGCCTGGTGGGTATTCACTTCAGGCAATATTAGAGCGCGTGCTGGATTACCAGTCAAAATTTGCGCAACAAGCTGAAAAGGACGAAAGAATTGAGAGCTTTTTCGCACAGCAAGCTGAGCGAGATCACCAGCTAGCGGAATATTTCCTTGCACAAAAAGCTGAGCGAGATCACCAGCAAGAGGAAAAGTTTCTTGCCCAGCAGGCTGAGCAGGATCGCCAGCAAGCTGAGCGTGACCAGCAACATGAGTAATCGTTAGAAATTATGATTCAAATGGCTCTGAGCACTGTGGGACGCAACTTCTGAGGTCATCAGTCCCCTAGAACTTAGAACTACTTAAACCTAACTAAGCTAAGGACTTCACACACATCCATGCCCGAGGCAGGATTCGAACCTGCGACCGTAGCAGCGGCGCGGTTCCGGATTGAAGCGTCTAGAACCGCTCGGCCACAGCGGCTGGCGCAATTAATTACGAGAGCGTCCAGTGTGGACCGAGAGCATAGACACTTTCAGAAGCGAAGCAACGTAACTATCACGACTCGCAGTTAACTGGCCAGCTGTTTGTTTCTCACACTGACTTCAAGGACATTGGAAATCTCTGTATATCAGGCACTTTACGAGATGTTTTTCACTTTCGTTGCGACATAGCTGCTACTAAAGGTGAAAATGATTGCATTCCTTCCATCGCAGAGGTCATCTGCAGTACTATTACTGCTCTGAAAGTTTGTGTAAATGGAAGTAAGCTGAGATGAACGGGACACTGAATACTTTTGATCATAAGCCATCACCGAGGAGTGCTGTTGTTGAAACTATCGCTGATATGTACAAACATCGGACTGATGACAATTTCATGGAGAGATGCTCGTAACCTACACACGGAACAACAATGAAGCGCAAAATTCATTAATTTGGACTTATGCTCCAAAACGCTTGTTTTCGGATGTTAAAGTCCTCCAAATCGCTAACAATCGGACGTGCGTCATTTAAGGGCACCCTGTGTAAATTGAATATCGTGGGGGTCGTTATTGGTACGACGGCTTGCTCATTTGGTATGCAAAGGGACGAGAAACGCCTCCAGCTCTTGGACTGGCGTTCATTCCGGAGCAGCATCAAGGCTGGAATTACGGTCAGAGTGACTTGCACTTTGGGAAATGAGGCACTGAAGAAGAGGAAGTTTTACTGTATGGCCACGAATTAATGGTAAGTTGAAAAGTCATAAAGTTACATACACAAAAATCTAACTGAAAACTTTAAATGCGTATTTCTCGAGACAACATTTCTTAAACTGGTCGAATGATTCAACAAAAACTACTTCGTAAAACTGGATACAGTTTTTGATTTAACAAAACAGACACTTTTAACACATGTAATTTTGGTGTGAGCCTAAAAAAGTGTAAGTTTTACTTAATTTTGTTATTTATTTATATTTAAATACAATAAAATAGGTAGATTTTAGGTACTTAACATTTTCAACTGATCGCCATTTTGAAATGCACTACGGGAAATTTATTTCCGAGGTTCACGCGATAGAAATTTTAATTCTGATGATGTACGTATGTTTACTTTTGATTACTGACCTACGTGCGAACCGTGTACTTTCGTAAGTCGAGGAGAGGTATTATGGCCGCCATTTTACTTGCATAGGCTCATCAGTTTACAGGCCAAGAATTATTTATGTAGTATTTAATATATGAATTTCTGTTTGTTCATAAAGACTGGTATGAAAATATAATATTTTGGCAGAAAAAAATGTTGAGCATGAGCAGAAAATAAGACTCCGAGACTGAAAAAACCCCCTGAACGATTGTGACCTCTTACACCCGACCAACCTGTGTGTGTTTAGGCAGTATCCCAAGGTTGCTTGGACAAATGCTGGGTTGGCCTCCAAATTCCGCCACGAACACGATACACAAACAGCTAAAATGCTATAGCATACAGAAAAAGTTTGTGATTCATAGACAGCGCAATCGCTTTACTTTCACGACAGTGGCGTTAGGAAGGGCATCTGGCCACGAAGGTAAACAATAAAATGAAATTTGTCAAATACTGAAAAAATGGATCCTGTACTAGACAAGACAAACGGAAGGGAAAAGATAGAAAGAAAGAAAGAATGTTTGTATGGCTGGTATGATTGTGCGGTCAAACAGGTATGCGTTTTAACACAGAAAATTTGTGAGTGTAGAGCTGCGTTGACTACGGCCGTTGTTTGGCAGCCTTCGGCGAATCCGATGCAGGCAGTAGTGATCGCTATTTTATTCATGCAGGGCATCAGACGCCCAGCGGCTGGTAACAGTCGTGTCCCATGTTGTTATTGCGGCCTGTCGGACTCTGATGGGTGGCTGGGTGGTACAAGCGCATAGCCATCTCCTCTGTTCGTACTGTTAGTGTGTTTTAATATTTCAGTGGCCTCGCTATTCGCTGATTTAGCGCTTCACACTCTAGCCAATTTAGCAAATACGTAAATCTCTTATTGGTGCAATCTCTTTAGTACTCGACCACCTCCCGTTTGTTGTTCTATCCAAGCCGAATACAGTGTTCATGCGTGATGCTATTGCTCTGTCGGTTTCTGTGATATGTACTTCTTCACATTCACAGCCCACCTTGTAGACGCACGCAGTGTGCACAGTATCTAACTTGACCCCAGTGAAGCCAACGCATCCCGGTTATTACTTACGTTGTAAAACAAGGGCTGGATTCCAAACCAAATAGATGTTTACCTTATACTCGTACAATAAGATAAGCGTGCTGCCGACTCCTGCATGTTATCTGCTGCGTATCTGTGTACTGTCTAGCCTGTCGATGGTTGCCATGACTCTGTGTGTCAATCTGAGGTTACGGTCAGTGGCCAGAACATTGTGTGTGTCGTTCTGACTTATTACACTAGGTGTTTCCGTGACTATGATATTATACTTCCAGGACTTATTGAGAACAGCAGATGTATTAATTAAAGATAAGGGGACCTGGTGCGGAAAGGACTAAGTCTAAAGTTTCACGCGAAAATGAGAAAATTCCAAATTTAGTTTACGGCAGCTAGCGAAGACAAAATTTTAAGTAGACATATTTTTGGAATGTATTTATTTAGTAGCACAAGCTGTTACATTTGCAACAGTTGTTCAACGTGTATTGTCACAGCTTCCACACAAATATGTCATCGTCGCATAAAGTTCTTTCATGTCGGTTTCAAGAACCTCGGTGTTGTGTTTCTCGCAGCTTTTTCAGCAGATCGAATATTTCGTAATTTTTCGGCGTGCGACGGGGTATTATTAATTCTTATTCCGATATTTCAGCCTGCAACCTTTCAGCCATTATCGACGTGGGTCGCTTGTAAGATTGTTAATTCACTTTTCACCAAGAGTGGCCTACCAGGCCGGCAGGTGGGCCAAATTTTGGAAAGCGGATTTGTCCGCGGTTCGCATAACCAAATTTTAGTTTGTTAATAAAAAAAAGCAAGGATATATCAATTTATTTTTCGAAGAAAATGAAAAGAATCTGAGAAAAACATATTTATTAGATAATCTAATGAAACACAATGTTAGAGGGACGTCTGACTTTATTTGACTGAATTGACTCGTAATTATTGTCGACCGCAGTTGTTGCTACACGCATGGCGTTTTCCAAATGAACATCTGTAATTTGTGTTCTCACTATTCATCCGGCTAAAAGGCTGTTCACACACATAAGTGTTTCGAAACATTGAAATCGCTAATAAAGCACGTTTGTAAAACACAATATATTTCTTCTTGTCCATATGTTGTATAGGACTCTTCCAAACAAACCTGAATAAATTTCTTCCTTACCTGTTGTCACATTGCATTTCACAACATTCCATTTGCAAATCTCCCGCTTGTAAACTCGTGTCTGCTGAGAACGGCTAAGCAAATTCAGAAAAAAGCGGACGTACGTTTCTTAAAATCTTGAAATTGGTTTTGAATTGGATTTTCAATTCAGATATCAAAGAAGAGTATTTAATGGCTGCAGTCTGTGTGATGTCCGATTGCTTTGACAGTGTAGGAAAATAAGAGATGGTTTTTGTTCCTAGCTGTTGTTTCTGAAGTCCGAGTGTCATTTCGAATGCGGGAATAAAATCATACCTGAAATGAATCAGTTGAGCTTTTCCTTCTAATCGAGCATTAAAGTCTTAGGTGGCTGGTTATATTGACCTTGAACGCAAAGTCGGTAAGCAGCTTACTAACTTCAAACTTCGGGATGCGCTCTGACTTGCCTTCGAAGATTTTAGGAAGGGTCAGACATTTTACATTTGCGTAGAATGAGAAGTTATCGTGCTCTGAATCCAAAAACTTGAGAAATTCTTCCTGCAGTATCATATCTTCGATATGGGCTTTTTTACTTCACTTTCCATTTCTCCAAGTTCAGTTACCTTGCGTAGATCTTCTATAAATTCTTTCGACCGAATGCTTTCCTTCTTAGATTAGTACTGGCATGTCATCTGAGCTCTCAACATTCATTCAGCTGCTTGTTTTTTGCAAGGGTATCTTCTTATTTTCCTATTGGCGGCACCGATCATTACCGTGGTAATGCCCCCTTCTAAGCCCATGAATGTTTTCTCTAGATATTCCGAAATGGCCATTTGAGACGTCCTGTCAGTCATTTTTTAGACTTCTGTATTCCCTTTTATCCGCTTGATATGCTGCATTTTTATATTTCCTCCTTTCATCAGTTGAATTCAATTTTTTGTGCATTGTCCAAGGATTTCTACTGCTTGTTTGATGGTCTGATTCAGTAACTATTTTGTTTCCAAAACTTACCTATTCGTCTTCTGTTGTATTTCTTTCTCCTGTTCCGGCAAGCTCTGAAACTCTTAACAACCTCTGGTTCTTTCAGCTTATTCAGGTACCATCTAAAAGTAGGTAGTTTTGATTGTATTTATGCATTATTGATCACTGGTGTGATGTATCTTGATTTCAGTGTTCCAATCACATTTAGTATATTTTGAAAAAAGATTTAATTTCTGAGTTTTGTAAGGACATCACACATATCCATGCCCGAGGCAGGATTCGAACCTGCGACCGTAGCAGTCGCGCGGTTCCGGACTGCGCGCCTAGAATCGCTAGACCACCGCGGCCAGCTGCAAAGATGGTGATATCACAAATACTAAAGTGCCAAAGAAACTCTCTCTCAGACATTGAAACGTAAATGGATTTGACTGTTGAATATCAATATAGATATTGTTTTTGTTGTGCGTTTGTTCGTGTGTGTGTGTGTGTGTTCATGCGTGAGTTACTTTATGCCATGTGGATATATACTGAATATAAATCGAGAAAGTGCTTCATACAACCTTCATGAACAATAGGAAACAATATTGCAAAAAATAAAAAATAAAAAATAAAAGAAATAAAAAAAACGCAGGATTTTTAACGTAACTGAAATACTGTATAAGTACACCAAGTCAACCTCTAAGATTTGTTTATATTGTGATCGATTGTTATTAGTGATAGGTAGTTTCTAACATGATTTTTTAATGTAGGGTATCACCGTCTCAAGAATCTTTCACCACAAGGAGCAAAAAAGAGCCAAAACCTCATGTAAACTTCAACAAATATGTATGTAGAAGCGAACAGCCCTGTGAAGATGAACCTGTCAATTCTAAACCGGTAACGGCTCTATCTGAGTAAATAAACGGTGTTAATAATACTGGCTGATAGCTATTTTCTTCTTTTCAAGAATGAACCTGTATATTTATAATACTTACGCAGAATTACTTAAACATATCACTTTCTCTTTCTAAATTATAGTATCTTACGTTGTGAATTCCAAAATTATAAACAGGCTTTTACAGTTCGTTAACAATGTTAGCACACTGAATACTTGAATGTTCTTTACAAAATTGATTAAAATACCAGTTGCAGATTTCCATGTTAGTTGACCCCTTCAGGCGTTGTTCATATAGGAGTCTCAATAGGTGAAGCGTCTGTGTTCTCGTCTCCGGTCCACTTTATACGTAAATCCTTTACGGGTTTTCAGTTGCTCTGACTACATGCTTTAAATACCTAGTAAATATTTAAATATATGTTCAGATTACCTCGAAAATCAAAATCAGTCTCACATCCGCTGAAAGCCCACCAAACCAGTCGCCACACGCAGCGATTTTTTTAAACTTACCACGCAAAGAGAAGCAATCACAAACAAAATGTTTGTTAGGGAAAAAAACTGTTTGATGGCATTTTGTGCATGCCAATCCTCAAATAACACGGAAGACTCTCTTACCAAGGAAGAAGAAATTTTATGGAAATAACATTGATCTGCAATACTATAAAAAAGAAAGATGTCTATATGTTCGGAACCAACTGTGCACTGCTTCCGAAAGGCTTTCTGATACATGATATGACGCGAAAGCGAGGAACTTGTTATGCAGATAGAGGCGCCCGGTACTGCGCTATTAGCTACAGCTTATGTCGGAAGTTTGTTGCCCTCGATCTGTTCATTTGAAATATTATACCAGCAGTATCGGTATTTCAGTAACTTGACGCAAGTGCGTTGCTAAAGTCTTAGGCACGTAGTAATGAGTAATTACGAAGCAGAACAAGCCTCCTGTGTGTTTACTGAAGCATGGCAGGAGAAGTTGCTCAAAACGTATCTATGCAGCTGTGCGCTGCACGTTAAGGGGCTAGCTATGCCTGAGTTGAGGAAGACTACCGCTTCTCTGTAACGTTCGGTTTCTACGCTTGCTTTCAACTATTGCAAAATATTTCTAAGCATACCTCCGCTAAGGCGTTAACATCGACGCGTTTCTCCAGAATCCAGGTTGTACGTACACCGGCGGTCGCACCTAGGAATTTTTCAGAACTTCTTATGTCTCTGAGCGAATATTTACCAGGAGTTTCTTAGACATTGCTGCTGGTAACTTTTCGGGGTATGTGATCGTGGTACAAGAAACTCTTCTTTCCGTAACGTTTCGTTCATAACTGCGCTGGACATTTTCAGACTGACCAGTCGGCCAAGACACAAGGCTGGAACAACGCCTCTGAAGATGTCAGCGCAGTTCTGGACGAAACGTTCGCAACAGAGTTTCACTGACCACGACGTTATACCCCGAGAGATTTACCAATAGCAGTGTCACACGGTCGTGAAAGTCTTCATTTTGTCATTTCTTAGACTCTTTGCGGTTTTTGAGCACCATGCATTTAGAAATATTTTGAAAAGGTTTGGAAATAATATTACTACATAAATTTGGGCTTCAATATCAATAGATATGGAAGATAGTACTTAAGTGTTCAAAAACTCGAGTAAACGAGTGAAACGTGACATACCCAAATGAGGAAATATGTTTGTATTTATATACGAGTGCTTATGTCGAAGTATGTGCTGTGCTGTTGATATGTGAAAAGTTAAAACACAATTTTAATTCTTGATAATTGATCATGACGCATTGAAATCCTTGGATAACGTTTTACGTCGAGGCAAGTGTCTGGGCGAAGGAATATGAGATTGGAAAAACACGTAATATTGGGGGAGGAGGGGACAGGTAGTGTAGTCAAACTGTGCGAAACACAGGCAACTATTTAAATACTAGTAAGAAGGAGTTATAATGTGACACAGACCTTTTTAATATGATAGCATTTTTCTTTATTTAGAAACAAAAGGATTAAGACGCGAACGATTTGTGCCACATCTGTTACCACCAGTCTCGTACTGATATTTTTCTGTTTACGTAATGCGGCTCACAACAAACTCACGAATATAGCAAATAAAACATACTTTTAATGTGATAGTATCCATAACACAAATGTATAACAGGCGATGATAATATTACAGTTCACTGTTTTGGAGAAATTTTATTATGTCTGGAATTTACACTGATCATAAAAACATTAAAGTAAATCCTCAACGTCTGCATGAAGTTAGTACGTTCAGCCCTTACGTATATTACGTTTAACCCATTTCTTCTAAAATTCTTTTTACGTAGTGTGCAGGGTAGCTAGCTAGCTTGTGCATATTTCAGTGATCTGGTCAAAATTTTGTTTCGAATATTTCAATTGCGTCTTTTGAACACTTCGGCAACGTGAATTTTCACTGTGGTCTACATGCCTACTAGCTACACGCTCATCTGTAAGCGGCTAATATGTGGGATAAGAAAGGGGACAGTTATTTATTGCTGGCCTCGAGGTGGGGAGGAGAACACATTCGATTTCCGCCCTAGGTTTCCTGCTTTGATATAGAACAGATGACTTGCTGCCGTCTGCGCCTGGTTCTGCGTTCCACGATCGGCCACCAATAAAAATAGATATTCCAGTCAAATTATGTTTTGACCGTGAAAGCTGTAGCGTTGTTCTGATTTCTTCCACTCTACATGTTTGGTGGGCTGTTGCTTCTGAATCTGAGGTTTGCCAACAAAATTTCGTGACGCAATGTTGACAAAATGAAAAAATGGTAAATCTCATTATTTGATAGTTCTTTGTTTTAAAGTCAGAAACTAAAAGCTTTTCGTAAATAACCTCCCTATTTTGCATTTCGCATGATTCGCATGCAATCGGCATAACGCAGCTGTCTAGCAGGTCCTCTAATCGCTCCTTGGTACAGTCGTTTGACTATTTAAAATGGTTCCAACAAGTCACCACTAGAAAACACTGTTCTGTATCGCAGTAACTCATGATGTAAAGTAATAAAAAATGGTTCAAATAGCTCTGAGCACTATGGGACTTAACATCTGTGGTCATCAGTCCCCTAGAACTTAGAACTACTTAAACCTAACTAAACTAAGGACATCACACACATCCATGCCCGAGGCAGGATTCGAACCTGCGACCGTAGCAGTCGCGCGGTTCCGGACAGAGCGCTAAGAACCGCGAGACCACCGCGGCCGGCTGTAATGTAATACAACGATGCTACAAATATCAGGGAACACATCACAGATAACACTGTCCTTAAGGCTTGTAAGCTCACATTTATTACAATAAATGATATACCTGCAATGTTACCACACTCATTATTACGTCAGATACGTAATGCACGTAGTAAGTTCGTCGTATTCATGACTTCCTCTTCAAAGTAACATACAGTACTTATTATTTAACACAAAATGATACTAAAAATTTAAGTTATCCACGAGCGGCTAGTTGAGAATATGTATGAACTTCAAATGACACGACGAACCGTCTCGTTCTGCATATGGATTCAAACCCAGGTCAGGCAGACTAATTAAAGAATTCGTGACTGACGCAAACTAACAGTCATTCCTGATTAGGCATACAGAGAGTGATATACCTCGATTTTAGACAGTATCAGTTAGCAAATATCGACTTTAAATTACATAACACAAACATTTTTAATGGACGCCAATTTCTCCCCAGCATCTCTTGTCCCTGGTGACGAACTACGAGAGATGTTAAATATTGCTTCTTCACATGGAACTTACTTGAAATGCCGTGAGTTAAATCTTTGTGTTGGAAAGGGATTCGAACCCAGAACCTAATCGGATTGACATCGAAACACAACCAACTGTGACATATCGGGTTTCCTTGCCAGTAGCTAGATGTTTTAACTGAAATGACGAGAATAAACATTAATTTTTTCCTTCCCAGGACTCCAACCCGACCGAGCGAGTTGGCGCAGTGGTTAGCACACTGGACTCGCATTTGGGAGGACGACGGTTCAATCCCGCGTCCGGCCATCCTGATTTAGGTTTTTCGTGATTTCCCTAAATCATTCCAGGCAAATGTCGGGATGGTTCCTTTGAAAGGGCACGGCCGACTTCCTTCCCCGTCCTTCCCTAATCCGGTGAGACAGATGACCTCGCAGTTTGGTCTCTTCCCCCAAAACCACCCCACCCCCAACTCCAACGCGGCACCTATCTCTGTTATATTCTAGAGAAAACGAACGTTAAATATGGGTTTGTTGCACCAGCAGCGACATGTGTGCATGTTTGAACTAGAAATAATATGACGAAGAGTTCAGTGCTCACTGGGAATAGAGCCCCACACATATCGTTGTTGACTACACACAAAGAGACGACAGCTACCGAATTCTTGTCCACCAGCAGCTCGAAACAACATCTTGAACTTACAGCGATCTCGCAAATAGTTCTGTGTCCCACTGGGAGTCAAAAACGTCAGATATCGTTAGTGTTGACAACGAATGAAGAAACATTAAAAATGAAAATTATTATCCACCAGCTGATAGGTGTTCTCATGCTAGAGCTTGATAATACATAATGAAATCTTTAGTGGTGGGCCAGGATTCGAACCCACTCACACGTAATATGTGGAGATGTCGAGGAATCTGCAGTTTTGAACAAACAACAAATTGTAGCCGAGCTGTATTGCCACGAAGGGATCAAATTCCGCGTTAAGGGCGGTCTGAGTTGTGTTCTCAGTTCAGAACCAATTTTATCGACATACAGAAGATCAGATAAAAGATGGAATAAGTGTCCTGTGACTCTACATAACGTTTGTTTCGTCACTAGAAATAAATAACTAGTATAAGAAAGGTTACTGGTGACGGAGTGTCTACATCTCGCCACTCCAGACTTTATTGTGGTTCAACCTAACGTCTACTTGGCAGCGAAGGAATCTCATCTTTAATGTGAAATTCAGACCACACTGCTATTATATCTTCTTCACTTGCTGTAGTCAGAAGAGAATGGAATCTTTCTCTCCCTATCTAAAATCATTGGCAGAAGTATATAAGTAGGTATAAGAACCTACCATCAGTGCAACAGACCACCAAACCCTCTTTTCTGTGACTCATTTTTCTATTGTAATGACATTGCGCCACACTGGATGAGAATTCTGACACACAGGCTCCCTGTAGTAAATTGCAGCATGTTCAGTAAATTCATTTACGTGGTTGACCGAATCACCATGAACTAGCTGCTTCGGCTACCCAGTGCATACATTCGACTCTATTTTGTAATCACCGAAATAAAATCACGTAACTGCCACCTACACAGAACTGCCAACAGTGTAGGATGCAGAAATTTAAATAGAAAGTGTTCCTTTCCACTTGAGCTATTCTATTGCGCTATCTGTTTGTAAAAAAACGCCGTGCAGCGCAAAAAAAAGCTGTAACTGTTGATCTCATTGTCAGAAGTTTAGACCCGGCCATTTGCATTATCTCGCAGCCCTGTGGTATGCAGAAGTTCTGGAGGTATTGTTGTTCAGCTCTGTAGCTGTTATTGCTATGTGTCAGCTAGTATCGTAAAGGTAAGTGTCGTGCACCATAGATAGGATGTCCCGAGATCGAATACATTTACTACTAAACTTTTTTAAAACGCAATTCTGCTGTCTGCTGAAGTTACTAATCTAATGGAACTTTGAACATAATTCCCTTCACTTCTCAACCCAAAATAGTCGCATGTGGAAAAAGGGCTAACTTCTGTGACATTTTGTTCTTTTCAGGTTTAATAGAAAGACAGGCAGCAGATGCATCTCGAAACTTTTGTATTATGTATGGGGAGAGCGCATCGTGCCCAAATACGTCAGAAAAGTATTTTCTACATTAGGTGTCGTGTGGTAGTGGCATTTTATTCTTCTTCAAACATTGTTTGACAGCTTTAACTCAGAATAAGTTTTCTACATGCATGTAATCAATAAAATGCATGTGCAGCGTCAGACTGTTATAGATAACATCAGAGAATTCGCATATATCGTTGATGATTAATTTCGCTCTCATGTTTACTATTGTTTCAACAGCACTAAAGGAAACCTTACGAAAACTGTGCACTGTATTATAAGAAATGAAATAAAACTACCCACGATAACTATACGACGAAAGTCTGTTTTAATAAAACTGAGTAGCTGTACACAAGCATGCCTCTATCGACACGAATTAGTAAAACACTACTCACTTAGATTCTGATTGTGCCTGTGTTTAATTGGTATGCTGTGTCATACTCAAGAGGTATGCAAATGTGGCATTTCACAAATATAGTTATGTATTTCTAGAAACGCAAAATTTGCTTGTCAGCAGCGGAAAGAGGCGTTACCTGTTGTGCAGCATTGTAAGTTTTTCACTATTGCACTATGAGCCGAAAGTATTTTCTTGCGATTTCCTTATTGATGTTTGATCTGACTGCTTGTAGCTCTTTCACAGAAGGGGTAGAAACGTTGAAGTCAGTGAGACTGGAACTGAGAACCATAACAGACGCTTTTTCACAGGTCAGCATGTTACCACAGAGCTGGCGAACAGGTATGTGTGTGAGCTTCCTCTTACGAGGCCAGTAGTGGCTAGAACTCATAAACCGCTATTTAAAGGACAAGATTAGTTGCGATTTCCACCTGCAACGACTTTCCTGAGCTGAAAACCGTAAGTTTACAATCTTTTGTTACACGTCAAGCGATAATAATTGAGATTATTCAATGGAAACGACAGGTAAAATCAAGTGAACTTTGAGGCTTAATTCCGTGCACACAAGGAAGTAACTCGTCGATCACAGAGTTCCCAAACATACGTTGCCTTGTTGCCAAATCTCAGTTACACTACCAGCAGGAAGAAGACGAACCGATGTGATCCTACAGCGGGCTGGAAAGTGACCATAGCTGGTGTCTCCAATTTGCAGCTGCTACAGCCTGGAATACGTAATGCGACTGATTCGCATTTCTGTAAGTAGGTTTAGGGACTGGAGCGTAGTTACTAAAAATACTCAGAATTGACTGCAAACTAAGCATCATATATCAGTAACTCTCATAGTTGTTTTTATATTTCTTTCGCAAGTGTACTCAAAACTAAGAAACTCATTCACAGGCGTTTTCGTGCCTCGCCGATAGTCGAGCACAACAAACAAATAAAAAAAAAAAGTGTGTGTGTGACAGAGAGAGAGAGGGAGAGGGAGAGAGAGAAATGAAAAAGAATGAGAGAGAGAGAGAGAGGGAGAGAGAGAGAGAGAGAGAGAGAGAGAGAGAGTGTAAAAGATTGTTGTAAAGAAATTGAATCATGATATGTAAAGAAATCTTTCATTTAAAATGACACGTTCCACATCATTACGAAATGTCGAATTCATGATCTATGGAACAAGAATTAATCTAATCTAATCACATCATATTGATGACTAGCCATGAAGAGTCATGAATTACCGAAATTTTTGCTAATACCAGTAACCAAATCTAAACTTGAAAATAAAAGACGACAATTTTTGTAATAAACCGGGACCCCTATCAAGACCCTTTCGTCCCTGTTAGCTACCCACGAAAAATGTCTGATATACCTCCATTCTGAAATAACAATGTGTGAATGCATTTAAAGATGAAGTGCAAGATGTGAAGTTCTGTGACGGAGATACGAACCCAACACGTAACCGGATTGTTAACTAAGAAAAATCAAATGTTACGTATCGGTTTCTCTTATGAGCTGCTAGCCACAGCGCTGCGAGATAATGCAAATGGCCGGGTCTAGACTTCAGACAACGATAGAAACAGTTACAGCTTTTCTTTTGCGCTGCACGACGTTTTTTACAAACAGATAGCGCAATAGAATAGCTCAAGTGGAAAGGAACACTTTCTATTTAAATTTCTGCATCCTACACTGTTGGCAGTTCTGTGTAGGTGGCAGTTACGTGATTTTATTTCGGTGATTACAAAATAGAGTCGAATGTATGCACTGGGTAGCCGAGGCAGCTAGTTCATGGTGATTCGCTCAACCAAGTAAATGAATTTACTGAACATGCTGCAATTTACTACAGGGAGCCTGTGTGTCAGAATTCTCATCCAGTGTGGCGCAACGGCGTTACAATAGAAAAATGAGTCACAGAAAAGAGGGTTTGGTGGTCTGTTGCACTGATGGTAGGTTCTTATACCTACTTATATACTTCTGTCAATGATTTTAGATAGGGAGAGAAAGATTCCATTCTCTTCTGACTACAGCAAGTGAAGAAGATATAATAGCAGTGTGGTCTGAATTTCACATTAAAGATGAGATTCCTTCGCTGCCAAGTAGACGTTAGGTTGAACCACAATAAAGTCTGGAGTGGCGACATGTAGAAACTCCGTCACCAGTAACCTATCTTATACTGGTTATTTATTTCTAGTGACGAAACAAACGTTATGGAGAGTCACAGGACACTTATTCCATCTTTTATCTGATCTTCTGTATGTCGATAAAATTGGTTCTGAACTGAGAACACAACTCAGACCGCCCTTAACGCGGAATTTGATCCCTTCGTGGCAATACAGCTCGGCTACAATTTGTTGTTTGTTCAAAACTGCAGATTCCTCGACATCTCCACATATTACGTGTGAGTGGGTTCGAATCCTGGCCCACCACTAAAGATTTCATTATGTATTATCAAGCTCTAGCATGAGAACACCTATCAGCTGGTGGATAATAATTTTCGTTTTTAATGTTTTTTCATTCGTTGTCAACACTAACGATATCTGACGTTTTTGACTCCCAGTGGGACACAGAACTATTTGCGAGATCGCTATAAGTTCAAGATGTTATTCCGAGCTGCTGGTGGAGAAAAATTCGGTAGCTGTCGTCTCTTTGTGTGTAGTCAGCAACGATATGTGTGGGGCTCTATTCCCGGTGAGCACTGAACTCTTCGTCATATTATTTCTAGTTCAAACATGCACACATGTCGCTGCTGGTGCAACAAACCCATATTTAACGTTCGTTTTCTCTAGAATATAACAGAGATAGGTGCCGGGTTGGAGTCCTGGGAAGGAAAAAATTAATGTTTATTCTCGTCATTTCAGTTAAAACATCTAGCTACTGGCAAGGAAACCCGATATGTCACAGTTGGTTGTGTTTCGATGTCAATCCGATTAGGTTCTGGGTTCGAATCCCTGTCCAACACAAAGCTTTACCTCACGGCATGTCAAGTAAGTTACCTGCAAAGAAACAATATTTAACATCTCTCGTAGTTCGTTAACAGGGACAAGAGATGCTGGGGAGAAATTCGCGTCCATTAAAAATGTTTGTGTTATGTAATTTAAAGTTGATATTTGCTAACTGATACTGTCTAAAATCGAGGTATATCACTCTCTGTATGCCTAATCAGGAATGACTGTTAGTTTGCGTCAGTCACGAATTCTTTAATTAGTCTGCCTGACCTGGGTTTGAATCCATATGCAGAACGAGACGGTTCGTCGTGTCATTTGAAGTTCATACATATTCTCAACTAGCCGCTCGTGGATAACTTAAATTTTTAATATCATTTTGTGTTAAATAATAAGTACTGTATGTTACTTTGAAGAGGAAGTCATGAATACGACGAACTTACTACGTGCATTACGTATCTGACGTAATAATGAGTGTGGTAACATTGCAGGTATATCATTTATTGTAATAAATGTGAGCTTACAAGCCTTAAGGACAGTGTTATCTGTGATAAGGTGTTCCCTGATATTTGTAGCATCGTGGTAATACTTTACATCACGAGTTACTGCGATACAGAACAGTGTTTTCTAGTGGTGACTTGTTGGAACCATTTTCAATAGTCAAACGACTGTACCAAGGAGCGGTTAGAGGACCTGCTAGACAGCCGCGTTATGCCGGTTGTATGCCAATCAGGCGAAATGCAGTTCAGGTCGTTCGGATACTTTTGAGCACGACTGTACATAAAATTTCATACAAATTTTGCTATGAAGTTTTTTTCCCTCAAACCGTTGGAGCTCAAGAGATAGTTGAAAATTGACGTAATTCCACTGTATCCGCAAAAATCCACATTTTCCACTAATGTATTATTAAGGGCTGTGTGTGAATTTCTCCCAATTCTCTGTACATACCCTACTTAGATCGTATATGTAAAAGTACAGATAATTTTTTCAGAAATGGCAGACTGTTCAGGTTATTTAATTAAGTCCGAAATTGCATAAATACGATTACAAAAAAGTTAAAATTCCAGTCAAACATCTTGAAACATTGTTATACAAGCTTCTACCGGCAACAAGTGGCTGCGGCTCAATCTACTTAAACGGAAAAGAAAGAAAAGAGGAATCATACGTTCTAATACGTATGAGAACTGGATATACGTCTGACTCATCTTCTCTTCCCTGTCGTTGTCCACCTCCTCCTCCCAGTCTCTTTTCCATCTCCCCCCCCCCCTTTCCACCGTCCATCTTCTTCTCTTTCAGTCGATCTCCTCCTACCCGTCTCTCTGTCCACCACATCCTGCTTCCTTTCTCTGACCACCTTCTCTCCCCCCTCTCTCTCCATCTTCTCCTGCTTCCTCTCTTAGTACATCTTCTCCCCTGTGCTTTCTGTTTCCATTTTCTCCTTCCCCTCTCCCTGGCTTTGAAGCTTGTTAGATGGTATTGCATATTCGGATTCTATAATGGTATTCTAATCATAAGCCTGTAATCCATAAATAGAACTCTCTTGTTTGCTAACAACGTTTCATCGTATATCCCACTGGCGCCCAATTGTTCATTGGTGTATTGTGACAAATTTAAAGTAAATCGGTCAAAATCTTTTCGAAATTTTTGGTAACACGTTTATTTATATATTATGTATACTAAAAATAGGTATACAAAAACATGCGCATATTCGAATGCAACATTACGCTAAAATTTCAAAGCAACCGGTGAAGAACTTTCGGAGATATATAATACTGAACATGTTTATTTATATAGATTACATATGATTATATATTATATTATTATGTGAGCAAAAATTACATGTTCCGTTGTTGTTTAGGCTGTCCTGGCTGAAGTTCTTTAAATGCGGTGGGTCGTGGCACAGGTTTGAGTTGTTCTATCATCAGCTTCTGGGCGCCTCCATCTGGAAAACGAAAGGGGTGGTAAGAAAACAACAACTTGTGATCATATCTAAAGGAGAGGTGAATAGTTACTAAATCTGTTGGGAGATAAGACACACCTTCCTCATCGTGTGTCTTTCTTCAGTCTGTTATCTGCCTCTTTCTTTGGTATTTTCTTCGTTTTTGACAGTGCTGCCTTCAGAGGGTTCGACGTTTTCATACAGCCCTTTGCCTTATGTGCATATTGCAGAATAATGAAAGCCGGCCTTGCTGTATCCACAGTTGCGTTAGTAGTCACTTTTTTTGCATTTACAAGTAATGACCGGAGTACGGTGTAGGGTTCAAAGTCGTTGGCACTTGCAAGAGACCACTCCTTGTTGTTTCCCACCCCCACTCGTTAGGATCTTTTTGTTGATCATAGTGTGATTTGACCAGGTAACCATTCTACATCTACATCTACATTTATACTCCGCAAGCCACCCAAGGGTGTGTGGCGGAGGGCACTTTACGTGCCACTGTCATTACCTCCCTTTCCTGTTCCAGTCGCGTATGGTTCGCGGGAATAACGACTGTCTGAAAGCCTCTGTGCGCGCTCTAATCTCTCTAATTTTACATTCGTGATCTCCTCGGGAGGTATAAGTAGGGGGAAGCAATATATTCGATACCTCATCCAGAAACGCACCCTCTCGAAACCTGGCGAGCAAGCTACACCGCGATGCAGAGCGCCTCTCTTGCAGAGTCTGCCACTTGAGTTTGTTAAACATCTCCGTAACGCTATCACGGTTACCAAATAACCCTGTGACGAAACGCGCCGCTCTTCTTTGGATCTTCTCTATCTCCTCCGTCAACCCGATCTGGTACGGATCCCACACTGATGAGCCATACTCAAGTATAGGTCGAACGAGTGTTTTGTAAGCCACCTCCTTTGTTGATGGACTACATTTTCTAAGGACTCTCCCAATGAATCTCAACCTGGTACCCGCCTTACCAACAAATAATTTTATATGATCATTCCACTTCAAATCGTTCCACACGCATACTCCCAGATATTTTACAGAAGTAAAGAAAGCAAGCTCTCGGTGAATATATCTGGTAATCCATCGAAAACAGTGGTACGGCGCCCAGCATGAAGTACTTGATGAGTGACAATTGAAACCAACAGTTGTATTGTAATCCAGTGTCGTTTATTCAAAACATGCTAACAGTTTCGGCGCCACAAAACGTCATCTTCAGACCACAAGCGTAATCTGCCATCAACATACGAACCACAGTGACAAAGACCGACGGAATCTTCAAATGGAAACAGTACTAATTATCAATCATGTTACACTAGCATGACCAACCAACAACGTCGAGTACAGTAGGGCCAAAGTCAACTGGATTCCATTATGTAGCCGTCACAAACCCACCAACGGTCAGACGTTGCACTCGACTTTTTGGGCTGCACATGCTGGCGTAACATGCTTAATAAGTTGTACTGTTTCCATTTGAAGACTCCGTCGGTCTTGATGATTTGTACACTGACGGAAGATTACGCTTGGATCCTCAGATGATGCTTTTCTGGCGTCGAAAATAGTAGCAAGTTTTGAATAAACGACGTTGGATTACAATACACCTGTTGGTTTCAATTATCATTATTGAAGTACTCAGTGAATGTTGTCATGCGGCAGTTTCGGTGGGGGTAGTGAGGCTTTTCTGGTATTAATTTTTGTATGATGAAAATATGTACTGCCTGTTTCTCAGATCGTTCAGGCTTGTCGCATTTCCTTTCCCACACAGAGCCATCAGAAAAACGTTTACTGCTTCGAAAATCTCATCCTAATCTGGCACTTAGGACCTCAACTAAGAGATTGCATTTCTTATTGAATAGGGTGCGTTTCACAATTGGTAGTGAAAACTTACACGGATGAAAATGTACGAGGGAAAAAGATGATAATTCACTGGTGTGAAAAAATGTTCTGAAACCGGTCTTGATGAAGCGAGAGACTCAATAAAATGAGAAAAAGTACAAGGCGGAATTATATTTGCATAGTACTTAAAAACAGTGTGAATTTGAGAACGGTTATTTTTTACGTAATGGAGCTAGTATAATGGCACAAAAGATGAAACCAGACTGTATTCTGTTTAAAACTAGGACAATTCACTAACAAGGGAATGGTCAGACTTGTCATGCCGAAACATGTATTGCTCTTTTTAGCACTGGTATTTAACTGTGCAAAAGGTCCGTATGCAAAATTGTAGCTGCTGAGATGAACTGGAAGTCACCTTAAAAAAATCACGAACATGGCTGTGTTTCCTGCTTGGCGCCAGCAGTGACGGCTGGTCACCCCTGGAAATGGCGAGTCGCGAGCGTTGTGCGCGTGGTCGGCGAGTGCGGCCGTCTTATCGCGGCGTTCATTAAAGAGGAATATCGCTGCACGGTTTTGGTGGAAAGGGGAAACGAATATTCGTTTCTGTGGCATGCACGTCCTTTTAATTTCTGGTACGTATTTCGAAACATACCGTCCTGAAACTGGTTAGAGATGTGAAAGATGTTCTGTACATGTTCATCTATACTCCACAAGCCACTTTACGGTGAACATTCAATCTCCCCTCACAGGTGATGGCGAACCCTGTAAATCAGGCTGTTCCAACCGAGCTCCAGGGAGCCGGAGCGCTCCGGAGCGCTCACTGTGGCAGCTTGGAGCCCGCGTGGAGGGGGAAAGCGAACTCACTGCCCCCTGGCCGCATGCATCCGCAACTGACGCAATAATCCGTGTTCAATGACAGCAATGATTAGCCGCGGGAGCCCTGTATCTCTATTGAAGGAAACCTTTCTATTCATTGAGAGGGATGGTCGTCCGCAGTGTCTTGTATGTCATAAAGTATTTAATTCTGCGAAGAGGTACAATATACAACGACATTATACACGTCTTCACGCAGCGCACTACGATCAGGTAGAAGGCGTTGCACGCAGAGAACTGATAGCCAGGCTTAGAAACTACATACCAGGGGACGTAAGTTTAAAAACGGTTTCGTAATACGGAGGGTATCAAAACATGTAACATAGTTCGTGTTCTATAATGCGTTTATAATTTTCAGGTGAATGAGAGCGGAGAAAACACTACCGAATCTGCAATTCGAGCAAGCTGCAGGGTCGTTCACAACATTGCGGCGAGTGGCAAGCCGTTTTCGGTGGGACCACTCGTAAAATCGTGCAAGGGAGGTGCAGGCAATTCAAGGGGTTTGCCTGTCGAAGCAAACAATATCTCGTCGAATCCTGGACATGGCAGCGGATTTAGAGACACAACTCAGGAAAAAGGCGGAGAGCTTTGTTGCATTTTCGCTAGCGCTTGACTTAAGCACCGTCATATCTGACTGTTCTCAGCTTGCAGTCTTCGTGTGTGGTGTCGACATGGAGCTGCAAGTAACTGAGGAACTCTTGGATGTGGTACCACTCGATTACACCGCACCAATACGTGACATTTTTGACGTTGTTTGTGAATCAGTGGACAATTTGAATTTGCCGTGGGATAAGCTCCATTCTGTAGCGACAGACGGTGCACCACAAATAATCGGGTGTCACCAAGGTTATGCTTCTCGTTTGAAAAATAAACTCAGGGACGAATTCGGGAAAGACATTTTGACTCTTCATTGTTTTATTCACCAAGAGGCACTGTGCGCTGAAACAATAGAGCTAGGTGGCGTAATGAAAGATGTCGTGAAGTGTGTGAATTTTGTGCCGGTGTGAATCATCGCCAATTCAAAGGATTCCTGAAAGATATGGAAGCGGAGTATGGGGATATACCTTACCACAGTACAGTTCGTTGGCTGAGTCGGGGAAAAGTTCTTGATGTTTTCTTTGCCATTCGTGAGGAAATAACCCTTTTTCTCGAAATGAAAGGGGAAGAAATGCGTTGTCTGAAAGATATAAAATGGATATCAGAGCTGGCGTTCCTAGCTGACATAACTATGCATCTGAATAATTTAAATCTGTCATTGCGGGGCAAAGGGCAGCTAATCTTTGACATGCACGACCAGATCAAAGCGTTCATGCAAAAGTTACGTTTATTTGAGAGGCATATGACTAATGGACATTTAACGTTCTTCAATCATCTTGCTTCTTTATAACTACCTGAAGGTACTACTTTCGGCGATTACCAAGCGAAGTTAAAGCAGCTCATCACGTCGTTTGAAACACGATTCCGAGACCTCACTAGTTTGGAAATGGAACTTAAGGTGTTCAGCACTCCTTTTTCAGTTTCCCCCGATGACTTGTCATCATCACTTCAATTGGAGATTATTGATTAGCAAAATTCAACTTTGTTGACAGACAGGTGCTTCAACACGTTTGATTTGTCATGATGGTATCATTCATTACAGCAAAAAACATTTACCAAGCTTCACAACAATGCCACTCAGATCATGTGCTTGTTTGGATCTACGTATTGTTGTGAGCAGCTTTTCTCAGCAATGAAAAGAGTAAAAAGTACGGAACGATCATTTCTTCAGGATGCAACAACGAAGGCCATCCTCCGCATTAACGCTGCGAACACTTTGACACCTGATATTTTCGATCTTGTAATGAAAAGAAAAGTGAAGCTACAGAGGCCCAATAAATTTAGTATGCAATTTCTTGTAAAACAGTTGTTTCTTATTTATTTCCTGAACATCGTATTTCCTGGTGTAGCATGTCACCACGTCTTAGCAGCTAAGAGTATGAGGTTGTCGATCTTGGAAGACGCAGCTGGCACATCAAAACGCTTGCCTTGCCGCCTGCCTCAGCCAGCCGTGCCTGCGTGCCGGCCCACTTGAACAGCCACAGCGCGCGACACGGCTCCCTGGAGCAGGGAGCGCTCCGCGGCTCACAGCGGAGCCGACGCGCTGGAACAGCCTGCTGTAAATGTTTTGCTGCTTGCCGTGGAGATATACCACAGACCCCAACTGAAGCAATCAACAGAAAACACGCGTGAAAATTATGTGTTGTGCGACATGGTTGTTAAACTTGTAGACGAGCATGTAAATGGCGCAGCATGTGGCTAGAAACAACTGAAACACTCGATATTGCAGACTGTGAATCTACAGACGGCGAAGACACCGACGCAAGTTGCACTCATGAAGACTCTTCGAGTGATAGTGCCACGTACCATCATCAGTTATCTCCGAAAGTAGCACCGGCAACTACAATTACCTTATCAGACAAAGAAAAAGCGGTGACGTATTGGTTGAACGAAAGTGGTAAGAAACGCCTACGTGTCAGTACTGTTCAAAATAAGTATCGCTTTGTGCGTTCTGAACGTGAATTGTATAGATGGAAAAAGGAAGTCGCTGGACGACGTAAGAGTCGACTGGAAATTACGACGGAGATTAATGCGCGACTTTTTGAGCTATTTACCGATGCCAGACAACAGTCATTTAGTGTCAGCGATACAACTTTGCGTGATTGGGCGTTAGAGATTGCCAACGCGATAGGCGCTAAAGAATTTACAGCTTCTCAAAGTTGGATTAGTCGCTTCAAAAGATCACATAAAATTGTGGCAAGAAAAATAACGAAATTTGTATCGAGAAACAGGTCAGAAAATGAAGTTACACTAATCGAAATGATAGAAGCTTTTCTTACGAATGCAAAAAATAAGATCGCTAGTTTTAGTGAATCGCACGTGTACAATGCAGATCAGTCAGGTTTTCAAAAAGAAATGCGTGCGAAAAGAACACTGTCATGCAAAGGGGAAAAACATATTGAGGCGATTGCGCAGTCCACGACTGCACTCACCCATTGATACACTATAATGCCCATAGTTAGTCTGGATGGTTCATTGCTGCCTAAACTACATGTGTGTCTTCAAGAACTGGACGTTTTGGACCACGTGTCAAAAGAACAATGTTCTACACAAACAATCTTCTCCAGACGCATCGAAGTCTGGAAAAATGGGAAGTGAAAACGTTACACTTTTCATGCGTCATGCTTTTCTTCCGTTCTGCGGGAACAAATCTCTTCTCCTTCTAGATTCGTGGTCAGGTCATTAAAGGTCTGATTCATTAAAAGCTGTATTTCGAGCCCACCCTGAAAAAGAGGTAGAGATACTTCAGATTCCACCCGGCACGACGAACGTAATTCGGCCTTTAGACAGAGAATTTTTCCGTCAGTGAAAGTCATTTTACAGAAAACTAACAGAGAAAATTATTGTGTGCAGGTCACTGCAATTTCCTGTCTATCACCGTGACAATATTCTCAAGCTACAATCAGTAGTACATTATCAATTTTCCTCCCCACGTTTCCAGAATTTGATTAAATATACGTGCACTCCTCGAAATATACTCATACTAGGCCTGATTCATTCCTAACACCAGCCCAGTTTTGTCTACGGACATCTAACAACGTCTGTGATTCGCAGAGCTGTCATATGTCGCCTTTGCTTGTATGTTCTTGTTGCACAAAAAACCTATGTTTTGAACATTGTATCAATATTTCGCATTTTTGCGGTAATTACAAGAAATAAAATTTGGACGTGTTCTAAACCGTATATTTATTTGTGTCTATTTCATAGCTATTTGGAAAGAATGTTGTAGATAACATATCAGCCATATTTGCCAACGAATGTTTAATTATCATACGATCGCTTTCACTGGGGGAATCAGCTCTCTCACTGCTGTGGCAAGAAAGCGGCGCGTAGCTAACGCCACCTTGTCCCTAGATGGCGTTGGTATAACGTGGCGAGAGAGGTCAGGGTTGTACAAGAGGCAGTTGTAAGCGCGAAAACCATGCGGCAATAATGTCTTACTTCATAAAATTGTTTACAGACTTCCAGGTCATGTCAGCAGCTAAAATTCTGCGTACAGACTTCTTGCAATGTTAACTCACAGTGGTAAAAAAAGCAACACAGGTTTCGACATGACAAGTCTGACCATTCCCTTGTAAGTTAGTTTTGAAGTGGAAAAAGTGGCGCATCACCCCATTGGAAGAGGTTGTGCATATCGGCATAGCACCGCGTGGCAACCTGCTGGCCCGCGTGACACGGGCAAATGAATTCCACGCCCAGGGTTCCTGGAAACAACATGCTCATCACGTCACGGCCCAACTATCGGTAGAGCACTTCCCTGCGAAAGGCAAAGGTCCCGAGTTCGAGTCTCAGTCCCGAACATTCTTCATTTGCCAGGCAATTTCATATCAGTGCACCCTCCGCTGCAGAATGAAAATTTCATTCTGAAAGGGCATCACTAATGGTCACAGCTTTTGTTTGTCGCAAGTATCGGGAAGATGCTGGCGTTCAAATGAGCATTCCTCTTGCGATCCATACGTGAATGGAGAGGGAAGAAACCCAAATAAATTGTAAAATGTGAAGTAACCTCTGTCAAGCACTTCAAAGTGGTTTGCAAAGAACAGAAGCAGATGTAGATACACAATTTTAACTATAAAAATTGTTTTCATGTCTTTAAGCCCCGTATTATGCCGATCCGTGTATATGCACCATTCTTTAAATTTATTTTAAAGTATTTCTTGTCGAGTAGAAGAGATACGATATTTAAAATATATGTTTGTAGTTTGCACTGCCAAATATTTCGTTTTCTTGAAGCTCAATCACCCCTTCGTCAAGTTAAGATGCGAAGGTGCACCGTGACTCGGTGTCTACGTTGAACTGAAGGTCTCTGTGTTACTGGCTGCATGAGTCAGTTGCAAGGTCGGCGAAAATCAAGGTCGTGCCACCTCCCACAGCGTCTTGCCTGTTAACAGTCTGTCTTCAGTCTACCAGGAAATAATAGATTTAGGTCCTCTATGGATTTGTCCTTCGTAAAGATTTACGAATTAATTAACAAATTTCTTGGCCCAGGTATGGGAATCTGCCACTATCGCGTTGCGTAACTTTAAATGCTGTGATGTGCAGGTAAGGTTCGCATCTAACTGACGAGCTACCCAAGCCTGTTCTAACAGCAAGACAAGGGGTGCACGCTGATATCTCGGCGTGACGACTGCTCTGCTCGTCCTAAATCACACGGTTAGTAGCGTGTTAGTGCTACAGCCCATGTCCTAAAAATTCTTCCTTTTAAGAAACTGTGTGCGGTAGATGGCGCGTTACTATAACGTTTGTGAAGTAGTAACTACACTGAAGCGCCAAAAAAATTGGTGTAGGCAAGCATATTCAAATACGGAACCGAGCGAGGTGGCGCAGTGGTTAGCACACTGGACTCGCATTCGGGAGGATGACGGTTCAATCCCGTCTCCGGCCATCCTGATTTAGGTTTTCCGTGATTTCCCTAAATCGCTTCAGGCAAATGCCGGGATGGTTCCTTTGAAAGGGCACGGCCGATTTCCTTCCCATCCTTCCCTCACCCGAGCTTGCGCTCCGTCTCTAATGACCTCGCTGTCGACGGGACGTTAAACACTACTATCCTCCTCCTCCAAATACAGAAACATGTAAACAGGCAGAATATGGCGCTGCGGTTGGCAACGCATATATAAGACGCAAGTGTGTGGAGTAGTTGTTAGATCGGTTACGTCTGCTACAATGACAGGTTATCAAGATTTAAGTATGTTTGAACGTGGTATTATAGCCGGCGCACGAGCGATTGGACACAGCATCTCCGAGGCAGCGATAAAGCGGGAATTTTCCCGTACGACCATTTCACAAGTGTACCATGAATGTCAGGAATCCCGTAAAACATCCAATCTCCGACATCACTGCGGCCGGAAAAAGATCCTGCAAGAACGGGTCCAACGACGACTGAAGAGAATCGTTCAACGTGACAGAAGTGCAACCCTGCCGCAAATTGCTGCAGATTTCAATACTGGGCCACCGACAAGTGTCAGCGTACATACCATTCAACGAAACATCATCGATATGGTTTTTCGGAGCCGAAGGCCCACTCGTGTACCATTGAAGACTGCACGACACTAAGATTTGCGCCTCTCCGGGGCCCATCAACACCAACATTTGGACTGTTGATGACTGGAAACATGTTGCTTGATCGGACGAGTCTCGTTTCAAATTTTATCGAGTGGATGGATGTGTATGGGTATGGAGACAACCTCATGAGTCTATGACCCTGAATGTCAGCAGGGTGGAGACTCTGGAATGGTGTGGGGCGTGTGCAGTTGGAGTGATACGGGACGTCTGATACGTCTAGATACGACTCTGACAGGTGACACGTACGTAGGTACGCGTCCTGTCTGGTCACCTGAATCCATTCATCTCCACTGTGCATTCCGACAGACTTGGACAATTCCAGCAGTATAATGCGATACCCCACACGTCCCGAGTTGAGGAACACTCTTCTGAGTTTAAACACTTCTGCTGGCCACCAAACTCCCCAGACATGAACATTATTTAGCATTTCTGGGATGCCTTGCAACGTGCTGTTCAGAAGAAAACTCCACCCCCTCGTACTTTTATGGATTTATGGACAGCCCTGCAGGATTCATGGTCGTGTTGCGGCACTTCTGCGTGCTCGCGGAGGCCCTACACTATATTAGGCAGGTGTACCAGTTTCTTTGGCTCTCCAGTGTACTATGGTAAAAATTCTCTACGCCAGGCACGGGCAACCTTCAGTGACCCTCGGGCCAGTTACACAGCCTCCCATGCGAAGCTCACGGGTTGCCTGGTAGCGTGATTCTACAGCAGTGTTCCTAGCGCATGAAGTCATAACTATAGCGGCCGTTGTAAAGCACCCCTTCTGTTCAAGCAACATTTTGTTTCCTTATTTTCCAGTTTTACAACTTTGTGTCCCGTATTCAGATATTATGTAGCATTCAGTGAGTAAAGCGGTACTGCAGAACTCACACAGTTGTGAGTAATGTTTCATTTCCCATGCTGACCGAGGGAGCCGGTGAACAATATTGCAGAGTCAGTGGTGTGAGGCGTTCGCTAGAAATGAGAAGTCCCATTACGTCAGCAGCAGCGAGGTACATAGGGAAAGCATAGTTACTCTGGTGCAAAGCAAGTAACCTTGTTTATTAAATATCTGCTAATTAAAGTCGCTTTTTCCAATACATATGGTAGGAGAAGTCTACAAGTCCCAAGCACTTTCTTACAACACTGGTCATTATTAATTGAGTCGATATTGTTAGTTTGTGATGTTTAGGAAGTAACTAAATCATAATGGTATTCCTTTTGAATGTTTTTCCTACTAATATAGCTTCATCACAGGAAGCTGAAGCTGAATTGCACTTTAAAGAGAATCCGATGCCGCTGATACTGCGTCTTCGGAGTGACATAAAATACGAGAACTTCTCGCGAAAACAGGTAGAAAAATCCTACACTACTACTCGTCCAGTCCAAGGACAGATTGTCTCTATCTTCGCAGAACACTGATGGAAAAGCACGGCCAATCATACCGTCCGCCTCTTAGACCAGCCTCTACGGGCTCACTGGATGAACTGAGACATTTCTGGGGTTTTAGTACAAGTGAGGGGTTCTTGCACCGTAAAGTTAATTTTTGCGGGTCAGGGAACAATATGAATGACACACCTTTCCCGACATTCCACACCAACAAATTATGCCTCAAAACATGCGTTATTTTTTGTGAATACACTGATTTTTTGATCAGCCAGTCTTCATATGTTTACATTTGTTTATGCTTCGTGAATATTGTTTCCGTACTGATGACCTTTAACCATAGCTCCTTAAAGATTTCCGTTACAAAATTTTGCAACACCATTAGTAAAGAAACAATTTTCACGGCGTGTAAATAAATGTACACATCTGAAGATAGTTTTCCAGGGCATCTTGAAATATCATCATGGAAAAATAATCGCCTATAAAAGCAACTAGTTGCAGCTGATTCAAATTACCTTCACTTTCAAGAGTTTCTGAGTTCTAATACATCTACAACAGCTAAGAATTATTTACTAATGTTAACATGAGAAAGAAGAGAAAAACAAAATACGGCAATGAGAGGCGAAATCCGAGTGAAAAAAGCAGGTTTTAGCCACAGGCATTTCATTCGCGGGTTGGAAATTCAGTGTGTTAATATCCACAAACATTAGTAGCAAGTGCTTTTTAAACATTGGTTCAAAAATACTTTTGATGACTGATCGCAAAGGTATGTGTTGTTTCTGTAACAGTAAATACATTAACTTTCACTGGTCTGACTTACGAGCTGCAAACCTGAAGCGAGCAGAGCGTCGGCGGAAATATCCATAAATACGTCCCGCTTTCACTCTCAAAATTTTCTTTCGCAGGCTGGATCGTAACCAATCGCAGACCAGACGCGACCTACGGGCCACCGGTTTTTAACCTGTGCGCTGCGTCAAGGAACAAGGAATAATAACATGTAGATATGTGTCTCTTCTTCCAGTGATTGTACACATCCCGTTATACCGATAAATCAGCTGTTTGCAAGCTGCATCTTTACCATTTTAGTCATGTGATCACAAATATAACGATTACTGGAGAGTCCGTCATAACAGGCCTCGTAAGGCCCAACGGTACCAACCGACCCCCGTCTCATTCTGTGCATCCCGTCATCTACATCTAAATTTATACTCCGCAAGCCACCCAACGGTGTGTGGCGGAGGGCACTTTACGTGCCACTGTCATTACCTCCCTTTCCTGTTCCAGTCGCGTATGGTTCGCGGGAAGAACGACTGTCTGAAAGCCTCTGTGCGCGCTCTAATCTCTCTAATTTTACATTCGTGATCTCCTCGGGAGGTATAAGTAGGGGGAAGCAATATATTCGATACCTCATCCAGAAACGCACCCTCTCGAAACCTGGCGAGCAAGCTACACCGCGATGCAGAGCGCCTCTCTTGAAGAGTCTGCCACTTGAGTTTGTTAAACATCTCTGTAACGCTATCACGGTTACCAAATAACCCTGTGACGAAACGCGCTGCTCTTTTTTGGATCTTCTCTATCTCCTCCGTCAACCCGACCTGGTACGGATCCCACACTGATGAGCAATACTCAAGTATAGGTCGAACGAGTATTTTGTAAGCCACCTCCTTTGTTGATGGACTACATTTTCTAAGGACTCTCCCAATGAATCTCAACCTGGTACCCGCCTTACCAACAATTAATTTTATATGATCATTCCACTTCAAATCGTTCCGCACGCATACTCCCAGATATTTTACAAAAGTAACTGCTACCAGTGTTTGTTCCGCTATCATATAATCATACAATATAGGATCCTTTTTTCTGTGTATTCGCAATACATTACATTTGTCTATGTTAAGGGTCAGTTGCCACTCCCTGACCCAAGTGCCTATCCTCTGCAGATCTTCCTGCATTTCGCTACAATTTTCTAATGCTGCAACTTCTCTGTATACTACAGCATCATCCGCGAAAAGCCGCATGGAACTTCCGACACTATCTACTAGGTCATTTATATATATTGTGAAAAGCAATGGTCCCATAACACTCCCCTGTGGCACGCCAGAGGTTACTTTAACGTCTGTAGACGTCTCTCCGTTGATAACAACATGCTGTGTTCTGTTTGCTAAAAACTCTTCAATCCAGCCACACAGCTGGTCTGATATTCCGTAGGCTCTTACTTTGTTTATCAGGCGACAGGGCGGAACTGTATCGAACGCCTTCCGGAAGTCAAGAAAAATAGCATCTACCTGGGAGCCTGTATTTAATATTTTCTGGGTCTCATGAACAAATAAAGCGAGTTGGGTCTCACACGATCGCTGTTTCCGGAATCCATGTTGATTCCTACATAGTAGATTCTGAGTTTCCAAAAACAACATGATACTCGAGCAAAAAACGTGTTCTAAAATTCTACAACAGATCGACGTCAGAGATATAGGTCTATAGTTTTGCGCATCTGCTCGACGACCCTTCTTGAAGACTGGGACTACCTGTGCTCTTTTCCAATCATTTGGAACCTTCCGTTCCTCTAGAGACTTGCGGTACACGGCTGTTAGAAGGGGGGAAAGTTCTTTCGCGTATTCTGTGTAGAATCGAATTGGTATCCCGTCAGGTCCAGTGGACTTTCCTCTGTTGAGTGATGTAACGCAATACAAATTAGTCTAGTACGTGGTAATGCTGTTCCGCTGGTTTCAGTTGGGTATCCATGGATGCGTGTATGGAGGGGCGTGTGATCAGCACACCGCTCTCTCGGCTGTTGTCGGTTTTTGTGACCAGAGCCGCTGCTTCTTAGTCAAGTAGCTCCTCAATTGGCCTCACAGGGGCTGAGTGAAACCCACTTGTGAACAGCACTCTGCAGACCCGGACGGTGACCTAGCCAAGTATTTAGCAAAGCCCAACAGTGCTTAACTTCGTGATCTGATGTGAACCGGTGTTACCTACCTGCGGCAAGGCCATTGGCTAACAGTTGACAGAGTCACGCTGAATTATGTCGTTTTTTCACACAACACAGGCACCGGAACATAGCTAGTTGCTGTAGTGCGGTTGCAACACGTCTCTGAATGAGAGTTCATATTGTTGTCTTCACTTATACTGCGGGCTTGTGACGAGCCTTCGGATCCATTCTGTGTTTTAGCTTTTTGTTGAACTTGAGAAAGGAAGAAAAGTGAATAACGTAAAAGGCTCCTGAAAGAAAATGAATAAAATGCAATTCAACCAGTTGAACAGGTATTGGTAGCGCCGCTTCGGCCAGCAAATGCAAACCACCAATCACTGCCTCGCCCATTCGTTCACCTAGTCAGCCAATCTGTCATGAACTACCAGTTTGTGAAATACCTTGTAACCATGTATTTCCTATAAAGCTGCGCAAAAAAGTTACAAATAACTGAATTACAGGCTTGTCACTTTTGATGTGTAGCGTAAGTCTAGACGTGGGTTCAGTGGAGAACAACAAGCCTCAGGAGAGTCATACTGACCCTCCAGTACCGATCAGCCGCTAAAATTACAGAGAGATCTGCCAGAACAGGGCAAAATTCACACACTGGCCTCTGAAAGGTTCCTAGGTGGGGTGAGTAGAAAAATGGAGTCAAGTTGCCTCCTTGGCCTTCCGAGATTCAACCAGTCCATATTCATTACAGCATTTGGAGTCAATTCAGAGCGATGAAATGATGCACTGTCTTAGTCGACATAAAGTTCTCCACCGTATGATTTACGCGGACAGACAAGATGGGTACACAGCATTCATCTGCGAGGAAAGATGACATCTCACGCCAATAATCTCTTTCTTTAAAAGTGAATTCTTTCTTTAAAAATGAGTTAATTTGACATTAAGCACATAAGCGAGAAAAGTTTAAAAATGTTCGAAGTTACTCTAACATTACCTTTCCAAATTCAAGAAAATATAATTGATTTTGTACTACTCATATACGACGTGCTAAAAGAAGGTGAATCACCAGAGATAACTTATTGCATACTAAGATGCTGTGTAAACCATTCTCAAACATCTTGCCATGTCAATTCATAGTAAAATCTCGAGCTCCATCAGGAGCAATTGACTGTCAAAACTGTTTCTTTTTTCTTTGTTGTTATGTCATACCCTGCCCCATGTGGGCACATGGGATGACGACACTGAACACACACTGCACTTATGGAACATGCACAGCAAGCACCTAAGCATCACAAAGAGTAGCTGGATTAAAACCGGAAGGACCCGCCAAGGGAGCGGAGGTCAGAGAGAAGGGAGCGAGGAAAGGAGGGTTAGTGGAGGAGAGGGGGGGATAAGGAAGGGCGGAAGGGGAGCCTGTAGCACACCAAGGGGCAGGAGATGGGGAGGGTGGGAGGGAGCAGCCCAGGAAGGAATGCAAGGGCCGGGAAAAGAGAAGGGAGAAGGACAGGGGGGGGGGTAGTGGGGAGGAAATAGAAGTGGCGGAGGGAAAGGACAGGGAGCCCTAGGGAAAGGGGTGGGGAGAGGAAGACGAGGGTCGGAGTTGGAAAGAAAAATAGATATCAGGACGAAGCACATCATCCAGGATGGGGAGATGCGGAAGTTTCTTTGGCAGAGGAGGTGGAGCGTGTGGAGATGGAGAGAGTGTGGGACACATTGGTAGAGGAGCAGCAGCAGGCGAAGAATGATAAGGAAAGGGGACACCAGGGAGATCGAGATGGTGGTTGGTGTAGAGGATACAGATGTGTTCAAGGAAAAGAAGGAGATGTGAGAAAGGGATGAGGTCATAGAGGATCCTTGTGGGGATGGGAGACAAATATATAAAGCATGGTGGAACCCATGGTGTTCAAGGATTTGGAGGGTTTTATACAATTTACGAGGGGTGGAGATCCAGGCGACACATGCGTGACAAAGCGTGGGATAGATCAAGGATTTGTAGGTATGAAGGATGGTGGAAGGATGCAATCTTGTCTGGCCAGACAGGAGTTTCAGGAGTTGGAATCTATTGTAGGCTTTGCGTTGGATGGTAAGTGGATGGGGAGTCTAGGTGAAGGATGAGGCAGGTATTTCAGGGTGGGAGTAGATTGGATAGGATAGTCATGGATGGTGAGATAGAAATCATGGAGCTGGAAGGAGGAGGTGGTACATCCTATAATGATTGCCTCGTCAAAACTGCTTTTGTGTAGCTTTATATAGCGCAAAGACTGCTTCTGATTGGCTGATAATTACTTCATGCTACCGCAAATGGTGTCAACATCTGCACTGGTGACTCGACAATTCCAGCCGTAGTGTAAACATTGCGAAGAATATCTCTGGCACCTCTGTATCGATAACTCGCTTCCATGTACTGCTAAGATTATATCTGACCTCAGAGTTCAAGATTTTCTCACACATTCTTATTTCTACAGCCACTTGAATTACAGCAGCTGCAGAATTCTCCAGTTCTCGAGTTTTAATGTGCCTTTAATGTTCTGCACAGCGGTCGGAATCGGCGCGACCGGACAGACCGATGTAATTGCTTCCCCACTCACAAGGGATGTTGTAAATCCTAGGAATCGTGAGGCCGAGACTGTCGGTAACAGGGTGTAGCATCTGCTTTATCTTATTATGAGGCAGGAAAATAGACTGGATACCTCGTCTTCCCAGGACTGTGCCCATTTTGTTGGATGTAGCATTGCAGAAGGGAAGCAATGCAGTCGGCGGCTCATCACGTGAATGTTGAACATTTTCACCTTTCCTTTTCTTGGATAATGCTGACTTCACATCACGAGACCCAAACCCATTCTCTCGGGAAACATATTTCAGCTTCACATACAAATATAAAATATTGTTTGACGAAACAGAAGTTCTGTCCCAGGCTTCTCCATACTGGGACTCTGCAATTAAAGAGGCTGTAGAAATAAAACGTGTGAGAAAATATTCAACTGTGACAGCGGATATAATCTTAGCGACGCACGGAATCAGAGAAGAGCCAGAGATATTCGTCGCAATGTTTACCCTATGGCAGTAGTGGTGGCGCCACAAGCGTCAAAGTTGACACCATGTGCCACAGCACGACGTAATTATCAACCAATCAGAAGCCGTCGCTGGGCTATATAAGGCCGCCACAGCAGCAGGTTTGACAGCAAGTTGCTCCTGACGAAGACGATGGAGGTAATCGTCGAAAACTAGAGGTTTTACCCTGAACTGACGTAGCAAGAGGTCCGAGAGTGTTTTATATAACAGTGCCGTCGCGAAAGACTTCGTTCCCGTTCTAAGAGGCTGCTTACATGACTTTTTGCTTACTTTTTTAAATAAGAAAATGTTACATCAATTGTCTTTTGGAGATTCTGTCTCTCTCATCTGTATTTAAGTTGGGTGGTAGCACAATAAGCTATGTGATTTAAATGATTTGCTGAAACTTACAGACTTAATTTATGTACCTGTGTTTTACTTAGAAGAAATATTTGAAATACTCATTTTCGATGTCGTTAATCAGTCAGAACTGTAAACTGATATTTTCGCAGGAGACCAACTTCCGTAAGATTGCAACTGCATTGTTGAATGACGAAACGATTTGAGCTTCCATTGGCTCTTTCGTCAAGGGGTTGTATGAGAAAGTGTGGGGGTACATATGATCTAAAGTAACTTTTACTGTGTGAGAGATAATTGGACCAAATTTTGTACATGTTGTCCTCGTGTTATCGGATATAATATGGACTTTTTTCAAGCAAATAATTTGACAAGGATGTTAGTGGATACTTCTAGGACACCCATTATCACATGAGGAACATTTTCTCAAAGTGCACTTTACTTAGCACTTTCAGAATGTGATAGGTTGTTCTTAGCAGTTAGATAAACAAATCTGTGTACCAGTTGTTAGCATCGGTCTTAGAACTCACAGAAACGTTTTTTGAATTTATGTGTGTGATACATAGAGATTTCTATTTTACAAAAGTTTAAGCACGTTTGACAGTTATGTATTTTTAAAAATTTTGTACCTCAGGAAGTTGTGGTATAGTATATACAAAGTCTGTATTTTTATCTGTAATGGTTTAGCAGAAAATGTTCCTTCTACACTGAAAAATGAAAGCTGTGGGAAATGGAGAAAAAAAAGATTTTATTAGCATTTATGTCAGAAACAAGTACCTTAGTGTTGGCAATAACGTAAACTTGATCTTTCTGATTTTTGTGTAGCTCTTTTTTTCTACTCTGATCCTTCTGTCTGGTCCTTTTGGCAATATTTTTCACTAACTTTCCTGAACTAGCAATACGCACATTATCAATCTCTCCAATAGGTTTTCAACGAAGCAACCTGCATCAAACCCTAGTCTCATAAGGGCCATGATTCTTACCATCACTGAACACCACACAAACATCTTATCTTACGAGGAATTTTCGACAACAGCAGATGAGAAACATGATGTTTTTGAGCGCTCTTCTAAATGAGATTATTAAAACTTTCGTTCGGGATTTACGTTCCAATATGTGTGTACGTCTTTAATAAATCGTAGTTAATCTCACCGCAAATAGGCTCCAACCGTCTGTACTATATACACATGTCATCTCTGGTGGCAGGAAATAATAAAATATGGCAGGCAAGGACATTGTCGTGTAGAAAAGCGGACGTGACACTGCGCAATGTTTGAAAGAAGACAGCATTTACATGATTTGTGGTATGAATTAAACTCTGAAAACTGGATGCGATGTTTTTAACATGCAACAAAAAAATCTGGTGGAAAAAAAATCAACATTTTGGCCAATTTTACATACATCCCTCTTGAGCATTCTCGTATTCGAGAAAGAACCTATGTTCGTAAGAGAAGAAATCCAACCACATGAGCTTTTTTATACTTTAACGGTGTAGGAATTTTATCAAAGTTTTCTACTCAAAAGTTAGTGAACAATGACGGGAGCCGTCCACAACGCATTGGCCTGAACATCCAGGTAAGAGAGAATAATAAAGAAATTTTTCTTTAAATATTCGAATAAATAAATTTTCTTCCTGAAACTGTTCAGAGAAACTGTAAGAATGAAATAATTCCATCGCCGTTGGAATGCGCATTTTTGATCCGGCGAAGAAAACGTACACGATTTCTCGCATGTTTACATGTAGTTTAACTGGAGGAATATTTCGTAAGTAATTTTCTCTAACAAAAAGGCACATTTTATTATGTTTGAAGTTTGTTGGAAGTTCTAAGTGCTCTCTTTATTATCAAACACTAGGTGAGTATATTCCGGGTAATTGTGCCTCGTTTTAAGCAAAACATAGTTTTTCACGGATCTCAATGTTTCTCCTATCCCCTGAACCATGTGTCATACAGCTATATAATTTTGGAGCTACAAGAGTACACTGTCCGCAAAATTTGTTGCAAATGTAGTTAGTAGGAAAGAAGAAAGAAATCAAACGTTTTACTTGATGACGTCCACGGAGTAAATGTAGTAAGCGAAACATAGTAATCGACAAACTTTTAAGGTTGATGTCAGCGAGAAAAAAAGTTTCGTTAAAGTTTGAAATAATGCGTGATGTTGGTTGCAAGTCAGCAAGTGCTCTCGCTCTTTAATACTGGATGAATATACAGGGTGTTACAAAAAGGTACGGCCAAACTTTCAGGAAACATTCCTCACACACAAAGAAAGAAAATATGTTACGTGGACATGTGTCCGGAAACGCTTACTTTCCATGTTAGAGCTCATTTTATTACTTCTCTTCAAATCACATTAATCATGGAATGAAAACACACAGCAACAGAACGTACCAGCGTGACTTAAAACACTTTGTTACAGGAAATGTTCAAAATGTCCTCCGTTAGCGAGGATACATGCATCCACCCTCCGTCGCATGGAATCCCTGATGCGCTGATGCAGCCCTGGAGAATGGCGTATTGTATCACAGCCGTCCACAATACGAGCACGAAGAGTCTCTACATTTGGTACCAGGGTTGCGTAGACAAGAGCTTTCAAATGCCCCCACAAATGAAAGTCAAGAGGGTTGAGGTCAGGAGAGCGTGCAGGCCATGGAATTGGTCCGCCTCTACCAATCCATCGGTCACCAAATCTGTTGTTGAGAAGCGTACGAACACTTCGACTGAAATGTTCAGGAGCTCCATCGTGCATGAACCACATGTTGTGTCGTACCTGTAAAGGCACATGTTCTAGCAGCACAGGTAGAGTATCCCGTATGAAATCATGATAACGTGCACCATTGAGCGTAGGTGGAAGAACATGGGGCCCAATCATGACATCACCAACAATGTCTGCCCAAACGTTCACAGAAAATCTGTGTTAATGACGTAATTGCACAATTGCGTGCGGATTCTCGTCAGCCCACACATGTTGATTGTGAAAATTTACAATTTGATCACGTTGGAATGAAGCCTCATCCGTAAAGAGAACATTTGCACTGAAATGAGGATTGACACATTGTTGGATGAACCATTCGCAGAAGTGTACTCGTGGAGGCCAATCAGCTGCTGTACATGGTACGGAAACAAATGGTTCTCCCGTAGCACTCTCCATACAGTGACGTGGTCAACGTTACCTTGTACAGCAGCAACTTCTCTGACGCTGACATTAGGGTTATCGTCAAGTGCACGAAGAATTGCCTCGTCCATTGCAGGTGTCCTCGTCGTTCTAGGTCTTCCCCAGTCGCGAGTCATAGGCTGGAATGTTCCGTGCTCCCTAAGACGCCGATCAATTGCTTCGAACGTCTTCCTGTCGGGACACCTTCGTTCTGGAAATCTCTCTCGATACAAACGTACCGCGCCACGGCTATTGCCCCGTGCTAATCCATACATCAAATGGGCATCTGCCAACTCCGCATTTGTAAACATTGCACTGACTGCAAAACCACGTTCGTGATGAACACTAACCTGTTGATGCTACGTACTGATGTGCTTGATGCTAGTACTGTAGAGCAATGAGTCGCATGTCAACACAAGCAACGAAGTCAATATTACCTTCCTTCAATTGGGCCAACTGGCGGTGAATCGAGGAAGTACAGTACATACTGACGAAACTAAAATGAGCTCTAAAATGGAAATTAAGCGTTTCCGGACACATGTCCACATAACATCTTTTCTTTATTTGTGTGTGAGGAATGTTTCCTGAAAGTTTGGCCGTACCTTTTTGCAACACCCTGCAGTTTGCGTATTTGCGCACTGTGAGTTACGATATACATTGTGTGTTGTGTATAAAACTGGGGACCTAGAAACGACGGAGAGGCTTCGCCCCGCTGTAGCCCTCAGTGGTTCACAATCCCACAACAGGCCACAGCACTCCACCCACGTCACCGCCGCCCCACACCGACCCCAGGATTATTGTGTGGTTCGGCCACCAGTGGAACCGCCCCCTAACTCGCCCCCCCCCCCCCCCGCCCCGCCCCATCCCATCCCCGGGAACATCTCATACCAGACGAGGGTAACCCCAAATGTTTGCGTATTAGAGTAATTAAGGTGTACACATATATGGTGGCAGTGCTTGCGCAGAAATCGCCGACATAGTGTAACTGAGGCGGAATAAAGGAAACCAGCCCATATTCGCCGAGGTAGTCGGAAAATGGCCTTAAAAACTATCCACAGGCTGGCCGGCACATCGGACCTCGACACTAATCCGCCGGGCGGATTCGTGCGGGGGACCGGTACGCCTTCCCACTCGGGAAGCAGCGTGTTAGACCGCACGGCTAGCCGGGCGGGCTAGACATATACATAGTTTGTAATTGTGATACTTGTCTCACTGTGTTAAACCTTTTGCATTGATTGTAGATCTTAATGTATAGATTATGTCAGCATTTTAAATTTTTCAATTAGATCATTGTTTATAAGAAATCTGAAAATCAAATAAGTAATCGGCAACTGTGTGTAGGTTCCTTGCTCTTGGATAATCACTTAGTGATATAGATGAATTATAACCGCAAACGTTTCTGTTTTTATCGATTTTCCATGCTGTGAATACTTTTGTCAGTATCGCCCATTTGGGAGACTTCCCGACTGGAATGTTCCGTTTCGGTTTCAGCGTGCCCGCTGAGCGCCTGGATAGATGATTACTAAATTTACGGAAAGGCGCTTTTGAATTACAGATTTCTCTTCCACTTGGCAGGCTCAATTACTGGGCTATTAAATCACAAAAAGTCATACTTTCTCAACTGTTTGAATTAAAAAATTCTTTTATTTACTTTTATTTTAAGTGTAGAATTTTCCGCAATTAAGAACTGTAATCCGTTAATTTTTTTTTTTTTAAACTGGTATCCTACCTTTTTGTTCTTCTTTGCGTTCACCTTAGCTCCCAAATTTCACTTGTTCAACGTGGCGTCCACATAACGTAAACAGATCGAGTATCTCTCTTGTTCCGGAATCCTATGAAAGCGTTGACTTCATCTTAGCCGTGTTGTCAAGACCGGTATCTCGAAGTCATTGCAGTAAAACTTGTACGGGGCAAGTTAATGAGATGCAGCTGTCCCTGAACCTCTTAGGCAGTGTGGTCCACAGCTAAACGTGAGCCGTTTAATTAGAGAAGGCTCTAGAAGACACGGCCCGCAACGCCACACAGAGCCAAGCTACGAGTGCAGTAACGCTTGTGTACAAACGAGTAGTACCGGCCACTACTGGCTCGAACTGCCTGAACATGGCGGCGCACATTCCGAATTACTCTGACAACACGGAATTTTTATATTTAACTAGCTGTATCCGGCCATGCTTTGCTGTAGCTCAGAAAAGAAAGAAGCACACGTTTCTACTGTGTACTGGAACTGGTTATACTTTGTAATATCCTTCTCTCCCCCCTCTCTCTTCGGCCCTTCCTGCACCCTCTCTCTCTCCAGCTCCTCCTGCCCCGTCCTTCAGTCTCCTCTTTTGCGATCTCTATGTCCATTTCCCCCAGCCCCACTCTGTATCTCCTTTGCTCTCTTACTGACCTTGATCCTTATTTATTATTATTGCACATTCAGATTCTATAGTAGTGTTCTAGTCATAAGCTGGTGAGCCAGAAATGCTGATTTCTTGCTTTCTGTGAAAACTGTCAGTGAGGAAGAAACCAAAACAGCACTCCTTATATATACAGTTAGTTTAAAAATATATGAGAAAGAATATATAATGGGAAAACCAAATTATCTAATTATTTTAATGCTCTGCTACCGTAGTTCAGAATCCCTGTGATAAAGTAAAGAAAATCGCACAGTTTCACAATAGAGGCAGGAGAGCTTTTTCTTTCTTGCTGTCAGTACAGAACCTGTACACTGTTGTTTAAGAAAATATGTAGTCTATGTCTGTCTGAATATTTAGTGGAGTATCATGTAAAATTTGAATTAAATCGCTCAAGAACTATTCGAAATTTTTGCTAACAACGTTTCGCTCTCATACATTTATATTATGTAGTTTTAAAAATATATATCCTATATTCGTCCAGACATTCATTAGGGCAACGTGTTAAAATCTGAAGTAAACAACAATGTTTCCCTTTCATATTTTACATATATATTTATATATTTCATGTATTAAAAATGTGTATCCTGTGTCCGTCCGAATATTCAGGAGAGTATTGTGTAAAAATGTGAAGTAAATCGGTCAAGCACTTTTTGAGATTTCTGGTAACAACATTTCATGCAACGTTGTATCATAATTTCAAGTCAATCGGCCAACAACTTTTCGGGTTTTGCGAGCACAACATATGCTGGCTGAATTTTTCTATATTTGTATAAAAATATCTGCAGTGAGATACAGTTAAATATATACTTCGTCTTGCATAACAAACGTACGTAACCATTGTTGCTACAGAAGCGCATCACCAGTACTCGTAGGGGAAGGCAGGGTAAAGTGGCCACTCAAACTGAGATTGAATTTGCACTAACCTATAGTTATTAATAGAAGCTTGTCGCTAATACGTTTTGAATTACGCATTATAATGTGAATAACATATAGGAATTACATGTATTTTACTGAAGTCTTACGTAGTGGCCACTTTTCCCTATCGAAGGGACTAATTTGGCCAGTGCCATCGCAGTGGGATCCCGTGTTTGTTGTTCTGATTTCCATACATTGTTTCTGCGCATTTTGATGCCCCAGTGTCTCTAACAATGCCAAGTGGATGCGGAAGACCTTCTTCAATCGGATTTATGTATTGGGTCAAATGTAACAGAAAAGAGGTTGTAAATAATGTGGGTTTCCGAGTTCCACTTAATAGGTCAGGGGTCCACTATACAAAGGAAGCGCCTAAAGCCCGAAATAAGTTATGCCGAAATTCTTACGAGGGGCCTAAAAGTGTTTTGAAAGAATACATTAAATACAGTTAGTGTTGGAGAGTTTTTTTGCAGTCAGTAGTAGTTTACCTTGCAGTGAAATTGAAGTAGATAGTTCTGTGATTTACTGTGGGTAGGGATTATATCTTACAATATTGTAAATTAATAATTGGTTCCTTTTATCGACCCCCGACTCAGATGATACAGTTGCTGAACAGTTCAAAGACAACTTGAGTCTTGTTTCAAACAGGTGTCCCACTCGTGCAGTTATAGCTGGTGGTGACTTCAATCTACCGTTGATATGATGGCGAAAATACATGTTTAAAGTCGGTGGCAGGCATAGAACGTCGTCAGAAATCGTACTGAAAATTATGTTGGGTAGTTAGTTCAGGAGCCCACAAAAATGTAAATGGATGTGGAAACATACTTGATCTCTTAGCAACAAATAATCCTGAGTAAATACGGAGCATCATGACGGATACAAGGATTAGCGGGCACAAGATGGGGGAACGCAATATCGTAACATCCAAACCCACCAAAAATAAACGAAAATTGTACGTATTTAAAAAAGCAGACTAAATTTCGCTTGAGGACTTACTAGGAAACAGCCTCCACTACTTATCCACATATGTAAGCATAGAGCAGATGTGGTTCAAATTAAAGGAAATAGTACCGACGGCAGTTTAGAGATGTATATCAGATAAATTAATAAGAGATGGTACTGATCCCCAGTAGTATAAAGAACAGTTCAGAACACTGTTACAGAAGCAACGAAACAAGCATGTTAAATTTAAAAGAACGCGAAACCCCCATGATTGGCGAAGTTTAACAGAAGCTCGAAATATAGCGTGAACTTTAATGCGAGTCTTTTAGTACTTTACACAATGAAACTCTGTCTCGAAATCTGATAGACACAATCAATACCAACACTGAGCGATAACAATGGTGATGTTACTGATGCCATTAAATTTTTTCCGAAATTATTTCACAAAAGAAGACTAAGTAAATATTCCAGAATTCGCATCAAGAACAACTGCAGACATGGGTAAGAGTAGATATTCCCCGTGTATCGAAGCAGTTTAAATTACTTAATAAAGGCAAGACCTCTGGTCCTTTCAGAGTATACAGATACTGTAACTCCATACTTAGCAATCATACGTAACCCTCATTCGTCGAAAGATCCATAACCAAAGACTGGAAAGGTTCACAAGTCACACCAATATCCAAGAGAGGAAATAGGAGCAAACCTCTGAAGCACAGACTCATATCGCTAACGTCGGTCTGCAGTAGTATTTTGGAACATTTACTGTGCTCGAACATTATGAATTACCTCGAAGAAAACAGCCAATAAAGATTCAGAAAACATAGTTCTTGGGAAAACACAGCTAGCTCTCTATTCTCACGATGCCATGAGTGCTATCGACAGGGATGTCAAACTGAGTCCATAGTTTTAGATATCCAGAATGTTTTTGATACGTTCCTCGCCGAAGCGATTTGTAATCAAATTGCGTACCTGTGGAGTATCGTCCCAGGTATCGACTGGAGTTGTTCTTTACTGTCAGAATGGTCAGAGATCGTACTAAAGGAGGAAATGTCATCGAGTAAAACAGATGCAATTACTAGCTGGCCGAAATGGTTTAAGGTCCTCTGCTGTTCCTGATCTACATAAACGACATAGGAGGCAATCTGAGCAGTCCACTTACATTGTTTTCGGATGATGCTGTCATTTACTGCCTTGTAAAGCCAGTCACATGATTAAAACCAACTGAAGAATGATCTAGAGAACATATCTGTATGGTGCAAAAATTGGCTACTGACTCTAAACAATGAAAAGTCTGAAGTCATCCACATGACTACTATATGGAATCTGCTAAATTTCGATTACAGGATAAATCACACAAATGTAAAGGCTGGCAGTTTAATTAAATACTTAGGGATTGCAATCACGAACAGCAAAAATTAGAATGAACACATAGATAAAGTTGTGGAGAAAGCAAACGAAAGACTGTGATTTATTGGCAGAACACTTCGAAAAAATGTAACAGATCTACTAAAGAGACTGCTTGCACTACGCTTATCCGCCCTCTTATGTAGTATTTCTGTGCGGTTTGGCATCCAAATTAGATAGGACATCGAAAAAGTTCAGAGAAGGGCAGCTCGCTTTGTATTACTCCGAAATAGCGGAGAGCGAGTGCCATGGATGTGATACGCGAATTCGGGTGGCAATCATTGAAACAAAACGGTTTTCGTTGCAGTAGGGACTTCTTACGAAATTTAAATCAGTAACTTTCTCCTCAGAGTGTGAAAATATTTTGTTGGCGCTCACATACATATGGAGAAATGATCGCCGTAATAAAGCAGGAGAAATCAGAGCTCCCACCGAAAGCGTTTCACCGCGCACTGTTCGAGAGTGGAACGGTGGAGACATTCTATAGCTTGAAGGTGGTTCGGGATGAAACCTCTGCCAGGCACTTATTTTTGAATTGAAGAGTAATTAAATCGATGTAGATGTAGAATGTGTCATTAATTCAAAATCGTCTCAAAGGGAGAGAATGACGATTAAAGTTTTATGTGTTAAAGGGTTTAGAAATCAGTCTGATCTGTACTATTATATGTGATTTATGGAAGTTATTAATTGTTATTAGGGTAAACTCTTTGTCCACTTTTCCCGATCGCCCGACATGTCTTTGTTAATGCTCCACAGATCAAACTATCAAACGGAATGAAATAACAAGGGACTGCATTTATATGCCGAAAGACGTTGTTTAAACATTTGTATTGTAAAAAAAAGTTTTATTCTCTGTTTAAGTGAAGCGACAAGAAAAAATGTAAATGACTCTCCTTACATCAAACGAGTGAAAATCAGAAACGTTTGTGCTATAAAATACAGTAACGCAACAAGCTTCATCTATCAAACTCACACGCATAAGGTGTGCTTGCTGGTGTATGAGTGGTGTGCGTTTCACTTTTGCTGATGAAGGCTGTGGCCGAAAGCTTTAATTATGCCTGCAATTTAACGCGTCTTCTTTACGGCAAGTAGCTTTATGTCTCTTCCTACATTCTTGTGTTAGTTTGTTCACTCGTCGGCAGACAGCAGCACTGTTTAGGGCAAAAAATATGCGGCGGCAACTTTTTCTGCACTGGTGACTTTACCCACCTCGCCCTATAAAGTAATGTCAAATAAATTAGAGTAATTATTTACCTTCATTAGTGCTTCCAATTAAGTTATCAGTAAGATGACGATGATTTTGAATATTGGCACTAAGACAAATTAAAAAAAATGTATATCTCTCTTTTTAGAACAAAAAGTACTCTAATCATATTGTAACACATTGGAAGTAGTCAATTGTTGTACTGAAAGCGTGAACCCGTCTATATCGAACAATTTATCCATCAACTTGTAGTTCAACACAAGAAACAAATATTAAACGTAATATTAGCTTTACAAATTTTTGAACTCAAAAATGAGGACGTAGCAGAAAAAATATAAATTTTATCCCTTCGTTGTGCTTAGCAGATTCATGGATTCTGAGACAGTCAATGGTTTGGAAAGGGTCTCAGAGATGTACTGGTAGCGAAAACTAATCTGTCGCTAAAAGCCTGAGATACGCTTGCTGAATACAGTCTCTACTAATACGTTATCTTTCGACGAACACTTAAACATATTGCGTAACTCTGAGGGACAATTTTCTCGTTTCTTCACATAACCGGAAACTAGTGACTAAGAAATACATCTCGACACTAAGAAGCGGTTGTTCAAGGTGTCGGCGGGAGGGATGTAAAAAATTAAGACTTGGTGGGAAAACTCAACCCAGTCATTCATGTTGCACTCCAATTTCCACAACATGCAGAGGCTTTTCATGTACCGTAACTAATGAGGATTTTCAGACCTGCAAAATCGATTTTGTTGCGTACTCTGATAAATGCAGCCATGCTTTGTCAGAAAAAAAGGCAGTATCAGCCCTTCCGTCAACTACTGAATGCAGCAGTCAGTTGCAGTATTGACGTCGAGCTTTACTTTGTAAAGTTTCGGTTCGAGTGCATGCAGTCCGATTTAAAGTAGTTGACATCCCTGCTGTATGACACAGGTCTACCACTCAAAGCCCAACTAGCAGTCTCAGAAATAGAACAGTCCACTTTGACCAGAGCTGGTAACGGTTTACTGACAAACAATGTAGAACGAAGGGTGTTTCATGTAGGAATGAAGTGTATGCGCGCAGTACACGCTCGGAATGTGCACCAGTTAGGTCCCTCGACAGCTGCCATTTGCAACTCGGTGTGTTTTCCCTGAGCTGAGCAAGATTTAATACTGAATGCGACTAAATGCAATTAACCTTTATTTTGCAGGAGGTGCTTAAAATAACGATCCTCTGCTACAAGAGCACCTGGAACCTTCTGGATACGATGTCAAACACACATCGAATCGTGGCAGCCGAAATTCTTTGAAAGTACAAGCCGTTTTCAGCCGTCTAACTCTTCTAGTGTATGGGAATTGTTACGTATACCTTATCTCTCAACATCCCCCAAAGATAAAACATTACATGGATTTACACTGTCCAGTCACATTAATGTGACCATCCGTCAAAAGCGTGAATAGCCACCTTTTGCAGTGCGGACAGCCGCGAGACGTTTATCGCCTGAGGATCCATGACCGAACAGCCCTATCAAGATGGTCTCACAGATTCTCGGAGAAGTACCGTAAACTCATTCTGGTGCTCTTCGAACAACGCACGTACGCTTCGAACTGTGTGACACGTTGCACTGCCCTACTGGTGGAATGCACCGTGGCGAGGAAAAACAAACGGCATGTGAAATGGGAATCGACCCTTCTGGCAATTGTTGCGGGGTGTTTACAATCAGACGTTTCGCGCCGTACACACCAACAGCCATCAGTCCGATAGAGCGTAAAACATGATTAATCTGAAAAGGCTAACTGTCGCCGTTCAGTAGACGACCAGTTGCGATACTGACGAACAAATTCCAGCCTTCGTCGCTGATGAAGAGCAGTCAGCATGGATGCATGAACCATGCCCCCACTGCGGAGGCCCATACGCAGCAACGTTCGCCGAACGGTCGTTGAGGTGACTATGTTGGTCGCCCTTGGTTCATCTGGTCAGTCAGTTGCTCAACAGTTGCACGTTTATTCGCGCCAGCACATCTCGGCAGCCGTCCTTCAAAGCTATCTTTTATGGCCCATGGTGCACCACAGTTGCGTCGGCGCCGGTTGTGGATAGCGCCATTTTGCCACGAACGGTGTACTTTAACGTTGGCAGAATGCGAAGTCTGCAGACTAAGCCGTTCTGGAAATACTTCCACCTTTGGCCTGAAAGACAACGACCGCGCCTTTTTGGGTGGCGCTCCGTTTCAGCATTACGACAACGACTGCACTATCTTTCGTGTCCCCCCACACGCTAAATATACCCTCCATTGCTAGTGTTGCCACCAGCCGTCAGTGAGCGCTGCACGTTAACGTCGAACATGATGTGACCACCATGTAATATTATCATAAACGGACTGGCGGTTTTGCGTTGCCCTCGTGAGTAGTTGGCATCTCGTTGCTATTGAATTGGAATACTCCCGCCACCATTGCATCAATGGGAGCCTGGAGCTTTCGATTAGTACTGTGTTGCCACATCTGCTCTAGAAAAACGACATTGTTACTGCAAACTTTGGAATAAGAAACTGCCCCGAGCGCGAAAATTTCACGTAGTGCTTGGACGTCAAAACTTCAGTCCTAACTAAATTTAAGTTACACAGCAGAGGCCCATACCACATATGAGTTTCAGAATTTTTACGTGAATGTTTGCGAGGAAAAGAAGCTAATAAACAGCAAACGCAGTGTGATTGTGTTAATCTGGGAAGAAGCGTTGGCGGGAGAGAAGTGTTTTGATAATGGAGAGAAAGAAAAGTATGTCAGTAAGCTAAATACTTCTCAAGATATGACGTGCCAAGTTAAAAGCTGTTTCCTGGAGAGGGAAATTTTACCGTTTATCAAAACAGTATCTGGCACTAATTTTTTACAGTTTAGAAAGACTATAGAGATGCACAAGAGTTGTTATGTTGGCGGGTTGGCATTCATGCGCGACGGCAGACAGTTTTTACCTACTAGATATAATGATTTGGAGCCCTAGCACTATCTGGACCGAAGGCATGCTATGCGTTACCAAATACAGTAATTTAATACGCCCGAAGATGGGATTTTATCATCCGGAAACCGTCGTTACTTGAATACATGATTAGTAGAACCGAAGCGGATCTCTTTAAATTAATTATAGAGATGTATACCATACGTTAATATCAGAATTTTTACGTGGTTTTTGTAGGAGAGAGACTTTAAAGCAATTTTCTTTCGCCACGGAGATCTGTGGCGGCTGTTTGAAGACAGTACTCGTCGTAATAACGTTGCAACTTTGGATGGGGATACCAGCCTAGCGTTCACCTAGTTGGATGTGGGAAACAGCCTAAAAGCCATATCCAGGCTGTCCGGCTCACCAGACCTTGTCCTCAGTCTGTGAGGCGGATTCGAAGTGGGACAGGCTCGCCTCCCAGTATCCCGAAAGCTGTGCATTAACGCGCTCCGTTTTCGGATGGTTTCTAAAGTGCTATGTGACACATCGATGTTCTCGGATTTCTTTCCTTGACCACTTCTATTCGTCTAATTTAATCACTTTTATAGACCTTTGTTTGGTTAAAGCCTCCTGAAATATCATCACTAATTCATATATCGTCGAATCATTTGGAACGTGTAAATCGGGAAATCCTAGCGAGTTCAAAAATTGTTCTGAATGACGGGAGATATATTTCAGTATTTTAGCTGTAAAATACCATATTTTGGCAATAATGATGAAGCTAATAAATTTAAATATATTCCAGAATGCTTATGGATCTATATAACGAATACTGAACAATAAATCAAGGAATGGTAGAATATAGCAGCTGCTGCTTTTCATACTTCAATGTATGGAAACAGAAACAGTTGTTGAGACGTATGGAAGAAAGTGGAACAATAGCAACAGAAATGAGATTCCCGTTGTATATGAAAGGTTACAGACGTTCTTGTATACTCCACAATGAAGATAGTTGTGAAAATAACAATATAACAGCAACTGAAAGCGGTAGTGAATTGAAAAAAAAAAGCAAGGGAATACGCGTCAGAACTTGAAATTACTCATTTTAATTTTTTATTTCAAAGAGAAAAAAGCCGACGGGAACGAAAACCGGACAAACAAATGATTGCAGTTTAGGAAGATTGGTTGATTTATTCATGACGAAGAGCTTCACAAACTGAGCAAGTCATTAACTGGTTTGTCTACCTCTGGCCCTAATGCAAGCGATTATTCGGCTTGGCATTGACTGGTAGTTTTTGGATGTTCTCATGAGGAATATCGTGCCAAATTCTGTACAATTGGTGCATTAAATCGTCAAAATCCCGAGCTGGATGGAGTGTTCTGACCTTAACGCTCCAGTGGACCTTGACTGCAGATGTGTTCAGTTGTTGTCATCTACCACAAAAATATCTGCAACAACATGCGGAAGAGGAATAACGAACAAAGCAGAAACTGATGGTTCTAATTATGCATGTATCGATCTCTCTGATTCTGTATACATGGGGTGCAGAGGGGTCTGAAGATGGCTTTAATAAGGTGCAGAAATTGGTTGTCTAAATCAAAGAACTTCTGAAAATATACGGCTCTTTGGCGACTTTCCTGTGGTGAATTTTATTGTATGTTCAACATATGGATTTTGATTTCGCTTTATTATCTTTCAGTCTACCGTTGTGGCTGAGCGGTTCTAGGCGCTTCAGTCTCGAATCGCGCGACCACTACGGTCGCAGGTTCGAATCCTGCCTCGGGCATGGATGTGTGTGATGTCCTTAGGTTACTTAGGTTTAAGTAGTTCTAGGTTCTATGGGACTAATGACCTCAGATGTTAAGTCCCATAGTGCTCAGAGCCATTTGAACCTTTTTTTATTATCTTTTACATGTTCACTCCATATTCCCTACTGGATAATTACGTCTCCTTGGTATTTTCTTTGTTCCGCTGCATTTGTCCTTGTGCAGTGAGTAATTTGTTCTTGGCCTCATTTTTTATTTTTTTCATGCTGCAGGAACAGTTTACAATTAACGTTGCTACTCTATTTGTTAGATGTTTTCGTCCCTAATGAAATGAAATGAAATGTGTGACGAGGGCCTCCCATCGGGTAGACCGCTCGCCTGGTGCAAGTCTTTCGATTTGACGCAACTTCGGCGACTTGCGCGTCGATGGGGATGAAATGATGATCATTAGGACAACACAACACCCAGTCCCAGAGCGGAGAAAATCTTCGTCCCAGCCGGGAATCGAACCCGGGCCCTTAGGATTGACAGTCTGTCGCGCTGACCACTCAGCTACCGGGGGTGGACACTTCGTCCCTAATAGATCCTGCTACGGGACTGAATTCCCGCACGATGTTTTCGCGTTGCTTCTTTACCGTCTTTCACAGAAACGGAAAGAGTTTTCGTATACAGTATGGTTGTATTCTGTTTACCGTATGGGTACCCAACTTTGAAGGAATGGTGTAATTGAGCGCTGCAGAATTTACGTTGTTAGTAGTGTTTGTGTCATGACTTGCCGCTAAGCGCCGTTTCTGGTACGACGACCAAGTGTTGAAACACAAGCGTTAGAGTGCGTAATAGTTGCGGACAGTCAACATGGTTCAAGACAAGGGGTGCAGGGCTTTACTCTTAAAGCTATTCTATCAAAGCAACAGCAATATCGCTGCTGGTCTCCGCGAATATCGCCTCATTAAGGAATACGGTGAGGTCCTCTTTCTGCACCGGGGTTGAAGAACATGATTCGGAAGTTCGAACTAACTGGTGATTTGGGAATTGTTGGCGATTTGGCAATTGCTCTTGGGAGAGGCCGACGGGAATTTCACCACAAATCGTTGAAGAAGCTACTGTTCCCATGGCTGAGAATGTTGGAAGCTATGTGCGATCATCAAGTAATGCACGAACTGTGCCACGACCAGTTGAACATACCACGGTCCATTGTTTGAAAAGCGCTGCAGACAATTGTGAAAGTGTATTCGCACAAACTTTACATCACTCACCAGCTTTTGCCACATGACGCAGACATTGAAGTAGGCTTTGCACAGGTTGAAGTTGACGATGTGTGTCCTCAGAACACTTTGTGGAGTGCTGAAGCACACTCCACGCTCACTGGGAGAGTGAACACACACAGTTGTCGCATCTGGCGATCGTCACTGCCAACGAATGTTCATGAAGTTCCCCTGCTTGGTGAATGCGTCACTGAGCGGTGTGGCTTCACAGCACGGTTCATAAATGGTCCATTTTTCTTTGAGGTACTCGGACCCCATGGACCATAGACATGCAGCTTGAACGGCAAACGTTACTGTGGTCTGCCAACATGCGATCTCTGCTCTCCGGGAGAGAGGCGCTCTTGACTCAACTGTTTTGATGCACGATCGAGCTCCATCTCGACTTGCACTGAGAACCGAATAAAAAGCTTCGTCCGGAAAAGTATTATTACCATGGCACAGGAACAATAATTTAAAATAATGCATTCCAGTGTGCGATGTCCGTTGGATGATAGACCGTTTATATTTTATTGTGACTCTACTGGTTATTTTGGAATCAATTAACTAATGAGTTAACTATTCCTAATGCTACAAGAGAGCACAGTGGCGTAATAAGATGCGGATCACCAATGGAAAAAGGGATACCGAGTGTACAATGCAACACATGAATATTCTACGTTTGCTTTGTCCCAATGTATTGATAGTGTTCTTACTAAAAGTTCTAGCACTGATAGAGACATTGTAATACGTCTACCTGTGTTATGTTTTCCGTCTTTCCATAAACCCTACGACACGAATATAGCTTTTAACGAAACACCAGATTGAATCTGTTTTTAGTGTTTTTTTCTGTCGTAGACAGTTTACGACCTATCACAATTTCATTGCTTGCTGTATTTCTGATATATTTAAAGACATATTCAGTAGAGTTCGAGAAACAGATAACTTTTCTTCTCGACTGTAGTGTTCTGAACAGTAAATCGTTCTCAAGTTCCCTGATGCGCGGTCCCGTAAACACACTTTCTTCTACCTTGCCGCAGAAAGACGGTGAAGTTGTCAACTAGGTATGCAAATTGACCACCTGTTGGTTTAACCGCTTTTACGACTACTTCCATTAGGCCAAGTCTGATGTTAAATGGAGGAAGTACTATATCTTCACGAGCTCTCACATTTTCATGCTGCACATTTTTTCGCCCACTTTCCACTTCCAGGTTGGCCATTTCACGTTGACGTATCCTGCTCGCAGGGGAAAAGCGTGGATGGCTTTTGTAAAGTTGTTACGCTTTCTGTAAAGCTGCAGTGATTTGAAGACGCCACAAAATTACAATTCGGTTTCATCGTATTGCAATGACTTTAAAATACTTCCTATTGAATCATGTCTTTAATGAAGATCGCGTACGATACTGGGGTAATGTAAATTTTATTTCCATTTTGGAGTCAATCTTGTTGTCAATGCATCTTTAAAAAAAGGTCTTCACTTTCGTGTACTTGACATAGACCCAGCAGTGAATTTCCCACTTTTATACTAGTAATAAGACCCTTTTAAAACAGTTTAAGAAGCTCTAAATTAGTTCGTTACGGAAGTAATAATTGGAGTTACAATATTAGCTAACTATCGGCCATTCGCCTAGCAGAGGCGGAAGAGTGGAATATAATGCGTGACACTCACGTTGCTGTAGACTTTCGGTCCTCAGTTTCTGTAGAAAATTATATGTACTTTTTCTACTCGGTCCACAAGACCTCAATGAGGGTAGCGGGATTTCACTAATAGGTTTTATACTGATAGCTTCCTGCAGTACCTTCTCCCACGATACACGTGCTTATGATTTTGCTGAATGCATTCATCACCCTGTCTTTTCACTGTCGCAACAGAATTTCCTTCGTGTATTCGTGGTAACGCGGTAGGCTGTATTTTCTTACGCGTTTACATTTGCGCGGAGCGAGAAACGCAGGCTGAAGCTTTGAGCAGGTATGTGCGCAATTATAGTACACTCTTCGTGACATTCATGGACCCCGATTCGATTCCAAGACTGGCAGTCAATTTTAACTTGGAAAAATGTCAAGTATTTTATCGTCATTGAATCTGAATGTTAAACTCCGTCTTTATATGTTTCTACGTTTTCCGCCATTTACGTTGCGGATTGCTAAAACAAAATCTTTCAGCGATACATACCGTGGCATGCCGGGCTAGCTCCAGCTACACAATGCAGAAACGAAATCGCAGATGTCTTCTGAAACACCAGAGAAAATTCACCTGGCGGCTCTTAGGAGAGAAACAGTGTACGAAGACAAGGACCTGTCACTAGGCATAATATGTAAATACGGGCTCTAAAATGGATGCCTTTAAAGCTATGCCCACATTTTCATCTTCGAGGCTATGAAACATATCTACTGCAAGCTCTTTGCTTTCCATGTCTTGGGTGGACGTAGTACGCACCATAACAAGGAAAACAATGTCTATTAAAGACAGGCTCTCTGAGCATTTGACCAATGGAAGAGATGTTTTTCACAGGAGGCAAGATGAACAAGGTTCATGGCTCCTATAAACCGTGTTTACTGAACATTCTTGTAGTGTTTTGGTCCATACCACCTACTCCCAAAATATGGAAAGCAAAGAGCTTGCAGTAGAAGAGATGTGTTTCATATTATCGAAGATGAACAAGTGCTCATAGCTCTTAAGGTATGCATTTTAGAGCCCAGGTTTACTAGACTTTTGTTAATATAGTGCGAAGGAATCTGTCTTCAGTCTGTAACGGGAATTTAATTGCATCATGGAGAATGGAGCATAGCACCAAATACTAGAAACTTTTCATTGATTTCCCAAAGTTAAGCCTAATAGCTCTTTTGCTTGACAATGAAGACGCTCGTCCGTCTGTTCCAGTAGTTCAGGATGTACATATGAAGGAGACCTGCGAAAATGTAAAATTGCTTATGAAAAATTAAATTATGAAGTCCACCATGGCAGATATGTGGGGACCTGAAGGTTATTGCTATCATATCCGGAATGCAGTTTCTTCGGGAGTAGGACAGTCGTGACAGGAAATCGCACTGCACACGAGAAACCTGGCCTGAAAGGAAAATGGTGGAGACTGGAATAAAGAATATGTAGTGCATTCCCTTAGTTTCCTGTGACAGCATCTTATTACTAATTTTACACATGAAGACGGAGTCTTCAGAAAGCGATGAATCAAGAAGAAGCCAGTCTGACGGTGGTCCTCAACCTACTGGACTGCCCTAATTTGGCGACCTTACGGCGAACGGCGAACCCTAAGTCTGCTGACACCCTACTTCTGGTGCTGGCGGACAGCTCCAAAACGGCTGATCTGGTTTTACGTTTTACCCGTGAAAGTGGGTTCCATTCCTCTCTGTGACGTAGGTTGTCGGCCGCTTGAGGGCTTGGTGGTGTGCCCCGTTACCCGCCCCGACCCAGGGAGCCCATGGCTGCCGTTACTCCGTGGACTGGCCTGCCTCCTGCCCATCCCAGTTTTTAAATTACCCTTATTCATATACATTTGTCGTCGGTTCGTCGGTTTCCTGACTCATCAGCGCCGTTCTCTTTCCTGAAATTTTATCTTGTCCATGTTGGTAATTTTCTTGTGATAATGGAGGATGTGGTGGTACCGATCGGATGCAGAGGGTGCGTCTCCCGTCGCATAACCTGTCCCGCGGACCTCCAGCTGCTTTCTGGGCGGGGAAACTCTCTCATCTTCACTCTTTCACGCCTCTCACTTCTACCGCCCTTGGAAACAATCGGATTCATGGGTATTTGATTTTTGTGTCCTCTGTTCCCGGCTCGACACACGAAAGATTGACGGACCGATAACATTGTAATTTGCTCCCTTTAACCCCATCAGTCTATCCATCCATTCAAGTATTTGAAGAAAAAATTCCCAGAACTCAGTGATGTTAAGATCAAAGACGTAATCTTCGTTGGTCCACAAATTATAGAACCGTCTCATAATGGTACAACATTCAATAGAATAATTGAAGGGAAACAGAGAGCGGCTTTCGCAGCCTTCAGAAACGTTGTTTACAATTTCTGGGGGAATACATGAGCAGAAAATTACAACCAAGCTATTAATCAACATCTGAGGACATACAAAGAACTAGATTGTAACATGTCGCTCAAGAACTTACGTTCGGATTCACATCTCGACTTCTTTCCAAGCAGCTGTATTGCTGTGACTGACGAGCAGGGAGAGAGGTTCCATTATTTTCAGCAATGGGAAGAAGATATTGTGGCATTGGGATCTCATCTACGCTAGCGGAAGTGAATTGTAAAGGAAAACCGAAAACACAGAAACGTACAAGTGAATAATTAAATGGATAACAGTATATATACGAGGGTTGGAACTTAATTAGTGCCAACTACTTATTCACAACCGATACAAAAGAGTTACATGCTTGCACCTGTTACTGTCCTTCAAAATACACTCCTGGAAATGGAAAAAAGAACACATTGACACCGGTGTGTCAGACCCACCATACTTTCTCCGGACACTGCGAGAGGGCTGTACAAGCAATGATCACACGCACGGCACAGCGGACACACCAGGAACCGCGGTGTTGGCCGTCGAATGGCGCTAGCTGCGCAGCATTTGTGCACCGCCGCCGTCAGTGTCAGCCAGTTTGCCGTGGCATACGGAGCTCCATCGCAGTCTTTAACACTGGTAGCATGCCGCGACAGCGTGGACGTGAACCGTATGTGCAGTTGACGGACTTTGAGCGAGGGCGTATAGTGGGCATGCGGGAGGCCGGGTGGACGTACCGCCGAATTGCTCAATACGTGGGGCGTGAGGTCTCCACAGTACATCGATGTTGTCGCCAGTGGTCGGCGGAAGGTGCTCGTGCCCGTCGACCTGGGACCGGACCGCAGCGACGCACGGATGCACGCCAAGACCGTAGGATCCTACGCAGTGCCGTAGGGGACCGCACCGCCACTTCCCAGCAAATTAGGGACACTGTTGCTCCTGGGGTATCGGCGAGGACCATTCGCAACCGTCTCCATGAAGCTGCGCTACGGTCCCGCACACCGTTAGGCCGTCTTCCGCTCACGCCCCAACATCGTGCAGCCCGCCTCCAGTGGTGTCGCGACAGGCGTGAATGGAGGGACGAATGGAGACGTGTCGTCTTCAGCGATGAGAGTCGCTTCTGCCTTGGTGCCAATGATGGTCGTATGCGTGTTTGGCGCCGTGCAGGTGAGCGCCACAATCAGGACTGCATACGACCGAGGCACACAGGGCCAACACCCGGCATCATGGTGTGGGGAGCGATCTCCTACACTGGCCGTACACCACTGGTGATCGTCGAGGGGACACTGAATAGTGCACGGTACATCCAAACCGTCATCGAACCTATCGTTCTACCATTCCTAGACCGGCAAGGGAACTTGCTGTTCCAACAGGACAATGCACGTCCGCATGTATCCCGTGCCACCCAACGTGCTCTAGAAGGTGTAAGTCAACTACCCTGGCCAGCAAGATCTCCGGATCTGTCCCCCATTGAGCATGTTTGGGACTGGATGAAGCGTCGTCTCACGCGGTCTGCACGTCCAGCACGAATGCTGGTCCAACTGAGGCGCCAGGTGGAAATGGCATGGCAAGCCGTTCCACAGGACTACATCCAGCATCTCTTCGATCGTCTCCATGGGAGAATAGCAGCCTGCATTGCTGCGAAAGGTGGATATACACTGTACTAGTGCCGACATTGTGCATGCTCTGTTGCCTGTGTCTATGTGCCTGTGGTTCTGTCAGTGTGATCATGTGATGTATCTGACCCCAGGAATGTGTCAATAAAGTTTCCCCTTCCTGGGACAATTAATTCACGGTGTTCTTATTTCAATTTCCAGGAGTCTAGTCACCAGCATTGTGTAGAACCCGTTGCCGTTGCCCATGGAAGGCGTAGTATACCGTTAGCAGAGTATATACACTACTGGCCATTAAAATTGCTCCACCACGAAGATGAAGCGAAATTTAACTAACACGAAGAAGATGCTGTGATATGCAAATCATTAGCTTTTCAGAGTATTCACACAAGGTTGGCGCCGGTGGCGACACCTACAACGTGCTGACATGAGGAAAGTTTCCAACCGATTTCTCATACACAAACAGCAGTTGACCGGCGTTGCCTTGTGAAACGTTGTCTTGATGTCTCGTGTAAGGAGGAGAAATGCGTACCATCACGTTTCCGACTTTAATAAAGGTCGGATTGTAGCCTATCGCGATTGCGGTTTATCGTATCGCAACACTGCTGCTCGGGTTGGTCGAGATGCAATGACTGTTAGCAGAATATGGAATCGGTGGGTTCAGGAGGGTAATACGGAACGCTGTGCTGGATCCCAACGGCCTCGTATCACTAGCAGTCGACATGACAGGCATCTTATCCGCATGGCTGTAACGGATCGTGCAGCCATGTCTCGATCCCTGAGTCAACAGATGGGGCCGTTTGCAAGACAACAACCATCTGCACGAACAGTTCGACGACGTTTGCAGCAGCATGGACTATCAGCTCGGAGACCATGGCTGCGGTTACCCTTGACGCTGCATCACAGACAGGAGTGCCTGCGACGGTGTACTCAACGATGAACCTGGGTGCACGAATGGGAAAACATCATTTTTACGGATGAATCCAGGTTGTGTTTACAGCATCATGATGGTTGCATACGTGTTTGGCGACATCGCGGTGAACGCACACTGGAAGCGTGTATTCGTCATCCCCATACTGGCGTATCACCCGGCGTGAAGGTATGGGATGCCATTGGTTACAAGTCTCGGTCACCTCTTGTTCGCATTGACGGCACTTTGAACAGTGGACGTTACATTTCACATGTGTTACGACCCGTGGCTCTACACTTCATTCGATCCCTGGGAAAACCTACATTTCAGCAGGATAATGCACGACCGCATGTTGCAGGTCCCGTACGGGCCTTTCTGGGTGCAGAAAATGTTCGACTGCTGCCCTGGCCAGCACATTCTCCAGATCTCTCACCAATTGAAAACGCCTGGTCAATGGTGGCCGAGCAACTGGCTCGTCACAATACGCGTCACTACTCTTGATGAACTGTGGTATAGTGTTGAAGGTGCATGGGCAGCTGTACCTGTACACGCCATCCAAGCTCTGTTTGACTCGATGCCCAGGCGTGTCAAGGCCGTTATTACGGCCAGAGGTAGTTATTCTGGGTACTGATTTCTCAGGATGCATGCACCCAAATTGCTTGAAAATGTAATCACATGTCAGTTCTAGTATAATATATTTGTCCAATGAATACCCGTTTATAATCTGCATTTCCTCTTGGTGTAGCAATTTTAATGGCCAGTTGTATATATATATATATATATATATATATATATATATATATATATATATATATATATATATATGTGAAAGATGATGTCTATTAAAATTTCACACGAATGGAATAAGAATGGATGCAAATCAGATTTGCATTAAGTACACACCGTAACGGTCGTGAGCGTTAGTTACCTTTGAGATTAGGCATGGTGAGTTGTTACTTAATCAAGAATACCTTAGAGGGACAAAGACGCCTTTTTCAACATCTTTCTGAGTTTTAATGAGGTCGATAATGCAGGAAGACATGGCAGGAATGTAACCACTGTAAATGATTGTTGGTAACGCTGGTCACGAGAATGTACGGTTGCAAAGAGACCGGGCTCCAGACGGCCAAGTGGCACTACCGAGAGGGGCGACAATGATATTCGGCTTGGGGCTCTGGCGCATCTTACTGCATTTGCAACAGCAATTTGAGCAGCAGTTGTCAACACAGTGACACAGTGAACTGTTACAAATCTGTTACTTCAAGGACAGCTGCCCTGTAGCGCGCATTTCACTGATCCCGAAACATTTGCAGCTTCAGTGGCGCCAAGCGAGAGGTCATTGGAGGGCAGGTGGAGGTGGTGTTCTCTGATGAAATTTGGTTCTGCCTCGGTGCCAATGATGGCCATGTGCTGGTTAGAAGGAGTCCAGTTGGCGGCCTGCAGCCAATCTGTCTGTCTGCTAGACGTACTGGACCTATAGATGGAGTTAGGTCTGGGGTGCGATTTCGCATGACAGCAAGAGCGCTCTCGTGGTTATCCCACGCACCCTGACAGCAAATTTATACGTCCGTCTGCATTCTAGAGACGTTTTCCAACAGGATAACGCTCGCTCCCATATCGCTGTTGTAACCCAACATGCTCTATAGACATGCTACCTTGGTCTGCTTGATCGCCAGTTCTGCCTCCAATCAAGCAGATATGGGACATAATAGGACGATAACTCCAGCATCAGCCGCAATAAGCACTAACCGTACCCCTATTGACCGACCAAGAGCTACAACATTCTGGCGTTTACAAGCGTTATTAATGTATCAGAATTCCACTTTTGCAATGGCTTATCTCACGCTTGCATTAACCCATGATCTTGCAGTGTTAATCACTTACAAATGTATTCGTGAGTCATTACTTTAATTATTTGTTGGTGTTACGATTTTTTTCCATCAGTGTATATACATAGACTGAGTCATGTAAGATGTAACATCTCTTTTACTTCGTGAATGGTTTTAGATATCGAAACGAGATTTCCGGCAAATGGTAGTACCTAAGGGGCACGTACTTAGTATCTAATAAATAATCTTAATTCTTGCACAGAAGATGGATAAAGAGGGGGCGCAGAGGAAGTGGATAGAGAGAGGGGGAAGGAGAACATCGATTAATAGATACAGCCGGGCAACGCTGGCTATTCGGCTAGTAGTGATAATAAACTAAAAACACCCAGAAAACATAAAATAATTTATTAATCGATACCCGTCCCACTACGCGGATGTATAAATCTTTTCTACACCTACCGTCCTGCGCAACGGTGTGAATAGTACTAGGTGCCCACCGTGTCAACAAATGAATGAGTGGGACTTCACAGTGAAGTCACAGATTACGTTCCTGTTAACTGTAGCAGCCATCTGTTTTCGATATTTTGCAATTTTGTGCGAGATTTATTTATATTGTATCAATCTCCGCACATCCATCTTCATCCTTCACGCAACTTTCTTGTTAACACAAGGTATATACACAGACCGAACCTTCCTACCACTCCACGGTTCCATTAACTGTCAGAACAACTATTCCAACCTGCGTTGACATTTCTCATAAGTCTGTATAAACATTTCGTAGCCTGGTCTACCTGATATTATGTAATGCCTCAATTCATTTCAGAAATAACGTAGCAGTGTGCCACCAGCGTATAGTATGTTCGTCACTTACTCCTTCAACTAATGTATACATAAATTTCGCCTTCAGTCACAAAATAATTCTATTTTTAACTGTGATCTTCAGGTCCTTCCTTACTCGCACATACATCTCGTAAAGAGGTCACGACAAGAAAATTCGAGCAGCTAATTCAGAGGCTTAAGGCACTCACTGTTCCCGCGTGCTATTCGCGAGTGGAACAAGGAATTGGGGTTCACCAAGCGGTGCCAGAAGTACCTTCCACCACACATCGTTAGGTGGCTTGCGAAGCATGATATAAATGCAAATGTTTGGTGCTGTTAATCGTGTTATTTTTGCCTTTAGTGTTAACAAAAACGATGTTGTATCGAGTACATTCAGCAACTATTACGATAGAAATAGAGGGTCCTTTATTACTGTACCATTACCGGTTTCGTGGCGTTAAAGCCACATCTTCAGGTGACACATGTTCAGAACATCAGAGCGGAAAAGATCGGAATCTTTTTCCCAACATTCTTTTTCTGTCAAATACAAAACACCTCTAAAAGACAGTATGTCACGCATTAAAAACTGTTATATGACAGAGCACGCGGCCGCGTCCCCTGTGCGTCGTTTCATATAGACTGGAAAAGCGATCACTACGATACGATTGTTTTAGCAGTTTTTAATGCATGACATACCCTCTTTTAGCGGTGTTTTGTATTTGACAGACAACGAACGTTGGGAAAAAAGGTTCCGAGCTGTTCCGCTCTAATGTTTTAATCATATGTCATCTGAAGATGTGGCTTTCACGCCACGAAACCGGTAGTGGTTCTGTAATAAAGGGCCAAAATACAGCTGAATCGATTATTAATACCCAAGATGAATACTCATAGCTGTGGTTGTCCCACCTAGAAGGTTGTTTTGTTGTGTATAGAGGCATTTATAAGAAGTGTAGATGTGCTCCATATAACATCCGTTTTGTTAACACCAGAAGCCGGGAACCAAATGAAAGACACGCGTGGGAACGATGAGAGCCATAGCGTCTAAAAACTAATACACATGGTTCAAATGTCTTAAGGCGAAAAATAAAATAAAGTTGCTTTGTGACTGACGATATAATTTATTTACAAATTCATTTGAATGACCAGCCGGTTACTTCCAGCAAAATTGTTAAGATTTAAATATCTTCTTTAGTTTTACAACTCCTGTTATTAATTCACTTTCGTACTCTGGTGTCATCGAAGTGTACTGGTTCAGAAGCTATTATTCAGTTATCAGTCAATGTTTTTATAACTAACAGAGTTTAGTTTGTTTTGTAACTAAATAGTGTTCATAGTCATCCTCTTAGTTTCGCGTATTTTGTTGAATTATGCTTTTTTGATACCCGAATCCTTTCATTTCAGTAATGTATCCACTCCAGTTTGACATCACTGGTCTACAAAAAAATTCTAGTTGAGGTAGAAAAACAAGAATATGACACCAGAAATTTTGCGTTAGCTCTTGGTTCAACGCCATGGTGTGTCACGTAAGACATAACAAACCTTTTATGTTCTGAAATGTTCCAGGTGTCGGACATAGGTTTTCTGCAATTGATAGTATGGTGAGGGGCACCTTATGGTTTGTTTGCATAATGCTCTGATCTCTGGTATCAGCGGAGATATTGAAACAAGTATAGTTTTTTTAATGGAACAGTATACTTTTCATAACTGCGTTCAGTAACTGCTTGGAACACAATTGCACTGCTATAGCGTTTGTTAGTATTGGCGTTGTAACCTTTCGCGACAGAGTCCGAGAAATGCACTACAATTGGAAAGCAATGCGGCCAGCGTTGGCTGTTGGGGAGTAGACAACGCCAAGCAGAGCTCTCGTGCGAGGCTCCGTCGTTATGGACTGTTGCAGCAAACCAGGCCTACGCTACTAAGAATCACCTCTCCCATGTAGCCTAGGGCCAGCTATCGATCTTTGTCTGTGAACCTATGGCATATGCTTGCTCCTGGCGAAGCAGATGGGTCTTACGAAAATTATTTCAAGTGTGCGTACGTTTCTAGATTTTTGTTGAAACAACTACAGTTTCGTCAGACAGTTTTCAATTACCATTCAGACAGCATTTCTTTGACAGTGATATAATTTTATAGGCACATTCGGCGGCATATGTTAGTTATAAAGTTATATATCCCTTACTATCAAAATGTTCGTAGATGTAGAGAAAATAATTATACTACATTGAACTAACTATTCTAGTGTTGTCAACATCCATATAATCTCATAAGGCCAGAAACATATTAGCAGACAAATGTTACTTATGTTGCTATGGCTGTCTCGTTGTCTAGGGTGTCAGTTCCTGTTTATGCTTTCCAGTTAATAGCTCAAGGATTTTTGTTTCGGTAAAAGTCCTGGAATATTGTTTCTTTTTGACATCATCCGTATTTATTCAAAAAGTCTTGACACTTTCTACAACACCAATTTTTAAGTAAATGCATTGAGCTACATTTCAGCATAACACAAAGAACTTGATACTTGCTGGAACAATCTCGACAACAGAAATAATTATGTCGCGTTTGATGCCTAAAGTTTCTATAAGTATTACGTACATAGCTTCCAGATCATTCTAGAGCAGGATGCAGTTCAGATGAATTTTTATTATGACTCCCTCAATTGAAATTAATTTTCAGTTACCACTTACATAATGTTTTCTGCAAATAATTATTTACATAAAAATTTATGTGCCTAATATTTAATAACGAAGGCTGCAGATTTTGACAACATAAAAACTTTCAGCTTCCTGTGTTTGTCGATTGAATTATCGGTGATAAAATTAGAAAAATTAAAAATGAAAACAGAAATTTTTTTCATGAAAACAAAAGCATAATACTATTTGTTTCACTGTAAAGTGGTTTTTGACTCATTCAAGTTAAAAAAATGTGATTACTAATTTTCACACCTCAAGATCTATGTTGCTAAATGAATCGATATGAAAAATGAAATTATATTACCAGAAAAATAGTGTTTCGGTGATCAAATATATGCAGAATTGTCTTTAGATGTGGAATAATATGATTTAAGTATAAAAATTAACTCAAGTTAGGTCAAAATTTATTTCAATTGAAGTTCGAAAGTTATGAGGAAGCAGGATTCATTACAGGATACTGTCTGATAAGTGTGCTTCGAACAGTGTTAGTATCAAAGAATAATAAGCTCAAACGTCATGCACTATATGGCAGCTTTCCACGCATCTCAGTGTTTATAGCGTACGCAACTCCTAAACTATGTGCCGAAGTATGATATAATTTTGCACGTACATTGAGTGCTATTTGTAAACATTCTGTAAAATGTGTAGTGAATCTAGTTAGTGCTAAAGAAGTAATAAATTACAACTTTATGCCCGATGCGACAGTTAATTGCATGAACAGGGAAAATGCAGTAAGCGACAACCTTTTTTGAACGTGCTGCTATGCGCATTGTTTAGTATTCGAGAAAGAGAGTACTTAGTGACTTGCAACAAGCGTTACACTTAATTTCAAACCTTTATGAAAACTTTTCTCGCTTACAACCCAGAAAGGGTTGAAGGGAAAAAGTTTGATAACGCGTACATTATGCAACGATATTGTGGAAGTACAACACATTGAAGATTGTATAAGCATTGTATTCATTACTTTCAATCATATCACGTAGCACATATCAAACAAGAAAAGCATTTTCGCAAATATGATGTTCAAAAGTCAAAGCGTAAATATTTTACCTACTTCGTGGACTATTCTTCAAATCAATAAGTGTCTTGTATTGCACACTTTATAAAGTCGTCTGTGATGTACCTCAGGGCTGAAGCTATCTTCTCACCAAATTTCGTCGAAATCGGTTCAGCGGGTTACTAGTAATAAGGCAAAACGTCATGAAAGATGTGGCATTTTTTACGAATCTCAGTGTTTATGACGTCATAAATTCTTAACTGTGTGTCGTACCATGATATAGTTTGGCGGATACTTTCAGTGGTATAGGTGAACACGTCTGTAAAATGTGTCGCGAATACAGTTCGTAATATAGAAGTAATAAATTAAGTCATACCCGATTGGAAAATGAACAGCGAAAATGCAGTAGGCGATAAACTATTTTTATTTCATCATTACGTGGGGGATGTCAGCGAGAGAATGTTTCATAAACGTTTAAAATTATGTGTAACGTTTGTTGCGAGTCACAAAGCGCTCTTGTTCTCAAATACTGATTTAATAGATGTAGGTATTCGGGCATCGCGGCCTCCACATTTGTTTCACCTCCAAGACGGTTGTCACCCGCACAGCGGTTCTTTCCAGACAGGACGTGACTTGTGTACGAAGTTTGGTTGAAATGTTCGGTCAGACGTCTTTCTGCTCTCTGTATTAAAAAAAAGTAAGTGAACTGTACAACGCTGAACTTGAAGAGTTGTAATGCGACGTCCGCATACACCAACTACCGGGAACACGCACTAAAAACGGTGGGCAGAGTACTAGAGTCCGGCCTAGGAGGCCACGGGTTCAATCCTTGATAGAGCCGAAAATTTTTTCTTGTTCCAGCCCCTCGAGGGCGGCCCCAGATCCACTGCCCCTTCTATCAAGTAAGTAACGGGTATTAACTCAACACACGCCCTCTCCTAATAACGTGGCGAAGAAAAACTGGACTCCACTAGAGTCTGACCTACAGCCTGTTTACGATCTTGTGGCACAGACTGAGCTTTTGTTACTATTATTAATGAATTACGCTGACAAAAATCACAAAATTTGTCAATTTATAGTAGTTGTCACACTACGGAAACAAATGGCTGTAGTTAGCCACCCGTTGTGGGCAACAACGGCACTATATCTTGTATGTTCATAACGTGGAAAAAAATGGCTCTGAGCACTATGGGACTTAACATCTATGGTCATCAGTCCCCTAGAACTTAGAACTACTTAAACCTAACTAACCTAAGGACAGCACACAACACCCAGCCATCACGAGGCAGAGAAAATCCCTGACCCCGCCGGGAATCCAACCCGGGAACCCGGGCGTGGGAAGCGAGAACGCTACCGCTCATAACGTGGATAATAGTTATAAAAACGTACGAAGATACCTGATGCTCATTACCTACGTTCACATCCATCGTCTTGGATTTGTTGTTAGTTACTTCATTCATTGCTGATTTTTTCAAATACCATAACAATTTAATTGAGAAGACGTTATCGGTCGGACGAAAGCGTCGACAATGAAATATCTACGCATAACGCTTTCAGTCCTCCCACTTTACAAATACGGTAGTAGTGGATGAAAACCTCTAAAAATTAACGACCTTAAAAAGCTATTACCAAAATTTACCTTCAAGGAGTGAAGCCTTGTGCTCTGCAAAAGAATACGTTAAATAGGGATATTAGGCAGCCAAGATCGCGGGTCGTAATATTTTTATTTTATTTCCTCAATAACCAGTTTCGACAGCTATCATATTCGAAACTACAGTGTATCAGGGCAAAAACATTACTACGACAACCCGCACATTTACAACCAGAATACAAGTGGAAAAACGTAATAATCAGGTACCACAATGTTTTTACACGCCTTACTAGTTGTTATGTTGTTTTTCCATTTGTATGCTGATTGTATAGGAGCGGATTCTCATAGTAATGTTTTTCTCCCGGTAGATTGATCCGAAGATGACAGCTAAACTCTGTCATAACCGGTCACTAAGGAAATAAAAACATTACAACACGTGTGTTTGGTAGCCAATTACCAAATATCGGATCACTCCCAACAACATGTGCAAATTATATAAAAGAGTTTGTATCGACTTCAGTGGAGCATAGGATCGGACAGAGGAGATGAAAGGGGCGATACTGGAGACAGCGTTACGGAGATGCTCAGCCAAACCATCTGGCAGACGACGCACTAGAGGCGAAGTCACGGTATAGTTTACTGTTAAATGTCAGGAGCGTACTTTCCTACAAGAGTCGACCAGTATATTGCTTTCTCCTACGTATATCTCACTAAAAGAACATGAAAGTAAAATTAGACAGATTTGAGCTCACACGGAGGCTTACCAGCAATCGATTTTCCCCCGGGCGAATCGCGACTGGAATACGAAAGGTGGGAATGACAGTCGTTGATAAAGTTCCCTCCGCCATACCCCATAACATGGTTTGCAGCATATACAGAGGGTAGGCAAAATAATGCGAACACCTGTACGTACTTTGGAATGGTTTATTAATAAGGCGTTGGACCCCCATTTGCCCGCAATACAGCTGCGATTCTTCTTGGAATACTGGTATATAATGACTGTATAGCCTCTTAGATCAAAAGCTCTTCTAACTCCTATAGTGACGAGGGAGGCGGAAATCTGCTCCGGACTCTGCACGCCAATACCGGCCACAAAGGTTCGATAATGTTCACGTCCGGGGACTGTGCTGGCCGGGAAGGACGCTGCAGTTTAGTTGAATGCTCTTCATACCACGATTGTACTGCTCTGGCTGTGTGAATGGGTGCATTACCGTCCTGAAATATGGCATAATTGTTGCGGAAAACCTTTGAATCATGGGGTGCACCTGATCACCTAAAACGTTCACATACTCGTTGGTTGTAACACGGCCTTTCAGAGTAATGATGGGACCAGCGGAATACGATGATACGGCTGCCCACACCATCACACTTCCAACTTCATGCTAAACCGTTGGAATCAAGCAATCAGGATTATATGTTTCTTTTGGCGTTCTCCAGACGTAAACCTGGCCCGATGTTGGAAATAAAGAAAACGTTGACTAATCGGTCCATATGACGGGTTTCCACGATCAGCCGTCGAGGATTTATACTCCTGACGCTATGTTTTACGCTTCTTTTTGTTGGTTGTCGTCAGTAATGGTTTCTGTATAGCAGCTAGTCCATGAAAATTTGTTTATGGAGTTCTCGCCGGACAGTGTCGATAGACATGGCGTCTCGAAAATGGCTATTGAGCTCTGCACTCACTTTAGCCGCCGTAGTTTTGTGTTGTTTTGAGACAATTTGTGTTAGCATACGACTATCTCTGTCATTTAGTTTTGATTTGCACCCACTGTTACCTTTACATGATGATGTCTTTCCATGTTTTGTGTAGGCTGTGATGACTTTTGAAACAGTTACTCTTGAAACATTCAATAAGTTGGCTGTCTTGGTTACTGATGTTCAAGCTAATCGGGCCCCCACAATCTGCCCGCTGTGGAACTCTGTTAGGTCTTTCATCACACTTCGACCTCGGCGTCTGAATGTAAATACGAAGTGTGTACTACTCGTAAATAACCTGCATCGATGCCTAGTCCGTACTGAACATGCACCGTCCAGCACTACACGTGTCTTACCTGCCTTTTAGATCGTCAAACACCACCATCCCATTACTACTGCTGTTCACATTATTTCGCCTATCCCCTGTAGATGTAGATGTAACTAAAAGCGAAGGAGTGATGTGAGGAAGAGAACTCAGTAACGTCTTACAAAAAATGGCTCTTATCACTATGGGACTTAACATCTGAGGTCATCAATACCGTAGACTTAGAAATAATTAGACCTAACTAACCTAAGGACATCACACACATCCATACCCGAGGCAGGATTCGAACCTGCGACCGTAGCAGCAACGCGGTTCTGGACTGAAGCACCTAGAACCGCTCGGCCACATCGGCCGACAGTAATTTCTTACCCGTGAAATAATGCCTGATGTGTTAATAATTGGGCCTCTTTTTCCGATGTCTGATAATTATTGTCCGACGCTACAGGTTTCAGTACTAAATACACCAGCAGAAAAATTCTCTTATCGGAATTCAAAAAAGAGCTAATATGCCCCCATTTTAGGAGTCTGTGACTGAAGTACCAGCTGTCTAATTATATCTCACTCAGCAAAAATTTTAGCATGCGAACATATTCGTGCTCTCTTTAACGTGCAGCTCACCCTCTCACTCCCAGAAGATCCCCTGTTACTCGCTCATATCCAGTAGTCCAACGCTGCAAGTCTACCCCGCCTGCCTATTCTCGCTCACTCATTCAGCCCAGCTCATTGTCATATCTCATTGCGTCTCTCTGTCAGTGTCTACTGTCTCACGGTCACGGTTTCCTTCCTTCTGTCCTACTGCTACTGTCACCGCTCAGTGTCTTGCGCTCTCTTACCGTTACTACATTATTCCATCCCAATGTTGCTGTTTCTTCTCACTGCCATTATCTCTCTCTTTCTTGTTGTCACTGTAATAGACTCTGTCTCTAATTATCACTAACTGTTTCTCTCAGACTACCTCCTTCGCTTTTTCTGTACCACAACGTCTGTCTACTGTCGTCCAGTATTTATTACTTTCCCTTTCTTCCTACTGTCTTTTTCTCTCACAGCATAAAAAAAGCCCGAATACGTTGTAAGTAGGCTGTTTAGGTTTCCATGTACGAAAATCACTGGCTACACTATTATTTGCCGCCCGCTCCACTTCCATATGCACAATTACCAAATTACTACTTTGAATGTCTGTTAATTCATTACACGGTGGTGCTGATAAGCTACGCTCGTCGTCACTATCATTTCTCAGTTTACTTTGGAGCCTAGTATTACGTTTTTCACACGCCATTATTGTCGCAATATTTCACACGATAACACAGAAACGCACAATTTGAAGAGCAAAATAAAAAAACCACATTGACATAGCCCTGAAAATAATGTCTCGTTAATTGCTAGTGCAGCTGCGAAATACTTGGTGCAGATCTACATGCATGCCACAGCTGTTTTACTGTACAACAATGAAAAACTACAACTACAAAGGAAATTCTCTCTATAATTACGAGCTAGCAATAAACAATAGCTACACTAATTACACAAACTACAAGAAAAAAAATCAGAAGATTCCAGTGAGGTATCCTCGGCTAAGGGTCGACATATGAAACGTCCCCTTAGAAAAATTATAAATGACTGCTTAAACTGACACACAATATTTTTAGCGCAATGCAGTCTGACTTTCAAAAATCCCTACAAAAGAATGGCCCTGACTAACAGTAATCTATACCTATCATCAATCACTTACCTCACAAAAATCTCCGTTACTCGAACTACTGCAATACAGCGAGCGCCACTACTGCCAGCTAAATAAAAGATTCCAACTACAGAAGGCACTAACTACTGATAGGCATAGTTAGCAAATGAAAGATTTTGATAGAGAACAAACAATGTATTTACCTTAATAGTGTTCTAAAGTCATAATATATATCAGTTCATGACATCCAGTCTTACAAATTTACCGTCTCTGATGGACACACGTCCAGATCATCCGTTCCCAAAACTCCGCTATCTCTCTCCCCACATCCACCACTGCTGGCGGCTCACCTCCAACTGCACAACGCTATGTGCTGTTAACAGCCAACTGCCCAACACTACAATATCAAACAACAATGAAAACCAGCCACAGACTGCACACAGCACAGCCAGTGATTTTCGTACAGAGCGCTACGTGACGCTACCAACATAAAAACCTAAACAGCCTACTTACAACGTTAGCATGCTAAAATTCATGGAAAAAGTTTAGAGGCGCAGAGGAAAGTTGAAATGAGCAGTTGGTATCCCTCTTTTTAGTAAGAGTCTTTTAAATTGTAGCATAATAGCCTTTTTTGTGCTCCGATAGGAGCATTTTTCTGATGGTTTCCTTCTTTTATCTGATACGGCTCACACCGGACTTTGCGTGCGTGCTTTTCGTGTACAAGAAGAGTAACTTTAAACCTCTGTACCTCGGAAACGGATAGAGATATAAAGAAAATTTTGAAGTTTATTCTAGACAGGGATTTTTAGGAATTCATGGAAAAAATTAGATCCATTTGCTGTGCATAGGCTTTTTGGAATCTGTGGCTCGGATTTGGTACCAAAAATCCGTTTTTCGGGTTGTCTCAGGAACCGCTCATGAAGTAAATTGTGCTTCCATAAGCACCTTAAGGCGCACCATAGACAACACCCAATGCAAAATGAACCAACCGATTTGCTCCAGTTGCCTAAGCTAGAGGAAGTGTGTAATATTCAACCTTTGATCCTGTACTATAGGATAGTTACAATAGGACGATCCTTATGTTGTGTATACAAATGGTCCGTGGTTCAAGAACCATCCAAATCACTTGACCCTACCTTTCTATCACCAATAGAACCCGAGGTATCAGCCCCGGAAAAATCCCTTTTTTCTGAGCGGCTTTTAGGAACATATTAGGCAGCGCATGCTGTCGCATGCGTACCGATATATTCAAACAAATCTTTTAGTGCTAATGTTAACGACAGTACTGTGGTTGGGACGTTCCAGCTAGCATACGAAAAATGTAGCAAATTTCAGCAAGTATAGTTTACAAGGTCGTGAAATCATACAGTGTGGATACAAATGACTTTCGACATCTGCTACATTCAAACAACTACTTACAGTGTAGTGAGTGACTAGATACAGCTGTTGGAAATTTGAAGAACTGCATGCTTGCCGAGGTTTTCAGTTTATCCAGTCAAAGGTTGCATTGCATATCCACGTACTGTACAGCTTCGTTTCATTCCTGTGAAGATGGTCGCTACGGCCGGAACCGGTTTAAAATAAATAATAAATTTGTACATCTGCTGAAAAACATGCAATTTCTCGAATTCAACATCTGCATCGTTACTCTGCGAATCACTGTGAAATGCCTGATACAGGGAACTTGTTATTACACTGTATATTGACGTTTCTTTCCGTTCCATTCACGAAGGACGAATACCGGAATTTATCTGCAAGATTGTAAGTTTATATCTACGCTAGCGACCTGCCCCAGCTTCGGACTGGTAGCACTATCGACGGCCGGAAGACACGGCGGCGTAGCGCTTTAAATTATACACACCTGTTCCGAGACTGGTTATATTCCTGGCGTATAAGTGACGTCGACGCAGTTACCTGCGGTGGCGGCTTGCACTAACAACTGTAAATATTTCTGATCAGGCGGTGTTAAGTAGTGGAACTACGGCATTAGCGTGTCAACGTTGTTGCGTCACAAATCGCAATAGAGAATCGAACTGTACATCTCTAAATCAAGTATTCAATACAATCTGAAGAATGTTTTGAGGAAGTGAAAAGTGTGTGCGAAGTTTGTTCCGCACGCCTTGACACTCGAACAAAAACGACGACATGTGGTGCCAGCAGCGACTTGACTAGAATAAAAAACGACTATAATTCTTTTCTGAAAAAAACATCATCGGGTTGACGAAGACTAGTGTAATCAATACGAGAGCCTAGAATGTGCCTCTGGAGGTTCGCCAAGATCAAAGAAGGTGCGAATGTGACGTGCGAGCTGAACCAACAACATCCTAAGGAAGGACTTTTCTGATTTTCACGTGGTTGTATGAACGTTCTGGGCGTTGCACTGAAGTGAAAAGGGATGGGGCAGACAATGCGAAACATCCGAAGCATTGAAACCACCATATTTTCACAATTTTTTTTTATGAACCCTCGAAACTTTTTTGGTCTGTTAAGGTACACAAAAGTTATTTTTGATTTAGTCTATCTATTAATAAAAACAGTACCAAAACCACTACAGCAGACCTTGAAATTGACCTTCATATAAAGAGACAGAAAAAAATGGTGTACTTTAATTTACAGTGTGTGAAGATGTACTCGTATATTCTGAAAGTCACTATACAGCGCATGGCGGAGGGTGTTTTGTCGATTTCCTGTCGCATTACATTCGCGTATTGAGGGACGGAAAAATGACTTTCTGCATAACTCTATACGTGCGCTAACCTCTCTCATTTATTCACATGGTCTCTACGCGAGTTATACTAAGGATGGAGGGTAATGGCTGCACAGTCGTCTTAGAATATTGGTTCCCTAAATTTACTCAAAATGGTTTCACGATAAACTCGTCGTTTTTATTCCAAGGCTAGTTATATAGTAGTGTTTTTAGTTTCTATTCTAAATGATGGCTCTTGAAATTTTCTGAGCAGATTTTCGGGAGATGTACGGCATCTTTCTTCGAGTGTCTGCCAGCGAAGTTTCTTCAACAGTTACTCTACGCTCTACCGCCAGTCAAGTAAAACTGTGACTTTTCGCATGGCGCTTCTGTATGTAAGCTCGATGTTCCCTGTTAGTCCGTCCTAATGTTGAGCGATATTCCAGGGACTATGGTCCATCTGTTTTGCATGAAATCACTTTGCAGTTTCCTAATTATGCCATTTATAGTACTTGAAATCCAGCCTATATGGTCGATCTCTGGCCGAGCGGTTCTAGGCGCTTCAGTCTGGAACCGCACGACCGCTACGGTCGCAGGTTCGAATCCTGCCTCGGGCATGGATGTGTGTGATGTCCTTAGGTTAGTTAGGTTTAAGTAGTTCTAAGTTCTAGGAGACTGATGACCTCCGATGTTAAGTCTCATAGTGCTCAGAGCCATTTGAATTTGGTCGATCTATTTCATATCTACTCATTGTTACTGCCAAATATTTGCGTGGCATGACGGCTCTAGTTAGGACTCAGTAATGTGTAGTCAAAGGACACCATGCATTTGCGTTGCGCGAAGTCCTCAACTTCAAGGTAATTAAAGCTATAGAGTCGCAACTGTGAATTCACCATTGAATGTAACTGACCACTGTGACTCTAGGCTTTTAATTACCTCGGATTTTGAACCACAGTCGCCTGTTCCGCTTTCAACAAATCAAAATTTATAAATCTAACATTTTGCTTTTCTCCACATAGAGCACTAGGTGCCAGTATTTGTACTAAACTGTTACTTTTGACGATCTGTAACAGCTATTACCGATTTTTACCACCTAGAATTTCCTCAAAGATAACTGAATCATAAGCGGAAACCTTCCAGCTGCAGCAAAATACTACTACTAAATCATTAATCTAGAACATGAGCACAGTCTGGGTCACAGCAGGTGTCGCTTCAGCGTCTGTAGCTAACTCTCCACAGAGGATTACAGGAGGTAGGCTGTGTGTCAAAATTTTCGATACATTTCCAAACCTGTTTACATATTCCATAAGCACCTATTCTAGAGGGCGTCGATGAGGTACTGAATGAAAGCCTTTCGGAAGTCTAGAAACGTTTACTCTCCGTGGTCTCCTACAGAGTCATTGACGGTATCGTATACGTGAAGAATATCATTTGTGTTTCACCTGATAAGTGTTTTTAGAACCCATGCCGATTTCCATGAATAATATGGTGTGTTGCAGGTAAGTCATTATGTTTGAACTCAGACAACGTTCCAATTTTCTGCTAGATAATGGTGGTTTTGAGGAACAGTTCTACTTCTTGTATTATACATAGGAGTTCGTATCGCTGCTCAAGGGAGTAAATGTAATATACGCTGATTGAGTACTCCCTGCAAGCGTTTTTTTTTATTTTTCTTGCCATTGCCTGAATATTGGCGGGGTTGGTAGGTTGTTCTGGAATTGGCAATGTTAGTCGTGGAGTACGTCCGGTTACTCTTCCTGACTCAGAATAGAATACGCAAAATAGATTATGGAATATGTTGAGTTTAGTATGTGCGAAGAGAGGAAACGATTAGTAAAAGATGGAATGAGGTAAGGCTTGCGTCAGTAATGAAGAGACTCATTACCCAAAAAAGAGACAGAGAGAGAGTGGGGAGTGACAATATGTCGCCAAGTGAGTGGAGGGAAGGCAGAGAATAATTTTATCACTATCCTCAAAAATCCCGAGTCTTGTATTCATCATCGTACTCTCCACTATTAGTATACTCCTCCACTTTCACGTTCTTTATTACCGTTCGATAATCTAGAAGTTTCTCTTATCGTACTGAGAGTTCCAGTACTTAAGTTCTTAGTTAATTCTTGTCAGTTTATATGAACCAAGAGTGAGTTACATAACTTGAGCAGATCCAAAAACCAGTGCCAATTTCGTCTGCTCCAGTTGTTGAGATGGGATTTCCTCGTTACACTTTTATTACTGGCGTCTGTAAAAAATTTGAATTGAAAGTAAAGGACAAGAAAAGACAATTAAATCTCCAGGTAAAGACTTTTTATCAGTAATACAGATAATGCTGGTTTAGCAGTCCACGTAAGTTGAGATTTTTAAGGGGCCGACATTTTTTTCTTGAAAGGTCATGTATTCATTTAGACAGATGGTCCATGACAAATCCTAATAATAAGAAAATTGTGTCATTAGACAAAATTTTGAGACAGATTTCAAACTTAACACCTCAGTCGTCTAAAGAAACACTCGGGATTCATAAAAAAATCGTCCTTTTAGACATTTCATGAACAGATTTGCAGAAACGAATTGTGTGCTTATATGTACTAGCTTGGGAAGAAATGTGAGAATGTTCATGTTTTGTTTCACACTGAATGGAGTTGATTAGGCCGGGAAGGTTCTGATCAAGTTTCTGAGGTACTTACAGTTACATGGATAATTTTTGCCAGCAAAAATACTATACCAAAAGTTTGACCTAAAGACGCTGTTAGTACTGCTCTTCGAAGTCTTAAGTACTTGGAAAAGATATTGTGATGTCAAATTATGCTATACAGTCCTTAACATTCAAAAAGATAACAACATTACCACAAAAGTCTGCCTTGTCACCAGCAGCCAATTAGCCTGTGATCACGAGTGATTATATCTCCGTCTGATATCGATACGCTGCACACGTCTGACTTGATAATGTCGTTCACCCGAGGACTTTTCATACATCATATAGGACAGCGCAAGCTGAAGAATAACAAACTAAGCTTATCCATTATGGGTACTGTAGAAAATATGATACAGTATTAATTGATTATAAATGCAGATAACTATGAGCAGTCACTCTTGAGGTTTTCGATCAATTAAGTTATCTAGTATTCGAGCTTATCCAGGCTCATATTCAGATGGAGCATGCAGAATTTACATATGAATTTTTTATTCGCGATGTTGGGTTCTGGGTTGCTGGCAGCTGTCATTTTCTCTGCTTATCGGTTGCTGAATCAGTTACTATTAGCTCTAAACACTGATTCTCAGCTTAAATTTGTCAGTGCATGCTGGCGGCTTTTGGTGACAGTTTTTATGAAGAATAGTGATTGATATTGTGGCCTATAGACAATAAAAATACAGGGTGATTCTAAAGTCACTATACATTTCAGTGATATAGTAAGTCACTACACATTTCAGTGATATAGAAACGGAATATCTGTTTCTTGTCGGCCGGGGTGGCCGAGCGATTCTAGGCGCTACAGTGTGGGACCGTGCGACCGCTACGGTCGCAGGTTCGAATCCTGCCTCGGGCATGGATGTGTGTGATGTCCTTAGGTTAGTTAGGTTTAAGTAGTTCTAAGTTCTAGGGGACTGATGACCTCAGAAGTTAAGTCCCATAGTACTCAGAGCCATTTGAACCAGGTACTACGACAGAATGCTAACCAAAGACGAACGAATCGCTATTGTTTCTCTTTGTCTTCGTAGAGTGACGTATGAACAGGTGCGGACAGACTTTGCCCGTCGATTCTGGCTTGCTATCAAGACACTCGTCAATAAACTCCAGTGTACTGGTAGTGTTGAAGATGAAGAACGTCCAGGAAGGCCGGCCACAGCGCCAGACATCGTGCAAAGTGTGCAGGAAGCCATCACACGTAGCCCTTCCGCATCTACCAGGAGACTTAGTAAGGAGCTTGGTATTCCTTAAACCACTGTATGGAGAGTTCTTCTTTAAAAGCTGCACAAACGTGGGTTCCATATCCAGCTCGTACATAAGCTTGAAGTGGAGGACTACACAGCCAGACAAGCTATGTGTCATGACCTGCTACAAACTGTGGAAAATGATAATTTGATGCAAAATGTCTTGTGCAGTGATGAAACTACATTTCATACCTGTGGACATGTGAACAGACACAACTGCAGGATCTGGGCAGACGAACAACCAAGTGTGCTGCAGGAGTGGCAACGGGACACAGCAAAAGTGAACGTGTGGTTAGGGATAACGACGTCAACTGTGTACGGGCCCTTCTTCTTCGCAGAACAAACCTTTACTGCAACCACATGCTCAGATATGTTGGAACAGTTTTTGGAGCCTCCGTTGATATCTGATGGGATTATGGATACTGTTGTTTTTCAACAGGATGGTGCACCACCCCATTTTGTCCTCGTTGTTCGGGATTATCTGAATCAAGCATTTCCCGGCAAATGAATTGGTCGTGGCTGTCCACGGATGTGGGCACCCCGCTGTCCTGACTTGACAAAAAAATGGCTCTGAGCACTATGGTACTTAACATCTGAGGTCATCAGTCCCCTAGAACTTAGAACTACTTAAACCTAACTAACCTAAGGACATCACACACATCCATGCACGAGGCAGGATTCGAACCTGCGACCGTAGCGGTCGCGCGGTTCCAGACTGAAGCGCGTAGAACCGCTCGGCCACACCGGCTGGCTCTGACTTGACACCCTTAGACTTTTTTGCATGGGGGTTTATCAGTTCTAAGGTATACCAGTGAAGATCCGCAGCACTGAACACTTAACACAGCGGATTCGAGCCGCAGCTGCTGAGATTACACCAGATATGCTTGGGCAGGTTTTTCGGTCTACAGTGGAGCGCTGGGGGGTGTGCCTAGACATGCAAGGTGGTCACTCTGAAATGTACTGAAATTATGTCCTATTGTAACGTAAGTTGCTGTGCCATTACATATTGGTTAATAAAATTTGTTTAAGTACAAAGTGTATAGTGACTAGCATCACCCTGTATAAGATACCAGGTGGTATTAGCAACAGTACCATCTATCAGCAAGACAGTATCCAGCATCATGTTTCAAAAATAAATATTCATCATGAAGATAAATTAGACTACCTAACCTGCTGGTAGCTATTCGATAAGTTCTTCCCCGCACTCAGTGCGTTTGCGAAACTAACAGCCAACTCATAAGACAGCGTGTCAGTCTCCATATCATCAAGATAGAATGACGTTAATACCCCCCCCCCTCTTCCCTCCCCGTTCTCTTCTTCCTTCTCTCAAATTCTGCCTTCCGCCTGCAGTTCATCCTTACTTCGCTATCTTGTTACTCAACAGTTTTATCTATCGCTGATGCTTTTATAGTGTAATAAGGATCGTGTGCTAGCTTAGGATTCGGCGACTGGAGAAGCGCATCGTCAGCCTGATGAGAGCAACCCACAGTACTGGCCGAAACGTTCGAACACGACGCGGTCATACATGCTGAAGAGGTTTAAGCCGTCGGAACTCTGTACGAGCTACCTAACGTTGACGCGGTGCTCTACGAGTTTTGAGACGTCACTTCCTGCTATTTCACGTCGAGGAGTCTTTCGTCACATGAAGCACAAAATAAGTTCCGCGATACTTGCGCCACGTTTCACTTAAAGTACAATCAAAAGGAAGCATGAAGGCTCCATACGTCTCAAGCAGAAAGCTTGAGGGCAGCAGAAAGCAAGACGCCACATTGCACTTGTGTTCAGCAGAACCTCATATTCGGGGGGTTATATAGCTTGCACCGCATGAATTTATGCTGTTCCTAAGCACCAGCACATTGAATGTCTCGAGCGCACTCGCCGTTGGTAAGATTTTTTGTAGTAAAACGACGGGAAATGTAATTTTGGTGGATAGGAATATTCATATTTAGCTATTATCGCTTTAAAACACGCGTATTATCACAGTAAGCCTTTTTGAGGCAACGGCACATCGTAGACTCATAAAAAATGTGTCGTCCTTGTTAGGATTTGTTACAATTAAATTTAAATTGATAACATTTCGGCGACTGAATACTATAGAAGACTACAAGATAAAATACAAAATCGCTCCCGAAAAAGCTACAACCTGCCAAAACAAAAACCTCAATTTTTATAGACGACAAGCGTTTGGATATAGGCAAAATATTAGATTTTTTTCGAAGAATACACTCCATTTTAAGAAGGAAGAGAGACATGGAGGATTTCAGAAGAAGGAAAAATTTCTTTACATTTTATGTTCGGAGGAATATACAACCATCAAAAGGGACTTTACTGCAGTGTTACTTTTCTTTTTCGGCTCCACGAAATGGAAAATTTGTCTCATCATTTAATTCAGAATTAAGAAGAAATTTAATTAAAATAAGTAACGAAAGAGAAAGAAGATGCCACATCAAATTAATATTTACGTTAATTTTTTCTGCTGTTTATCAGGAGAATTATCATGTTTTAACAAACAAGGTAAAAGGCACAGAGGCCTGGTTGAAGAGATAATTTAAGGTGAGCGAAAGGAGGGGCTGGAAGAGGAGGGAAGGAGCCCTATAAAAAGAGTGTAGTCAGTAGGGGCTCCATGTTGCGAAATGGAGGTTAGGTTGGTATAAGGTTGGAGTCCTGTCATATCGACTTTTTTTCGCCCTCACGTTTTCCAAAAGCTAACGGGCTTTTCTTACGAAATTAATAGAAATAGTTCCTGTACTAGTTGGTGTTGTTTAAATATAAGTACGTTCTCTATTTCAAGAGTGAATTTGTTCGATTTGGTAAAATTTTATAAGCTGATGTCCTTACTGATTGGACATGTATTGTTCCTTTCTGTCTTATTGCAAGTTCATGGACATTAAAGTTTTTATTTATGTATACTACAGATCGAACAACCTGATTGGCAAATGGATGAGGGAGGAAATGTGCGTTTTAACAGCACTAACGCACGAATTTTACGTGCGCCATTTTCATGAACATACTGTATTGTTTGCGGGCCAAATAAAACCAACACTGCCGCTGTAGCGCTGAGACCACAAAATCACGTTAACTAGATCATCCGGTGTGCCGATGGCGCTATGTCTCGTGACATCGGATGTACCGTCTTCGTGCACGTCGACGTTAGCTGCCTCGTCCCATATGTCGGTGGTTTTAGTGTAGGGATGGCGGTTATCGCTGAAACAACGGGTTTTCGGCTACATCAGCTTTTCTTCATCTCCAGTTTAATCTGACTGTTAAAATCACTAAAAATAACGGGTGTATGAAATAACCGATTTTCGGTATTTTATTGTTGTTATTTCTTGTAACAGACGTACACACCGAACAGAAAATTTCTAAGTCTCTCTCAGGCTTTTTTATCACAAGTTTCGAGATACGTCGAATCAAAATATCAAGTAAAACAGGTAAACAAAAGAAAACTTAGCCCATATACTGTTCGTTCCTTTTCTCCAAGAGTTATGAGGATTTGAACACTATAAAAAAATTCAGCAGTATTCTGCTATTGATTCTAATATTTTGAAACTCTGTTCAGATATGACTTTGTAGTCGAGGACCATACTATTATTTGAGCATTACCAGCAAAGCCAGCCGTAAAGTATAAAAAATGAGATTGGAGGACTGTATTTTTCGTGTTAAGTTGTCCGTGTCCAAAGGTCATCAATAGATAAAGGCGTACTATGTAGACACGAGCAGCAGGCAAGCTACTTTCTATTTTATAACAGACAATGAATGAACTATTAAGTTTTTCATTTATTGCTGGTGCTTTAATTTCCTTTCTCTTTTATTGTTTCATAGAAATAGCAGACAAATAAGAATCGATCCTTTTCTTTCATTATTTCGAACGAAAAACCGGCTGTGTGGTCAAGTATCTGTATTCACTTTTTAACAGAAATTTGAATACAATTGATTTTTTGATGAGAGAACTAAAGACGCTGTTTCAAAAATTTCAAATGAACAAGTTATATTGTAGGCAAAATAAAACATTTACCAGGAATAACTACTTGGCAACAGTTAAAATTTCAGTAATGAATTGAGCTAATGGCCGATATTCATTGTCCAGTTCGTAAGTACTCTTCTACAATGTGTTGGCTTTTAAGTCGACTTCTTTCATCAGAAACAATAGAATTCATAGGTGATATAATCCTTCGTAAGCCACAGAACTTCAAATCAGTGGTGACATTTTTAGGCTACAATTGACAAGCCTGACATACACCTTCCAAACGCTTCCAAAAAAAAACGAAAGGCTCGCTGCTTCTGGGTGTAAAAGGACAAGAGGTACAGAACAGTCTCAATAATGCTGTATCGATTATAATGTCATGTCTTTGATCCTCGTTTCTGTCGGCGTTGTTATTATATATCTCTGATCGTTTTTATTTCGTTTTATATAATAACTCAACATTTCAAAGAAATGGAAATTGTACGAGCAAACGTTACTCTTTTTGAAAAAAAAAACATTTTAGTACCACTGCTATGACAAAGTGATGTAACAGTTTTTACCCACTAATAATAAAATAATAATAATAATAAACGTTTTACAACCGAGTCCAAAGGAACAGGGAAAGATACCGGTTATTCAGAACTAAAATAACGGTTTCGATATTAGCCGGTCGGTGTTTCCCATCCCTAATTTAGTGGCAACATGTTGAACGGATGTTAGTGGATTGCTCGGCAGTGGCTTGATGATATGCTACAGCAAGAGTAGCTTTGACAGCTAGGGCTTGCATTCCACGGCCTCCAATTCCCGCGACGGCGCGAGCGAGCGCTATGCAGCGCGCCTGCATCTGTCCTAGTAGCAGGTGGGGGCTGGGCAACTGGTAGCGGCGGCGCTCCGGTACCTACCTGTTGCCCGGTGCCCTGGCGGCGTGGCGGCGACCCGTTGCGGACTGCCGCCTACCTTCGGATCGTCGCCCGCCGCAGGTCCCGCCCCTCTGCCGCTGCAGCCGCCGGTCACCGGCGCCGCCCACCTCCCACCCGGACCCGCCACAGCGCCGCCCACCTCCGCGCACGTAACACCCGACAATATTCGTCACTGCCGCGATGCATTTTGCCGTCTCTTCTCATCCCGACTAGACGTGTACAAATTCTCCTTCCAGCCTGCCTGCCTCCATCTTCACTGCACTAATTTAAGCACCTCGTCGCGACCTAAACGCAAGACTACAAGCACGGTTACTACACTCATGCTCATAAATTAAGGATAATGCTGATACATGGTGAAACAACGCTTTGGTGGGTGGTTTGCGGGTTTAAATCACCTCGGGGTATGACCATGCGGTGCATTTGACCTGCGGTCATCGCACGGTGGCGCTGGCAGCAGTCCACATTCTCAGAGGTGTGTTGGTGCATATCAGAGTACGGTGCAGACGTTTTCAGACGTGCTAATGGTGACTGTGTGTTGAAAATGGCACAAAGAACACATATTGGTGACGTTATGAGGGGTAGAATATTAGGGTGACTGGAGGCTGGTCAAACACAGCAGGCCGTAGCACGGGCCCTCCGTGTGCCACAAAATGTGATCTCAAGATTATAGCAACGATTCCAGCAGACAAGAAACGTGTCCAGGCGCTACAGTACGGAACGACCACAGTGTACAACACCACAAGAAGACTGATATCTTACCATCAGTGTCCGCAGGCGGCCACGGAGTACTGCAGGTAGCCTTGCTCGGCACCTTACCATAGCCACCGGAACAGTTGATTCCAGACACTAGCCTACAGACGACTGATCACACATCGTTTATTCGCCCGGAGACCTGCAAGGTCCATTCCACTGACTCCTGGTCACAGAAGAGTTCTTAAAGCCAGGTGTCAAGAACACAGTACGTGGTCATTGGAACAGTGGTCCAAGGTTATGTTCACGGACGAGGCCAGGTATAGTCTGAACAGTGATTCTCGCCGGGTTTTCATCTGGCGTGAACCAGGAACCAGATACCAACCCCTTAATGTCCTTGAAAGGGACCTGTATGGAGGTCGTGGTTTGATGGTGTGGGGTGGGATTATGATTGGTGGACGTACACCCCTGCAAGTCTTTGATAGAGGAACTGTAACAGGTCGGGTGTATCGGGACGTTATTTTGCACCAGTATGTCCGCCTTTTCAGGGGTGCAGTGGGTCCCACCTTCCTCCTGATGGATGACAACGCACGGCCCCACAGAGCAGCCATCGCGGAGGAGTACCTCGAAACAGAAGATATCAGGTGAATGGAGTGGCCTGCCTGTTCTCCAGACTAAACCCCATTGAGCACGTCTGGGTTGCTCTCGGTCGACGTATCGCTGCACCTCTTCAAACCCCTACGACACTTCAGGAGCTCCGAGAGGCACTGGTGCAAGAATGGGCAGCTGCTCGACCACCTGATCCAGAGTATGCCAACCCGTTGTGCGGCCTGTGTACGTGTGCATGGTGATCATATCCCATATTGACGTCGGGGTACATGGGCAGGAAACAGTGGGCTTTTGTAGCACATGTGTTTCGGGACGGTTTTCTCCACTGATCACCAATACTGTGGACTTAGTGATCTGTGTCGTGCGTGTTCCGTATGTGCCTATGTTATTAGAGGTTTTGTGTAGTGCCACGTTGTGTGGCACCACATTCTGCAGTTATCCTTAATTTATGAGCATGAGTGTAGAGTACACGGTAGGGATCATGAGGTGTATGCCCAGTAGCAAGCTGTGCCGCAGACGTCAACGTGAACACAACCAGTGCTCAGCAGTCCTCAATTGCCATAACGTATTGCGTGGTAATTGCGTTTATGAGTGAAATTTTATTAGTAAAAGCCGACTGAGTACAGTGTTCACAGTACTCATATTATGTTTTATTTTACGCGTTTAGTTACGTAGGACCAAATTGAGGAGCAAGTCTCCATGGTAATATGAAATTATAACAGAAAAGTAATAATAGATAAAATAAAATGTTTATGAATCTTAAAAAGACGACAAGCTATCAGTTTATGTAAACGCAGTCAACAACGTAACACAGGATTTAGTTTAATTTTTCAAGGAACTCCTCGACAGAATAGAAGGATTGATCCATGAGGGAACCCTTCAGTTCGGATTCGAAAGCGCGTTGATTACTGCTAAGATTTTTGTGGTAGCTTACTGAAAATAGATGCAGCAGAATACTACACACCTTTCTGCACAAGAGTCAAGGTGGCGCGATCCAAATGCAGATTGAATTTCTGCCTAGTAGTATTAACTGAGTGAATGCTGCTAATTCTTGGGAACAAGCTGATTTTGCAAAAAAGAAACGTCTTTAAAGAATTGAGAAACCAATGTCAGAATACCCAGACTAATGAACACGGATTGACAAGAGTTTCGCGAACTTACACCATTTATTGCCCCCAATCGTCTGTTTCTGAGGGAAAAAAAACCCATCTTAGGTCATAATCGAATGAAAATAAACAAAATAGTCTACACATACAATGAGGCTTTCATGGACGGTGTTGTCTTCAGTTGAAACTTCCGGGTTGAGAGACCGTGGTCGATGTATAAAATTTCCACCTGACGTTTCGTCTCCATCTGCGGGAGACATCTTCTGAGGTCGTCCGTAGATGGAGACGAAACGTCAGGTGGAAATTTTATACATCGACCACGGCTTCTCAACCCTGAAGTTTCAACTGAAGAAAATAGTCTACTTTTCGCATCGAACAATCACTTACCTCACTTTACTAATAGTAAAAATGGCACCATCAGTCTCAGAGCAAGATCCTGAACAAAAGCTTTCCAAGACATAAAATATCTGAGCAACTAGATATTTGAACAGTTCAGTCTCACTGATCACATGACATTCTGCGTAATTAGAACGACAGGTTTTGGCGAATTGAGTGTTAGAAACTGCAAAAACTGTGTCTTACTATGATTTAGCGTTAGCTTATTTTCTGCAAGCCATGAACCTGTGTCTTGAACTGTGCTATTTGTAACTGTGCCAACGTTGTACACATCCTTTACTGCCAAACTAGTGTTATTAGCAAATATAAATACTTTAGAGTCATCTGTAATACTAGAAGCCATATCATATATAAGGATCAGGAATGATTCCTGGAGCGCTCGTCATTTAACCGTGGCCCACTCGGCCCACATCACAGCTCTTTCAGTAACTGTAGAGGATGACCTTATGCTGCCTGTTCTTAAAGTAGGACGTGAACCAATAGTGATAAGTACAGGATGAGTCAAAAAGGGCTTTACAGCTTTGGGATGATAAAGAAATTTATTGAGATAACTTACAGAATCGGTAGATATTTCACTTTGTAGCAAACAACCGCCAGCGTACTGCACAACTAAAATAACTACTTTCACTGGTGTGTGGAGTGTTCTCTGTGTGTTTTGATTTATGAAACGAACTCTACAAAAACTGTCTGGCGAATACGCTAAAGAACTCCAAGCACACCTACCACTCATTCTTGGCACAAGAACTTTGTTGAGACGGTTTGTTCACTGAGATATGATTAATCACCATAACGCCCGCTTGTTGATGATTATGTCGAACAGGTCAGGGATTGCTTTGCATGCAGTCCACAAAAATCAATGCTTCTCGTGAGACTGTCATTCCACAAAAGGCTGTTTACACTTGAAGCCATACAGATTCACCATGGCGTAGTACATTAGCGATGCTCGCAGGGAATTCTGTGCGGAAATGTTGCATCGGATAGAGGACGACAAGATATTCCTGAACACAATAATCCTCAGCAATGAGTCAACATTTCATATCAGTAGCATGGTGAACACCCACCAGGGCATAACACGAGGTAGAGAAGACCCACATGCAATTCTGGAACACGTTTGTGACAGCCCTTAGCAAACTGATTACGTATCTGGATGTGCTTGAAAACTTTTTAATTCCACATATCGATGTGGACAACCGAGATGGGATGGTTCACTACAAGCAAGACGGTGCACCACCTCATTTCCTCACGGAAGTTCGATGTTTCCTCGATAATCGCTTCCGAGATCGGTGGATTGGCCATGAAGAGTCAACCGCATGGCCACCTCGTTTCCCAGACTTCATACCTCTGGATTTCTTTCTCTGGGATTTCATTAGAGATCCCTCGACCTGGAAAATCGAATCTACGCTAGCGTTGCTCAATTTCCGCCCGATTTGCTGCAAAGAGTGTAGAAAGAACTGATTACCTGTGGGATGTTTTACGCATCGCAAACTGTAGTCATATGGAACCAATATGACACTTAATTCTTTTATGTGAAAGTCGAGGTTGTTTGCAAAAAACTGACATATCTACCGAATCTGTAAGTTATGTCAGTAAATTTCTATATTGTTCCAAAGCTGTAAAGTCCTTTTTTTGACTCACCCTGTATACTGAGGAAATCTTTAGAATAACTTTTTACGTGAAAAATAATTGCTTGCTGCGCGATCGCCAGGGTTACTAACAACAGCAGAACAGTAATTTAGGAATGATGTTTCATACACTTTCTAAAAACAATTAGACGAAACGAAAATGGATGAATGTTTGTAAACATGCAGATTCTTTTTCAGTTGAAATTGTTCGTGTTTGCTCAATACATTTTACTGATTCGGATTATGAAAGGGATATGAAAAGTGAACTGTTGAATATTCCTTCGAGACGCAATATGATGACTGATGCTGTTCCAACTCTAAATGTATCTTCTTTTGCGCTGATTTGGGGCGTAGTAATGAGCCTGAAATGAGAGAAATGTTCGGGTATAAGAAGGAAGCTACGGAAAAAAGAAGGGTCGGGACGACAGGGAAGGGAGCTTTCAGGAACCTCGATCGGCTTTTGTGTTTTCGGTAGACATGATCACGCACACGAGAAAAGGACTGCATGTAATCTCAAAACATGGAAGGTCAGCCATCAAACAAATCTACAACCACCCAACATCTACATATACTTCAGTACTCCGCTAGCCACCTCACGGTGCGTGGCGGAGAGTAATTCTGATACCACTGAAACCCCCTTCCCTGTTCCCATTGCTAATGGCGCGTGGGAAGGATGATTGTCGGTAAGCCTCTGTCTTAGCTCTAATTTTTGGAATTGTCTCATTGTAGTCATTTCGTGAGATATATGTGGGAGGGAGTAATATATTGTCCGATTGTTCCCGGAAGGTACTCTCTCGAAATTTCGATAGTACGCCTTTCTGTGATGCTCAACGCCTCTCTTGTAGCGTCTGCCAGTGGTTTTTGTTGAACATCTCTGTAACGCTCTCGATCCAACTAAACAATACCGTGACGAAATGCACCGCTTTTTGTTGGACATCTGTTTCTTCTATCAGTCCAACCTGTTAATGGTCGCATACTGACGAACAATACTCAAGAAGCGGTCGAACAAGCGCCATTCATTTTTTTGGTGGATGAATTACATTTCCCTAAAATTCTTACTACGAATCTCAGTCCCGCAACTGATTTTTTTGCTATTTGTTTTACGTGGTCATTGCACTTAAGGTCAGCTAGTTACTCCCAGATACTTTGCGGTAGATACTGTTTCCCGCAGTTTGTTATCCGTAGTGTAGTTGTACAGTAGTGCATTTCTTTTCCTACGTATGCGGCAATAGGTTATCTTTATGACCGTTCAGGGTCAACTGCCAGAGCCTACACCGTTCATCAACCCTCTGCAGGTCATTATGCAAAACGATACTGTCTTCGGTCGTTGTTATTTTGTTACAGGCGACACCATCATCTGCGAACAGTCTTATAGAGCTTTCGACGCTTTCTTCTAGATCTTTTATATACATTGTAAACAGCAACAGTTCCAGCACACTTCCCTAGGGTACCACCGAAATTATCTTTACATCAGTCGATTTTGTTCCGTTAAGAGCGACGTGGTGAGTTGTATCTGCAAGGAAGTCTCGAATCCACTCTCAAAGCTGGTCCGATACTCGGTAGGCTGGTAGGCTAGACGGCGGTGCGAGATGGTGTCAAAAGGCTTTCCTGAAGTCGAGGGACATGGCATCAACCTGAGCGTCTTTGTCACTGCAGTTCTCGCTTTTCTGTCACCCACTGTCAGACGGAACGCCAGAACTGACGTAACAGAGAAAGAGACTGAGCTCAGAACTGAATGTAGCCTACAAACCTATAGTTCAGATCTTGACTGGGATAGATAGTTGCACAATTAAACTAAAGATTTTATTGGCCACTTAACAAGAGAGAACAGTTGCATTTTGTCGCTGGCGAACCACACACGTGGAAAACTGTGAAGCGGGCTGTGAGAGTGATGACGCTCTTCTCCCCGCGACTGCGTTGCCGTTTCTGTTGCTAGCCAGTGCACTCGAATATGTATTACCAGCGTAAAAATTCTACTGTCGGAGGAGAAAAAGGGCAAATATGCTCCTGTCAATTATAAGACTGATTGAAAAGTGTGCTACGAGCTGTCTCATTCTACCTTCCTCAGCACCTCAAAAACCTTTCTCAAAAATTTTACCTAGCGAACATATTTGTGCCCTGTCGTTTAACTCAGCTCTCACTCTTGCAAGCTCTCCTAACTGTAACTCGATCACACCCACTAAAGTCCGATCCACGAACGATGGCGGTTCGCACGTATCGAGGCACAGACGGGCATTGCATTGTTGACGATTCAAGCGCCAGTTGCTGCACGCGGTGCAGTTGCTGCACGTGCTTTCCGCTTGAATAAAGCGTATAGCTTGCAAATTATGTCTCTCGCTTGCTTTTGCAGAATTTATCATTTACCGCCACAGTCAGCGATGACAACTCGCAACAAATGGACTCGAAATTCGCTAAACAATTCTGTTCTCCCGGAACACTACTGAGCCCTCACTGGCCGTTGGAGAGTACGTGACGTAAATGCGCAGAACAAGTCTAAACTCGACCGCCATCGTTCGTGGCTCCAACTATACTCCATCGCTGTAAGTCAGTCACACGCGTCAACTTCCACTTGCTAATTCTCAATCACTCAGTCAGCCCAATTCATTGCCATTATCTCCTTGTGTCTTTCTGTCACTATCTCCTGCCTCACAACCATAGCCTCCTTTTTTCTGTCATACTACTACTGTCGTCACTCACTGTTACTATCTCCCTCTTTCTCTCTCGTACTGCTACTGTCTAATCATTCCGTCTCACTGCTGCTGTTTCTTCCCACTATCACTATTTCTCTCTTCGTCGTGGTCATTATCATAGACTCTATCTCTCATTATCACTGGCTCTCAGTCCCTTTCACCTTACAGTCTCTTTATTCCTCTTCCGCTGGCACTGTCTCCTTCACTCTTTTCTTAGCACTGCTCTTTCACTGTCAGCTAAATTTCACTGCCACTGTGTTCTTCTCTTTCTCTCACAATGTCATTGGTTCCTTCGCTCTTTCTGTACTACAACCACTGTTCACTGTCTCCCTGTATATATTACTTTTCCTTGTTTTTCCCACTGCCACTGTCTTCTCCTCTCTCAGAATAATAACTGCGATATGTTCGCTTTCCAAAATCTTTGGGTGAATTTGGAAAGATGCTGAGGAAGGTATAATGAGGCACCTGGTACCCCAGTATTCAGTCTTTTAAAACAGAAACATGTCAGCCGTTTTAGTGTTCCGATACAAGCATTTTTCTGCTGGTTCCTTTCTTTTCCCTACAGCAGGGCATATCATCCAAATGAAAAGAATTAATTGGTCAGTAAAATTTTGATACTTAGCTTACGTGAAATTGAAATAACGGAAAATTACACAATTTTGCACCTCAGACCAGATATCGTGTGCACATAAATTTTGCAAGTACTTCGGTACTACAACATGAGTTTCCTAGAACCCTTATAATAACTACGTATTTTACGTTTACAAGAAGGGTAACTTTAAACCTCTCTATCTCGGAAATGGATGAAGATATCAAGAAAATTTTTCTAGCTTGTTCTAGACAGGGATCTTAGGAATTAATCGAAGAAATTACAGCCATTTGTTGTGCATAGCCGTCTTGGAATCAGCGGCTCGGCTTTGGTAACCAAACACCATGTTTTCTGGGTTTTCTCAAGAACCGCTAATAACCTAAAGAAGCTTACATGAGCCCCTTAAGGCGCGCCGTAGACCGCATCCAATGTAAAAAGAACCAACTGATTTTCTCTATTTGCCTAAGATGGAGGAAGTGTGTAATATTCAAATTTTGATCCTCTTCAAATGTGTGTGAATTGATAAGGGACCAAACTGCTAAGGTCATCAGTCCCCAGACTTACACACTACTTAAACTTTATACCCATGCCCGAGGGAGGACACGAACCGTCGGCGAAAGGGGCCGAAGGATAGTTACAGTAGGACGATCGTTATATTGGGTATACAAATGGTCCGTAGTCCGAGGGCTATCCAAAAATGTGGTCCCTGCCTTTTGATCACCAACAGAACCTGGCCTAAGAGCCCGGGAAAAATGTTATTTTTATGCGCGGGTTTTTGGAACGTCTTAGGTAGAGTATGCTGTCGCATGCAAACTGTTTTCGGCTCAGAACCACTGCGATTAACAGCCGCATACATTACCACTTCTGCGGACGCTATTTCCATAATAATTGGGACATACCCCTTCGACCAGGTAATTACGGCTCAGACGATCTCAGCGAGTTTTACCTGTTTCAGCACCACAGCTGCGCAACTTCCCGAAAATTCCCCTGACCAACAGCACCCGAACTGCGCAACTAGCTGCAGACTGGCAGATTTTCTCTTGGCCACTTTCCGCAACACATCAGAAAGCCAAATTGTAGATATTATGCAAAAGAGTACTAATACATTTGAATTAAAAAATTTACAAAAATGTAATTATTGTCTGAAATATCCTAGTTGGCAGAAAAATAACGAAAAGAAACTATAATCACGAGCTTAAATTGTAAGAACTTTTATTCAAACGATATTTTTTAAACTAACGATGACATTTAGACTTTGCACGAAACGCAATTCATCGTTTTGCCTCTGCACAAGTTTGTGCTGAATTAATACTTGTCTTTCTTTGGTTTTCTTGGCCGTTTTCGGTGCGCAATCAGAGCCGACATTATTCAAAAAAATGGTTCAAATGGCTCTGAGCACTATGGGACTCAACTGCTGAGGTCATAAGTCCCCTAGAACTTCGAACTACTTAAACCTAACTAACCTAAGGACATCAGACACATCCATGCCCGAGGCAGGATTCGAACCTGCGACCGTAGCGGTCGCGCGGTTCCAGACTGTAGCGCCTAGAACCGCTCGGCCACGACATTATTCAACTGAATGTTAGAGACTTTTTGCATTCTTCTCAATTTCCAAGCCAATATTATAGGGTAAACTAATTCAGACGAAGAGCTATAACGAGAAAGAACACTCTCGCACGCATTTTTCGTTCTTCCAAACGTCGAGGATTCGCCTGACCAAATAAAGTGGAAGTTGCACGTTGCTCATCAATACAGTTTTCTATAAGGTAGATAGCGAGCTGCGAAAGTAACAGATTCTTGGACTTCCGTGATGCTGTTCATTAAATCACAAAAACGCATCTCCTAGTCCATGTTTCACGAAAGTTCCTTGTTCCTTCTCCACACTAGGTTTCTTTACTCTTTTATTGAAATTGTTATCAATTTCCTGCCAATCTCTTATAGTTGTGATGGATCGTGAGCGTGGTTTTTCATTACAGAATATTACCACTTCCTGTGGCATAAATGTTGATATTACTGTTCTTGTTCGAGTATCTCCAGCCTACAACGACTGAATGTGACTTTTATAGAGTAAGACTGTCTGTAGCCACTACGTTCAATATATGCTATTTTACTCTGTTCTCTATCATCAGTATCCTACACGTCTAACAGCACCTTACGCCTTAGACACACAGATTCGACACTACCGTGCTCGTCTCTGTTGGCAGCTACGAAGCTAGCTGAAAACTAAGGTGACGTTGCTAGAGAAATCTGTTTGGCAGAAAACGCTCTCTTCTACTTGAAGGGTAAATTGCGAAATGCGAGTAGGGGGGAACAGTGGATCCCTCTTCGATCTTCTCTGAGTGACGGAGTTCAAGTCCGCTTGGTATTTAGGAATAATGAAGCACCTTACTGGATACGAAGAGGACGTTCAGAAAAAGGGAAGAAGACAATAGAACAAAGAATGAGCTCCAAAGGAGAGATCACTTCGTACTTAATGTGAGAATGACGGAAGCACTGGGGTACTGGTAGAACAAGAAATCGTTTCTATGAATTGTTTTCCAGTGTAAGGGAAAGATTTCCAATGAAGCATATTCTACCCACGAGGGAATTGATCCATTTTGTTTTAGGACACGGGCCTTACCCGAGTGTATTTCAACACAATAGGAAGATGATTTAACGGTAACAGTAAGCAGAAACTGGAATTTCGGATCATGTTTTTCAGCATTGCATGCACTTCAGATCCGTCACCGAATACGAAATAGTTGAAACAGAGGATGAAACAATGTACACCATCATACGGGACGGATCATTAGCCAAAAAAGTATCCAGGAGAGAGGTGGAGTCACCGTAAGAAATTGTATGAATAAATTTAATAGAAGACCCTGGTGAAGAGAAATATTAAACTGCTTGCGGTGGGCTCATAGATGTTGGGGAGCAACTTGCGTGTGAAACGTTTCCACAACCTCTGGTGAATGCTATGATCGACAATGATTATGTACACCTAATTCAAAGGACCGATCCCGAAGAAAATAGACCGAAAGGATGTGGGAAAGTGTACAATGAATCGTTAAACTGTCAGGTGAACACACTGAGCTAGTAAGGAGTGAGTGTAAATATGTGTAATTTCAAAGGTAAGCCGCGCGGGGTTAGCCGAGCGGTCTGGGGCGCTTCAGACATGGACTGTGCGGCTGGTCCCGGCGGAGGTTCGAGTCCTCCCTCGGGCATGGGTGTGTGTGTGTTTGTCCTTAGGATAATTTAGGTTAAGTAGTGTGTAATCTTAGGGACTGATGACCTCAGCAGTTGAGTGCCATACGATTTCACACACATTTGAACATTTTCAAAGGTAAATCGGTAAGCATATGGCAGCGTACGCTACCAATATTTTCCAAAGCGCCGAAGATCCCCAAGATGTTGAGGAAGGCAAAGATAGCGGCACTCTTGAAACCCGGTAAGGCATCTGAGTCACCAAAGAACTATCGCCCAATATCTCTCCTGTGTCATCTTTAAAAAACTGTATGAGAGATTTTAAATCGTGTGACAGACTCTATTGAGATGAAACTTATTCCTCAACAAGCTGGGTTTGGACCTGGAAAATCATGTACTAGCTAAATTAAGTGCTTAACAGAACACGTAGAGGAAGGATGCGAAAATAAGAAGATAACAGGGTTAGACCTGGTCGCCCTTAGCTCTGCGTATGATACAATTAACCGCAGGCTGCTGCTCCAGAAGCTCTATAATGAACTAAGGGACTATCAATTTGTTAAGATTATTTAGTCCCTATTACAAAATAGAAAATTTTATGTTGTCCTCAATGGGAAAAAGAGCAGATGGAGAAACTAGAGAAATTATCTTACCCAAGGAAGCGTTTTGGCGCCCTCCCTATCTAACATGTACACCAACGACCAACCGATGCCTAAGCATACAAAACATTTTAGTATGCAGATGAACTGGCAATTACAGCACAGGAGAGGACCTTTGAGGATGTAGAACAGAAGCTGGAGAAAGCTCTCAGAGAAATGTCATAGTATTATAAAAACAACTTTGTTACGTCAAACTCGTCCAAAACACAAGTCAGCGTCTTCCGCCTTCGATCCTGGCAAGCTAACCGTAAAAATTAACATCTCTTGGCATAATACCACACTGGAGCATAACGACAAACCATCTTATCTGGGCGTGGTGCTCGACAGATCTCTAACACACACGTACCATTGCGGAAAGACGCGACAAAAGGTAACTTCCAGATATAATATTCTGCGGAAACTAGCTAACTTCAAATAGGATGCTAAACCTTCCATATTAAGAACCACCGCACAAGTCCTATGCTTCTCTACAGCCGAATGTGCCTGCCCAGTATGGTCCAAATCAACCCAAGCAAGGAAGATCGACATAAGTCTTAATGAAACATGTCGATTAACAACGGAATGCATGAAACCTACTTCCCTACCAAAACTATATAGTGCTGCCGGGTGTGCGAATCCCAACGCGCGGGAAACATCACATGAATTCACAAAGAACCTCTGACAAACTATTGACGATCAGCATCCCCTTTTTGCCAGTGAGTGTAAGCCCGGCCGATTGAAATCCCGTAAAATGTTCTTAGCCGCGAAAATAGAAGAACCACCAGCTGATTACCCACCCACACAGGAAGTGTCCAGCGGATTCAAAATCGAATGGCTCTGAGCACTATGGGACTTAACATCTGAGGTCATCAGTCCCCTACTTAAACCTAACTAACCTAAGGACACCACACACATCCATGCCAGAGGCAGGATTCGAACCTGCAACCGTAGCACTCCCGCAGTTCCGGACTGAAGGGCCTAGAACCGGTTGGCTACCGCGGCCGGCTCCAGCGGATTCAGCACAAACTGGAAGACATGGAGGACACTGAACCGAACAAGGACGGAGGTGGCCCCAGTGATGACAAAAACGATTAGGTGGGGTCTTTGAACCACGGATGATGTGACTGTGGAGCTATGGGGCATCTGCTCGCCTGCCCAAGCTGCCCTTATAGGTGCAAACCCGGTGGTTTATGGCTGGACAAGAAAGAAGCGTTGGACGCGGCCCTATACGGGGCTGAAAGATTTTGATCTGGTTTCGGGACACGAAAAAGTAAAGTAAGTCCAAAACACCGCCTATAAAACGGGAATTTTTCTGTGGTTACACCTCGAGTTCTATCGGTGATAGAAAGATGGGATCATGTGTTTAAGTAGCTCTTGGTCTACAGACCATTTGTATACTTTTCAGTACAGTGTCATAACTGGAATGTTACGCGTTTCCTCTAGCTTAGGCAAATGGAGAAAATCGGATGCTTCTTTTTGCATTTGATGTGCGCCTTAGGGGATTATGGAGGCATCATTTAGTTCACGGGCAGTTCCTGCAAAATCCCGAGAAAAGCTTTTTCTCTATTTTTCACCGTCAGCAGCGGATATCTAAGTAACTAACAGCATCAAATTGCTCAAACTTTAACGGTGTGTCCTCTAGGATCCGCATGCCTTATCGAGAAACACCCCAAAAACATTGTTCTTGGGTATCAAAAACGAGACACGGATTACAAGAAATCCGTGCACAGCAATTTCTACTATATGTAGCTACGCTCCCAATATCGAGCAGCCTTGGAAGTCTTCTTGATATCTTCATTGGCTTCCGTGATTCAGAGGCTCAAATGTTACTCTGATTGTACACATAAAAAACGCACGTAATACCCGGTGTGAGAGGCAAACGTAGTTTATACAGTGACGTAGCACGGAGAAATATGCTGTAAAGTGTCTTTGTTATCGTCATAAGTGTTCTGGGAACCCCAAATTGATCTAGTGCTGAAGCACATGCAGAATTTTTGTGCACATAAAATCCAGTGTGATGTATAAAATTATATAGTTTTGCTTTATTTAAAATTCACTTAAGTAAACCACAAAAGCTTCACTGACCCATGAAGTTCTTTTCATATGAGAGACATGCTCCCTGCTGTAGCAGGGAAAATAAGGGAACCAGAGGTGAAATGCTCCTTTCGGAAAACAAAAAAGGCGAATATGTTCCTGTTTAAAATACCCTGACTGAAAAGTAGGGTACAATGTGCGTCATTCTACCTTCCTCGGCACCTTTAAAAATTTCCCCAAAATTTTGGCGTGCGCTTTTTTATGCTGAGAGAGAAGGAGACAGCGTTAGCGGAAAAAATACGGAAAACTAATAAATACAGGAATATAACAGACAGAGATTATGGTATAGAAAGTGTGAAATAGGCAATGGCAATGTGAGAGAAAGTGAGCGACATGTGGTAATGAAATATAGTTGACAGCGACAGAACAGTGCTGGGAAAAGAGTGCCAGTGGGAGAACAATAAAGAGGCGGTAAGATGGGAGTGGGTGATAGCTACTGAGAAAGAGAGAGAGAGAGAGAGAGAGAGAGAGAGAGAGACAAATGACAGTGACAGAAAGAGGAACAGTGGAAAGAGACAGCATCAGTCGAAAGAAACGAATGAGGTAGTAGCAGTACGAGAGAGCAAGAGGAAGACAGTGAGAGTGTGGCTATGAGACTAGAGACAGCGACAGAGAGACACAAAGAGGTAATGACAATGTTGGGCTGCCTGAGTGAGTCAGAATGGGCAAGTTTGAGTTAATGGGTATGAGGGTCTCACAACCATGAAGTAGTACGTGTGAGCGAGCTACAGTTAGGGGAGCTTCTGGGAGTGACAGCGAATATGTTCGCATGTCAAAATTTTTAGGTAAATTTTTAAAGGTGGTGAGGAAGGTAGAGCGAGGCTGCTGGTACACAACTTTTCAGTGTCTTTTAGAAAGGGGCATATTCGTCTTTCTGTGTTCCGATAACAGCATTTTTCCCCTGGTTTTGAATGGTTAGTCGAAATTTTCAATAATGAGAAAACAACATTTTATTGATATTTTAATGATGTTATGAAATAACTTGGTCGACAGTCCTGAAATGGACAATTTATTCCTGAAACCAACTGGTTGTTATAAAACTTAAGCTTGCATAACGATCAGTAACGTGTTTATGGGTGACGTGGGTCATTAGTTACATGGAAACAAATTTGCATATCCAAGTGATCAGAAAAACCCTTGCTTAAATCCAAGTACATATTACAAAGCTCAGAATTTTTTCAGGAATTATAGGCAAAATCAAAGCTGCATTGCCCGAAACGGCAATAATAATGTAGCCTAAACTCATTGTTATCTTAACTGTTACTAACTCTGATTAACAAATCAATCACAATATTTACAATTCTTTCTCAAATATATTACAATTTAATGGTGAATTTACTTCAAAACAACAGCAAAATACCCTAGCAATGCTGATGTACGACAACGAATACATCAGTACAAAAATTTACATAAAAACGCATAAGTAAATTAGAACAGTTGAGAAAAAAGGTGCAATTCATTACGATTTGTAAGGTTCAGCAATTTTAACAGTTACCGTTCAAATCATTTTCAAAAGTTATTCATGACTGTTTATGTTTAAAAATCACGTAATGACTTTGATTAATTAACAAAATTGAAATAATTCATGAGCAAATTTTAGCTTAATTTCTGGCAACCTAGTGAAGTTTTGCGTTAAAAGATTTTTTCAATCATAATGTGATATTCGAGACTTCGGATAATAAGACATGGACCAGATGTGTAGCTGGCAATGACTTAAAGTTCACACATATGTAACGTTGTTGGAATAACTCGAAACATTGGCAAGCCTTTCACAAAACTAACAGTATAAATTGGTTCGATGTTACATTATGAGACGCTACAGGCGCCAAGTATTAGCTCGCCGGCAACTACTGCAGTAATCATGTCTCCTGTTGCAATTTCTCCTTATGCCGTGCATTCTTCCTCTTGAAGCCTCGTTGTAAATCGCCAATGTACTGTGGCCCTTGGACCGTGCATTGGCTCTTGCAACCACACGAACACGGCTGCACAGATAGTCACTGTGCCCGAGCCAAACACTAATGCGTTCTTTCTCACTCCCAGCTAATTCTCGTCTCTGTCTGGTAATTTATCACTGCTCTCCACGCGTATCCCAAAGAGATTATTTTATCTTGGGTGCTAGTAAACCGCTTCAGCTATGTTTACTCCTTTATTATTGGATCACTACCGGTTTCGTGGCACCAAAAGCCACATCTTCAGGCGAAATATAACTAAAACATTAGAGGTGAAAAGATCGGAACTTGAACTTTCACACTCTGTCCAAATTACACTGTCTGATCAAAATATTCTGACACCCATATCTAATGCAGAATTGATCATTAGATGTAATGACAGGCGGATCAATCCTCCAGCATAAAAGGAGGCGCTGAGTGTGGTCACTAGAGAAACAGAACAGCAAAGTGGGTCGGTCAGGAGAGTCAGCAGTCTATCATGACCATTTCAATCTTTCTGAAACTGTTCGACTGACTGTTGGTGATGTGAGTGCGTAGATGAAATGCGAAGGAATACTCAGACCAGACAGATCTCATATTCTGTCCCGTCGGTCAGGGACCGTCGAACATTGTGGAGGGTTATTGTAAAAATCACATGAAATCAGCGGAAGCAATCGTTCCTGAGTTCCAAAGATCTACAAGCTGTCCAGTTAGCACAGTGACTATGCGGAGTTGTCGACTAGCTCCTCATAAGCGACTCATGTCCTTAGTCAATGCCAACCGCCTCTTCAGGTGGCGTAAAGAGCGCTGCCAGTGGACAGTTGATGACTGGAAACGAGTGGTTTGGAATGATGAATCACGCTACACCCTGTGTCTATTTTTCTAATTTGGTAGCTGACATAGATTTTTATACATGAAAAAACTGACGTTGCGTCGCGGTTGGTGGTTCCCCTGTAACTGGCTGGATAAATTAGTTCAAAGGTTGGAAGAAGACTAGGGTGTATCACTTCCAATAGAACCATGCATCATAAAGGAAGCACTGCCGTGTTTAAACGAGCCTCCTGGTGGAAATGGACTTGCCTTTTCTGTATTATATTTTACGGACTTCGAGTGATTAGCAATTTTTTCCTGTTGCGATGTCGACATGTATTGTGTAACGGGATAAGGTATCAGAACATGGCTTTCCTCCGTCATCTTGTTCTCCCAGCCACCCTCTGCAGTACTTTGGCATCTTTTTCAACACGCAGTACTTTCAATGCAGTGATTCGTTAACTAAGCCTTCACCAGCAAACCATAACAGGTCCATTGAACACTGAAACGTTAATGGAAGACCACGTAACGCGTTACGGTGAACACTAACGTAACTGCCACCAAGGAGTTGTGGTGAATTCTAGCTTGACAGAAGAGCCGTGAGACGAATTGAATAAGAATTCCGTATGACCCTGTCTGGGAAACTAATGCTCGTTATGGGGGATACTGGGGTAATGCTCGGTCATAAGGCAGCATCTGTGACGCAATGGTTTGTGAACAGTAACAAACCTGAAGTGCTCTCTCTCGCCTACTGTTCCGACATGCACGCATAGGAACATCTTTGATAAGGGTTAGAAAGTCGACTTCGCACCAGACCCCAGCGTCCAACAATAACATTGGTTGCCATTCCTCCAAGACATTTAGACACTTCTGTCCCCAACAGAGTCCAAGGCGTCATAAAAGCGAACAGAGTCCAAGGCGTCATAAAAGCGAAGGTTGGACACGCCCCATATTAACGTCCATTAATACGCTAGTAGGTCTACAGGTACTTCTGATCAGGTAGTGTATTTTCGCGTTTTTTAGAGTCTTGTGTGTGTGTGTGTGTGTGTGTGTGTGTGTGTAGAGAGAGGGGGAAAAGTTAGGAGTGCAGGACGTGGTCCATTATCTTGAAATATTCCTTTATGGCCGCGCGGGATTAGCCAAGCGGTCTAGGGCGCTGCAGTCACGGGCTGTGCGGCTGGTCCCGGCGGAGACTCGAGTCCTCCCTCGGGTATGGGTGTGTGTCTTTGTCCTTAGGATAATTAGGTTAAGTAGTGTGTAAGCTTAGGGACTGATGACCTTAGCAGTTAAGTCCCATAAGATTTCGCACACATTTGAACATTTTTATCCCTTTATGTTTAGCTGGATTGAGCCGTGCACGGCTCGCGTTTATCCCATTTATTGTTTGTCATCTTCTATTACGACACTCCCGCCTCGTTTTCTTATTCCGTTTACTTGCGTCACTAACCTCCTGCCTTACTTGCCCGTGAGCGGCAGCAACAGAGCATACTGATAAGTGCACTGTCATACTATCTATGGAGCGACCAATAGTATTTCTGAATCGTCGTGTGTCTGGCAGTCAGTTTGGGACGGACCAGCAGTGCAGTCGGGTCGCAGCAGCAGTGAAGTCGGGGGACGGAGCGCCGATGAGGCGCCGACAGCCAGTGCTCGCCGACCGCTGGCGACACACATGAACTGTCCGACGGAGGGAGATTGGAGCGGGACGACCGTTGTTTGGTCGTTCGGTTGGTCGTCTCATCGGCCGACGTATGCTAGGTCCTTTTACCGTTTCCAGCCCTGGGAAGTTGGTCGGTTAGCGTGGAGCAGCGAGAAAATCTCCACAGCGCGTTGTTTGGCCGGGCCCGCTGGCGGCCTCTATGCGGTGTCGAGTGTGTGGTGCTGTTTCCATTACTAGGAAGTTCGCGGCTCACCGATCGTGGACATGAAAGTTGAGTTTTGACTTAATCTACCAGCAAGTCACGACTGTTCACATTGTGTCGTTTGGATTTCGTCGTCGGCTGTTGGGACATTCCTGCGAGCAACAATGTGTTTCAAGTTGGCAAATTTTAGCCACCCTCCCGTGGAGTTTAACTGTACTTGGTTATTTTGAATTGAAGTGAACCAGTGGAATCTTCTGCCCTGTGACCGTTAACGTTCCGGTTACCTGCCCTGGCCATTGACGTAAATTGAGGCAGTGATTTTCCTCATCGTGTTGACGCTGTCCAGCATGGTGTGTAGTTTGACAGCTTAATGTTTAATTGGTTGTGAGCACCAATACCTTCTACGTTGTTCCATTTAACTCCCTGTGGCATGCTGGTGGGGTGAAGCGTAGGTTATCTTGTCGATGGGTCCGTTGACTGTCGTCGGATCGACAATGGTTGGGCCGACTGCCTGTCTCACCTAAGCGAGCATTAATGTTTGAATTCCAGGCCGACCCTCGGAACTTCTGAGAACCCTTGGGTGGACTACCTTTTCTTGTTTGTTCTTGTTGTTTGTACTTGTATGGCTTCTAGCCAATTTTTAGATTAAGGTTGTTTTGCCCATAAGGCGTCAGATGGTTTGGGCCTTCAGTCTAATTTAAGAACTGTTTTACATAAAGCCTTTGGCATTTTTAAAATTAATGTTATTGAGACTTAAGTGTTGGGCCTTCAGCCTATTTTGAATTTAAGTTGTTTGCTCTTAAAGCGTCAGATTCTTTGGGCCCTCAGTCTGATTAAGGAACTGTTTTAAGATAAAGCTTTGCCTTTTAAATTTCTGTCTTTGGTTGAACTTTAAGTTATTGGCTTTCAGCAGTTTTTAAATTAAATTGGTCTTGCCCTTAAGGCATGAGATTGTACGGCGCATTCAGCTGCTAATTAAGTTCCAAAACTAAAGCTGTGTTTTTTTTTAATTTTTCTTAGCTCTTGTAATGTTTGATAAAATAAAAGGTTGTATGTTCGAGTCTAACTGACAGCCGCTTATTTTGGCCCCTTTCCACAACTTAAACTACCTGTCCTGTCCTGCGGGTTTAGCAGGGCGTCTATTAGATGTTTAGAGTACTACGATTTAGTATGCCTGTCTTCACAAGGAGATAAAGGTTGTATAGTTTTCCACCAGAGGGTAGGAAACTATGCGCCATCTTTATTGTGGTAAAAAAAAATTTGCTTCAGTTTTCTTTTACTGAACCGTATGAACAACGTAAGATATCTTCCGTTTGTTGGTACGACATACACAGATATTTTCGCACAAGTTGCTGCAAAATGAAAATGGTATAAGATAGGGATGTAGTCTCTAGCTCTTACTGTTTAACATATACGTCGAAGAAGCTAAGATGAAAATAAAAGAAAGTGTCACCTGTGGCACTAAATTCAAAGTGAAAGGATGTCACTGTTAAGATTCCCTAATGGCATTGCTATCCTTAGTAATACTGAAGAAGAATTACAGGATCGGTTGAATGAACGGTCTAATAAGTATAGATTATGAACTGAGAGTAAGACGAAAGGAATGAGAAGTAGCAGAAATGAGAACAGCGAGATACTTAACATCACAATTAGGGATCGCGATGAAGACAAATTAAAGAATTCCGAGGCCTAGGCAGCAAAATAACCCATGATGGACGGGGCAGGGACGACATAAATAGTGCGTTCCTGGCCGAAAGATGTCAACTAGTATCAAACATAGGGCTTAATTTGGGGAAGAAATTGTTGAGGGTTTACATTTGGAGCACAGTATTGTGTGACAGTGAAACGTGGACTAAGGTAAAACCGAAACAGAAGAGAATCGAAGCATTTTAGATTTGGTGCTTCAGACGAATGTTGAAAATTAGGTGGACAGAGAAGGTAAGGAGTGAGGAGGCCCGCCGCAGAATCGGCGAGGAAAGGAATATGCGGAAAACACTGACAAGAATAGGGCACAGTATGCTAGGACCTGTCTAGGCATTCGTGAATAATTTTCATGGTATTAGAATGAACTGTAGAGGGTAAAAACTGTAGAGGAAGACAGAGACTGGGATACATCTAGCAAATAATTGAGGACTTACGTTGCAAGTAATACTCGGAGGGGAAAGGTTGGCACAGGTAGTATTAAAAATAAAAATAAAAAAAAACAAAAATAAAAATAAACTGGAGGCTCTCACGTATCTGGCGTTGACTGCTCTGAAAAGCTGTGAACCACCAGAGGATGGACGAGTGATATTGACAATGTTCTGTAAGCACTAGGTCTTGTCTAGTCGACAGTATCTCTCGAGAAAATGTACTCATCAACGCACGCTGTTATCCTCTCTTCAGTGGCAACATTTCTTGAAGATAACTGATCAGATAGTACGGGAACTTAAATAGGAAGCACTCCATCTCTCGATTGTAGCCCTCCCACGGACAGAAATGAGCATTCACTGAAATATAGGGTGATTTGGCCACGCCATTTCCTATAAAAGCAAGCTATTGCATTACGACTCAGACGAGGAAGTGACTAGGAATGGAAGGAAACAACTGTAGCAACCATAAAGTACTCAATACTTGTTTCTTTTTTAATATTAATATGGAAAATCAACATCGTGATGAGGATTCAGATTTTTCTTCGGGTTTTAGTGATTAAATCTCTGGTTATAAATCGGATAACGACTTTTCGACAAATATTTTGTTCGTCAGTTTTAGGCAAAATGCCGGCCGGTGTGGCCGTGAGGTTCTAGGCGCTTCAGCCTGGAACCGCGCGACCGCTACGGTCGCAGGTTCGAATCCTGCCTCGGGCATGGATGTGTGTGATGTCCTTAGGTTAGTTAGGTTTAAGTAGTTCTAAGTTCTAGAGGACTGATGGCCACAGATGTTAAGTCCCATACTGCTCAGAGCCCTTTCAACCATTTTAGGCAAAATGTCTAGTTCTTATAGAAGAGACTTTTTATAAATTATTTCGAAGGAGTATCGAACAGACCAGTAACTTGCTTCTGAAAGAGCTTATCCCGACCTATGACGAGGGATATGGTAGTAGCAGTACCGAGACCGGGTTTGCAGTCCTGTTGGTGCCTGCTTATTTCTTCCGCTGTCTGTGCCACTCTCAGGCGAGAGCTTTCTTGTCGAATTTTGGAAGCAATATCCCATGTAAAAATTTCTTGGGGACCTCCGGTTAATTAGTTTATCATTTGTTCTTATTCCCATCCCATCCTTCCTCACAGCTTTTCAAAACGCACTGGCACGATACAGTACTTACGTCAGTTTAAATTGCAATATATTCCTTTGTTGATGCTGTCTTGTGCTAGTAAAGCCTTCTCTGTCTGCTAGAAGCGAACCACTGTTAAATGTGAGACATAGTTTCGCTTCTAGCCAATACAGTGGTGTCTACACTTCAACTCAATACTGTGAATACTAGGTCTCTATGAAATAGTACCGTAACAATTACTGTTATAAATTATACATTTACTAGAGTTCTAAAACAACATATAGGAAACATTAAAGAAAATGATTAGCTGCAAATAAATGTTTAGATCTGTATGTAATAAAATCCAGATGGCTGTTGTAGTATTTAATGATGTATTTATCGCGAGGGATCCATTTCGGTTGAGTTGCTATCTTCAGAACATCTGCGGAAGTTACACAATTTTTTTATTTTTTTATTTTTGGATACTGAAATTTGGTACTTATGTACGCATATAATCACAAGAAATACATAATTAAACTACTATCGCAGCAATCTGATTTAGTTACATAATGTCTCTAAGACATATCTTCTATGATGCGGTCCCATCGCAAAGCAAAGTTTAAAATTTTTGTATTAATTAGTCTGTGGAAAATTTTAAATATTCTTTCAGTCCAGAAGCTGGCCTCAGAGGTCCTAGATGATTTTTGACGGAGCACAGTATGAAGTGAATTTTGCGTGTTGGGTGTTATACTCAAAAAAATGGTTCAAATGGCTCTAAGCACTATGGGACTCAACATCTGGGGTCATCAGTCTCCTAGGCTTAGAACTACTTAAAAACTAACCTAAGGACATCACACACATCCATGCCCGAGGCAGGATTCGAACTTGCGACCGTAGCAGCAACGCGGTTTCTGACTGAAGCATCCAGAATCGCTCGGCCACAGAGGCCAGCAGTTATAGTGTTCAAGTGGTATTTGTCAACTTCGCGCTGAGAATGCCAAATACTTTATGCCTGCTCATGTCTTCTTCTTGTTATTTCTCTGGAGAGCACATTTTACTTCTATCTTGGAGTAACTCTTGTAGAATATTTCTCGGAGTCGCGGGATGACTTTTCTTGTCGCTGATGGTTTGGGCTCACAGAAAATGGAACTTATATTGAGTTAACCAGAGCTGTTCTGTGCACGCACCATTAGCAAATAGCAGAGGGGGGTTGAGGAGCGAGTGAGTGTTTGTGGTAGCCGCTGTGACCTCCAAAACACACAACCTGGTTTGCAGGATATAAATGTAGGCGAAAAAGTCAGTCCGTACCAGGAAAAGGATAAATCTGGTACCTGAAGGAAGAGACACTGCCACTGACGATTACACCTGTGGTAAACGCTACGAAGTACATTCATATTCTGCGAACATGCATTAACGTCAGCTGTTTGTGAGACATGAAAATTTGTGTAGGAAACAGGAATTGTACGATAATAAGGGTTGTGACATGTGGAAGTTTGGTTCGGTCCTGGATGCATGCTCGGATAACCGAAGTCGTTAAGGCGACCACGCGCGGTAGGGGGGAAAATCCGGGTTCGAGTCCCAATCCGGCACAAATTTTCATGTGTTGCAAACAGGTGACGTCGCTGTGTAGTCTCAATACGTGAAGCTATTTCGTAATGTTGGTTGTAAGTTAAGAATGATATACAATAATGTGGGTGGGATTATTGGTGAACAACTGGCCGACATACAGCTCGTGTGTGGCTTCACTCAATGAAATGGAAGAGCATCAAGACGAAGTTGTGTTGAGCTATTCCCTCAGCCATTATAACTATATAAGAATACTTTTGCATCTGTACATAAGCACCCGAGACATCACAGGCGTCTGTGTAAGAACTGAAGGTACTAGTACTGCGAGGTATGACAGAACGCGGGAACTGGAAGAGAATATATACATGCAGTTGGCGACTATTGTGCCCCCAGATGTCGGTGTGTTGCACGAGCACTGAACACAACACAAATAACTATTTTTAAAATCGTTCATAAACACCAATTGTTCCCATATCATCCTCAGAAGTGGAATTAATTGCAGCCACCAGACTTCTCATTGCGAGTGGAGTTCGAAAATTGGTTGTTACAGCGGTGTGCGGAAAAAAAAAATCTTTACAGGAGACGGCAAATGCATCGGTAGGAACAGCCATGTATAGAACAACAAAAAGCCACGTGCACTGGTGTGTCGATCCTATCAACAGAAGGTCGAAGATGATGTATCGGTTGAATTGTCAACCATTATTGATTGGACCTTAAGTACTTCCTGATAAAGTAAATTGATTTACAAAACATTCCTTCAACATCTTGCTACATAGCTACTGTAAGATGAGGAAACGTCAGTTATGTGCTGTCAATGATGGCTGCTCGGTACACTGTGCACTTGACGTAAGGAGCTACTCTGATTCACAGTTTAGAGAATAATTGACTGGTCGCACTGGTCCCATACTATGGCCAGCTCGGTAACCAGACGTGACGCCAATGGACTACTACTTCTGGGGGCTTGTGAAGAGAGTAGTGTACCAGAGTCGGATCGGTACTCTATGGACTTAGTTACTAGGATTTTGAAGCTGTGGAAAAACTATGGGAAACCCACGGAACTTTTGAGCGTGTAATGTCGGTGGTACGCCGCTGTACACTTTATCGTGATCATGGCGGCAAACTTTTGAATAGTACCTGGAAGGGAACAGTTCGCATTGTTTACGTCTTATACTGTTCACTGACAGAGTAGACTTAACACACTGCGATGAAAGTGTACGTTTTTGGTCCGGGGATCGTTGCGTTACTCGGATTTTTGTGTTACACGTTTTGGTTATTGCATATTGGAGCCTCATTAATTGTTGGAGAGCTATTTTGACAGAAGGAAAGGTAGTGGGACAAGAAATCTGTATAAATCTAATTACAATGATGTGAAAAGCTTAAGGATAGAAGTAACATTCGAATTCTGTGTTATTTAAGTAAAATAGCTCGACGAAACATGGTCCTTACATAGAAAGAATTGTTACAGTATAGACAGAAGGTAACTGAAAGGAATACACAATGAGACGAATAGAAAGGTTGCTTTTACACTGAAGCGCCACAGAATTATGTAAAAAGGCAGAATATGGCGCTGCGGTCGGCAACGCCTATGTGAACAACAAGTGTCTGGTGCAGTTGTTAGATCCGTTACTGCTGCTACAATGGCAGGTTATCAAGATATGAGTGCGTTTGAACATGGTGTTATAGTCGGCGCACGAGCGATGGGACATAGCATCTCCGAGTTAGCGATTAAGAAAGGATTTTAGCGTACGACCATTTGACGAGTGTACCGTGAATATCAGGAATCCGGTAAAACATCAAATCTCCGACGTCACTGCAGCCGGAGAAAGATCCTGCAAGAACGGGAACAACGATGGCTGACGAGAATCGTTCAACGTGACAAAAGTGCAATGTTTCTGCATATTGCTGCAGATTTCAATGCTGGGCCATCAAAAAGTGTCAGCGTGTGAACCATTCAACTAAACATCATCGATATGGACTTTCGGAGCCGAAGGCCCACTCGTGTACCCTTGATGACTGCACGAAACATAGCTTTATGCCTCGCTTGGGCCCGTTCACACCGACATTGGACTGTTGATGACTGGTCGGACGAGTCACATTTCAAATTTTTCATGTTGTATCGAGCGGATGGACGGGTATGGGTATGGATACAATCTCATGAATCCATGAACCCCGCATGTCAGCAGGGGCTTCTTCAAATAGGTGGAGGCTCTGCAATGGCGTGGGATGTCTGCAGCTGGAGTGATGTGAGACCACTAATACGTCTAGAAACGACTCTGACAGATGACAAGTTCGTAAGAATCTTGTCTGATCACCTGCATCCATTCATGTCCATTGTCAGCAGGACAGTGCGACACCCCACACGTCCAGAATTGCTACAGAGTGGCTCCAGGAACTCTCTTCTGAGTGTAAATAATTCCGCTGACCACCAAACTTCCCAGATACGAACATTAATTAAGCATATTTGGGATGCCTTGCAAGTGCTTTTCAGAAGAGATCTCCCCGTCCTCGTACTCTTGCGGATTTTTGGACAGCCCTGCAGGATTAAAAAAAAATGGTTCAAATGGCTCTGAGCACTATGGGACTTAACAGCTTAGGTCATCAATCCCCTAGAACTTAGAGCTACTTAAACCTAACTAACCTAAGCACATCACACACACCCATTCCCGAGGCAGGATTCGAACCTGCGACCGTAGCAGTCACGCCGTTCCGGACTGAAGCGCCTAGAACCGCACGGCCACCGCGGCCGGCCCCTGCAGGGTTCATGGTGTCAGTTCCCCCCAGCACTACTTCAGACATTAGTCGAGTCCATGTCACGTCCTGTTGCGGCACTTCTGCGTGCTCGCAGGGCGCTACACGATATTACGCAGGTGTAGACTACCAGTTTCTTTGGCTATTCAGTGTATTAAAAGACAATGTGACCTTAAGGGTATGTAAGCGAGCTAATCGGCCGCCGAAAACTGCGACAGTGTAAGGTGCATTTGTTTTGTGAAGTTTTGCGGTTGCAGGACCGAGAGTGCGAATCGGTTGGCAGACCACCACGGCCGATCGTGGTGGACCAGGTGCACCAGCAAAGGGCCAGATGTGGGTAAATCCCAGTACGGGGAATTTCGGCGATGGACAGTCGCTTAGGAGGACAGACAACGCTCCAGGAAATGGTGGAATGTCACAAAATCTTAAAGATGGCTAATCACTGCTCAATGAACTTTGACTATAAATCACAATCACATATTAAAGCGAATATGAATATGTCTGTGATCCTAGAAAAATGACGGACATCCAGTGATACATCTTTAAAACTACAGAAGTTAATATTTCACAGCGAATAAACATTTTCACAATGAACCTCTGAATTAACAACTTTTAAATGCTTCGTGCGATATCTTAGATGATAGCATTTCACGACAGCTATCGTCCCTGGAAAGCACTCATCTGTATATTGACTAATGACGTTTTTTGTAACTTTTTTGTTAGAAATATATTTGTGAGAATATCATATCCTCCACGTTTCCACAACTAATATTCAGCACGAATACCTCCCATATTGTCATAATTGTGTAGTTATTTAATTAACTGTTTACTATTTTGCCGGTAACTTTACCTAAATGCTGATTGCAAGTGCTATAAAAGAATGTGCTAGTTTAAAAGTGGTCAGTCGCATGTGTTAGCAGCATTGAAAAAAGAACCAAAAGACACTTCTGTCAAGAATGTATAAAAATTGTTTAAATAATCTTTAGCGACAACTTGTCATTTAACGCGAGCGCTCTTGCGCAAGAACACAAGCTAATTTATTTACGAGCAACTTTTTTTTGTAATTATTGTGGATGTTCTGAGTGTGACTGAATAATTATAACCTTTCTTTAATTAAAAATTGTTGTAAATTATTTATTTAGACCCGCAAGTGGTCAAGATGGGTCAAATCATGTCTGTAGCACTTAAAAACGGTGTATTTTTGGTGAGGATGGCCTTCAACCAATGGTAAAGCAAACAGTAGCGGAACGCTGTGGGAGTGAAGTGGCGGCTGTGACTTTTGGAACGAAGAACTCAAGGGAGCGATTCTGGGCACTTTTACTCAAGTTCTGGAAGAAGGGAGACCTGCCTGTGATAACGAGTGGTATTCGATTATTGAGATGTTTGATTCTGGACTGCGAACGACCGCTACCATATTTCACTTTCCCAACGGACTTTGTATTTCGAGAGGTCTGAATCTGCTCCAGAACAGGGCTCTATTTCCGCTTGTATTACGGAACTGAGGATAAGCAGAGTGTGAATTATTATCACATGTAACGATTTGTGAATCATCATGTTGAACTCTGATGTGTTTTCAGCTGACCAAAATTTCATGCAGTGTGACCACGAAATGGACTTAGTTTTCGCGTGACTTTGATGATATATATTCAGGGGATTTTTTTTTTACCATTTTCGTAGAGCTCTTAACGTAACTTTACTACATTTGATAAGGGCTTTTTGTGTTTGTATTTTAACTGAATATCTCAGACCATTTCACATTTATTTGAGATGTCCTTTCCCGAATAGACATTATTCAACATAATTCCCCGTCGTCTGCATCATTTACAGACGTTGGAATAGAACCATTGTTATTAAATTATTCATTTAACTTTTATTTTGTATTTCTGTGTATTTTATTCACTCACAATTCAACCCAGCGCACAGACTATTTGACTGCAGGATCACAGCTACAGGTTATTATTTGCAGCAAATTAGCTGCGGAGTATGAAAGCAGATGTGCGCGGCTCAACACTATGAATACATCGAGCTGTTCTTTTAAAACAGAGCCGTACATAGCCCAAGTAACTGAAGTACGAGCAGCCACAGGTAAGCTGTTGAGAAGAGCAGCTACTCAGCAGTAACCGTTAGGTACTGTCACACTACACTGAAATTACCACGATTTATAGCGATCCCTTGCGTATCTCAAAAGGCGGGGCATGGGTCTTCTTAGCGTGTGTGATCACTACAAACAACAATGCATGTTTGCAACACGCTCTCATACCAGCCGCAAGGTTGGTAAATACACTATGTGCCACTAAAATTGCTACACCACGAAGATGACGTGCTACAGACGCGAAATTTAACCGGCAGGAAGAAGATGCTGTGATATGCAAATCATTAGCTTTGCAGAGCATTCACACAAGGTTGGCGCCCGTGGCGAAACCTACAACGTGTTGACATGAGGAAAGTTTCCAACCGATTTCTCATACACAAACAGCAGTTGAACGGCGTTGCCTGGTGAAACGTTGTTGTGATGCCTCGTGTAAGGAGGAGAAATGCGTACCATCACGTTTCCGACTTTGCTAAAAGGCCCGATTGTAGCCTATCGCGATTGCGGTGTATCGTATTGCGACATTGCTGCTCGCGTTGGTCGAGATCCAATGACTGTTAGCAGAATATGGAATCGGTGGGTTCGGGAGGGTCATACGGAACGCTGTGCTGGATCCCAACGGCCTCGTATCACTAGCAGTCGAAATGACAGGCATCTTATCCGCATGGCTGTAACGGGTCGTAGAGCCACGTCTCGATCCCTCGATCAAGAGATGGGGACGTTTACAAGACAACAACCATTTGCACGAACAGTTCGACGACGTTTGCAGCAGCATTGACTATGAGCTCGGAGACCATGGCTGGGGCTACCCTTGACGCTGCACCACAGACAGGAGCACCTGCGATGGTTACTCAACGACGAACCTGGGTACACGAATGGCAAAACGTCATTTTTTCGGATGAATCCTGGTCCTGTTTACAGCATCATGATGGTCTCATCCGTGTTTGGCGACCTCGCGGTGAACGCACATTGGAAGCGTGTATTCCTCATCGCCATACTGGCGTATCACCCGGCGTGATGGTATGGGGTGCCACTGGTTACATGTCTCGGTCACCTCTTGTTCGCATTGACGGCGCTTTGAACAGTAGGCGTTACATTTCAGATGTGTTACGACCCGTGGCTCTACCCTTCATTCGATCCCTGCGAAACCCTACATTTCAACAGGATAATGCACGACCGCATGTTGCAGGTCCTGTACGGGCCTATCTGGATACAGAAAATGTTCGACTGCTGCCCTGGCCAGCACATTCACCAGATCTCTCACCAATTGAAAACGTCTGGTTAATGGTGGCCGAGAAACTGGCTCGTCACAATACGCCAGTCACTACTCTTGATGAACTGTGGTATCGTGTTGAAGCTGCATGGGCAGCTGTACCTGTACACGCCATCCAAACTCTGTTTGACTCAATGCCCAGGCTTATCAAGGCCGTTATTACGGCCAGATGTGCTTGTTCTGTGTACTGATTTCTCAGGATCTATGCACCCAAATTGCGTGAAAATGTAATCACATGTCAGTTCTAGTATAATATATTTATTCGTTTATCATCTGCATTTCTTCTTGGTGTAGTAATTTAAATGACCAGTAGTGTAGTTCGTGTGGTAGGACTTTGCATTCTTCGACCAGTGCGTTTGATTGATCGTTTGTGCTTGTGGACATGTTGCATTATGTCTCCCTAACGCATCCCACACGTACTTCACGGCATTTAAGTCGGAGGAACGGACAGGCCAGTCCATTTGCGCAATATCTTGTTATTCCAACAGTTTCTCCACCTGCGCTGTGAGATCCACAAAAATAAAAGCAGGGTCGAATGCTTCCCTGAAAAGACGCCCTTGGGGAAGGAGTAATGGGGAAGGAACAATAACATTGACCTGTGAGTGCATCATGTTCAAAGATTTGCAGGTCAGTAAGCCCATAAAAGTTATGCCTCATGACACCATAAATCTGAGCCACCAAAATGATCATGTTCGACAATGTTCCCACAATTTTCCCTCCCTCGCCATATGAGGGTAGCTTCAGAATCACTATGATAGATCTGGAGGGATTATCGATACTCAGTGCTGTTGTCGACAAAGATCGCGCGGCGCGTTGGCAGACTGAAGGTGCGCGAGCGTGAAAGCTAGCGCATTTCTTTAAGCAGTGTGAAGTGGAACGTGGGAGAGGACGGCACTCGCTAGAGGGGCCCCAGGCGGAGCGAGGCAGGTCTGGATCTACTGAATGGCCGGGAGGGGGTGTCAAGAACGGTCCCAAGGTGTCTGCTGGACCGCGAAAGCACGATGCCGCACGCAGCTGTTATTTGTGGCTCACGGACCTTGTTAACAACTGCGCTGGAAGAAATTTTGTGTGGGCCGTTGTACTGCTCGGCGAGCTTATCCTTGTGATCAGGTCCTCTGCTCGATCACTACTCGAGCGGTTCTAGGCGCTTTAGTCCGGAACCGCGCTGCTGCTACGGTCGCAGGTTCGAATTCTGCCTCGGGCATGGATGTGTGTGATGTCCTTAGGTTTAAGTAGTTCTGAGTCTAGGGGACTGATGACCTCAGATGTTAAGTCTCATAGTGCTGAGAGCTATTTGAACCATTCGATCACTACTAAGTAAGAGTGCACAACAACCGATAGTTTGGTTCTTGAAACTATGTCCGGTAAGGCAAATACTGTTTGACAGGTGTTACCGTTCTCGGACTTCCAGTGGTTCCAACGCTCCCCATTCTGTTTGAACCGGACACACTTCTGCCTGTGCCGAGCAATACCAGATGCTTAACCGGTTTTCCTTTTTTTTTTTTTTAAATCCAAGCGCACTTTGTGCTCCCTCCTTCCTGAGAAATGTGTAATCTCAATAGTTTCTCTGTTTTAGAACTCAAACTAGTTGCTTACATAATGTGTTGTTGGCCGTTAAATATGAGGCAAGTTGTATTTGTGTGGTATTTTGCTGCAGGTAGTAGCAACCGTTACAACAACAGGCTCCGCCCCAGTGTTTTAGACGACTGTTAACTGGCTCGACAATTCCAGGACTGCAGTTGTGGTGGTTACAAACTGCTTGAAGGCTTGGCTGAGTGAAGTCCACGAAAGACTCTTGGTAAGGCGAAACTGATGTAAATTCCTGTTGGCCATCTGGCGGTTTTATTGCAAATGACAGTTTGCAGACCAGTTATTTTTTTTTTTTTTTAATCCCTGCAGGTCAAATAAGGGCTAGCGTCCGTCTTATCTTCCTGTATTGAAACTGTTTAATATTCGAAGGGGCTAGTGATTGACATTAGTTTGTTGATTTGTCTTTATTAGCCATTTTCTTTTAAAGAAAATTTATAAGGCTAGTGCCCGCTTTAGCTTCCAAATATTGAAATTTCTTTAATATTTGAAGGAACTTGTGCCTGGCATCTATTTGCCGATTTTTCTGTATTAATTGCTTTTAGTCACTAATCATTAAAATGGGTTGGCACCGGCTTTATCTTTTTTATATCGAAATTTGTTTAACATTTGAAGGGACTAACACCCGACATTTATATTTAAATTTTCTTTAACATGTTTCAGGGGCTAGTGTCCGTTTACCTTTCTACATTCAAATCATTTTTGACATTTTAAGGGCTAGTTCGCGACTTTTTTTGGTTAAATTTCCTTTCTTGGGTTTCAATGTAAAGAAAGACTAATGGTCGTTACTTGTCATAGGTAACATTACTGTTATCGTCTGTGTCAATTAAGTCAATGAACTGCAAGAGGCTTTGAGCATTAACTCCCTGCATTTTAGAGTGTTTAACTGGCAAGATTGGTGGTAAGTTCGTATAGGACCAAACTGCTGAGGTCATCGGTCCCTAGGCCTACTTAATCTAACGTAAAGTAGCTTACGCTAAGGACAACACACTCACCCATGCCCTAGGGAGGACTCGAACCTTCGACGGGGAGAGCCGCACGAACCGTGGCAAGGCGCCTCATACCGCGTAGGGTAGCGGCGCGGTTAACTGGCAGTAGTTGTTTACAAACTGTCCGCAGCTCGTGGTCTTGTGGTAGCGTTCTCGCTTCCTCCGCATTGGGTCCCGGGTTCGATTCCTAGCGGGGTCAGGGAATTTCTCTGCCTCGTGATGACTGGGTGTTGTGTGTCCTTCATCATGATTTCATCATCATTGGCTCGCGAGTCGCCGAAGTGGCGTCAACTAAAAAAAACTTGAAAATACGGCGGCCGAAATTCCCCGCATGGGGCCTCCCGGCCAACAATGCCATACGATCATTTCATTTGATGTTTACAAACTATTGAAGCTTTATATTGCTCAGGTACCAATGTACGCTGTTGTTGTGTAATAAATGTGTTTAAATATTAAAATTAGTTCATCGCCCGACCGCTTACCAGGCCAGAATCCCTGTATCCCAGCCATCAGCACACTACTCAGACTAAACCCGCTCTTCTTTGAGAAGAGTAAGCGAGCCCACTCTTGATTGTTCCAGTTCTAAAGCTCTTGTCATCTTCGCAAACATGCCGCTGAGTTGTGGGTGTCAACGAAACACAGCGTACTGTTCGTCAAAGAGACCACTGCCCGTACAGCCGCCGTTCCACTTTGGATGCAGTTGCTGCACCCGCTGTTTGTCGTCGGTCCCTTCTTGCCCATTGCACAATGTGGCAGTCATTTGCTACTGTACGTGACCGTGGTCGACCACCTCCTCTCTTTCGGTCAGTAGTGCCTGTGGTTCGGAAAACTCCCCACGCATTTAAAAAAAAAAAATGCTGTTAGCAATACCAAAACCACTGGGCTACACTAATCTCACTTCGCCCTCTTCTTTTCACAATGATTTTACCCAATAGGAAGTCATCCAAATGTCTGCAGGTCATGTTCTACTTCTACATATCTACATATATACTCCACTAGCCACCAAGCGGTGTGTGGCGGAGGGCATAATTCGCGCGTAAGTCATATTTCCCCTCCTCTGTTCCACTCGCAGATCGCGCGAGGGAAAAACGACTGTCTGAACGCCTCAGTACGAGCTCTTATTTCCCTTACCTTTGAATGATGATCATTACGCGATTTGAAAGTTGGTGGTAATAATATATACTCTACATCCGCGGTGAAGATTGGATTTCGGAATTTAGTGAGCAGCCCCTTCTGTTTAGCGCGTCGTCTATCTGCAAGTGTGTCCCACTTCAAACTTTCTATGAGATTTGTAACGCTCTCGCCGATGGCTAAATGTACCAGTCACGAATCTTGACGCTCTTCTTTGGACCTTCTCAATCTCTTGAATCAGACCCAACTGGCAAGTGTCCCATACAGACGAACAATACTCTAAGACTGGACGAACTAACGTATTGTAAGCTATTTCCTTTGTTGAAGGACTGCATCGCTTCAGGATTCTATCAATAATGACACCACCACGGTGCAATAACTGCTCGCTAATTGGCACATACTGTCTTTTACCGTTCCATCAACTGCCTCGTGTTGTGGGACCCTCCCTATTTGGCGCCGTAGCCATGCACATCACACAGCACATGACGTCCAACTCCTTGTGCATGGCTAGGAGACCTCTTTCAACGTGCTCCCGCTCTTTCATTCATCTCCATCGAGTAGTTAACTTATGCATCACGTCTTTCAGTTTTGCAGAGCGTTGTACGTTACTGCTCTGAAACGAGTAACAGGAGGCCGCGGGTTCCTTATACCAAAATAACCCTGATCAGCCTCCGAAATTTTGTCGAAGTTGGAGTTCACCCCACATGCTTAAGATTGATGAGTTAGTACTTTTCTAGTGTTTCGTTGGAATGCAGACAGGGAGGTGACAAAAGCCATGGGATACCTTCTAATATCGTGTCGTATCTCATTTTGCACGGCATAGTGCAGCAAGTCGGCGTGGCTGGGACTCAGCAAATCGCTGGAAGTATCCTGCAAAAATACTGAGCCATGCTGCTACTATAGCTGCCTCTCATTGCGAAAGAGTTGCCGGTGCAAGATTTTGTGCACAAACTGACCTCTCGACTATGTCCCGTAAATGTTCGACGGGTCTCATGTCAGGGATCTGGGTGACTAAATCATTCGCCTGAATCATCTACAATGTTGTTCAAACCAGTCGCGAACAGCTGTGTCCCGGTGAAATAGCACGTTGTCATCGATAAAAATTCCATCGTTGTTTGGGGGCATAAAGTTTATTGCCGGCCGAAGTGGCCGTGCGGTCCCTTTATGGAGCCTCCGCCAATTTGCACAGTGTCTAGTAGACAATTTGGGTCCATGGCTTTGTGGCTCTGCGCCACGTCCGAACTCTGCCACCAGCTTTATCATCTGAAATTGGGATTCATCCGAAAAGTCCACGGTCACGAGCCCAGGAAAGACGCTGCAGGCGATGTTGTGCTGTTAGCGAAGGCACTCACATCGGTCGTCTGCTGTCTTGGCTTGGTGTATCCAGTGGCAGAATACTGTGCCCCAGTGTGGCTCAACAGCAAACACGCACACATGGTAGATAACCAACTTAATGCAACACTGCGTATTATATCAGTCACAATCAGGCCAACTCCTACAGTGTGGCTGCCCGTTTTCAGTAACATAGCCCTTCCTAACCTGCGCCGAGAACACGCTCTGGTTAGAGAATTACAAAAAATCAAGACCATCTTAGAAGAAAGATTAAGGAAAGGCAAACCTACGTTTCTAGCATTTGTAGACTTAGAGAAAGCTTTTCACAATATTGACTGGAATACTCTCTTTCAAATTCTGAAGGTGGTAGGGGTAAAATACATGGAGCGAAAGGCTATTTACAATTTGTACAGAATGCAGATGGCAGTTATAAGAGTCGAGGGACATGAAAGGGAAGCAGTGGTTGGGAGGGGAGTGAGACAGGGTTGTAGCGATGCTATTCAATCTGTATATTGAGCAAGCAGTAAAGGAAACAAAAGAAAAGTTCGGAGTGGGTATTAAAATCCATGGAGAAAAAATAAAAACTTTGAGGTTCGCCGATGAAATTGTAATTCTGTCAGAGACAGCAAAGGACTTGGAAGAGTAGTTGAACGGAATGGACAGTGTCTTCAAAGGAGGGTATAAGATGAACATCAACAAAAGCAAAACGAGGATAATGGAATGTAGTCGGCCGGCCGCGGTGGTCGAGCGGTTCTAGGCGCTCAGTCCGGAACCGCGCGACTGCTACGTTCGCAGGTTCGAATCCTGCCTCGGGCATGGATGTGTGTGATGTCCTTAGGTTAGTTAGGTTTAAGTAGTTCTAAGTTCTAGAGGACTGATGATCTCAGATGTTAAGTCCCATAGTGCTGAGAGCCATTTGACCATTTGAATGTAGTCGAATTAAGTCGGGCGATGCTGAGGGTATTATATTAGGAAATGAGACACTTAAAGTAGTAAAGCAGTTTTGCTATTTGGGGAGCAAAATAACTGATAATGGTCGAAGTAGAGAGGATATAAAATGTAGACTGGCAATGGCAAGGAGAGCGTTTCTGAAGAAGAGAAATTTGTTAACATCGAGTTTTGATTTATGAGTCAGGAAGTCGTTTCTGAAAGTATTTGTATGGAGTGTAGCCATGTATGGAAGTGAAACATGGACGATAAATAGTTTAGACAAGAAGAGAATAAAAGTTTTCGAAATGTGGTGCTACAGAAGAATGCTGAAGATTAGATGGGTAGATCACATAACTAATGATGAGGTATTGAATAGAATTTGGGAGAAGAGGAGTTTGTAGCACAACTTGACTAGAAGAAGGGATCGGTTGGTAGGACATGTTCTGAGACATCGAGAGATCACCAATTTAGTATTGGAGGGTAGCGTGGAGGGTAAAAATCGTAGAGGGAGACCAAGAGATGAATACACTGAGCAGATTCAGAAGGATGTAGGCTGCAGTAGGTACTGGGAGATGAAGAAGCTTGCACAGGATAGAGTAGCATGGAGAGCTGCATCAAACCAGTCTCTGGACTGAAGACCACAACAACAACGTGACCAACCCTCAATTACAAATCCATGAAGATACTCAGGACATCCAAGGAAACCGACTCCGGTCTAGGCATCCTCCACTAATGACCGCACAGGCGCTGCACCAAACTTTAAAATAAATGACCGATGGAAAGAGGAATGGGAGAGCAGAACAGCAGTAAACTGCCACAGTATGCCATGCATTATTAGTAAACCAAAAGGATTTGATTGCCCTCGCGAAGTCTGGTCAACTCTTAATCGCATCAGAACCAACTGTGGGAGATGCGCCGACTCCTTACACAGATGGGGTAAACTTCCTTCGGCCGCTTGCGACTGTGGCGCTGAGAGACAGTCAGTCAAACACATCGTGCAGAAATGCCCACTAAGGGCATATGAGGATGACCCACAGGATTTCCAAATGGCGACCCAAGAGGCAATCGACTATACGGGGTGTTACAAAAAGGTACGGCCAAACTTTCAGGAAACATTCCTCACACACAAATAAAGAAAATATGTTATGTGGACATGTGTCCGGAAACGCTTAATTTCCATGTTAGAGCTCATTTTAGTTTCGTCAGTATGTACTGTACTTCCTCGATTCACCGCCAGTTGGCCCAATTGAAGGAAGGTAATGTTGACTTCGGTGCTTGTGTTGACATGCGACTCATTGCTCTACAGTACTAGCATCAAGCATATCAGTATGTAGCATCAACAGGTTAGTGTTCATCACGAACGTGGCTTTGCAGTCAGTGCAATGTTTACAAATGCGGAGTTGGCAGATGCCCATTTGATGTATGGATTAGCACGGGGCAATAGCCGTGGCGCGGTACGTTTGTATCGAGAGAGATTTCCAGAACGACGGTGTCCCGACAGGAAAACATTCGAAGCAATTGATCGGCGTCTTAGGGAGCACGGAACATTCCAGCCTATGACTCGCGACTGGGGAAGACCTAGAACGACGAGGGCACCTGCAATGGACGAGGCAATTCTTCGTGCAGTTGACGATAACCCTAATGTCAGCGTCAGAGAAGTTGCTGCTGTACAAGGTAACGTTGACCACGTCACTTTATGGAGAGTGCTACGGGAGAACTAGTTGTTTCCGTACCATGTACAGCAGCTGATTGGCCTCCACGGGTACACTTCTGCGAATGGTTCATCCAACAATGTGTCAATCCTCATTTCAGTGCAAATGTTCTCTTTACGGATGAGGCTTCATTCCATCGTGATCAAATTGTAAATTTTCACAATCAACATGTGTGGGCTGACGAGAATCCGCACGCAATTGTGCAATCACGTCATTAACACAGATTTTCTGTGAACGTTTGGGCAGGCATTGTCTTGATTGGGCCCCATGTTCTTCCACCTACGCTCAATGGAGCACGTTATCATGATTTCATACGGGATACTCTACCTGTGCTGCTAGAACATGTGCCTTTACAAGTACGACACAACATGTTGTTCATGCACGATGGAGATCCTGCACATTTCAGTCGAAGTGTTCGTACGCTTCTCAACAACAGATTCGGTGACCGATGGATTGGTAGAGGCGGACCAACTCCGTGGCCTCCACGCTCTCCTGACCTCAACCCTCTTGACTTTCATTTATGGGGGCATTTGAAAGCTCTTGTCTACGCATCCCCGGTACCAAATGTAGAGACTCTTCGTGCTCGTATTGTGGACGGCTGTGATACAATACGCCATTCTCCAGGGCTCCATCAGCGCATCAGGGTTTCCATGCGACGGAGGGTGGATGCATGTATCCTCGCTAACGGAGGACATTTGGAACATTTCCTGTAACAAAGTGTTTGAAGTCACGCTGGTACGTTCTCTTGCTGTGTGTTTCCATTCCATGATTAATTTGATTTGAAGAGAAGTAATAAAATGAGCTCTAACATGGAAAGTAAGTGTTTCCGGACACATGTCCACGTAACATATTTTCTTTCTTTGTGTGTGAGGAAAGTTTCCTGAAAGTTTGGCCGTACCTTTTTGTAACACCCTGTATGTGCATACCGCTACCTCATCTCTTTTGTGGGCTCAGTATGCTATACGTCGGTGGAGAGGAAGCGTGTTTGCTCGCGGGACGTCTTCTCGGTCACCTCCCGCCCTCGCTCACGATTGATGTGGACACGCTATTGCTCTTGGCTTGTGACGGCGTGCGGCTGTCGGCGGCTCGGGCCTTCAGAGGACCCTGCGGTGTAATTTAAAACGCCGACCGGCGTAGAGTGGATTCCTGCGGAGATCCCGGCCTCCCGTCGTGGCGCGCTCAATTAACATTCGAATCTTGTAAAAGATTTCAAGTGTGGCCTGCCCTCACGTAACTTGGGGAATCCGGGACGGCGTCAGCTTCTGCCCATTTGCAACCGTTTCGTGAAGATGACAGTTCTGTTGGTCAAATGCCGCCGCGATATCTCAGGAATTCCAGGGAACGACCATAAGTTCCAGAGGTTCCGGCGTTTGGGTATTTCAGATAAGCATGTGACAGTCTACATACCTCGGAGATATATTCCCTGGGAGAACAGAGACGCGTCGTCAGTGCTACACCCTCTAATAATATTCTCTATCCTAAGCGGAAACGCGAGGCAGTTGACATATGAAGTTGGTTTCTAAATTCATTAGATATTGTGATCTAATCCATTTTCAGAGCTACTAGATCGCACGTGAATTATCGTTTCAAAACCTTTTTTCTGGACTTAATTGGATAAACCACGGAAATTTTGTTTTTGAGCCTAATTATTTTACTGGCTTAAAATGTTCCTTAAAGCATAATTTTTAAGATTAGTTCATATAAAGCGAGCCATGACTGTTAAAATTTGCTAAAACTCGATTAGGGTTAAAACCTGGAGTTCTGTTAGTACTCGACAGCATCACGGAGGGCAATAGTATCAAGTAAAATACTATTCTCAATAATATTTCCTTTCATAACATGATTCGTTTACTGTAAACTTTCTGAACGCACGTGCCTGTCTGGCGTCGATTTTTTTCTGTAAGAAGTGAAACGTTAAGTTGAAAACGGCAAACAAACGTGTCTATACCGATAGAAAAGGTTCGAAAAGTAATCTCAATCGTTCAAAAAAACGCTTCGACTGGCAAGTGGAAGCCAGTTAACCGTATAATTCCATCAAAATTAGAGTGTTTCGATATCGACGAGAAAAAGGCCAACTCTCCCGTGCTTGCATTGTCGATTAAAGGTGTGTTTAATGTCAGTATTAAAAACACAGGTTGGAACTTTAAAAACAAAACAACATTTTTAAAGTTGTCGGAAGCAGTAACACATGAAATATACATGCAGTAACATTATAGCTCTTGTGAGTTGTGAGTCGGCGTGTATTGTACGCTAGTACGTAGGACCTATGGGATATATTTTTGTATGGATTTTTGGTGCACCATTTTATGACGACGTTTTTGTCGAAAACATTGACCTTCATTTCAGAGTGCCGCCATTTTGTTAGAAACCATTTTTAAAGTATCCCTTCGTACTACGTTAGACAATATCTTCAGTTTGAAAGCAGCTTTTGTAATTTTGCTCTTTGTTGGAAATGGTGGCGTTCAGAGCTCCCACCAACCGCCGTCCGCGATGGCAATTCACCGACATTGTGTAGTGGCGTCCGGGCGCAACTTTTTGACTTAAAAATTACATGATCCGTCTGAAGCGTGTAAAATAAAAGGCAAAAGCCAGTTTTGTAATTTGTTTGTTATTTTATTGAAAATAAATCATCAATATCGGTTCTAAAAAAATGGCTCTGAGCACTACGGGACTTAACAGCTGAGGCCATCAGTCCCCTAGAACTTAGAACTACTTAAACCTTACTAAACTAAGGACATCACACACATCCATGCCCGAGGCAGGATTCGAACCTGCGACCGTAGCAGTCACGCGGTTACGGACTGAAGCGCCTAGAACCGCTCGGCCACCGCGGCCGGCAATATCGGTTTTAAAATTGTCACCCTGGTCTGCCCCCTTAATGCTGCTTACTATATAAAGCGAAAAGAAGAAATTTGGTAAATCATAATCCCATTCTCAGGTAAAACTAAACAAAAATCCTAGTGCATCTAACAAACCAATTAAAAAGCAGTACACTTGCTGCATGAAACATCTGACTATTGGCATAACATGTCGATGAGTGACGTATGGTCAGTGTACAGTCTCGCACTATTACATGTAGTATACAGAAACGATGTGTCTCCGTCTTGTTGCTTCCACTCTTGGGGCAGTTTCGATAAATATCTTTGCATGGTTCTCCTTAAACAGTACATGGTATAGTTGCCAGAAAGTGTGTGCCCTAGGAAGTCCTAGTGGATGGATACTGAGGTCGTTTATGTGGCAGAACAAGTGGACGTACCAATGCAGGATGGCGGCTTCATCCCGTTATGTAATGATGACGTGAAGTGTGACGTCACACCTGCACAGTCAGAAAGATAGCAGAATATTGACAGTATTCCTTTTGAGACTATTTCAGTTTTTGGAATGTGGCTTGGGGTCACATTCTGATCTGTGATGTAGACCGATGTCTAGGTTAAGTTCTGAGGTGACAGTTTGGGTGTGAGATGGTAATGTGGTACCGAACACTTCAGTTAATCTGTTGCGCCGATGGGAACAAATCGGTGCTGGTCCCCTACTAATCGAGGAAAGTTGTCTACATCATCACTAGAAGACACAACAATGGGGAGGAGTGTAGTGCCGTTAGGGTGGATCGGCGCTGAGGTGAATGGACTGCTGCCACTAAGTAAGACGAATGGAGTTATCCTGATTTGTTACAGAATACGTGCACGGTGAAACTATGCTATGAGGTGTCCACACTCTAACCTAGGCCGTGTGTCTGTAGCACTAACGCGAACGGTTACTGGAAGTTATGATGGCGCAACGTCGGCTGGTATAGCAAACGACGAAGTCATGTTTTCATTTCGAGCGCTGGAGAAACATTAAATATTTAACATGGCAACATCCTTAACATACCAGATGTCAGAGTGCCAGCAAATTAATTTTGCAGAAAACACTTTGTCTGAAGGGGCAAATACACAAAGAAACCAACAGGTAAGAAATTTAATGCTGAAATACGAGTGATTTCGTGATGATGTTACAAAATTTGAAAGATGATGGTAAAGGGCAAATGTAACAATTTGAGGTAAGGAACCCTGGTCCGGGACCGACCGAGTCGAAAGTGGTAACCGAAAACCGTTCTGATGGCTCTGAGCGCTATGGGACTTAACATCTGTGGCCATCAGTCCCCTAGAACTTAGAACTACTTAAACCTAACTAACTTAAGGGCATCACACACATCCATTCCCGAGGCAGGATTCGAACCTGCGACCGTAGCAGTCGCGCGGTTCCGGACTGAGCGCCTCCGTTCTGATACCTCTGACAGTGGACCTCTTCTACGGCAAGCTCTTTGTTTCCCATATTTTGCGAGAGGCAGCAGGAAATATAACAAGAAAGCATTATGCAGTAGACATTGGCTCTAAGAGGCATGCCTTGAGAGCTAAGAGCAACTGTTCAGTGGAAGAGACATGTGTACTGTGGCGGCTTCAGTTCTTCCTTTTTTTTCCCCCTTCATTTGCTGGTGATCTGGTAGGTTGCATCAATTACAATTAGCTTCATGTGTTACCGCTGGTACGGAGTCTTGGAAACATGCGGAAGACTATGTGAGGGTACTGTTTGGGTGCGTGGCGAGAGGGCTACACTGACAGTGGTCGGCCCGTCGGCCGCGTGGGCCGTTGGCTCTATTTGTGCGGACACAGATTAGTTACAAGCGTATCGTTAGTGGCTGCATCGAAATTTTCATCACGCCCTTCAGTGTGCTTCAGCTGAATGGTCTTTCCTTATGTCCATGTCGTGCGATTTTGGTTGCTGGCATTTTGCATTGAGCTGAAATCACAGAATGATGGTTAGTATCGATCGCACTGTGATATGCCCGCCTCTGTGAGACTCGCTTTATGGATGTCTAAAAATTTATCACCTGTTGTAATTATTTTTAACCACAACTGGGCTGTTTGAGTTTGATCCATTTAATGATTAGTGCTTGTTCCGCACGTGTAATGGTGGCTGCTTGCCATTATAGGTGCTACGTGAAGTTTTGCCTTACTTGTTTACGCCAGAAGCTGTCTAGTACTCTAAATGTGGTGGCTTTCAAATCAGTGTTATTTTCCTACGAGTCGTCAGGCCGTTTGTTCTTGTCCTAGTGTTTAATGAAATTGGTTATGTAGTGTTGTTAAACATCTTATAAGCTCTGTGGTAAATCTGGATTACTAAGTTATTGTTTTTAATGCCTTGGGATATTTTCTTGGATTTATTATTCAATTTTTTAATTATTTTAAGGTAATTTATCGAACTAATGTATGATAATGAAATTGCGTTTTAGATTGTTCTGGAACTAAGTGCCATGGAGCCTTACTTGTAAATGCTAGCAGTCAAGTACCACCTCCTAGAAGCAAGCTTCTGTTTCTCAGCGAAATTTCAGTGTGGCACAGACAAACCTCTGTCAGTGTAATCCATGTGTCTTATGCAGTCTTTTTTTTTTTATTTGAAGCAACGTTCTTCTCCCCATGAACCATGGACCTTGCCGTTGGTGGGGAGGCTTGCGTGCCTCAGTGATACAGATAGCCGTACCGTAGGTACAACCACAACGGAGGGGTATCTGTTGAGAGGCCAGACAAACATGTGGTTCCTGAAGAGGGGCAGCTGCCTTTTCAGTAGTTGCAAGGGCAACAGTCTGGATGATTGACTGATCTGGCCGTAGGTAAAATAGTCCCCCATTCGGATCTCCGGGTGGGGACTACTCAAGAGGATGTCGTTATCAGGAGAAAGAAAACTGGCGTTCTACGGATCGGAGCGTGGAATGTCAGATCCCTTAATCGGGCAGGTAGGTTAGAAAATTTAAAAAGGGAAATGGATAGGTTAAAGTTAGATATAGTGGGAATTTGTGAAGTTCGATGGCAGGAGGAACAAGACTTCTGGTCAGGTGACTACAGGGTTATAAACACATAGTCAAATAGGGGTAATGTAGGAGTAGGTTTAATAATGAATAGGTAAATAGGAATGCGGCTAAGCTACTACAAACAGCATAGTGAACGCATTATTGTGGCCAAGATAGATACGAAGCCCACACCTACTGCAGTAGTACAAGTTTATATGCCAACTAGCTCTGCAGATGACGAAGAAATTGAAGAAATGTATGATGAAATAAAAGAAATTATTCAGATAGTGAAGGGAGACGAAAATTTAATAGTCATGGGTGACTGGAATTCGAGTGTAGGAAAAGGGAGAGAAGGAAACATAGTAGGTGAATATGGATTGGGGCTAAGAAATGAAAGAGGAAGCCACCTGGTAGAATTTTGCACAGAGCACAACTTAATCATAGCTAACACTTTGTTTAAGAATCATGATAGAAGGTTTTATACATGGAAGAACCCTGGAGATACTAAAAGGTATCAGATAGATTATATAATGGTAAGACAGAGATTTAGGAACCTGGTTTTAAATTGTAAGACATTTTCAGGGGCAGATGTGGACTCTGACCACAATCTATTGGTTATGGACTGTAGATTAAAACTGAAGAAACTGCAAAAAGGTGGGAATTCAAGGAAATGGGACCTGGATAAACTGAAAGAACCAGAGGTTGTACAGAGTTTCAGTGAGAGCATAAGGGAACAATTGACAGGAACGGGGGAAAGAAATACAGTAGAAGAAGAATGGGTAGCTTTGAGGGATGAAGTAGTGAAGGCAACAGAGGATCAAGTAGGTAAAAAGACGGTGGCTAGTAGAAATCCTTGGGTAACAGAAGAAATATTGAATTTAATTGATGAAAGGAGAAAATATAAAAATGCAGTAAATAAAGCAGGCAAAAAGGAATACAAACGCCTCAAAAATGAGATCGACAGGAAGTGCAAAATGGCTAAGCAGGGATGGCTAGAGGACAAATGTAAGGATGTAGAGGCTTATCTCACTAGCGGTAAGATAGATACTGCCTACAGGAAAATTAAAGAGACCTTTGGAGATAAGAGAACCACTTGTATGAACATCAAGAGTTCAGATGGAAACCCAGTTCTAAGCAAAGAAGGGAAAGCAGAAAGGTGGAAGGCGTATATAGAGGGTCTATACAAGGGCGATGTACTTGAGGACAATATTATGGAAATGGAAGAGGATGTAGATGAAGATGAAATGGGAGGTACGATACTGCGTGAAGAGTTTGACAGAGCACTGAAAGACCTGAGTCGAAACAAGGCCCCCGGAGTAGACAACATTCCATTGGAACTACTGACGGCCTTGGGAGAGCCAGTCCTGACAAAACTCTACCATCTGGTGAGCAAGATGTATGAAACAGGCGAAATACCCTCAGACTTCAAGAAGAATATAATAATTCCAATGCCGAAGAAAGCAGGTGTTGACAGATGTGAAAATTACCGAACAATCAGTTTAATAAGCCACATCTGCAAAATACTAACACGAATTCTTTACAGACGAATGGAAAAACTAATAGAAGACGACCTCGGGGAAGATCAGTTTGGTTTCCGTAAAAATACTGGAACACGTGAGGCAATACTGACCTTACGACTTATCTTAGAAGAAAGATTAAGGAAAGGCAAACCTACGTTTCTAGCATTTGTAGACTTAGAGAAAGCTTTTGACAATGTTGATTGGAATATTCTCTTTCAAATTCTAAAGGTGGCAGGGGTAAAATACAGGGAGCGAAAGGCTATTTACAATTTGTACAGAAACCAGATGGCAGTTATAAGAGTCGAGGGACATGAAAGGGAAGCAGTGGTTGGGAAGGGAGTAAGACAGGGTTGTAGCCTCTCCCCGATGTTATTCAATCTGTATATTGAGCAAGCAGTAAAGGAAACAAAAGAAAAATACGGAGTAGGTATTAAAATCCATGGAGAAGAAATAAAAACTTTGAGGTTCGCCGATGACATTGTAATTCTGTCAGAGACAGCAAAGGACTTGGAAGAGCAGTTGAACGGAATGAATGGTGTCTTGAAGGGAGGATATAAGATGAACATCAACAAAAGCAAAACGAGGATAATGGAATGTAGTCGAATTAAGTCGGGTGATGTTGAGGGTATTAGATTAGGAAATGAGACACTTAAAGTAGTAAAAGAGTTTTGCTATTTGGGGAGTAAAATAACTGATGATGGTCGAAGAAGAGAGGATATAAAATGTATACTGGCAATGGCAAGGAAAGCGTTTCTGAAGAAGAGAAATTTGTTAACATCGATTATAGATTTAAGTGTCAGGAAGTCATTTCTGAAAGTATTTGTATGGAGTGTAGCCATGTATGGAAGTGAAACATGGACGGTAAATAGTTTGGACAAGAAGAGAATAGAAGCTTTCGAAATGTGGTGCTACAGAAGAATGCTGAAGATTAGATGGGTTGATCACATAACTAATGAGGAAGTATTGAATAGGATTGGGGAGAAGAGAAGTTTGTGGCACAACTTGACCAGAAGAAGGGATCGATTGGTAGGACATGTTCTGAGGCATCAAGGGATCACCAATTTAATATTGGAGGGCAGCGTGGAGGGTAAAAATCGTAGGGGGAGACCAAGAGATGAACAAACTAAGCAGATTCAGAAGGATGTAGGTTGCAGTAGGTACTGGGAGATGAAGAAGCTTGCACAGGATAGAGTAGTGTGGAGAGCTGCATCAAACCAGTCTCAGGACTGAAGACCACAACAACAACAACGTTCTTAGAATAATGATTTCACCCTATTCAGATAAGTTATTGTGAAGGATACACTTGTTACGCCAGTATTTTACCGTTTTATGTTATTAAGCGATGTTTGCTCTGTGCAATTTTGAGTAACGTTACTGTTTGATTATTGCGACAGATTTGAAGGCTTAAGGCCATTATGTTATTAGGTGTGGGTGAATTACATTTTGTTGATTTGTATCTTTTAGCGCATGTTTCGCATGAGTGGTGTTTGTTAACGGCTCTTAGTATTACGAGCTGCGGGTCTACCGTTTGAAGCGATGGTTGGCCTCAGGGACATGCTACTGTCAGGCGCCGGCATGGTTTTTTTTTGGGGGGGGGGTGTTTGTGGCAACCCAACATTACCTTAGTGAAGCTGTTCGCGACAGTAGCATATTTCTTAAGCTTGTTTAGCCTACGCTCTTATTTACAAGCCCTTATATTAATATTTTCTGCCAAGTGTTTAAGCCTCTCCTGAAATTGGTAATATTATTCGATTTATGATTAACCTTGAGATTTACTAGATCAGATTAGTTCAGTCTGTACTTTTTGTGGTAATATTTCGAAACTTCGAGCTTACTTGCTCTAGTGGTCAGTGTATAGGATGTTTTTTCTAACTATTTTGTTATCACTTCCACATTGTATTCATTCCATACATGTGAAACAAAATCTTGCTGGATCGTAAGTGTTGGCACTTAATTTTCATGGTTGGTCTATTCTGAAAATTAAATGTCTCGACTTGCGATTTGGTAATTAGTAATCGCTACTGCGGATGTTCCTTTCAAAGACTAGTCCGATTAACATGGTAGTTAATTGTGATTTTTTAAACCGATTTAAGAGCCGTAAGTAGTGATTTGTTCTTGAAGTTTTCGAGGAGTAATTCTTTTAATTATTCCAAGTCCAAATTACTTTAATTAAGAAATGACTTACCTTATTATCTCGCAGTTTTGTACTTATTACTGATTTCTTGCTTAGGGCTTGGGGATTTTGAGCAGTGGCCTGAGCCGATTACTTATCTTATTTAAAGGGATTTCAGTATGTTTCGTAGCAGCAAAGATGACCAAGTGCTAATAGCTCTGAAGGCATGCATTTTAAAGCTTATATTTACCTGACATTTTTCTCGATTTCTCCATTATATCTCCTTCGAAAATATGGAAATCAAAGTTCTTGCAGTGAAAGAGATGTGTTTCAGTGTATCAAAGATGAGTAAATGCTCACAGCTTCTAAAGTATATATTTTAAAGGCCATGTTTATTGGACTTTTTGTCTAGTTTTAGTTCATACTACCACCTATGAAAGTTCCCTACCCTAAAACTACCCTAAAATTTTAGTAACAATAGTACCGTAAATGTATTCCACTGGCACAGATATCAGAACGATTTTCGCTTATAACTTTCGACTAGGTCATTTCTGAACCAGGGTCCTGCACATCAGATTCTTCATCACTCTTGAAATTCTGTAATATGAACACGAAATAAGAAAGGGAGGAGGAAGATAAGATGGGAGATATGATACTGCTATAATATGTATGGTACCTGTTCTTTCAGGTATGTCCTACAACCGTAAGACATCATTAAAGTAATTCGTACTTTATACACGAGTGATCGCGGTTTTTGGCCTAATCTCTCTCAATTGAGCCAATCGTCCGCTATTTCTCTCTCTTGCCTTTCGCTCTAGTCATTTTCAACGACAAGCGTTCGGTTTTTCTTTTTCCTCATCAACTAATCCATTTTCTCCGCGATCTTTCTTCCCTCGCTGTAACCTTCCGCTGATTGCCTAGGAGAATAGCGTAAGGGTTGTATCTCCTCCGCTTCCCTCTGAAGAGGCGCTGTGTAGGCTGCTTGCACTCAGGCTCAGACATACGTGTAGCATGTCGTTCCCCCATCCTCCTTGCACCAGTAAGTTCTTCGTCCGATGTGGGCGCCCAGGGATGCGTGCTGGCGGGCGTATCCGCTGTTGCTCTCCCTGCTCCTGACGTCAGTTCGTTGTTGGCGTCCACGTCGGATGGGATGATTTGCCGGCAGGAGGAGGGGCGGGGGTAAGAGATGCTAGACATAAGACCGCACCTGGACGTGGGCTACATTTAGAACACCAGGTTGGACGGAGGGAGCAGGGGGTGCGGGAGGCGGGTGGGTGGGGGGGGGGGGGAGGGACTCAGTGCATCTGATGATGGAAACGTCGTCGTTTGCCGAACTTCAGTGACAGAAAAAAAATCACAAAACCATGAAGGAGTTATGTGACATTAATCAAAGTAGGTAGGCGTGTTTCTACATCTGAAAGATGACGTCTACTAAATTTTAGCACTAGTGTCATGAGAGTGGCGCTAGTAGAGTCACTATGAGGGGTGCATACCAGGTTTTCTTTAAATACACACTGTAACGGTCGCGTGTTACCTTTGAGACCGGACGCGGGGAGTTTCTGTTAGTCAAGAACGCCATTAAGACGACAAAGACGCCATTATAAACACCTCAGAGTTTGAACGAGGTTGTGTAATAAGGCTACGATAACCTAGGCGTTCCTTCTACGATATTCCAGGAAGACTTGGCAGGAATGTGGCCACTGCACACGACTGATGTCAGCGGTAGTCACAAGAATGTTCAGACGCAAGAAGGCCGTGCTCTGGACGGCCTCGTGGCACTACCGAGAGGGAAGACCATCGTATTCGGCGTGTGGCTTTGTCGCAACCTAACTGCATCAGCAGCAGCAGTTACAGCAGCAGTTGGCATCACAGTGGCACAACGAACTGTTACAAATCAAATCACTAGAAGGACAGCTCCGAACAGGACGCCTTGTAGCGTAAATTCTACTGACCGCAAACCACTATGATTTGCGACTACAGTGGTTTCAAGCAAGAACTCAGTGCAGGGCAGGGTGGAGGTCTGTTGTGTTTTCCGATGAAAGCTGATTCTGTCTCGGTGACAGTGATGGCCGTGTGTTGGTTAGGAGGAGGCCAGCTGAAGGCTTGTATCCAACCTGTCTCCTTGCTAAACGCACTGGATCTAACCTGGAGTTATGGTCTGGGATGCCACTTCGGATGACAGTAGGAGCACTCTCACGGTTATCTCGCGCACTCTGACTGCAAATTTATACGTCAGTCTGGTGATTCGATTTATTGTACTGAAAAGCAATCCAGGGGGTGTTTTCCAACAGGATAGCGCCCGTCCACATACACTTTTATAACCTAATACGCTCTACAGCCTTGGCCTGCTCGACATCAGATATGTCTCCAAATATGGGACATCATGGCACGACAACTCCAGCTTCATCTGGCAACAGCTCTAACCGTCCCTATATTAACCAACCAAATGCAACAGATGGAACTCCATGCAACTAACAGATATCCGTAACCTATATAATACAACTTATGTACGTTTGCACACTTGCTTTTAACATTCTGGCGGTTACACCGATTGTTAATGTACCAGCATTTCACATTTGCAACGGCTTCACCCCTACTTTATCCTGTGCTTTTGCAACGCTGATCACTTAAATATGCTACCTAAACGAATGTTTGGCCGGCCGAAGTGGCCGTGCGGTTAAAGGCGCTGCAGTCTGGAACCGCAAGACCGCTACGGTCGCAGGTTGGAATCCTGCCTCGGGCATGGATGTTTGTGATGTCCTTACGTTAGTTAGGTTTAACTAGTTCTAAGTTCTAGGGGACTAATGACCTCAGCAGTTGAGTCCCATAGTGCTCAGAGCCATTTTTTTAAACGAATGTTTTCTAGAAATTTCATTACTCTATTTTTTTTCTTTTTGCTGTTGCGATTGTTTCTCGCCAGAGAAATTTTCCCGTTCGAAATAACATGCTAAAGTTCACCTGTGAAGCATTTCGACACGAATTACGTCGGGTGAAGTTGAGATATTATCACATATCATCTTGGATCGCAGAATTACTGCTAAATTCTTATTCGATGTGACACCTCGCGACGTTCACGATTGATCTTGTGATATGATACCATCAGGTTCTTTCTTTATGTTGCATTTATCCACGTCTGAGGAGAACTATCATTCACTGCAGAAGTAGAAATGTGGTATGTAAGCGGAGTAATTAATTGACAGGATAAAATTTTAAAAAATATGGTCAGTTATGAAAGAAGTGTGTGGCCAACAGCGCAAGTTAGAGGATATAAAATACGTATGTGTGGTGTCTGTTCTGCCAGACATGTCTTGCAGAAAACACACTACACTGTTGTTTGATACAACAGCTGCAAATATCAAATTTTGAAGGAGAGATCCCATTTGACCAATCTGATGTGCATTCACATTGAAGTTATCAAGGCAGACATGCCTATATAGGACTCGCTGCGAGCAAGTAGATGAATGGAAATCGGACGATGTTAGCGTGAGACGAGAATTTATGTCGGACGGTAAGCGCGTCCAGATAGGCAACACGGTTAAGCCAACTCTTCGTTTTAAGTGGGAGATCCGGTTCGAGTCTTGGTCGAGCGCAAACTTTCAGCTTTCACCACCGAACTGTTTTGACACCCGGTTGCGTCTGGAGTAGGTCTGTCTTTCGAAACTTATAAAAAGCATATTCTCTAATGGTGAGAGAAGACTATCAGCCTGCTGCTGCTGCTTTAGTCAGGGTGAGTAATGGAAATGTGTTTGGTCATTAAGGACCAGATGAGGATTCTTTGATTAGTGTTTATAAGTGGACAGAATGTCAAGCAATGTTAGTTTTCTGCCTCTGGGTCCTCCATGGAAAACTTCACATTTAGTGTCACATAAATGCCATTCATTTAGCGCACTTTCAGCAAAGATGGGATATTTCTTTTTCAGTTTTTGTTACTAATGTGTCAGACATATTTGCATTATTCAGTAATTATTTTCTGAAAATAGCAGACGAATTTTAAAAAGTACTTAATCTCTTCAGGAAATCATATAACTCTATTAGAAAATCAAACAAAAAATCGTGAACATTAGACGTCTTATTTTATTGAACTAAGTCGTTTGAAGTGTTACTGCGGAAGTTGAACCATTACGGAATAAGAAGAATAGCTTACAACTGGTTCCTTCCATGCTTTATGAACAGACAGCAAAAAGATCGTTCTCCACTGTAATGAGAATGGCTACGAGGTGGTGTCTGAAAGGGGCACGGTTAACTGGCGGTGTCTCAGCTATCAGCGCTGGGACCACTCGTGTTTCTGATATATTGTAAGTAGCCTGTTTATGTATTCGTATGTTGGCAGCGCTATGCTGACAGCGCTGTGCGCACTCTGTAAGAGACTCTGTGGCTGGTCGCATTAGCAGTTGGAAGTTAACAGTCAGCAGTGATGGAAGTTGGGACTGAGTAGTCAGCACTGATGCAAGTTAGAGGTTAATAATTAGCAGTGTTGGAGGTCTGCAGTATTAGCGCGAGTGGACGGTCTGAATGTCTATCCGTCATTGACATTTATTACTGATGATTATATATTTTTTTGAACTGGATGTCATATTATTATGGTAAAAATACATTGTTTGCTTTGCAACAAAATCCTTCCTTTGCTAACCACATACCTATCAGTAGTTAGAGCCTTCAATAATTGGAATCTTTTATTTAGCTGACAATATTGATGCTTGCGGCATTGCTGTAGTTCGGGTAATGAAGATTTTTGTGAGTTAAGTGATTTATGGTATGAATGGGTTATTGCTAGGATTTCTTCTATTTCAGGGCCATTCTTTTGTATTAATTATTTGAAGTCAGGTTATCATTTTTGATCAGTCAGATTGCGTTGCGCTTGGGTATTGTGGGTCAGTGTTGAGATGATAAGAATAAGTAAAGAGAAAGTAGGCTCAGTACGTTCAGTTTCAATCAGCAGTTTCAGAATTAAATAAATTTAGATGTTTCATCTTCTCATTTATTTCAGTCCAAGTAAGTAAAATCATTTTAAGAAGTTTCATCTGTCGACCTTTAGCCGAAGATACCTCACTGTAATCTTCTGATTTTTCTTTTAGTTTGATTAATTAGTGCACGATTAGAAATTAGTTATTGTTATTGCTAGCGCGTAACTGTATAGAGAATTTCCCTTGTAGGTGTAGTTTTTCATTCTTGTACAGAATTGTAGGGAGGAAAGCAGTTGTGATATGCATGTGGATTTGCGCGAAGCATTGCGCAGCACTTTGGCAATTAATTAGATATTTCAGTGCTACTTTAGTGTGTCTTCTCATTTTTGTCTTTCAAATTGTTTTTTGTGTTATCGTGTGGAATAGTGTGACAATCATGGCGTGTGACAAGCGTAACACTAGGCTGAAAGTAAACTGAGAAATTGCAGTGAAGACGAGAGTAGCGTGTTACAATCACCTAGTAATGAAGCGATAAATATTCAAGACAATAATTTGATAATCGTGCGTAGGGACGTGGATCAGGTAGTAAATATCGGTGTAGAAAGTGAAACAACCAGTGGACGCGGAAGTATTGTCGATCGATCGGTCGGTAACTGTTCGGCTCAGGAATGCGAAACAACGGAAGAAAATCTTTCAAATACCATAGATTCAGGTTTTATGTCATTAAATTTTCTCAGCTAAGTCAAGACACGTTTTCTGCTTTTCAAAATATGAAGGTTGCCCGTGCAAACGCACTGACGAGGCACACAGTGGAACATGTATCACACACTCATGCGTGTGTTGGAATTAATACAACAAATTGTTCAAAATGAGAAACAAATACAGCAACAGATGAAGGAAAATCGGAAACTAATAGACCTAAAGTTAGATACAGTAGTATAAAATGGGGAACGAATACTGCAACGGGTCCAAAAATTAAACACAATTGAACAACCAGTTAAACAAAGACGTGCAGATTTAAATGCTGAGACATCCGAAATCGAATCGAAACATCAAAAGGTTTCTGAAGATGTAAAAGCACAAATTTGTCAACATTTTCAGCCTATCTTTTCGTGACACGAAGACGCATTACAGAATTATGAAGTTGACACAAAAGAACCGCAGATTATTGTTCACGAAAATCACACCTTGCAGACCAAAATTGACTTAGTTGCGTCTACGGTTACGCAACTTCCAAAAAAATCAGGAAAATTTAAAGGGTACAGCAGATACGATTTTGACACAAATGGACACACTATGACTTGTTTCAGAAAAACGCACAGAGGAAATTAGCACATTATCAGAAAAAGTAGCCGAACTTTCGGAGCAGTTAACAAATATATCTAACGAGCTAGATGATGATCTGAATGACACAAGACCGGTAGCCTTTAAAATCAGAATCAAATTAATACACAGTACAAAAGAGAAATGCGGAAGTACAAGATCAGTTGGCACACGTGATACAAGAACTACACATTTCAGGGGATACTCGCGTTACGACACGGGAAGAGGGATTTAGAAATACGGAAGAGTCACTAAGTAATAACACTGGGTATTCCGGATATCTTGAAAGGAGTCGGCAAGGTGCAGCGAGCCTTGGGAAGGAACCACCGACACGACGTAAGAATGACAGATTTGCGACTCGGCGTCATGGTGACTTTCACTATAAGCTCTTCATCACAATGCATAAATTCAGAGCATTAAAGAATTCTAGTAATGATATCCATCCACAGGCTTGGTTTCATCAATTTTCTTATTGCTTTACTTCTGACTGGTTGCTGGAGAAAAAAAATCAACAAAAGATTACATCTTATTTCTCGTGTAAAATCGTTTATTGAGAAATGATTTGCTTTTTGGCCTAGTCGTTGCTATAACATGTTTCACTTCAGGTTACTATTACGCTTTGTCACATTTCGCATGCAGCGATGTTTTGAAGTCGACAATCCAGTCAAGAACCTATGGAATTTACCAAGACAGTAATTTTACGAGTTCTCTATGGAACAGACGACACCGTGTTATTGTGTGCACATTTTTGCTTGTTGGTCGCAGATTACGTAACGACTATAAGGCTTACAATCTTCAAACATATACTGCTAATGAGGTTTTACTGTAACATTTTGGTTTATTTGAAAAGATATTTTTAATTAAAGTACTCTCTGAGAGATGACAGATGATACAGTATTTGGTTTGTTTGACAGCTACACGATTATATTACGACGCTACTAACGAGTGACACAATCTTCATTATTGCTTTTGCTCTGTATCTATTTTATGTCTGCACAGTTTTTCTCCGTTCTTCTGGAAAGCAAAACATGTTTTGGTAATGAATTTTTGGCATCGCTACAGTGAGGCAGTTATTTTCGTAGCACAACAATACATTACAGTACAGTACTTAGAAGGTCACGGCAGTGAGTGTAATAACTACGACATTTGTATGCATAGCTCTTTACTTTTGTATGTGACAAAGATAAGTACCTTGATTTTTGGAGAACTTTGCTTATGGACGACGACAAACTACGACACTTGGTACATTTTTACCGTTAGCCAATGACAGAAATTATCTTACAACAAGAAGCATAGTTTAGCGCTACGGGTCACGCATTTGAGTGATTATTTTTTGAAATTACATTTTTAGGAAATATTTTTGAACTGCTATGATACAGAGAAGGTCTTCGGCGTTACATTTTATTCCGCAGTCTTAATCTATAACATCTGAGGCTAAACTACATTATCCCTCATGGGGGTACGCCTACTTTGTGAACCATGCGTGTGGCAAACGCAAGGAGCCCTAGCTAATATGGTATTTGCTTATACGATTTCTCTAACACAGAATTACACAGTTATCTGATCATTTAAAAGAGAGAAATGAACAACCTCATGGGGGTCAATCTACTTTGTGTACCATGTGTGCAAGTGCAGGGAGCCCTAGCTAATATGGTATTTGCTTATACAATTTTACACATCGGTACCATATTTCTCTAACACAGAACTACACAGCTATTCGTTAATTTAACTGAGAGAGACACATATTTTTTTCATTACGTCACTGACATGTCTACGTAATTACACAGCTGGATTACTTCACACTTATGAAATTGTCTGCATTTTGGTAACTGTTCGTATATTTTCGAAACCATTACTGTGAGAGCTTTGAGTGATGTATTTTGCATGGGATCATGATTTTTGAAGTACGTTTGAGGTAGATGACACTATTGAAACGAGCAGAGAACTTTTTAGACAATTTGAGATTATTGAAGGAAGCTACGACGATTTTCGGATGTGACTGATGTGCTATGATGATATATTTAGGATGATGTTGTGTATTATGATGTTGAGTTATGTTTATGTTCAATGAGATGATGCTATATGAGGAATTTGATTATGCTACGTATTTATTATGATGAAATATTGAAGAAGCGTCGATGAATACGTATATGTGTAATGAGGTAATGAATAATGAGTAGGGGTTAGGGAATCTGATTTGTGAAAAAGAATGTTGGAAACTAAGAATCGTACTTTAAGACTTACTAAAAATGTGAATATGAGTACCACAATACAGACGGAAATGTTCGGACACTGTTATTGATGAGATTTCGTTTCTACACACTTCCTCTGTAATTTTTCAACATGTAAAATTTTTTATTGGTATCAAATCATCATTGTAGTTCAAACTGCTGTCTTAAGTATTTCGGTAAAGAGTACATGTGACCTTGACGTAATGCTGCGCTGAGATGCGCGCTAGCCGCTTTGAAATATACATATTGTTGTGTGGGCTTTCAACTTTCCTCGTCGTGCTTCAGCAACTTTGAAGCTTGCCGCACTTCTGTAAGGGCTTGCGTAGCTGTAGAAAAGAGAGACCGTTGACCTCGCTATTGACATTTCTTTGCAGAACGCACCACAAACACGACACATTATTACTTGGAAACATATGATTGCACTTTGGAGCACGTACCGTATACTACTTACTGTAACGCTTATGAAGTGATGAGAAATATTATTACGTCTACATACCTGATTATGACAAGTGTCTTTCTACGACAGTTGAGAGAATTTTACTGACTTATGAAATTCCACATGGCTACTCGATGATGTTTTCATGCTTTGCTTTGCACATATTAGCTTTTTTTATTGAATATCAGGTTTCTAGCTGCACTGCAGCGTTGGTTTTATAAAATAAAATTTAATACATGTGCTAATGTAAATACTTTCTGTCTACAGATCCATTAAATAATGATGTTATAATCCACATTCTTAAAAAGAGACCACTAGGAAAGGAAAGAAGTATAAGTAGGAGAAGTGATTAGTAACCAGAACTGCGTACATAATTTTCTTTTCAAGGACTTGGTAATTTTTTGCTAGAATAAGTTGTTGTGGTGCACTACTCTAGTGTTAAGCTGTGACATAGACGTTAAGATGCGAATAGACATTTCCCTTATCTGTATTATTGTCTTCATTGTACTATTTTTTATGCTTGTGCTTTGTCATGTTTAAGTATACGTTATTGCATTTGCTGCTGCTATTTGTCAGGCATTGTCCTACTGAATTTTACTTTGTACTTTACCACTGATTTACTTTTCTTGTTTGCTGCATATTGCTTTATATTAGTTGTAATGTTGCATTTTCTATACTTATTTAAATATACTGCTGCCTGCTTTGCTAGTTTGCATTTTTTGTCGTTGTTGTTTGTGTTAATTGTTTTGTGCTGCTGCATTGCCTCATAGTTTATATATCTGAGCTTAGCAGATTTAGGTTAGTTTAAGAGGGGGTATGTTACATAAGAAAACGAGTTGTGATGAGTTGGGAAGAAATGCATTGAGTATCTATAAGAATAAGGTTTGGCCAAAAAGTATTGTCTAACAAGGAATAATTATTTTGAAAGAAAGTAGGGAATAGTGACAACAGGTTTAGGTGGAATTTTCTTGGAAACATATGATGAGGTAAGAAAAATGTGAAAGTATAATTCCAGAAAGCCTGCTTAGGTAAGACTTCGTTTTGGAACAATGTTGAAGTAAGGGAGATCTCCGAGAGTGAAATTTTCGATTATAAATGAACTACCACAAGTACTACAGTGCTAAATGCTACACTGAAAACAGACCCTGTCCTTTCCTTTTGTGTTATTCCGCTATGTGTTTGTGCACCCTTCTGTGTCTGTGTTCTTCTTCTCTCTGTGTGTTTACCTATCAAGATAATTTTGGTAGAATTTATTTTCTTCTAATACTATGCTGCATTCACTATGATGAGGAATACTGTTATCCTCAAATCTAACCTGCTTTTTACTTTGAATAGGTATTCAGGCGTTATTTATTCTGTCCTGTTTTTTTTTTTAATGCTCATGTGTCAAGTTAATGCTTATAAGGATATTCTCATTTTTCTTTTCTTTACTTATGTCATAATTCCTGTAATACTCATGTATATGTTTTATTTCTGTTCTTTTTATAAAGCCTGTATTACTACAAATGTTATCTGTATTATCATGTTCTTGGTTGTAATGATGTTATCTGTACCTTCATAATTGTATTCTTAGGCTGTAAAATTGTAATTGTATAGATACAGGTTCTTCAAGTTAAGTACAGAAGGGATTCATTTTACTACACACATTTCTGTTGGTCATAGTATATGTATAAAATGTCAAAGGTTGTATGACTGTGTTAGTGCTTGCACGTGTGTTGATAACTCAGTAAGGTTTTTTTTTTTTTTTTTTTTGTGGTTTTAGGGCGCACAACTTCAATGGTCATTAGCGCCCTGACTACTCTAAAAATGCACCGCGAGCCACAAGTTGACAACAACTAAAAGGAAAAACACAATAAAAGACAGACTGACAGGCATAGGATTAAAAAACTTCATCAAATGTCCTTAGCGAGGTGTGTCAAATTGATAAAACAAAGAACACGAGCAGCTGCTCGTGGGTCATCCGCTAAAATGTCATCGAAAGTATTAGGCAGGTTAAGATCGAGGCGCAGTTGGTTAAGATCGGGACAGGACATTAAAATGTGTCTAACCGTCAGCAAGTGCCCACATGGGCAGAACGGCGCCGGCGCAGCCGTCAGCAGATGGCGATGGCTGAACCGGCAGTGTCCAATCCTTAACCTTGCTAAAACGACCTCCTCCCGCCGAGAAGGGCGTGAGGAGGACGTCCAAGCCACGGGAAGAGGTTTTAAGGCCCGAAGCTTGTTGTCGGTAAGTGCAGCCCAATCGGCATGCCACAGCGACACAACGCGCCGACAAATGACCCTGCTAAAATCGGACGAAGGGACACAACAAGAAGCTGTCCGAGGCTGGAGGACCGCAGCCTTGGCCGCGGCATCTGCAGCTTCGTTCCCAGGGATACCGACATGGCCAGGAACCCACATAAAGCTAACCGGCGGACCGACGTCCACCAGCCACTGAAGAGAGCGTTGGATCCGGTGTACGAAAGGGTGAACCGGGTACGGATCACTGAGGCTCTGGATGGCGCTCAGGGAATCTGAGCAGATGACATAAGCAGAATGTCGGTGGCGGCAGATGTAAAGAACAGCCTGGTAGAGGGCAAAGAGCTCGGCTGTGAAGACCGAACAATGGTCATGGAGCCGGTATTGGAAACTGTGTGCCCCAACTATAAAGGAACACCCGACCCCGTCATTGGTCTTAGAGCCATCTGTATAAATGAAAGTCATGGTGATGAACTTCGAACGAAGTTCCAAAAAACGGGAGTGGTAGACCGAACTGGGGGTGACCTCTTTTGGGAGCGAGCTGAGGTCAAGGTGAACGCGGACCTGAGCCTGGAGCCAAGGTGGCGTGTGGCTCTCGCCCACTCGAAAGGTTGCAGGGAGTGAAAAATTAAGGTGTTGAAGGAGGCGACGAAAGCGAACTCCAGGGGGTAGCAGGGCAGAGACATACAACCTATATTGACGGTCAAGAGAGTCGTCAAAAAAGGAACGATAAGACGGATGGTCGGGCATTGACAGTAGCCGACAGGCATACCGACAAAGCAGTATATCGCGCCGGTAAGTGAGTGGCAATTCGCCAGCGTCAGCATGAAGACTCTCTACGGGACTGGTATAAAATGCTCCGATCGCAAGTCGTAAACCCCGATGTTGTATGGAGTTGAGGCGGCGTAAGATGGATGGCCGTGCAGAGGAGTATACGAAGCTCCCATAATCCAGCTTGGAGCGGACGATCGACCGATATAGACGAAGTAGGACGGTTCGATCCGCTCCCCACGACATACCACTGAGAACACGGAGGACATTTAAAGAACGGGTACAACGGGCGGCCAAATATGACACATGTGGAGACCAGCTAAGTTTCCTGTCAAAGGTAAGGCCTAAAAATTTGGTTGTCTCCACGATTGGGAGAGCAACGGGACCAAGTCGTAAGGACGGTGGGAGAAACTCTTTGTAGCGCCAGAAGTTAATACAGACCGTCTTCTCGGCAGAAAAACGGAAGCCATTGGCGACACTCCAGGAGTAAAGACGGTCAAGAGAACGCTGAAGACAGCGCTCCAGGACACGTGTACGCTGCGCGCTGCAATAGATGGTAAAATCGTCCACAAAAAGAGAGCCTGATACATCAGCTGGGAGGCAATCCATTATGGGATTGATCGCGATGGCGAACAGAGCGACGCTCAAAACTGAGCCCTGTGGCACCCCATTCTCCTGGCGAAAGGTGTCGGACAGGACAGAACCCACACGTACCCTGAACTGTCGATCCATTAAAAAGGAACGAATAAAAAGAGGGAGGCGACCGCGAAGGCCCCATGTATGCATGGTGCGGAGAATGCCCGCCCTCCAACAGGTGTCGTAAGCCTTCTCTAAATCAAAGAACACAGCCGCGGTCGGGCGCTTCCGCAAGAAGTTATTCATAATGAAGGTCGACAAGGTAACCAGATGGTCAACAGCAGAGCGGCGCCTACGAAATCCACATTGGACATTTGTAAGTAGGCGTCGAGATTCAAGCAGCCAAACCAATCGAGAGTTAACCATTCGCTCCATCACTTTACAGACACAGCTGGTAAGTGAGATAGGTCGATAACTGGAAGGCAAGTGCTTGTCCTTCCCCAGCTTAGGAATCGGGACAACAATAGACTCGCGCCAGCATGCGGGAACATGTCCCTCAATCCAGATGCGATTGTATGTACGAAGAAGAAAACCTTTACCCGCAGGAGAAAGGTTCTTCAGCATCTGAATATGAATAGAATCAGGCCCTGGAGCGGAGGACCGTGATCGGCCAAGTGCGGTTTCGAGTTCCCGCATGGTGAATGGGGCATTATAACTTTCACAATTCGAGGAGCAAAAGTCAGGTGGCCTAGCCTCCTCTGCCTGTTTGCGGGGGAGGAAGGCAGGGTGGTAATGAGCGGAGCTCGAAACCTCGGCGAAAAAGCGGCCGAAGGCATTGGAGACAGCCTCAGGGGCCACAAGGACTTCATTCGCGACCTTCAAGCCAGAAACTGGGGAGTGGACCTTAGTGCCAGATAGCCGGCGCAGGCTACCCCAGACAACAGAAGAAGGAGTAAAACTGTTGAAGGTGCTTGTGAAAGCAGCCCAGCTGGCTTTCTTGCTTTCGTTAATAATACGACGACACTGAGCACGTAATCGTTTATAATTAATACAATTCGCCACTGTAGGGTGGCGTTTAAAGGTGCGTAAAGCACGTCGACGAGCACGTAAAGCGTCTCTACATGCTGCGGTCCACCAGGGGACCGGTACGCGACGTGGAGAAGAAGTAGGGTGAGGGATGGAATATTCAGCAGCAGCGAGAATGACTTCCGTGAGGTGTGCGACCTGACGATCGCAGCTTGTGAGGGTTTGATCCTGAAAGGTCGCCCTGGAAGAAAAGAGCCCCCAGTCTGCCTTGGAGATGGTCCAACTAGAGGAGCACGGAGAGGGAGTATGCTGCAGGAGATGGATAACACACGGGAAGTGGTCGCTCGTATAAGTATCAGCAAGTGCATACCACTCAAACCGGCGTGCAAGTTGGGGAGTACATATAGAGAGGTCTAAATGGGAATAGGTATGAGATGTGTCCGAAAGAAAAGTAGGGGCGCCAGTATTAAGGCAGACAAGATTGAGCTGGTTGAAAAGGTCTGCTAACAAGGAGCCCCTCGGGCAGGAGGCTGGAGAACCCCAAAGGGGATGGTGGGCATTGAAGTCTCCAGTTAACAAAAACGGTGCAGGTAGCTGAGCAATAAGTTGCATCATGTCTGCCCTGGTAACGGCAGATGACGAGGGAGTGTAAACGGTACAAAAGGAAAACGTAAAAGTGGGGAGAGTAATGCGGATGGCGACTGCCTGCAGGCCGGTGTGCAACGTGATGGGATCGTAGTAAATATCATCCCGGACCAGCAACATAACCCCTCCATGAGCTGGGATTCCTACCATAGGGGGTAGGTCAAAACGCACAGAGGTGTAGTGTGCCAAGGCAATTTGATCGCATGGGCGTAGCTTCGTTTCCTGGAGGGCTACGACGAGCGGACGATGCAAGCGGAGCAGCAACTTCAAGTCCTCTCGGTTGGAGCGAATGCTGCGAATATTCCAGTTAATAAGTGCCATCGTAAGAAAAGGAAGATGAGAGAAGGGGTCACCTCGAAGGCCGCTTAGGGCCTGGCTTCGAGCGAGCACTGCCGCCGCTATCAGTAGGCGGACAGTCATCGTCCATGGGGTCTATAGGGTCATCGGCCATCTCGGGAGGATGGCCGGGAGGGGGAGCTTCCTCCGCCGGTGAACGGCCAGATGTACGGCTACCGGCGATGCGGCCAGGCGAAACGGATGACGGCCTGGGGCGGCAACCGCTGGGTGGCGCAGGAGAAGAGATGCGCCGTGGCGGAGAAGGAGAACTGTGCTTCCTATGCGCCTTTTTGGAAGGACGTTTGGTGGAAGTACCGGTCGAAGGCTGGGAGGTCGAGGGACGGAGGAAGTCTGCACGGGATGGTTCCTTCTTGAAGGACCGTGCATCTGACTTCGGGGTCTTCGACTTAGCAGAAGCTGAGGAAGTGGCTGGTGTCTGTGGTGTGATGGGAGGAAGAGGAGACGTCGACCGCGCGATCTTAGCACTGGCCGAACGGACGACCGTGGTGCTGAAGGTCAGATCGCATGTCTGGGTTGCTACCTCCCGGGTAGTCCGAGGAGAGGCGAGGACAGTACTATATTTCCCCGCTGGGAGCAGCGTGGGCTTCCTACTAGCCAATAGCTTGCGAGCAGCCGAGGTGGACACTTTCTCTTTAACCCGAATTTCTTGGATGCAACGTTCGTCCTTATAGACAGGACAGTCGCGGGAGGATGCGGCATGGTCACCCTGACAGTTCACACAATGAGGAGACGGAGGTGGACAGTCACCCTCATGGGCATCCCTGCCACAAGTGACACATTTAGCCGCATTGGAACAAGACTGTCGAGTGTGATTGAAACGCTGACACTGGTAGCAGCGCGTAGGTGTCGGGACATAGGGGCGAACAGAAATAACCTCGTAGCCCGCCTTGATGCGCGATGGCAGCTTAACACTATCGAAGGTCAAGAAGAGTGTCCGGGTCGGTACAAGGTCATTGTTGACCTTTTTCATGACCCGATGGACAGCCGTCACGCCCTGCTCAGCGAGGAAAGATTGAAGCTCCTCGTCAGTCAATCCGTCGAGGGAGCTAGTATACACTACACCACGAGACGAATTCAAAGTTCGGTGGGCCTCCACCCGGACAGGGAACGTGTACAGGAGGGTGGCCCGAAGCAGTTTTTGTGCCTGAAAGGCACTCTCAGTTTCGAGTAATAAGGTGCCGTTACGCAACCTGGTACAAGATTTGACAGATCCGGCTATGGCATCAACGCCCTTCGGAATAACAAAAGGGTTGACAGAGGAAAAATCCTTTCCGTCCTCAGTGCGAGAAACTACGAGGAACTGTGGGGCAGGCGGTAGTACTTTTGTCACTGTTGGCTGGTCACGTTTCCGTTTTTGGGTCGAAGTCGAAAGCGATGGAGTAGAATCCATTGCGGAGGAATCCCCCATGATTGCCAGCGTCTCCGATGGCGCGCTCCTTCCTTGTGGGGACCCTCTCAGAGGGCACTCCCGCCTTAGGTGAATGTTTACACCTCAGGTCACACCTCCCGAGAAACAGACGGAGGGACCAATCGGCATGGTCAGAAGGTATCAGCTCAGGCAATCACCCCTCCCCGGGCCTGGCCTTTACCAGGGGGTACGCGCGTGCCTTACATGTCTACCCAGGGCGGGGACTTACGCGTTACCCCGTCACCGGCTACGCGTGCGAACGCGTGGGTCGGCCTTCAGACACGCACAGGGAGGAAGGAAGAAGAGGAAAAAGAAGAGAGAGAGGGAGAAAGAGGACAGACTGTCTCAAACGCCGAGGCGGAGACCAGAGAAGGCAAGGAGAAGGCAATGAGAAGGCAAGGAGAAAAAGGCAATGAGAAGGCAAGGAGAAAAAGGCAATGAGAAGGCAAGGAGAAAAAGGCAATGAGAAGGCAAGGAGAAAAAGGCAATGAGAAGGCAAGGAGAAGTCAAGGGAAAGAGTAAGGAAGACAGTGAGGTGGAGAAGAGCAAAGAAAGGGACCAACAAAAGGAAGGAAGAAACGAGAAGCGAAAAACCAAAAAGACCACGATTATAGGTCGTGAAACCGTCCGTCTCCGGACGCAGGCGCTAACTACCCCCGTGAGGGGGATGGACTCCTTTTAGTCGCCTCTTACGACAGGCAGGAATACCTCGGGCCTATTCTAATCCCCGGACCCGCAGGGGGGAACTCAGTAAGGGACTAGTTAACAGCATTGCTGGTTCTAAGGATATTGCAAAAACGTTAGTGGTGCACAAGTGGTGGTTTATGGACTTACTATATTATCCACAAGACTCTTCAATTGTGACTGTGCACCCACACAGTCGCTATGGATGGATCTCTACAAGGGCTACAGTGGGTCTGCACCTTTGGTGGCCCACTGCTACCATAATTTCTACAAAGCATACTGTAGGTCTACTCTCCAGTGATCAACCTACCAATATTCTTCAAGACTTCGACTGACTCTGTTGTGGGTTTGATCTGTTGTGGCCCATTACCAGTCTTCATGTCCAGAATAAGCACTGTGTTTCTGATGGGAGGACAACACTACTTCCTCAAGACTGCATGGAGGTCCACTACTTGTGTGTGCATTTTCTTTTACTTCTCAGGCTTTGTACATAAAACTGTCATAGACTACTCTTCTTATGGATGATTAGGACTGTCTTTTGGGGCTGTGAGGTGAATTTTTTGATTTATTGACCAACAGTATATTACTAATTGTGTGCATCTGATCTATTTGATATTGTTAATATAAAATATTTTTAACAAATTGGTCTTGGCCAGTGCCCAAACTATTTTCTAAAATTTTTTTGAGAGGAGCATGGGGTATATCTAAGTAGCCTCTTTATGTGTTTGTATGTTGGCAGCGCTATGTAGCAATCTGCATTAATAACTCTGACAGCACTGTGCGCACTCTGTAAGAGACCTTGTGGTTAGTCGCACTAGCAGTTGGAAGTTAATAGTCAGCAGTAATGGAAGTTGGAGGTGAACAGCCAGCAGTGATGGAAGTTGGGAGTGAGTAGTCATCATTGATGGAGGTTAGAGGTTAATAATTAGCTGTGTTGGAGGTTTGCAGTATTGACACGAGTGGACAGTCTGAATGTATATCCGTCATTGAGATTTATTACTGATAATTACGCATTTTTTTGAACTGGATGACATTATTAAGGTAAAAATACATTGTTTGCTTCGCAACAAAATCTTTCCTTTCCTAACCACATACCTATCAGTAGTTAGAGCCTTCAATAGTTACAATCTTTTATTTATCTGGAAGTATTAATGTTTGTGGCATTGCTGTAGTTCGGGTGAGGTAAGTGACTTATGAAATGTATAGTTTACTGTCAGAATTTGACTAATTCAGGATCATTCTTTTGAGTTAATTTTAAAACAGCCAGATTGCGTTATCCATGAATATTGTGAGTAATTAATGAATAGGAAAAGTTTGACTTCTGTTTGTCATGGCAAATTCTGTAGGTTATTGCTGAAATGATAAAGAGGAACTAAGTGACAGTACGTTCAATTTCAATCAGGAGTTTACGCAGGTTCACTTGTATTCATTTTCACTCAGCAGTTTCAGAATTAAATAAATTGAGAAGTTTCACCTTCCTAGTTATTTCAGTCTAAGTAACTAAAACCTTTATTAAGAAGTTTCAATATAAATGGCACATCTTCTAATGAGATATATGATTCTAAAATACAGTTGTTTGCAGATTACATAGCTCGTTGGTGAGTTGAGTGTAGTACAACCAATGCATCAAATACCGCAGTTAAAGACATAAGTTCTTTACTTGTAGAAAATAAATTGATTCTGAGTCTTAGTAAGAATCAGTTATTACGGTTTCCTAACACACAGTTCAACTAAAACCGACCTTTTGCTTACGCAGAACGGGCACATGGATTATTGGATTATTTTTTCAGTCTCGCCAGAAGTGGCCCCTCACGAATTTTCCTCTTGTGTCAGCCTTTTCATCTCAGAATAGCACTTGAAACCTACCTCCTTTGTTACTTGTTAGATGTATTCCAGTCTGTCTTAGTCTACAGTTCTCATCCTCTAACACCATAGAAGTTATTCCCTGATGTCTTGACACATGTCCTATCATCTGCCGCTTCTTCTTCTTGTCGGTGTTTTCCATATGTTCCGTTCCTTACAGATTTTGCCGAGAACCTCCCCATTACTTATCAGTTCAACTTATTTTCAACATTATTCTGTAGCACCACATCTCAGATGCTTTGATTCTCATCTGATCTGGTTTTTCTACTGTCCATGTTTTACTACTATATAATGCTGTCCACCAAACGTAAAATCTCAGAAATTTCTTCCACAAATGTAGGCCCATGTTTGATACCAATAGTGAGTGTGCCTGAAAACTGGAATTTACTAGCTGTTCAGATTGTAAGCTGGAATGAAAATGATATGCTTAGGACCCTGTTCAAAAACTTAATTCTCTATCTACCTTTAGAACAGCATGTGCAATGAGCGATAGCTTAAAACGAAGATTAGTCTACTTTGCTTATTGTAATTAACTTTTGACAAACTGCAATATATTATGGGTAATTATTCCAATTATTCCCATTCAAAAAGAATATTTTTAGCTCATATACGAGCAGAATGTTGCGTAAGTTCGCAGACATCTCGTCGACACAATTTCAGGAGTCTGGGAATTCTGACGTTGGCCTCACTCTTTTTCGTCTCTAATTATTCGTTTGTTGTTAACAACATGAACTTATTCGCTACAACTAGCAGCTTCACTCAGTTCATACTAGGCATAAATCCAATACGTATTTGGCTCGCACCTCCTTGACTCTTGTGTAGAAAGGCGTGCAGTAAGCTACCACAAGGATTTTAAAGAAATCTTACCATTAGTTCTCGCACTTTCAAGTCTAAATTATAGAATTTCCCCATGGTGCACTCCTATTCTATCGGGGAGTCCATGGAAAAAATTGGGGTGAGTTCTTGTGTTGTTGTTGTGGTCTTCAGTCCAAAGACTTATTTGATGCAGATCTCCATGCTACTCTATCCTGTTCAAGCCTCTTCATCTCCGAGTAACTACTGCAACCCACATCCTTCTGAATCTGAATAGTGTATTCATCTCTTGGTCTCCCTATATGATTTTTACCCTCCATGCCTCCCTCCAGTACTAAATTGGTCATCCTTTGATGCCTCAGAACGTGTCCTGCCATCCGATCCCTTCTTCCAGTCAAGTCGTGCCACAAATTCCTCTTCTTCCCAATTGTGTTCAGTACCTCCTCATTAGTTACGTGATCTACCCATCTAATCTCCAGCATTCTTCTGCAGCACCACATTTAAAAAGCTTACATTCTATTCTTGTCTTAACTGTTTGTCGGCCAAGTTTCACATCCGTACATGGTTACACTCCATACAAATACTTTCAGAAAAGACTTCCTGACACATAAATCTATACTCGATTTTAACAAATTTCTCTTTTTCAGAAATGCTTTCCTTGTGATCGTGAGCCTACATTTTACATCCTCTCTACTTCTACCATCCTCAGTTATTTTGCTGCCAAAATAGCAAAACTTATCTGCTGCTCTGAGTGTCTCATTTCCTAATCTAATTTCATCAGCATCACCTGCTTTAATTCGACTAAATTCCATTATCCTCGTTTTGCCTTTGTTGATGCTCATCTTATATACTCCTTTCAAGACACTGTCCATTCCGTTCAAACGTTCTTTTAAGTCCTTTGCTGTCTGTTACAGAATTACAATGTCACCGGAAAACCTCAAGGTTTTTATTTCTTCTTCCTGGATTTTAATTCCTACTCTAAATGTTTCTTAGGTTTCCTTTACTGCATGAGTGAATAACGTCGGGATGGGCTACAACCCTGTCTCACTCCCTTCTCAACCATTGCTTCCCTTTCGTGTCCCTCGACTCTTACAACAAATTTCTTTACAAACTGTAAATAGTCTTTTGCTCCCTGTATTTCATCCCTGCCATCTTCAGAATTTGAAAGAGGGTAATCCAGTCAGCATTGTCAAGTCTACAAATGCTAGCAACGTAGGTTTGCCTTTCCTTAACCTAGCCTCTAAGGTAAGTCGTAGGGTGAGTTTTGCCTCGCACGTCCCTACATTTCTGCAGAATTCAGACTGATCTCCGCCGAGGTCGGCTTCTACCAGCTTTTCCATTCGTCTGTAAAGAATTCGCGTTAGTAATTTGCAAGCATGGCTTTGAAGTCTGATGACATTTCTCCTTTTTCATACGTCTTGCCCACCAGATGGAAGAGTTTGGTCAGGGCTGGCTCTCCCAAGGCTATCAGTAGTTCTAACGGAATGTTGTCTACTCCCAGGGCCTTGTTTCGACTTAGGTCTTTCAGTGTTCTGTCAAATTCTTCACGCAGTATCATATCTCCCATCTCATCTTCATCTACGTCCTCTTCCATCTCCACAATATTGCCCTCAAGTACATCGCCCTTGTATAAACTCTCTATATACTCCGTCCATCTTTCTGCTTTTCCTTCTTTGCTTAGTACTGGTTTTCCATCTGATATTCATACAAGTGTTTCTATTTCCTCCAAAGGTTTCTTTAATTTTCCTGTAGACAGTATCTATGTTACCCCTAGTGATATATGCTTCTGAACCCTTAGATTTGTCCTCTAGCCATTCCCAATTAGCCATTTTGCACTGCCTGTCGATCTCGTTCCTTTGACGTTTGTATTCCTTTTCGCCTGCTTCATTTACTGCATTTTTATATTTCTTCCTTTCCTCAATTAAAATTCAGTATCCAAGGATTTCTACTAGATCTCGTCGTTTTACTTATTTGATCCTCTGCTGCCTTCACTATTTCATCTCTTGAAGCTATCAATTGGTCGTCTACTGTATTCCTTTTCCCTGTTGTCAATCGTTCCCTAATGGTCTCTCTGAAACATTGTGTTACAGTGTTGATTGTGCTAACACATACTCAATAGCCTGTCTTCTGCATAGTATTCGGGTAAATTTTGCGTTATTTTATTTAGTACTAACTTTCCTGATGTAATTTAAGGTACTGACTCGTTCCACGACGTTGGAGGCTGGCTCCTGAAATTGGTGATACGGGTCTGGACGCGTAAATAAAAAATAAATAAAAAATGTGATCAGGAATCAAGCAACAGACGTCAGCCATATTGGTATGTAATTCTGTGCATCTGACATTTTCTCCTTTCTGTAAACAGGACCTACGTTCTTTTCGAGTCGCACGGGTCTATTCTCTGTGCAGGAGATTCGCATTAAATGTAAACTCTGAGGCCGAATCCTCTGCATATTCAATGTAAAGTTTAACTACAATTCTCTTAGGAGTTGGTGTCATATCCACTTCGTGTGGTGCTGTTTTTCAGTACTGCGGTTGTAGCAGCATCCTTCATTTGCTAATGTGTGCGGTGGCCAAACATTAGTACGACAACATTCTTATGCGTAGATATGTTTTAAATACTGACTGTAGTATTTATGCTTTCTGTTTATTATCTTCGGTTTGACACCAGACTGATACACAAGAGATTGAATGGAACGTTTTTAATTTATTACGATTTTCGCCAGGATCTGACTGTGGAAATTAATATAGGATCCACTAGTAAACATTTTTAAGAATACGAGGTGACATAAAGTTTTCATCTAACATGTTCCCTGCCTTCACTTTTGCAGTGGGAGTATCGTAATCTATTTTCGAACCCTCTTCAAAGGATGGAAACAAACAAAGTTAGATTTTTGCCATCTTTTGATGTTTTACTTGTTAGGTATTTGTTGAGACTGAGGTATTTGATGGCTACCAGATTTCATCACAGTTGTTCTGCATTAGCTGGGTTACAACAAAACGTTATCAGTTGGTTTTATAAATGAGTTATTAGTGACTATCAGTTAGAACAACAGTCGCCTAGCTTTCCTGATGATCTGATTGACTAATTGGCGATCAGAGTTTCTGTAATAGCATCACCGTCGCTAATCCCTCTCCTATAGAAAATACTCTCTAAAAGGCCTTGTCAGTTTGTAGCCAGGAGGTCTAAAATACTTCTTTTGCGTTTGAGATGGCGAACTAGTTGTCTGTGGCAGTTGTTTGGCAGTGTATTCAGCACTACACTATTTTTCCTTACACCTGATAAACTATGCGCAAAATTCCCAGTAGATATTGGGAAAGTTATAGTCACCGCACGCTACCCGTTCACTTTGAGTATTTCGGGGTATTTAGTTTAACCTTTCTTTGAAAGTCCTATGACCGATGTGTCCGAATCTGACCTTTCCTGTTTCTCAAATAATTCTGACGGTTTCGGAGCGGAAATGGTGCAGTGAGCTCCTAAATATCCCATCTGTGAGAGGAGATGCCAGCCGAATCATTTAATTTCGTGGTAAATACCTAATGTTGGAGAGTTCCTCTACCACATGCACAAAAAGCGTCCTGTTGGGAAATGGAAACTTTGCCTGAGCGAGGTCAAGGAGGATAAAGGCAAAGTACAAATTCATTGCTACAGAATTACAAATGAACTGCATTCTCCAGAAGTCTGCACGTGTGTACGCACACACAGTTAATTTGTGCTTTAATTTCCTACTGAGTAATGAATTTATAGATTCAGTATGGTTGTTGGAGCACTCACACGAAAACATTGTTATTCAAAAGTCCTCAATTGCTTTCTCATCATTTATTATCAAGTACACCTTTAACGTTCACTTCCTGACCTAGTATTCGAGTGGTACCTTCTGTTCAGTATCCAACACGTCCTTTCATTGATTCATCGGCATGCAATTTCACCTTTTACAACGAACCACAATAATACAGACAAGCAGCAGTGCAAAACGTTTCTCACTACTCTCATAGCCGGAAAGCGAGAAACGACTTTTTGCACTCCTATCTTCCGGATACAATTAGTGGCATTCAACTGTCTGTTGGGCGAAGCAATACCTGCTGTTGTCTGTCTAGCCTAGACATAACATTTGTGCCTTAGATGAAGCAGAATGGCAGTGCAGCGTGCAGGCTCTAGTGTATTTACATTTCACGCGTCTCAGAATTATTCCCCTATTTTTTAGGAAATGTAAATCTCTCATTTTCAACAAGACAGACTTCGTGCAGTTGCATTTGGACTCGTATTTATTATTTTTGTGGTAAGCAAAAGCAAGTATAATAGAATCATGTACGAGATATGATCGATATATTTGCTGTTGTGAACGTGGCCTGCATGGTAGTAACCAGTGTTTGAAATGAAAGGTTTTGCACAGACTAAAACTTACAACCTGTGTACTGTTCTGGAAGGTATTCCCTGTTCTGTCGTTATTTGCACATTTCGTCCCAGTACACGGTTTCTGTTACCATACATACGCGCAATCTTACTGGTCGCAACAACTAGACATCTGACTCTTCATGTGATCCATAAAAATACTAATACTGCCTGTAAGTTAAACTACAATGTAGTCTTTTAATAACAGTTATGTATATATCCTATGCTCTATATCAAAATTTACAACTTTATTTACAGTGTACAGGACAGATTCGAATACGTCTGCACGATTTCTCAAAATTGGAACTCATTATTCAGCTATCTGCATAAACAGACGTCTCCATTGGTATTAACCATGTACTTATATAGGATCGTTACTTCCAGTTCTTGTGGATCTCCGATACGATGTATCCGAAATAGGTCTGCTACTTCCCGTTATATGTAATATGAATCCTTTACTATTAGTCTTTTGTTATGGTCATATTTTACTAAGCAAACATTTTCCTACGAATAAAGTCAGAGAGTCAGTATTGCCTTCTTAGCTTCGTTACTAAAATATCACTTTTCTTTTTCTCTTTTAGTAGTTAGTAGACGGAAAGAGGTCATCTGTCTCATAAAGACTATGTCTACTGTTCGGAACACCAAAATCGAAAAGTACACAAAATTATTTTCTTTCAGATTTTAGTTTACAGGACTGTCTCTGAAACTACTTATTTTAGGCACTATTACCTTTCTTTGCTTTTTATTTATTGTCCTTTTAAAGCATTTTTGTGAAGAAATGAAAAATGATTTTATCTTTTCAGGGTCAGAATAAGTTACGAGTCTAACAGTAGTATATCGCAAATACCTTGATTAAGGTTAAACGAAGCTGGAGTTTAAGAATTCCTTTTTATCTCTTTCCTTTCTCGGATAAAAATAGCTAATATCGAGCTCCAGCGTATTCCCAAACTACTATGAGCGTTTTACACACTGAAGTGCCAAAGAAGCTGGTATAGGCATGCGTACTCAAATACAAGGATCCGTAAAGAGACAGAATACGACGCTGTGGTCGGAAACGCCTATATAAGACAACAAGTGTCTAGCGCAGTTGCTAGACTGGTTATTGCTGCTACAATGGCAGGTTATCAAGATTCAAGTGAGATTGAACGTGGCGTTTTAGTCGACGCACTAGCGATGGGACGCAGCATCTCCGAGGTAGCGATGATGCGGGGATTTTCCCGTACGACCATTTCACGAACGAGTGTACCATGAATATCAGGAATCCGGTAAAACATCTAATCTCCGACATCGCAGCGGCCGGAAAAAAATCCTGCAAGAACGGGACCAATATGTTGCCAGGTCGGGCGAGTCTCGTTTCAAATTGTATCTAGCGGATGGACGTGTACGGGTATGGAGACAACCTCATGAATCCATGGACCCTGCATGTCACCAGGGAGAGTTTAAGCTGGTGGAGGCTCTGTAACACTGTGCTTTTGGGTTAGCAGGCAGGCTATACTAAATACCCAAGCTTCTTACGCTTGTGGGATAGTAGAGCCAGAGAACAGCACTGGACTAAAAGTGATTGGCCACCCCGAGAAACTTTAAAACCTGGAGAGAGAAATGTTATCAATACTACTTTGGGACCATCAGAAAAGGTTTTGTTGACCCCTCTCCATATCAAATTGGGGTTGATGAAACAATTTGTAAAATTGCTGCAAAAGGATGGGGACTGTTTTAAATACACTCCTGGAAATGGAAAAAAGAACACATTGACACCGGTGTGTCAGACCCACCATACTTGCTCCGGACACTGCGAGAGGGCTGTACAAGCAATGATCACACGCACGGCACAGCGGACACACCAGGAACCGCGGTGTTGGCCGTCGAATGGCGCTAGCTGCGCAGCATTTGTGCACCGCCGCCGTCAGTGTCAGCCAGTTTGCCGTGGCATACGGAGCTCCATCGCAGTCTTTAACACTGGTAGCATGCCGCGACAGCGTGGACGTGAACCGTATGTGCAGTTGACGGACTTTGAGCGAGGGCGTATAGTGGGCATGCGGGAGGCCGGGTGGACGTACCGCCGAATTGCTCAACACGTGGGGCGTGAGGTCTCCACAGTACATCGATGTAGTCGCCAGTGGTCGGCGGAAGGTGCACGTGCCCGTCGACCTGGGACCGGACCGCAGCGACGCACGGATGCACGCCAAGACCGTAGGATCCTACGCAGTGCCGTAGGGGACCGCACCGCCACTTCCCAGCAAATTAGGGACACTGTTGCTCCTGGGGTATCGGCGAGGACCATTCACAACCGTCTCCATGAAGCTGGGCTACGGTCCCGCACACCGTTAGGCCGTCTTCCGCTCACGCCCCAACATCGTGCAGCCCGCCTCCAGTGGTGTCGCGACAGGCGTGAATGGAGGGACGAATGGAGACGTGTCGTCTTCAGCGATGAGAGTCGCTTCTGCCTTGGTGCCAATGATGGTCGTATGCGTGTTTAGCGCCGTGCAGGTGAGCGCCACAATCAGGACTGCATACGACCGAGGCACACAGGGCCAACACCCGGCATCATGGTGTGGGGAGCGATCTCCTACACTGGCCGTACACCACTGGTGATCGTCGAGGGGACACTGAATAGTGCACGGTACATCCAAACCGTCATCGAACCCATCGTTCTACCATTCCTAGACGGCAAGGGAACTTGCTGTTCCAACAGGACAATGCACGTCCGCATGTATCCCGTGCCACCCAACGTGCTCTAGAAGGTGTAAGTCAACTACCCTGGCCAGCAAGATCTCCGGATCTGTCCCCCATTGAGCATGTTTGGGACTGGATGAAGCGTCGTCTCACGCGGTCTGCACGTCCAGCACGAACGCTGGTCCAACTGAGGCGCCAGGTGGAAATGGCATGGCAAGCCGTTCCACAGGACTACATCCAGCATCTCTACGATCGTCTCCATGGGAGAATAGCAGCCTGCATTGCTGCGAAAGGTGGATATACACTGTACTAGTGCCGACATTGTGCATGCTCTGTTGCCTGTGTCTATGTGCCTGTGGTTCTTTCAGTGTGATCATGTGACGTATCTGACCCCAGGAATGTGTCAATAAAGTTTCCCCTTCCTGGGACAATGAATTCACAGTGTTCTTATTTCAATTTCCAGGAGTGTATCTATGTACAAAATTCTCGAAGCTGTCAGAAGCAAAGTTGAAAGAGGGAGTTTTCACTGGCCCCGACATAAGAAAACTTTTAACCGACATCCTCTTTGGGGAAGTATGAATGACAAGAAAAAAGAATCTTGGGTATCGTTCAAGGATGTAGTGCGAAAGTTTTGGGGAAATACTAACGATCCTGACTACAAAACCATTGTTCAACATCATACGAAGCTCAAGGCTCCAAGATGAGCTTGAAGGTCCATTTTTTATACTCCGCCAGCCGGAGTGGCCGTGCGGTTCTAGGCGCTGCAGTCTGGAGGCGAGCGACCGCTACAATCGCAGGTTCGAATCCTGCCTCGGGCATGGATGTGTGTGATGTCCTTAGGATAGTTAGGTTTAATTAGCTCTAAGTTCTAGGCGACTGATGACCTTAGAAGTTAAGTCGCATAGTGCTCAGAGCCATTTTTATACTCCCACCACATAGACAGTTTTCCTGAAAACGTCGAAGCTTACAGTGAAGAACAGGGGGAGCGGTTTCACCAAGATATCCGTGATATCGAGAGACGGTACCATGGAAGATGGGATGTCACTATGCTTGCTGACTACTGTTGGATGCTTAAGCGGGAAACTAAAGATGGAAATCGGAAAAGGACTCGGCAAAGTATCAAGGAAAAGAAGAAAAGGTTTCGTAAAAAACATGAATAAGTATAATATTGTTACTATATGTCTCAAAATAATGTTTCATTGGTCGTAAGAAAATATTATGTTTGTTAATTTTGAATAAACGAGTGCTTTTACCAATTTTTTGTGTTTCAATTTAAAAAAAAACCATATGTGATAGGAAAAAATGAACATCACTTCTGAAATCAGTGCATTCTAAAACAAATAATTCAGTAAAAATATCTCATGCAGCTGACAAAAAAATTTTTTGCTCACCTGTGTTATCATATTGAAATCAAAACTGTAAACAAAAATTTTAAAACTTACATCACTAACGTAAAATCAGATGTATGAATACAATTACCAGCTGCGAAAGTAACACACACAGCAAGACAAAATAAGTTAGCAAAAAAGTTGATGTAGTTAATGAGATTGTGAGTACAAATGAAATAGTATGCAAAAATAATGTTTCAGTTTTGAAAAATCATTGTTACAATATACAAACAAGTTGAATATTGAGTAATGGTGTGATTTGCATAAATTTATTTTGTAATTCTTGTGTTATCCGGTCAGATATTTCGGGGAAGGATTTTTCAGCTGAGGGGAAACTTACACATGAAGCAAATCATATGAAGAACCTAAACTAAATGATGTTTTAAATAGGACATAACAAGCTAAAATTTGTTGCGATATAGATTATGGAACAGATAACACTGTTTATTGGTTCTTTAGACATACACACAAACTAGACAGAATTATAAAAAAGATGAGTGGACTAATACACAGTTTCAGTAATTTTCAGGAAAGGGAAGAGACAAACTCTGGCTAATACTATGGAACGTGACTTGTAATCTCTCAGGGAGATTTACTCTCTGCAATCAATGCAGGTTTGTATGTTTAGGGTGTCAGCTATGTTGTGAAAGTTTTTTTTCTTCTTTTCCTTTCCTGTGTTATCTGTTACTAACACTATCTTTTACTAAAATTCTTTTGTCTTTGATGTTATTTGAAAAAAGAGTTAGATATCATTTTACGTTTATGTTATGAAGTCGGTCTCCAAAAATTTTATACTGTGTGGCCTGTGTGCTTTATTCTATTGTGACACATCCATAACCTTCAGCAGATTATTTCGAAAGAAAGTCATATGGCATGGAAAACGAGTGAGGATATGTTTGACACATACTTCAGACAGTTATTTTAATGCCTGACTGTGATTATGTACATACTTTGTAAACATGCATGATTGATCAGATTTAAATTAGTTATGTCATTCTATTAGGATTTTCTTAGTTTGTGCCCCATATGGCTAACTTTCTATACTGTTTTGTATAATCACATGTTATCAACTTTAACCTAATTAGTATGTGTCATTGCTTACATATTGTGTTTTGTATTACTGGATGTTCTGGAGAGTTGTTATTTCCATTTGTGCAAGTGTGAAAAATGGAAGCAACCCAGCAGAACATCCAGAAGCACATAATTAATGAACCCTACTGATAAAACCTGAGAGATCGTATATAACACTTCGCTATGTCTAGTCCCCTACGCTCTCTGGTCTCTGATTATGGGTATATTAAATGCATACATTAACGATTTGATTGTGAAGGAGGTATTTTTGTATTTGAGACTTATATATGAACCTTTCTGTGTTTCTGGGGTATTATAGATGAATTATCTCGTTTAATGACATATTATGTCTGTAGAAGCCGACCTCAGGGAAGATCAGTTTGGATTCCGTAGAAATATTGGAACACGTGAGGCAATACTGACCCTACGACTTATCTTAGAAGCTAGATTAAGGAAAGGCAAACCTACGTTTCTAGCATTTGTAGACTTAGAGAAAGCTTTTGACAATGTTGACTGGAATACTCTCTTTCAAATTCTGAAGGTGGCAGGGGTAAAACACGGGGAGCAAAAGGCTATTTACAATTTGTACAGAAACCAGATGGCAGTTACAAGAGTCGAGGGACATGAAAGGGAAGCACTGGTTGGGAAGGGGGTGAGACAGGGTTGTAACCTCTCCCCAATGTTATTCAATCTGTATATTGAGCAAGGAGTGAAGGAAACAAAAGAAAATTTCGGAGTATGTATTAAAATCCATGGAGAAGAAATAAAAATTTTGAGGTTCGCCGAGGACATTGTAATTCTGTCAGAGACAGCAAAGGACTTGGAGGAGCAGTTGAACGGAATGGACAGTGTCTTGAAAGGAGGATATAAGATGAACATCAACAAAAGCAAAACGAGAATAATGGAATGCAATCGAATTAAGTCGGATGATGCGGAGGGAATTAGATTATGAAATGAGACACTTAAAGTAGTAAAGGAGTTTTGCTATTTGGGGAGCAAAATAACTGATGATGGTCGAAGTAGAGAGGATATAAAATGTAGATTGGCAATGGCAAGGAAAGCGTTCCTGAGAAGAGAAATTTGTTAAAATCGAGTATAGATTTAAGTGTCAGGAAGTCGTTACTGAAAGTATTTGCATGGAGTGTAACCATGTATGGAAGTGAAACATGGGCGATAAATAGTTTGGACAAGATGAGAATAGAAGCTTTCTAAATGTGGTGCTACAGAAGAATGCTGAATATTAGAAGGGTAGATCATATAACTAATGAGGAGGTATTGAATAGGATTGGGGAGAAGAGAAGTTTGTAGCACAACTTTACTAGAAGAAGGGATCAGTTGGTAGGACATGTTCTGGGGCATCAAGGGATCACCAATTTAGTAGTGGAGGGCAGCGTGGAGGTAAAAATCATAGAGACAGACCAAGAAATGAATACACTAAACAGATACAGAAGGATGTAGGATGCAGCAGGTACTGGGAGATGAAGAAGCTTGCACAGGATAGAGTAGCATGGAGAGCTGCATCAAACCAGTCTCAGGACTGAAGACCACAACAACAACAACAACAACAACGAATCATCAACCTGTGTACATATAAAGATTTCCAGTGTAGAAACTTGCAATACTTTCTGAGTTCCCTGATGCACGTGGCATAAAAGTTGTGCCTGCAGAGCAAATTAATTAGTAATAACAGTAGATAACTGACTACATGTATTTATAAATACAGATGCATCTATTTTCTTGTTGTTAAACACTCTGTTGAAAATGATAAACATTTGAAACATACTGTGTATACGTGATTACATAGAGGAAGGAGTTATTGTTGAAAGGAAGGAATATTGTCTTGTCATGTGGATGAGTATGGAATAATATGGTTTGAAATGTTGACAGATAACTGATGAACTGTAATTTTGAGACGGCCGGCGTGGCCGAGCGGTTCTAGGCGCTGCAGTCTGGAACCACTATGGTCGCAGGTTTGAATCCTGCATCGGGCATGGATGTGTGGGATGTCCTTAGGTTAGTTAGGTTTAAGTAGTTCTAAGTGCTAGGGGACTGATGACCTCAGAAGTTAAGTCCCATAGTGTTCAGAGCCATTTGACGCAGTTTTGGAATATTGAAATTTATGAAAGAGTAAATTTTTTTATGTTTTGCGAGCTACTAATGAAGAGAATCTTGTAGTAGTATTGAAGTTTATGATGATGTATTGATGGATTATTGTTGATGATGTGATTGTGTCACAGAAGTGGTGAGGTCTCTGACGTATTATAAGCACATTTTGTTGAAGTTTATTGAAGAACTAATATTTATGGTAAAATTAAATGAATGGATGAATAGAAACTATGTAAAAACTGAGATTTTATAAAACACTGAAATACTCTGGAGCACTAACAACCATACAACCATATGTCGTTTGTTTCAGAGTACTTCTGTTCTGAACTTCATGCAGGCAGACACTAAGGTTATGCATGTTGTGAAAGATACCAAATTCTGTGGAATGAACAATGTTGAAATGTTCTGACCATGATTAAAATATTAACATAATTTACAAAAATGCCGAAAGTATATCATTTAAGACAGGACATTGTCATACAAAAATGCAGTGAATGTCTTGAAGCATGGAAGAATTCCGTAGACACGTGAAGCAAGGCCAATGAAGAAAGATAAACCACAATTTCTAGTTAAGTGGAAAGCTTTTTCCACTTATCCTGATACAAAGGTTTGTTAACTGTTCTAACTGGTCAACATATTCAAGATATATTTCATGTGCATACATTCACAATAGGTTTATGTGAAAATGCAATTTTTTCAATAATCAGCAACAAACAAGTTATGGCAGTTTAGAAGTTGACAATGATATCTTTAGAAAGCTAGCATGAGCTAGGATAGGGGAAGGATGGAGAAGGAAATCTTGTGGTACCTTTTCAAAGCACCATTGTAGTATTTGCCTTGAGTGATTTACTGGAAAATACGGAAAGCCTAAATTTTTATGACCAGACTGGTATTTAAACCAATGTCATCAAGACTATGAATCTAATGTCTTTGATTCCATCAACATGTTGCATTAAACAAGGTTTGATTGTAGGTTGGGACCATGTGGAATGTATCTCGTCAAGCAAAATAAATGCCTAAATAAACCAGAAGCACGGGCAACCACATAACAAGATTTGAATTCGAGCCATCACAATTGTTTGGAATTTATGTTGATCAAAGCGTTTATAGGGACTTCATAACAGCTAAATATGCTTTGTTTTGGAGATTAACTAGTTGAAATAATTTTTGGTCTGGAAATGAATCTAATAGCAACATAACATACACAAGAAATGGATTACGACAATCATTTCATAATAGAAAGTAAAACTTTCATTTCAGTGTTTGCACATGAATAGCCGCTCACAAAATTTGTCACCTTACCATTCTATGTCATTCATTTTCGTTTGTGATATATGTCTGCAAGGTTGTCCTCCACAGCTGTGGGACTGATAATAAAAGACACATTTATATACATCATCAGCTGCTGTATAAAATATACTGAAATGTGTTACTAGTTTCTGTTTATGTGGACCTTCTTCTGAACTTTATAGTTATAAAAGAAACGGACTACTACATCAACATCAAATTGTAAGAACTTCATAAATATTTGTAATAGTGTGTGGCATAATAGCCAATACATACTTAATGGACAAAATGTCGATTTAATATCTTGCTTTACAGGTGTATTAAACATTTTACCCTGATATTTACCGAAATGTGAGAAGTTCTGGGTTTATATTATATGTTCGTAAAGCATTTCTGATAGCTGGACACATCTGTCCACTGACAGAAAAGGCAGTAATTCCTATGATACTGATACTATATGACGTGTGTTCCAATTAAAACATACTGCGTGATCACTACTCTGTCCAAGTTACTCCTTATTCTGTTGCGGAAATTTCGCAACTGCATTGTTGAACAACATAGTCTACTATGTTGCAGATTACTAAATTCACTAACAGTGAGCTCAGTGTCCACCAGCGATGTGAAAACAGATGAGTCCATCACACAAGTGACCACCAACAGTAATTACAGACATATCAATCTCTCTCAAATATACTGTGTGTACTGTCTGCCATATTTCCATATATTTTTTAAAGCGTGCTAAACTTTTCTTTATTAATACTAAACATTTCTACTATTCGAATGAAGCTGGTACATATGGAAAACTACCATTTAATTTTTAATTTTGTGCAAATTAAATATGTGAAAATGACCATCTATTTAGCAGTGTGCAATGATGTTAAAATAATAATGCAAACAACGTCTGACCATTATAAGTTGATAGGGAAGAGAATATTGTGCGATGTGTAAAATGAAGAGGTCTTAAAATAGTTGAGGTATTTGTTTTAAAATTTGATTTATATTGTAAGAAGTGATACACTGCCTTTCGAGTACGAGTATAGATGTGTCCAGTTATCAAACACGTGTAAGTGATATAGAATATAAATACTTGTGTTTGCCTGTTGATTCATATATAAAGATATATATGTTTAAAATATCAAAATTAAGAAATAAAATGCCTTTTTGTTCAGTACATATCTATGCAATACATTATAATGAATATATATGAATTTATATAGTTATTTTTTTTTTAATTTGACTTCATCAGTATGGTCTTTATTGTGTACACAATAATCATCACATGCCAAAATGTGGTCCATTTACAGCAAAACTGCTAACACATTTAAAAAAACCTTATGGTGTGTGCATAAATATGTCTTTCATTTTTTCTTTTGTGTTACAGGCAGATTGAACATCCACTTCCAGGAACGAGTTTTTTTTGGTAGGAATAAAAATGTTTCTACGTGCAAAAACTTACGTTTAACCGATATTATGAATAACTTTGAGAGCTCATTATAGCGAATGTAATACACAAGTTAAGATGAAAAGGAGTTCCTTAGTATTTTGTATGTCTACTCAACGGTTAGTTAGAATTCAATTTTGTAAAAGTTACTTCTACTCTCACTCATTTTGACGCTGTTTCTCTTCGCAAATATGAGACTGTAATTCTGCAGTTTTTTTTTTTCATCTTCTGGGTGACATGTGATGACTCATCGACAACCGATAGTAACTAATAATGTCATTGAAAATATTTGAATGGCGACTCTGAGGAATCCACTTGGAACCCCAAAACATGTGTTGTGTGTTCTAGTTAATTACATAAATTATGTATGAATATTACTAAGCTTAGCTGTTAATTATCTCAATGAAATAACTAGCGCTACTGATGTGAGATATGAATAATTTAGTGACCTTGATAATTTCATTAATAATAAAGTGATGATATTAAGAAGAGAGGTGTAAATGAGAGGCTAACTGTACTGGGGTGCCTCGTTAATGAGGAAGGACGGAAAACTGGGTTTTAGCGTCCCACCGAGCGTGTTAATTAGCTTCGCCTCTAAAAGAAAGAGCAAGACAGGTATTTGAATTATGTTTCCTCTTCGTTAGTTCCTACCTGAGATACGCACACAAGTCGCATCGACTCCAAGGAAATTCTTTTTACTTTTTCTACACGTTGGCCATCAGCAGATATAACCTTCCCTTTCCTATGACTCCATTTGTGGTGAAATAGACACAAAACGCTCTCATTTGTTCCATGTATCTCGTTTCTCTCGATGTATCCTAAGTATAGGAACTTCACGAATGAATGTGGCAACCGAAGAAGAAACAGAAAGACCATTTTCCAAATGTTTTTATTACTAATAGTTTCCAAAATATGCAAGAATGGAAATAAACATCTGCAATTAATCATCATTTTTGTGTGCTTCAGTGGCTTAAGACTCTCTATTTTGAACAATACACAAGATGAATTCAGTTTTTTTTCAATTGTTTTGGAGGCTCGGAAAGCTACCTACATGTGATGTGTGATGGGACTGACCTAAACGTTGTTACCAAATTATGCATCTGCGGGCTGCAAGATTTGTTTTTGGCGTACAAACACAGACGTTAGCTGCGTCTTAGACGGTCTCTTTAGGTCAAATAATGTTATCCCACACCTTTTTGTGTCACTTAAACGTGATTTTAAATTTTACACGATAACAGCTTGAGAAAGCGCACGCGCAGCCGTCTTTTATCCGAAAACTTGATAAAATATTTGGACATGTAGAAGTACACTGACCAATGAACTATATGTTTAGGTATTCGTTATGGAACGGAACCTCCAGATAAAAAGCAACTATTTAATGCATTCGGTAAACAATTATTTTTATCAGGGTTTGGCACACGGAGTGAGATCACCAGGGCCATATATCACGAACATACAACTTTTGAACTAGACACGATGTTTAATATAAAATCCCGTTACTCACATAACGTCCAAAGAAAACAGTGAATCATTATCAATACTAAGTCTGGAGACATATACCAGTAGCTCTTGTTACAGATGTAGCACTCACCTGGGCTCATCGGATCACGTGGTCGTCATCCATGGCTTAAGCTGTCCTGTGCATGTGGCCGAAAGTGTCATCCACATGACGGTAGAAAAAATTTGGTTTCAGATCGGTTTGTTCCAGGACGGTCTTCTCGAAATCCTCCCAGAACAAATTGCCCACAGTCGGCGACAGAGGACGTCTCGTGGCAACTCCGTCCGTCGGTTCATCATATTTTCCTTCAGATAGGGAGTACGTTGAAGTAAGCACAGATTCGAAGAGTCGTGTCAGGCTGGTGTCGAATTTCTCGTTTGCCACATCCGCAGTTCCATTCATTTTGCACAACATCTACAAGAACTTCGCCTCAGTGTTGATAACATTTGACGCAGTGTTCTTCTTCACAGGAGTAGCGCCGGAGGACTCCATGGAACTGATAAACAAGAAATTCAACATCAACGTAGTGCTTACTTCAGCGTACCTGCTGTTTCATGGAAATAATTGTGAAGAGCCGGACGACGTCGCCATGGGATGTCCTCCGACTGCGGCGAATTTGAAACTTCCTGGAAGGTTAAAACTATTCGCCACACCGAGACTCGAACTCGCGGGCAAGTGCTGTGGCTAAGCATGTCTCCGCAACATCCTTTCTTCCAGGAGTGCCAGTTCTGCAAGGTTCGCAGAAGATCTTCTGTGAAGTTTGGAAGGTAGGAGATGAGGTACTGGCTGAATTTGAAGCTTTGGAGACCGGTCGTCAGTCGTGTTTGTGTAGCTCAATTGGTAGAGCACTTGCCCGCGAAAAGCGAAGGTCCCGAGTTCGATTCTCCGTCCGGCACACAGTTTTGATCTGCCAGGAAGTTTCATATCAGAGCACACTCCGCTGCAGTGAAATTTTCATCCTGTGGGGAATTTGTTCATGGAGCATTTTGGGAAGAAAGCCGTGGTACAAATCCTTCTAAAACCAAGTTGTTTCTATCGCCATGTGTATGATACATTCGTAGTTTTCCCACACGGAAGGGACAGCTTCTCTATCACCTCAACTCACTGTACCCCAACATATATTTTACCGTGGAGGTGGGACAGGATTCCCTTCTCCAGCATTCTTGACGTCCTAGTGAGACGGATACCGGATATAAAGCTGGGACATGATGTGTACTGAAATCCTACACAGACTGATCTGAATCAATGATCTGTATCTGCATGCCTTCAATAGTCACCACAAAGCCCAGCGTGAACACATGTTCACAGTGCACTACCTACTTGCCACCAAGACAGCCTATCAGTGAGCTGAAGCAAATCGAGACCACATTCCGAAGAAATGGATAGAGCAATTAGCAGACAAGGCATGCGTTTAGATAGACTGTACCAAGAAAACAGCAAGAAGAAATAGAAGAGCACAAATCACTAGCGTGCATCCCCTTTGTCAGTAATACGCCCGGATAAATCGCAACGAGACAGTGTTAAATATGTACTTAGCCACGCCCTAATACGTTGACACTAATAGGCTCAGTGAAGGACGATCGAGGCCTTCGTATACCAGGCGTCTGAAATCCCTTGACTGTGAGGTAAAGCGTACGCTGGGGAAACTGTACTCTAAGTAGAGGAGAGGAGCTGTGAACATAGACACCACGCTGAATTACACCAAATCACCCGTGGTCGACCATCGTGTAAAAATGGCAATACTATGGATTACAACAACACCATAACACTTAGGCAATATGCAACCATCTGGGATTGCGTGATTAAAGATGCCACTGAAATTAGGGTCTAAGACGGTGTAATTAACAAAGATAGTGGCTTACATCTGAGGTAGGTGTGGAGCCCTGCGCTGAGCCTTCGAAAAGAATAGCGTTCCCGTTCAGTGAGGTCTGCACCCGACACCGATAGCGCGGACACTGAACTCCAGAGTTCGAAGCTGGGCGCCATTACCTCCACCACAGCCACCATCAACTGCAACGACAGGCGAAAGGAGAAGAGTGGTGGAGTGGTTAACGGCCAACAGATATAGAACACCGACAGGAGAGGAGCAGCAGTCGTCAGGATCGACCTGAAGACGGCAACGAGTCTGTTTGTCGAAATATCGTGTATACTTACGACATGACCCTGCCGGACATACAAGAATTCTGCACTAAGCCTCCGAATCCTTGCCCAGACATTTCCTTTGAGTTCTGTAAATCCCATCAAGTCAGTACTCTTAACGTTTCCTCAGGAAGGCTAGGCCATTTCATCTTGTCGTCGTCTGAGCTAGTGGTCAGTATTTCACGACCGAGATGCTCACAGAGCATTAAATTCTAACCTCGCTCCTCTCTTGCTAGATGCTTGTATTCTAAGTAGGGCATTTGGCGTCGCGGAAGGTTATTAATGTGAAACGAAACGATCTACAAATGAACGAAATAAATTCGTCAAAAAATTAGAAAACAATCATAAATTTAAGTTTTGAAGAAAGCATTCTTAAGCGTCGAGGTTTTAGTGTGTTATTTCTAGTTAATATTCCAAGAAAACTAAGACCACTTTGACAGTGACGTAAACGAGCAAATGCTTGATCACTCTAGTGCAATTACCTCTGCCAGAGGAGAAGGGGGGAAAGGATAACACGACACGTGTTAACACGTGCGGTGCCCCCTCCCCGCCAGGCGCTGTAGTTTGGGCAACGGGAGATAGCCGACGCCACGCGTGTTCTGTCGACGCCTCAAGTCTGTTCCGTTTACTATGCGAGTCGGATTTGCCTCAGTCCGTGTCCGAGTACTCTGCAGCGAACGTCGATTGCGATTTAGCTACTGGTTTATCTTTCTACAATTCTGTGGCGGAATTGGTGCATGTAAGCGCATTTTATTTTCAATTTATCGATCTTTGTCTATAAAATAGTTATTTTCAGCGTAATTACACACAAATGATATTTTTATAAAATGTCACACCAGGCGCGGACGCAAGAGGAAATTATTTAAGGTTGATGGTAAATTTTTAATAAATATAGATTAAAAGTGCGTATCCTTCCTGTTTTGTTTTGTCTTTTATTGTCTTTGTTCACTGAATGCTTTACATAAATATCTACTATTCGATATCATAATTTTATTATAGAATTTTCTCTGCATGTTCAATAAATAATTTTTTTTTTCTCAGTGAAACATTCTGAGATTATCTGACAAGTCGTGTATGCAATGTTCTCAGCATTCTTTGTCCTGCATCTCTGACAATTAACATTTTTTTTTTTTTGAAGGCGGGGACGAAATTTCTTCTTGTGATTTACCAGGACCTTCTCATTCTACGGATCGACCCAAAATGAAAATATGAAAGTTGGCTACTTTCTGTCCGACGTTCACTGCAGAATGCCCGGGCTGAGGCAAATCCGGCCAGCACAGTATATATAAAAAAAAAAAAAAAAAAAAAAAAAAGACGTGCCGATATTCACAACACGCTAGTCATGGCGTCAGCCGCCTGCCATTCCCCGAGCTACCATGCCTTGGGGGGCGGGGAAGGGGGCAGGGGACGGAGGTACCGAACTTATTAAGGCATCAGAGAATAACTTCCATGGTACTAGAGGGAGCTGTAAGGGTAAAAGCTGGAGAGGAAAACAAAGACTACCGTACATCCAGTATAGAGGGTAGCACAGGAGAGGGCCGAAACAAACTAGTAAAAGACTGATGAAGGAAATAAATACAGATGTCAACTTAGTGTGATTTATGATGTGTTTCTGTATTAACAATGTGCTAAAATTTTCAGTATCTTTTTGTTCTCTTGTGTATATAGTAATGTACAGGCTTTGCCAAACATATGCGGGAGGTTAGCCAATTCTAAAGTATGACTTGGAATATTTAGGCGAAACCTGCCGTAGCATAAACTAGGTTACACTGGAAGACTGATTTTACAGTTCGGTGGCAGTTTTGAATTTCTACCGTATATGAGAAATCAACGTCATTGTCTGACAGATTGTCAGATCCTAAGCCGTTTTCCTCACGTATTGGAAAATAAAGACAATAACGGAAGGTGTGGAATCAAACTCTGCTTGTGGAAGTGTGGAGCACGAAATCGACAATGTCATTTTGTCGAAAAACATCTCGGTATTTGCCTTGAGCGATTTAGAGAAACCACGGAAAACGTTAATCTGGAGCACAATATTTGATCATACGGGATCTTCTACCGTTTTAATGTTACTACTGCTGTAACCAAAACGGACAAATTGTTTGTACGACGAATGTATGCTTCATAAGGTAGGTGCTCAGATACGTTTCATCTACGTTCCACACGGTATCCTAACAGCTACAGGACTTATATCTACGGAAATTGTTGTGAACGGAGTGTGATGCACTTATTGCTGGTCATAGTCACTCTAGATGCAAACTGGAAACTATACTACTTGCCACTGGATTCCATGATAATGTGTTTCACTGCCTTGGCTACGTACAGGACGGATATAATTAAATTTACGCTGCTTGAGCCAGTGTAGACGGAAAATTATTTACCGTATGGGTATACAAATTTATACGAATGATGTTCAGATTCTGTGCAACAGGATTTGAGCTGTTGGCAGTCATGACTTTCCGCTAGACGTCGCTACTGGTGCGGCGACTTAGGGCTGAAATACAAGCATCAGTGTGCGTTACAGCTGCAGACGGACAACGGGGGTCTGGACAAGGTGAGCAGGGCTTTACTCGTACGGCTGTTTTATCAAAATAACACCAATATTGCTACAACTCTTCACGAGTATAGTAGCATTAAGGGAATACGGAAAGATCCTCTTTCAGCACCGGGGCTGAAGACCATTATTTGGAAGCTCGAATTAACTGGCAGTTTGGGAATTACTCCACAAATTGTTGAAGAAGTTACTGTTAACATGGCTGAGAATGCTAGAGGCAACGTGCGATCTTCAAGCAGTGCACGGGTTGAGTCACGATACATCATTGGCTCTGATCACTACAGGGCTTAACATCTGAGGTCATCAGTCCCCTAGAACTTACAACTACCTAAACCTAACTAACCTAAGGACATCACACACATCCATGCCCGAGGCAGGATTCGAACCTACGACCGTAGCGGTCGCGCGGTTCCAGACTGAAGCGGATAGAACCGCTCGGCTACAACGGCCGGCGATACATCATTCCTTAGATATTTCGGACAGCAGTACAGCCATCTCTACTGTGGTTCTAGGCTTCTGTGGATACAGGTGGTCATCACACAGAGCAATGTTGGTAGTATGTAACGTATACATGGTTCGCAATTAACAAACGTAATCCTCTCTTGTGGAAATTAAAATGTAATTCTTTAAGTGTTTTATTTGTTTTTCTCTTAAGCATGCCCTTATAATTGTTTCCACCAAGTTTCATGTCCTACGAACGCCGGCCGGGGTGGCCGAGCGGTTCTAGGCGCTACCGTTCTAGGGGACTGATGACCTCAGAAGTCAAGTCCCATAGTGCTCAGACCATTTGAACCATGCCCTACGAGCACTGGATTTTCAATGAGACCCTCTCAACTAGTGAAACTTTAATCATAACCATCCTTTGCTGGTTAAGTTGCCAACGGCCTTGCCGCAGTGGTAAAATCGGTTCCCGTCAGATCACCGAAGTTAAGCGCTGTCGGGCTGGGCGAGCACTTGGATGGGTGACCATCTAGTCTGCCGGGTGCTGTTGGCAAGTGGGGTGCACTCAGCCCTTATGAGGCAACCTGAGGAGCTACTTGATTGAGAAGCAGCGGCTCCGGTCTCGGAAACTGACATATGGCCGGGAGAGCAGCGTGGTCAACACATGCCCCTCCATATCCGCATCCAGTGACGCCTGTGGGCTGAGGATGACACGGCGGCCGGTCGGTACCGTTGGGCCTCCATGGCCTGTTCGGGAGGAGTTTAGTTTAGTTTGTAGGTTAAGTTAACGTATCAACTTTACGGCGACATGGGCATGTTGTGCAGTTGCGGTTACAAGTCCACTCTTAGCTATCTTACATCCTTCACGTGCACCATAGTATAAAGATCGGGAGGTTTCGACTCTGGCGCAAAGGCATTCGTTTCGATTCCACTGGGACAACTTTCGCCGTTGATTTCTTCAAGCAGCTTGTCATTATGCCTTACGAGCCTGGGTAGAGTCCGTTCGAGACTTTTACACCACTGGAAAATATGAGGTAATCTCGGAAACCAAAGTCGGTACCTCGGCATTAATAGCAAGTTTCCACATGCCCAGAATTCTTCTCTATTAGGATTGGCACCTAAAACATTTCGATCAGTCACCGTGAATCTCGAAAGCCGACAAAAAGTGGGAAGGCAGTCTTAGTCTTATTTATGTAGCTAATTTACATGCTTCCATAAATAATATATTAAAATGAGATACGGCGGGTGGTTGACACGCGGAAAGCAGGTGACGCTGGATACACACCCCAATTACGCGCTGAATTATTGCGGCTGCTGGGCGATAATCGAGCCTGGACTATGAGATGGCCGGCTGTCTGTCTCTCCTTCGTGGTGACCGGGCGGGCGCCTGCCCGCTTTGATCGCTCCCGGCTCGTCTGCCAACCTCTACGTTCCTCCAGTCGATGCCTCACCCCAACCTGGCCCTGAGGCGCCGCCTGACCTGGATACATTTTTTTGAGTCATCATTTCTCTCTGGGGTGGTTTGATGCGTCCCGCCACGAATTCCTCTACCGCTCTAACCTCTTCGTCTCACAAGGGACCTTTTGAGTGCGAGATAGCAAAGCCGGCCTATGTGGCCGAGCGGTTCTAGGCGCTACAGTCTGGAACCGCACGACCGCTACGACCGCAGGTTCAAATCCTGCCTCGGGCATGGATGTGTGTGATGTCCTTAGGTTAGTTAGGTTTAAGTAGTTCTAAGTTCTAGGGGACTGATGACCTCAGCAGTTAAGTCCCATAGTGCTCAGAGCCATTTGAACAATTTTTTTGAGATAGCAAAAGGCCAATGATGTTTACGGCATTCGACGCCCCATATATTGTCTAGCATGCAACGACGATATTGACTGCTAATGGCAAGAATGGGGGAGGGGGTGGGACTGGTGGTATCCAGTGGTGAGCACAGCACGAGGCTACGGAGCGTAGTTGAACTGCTTAGTCGACGAGTAACCCACAACAGCGTTCCCGTGCTAGTGGTGTTGATACAAAACAGAACAATGGCAACGATAAACAAGACTTGCATGAAATCTACAACAGTTGCCGAAGATGACTTTTCGTCAAAAAAGGAGGAGAAGAAATTGGCCATGGTGAAAAGGAAGTGGCAGATAAGAGTCAGTGGTATGTGTACGCTCGACAGTGCGAGCAATGCACATGAGGAGTACAGTGATGAAGATATGTGCTTTACAAGTGAAACAGATACTGAGAGATGTTGAGCAGTGTATTTTCTCGTTCTCGTTGCACTGGGAGCCACAAATCCTGTCTCCAGTGAAACGTGGTAAAGAACACTCGTTGTCCAAGGACCGGGTACGAAACATAATTAGTTACATGGACGATCGTCCGCAGCGTAGTACAAACCATTTATCAACAGATTTCTAGTAAGTCCGCAACAGTAGGGCCGTGTAGTGCATAAGAAAAGCTACGGATATTGCAGGGTCGAAAAGGCGCAATTGTTACGAAATCTGGTAAGTTTTGGAAAACAGCCACAAGTCGCACTTTGTATTTTTTATTATGACCGGTTTCGCTCTTCATGTGAACAAGAGCATCATCAGATTATACATTGTAAGAGATGCAAATTGAGGCAATATGGAAAACTTACATTGACATTATGTAAAGTAAATATTCTGCTTCCAGTGTGATGGCTTACGTTAAAAGTTGGCTGACAGCATTAAAGATTGCCTTTACAGTTGGCTGACAGCTCTAAAGATTATTTGGCTGTACTATATTACTTAAACTGACGTTTAAAGTACAGTAGTAAATTATGACATTGACAGCGCCAAACATGAAATGGATTTACAACATTACTTGTAACGTCCATGATGTAGCCTATCCAAAGATAATTTATAACTACAGAAAACGAAAGTTTAATTAATTTCCTCTTTTTTTGTGCGTGTGCATAGACGTCTCGGATCTGTACATCTCTGCTTATCTTTAAAAACAAGTACGTCTGTAAAAATCTGTATATACATCAAAATACATTATAAAAATACATATTTATAAATGTCTATACAAAAATGTATTCAAAAGTACCGTTTTTAAAAATATTTCTGTTAGGATGATACGGCCGGTATTATATTTTGGTTGCTTATCTACAGCACTTTATTAAATAAATGGAAGAGCCCATGTAGATTAAATTCGTTTTGTTCGTTTAACAAATTTTGCAGGTTTTTTTTCTAAGAAAATTTCCGATTCTTCTAAAACACTTAACAGTGGATCTTTATCTGCGGTGTTCAAATGGCTCTGAGCACTATGGGACTTAACATCTTAGGCCATCAGTCCCCTAGAACGTAGAGCTACTTAAACCTAACTAACATAAGGACATCACACACATCCATGCCCGAGACAGGATTCGAACCTGCGACCGTAGCAGTCGCGCGGTTCCGGACTGAAGCGCTTAGAACCACTCGGTCACAGTGGCCGGCTATCTGCGGTGTGGATGATTTTCATACGTCTTCTATGTCACCTACTTTATGCTATACGATTTGAATTTAAATTGCTGTTTCTTTTAACGTGTTTTGAAAGCTCTTCCAGTTTGGACAGTCTACGTGCTCTGAAAATAAATGCAGTTCTTTAAGTATCTGACGGCTGTAGAAAGTTATCTCACTAAAATATTAGTTTTGATACTTATTCAAAGACGCTACCCCTAGACCATGGATGAAATCCCGGAAACACTGGAGTACAAGTACACTACAATACGGATAGAAAGCGGTTATTCGCAGCAGTCGTCAATCAACATAAAACTTTCAGGGTTCTCGTACTATGTACTTTTCCAGTTCTTCTGATGCTGCTTTCTATCAGCGTTTCGCTTCACCGTCTAGCCATTTTAGAGATTTACGCGTCCATCTTTAGGTAGATTTACGTGAATTATTACGACATGTAAATCTTACGTCTTTGATTTTGGGGTAGCTTATGGCACTATCTAGAAGCAGAAAGGAAAATCACAAACACTGCTTTAATATATTGTTCAAAGTATTGTTTAGGTCTGTGATTGCAAAGGTAAAGAAAGAAAATGTAAAAATACCTACTGTGACCACAAGCTCCTATTTTTGTCTTAATTATAGCACACGCTTCATCATATACACTATGAAAATACTGAAGTAAACAACTGTGGCGTCTGAAATCTAATATGAGCGAAAAAATTTAAAATAAAAATGTAAAATAATTATATCTCCAACAGTGGCAAACAGAACACACATTTTAGTACAGCTCTCAAAGTATTATGGACGTTTTTAGTTGGAAACGAGGACACACATATAAATCTAAATATCTCCACGGCCACAGCTTCTTCTTCTGTTGTGTTTACATAAAATACGAACATTAATGTGAGTAAATATGGCGTTTAAACAACACTGAGTGTAAGGAATACACAAAATAGTTGTATTTCCAGCACTGGGAAATTTACACAACTATTTAAAAAATGGTTCAAATGGCTCTGAGCACTATGGCACTTAACTTCTGAGGTCATCAGTCCCCTAGAACTGAGAACTACTTAAACCTAAGTAACCTAAGGACAGCACACTCATCCATGCCCGAGGCAGGATTCGAACCTGCGATCGTAGCGGTCGCGCGGTCCCAGACTGTAGCGCCTAGAACCGCTCGTCCACTACGGCTGGCACACAACAATTTACTTAATATTATAGCGCAACATTTCTAATGTGTATTTGTGAGTGTTTCAGTTGTTATATTGTTTCTATTACAAACGGTAACTTCTTGAGAAAAGTTATACAAATAGAACCTGCAACACACTGCACTATTTAACAAGGAAAATCACCAAACAGTCTTGCGATTGAAGAAGATATTTCATTTTATTTTCTCAACCGGATTCGGCAAATCAACATGCCATATTCAGGCCCCATACGCACATCATGTATAGCCATTCAAACGTGTCGATATTAGCATACGGAGCCATCAGTATGCGGATGTCGTGAATTCGCAATTCATCTCCTTCCTTCGAAGACCTGACGAGAACTGATCACACTTGCATTCAGAGAAAGTATGTCTACGAAACTAGACAGTACTCCAATGATGGAACAATGATGTAAATGATAAAATCGTCTGGTTAAATGTCACGAACTTTCGGCCATGTGACCCTTAGCCGTTGTCAAGTGATGCAATCAAGTGATATCACTTAATAAAAGCCAAGGGGCACCAGGCCGAAAACTCGTACCACACAAACGGCTTGTAGTGAAATTGTGTGCTTACGGAATATCGTCTCAGTTATGCGACTGGATTCTTGATTTCCTGTCAGAGAAGTCACAGTTCGTAGTTATTGAGGGAAAGTCATCGAGTGAAGCAGAAGTGATTTTTGGCTTTCCCCAGGGTAGTGTTAGAGACCATTTGCTGTTCTTTATTTATACAAACGATTTGGGAGACAAATCTCAGCACCCGTCTCAGGTTGTTTGCAGAAGACGCTGTCGTTTATCTACTATAGTTCAATTCTTTTATCTTGGCGGCTCGCGCATGCCCGCCCAGACGCGGGAGATTGCTGCGTTGCCAGTTGCACACGATGCACGTGCCAATAGAAGCAGCGCCATAGTATAGCATAGTTCGCAAGCTTACGTGTAGGGGGGAGCGCGCAGTTCATGAAGTAAAGCCACCACGGCCGCATTAACCCTTTCGCTGCCACAACGACGTGCTCCCTGCATTCCGCGCTGTGCGCGATTTTGTCACTGCACTGCTCGCCTGTGCAGACATATCATGTTCCCACTGCTTTGACACTCTTATCAATCGATTCCACAAAAAGTATGTGGTCCAAAAATTAGATTTTTACACATCTTCTTGACTGATACCTTCCCCCCATAAATGACTTAATTTTGTTTCGATGTTCAACGCAGTTATTATGCAGCATTAAATATAGTAAACCATTGCACGAAATTTTGAAGAGTTTGCAGAGGTAAAAGTCCATAGCGTATACTTTCCGTATGGTCGATTTTAGTTGCCACAATGTTGAGAATGAAATGTGGACAAGATACCTAAATTTCACATAAAATTTACTGTATAACAATAGCTCATTTAAGTACCACATATGTGTCGTATGTAATATTGAGAACTATTCCGTCTTTCGCGACTGTAACAAAAGTTTTATTTGCACTGAGCACGTTTGGCTTTATTTTAAAGCACTTCAATCAATGAAAAGGAAGTAGACAAAATACATTAAACAAAACTGTGGACTTAAAAAAACATTAGGACTTGAATATACTGTCTATCAGTGAAGTGCTCTGAGCTATGTCAAATATAATTTTTGTGTGTGGCGCACACAAACATCATTTATTTGCTAAAACACTGATCTGCCAACACAAACGTTGAATATTGTGTTACCGCAGCACAAAACTACGAAAGGTGACTTGGCAATGGAGGAGACAAAATACTGTCCACTGAAGATGCTTCAAAAGAGAGAAACGCGTCTGGCCTAAATAATTCCCTTATTACAGTTGCAGAAGAGGAATATATTTCAGTACCATTGGTAAAACTGCGACTGTGGAACAAAAACGAGAAAGAGAACGTGAGTACCATTGTGTACGTGCCACACCTTTCCTTGATTGAAGTGCTTTAAAATAAATTCAGACGCGTCCGGTGTAAATAATACTTTTATTACAGTCGCGAAAGACGGAATTAAATTAAATGAGATATTGCTATACAGTAAATTTTGTATGAAATTTAGGTATCTTGTCCACATTTCATTCTCAACATTGCGGCAACTAAAATCGACCATACGGAAAGTATATGCTATGGACTTTTACCTCTGCAAACTCTTCACAATTTCGTGCAATGGTTTACCACATTTAATGCTGCATAGTAACTGCGTTGAACATCGAAACAAAATTAAGTAATTTATGGGGGGAGGTATCAGTCAACAAGACGTGTAAAAAATAAAATTTTTGGGCCAAATAGTTTTTGTGAAATCGAATGATAAGTGTGTCAAAGCAGTGGGAACACCATGTGTCTGCACAGGCGAGCAGTGCAGTGATGACAAAATCGCGCAGAGCTCGGAATGCGGGGAGCACGTGTCTGCAGCAGCGAAAGAGTAAATGAAGAGACAAAGCACTAGAAATTTCAAAAAATTGCATTCAAACGAATATAATTTGTGAAGTAAGGCACTTCGATATTGTTTTTAAATAATGAAAAAATTAAGCACCGCATAAGTTTCGAACTCAGATCGTTTCACTTAGCAGCCCAACACCTTAACCGTTATGCTAACGCACCTCGTCTGAGTACATAACGCCACGAGGCCTATAAGACGTCACGCAAAATACTGACAAACACTGTTGGTATGACTATGAATTACTCACACTTCGTCGAAGTACAATAGCAAATAAACAATTACCGCTGTTCTTTATTGCGAAAAAGCGGTTCGTGAGAGTGATACAAACACCTTTCCTTGCTATCACCTGAATTAGGAGTCTTATTGCTTGTTTGGTTTAATTAATTAATAGAAAATAAAGCAATTGGTATAAAGAATACTTTTTCCAAACTTTGTATAAAAGAATGTCTGCTATCAAGACATTGCTTTTGTTCTATTACTTTATTTATGACTGAACATTTCTAAAACTGAAGACACTCGTCCATGCTCTGCACTGCAGTCGAGATGTGGCAACGTCGTTCTCTGTTCATTGGCTGACTGTGTTTTGTGACGTCAGATGCGCAGAACGAACCTAAACTCGGCCGCCAACATAAATGACGCGCACTTTAGTAAAGTCATCAGAAGATCAAAACAAATTTCAAAACAATTTAGAAAAGATATTTGCATGGTGTAAAAATTGGCGATTGACCTTAAGTAACTAAAAGTGTGAGGTCATCCACATGAGTGCCGAAAGAAACCCTTTAAATTTCGATTACACAATAAAGCAGTCAAAATTAAAGGCCGTAGATTCAACGAAGTACCTAGGAATTACTATTTCGAACAACTTAAATTGGAAGGAACACCCAGAAAATGTTGTCGGGAAGGCTAACCAAAGACTGCGTTTTATTGGCAGGACACTTAGAAAAGGTAACGGATCCACTGAAGACACTGCCTACATTTCGCTTGCCCGTCGTCTTCTGGAATACTGCTGCGCGGTGTGGGATTCTTACCAAATAGGACTGACGGAGTACATCGAGAAAGTTCCAAGACGGGCAGCACGTTTTGTATTATTGCGAAATCGGGGAGAGAGTACCACTGAAGTGTACAGGATTTGTGGTGGACATAATTAAAACAAAGGCATTTTTCGTCGCGGCGGAATCTCCTCACGAAATTTCAGTCATCAACTTTCTCCTCCGAATATAAAAATATTTTGTTGACTTCGACCTATATAGGGAGAAACGATCACCATAATAAAATAAGGGAAATTAGAGCACGCACGGAAAGATACAGGTGTTCGTTTTTCCCGCGCGCTGTACGTGACTAGAATAATAGGGAATTATTGTGAAGGTGGTTCGATGAGCCATCTGCTTGGCACTTAAATATGATTTGCAGAGTATCCATGTAGATGTTGATGTAGATATTTAACCAGCTAACATGGCTGAAATCTTCAAAAATTTTGCCTGTATGAATCATTGTAAAACCATGCATTCATACAATGTTTTGATTATTTTACATTGGATCTTCAGAAAATTTTGTCGGTATTTGTAATTATTTTCCATCATAACAAAGGCGAGTTCACCCAAGTTCCAATGGCAATATTTCGGAGGTTGCTCAGACATATTTTCCCAAGAATATTGATATAGGGGATTGGCGGTCTCTGGTGGCTCGGTACAGAGGAACAATGTAATTATTTATTCAGTTTGCTACCCCAATCACCTTTTTTCATGGAAATATCTCCATAACAATGAAAAACCTGTAATATGCGGTCAGCAAAACGTTAACAACAGGAAAAATGGAGTAATGTAATCTTCATATTGTAATCTTATTGGATTTCAGATATTTTGCAAATGAGATATTTGTCATAAAAGAGAGGAACAGCCATCGGGCTGTAGTTTGTAAAGATATTAAGCATCACAGCGCAAGTGCATAGAGACGAAATACTTTATAATGTGCAACTACACCAAGACGGACGTCCAGCTTTAAAATATTACAAATAAACACTATGGACCGCTGTGCGCAAATATTTAAATCATTGCCACAGCGCTCGATAGCCATAAGCTGCGAAACATTTGAAAGAACAATCCGTTATTTGTTAGGGAATGTTCTAGAGACTTCATTACCTTTTTACGTTTGATCGCCGACTTGTTAAGACGTGTTGTGTAGCACTTCTACATGTTATATTTTATTTAGTGTCAAAAACCATGTAAATCATCAAGCAAAAACGCTGCGGTAAACCGTGTGGCGCTAAAAAGTACTTAAGCGCACGCTAGAACATTTAATTTTTAAGAAATCTCGGACAGACAAAAGCAGCTATTGTTGGACTGCTCCATCTACGAGAGAAACATAAAAATGTAAGTTTTGTATTTATTGTATATTTATTAATGCCTATTAGTTTAACGCCCTTTTCTTTAAGACTATATTGATGCTTCATTTTACAGAAAATCTCTGCTTGTTCTTTTCTTTAAACTCTCTATGATTTTTCAATGTATGTAAGCTTTGTTATACGTTCGCTCTTCATCGCGGTATCTCGATTGTATTCGGGAAGACATAAAAGTGTTCAATTTCCAATCTGTTAACGTTTTACAAAAGTTCACTGTTTTGCATCACTTCCATTATTCAAATAGGTCTCTTAGGTATTTTCGTCGAAGATTCCGATTGCGTGAAGGTGATCCGGTTCAGGCCTTACGCCTCCTGAACACAATCGAGAACCGACCCACCGGCGATCATTCATTAATTTTTCTCTCTTTCCAAGTCGTACCAAACACGGCAAAGCAGAACTGCCTTGAGTACGCAGTCTAGTGTTATAGGTTGCATTCTTTATCTTGTCGGCAAACATTGCCAGACATTGTCATCATTATTGCTATATTTGATTAAATGTGTGTGAATAGCAAAATCTATAACACTAGAATATGAGGTACGTACATTTTTATTTCATTAACGGCATGGCAGGTACAGTTAAAAGTGTTGTTATGCTGCTCTTTGACTGCGTTCGGTGACAGGGTACACATGGACTAATACTTCATCAGAAAACATAACCATATTGCTGTATTTCACTATTAATGCCTAACTAACACTGTGGAGAATCATTTGGGAATAAATATGCAACAAATTGCTTAAATTTATTGCATAGAATGTAATGGATATGGCATTGTGTAACTCGTTCAGTCATTCATTACACAGTAAATGTTTCACTCTTTTTACCTTTTGTACAACTTGCAGTGCATATTACATGTACACTGTCAATATAAAAAGACTCCTGCAGGTAGCGAGGTCCACTTAAACATATTCTTACTTGTACTATTTATAGTGTAATACAATCCATATCAGGTCAAAGATCATCATGCAAAAAAGTGCGATGTCTATCTTTGTAATAAGAGGTAGTGTTTACCTTTTGTGAATAAACTGAAAACAATATACACTCCTGGAAATGGAAAAAAGAACACATTGACACCGGTGTGTCAGACCCACCATACTTGCTCCGGACACTGCGAGAGGGCTGTACAAGCAATGATCACACGCACGGCACAGCGGACACACCAGGAACCGCGGTGTTGGCCGTCGAATGCGCAGCATTTGTGCACCGCCGCCGTCAGTGACAGCCAGTTTGCCGTGGCATACGGAGCTCCATCGCAGTCTTTAACACTGGTAGCATGCCGCGACAGCGTGCACGTGAACCGTATGTGCAGTTGACGGACTTTGAGCGAGGGCGTATAGTGGGCATGCGGGAGGCCGGGTGGACGTACCGCCGAATTGCTCAACACGTGGGGCGTGAGGTCTCCACAGTACATCGATGTTGTCGCCAGTGGTCGGCGGAAGGTGCACGTGCCCGTCGACCTGGGACCGGACCGCAGCGACGCACGGATGCACGCCAAGACCGTAGGATCCTACGCAGTGCCGTAGGGGACCGCACCGCCACTTGCCAGCAAATTAGGGACACTGTTGCTCCTGGGGTATCGGCGAGGACCATTCGCAACCGTCTCCATGAAGCTGGGCTACGGTCCCGCACACCGTTAGGCCGTCTTCCGCTCACGCCCCAACATCGTGCAGCCCGCCTCCAGTGGTGTCGCGACAGGCGTGAATGGAGGGACGAATGGAGACGTGTCGTCTTCAGCGATGACAGTCGCTTCTGCCTTGGTGCCAATGATGGTCGTATGCGTGTTTGGCGCCGTGCAGGTGAGCGCCACAATCAGGACTGCATACGACCGAGGCACACAGGGCCAACACCCGGCATCATGGTGTGGGGAGCGATCTCCTACACTGGCCGTACACCACTGGTGATCGTCGAGGGGACACTGAATAGTGCACGGTACATCCAAACCGTCATCGAACCCATCGTTCTACCATTCCTAGACCGGCAAGGGAACTTGCTGTTCCAACAGGACAATGCACGTCCGCATGTATCCCGTGCCACCCAACGTGCTCTAGAAGGTGTAAGTCAACTACCCTGGCCAGCAAGATCTCCGGATCTGTCCCCCATTGAGCATGTTTGGGACTGGATAAAGCGTCGTCTCACGCGGTCTGCACGTCCAGCACGAACGCTGGTCCAACTGAGGCGCCAGGTGGAAATGGCATGGCAAGCCGTTCCGCAGGACTACATCCAGCATCTCTACGATCGTCTCCATGGGAGAATAGCAGCCTGCATTGCTGCGAAAGGTGGATATACACTGTACTAGTGCCGACATTGTGCATGCTCTGTTGCCTGTGTCTATGTGCCTGTGGTTCTGTCAGTGTGATCATGTGATGTATCTGACCCCAGGAATGTGTCAATAAAGTTTCCCCTTCCTGGGACAATGAATTCACGGTGTTCTTATTTCAATTTCCAGGAGTGTATATTTACGTGAATTGCCTGGTAATGTGCGTTATGGGAACGGCACTAAATTCAAACTTGAGGGAGAAGACTAATGTGGACATTACTGTTATCAACTGCAAGTATGGTGAATGGACGAAACAACTTTGTTTTCAAACAAGATATGAAGCGCTTATCGTCCTCAGTTGCTCTCTTGTACATATGTTTGCAGTGCAATACAGATAGAAAAGTAAATAGGGGAAAGAAATCAAATGCAATGCAAATGCTCTGTAACGAGCCACTGGAAACCACAGGTCTCTTATACTAAAACTCTCAGACAACATCTTTGAACCTCCTACCCGTAATATACAAGGTATAGATTAAAATATTACTCAGCTGCAAATGAAAAAAAACACATTTTAATAAGTAAGCAGGCTGACTTTAGGATTTGAAATAGCACACTGGATCGTTTCTAAGTTGTGAGAACTGGGCAATGCATACGAATTACCTCCTTGTTTGGGATTCATAGATTTCGAGGCAGCTTCTCATTCCTCTTCAGTAAAATTATGCTAACACTGCATCGTTTCAACCAATGATAGTGTACTGCGCAACATATATTTTAATACCAGCTGACAGTTTACTTCACGAGGGTAGTGGGAGATCCAGGATTGAATGAGGAGGCATGTAAAGAGCTTATATACCCTCAAAAACTTTCTCAGAAGTCTCTACGTGTTTTAACGTGGAAAAACAATGAAGGAATTCGTTTTAATGGAATATACCTCCGGCACCATTCCCCCTTTTAATTATCGAACAAACGCAAGGATGGCTGACACAGTGTTTAGTGTATGTGGGATTGTAATACAGTTAAGATCCTAGACGCCAGGAAGGCATCCGGCCCAGACGCTATCCCCGTAAGATTATATGTTGACTATACTACAAATATAGCACCATTCTTATCCGTCATCTATCAGCGATCATTGGAACAGCGGAAAGTTGTATGGGACTGGAAGAAGGCCCAGGCCGTAGCAATCTATAAAATGGGTAGAAAATCGGATGAACATAATTACCGGCCAGTTCCACTGAAATCGATTTGTTGTTGAATCATGGAACATATTCTGTGTTCAGAAATAATGACCTTTCTATACTCTGAGAAGCTCATCTGCAGAAACTAGCACTGTTTTAGCGAACAGTGGTCATGCGAGACACAGCTGGCCCTCTTTGTACATGATATACAACAGGCTCTAGATACCGGCTCCCAGGTTGATGCCATATTTCTCGACTTTCGAAAGACGTTCGACTCAGTTCCGCACTGTCGCTTGTTCCAAAAAGTGCGCGATTACGGTCTACCCGATGACATATGCGGTTGGAGAAAAAGTTTTCTAACAGACAGAGAGCAGTATGTCGTGCTGAATGGGATGACTTCAACAGAAACAAGCGTAATTCTGGTCTTACGTAAAATCGGTAAGCGGGTCGAAGGCTTCCATCCAGTTACTCACTGATCAGTCTGGCCTGGCAACGGAAGACAGCAAAACGAAAGCTGAAATTTTAAATTAGGCATTTGAGTAATCATTCACGCAGGAGGATCGTACAAACATACCGCCGTTTGAGTCTCGTACAGATTCCCGTATGGAGGACATGGTGATACACATCCCTGGGGTTGTGAAGCAGCTGAATGGGCTGAAAATAAATAAATCGCCATGTCCTGATGGGATTCCAATTCGGTTTTACAGAGAGTACTCTACTGCATTGGCTCCTTACTTAGCTTGCATTTATCGCGAATCTCTTGCCCAACGTAAAGTCCCGAGCGAATAGAAAAAACCGCAGGTGACGCCTGTATATAAGAATTGTAGAAGGACAGATCCTCAAAATTACAGACCAATGTCCTTAACATCGGTTTGTTGCAGGATTCTCGAACATATTCTCAGTTCGAATATAATGAATTTCCTTGAGACAGAGAAGTTGCTGTCCATGCATCAGCACGGCTTTAGAAAGCATCGCTCCTGCGAAGCGCAACTCGCCCGTTTCTCACATGATATCTTGCGAACCATGGATGAAGGGTATCAGACGGATGCCATATTCCTTGACTTCCGGAAATCGTTTGACTCGGTGCCCCACTGCAGACTCCTAACTAAGGTACGAGCATATGGGATTGGTTCCCAAATATGTGAGTGGCTCGAAGACTTCTTAAGTAATAGAACCCAGTACGTTGTCCTCGATGGTGAGTGTTCATCGGAGGTGAGGGTGTCATCTGGAGTGCCCAAGGGAAGTGTGATAGGTCCGCTGTTGTTTTTTATCTATATAAATTATCTTTTGGATAGGGTGGATAGCAATGTGCGGCTGTTTGCTGATGATGCTGTGGTGTACGGAAGGTGTCTTCGTTGAGTGACTGTAGGAGGATACAAGATGACTTGGACAGGATTTGTGATTGGTGTAAAGAATGGCAGCTAACTCTAAATATAGATAAATGTAAATTAATGCAGATGAATAGGGAAAAGAATCCCGTAATGTTTGAATATTCCATTAGTAGTGTAGCGCTTGACACAGTCATGTCGATTAATTATTTGGGCGTAACATTGCAGAGCGACATGAAGTGGGACAAGCATGTAATGGTAATTGTGGGGAAGGCGGATAGTCGTCTTCGGTTCATTGGTAGAATTTAGGGAAAATGTGGTTCATTTGTAAAGGAGACCGCTTATAAAACACTAATATGACCTATTCTTGAGTACTGTTCGAGCGTTTGGGATCCCTATCAGGTCAGATTGAGGGAGGACATAAAAGCAATTCAGAGGCGGGCTGCTAGATTTGTTACTGGTAGGTTTGATCATCACGCGAGTGTTGCGGAAATGTTTCAGGAACTCGGGTGGGGGTCTCTAGAGGAAAAGAGGCGTTCTTTTCGTGAATCGCTACTGAGGAAATTTACAGAACCAGCATTTGAGGCTGACTGCAGTACAATTTTACTGCCGCCAAATTACATTTCGCAGAAAGACCACAAAGATAAGATAAGAGAGATTAGGGCTCGTACAGAGGCATATAGGCAGTCATTTTTCCCTCGTTCTGTTTGGGAGTGGAACAGGGAGAGAAGATGCTGGTTGTGGTACGAGGTACCCTCCGCCACGCACCGTATGGTGGATTACGGAGTATGTATGTCGATGTAGATGTAGAACTTCAGGCGTGCCCCAGGGTAGCGTAATAGGTCCGCTGCTTTTTACGATTTACATAAACGATCTGGTTGATGCTATTGACAGCGCCATTAGACTGTTTGCCGATGATGCTGTTGTCTACAGGAAAGTAGTATCACACGAAAGTTGTGAACAAACCAATGAGGATTTGCAGAAAATAAATGCGTGGTGTAATGACTGGCAGTATGTGTAACCTACTGCGTATACCAAGGCGAAAATCCCCATTAATGTAAGAGTACAAAATAAATCCCCAGTCTTTGGAAGCTGTAACATCTGCCAAGTATCTGAGTGTGACTATTCGAAATGGTCTCAAATGAAATGATCAAATTACACAAGTAACGGGCAAGGCGACCTCTAAATTGCGCTTTATTGGTAGAATCCTGAACCGATGCAGTCCTTCAACATAGGAAATTGCTTACAATACGTTAGTTCGTCCAGTCTTAGGGTATTGTTCTTCTATATGGGACCCTTACAGCTGGGTCTCATTCAAGAGATTGAAAAGGTCCAAAGAAGAGCGGCAAGATTCGTGACTGGACATTTAGCCATCGCGAAAGCGTTACAAATCTCATAGAAAGTTTGAAGTGGGATACACTTGCAGATAGACGTCGCGCTAAACGGATGGGGCTGGTTGCCGGCCGACGTGGCCGTGCGGTTAAAGGCGCTGCAGTGTGGAACCGCAAGACCGCTACGGTCGCAGGTTCGAATCCTGCCTCGGGCATGGATGTTTGTGATGTCCTTAGGTTAGTTAGGTTTAACTAGTTCTAAGTTCTAGGGGACTAATGACCACAGAAGTTGAGTCCCATAGTGCTCAGAGCCATTTGAACCATTTGATGGGGCTGGTCACTAATTTCCGAAATCCGAAAATGACCGAGGATGTATAGCATATATTATTACCACCAACTTTTAAATCGCGCAATGATCACCATTCGAAGATAAGGGAAATTAGAGCTCGTTTTGAGGCATTCAGACAATCGTTTTTCTCTAGTACGATCAACGAGTGGAACAGAGGGGGGGGGGGGGGGGGGGATATATGACTGGCGCGAATTGTGCCCTCCGCCACACACCGCTTGGTGGCTAGCGGAGTATACATGTAGATGTAGATACATGCACCACCTTTTGCTGGTGGCCTAGTGGAGATGTAGCGAGTCTGAATATACTACTGAAAATCAAGTACAATAATTCTACAATAATTTATTACCATATTATAGAATGTAATGCAGTAAAATATCAGTAAAACATGAAATCAAACAGCCTAGTGGAGATGTAGCAAGTCTGAATATACTACTGAAAATCAAGTACAATAAGACTACAATTATTTATTACCATATTATAAAATATAATACAGTAAAATACCAGTAAAACATGAATTCAAACAGCTGATTAATAGTTCGTGTGTTTGTGACTGTTGAAGAGAATGACCGGATAATCAAGAGAAATAATAAACAGGAGAGTAAAAATCACTTAGAGCGATTTGTAGAAACTAAATAGGCATTACGAAGCTGAGCTTACGACATGTCAGAAAAGGAACGATTACAATTTTTGTGTACTGCTAGATTATACTTAAGGTAACGAGACAATATTATACAGTGAAGTGATAATTAAATCAAGAGCCTAAGCTGTCGAGATGTCAGAAAGAACAGATACCATATTCATATAGTTAAGGCTAACCGGCCATTGACCTCCTCCTTCTGTGCTGGATGTGTGCCCGAACTCTTTTGGGACTTGGTAAGATTGTCTGCCACGAGTAATGAGTGTAATGGGCAGGGGCACTACGAATGTAGTGTGGGGGTCTCATGGGGGAGCGTGCAAGGGATAAATCCCTGCTGTCGCACTATCCTCTGTGCCCTCGGTGGCTCAGATGGATAGAACGTCTGCAATGTAAGCAAGAGATCCTGAGTTCGAGTCCCGCTCGGAGCACACATTTTCAACTTTCCCCGTTAATGTACATCAACGCCTGTCGGCAGCTTAGGGTCTTAATTTAATTATCATTTCATTCTAAGAGAGCTGTCTGGTCACCAATGTCCGAAAGAACAGATACCATCTTCATAAAACAGTATACAGGGTGTAACAAGAACGGATGGCTAAACTTTCAGGGAACATGCCTCACACGTAGAGGAATAATATGCGTTTTGTGGACACGGTCTGGAAACGCTTTAGTCACCTGTTAGGGCTCATTTTCTAGCTCCCTTCATAATCACATTATTCATGGGAAGCGTAACTGGCTTGAGCAACACTTAACAAACAGAATTCAAAAGTTGTGTTGAGTAATTTAAACAATATTGAAGGAAGTGAAGGAAGAAAATAGTTTAGCGACAAGGAAGAAATCACGTGTCTCACAAGGTTCAGTTTTGGGTCCATTGCTGTTCCTCATTAAGGGCTATCGAGAATCCTCACGAAACTGTGCAGTCGCTTCATGAACAAAATTTTCTGTCAACCTTTGAGACGCATTGTTAATGACTGTTTGTTAGCTTCTACGTTCTCCATTCCAGGCTCAACGGATGAATTTCTTAGAGAATACTCTACCAGTTCTTCTTAAACACGTACTTTTACCAGTGTGACAAAACATGCACTTGATGCACGATGAAGCTCCTCATTTCAGTGTTAATGTTCGTAGGCTTCTAAATAACACATAAACGGTCATTCACTGCAGCACAGGGATCCAAGATCGGTTCACCTTGAGGCCTTAAGGTGGTTGATAGCAAGGGGAAAACTGCAGCGCTAATGACCATGGAAAAGCCCTTGAACATTGGTGCGCCAGGTAATATGACCGGCGTTCGCGAGCTCAACTCCAGTCCACCATCAGCAATGGAGAGTGAAGCCTCGACAATGCCAGCTACTTGTGCTGGCGAAATATCATAAAAAGCAAAGAATTATCGGCCGAAAAACCCGAGACAAAATCGAACAGGATATTTGTCGCTCTCTTAAGTCCTGCCGTAGAGGTCGCGCGGTTCCAGACTAAAGCGAACAGAACCTCTCGGACACACCGGCCGGCTTTAAGTAAGAGAACACAGTACGTTGTTCTCAACGGCAAATGTTCATCAGGGACAAGATTGTCAGGATTGTTCCACGGAATTGTCAGATGACCGCTGCTATTCTCTATATACATAAATGATCTGACGGAGAGGATGAGCAGCAATGCATGATTATTTCCTGATGATACTGTGGTGTACAGGAAGCAGTTGTCGTTGAGTGACTGTAGGATGATACAAGATGACTTAGACAAAACTTCTAGTAATGATTTTTTTCCAGCCTTTGATCACAATATAAAGTCCTTCGACGATGACCAGTTTCAGTCACTAACGATGGTCATTACTGACTGAAACCGATCATCGTCGAAGAACTTCATATTGTGATCAAATACTGGAATAAAAAACATTTGACAGTACCTGGATCACTGTTTTGTATTCACGACTATGTCGCAGTTTGTGAAAACTTCTAGTAGTTGCGAAGGACAGAAGCTGTGAATGTAGAAAAATATAAGTTAACGCAGATAAGTAGGAAAAACAATCCCGTAATGTTAGAATACAGCATTAGTAGTGTACTACGTGACACTGTCAGGCCGATGAAATATCTAGGCGTAACATTGCAAAGCGATAGAACGAGTATGTCAGGATTGTAGTGAGTCGGGCGAAAGGTAGACTTCGGTTTATTGGGAGAGTTTTACGAGAGTGTGGTTCATCTGTAAAGCAGACCGTAAATAGAGCTCCATCAGGTCGGATTAAAGGATGACAAAGCAATTCAGAGGCAGTCTGCTACATTCGTTACCGATAGGCTCGATCAATACACAGGTATTAGGGAAATGCCTCGGTAACTCAAATGAAAATACCTGCAGGTGACATTCTTTTCGAGGAACGCTACTGAGGAAATTTAGAGAACTGGCATTTGAAGCTGACTGCAGAACAATCCTACTGCTGACAACGTACATTTAGCTTAAGGACCACGAATACAAGATAAGAGAAATTAGGGCTCGTAAGGAGGCATTTAGATGGTCGTTTTCTCCCTCGCTCTATTTGCGAGTGGAACAGGAAGGGAAATGACTAGTGATGGTGCAATGTACCCCCCACCACCTGCCATACGATGGTTTCCGGAGTATGTATGTACATGTACATGTACATGTAAAATAATGCGTACACAGTATCAGGATGACACAGTTGGCTGAAATCGCAATTGAATAGCAGCGAAATTTTACAATCAGACTAGAATGTACGGGGCAAATCAAAACTCTACAGAGAAAGAGATGGTAGTATGGACTAAAACAAGAAAAATGTATAGTAAACACCTGTTCCAAAATGCATACATTACGAGCCATCATCACTTTATGATCTTCGAAACTGTTTCATCGAAAGAGTTTTGCTTTCCATGTTTTGGGATGAATTGGTAAGGACCAAAAAAAAAAAAATGTCCGAAAGATGGGCTCTAAATGCGTTCCTTAAGGTCTATGAGCACTTTTCCAATAAAAGAGATGTTTTTCAAAGCAGTGAAGATGAACAAGTGCTCATACCTTCTACGGTATGCATCTCTGAGCGCATTTTCACTGGACTTTTTTTTTGTTTCCTCCACCACCTCTGGAAGTTTGTCGGTGGAGGTCTGGTTCGCCGTGCATGTTGCGAGGATAGGTAAGCGCCAGTGGTCGCGGCGTATTTACTGCCGTAAACAACTCGATAGCATCAAAATGTGTGGATGAATTCCTGAGGGACCAAACTGCTAAGGTCATCGGTCCCTAGACTTACACACTACTTAAAGTAAATTACTCTAAGAACAACACACACACGAATGCCCGACGGGGGACTCGAACTTCCGGCGGGGCGGCCGCGCAAGCCGTGACATGACACCTCAAACCACGCGGTCACACCGCACGGCTCGATAGTATCTAGTGAGGTTATGCCAAATTTCGAATGTGAAATAATTTGGGTGATGTTAGCATGCAAAGTCGGTCAAACATGGTTATCGGATGCTTTTGCAGATGATCTGCGTCAGGAGCTGTAGAGCAGAACGCTTCAGAGACAACTTGAAGAGTATAACAAATAAGTTCCTTGATCATATTTCTGTTATAGCTAGCTACAGAATGCTGGTCAAGTAATTAAAAATGGTGGCAGCGAAAGGGATTCGTGTGAGATTGTTCTAAACGTTTCATCGTAGTGACTAACAGACCCGAACTTTTCGAATCAGGAGGAAACTAGTTATCTTAGATCTGTGATAGCAACAATGACTTGTAAAGTATTAAAGTAGACAACATTAGATTTTCAGGTCTAAAGACGACGTTGGTGACAACTAGTATATAAAACTCAAAGACACTGCACATTATGTCTTAGATAAGTATGCGACGAGCAAGATTATGAGAGCTGGAAAAGACGCACCGTGGTACAATGGCCATGCTAAGAAACTGCCACGAAACCAAAGAGAGCTTTGATCTAAGCGAAGTCAAACAATTGTAGAAAAATGCTGAATGAATACAGGCAAAATAAGCGTGAGCAGAGCAATGTAAAACGCATTCAGTGAATTTGAAAGTAAAATTTTGATAGATGAACGGACTAAAAAATTCTAGGAACTTTTGATCTTATCTAAAGCCAGCAAACGTATCGAAATCGCCTATTCAGTAGCTCATGACCACATTAGTGCCGAAACAGTACATGACACAAAAAAGGCCGATATACTGAATTCAGTCTTTCGAAACTGTTACTACGCTGAAGATAATAATACAGTTTATCCTTTCAGTCATTGAACGAATGCCGAAACGGCATTTAGATAAGCGATCTAACTGGTCAAGGACAGCTGGAACGGATGATATACCTGTGAATCTAAAGAGATTATGATCCCCTTCTCGGAGTAGTTCGTCGTAGGTCCCTGGAGCAACGAAAGAAACCTAGCGATCTTAAAAAGCACAGGTTATTCCCGTTTCCAAGATGATTCTGAGGGAGTGGAAACCACTGAGTCCTTAGAAGCAAATACAATAACAAACTTTATTTCTCACAACAATTATTCGTACAAGCTAGCAATTACTAATCTTGACCATGTAAAGGTGAAACATCATATATGTCAGACGAAACAATGAGTCGTAATTAGCTTTAAAATCTTACATCCTGGTTTAAACATACATACGTTAATTACCTAATCCTTTCTGATAAAGCAACCGCATAATCGTCAGTTACTTAATGAAGCCAATACCAAAATTGTTTAGTTAAATCTTTACCCAACTGCAGCATGTTCAACATCCAAAGCTTAACCTTTACGTTTAAACACCAAAAATCAAAAACATAGTTAAAAATTACCCCATGAAAGAGCATCATGGGCAAACCAATTAATATCTCATGAACAATGAAGGTGACTCCATTGATCAATTAAAAAAACCTACTACAAATACAAGAAATACAAGGCGACCCAGCAACTAGACCGCTTTACTGAGACTCATGTGAACCAGCTTATGCCTCGACTAAATACCACTGTACGAACAGGCAGTCGCTCCACAAAACTGGGCGCATAACAAGAAGAAAACACGCTTTCTGAAAGCGAGAAACATCAGTCAGTTTCAAGGCTGACAACACTCTTAAAAGGCAAGAAGGTAAAACATACCCGCACAACCTTGTATTTTAATCAACAACTGTAGTTAATATAGTCCTTCAGTGTACGGTGAAAATTACTGCACAGTTAGATTTACTAATGGGCGGCGCTTCGCCTTTACCTCGAATGAGAACACGAATTACAAGAGTACTAATACTGAGTGTACGAAAAAAAGTGCTGCACAGTTCATTTTGTTAACCACGAGCCTCTTGCCTATAGAAAATACGAGAGTTGATTACGACAGAAAATAGAATCATTCATGGCACAAAAGGTACCATTTAATTAAACTGATTACCAGCAAACAACTTTCCTTACACTCCCATTAACGTTCTTTAAGAAATCAACACAGTATCAGTGACGCAGCGAGAAGCACTGTATCTCTAAAAACTTAAGGACGTCGTGAAAGAATCGCATTTGGAAGTCTAAATCATTAATAAGCTGAAGTAGTTCGTAACTCCAGCTTAGCACACTTTAATTATCGCCAAGAATGGAATAACGGCTACGTAATTTAGCATAACGTCTCACAGCCACACATCACAGATAACAAATTACCATACTGTCAAGAAATTCGCAGCACAATTTTACGAGGATGCTCACAAAATCTAAAACGAAGTCCTTATGTATTGGTGCACCTGTAGGTGAGCAACACAGAATAGACAAGAACACACACACACACACACACACACACACACACACACACACACAAACACACACACACACACCCTTGCTCGATGGCGCCCAGACACATCAGGGGTTGCCACAATCCTCGTGTGTACCTCTAGCACGCCTTCCCCATACACCGAACAAACAGCTGCTCTTCAGATGTTGACCTGTCTTGCCCGCTTACTTCAGTTGGCATCCATCCACTGGCGTCCTGGTCCATAGCAGCAACATCCCCGCCCAGCGCATGCGCTGGCACTTAATGTCCTCATGTGGTACTGGAAGAGGATGTGCAGCTGAGTTGCACAGAGTCTTTGTTCACCGCAAGCAACTTGCCAACTAAAAATGTGAGACAAACATAGGTACAGACAGAGAAGAAATGACGGCACTCACTTCAGCGTTGTGCATAGTGCCTATTACAAATTTCATACATACTAAGTTATTCTCGTGAAGTCACAATCACATCTCTACAGTGCTCTACTGCAGGTAAATTACAATTGTTCGAAGTATGGGAAGCTTGCATGCAGTTGGTTGAAACACAGACGAGCGGCGATGCTCGGGTCGGGGCCGTGTTGAGTGGTGACGTAAGAGTTGGAGTGGCGTTTGGGGGTGGTGGAATGAAGGAAAGGGAATGTTTGACCTCTGCTTAAGACAGTAGTACTACTCAGGACACATATTCGTTGAAAGCACTGATGATGGCTGTGAATCAGTTGAAATCGATTTGCAAAAGTGAATAAATTCATGAAAACATGATTTTGGGACTGGTTGCTGCTTATTTCGTAATTTAATGGAATGGGAGCAGGCGCGTGGGGGCAGAGGAGTGGGGTGACGTTCATAGGAGAATGGTGAGATGAGGTCATGCATGAGCTTGAAGACAAGCAAGTGCTGATGCTGACAAGAAAGTGCTGATACTGATGTCAGCGCATTTTCCGTCAGAACATACACTAATCCACCACTGTTGGATTCATAGGGGAAAAAATATTCACCCTTAGGGAAGTCGACTGCTTCATGTAAGGGGCAATCGGAAAGTTTCCATTTGACGGCGTTACTGCAGCATGTATGCAACATAGCATAACTCTGATACGGGTATACGCTGAGAGACAAAAATCATAGCGATATGCACTGATATAGGTGACGGTAGTACCGCATTGAAACCTACAATCATAGATAAGCGGATGTAAGTTGGAAGGTTAGGGCTCAGGTACCACCATGTGTCATTCCGTGTTAATACCTTATTGACACCAGTACTTATGCAATACAACACTGATTGATCTCACAAATAGCGCAATAAACACAAGTAGGTCTTGATTAATAAGAGTTTCAGCTAACCCAAATAATGAAATAGTTCTTAATTTAATTAAAAGGGAACAGGAGGGCCTTCAATAATAATAGCTTCAGTTAAGTAAAACTACCAAATAGAAAAAGAGCAGGCCTTCAATAATAACAGCTTCAGTTAAGTAAAATTACCAAATAGACAATAGCGAGACCTTCAGTGATAAAGGTTCAGTTAAACAGAATTGACAAACAGAAAATAGACAGGCCTTCAAAAGTAATAGCTTCTACTAAGTAAAATTACCAAATACAAAACAGGCAAGCCTTCAATACTATCAGCATCAGTTAAGTAAGATTACCAAATAGAAAACAGACAGACCTGCAACGATAACATCTCTAGTTAAGTAAAATTACCGAATATAAAAAAGACAGGCCTTCTTTGATAACAGCTTCAGTTATGCAAAATTACCAAACGGAAAACAGGCAAGCGTTCAATGGTAACAGCTGCAGTTACGTGAAATTTCCAAATAGAAAACAAGCACGACTTCTTTAATAACAGCTTCAGTTAATCAAAACTGCCAAATAGAAAACAGGTAGAATTTCACGAAAAATTGGTTCTGTTAAGTAACCAAGAGCTGCTCCTCACAAGGGGTGCACTAGAAGGTTTATGCACAGGGAGCACAAGACTACACCAAGTAGGAAGGGCAGTAATGGTTAACTTCCAAGGCCCTTTTTCGTTGGGTAAAGATGGGGAAAAAGGAATATTTACACAGGCAAGTTAATTCGTGAAAGCAAATATAACTAGCCAAATGGTATACCAACCTTATTGCAAGATACCGCCGCTACAACGACGGCGAAACACCCGAAAGGAAATTAGAGAGCCAAACCCAATTACATAGTCTCAGAAATTGCAAATTTGAGACTGAGGCACCTCCTAAACCAACAGAACTGACAGAGCAATAACGTCTACAATGCGCGAAGGTATCTTGAAAATGGCCTCCGACAGTATTACAAGAGAAAGGTACTTACTTGGTGTTCGCAGACTTTTGGCAGGGATGTCGACTAAAACCCAACCACCGAGGTATTGTCTGATGACGAGAGGGAGCGGGGGGGGGGGGGGGGGGAGGTGAGTCCGGCCACAGCAAGAAAGCATAGAAGAAACATGCTATCTCTCCGGCTCAGTTAACAAACAACTATGGGAAGTATCGACTCAACAAAAGCAAACAACAGCCACAGTTCAAGGAACGAACTGGTGGTGAAATAGATCAGCTAAAAAATCACAATGATCGCAATATACCAGTAGTTATCAATAAGAAAATAACAGTTACGACATCAAAGTCCGAAACTTAACTGAAGTTCACGAAAAGAAGCTGAAGCTTGTCGGTACCAAATGGGGCCCAGAATACAGCACAGCATAACTGTTCTCTCTCATTGGTGTGTCAGGTCCAACAGCTGGCTGGCGAGGCAACACACGAAGACGGCACTCAAAGTCAGCCACGGATTCAAACCGGTCCACAAATATCCCCAGCAACCACTTGCTGGACTCTGTGCCCAAGATGCTTACGCAAGTGCTCGCGTTAAGGCCGATTCCCACTACAGCGCGGTAGAGCGGCACGCGACAACGGCAGCGGCAAGCCTTTGCCGCGTTGACGCGACGGCTCGCGGAATTGGGGTTCCCATCTGGAAGCGGCAGACGCTAGCAGCAGCCAATGACGGACCGCCACTGAGGTATATACAAACTGACATGAGCACAATGTTAAATTCCCGTGAAATGTCTGACCATGAGAGACAATACTGATCCTACCACTAGATGCACTGAAGAAAGGCAAACCTGTGCTTATAGCACTTGCATATTTAGGGAAAGGTTTTCACAATATTAACTGAAAGGCACTCTTGAAGCTCTGGAGGTATCAGCGATAAAACACAAGGACAAAAGATTATCTACAAATTGTACAGAAACCAAACTGCAGTTCTAAGACTTCAATTACTTGAAAGAAAGCAGTAATTGAGAAGGCAGAAGTAGAAAGGATATAAAATGCAAACTGTCAATAGCAAGAAGAGCGTTTCCGAAAAAGAAAATTTGTTTACATCGAATATAAATTTTAATGGTTGAGTAGTATTTTATAAATATATTTGTGTGAAAGTGAAACGTTGACTATGAACAGTTCTGTCAAGAAAACAATGGACGCTTTCAAAACGTGGTGATAAATAAGAATGCTGAAGATTAAATACGAACATCGTGTAACTAAAGAAGAGGTACTGAATTAAATAGAGGAGGAAGAGGAAGTTATGGCACAACTTGTCTACAAGAGGAGTTAGTTGACAGGATACATTGTGACGCATCAAGGAATCGTCAGTTTGGTAATGGAGGCTAAATAATTGTAGAGAGAGGCCAAGGCTTGACAACGCTAAGCGGATTAGAATGGGTGTAGGATGCAGTAGTTACGCAGAGATGAAGAGGCCTGCACCGGGTACACAGCTGTGGAGCACTGTATCAATAAACAGAGGAATTGTATTTCTTGTTAATGCACCCCAACAGCAAATAACATCACTTTTCATTAGGCGGGTCATTTGGGTATATATTACCAGAACAATTGTTAATATAGCCTCTAGCGCATATACTTGTGATGTATTTGTGTATGCATCTCTATTGCCCGCTCCGAGCGAGGTGGCGCAGTGGTTAGTACACTGGACTCGTATTCGGGAGGACGACGGTTCAATCCCGTCTCCAGCCATCCTGATTTAGGTTTTCCGTGATTTCCCTAAATCGTTTCAGGCAAATGCCGGGATGGTTCCTTTGAAAGGGCACGGCCGATTTCCTTCCCAATCCTTCCCTAACCCGAGCTTGCGCTCCGTCTCTAATGACCTCGTTGTCGACGGGACGTTAAACACTAACCACCACCACCATCTATTGCCCGCCCGGTTAGCCGTGCGGTCTAACGCACGGCTTTCCGGGCGGGTAGGAGCGCCTGGTTCCCGGCACAAATCCGCCAGGCGGATTTGTGTCGAGGTCCGGTGAACCGGCCGGTCTGTGGATGGTTTTTAGGCGGTTTTCCATCTGCCTCGGCAAATGCGGGCTGGTTCCCCTTATTCCGCCTCAGCTACACAATGTCGGTGATTGCTGCGCAAACAAGTTCTCCACGTACGCGTACACCACCATTACTCTACCACGCAAACATAGGGGTTACACTCGTCTGGTGTGCGACGTTCCCTGGGGGGTCCACAGGGGGCCGAACCGCACAATAACCCTGGGTTCGGTGTGGGGCGACAGAAGGGTGAAGTGGACTGCGGTAGTCGTCGTGGGGTTGCGGACCAATGCGGCTGCGGTGGGGACGGAGCCTCTCCGTCGTTTCTAGGTCCGCAGTTAACATAACATAACATGCATCTCTATTAGTCTCTGGAAACAGCCTTATGTTAGGGGAAAGTTACAACTTGAATGCAGTTTTCTTATGGTGACTGTCAGTGTCGTATAGCTAGAGAAGGCCGAAATGCACGCGTTAAACTGAAGCAGGCTGGCGTGAGGTCTGAAACAGGATACGTAATGAATGCTATAAAGAAAAGTACGTAGCTTCTGGAATACTTAACTTTAATCCACATTTGTAGAACATTGCTCTTGATGATACAGAAGTATTATAGACTCTCAATATCTATACTGGTAATGGCGCCTTGCTAGGTCGTAGCAAATGTAGCTGAAGGCTATGCTAACTATCGTCTCGGCAAATGAGAGCGTAATTCTCAGTGAACCATGGCTAGCAACGTCGGCTGTACAACTGGGGCGAGTGCTAGTACGTCTCTCTAGACCTGCCGTGTGGTGGGGCTCGGTCTGCAATTACTGACAGTGGCGACACGCGGGTCCGTCGTATACTAGCGGACCGCGGCCGATTTAAAAGCTACCACCTAGCAAGTGTGGTGTCTGGCGGTGACACCACAGTCAGCAAATGATAAAGTTTAATTACTGTTTTGGCCACTCTGCCATTTGTAGCATTTTCCATAAGATACGTATACCTTCATGAAACAACCACCAATTACTGGTTACGTACTATCCATGACTTTTTAATGCACTGTCAGTCCTCAAACTGTGTAGAAGTCATCGGTGGCAAATGTATCCTAACGCAGTTTTACGTATGCTGCCATACGTTTTTTGTGCAGTGGAAGCTTTTCCGCTGACTTATGATGTCATGTGACCATTCTCAGGCGTATTAAAGGCTGCACTAACATCGTATGAAACTAATTTTTAATTACCGTTTGTGTCGGGAAAAGCAGGTTCATCAAAAAATAAATATAGTGTTTTGGCAACCAAATATCGAATCGGCAGTTGGATTATAACGCCTAAAGTGGTAACTGTGAAACCAACTACTTGCAAGACTGGGATCAATGAAATTTTATGGATATTGAAAACGATTCATTTAATATTTCGTACTTTATGCCAAGGTGTTTGACACAAAGATTCGATGTGGGATGTAAAAATCTTTCGGGAAAAGAAACCCACTTATCGAAGGCTATATATCCGGCTGTAAAGTCTGTTTTAGCGATGCTGGGAGGAGTAATTGGCAATCTGGTGTTATTGCATGTAATTATAAAGTATTCTAAACGCTGAAAATAAACAAAATGTCTTAAGGCAAAACGAAATAATTAATAAGGAGTTTGTTTACGTGGCCATCACCAGCAGCAAGCACAGAAATATTCGTTTTGTAAATAACAAACGCCATTTTTTTCCTGTGGTGAATTTTATTTGTTCTAGATGCTTTTCGCCTTTTACTTTTAGATACTTCTAGTGGAATCTTTGTGATATTTGTAGATTATGAAACAGTTCAGGTCTTATCTTTTGTGTGAGTAAATGATTACTAACAGTTAATCGAATTTTTGCCTGGCATCTGCGTTTCCTCTCATTTGGTCGCAGGCTGAAGCTCGCACTACAAAATCACTTACGAGACATAAGCACATTTTCACGTTACAAACTTTTTTCTTCACAGTTTTCATGTTCTTTGCTCTAATTGGTATGGGGCAGAATTATTCTTCTGTCACTAGCTGCGGATATTTTACCAAAAACTGATTTAGAGTCGGAACTGCTGAGTGTTCAATTTATGTCCCTTCTTATTTGGTTTGTTTATCTACACGTTGCCAAACTATCGAAGTATACGCTGAAAACTAACGTCTGTTCGTTATGTCCCTATATAATTCTTTATGTGTGTGTTAGTTAGTCAGGGTGAGTTGAAGAAATTTGAATGTGAATGAAATATCTGCCACAGCATAGTTGAGAGTTTTCGTGTTCAACTGATTCGAGTTTTGGTTTAAATATGTTGTGGAGGGGTTCATGTAAGAGTGAGGACAAAGAGGTTGAGTGCTAGTATTCTGATAAAAATCGTCCTTTGAAATGTTATTCTACTATTTTATCTATTAATGTAAGCAGTGAATTTACTCTTACATGAAATCCTCCACAAAACATTTAAACCAAAACTGAAATCAGCTGAACACCAAACCTTCCAACCACTCTCTGGCAACTATTACATTCACTTTCAACTTTCTATAACTCTCATTGACTAGCCACACACACATACAGTTATAACGAGAGCCGGCTGGAGTGGCCGAGCGGTTCTAGGCGCTTCAGTCTGGAACCGCGCGACCGCTTCGGTCGCAGGTGCGAATCCTGCCTCGGGCATGGATGTGTATGATGTCCTTATGTTAGTTAGGTTTAAGTAGTCTAAGTTCTAGGGGACTGATGACCTCAGAAGTTAAGTCCCATAGTGCTCAGAGCCATTTGAACCATTTTATAACGAGAAAAGAAATAAACAAACGTTATTTTTCAGCATATAATTCGTTAGATTGGCAACATGTACACAAACAAACCAAACAGGAAGAGACATGAAGGGAACACACTGTAGTTACGACTTTAAATCACAGTTTTCGGTAAAATGTGTACAGGTAGTGACAGAAGAAAAAAGAGCGAACATAAGACTGTGGTGACCTGGTGAGAGGAAACACAGATGTCCGCCAAAAACTCGATTGGCTGTAAGTAATCACTTATTTACGTAGAAAAAGAATGTGGACTGTTTTTTTATCTGCAAGTACCACATATCAAAACAAAATTGAATCGTTCTGGATTCCACCGAAGATGCCTTAAAGTAAAAAGCGAAACGCGTCTTGAACAAATAAAGTACACGACAGCAAAAAAAAGATGTTTGTTACGTACCAAAGGAAATAACCAATAGCTGTAGATACTTAGCAATTTACATCTTATGCCATACCATCAAATTAGTTTCCATTTAACTTCTGTAGGTCTGTATAGAATACTGTAAATATTAACATGTTCAAATGGTTCAAATGGCTCTGAGCACTATGGGACTTAACATCTATGGTAATCAGTCCCCTAGAACTTAGAACTACTTTAACCTAACTAACCTAAGGACATCACAGAACACCCAGTCATCACGAGGTAGAGAAAATCCCTGACCCCGCCGGGAATCGAACCCGGGAACCCGGGCGCGGGAAGCGAGAACGCTACCGCACGACCACGAGCTGCGGACTATTAACATGTTCCATGTCACTATAATTCTCATTTCTCATATTATCAAATGTTTAAAATCTTCATTGCTCCATTCTGAAAAACTGCAATTGTTTTCACATCTCGGTAGATAAATAGATTTTAGATATTTAATATGCGACTAAATACATGACTCTTTACAAGTTATCATTTGCAAAAACCCACGTTTCGTTTCCTTGAACCGTTTACGAAATTTAGGGCTGATACAACCACATGGTTTGCGACGAGCAGGACAAAGTATCGGCCGCATTGCGAACGAACCTTGCGCGGCCACCGCGCAATCCGTCTGCCGACATATCGTTTAATATCTCGAGAATGGTGATAGCTGTCGCTCTGCTCTCAACTTTAGAAACAATTTCTGTATATTGATTACATTGCATTACCTAAAACCAACCTACGTGAAGTCCACTCAATGCGTTTTTACCTCTACACACTCATTAAAATTTCGTGTAATGGTTTACGTAAATGCAATGCAGTAAGTAACCACGATGAATAACGAAAGGAAATTCAGTCCTTTATCGAGAGAAGATATCAGGCTGCAAGATGCAGGAGAATCAAATTTTTCACCGAATAATTTCCTTGAAATCGGATGATAAGTATTTCAAAGCTGACACCGCGTCCGCGCCAGCACTTCCGCGAAAGTTCGTATGGCCAGAGTTTTGTGCCTGACGTCACGCTCAACGGGTTCTGTGACTGGTGGCGTGGACCTACGGCGCAGCACACGGCAGCGGCTCGACATGGGCAAACCATGCGGCATCTCGCAGCTGACGGCGTTTTCACGGCAACCAAGGCCCTGCCGCAAGGTTTTGCCATGCAACAGCCCTAGTGGGAACCAGCCTTTACTCGCTGGGAGGACCTCACACACAGTCCTCCTCAGTCTGCTACCACTACCCAACTCGCCATGCCACCACAAACCCCGTCGTGATCAACAACCTTGAGTAAAGACCTTAGTGACCTCAAACCAGAGGGACATCACAGAACAGATCGAGCTAGTGGTGCCAGGAACCTCGCCATGACTCAACCCCCTCCCGTAAACCAATGGGCCCCAGTACAGCCCACAGAAGAAGGGGAAGCTTAATTATTGGGCTTAAGTTGATGAAGGTGCATCCTGAGGACGTTACCTGTTGGCAGATGCCTGACACGTAAGTTAATTGGACCCAGAATTTTTATGATTGGCACCACCCATCACCTGACTGGCACTGTTGTGCACGAAACTCTGCCCTGAAAGCGGTGTCTATTCCTATTATATCACCATGCCTGGCGGCGGTGGGCTAACTTAGTATTATTCCTGGGCCTTTCCCAATTTTCCCTAAGATTTTCAGGAGTAACAGACGAAAGCAGGAGGTTGCTGATAACCAACAAGTTGCATAGAAGCGAATTGATGGGACACCCAAACAAGAGAGTGACAGGAACTGCCTTAGATGCTTCGTTCTGTTATATGTTAAATGCAAAATTGAGCAAAGGGAAGGTGGTATCCCACTTACTTGGAGACTTATGATGGTAAATGATCAAAGTTGACTTAAGGTTGTGATTCACTCTGTCGGTATAAAATGCCTGAGGATAGTATGAAATGGTGGTTCAGTGCTTAACAGCATTACAAAAACAAAACTGCTTAAACTGTTCCGATACAAAGACCAAAGTGTTATCACTAAGAAGAGCCTTAGAGGGTCCAAACCGACTGAAGGTGCTGGTCTGATATGCAGCGGTAATGGTCACCACGACCTTTGGCTGGGGAATGCTTCAGCAACCACCAGAACATATCTGTTCCCTTTCTTGGTATGAGGGAGAGGCCTATATAACCGATAAAGAGTTTATCCATAGGGTTCTTCTCGCACTCGGATTGTAACAACCCCTTCGGAGGACTATTACTGAGTTAGCTTTCTTACAGGCTTCGCACTCACCAACTAATCGCTTCATATCTTATACAACATGGGCCAAGTGCGGTGGGCCCTCCCACTAAAGAATTATGAAAATAATGGTAAGCGGGAGACACGAGCTCCTGAGGCAAACCAATTTTAAAGTCTCTGGCTTCGTTAACGGCTTTATATAGTATGCCATTCCTGATGGAAAACGTGGAGATGCGGATCGCCCACTAGCAGTCCCACCAATTTTCCTGGATCCGATTGTCCGTCCCGAGATCAAACTCCCTGTGCTCAAGATAGACCTGAAACTTCTCTAAGGCGAACAGCACAGCTAGCACCACACACTCATAAGCGAAGTAATTCATGTTGGGATGAGACAACCTTCTAGATGTGAAAACTAATGGGTGTCTTATACCTTGATCCTCCTGAAACAACATTGCAACAATACCGGCATTGAAGGCATAAATTTGAACGATAAATCTTTAGCCAAAATCCGGGACGGCTAAGATCGGCTGGATGGTGATAGCCGTCTTGATAACTTCAAAACCTGCTTGTTGGCTCTCACCCCAGAAAAATTTCTCCCCTTTCCTACGTAGTTTATTTAGGGGAGCGGCCATCTGGCCAAACTCAAAAACAAAACGGCGAAAATAAATCTCCACTCCAATAAATCTGGATATCTCCTTCCTATTTCGGGACTGAAAAAATTTCTTCAGCACGTTAGTTCCTTCTTGGTCAATCCTAAAGCCGTCCCAGGAAATTAAATGGAACAGAAAGGACACCTGTTTCCTTGGATGGCTTAATGGTCAACCTCGCATGCCGAAACTTCTTGAACTATGATGCTCAAACGAATGACTATAAATGACAACATCGTCAAGGTAATTAAAGACACAAGAAAACTTCAATTCGCCTAGAATATGATCTAACAAACGAGACAAAACCACCGTCCCAGTGGCACCCAGTTCAAGTCATGACGTTCCCGTCAGTACAGAACGCGCTGACATGTTTACACTCCTCGGTAACAGAAATCTGATGATAATCTTGGTTGAGATCTAGCAGCCTGAACCAATAAGCTCCCGGAAAACGTGTAAAACAGGTATGAAGATCCGGCAAGGGAACAGATTCTAAGATAACCTTCTTATTAAGAAGCCTATAATCAACCATTGGCCTGCAATGCTGGCCCTGTTACGCCTAGGGAGATGTAGACGGCCTAATTACCCCCTCATTTAACATACCCGCCAATTTCTGTCTCAAGATTTTAATTTTGGGTGGCGAGAGGCGATAACGAGACTGCCGCACCGGAATATCGTCAGTCAAGCGTATGTGGTCCTGTATGACGTTAGTGACTCCTACTTATTTGAAAAAGACTCGGAAAACTCCCCTAATAAATTCGACAACTGCCCTGCCTGGCCGGGTTCAAGATGGGCCACATCAGATTCATCGGAGTTACAATTTATCGAATCCCCCACACTTGCACAACGGCAAGAGCAAAAGGCTTTCTTGTCACTGGGCGAAAACCTAAAAGAGTAGGTGCAGCTTGCAAGGTCGAGAACTAATCCAGTTTTCTGCACAAAATCACACCCGAGCAACAAACGGAGCGCAAGATCTTTAACAAGCAACAACGTAAGGGGCCATGAGAAGTTAAAAATGGATAAACAACCACGCACCTCGCCGGCGAGAGGCAACTCTTATCCGTTGGCCACATGACATCTCTGATGGCAGGGGCTCACGGAAGATAATTTACACAAATGTCCTAACTCCAAATACCAATTATAATTCAACAAGAACACCGGGCCACCAGAATCCAACAGCGCGCTCAAGGACTCTTGTCCTAGACGGGCAGAAAAAACAGGGAGGGCGGATCCAGAAAGAGCTTGAATACGCGCGCACCATGGCGCACGCCTCCGACGGAAACAATGCACCCTCTTCTTCACCTGGCGTCATTTGCTTGTACTATGGGACACCCTCGCACCAAGTGATCACGTGCGCCTTACCAAAAACAAAGTTTCGGAGCCAAGGTGGCTAGGCGCAGTCACTCGGCTTACTGGCTAAGCGGTTCAAACGGTGCATGCACCCGCCAGTAATATTTCCGTTAAAGCTCCATACGCATCCAGAGCGAGATCTTCCTGTCGACAGTCAATCCTCTTAGTTATTTCCTTGAGCCCTCCCGCTTCAGGACTTCAGATATAAAATTACTCAGAGTACTTTCGCCAATGGGTAAAGTAATGCTAGTATCACATGGTGAGGTGTCCCCAAGGCATTCGCATGACATTCGAATCACACCAACAGCCACAAAAACTGCTGGACATGGCACAAGTATCGAGTGAAAGTTCTGAAATCCACCGAGTAGGCACATAATTGGGTTGGGTAGTCTAGCGAAACGATTATCTAGAGGGCTACCTAAACCTTGGGCCCCAGGCAAGTGACAAAATACTGATTCGTGGGGATAGCTGCTACACTTGGTCCCGCTTCCTGACCTTCCAGTCTTGAGGACGCTGCTTGGGCTTAAAAATCCCTCGCTCGATCACTGAATGTCCCACTCCAGTAACTTCACGCTGGCCAAGTTGCAAGAAGGCAATGTCCCTCAAACGATTCCCCAAATGTGCTAGGTGGGCCTTAATTCTTCCAATTTTCCTAACAGTAGGATGAGTGTCCTGCAGAAAGGAGAGGTTCCGCTGCGTCCCAACCAACGCTGCGGAAATATTATCGAGAGGAACACCTGCCTCCCAAATGGTGCTCGCCGAAACGCAAAGCGGGGAGCCAAATGCCGCGCGCAAGTGCTCTTCCTTCAGATGCCCGATTCCGGGGCGGCCCCTTTGATCCATAGCAAGGTAGATCCCTGTCAACAACGGAATAAATTAATACATTTCTCGACAGATGGTAGGGGATCCTTACACACTAAGGAAATGATAACAGGAAATGACAAATAACCAGAGAAATGATAGACAATTCTAAATCCAGCCCCCCTCTGCCAACAGAACGCAAGCACGCTCTGAGAATGCCACTTGAAACCTACAGTTAAGGAAATGGGTATAAGGCGAAAAGGTTATGGCGCATGTACCGTCATGTGTCATTTCCTGTTGCTTCCTTTTTGACACAAATACTTCTGAAATGCGTCATTTCCTGTTACTTCCTTTTTGACATAAATATCTCCGAGTCGGGTAGGCCTGTGGGAGTCACAACTTTAGTTAAATACAACACTCATTGAGTAACGTATCAGATCTCGATAATAGGGCAAGAAAAACATGTAGGTTTTGATAAATAAGAGTTTCAGCTAACCCAAATTATGAAATAGCCCTTAATTTAATGAAAATGGAACAGGCAGGATTTCAATGATAACAGCTTCAGTTAAGTAGAATTGCCAAGTAGAAAACAGGCAGGCCTTCAGTAATAACAGCTTCAGTTCAACAATATTGCTAAATAGAAAACAGACAGGGCTTCTCTAATAACAGCTTCAGTTAAGTAAAACAGTGAGGCCTTCAATAATAACAGCTTTAGTTAACTAAAACTACCAAATAGAAAACAGGCAGGCCTTCAATGATAACGGCCTCGGACAGACAAAATTAGCAAATACAAACAGACAATACTTCAATAACAACAGTTTCAGTTAAGTAAAATTACGAAAATAGAAAACAGGCGGGCCTTCAGTGATAACGACTTCAGTTAAAGGAAATTTCCAAACAGAAAAGAGGGAGGCCTTCCTTAACGACAGCTTCAGTTAAGTAAGACTACCAAATAGAAAATAGGTAGGCCTTCATGAATAAATGTTGCTATTAAAGAATCAAGAGTTTGAATCATCTCATCACAACGGGTGGACCAGAAGGCTTACACGCAAGGAGCACAAGACTGCACTATATAAGAAGGCCAAGAAAGTTGCAGCGAGAGGACCGGAATTCCAAGGCCCTTTTCGTTGGGTGCAGATCGGCAAAAGAAATATTAACGCAGCGAGGTTAATTACGTGAAAGCAACCCGCGTCACTGCAAGGTTCCGTTTCTACGACGACGGCAAAACCCCCAAAAGAAAACTTGGCTGCCAAACCGAATTACACTACCACAGAAATTGCAAATTTGTGACTCAGGCAACTCCTAAGCCAATATAATTAACAAAGCGATGACGTCTGCAATGCCCGAAGTTATCTCGAAACCGGTACCCGGCAATATTACAAGAGGATGGCATTTATCTGGTGTTTTAAGACGTTTGGCAGGGTGGTCGGCTAAAACCCAACGTTCTAGGTACTGTGTCACGATGAGGGGGGGGGATGGGGGAGGGGGGAGAGGGGTTCCTGCCACAGCATAGAAGAAACACGTTATCGATCTGACACATGAAACACCATCGGCTCACACAGTTTAATATATCCTGTTAACAAACAACCAAGGGCAGTATCGACTCCAGCAAAAGCAAACAGTAGCCAGAATTCAAGGAACCAACTGGTGGTACAAAAGATCAGCTAAAAATCGCAATGATGGCAACAGACACACCGGTATCAATAAGAAAATAACAATAAAGACCTCAAAATCCAAAACTTAACTTAAGTTCACGAATCGAAGCTGAGGCTTGTCGGTTCCAAAGGGGCCCAGAATTCAGCGCAGCGAAACTGGCTTCAGCTCTCTCATCGACGTGTCACGACTCAGAGCTGGCTGGGCAGGCTACGCACGAAGAAGGCACTCGAAGTCAACTACGAATTCGAATCGGACCACAAACATGCCCAGCAACGACTCGCCGGACTCCGTGCCCAAGACGCTTGCGCAAGTGCTCGCGTTTTTCGCTGCGCGGACCTCTCGCTCCGTTACGACCACCCAACTCGCCACGGCACCACACACCCTGTCCCCATCAACAACCTCGAGCAAAGATATTAGTTGCGTCAAACCAGAGGGATGCCACACAACAGATCGAGCTAGTGGTGCCAGGAATTCGAAAGGCGACGCCAGCAACCCCGTCACGGCTCACGCGTACACAAGATATAAAATGGCGATGCATTGGCGAAGCTATTTTGTACTCAGATGATTCACGTGACAAGATCTCCGACGTCATTACGACCGAACTATGGGATGGACCCAGGTTGTCAACAAAGCACTGTGTAAGCTGAATCGATCATTGGCTGGAAATCGGTTACTCGGAGACCATTTTAAGCCGTTCGTGGACTTCATGTGTTTCCAAACGACGATGGAATTTTCATGGATGACCATGCGCCATGTCACTGTGTCGCAATTGTTCGCAATTGGTTTGAAGAACATTCTGGACAATTTGAGCTAATAATTTGGCCACCCAGAACGTCTATGAGACATAATCGAGAGATCAGTCCGCGAACAAAATTCTGCACCGACAACAGTTTCGCAAATTTTGAACGGCGATAGAGGGAACATGGCTCAATATTTATGCAGGGGACTTCCAACGACTTTTTGAGTGCATTCCACGTCGAGTTGCGTACTATGCCGGACAAAAGAAAATGGTTCAAATGGCTCTGAGGACTATGGTACATAACATCTGTGGTCATCAGTCCCCTATAACTTAGAACTACTTAAACCTAACTGACCTAAGGACATCACACACATCCATGCCCAAGGCAGGATTCGAACCTACGACCGTAGCGGTCACGCGGTTCCAGACTGTAGCGCCCAGAACCGCACGGCCAAACCAGCCTTGGCAGCCAAAGGACAAACACCAGCAGACATACATCTGGGAATGAAGAATGTCTGTCGAAATCCGCCGTTGTGGAATGGCGCGTAATAAGGGGTGCTGCTGCTGCCTCATGATAATGCACGTCCTCATACCCCAAATGTCGTAACCCAGAAGTTACACCAACTCATGTGGGAGCTACAAGAACACTCGCCAAATAGTCATGATCTTCTCTATGCGATTATCTCTTAAAAAATGCCTTGAAGAGTCGACAATTTCTGTCAAACGAGCAATGCAGCAGACAGTTACTGACCTCTTCACGCAGTAGAACACTGTGTTTTACCAGACGGATATCTTCAATCTGGTGCGTCACCGGGATGGTTGCTTCATTGATCATGGCGAGTTTGCCTGATTGACATACCGACTCCAGATTATATGCCTTTCGAATGCAAACTGTTTTATCGCCCCTTATACTTTTTTATTACCAGGTATGTACTTAAGCGAATCCAACAATAGGTCATATTTTTCTTATATCTTCCGTGTCACCAACTTTTTCCACTTATGCACCACAATTTCTTGCCATTATCAGTACGTGTTATTGCTTCTGATTTCTAATGAATCCAAATAACTGTGATTTGAAGTCTCCCGTTCATCTTGACCCCCCTAAATAACTATTTGTCAAGATGCAAATTACAAAATGTTTCAAGCAAATGTTCTTTAGCCGTCAGGGGGACATCGATCATCACGATTCCCTTTGTTGTAGCTTTGTTTTTTACAAAGATATGATCAGCGGTACTACCTTTTTAAACGGCACCCTGTATTTTTTATTCGGTAATTAATTTCCTCTCCTAAAGACCTATTAAAAATGTATCAGAGTGTACCATTCACTGAAACACAACGTTATTAATTACATAACACAACATTGACTTTGAGCCCGGGATCACAAACTCGTGCTCTTGCTGGAGTTGTCAGAAAACAAAATTGACTTTGACTCTCCTGTACCACTGCTCAGGAGTAGAACATTCAAAGGTGCTCAAAGTGGTGACCCTGGACACCGATATACTGGCGCACTCGTTGAATGAAAAAATTATTTACTGCTTCCAGTTTTGCCTGCTGAAGAGAATTACAAGCAAGCACGATACGTTCCTGCATGTCCTCTGGAGCTATTGGAATATCGTGATAGACAACGTCTTTAATGCATCCCCAAAGAAAAAAGTCCAGAGGATTTAAAACAGGAGACCTAGCAGGTCTAGTAACTGTTCCTCCTCGACCAATCCATTTGTCAGAATACCTTCGGTTCAGAACACGACGTGCAAGCAATGCATTATATGCTGGACGTCCATTGTGTTGATACCACATAAGGATTCTGGTTCTTAGCGACACTTCATCCAGAAGAGCAGGTAGAATTCGTCTGAGCAAGTTGACATACGCTGTTCCGTTCAGACTACCATTGAAGAAATAAGGGCCAATAATTGTAGTACCAAACATTCCACATCAGACGTTAACTCTCCATTGACGCTGATGTTCCATCTGTCTAAACCATCGTGGGTTGTCGCTGGACGAATAATGCATGTTCCTTGTATTTACCTGTCCTTTATTTGAGAAGGAACATTCATCGGGTTGGCGAGGATTTGCTGCTGTGTTCGCTGACAGAACTGTACACGATTCTGTAAATCATTCACATGCAATTCTTGATGTAGGTGTACATGGTAAGGATGGAACCGGTGACGTGTAAGAATACGATGTACACTGGTTTTTGGAATGCCAGTCTCGTGTTCAAACTGTGATGTGCTCACATGTGGATTCATACCAACGGAAGCGCGAACAGTAAATTCGGCAGCTTCGTCTGTGCGAATGCTAAGACGATTGCGTCGTCGTGGGTTGAAATTTCCCGTTTCCTGAAGCGACGCAACAAGACGAGAAAACATCCGTCGGGAAGGTGGGTTCTTGTCAGGATATTGCTCTCTGTACAGTTCCGCTGGTTGCGTAGCATTTCGCCTACCTTCAACAACAACAACAACAACAACAACAATAAAAGAAACGTTATGTCAATGCAGTTTGTAGGAAGGACAGCCTTTACTGTATGCCTACTCTACACAACAGTACTTAAAAGGACTAAACTACTGTACTAAATGTACCCGTACGTAAGGAAACAGTATTGCAATTACTGTTCTGTTCTACTCACACAACTCTTCAACTGACTATGGTTGACGAAATGATGGCTGTGCATTCTACTTACGTTTACAATTGTCCTCTGTCACCATCAACACGTGGACATGTTCCATCACCCCGAGTAGCTGCACTAAGCGCTGGCAGCGTCAACGTCAGTGCTGTGTTATGTAGTTAATAACGTTGTGTTTCAGTGAATGGTACACTGTGTTACATTTTTGAATAGGTCTTTAGCAGAGGAAATTAATTACCGAAAAAAATACAGGGTGGCATTTAAAAGAGTCATACCGCTGTTCATATCTTTGTAAAAAATAAAGCTACAACGAAGGCAATCATGCTGATTGATGTCCCCCTGACGACTAAAGAACATTTGCTTGAAACATTTTGTAATTTGCATCTGGACAAACAGTTATTTAGGGTGGTCAAGATAAATGGGACACTCTGAATACAGGAAAAATTGTGATAGGACACTGTTTGTATACTGGAAACGGTGTTAACAAGACATGATACAATATTGTTTGAAACTATGTGTCATTAAGAGGCAGAGCGTGCAAATGAACTTGAGTAATAACGAATCTACAATATCAACAAAACCGCGAATCCGACTCAGGTAAAAGGTGATACACTGCTGTAACCTTCAGACAACTAATACAGGTTCAATGAATCTCGAGTAATCGGAAGCGCCAAATCATCTTTGTCGACGTCGGATAATCGAAAGTTCAGAAAATGTGTACTTGGATAACCGGGATTCTATTGATCTGAAACAGCCCCAATGTGACTGCGTTTGACGGTGCCCGCTCTGAGAAACAACAATGCAGCAGCGGTCGGCCGACGGACAGAACACGTTTCTTGGCCGCCGCTTCGTGCGGAGAACCTGTTCTCAGGCACCTGGAGAGCTGATTCACACAGAACGAGTACAAGTGGTTTCAGATTAAGGCCCCAAACGTTAAGGTATGCTTATGAGCTTTCTTAATGTAAATCTCCTGCAGGTGACCACATTAGCACGAAAATGAATATTACAATCTGCTAACTGCCTCCCATTTCACATATTTATAGTGTGGCAACTGGCTTCTGACTTGTTGGTGTCGTCTGTGTCTAAAGTGTTGGTGTGTTCTGTTGGCGATCACTATAAAGAGTGGCTGTTACTGAACTCCACTGGGAGCGCCTCACATTTTCTTTGCTGCCACAGGAGTCTGAAGTTTCTCCCTTCCTCTTTTGCAGTTTACTTGCTTGCGAGAATGAAGTGCTTTGTGTGGGATGGTGCTTCCCGTACAGGTGCTGCGCACTCACCTGCCGCAAACATTAGGTCCAAAGCTGTGTGCTATCATTCCTCGACAAATGCAACGCGTCTCTTTCGAATGGAACAGACAATGAAAATGTTGCTAGTGTACTGGACAAGAGGTGCAGAGTACCGCTACAAAATACGAAGATGGAGACAAACTTTTTTAAGCGAAACATCAGTAATACCAGTTAACTGTATCATCTTGATTTACTAACGGTCGCCAGATCATGAAAATATACCTTCCACAACTACGTCTACATCCACATGCACACTCTGTAAGACGCCTTAAGGAATCTGTTGGAAGGTACTTTCTACATCATTGTCACTTCTCTTTCCTGTTCCAGTCGTGAATAGTGCATGGGATGGACAATTGTCGATAAGCGTATGAGTGTGAATTTCAAAGGTCGTGGCCTTCGCTACAGGTTACCCACCTCAGTCCCATAATCCTTGCCACGCAGCACATCCGTCGAATGCTCACGAAAAAGTGGGAACATAGAAGCCAAAGCAAAAGTAAAATTTCTTTGATGTAGTTGTACTACAGACAAGTCTCACGACAAATACATCAACACTAATTTGAAAACCGAGGAAGAGGTGATGATAATGGATAGTTTCTCCTAAAACTGCTCTGTAATCTAATTAATAACCCAGTATTCAAATTAGACTACCAAGTCAATTCAAATTACGAGCGACACATGAAGATATGCGTGTAACTGAAACAAACACCAATGATTGTGTATTTAATAAGTACTTTTTCAATGCATGTCTACAGGCTATTACAAAAAGGTACGCCCAGACTTTCAGGAAACATTCCTCAGACACAAAGAAGGAAAAAATCTTATGTGGACATGTCTCCGGAAACGCTTACTTTCCATGTTAGAGCTCATTTTATTATTTCCCTTCAAATCACATTAATCATGGAATGGAAACACACAACAACAGAACGTACCAGAAACACTTTGTTACAGGAAATGTTCAAAATGTCCTCCGTTAGCATCCACCCTCCGTTGCATGGAATCCCTGATGCCCTGCTGCAGCCCTGGAGAATGGAGTATTGTATCACAGCCGTCCACAATATGAGCACGAAGAGTCTCTATATTTGGTACCGGGGTTGCGTAGACAAGAGCTTTCAAATGCCCCCATAAATGAAAGTCAAGAGGGTTGAGGTCAGGAGAGCGTGGAGGCCATGGAATTGGTCCGCCTCTACCAATCCATCGGTCACCGAATCTGTTGTTGAGAAGTGTACGAACACATGTTCACATAACATATTTTCTTTATTTGTGTGTGAGGAATGTTTCCTGAAAGTTTGGGCGTACCTTTTTGTAACACTCTGTATAAGCCCGTGAGAGCTATTTGTAATTTGTATGTGAGCTGAGCTCGCTAGCTGACTGTGAGAACGCGAGAGCCACAGGGGCACAATAGCATACGGGTCGTAAAAGTGTCTGGTAAGTATGAACTGAGCATTAGGCGTCGCTGGGCGTGGTGCTCGGAACCCCGAAGACGGACACAGCAGGGGGCAGGAGGCCGAACACGACGAACTGTAAACTCACAATGAGAAAATTTTCTAAAATGATAGGTATCTATAAGGGGCTGGGAAAACGCGAGACAGAGCGAAAGGAATCTGCTAGACGCAAAGGTCAGGGGAAGTTGATGTGTAAGTATTGTAAGGGAACCAAGCACTGGCTCACCAAAATTATTTTTGAAGCGGGGATGGAAATCCACTATTGACTACGTGCAATCTCTATCATTAACCGAATTGTGAAACCAACATTATAGTGGGAGAGTACTTCTGCTTTCTGTCCCGCTCTAAGAGAGAATTTCTTGTTACTGTTTAACCACAGCAGATTATTTAAGAGGAGGGAGATTGCTAGTATTTTTATGAAATTTGCGTTGGACAGATCTCGCAGGGTTCTTAGTGACTGGCTAACAAGAAGCTGGTGCTGGCAGAACCTTCAGGATTTTTAGAAGGCGACCACATAGGGACTTGGACTTTAGAGCTCCAGTGATGGAGGACTTCCAGCAGACAACACTTTAGCTGATGGTCGTTTTGAGACTCTGGCTCAGAACCTATCACAGATGCTGGGGCCAACCATATACTATAACTTTCACCTACCACTGCTGCCATTATCTGCATCTGAGTATTAGATTGATGGTAAGCATGTGCTGCATTTGCACATGACGTGTGGAGACGGGATGCGAAATCTTTTGTTTCGAGTTAGAGTCTTCCATTTGTGAATTAATTCGCGCACTCAGCTAACTGACCTCACCCTACGGTTGGGCAAGAGAACCACTGCACATAGATACTTTTCTGGGTCTTCACTTTAATCCGTCAGCTACTTCAACAATCATCGGTGCTTCACGTCATTATTGTTATTTACTTTCTAGTTCTACCCTCCTGTGCCAAGGTATTGTCTTGATATTTAATAATCTACTTGGACCATTGTATACTTTATAATTACTTGTATTATGGTTCAAATGGCTCTCAGCACTATGGGACTTAACATCTATGGTCATCAGTGCCTTAGAACTTAGAACTACTTAAACCTAACTAACCTAAGGACATCACACAAAACCCAGTCATCACGAGGCAGAGAAAATCCATGACCCCGCCGGGAATCGAACCCGGGAACACGGGCGCGGGAAGCGAGAACGCTACCGCAAGACCACGAGCTGCGGACACTTGTATTATGTAATCAACATTTGCAGTCGAATCCATATGTCTTAGCAATAAATATAATTGTGACCTTCAGCTTCATTCAACAGTTACAGGAAACCTTTTCTCATTATATCAGCGCGACCTCTGGCAACCACATTTCATGTTTAATTGAGCCACCCCAGTTGAAATTCAAATGTTCGATAGTATCCGTTGTGCCACTTTCTCTTAACACTACACATGATGTTATGGGAGCAGCCTGTTTACAGTATAGGTCATCAGGTACAGTTCTTGATAGCTTTACAGAGGTATGCTTGAAGCTCAACTGTAGCCTCATACAGGCCCGAGAGAGTGAAAAGTCATAGCGACAAATGGGCTCATACCGTCAAATTCTTCGTAAATGTGACTCAATTTTGTACTGACGTCAATAACATCACATACCTTCTGATCCCATGAAGTTTCATTCCATTTCCTCCTCCCCTTTATTTTGTCATGGAAAAAAAGAAACTAAAATAATCTAGCTGAACATAAGAAAAGTAGTGAGAAAACAACGTTTATTCTCCATAAAAGAATTTTCAGACTTAGTTTAGCCGTGGTTTCTTTAATCCATTTGAAGAGAATATCGTAATCGCTCATTTGAAAAGGACATGGCTGGTCCGAGCTTGTGTTCCTTCTGTAATCGCCTTGTGTCGCCCGAACATTAGACTCTCAATATTTCGTTCGGAGTTTGTGACACTTGCACGGTGTCACACTTGTGCGGAGAGGGAATGTGTTGACATTTGCACGGAAGCCACGAAGACCAGGACACTGTAGATAGTGGACAGGGTGTTCCAGAAGTAGGGTACATTAACCTGTCCGCCCTGCAACTTATTCTGGAAAGGCCAAAGGCCATTTCTGCACCAAGTCCCCTGTCCTCGCATCTGTTCGTAGTGTGCGTGGCTTTCTCCCAGAGTTAAGTACTACCGTTCATCTCTGATGGCAAGTAGTGTTCTAGTGCTGAGGTAATGGAGTTGATTGAGACCACCAAAGAGAAACTTTTACTGATTTACAAAGGGGCATAGTGCATAGTGGATTATACAAACAAACAAGAAGTGACTTACTGCCGTTGTGTAAGTTTTAAAGGGAGTAAGTGCAAAGGAAGACTATCCACAAAAAGAACCCGCAGTTTTAGGGGAAGGTATCCCTGTTTGTATTCCAGATGAAGCAGCAAATGAAGTGTGAAAACATTTTGTCAGCGCAAAGAGGCGAGGAAAAGAAACGGATGCTAAAGTTTCATTACTTTATGTTGAAGAAGTAGGGCAGCTCTTCAATCGAGGCTACAACTTAGTAACATCTTTACCATTACGCAGAAGTGTGGAAAAATCGTTACATCGCTTTTCGCGGAAATATATGGGAATACACAAGATCCCACCAATTTTGGAGGAACTTTCTCTCAAGAAAGTAATGTACACATGAATGATGGTAACAATTTTTGACTTGCAAATGACAACAGGGGACCGAATGACAGAATAGTGGTGTTCGCCAGCGAGAAGGGAGAAGTACGTTTATCAAACTGCGTATCATCCTTTGTGAATGCATCGTTCAATAGTTAGAGGAAATATAGGAAATACGCTGTCGTATAAGAATATGTTCTGCTCTAGCACATCTTACCCTGAGAATGTTGGACGATGTTTGGCCGTGTATTCAGGAGAGCACACCTGAGAACCTAAAGCTTCAGTACTTTTGTGAGTATTTTTGGATCAGTGGCTCGATAACAGAAATATGCCAAGAGAAATGTGGAATTCCAGTGGATGGCGCCATTGCAGTAATAACGTCTCAGAAGGATGGAGCCGAAGAATAAATACATTATTACGAAAATTTCATTCGAATATTTACTCGTTAGTAAAAAATATTCGAGAAGATGCATAGAACCAAAACCTCCAGTTTGACCGACTAGTTTTAAACTTTACTGACTTTTTTTCTTCCTTCCCAAGCAAAGAATGCTGACGAAACGATTGCAAAATCATTAAGGAATCTCCGAACTGAAGGGAAATTAAAATCACTTCTGACTCGTGTTGCATAGGAACAGAAGTTACAGTGGTGAAGAGAACGTCAGAATCATTGAAAAATTTGTAAATATTGAAAAGTGGTTTTATTAAACCATTGGCAATCTTGTAAATAAATTTAATGGGGGGCTGAAAGAGACTACCTTCTCGTTCAGTTCCCTGGAAACGGCACAAAGTCGGCTAAACGTCTCTTGAAATTTGTGAAATATTTCCTAATGAATACTGGCAAGACCAAGTCTTTTCTAGGAAATAATCGCAGCATTCGCCTTGAGAAATCCTTATAATCAAAATCTGTATGGGTAGACACTGAATACAAAATGTTTACAGCGGAAACGCAGATAAATGTCATGCAGCTAAATCCATACTTCCTCCCTCCGTTATAAGATGAATAAACCAGCACGAAACTGGCAAAGACAAAATAAATTATAGAAAAGTAACTGATCGCAAGGTAGGAACATACAGTACATACGGCGCAGTGCTTGAGCGAAGACTCCACCCAAAAATTTAACTCCTCTTCTACTTTGCCAGCAGAACCAAATTTTAAAATTGTGTTTGTATTATGTAAAGATGTAGCAATATCCAAGTTTTGAAGTCCATAACCTTTTTTGAATATCTAATCTGATTTTAATGCAAACCAGCTTTTGGTATTCAGACCACAAGCCGCGCGGAGTGGCCGCGTGGCTTGAGGCGCCATGTCCCGGAGGGTGCGGCCTCTCCCGTCGGAGCTTCGAGTCCTCTCTCGGGCATGGGTGTGGGCGTCGTTCTTAGCATAAGTTAGTTTAAGTAGTGTGTAAGTCGACGGACCGATGACCTCAGCAGTTTGGTCCCTTAGGAATTCACACATATTTGAACATTTTCACATCACAATTTTCATATGCCAGAATTTGTAGGTACATTCACAAGACACATTTCAATGGTTCTGTGCATTCATTTTGTGAGAAATATTAATGACTTGTTTCCAGTGTTTATTTCAAATATAAGCCTTAAATTTACTTTAATTGTCGGTACATAAATGTGATGATAAAACAAACAAATTACATTTTCGATCATATTAATTCATAGTAGTATGCAAACACATCAAGACTACTTCCTGCAAGAATTTCATGCAGATTGGTTAATATTTATGATAAAAAATGTTGACACTGAGCTTAGAAAAGCAAACTTGTGGCCAAATGGATTTTAACATTTTATCAAAAAATGAATGTTACTACAAGACATATGCCCATTATAATTCACCGGCACCCTTACTGTTTGTTTGAGGGTTCTTCTTGTAATTTCAAGGTCAGGATAGCCTTTTTCTTGAATTTTCTGAATAAAAATCTCTCACAGTAGTCTTGAGGAGTGATAGTGGTTGTGATATTTGATTGTAAGGCAATGCCTATTTCCTTGGAGGTTGTTGATTGTACTGAACTGGACTTCAGCGTATTCCTTAAATTTACATTTACACAGTCAACAGGCAAAGTAATTGATTTCCAGCGAATGGCTGGCAATTGTTTCGCTGCAGTTTCCCTGGAAATCTAGCAACTTGTTTTTCCCAGTTTGAGTTTATGACAAGTTTGGAGTAGAGATGGTTTCTGTTTAATGGTGATAGAAATCAAAAGTTATCTTTGGCATCTTTCGGTGTGCCCCTTATGCAGTCCGTATTTCAAACGTTTCTTAAACGTACTTGTAATTCAAATACAGCCAAATCGTTTTGGGATCTAAGAGCAAACACTATAAAGATGTGAAATAGCCATTAATACAAAAAAATTGAAATTTTGGGTAGTGTCTCCCTCTAAAATGGAGATTAGCTGTTTTTAAAGGGACGATAAGTAGCATGATGGTCTGGTTAGGAACTTCAAAGCGATCAGACAAATCAACATTAACGTATCAGTGCAAGAAGCCTGGTTTTTATATTTATTGAATGAGATGGTCTCTTGATACGATTAGTGTTCTATTAATGTGCTTCCAAATTTTGAACCTAACGAAAATATTCAGTTTACAATAACATTACAATAGATTCTATACGAATGACTGAGGACAGTTGCAAGGTGAACGGCGTGAAGCCGACGAACAAAAGTTAAAACAAAAAATAAATAAAATACGCTTTTAAGCGATATGAGTGAAGAAAGTATTTATCATATGGGAGCAGCAAGATAAACATTTTCAGTGTGAAAATATTTTTTTTTTTTTTTTATTTTCAGGAGGAACACTTGACCAATGAATCTGCAGTTAGATCAAGCTGTCATACTACTTTTCAGTTTACAAAGGGTTGCACAGTTCCACTTGTTTTCGGGTTATGTTGACAATGCAAACTCGGCTACAATTAGAGCTTGTATACCTACTGTGTGACGTTTGCGCTATTACTTTTATAGCAAAATTAATCGTGTAGACCTCTGTTTCATCAATTAAATTTTCACGACATTCCAGTTCTGCAGGTACGATTATGTCGATGTTTAGAATTATATGTACTTGTTGCTTTTTTAACAATGAAAAGATCGAAATCCACTCTCAGAAGCTCAATGGCAGACTTTAACATAACAGCTTGCCTTCGAATTATTTGCACTTGAACTATGGCTCAGCAGCAGAGTGCTGTAGCTGCAACAGAGAAGAGTGAGAAACATATTGCATCAAATCTTCGTGAGATGTGGCGATCATATTCTGTAATAAAGAACTATCGTCTTGACCATAAGAATTTATTATTACAGTTCTTTCATCGTTACGTGATACAGCATTATTCCATTTTGAAAAGCACAAACGAAGTATCATATCAAGGTTAACCACATGAAGCTAAATTTAAATCGACACACACACACACACACACACACACACACACACATATATATATATATATATATATATATATATATATATAATGTAACGATGAAAGAACTGTGATAATAAATTCTTATGGTCAAGACGATAGTTTTTTATTACAGAATATGATCGCCACATCTCACGAAGATTTGATGCAATATGAGTTGCTATTCATGGAGCCAAAAACATTCTACTTGGAAAAGGCATAATTCAAGGATATTAAGACAGGTCCTCGCCCATTGCACATGCAGAGTCAAAGAAAGTGGTACACTTGCCTAATATCGCGTAGGGCCCCCGCGAGCACGCAGAAGTACCCTCAGCGTGGACTCGACTGATGTCTGAAGTAGTACTGGAGAGAATTGACACCATGAATCCTGCACGGATGTCCATAAATCCGCAAGAGTACGAGGGGGTGGAGATCTCTTCTGCACAGCAGGTTGCAAGGCATCCCAGATATGCTAAATAATGTTCATATCTGGGGAGTTTGGTGGCCAGCGGAAGTGTTTGAACTCAGAAGAATGTTCCTTGAGCCACTCTGTAGCTATTCTGGACGTGTGGGGTATCGCATTGTCCTGATGGAATTGCCCAAGTCTGTCTCAATGCATAATGGACATGAACGAATGCAGGTGATCAGACAGGACGCTTACGTACGTGTCATCTGTAGAGTCGTATAAAATCAAATGTGTTTGAAATCTTATGGGACTTAACTGCTAAGGTCATCAGTCCATAAGCTTACACACTACTTAACCTAAATTATCCTAAGGATAAACAGACACACACCCATGCCCGAGGGAGGACTCGAACCTCCGCCGGGACCAGCCGCACAGTCCATGACTGCAGCGCCTGAGACCGCTCGGCTAATAGTGTAAGAGTCGTATCTGGACGTATCAGGGGTCCCATATCACTCTAACTGCACTCATCCCACACTATTACGGAGCCTCTGCCAGCTTGAACAGTCCATTGCTGATATTTCATGGGTTCATGGATTCATGAGGTTGTCTCCATACCCGTACACGTCCATTCGCTCGATACAATTTGAAACGAGACTTGTGCTACCAACCAACTGGTTTCCAGTCATCAACAGTCCAATTTTTGTGATGAAGGGCCCCGGCGAGGCGTAAAGCTCAGTTCGTGCAGTCACAAGGGTACACGAGTGGGCCTTCGACTCCGAAAGCCCATATCGATGATGTTTCTTTGAATGGTTCGTACGCAGACACTTGTTGATGGACCAGCATTAAATCTGCAGCAGTTTGCGGAAGGGTTGCACTTGTCACGTTGAACGATTCTCTTCAGTCATCGTTGGTCACGTTCTTGCAGGATCTTTTTCCGACCGCAGCGATGTTGGAGATTTGATGTTTTATCGGATTTCTGATATTCATGGTACACTCGTGAAATGGTCGTACGGGAAAATTCCGACTTCATCGCTACCTCGGAGATGCTGTGTCCCATCGCTCGTGTGCCGACTATAATACCATGTTCAGGCTCACTTAAATCTTGATAACCTGCCGTTGTTGCATCAGTAACCGATACAACAACTGCGCCAGACACTTGTCTCATGTAGACGTTACCGACCGCAGTGCTATATTCTGCCTGTTTACATATCTCTGTATTTGAATACGTATGCCTATACCAGTTTCTTTGGCACTTCAAGGTACCTAGGTTCCAATAAATAATAAGATGCTTTACATCTACAGTTAGGATGCAGATGCGATACTTGGTATATCTCGTTTTGCTTTGGATTATGTGTACTCTTATTAGAAATGATGGTCATCAAGAGCATACTGTAAGTTTTTTCTTGCTGACGATATCATACATTAATTCCGTCGGTGGTCGTTTTCACCCGTACAACTAAGGCAAATGATGAGATCGGTAATTTTTTTGCATGTAAAATTTGCGCGATACCTTACTTGACAAAAGTTATCAATGCGTTGTTAAGTTCATCGACATGCTGAGAAAGTACTGTGCATTTTTGGTGTTTTAGTTCAAAGATTCTGTTCTCTGCAATTTAACACTGTAGGCTAGACGAGCCGTTTTGTTGGATCGCAGAAAGGCAAGGACTACGCATTAGTAAACAACTGCCTTTTGGAGTAACGCATCAGACCATCTCTTGTCCGCCCCCGGTTGCTGAGTGGTGTCAGCACGGTAGCTCAGCGTGTTCGGTCAGAGGGTTAGCTGCCCTCTGTAATAAAAAAACTGAGTTAATGGATCAACAACGAACTGAATCGGGTGTCTTGCGACGTCCGCACCGAACAGATGAAACGAACGAAAACGAACAAAATGAGATTAAAAAAAAAAAATGGTCAGCGCGACAGAATGTCAATCCTAAGGGCCCGGGTTCGATTCCCGGCTGGGTCGGAGATTTTCTCCGCTGAGGGACTCGGTGTTGTGTTGTCCTAATCATCATCATTTCATCCCCATCGACGCGCAAGTCACCGAAGTGGCGTCAAATCGAAAGACTTGCACCCGGCGAACGGTCTACCTGACGGGAGGTCCTAGTCACACGACTTTTTTTTTTTTTAGACCATCTCTTGCGACATCATAAGGTAGTGTAGTAGTGTTCCAATAGGAAATGCATTCACCAAAAATCAGAGCGAAAAATTGTCCCCAATGGTGAAATAAACGGCTATGATTAAAGATTTGCATTAAAGTGAACATGTGTTTCAACTATTTCGCAGTTTTCGTGGTGCTGGTAATCTCCTGGATAAGAAAATTTTCTGGCTTAGGACGGTGAGCGCCGAAGCACTGAACTGAGACATTTGTGGGCAGGGTAACACAATAAATATAAGCTAAACAGCCGATAAACATAAACGTGACTGCAGTGCAGAAACGTAGAACATCCCATACCAGAGACGGGAGAGAAAAGTAATTTTGTGTACTACGATAAAATGTTTTAAAATGGTTTGGTTCATTTCAGCCTTCATACAGAAGTTATGAGATGCCGAGCAGAAACAATGCGTTTCTTCCGTAAAACAAACCTGATGTTGAATCTCCCAGAAATTCCACAAAAAGCTTTGTCGCTCTCCAGTTTCATCATTGCCAAGATACCTGTTTGTTCTCTGTGTTGTCAAGAATCTCTCACGCGGCATTATTGGCATAGGGCAGTCACTCTGCAGTTTATAGCGTGTAGCTTTTGTAAGGGGGAACTGTGTTAGTAATCACTTCATATCATATCGCCTTACACCCTGCGGAGCGAAAATATAATTATTCCCTATCTAATAGTGTGTTGGCCAATATTTGGAACCTAACAAAGCAGCGACTATACGTCGTATTGATTAGACAAGTCCTTGGTAGGTACATGGATCTATGTAACACCAGATATCTGCGCACACTTCACGCAACTCCCATATATCAGGATAAGTCATTGGTAACTATACTGGTTTATGTGAAACCGGATATCTATGCACACTTCAAGCAACTCCCATGTATCAAGATAAGTCCTTGGTAGCTATACCAGCTTATGTAATATATACTGGATATCTATGCACACTTCACACAACTCCCATATATCAAGATAAGTTCTTGGTAGCTATACAGGTTTATGTAAAAACGGATATCTATGCACACTTCAAGCAACTCTCATATATCAAGATAAGTCTTTGGTAGCTATACCTATATCTACGCACACTTCACGCAACTCCCATATATCGAGATAAGTCCTTAGTAGCTATACCAGTTTATATAACACCAGATATCTACACACACTTCACGCAACTCCCATTTATCAAGATAAATCGTTGGTAGTAATACCGGTGGATGTAAAACTGGATATCTATGCACATTTCAAGCAACTCCCGTATATTACGGCTGGTGGTTTGTGAGCAAGCTAACGCCGTCCGATAGAGTCCAATATGCGTTCCCTCAGGCAATTTAGTGGCCCAGACATCAACGTGAGTTTACTGTCATGCTCATCAAACCAGTGCAGTACGACTCTCGCGTTGTTGCTGGGGCGTTTATCTTGCTAGAAGATGTGACTGCCATAGGGGAAGACATCAAGGATGAAGGGGTGCACATGGTCCACAATAATTTTCACGTAGTCCATTACTACGTAGTCGATTACTACCTCAGGTCCCATAGAAGCCCACGTAAACGACCTCCACAGCTTAACACTGCCCACAGCGGACTGTCCCCGAGGCCCAGGACATGTTGCGATCATCCGTTCGCCTGAATGATGGGGAATCCAGGCGCGACCATCGTCCTGGTGATTTTTCCGACCAGCCGACACGTCTCCATTGATCCGCTGTCGATCTCGATGATCCCGTACCGGCTGCTATCCGAACTGACTTGGTCGCTGTATCAAAGTCGGAACACGTCCGACGGCATCACCTGCGGAGCCCGTTGTTGTACAGCTTGCGCCGAACAGTGCGCTCCGAAACACCAACATTGTACCATGTCACCAGATCTGCACAGATCATCGCATATCATTTGACGTTGCTTCTCTACGCATAACTTTCAGACACACTTGATAAAGGCTTACTATAAAGACCGAAACTGGTCCTGCAAACTTAATGAGGTTTTTAAGAAAAGCAATTGGAGCTGCGTTTCCGAGAGCATCAAATGGTTCAAATGGCTCTGAGCACTATGGGACTTAACATCTGAGGTCATCAGTCCCCTAGAACTTAGAACAACTTAAACCTAACTAACCTAAGGACATCATACACATCCACGGCCGAGGCAGGATTCGGACCTGCGACAGTAGCGGTGGCGTGGTTCCAGACTGAAGCGCTTAGGACCGCTGGGCAAAAGCGGCCGGCTTCGAGAGCATCATCCAGACATGGAGGAACTAATAATTGGGGACCAAGAATTACAGCAAATAAACAATTTTTTCAGCCTTCAGTTGCAAGGTAATTTTACTCATTTACCTAGGTTTCGATTCCAGTAATGGAATCCTCTTCAGAACAAAAAATGAAATTATTTTGTGAGCCAAACACTGGCCATGTCACAGATTAAAAATTAAAACATTAAAGACGCATAATCATAAGATTATGTCAGTCAAAATTAAAACCATTAGGGCGAACGCAGACGGAGCTGCGCCGGCCATAAATCAGGACCACACGTAAGCGGCTCGGGCCACTTACGTGTGGTCCTGATTTATGGCCGGCGCAGCTCCGTCTGCGTTCGCCCTAATGGTTTTAATTTTGACTGACATAATCTTATGATTATGCGTCTTTAATGTTTTAATTTTTAATCTGTGACATGGCCAGTGTTTGGCTCACAAAATAATTTCATTTTTTGTTCTGAAGAAGATTCCATTACTGGAATCGAAACCTAGGTAAACGAGTAAAATTACCTTGCAACTGAAGGCTGAAAAAATTGTTTATTTGCTGTACATTTCACAGTTGCTGACACGCTGCAATATGTTAAAGATTTGTAGACCAAGAATTAGCTGCTTGGCCCTCTTTCAAAGTAATTGTGAAGTCCTTTTCTGGCGACAGAAGAGATTGTAACTACGTTTCCATTGTGAATTATGTTTTACACAATTACAAGAATATCAGGTGAGAATGTCACGTTACATTTACGTTTTACATTCCCACCTCGATGTCTTGAAGGAAAATTTGGGCGCCAGAAGCGACAAGCTAGATGAACGCTTTCACATAGATATCCACACGATGGAACACCACTATTAACGTCATTCAAAGCCTTCGATGATGGGCGGCTATTGTTGCGTCTTGTTAGGGCGAGTGATGTAAGAGTAAACAAAACAAGAGCATTGTCGTCACATTTTTTGACTACCAAAGACAGCTAAAGTTGAAAAATTTTTTGAAATTTATTGTTTTGTTAAAGTTGAAATTTAGACCTTCTGCTGGCGTCATGTGCATAGATGTATATTAAATAGTAATGAGTTCCAAAGCTACGAATGTGTACTTTTTATTTGTTGTAATTCCGTCAATGTTTACCAGTACATTTTTGGAAAAACTTTCCTCCATTTGACTGTTAATTGTTCATTTATTTTACACAATAATGATTCCGGGTTTGTAGCCATTTTCAAGTGCATGTTCGATTGTTAAAACGTTTATTATCTACCTGTGATATGTCATCGTCGAAAAAACATATTTCTGGTCTTATGTATCAACATGAACATGAGAACGGCTGCAAAACCGAAATCATAATTGTGTATAATAAATGAACAATTAACAGTCAAACGATGGAAATTTCTGTCAGAAACTTCTATATGACTGTGGTCCCCACGAAGGGAAGATCATTTACCAGTACTAGTTTCGATCCTGCTGTGTACCTAGGAAATGTGACGCGACAGAGAAAAAATAATTTTACCAATGAGTGCAGCACCCCAAAATTAGGTGTGCTTAAATCCACCCATTAGCAAACTAGACGCTCGAAAAAGCTTAAATTTTGTTCACAGGTTGCGACATATTCGCAATAATGTTTCACAGCGTTCCAATAAATATTTGTTTTCTTATTACTTCAGTAATGGACCAAAAAATTTCACTAACCAGGTAGTTGATTTTGATCAGCTACGACCATCTCCAGACCTGGGTGAATCCAATACATGATTTGTGTCAATGCTTATGTAGATGGTATAGTCACATTAATCAGATTCGTCATAAAATAAAAAAGAAATTCTGAGTACCATGGATACCTGTTGACTAGTATAATCTCATACATGTTACCGCAGGGCCAGTTCAGCAATTAACTTTTGCAGCACTATTGTAAAAACGGCTAAATTGTGAGGAGGAGAGATTTCTTTGCTAGTGCCGTCGTTTTCTGCGGCACCTGGTGCCATAATTCGAGTCAGACCCAAAGCCATCAGTGAAAACGAGGTATCTGGTCCCCACGCAAGACAAAACCGGAGCCGCGCCAACCGGCCCCGACTGAGTTACGACGCTGCCCTCTTTGAATACAAGGGTCCGCAGCTTGTCGCTTTATTCGAGCAGAATAGCGGCCCACAACGAATTAGCAGCGCCGTGAAGATACTACACAGGCTGTGACGTGCTATAAAGTTGAAATGCCTTGGAATGCAAACCAGTGGCTTTGCCTTTCCTATCCACTGACTGGAAACTGCTGAGGGATACGCATCACTGCTGTGACAGGGAAATAAATCCACGTCATGTTGAACAGATTTGTTGCCGTGTGAATCTTCACGCCCATTTAGCCTGAAAACGAAAAGAAAATAAGAGCTGCTGAGATCACTTTTAGATGGATGAGGACATGTGTAATTGTGTATTGCTGGAAATTCTTCAGGTACCTAAGAGTTACAGGAGATGGGACGAACCGTTTGACACATTGGGAATTACACTCAGAAACTGACATCTGTCTTGACCACTGTATTTGATGATTTTATACTGCCTTAAGCGTTTCGGCCTTAAGCCATCTTCAAAGGCTCTACAAGAGAAATACCTGAAAGGGTGTCAGTGAAAAAACATTCGTGCAGTTACATAAAACGCACTTCGTAAGAACGGAAGAATCAGGTACTCAGAAGAAAAGAAAATTGATAAAATACTTGAAATGCACATCGTAAAAAATGAAGAAAGATAGAACTCACCAAAATATCTATAACACATTCTCAGGTAAAACCAAACTGTATTTGTCGAACATGGATACAACGTATCTGGTCCACATTCTTTCGTGATACAGTGCAAACTGACTCACTGTACAGATTGAAGTACTCGTATTAGGTGAAGAAGTCCACCAGATTGCAGTATAACACGACGTTTATGAAAGTTGCATCTTTTGTAAGACAAACGTACTGATACAATTGACTGATACAATGTAGCTGTAAATGACAAATAATATTGTATTATATCTATTACATACCCAGTTCAGTATGTAACAAATATCCATCTTGCACAAACAGACGCAAAAATTATCACCGCAAGATGGCCTCAATGTATAGAAATGCAGTTAGAACAAGTAAGCGTCTACCTGTCCAATAAAATGATAAATTACAACGGTTGCGTAATTATGATGGAACCAGCAGTACATAAGCGCCAAGGTAACAATACGTAAAACTAGGATACAGCAAAAATAGTAGCAATATGCTGCGACATGTAAGTCTGGAAGTGTTAATTTTTTTTTCTTTTCCGAAATTGTTGTCCGTATCATTTAATAAATAATCTAAGCGTTGTCTTACGGAAAGCTAACCGTGGAAATACGGATGTTTCACATATTAACTAACAGGTGCAAAAACAAAAACATGTTTTCTGGGTGATAACATTCTGCGAGTGACTTGTAAATTTGTTTTATCTTATGCATGAAATACCAATACTTCGATTATGCATTTGTTATAATTTATTATATATTATTTTATTGAACTGCTATATGTTCACTTATTTTTGATTATATTTTTGTTCACTGACACCATCTTGCTGTGATAATTTTCGCGTCTCCTGCGCCATGGATATTTGTTAGATACAATGTTATATAGTTTTTAATTTACAACTACATTGTACCAGATTTCATTGTAGTAGTATTTCTATATTTCAAAACATATAATGCTCATAAACGCCATATAGTACTGCCGTCTGGCGGTCTACGTCACCTAACACTTTGATGTGTACTGGCAGCCAGTTTTCACTCGACTGTCAAGGAATGGAGACCAGAGACTTTGTATCCATGTTTTATAAATTCAGTTTTCGTTTAGCTAAGAAGGTGTTATAGATAATTTAGTGAGTTCTTCCGATGTTCATTCCCTGTGTTTTATGAACGTTTTTCCGCTAAGTGCTAGCTTCTTTCCTTTTTACGAAGTACGTTTTATGTAAATGTACCAGTGTTTTTTCACTGAAACGCTTTCATGTATTTCTCTTGTAGATCCTTTGAAGATAGCATAAGGCCGAAACGTGTTAGGCAGTACAAAACTCAATAAAGACAGTGGTCAAGGCTCATATCGGTTTCTGAATGTTTTAAAAATAGCCGCAACATCTCTCAGAGCATTTAAGCATCTTGCTGCTGACACTGGTATATAGGTTGCAAAACTGTTGAGATTCCATTTGTGATAATAAGTCTGGAATGACGCATTTGGCCCTGTTAAGTTTTCGATAGGCTAACAATTTTATGTGACCCCGTCCCTGATCTACAACATGATATGTGCGGATCTTCGTTTAATAAATAGTGCAATATTTCATATCCACTTTCACCACGATTTCCTGTTTCGAATTACTCTTCAGAAATTTCATTCGAGATTACATTTTTACTCAATTTCCTTTTCGGACTGAGCATTGGGACAATATAGAATGGAATTTGTAGTTATCTCTCTGTAGATAAGAAGAACTTGCTTGACAGACCTCGTGAAAGACATTAATTCACGACTCTCTGCAGACAATGAGAGCGGCTGTGTTTACGATTAGACCATTGCCTACATTCAGCAACAGTGACCCACTGAAATATTTACTTTTGTATACTTTAATTTCTTGATGTCATAGAGGTACTTCGAGCAAACAAATAACGTTTTGCCCACAGAAACAAATGAAGGTCTAATAGAAGGATTTCATACTAATTAACACCCGTGTACTCAAAAATGCAAAATAATACTTCATCATGTTGCACAAGTGCCGCATCTTAAGTGGATTCTTTAATGTTCAGTGTGCAGTCATGGCTTCACTTTGGCATTAATCTTTAATTCACGTGACTATAACGAAATTTTTCACGGTCATTATGAATTTCACATGTTGATATCGAACATGAAGCCACATATCCACCGAAGTTTTATCTGTGCTTTTGGCTGGATGTTTTGAGAACTAAGAAATTAGGATACAGAATTTTTGCAAATATATATTTTACTGACTTTAGTACGTGACGTACCTAGTTTATCTGTGAAAGTAGTGGTTAACTGTTTTGCTCTAACTGTGTAATTGACGTTATTTGTGCAGGAAGGATGGACAGGAAGGATGTGTTCCAAATCGTTTTGGTAAACAATACAATAACAAATTTCAAATGCACTTCTGAAGACTACTCTAAAAACAAACGGGAAGGATTGTTGCAAGAAATACACTGATCAGACAAAACGAAGTGACCACGGCCCACGGCGACGTTGGATGCCGCCTGGTGACGCGGGAGCAGAAGTGTGCAAGCGGTGCAGAAACGGACGGGGATCGCCGTAGCAAATAGGGAAATCCATTGAGACAAGCAACTTTGACAAAGGGCAGATGATTATTATTACGCAGAGCCTGTGAACGAGTCGGAGCTGGTCGAATGTTCACGTGCTACTGTTGTGAGCATCTACTGAAAGGAGTAGAAGGATAGTGAAACCATCACTAGGCGCTAAATGATTGTGTGTCCACGACTCTTCGCAGAATGTCGGGGTCGGAGCCTTGTCTGCTCTGTAAAGCTGGATAGATGGTGATCTGTGGCGTCTCAGTCGAAAGAGCACAGTGTGTGCTGGTGCTCGCACACTGTTCATCTTACATTGTTGAACTTGGTGCTCCGCAGCAGACTATCTCCTGTGTGTTCACATACTGACCCAACGACATCGTCAGTTGCGATTGCAGTGGGCACGGAACCATCGGGATTCGACTGTCGATCAATCTAAACGTGCCGGCTCTTCGGTTTCGACTGTCGATCAATCGAAACGTGCCAGCGCTTCGGGTGAATCACTGTTTTGCTACACAAGGTCAATGGTCGTTTTCACAAACATCGTCATCAAGGCAAACGGCGGCTCGAAACGTACAACGCGCCAGGGAGCACGCTGGTGGGAGCAGTATTATGCTGAGGGAGACATTCTTCTGCGCTTGCAAGGGACCTGTGGTAGTAACTGAAAACACGCTGACATCTGCGAACCACTAGCATTCCGTCTTGCTTGATGTCTTTCTCGACGGCGATGTCATGTTCCAGCAGTATAATTGCCCTTGTCTCAGAGCCAGAATCGCGCTGCAGTGGTTTGAGAAGCATTACAGCGAACTCACGCTGATGTCTCGGAGACCAGATTCGCCTGATGGAAATCCTATGGAACCCATCTGGGTCGCTATCGGACGCCATCACCGCTCACGCAAATTAGCGGCTCGTTATTTACGGGAATTGCGCGACCTCCTGCGTAGACAACTATGCCACACACCCCCACAAACCTACCAACAAACTGTCGGATCTCTGATACGCAGAATCAGTGATACATTTCGTTCGAAAGACAGGCATACAACCTATTACGCAGGTAGTCATAACGTTTAGATTCATCAATGTATAAGTGTAGAAGTAATAGGATGTTACTTCAAAGAGGAATTACTCATCATTAGTTTCATCTCTCACAAACTTCAGAAGCATAATTAGATGAGGCATTAAAAAGAATCTATCAAGAAAGAGGGATAAAAAAATGGTTATGAGCACTATGGGACTTAACATCTGAGGTCATCAGTCCACTAGAACTTAGAACAACTTAAACCTAACTAACCTAAGGACATCACACACATCCATGCCTGAGGCAGGATTCGAACCTGCGACCGTAACGGTCGCGCGGTTTCAGACTGAAGCGCCTAGAACCGCTCGACCACACCGGCCGGCGAAAGAGGAATAAGATAAAGTTCTTTTCAGAAGGAGACATCATTTCAGGAGTTACGAGTTTCGTAGGTAGCCTTACCTGCGCGTAGAAGCTTACACCGAAAGAGATGGCACACTGACAACACTCAGGATCCGTATATTGGAGGACAGTGGTATTAATCCCTTCCTCCTCCCCAGATTTAGATATTTCCATGGTTTTCCTAAATACCTTAAGACAGTTGAATACCTGCCGGCAAAAACGTTGTAACCCTCACTTTTCTAAGAAACCGCTTTTTCACGTATAAACGTTGTATGTCGCAAGAGTAAGGCGTGTATGAAGTTGTGTTGGCAAACATGTACATTAAGCGCCATTTTTCGTTCGTTTCCTATTCGTCGCGAGGCGCTCGGATGCAGAAACGTTGTGAAAATGGAGCAAGAACGTTATGTGACGTTAAGTCAGAGCATGTGCGAAGATATAAATAGGGGCCGGAAACGGAAAATTAAGTATAGTGAATGGAAGAGGAATGCGAAGAAACACAAACGGAATTCGGGGCAATCATATTTGGCCCACAATAGCAAACCAGTACCTGGGAAAAGAACAAGTGGGTACGTAAACGTTGTATGCCAATCTAACACAATATGTCTGTGTAATGGGAGATTCCATAGGTTATTCGCAAACATTGTATATTGTAATGCGCTGTCATAGCATTTACCTTTGATATTAATGTGGTTAACTATATTTATCATTACGTTGTTCTCCTTTTATAGATTGCTACCTGCAAATGTAGATACCAGTGTAAAACACTAAAAATTGAGGACAACAGAGAGCTGTTTCAAGAATTCTACGCTTTAGACTATAATGCACAAACCAGACATTTGGCTTTGTCGTGCATTGAAATAGTAGACATCAAACGTAGGGAGACTGAGGAGACCATTTCGCACAGACACTGCACATTCAAGTACTTTTTAAGAAGAGGAGCAGAAAAAATTCAGGTATGTCAAAAAACGTTATGCATGGTATATAGGATTACAGTTAGACGTGTACAAATGCTCCAAGGGAAGATGAAATGTGGCGTGCCGTTAGAAGACGGAAGGGGTAAGCATGTGAATCGTCCAAATAAGCTGCAACACAGCTTGAAGGACGTGATAAGAAACCACCTTGAGAAGCTACCAAAACAAGAAAGCCACTACTCAAGACATAAGAATGAAAAGCTCTGCCTGAGATCCGATTTGAATATTTCTAAACTTGCCGACTCTTTAAAGAAGACAGTACAGTGCAGTGAAAGGGCTTACAGAGATATTTTCAGGGGGCGATATAATTTTCGCTTTGGAGAATCACGTTCGGATTCATGTGGGTATTGTGACAGACTGTTCCTGCAGTTAGTTAACAGTAAAAATGAGAGAAAGAAAATGGACGAAGAAAGAAAACTGCACCATTTACATGCGGAAGCAGCGTATTCAATGCTGGAGAAGGACATAGCAAAAGCTAAAGCAAACGAAACCTATGTTGTGATATGCACAGCCCTCCAACAGGTGCTGTATTGCCCTACCCTTACCCATTCTGTGGTTTTCTATCAACGTCAGCTGTAAACCTAGAATCAGGCAATACATAATGTTGGTGACAATAAGGTGTGGATGTGTGTATGGAGTTGCCGTGTAACTCGTAACCTTGAATTCACTGTGGAAGAAGAGAAAAATGGTGAACTGCAATTTCTCGACCTAAGTATTAGGAAACAAAATGATAGGCATGTTTTTAAAATATTTAGGAAACCAACCACAACTGATGTGTTGGTATAAAATAATTCCTGCCATCCTAATAGCCAGAAACTTTCTGCTTTTAGATCTTTGATAGACAGAGCCTTTAGAGTCCCTATGAATGAAGCAGACAGAATGACTGAGCTGAACATCGTGAAACAACTAGCCAGAGCTAACGGATATCACCAAAACGTTGTCAATACATTAATACGACAGAAACAGCGCGCGAATGCAAGGAAGAATACCGCAAATAATATTACAAGAGTCACAATACCATACTTTGGTGATATATCGCAAAAAGTGGCTAACATTTTCAAACCTTTTAAAGTTGATACCGCTTTTCAGACCAATAATATGCTGCGATATAAACTAAGAAATAATTTACAGCAGGAAAGCGATAAATATGAGAGAGCTGTTAAATTCAGTGTAACACGTGCAAGGCAAGCTATGTAGGCCAAACTGGTACGTCCTTTAAAGTACGATACAAAGAACATAGCGATGCTTTCCGGCTCAATAATTTCGAAAAGTCAGCTGTAGCCACGCATATGTGGGAAACGGGACACCCCAAGTTGGGAATAGATCAGGATCTCGTTATTTTACATAGACAGGACAAAGGCAAAAAGCTAGATCTACTAGAACAGCTGGAAATTACGATACATAGCGTGGATAAGCAGAACACACTGAATGAACAGCTAACCGGTGATACAAATAACTTTTTCAAACATTTCACTGGTTTCTTTTAGTAACTACATTTTTAGCAATTGGCAGGATACCATCATTTCATGAGGTCCTTGGAACATGTATACGTTATCTGTTTGTATAGACATCTCTGTGACTTCATTGTTTACTTGTTCGTGAGCTCACTCACGTTTCAGTGTCGTGTTTCGCTACGTGGTGTGTGGTATCAACGAAGACGCACGGGCGGTTTACGACGATAGAGGAGAGAGCCATGTGGTTAGATGTTGAACACCATAGGCGACACCATTGTAGATTTTTTATATTTTGACGACTACGTGGAGATGCACCTTGGAAGACACGGCTGCAAAAAGGGAAGTAGCCATGATGTTTTAATTTTATTATCAATTTTATTGTGCCTGGTGCATGTTCCATTTTAGCGAGTTTTAACAGGTTCTTTTACTTTTTATTATTCTGATGATGGAAGCTTGATTTCCGAAACGCGTCAATCTTAGTGTTTTACACTATAAACAAGTGGTTGAGCCGATATATTTTTTAACATTGGCATTCACAACCACGACCTCCAATCCTGTATGGATAAAATCACTCTCGTTAGTGTTACAACGTTTTTGCATGGATGTCGAACGAAAATCTGTAATATCTTGCTTTTCAGGTCACGTACTGCCACAACTTGTACACATTAATCAATAATGGACTCATTTCAAGTGATTGTGAATGCTTGTTCTGCCGTTCGGTACTTAAAACCCTAAGCTGATTTCTGCTTCCGTTCTTCATAAACTTCCGCGTCAAAAACTTTGACTACCAGCTTAGCAACAGAAGAACAATGAAGTCTGAGAGAGGAATGCTAACAATACAGTCGACAGAGAACAGTATTAGAAAGGAAATATCATTAAGCGAGGGAAGAAAAAGAGAATCTTGATAGTGACGATTGACGAAGAGATAGGAGATGTGTATCGGCCCTTTGCTCCAACACGATACTGAAGTCAGCTCACCGCTTTGCTACATCTAGTAATGGTTGATAGCAGCACGATACAAGGATAACTCATAAACTGCCCGAGAATGTCCGCCTTCTTAGCTGGATGGTAACGAGCTTGCCTCCCGTGCCGCAGGCCCGGATTCAACTCGCGGCCAGGTTGGAGATTTTCTCCGCTCGTGGACTGGATGTTGTGTTGACCTCATCATCATTTCATCCCCATCACCGGAGTGCAAGTCGCCCAATGTAGCGTCGACTGAAATAAGACTTGCATTTGGCGGCCGAATGTTCTCGGATGGGGCCTCCCAGCCAACGCTCATTTCATTTCATTTGCCCCAGAATATGCTGTGTTGTCTCTTTGAACTGCCTACACTACCTCGCGATTGAGACGAACGGATTATAGATGGTGAATGAGTGTTTGGAGACTTTGCGGAACTCTCAAAGAAGAACAGACCTCTACATAGTGCCAGTAGTGTCAGTGTCGTCGTAACTGCCGCCTGCTTCACGTCTGCTGTGCAGCGAGCTACCTTAATTTAAGTATTAACTGTATTTTTCTTACTTGTCACTTCTTCTTCCGTGTGTATTTGCTTTTAGGAAGCTTTAATTTTCGAGTGCTCTTAATAGTGTTCCATAGATTTCGTGTTTGTTTTGAATACAGTCAGAGAGAGTCCCTTTAGTCAGCCATAGTGCCAGTAGTGTCAGTGTCGTCGTAACTGCCGCCTGCTTCACGTCTGCTGTGCAGCGAGCTACCTTAATTTAAGTATTAACTGTATTTTTCTTACTTGTCACTTCTTCTTCCGTGTGTATTTGCTTTTAGGAAGCTTTATTTTTCGAGTGCTCTTAAGTGTTCCATAGATTTCGTGTTTGTTTTGAATACAGTAAGAGAGAGTCCCTGTAGTCAACCATAGTGCCAGTAGTGCTAGAGTTTGTTTTCAATACAGTCCAGAGACAGGTAGTGCTATTTTCATTGTTTTCTACAAGAAGGGGCTAGCAACCACAGTTTAGTGAATAAGCAGCCGCCTTTAGTGAATTAGCAGTCTAGTTAAAGGTTCATTAACTCCCTTCAGTAAATTGTTTCCTTAGGATGGATAGGATGTGTGACTGCTGTGTACGGACGCAGGAGGAGCTGGCCACAGTTCGCGAACAGCTGAGCGTGTTGATGGCCGCGGTCAGCCGTCTTCAGGCTGCTGCCTCGGAGTGTAGCGGCAGTGGGGAGTCTGGTGCGTCGCAAGGTACACCCCAGGTGTTACATGCTTCACCCACTGTCCCTGCTGTCGAGACATCTTCGCGGGTACCGGGCGCGGTTGGGCCACCCTCTCCCCAAGGGGAGTGGCGGGTTCAGCGGCGTTCGCGGCGCACGAGGCGGAAGGTCAATGTGAAGGCTGGCCGTGTGGCATCGCCCGCTCTGCCTGTGAGGGGACATGTGGCTGCTCCTTCAGCAAGGTCCGAGCAGGCACACGGGGGGAGGGGTTTATTAGTTATTGGGAGCTCCAACGTTAGGCGGGTGATGGAGCCCCTTAGGGAAATAGCGAGAAGGTCGGGGAAGAAGGCCAGTGTTCACTCTGTCTGCTTGCCGGGGGGTCTCATCCGAGATGTGGAGGAGGCCCTACCAGCGGCGATAGAGAGCACTGGGTGCACCCGACTGCAAATTGTTGCTCATGTCGGCACCAATGACTCCTGCCGTCTGGATTCAGAGGTCATCCTCAGTTCGTACAGGCGGTTGGCGGAATTGGTGAAGGCGGAAAGCCTCGCTCGCGGGGTGGAATCAGAGCTAACTATTTGTAGTATCGTTCCCAGAACCGATCGCGGTCCTCTGGTTTGGAGCCGAGTGGAAGGCTTAAACCAGAGGCTCAGACGATTCTGCGGAGATCTGGGGTGCAAATTTCTCGACCTCCGCTATCGGGTGGAGAAATGTAGGGTCCCCCTGAATAGGTCAGGCGTGCACTACACGCCGGAAGCGGCTACAAGGGTAGCGGAGTACGTGTGGAGTGCACAGGGGGGTTTTTTAGGTTAGAGAATCCCCTCCCTAGGCCCGACAAGACGCCTCCTGAGACGCGGCAAGATAGGAGTAGGCAAAATGCAACAGGGAATAACAATATTAATGTGCTAATAGTAAACTGCAGGAGCGTCTATAGAAAGGTCCCAGAACTGCTCTCATTAATAAACGATCACAACGCCCATATAGTACTAGGGACAGAAAGTTGGCTGAAACCAGACGTAAACAGTAACGAAATCCTAAACTCAGATTGGAATGTATACCGCAGAGACAGGCTGAACAGTGAAGGGGGAGGCGTGTTTATAGCGGTAAGAAGTGCAATAGTATCGAAGGAAATTGACGGAGATCCGAAATGTGAAATGATTTGGGTGAAGGTCGCGGTTAAAGCAGGCTCAGACATGGTAATTGGATGTCTCTATAGGTCCCCTGGCTCAGCAGCTGTTGTGGCTGAGCACCTGAAGGATAATTTGGAAAATATTTCGAGTAGATTTCCCCACCATGTTATAGTTCTGGGTGGAGATTTTAATTTGCCGGATATAGACTGGGAGACTCAGACGTTCATAACGGGTGGCAGGGACAAAGAATCAAGTGAAATTTTTTTAAGTGCTTTATCGGAAAACTACCTTGAGCAGTTAAACAGAGAACCGACTCGTGGCGATAACATATTAGACCTTCTGGTGACAAACAGACCCGAACTATTTGAAAAAGTTAACGCAGAACAGGGAATCAGTGATCATAAAGCGGTTACGGCATCGATGATTTCAGCCGTAAATAGGAATATTAAAAAGGGTAGGAAGATTTTTCTGTTTAGAAAAAGTGACAAAAAGCAGATTTCAGAGTACCTGTTGGCTCAACACAAAAGTTTTGTCTCAAGTACTGATAGTGTTGAGGATCAGTGGACAAAGTTCAAAACCATCGTACAATATGCGTTAGATGAGTATGTGCCAAGCAAGATCGTAAGAGATGGAAAAGAGCCCCCGTGGTTCAACAACCGAGTTAGAAAACTGCTGCGGAAGCAAAGGGAACTCCACAGCAAACATAAACATAGCCAAAGCCTTGCAGACAAACAAAAATTACGCGAAGCGAAATGTAGTGTGAAGAGAGCTATGCGAGAGGCGTTCAATGAATTCGAAAGTAAAGTTCTATGTACTGACTTGGCAGAAAATCCTAAGAAATTTTGGTCTTATGTCAAAGCGGTAGGTGGATCAAAACAAAATGTCCAGACACTCTGTGACCAAAATGGTACTGAAACAGAGGATGACAGACTAAAGGCCGAGATACTAAATGTCTTTTTCCAAAGTTGTTTCACAGAGGAAGATTGCACTGTAGTCCCTTCTCTAGATTGTCGCACAGATGACAAAATGGTAGATATCGAAATAGACGACAGAGGGATAGAGAAGCAATTAAAATCGCTCAAAAGAGGAAAGGCCTCTGGACCTGATGGGATACCAGTTCAATTTTACACAGAGTACGCGAAGGAACTTGCCCCCCTTCTTGCAGCGGTGTACCGTAGGTCTCTAGAAGAGCGTAGCGTTCCAAAGGATTGGAAAAGGGCACAGGTCATCCCCGTTTTCAAGAAGGGACGTCGAACAGATGTGCAGAACTATAGACCTATATCTCTAACGTCGATCAGTTGTAGAATTTTGGAACACGTATTGTGTTCGAGTATAATGACTTTTCTGGAGACTAGAAATCTACTCTGTAGGAATCAGCATGGGTTTCGAAAAAGACGGTCATGTGAAACCCAGCTCGCGCTATTCGTCCACGAGACTCAGAGGGCCATAGACACGGGTTCACAGGTAGATGCCGTGTTTCTTGACTTCCGCAAGGCGTTCGATACAGTTCCCCACAGTCGTTTATTGAACAAAGTAAGAGCATATGGACTATCAGACCAATTGTGTGATTGGATTGAGGAGTTCCTAGATAACAGGACGCAGCATGTTATTCTCAATGGAGAGAAGTCTTCCGAAGTAAGAGTAATTTCAGGTGTGCCGCAGGGGAGTGTCATAGGACCGTTGCTGTTCACAATATACATAAATGACCTGGTGGATGACATCGGAAGTTCACTGAGGCTTTTTGCAGATGATGCTGTGGTGTATCGAGAGGTTGTAACAATGGAAAATTGTACTGAAATGCATGAGGATCTGCAGCGAATTGACGCATGGTGCAGGGAATGGCAACTGAATCTCAATGTAGACAAGTGTAATGTGCTGCGGATACACAGAAAGATAGATCCTTTATCATTTAGCTACAAAATAGCAGGTCAGCAACTGGAAGCAGTTAATACCATAAATTATCTGGGAGTACGCATTAGGAGTGATTTAAAATGGAATGATCATATAATGTTGATTGTCGGTAAAGCAGATGCCAGACTGAGATTCATTGGAAGAATCCTAAGGAAATGCAATCCGAAAACAAAGGAAGTAGGTTACAGTACGCTTGTTCGCCCACTGCTTGAATACTGCTCAGCAGTGTGGGATCCGTACCAGATAGGGTTGATACAAGACATAGAGAAGATCCAACGGAGAGCAGCGCGCTTCGTTACAGGATCATTTAGTAATCGCGAAAGCGTTACGGAGATGATAGATAAACTCCAGTGGAAGACTCTGCAGGAGAGACGCTCAGTAGCTCGGTACGGGCTTTTGTCAAAGTTTCGAGAACATACCTTCACCGAAGAGTCAAGCAGTATATTGCTCCCTCCTACGTATATCTCGCGAAGAGACCATGAGGATAAAATCAGAGAGATTAGAGCCCACACAGAGGCATACCGACAATCCTTCTTTCCACGAACAATACGAGACTGGAATAGAAGGGAGAACCGATAGAGGTACTGAAGGTACCCTCCGCCACACACCGTCAGGTGGCTTGCGGAGTATGGATGTAGATGTAGATGTAGATGTACATCAATTCTCCACAAGCCACCTGACGGTGTATGGCGAAGGGCGCTTCTGGTGCCACAAACTTATCTCCTCTTCCCTCTTCACTCACGAATGGCGAATGAAAGAATGATTGTCGGTAAGCCTCTGTGTTAGCTTAAATTTCTCGAATTTTCTCGTCATGGTCTTTTCGCGAGATTTATCTGGGAAGAAGTAGTATCTTGTCCGACACTTCCAGGGAAGTGCCCTCTTGAAATTTCAATAATAGACCCCTATGTGATGCAAAACGCTTCTCTTGTAACGTCCGCCAATGGAATTAGCTGAGAAACTCTGCAAAGCTCTCGCGGCGACTAAACGATCCCGTGACGAAACATGCCGTTCTTCATTGGATCTACTCTATCTCTTCTATCAGTCCTTGCTGTTACGGTTCCAGATTGGTAAAGAGTACTCAAGAACCGGTCCAACAAGCGCCTTGTAAGCCACTCCCTTCGTGGATGAGTCACATTTCATTCATTAAGATTCTTTCTATGAATATCACTCTGGCATCTGCTTTTCTTACTATTTGTTTTATGTGGTCATTCTACTTAAGGTCGCTTTGAGTAGTTACTCTTAGATATTTTATGGTGGGTACTCTTTCCAGCAATTTATCATCAACAGTGTAGTTGTACAGTAACGGATTTCTTTCCCTATGTATGCGAGTGTGTTACATTTATTTACGTTCAGTATCAATTGACAGAGCCGGTAGCAAACATCAGTCATCTGCAAATTGATACTGTCTTCTACGAACAGTCTTAAAAAGCTTCCGATGCTTTCTACTAGATCATTTATACACATTATAAAAACTAAGTCTTATCACACTTCATTGAGGTACTCCGAAAATTACCTTTATAGTCTGTCGATTCTGTGCCGTTAAGAGTAAGATTTGCAAGAAAGTCCTGAATGCAGTCGCAAATCAGATCCGATATTCGGTAAGCTCGTATTTTTTTCACTAAACGGCGGTACGGGACAGTGTCAAATGCTTTTCTGATGTCAAGAAAGACGGCACAAACCGAGCGCCGTTGACTACAGCGCTACGGATCTCATGGAGGAACAGAGCGATCGGAGTTACTCCAGGCCACTGTTTGCGCAGTCCATGTTCACTTTTATAGAGGAGATCTTGTTTCTCGAAAAGCGTCGTAAATGTTGGGCGTAAAACATGTTCCTTATTTCTACAACAGACTGACGTAAACGATGTGGACCTATAATTATGTGCATATTTCCTATGACCATATTTGAAAACGGGAATGAGCTGCGCTTTTTTCTATTCGCTAGGTACCTTTTTTTGCTCCAGCGACCCGCGGTAAACTGTTGCTACAAGGGCAGCAAGTTTTCTTACATTATATTTGTAGAATATTATAGTTATCTCATCTGGGCCTGATAGCTTTCCACTACTAAGCAATTGTAGTTTGTTTTCTATTCTGCGATAGGTCGTCCAGTACCTGCCATTTCGATGTTCGTGCGGTGATTGAGAGGAGGAACCGTGTTACCATCTTCCTCGTGGAACTATTTTGAAAGACCGAATTTAGTGTTTCGGCATTCTCTCAGTTATCTCCCATTTCGGTGCCAGTGTGATCACTAAGTGAATGAGAGGGGATTGCGGACCAGTTGCTGATAAGACAAATATCTCTTAAGATTTTTACTATGATCGGTTGTTAAAATTTTAGTTTCAAAGTCATTGAACGCTTCTGTCATTGCTCTCTTTATGTTCATCATTGCTTCATTTAACTTTTGTTTGTCAGCTAGGTTTTGACGTCTATTGCCTCTGTGATGAATATCTCTTTGTTAACGTAAGAATTTTCCAGCACGGCTATTAAACCACGGTGGGTCTTTCCCATCCCTTAAGACCTTGCTCGGAATGTACCTGTGCAAGGCATACTGAACGATGCTTTTGAATTTTTTCTCTTTGTGCTCATCTTCCTCCTCAGCGCTGAGTATTTGATGCTGACTTCTTAGATACCCTGCAATTTCTATCCTGTCATTCCTGTCGAAGAAAAATTTTTTCCTAACATTCTCAACATTTATTGTGAAACCCGTAGTCATAGTTGCTATCGCCACTATAGATCAGTGGGAATTTTTGAATTCACTGTAGCGCGGCTTCGAAGCGTTTCCGAAATAGGTTCATTAGGCAGAAGTGTGTTATTAAATAAGGAAGGGATTGCAAATAAGTAAAGTGTAGGACTATCAAAGGACGTAGAAGAAGAAGAAGAAGAAGAAGAAGAAGAAGCAGAAGAAGGAGAAACCAAAGCTGATGGTGCTGTTGACGATGACGATTATACTGATGAAGAAAACAGGAGTGGAAAAACCCAAGCCGCGGCAAGTGCACGACACTAGACATGTCTAAGGCATCCAACAAGATTGCAAATACTGCAACCGATGATGTGCAATGCTGGAAGAATTAGGTCCCACGCATGATGTAAAGAAAATGGTTGAAATTAAATAGCAGCAAAGAGACGCATTTAACAGAGGAACTGACGTTGTTTGATGAACTTGGTAACTAAGCAAATTGCCACAGTTGCTGAGTATGCGGAGACGTCACCGCAGCAAGGGCAACGTACTCTGCGCGAGGCTTATGAGATACGATTTCTGAGAGAATCAAGTGGACCAGCTGCTGAGCACAAACTATGTTGACGAGAGGGGGACGGTGTGATAACAGCCTTGTCGGGGGCGGGGATTAAATGCTTTATCTTGTAGGCTCAGTTATCATTCAGCAACGATAATTCAGCACATGATCACCGTGCGTAGGCTGGGTAATCCAATGATTACCTCCCTTTAATCAGCTAATGGAAGCGGCCTATGAAATTAACTGGTCGCTCGTTTGTTATTTGTGCCCTATCTCCTGCACTGTTCGCTCCAGTGCTCTCCCGGTTATTATTTGTTGACCACTTCCCCTCTTCATGAGGTTGGATTCTGTGACTACGAACGTTGCGAGCGTCGCCGCTTGCTAATCTAATAAATTAGCAATTAACAGTTGTTTTCAATTTTATTCAAGTTTAATTTACCAACTTTATTCCTATAATTACAACATTGAGGCAAGAGAGAGAGAGGGAGACAGAGAGAGAGAGAGAGAGAGAGACCAATCAAAAATGGGTGTGAAATGGTATGGGACATAACTGCTAAGGTCATCAGTCCCTAAGCTTACACACTACTTAACATAAATTATCCTAAGGACAAACACACACACCCATGCCCGAGCGAGGACTCGAACCTCCGCCGGGACCAGCCGCACAGTCCATGACTGCAGAGCTTCAGACCGCTCGGCTAATCCCGCGCGGCAGAGACCAATCACTCGGACCTATAATGACTTGTCCTAATATAAGTACGGGTACTTCCACATGCTCGACGTCTAAATGAAATGTCTCCTTCACTCTAAATGAGAGGTTAAATCCTCAGAGAGATTTCGTGATGTACACTAAAACTACGTACCAGAGTCGGATTGGAGGCCTTGAACGAAGGTCTGCCATCCAAAGCATTCCAAAATGCTTCAGCCGGCTCTATATGGGGAGAGATAGAATTTTGGTCTGCAGGCATATTGAAGCTGCGAGTAGAGCTGTGAAGCGTTCTTGGACGCTACATTTGCCAGAGTGTTGATTCATGTAGATGAAACTCGGACAGAGAATAGTGTTGCTAAAGTTTTATATTGGCAGGAAGATACGTTCCCGGAGGATCTTCACTTCAGAGAATTCACTGAGAAATGTGCAAGAATTTAGCTTATGGATATACTAATAACCGACAAGGTTCGAAGACGACGTAGCTGGCTTAGAAGATCTGTTGAAAGGAAGGGACAAAATACTTAGCACTGATTATAGCTAAAGGATAAGGAAAGAAAAGACGAGTTGTAGCAATACAAAAGAGAATAACGACTTGCTTAATATAAAAATTGGGAACGACGTCATAGTGGAAGGCGAAAAATACCCTTCTACATCTGATGTTAGCTAAAACAAGATGGATGAAGCGTGAAAGATATGAGACGTAGACCGACAGAGACGCTGGAAGTCGGCCTTAGTGAAAGATCTCTGCCTGTCTGAGATATTCATGCTAAATTGTCCCCGAAACTTTACCAGCAGAGCATTGTATGGTAATGATACGTAGACCATTATAAATCCTAAGAAGAAACTGGAAGTATTTGAAATGGCTGTTATCGAAGAATGATAAAGGTTAAGTGGACAGATAAAGTACGAAATGCAGAAGAACTGAATAAAATAGGCGAGAAAAGAAATCTAACAAAGATTCTTACCAGCAGAAAGGACATATTATCAGGACATCGCTTGTGACATCCAAGAACAGCTGACTAGGCGTTGGAAGCAACAGTAAGTGGGAAAAGCAGTAAGCGTAGCAAATGCAGACTTATGCAGGATGTTGGGTGCTATATTTACCTAGAAATGAAGAATTTGGCACAAGATAGCAAAAGATGGAAGACAGCACTTAACCATCCAAGAGATTGGCTTAAAATAAATTTCTTTTAAGTTAAAACTTTACAGTTTGTACAGAAACCAGATGTCAGTTATAAGAGTCGAGGGACATGAAAGGGAAGCAGTGGTTGGGAAGGGAGTAAGACAGGGTTGTAGCCTCTCTCCGATGTTATTCAATCTGTATATTGAGCAAGCAGTAACGGAAACAAAAGAAAAATTCGGAGTAAGTATTAAAATCCAGGGAGAAGAAATAAAAACTTTGAGGTTTGCCGATGACATTGTAATTCTGTCAGAGACAGCAAAGGACTTGGAAGAGCAGTTGAACGGAATGGACAGTGTCTTGAAAGGAGGATATAAGATGAACATCAACAAAAGCAAAACGAGGATAATGGAATGTAGTCAAATTAAGTCGGGTGATGTTGAGGGTATTAGATTAGGAAATGAGACACTTAAAGTAGTAAAGGAGTTTTGCTGTTTGGGGAGCAAAATAACTGATGATGGTCGAAGTAGAGAGGATATAAAATGTAGACTTGCAATGGCAAGGAAAGCGTTTCTGAAGAAGAGAAATTTGTTAACCTCGAGTATAGATTTAAGTGTCAGGAAGTCATTTCTGAAAGTATTTGTATGGAGTGTAGCCATGTATGGAAGTGAAACATGGACGGTAAATAGTTTAGACAAGAAGAGAATAGAAGCTTTCGAAATGTGGTGCTGCAGAAGAATGCTGAAGATTAGATGGGTAGATCACATAACTAATGAGGAAGTATTGAATAGGATTGGGGAGAAGAGAAGTTTGTGGCACAACTTGACCAGAAGAAGGGATCGGTTGGTAGGACATGTTCTGAGGCATCAAGGGATCACCAATTTAGTATTGGAGGGCAGCGTGGAGGGTAAAAATCGTAGGGGGAGACCAAGAGATGAATACACTAAGCAGGTTCAGAAGGATGTAGGTTGCAGTAGGTACTGGGAGATGAAGCAGCTTGCACAGGATAGAGTAGCATGGAGAGCTGCATCAAACCAGTCTCAGGACTGAAGACCACAACAACAACAACGAGTTAAAACGTTTATTTACACAGCACTCTTTAGAGAAAGACATTGTGCGCCAACCGGTTAGGCTGTTGTAAAATTTCCGAAAGGAGATATTCCGTAAAGAATCAAACAACACATTAACGATATGTTGTCGAATACTGATATTACTGAAGAACTATGGCTATTGTATGACACAAGGTTTTAATAGCCTACACCATAAATTGCCAAAATTTGCTTTTGTTTTACTTTATTGAAGAATCACCGTTACCTGTTTAGAATTTCATCGGTACATCGCCAGATGCCGCAAACATTTATCAAAACTGGGGTTGTAGAAAAATATCCGCTACCAGTCACAACAAAAAGTTGTTTATGTGTCACACGACCGGTATCGGGCTTGTGCCCATCTTCAGGTATTTATACATTCATGTACATGTTTGTACTGTTGGAGATCACTGTATAAATACAAGAAAAATTATTTGCTGGTGACTACACAGATGGAAGTGGGACAATTGTAAGCGGTAAGGCAGCATTTGACGAAAATATATCTGTACTTTACAAAAAGATGAAGCAACATTATTACAGTTATGCTGTGGTGATAGTTTTGCCACTTAGTTACACACTAATGGTCATTTTCATGTCCATATCTAATATGGCTAAAATTCATGATCATAACACGTGGTATCTTGCTCACTACTCACGGAGAAGGATTAAGAATAACATGAAGATATTAGACTTGGCAATAAGGGAGTCACTATGGTTCTACTAGAAGAAATACAGAACACACACATGCTCGCGAGCGCTTGTGCATGGTCACACACACACACACACACACACACACTGGTACACAGTCTTCCAGAAGTTACGTTCCAGACTGCAGTGCAAGAATATTTCTCCACCTATCTCCAGATCAAGTTTCTAATCTTATAATATAGAATGTCTGCTGAAGCCAATACGTATTATAGCGTACGTTTTGTGGCACTTTGTATGCATTCAATCTCTATGTCAGTGTTGTAACTGACTGACTGCCTTATCACCGCCCAACCCAAGCCACTTAGAATAGAAACTTGAATATTTGGAGAGGATGTGGATCTAGTACTGTAGTCGTCGTTTAAGAAGGGAATTTTCGAAATTCCAACGGTAAGTGGATGAAATGTGGGATGAAGGGTATTTTTAAAAACTGTCGCTATTAAGACAATCTTGAAGCTAGACACACGAAAACTGGTATTTCGGTTTTCGCTCAGGAATAAAGAAATACGTGTTTCAGCATTTTTGGAAATTTAACTCAGTGGGGGTGAAACGGGAGATGAAAGAGTTATGGAAATATTTTATTGTGCTAGCAATTTCGAAGCTAAATCTATGAGAATTTGTATTTGGCTTCTTTGTTAGAACCATACGCGTGTCACTGTTTTTGGAAATTCAAGACTGATTCGTTGACTCATCACCGCCCAGCCCTAAACGCTAAGGATAGAAAACTGAAGTATAGAGAGGATGTGGATCTTAAACTTTAGGCAACCTTCAAGAAGGGATTGTCCAAAATCCCACTCCTAAGGGGATGAATTAGGCGATGAAAGACTTTTTGAAACTTTGTCACTATTAAGAGAATTTTGAAGTTAGAACTAAGAAATGTGGGCCGGCCGCGGTGGTCTAGCGGTTCTAGGCGCTCAGTCCGGAACCGCGCGACTGCTACGGTCGCAGGTTCGAATCCTGCCTCAGGCATGGATGTGTGTGATGTCTTTAGGTTAGTTAGGTTTAATTAGTTCTAAGTTCTAGGGGACTGATGACCACAGATGTTAAGTCCCATAGTGCTCAGAGCCATTTGAACCATTTAAGAAAAGTGGCATGTGGTCTCTCAGTCAGAAAATAAAAAAAAAAAATGTGTTTCAGCATTTCTGGAAATTCAACCACTAAGGTGATGAAATAGTGAGTGAATGTTCTTTTGAAAATAAATAATTACTAAAGAACTTCTAAAGGATTTTTAAGGCTACATCTATGACAGTTGGTATTTGACTCTGCGGTTAGAAATAAAAAAAAAAAAAAAATAAGAAAACGTGAAAGTTTCTGGCAGATTAAAGCAGTGTGCACACAGTTTTAATCTGCCAGGATGTTTCATACCAGCGCACACTCCACTGCAGAGTGAAAATCTCATTCTGGGATCATCCCCCAGGCTGTGACTAAGCCATGTCTCCGCAATAACTAGATCTGTAAGATCTGCAGTAGAGCTTCTGTGAAGTTCGGAAGGTAGGAGACGAGGTACTGGCAGAATTGAAGCTGTGAGTACGGGTCGTGAGTCATGCACTGGTAGCTCATTAAGTTACGTTTCTAGCCGCGCTAGCGGGTGGACGTTGTTTACTGCTGCGCTGTCCTTTCGTGTTTACATCTTGTGCATCACCGAGTGCTGTCCGGCCATGGTTAACTATGGTTACAGACCTCAGGGAGAATAATCTGGTATTTGCTTTCCTCGAGGAATCCCGTCCTATTCAGCCGACATCCCTGGAAATACACTCCTGGAAATTGAAATAAGAACACCGTGAATTCATTGTCCCAGGAAGGGGAAACTTTATTGACACATTCCTGGGGTCAGATACATCACATGATCACACTGACAGAACCACAGGCACATAGACACAGGCAACAGAGCATGCACAATGTCGGCACTAGTACAGTGTATATCCACCTTTCGCAGCAATGCAGGCTGCTATTCTCCCATGGAGACGATCGTAGAGATGCTGGATGTAGTCCTGTGGAACGGCTTGCCATGCCATTTCCACCTGGCGCCCCAGTTGGACCAGCGTTCGTGCTGGACGTGCAGACCGCGTGAGACGACGCTTCATCCAGTCCCAAACATGCTCAATGGGGGACAGATCCGGAGATCTTGCTGGCCAGGGTAGTTGACTTACACCTTCTAGAGCACGTTGGGTGGCACGGGATACATGCGGACGTGCATTGTCCTGTTGGAACAGCAAGTTCCCTTGCCGGTCTAGGAATGGTAGAACGATGGGTTCGATGACGGTTTGGATGTACCGTGCACTATTCAGTGTCCCCTCGACGATCACCAGTGGTGTACGGCCAGTGTAGGAGATCGCTCCCCACACCATGATGCCGGGTGTTGGCCCTGTGTGCCTCGGTCGTATGCAGTCCTGATTGTGGCGCTCACCTGCACGGCGCCAAACACGCATACGACCATCATTGGCACCAAGGCAGAAGCGACTCTCATCGCTGAAGACGACACGTCTCCATTCGTCCCTCCATTCACGCCTGTCGCGACAGCACTGGAGGCGGGCTGCACGATGTTGGGGCGTGAGCGGAAGACGGCCTAACGGTGTGCGGGACCGTAGCCCAGTTTCATGGAGACGGTTGCGAATAGTCCTCGCCGATACCCCAGGAGCAACAGTGTCCCTAATTTGCTGGGAAGTGGCGGTACGGTCCCCTACGGCACTGCGTAGGATCCTACGGTCTTGGCGTGCATCCGTGCGTCGCTGCGGTCCGGTCCCAGGTCGACGGGCACGTGCACCTTCCGCCGACCACTGGCGACAACATCGATGTACTGTGGAGACCTCACGCCCCACGTGTTGAGCAATTCGGCGGTACGTCCACCCGGCCTCCCGCATGCCCACTATACGCCCTCGCTCAAAGTCCGTCAACTGCACATACGGTTCACGGCCACGCTGTCGCGGCATGCTACCAGTGTTAAAGACTGCGATGGAGCTCCGTATGCCACGGCAAACTGGCTGACACTGACGGCGGCGGTGCACAAATGCTGCGCAGCTAGCGCCATTCGACGGCCAACACCGCGGTTCCTGGTGTGTCCGCTGTGCCGTGCGTGTGATCATTGCTTGTACAGCCCTCTCGCAGTGTCCGGAGCAAGTATGGTGGGTCTGACACACCGGTGTCAATGTGTTCTTTTTTCCATTTCCAGGAGTGTAGTTGACTGTATTACACAGGTAATTGGTCTCAATTCTGCAACCGTCCATACCAGGCATGCTACCAGTGTTAAAGACTGCGATGGAGCTCCGTATGCCACGGCAAACTGGCTGACACTGACGGCGGCGGTGCACAAATGCTGCGCAGCTAGCGCCATTCGACGGCCAACACCGCGGTTCCTGGTGTGTCCACTGTGCCGTGCGTGTGATCATTGCTTGTACAGCCCTCTCGCAGTGTCCGGAGCAAGTATGGTGGGTCTGACACACCGGTGTCAATGTGTTCTTTTTTCCATTTCCAGGAGTGTAGTTGACTGTATTACACAGGTAATTGGTCTCAATTCTGCAACCGTCCATACCAGGCAACTGGATCAGCAAAAATAGTGTGTTTGTGTCAAGTTATTCAGCGTTGCGACTGTCGATAAAGTGTTACGAAAGTGGGGCTATGAAGTAGATTTTGTGCACAGAAATGGTTATAAAAGTAAGGTTTTCATCTATAGAGCTGACATTGCTTACAAAACAGTTCGTGTCTTGAATCTTCCAATTGAAATTGAAAATGATAAGATTAAGGAAGCTCTTTCAAACTACTGGGACGTTAAATCAATTGCAAATGAAACATGGTCGCCTCGCTTTAAATTGCAGTGTTTCAACGGGGTCCGCTGTGGAAAGATGGACGTTAAGACAAATATTCCGTCTCACATAACTGTTTGTGGGTAGAAGACACAAATTGTTTATACCGGTCAGGAAGCTACATGTCATATGTGTAACGAAACCGGCCACTTCATACAGGAATGTCCGTGGCAAACTGTTCTTCTTAAAAGTAATTTGAAACAGCGTTAGAAACTTACCTTAAATTATCTGTTACCAAAGAATAGCCCGGATCAACTGGTTGAGGATGTTAACGCAGCGGGCCACGCTTGTGTACCCCCTCATGATAACAGTCAATTTCCCCCGTTAAAAACAGAGGGAAACCCTGTTACCACTACCTGTGAAACTGAAATGCAACCGAAGAAACGACCTCTGGAGACAACTGATAGTTATTCAGAGGACGAGCTGTCCTGACCTACTCCCTCACTTCGCAATCAAAAACAGTGCGATGAGGCGGCAGAGGATCCGGAAGACAGAATGCGAATGGAAGCTGATGTAGAGAAAGATAATAAACATACGCTACCAGAAAATGAAGGGGGTGTAGTCAGTATTAATTTGCAAGAAACAACAGGTGAAGTAACTGATTGCAAAGATCAGCAGCTGTCTGTTAGTAAACAAATTCAGCGAGAGGATGCAAAACTGCCGTCTCCGTTTGTTTACCCCGATTAGGAAGTAAGTGATATTAATAAAGAACAAGGAAGTGGTGGCCAACATGAAATCACAGTCAACACCGCAGGGCAGGCTCCAGCAAAAGATATTGAGAAAGCGTCTGCTGCTGCTCCAGATGAGCGGCGAAGTAAAATAACAACGCAACCAAATGTGAATGAAGCTCGTAACCAAGGGATGGAAAATCCGGAAAGGGCGACCCAAATCCAAAGAATGTTCGGTACGAACCGGTCCTACACGATTCACTGGTGGAAAAATCAGAAAGTTTAGAAGGAAATCAGTCTGCTATCGGTACAAGAGACAACCTCAGAAGTGAAAGAAACGGGACGGTAACTAATAAACTGATTGAAGTGTAATTCCATGTTCAGCCTTGCGAGAAAACTGTTAATAGTTTAACTGAACCCTGAACCACAGGAAACTAAATTAGTTCATCAAAACAACTACATAGTGACAGTACAATGACGCAATCTTATTCTCTCATCACTATAAACTAAATAAAATTACGTCCGGTTTGAAATTATCAGCACTTAAGGAATTTTTATACGACTGATATTGCCCTGTTACAAGAAGTTCTAATGTCGGATTTAGTAATTCCCGGTTATGTCAGTTACATAAATGTGTCTCACGAAACAAGTGCTGAAACAGCTGTTTTGGTGAGGGAAGGGATTCCAGTAAGTGAGGTGGAACGACTGGAACCCGGAAGGGGAATAGGACTAAATATCTATGATGTGACTATCATCAACTTTTATGCCCCTTCAGGAAGTTCTCACCGAGCTGACAGGGCACGTTTGGTCAAAGATCAACTGATATACTCGTTAAGGGAAAATCCAAGACAGTCATTACTTGGAGGTGATTTTAATTGTATTTTAAATCGAAAAGATCAGTTACCTAATTTTAATTTCTCAAGTGAACTAAAACAACTAGTTACTGGTTTAGAATACAGGGATATGTAGAAAAACAAATATCCCTCCATTGTTGAGTTCACTTATGTCACGGCATCTTGAAAGTTCCGTGACAAAGGTAGAAACTATTCCTACGTACTTTACAGACCATTCAATTGTCTTAGCTTACATAAATCTAAGAAGACAGCCAGTTCGCCGATTCAAGAATCAGTGGAATTTGAACATTTTCTTGTTAGTTGATCATGATTTAGAAGACCAGATTGAAGAAGCATGGGCAATATGCCTGCGTGCCAGTGCTGTCGACTGGTGGGTTAAAATGGCGAATCCCAAGTTGAGGAAGGTTTTTACTCCGTGCAGTGTCCAGAGCGCAAGAGAAATGAGATGCACTATAGAATATTACTATTCCGTTTTGAGAGATCTATATGATCAGGTCTCAGCAGGTTCCTCACTTCGGATAGCAGACATCAAAAAAGTCAAAGACAAGTTACTTAATATCAAGATAAATCAAGTGGAAGGGTTGAAAATAAAATCGAAGGCAAATTTGGTGTCAGAAGACGAAACTACTTCCCTGTATAATTTAGTGAAGCATACGAAAAACGAAAGAAGGACTTTTATTGCTGAAATTAGAACAAAAAACACTACGATTCTCAGAACCCAGCAGGATAAATGGTTCAAATGGCTCTGAGCACTATGGGACTTAACATCTATGGTCATCAGTCCCCTAGAACTTAGAACTACTTAAACCTAACTAACCTAAGGACATCACACAACACCCAGCCATCACGAGGCAGAGAAAATCCCTGACCCCGCCGGGAATCGAACCCGGGAACCCGGGCGTGGGAAGCGAGAACGCTACCGCACGACCACGAGATGCGGGCAAAGCAGGATATTATGGACGAGATTTATCGATATTATTGCGAGCTATATTCTGTAGATCAGTGATGAGTCCTTGGAAGAAATTCTTGACATCCTAGCCCCACAGCTGACAGAATATGACAACGAAAATTTTCTCGAAGTAGTCAGTGAAGACGTGTACTCTGTGCGCCTCACCACAAAAAAAAAAACAACCCAGGACCGGATGGTCTGCCAGCTAAGTTTTACATCTGTTACTGACCAATAGTGTTTAAAGAGAGTAAAATTGTTCTTGTGCCAAAAACAATGGAAACAAAGTTTTAAATAATTTTTGTCCAATTTCGCTGATGAATTCTGATTATAAATAAATAGCTATAATAGTAAACAAGAGAATTTAATACATTACAGATGAAATTATTAGTAAACATCAGAACTGCGCGCAAGACAGAACCATTTTTCAAAATCTAGCAGAATTCAGGGATATCATTGCTATGACTTCTGTAACAAACATAAAATGTGCTTTATTTTTTTTAGATTTTTATAAAGCCTTCGATGTAGTAAATCATGAATATCTTCTACAGACGTTGAAGAAAATAGGTTTCAACGATATGGTCATACAGTTGATAAAGAGCGTAGCCAATGGAATAAATGCAAAAATAGCGCTGAATTATCAACAGTCCAAGCCGATACAAATAAAACTAGGCGTTCCTCAAGGGAGTCCTCTGTCCATGTCTCTCTTCGCCATTTCACTGGAACCTTTCCTCCGACATGTCCATGCTAGATCAAAAGGCTTAACATTATCAGGAAAGAAAACAGTTATAAGAGCCTATGCTGACGATATAGGGGTCATTATAAGGAATAATGAAGATGTAACCACGCTAGCAACAGTGATTGATACTTACTGTAGAGCATCTGGAGCCAATGCAAACGAAAAAAAAGTAAGATATTAAATCTCAGAGGTTTTGATAATATCAACGTCGAGTGGGCAAAATTAGTCCGACAACATAAAACACTTGGGGTCACCCTGACAGCCTGTCCCGTGAAAATGACGGCTTTAAATTGGAAAGTTGCAGTAGATTAAGTACAAGGAGCCATTATAGAGAATTTAACTAGATATATGAACCAAGTTGAAACAACAAAGTATATCAACTCATGCCTCCTTGTTAAAGCGCATTATACTGCCCAGCTGTTTCCAATACCGAGAGTGACAGCGAGGAGAATAATATCCAAAATCACAAACTTGAAAAGTGAAATGTTTAGAGTACCTGCCAAAGTCGCCACTTTAGATCCTAAAAATGGTGGACTAGGATTAACTAATATAACGGATAAAGTCTCTGCACTTTTTATCAAAAGGCAAGTTAATTTAATAAGAAACTCGCGAGAAAGTATAACTAAACAACTTTTCGAGATCATTAAACCTCGAAGCCTGCTTCTCCCGATTGACGTGCAGAATATCAACATTCGTTTACAGCATGTGAGGGTTTTCTATGTTGAGTTCAGTTATGTAAGTGCCAAATTCAGTCACGACACTTAACATCAAGAGCCATAATGCGGGAACGAAAGAAGAGCGACGAAGGAACAAAATAGAATGATAGTTTCCAAACAATGATTGGACTGAGATTTGGGAAAACATTAGTTCTAATGTGCTCACGTCTAATATAAAGACGTCGTGGTACAAGACAGTTAACGTCATAGTTAGCACCGAGCGAGGTGGCGCAGTGGTTAGCACACTGGACTCGCATTCGGGAGGACGACGGTTCAATCCCGTCTCCGGCCATCCTGATTTAGGTTTTCCGTGATTTCCCTAAATCATTTCAGGCAAATGCCGGGATGGTTCCTTTGAAAGGGCACGGCCGATTTCCTTCCCAATCCTTCACTAACCCGAGCTTGCGCTCCGTCTCTAATGACCTCGTTGTCGACGGGACGTTAAACACTAACCACCACCACCACCACCACCGACATAGTTAGCATCAACGAAAGACTGCATGCAATCGGATTCTGTGAAACAAATTTATGTCAACAATGCCATCTAGTTGACACAATAATTCATAGATACACTTGCAGCGGTCACATGAATAGTTGGAAGTGGATCCGTGAGAAAATAGCTCTGATTACAAGGACATCCCCTAAGAGTAAATCGCTGTCATTGATACACAGAGCCGATCGTAGTGACCGTGTGGTTCTAGGCGCTTCAGTCTGGAACCGCGCGCCTGGTACGGTCGCAGGTTCGAATCCTGCCTCGGGCATGGATGTGTGTGATGTCCTTAGGTTAGTGAGGTTTAAGTAGTTATAAGTCTAGGGGACTGCTGACCTCAGATGTTAAGTCCCATAGTGCTTAGAGCCATTTGAACCATTTATTTTTTGATACACAGCCCTGAAGCACGCTATTTCCCAGAGGCAAAAAATGACGCTGTGTACTGGTTGCTGGGAAATTGTGTTAATTACGTCATTAACAAACTAGGATACGACAGCACCATAGAGTTCAAAGTATACATGCTGTATGAATACCACAAAATTAGAAGGTATTTGTGTCACAAGAAAAAGTTCGGTAATGTGTTAAAATTATATTTGAAAGAATGGGCATTGGTTAATATAAAAAAAGAAGACTGTGTTGGCAGTGATGTATTGTAGTTACCTTAAGGATGTTATTTAAATTTTACTGCAAATTTTTGGTGTGTGCTTTTTTTACTTCAGAAAATAGTTTTTGAAATTATATAAGCTAATGATAAGCTAATGTGCAGAACTTAGGTGACAGTCAGATTGTGTGTCTAATAGTGTCAAAACACAAAACATTAAAGCTTCATTATTGGTTTACAGAATAATATGAAAATTGACAGTTTTTTATGGAAATGTATTTATCGATTGGTTAAAACCATAAGATTGTATCTGATATAATGTAATATTCAATGGCTGGCAAATTGCCCCGTTAAATTTTGCACTGTGATGTGTAAGCTAGTTTTCCAGTGAAAGATCTATTATATAAGTCTGATAACTGCAGATAATTAACATCACATTAATGTCCAGAAAATGTAGTTGGAAGGCTAGTCAACTTTATAGCATTTCTTTTCCGCCTTTCTCAAGTATTTAAGAGATTGTGTAATATGATTATTAAATTTACTAAATGGTAAACAAACAGTTATACCTATACAGGTGGATACAGAGCACTATTATTGTTTTAATATAAATCTTCAATTACTTTACAGCATAAATCGGATCACTTAGTTAAGCTCAAAAATGCGAGAAATATCCGTTATCACTGCATCGAACGTTTCCCACACAAGACACTGACGCAAGGAACCTCCAGACTGACGAGTGCTGCACACTCTTGGCAGAGCGAAGCACTATGAACAAATACGCATCGCACCCCGATTGCCTTTATGCCCCTATCCAATCTGTTAAGAAAAGAAGAGGTGCCGAAAAAGTCCTGCGAATGAGACGCTGATGAACATAGCCTATAAAAATCACGTCGTTTATCAGGTTACATCCATCCATCCATCCCAACTGAGCAAACAATGAAAGCTTACGTGTGCAAACCATACACAACACGTGTCTTCTGGAGATGTTACTATTTGCGCCGCGTTCAATGACTAGAGATTAGGCGAGGTAATATCTCCAGTAGATTTTTTTTTAGGTATAGATATTTGTTTAAATTTTTAAATTTCCTTGTAGGCAAGAGAGCTATTCCCTGCCTGCTGCATCTCTATCCGATGTAGACGGTCTTCTAGTGTTCTTTCGAGATCTTGTACGTCTTTTGATGAATCAGCGGGGCATCATCTATGAATATAATAGATGTTACTAAAGAAAACTGTACATTTCTCAACTTTCTGGTGATATAAGAATAGCCTTCGATTTTTATCTCAAACTCCAGGTTTTTGCCCATCTTGATGTTCAAAAAGAAAATCATGTGGGAGGCAGTGGAAGCGGTATCTTGGGGATAAAAATGTCATTATCATACGAATGATAGTTACAAGAATGTAAGGGATGACAACACCGGAATCTAATGAGTGTATCTAGATTTCCGTTACAGCATATGCTGATGAAAGTACAATTAGCGAGATGAAAGTACAAGTAGCGAGATGAATCGTTTGTTCGTTTTATTTTCAAACAACTACTCTTATTAACGTTCAGTGGAAACTGCCCATTGGCACTTGAGTTTTAACATAAGAAACTGGTTTTTAATTAATACCTTGGTGTGACTACATAATTTTTTAGTTCATTAACCCCTCTCAAGCAGCGTTAATTTTATCTGCAGCCTAATTAAGGACCCACAATTAACATGCGTAATTGATGAGGGTAACTAATGCACGCTACCACAGACCAGCTGAGAAACAACTGTCTCCTTGGAATTGCGATGAATAAGTTATACATTTGTAGAAAAATAATCCGCAAAAGCAGTTGTAATGAAGGCCTAGGAAAGAATAGAGTGGCCTATATGGTAAAATCTGGAAGAAAAAATCTTATACAAATGGGTGGATCGGAAAATATTTGCCTATTTTTAATTCACTGGTGAAATACGTACACTAAAAAAATCGTTTCGTAATGTGGTACCGTATCTGGTTTACAAAACGTTATGTACGAATTCTGAAAATTTCCAATAATTTCAGATTGCATATTATTATTATCTCATGGAGAATACCAGCAATATTGTTGTTATCTCCCTCTCGTGGATACAATGAAAGACTTAGGGCATCTAAGTTCCAGTTTTCAGAACTAACTGTTAAATTAAGCCCTGACAAGTAAAGTAGTGTACTGGACAACTTTGCTTTGGAAACGTGATAAAAATTCCTTTGATCACACAAATTAATCTGAAACAAATCAGCAGCCAAAAGTCATTTCTTATATCTGACAGTATCTGCATTAGCTTTCACAACGGGCCGGGACATACAGAACGATCATAATCGAAAGTGTAAAGGAAAGAGGCTTATAACTAAGGTAAGTCGAAGTTCGCATAAAATCGTGTGTCCTGCCATCAGAGGAGAACGTGTTATATTTCTGTTCAAACAGTTGGTGACAGTTCTGCAAAATTAATCAATATGTACCAAAATGGCTGTATACATATTGACCTGAGTCCCATAATTGGTTCAAATGGCTCTGAGCACTATGCGACTTAACTTCTGAGGTCATCAGTCGCCTAGAACTTAGAACTAATTAAACCTAACTAAACTAAGGACATCACACACATCCATGCCCGAGGCAGGATTCGAACCTGCGACCGTAGCGGTCGCTCGGTTCCAGACTGTAGCGCATAGAACCGCACGGCCACTCCGGCCGGCGAACTACATCTTGCAAACACTGTGGGTTAAATGTCGTAATGGGTCGTCACTGATAAAAGAGGCAAATTGCAACTCGTCCGACTACCCTGCACGCTTCCAGGCAGCTGCTATGCAATTTATGAGTGGGCTGGGGAGGAACAGTTCGGATTTCGAAGAGGGAAAGGAAGAGGAAATGCTGTTGGATAGTTAACAATCGTAGGAAATGTGTTGAGAAAGATAGAGAAATTTATGTTGTTTTATTGATACAGTAAAAAGCTTTCGATAGAGTTCAATGGAACAAGCTGATGGATATTTTGAAGAGGTTAGGAAGGGGAGATGACTGGTACGGAATCTGTGTTTACAGCAGAGTGTAAGAATTAGGCATGTAAAATGAAATTTAGAAAGGAAGCAACACTGGGAAGCGGCGTTAGACACGATTATTGCCTCTCCCCTTTACTGTTCACCATATACTAGGAAGAGATTACTGCGAAAGGGCTAGACGGAAAAAGACGAGCATGTATTGGTGGAAAGAGAATAGAATATACTAGGTGTGTGAGAAAAGTTGGAAAGAGAATAGATTGTACGAGGTATGTGAGAAAAGTAATGAGACTGATATTCAATCTACAAGTGTTTATTTTTTTTGCAAACGATATTGCCCCCTTCAAAGTAGTTCCCTTCGGCAGCCATACACCGGTAGAGTCGTCGTTCGAAGTGTTGGCAGCAGTGTTGGAAGGCGTCAACTGCTAAGGCCTTTAACATGTCTGTCACATTCCTTTGAATGTTTTCCAGAGTCACAAAATGATGTCCTTTTAACACTCTTTCCATTTTGGGAACAGGAAAAAATCACAAGGACTCAGATAAGGCTAATAGGCAGGCTGTGGAGCCACTGGAATGCCTTTTGAGATAAAAAATTTAGTGACAGAAGTGGCCGTGTGATATGAGGCGTTGTCAACACGCAGCACCCATTGTTTGCAGTGTTTGTTCTCACTCGATTCACCCTTTTCCTGAGTCTTTCAAGAACATATTTCTAAACCTCCTTGTTGACAGTTTGTCTCGGTGGAACAAATTCTTTGTAAACGATACACCTATCCTTTTTCATCGGTTTTTGAAGCTGAAATTCTCCCTGAGCGAATTTCACCTTCAACGTGTTTTCGGGCTTCCAAAATTGGTATGTCAGCGACAAACTTGGCCTCCTGATAAGGAAAGTTCCCCATAGGCCCGTTTCAAACTTTCAATGGTCACATTTTTGGGTTCCCCAAATTTAACATAACACTTGATTGCATAAACGTTGCTCTACATTCCGCTGATCCGTTTTCGTAACGCACAACAAAAAGACAGCTTCTCTGGTGGAGCTCTCAAAAAGCACCTGATGGCGGTTCAGAGCTGAAACTAGGACTGAGCATCTGGAAGGGATGAGCACTCTGGTCTGCACAGGTAGAACAACACGGAGTTACCAGATAATTCGAAGTGTGGCCAGTCTTTACTTTTACTACACACCTCGTATACGAGTTGCTGATGACATGGTATTAATGACAGAAAGTGAACGAACTGTAAAAAAAATGCTAAAGGATTTAAATGAAGCTTGTGTTGGTTAGGGGATGACAGCCAATGCAGCAAAAACAGAGTTATTATTAGCCAGGTAAGAGCTTTTAAATATCTTGGACGCACGATCACTGAATGTTTCAAATGTCTTTAGGAGGTGATAACTGTCACTGGAATAGTGAAGGAAGTATTCAATCGAAAGAGGAGGTTATTATGTGGCGAATTAGATGAAGGTCTGAGGAAAATGCTTGGCAAATGTGTTGTCTGGAGTGCTGTACTCTTTGGAGCAGAAATATGGGTAGTGAGACGAAAGAATGGAGAGGTTAGAAGCACCTTAGATGGATGTGGAGGACATTGGAGAGAACAAGCTGTCTGAAAAGATGGGGTAAAGAAGGAATGTTGGAAGGGTTGGTGAGAGGAGAAGTCTGCTGCAGGTTACAAGAGAAAGGAAGAATTGGATGGTTCATTTGTTGCGACGGGAGTGCTTGCTAACGGACGCTTTGCAAGGAATGGTTTGTGGGAGGAGATTTAGAGGAAGGAACCGAATTACAAAGATTTTGTTGTTAATTTCTAACTGATTTGTACTATTCTTTTGTATAAAATATTGGTCCCCCTTTTTTAATAAAATATATTCTGTGTAATGGGTTATTTGAAGAAAGAGGGCACAGTGATACCTACGTCATGTACAGATTTTTGATGCATGTGATTATAAGCTGCAATTTTGGAAATTTGTGGTAAGTCTTATGGGACTAAACTGCTGAGGTCATCGGTACCTAAGCTTACACATTACTTAATGTAACTTAAACTAACTTACGCTGAAGACGACACACACACACACACACACACACACACAGGCCCGAGAGAGGACTCGCAAAGTACATGTATTTAAAAAACCGGACAAAAATGCCCTTAACGCCTTTTTAAGAGAGAGTCTCCACTACTTCCGATCTTATCACGTAAGTGTAGAAAAGATGTGGAATGATTTCAAAGAGATAGTATCGACGGTAATTGAGAGATGTACACCACATAAATTAATAAGTGATGGTACTGATCCCCCTTAGTACACTAAACGGGTCAGATCGCTGTCGCAGTATCAACGAGAAAAGCATGCCAAATTAAAAAAAAAAAAAAAAAAAAAAAAAAAAAAAAAACGCAAAACTGCCAAGATTGACAAAGTTTTGAAGAAGTTCGAAATATAGCGCGTACTTCAATGCGAGATAATTTTAATAATTTCTACAACGAAACTCTGTCTCGGAATCTGGCAAAAAACCCAAAGAGATTCTGGTCATATATAAAGCACACCAGTGGCAAGACGCAAGCGATACCTTACTGCGCGATAACAACGGTGAAGTCACTGATGATAGTTCCACTAAAGCAGAGTTATTAAACACGGTTTCTCGAAACTCCTTCAACAAAGAAGACGAATTAAATAATCCTGAATTCCAATTAAGAACAACTGCCAAGATGAGAAACATAGAAGTAGATATCCTCGGTGCAGCAAAGTAGCTTAAATCACTTAATAAAAGCCTCCCATCCAGATCGTATACTAGTCAGCTTCCTTTCAGAGTATGCTGATACAATAGCTCCATATTTAGCATTTATGTACAACCGCTCGCCCATAGAAAGATCCGTATCTAAAGACTGGAAAATTGCTCAAGTCACACGAATACTCAAAAAGTGAAACAGGATCAATCTGCTGAATTACAAGCCTGTATCACTAAAGTCGATTTGCAGTAGGATTTTGGAACATATACTGTATTCGAACATTATGAAGTACCTCGATGAAGACGATTTATTGACTAATAGTCAGCACGGATTCAGAAAATATAGTTCTTCTGGAACACAACTAGCTCTTTATACTCATTAAGTAATGAGTGCTATCGACAGGTGCTGTCAAATTTATTCCGTATTTTTAGGTTTCCAGAAGGTTTTCGACACCGTTCCTCACAAACGTCTTCTAATCAAACTGCATGACTATGGAATATCGCCTCAGTTGACCGACTGGATCAGTGATTTCCTGTCAGAAAGGTCACAGTTCTTAGAAATAGACGGAAAGTCAATGAGTAAAACAGAAGTAATATCCAGCGTTCCCCAAGGAAGTGTTATATGCCCTCTTCTGTTCCTGATCTATATTAACGACATAGGAGACAATCTGAGTAGCCGTCTTAGATTGTTTGCAAATGATATTGTCATTTGCATCTTGTTAAGTCATCAGATGACCAAAACGAATTGCAAAATGGTTTAGATAAGATATCTGTATGGTACGAAAAGTGGCAATTAGCCCTGAATAAAGAAAGGTGTGAAGTTATTAACATGAGTACTAAAAGAAATGCGCTAAATTTCGATTACGCGATAAGTCACACAAATCTGAAGGCTGTAAATTCAATTAAATACTTAGGGATTACAATTACAAATAACCTAAACTGGAATATGGTTGAATGTATAAAGAATTTTACATGGCAAACGAGATGTCAATAGCACAACTGGCAGTATGTGATGAAAAACCCCGCATGCACACTCACGCGCGCGTGAAATCACACACACAGGTGCGCGCACGCGCGTGAGCGGAATGCAATCAATCAACTCAGGCACGCATATGCATAAACATCAATAACAAACAATCCGTACTACTATTCCACATAGACTTGCACACGTAAACTTTTCTCACAGATGAATTATTTGTTGCCATGGGACGACAGACCAAATTTCAGTTGGGATTGTCTACCACATGGTCTTACACCTGAATGATTGCATAGCAGCCGACATGCTGAAGTTGAGACAGAGCACTACCAACATCACTGAGCAGGAACTCCTTGTAACCATCGATCGTTATAGCCACTGAGACAGTACAATGCACACCCTTAATCTGACTTTGGTACCTTATCGACCTGAGACCCACAAGCTCCACAGTCTGTGACCCGGTCGCTTCGTCTTTCATCAGGCTGATAACATTATTGTTTTGAGGCGTCATGTTATTAGGGTTACTGGTCTCACATCCAGACGTGTTGGATACATCAGGGTGGCCCCATATTACTCAGTATGGATTGGAGCTTTCCACCCAGTAGATGAAAAGTGTCTCTAGCCATAAAAAGCAACTATGGACGAAGGAAATGAGGTTTCGAAAACTCATAGTGAAACTGGTATACCTGGAGCTTGGAAAGGTCCACTATATACACTACTGGCCATTAAAATTGCTACATCACGAAGATGACGTGCTACAGACGCGAAATTTAACCAACAGAAAAAACATGCTGTCATATGCAAATGATTAGCTTTTCAGAGCATTCACACAAGGTTGACGCCGTTGGCAACACCTACAACGTGCTGACATGAGGAAAGTTTCCTACTGATTTCTCATACACAAACAGCAGTTTACCGGCATTGCCTGGTGAAACGTTGTTGTGATGCCTCGTGTAAGGAGGAGAAATGCGTACCATCACGTTTCCGACTTTGATAAAGGTCGGATTGTAGCCTATCACGATTGCGGTTTATCGTATCGCGAAATTGCTGCTCGCGTTGGTCGAGATCCAATGACTGTTAGCAGAATATGGAATCGGTGGGTTCAGGAGGGTAAAACGGAACGCCGTGCTGGATCCCAACGGCTTCCTATCACTAGCAGTCGAGATGACAGGCATCTTATCCGCATGGCTGTAACGGATCGTGCAGCCACGTCTCGATCCCTGAGTCAAACAAATGGGGACGTTTGCAAGACAACAACCATCTGCACGAACAGTTCGACGACGTTTGCAGCAGCATGGACTATCAGCTCGGAGACCATGGCTGCGATTACTCTTGACGCTGCATCACAGACAGGAGCGCCTGCGATGGTGTACACAGCGATGAACCTGGGTGTAAGAATGGAAAAACGTAATTTTTTCGGATGAATCCAGGTTCTGTTTACAGCATCATGATGGTCACATCCGTATTTGGTGACATCGCTGTGAACGCACATTAGAAGCGTGTATTCGTCATCGCCATACTGGCGTATCAGCCGGCGTGATGGTATGCGGTGCCATTGGTTACACGTCTCGGTCACCTTTTTTTCGCATTGACGGCACTTTGGACAGTGGACGTTACATTTAAGATGTGTTACGACCCGTGGCTCTACCCTTCATTCGATCTCTGCAAAATCCTACATTTCAGCAGGATAATGCACGACCGCATGTTGCAGGTCCTGTATGGGCCTTTCTGGATACAGAAAGTTTTCGACTGCAGCCCTGGCCAGTACATTCTCCAGATCTCTCACCAATTGAAAACGTCTGGTCAATGGTGGCCGAGCAACTGGCTCGTCACAATACGCCAGTCACTACTCTTGATGAAATGTGGTATCGTGTTGAAGCTGCATGGGCAGCTGTACCTGTACACGCCATCCAAGCTCTGTTTGACTCAATGCCCAGGCGTATCAAGGCCGTTATTACGGCCAGAGGTGGTTGTTGTGGGTACTGATTTCTCAGGATCTATGCACCCACATTGCGTGAAATTGTAATCACATGGTCCGGCCGAGCGGTTCTAGGCGCAACAGTCTGGAACTGCGTGACCGCTACGGTCGCAGGTTAGAATCCTGCCTCGGGCATGGATGTGTGTGACGTCCTTAGGTTAGTTAGGTTTAAGTAGTTCTAAGTTCTAGGGGACTGATGACCTCAGAAGTTAAGTCCCATATTGCTCAGAGCCATTTGAACCATTTTTGTAATCACATGTCAGTTCTAGTATAATATATTTGTCCAATGAATACCAGTTTATCATCTGCATTTCTTCTTTGTGTAGCAATGTTAATGGCCAGTAGTGTACATGGATCCAGAAAGAGAGTTCGTGAAGTCTACCAAAACTTTATCCGTAAGCATAGCGCCTAATCGTTGAATGAAGATAGTGTCCCACTTAAAATTTGGCCTGACGATATAATCCTGAGCGCCATAATGCCGCTCAAAGCGGTACTAAGTGAATTTCCTGATGGGTCCTAAAATTCCGATGATTATGCTAAATATTGAATTGTACGACAATATAAAAAATCCTTTCCAAAATCAGAACCTTGCGGAGGGCACATCACGATAGTTGGTGCTGGAAATTGCTGTCTGACGTCAGCCGGCGATGGGTTAATTACAGCACTGTTTAACACTTCTGAATTTCCTGAGGCCAAACCAACGCGATGTACCGTCTGTAAGGAGATCCCACGTAGAAGTTGGTAGTTGGAACTCTGTGAAGGTTAATCATAACACCATTTCCACTGCTGCATACATTGGCCAAAGGATACAGTATTATATTTTCCTACACTTAGGTTCTTCTGCTGCTCTGTCAAGATACATCAGGGCAAAGGGCTCTAGTCTGATGTTATTCTGCTGCACATTGGTGTTATTGAGCACATGCCGGCTGCCTCTCCTATGATGCAGCTCAATTAGTATCCTTGGTCTCAATTAGCATACGCCATTTCAATTAGATGCATCTCATTTAGTATAAAAAACTGGGAAAGAGGTGGTTTATTGAAAACATGAAGCAAGTACAAGCGGATTATGAGTCAAAATCATTTTCATTAAAATCACCTGTGATTTTGTTTACTGATCGTTGCGGTTAGACCCTTGGTAACAGGCAGCAATGGATCATCGTTTCCAATGACGCACAGGACAGACATCTAAAATTATACCTCCAATGCTCGATGAAGCCCATAGGCAGTGTGTCGCCGAAAATAAAGATTTGCCTCCATCTTTGTCGAAACCTGCCAGTAATACAGGAGGAGGTCGATAGGCTGAAAAAACATATTTATACCCACCTTAAAAGTATTTGCACATTATCAGAAGCACATGTAAAACCATTTTTGTGTTCATCGTACATCTACTTGAGCCATCAAACAGGAGGACAGTTTTATGATTCGAGAATGTGAATAGAGCATTCTTGTAGATTTCACAGCAGCCTTGTCACTATCTCATGGCCTATAACATAAACAATAGTATCTGTGTGATCAGAGATTCAGGTCAACGTTGCCATATCCTCATAAGAAATTCAAAGATTAATGAGATGGAAATGCATTAACAAGGCTGCATTTTTCGGGTCTTGACACACTTGTCTGTTCTGAGCCATTTGCGTGAAGAAACGAGTATGGAGAAGGTTTCGTACCCAACGTTAGTGAATGCGTCAAAGGTGATAGTCTTAAATATAAATTATCAGCACTCCTCGTAGAAGCCCTGTGTGTCTGTGTTGATGTGTGTGCACTGTGAAGTGCCGTGGTGAAGTACCTCAGATGTTACGTAACTCTTGTTGGTTTATACAGCTTGCTGCATAATTCCAGTTAGTTGGGAATAATTGATGACACAGTCAAGTAGCTACAATTCCTATGCTGCAGTGCTCGGAGGTAAATTGTAAGGTAACTCTGGTGGGACTATTTAATTCATTGAGAATGTTGGCAAAATTTAGTGTACTAACAACATTTTTTTCTTTAAATCAGACATAAATTATGCTAAAAAGCTATAGATTGAATACCCTAAACAGCTAACAGGTTATTTACTACTCCACTGGGTGGATCCTGGTTGGCAAAGACAGTTTAACTAGTTGATCACTAAGTCAAGTACTCTGGACCCAAAAAATGTGCATAACGCAAGCTGAATTGATCTGATTCTGAGCAGACTTTGATTGACCAAATCTACTGAAGTTCCTTTACATAGCTGCGACCGAGAGCAAGTGGTGATTGAGATCTGTACGTCTTGACAATGGCGGAGCGGCAGTACGTTACCCTGTTTGCTTCGTGCGCCGACGTGACTTGCAGCTGGCGAGATTTGTGCGGCGGACGAGATGAGACGTGGAGGCGGCACCTGTGAATCTACCACGGCCACGAAAGAAATGCAAAAATCTCACAGTCTAGCGATCAGGCAGAGCCCTGAAATCACGGTAGATTTCAGTATGTGAGATACCCGTTCGCTGGTGGTACCAAGGACCAATTTGGCTCACTTACAAGACAGAGTGCACAAGGATACCAAAGGTCAAGACTCGTAAACCAAAAACGAATAAGTGTGCCCTCGGGAAAAGGAGTGGTCGGAGATGTTTGAAGTCACACTGTCGGTACAGTAAGAACTTCACCACAGGCTCCCCAGTCTAAACTACTTGCAAGTGAAATCAGTCTCAGGACAGGTCCCAAGTACCAACCGCACATGCCAGAGCTTCGGCCGGCCAGGGTGGCCGAGCGGTTCTAGGCGCTACAGTCTGGAACCGCGCGATCGCTCCGGTCGCAGGTTCGAATCCTGCCTCGGGCATGGATGTGTGTGATGTCCTTAGGTTAGTTAGGTTTAAGTAGTTCTAAGTTCTAGGGGACTGATGACCTCAGAAGTTAAGTCCCATAGTGCTCAGAGCCATTTGAACCATTTGAACGTATACCATTGTAAGGAGAGGTGAGCTACAGAGTGTTGTGCCAACTGTCGTTGTAGGAAAACAGAAGTGGAGCAGAAACGATTAGTGAAAAAGTTAACACACTAAAACTTGTATTTCTCCAAGCATTCTCCAAAGTAAGCACGAATTATTGGGACCTAGCGAAGCAGCTCCACGTGCACGTGGGTTAAGTGGCTTCCGCCGGCCATCCTACATCGCGGCAGAAGAGGGGCGCTCGCATTCCGGAGCCGCAGGGGGTGCGGTTCAGTGGGCGCATACCATTGGGTCCATCACAATCCCGGTCAGCCACTATCAGCGTAAGTAATTCTGTTGGTATGACGCCCATCGGGTGATATCGATCCGTGATACACGGAAATGGACAAAGAGAGGGGAAGGAGGAGATGAACTGGGAGAGGGGGGAGTAAGTGGTGGACAGAGAGACAGGTCGAGGACATGAACAGAGAAAGGTTTAAGGAGGAACTAAACAGAAAGAGGAGAGGAATATGTGACACACACACATATATATGGACAAAGCCGCAGGTAAAAATATGGTTCGGTTCGCTTTCTGACAATGTTCACAGGTTCTGTATAGTGCTACTCATGCAATGCTGAGGCTTTAGGGACTCCATATCCATTTTCTCCTCGTTATAATTTTCATCAGCATCTACATCCGGAAATTTGGAGGACTCTACCATTTTCACTGACTCATATTAATGTTCTACGTTAAGTTGTGGATTTCGGAGGTGTCGAGAAACAGTCTGTGATTTTGCGCACTTAAGCAAGAGTACTAAATGCAGCCAGAAGTCGTAAAGGTAACTCATCATACCGAAAATACTCGCGAATTAGCAGGTGGGAAACTAACAAGAGAACCCAAAATTGCGAAAGTTTTAACAAATTTGTATGTCTCTATTGCTGCGATATGTAACTGAATTGAATTGTAATATTTCGTTTAGCTAAGAAATTATTAACTAGTAAAAGATTAAATTTGCATAACGACTTTCTGTGTGTCCCAGAGAGAGAGAGAGAGAGAGAGAGAGAGAGAGAGAAAGAGACGGAAATTACATAATATAGTTCGGTAGGTACGGTTGTTTCTTTGGATGATTTATATTTTGATGTAGCTCTTTTATATTTAAAATTACACCACTGGCCATTAAAATTGCTACACCAAGAAGAAATGCAAATGATAAACGGGTATTCATTGGGCAAATATATTATACTAGAAATGACATGTGATTACATTTTCACGCACTTTGGGTGCATAGATCTTGAGAAATCAATACCCAGAACAACCCCCTTTGGCCGTAAAAACGGCCTTGATACGCCTGGGCATTGAGTCAAACAGAGCTTGGATGGCGTGTACAGGTACAGCTGCCCACGCAACTTCAACACGATACCACAGTTCATCAAGAGTAGTGACTGGCGTATTGTGACGAGCCAGTTGCTCGGCCACCATTGACCAAAAGTTTTCAGTTGGTGAGAGATCTGGAGAATGTACTGGCCAGGGCTGCAGTCGAACATTTTCTGTATCCAGAAAGGCCCGTACAGGACCTGCAACATGCGGTCGTGCATTATTCTGCTGAAATGTAGGTTTTCGCAGGGATCGAATGAAGGGTAGAGCCACGGGTGATAACTCATGTGACATGTAACGTCCACTGTTCGAAGTGCCGTCAATGCGAACAAGAGGTGACCGAGACGTGTAACCAATGGCACCCCATACCATCACGCCGGCTGATACGCCAGTATGGCGATGACAAATACATGCTTCCAATGTGCGTTCACCCCGATGTCGCCAAACACGGATGCGAACATCATGATGCTGTAAACAGAACCTGGATTCATCCGAAAAAATGACGTTTTGCCATTCGTGCACCCAGGTTCATCGTTGAGTACACCATCGCAGGCGCTCCTGTCTGTGATGCAGCGTCAGGGGTAATCGCAGCAATGGTCTCCGAGATGATAGTCCATGCTGCTGCAAACGTCGTCGAACTGTTCGTACAGATCTACATCTACAGCTACATACATACTCCGCAATGCACCATACGGTGCGTGGTGGAGGGTACCTCATACCACAACTAGCATCTTCTCTCCCTGTTCCACTCCAAACAGAACGAGGGAAAAATGACTGCCTATGTGTCTCTGTACGAGCCCTAATATCTCTTACCTTATCTTTGTGGTCTTTCCGTGAAATGTAAGTTTTGCAGCAGTAAAATTGTACTGCAGTCAGCTCAAATGCTGGTTCTCTAGATTTCCTCAGTAGCGATTCACGAAAAGAACGCCTCCTTTCCTCTAGACTCCCACCCGAGTTCCTGAAGCATTTCCGTAACACTCGCGTGATGATCAAACCTACCAGTAACAAATCTATCAGCCCGTCACTGAATTGCTTCTATGTCCTCCCTCAATCCGACCTGATAGGGATGCCAAAAGCTCGAGCAGTACTCAAGAATAGGTCGTATTCATGTTTTATAAGCGGTTGTTGTCTTGCAAACGTCCCCATCTGTTGACTCAGGGATCGAGACGTGGCTGCACGATCCGTCACAGCCATGCGGATAAGGTGCCTGTCATCTCGACTGCTAGTGATACGAGGCCGTTGGGATCCAACACCGTGCTCCGTATTACCCTCCTGAACCCACCGACTCCATATTCTGCTAACAGTCATTGGATCTCGACCAACGCGAGCAGCAATGTCGCGATACGATACACCGCAATCGCGAGAAGCCACAATCCGACTTTTATCAAAGTCGGAAACGTGATGGTACGCATTTCTCCTCCTTAGACGAGGAATCACAACCAATTTTCACCAGGAAACGCCGGTCAACTGCTGTTTGTGTATGAGAAATCGGTTGGAAACTTTCCTCATGTCAGCACGTTGTAGGTGTCGCCACCGGCACCAACCTTGTGTGAATGCTCTGAAAAGCTAATCATTTGCATATCACAGCATCTTCTTCCTGTCGGTTAAATTTCGCGCCTGTAGCACGTCATCTTCGAGGTGCAGCAATTTTAATGGGCAGTAGTGTATTAATTTCTATCGAGATTGCGATGACCGTTAAATCAATTCGTTAGTATGGAGGAGAGTGAAATAGCTGGCAGTTAGTGTCCACCGTAAGGAACTTCGTGCTTGTCACAGTGTTGGTGAATTTGTGTACTGAGAGCTGGAGTCTCTAATATATCGTTTATAGCGGAACGTTCATCAACCGTAACCATTGTAACCTTCTTCAGAGAGAGGTGAACCACTTACCCGCTGTCTGCAGGCACATGTCGAGGTACCATCGCTTAATGACTAAGACTAGATAAAGGCACTACCTTATTCCATAGTCGCTCCTCATTTCTTTTAATTCTCTCTATCAGAAGATATTCATTTTGTAGCTTTTTCGGACTGACATTATTGTAAGCTTGTGAAAACTGATTCAGTACTGGGATACTCTTTTCGTACTATTTCATAGTTAAAATTTGTTTGATTAGTAAATGTAAATTGATCTAGAATGTGTTCCAATTATTGTGACAAATTTCGGCTTTTCCTCTCGTTGTGATTGTGGCACGAAACTTACTGGGCGTCACATTCATATGAAATATCTTCATTAATCATGGAAGCAATTTACTGTTCGCAAGAAATCATAGTTCGGAATGGGCTGTACATAAACTGTGTTGCACGCGGTGTTATGAACTGTCTGCTCATATTCGAAACATGTCATATAAATGTTTCTATGTGGTTCGATGCGTTGCGGCATGTTGCTTAAAAATAATCTGTATCTTCCTTGATGATGACTGTACAGCGAAAATGGTTAACAGCAAAAAGACTGAAAACTGTAAAGCCCATAACGATCAATTCTTTCTATTGAAAAATAGTCTATAAGAAAAAATATAAAAAAACGAAAAAACGACGCACCACGACCGAATTATCTGAATGGGACGGATATTGGTAGATATGATGTACAAGTACAAAAAACAAATGATTATAATTTCAGAAAAAAATTGCATGATTTATTCATGAGAAAGAAGTTCATAAATTGAGTAACTGAACAGCGCATTGGTCCACCTCTGGCCCTTATGGAAGCAGTTGTTCTGCTTACATTGATCGACAGAGCTGTTGGATGTCCTCGTGACGGAAATGGTCCCAAGTATTCTGTCCTACTGGCGCGTTAGATCGTCAAAATCCCAAACTGATTAGAGGGCCTCCCACATAACACACCACACTTTCTCTATTCGGCAGAGATTCGGCGACCTTGCTGGAAAGACAGCGTTTGGCAAGCGCGAAGACAAGCGGTACCAGCTCTTGCCATGTGTGTGCGGGTACTATTTCGCTGAAATGTAAGCCCAGGATAGCTTGCCAAGAAAGGCAACAAAGCGAAGCTCAGAATATCGTCGACGTACCGCCGAGCTATAAGGGTGCTGGAGATGACAACTAATGCGGTCCTGCTAACGGCACCCCAGACCATCACTCCGACGTTGTCTGGACGTATCCTTTCCGGGGAGTCTCCAGACACGTCATCGCTGATCAACGGGGCTCAATTCGAAGCAGAGGTGGACTAAAACACTTTCTCTTGAATACATCACATAATTTTTCTGAAATTGTAATAATTTGTTTTCCATTCACGTATGCAAGTAGGATCAATTATGATGCTTTAGAGTCTGTGCCGAACGAAATATCTTTCCTTGCGTTCAACTGTTCGCCTTCTGCACACAGAGAAATTAGCTTTTGGCCTTCTGTTAAACAGCTGCTTATTATTGATAATGCTTCTCTTGCAATTTGTATCTCTGTGTAAACCACTCTCATCAAACCGCCTACAGCGAAATCGAGTAAGTAATATTTTGGCTATTTTCTTCTGTCGCTGTGTTCATCTAATCTCGAACCAAAGCCAATTTGCAGTCTGATGTTTAACAGTTGGCGGCAGTTGTCACTTGTGCTTCACAAAGTGGTCCGTTTTGTAAATTTTTGCCAACTCTTCGCCAAAAGGAATGTAAATGTATATCCATGGAGATAAAATGTAATTAAATTGGATTATCTGTTTTGTAGAACCAGACTACTATCCGAGATTCCCGTTACGTGAATTACAATTAGTGATACCACACCATAACATCTGCTGTAGCAAGCGTAGTTGTTGATTTTTTGTCCATTGTTATATTTGATGAAAATCTATTCGTAAGGTAAAAAACAGATCATCCTCACCTACGGGCTCTTAATTTCGCAGCTAAGAAATTATTCTAACGTTCATTGACGAAACAATGTAAGATGGTATTTCGTGTCAGTATGAGAGCAGGCAGTCTTTCGGTTTGCCACACAAACCGTCATCATCGATACTTCTGCATGGGAGAAACAATCAAATATAGAACAGGAAGAAGCGTGTCACAGTGGAAAAAAGATAACTAGGATCTCTTGCTATTCGATGCAGTTCAACGCCATTCTGTGGGACAATTGGTATTTCAAAACTAGTCGCATATCCTAGTTGCACTTGTGCTGTACGTTTTGATTTATATTATCTTCCAGACATGATGGAGTGGCAGAACACACGAGCGCACCACTTTACTCGTTTACCGTGTTATGCAGAGGCGAATAAGTCATTCAACTTGCATAATCGCCAAAGGACAGGAAACCATCAAGGTAAATGGCATCCGCTGCTAGAAATGTATGCATATTAATTTTAATGAGCAGATTTACAGTGCAAGTGGTAACAGATTGCTCTGATGGAGATACCGCAATTAATATGACAACGCTAAGGGTCATAAATTGTAAGTATTCTGGCTGTAGCGAGCGGGGTGGTCATTCGATGCCGCAGATTTACAGCAAACCCAAGTTAAAAGATTTTTCGCATACATCAAAATGTTTATGTGACGCACGACACCTTTTTTTGGTATGACAGAAAATGTAAATTGACCTAAGAATAAAACGGGGATTAATACAAGAAATAAAATTCTTGTTTTACTTCTACACTCAGAAAAGCACGTTGTAGTGCATCGCACAGGGCACTTCTCGTAGTACTACTTATGAGGGCCTCTTCCTGTTCCATTGCCGCGCGGAATAGCCGTGCGGTCTCGGGCGCCTTGCCACGGTTCACGCGGCTCCCTGCGTCGGAGGTTCGAATCCTCCTTCGGGCATGCGTATGTGTGTGTTGTCCTTACCGTAAGTTAGTTTAAGTTAGATTATGTAGTGTGTAAGCTTAGGCACCGATGACCTCAGCAGTTTGTTCCCGTAAGATCTTACCACAAATTTCCAGGATTTCCTGTTCCATTTGCGTACCTTACATGAGAAGAGTGATTGCTCTGTGCTCATCGCGGTTAGTCTAATCCACTCTTCTTAGTCCCTATGGGGGCGATAAGTAGGGGGTAGCAGCAGGTTCCTAGATTCCTCACTTAAAGATGGCTCTCGGGCGCTTGCAAGTACGCATTCTCGAGATACTTTGCGTCTGTTTTCAACCATCTACCGTTCAGTCTGTGCAACAACATCTGTGGCACTTTCCTAGGGCCATCCGAATCTGTGATCACTTGTGCTGTCCTTGTTTGTATACTTCTAATATCCGCCTATTCGTCGTATTTGGTACAGGTTCCACGCATTTGAACAATATCCTAGGATGGACCGTGCGAGTATTTTATGATAGTTCCCTTTTATATATCTACATACTGTTCCGACCACGTATTGTTATGAAGTTACTGTTTCCAGTTTGAGACTCACTGGTACTGCAGTCATAGGAAACTAAGTTTTTTTCTTTTCCTGCAACTTACAGTTTCACATTTCCTAAAATTTGAAGCAAGTTGTCGATCTTTGTACAAATTATGAAATCGTTTCAAGACGGGTCTGAATATTTGCGCAGTTTTTTTTGGACAGCACTTCATTGTAGATAAATGCGTCGTCTATGGTTTTATTGTGTCTGCAAGGTAATTAACACACAAAATGAACAGCAAGGTTCCCAACACAGTTTTCCGGGGCACACCTGAAGTTACTTCCAGCTCTATCAATGACTCTTCATTCAAGACAACATGCTGTGTCTTCCTTGCCAACAAGTCCTCAGTATAAAAGCTGATAATAACCACTACAGCCATAACCTTCTATGAGAAATTATTACGAAGACCATTCGCGCCGGCCGGGGTGGCCGAGCGGTTCAAAGCGCTACAGTCTGGAACCGCGCGACCGCTACGGTCACAAGTTCGAATCCTGCCTCGGGCATGGATGTGTGTGATGTCCTTAGGTTAGTTAGGTTTAAGTAGGTCTAAGTTCTAGGGGACTGACGACCTCAGATGTTAAGTCCCATAGCGCTCGGAGCCATTCGGACCATTTGAACCATTCATTGGTACATCTACATCTACATCTACATTTATACTCCGCAAGCCACCCAACGGTGTGTGGCGGAGGGCACTTTACGTGCCACTGTCATTATCTCCCTTTCCTGTTCCAGTCGCGTATGGTTCGCGGGAAGAACGACTGTCTGAAAGCCTCTGTGCGCGCTCTAATCTCTCTAATTTTACATTCGTGATCTCCTCGGGAGGTATAAGTAGGGGGAAGCAATATATTCGATACCTCATCCAGAAACGCACCCTCTCGAAACCTGGCGAGCAAGCTACACCGCGATGCAGAGCGCCTCTCTTGCAGAGTCTGCCACTTGAGTTTGTTAAACATCTCCGTAACGCTATCACGGTTACCAAATAACCCTGTGACGAAACGCGCCGCTCTTCTTTGGATCTTCTCTATCTCCTCCGTCAACCCGATCTGGTACGGATCCCACACTGATGAGCAATACTCAAGTATAGGTCGAACGAGTGTTTTGTAAGCCACCTCCTTTGTTGATGGACTACATTTTCTAAGGACTCTCCCAATGAATCTCAACCTGGTACCCGCCTTACCAACAATTAATTTTATATGATCATTCCACTTCAAATCGTTCCGCACGCATACTCCCAGATATTTTACAGAAGTAACTGCTACCAGTGTTTGTTCCGCTATCATATAATCATACAATAAAGGATCCTTCTTTCTATGTATTCGCAATACATTACATTTGTCTATGTTAAGGGTCAGTTGCCACTCCCTGCACCAAGTGCCTATCCGCTGCAGATCTTCCTGCATTTCGCTACAATTTTCTAATGCTGCAACTTCTCTGTATACTACAGCATCATCCGCGAAAAGCCGCATGGAACTTCCGACACTATCTACTAGGTCATTTATATATATTGTGAAAAGCAATGGTCCCATAACACTCCCCTGTGGCACGCCAGAGGTTACTTTAACGTCTGTAGATGTCTCTCCATTGAGAACAACATGCTGTGTTCTGTTTGCTAAAAACTCTTCAATCCAGCCACACAGCTGGTCTGATATTCCGTAGGCTCTTACTTTGTTTATCAGACGACGGTGCGGAACTGTATCGAACGCCTTCCGGAAGTCAAGGAAAATGGCATCTACCTGGGAGCCTGTATCTAATATTTTCTGGGTTTCATGAACAAATAATGCGAGTTGGGTTTCACACGATCGCTGTTTCCGGAATCCATGTTGATTCCTACATAGTAGATTCTGGCTTTCCAAAAACGACATGATACTCGAGCAAAAGACATGTTCTAAAATTCTACAACAGATCGACGTCAGAGAGATAGGTCTATAGTTTTGCGCATCTGCTCGACGACCCTTCTTGAAGACTGGGACTACCTGTGCTCTTTTCCAATCATTTGGAACCTTCTGTTCCTCTAGAGACTTGCGGTACACGGCTGTTAGAAGGGGGGCAAGTTCTTTCGCGTACTCTGTGTAGAATCGAATTGGTATCCCGTCAGGTCCAGTGGACTTTCCTCTGTTGAGTGATTCCAGTTGCTTTTCTATTCCTTGGACACTTATTTCAATGTCAGCCATTTTTTCGTTGGTGCGAGGATTTAGAGAAGGAACTGCAGTGCGGTCTTCCTCTGTGAAACAGCTTTGGAAAAAGGTGTTTAGTATTTCAGCTTTACGCTTGTCATCCTCTGTTTCAATGCCATCATCATCCCGGAGTGTCTGGACATGATGTTTCGAGCCACTTACTGATTTAACGTAAGACCAGAACTTCCTAGGATTTTCTGTCAAGTCGGTACCTAGTATTTTACTTTCGAATTCACTGAACGCTTCACGCATAGCCCTCCTTACGCTAACTTTGACATCGTTTAGCTTCTGTTTGTCTGAGAGGTTTTGGCTGCGTTTAAACTTGGAGTGAAGCTCTCTTTGCTTTCGCAGTAGTTTCCTAACTTTGTTGTTGTACCACGGTGGGTTTTTCCCGTCCCTCACAGTTTTGCTCGGCACGTACCTGTCTAAAACGCATTTAACGATTGCCTTGAACTTTTTCCATAAACACTCAACATTGTCAGTGTCGGAACAGAAATTTTCGTTTTGATCTGTTAGGTAGTCTGAAATCTGCCTTCTATTACTCTTGCTAAACAGATAAACCTTCCTCCCTTTTTTTATATTCCTATTAACTTCCATATTCAGGGATGCTGCAACGGCCTTATGATCACTGATTCCCTGTTCTGCACTTACAGAGTCGAAAAGTTCGGGTCTGTTTGTTATCAGTAGGTCCAAGATGTTATCTCCACGAGTCGGTTCTCTGTTTAATTGCTCGAGGTAATTTTCGGATAGTGCACTCAGTATAATGTCACTCGATGCTCTGTCCCTACCACCCGTCCTAAACATCTGAGTGTCCCAGTCTATATCTGGTAAATTGAAATCTCCACCTAAGACCATAACATGCTGAGAAAATTTATGTGAAATGTATTCCAAATTTTCTCTCAGTTGTTCTGCCACTAATGCTGCTGAGTCGGGGGGTCGGTAAAAGGAGCCAATTATTAACCTTGCTCGGTTGTTGAGTGTAACCTCCACCCATAATAATTCACAGGAACTATCCACTTCTACTTCACTACAGGATAAACTACTACTAACAGCGACGAACACTCCGCCACCGGTTGCATGCAATCTATCCTTTCTAAACACCGTCTGTGCCTTTGTAAAAATTTCGGCAGAATTTATCTCTGGCTTCAGCCAGCTTTCTGTACCTATAACGATTTCAGCTTCGGTGCTTTCTATCAGCGCTTGAAGTTCCGGTACTTTACCAACGCAGCTTCGACAGTTTACAATTACAATACCGATTGCTGCTTGGTCCCCGCATGTCCTGACTTTGCCCCGCACCCGTTGAGGCTGTTGCCCTTTCTGCACTTGCCCGAGGCCATCTAACCTAAAAAACCGCCCAGCCCACGCCACACAACCCCTGCTACCCGTGTAGCCGCTTGTTGCGTGTAGTGGACTCCTGACCTATCCAGCGGCACCCGAAACCCCACCACCCTATGGCGCAAGTCGAGGAATCTGCAGCCCACATGGTCGCAGAACCGTCTCAACCTCTGATTCAGACCCTCCACTCGGCTCTGTACCAAAGGTCCGCAGTCAGTCCTGTCGACGATGCTGCAGATGGTGAGCTCTGCTTTCATCCCGCTAGCGAGACTGGCAGTCTTCACCAAATCAGATAGCCGCCGGAAGCCACCTGATGACGTTCATTGAACAAAACCGGTCGTCACATAGTAAATTTAGCTTAATACAGCTGTAGTGGTTCTTACTAACATTAAGATAAGTACGCTTTGGATACCAACATGTAAATTAAATCCTCAGTCCAGTAACGAATTTCGCTTACTTCCTCATAAGATCGTACTTGCGATAACAAGCATAGAGGTTGTACTGTATCAAATCCTTCTCAGAAGTCAAGAAATATTGCATCTAATTGCTCTGTAGATTCAAACAGTGGTTTTTACTTTTTTATGCCAGAATGATATTGATTTATTTCGCTATCGCACAGTCGGTTCTCGTTGTTAGTGATTTAGAAAATAGAACTTTGTGTTTCATCACTCTAAACTGTTATTTTATTGCCTTGTAGTATGTCGTAATTACATAAGTATCTATTATACATAGGTTTAAGAACAAAACTATTGCGATTTCAGAACTCCATCACCAACGCATTAATCCTTCAGAAGCTGGCATATATTTTAGGGTGGGACAATATATAAGCTCGGTGCCTTACCGTTTGAGTCTACAGTTTTATGTTATTTTATATTCGTTTGGTTTTCTTTAGTTTGTTAACAGTAGTCCCCAACGTGCGAGGGCGTCCAAGAAAGTAATACGTCCTACATCCGAATTTTTTTGGGAAAACTCTTAAAGCTTTTTAAATAAAACAAGCGTTGTTAAACTATCAGTATCTGTATTCTTCATGTCTACATATTTGCACTACTGGCCATTAAAATTGCTACACCACGAAGATGATGTGCTACAGACGCGACATTTAACCGACAGGAAGCAGATGCTGTGATATGCAAATGATAAGCTTTTTACAGCATTCACACAAAGTTGGCGCCGGTGGCGACACCTACAATGTACTGACATGAGGAAAGTTTCCAACCGATTTCTTATACACCAACAGCAGTTTACCGATGTTTCCTGGTGAAACGTTGTTGTGATGCCTCGTGTAAGGAGGAACAATGCGTATCATCACGTTTCTGACTTTGATAGAGGTTGGATTGTAGCCTATGGCGATTGCGGTTTATCGTATCGCGACATTGCTGCTCGGGCTGGTCGAGATCCAATGACTGTTGGCAGAATATGGAATCAGTGGGTTCAGGAGGGTAATACGGAACGCCGTGCTGGATCCCAACGGCCTCGTATCACTAGCAGTCGAGATGACAGGCATCTTATACGTATGGCTGTAACACATTTTGCAGCCACGTCTCGATCCCTGAGTCAGCAGATGGGGACGTTTGGAAGACAACAACCATCTGCACGAACAGTTCGGCGACATTTGCAGCAGTATGGACTCTTATCAGCTCGGAGACCATGACTGCGTTTATCCTTGACGCTACATCACAGACAGGAGCGTCTGCGATGGTGTACTCAACGACGAACCTGGGTGCACGAATGGCAAAACGTCAATTTTTCGGATGAATCCAGGTTCTGTTTACAGCATCATGATGGTCGCATCCGTGTTTGGCGATATCGTGGTGAACGCAGATTGGAAGCGTGTATTCGTCATCGCCATTCTGGCGTATTACCCATCGTGATGATATGGGGTGCCATTGGTTACACGTCTCGGTCACCTCTTGTTCGTGCTACGGTTGCAGGTTCGAATCCCGCCTCGGTCATGGATGTGTGTGATGTCCTTTGGTTAGTTAGGTTTAAGTAGTTCTAAGTTCTAGGGGACTGATGACCTCAGATGTTAAGTCCCATAGTGCTCAGAGCCATTTGAACCATTTTAACCTCTGGTTCGCATTGACGGCACTTTGAACAGTGGACGTTACATTTCAGATGTGTTACGACCCATGGCTCTACCCTTCATTCGATCCCTGCGAAACCCTACACTTCAGCAGGATTATGCACGACCGCATGTTGTAGGTCCTATACGGGCCTTTCTGGATACAGAAAATGTTCGACTGCTGCCCTGGCCAGCACATTCTCCAGATCTCTCACCAACTGAAAACGTCTGGTCAATGGTGGCCGAGCAACTGGCTTGTCACAATACGCCAGTCACTACTCTTGATGAACTGTGGTATCGTGTTGAAGCTGCATGGGCAGCTGTATCTGTACACGCCATCCAAGCTCTGTTTGACTCAATGCCCATGCGTATCAAGGCCGTTATTACGGCCAGAGGTGGTTGTTCTGGGTACTGATTTGTCAGGATCTATGCACCCAAAATGCGTGAAAATGTAATCACGTGTCAGTTCGAGTATAATATATTTGTGCAATGAATACCCTTTTATCATCTGCATTTCTTCTTGGTGTAGCAATTTCAATGTGCAGTAGTGTATTTCTCAATCTAGTCACCCTGGCAACGAACACATTCCTCCCAGCGAGAGACCAGTTTGTGAGGGCGTCACTGTCATTTGACTTTATTAATGGAGCCAAAACCTCACCTCTGCTTGTACCGCTTCATCGTTGTCAAACTGAAGTCCTCTAAGGTCTTCTTTAAGTTCTGGATGCAGATGAAAAACAGATGGGCCTAGTCGGGAATTTGTAGAGTACGATCGGAGACAGCAAACCCAAGGCGTCGGATGTCGCAGCGTTCGTGTGTGGTATGGTGGTGTCATTTTGACATAAAGGTTGCTCCATATGTGGGCGAACTCATCCAATTTGAAACTCGATTACAGCAAGCTGTTTCTCATGTGAAACGTCCCCTTAGAACATTTATACATGACTGTGCTTAAACTGACATACAATATTTTTAGCGCAACGCAATCTGACTTTCAAAAATCCCTACAAAAGAATGGCCCTAACTAACATTAAAATGTACCATTCACAAATCACTTACCTCACCAAAAATCTTCGTTACTCGAACTACTGCAATACAGCGAGCGCCACTTCTGCCAGCTAAATAAAAGATTCGAACTACGGCAGGCACTAACTACTGATAAGCATAGTTAGCAAATGAAAGATTTTAATAGAGAACAAACAATGTATTTACCTTAATAGTGTTGAAAAACCATAATATACATAGCAGTTCATAATATCCAGTATAACAAATTTCAAAACTCCGCCATCTCTCTCCCCACATCCACCACTGCTGGCGGCTCACCTCCAACTGCGCAACGCTACGCGCTGTTCACATCCAGCTGCGGCTGCCCAACACTACAATGGCAGACAACAATGCAAACTGGCCACAGACTGCACACAGCACAGCCAGTGATTTTCATACACAGCGCTACGTAACATTGCCAATAAGAAAACATAAACAGCCTACTTACGCATGCACCGACACAGTTACGTGAAACGCCACCACGTTACAAGCTACAATTCGGAGCCCTAAGTGGCAGATGGCTGGAAACATGTAGACCTGAAGAATAAAAATGTATGACGTTAACAACGCTTGATTTACTTACGAAGCTTTAAGAGTTTTCAGACAAAGAATTCGGACGCATTACTTTTCAGCACGCCCCCATAATGTACTGTCCTGTAAAGCTTAAGGATGAAATAGATAACTTACCGACTACTCGGGGAGCATGTTGCCAGAACTCTCCCAGTCGTGCTCAGAAAGTTGGACTTCACATGGCTTGAGGTAAGCGTGGTTATGCACCAATTGCCGCAAGCCCTGCATCACTAGGGAGTTGAAAGAACGGGAAAATACAGCGTCCGTCAATCTGCGAGCACTTATGCTGTGCTGTGGTGGTGTTCTTAGTTACAACATGACCTGGAGAAAACATTTGGGTCACTTCAAACGGCGAAGAATCATCTAGAAACTGGAGAAAAGACGAAATGTGACGAGTCTGACTCAGGTAATGCTTACAGCATCATTTCACATGAATGGAAAGCGTTCCGAACAACAGGCACCGCTACCCAAAGGAGAGGAGGGCGACGATCACAGTCAGCTCCAGCGTCAGACGACCGCTATACTGCACAATGGGCGGGAATGAACCCATGTCAAAGAACAGGTGTAATTGCTGCAATACTTAACAGGACTACAAGGCATGCGCTCTCATGCTCCACAGTGGCATGGCGACGCATGAGGGTGGTCTCTCTGCCCAACGACCAGTATGTTGCATCCCACTGACACCAGCACACCGGCGGCATTGTTTCTGATGGTGGCAGGTGTGGTATCACATATCGGTACCACACCAAGGGTGTCATTATGTTTACAAGTTTCCGTTCGATACCAAAAGTGGTCGCACGGGATCTGGCAGAAGCAGTGGTGCCAACCTGTAGCTCTATATTTCGAGTGCCCTCTGCTGCCGCAATATAGGGAGACGGAAATGAGCGTTTGGCGTCATTGGCCGAGAGGCCCCTTTTGGGGCAGGTACGGCCTCCTTGGTGCAGGTCTTATTGCATTCGACGCCACATTGGGCGGCCTGCGCGCCGGATGAGGATGAAATGACGATGAAGACGACACAACACCCAGTCCCTGAGCGTAGAAAATCTCCGACCAGACGAGAATAGAACCCGGGCCCGTAGGACGGTAATCCGTCCCGCTGACCACTCAGCTATCGGGGTGGACACGCAATGTAGGAGGGCCGGCGGCATCGACTCTGCCCACTCGCGCCTGGAGCCACTTCACTAAAGGGCCCCATGCAGACGCCATCTAGTCGCGGCTCCAACATCGTCGTTGCTGCTATTGTAAGAGCTGGCCTCTATTTCTTGATGCATTATTTGCATTGAGTCTTCTTACGTTTGGATAAAGTTAAGTAAATCTTCTGTTCAGTGTGTTAACTTGTTCGTTAATCATTTCTAGTCCTGTTGAGCTTTCCTATGATGTCAGTTGCTACACGACTCTGCAGCCCACCTCTGCTTGTCGTTGTGTAGGAAGTAGTACGCCGCGCGGGGTAGCCGCACGGTGTAGAGGTCTTGTCACAGTCAGCGTGGCTCCCCCGTGGGAGGTTCGAGTCGTTCCTCGGGCATGGGTGTGTGTGTCGTCCTCAGCGTAAGTTAGTTTAAGTTAGATTAAGTAGTGTGTAGGCTTAGGGACCGATGACCTCAGCGGCCGGCCGCGGTGGTCTCGCGGATCTAGACGCGCAGTCCGGAACCGCGCGACTGTTACGGTCGCAGGTTCGAATCCTTCCTCGGGCATGGATGTGTGTGATGTCCTTAGGTTGGTTAGGTTTAAGTAGTTCTAAGTTCTAGGGGACTGATGACCACAGCTGTTAAGTCCCATAGTGCTCAGAGCCATTTGATGACCTCAGCAGTATGGTCCCTTAAGACCTTACCACAAATTTCCGATTTCGAAGTAGTACATAGCATGAGGCAACGAGTTCAAACGGTTCAAATGGTTCTAAGCGCTATGGGACTTAACATCTGAGGTCATCAATCCCCTAGACTTAGAACTACTTAAACCTAACTAACCTAAGGACATCACACTTCCGCTGTCTCTATTTGCTTTGTTATTGTTCGCGTAACAACTAATATATGAGATAAAACATGTTGCTATTAAAAGAGCCCTGAAATACATTTTAGGAATTCTGGGCTGTGACTTTCTTTGGATCATTAATTTTCAACAAAACAAAATATATTATGTTCTTATTATTCTGGATCTGGCTTTGTATTAAAGGAACATTGTTTCGTTACTGTAAGTTGCTGCAAAGTTCAACATATCGTCCTTACTTTACAGTTATTGAAAAGGTTACTGAAAATTATTTCGTTATCAATACTGATGTTACAGTACGCAATGTTTGTTCAACATCAAAATTTTGCAGTAGACTTTTGTTAACAGTAAAACACCAATAAGTACCACGACTAACACGAGAACATGAGACTATTATCAGAGAAAAAGATGTTTTTACTATAGTGATTGCCAGACCAGAACTACGAACAGCAACATTTCTTTTATGTTATGAAGGTAAATAATCTTTTTGCTCTGTTAATAATATATCATCCGCAACCCGCGTCCACCTGTAAAACACATCATAAAATATGCTGCTCTGCTCTCCAATTCCGAAAGCTGAAAGAAATAATTTTAGTTCACTATTACCTGTCCGCGTCTTTGTGGTATGATTGGTTTCATTTAATGCAGTTTGAATGCGCCGCGGTAGTGGCTCGTTCGTTCGTAGCGCACCTCTGCACCACGAATAATATTTAAATAGCTGAAAATGTCTTAAAAGGATGCGATAAAATACCAGGCAGGCTTATTACAAATCATAATGCAAGTTTTCACTAAGTAACTCTACCAAAACATTTAGACAGATTAAATTATTACACACCTTTACAAATCAGTACCTAATGGAGTCCTTCTCTCGATCTTGACAAAAGAATGCTACACACGCATACAATATAGCGTCACAGGCTCTTCCTACTCACGTAACTCCAAGAAGACGACAGAGAAATTAATGTTCGGTCACTACTATTTATACTCGTTGTGACATATTCTCATCTTTGTTTGATATTGAATAAGTATGATCTGTGGTGGTTTCAGTACTCGCCGACACAGATATTATCTTTAAAAAATCGGTACATAATTATATACAAGTATAAAACATGACACATAATGCTTTCTCTTTATTACATAAAGTTCACACAATCATTATCCACGAAATTACAATCATCCAGTTCAATTATTCTTTTCTCCTTTTTTACCACATACAATGTGTTTTGCCAGGAGACGTTACAACACACATCCATGTCCGAGGCAGGATTCGAACCTGCGACCTTAGCAGCAGCGCGGTTCCAGACTGAAGCGCCTAGAACAACTTGGCCACAGCTGCTGGCATGGCGACGAGTCACTGAGCCTGTGTGTAGCAGTCTTCTGGCCTCCACATTGCTTTCTTCCTTTTTTGTCGTCATTTTGTTTGGTTTTAGCTGTTCTTGCTTACCCGTATTTATCTTCCTTGCGCTCCTTATACTATACTAGGTTCTGCAGTTGCTGCATTTGCACCAGCTTTTGCTTTCTTTGCGCTCATTTGTCTTGCAATTTTTGGTTTTCGCTGTTTGTCTTTCTCCGTTGCTTATTTCATAACGGCTGCTGGGCAAATGCCGCCATTTCGTGAGTTTGACGAGACGAAAGAAGACTGGACGGAGTACATCACACAGTTCAATGCGCACATTGTAGCACATCACATACAAGGCTCTGACATGCGTTCTTATTTCTTGACCATCGTGTGAGGACTCTATAGAACTTGCACCAAAATTTTTCATTCGTCCCGCCCTGAACTACTGGAATATGAGGAACCATTACGGGCGCACATAAAGTATTATGAGGACAAGGTTCAAGTGGCAGCCGCGCTGAATTAGCCGAGCGGTCTAGGGCGCTGCAGTCATGGACTGTGCGGCTGGTCCCGGCGGAGGTTCGAGTCCTCCCTCGGGCATGGGTGTGTGTGTTTGTCCTTAGGATAATTTAGGTTAAGTAGTGTGTAAGCTTAGGGACTGATGACCTTAGCAGTTAAGTCCTATAAGATTTCACACACATTTGAATATTTTTCAAGTGGCAGCTGCCTATTCCAAATTCTATAGGTCGCTTAAGCTAAAAGGGCAAACATACCGTCATTAGGCGACTGAATTGCAAGGCTTTACTAGACGGCATCGATTAAAATGTGACTGTGACAAATGCAACAGTGATACCATGATTCGTGGCGCCATCACGCACAGTGTAGCTGACTCTCAAATTCTGGAATAGATTCTTAAACACCTGGACGCTTCCTTACAGATTTTAGTCTATAAGGATTCCTGTGAAAGTGCAGCACACAATTTTGAGGTTGCGCCTGTTTGTTCTGTAGATTGCCGCGACAAACAGGCTTTGCGCCGGCTCGCAAACAGCGGCCAGCTTCCCACAATCGCAACTCTCGCATAAACAACACAAGGCGCGTCCGGCGCGAGGTGTGAACTCGTGCCCTCGCTGTAATACGGCACACAGTCGCCGATCTTGCCCCTCTCGTGAAGCGACGAACGGGGACATCTACAGTCTGTGTGCTAACAGAATCGGGATACACCCCCTTCTGCTGCTCCTTGGGGCAAGTCTAAATCACAAACAGAGTGTAGTGTGTTTTCATAGGAACACAGGGTAATTATTGCGAAACAACAATGCAGCAGCCATTTAGAAAAGGTTTCCAACTCGTCAGCATTGGTACATGAAGACAAGCTTCTTATATCTCTTACTATTGCTGGACAATCACTCCGTTTGCAACGTGCCGCTTCATTGACTGCTTAAGAATTTCCTGCACATTGCACCATACGCTGACGGCGTGTAACGGCCAAGACATTCCTGTGTTAGGCACTTGTAGCCGTCCTGCAACTTCCCGAAATTTAACGAAGACCGTGAGAGTCACAGTGCTTTCCTCTTGAGACAGTGCTAGTATTATTGATGTACATTAGTTTGATTTCTTTGGGATAAGAATTCAGGACAATATACTCTGTTTCTGCCTTAGATCCTTAGGAATGTGTTGCTAAGTTATGTGCCGAATTTCAAGATTTGTTTCCTGAGGGTTTAGGCAAATCCAGTAATTTTGTCGCCTATGTCACAATGAAGGACAATGCACAGCAACGTTTAGTTAGATCTCGTCCTGTCCCCCATGTTCTTCAAGAACAAGTGGTTCAGGAACTTAATGCTTCACAAGACAGTGTGATCTTAGGGCCTATTACTGCCAGTCAGTGGGCCTCAACTCCTGTTATTCCAAAGAAACCATCCGGCAGACTTCGGTTATGCGCCGATTTTAACAAAACTGTGAATCCGCATTCAGTCATTGACGTTACCCCAGCCGTGGCCGGAAGAACTGTGCATAAACTGAGTGGCAGTCCTTACTTTTTCAAAATTGATTTGCTCCCCCTGTGGGCCGTAGTTCCTACAGATCTTTTCATTAACACTCATAACTCTTCAAATTTTTGAGATGGTCGTTGGAATTGCTTCCGCACCCGCAATATTTCAGCGTTTTCTGGAGGAGCTGACTGCAATCTTTTTTACTCCAGTTATTTAGATGACACTTTGTGTATCTTTACCGCTGCGCAGCGAGGGCGTATGTGTTTGTTTGCATGGAAATCGCCGTCCATTTCTGTCCACCACCAACAGTGGAGGGTGAAGCTTCGCTAATGCCAGTCACTCGTCCTATCGAAACTTCAGAAAAATCATCAAACAAACGTCGGCCGAAGAGCCCGAGACAAATTTTTGTTTTAAAATCTGACGCTCAGTGAACATCGTCGTTGTCTTGTCTTACGAGTTCGTAGTAATTCTGATCAATCGTCTCTTCTGTCACGCCTATTATATTTGCCAGTCACAATAATATAATTTCTTTGTGGGAAACAAGGATTGAGGGCGTCTTTCTTTAATCGTTTTTGAGTACAATGCTTATGTCAAGGAGATCTGAATAAATCACTTATGGTAATCTGTACTGTTCATTCCATCAGTTTCATTTAACAGAGTATTAAGACTTTCAGTTTCATTGTTTGCAAAATTTCACGATCTCTCTTCATTAGAGAGTTTCAAAATATTGTACGCAATTTTTCTGCTGTGAGACTTTATTCATTCGCAGCTATTTCTTTGTAGGCGTCTCCTTTGTAATCCTTTAACGAAAATAAACAGTAGACATTCTGCAGTGTAGAACAGTAGCTGCTGCTGTATACAGGTGATCGTCCTCCGTAACAGGGCACGTTATACTTCCCTGGTCTCGCTCTTGACAGCTCGTGCGGTTAGATCCATTTGGCGCTAGTAAAGATATTTCTGAAAGGTAATATGCTGCATTTCCTTTAACACCGGTCTTACGTCGCACAGATACGGCAGTAGATCTCCTTACGTTGCCGGCTACATTGCTTCAGCTGTGTTTCTTTTGTTTTCGTCCTGTGATGATATATTTCATCTATGGTTCTCTGTAGGTGTGAATGCCTTAACTTTCGGTATCAGTGGGCTATTTTTCACGTTAAGCTATTGGACAAATACACTGCCTGTCTGTAGAATCCTGTTTATCTGGTTTATAGCTCTTGTCTTTCGCGTGAGGTGGTTTCAGTACTCTTTAGGCAGCATAGGATTTCACACAGGTTTTATGAGCGGTGTTGTATAACTCGTTAAAATGTCATGCCTTGAAACTTTAGCAGAGGACAAAAGAATCTTTTGGCTTATGTTTCTGTCCCACTATATTCGGCAGTGAAACGTGTTGTATCCATTGTCTCTCAATCCCCTAATCACCCTGGCACCAAGTTAATTACTGTGGGATGGATTAATTTATGTCCTCCGGAAACAGCTCCATCTGTTACTAATTTTTTCTCGAATTTTGTCTCGGTTCTAGCATCAAGAAATTGTTTCATGTTGTAGGTGTCTTCTGCATGCAGTAAAGAACCCACTGAGTAAATTACGGAATCAAGTACATTTATAGCAGCGAGCTAAGCTACATTTTTGTGATACGGTCAAAGATATGACCGCTGAAAACATTCTTACCAAGTCCCGTAAGAGTTCGGGGATATATGTGCATCCGCACAGAAGAAGAAGATCATGGCCGGTATTGCCAGAACTATAGACTTATATGCATATGATGTCTTTTCTTTTGGACATGACCTGTCACGGGACTTGGTAAGAATGTTTTCCACGACTAATGAGTGTGTTGGGGTGGGACACTACGAATGTAGTATGTGGAAACACAAGGTGAGAATGTGGGTCCCGCGGGAGGCGTGCGCGAGATAGTGCCTGCAGTCGCTCTATCCTCTGTGCCCTCGGTGGCTCAGACGCATAGAGCGTCTGCCATGTGAGCAGGAAGTCACGGGTTCGAGTCCCGATCGGGGCACAGATTTTCACCTCTCCCCGTTGGTATAAATCAACGCCCTTCAGCAGCTGCAGGTTTTAAATTAATTCTAATATTTAGGATGTGTAAGATGAACAACCAACGTTAAGGGCGGGCACACTTCATTAGAGTGCCTGATGGAAAATATTCAGTAACCATGGTCGAAACATTTGTTTCATATTAGTCCCAAGAATTTTGCCGAATGAAGTTAAAACTACATTGGCCATAAATTACGATCCACCTTCCAGTATTTTCAACACGAGTTACTCCTTCTTGGTTTACCTCCCATGTTTATCGAGTTCACTTAATAGATATGACTTACTATATACATAGTTAAATAATTCTATGCTAATAGGTATGATTTTGGAAGAGAATTTTCTATGTGTAGTGATGGCGGCCAATGACGCCTTCAGTGCAGATGCACACCAACTCCTACGGGAATCTGCGAGATGCCGCGAGTAACGGGGCTAACGAGCAGGGGCGCTACATGAGTAGTTTGTGGTATATGTTGCGAGTTTGGGTCTGACGGGAGTCGTGTTATGTAGTCCGTGCGACTGTGGTGACCACTGTGTACCGATGCCGTAGTAGCCAGTGCATGTTCCTAGTAAACAGGAGACTCGGGTTCGAAACCCGCTCCGTCACAAATTTTCTACTTACACGTTGGCATAAAGTAGTATACACATTTTTAGCTTGCACCATTGGCATAAATCAGTGGCCACTGCCAGCTAATGTCGTTAATTCCTTTGTGTCTTGGAGAGTTTTCTGCTGGACATTTTATTTTATGTCACATTTAGTTATTTGGTTAGCAGCTTCTTTTCTTTTAACATACCAAGTCCCATTCCAGTCACCTGCATGAGATGAATACATTGTGTCACACTAGCTAGAGACCGTTCCTTTAAAATGGGCTCCCTTGATTTGCAGTGTAAAATTCCTCACAGGACTTTCTGAAAGTTTTGTCTGTGCAGAAAGAGTCTTGGGGCAATGACCGGCCGAGTTTTCGGACCCCCTTTGGTTGGTTTAGCGGCCCACGCTTTTTAGCGGGTGTCAGGATTCCGTCACTTGCCCGCCCCCCCCCCCTCCACCCCGTCCCCACCGCCCTCCATAAACAACTGATCCTGAACATTGCATCCAGGGTAGGGTTTTTGTGGATTTTCGTTGGAGTGAGTCTCGTACCCGAGAAGCTAGCGAATACACATGTTCTGACGGAACGTGGAGTTACCTGTTAAGTAGGATTGAGATATGCGAGTTAGGATGCGATTAAACCTGTTGGTATCAGCCCATTGGATAACTCATTTTACTTGCCTTGCTGTTGCGTGTGAATTATATCGCTTCGAACTTGAAATCATATATTCAAGTTGTTGCGTTGGCTTGTACTCGTTCGCTTGGTCACGCTACGATATTATTGATTTAAAGTGCACTAGCTCTTGTCCCGAGAGCCTCACGTGTAGCCAGGTGCTCGAAGAACTAGACACGGTGTCGGACGACATGTGGTCACTGGCCACTCTAGTTCTGATTGTAACTCTCTTAACTCAAGGTCTTAGGTCTAACGAAAACCAATGTTCATTTATCACACGTATAATTTGCAGCTTCCTAGATTTATCTTACTATAAAGTGAAGGGATCTCCTCTGTAGCTAATCTGTCTGTCTGGATTCCCTATGTGAGTGTTCCTCTATAGATTGATTTCAAATTACATCACTATCCCAAGTCTACAGAGAAGATTCTCGCGCTGAATTCCCATGCAAAATTGATGTAATCCACACCCTCTTTGTGTATATCGTAAGAGGCTATAATGGTGTAAGAATATTTTTATAGTAAGATCACGATAATACAGCAGTCGTTAATCTGCCAGACACGATGGACCTGCGCGCATCAGAAATTTCCCCGTATTTTTGGCTCAGCGCAGTGGCAGTACAGTCGGGTATCTCCAAGAGTTCCAGCGCAGTTTTAACATTAAAGACGCTAATGTAACTGTTCTGGCGTAACCACAAGTGTCAGAGCGAAGATGCGGAACGCAAGAGCAAAGAAGGCGGTGTAACACCCCAAACATAGAGCCCCTAATGACATCCCTTTTGACAGCCAAAGATATAACAATTAGTTATCCTGACCTTGACGGTAGCTACTGGCAACAAAATATTGACACTATTGAAATTTGACCAACATAAATGCTAGGGAACTAACAACATCTATTCCACGGAAAAAACTAAATGAAAGACTATCAGATGATTACTTAATCTACGAAGCATGAAACTCTAAATAAAGAATTCAAAACATATGCTTTACGAAGATTAAAACCCAAACGAGATAAAGTGACCAGAGATAACATTTTTCCAAGAAAAGAGTTGTAGCCGCTTCGAGCTGTAAGTTCGCTACGACTACAATGAAAAACTTAAATGGATATGTTAATTCGCTCTCTTGTAGACGTCGGGATAGAAACACGCTAATTGACCGATATTAGATTGTTTTAGACCGATCTGGAATTTTGAAGTTTTTCAAGTATCTTCCTGACGCATTAGTCAATGTTCTGAAGAAAAGTGATAGAACATTTACCGTTTACCCAGACAGCGGAACAGATATTACACGAGAGGGAAAAGTAATTCGTGTGACACTTAATCGATTCTGAGACTTACTCGTCGTGATCTGTGATTGACACGAACATTGAAGGACACAGCAATATACCAAACGCCGATATAAACTCTACAAATAGACTTGACTACGAAACATGTACACGCAATCATGAGGAATTCACAGGTACGCCATGATGTCGGAAGCTGTGACTACAGAATTGCTGATGTGAATCGTAGCTTCAATTCCTTGAATAACAGATCGATGTGATTTCTAGTGCAGTGGTTAGATAATTCATAAGTTCAACAAAGTCAGTTATAACTTTAATACTTCGTGTCTTCTACATCATTTAATTGAGCTTTTAACTGTGAAATAATTATTTTCTGGATAGAAGACCGAAGGTAAAGGTGACTGAGTGACATTATTAACAAGGAACAGTAACTGAACATTTTATTACGACGCTTCTGTACGTTATTTAGAAAATACATTATCTCTGGATTTACGACGTAGGAGTTGTTGAATTAGCACCGTAGCTACGAATTAACGACGCTACAGTACTTCACAAATCAAGATCCTCGCAAGACTATAATGTGGCACCGGCTTGTTTGGTGGAACTTATAATTCGAGATATATTATCTACGTTTCAACATTCATTTGCAAACCGGGCATAAAAACAACTGTTATCAAGTTTCACGTAAGCTTATAAGTGCGTCGCGAACACGCGAAGGATATTTTGGAGTCCGCAGCTCGTGGTCGTGCGGTATCGTTCTCGTTTCTCGCACCCGGGTTCCCGGGTTCGATTCCCGGCGGGGTCAGGGATTTTCTCTGCCTCGTGATGACTGGGTGTTGTGTGATGTCCTTAGGTTAGTTACGTCTAAGTTCTAGGGGACTGATGACCATAGACGTTAAGTCCCACAGTGCTTAGCGCCATTTGAACCATTTTTGATGTTTGGTATATTGTTTCAGATAAAGGGAGCTGTTGCGGTACCGAGTGATGCAGCCGCTGTGCGTAGCAGTAAAGAAGACAGACATCCTTCGAACACCATTGCTTCAATTATAAGCGATGGCCGCTTATACATTTCGGCGTGCTGGTCCATCGATACGCGGATGTCTGTTAGAGGGAGACAGTATCTGAAACTAGCTAAACAAAGCGAGGAGTTTGTTTTAACAGTTACAGATCGGAGTTGCCGCCATCGACGGACACCGACCTGTGTCAACCAGACTTGAGCCGACACACACACACACACACACACACACACACACACATACACACACACCTCAGCGGTGAGGATACGGCAGCCAATGGTGCTCGGAATTGGACAGCGCCGCACCAAGAGCGACACCTGGAAGAAGGGAATATAAGCGACGCTCCTGCTCAGATCGGCACCGGATCGCGGCCGTTAGTTATCAGTGAGGTTTGTGAACTTGCCTGAACATTTCACATATCAAGGACTCTAAATTATATTGCAAGTCGCCCCTCGCCTGCGACTACTATTTGTAAATCACCAAAGTTAAGTATTGTCAACTGCTTTCTAGAAATAAAACTACTAATGTTATTTGTTTGAATTGTTGTATAGCATTCCGAGAACGCTGCATCCCATAGGCCCCCTGTTAGCGAGAGTGGACTAGACCCCACAACTAGCGACGAGTCTACAGTCAGACCTAAGTACAGACGGCCACGAACTTTTATTTTTTTCTTGCTGGCACCTTAATTCTCTCTTGCCTTTACTCTGCAGGGGCGCTCGCTTTGCTTCAAAGCTTGCTTGTCGTTTTTACTAATTAATATTTTCATGTGGTCGTTGCAGAACATTTCTTTGGTTTTGTCATAATTTTTATCTTCTTGTTGTATTTGCGTCTTTTTGGCCACCCCACCTGTCCCGCCCCTAGCTCAGGCGCCACAGTCGCAAGCGTTGCATACAACACAGCTAATGCAGTAGTTTCAGTTTCAGACGAACCAGATTGCTACCCTGCTCAACACGATGCTGCAGCTCCTCGCCAATGCTGCGCACCCGACAGAACAGGCATTGCCCACTACAGCTGCTGTACCACCTTTTCGACAGTTTAATGAACAAGACGAGGAACGCCTCGAGTGACTGCACCAGTTCAATGCGCATGTGGTAGCTCACAACGTCCCACGTACTGTGAAACTTCCTTATCTATTATCCACTGTAGGAAGTGCGGTGTTCAGATTAATTCAAAAACTCTTACCTAACTCTACTCCGAGTGAACTGTCATACGAACAAGTAATCGCTTCGTTAACAACCTATTACGACCAACAAGTGCATGTAGTAGCAAATAGGTATCAATCCTTTAATTGCAAAAAAAGAAAGAAAACTGTCAGAACAAACGAATCACGTGTGGGTGTGTGGGTAACAGATTTGCAAGGTATGACAAGAAAATGCAAAGTCAAATGTGCTTGCAGTTCTTTATATTCACATGTTACGTTGTGCGAAGCGATCTTGGACAATGCGCCTGGTGTCAAAATCAAAGAACAAACTTTGAGACAGTCTGATCCATCATTTCAGCAGGTGCTTTGTCTGCTCATACATTTGCATAGCCAGCTCTTTGCTTGGATGAGTTCCTTAGTTGTGATCGCCCCATTCTGCATCAGCAGCGTGCACTAGCCACGCCGAATAAACAACCCTCCACGCAGCATAAGCAGTTCGCAACACAGGTGGCTACACAGGCAAACAGAATGAAGTCTTGACCTCGCTGTTGTACACAGTACAAACGCCAAGACTGCGCCTCTCAACAAGCTCAGTGTTACGCTTCTGGTAGGAAGAGCCATGTGCAATCCATATGTTTCCAACGGAACACACATAAGCGTTCAGCCTACTCACAAAACTCTAATCACAAAGCCCATGTCATCAATGCAGTATATTCCAAGGCTACAACTAGCAAGTGTGCAGTTTCCACAGTGGTACGTCAGTCAAACAAACTTTTTGTTCGTTTACTTCTTTGTGGGAAACATGTGAAATTTCAGTTGGACATGGCTGCCTCTGTCACATTGGTCAATGGTCACACATATGAAATGTTAGGCTCCCCTTGCCTGTCTAAAACTAGCACGCAAGTGACGGCTTATAATAGACAAGACATTTCCATTCTCGGAGCATGTACTTTGCCTGCAGTGTATTGCTCGCCTATGCGAACAGGGACTTTTACAGTGCTACAATCACGTGAGTGTGAGAACGTTTTTGGTCTTGATTCTTTGATTTGTTTGGCTTTAACTTTCACGACAATGTGTTGTCAGTGTCTGCATTCAATGCAAAAGACAGTGTAGCTAGCTTGCTAAAAGAATTCCCGGAACTCTTTTCTGAAGGTTTAGCAAAGTTAACAATTTTACATATTACGCTGAAAGACAATGCACAGCCGAAATTTTGCCAGGCAAAAACTGTTCCCATTGCATTACGGGACAAAGTCACGGCTGAACTTAAAGACTTGCAAGATAACGGAGTTATTGCGCACGTATCACCTAGTCAATGAGTAAGTCCACTAGTTTTGCTCCCCAAACCTTCAGGTCGCATTCGTCTCTGTGTTGACTAAGTCTACAGTCAACCCACAAAGGGTCGATGATACTTATCCATTGCCACGCCCAGAGGATCTCATGGACAGATTAGGCGCTGGAAGCTATTTTTAAAAAAAACTGATTTGTGCGACGCGGATCTTCAAATACCGCTCGATGCAAAATCTCAAAAAGTGTGTATAGTAAATACTCGTTTGGGCTTGGTTAAATATTTGCGTCTGCCTTTTGTCAGTGGTTCCGCACCAGCCATTTTCTACTGGTATTTGGAACAGTTGACTGCACAAGTGCCACACTGTTCAAACTGTTTGGAAGACATTGTCGCAGCAGGTTGTACACTTGAAGAACATATTGCATATTTACATGCTTTGTTTTGTGTGTTCTCTGAGGCAGGACTAAAGTATAGACTAGACAAGTTTGATTTTTTAAAACCTGAATTGCGGTATCTTGGTCGTGTCATAAACAGTGAAGGTGTACATCCTCTGCAGTCGCATTTGTTAACCATACGACACTTGCCAGTTCCTCGTAATATTACACAGAATTGCAATCAGTTTTAGAAAAAATGAGCTATTATATTCGGTTCATACCGAATGCTGCCCAAAATGCAGTCCATTGCGTCGCAAGAATGTCCCTTTGTTTGGACAGATGACAGCCTAGTTGTTTTCAAAAACTTAAGGATGCGTTGCTTAGTGATATGTGCTTAGTCCACTTTGAACCTGAAAACCTAGTTGTGTCGCAAGTTGACGCTTCCTCTTACAGAATCAGTGCAGTGCTGTCGAACAGAATTGGTGGTAAAGATAGACCTATTGCTTTCGCATCAAAAGCGTTGTCCAAAGCTCAGTGTAACTATTTACAAAGTGAAAAAGAGGCATTTTCTACTATGTATGGTGTCACCAAATTAAAACACTATTTGTATGGCAGAAAATTCTACTTAGTAACGGATCATAAGCCTTTGCAGTCCTTGTTTAGACCGACGAAACTGGTTCCTGTACGAACTACCCAAAAATTGCAAAAATGAGCTTTGTTGTTGTCGTCTCAATAACAGTACGAGGTTATATGATGGTTGGAACTTCAATGGTGGCATCTATTTATTTACAGTTTGTACATAATAGATACCTGTTTCAAAGTTTTAATTTCCTTCAGAGTAGTCACCAGCAGTGTGTATAACTTGTTGACAGCGATGTAGAAGTCGTAGGATACTCTTAGCAATGCCAGTTGTGTTGACAGTTCGAGCGGCGCGGTCTATTGCCCGACGAATTTGTAGCAGTTCCGAAGCGAATGACGTGAAGTGTATCCTTCAGTTTAGAAATCGAGTGGAACTCACGAGGGCTTAAGTCAGGGGAGTGCAGTAGGTTGTACAGCACTTAGCAGCCCCATCAGTCAAACAAATCAGTAGCAGCTTGCAGCGTACGTGCTTGAGCATTGTCCTGCAAAATGACGGTCAGGTCCTGCAGAAAGCGTCATCACTTCTGTCTCTATGCTGTTCATTTTTGGAACACATCCTATGACTAACTTCGAGACGCTGAATAGCATAAAGAACCCTGTAGTATGCCTATGCTTTGCACGTTGGCATAGCCTCGCTGTACAGAAAGGTGTAATTCTTGTTCAAAATGACAATGGACAGTTACGTGTGTTGATCCCTAAAGCTTTGCAAAAAGAAGTGTTGCAGTTACTTCACCAAGAACACTGGGGATTGTTTGAACGAAACAGTTAGCGCGTCGAGACTGTAGTTGGCAGGGTATGGACACCCAGTTAGAACAGATAACATCACAGTGTCACGCATGTGCAGAAAATCAGGCCGCTCCGTCACAAAAGTTCTCTGCTCGGCCCAAGTCACAATCGCCATGGCAATGTGTGCACATAGACTTTGTGGGGCCCTTTTGGAACACTCGCTGGCTGATTGTGGTTGACTCATATAGTAAGTTTCCTTTTGCTGTCCTAAATTGGATTAACACAAAATTTTTATTGGTCGCCGCTGGAGGGGCTGTTGTGATTTTTGGAGAAAGGGGCGAGGGAAATTGTTGCTCAGGACTTGATGACCAGTGCCGTTTCTCTTGGGTGGAACAGTGTTTCGTTGCTTATTTTAATTGGTACCACAGCCTGATAGATGCAGATAGTTTTGAATGATTTACTATGTTACGGAAGTCGCCCGAACGAGATTGTCCCACAGATTCTCGATTGGGTTTAAATCCAATGAGTTCGGTGGCCAGGGTAAACTTATTTTGATGATCTTCGAAGCATGCACGTACACTGCGAGATACATGACACGTTGCACTGTCCTATAGTCATATACCACGGTGCCCAAAAAAAAAAAAATTCATGTAGCGATGGTCAAGGTCCACAATGATAGACGCATACTTGAGTTGATCCATTACGCCTTCCAGAATGACGAGATCACTCAGGATGTGCCACAAAAACATCCCTTAGACCATAACGCCCCCTCCTCCAGTCTTGACCCAACCTTGCATGGTTGTTTGCTTTCAGATGTTTCATGCCACACATGCCAACTGCCATCTGTCTGATGGAGCATAAAATGTGGTTCACCTGAAATGGCCACCTGTCGCTACTCATTGGACGTCCACATGCGGTGCTGGCGTTAAAGTTCCTGGCTTCGTTTCACATGAACAACAGTCGGCATGGGTGCATGAACCTTGCACCTGCTGCGGAGGCCCAAATGCAACAACGTCGTTGAGGAGACACTGTTGGTAGGTCTTTAGTTCAACTGGGCAGTCAGCTGCTTAACAGTTGCACGTCTATTCGCGGGTACACATCTCCATAGCCGTGGTTCACCCCTGTCATCTATGGCCCATGGTGAACCACAGTTACTTCGGCACCGGTTTCGGATATCGCCATTTCGCTGAGCACTGTGTACTTTCAACCACGGAGGCACGAGAGCAGTTTACAAACACAGCCGTTGCGTGAGCGCTTCCACCCTTGTCCCGAAATGTAATTATCATGCCTTTCTGTACTCCAGATAAATCACTCCGTTTCTGCATTACGAAACAACTGCACTGTTTTCCAAGTCCTCCCATCGACACGCCTCCACTGCTAGTGCTGTCACCCATTATCTGTGAGTGGTTATTTGCACGTTAACACAAGTAGTTGTCACATAGATGCGACTGGATCATGTAGTTATTTTTGTGATGTTTGTGCTTATAACCACCTTTCCTGTCTTCACTGAGTTGTGATAATTATGTATTTTGTGCTGGAAAAAAATCAGGAATCCATGTGTGAAGGTATCGAAATTGTAGTGACACATTTATTTTCTTGCTTTGATCTCTTTTCATTTATATTATTATGAGTTTCGGTTTATAATATTTACGTATTCTCTTTCAAATTCAGCAGGTGGGCAGGCAGTGGGACGTTATCTGCAACATGTATGGAGTCCAGACGGCAGTTAAAATGGTCGTTAGATAGGGATGTGAAAAGAATAGTGGAGAAGGATGTGAGACAAGGTTGCGTCCAGCCCCTAGCGTTTTCCAGTCTGTCAACTGAGCAAGCTGTGAAGGAAATCAAGGAGACATTTTGAAAGGGTATTAAAGGGAGAAAAATTTAAAACTTTGCAATCTATTGATTAGATTACGTTAATACTTGTTACATGGATCATGCGTACGACACTTCGTAATGACGCAGAGCGTTAAGGTTAACAAAAGTTTTTTTACATGTAATAACTAAACTTATTTTTAGTTGTGTGGCTACTAATTTAAATTTAAAAATTTATCTCTTGACTAGAAGGTTTTTTCCTTCAGAAATTCTTTTAATTTGTTTCTACGTGCTGGCTGGCTATCAGATTTTGGATACTATTTTGTAAGTGACCGGACTTTCGTGGCAGCACAATTAACCTCTTTCTGTGTCAAAATTAGATTTAACCCAGTACAGTGAAGATCAGCCTTTCTACTAGGATTGTTGCCATCAACATTGCTATTGATTTCGAAATAGGATGGGTTGTTAATATCAGATTTCATAAGTGAATGTGCGTAGTTTCTTAGATAAAAATGATATGGGGTGGGCTCCAGCTATTATTCTGATTACACGCCTTTTTACAATGAATATCTTTTTCCTGAATGATGAATTACCCCAATATGAAGCAATACGAAAGCAGTGAATGAAAAAAAGGCATAGTAAGTAAATTTACTGAAATGTATATCACCAAAATTTGCGATAACCCCAACAGCATAAGTAGGTGAATTCAGACATTTCAGTAGATCATCAATGTGTTTCTTCCGACTGAACATTTCATCAACGCACACACCTAAAATTTGGAATATTCTGCCTTAGCTACAGACTAATGTTCAAATTATATATTTATTAATGGTGTTATGTCACTTACTGAACAGAACTGTATATACTGCGTTTTATTAAAACTGAATGAGTGTCCATTTGCTGAGAACCACTCAATAATTTTCTGAAAGACGTTTTTTATGATTCTGTCAGCCAATCTTGTTTGTTGGATGTGATTACTATACTAGTTTCGCATCTTCGTGAATATAGAGTGGAAAGTCATTAATATAAAGAACAATAAGGGAGTGAAGACTGAACACTGTGGGACCACTTTCTTGATACCTCCGCAGTTTGAGAAATCTATTGATATTTTTTTCCACATTGTGTGAATTATTTGTTTCAACCTTCTTTACTTTTACAGTTAAAAATGAATCCAACCACTTGTGAACTGTTCCACTCGCACCGTAATATTTAAGCTTACCCAGAAGAATTTCATGATTTACGTAATAAAAAATCTTAGAGAGATCATAAAAAAAACCAATGGGTGACGTTCGGTTATTCAAAGCACTAAATATTTGATCAGTGAAGCGTATTTTCTGTTGAAAAGCATTTCTGGAAAGCAAATTGACATAATTCAGTCATAGGCGCCAAAGGACTTGGCAGATTAGTTGAATGGGCCATGTCTCGAAAACAGGTTGTATGACGAAAAACAAAAGTAAAATAGGGTAATGCATTGTAGTCTAATTTAACCCATGCGACGCAGAGGGAATTAGAATAGCAAATGAGATACTAAAAGTTGTAAGACGTGTATATTTCTATTGTTTATTGTCAAATCACAATTTATGAAAGATGTTTATATTTTATTAATAGGATTAAGTAGGAATAATTAATATTTGTCATAATTGTGGTAGCAGGGAATGTCTGCACCAAGGTATTGTTGACAAGAGAGACCGCAAATTAATATACTTTTAAAAAAGGGCGGGAGAGACCGCGTAAGGATACATTTGAAGAAAAGAGCGGGAAAGGCCACGCATTGATACATTTTGTAATGGTAGCAGGGATTGTCTGCACCAGAAAGCATTGTTGGCAGGAAAAAAGGCACTTTAGCGTTCGTAGGAAGACAGTAGTAAGCGAGAAGTGAAGCGAGTCGGTAGCAGGTCTGAAGCGAATGGTTGAGAGGAGCGGTGTGCCTGCCAGCCGCTAGCTATGATTTGCAAGAGATTATAAACGGATGTACAGAGACATCAGCTAACTATTATAATAAGAGGAACTAATATTATTGAATTAATTTTTTGAGAAACTCAAGACTACTGAAGGTATGTTTGCGCATTGCTAGTTGTAAGATTATTGTAAAAAGTAAGTCCCATTTGAACGTTTGTAAAATCATTTCATTCAGAATATAATTAACTTTTGCCAGCAATATTGCATTTCTAATTATAATCCATCCCAAAAACCATCAACGTAAAACTTTGCGAAATTTTATTGTTGTCAAGAAAAAGTTTAACTATGACTTACGTAACTTCAGTCAAATTAATTAAAAAATAACGTCAGATTTGGTAGTAAATACAGCCACTTATTATGAAAGCCCACCAGCAGCTAATAGAGTATAGTAAAACAGAGTAAGTATATTCATGTCGCAGTTCGATGTAGCAGTCAGATGGCGATCCAGTAACAGTAAAAAAGGTAAGGAACAGTTTTGGGTTATTGCAGATAACGACTGAGGGCCACGACGACGACACATTCTATGTTTCGTCGAAATAATCAGAAAATCACTTTTAATAAGCAGCAATTAAATTTGTATGCGAAGATAGAGAAAGAGAATAAATTTCAAAGGGAAGATTTCATTTGTTATTATTAAGCGAGAGATAGAAATCCTAAGAAAAGGTTACATAGTTTGATGTAAAAGGGAAGGTTATCAAAAACACAAGAGGTATAGAGGAGACGGGAAGGTTTCACTTGGCGACATCCAATCGGTAAGCCTCTTTAGTGAATCTACTGTTAAAATGAATATACTGACTCTGACAATTGTATGAATAAGCTAGTGTTAAGTGGCGCAACGCTTATACTAAACTGTATACCTTTAATTCACAGCCCATCGACAATTCTGTTTGCTCTATTGATTCTGCGTTGAAAAGTGTTTGTTCAGTGTTAAATCCGCTTTGAACAGTGATATATTTTGTTGCGTGTGTTAATTATAGACAATGTCCCGCAGAATAATTACTCGTTCTCAAAGCGATAAAAGTATAGAAAATAGTGACGAGAAATTCTTTTCAGGAATAGACAGAAATAATACGTGTGAAGAACGCGGTAGTGAAACATTAGGTGAACAGACATTCGAGAGCAGTAATAATATGGAATCTTTTGACGAACAGTCAACTTCAGAAATGCCAACTGATAATGAGACATTAGCGCAAAATAATTTGTTTTTAAATACAACAGACGCTCCACAGCTACAAATTACGCGTAACAGACATAATAGTTTCAGTAAAGAAACCACTATAATGCAGTCAGTCCGTGTGACTCCATTACGTGCCGAAACAAGATTCAAACGGTACACAGATACACAATCTGCGTAGCGCATATCACAGTTTTATTGACAAAAATTCGGAAACCACGGAAGAGGTGACACGATTACAATCGTCTGAGGATGTTCAAATGAACACAGATGTACAACCTTTAACAACGAATACAAATACACACAGAAGTCAATCCGAAACGTATCCAATTATGGCATTTTTGCTACAAATGAGACAATACATGAATCAAAACTTTAACAGAAGCGCAAAAGAATCAGCAGACCTAAAAAACGAAATCAAGGTAGTCGCTGAAAAAGCAAACCAAGAATTACACGCCCAGATTCAAGAAACAACAGATAAACAAGAAGCATTCGCGGTTAGCATACGAGAAACAATGACAGATAACTTTTGTAAACAAAACGCTCACACTGATGAACGTTTCAACAATCACACAGAAAACTGTTTGATACGTCACCGCAAACCGGTGCGATCGAAGGATAAAGAACGAAAAGAATTATTACAAACAATTAATAAACAGCGACAGGACGACAAAAAGAAAGTGTTTGCTCAGGGAAAAACTTATGTGGACAATTACATACACTCGATTTCGGAAGAAATCGAAACGGTTAAGGAGACAAATGTTCAAATACAAGAGAGGCTCACGGAAATCCAATTACACACAACTGAGGCGAAAATTTCGACAGACACTGATATCCAGAATATTAGAGATAAATTAACAGAAGAAGTTCTGACACTGACAGAATGGAACACATAGAAATCAATCAAAACTCAGAAAATTTGAAAGCAGATTTTAAGAAAGTAACCAAAAGTAATCGTAAATTACGAAACAAATTGACAGAAAAGATCAACGAACTTATTACAAGAACAAACCTGTTAGATACTACCGATGAGAGTAAATCAGATGACACTACACCAGACTCAGTTCAACAGATTTCTAATACTAAAGATACGCAAATTAAAAATGTGCAACAAACAATCGCAGACCTAGAATCACATAATAATTTGTTACATCTGAAAATCAACTCTTTACAGCAAAGGATAACTGACACACAAGAAACAACTGCAAACAATCAATTCCAAAAGAACACACACCATTACGACATGTCTCAGATGCACAATACATATAATGTCGGTAGACTTCAGAGAGTAAGAGATCTTAACCAGGCAGAAAGACACACAAATTCATATTCACAACATTACGAAAATAGTTACACACAAAGACATGACGGTTTCGACCACAAGCATTTCCTTTCAGTGAGAAAGTTTAAAACATCGAAAAACGACAGGACGCAAATACATCCACTGGACTGGATCCAACAATTCAATGCGGCACTCCCACCATCATGGCCAGTTCAACATAAGCTAGAATTTGTTATTAGTTTTCTTGAAGGGGAACCAGCGAGAAGAATGCGACCAATTGCTAGACAGTGTTTTTCAGTAGAAGGATTCCAGGAAGCATTTCTAGCAGCATATTGGTCAGATACCACACAGAGTAGCATTAAAGATCTGCTAATTAGTCTACCAAATTTCGAGAATTCTACTTTCCCAACAATCACACAATTTTTCGAGTATATGGTTGAACAAAACCAATACCTCAATGAGCCATACAGTCAATCCGCATTAATACAGCTGTGTATTTCAAAACTCCCCAGAGCATTGAAAGTGTCATTATTAACAGGCCAGCAAAAGGACCGCGTGTACGTATTTAGAGACATCCTGCAATTGCTAGAGGTGCACCAGGCAGATTATGCGTTTGTTAATAAGAACTTTTCACGACATAACGCAAACCAGACAAACAATAATCATTTTGAGCAAACACGATTTGGCAATAACAATCATAATAAACGCTTTCGCAGCGAAAATGAAAACTTTAGTCGAGAATACACACAGAGAGTCAATGAACAGCAGTATAATAACAATGTACATTACAATTCAAGACAACAACAAAGCCATCCAAATAACACGACACATATACGACAGGAAATGCCGAACCGGTCAAACTTTCACATGACTCATCGCCAAGAAAAGGCGACAGGTGCAAACAATTACATGGGTCAGCCGCAAAATACACAAAACGAACAAAGACAGCATTTTCAGAGAAACACGCGTGGCTCGCCGCATAACCACAGTTATGGCGACAGAAGGAGAGAAAACGAATACCGACCGCAAAGGACATTCTACAATGATAATTTTCATAGAAATCCAAACAGTGCACAACAACCAAGTTATCGTATGAATGTACCAGAGACAAGATTTCTTCCACCACCTACTGCTAATAATCAAAACGGTAGAACAGTGCAAAAATGGTTCAAATGGCTCTGAGCACTATGGGACTTAACATCTGTGGTCATCAGTCCCCGAGAACTTAGAACTACTTAAACCTAACTAACCTAAGGACATCACACACATCCATGCCCGAGGCAGGATTCGAACCTGAGACCGTAGCAGTCGCGCAGAAGAGTGCAGCTCATAGAAAACACACAACACTCCCCAACAGAAAATGAAATGTCAGAACATTTATGACTAGAGATAGCCTGTGATGAATCTCTAAATGACGACACTATGGATAAGGACAGAGAAAAGATAACGATAGAGAATGAAATTACATTCGACAACGTGCGAGACACATTGTTATAAGAAAAACCGATCATGCAAAAAACTATATGCCACCCAATAATCCAGATAAATTTAAAGTCACAAAATATTTTAGCAATAATTGATTCAGGCTCACCAATGTGCGTAATTAACGAAAACACATTTAACAGATGCAATAGCGATAATGATTATCCAGTATTCCCGTTACACAAAACTAAAGTTAAGGGAGTATTTCCAGGAAAAATCATTGAAGTCAAAAGACAGACACAATTAACGTTTGTTTTTGCAGGGCAAACTTTCCACAGCAATTGTTGGATAGTTCCACATTTAACAACTGATATAATATTAGGAATGAATTTTCTCGTACAGTACGACGCAAAGATTGACTTTAAATCGTCTTACATAACATTACAGAAGGAAGAAACTGAAGTGGTAGTGAGATTTCAAAACACAGTATCCTCAGAAAAACAAAATATGCACAGAATCGAGATTATTGCAGAGTCTAAAGATAACGATTGTTATCTCACACCATACACGAATACACATAACAACGACATGGCACTAGCGAACATTAAACGAGCTGCAGATCGTCGGAAGAGACAGCAGAAGCAGGTAAGTAGATTACGCAAGTACGAGATTGGCGATAAGGTACTAGTTCGTACCCGTTATCTGTCACACAAAGGGAAGAAACGATGCAAAAAATTTGAACTTCTATACGCAGGACCGTACAGAACTCGAAATATTCCGCACACTAATGTAGTACACATTGAGACATTCATTACAAAAAAATCGAGAGGAAACCATCGTAATTATGTCAAACATAAAGAAATTCTTAAAATAGAAAGACCTTCTTACAGGGATACATATAGACAGAGTATAACAATGAGCTTTTTGACACATTCTAGCAAGCCCGAATACAGTGAGCTACTAATGGGTTATTTACGTACACAACAGGTCACCTCGATTCGACCGCAGATAAATACACTGAACATTAATAGCAGTCTTAGAAGCGTTCTCGCAAGACATTTATTTCACATTATGTAAGGCAAGTGAAGCAATTAACAGGACTACTTTAAATGTAAATGTATAGATCGTACAAATAATTTTCATACAGTAGTAGCAATTAGATGTGTTCTTTAACCCGTGCATGCAGCATTGTTGTCATAGTTCACCAAAATAAACGTAGTTTTAATTATAATATAAGTATTGAATATGGAGAAATGTGGATAAATGCTTTACAGGTCATGCCGAGAGCTGACGCTTTTTTCCAGATGCAGAGAGATCTTGAAGTCATGCCGTGCGCTGACGATTATTAACCATGAATATTTTGTTATAGGTAATACAGAGAGATATTGGTGTCATGCCGTGCGCTGATGATTATTAACAATGAATATTTTATTATTGGCTATGCAGGGAGATGACACGAGGTACAAAGGAGAGAGGAGAATGAAGATGTTAGTATGTAAGGAATATAATTTAGTAATGGTTTATTTTGATAACAGGTGACACAGCGCATCACAGCACTACGGATGGAGAAACCACATTAAATTGCTTACTGTATGTACTTTGCTATTCGAAAAAAAATTTCTGCATTGAACATGATATCTTTTACATCAGATACATACATAGGAAAAACAGATCACACCAAATGTTAGAATACCGATTCGCACTCTACGTAAAATAGAAATGTTTTCTCTCAAATAACAACGACAATGTGTGCTACACAACTCAAACATAATATATAGTTGACTGACAATATGACTCGTAACTGACGAACACATTACTGAACATACTGAAGTCACAGAAAGTGACATAGTTTGTCAAAATGTACTTTCATACTTCAAAAACTGTGAATTCACAACCTGTGAAGTAATATAACAGTATCTTTATGTAATTATGTATATGAACACCAGATTATGATTTATTTAGAGTCACAGAAAGTGACAGTTTATACACTCCTGGAAATGGAAAAAAGAACACATTGACACCGGTGTGTCAGACCCACCATACTTGCTCCGGACACTGTGAGAGGGCTGTACAAGCAATGATCACACGCACGGCACAGCGGACACACCAGGAACCGCGGTGTTGGCCGTCGAATGGCGCTAGCTGCGCAGCATTTGTGCACCGCCGCCGTCAGTGTCAGCCAGTTTGCCGTGGCATACGGAGCTCCATCGCAGTCTTTAACACTGGTAGCATGCCGCGACAGCGTGGACGTGAACCATATGTGCAGTTGACGGACTTTGAGCGAGGGCGTATAGTGGGCATGCGGGAGGCCGGGTGGACGTACCGCCGAATTGCTCAACACGTGGGGCGTGAGGTCTCCACAGTACATCGATGTTGTCGCCAGTGGTCGGCGGAAGGTGCACGTGCCCGTCGACCTGGGACCGGACCGCAGCGACGCACGGATGCACGCCAAGACCGTAGGATCCTACGCAGTGCCGTAGGGCACCGCACCGCCACTTCCCAGCAAATTAGGGACACTGTTGCTCCTGGGGTATCGGCGAGGACCATTCGCAACCGTCTCCATGAAGCTGGGCTACGGTACCGCACACTGTTAGTCCGTCTTCCGCTCACGCCCCAACATCGTGCAGCCCGCCTCCAGTGGTGTCGCGACAGGCGTGAATGGAGGGACGAATGGAGACGTGTCGTCTTCAGCGATGAGAGTCGCTTCTGCCTTGGTGCCAATGATGGTCGTATGCGTGTTTGTCGCCGTGCAGGTGAGCGCCACAATCAGGACTGCATACGACCGAGGCACACAGGGCCAACACCCGGAATCATGGTGTGGGGAGCGATCTCCTACACTGGCCGTACACCACTGGTGATCGTCGAGGGGACACTGAATAGTGCACGGTACATCCAAACCGTCATCGAACCCATCGTTCTACCATTCCTAGACCGGCAAGGGAACTTGCTGTTCCAACTGGACAATGCACGTCCGCATGTATCCCGTGCCACCCAACGTGCTGTAGAAGGTGTAAGTCAACTACCCTGGCCAGCAAGATCTCCGGATCTGTCCCCCATTGAGCATGTTTGGGACTGGATGAAGCGTCGTCTCACGTGGTCTGCACGTCCAGCACGAACGCTGGTCCAACTGAGGCGCCAGGTGGAAATGGCATGGCAAGCCGTTCCACAGGACTACATCCAGCACCTCTACGATCGTCTCCTTGGGAGAATAGTAGCCTGCATTGCTGCGAATGGTGGATATACACTGTACTAGTGCCGAGATTGTGCATGCTCTGTTGCCTGTGTCTATGTGCCTGTGGTTCTGTCAGTGTGATCATGTGATGTATCTGACCCCAGGAATGTGTCAATAAAGTTTCCCCTTCCTGGGACAATGAATTCACGGTGTTCTTATTTCAATTTCCAGGAGTGTATAAAGGTACTTGTCTATTTTATTGAAAATGTTGATGCCTAAATGTACTACTAAATTCCACTTACAGAAATGTTTGTTTATGTTAATTACTGTCACGTAATGTAATATGTACTGTAGGCTGAATTCACTACAGATGGAAAAGTGTTCTTTAATTAATTGTTTAAAACTATAAAGTTTTTCTACAGTCACACAATGTGACATATTTTGCACTTTTAAACGTAAAATAAGAATACGGTAAAGATAATTTTTATGAGCACAGAGGAAAGTGATGATGTAAAATTTGGTAACAACGGTATCAACCATATTCGTGAACCTTTTGACAAAATGATTACACTCGTACCTTAATTCCTGTGCATCCCCATGGTTATGGAGCACAAACAAAGTGAATAGTGACCCACGTTACTTCAATCTACGATGTTTTCTATGAGGTGTCGGCATACCAAGATGCACACCACAGTCATCTTGTACGTCAATAGGTACTTGCATACCAAGATGCACACCATCACTACTAATGGACAATTGGAACTTGCACCTGATGTAGCTGCGGCAACTCCGGAAATTCGATGGTTAACTTAGTGTTTGGTTACACTAAAACTATGGATCAAAGAGACGACGGAATCACATGGCGAAACCTGGTGTTGTGCTATGTGAGGGAAAGAAACGGACTTTTGAGTGCATTCACAGACTGTTGCCAGTACTTTGACCATGTCATCCAATTCCTTTTTTTCACCTTCCTTCAATATGGTGTTAATAGATGCCAATTTTACCAAAAAAATTGTAATGAAACATAAACTATGTTCTAATTTTTTGCCATCAATTAATATTAGAGATATAAATAACTTTTACTACCCAATGTACACTTCCAACTTACTGACTCATATTATTTGTGTATTTTGATGTATACTCTTTTGAATATTCTCTTTGTTAGACTTAGGAAAACAAATTCTTATGACAGTATATGTTTGTGCTTTGTTGAAAGAAATATTCTATCATTAACTTACTTATTACTACATATATTTCTATAATCAAATTTCCTCCGTACGTCAAGTCCAAATGACGTAGGAAAATTTTAAGGAAACCCAGTGGAGGGTTATGTAAGACGTGTATATTTCTATTGTTTATTGTCAAATCACAATTTATGAAAGATGTTTATATTTCATTAATAGGATTAACTAGGAATAATTAATATTTGTCAAGTTGGAAATAATTGTGCTAGCAGGGAATGTCTGCACCAAAGTATTGTTGACGAGAGAGACCGCAAATTGATTTAATTTTAAAAAAGCGCGGGAGTGACCGCGTATGGATACATTTTAAGAAAAGAGTGGGAAAGGCCGCGCATTGATACATTTTGTAATGGTAGCAGGGATTGTCAGCACCAGAAAGCATTGTTGGCAGGAGAAACGGCACTTTAGCGTTCGTAGGAAGTCAGTAGTAAACGAGAAGTGAAGTGAGTCTGTAGCAGGTCTGAAGCGAGAGGTTGAGAAGAGCGGTGTGCCTGCCAGCCACGAGCTATGATTTACAAGAGATTATAAAATGGCTCTGAGCACTATGCGACTTAAATTCTGAGGTCAACAGTCGCCTAGAACGTAGAACTAATTAACCCTAACTAACCTAAGGACATCACACACGTCCATGGCCGAGGCAGGATTCGAACCTGCAACTGTAGCGGTCTCTCGGTTCCAGACTGTAGTGCCCAGAACCGCACAGTCACTCCTGCCGGCTACAAGAGATTATAAACGGATGTACAGAGACATCAGCTAACTATTATAATAGGAGGAACTAATGTTATTGAATTAATTTTTTGTGAAACTCAAGACTACTGAAGGTATGTTTGCTCATTGCTAGTTGTAAGATTATTGTAAAAGGTAAGTCCCATTTGAACGTTTGTAAAATCATTTCATTCAGAATATAATTAACTTTTGCCAGCAATATTGCATTTCTAATTATAATCCATCCCAAAAACCATCGACGTAAAATTTTGCAAAATTTTATTGTTGTCAAGGAAAAGTTTAACTATGAATTACGAAACTCCAGTCAAATTAATTAAAGAATAACGTCAGCTTTGCTATTAAAGAATAACGTCAGCTTTGGTAGTAAATACAGCCACTTATTATAAAAACCCACCGGCAGCTAATAGAGTGTAGTAAAACAGTGTAAGTATATTCATGTCGCAGTTCGATGTAGCAGTCAGATGGCGATCCAGTAACAGAAAAAAAGGTAAGGAACAGTTTTGGGTTATTGCAGATAACGACTGAGGGCCACGACGACGACACATTCTATGTTACGTCGAAATAATCAGAAAATCACTTTTAATAAGCAGCAATTAAATTTATATGCGAAGATAGAGAAAGAGAATAAATTTCAAAGGGAAGATTTCATTTGTTATTATTAAGCAAGAGATAGAAATCCTAAGAAAAGTTTACATAGTTTGTTGTAAAAGGGAAGGTTATCAATAACACAAGAGGTATAGAGGAGACGGGAAGGTTTCAAAGTTATGGCTGAGTTTTATTGTTTGGGCAGCTAAATGTGTGACGATAGGTTAAGTAGAGAGGACATAAAATGAAGACTGGAACAGAAAAAAAGCATTTCTGCTAAACAGAGATTGTTTAACATCGTATTAAATTTTAGATGTTAGGATGTCTTTACTAAAGACACACATCTGGACTGTAGTCTTGTACGAAAGGGGAACGTCGACGATAAATAGTTCGGAAGAAAAATGGCAATGAAGCATTTTAAAATGTTGCTACAGAAGAAAGCTGAAGATTAGGGAGGTATGTCGGATAAACAACGAGTAGATATTAAACTGAATTGGGGAAGAAGTAAATTTACGGATCAACTTGACTAAAATGTGGGAAGGTTAATAAGAAATGTCTTCAGGCATCAATAAATTGTCAATTTGGTGATTCAGGGAGTTATGAGCGCTCAAAATAGTAGAGGGAGACTAAGACTTGACTACAATAAGCTGGTTAAAATGGATGCTGGTGTAGTGGCTATACGGAATTGTAGGCACTCTTCCTTTATAACACTCGTTATTTTATTGTGCTGAATTAACTGTTATCTTCATTATTGCATTACTGAAGCCGTCATCATCCGGGCCAAGGAAGTAAACGTTGACCTGGACGCGGACGGGATGTCCAGCCTCATGACACACACTGCCAGCATCACATTTGACGTGTTAGTTAATGTGATTTTCGACTCTAACTGTCTCCTGCGGCAGTTATATTTGGTTCGCATACCTCACAGTTTGTTTACGAAAAAGGACCCGTGTAAAAATCCTACATTATTACTATTAAATCGCATATTTCCTCCCTTTTCCACATGCTACGCTTGTTGTTGCGTCTGTGATATACATAAATAAAAATTTAATATCCGTGAATAATGTTACAAGGCAAAAAGAGTAGTTTCAAGCCCACTCAGTAAGGACATCAGCTTATATAACTTTACAAAATGGGACAAACTAATTCCTGAGAGATAGCGCACTTAATATTTGCTGGACATCCAATTCTACAGAAAATATTTCTATAATTCAAAAAGGAAATTCCACAACCGTCTAGAAAACGTGAAAATGAGAAAAGAAAGTTGGGATACATCAAGACTCAAACCCACTAAACATTGTTTCGTAACGCGGCGCCTCCACCAACTACTCTATGTTCAGCTTCTACAATAAATGATCTATTTTATCTTAAGATCTTTTAAAGTCTTTAATAGCCGACATGCTATTAAATGACATTTAATCATAACAAATCCTACATATATACTCACACGATGTAAGTTGTAATAACCACCCCCCCTCCCCCACAAAAATGGGCTTCAATTGAGAGCGACAAATACAATATGGCGTTTCGCAAGTGCTGTTTGTGCTGAAATATCGCATAACTTACTTTTTCACGCTAGGCAGTGGCTCCTCAGCGTGAAATAACAGGAAGTGATGTCACAAAACTAGTACAGCTCCACATCAACAATAGCTAAACTATCCCGTGTGAGGCTGACTTCATAACGCTAAATAGAAAACTAGAGGAATTTCGCTGTAGCGAATGTGTTACACGACCTGCCTTTGTTACACAGAAGAACGGGTTTTCAAGAAGCAAACAGTATTAAAAAAGTAAACGACAGCGGTGGGGTGAGATCCTTTGACCATTTGGAAATCGCAGGTGGTCCCCGGTCCTTGTATTTATGTGTGTCGACGGGGCTTTAAATTCCATTGTCGCTGTTCCGAAACAATTGGCCAGACCGCTCGCTGCTGTTTCAATGGGCGGCTGTCCACCGCTCCTGTACAAAGATGTTGTGTGACGTCCGATCGCTTGCAAAACAGGTTAACATGCTCCACTGAGGTGGAAAGCACCCACATTTCAAGTACCTCCTTACAGCCAGTTTCTCATTCAAATGAGCAGAAAATAGGCTAAGTTTGAATTTTTTTAAGACAATGAAAAGACATCCAAAGGATCTGTTTGGGCTTTATGATTGATCGTACTATGAACTATATTTTAGATTTTTAGTACAAGAACAAAGTGGCACACGTAATTATGATTTGATCAAGGGCCTTCCAGTTTGAAGTACGCGGACGCGTGCAGTGTAGTACCTCAGGAATTATCTGAAATCAGAAATGGATAATATAAGTCGATACTAAATTAACTTCATGGGAGATAACACCTAACCACAGTAAAATAACCTTAAACTTAACGGTATAGTGCTAACGCGACCTTTGAGTTCGATTTTTGGGCGTTTGTTTCAACGTTTATGGCTTTACGAAAAAATACTAAATATTAAACATAGTCCATGTACAATATTATACGTATAAGCTCTCAAGAAAAGTGTTTGCTGTTTGTGCTCAAAGGCAGAGGTTGAACTGTTTTTATTTTATGCAGCACGCAGTTCTGAAAAATCGTTTATCGTGGAAAACCTGTTTAAAGTTTAGGGACACTTTTATGTATATTAATAGTTCAATTTGCATAAACTACATGTCATTATATATTTTTGTTGCCAGAAAACACGAATCTGAAGCTACATTTTCAAAATTCAAAATGGCTTATCCAGAATTGCGGACCAAAAATTGTGTACCAATTTCGAGCAAAATTTGATAAAAAAAGTGTTTTCGTTACTTACGTTTAGTCTGCAATTCCAGGACCCTATATAACCCTCCACAGAACTCGAATTGTTTCTGGAGAGCAGTTTCCTCGTTCTTGTTAGCGAAGAAAGCCGATCTGGCTTGAGCTGTATATGCTGCGTTCGGTAGCCTGATAACGTTCGTCAATTTTCTTGGCGAATATTTTTGCATGCATACTGCAGTATAAATCGTTTTGTGATGTGCGTCACGGCACGGCAAGTTTTCTACCTGAGCCCGGCGTCTCCGGCGGTGGCGACACTGCTTCGAACAATGCTGTAGAAACTTTTGTACCGCATGGATTAAAAAACCTTTTCACCCCTACATTCACATACACCTTGGCTCATCTGGGCCAGAACGCGGAACTCTGCTATTACACCACAGTCCGGAGTTGTTATGCGGTGTTATCGGGAGTCATCGACTTTTCGTTGTAGAATTCTCGCTTAAATGTTCTCCTGTCGTAAAAATTCAGAGGTATTAAGTGTGATGAGTGTGCAGATCATTTTGTGTTCCTCGAATAACCGATTCAGGTTTCTACTAATATCCTGTCGGGCCCCACCCACCTCTGCCAATGGCTTTACTGGATGCGGTATGGAGGGCCGTGTGATCGGCAAAACCGCTCTCCCGGTCGATGGCGACTTTCTCGACCGCTACCAACCTGCTCCTTAGTTGGCCACACAAGGCTGAACGCGCCCCTTACCAGTACCCCACCAATGAAAAATACCTGTCATCGGTCTTGTAGATTCTGACAACTTTAGAGAGCGAACTTACACTAAACATACACGTGCAGATCGTGAAAGTTCCTGACCGTGCGACTACTGGCATGTGTCCTACGCAGCGATCTTATAATCGTGTTCACAATTCCCACCAAAATACTAGCATTAAAATGAGGTCAAATGACATGAATATTGGTTTAATAAACAATCGATTTATTATGCTTAAGTCACATGTCATACGCTCCTGTGTACCTATATTTTCGCACATGTTCTACAGCCACAGTCATTCAATAAACCCTACCTGGTCTGAGTTAGCAATTGCTGTCTGAATTAAATGACACTTCCTGGGCTACTGGATGAACCATTTTTGCAAAGGACCTTACGGGTATCTTTTCACAGTGGGAGCGTGGCGTTGCGAAAGACTGGGATGGCACGGCCTTTGAACACTTATCGACATATGCACGAGACCACACTCACGCCGTCCGGAGTGGCCGTGCAGTACTAGGCGCTACAGTCTGGAACCGCGCGACCGCTACGGTCGCAGACCTCGGGCATGGATGTGTGTGATGTCCTTAGGTTAGTTAGGTTTAAGTAGTTGTAAGTTGTAGGGTTCAAAATGGCTCTGAGCACTATGGGACTTAACTTCTAAGGTCATCAGTCCCCTAGAACTTAGAACTACTTAAACCTAACTAACCTAAGGACATCACACACATCCATGCCCGAGGCAGGATTCGAACCTGCGACCGAGTTGTAGGGGATTGATGACTTCAGAAGTTAAATCCCATAGTGCTCAGAGCCATTTGAACCATTTGAACCACACTCTCTGCTCTGAGAGGAGGAAACGTGGAAACCAGGCTCAAAAGTAGCAGGGACCAGGTGTCAGAAGCGAAGAGTTAGCTCTCTCCTCGGCCTGCAGATGACTATTCGTCACATGTCTGACAAAGTGATTTGACGACAGATGTTTTTGTCGAAGTAGAAGGGCTGGAGGTAGCCGAGTTCGACCAGAAACACGCCAGCTGTTGTTCTTTATGTAGGCTGCGAAATCATGCAGCTGCCTAAAGAATGTTTTAGAGTTCCAGTCACAACAGGAAGTGCGTGTAGACAACCTTTCCATCTCAGAGTAACAGTTGCAACCCACATTCTCAATTATTCGCTGGATGCATTCCAACCTGTGATGGTTTTGTTGCTGCATCGTTGATGTACAAGATGCACTCCTAAATTGTTAGCCCACTCAAGAAAGACATTGTCTGTAGAAACATAATCGTCCTGATACGACTATGATAGGGCCACAGCAACGTAGTGGAACATGTCCTGTACGCTGTGATGGTTTTGTTGCTCCCTGGAATGACAGAATTATCTTGCAAGATTCACTTGATATATTCTTTGTATCAGAGATTCTCAATGAATTCTACTTTGGTGTGTCATCGACTAACCAAAGACGTGTTTACAGACAGGGGAACTTACTTTCACGCAACAGCTACAACTAATCCTGTTGAAGCCCGCGTATTGGCCAAACAGCCATTTGCGTTGAGGAGGAAGATTAGAGAGGGTATAAAAATAGCCGAATGACTCGCCAACATGAATAGATAGGAAGGATATGGGCTTCCGGCGTCCAGGCTGCTATCAGTGATGGCGCTAAGAGAGCACAGCGCATGCAAAGCAACTCACACAGCCCCGGTGAAACCGCGTTTGTCGTACGTAGACAGAGCGCAGCCACGCCGCATTCCGCACCTGGCGACAGGTACACAGAGCTACATCACAGCTACCGCCCGTTTTTAATTCGCCTGTTTCCACTAATGACAAGAAATAATCTAAACACTATAATCAAGCGTGTCTTTATCCACCAATGACAAGGAATAATATAAAGACGATTAAAGAACGCGTAACACTCCTCCTGCTATCCTCACGTACTCTATTAAATTACGTAAACAGCATTCTCCACTACCATGAAAGATTTAAAGTCTCTCTCATTTAGCAGTCAGCTCAGCTAAAAGCCCCGAGAAAGGCCGCATGCAACAGTGGCCGAAACGTTGGACAATTTTATATATTGACTATTAGGTCAACAGGCCAGAACAATTTCATTGACAGGAAATGGAAATGGAAATGAGCGTTTGGCGTCATTGGCCGGGAGGCCCCTCGCGGGGCAGGTCCGGCCGCCTTGGCGCAGGTCTTATTACATTCGGCGCCACATTGGGCGACCTGCACGCCGGATGGGGATGAAATGATGATGAACACAACACAACACCCAGTCCCTGAGCGGAGAAAATTTCCGACCCAGCCGGGAATCGAACCCGGGCCCGGAGGACGGCAATCCGTCACGCTGACCACTCAGCTACTGGGGCGGACAGTGACAGGTATATCGAACTCAGAACGACATCTTTAGAAATTTTGTCATCGTAAGAGGTCTCGTTACGTGCAGTAATCAGTAGAGCAAGAGGTAACATGCATAAAATACTGTGGAACTGCTACTGAAAATACGCAAATCTGTTTACGAGATCGCATCACTGAATACTGTGTTAATTGTGTTTCATTCAGCAACTGTTCTAGCAGCCACATTGTCATTTTCACGTTGTAGTCCGGTGAAGCTACTTGAGTATGACAAAAGGCTTTACATTTAATTACGATAGCCATTCGTTGTATGTTATTATGATGAGACACCTGTTTTATTAGTGTAATGCACATAAATAGTAATTCCCGTTGGGTTGTTGAACAAAATAGACACAAACATTGAAGAAATTGTCACCAGTATTTTCCACTTCCTTATCGAAAACAGTCTGATGTGCAGGTAGTTTTTCGATCCCACGCATGTAGCGACTTACTGATTCCTAGATAAACCACGTTTAAAGCGCAATCGGTGAAACAAGACTAACAAAAAACAAACAAGAGAAAACAGGAACTAACTTCCTTGGTGGCTGATCGATAAGGGGCGAGAAAAGTAAACACATGCAAGTACCAGATTAAAAGACGTGCGGTAGGCGTATGTGCGTGCTGTCTTCCATGTCACATTTATTACTCTGCGCCTGCAAGGCATCTCATTTGTTGACAACGAACATCAACTGCGAAGGACACATCTAAAATAAATGGTTCAAATGGCTCTGAGCACTATGGGACTTAACTTCTGAGGTCATCAGTCCCCTAGAACTTAGAACTACTTAAACCTAACTAACCTAAGGACATCACACACATCCATGCCCGAGGCATTCGAACCTGCGACCGTAGCGGTCGCGTGGTTCCAGACTGTATCGCCTAGAACCGCTCAGTCATTCCGGCCGGCTAAGGACACATCCCTTTGAATCATTTCATAACACAAATCGCATTCTTTGTGCCACCAGATGAATATCAATAACTGTTCATTTAATGGACATTAAAGGCCATCTTTTGAGATAATGTTTTTATGGCTTACCCACTATGGTCTCGTCATGAAGGTATCGCACGGTGCTTTAAATCGCCATCACGCTGGACTGATATAGGTTTAGAGTGACCTCCTTATATCCATTATGGCAGATGCCAGGATTATTCCTTTGCAAGGGTACAAACGACTTGCTTTCCCGTCCTTCCCAGTTCGAGATTCTGCTTCTGTTCGAATCTCGTTTTCGAGGATACGTTGTACCGTAACCTTCCTTCCTTTCTTTTAACGTCAATAAGACTACTGAAGAAAAATGTCGCACGAAGGTTAACTGGTCGTCAAACTTGTCAGTTAACAGATACTCTATCATTGGCCATACTAGTGATCGCAGCAAGTTCTTCGTCAATACCTGTTTGTCTTTTTGAACGTGGTGATTAATTTATCTCAAAACGATTGTACTTGAAGTGATACAACTTTACTTTCTCGATAGCGCTCACCCCATACAGGGCATGGGTGTTTCGCATTGCTTCCACTGCTTTCACCCTTTTATTAAACACAAACAGAACACAATGTCACAAATGTTATATTTTACTCCGGTTACACACCGTTTTCTAATGCATAAACGACAAGCCTCACAACGTCAAAAATTAGAGATATTCAAGTTGTCATGGCATGAGCTGTACTATGAACTTGAACAAAAGACGACCATAATTAAATATTCTTGTAGCAACATGCCATACAAAATAACCACATAGCACGCAGTGTTACGTAATGTTGTACTTACACTGCATACGTTGACTGCTAGACCACGACTGGCTTATTCACAGCATCTCGACTGGAAGTCAACACTTCTCACACCGTGTGCTACGTAACACGTTGAACAAAAACATGATGCTAACACATGCAATATTCGGTGGTTGGTTGGACTGAGGCTAGCTTATAATGGCTAAAGTGTGGGTTCGATTCTGCTAGGAGTACCAGTTTTTAACAGCCACAAACATACGCTCTTCACCTCCAATAAAGAACGCAGGACTGTGCCCTGGTTACAAATCAGCCTTAAAAACGTCCATTCGCAACTGAGTGGAACGGTGTAGGATTAATCACTGCTTGCAGAAACTCTGTCTGGATTCGAGTTTCGATTCCATTTTTTGTCTGGACTTGAACCCTTCAAGATGATATTGCTTCATTGTTTGCTCAAGGTGTCAAACTCCTCCAGTTTTCTACAAACGGCGTAATGCTGACTATGATATGATAATTTCATAGTTGACACAACGATATGCACTGAGTTGGAGTCCCAGGCAGCACAGAAATATTCATTACGTTGCCTCTAGCTGAACATGTACACATTTTGCTGCTGGTGAAGAAACAAATGTTTCATCCCTATACATTTGGCCATATGTTTGGTCCTAAAACTGATACTGGTGAGTACTTCAATAATTTACGTCACCTAACACGTAGTCCAGTCACGATGAGACACGCAAGCTTGCTTTGGTTGGCAGTAGGCACACATTCAGATCACGAAAAACTCATTGTGTCATTTAATGAGTGTGATAAGACTTCTGCAGTGTCACTCACTGTAATGAAGCTAATTTCCAAGTGTTAAGGATTCCCTCACCTCTAATAATGTGTTTTCTCATATTTAATTTTTGGGGCTATTAGTTTACATCTGGACTGACTGCCATAATGAGCAGCGTTCTCTAGTGTTCTGCTGTGGTAACCATAGTCGAACGACTGAACAGCATAGGGTTTCGGCGTTTACAGTACCTGCGACCAGCTACATAATATTGATTGTATTCAGCAGCGGCTCACCATTTTTGCTGTCAATTTGTAATGCCACAATGAAGCACTGCCAAGGCGCAGCAGTTTAATAAGTGAACGCTCATGCCATCTGTTGGATAGTTGCGCAAACAAAAGCACAGGTGCTTCCGCCTGGCGGCAGTCAAATAAAATAGCGCTACGATTAAGACAGTATCTGAATAGTGCTGTGCTCGGACGACGAAATAAAGAAGCATTAAACTAGGATAATATTATTACGTATAGTAAAAATATTAATTTAATATATATATATATATATATATATATATATATATATATATATATATATATATAAGATCATGGCAAGAATACTATACAACCGCTGTAAAGATCAACTAGAACTGGAACTGGGAGAATATCAAGGAGGATTTAGATCCTGGAGAAGCTGTCCAGAACAGATAATCACCTTGAAGTTAGTTATGGATATCTACAAAAGAAGGCAAAAACAACTAGTCATAACCTTTGTAGATTTCAAAAAGGCGTATGATTGCATCCATAGATCTTCAATGATGAAAATATTAAGTAATTTTGGACTTCATCCTAAATTAATAAAAATGATACAGTTAACCTTAACAAACACCAAATCCAAAGTAAAATTTAGAGGAGAAATATCTGAACCATTTACGATTAAAACAGGGTTGAGACAGGGAGATTGTTTATCATCATTGCTATTTAATTGTGCTCTTGAATATGTAATGAGAGAATGGTACAAGGAAAATCCTATGAATATTAAAATTGGAACTAAGAAAGATAAAATAAACCTAAATTGCTTGGGATTTGCTGATGACCTAGCATTACTAGCTAATAATATTCAGGAAGCCACGAAACAAATAACAAGCTTACAAAATATAGCACAAAAATTAGGACTCCAGATATCATTTGAAAAGACTGAAATAATGGTAACGGATCCACTTGTAATAGATCACATCACAGTGAACAATAGGGAAATTAAAATAGTGAAACAATTTAAATACCTGGGTGAAATTATAACACATAAATTGGACGAGAAACCTGCATGGCGAGCAAGAACTAATAAAATAATAAAAGCTCAAAAACTAACATGGGCTACGTACAATAAAAAATGTCTATCAATTAAAACAAAATTAAGACATTACAAGACGGTGGTTCAACCAGAGGTTACATACGGAAGTGAAACTCTTTTTAAAGTCACCCAGAGAAACAGAATTGACAAAATTTTAAAAGTAGAGAGAAGAATTGCTAGAACATGCGTAAATAAGAAATATCAAAAAGCTGGGCAATGGCGGATAGTTCCAAATGAAGTGGTATACAGAGAACTGGAGCCCATCACCGATTCTATACGAAAGAAAAGGATCTCTTTTTGTGGTCACATTCTGAGGACACCAGAAACCAGATTATCAAGGAAAATTATTGAGAAACTCTGGAATTTGAAACAACAAGGAGGATGGCTTAAGGAAATAAGAGAGGATATGGAAGAACTGGAAATAACTCTGGATGATTTGCAGAACAAAACGCCAAATTTAAAGAAGTTGAGGGACACAGAAATAAGATTTAAACCAAAAAGTGACCAACGAGATACAATGAAAAGGGTATTTACAGATGAGGAACGACGAAAAGCATCGGAACGAATGAAGAGATACTGGGCCACTTGGAAGGGGAAAATACCAAAGAAGAGGACCAGAAATGATTGACTGAAGTGGTCCAATGAGGCCGTAAAAGCAGAAGAAGAATATATATATATATATATAATGACTGTAATTGAATATGGTAATGTTATGCTATGTCTATTTGTAAATGGAGAACTTGGCATAGAGTAAATTATTCTTTAAATGTGAGTGAAATCCCCGAGAACGCGGACAATGCAGGTTGGCGCGTGAATTTGGCAGTAGAGAGAGATGTGTTCTGGGACTGTTCAGATGCAGAACAGAGATTACGCGGCGCGAAAGTGACGGTTTAAGTACGGTACGGTAACGTTGCTTATATACAGTTAAAAGTGAGCTTACAACAAGCACGAACTGGATTTATGGTGTGTCAGCAAGTCAAATGGACAATAAGGCTTGCAGGATGCAACATTTCGACGAAGACGGCTTGTGAGCGATATAGTTGCTGTTCCCGCTCAAAAAGCACATGGCACGCCTTGTGGAAGTCTGCGTAATTTACGACGGACTGCAGCGACCAGCAGCAAGGTATGAAGTGACCAGTGTCTGCAGCTAATGTTGCAATGTGATCTTACTACCATATCAGATCCATTGATGAGCTCACGCCAGCACAAACAACGAACTAGTAGTTATCGTACGACAGTGTTCTTATGAACAGTGCATTTTATACCGCCGCCATAACAAGTACATTTATCCGTAGCGAACCAGTTTATGTATTTATCAAGCCAAGTTCTCTACAGTGCAATGTCTGAGTGAAATAATAAGTTTATGATTCAAAGTGCATTCCACGAGTGTCATCAATTATTTACAGAAAATAGTTCATTATTATCCCAAATCCATCACTGTGTGTGCAGCAATACCAGTAAAAAGGCTATATTACGTGAGTATCGGCGTATTAATGCAACAAGAGGATATAATCGGAGTTAACGCCGAAAATTTCCAACAAACGCCGGATTATACAACTGACAGAAGACGCCAGGTACTGTGCCACATTAATTACAGTTCAACTCGATGTGATCGCTTTTCAGCACATTATCAACGTAAAAACTCATTCAGTTCTATAGTGTTCATTGATTATTCAATTAAAGAATTTATTGCCACCACAGTACTCACTGTACCTTCAGTACAATGCAAATTCAGTAACATTAAAATCATTACTGACAGTTGGTGTAGATCAATCTAACTTACAGCAAGTTCAAGTGTTTATCATATGTGTGTGTATATTGTGTTACGTAAATGTTGTTCGCCTGCTAGGCGTGATTAACGTACACCAATTAGTGCATTCTGTTCAGTCACTTCAAAGAGGTTATTTTTGTTAATGAAAATCAGAATTCATTTAACATTCGATTTCTTGCACGCCATCGCCAATATTTATTCAGTAATGGACTACCCTCTGCGGGGCTATGGAAACACTAGAGACGGAGCCGCACGGGATTAGCCGAGCGGTCTAGGCGCTGCAGTCATGGACTGTGCGGCTGGTCCCGGGGGAGGTTCGAGTCCTCCGTCGGGCATGGCTGTGTGTGTTTGTCCTTAGGATGATTTAGGTTAAGTAGTGTGTAAGCTTAGGGACTGATGACCTTAGCAGTTAAGTCCCATAAGATTTAACACACATATGAACATATGAACTAGAGACGGAATTAGGACACCGCTGGTTGACTAGCGACGCGGACAATACATCGATAGCGATCAAAGATGCTCTGCCGTTGCCGAACTACATTCAATTCGGCCTCGTGTGATCTTCATACTTGGGTTGATCATAAGTCTTTCTTCAGAGCCAAGCGTTAGCATTGGTGCCGTATGATACACTGAGAAAATAGATGTAATCGTTGTCGAAAATTACCAGAAATATACAGAGCGAATCACGTAAAACGTTCACACGAAATAATGTGGGCAATGGAAAGTGCCATTAATGTGAGGTTTTCACGGAATTTATTGATAGTCAGGGGCTCGTACTGTTAGCCCATAAACAGATAGTAATAATACTTAGAATGTGCATTTTTTGTTCAAGCATACACTTTTTTTTGATGGAACAATGTCTATTGACATCAGCAGACTTAAAGTAGGGTAACTTAGAATGTCAGTGGTGTTTGTTGCAGGATTTTAGTGTGAGCCGCTTACGGGATATCGTATTTTAAAAAGTTTCCACACCGATTCTTGTTTGCGCCATTCAACCTGCGTAGTTGCTAGGTACGATGTTGCTATGTTTGCTTACAGTGTGCTTGTATCTTCCTTGAGTGCACTGTGGCTTGCTAGTCAGTTAGTGTGTGACAGTCGAAGCAAAAGTCGTGAGTGGACCCTGGGATTTAAGGGTGCAGAACAAACCAACATGCTCATGGTGTACGGAAAGAGTAGGAAGAAAGCAGATCGTTCTTGTAACGTGCACACGGCAAGATACCCCATCAAACGCCAACCATCTCGGCAATACTTTATCAACCTCTTCAACCAGCCATCGCACGAGAAGAAAGTGCAATAAGTCAGACAAGTGTCCTACGTTATCTCCATCGACGTAGCTTGCATTCCTGTCACATCTCTATCGAGAGCTGCATGGAAATTATTACGGTTCAAATGGCTCTGAGCACTATGGGATTTCTCTGCCTCGTGATGACTGGGTGTTATGTGATGTCCTTAGGTTAGTTAGGTTTAAGTAGTTCTAAGTTCTAGGGGACTCATGACCATAGATGTTAAGTCCCATAGTGCTCAGAGCCAGAGCCATTATGGGAGTTTTCTGAGGTCATCAGTCCCCCAGAACTTAGAACTACTTAAACCTAACTAACCTAAGGACATCACACACATCCATGCCCGAGGCAAGATTCGAACCTGCGACTGTAGCGCCTAGAACCGCTCGGCCACACCGGCCGGAATGGAAACGATTATGAGAATCGTGTTAACTTCTATACATCGGCTTTAAGACAGGATACTCCAGATGTATCTTTTTCAAATAACAATCATACTCAGGTAAACGGCGGAAACATGAACTATTGGTCTGTTTATGGTCCCCGTTGGCTTCGTCAAATGGAACGTCAGCGTCCATGGAGTCTAAATGTGTGTTGTGGGATAGCGAACCGTCAACTCATAGGCCCGTGGTTCATAGATGGAACACAACTGTCAACTCATAGGCCCGTGGTTCATAGATGGAACACAAACCGCGCACAAGTATCGCAGCCTCCTAAGAAACCTTCTTCCACGGATGCTAGAAGACGTTCTTCTGAATCTGTGGTAGCAACATGATGGCTGTCCAGCCCATAATGGTTGAAGAACTACAGCATGTCCTCACAACCTGTTTTCCAATCGTTGATTTAGACACAGTGAACCCGTACCTTTGCCGACCCGTTCTCCGGATTTGACGCCTGTAGACTTTTTTCAGTTTTGAAAGCTGAAAGACGGTTTCTACGCCGGCCGGAGTGGCCGAGCGGTTCTAGGCGCTACAGTCTGGAACCGCGCGACCGCTACGGTCGCAGGTTCGAATCCTGCCTCGGGCATGGATGTGTGTGAAGTCCTTAGGGTTAGTTAGGTTTAAGTAGTTCTAAGTTCTAGGGGACTGATGACCTCAGAAGTTAAGTCCAAATAGTGCTCAGAGCCATTTGAACCATTTTTGAACGGTTTCTACAAGGACATAGTACCTACACGCTATTAGAGCAGCCTGCTCGGATATCTCGACTAAAATGCTAGCAGCAGTCGCTCCTTAGCAGACTGGATGCGAGTATTACAGCTGCCGGTGGTCAGTTCGAACGCAACCTATGTTGGTCAATTGTCTCGTTGCTGGTCAGAATCCACATAATTAGTGTATTCACTTGTCTTCTTTAGTTTGTGCTACCACAGGCACTAAACATCTAAATGCTATACCTCATAAACTGGAATCCTGCAGTGAAAACCATTGACATTCAAATTTACCGTATTTTTAATTTGTTAATGACTACAAGCATTGTTCCTTTAAAAAATTAATCTTTGCACAAAAAAAAAACACTTTCTAAGTGTTACTACAAACTATTGATTGGTTATCAATACGAGCCCCTGACTATTAATTCATACTGTGAAAACAGCACATCAATAGCACTTCCCATTTCCGCAGTATTTGCTATGCACGTTTTAGGTTATTCACCGTGTATACACCTTAATAATATGTACAAAATGATGTGTAATCACTGTTTTTAATTAAATTACAAATACTTATTCGAACAAGTTTTCTGGACTGGGGCTAAGCCGGCCGCTGTGGCCGTGCGGTTCTAGGCGCTACAGTTTGGAACCGCGCGACCTCTACGGTCGAAGGTTTCAATCCTGCTTCGGGCATGGATGTGTGTGATGTCCTTATGTTAGTTAGGTTTAAGTACTTCTAAGTTCTATGGCACTGATGACCTCGGATGTTAAGTCCCATAGTGCTCAGAGCCATTTGAAGCATTTGAACTGGGGCATAATATACAGATTTAAAGATATTTCATGAATCTAAAAATGGCTGCAGTCTGCAGGTGTAGAATTATGGATGCAGTGGGAATCAGACAGCCAACCAGATGTAACTTGTTGGCTGTTTGATACCCATTCTATCCATATTTTATGAAATACTTGATCGTCAGTATATGGCAAAATATTCACCAACCATCAGATAGCACGTTAATCGACTGCCGTCTACGGGACTTTGGGTACACCACAGATGGCTGCGGGAAACCGCTAGTTGGCTAGCGACGTGGATGACTTTACCTATAGCGATCAAAGATGTTACACCGCTTCCGTACTGGATTCGACGGCTTCGTATGGTGTACATATATGCATTTGTTGTGAAAATCATCCTTCAGCACCGATAGTGATCAAGACTATTCTATATAATGTTTTATTACTCAACATTGTGATCGCTGCTATGCCCAATATGCTTACAAAGTTTATCATTCTTGGCCATGTACTCGAGAGCGTTCAGGCTTTCATCAAATGACATATTATAATACCCAACGGCTTCACATACTATGTATGGTTCATGGAATTGGTTTATTATGCTTCTCAAGAATCGCTGCTCCCTGTGAACTGCAACCAGATTGACTACGTAAGCGCTGGCGTCGACGTGACCGCTAATAGCAGAGGCGAGGCACATCGTTAAACGCCACGGAGTGATACTCAGTGCTCCTGTTGACCATGGTTCTGCACAATGAAAATCTAAGTCTCTGTTGTCTGTGGTATGGTCCCAGCTGTCACATGGAAACTCGAGGTCTTAGCCTAGCTTTCAGTAATCTGTTCCCTACAATTCGTAGTGACGCTCTGCCTTTAATCACTGCCACAATTTCATGTCATCCATTTATTCGTCAGAATCAGTTGAACAATCCTACGATTTTCTTGTGTCTTCTGCTTCCGGAAGACTTATTTCTACTTACCAAGCCACAAACATGTCCCGAGTCAGTCTTGTCAACACTGCTTCTGCAGTCATTGCTCTATTAGAGCGAACTGTCTGCTATCTATTGGTATAATGCTCCAATGTCTTGATTGCTAATGATTGTAACGTTTTCGGAATTCAAAAGATGGCGAGTAACTGAATTTGCAAGTCAACTGTGGATGATATATTGCAATCTCCATCTCAGAAGTTCCAGTAACACACACTCACTTCATCTGCTACGAATGAGTTTTTTATGTATTGAAAATAAGAAGGTATAAAGACGGAATTTAAACAAACGCAGCCCGCGCGCATGAAAATACGCAATAGTTTGCCAAGATTCGGTCAAGATGTTCGTGGTGTAACGTTTTCTATTCCCGTCAATATACTTTCATGCTGCCACTTTTATTAAATATATTCTTCTCATCGTAGGTAACATAGGAGCATAAATCTCTAGTCTCTGGTTGTAAACTTAATTTTGATGAGAAGCCTGGCCGAGCGGTTCTAGGCGCTACAGTCTGGACCAGCGCGACCACTACGGTCGCAGGTTCGAATCCTGCCTCGGGCATGGATGTGTGTGATGTCCTTAGGTTAGTTAGGTTTAAGTAGTTCTAAGTTCTAGGGGACTGTTGACCTCAGAAGTTAAGTCCCATAGTGCTCAGAGCCATTTAAACCAACCTGAAATACAGTCTAGGAGAATGGAGTCGCTACTCGAATGAAAAGTAGTTGCCTCAGCAGAAGTTTGCATCACCCAGACATGTCCTACAGATGTGCTGCTATTGTGACTGATACTGTACCAACTGGTAGATCGTAAAATCACAAAATGACATTGTTCGTAAAATCACATACAGTTACCAGGAGAGCTACTACTGGTAGAACGCCGCAGCCGAATGGATTGCAGCATTTCAGTTAAAACTGAAGCACCAGCAGGGACGCATTGCAGACGTCTGCGGAACAATAGCATGAGCATCCACTGTGACACGAATCATTACGTTACGTGCAGAAGCTTTGTCAACCAGGAAGTTACTCGACGTTTGCACCGGAGGCAATGCGATGTGGTACGGACGCGATTTCCGTTCCAGTTGAGGGCTTACATTGCACAGGCCGCCCAAGTTCGACAGACGCACAGGACAATCGATATCTATGACTTTCGAGTCAAAGGAACCGTGAGATGTTTGCTTCAGAACTGAATTGGGAGTTCGAGAAAGCTAAAACAACGTTATGCCTAGCATGAAAATGTTAGAAGATTGCGTGGTGCGAATCTCCACTCCCAACGATTATGTGAGCATCACGTCCTAATCTATAACACCATGGACTCCGTTACAAGCGGGCAAGAACTCAAGCAAATGAACGTCCCAGCATTGGCGTCGGGTATTGTTTGCTGACGAAACTCGGATGTGTTTGTACCCAGATAATCGCTGACAACGTGCTTGGAGACAACCCGGTGACATCAAACGCCTCCAACACATGTGGAACAATTTGGTAGTGGAGTGATGTTCTGGTGTAGGACTGCATGGAACCACTGTACACATCTCGTGGTTGTTGAGAGCAATCTCATTGCTCTACGGTGCAGGAATGAGATTCTTCAAGAAATTGTAGGTCCACATTGTCAACATTTTCGTGACAACTACATTTTAATGGAAGATAACGCGAATGTTCGTCTTGCTGTTCTCGTGAACACGCGCTATCAGCATGCTAGGGACACCAGAAAGGAGTGTCCTTCCTGTATCGAGACAATCGAAAGTGTCATATCGATTGAAACCAGCTGTTTTTGGACGTAGATGTACTCTCCGCGACTTACGCAGAATCACGATTGACGAGTAGGACAATTTGGACCAGCGCTGGCTGGATGATCTCATGGACTGTATGCTACGACAGACTGAAGCTTGCTTTGAACCAAGGGGACGTGCCATCACGTATTGACAATAGACGTTGCCCCCGTCCCACACCCTCCCCCCAACTCCCGTGAGACATAGGCGATCATTTCGTTACACAAACGCTTTTTTTATTTAGTTACTTAGATACATTGCAAGTTAATATATATGCATGCGTCAGAGGCAATTTTTGTTTTCTCTGAGCCCGCATCTCGTGGTCGTGCGGTAGCGTTCTCGCTTCCCACGCCCGGGTTCCCGGGTTCGATTCCCGGCGGGGTCAGGGATTTTCTCTGCCTTGTGATGGCTGGGTGTTGTGTGCTGTCTTTAGGTTACTTAGGTTTAAGTAGTTCTAAGTTCTAGGGGACTGATGACCATAGATGTTAAGTCCCATAGTGCTCAGAGCCATTTGAACCATTTGTTTTCTCTGTCATGAATGCACAACTGTGAATGCAAAACTGTTATTGATAAGTGTATTAAGAATACTTCTCATTATAAGACAATAAGAATCTTAAGGTAAAGAAAACAGTAAACCAGTGTCTTACGCAACGTGTATTGCGAGTGACGCGTAGGGAGACAAGAGAAGCAGGCCTCTTATCTAAACGAGGCGACCCCTACTTTCGGAATTCCGGGCGGGTGGCGGCGTTCATTAAATGGACATAGTACGGAGACCGAGCCGGCCGATAGCGGAGGGGCTGCATACCTGCTCAGAGACAATTATATCGGAGAGGGATGGGCGTTGCCGCGGCCGGGGACGCCGGCGAGATAACGCACCCCAACTTTGTGGATAACGCTGACCCAGACTGCAGATGCACGTCGACCGGGAGACCGTCCAACAACTGGCGGGAGAGCGCAGCTACACCGTACAGCACTCCCTTCGTAATGTATGCCTCACCTCCGACGGGCTAGAGGCGCATGTTCCCACAGGAACAGACTGATGGAATAAATCTGTAGATTTTCCCAGGATGCCGCAGGGAAAAATCTTATCTCATACACCGACAGAAAAAGTAACTTCATAATCTCTTGAAAGCATCGTTTATGCGCACAATGTAACGTGTACTCCGCCTTAAAGTGACGATTTATTTTTAAATAAGAAAGTAAAATGTTGGCAAAGGAAGGACACATCACATTGCTAGCAAGAAAAGAAACGCGCCTAGTAATAAAATTTGGAAATGACGCATTGACCTGCGTGCTGCGTGAACTGATTTTGCTCATAAGAATTTAAGTTCAAGCTAGAGGTCGGCGTTGGAAAGCGGTGAATTCGGTGAAAGAAGACCATGTTATTTTTAAAGGTCAACGAAAGGAAACGGTTTGATGATAATAGTAATTGTAATCAGACTTCGTTAAAAAAATAAAATAAAAAAAGAACAGACAGCACGTTCGACTGATTAATGTTTGAACATAGAAAACGAGAGTGCGCTTATAGCAACCGGTCGTTACGTTACCAAACCGACAATTTCCAATTGATTTAAAAGGCGAAAAACATTTATAAACAATATTTCAATAACAGGAATCCGGGTTTATGCACTCTATTACCAAACAAAGTTGTAAATATGTTAAAAAATAGTTGATTAATAGTTAATTAATAAGGTAGAGTCATCGTTTCAGGGTTGTAATTATTTATTTTCTTTCTCGGACGTTATGTCGGTTAAAAATGGAAAGTGGCGCGGACCTTGATCAGGCGTGACTTCCTTTTAACTGTACGGTATATGTTACATTGCATTTAGGAACTTTCGGGTAACTGAACAAGTATCAATAATTACAGATTTCTGTAGTTGTATATACAAGTTTGGATGTAGCTGTATTGCTTTGATGTACTGGTGGATATTGTGTGGTATGACTCCTGTAGTTGATAGTATAATCGGTATAATTCCAACTTTATCCTGATGCCACATGTCCTTTACTTCCTCAGCCAGTTGGATGTATTTTTCAATTTTTTCTCCTGTTTTCTTCTGTATATTTGTTGTATTGGGTATGGATATTTCGATTAGTTGTGTTAATTTCTTCTTTTTATTGGTGAGTATGATGTCAGGTTTGTTATGCGGTGTTGTTTTATCTGTTATAATGGTTCTGTTCCAGTATAATTTGTATTCATCATTCTCCAGTGCATTTTGTGGTTCATACTTGTATGTGGGAACGTGTTGTTTTATTAGTTTATGTTGGCAAGTTGTTGATGTATTATTTTTGCTACATTGTCATGTCTTCTGGGGTATTCTGTATTTGCTAGTATTGTACATCCGCTTGTGATGTGATCTACTGTTTCTTTTTGTTGTTTGCAAAGTCTGCATTTATCTGTTGTGGTATTGGGATCTTTAATAATATGCTTGCTGTAATATCTGGTGTTTATTGTTTGATCCTGTATTGCAATAATGAATCCTTTCGTCTCACTGTATATATTGCCTTTTCTTAGCCATGTGTTGCATGTGTCTTGATCGATGTGTGGCTGTGTTAGATGATAAGGGTGCTTGCCATGTAGTGTTTTCTTTTTCCAATTTACTTTCTTCGTATCTGTTGATGTTATGTGATCTAAAGGGTTGTAGAAGTGGTTATTAAATTGTAGTGGTGTAGCCGATGTATTTATATGAGTGATTGCTTTGTGTATTTTGCTAGTTTCTGCTCGTTCTATAAAGAATTTTCTTAAATTGTCTACCTGTCCATAATGTAGGTGTTTTTATGTCGATAAATCAAAAATGGCTCTGAGCACTATGGGACTTAACATCTATGGTCATCAGTCCCCTAGAACTTAGAACTACTTAAACCTAACTAACCTAAGGACATCACACTACACCCAGCCATCACGAGGCAGAGAAAATCCCTGACCCCGCCGGGAATCGAACCGGGAACCCGGGCGTGGGAAGCGAGAACGCTACCGCACGACCACGAGATGCGGGCAATGTCGATAAATTCCCTTCCTCCTTCCTTTCTGCTTAATGAGAATCTTTCTGTTGCTGAATGTATGTGATGTATTCTATATTTGTGGCATTGTGATCGTGTAAGTGTATTGAGTGCTTCTAGGTCTGTGTTACTCCATTTTACTACTCCAAATGAGTAGGTCAGTATTGGTATAGCATAAGTACTTATAGCTTTTGTCTTGTTTCTAGCTGTCAATTCTGTTTTCAGTATTTTTGTTAATCTTTGTCTATATTTTTCTTTTAGTTCTTCTTTAATATTTGTATTATCTATTCCTATTTTTTGTCTGTATCCTAGATATTTATAGGCATCTGTTTTTTCCATCGCTTCTATGGAGTCGCTGTGGTTATCCAATATGTAATCTTCTTGTTTAGTGTGTTTTCCCTTGATTATGCTATTTTTCTTACATTTGTCTGTTCCAAAAGCCATATTTATATCATTGCTGAATTCTTCTGTTATCTTTAGTAATTGGTTGAGTTGTTGATTTGTTGCTGCCAGTAGTTTTAGATGATCCATGTGTAGCAAGTGTGTGATTTAGTGTTGGTATGTTCCAGTAATATTGCATCCATAATTTGTATTATTTAGCATGTTGGATAGTGGGTTCAGAGCAAGGCAGAACCAGAAAGGACTTAATGAGTCTCCTTGGTATATTCCACGCTTAATCTGTATTGGCTGTGATGTTCTATTGTTTGAATTTGTTTGGATATTAAGTGTGGTTTTCCAATTTTTCATTACTATGTTAAGGAACTGCATCAATTTAGGATCTACTTTGTATATTTCCAATATTTGTAGTAACCATGAGTGGGGTACACTATCAAATGCTTTTTGGTAATCAATGTATGCGTAGTGTAGCGACCTTTGTTTAGTTTTAGCTTCATATGTCACCTCTGTATCTATTATCAGTTGCTCTTTACATCCTCGTGCTCCTTTGCAACAGCCTTTTTGTTCCTCATTTATAATTTTGTTCTGTGTTGTATGTGTCGTTAATTTCTGTGTAATGACTGAAGTTAATATTTTGTATATTGTTGGTAGGCATGTTATGGGGCGAAATTTAGCTGGTTTTGCTGTGTCTGCTTGATCTTTAGGTTTCATGTAAGTTATTCCATGTGTAAGTGTATCAGGGAATGTGTATGGGTCTGCAATGTAGCTGTTAAATAATTTAGTTAGATGTGAATGTGTTGAGGTGAACTTCTTTAGCCAGAAATTTGCTATTTTATCTTTTCCAGGGGCTTTTCAGTTGTGAGTAGAATTAATTGCTTGGGTGACTTCATGTTGCAAGATTATCACTTCAGGCATTTGTGGTATCATCTTGTATGTGTCTGTTTCTGCTTGTATCCACCGTGCATACCTGTTATGTTGTACCGGGTTTGACCATATGTTGCTCCAGAAGTGTTCCATGTCTGTTATGTTTGGTGGATTGTCTATTTCAATGTGTGTGTTATCTATTGTCTGGTAAAATTTCTTTTGGTTTGTGTTGAATGTTTGGTTTTGTTTCCTTCTATTTTCACTTTTTTTTTGTATCTTCTAAGTCGTTTGGCCAATGCTTGTAATTTCTGCTTCTTTTCATCTAACAGCTCTATCGCTTCTTGTTGTGGGATTTTACCTAACCTGTTTCGTTTATTGTCTGATATTTTATTTCTTATAAATTGTGTTAGCTGTCCGAAGTCTTTTCTCAGATTTTCTATTCTGATCTGTAGCCTGTGTTGCCATGCTGGTTTTGTGGGTTTCTTCTGTGTCTTGGTTGGTTCTGATCTCTGCCTAGTGTGTATATTTAGTGTAGTGAGTGCTCCTATATAAATCAGTAGTTGTAACTCTTCCATAGTTGTATTTTCATTTATTTTCTTGTGTATGATTGTGTTGATAGTTGTTATTGTTGTTTCGACTTGTGGGTTATTTGGTGGTCTGTGCAAGAATGGTCTAATGTCTGTATTTGTGTCTTTGTATTCTATATATGTCAGGTGAAATTTTTCTTCTATATCTAACATGTGTGTCACTTTGTGTTCTATTATTATTATTATTATTATTATTATTATTATTATTATTATTTACCACTGACGCTTCTCGCCTGACTCAGGAATCCTCGTACTGGCTGATATTGGACGTTGTTAGGCACATGGGATCCTGAACTTATAAAGTGTCCCAGCAAGAAACTGTCCTCGTCAAATACTCAGAAACATTGCGCGGCGTCCTTGTTCAAGCATCCAACGTAGTCAAGCATCCAACGTAGTCCAGTGGATACAAAAGAAGACCATGCCTTCAAAAACCTGCCACCATCTAAACATGTTGGGGGTGTAGTTTTTCATATTGGGACTACGCAAAAAATTTTGAGTAGCCTCAATATGAGAAACAGCCCCAACATGTGTACATGGTGGGAGGTCTATGAAGGCCTTGTCTTGTTTTGTATTCACTGGACAAAGTTGCATGCCTCAACTGGACACAGCAGAATGGTTCAAATGGCTCTGAGCACTGTGGGACTTAACATCTGAGGTCAGGAGGCAGGATTCGAACCTGCGACCGTAGCGGTCGCGCGGTTCTAGACTGAACCGCCTAGAACCGTTCGGCCACCCCGGCCGGCACACCGTGTAACGTTTCCGATATTTGACGAGGGTCGTTACTTGCTGGGACGCTTTGTATGTTCGGTATCCTGTGTGCCTAACAACGTCCAATATCAGCCATTACGAAGATTCCTGAATCAGGTGAAACGCGTCAGTGGTTTAATAAACAATAATAGCTCTACCATCCTCGTTAGGATGTGGAAAACGGGAATGGTTATTATTTTACTACATAATCACATTGCAGAATGAAACAACACGTTTGTTTCCACCAGGAATAGCGTGCTCCACGACGTATTAATGAGACCAAAGATAGGGAGAAGGGCAGCGTCGGTCGTAATTTTTAATGTGTTTATTGCACATCGATTTCAACTACGACTGATGCTGCCCTGCTTCCTACCTTGAACAGACAGGCTCGAAGGACGACTCTTCAGTAACAGATATTGTGGTATCGATAGCTACGATGCCACGGCATAGTTGCAAGTTCTTAGGTTGGCTCTACGACAGACACCGACGACAGCGCCCTCTAGCCGGCGCTGTGGACATCTACGAGCTTCGCTCCAAATTCAGCCCATTTGATTCCGAGGAGACGACCTAGCAACGTTGTTTCTACTTCACAGGGGGCTAGCAATTACAGACTGTGGTACTTCAGTGATAGTTTGTCCAGCTACAAGTAGCTGTAGATTTGAAGGACGAACGGCTTCGCACCTACGTACTCATCTGTACGCAAAGTTAAGTAAAAGAGTTATAACCTAATTACAGTACCAAGCATTTCACCTTTTCCCTCTCCAACTCACTTCCTACATTCGGCCTACCCTTCTGTTTGCTGGAGCAGACCCACGCGCCGCCTTCCACGCGGAATACAAAAGATATATTATTTTTTAACAGAAGAGAAACGAAAATTACATAGAAAAGTAGGACACTGGGAGGAAGTTAATATTCTGCGATGTAATCACACCTCTAATGTCGTTAAACCACAATGTTTTGCTTCACCAGGAACTAATGAAATACGGCAAGAGAGTCCATGGTAAGTACTGAGGCATATAGACATATTTCTATTGTTCCTCACGTGAATGGAATAGGACTGAAAGTTACCAACATTCACACGAAGTACCATCATCTAGGTAAAGTAAAGTGGCTTGCGGAGAAAAATTGGATCACGCACTACTTTTCGAATAGTTATTCGATGGTACCCATTTTCAATTATGGACACTAAATATAGAACAACAAATTCTCAAATTACTTTAATGAGTGGTACTGAAAATACTGACGTATTGCCCCAATTTATCAGCCACGTATTATTAAAAATTAGTGTAACTTGATTAGTGACTGGGCTGAGCCTGTTGTAATGACATTACGTTTTCGATACTTGATGCCATTTTTGTCCTCACCAATCTTACATCACCACGTTGCTGTAGTGACAATGTGTGATTTTCCTCTGTTAGTAAATTTCTGTCTACGCTAGATCCTCTTTCGGCTAAATATGGTAAATCGAATACAATGGAGAGCTTTTTTTCTGGAGTCCACAACGCTGAATACACTCCTGGAAATGGAAAAAAGAACACATTACACCGGTGTGTCAGACCCACCATACTTGCTCCGGACGCTGCGAGAGGGCTGTACAAGCAATGATCACACGCACGGCACAGCGGACACACCAGGAACCGCGGTGTTGGCCGTCGAATGGCGCTAGCTGCGCAGCATTTGTGCACCGCCGCCGTCAGTGTCAGCCAGTTTGCCGTGGCATACGGAGCTCCATCGCAGTCTTTAACACTGGTAGCATGCCGCGACAGCGTGGACGTGAACCGTATGTGCAGTTGACGGACTTTGAGCGAGGGCGTATAGTGGGCATGCGGGAGGCCGGGTGGACGTACCGCCGAATTGCTCAACACGTGGGGCGTGAGGTCTCCACAGTACATCGATGTTGTCGCCAGTGGTCGGCGGAAGGTGCACGAGACCGTCGACCTGGGACCGGACCGCAGCGACGCACGGATGCACGCCAAGACCGTAGGATCCTACGCAGTGCCGTAGGGGACCGCACCGCCACTTCCCAGCAAATTAGGGACACTGTTGCTCCTGGGGTATCGGCGAGGACCATTCGCAACCGTCTCCATGAAGCTGGGCTACGGTCCCGCACACCGTTAGGCCGTCTTCCGCTCACGCCCCAACATCGTGCAGTCCGCCTCCAGTGGTGTCGCGACAGGCGTGAATGGAGGGACGAATGGAGACGTGTCGTCTTCAGCGATGAGAGTCGCTTCTGCCTTAGTGCCAATGATGGTCGTATGCGTGTTTGGCGCCGTGCAGGTGAGCGCCACAATCCGGACTGCATACGACCGAGGCACACAGGGCCAACACCCGGCATCATGGTGTGGTGAGCGATCTCCTACACTGGCCGTACACCACTGGTGATCGTCGAGGGGACACTGAATAGTGCACGGTACATCCAAACCGTCATCGAACCCATCGTTCTACCATTCCTAGACCGGCAAGGGAACTTGCTGTTCCAACAGGACAATGCACGTCCGCATGTATCCCGTGCCACCCAACGTGCTCTAGAAGGTGTAAGTCAACTACCCTGGCCAGCAAGATCTCCGGATCTGTTCCCCATGGAGCATGTTTGGGACTGGATGAAGCGTCGTCTCACGCGGTCTGCACGTCCAGCACGGACGCTGGTCCAACTGAGGCGCCAGGTGGAAATGGCATGGCAAGCCGTTCCACAGGACTACATCCAGCATCTCTACGATCGTCTCCATGGGAGAATAGCAGCCTGCATTGCTGCGAAAGGTGGATATACACTGTACTAGTGCCGGCATTGTGCATGCTCTGTTGCCTGTGTCTATGTGCCTGTGGTTCTGTCAGTGTGATCATGTGATGTATCTGACCCCAGGAATGTGTCAATAAAGTTTCCCCTTCCTGGGACAATGAATTCACGGTGTTCTTTTTTCAATTTCCAGGAGTGTATAGTACAGGGATTTTGCCTACAAACCCAATTTTTGATACACATCTCTTAGATAAAGGGAAGTGCCTTCAACATTGGTTGTGTACAGCTGCTTTCGTGAAAAGTTAATGAAATTTAGCAGTGTTTTATTATTTCATGTTGAGGGGGCAACAAGAATGATTGACCATAAGAGAATTGATTGGGTTAGAAAGGATGTCAGTAAAGGAAATGTTCGAATCCATTATTGGCCGGGAAACCCCGACTGCTATTTTTCGGCCAATTGGAGCAAGTATTTCTGTCTGACGCCACCTAGGCGACTTGCCCGTCGATGGAAATGGGACGAAATAATGAGTACATCTCCACGGTCATTCCCTGAGCGAAGAAAACCTTCAACGCGGCCACAAATCGAAACCGGCACAGTGCCATCTATTGCCAGCGACGCTAACTTTTCTTTCTCTTCTTTTTTTTTAAAAAAAACGTTATTAGACCTCTGACCGAACACGCCGAGCTGCCCACATCTCGTGGTCGTGCGGTAGCGTTCTCGCTTCCCACGCCCGGATTCCCGGGTTCGATTCCAGGCGGGGTCAGGGATTTTCTCTGCCTCGTGATGGCTGGGTGTTGTGTGCTGTCCTTAGGTTAGTTAGGTTTAAGTAGTTCTAAGTTCTAGGGGACTTATGACCACAGCAGTTGAGTCCCATAGTGCTCAGAGCCATTTGAACCATTTTTTTTGAACACGCCGAGCTATTTTGCCGGCACAATTAGACCACCAGCTGCAACTTTTCCTTCTTCGATTCACCTCTAAATCAGAGAGGCGATGAAGAGACTAAAGTGGGAGTAAATTTCAGGCTTAAAGGATATCAATGATAAGATACGCTCGTGAATTGTTGTCATATATGAAAGTCAGAAATAATTACAGGACCTTTCGTGTTGGATGTCCGTCTCCGACACTGGTAGCGGTCAACGCGGTTGAGCGCAGTACGGATGGCCAAGGTTCGCTTCCCCTTTTCGCAGGGGATTATTATTTGGTGAGAGGACAGATAGGGGGTGCAGTCAGGCTCGTGATGCCATCTGAGGAGATAATTGAATGAGAAATAGCGGTTTCAGGGTCAAGAAACCCGACAACGATCAGGAGAGCGGAGAGAGGACCCCGCATCCCTCCACATCGCATCCAATGACGCCATTGGTCCGTGGGGGGGGTCGATTGGCCCATCTAGATCCAGATCGCGGAACTTTTGAATGGGATGGTCTACTGAATATAGAACTACAGCTACACCTACATTATTAATCTGCAATCCACAATAAAGTGTCTGGCAGAGGGTTCATCGAATCACCTTCAAGTTATTTCTCTACCATTCCACTCTATAACAGCGCGCTGGAAAAACAAACGCTTAAATCTTGCAGTGGAAGCTCTGACTTCACTTGTTTTAAAATGTTGATCATTTCTCCCTATATGAGTGGGCGCCAAAATATTTTCGCTTTCGGAGGAGGAAGTTGGTAATTTTATGAGAATGTTTTGCCGCAACGTTCAACGCCTTTGTTTTAATAATTGCCACTTCAATTTGCATACATATCCATGGCACACTCTCCCCTATTTCGCGGATAATACCAAAGAGGTGCTCTTCTTTGAAATTTTTCGATCTGATGCGGATCCCACACCGCGCAGCAGTTCTCCAGAAGATGACGGATAAGCGTAGTGTAGGCACCCTCTTCAGTAACCCTGTTGCATTTTCTGAATGTTCTGCCAGTAAAATCCACTCTTTAGTTCGCTTTTCCCACACTATCATTTGCGCGATCCTTCTAATTTAAGTTATCTGTAATTGCAGTCCCTAATAATTTAGATGAATTCACAGCATTTATACTTGTGCAGTTCATAGTGTAACCGAAATTTAGTGCATTCCTTGTAGTAATCGTGTGGGTGACCTCACAGTTTTCTTTATTTAGAGTTAATTGCCACTTTTCGCACCATACATATATCTTATCTAAATCATTTAGCAATTGGTTTTGATTTTCTGCTGACGTCAGAAGATGGTAAGCAACAGCATCGTCTCCGAAGAATGTAAGACGGCTGCCTGGTTTGTATTCTACATCGTTTATATAGACCAGGAACAGCAGAGGGCCCATAACAATTCCTTGCGAAATATCAGATTTGACTCCTACTTTGCTCGATGGGCTTCCATCAGTTACTACAAACTGCGACCTTTCTGACAGGAAATCACGAGTCCAGTCGCACAGTTAAAACGATACTTTCGATTTCACAAGAGATCGCTTTTGAGGAACGTTGTCAAAAAGTTCTGAAAATCTGTAAATATTGAATCAATTTGACATTTCTTGTCGATAACTTTCATTCGTGAGAATAAAGAGCTAGCTGTGTTTCATGAGAATGATATTGTCTGGATCCGTCTTGGCTATTTGTCAATAAATCTTTTTCTTCCTCGTGTTCTAATAGAGTATGTGTTCCAAAATCCTACTGCAAATCGACCTCTGCGATATAGGTCTGTAATTCAGTAGATTACTCGCATTTGCTTTCCTGGCTGTTGGTCTGTTTTGTGCAATTTTCCAGTCTTTCGGTACCGAACATCCTGTTGTATGTGTTTGCTATGTATGGGACTATTGTATCTGCTCGCTCTGAAAGGAACCTGACTGGAATACAATATGGGCCTGTGGCCTTAACTTTATTAAGCGATTTAAGCAGCTTCGCTACACCGACAATATCTAGGTCTAAGTTCCTTATGTTCTAGATTCGTAATCCGGAATATTTAATTCGTCTTCTTTTGGAGAGGGAATTTCGGAAAACCCTTTTCAGTAACTCTGCTTTAGTGACACTGTCATCAATAATATCACCATTGTTATTGCACGGCAAAGGTATTGGTTGTCTCATTCCAGAATCACTGCCTTTTCTGCCAAATTTCGGGAAACAATTTCATTGTGGAAACCGTTAAAAGCATCTCGCATTGAAAATCGTAATAAATTTCGGTCTTCTGTACAAATTCGCCGGTATTGGGCGTTTTGCGTTTTTCTAAGTTTTAAATGCTAATTTCGTTGCTTCTACAACAGTTTCTGACCTGTTTTGTGTACCACAGAGGATCAAAACTACCTCTTGTTAATAATTTGGTAGATGTATCTGTATTGCCGTAGATACTATTTCTTTCACTATAAGCCACATCTGATCTACTGTTATATAGTCAGATTGGAAGGAGTGGACTCTATTGGTGTGAAGCTAATTTTTATCTGCTATTTCAAATACATATATTTTCCGTTTATTTTTTGTTGACTGAGAGTTAAGAAAGACGGAAGTGTCAGCAGCAGGAGTGATATCAGCTACAATCGGTGGATCGGAATATGGAGCCGTATTGTTAGTAGATGAAGTGAAGAAATTCTGATGTATTGAAAGCATGACGGAACGAGGCTAGAAGGACAAAGGAGGCGGACTAGTACAAGAAAGCGAGAGCGTTCGTTGCCAAAATAAGGCCTGAAATAGAGAAAGAAATGTCCGAGAAAGTACGACCGTAGTACATCATGGTATGGAAATGAGTAATGGACTGTGGGAAAGTTGACAAGAGATGAGAACCGAACCGTTTGTGGTGAGCGTTCCAGAAGGATCTTTGAAATTAAAAGCAAGGTAAAAAATGACAATATCTATGCAGATCCGCCGAGGAAAGGGTTATGTGCCAACGCACTAACTAGAAGAACGGACGGGATTGTAGGAGGCTTGTGAAGACATAAGGGAACGACTTTCATGGTACTAGTGGGAACCGTAGGGTGTTACGGTATGGGAAGAGACAGGTGTATCAAAAAGAATCATCTGATTTAAAAAAAAGTCGTAACTATTGTGTTATTTGAGATGTGCGTGAACATCATACTGTTGGAGAGAGGAAACTCTCGCGTTTTACATGGTTCCAGCTGAGTAGCAACAGGGTATGCTCACTTCAGTTCTAGTAAAAACGCTGTCGGGACAACGGAAAGCTTTTTGTGTTCTACGTTTAGAGCAGTGCGGGTCTGTAATAACTGTTCAGCGAGACTTTCGTACTAGGTATGGTGTGGTTCCTGCAATAGAACAGAGCATTAGACGATGGCATGAACAATTCCGAGAAACAGGTTGTTTGTGTAAAGGCAAATCGCCGGGCCGTTCTCGAGTGTCTGACACATCCGCCAAAGTTTCACAAGGAGTCCGCAGAAACCCGTTCGCCCTGCAGATCGGCAGCTCAGCATGCCCCCGATGTCCGTCAGCTACTGCAAGCTCTTCGTGAAGGTGACAACAACGTTTAGTGTACTGTAATTTCGTTCTTGGCAAGATGCAGGATGACAGTTATCTTCCACGTTTAGTCTTTTGTAACGGATAAACATTCCATTTAAATGGAAAGGTGAATTATCATAATTCGAGAATATGGGGTACGGAGCAACCACATGAAGTTGTACAACATGAGAGGGACACTCCTAAATTTTCTGTGTTTTTCTTGCAGTTTCACGGGAAAAGGTGAATGGTCCATTTCTCTTTGACGAGAACACTCTTACAGGAAGCACACATCTCGATATGCCTGAGAAATTTCTTTTCTCACGCTTGGAGACTGATTCGGAAGACTTCATTTACCAACAGGATGCGTCACTGCCGCACTGGCATCTGGAAGTGCGGGAATTTTTAAATCGAAGGATTAGTGAACGATGCATCGGTCGCACTGGACAAATTGATTCAGCTTTACATTACTGGCCTCCAAGGTCGCATAACAGCACCTGTGGAAACTTTTGCTCAAGACATGCTCGCTGCAGTGTGGGAACAACTTGAGTACCGCAATGACATAGGCAGCTGGAGGGTCCAAAAAAAACCTTTTTTGAGTTTCCCGCTCATCAAAAACAAAATTCAATGTATATTTATTAGTTTCAGAAACATAGACGTGCTAAATCGGTCGATTCTTTTTGATATTGTAAAAATAGGTGTAAGTACATATATATATGTATCTCCTTCAACTAAACTTCGTACAGCTATCTCTTACTGTCTGGAAATCCTCGCTGTTGGGGCAAGAACCAACTAACTATCAAACAAGTGTGTGTGGGGCTGATGAAGCAATGTAATGCAAGACGCGCGAATAGCCATATTTTAATTATCAAATATTTGAGAATGAGAGCACCTAGTGACTGGGAACAAACTTTATACATCACTTTAATCCGATACAAATTTTTTTCTCGCTTACAAGCACCACAAAATGATGATACGAAAAAGGTTTATTTCTCACTACATGTACACTTTTAATGCAGTAAAACTGCCATATGAAACCCGATGGTTTAATTTAGTACTTCTCTACTACCGACTGTATTCGAGACAAATTTTTCAGACAGTATTCACACATACTACTGAATATACCAGAAAAATTACATCACTGCACAACACGTAGCTCAGGAGATTTGACGTCATACACAAGAAGATCTGAGAAAAACTGCGCAGCACACGTGAAGTTTTATTGTAATACTTATTTACTTCTGTTCGCAACACATTTGGCAGACGGTATCCACCCATATCGGTGAATGTATCTAGAAAAATATATTATTATGCGACACATAGCTTATGAGTTATGACGTGATGAAGACTAAAATGCATTAAAAACTGCCGGGTCATGCAGAACTTACACTAAACAGATTAACAACACATTTAGCAGACAGTAATCACTTACACCATTTGATGTAACTGAAAAATTACATCATTGTACAGCACATAGATCAGGAGAGGCGACATCATGAACTTTAAGCAGCGTGAATATGAAACTGCAGGGCGAAATTTTCTAGGGAGAACTGTAAAATATGTGAACAAATACGTGTGAAATATATTAAATATACGTAAAAAGTTGACATGAGCGTACGCAGGGAAAGCCATGGGTAAAAAGCTCATCCTAAATCCTTGGAACGATTTCAAACGTATTTGGTACGTATGTCGGTTATGATCCGGAAAGAAATGCTGCGGGAATAAGAACTACCAGTGTGCTACTGGGCTGATTGTGAGAACGTGGAGAGGGAAGGGGAAAGAAGAGGTGGGGTAATAGATTGCAATAAATACATATCAGGGCAACGCCGAGTACTCGGCTAATATAAAATAAATAACATGAGGTCGTTCGGTGTAGGTGCACTGCGAGAGGGTTGGCACAAGAGAGGGCTGACAGTTTTCGATGTCATGTCACAGAGATTTAAACTTCTAATTGTATCACATAGGGCTCTGAAGCATACGGAATTCTCATTGTTAGATCGCGGTAAGTACCGTGACCCTATTCACTTTTATAATCTCGTGTACCTGTTCTGTGGTATAATATTAATTTTTCAGATTCCTTTTCCTCGGGGACAAGTTTCTAGAAATTTTAGCGTACTTTATTAGCAAGTATCACTTTCCGTTCGTACGTAGTCGACAGCGCAGTGGAATATTTTCATTAATCTTGACAACAAAAATATTCGCTGCTCTACGTTGCCCGAGGTTCTTCATGTACGTGTATTTGCACCTAGTGCAACTAGTCATAAACATATTGCTGGAAACTGGCTTGGGTTTGTAAAACAGAAAACAAAAAGTGATTAGTTACAAACTGTTTACCGTAGTTGCAAAAAAAAAAAAACAAAAAAAACATTAAAGTTATATCGACAGAATCCCAATAAGACGATGTCAAATACGAAGCATGTGACTATGTTTTATGTTGTTGTATTCAAGGTGTGTTCTTGGATAACTACATTGAGACCAGTTATCTCTCCAAAATAGATCGTTTTTTGTAATCTGAGGTAGTTTGTTCGTTAGTGTTAGATTCGAAACTCAACTTCGTAGTTCAGTTTTCAACCTTTTCATTCCTTTCTTAGTTTCATATAAGCAGTTATTAATAGTTGAGCCGTCAAGTACGTTTTCTCTTATATTTTATTTTCTTGTTACGCCGGTTTTTTACTTTTATTAACTTTGTAAGAGGCGTACACAGTGTTGAGAACTGATCTACTATCATCAGACAATTAGGCAAAGCCATGATCTATAAGCTGTCTCTGTTACATGAATTTTCATGATCTAATATCAATTTTTAATCGCTGTCTGATCACAAGTAGATAAAAAGAGTATGACAATAACACACACTTACGTAAACCTTCGCAACGGAGACGGTCAGGCATATCTGGCGTAACTGAACATGCAACAGGAGATTAAAAACTAATTTTCACGAAAATTACATTGTGTGGCGATTTCAGCTCCTAGCTAAACGCTGTGCAATGAGAAAGATTTCTCTTGATTGTAATTATGGAAGTTGGATTTGAATACGTCGTCAAACCATCGGAATCATAACATTATTGAAACACAAAAGGTGTTCGTTCTGTTGAAAATGGGGCTGGGGGGAAGGTGGGAGAGGGCATCACCACCATGTGCTGTTCAAAAATATCGTTGTTATATGAGTGTGCACGCGGCTAAATCTTCCACAGCAATCAGCAGTTCGGAAATAGTATTCAAAGTTACATCTACATCTACGTACGAGAGTTGGAACTTAGTGGAAACTATGTATTCACAGGCGATACAAAAGAGTTACAATTTTGCACCTGTTACTGTCCTTTAAAGTAGTCTCCAGCGTTGTGTAGAACCCGTTGCCATCGATGTAGAAGGCGTAGTATACTGTTAGCAGAGTCTGTTCTGTTGATGGGGCGATTGGAGCAGTCTACTTCTTGTCGAGTCTCTGGAACAGTCCTTGTAGACAGCGTCTTTCAGTTTTCCCCACAGAAAAAAAAAATCTACATGTGCAAATCCGGGGAACGGGCCGACCAAGCTAAGGTTCTCTGCGTCCAAATCAACGATTTGGAAACATTTCAAGACATGCTGTAGTACTTCAAGCATTATGGGCTGGACAGCCATCATGTTGATACCACAGGTTCCACCTAGTCTACAGAAGTACGTCTTCTGGGAGACGGTCTATCAGGAGGCTGCGATACTTGGACGCATTCAGTGTTCCGTCTATGAAACACGGGGCTATGAGCTGATGGTTCAGTACCCCAAACCACTCGTTTACATTGCATGGACACTGGCATTCCGCCTGAAGCAGCCAATCGGGATTGTCAACAGATGAGTTGGTGCATGTTTCCGCAGCTGACCTGGGCATGATTGGTAACTGAACAAGAAACATTTGGAGTATCCTAACGCCCCTTTACAGAAGTTAACAGGATTCTCGGAATCATTTCCGTGCAGCTCTTGATGGAAAGAGATGTGATAACGATGGAACTTACTCCGATGGAGGATGCGTAGGACACTTTTCTGACTCGTGCCGCTTCCCCATGCGATTGCGCGGGTGCTAACGTGCGGATCAACTGCAATAGCAGCAAGAACGTTAATTTTGCGCTCTTCTGTCGTAACTTATTTCCTTCTGTTACTTTGTCTAGGCGTTACACTAGCACTTTCACGTAACTTATTGAAGAGGTTGATAAATGATATTCACATCTGTTGGGATATCTTGCCGCGTTTACCTTACAAGAATGAACTGTAGTCTTCCTACACTCTCCATACACCTTGAGTATGTTGGCTTTTTCTTCTTTGGTAAATCCCATCGTCCTCTCACGACTGTCACTCACCAACTGACTAACAAGACGCAATGCACTCAAGGAATATACAAGCACATTGTAAGCAAACATAGCAACATCGTACCTAGCAACTACGCAGGTGGAATGGCAGGAGCAGAAGTGTCGGTGTGTAAACTTTTAAAAATACGAACCTCGTAAGCGGCTCACACTAGATCCTGCAACAAATTCTGACATTCTAATTTGCTATACTTTCAGTATAGGTTAAAAACGGTCTTGGTTACAATTTTTTTTTATTTTTCAACTACACGTTTCGCCTTATTTAGGCATCTTCAGGTTGATCTTAATTTGGTATTTCTTAGAACGATCCTTTAGACAGTGTAGTCAAAGGGCATCGTCGAATACATCAGGCCAACATCGCCTTCGTTAAAGTCAGTAAAAACTTTTTAGATGGACTCGAGTTTTTACTGAGTTTAACGAAGGTGATGTTGGCCTGATGTATCCGACGATGCCTTTTGGCTACACTGTCTAAAGGATCGCTCTAAGAAATACCAGATTTAGAACAACCTGAAGATGCGTAAATAAGGCGAAACGCGTAGTTGAAAAATAAAAAGCTGAAATTGCAACCAAGACTGTTTTTAACCGCTACTGTTAAGCACTGGTTTGCTACATGCCACATATGAATTGGAAGAGTTTCTATACTATACTTTCAGTTTGCTGATGTTTATAGGCATTGTCCGATAATTTGCACAAAAAATACACTAAGTATTATTGGTTGAAAAGGCTCTGAGCACTAGGGTACTAAACATCTGAGGTCATCAGTCCCCTAGAACTTAGAACTACTTAAACCTGACTAACCTAAGGACATCATACACATCCATGCCCGAGACACGATTCGAACCTGCGACCGCAGCAGTCGCGCGGTTCCTGACTGAAGCGCCTAGAACCGCTCGGCCGCCGTGGCTGTCCACTAAGTATTATTATTGTGTGTTTATTGGCCAACAGTGCGTGCCCCTGACTATCATTCCATTCCGTGAAAACAGCACATCAATAGCACATTCAATTTCCGCAGTGCTTGCTGTGGGAGTTTCAGGTGATTCACACTGTTCCACATTTGCTTACTCCATTCGCAGCGATTGAGAACGAGATACGTTTCATTTTCTACTAAATAAAGTGTTTTGTTGTTTGACTTTTGGTGTTACTAAATTGACTTTTGTCGGTGTTCGCTTTTGTGCATAAGCTCAGAGGACAGAATAAAACACATACACTGAATGATCATTGAAGAGTCGAAGAGGGCATCTTAGGAACAGGTGATAAGATGACATCACACAAAGCGTGCATCTACTTTATGCGCAAGAATTATAGTGATGTGCACCTCAGATGGCAAGTGATGTTATACTGTTCAGTGGCACTCTAGCCAAGAGAGACACTGCGCAGTGTCTGCCTATGCTAAGCGGATAGAAATGTAACGTCGGTTTTATTGTTAGTTCAGGTACGGTGAGGTTACTTAGCCACCATTGTGTTAATTGTGGTCGGTAGAAAGTAAACACGATTAGTATGACGTTATGAACCGATAGGCGATTGTTTTTCGAGCATATAATTACTATTAGGAAAAGTCAGAAGCAGGAACAGTGGCCCGGTGTAACGTCCATCCTGGCGTTCAGTTACCAGGGTAGGCAGCGGCTGGAGTGTGCTATGTGGAACAGACAGAGAACGCTTTTATGTCTACCATGTCGCAGTGCTTGTGTTTTTACGATGTACTCCGCAGTGTGCTTCAGGCAAGCGTGCAACTTTGGGTCGGTCCTGGAGGCGTCCTCGGATAGCCGGATTGATTACGGCGACCGCTCGCTTGAAGCGGTAAATCTGGGTTCGAGACCCGGCTCAACACAAATTTTCATTGTCACTAATACTTTGTGCAACTGGGGTCTATTCATATTCGCAATAGCGAATACATTTCTTGTAGTCAGAGTAATACTGAATTTGGTCTCTATACTGAATTGCTCAGATATGTAATACTGTATAAACCTCACGGGGCTCTAAACACAAGTGTCATGAAACGAAGTTGTAGCAAAGCTGAGAACTACACGTTCTCTAAACACGTCTTCCAGTAAAGCGATAAATTGTGAGGAGCAATCAGAACTATGCGTAATAATGAAAGTGTAGTTTAACACAAAACTTTAATCACTCCCTCCCTCTTAATTCAAGTAGGTTTACAATGTGAGCTGTGGGAGACCACCAGAGAACATTACAAATTGGTGCAAAACAACACACAATATTTTTAAAACAAAACTAGCTTTTAACGATATTTAACATAAGACTATTTTGCAGTTGAGGAAATGATAACATGGCGAAGCCTACTGGCTTGGTATGCAAGGCATTAGTGCCAAATTATAAGTTCAAAGACTCTAGAGTGACTTACGTAACACTGAAAACAAATAAATAAATAATTTAAATCCTACCGTTGAAACAAAAGTAATTACTACAGTGCTCCATTATGAACTGCCAAATATTGGACAAAGAACGTAAGTATTTTTCATTAAACACTGATTTCTGTAGTAACATAAAATAATAATACAGTATAATATAATAAACGTGTATGCTCACATATGTCTGTAGCAGCTTATGGGCAACTTTTAAATGAAAATTGAGACTCAAATTGAAGACAGTGATAAAATTGTATACACTTCCCTACATCAAATATTTGTGGATACATAGAATATAATTGTCATAAAACAAGATGCAAATGGTAATTTCGCTCTTCCTTTCTTTGACTCATTTACCAAAGAAATTGAGGACACTAATTAGTGAGGACGAGCCCTCCTGTAAAATACACAATTTAAATGATGTTCTGGACATGGGGCATGCTACTCAGGAAGACCACGACTGTGATGAGCTCTTCTCCTCTCATGATAAGCTACAGGATCTGGTTAATCTTCATGACCAGAATCGACCTCACTGCCAGACGTATGAGCCCTACTACAACAGTGACCTTCAGCACTACCTTCTCCTAAATTTTACTCAACTTTTGAAACCCTCTCACTCAGTTACTGATCTAATTCTCTCCTCCTCTGCGGAAAATCCATTCGATCTTCTTTGAACTTAAATAAAGATGTCACTTCTTCTGAATCACCGATGCCATCAGTCCAGCTTGTTCTCTGTTCAGCATTAACAGCGAATTGTGCAGCAGTATCATCCAAACTGTTCATCTTCTGAACTGTCTTCTGAACTTCTTCCCTACTTTATGACGCCTCTTTCTCTGAACTAACTTTCAACCCTTCAATATTTTCTAAATCTTGCAACAGTATAGCATAATTTGAAATTTTTTTGAACCTTAAAAAAAACTTCTTGACTGAAAAGAGCATCCAACTTATCCATCGAATGTATCTTATTTTTGTCACACTTATCCCTAAAAATCTGCAATCTACAGCAACGACTTTATTTTCAACATTACAAATCCTCTCCTCAAAATCAGGATGCAGCTCTTCCCTTCATTGAGTATAAAGTAACTTGAGTCTCTCTGAAATATCTTCCTCAGTAGATTCAAATTTTTATTTTAAACTCTATATTTGTACCCACAGTTAACCACTATTAACTTGCTGTCCCTTGGAATATCCACCAGTATATTACTCAATCAATATGTAACTGCCTCTATAACTTCATCATAGTCTCTAACTCCCCACTACATTCATCTCAACTTTATCATTTTGTTCTATAGCACTAATCTCTAGTCTATCTTCTAACTCTTCAACAATTTCTTTTTGTATTATCTTTGGTTTCTTTACACAGGTCTCTATTGTCTCATTAAGCCATTACAAACTAGAATCCAACTTCTCCCATATTGAATGGACCATTTGCATATTACTCTATTCACAATGAGGGTATAAAACTATATTTGCGTTTTCTTGTTCAGCATGAAAATGGCAGCCAAAAGAAACTAATTAGCACATGCTAATACATCGTAACTACTAGCAGACTGACGTGGCAAAACCACATCAGATTCGGTCACTCCCTCACTCACACGATCACCATCAACTGCTTGACGTATATCATTAACACCAATGGTCTCAGCACTCACAAACTGACACATAAATGAATCACTATAAGTCACATGAGCCGTGCATGCGTCAGTATAGATAGCTGTCTCTCAGCAAGCTTCTCTGTTCGTACCATAGCGATAGGATTACTGGCGACCTGCCACAGAATTTTCGATGCGGTCTTTCCTGCTCTGTGTTTGCTCGCTGTGAAACGTCCCCTTAGAACAATTATACAAGACTGTGCTTAACCTGACACACAATATTATTTAGCGCAACGCAATCTGACTTTCAAAAATCCCTACAAAAGGCGCTACGTAACGTTGCCAATAGGAAAACATAAACAGCCTACTTACAGCTGTTCCGCAGGATAACTAGGATTACACACTGAGGATGGAAACGTTGTTCGTCGCGTTATGGGTGGTTATGGGAAGTTTACCTAACTTGTTTAAGGAATTACTGCTTGCTTCTGCCTTTGTGGTCGTGGGTTTGCGTCTTCAGAGTCGCCTTGGTTTTTGGGTGCTGAGTTGGTAGTATTCACTACACAGCCAAAGATTGAAGTAGAAAGAAAATTATTGAGCACCATTTGTTACACGTTGCTAAACTACCGCTTGTTATTAGTGAAAACTCTTTGTCTTTCAGCAAGGCTTCGTTTTAATTATTTAATTTATCTTCTCCGATGTAGAGCTGTCTCGCTTTGAATAACGAGCGTTATTTTTGTCTTAATCTTCAATATGGACCAACATTCCGATTTACCAGTACGTCCCTGAGTTATTGTAAGCATACTTTAAAGGGAAATCGTTATCTGAATTTTAATGTTGATTGATTTTGTGGGATTCTCATTCTATATTTATTTATAATCAAGAGGTATTTTTTAAAATTGTGTTTCTTTTAGAGGAATCAAGGTCCTGAGACAAGTGTGGGTAAGCTCAAGCTGGTTGCCTTATGTCAACGTCTATTTAAGACCAAATGTATGTGTTTCATGTTCTTGAACTGTGACTGATATTATTAATGTTCTCGCTGTTTAAATTTCGTTAATAGTGATTCATTTTTCTTAAATGTTATGTCATTTTTATTGTGAGAATCATTAACGATTTTTTCGTGGCTGTTACGACGTCTGTGTTGGGTTGCTCAGTTCGTCGATTTTAAAATGACACTGAGTCGAATACATATCGTTAAAATTTTCTTTTTTGTGTTCAGCATCTAACCGTTCCCAATTCCATGCGCCCTATAATTTCATAGTTTTGACAGTGTCTAGGGTTGAAAATAACTAGAAGGGAAAAAGATTGCTTTTTTAATGCTTATTTTTTGGTTACAGGTTATTGTAAGGCGGTGTTGGCCATTGCGAGGAGAGCTGAGTTGATTATGAGGTATTTGACTAAAACCCAACTCCAGTATGTGTGGCTGTACTTGGTTCACCAGTAGACGGCGGCGACACGGAGTTACACTACCGTTTGCGCTGTACATTAATCCGCCTACGCTGTATCACTGCTGACAACATTGGTGAGGCAGATGCCGCCTGCACAGTATGCAGCAGTTTTTCTGAGTCGCAGGCGAATACTGAATTATTGCAGGGAACTACCCCTTTGCGTTCGCAGATCTTCAGGGTTCAGGTGCATTTACATCATGTGTATAACCATACTCAGGATTTCTGGGAGGTAAATATAGCACCCAATCAAGGCCGCATTATTGAGCAACTTCGTGATACAGTCTTTCAGTTGCAACTTCGTACTACTTTACTAAACTGTCGAAATATCTGTGTGCCTGAAATCACGAACAGAAGTTGGGGGGTGGGGTGGGAGGGGGGGGGGGGGGAAGAGGGACGGAGTAGAAGCAGTTCAACAAATTACCTAATCTAATTTTGATGATAATACAAAACATCAATAAAATGTCGATTGATAGAAGTTGAAAAATTATAGACATTTTGTGGCTAACTACGCATTTGCAAAATCAGGATAAGATTCTTCAAATTGCTCATTCAGTAACATTTCGAATCATTTATCCTTTAGCCTCTGGCAGATTAACCAGAATTACTGTTGAAACCCTTGATATGTGGGAATTGTTAATTAACTTGCATGAAAAGTTACTTTATGAAAAGTTATCATGTAGAGTTAAAAAGTAAATGGCACCGAATATTTTTTCCCAGTTAGAAATCAGCCAATCATCCGATATATTGAGGATATTCGGAAGTCCACGTTAGTGCTTTGCTTTATGGTTGCTGAACAGGAAGCACAAAATAGTAAGAAGGTATGTACTTGATTATCAATAGTAGTGTAAACTTTTTCTTTACAATTAGTACTGTCAATGGGGAATTGATGCCTATGTTGTGCGAGTTCTACATCAGTTTAAGTGCTCATGGGTTGTCGAGGCCAATACATTTTTCCGTTGTGAAGGTGTTGTCCACTGAATTGTTATTTTGCTGTGACTGCATAAAGGAGAGACAGCGTGTTTCGATTACATGGGTAAAAGTTTTAAGTTCCAGCACGATGAAACATTTTCTCGTGTACTGATAACTACACTCTAAGGGGAAAAAGCTGTACCACGAAGGAATTATCCGAAATGGACGGAAATCGATAACTGTGATGTACATGTACAGACAAACAAATGATTACAATTTCACAAAAATTGGATGATTTATGCACGAAAAAGATCTTCAAAATTAGTGCAAGTCAGAAATGTGTCAACCCACCTCTGCCCTTATAAAAGCACTTATTTGGCTTGGCATTGATTTATAAAGTTGATGGATGTCCTTCTGAGAGATATCGTATCAAATTCCGTCCCACTGACGCATTAGATCGACAAAACCCCGAGATGGTTGTAGGGACCTGTCCATAATGCTCTCAACGTTCTCATTTTGGGAGAGATCCCGTGACCTTGCTGGCAAAGGTAGGGTTTGGCAAACACGAAGACAATAGAAATTCTCCCCGTGAGCGAGCGGGAACTATCTTACTGAAATGTAGACATAGGATGACTTGCCATGAAGGGCAACAAAATCTGGCGTAGAATATCGTCGATGTACCGCTGTGCTGTAAGGGTGCTACGGATGACAACCAAAGGAGTCCTGCCACGAAAAGAAGTGACATCCCAGACCATTGCACCTGGTTGTCGAGCCGTATGTCATCCGACATACAGGTTGCTATCCCACCGATGTTCAGTGCGGTTCCAGACAAGTCTTTGCTGGTCATCGAGCTCAATCCGCAGCGTGACTCATCATCGAAGATAATTCCACTGTAGTGAAGAAGGTTCCAGGCCAAATTATTCACAAATTCTCTCTATTGCATGAGATAAAATCTAGCACAGCTGCAATTACATACAAAGACAAAAAATGTGTTTCACTAATGTTATCCACTCCCAAGGAACAATAAGACAAGAAACTACATTCAAAAGCGTTTATATGACTGCATATTTAGGTGTAAGTTTTTTTTTATTACGTACTATTTGTTGAATTCATTTACTGTTGCAATAAGATCTACCATAGCCGCTTTTTTGTGATGGAAAATCTATCTCGTTGGATGTCACTAATCCGTTCATAAATGTGCCCATTGCTGTAGCCATAAAATCATAATAAATAACCGACTATACCTTGACAAGACTAGCCAACCAGAAATATGTGAACTGAATATTCTACTAGATATAGTGCTATCGCATAATTATTGCTCCTTCCAAGGATCTCAGATCATTCGGAAAATAAATTTTTTGAGAACAGACCCAATGGTCTGATAAGATCACTCCTTACCGACGCTATATTGGTGACACCCTTGTTATCTACAATAGAGATAATGACAAAGTTAACGAGTTTCATTAACAAATGAATGCATAACAGCACCAAATTTACAGTCAAATACGAAACAGCCAAGAGCATAAACTTTTTAGATATAAAAATAGCTAATGGTACAGAAGTCCATAAATTTGATATTTTTTGTGTTATATAGATACTATCATTAAAATTTTGATTATTGAAATGAACATGAGGACAGAAATGGACACAGTTAAAACTGAAGAGGCAAATCATGGCTACAATTCTAATATTTTCCATAAAGTGTATAGGAAATTACAAACAAAAACGACAAAATCACACTAAGCCGAATTTGACAGAAAAAAATTCGTTTCGTTATCACATATGGGAAACATATCTCAAAAAGTAAATAACGCATTTCTTGGCACTAATGATAAAATTATCTTTTGTACAGGAAATTAACTAGGAATGAATATATTGCATAGAAACGAAAAATCTCTGAAATACGACCAATCAAGAGTATAAAAAATTTAATGCAGCGACTGTCGCATGTATTAACTCGGACAAATAGGACGAATATTCACGACAAGGTATTAAGGAACATGTAACTTCCTGACCTTCGGTGAAATGAAAAGAAAGGGTGATAACATTAAAAGCGCAACGCGAATTCCATCTTTAAATGCAGAGGAGAGAGCGGATTGGAGCAAAGAGTACAATGAAAACCTCCATGAAGCGGAAATTTGCCTTATTTGTGAGAAGAAGAAACAGGAGTCGATTTCAAAGAGGTAGGGGACCCAGTATTAGAATTAGAATTTAAGAGAGTTTTGGATGACTGAAGATCAAATAAGGCAGAAGGCATAGATAACATTCCATCTGAATGTCTAAAATAATTGGGGGAATCAGCAACAAAACGACTATTCACGTTGGTGTGTAGAATATACGAATGTGGCGACATACCATTTGACTTCCGCAAAACAAACAAACAAACAAAATCCACACTGTTCCGAAGATGTAAGAGCTGACAAGTGCAAGAATTACCGCGGAATCAGCTTAACAACTCATCCACCCAAGTTGCTGAAAAGAATAATACACAGAAGAATGGGAAAGGAAGTTGAGCATGTGTTAGAAGAAGATCAGTTTGCCTTTAGAAAAGATACAGGCACCAAAGAGGCAATTCCGACGTTGCGGTTGATAATGGCAGCGAGACTAAAGTAAAATGAAGGCATACAAGATTTGTTGACGTGGGAAAAGCGTTCGACACGGTCAAATGGTGCAAGACGTTTGAAATTCTGAGAAAAATAGGGATAAAATATAAGGAGGGACGAGTAATATACAATATGTACAAGAGCTAAGAGGGAATAATAAGACTGGTCGATCCAGAACAAAGTGCTCGGATTAAAAAGTGTGTAGGACGGAGATGTAGTCTTTTGCCTCTACTGTTCAAGCCATACATCGAAGAAGCAATGACGAAACTAAAAGAAAGGTTCAGGAGTAGGATTAAAATTCAGTGTGCAACGATTTTAATGATGATTCGCTGATGACATTGTCATCCTCAATGAAAGTGAATCACAAGATCTGTTACCTTGCTGCAAAATGAACCATGATGGACGGAGCACCGAGGACATAAAACGCAGACAAGCACTAGCAGAAAGAGCATTCGTGGCCAAGAGGAGTCTGCTAGTATCAAACATAGGCCGTAATTTGAGGAAGAAATTAATGAGCATGATTAATGAGCATGTACATCTGGAGTGCATCATTGCATGGTTGTGAAACTTTGACTGTGTGAAAACTGGAACAGAAGAGAATCTAAACATTTGAGATGTGGTGCTACAGAGGAATGTTGAAAGTTAGGTGAACTGATAAGGTAAGAACTGAGGAGGTAATTCATGAAGGGCTGCTTCCAACTAGTCAGAAGACAGATAAAATCACAGTAAGGAAAAGAAAAAGTTTAGCAGGGGCTGAAACTGTAATATGAAGTTCACGGACAGTGGCAGTGATGCTGAGGTAAAAAAGTATGTTTTGAGATTACTTTGAATATGTTCGAACTTTAGAATAAAAACTTTCTTCTGCATCAATATCTCAATAAAACAATGTTGAAAGTTACGTGTTATACGGCACTTTCATTTTTAATCAGTCTTCATCTCCTTTAAATCACGAAATAGTATGCGCAATTTTCAGCAAATACAACCTGTAATTAGTATCGATTACTCGTACAAACGTTGAGATCTTTCTTTGAGGTGTTACTGTAGTGTGTTTCCACCTTTGGTGAGCCACTCTGTTTTTATCCAATCGTGGATGCGAACTGTTGATTTAGCCATGTGCCCATGTGTATTTGAATTCGCACCTATTTTCGATAATCGAAGATGAGCAGCTCAGAGGTGACTGCTGCAGCGTTAGTGATTTCCTTAGGATCACTACAGTTACTTTTCCGTGGTTGTTCTTTGGCAATGTTTCGATAATGGCAGTCGTGTGATACAAATATTTTCACAGTGATTCTGCAATCCTCCTGAGTGCTGACCTTGTACTGTATGGTAACGTCATTTGGTATTCAGGAACGAAACATTATAAAGGATCAGAGAGCGATCCTTCTTGTAAACTGGAGGCTGTTTCCGTGATAGAGTTGTATTAATTCGGTCCGGTGCTTTATGGACTCAGTATTATCATAGCCTCCATGTCCTTTAACGGAAGACGTGTATGCAGAAGATATAACTCTTGGCTTTACTAGAGCTTCTTTTCATGTCATGTGCACCGAATACGAATTCAGTGTTTCTGCTAGTTGCTTTTGCTCTCCGTAAGCCATTGCTTAATTCTTGATATGAGATAGGTACGTGCTTTGTGTAACGCGATCTTTTCGTCACCTATTGCTAAGATCCCCCTTTGTTTCTTCAATGATCATTCAGTGTAAATATAATTAAACTATTCAACTGTGTAGAGCTCCTTCCCCTCCCCCCTCCCCCCTCCCACCATTAGCAGTAAATAACCGCCCTCATCTCTTTTCACGAGTAATTCCGGGTAAGGAACGGCAATTTTGGAATCTGTTTCCGGAACGCAGATTGCTGTGGGAGACTCTACAGTGTGTATATTCATATAATATCGAACCATTTGCTTTACCATATGGTGACGATGCCTTTCCCCATTTTTAATAACACGTGCAAATTTAGTCTTTGAATTATGTCGGTATTCCGTTGGTTTGACCAGGATCTGCAATGATAAATAGTCTCCTAGTCCAAGTTACGCAATTACAGTCAGGAGCAACTATCATCATTGCACAGCATTTGGTTAGAAGCTGAATGAATCCATACTATTTAGTTCTGGTAGAGTTTTGTGAGTGATTATCTCCTGACACATGTAGAGTTACATAAATTATTCTTATCTTTTTTCCGTTGCGCAGATTTACGTAAGTGTGTGTTATTAAGATAAATTCATTTACTTACTTGTGGTCAGATAGCGTTTACAAATTAAATATTGAGTCTTGAGCATTCGTATAACAGAATATACTTCCACCCGTGATAAACGATCAGTCCTCACCACAGTAAACGCAACTTACACTTCGGGACGCCTGCCGAGATCTGAGTTGGTAGCTGTCTCAGTAATAATGTTTTCTTAATTCTGCACTGTAAATTTGCCACTGTCTTCAGCTTTTGCACAGTATATTCTTTTTCTGTTGCAAATGAAACATTGGTTTCTATTTGCTAATAATTATGAGATACTTTCACAGAAATACTACTATTTCACTTTTTAGTGCCAATTGTTAGTAAGCCAGTGCTTTATGGCTCCGAAATGATTTGTGTGAAACACTTTGCTTACATGAAATGTGATGTACATCTGACATTGTTTGTCTAATCTGAGTCACATATGTGTAGGTATTCTTCAATTTTTGGTCTGGAAAATTTAAGAGTTTTGTAAAGGGACTTACTGTAATGTGTGTAGGATTCTAAGTGTCAGCATTTAATTAAACTTTAAGATTTCAGTGAAGTGAAGATTCTTGTCATTTATCTGTATGTGCAAAATTATGCGGGAGTTAGACATTTGTGAGGACGCTGAAGGCATGCTGGGGGTCATATGTATATGCATTTTGCGTTATTGGGTAAATTTTCTGTAACAGTGCAAAAGTCTACATGCAATATACTACTAAAATTTGGCAAGATTTACCTCCCAGAACTACAGGGAGAGTCACTAACTATTGTTACCAAGAAAAACTCCGAAAACATGAGAGGAGTTGTAGAGTTTGTGGGACAAAAGTTTCATGGGACAACGGAGGCCATAATATTACGTTGGTTCTTTGTTGCTACGTGGAGTCGCTTCAGAGATAAGAAGGTCAACTTTGTTTTTTTTTTTATGGGGTGCTATAGTTTAGTACTTATTTTCTGATAGTGGCTATCGGGACGAATCAAATAATGTGTAACAGTAAGGTCTTTGAAGGTCAACAAAGGTCAAAAAGGTGGCATGAACGCCCATTTACAGAAGGTGTTCGAAGTGATGGCCATTGGTATCAATGCAGTGCTGCAACCTTCTTACCATGGATTGAGTGGTATTCCTTATCATATCGGCACTTATGGAAGCACATACTCCGACAATTGTCTCTCGCATATCTTCAGATGTAGTTGTAACGTCTTTATGAACAATGTCTTTTAAGAATCTCCACAAGAAAAACATCCAGAGGCGTCAAGTCTGGCGAACGAGCCGGCCACGACGCATCTCCTCCGCGTCCAATCCAACGATCTGGGAATTGTCTCTGCAACTCATTTCGAGCCATCAGCGAAAAATGTGCCGCATACACATCGTGTTGATACCACATTCTGTTCCTTGTTCCTAAAGGTATTTCTTCCAATAACAGACCTAATGTTTCTTGCAGGAATGTGGTATACTTCCTTCCATGAAGATTTCTTTCGATGAATTAGGGGTACATAATTCTGCCCTCCAGAATCCCACACCACACATTCACCGACCACTATTTTTGGTGTGAAACTTGTCGCACCCAACACGGATTTTCAGTTGCCCAGTAATGCATGTTATGCAAATTAACATTTCCATGGTTCGTGAATGTAGTCTCGTCAGTAAATAAAATCAAATTAATAAATGTGTCATCCCTCTGAATCTGAAGTTGATCCCTTCTGCAGAATTGAGTGCGACGCATACAATCCGTACCAGTTAATTCTTGGTGGAGACTGATATGGTAAGAATGATATTTCTGTGCGATGCCGAGCACGAACAACACTACTCTGGCTCATGCTAGATTAACTTGCGATTTGACGTGAACTAACACAAAGATGTCGAACCACAGTGGCAAGAGTACCAATTTCTGTTTCCTCGTTAGTAGCGTTCGCTTCGCCGGATAGGTTTCCGATGCGTTAAAATCCAGTTGTTCTAAATTTATCATATACATATTCAAATGTACGACGTGTAGGGTGAGTACGTTGAGGAAATCTTTCATCGTATAAGTCTATAGCTCTCACTGAATTTCGTTGGCATTCTCCGTAAATGAGAAGCATATCGACTTGTTCTTCGAAGGAATACATCATTCACATTCGCTTGATTCGCTCACCGTTCCTGTTAGGGTAGTCGAATGGATTTACATGTCAATGGCACGATAGATGGATACGCCGTATTCGGGGAATATTTACTATTTGCACGATATACGAGAGAGAATTGCCAGAGCATGTGCTTCCGTAAGTGCCGAAGTGATAACGATGATCAGAAGATTGCAACACTGCGTTGATATCAATGGTCATCAATTCGAACACCTTCTGTAAATGGACGTTCATGTCACCTTTTTTACCTTTGTTGACCTTCAAAGACCTTACTGTTCGACATCGTTGCATTTGTTTAGATAGGCGCTATCAGAAAATAAGTATCAAACCACAGCATCCCATTCATAAAAACAAAGTTGACCTTCATATCGCTGACGCGACCCCACCTAGCAACAGTAAACCGACGTCATGCAACATTTGTCCCACAAACTTTTCAGCTCCTATCATACTTTCGGAGTTATTATAGATGGCAATAATTAGTGGCTCACCCTGTATATCAACTGATCAGTCTCCTAGAAATAGGGCTATCGCACGATTATTTCACTTTCCAAGGAGGTAAATCAAGCATAATTATCGTTGGCTATAGGATGCGGCCTAGCAAGAACCTGGCAATTATTTACTTACAAGACGACCGCACCACTGATTGTATACAAATTTATGGTATATGGAGGGCTTGCTAGAAATCTAGTAGTGGGAGGTCCAGATGGTCAGTCTTTGGAGAAGATGCCATTTCCGACGTGACCTGTGTACGCAATGAGTCGTCTATTCTAGCGTTGCTTCCCGGCAACGGGTGGCGCAGTGGAAAGATTGCAAAACGGTAATCCGAAGCTGTGGAGAAAAGTATCTATGCAGAAAGTTTTTTTTTTTTAGCTTTAACGGTTCTTCCGCTGTAAACAACCCAGAATAATTTTCAAGGTACGGGGTGTGATCGAAAAGAAACGGGAATTTTTTATTTTCGCGAGGTTTTATTGATCCGATTTTCAAAATTTTTGTTATGTTTTTGATACACGTATTTTTGGGTATGTTCGCGTTTTCAGCTGCTTTGAGTGATTAGTTTGTTTACCGGCGAAAAGTTTATACATGATTTCGAGTGTTTCTCACTGTTTTCTGTAAAATGATCTAGTCCATCATGAGTTCCTGCCTTATGGTCGTAGAATCAATAAGGAATGCTGCTTGGAAGTTAGCGCCGTTTACGTGAATAGTTCTTGACTCCTTTTGGCTAAAAAACAGAACCGTTATGTTGCCTCAAGCACCGTGCTCGCCCGGCATGGCCCCCTGCGCCTTTTTTCTATTCTCGAGGCTGAAGAGAACCTTGTAAGGACATCGTTTTTTCACCACTGATGAGATAAAAACAAAATTACTGAAGGTGCTGAACTCTATAAATAGAAGTGAGTTCCAGAAGTGCTTCGAATGAAACGTCCCCTTTGAACAATTATACAAGACTGTGCTTAAACTGACATACAATATTTTTTAGCGCAACGCAATCTGACTTTCAAAAATCCCTACAAAAGAATGGCCCTGACTAACATTAACCTATACCTTTCACAAATCACTTACCTCACCAAAAATCTTCGTTACTCGAACTACTGCAATACAGCGAGCGCCACTACTGCCAGCTAAATAAAAGATTCAAACTACTGAAGGCACTAACTACTAATAGGCATAGTTAGCAAATGAAAGATTTTAATAGAGAACAAACAATGTATTTACCTTAATAGTCATAATATATATATAGAAGTTCATGAGATCCAGTCTTACAAATTTCAAAACTCCGCCATCTCTTTCCCCACATCCACCACTGCTGGCGGCTCACCTCCAACTGCCAACACTACGCGCTGTTCACATCCATCTGCCCAACACTACAATGGCAGACAACAATGCAAACTAGCCACAGACTGCGCACAGCACAGCCAGTGATTTTCATACAGAGCGCTACGTAACGTTGCCAATAAGAAAACATAAACAGCCTACTTACACTAAGACTGCAAAAAGTGCACATGTGTGTTATATGTGACGAGAATTGCTTTGAAGGGAACGAAGTTGATGAATAAATAATGCAAGAAAAACAAAAGTTCGCCTATTTTTTGGCCGCACCTCGTATTGTACTTATTAACGTTTTCAAAAGAAAGAGTGAAAAGAAAGGCAAAGGAAAATTTAGTATTTCATTTAAAGATCTTGGAATGGATTATAGGGCATACAGAAAAATGTCGTACATAGGACTTGATACTTTTATTATTTTTGCAGTTGATGTGCTGGGGTGATATTCATCGTAAAAACAGGGGAAGCGATAATTTTCTCTGCATCTTGCACACATTATAAATGCCACGTTTTTACAATTACAGCTTTGTCTTGAATACTATAGCAAAACAAAATGGATTTACAATCGTGGAAGGTTCCCTCTCATCGCGCCGTTCAACAAACCACGCATAATGCATCATTTCGCTAACTGTTGGAGAGGATAGCTGGTGATATACATTGTAAAATACTTTGACAATTTCTGTTTCTCTCTCCACGAAATAAGAGCGAGTTTGAAGTTTTTGTTCCAATTTTTCATCTGACGATTATAGTAGACATCAAGTAGCTGCACTTTTGCTTGTCTACCCTACATGTAGGGGAACTTATTCATCACATCAGTCAAACAATTTGTGTATATGGTTGTAGTAAGTTTCCTAGATTTTGACGATGTAATGATTCCATCCATCCATTTTGCAGCATATTCATCCACAATTTTTTGAATCCTCGGTTCCGGAGAGCCAGTGCCCTTGTACAGTCAAACGTAGACTCTCAGCAATAATTTTTCAGAAAGGATTAAAGCATACTGAGCAGTATAAGAATGGTTTGTTTTTTTCATATATCTATTTATTAGCAGTTTAAGTAACGTACAGTTGAAAATAAAAAGTAGTTTCCACATAGCAACTCGACTGCACAACCCTCGGACTACCGTTCTGTATTCGTTCCGCTGCCTGGAAACTACACCAACACAAATGACTCATGCAAAGCACGACCCGCGCAAATATACTACTTTTTTCTAAACGCGGGCCATCTGGAGCTTCCACTCCTGTCACTTCCATTTCTGGCCAAGTCCCGAATATACTATAAATTTGGAAGGAAATGATGGCGACGAGTAGACGAAAACTAATAGACTGATAAAACCACTTATTACCGATGATACTTCCATTATCTGTATTGGGCGTAATGACAAAATTAATGAATTTCAGTAAGAAATGAATAATACGCATAATAGCAACAAATTTACAACGAAATACGAAACAGATAAGACCATAAATTTGTCAGATATGAAAATACTTAACCGAAACTGACCGTATAATACACAACACATCGTATCACCCACTAGCACATAAGATAGTGTATTTTCACACCACGATAGACCGCGCCATTAGTGTTCTCCTTACGAAAGAAAATATGAAGACAGATTTGGACACAATTAAAACTGGAACTGCAAATAAAGGCTACAATCCTAACACAGTCGATAAAATAAGCGTAAATAGAAATCATAGCCCAATTAGAAACAGAAATGACGAAATAATATTTGTGAAAGAAAAAAAGATAAAAGAAAGAAAAATCCATTTCGTTACCATGGTCGGGAAATTCGTCTCAAAGTATAAACTGACGACGTTAAAAATCAGCTTTTGCACAGAGAATGAAATAGTAACGAAGATAATGGGAGAAACATGCAAACCTCAAAAATGCGAATGATCAGGAGTCCATACAATTATGTGTAGCTACTGTGAAGTTTTCTACATCGGACAACAAGACGAAAATTTTACGACCAAATACAAAGAACATATAAACAAAAGAGAAAACAACCTCGCCATATTTAGTACGAAAAGACACTCTGCAGTAGACGTAAGCAACGATCTTCCCTTTTTTTTATTTCTTTAGACATTAGCCTTCTGTCTGGTTTTATGCAGCCTGCTACGAATTCTTCTCCTGTGCCAACCTTTTCATCTCCGAATAGCGCTTGTAACCTAGGTCTCCATTCATATGCTGCACGTATCCCAATCTCTGTCTTCCTCTACAATTTTAATCCTCTACAGCTTCCTCTAGTACCATGGAAGTTCTTCTATGAGGTCTAACACATGTGCTATCATCCTTTTTCTTCTTCTTCCTGTCATGGCATTCCATATATTCCTTTCCTCGCCGATTCTGCGGAGAACTTGGTCATTCCTTACCTTATCAGTTCACACTATTTCCAAAATTCTTCTGTAGTACCCTATCTCAGATGCCTCGATTCTCTTCTGTTCCGTTTTCCCCAGTCCATGTCTCACTACTATACAATACTGTGCTTGAAACGTATATTCTCAGACATTTCTTCCTCAAATTAAGGCGTATGTTTGATACTATCACACTTCTCGTGATCACGAATGCCCTTTTGACCACTGCTGGTCTGCGTTTTTATTGTCCTTGTTTCGTCCGCCATGAGTTGTTTTGCTGCCTAGATACCAGTATTCATTGACTTAATCAACTTCGTGATCACCAATTATGTTGTTCTCATTTCTGATACTTCTCATTACTTTCGTCTTTCTTCGATTTATTTTCAGTCCATATTTCGTACTCTTTGACTGTTCATTCCATTCAGGAGATCATGTAATTCTTCTTCGCTTTCACTCAGGATAGGAACATCAGCGAATCGTATCATTGATATCCTTTCACACTGAATTGTAATCCCACTCCGAAATCTTTCTTTTATTTCTATCATTGTTTCTTCGGTGAACAGATTGAACAGTAGGGGGAAAGATTACATCCCTGTCTTATACCCTTTCTAATCTGAACGCTTCGTTCTTGGTCATCCAGTCTTATTATTCCCTCTTGGTTCTTGCACTTATTGTGTACTACCCGTCTCACGTACAACTGTCTCTCCCTATAGCTTGCCACCATTTTTTAGAATTTCGAACTTACATAATTTTATACTGTCGAACGCTTCTTCCAGGTAGACAAATCTTACGAACAAGTCTTGATTTTTCTTTAGTCTTTCTTCCATTATAAACCGCAACGTCAGAATTGCCCCTCTGGTGCCCTTATCTTTCCTAAAGCCACACTGATCGTCATCTAATACATTCTCAATTTTCTTTTCTATTCTTCTGTGTATTATTCTTGTCAGCACCTTTGATGCATGAAATGTTAAGCCGATTGCGTGAAAATTCTTGCACTTATCAGCTCTTGCAGTCTTCGGAATTGTGTGAATGATATTTTTCCGTAAGTCAGATGGTACGTTCCCAGACTCATACATTCTAGATACCAACTTGAATAATAGTTGCCACGCCCCCCCCTCTCTCTATCTCTCTCTCTCTCCGCCGCCCCCCCCCCCCTATTCTTCATATAGCCAACTTTTTAGGGGAAATACATATCTATACACATTAGGCAAAGAGTCCAAATAGCACTAAACGAACAAACAGAACTTTATAATAAAAGTATATTGAATATTTCGACAAAATTCTTATCAGTCAAAGGTAACTCTAGTCAAAAAAATTTTTAGTAACAAACATTTCTCTGAACAGAAATCGATATTCTAACATCCATGTGCATATATGACATAATTAGATCATATTTGAAAAATAACAATTAAGACCTCATATCTTAACTAAATTTATAATACAACCTAAAATTGTACATTTATATATATGCTGACGATAGCTTTACTGTATCTATTTGCCACTTGAGACTGAATCATTGCTCGTAACATGTGGCGCTAAAAAATATAAAAGAATAGTAGTTCTGGTGGATCTTACTAGAACAGTAAGAATTTCGTAGAATGTAATCCTTTGTCAGCGAAGAACAGAACCAGGCGCCAATACTTTAAAAAATGTGTAACTGATTGTCATGAGCACTTTCGGCAGTTATTTCTTTCTTCAGATGTCTAATTTTTGCATTTATTTTTATGTATTCATAAGCAGCAAGTCGTCCGCTGCTGCATGATGTTTACTAATAGATTAATATAAGTGGATGAGCATGACAGCACGAAATCGGTTGTGTCGTTGAAATAACGCTTTTTTTAAAAGTATTTGCGGCTGGTTACGTTCTTCAGCCAACTATCATCACCATTCGGGGAGTTCGCAGGAGTAGAGAATGTTTAACGGCTGATAGTAGGACAAAGCACTATTACAAGGTTTTCAAATCCTTTTTTTTATTAGCCTTTGAATGTAATGTTTATTACATTATTACAGTACCCACTGCTATAGTTTCGACCAGAGATAATTTTCAAGGGCCTACAGCTGCAATCAATACGAATATATACATCAAAGCCAGGGTGTCGCAGGGTAGTCTGTGCTGAGAAATAATTGTAAAGAAAACAGTTATATAAGTTGCGTCGTTTTCGAGTGAATTAGCACTGAAGATATCCAATCAGGCCGTAGCGCGCAAAAAATTAAAGCGGCCCTACAGATGGAATTAGTATTAGCTGTTGCGATACCGTAGACGACAGCTCGCGAGACTGCTCAGTTTTGGCTCGGGTTCGATCCTTGTTGCCGTCCCACGTCCATTTTTTGTACTGCTGTTTTTCGGTTTAAGGAAACCTAAGGATGAACACATTTGGCGACACCGTCTGTGGCGAGCCGCTTGAATTTGCGCGAGCAACGTCCTGATTGGCTAACTTCAATGCTGACTGACTCGGAAACAGCGCAACGTATCTAAATTTTTAACAATTATTTCTCAGCAGAACGTATCCTGCGACAACCTCATAAGCTTTTCAGACTGTTTCTAACCACTTTGTATACTGATTGCAACTGCAGCCACAGTAGTGGAGTCAATGTAGAACACAGTCATTTATTAAAGTCTACGAGGCTGTAATCTCGCAAAAAAAAGAAACAATTTGTGCACAATTGGACGATTTACGAAGTATCAGATGATAGGTCTGTAGAATTCTCAGGCAGTAAAATAACCTTAAACCAGATCTGAAGTAACCACTACGGAAAGATAAACGTCTGGAAGGAAAAAAAGAGGGCTACGGTTTAAATTACCGGCGACGAGGAAGTCATTATAGATGGTAAAAACTGCCAGAAATATAACAAAATAATTTATTGTCCGGCATAGTCACACTAATTTCAAGACGAAATTACCAATTTCGGCAGTCATAGGTCGTCCTGAAGTTTAGAAGGCAAGTAAGTTCGAAAAGTAAAGGAGGAATGACGCAGATTATATCAAAATGAAACTATAATATAATAAAATGAAGTGTTCTTGTACCATCAGACTGACGCCATGGTTTACTCACACCACTGCGAAAACCACATTGTCAGGGAGTATATATGAAGACGGTCCTGCATACAAAATCGAATACTCTGATGGACTACAGATTAACTACTCATTTGTTATTAACATATTTTAATACATTTTAAAAGAGCACACACAACTACTTTATTCAACAAAAACGTAAAAAACTGCTATGTTTAAAGAGTGCTGCACAGTTTCGGTACACTTAAAGAACATCTTGTTAGATGAAGACTTAAAAAATACATCTTTAGTGGTTTGTGGAGTGTGAAACTGCACCACAAACTTCATTTTTCGTGATATAATGAGAGATGAAGAGACAAAGACTGTGTTCTCTTTTCCCAGTAAGTTGACACGTTTATTCACAGAAACCACCTGGCGACTACGGTATAATCCGATGAATGTTCCTCGTTACAATTATTTATTTCACTCGATAGAAGTCCGTCTCATTGTTCATTTTAAAAATATCAGTTTTTTTACCGATTTAATGCGACACTGAAGCGCCAAAGCAACTGGTATAGGCATGCGTATTCAAATACAGCGATACGTGAACAGGCAGAATACGGCGTTGAGGTCGTCAACGCCTATGTAAGACACCAAGTATCTGGCGCAGTTGTTAGATCGGTTACTGCCGCTACAATTGCAGGTTATCAAGATATAACTGAGTTTGAACGTTGTGTTATAGTCGGCCCACGAGCGATAGGACACAGTATCTCTGAGGTAGCGATGAAGGGGAATTTTCCCGTAAGACCATTTCAGGAGTGTACCGTAATATGAAGAATCTGGCAAAACAGCAAATCTCCGACATCGCTGCAGCCGGAAAAAGATCCTGCAACAACGGGACCAACAATGACTGAAGAGAATCGTTCAACGTGACCGAAGTGCAACCCTTCCGCAAATTGCTGCAGATTTCAATGCTGGGCCATCAGCTTGTGTCAGCGTGCGAACCATTCAACGAAACATCATCGATATGTGATTTCGGAGCTGAGGCCCACTTGTGTACCCTTGATGACTGCACGATACAAAGCTTTACGCCTCGCCTGGACCCTTCAACACCGACAATGGACTATTGATGATTGGAAACATGTTGCCTGGTCGGACGAGTCTTGTTAAAAATCGAGCGGATGGACATGTACGTGTATGGAGACAACCTCATGAATCCAAGGGCCCGACATGTCAAGCAGGGGACTGTTCAAGCTGGTGGAGGATTTGTAATGGTGTGGGGCGTGTGCAGTTGGAGTGATACGGGACATCTGATACGTCTAGATACGACTCTGAGAAGTCACACGTACGTAAGCATCCTGTCTGATCACCTGCATCCATTCATGCCCATTGTGTGTTCCGACGGACTTGGGCAATTCCAGCAGGACAATGCGACACTCCCACACGTCCAGAATTGCCACAGAGCGGCTCTTCAGAGTTTAAACACTTCTGCTGGCCACTAAACTCCCCAGACATGAACATTATTGAGCATGTCTTGGATGCCTTGCAGCGTGCTGTTCAGAAGAGATCTCCAACCCCTCTTACGGAATTATAGACAGTGTCCTGGTGTCAGTTTCCTAGAGCACTAATTCAGACGTTTGTCCAGTCCCTGCTACGTCGCGTTGCGGCACTCTGCGTGCTCACGGGGACCCTACATGGTATTAGGTAGATGTACCAGTTTCTTTGGTTCTTCAGTATATGATACCCGTATCAGTATAATTCTAACACTGAAGGAAGGATTTCCCGTATCAGTATAGTTCTAACATTGAAGGAAAGATTTCATTAGTAACAGGTCCAGCACCGTTTTTATTTTCTAAAGGTGTAAGGGGCAATCAAAAAATTTCCTTCAGAGGGCGTTAGTGCAGCGTATGTGTAACGTAACGCTATTCCGACGGGAGTATATAGGCACCGACATGAAGGTACGGGATTAGTTTGTCATTCATGTCTTTTCGGCGTGCGTTCTGTAAATGTCTGAAACGTGAACTATGCGATGTTATTACTAAATGCGTTCAAACATCCACTGGAGAGTGAATGTGTATGGGGCGTCCTGTTTTCAGCGCTTGTCGCGGTGTTCACCCTTATTGATTTCAGGTATCTGGTGTGTCCATCATTGGCGCTCACTACTGCGCAACACTGGAGAAATTAAGGCGAAACATCTGGGAAAACAGCAACAAGTGATGTTTCTGCTTAGCCGGCCGGTGTGGCCGAGCGGTTCTAGGCGCTTCGGTCTGGAACCGCGCGACCGATACGGTCGCAGGTTCGGATCCTACCTCGGGCATGGGTGTGTGTGGTGTCCTTAGGTTAGTTAGGTTTAAGTAGTTCTAAGTTCTAGGGGACTGATGACGTCAGATGTTAAGTCCAATAGTGCTCAGAGCCATTTGATGGTGCTGCTTCATGATAACGCACGTCCCCGTATTGCAGATATCGTAACGCAGAGATTACGCCACCTCACGTGGGAGGCAGTCGAACACCTGCCCCAAGATATTATCACTTCTTTTCTCCCTTAAAAATGCATAGAAGGGTCGATGTTTCGTGTAGGACCCAGGATGTGCAGCAGGACGCAGTGTGTTAATCAAACAGGTATTTCTGAACTGTACGGTTCTCGAACGAAACTTTTTGATCGCGTCTTATTCAAATGGTTCAAATGGCTCTGAGCACTATGGGACTTAACTTCTGAAGTCGTGAGTCCCCTAGAACTTAGAACTACTTAAACCTAACTAACCCAAGGACATCACACACATCCATGCCCGAGGCAGGATTCGAACCTGCGACCGTAGCGGTCGTGCGGTTCCAGACTGTAGCGCCTAGAACCGCTCGGCCACTCAGGCCGGCGATAGCGTCTTATTATGCAGTACTATCTGCAAGCTACATTTTTTTGTCCAGGTCACTGTTGTTTGTGGCTTAAGTATGATGTTTCTCAAATAATTATTCATGAAGGCAAAACGGTCTACTGTCCGTCCTTCGTTACCTTTCAATAACAGGGCTGGTGGCTTTGACGTCACAACCATAGTGAGTCTCATGACGGTGGCTATCAAAGCCAATTATTCGCGTTTTAGAGCCTATAAATCAACATTACATACACAGTCCAGTTTAAACATATAATAATTAACTGAGATTTATTGATGATAGGTTTTTACAATCATGGTAATTTCAAATGTCTTTTTTTAGAGATCTAATACACCTCGATATGAGCACCATCAGTGGCGTGACACACCTGGTCTGAAATGTACTTCTCTGCAAGAGTTTCATAGGACTGCAGGTGTAACATTTTCGATAGCTGCATGAGTGCTATTACGCGGATCTGGTAGATCATGGACTGGTGTCTGGTACAATTGATTCTTGATAATTCCCCGCAAAACAAAATAAAGTGGCTTAATATCTGGGCTTCTAGGGACCAAGTATTCGATGGACTACCTCTCCCAAGCCAGCGACCTGAGAACTCATGGCTCAAATAATCGCTCACAATGTTCGCAAAATGGCACGGAGTGGCATCTCTTTGAAGGATCACGTCGCGAGGAGGTTGTGGCACAGCACACATCTCCAACATCTGTGCGTACCTTTTGCTGCGGAGTCCATATGACTACTGATGTGCCTTTACGTGAACAAAACAGTCACGCGCATGCGCCTGCGGTACCGATTGCCGCACGCAAACACAGAAAACATTTTGAGTTGCCATATTTGTAGAACCAAACCGCCAATAAATATCCCTATTACGTTCCAAGTTAATACGTTTTGAATTATTAACGGTGCTAAAGTCCGGAGATTTTTCCGTAACTTTAATAAACACAACAGATGCACATACCAGAGACTTTAGTCATCAATAATATGCTCTCCTTCACTGTTTACAACGGTCTGCCAACGCTGGGGTAAACCGTGCGGGATTAGCCGAGCGGTCTAGGCGCTGCAGTCATGGGCTGTGCGGCTGATCCCGACGGAGGTTCGAGTCCTCCCTCGGGCATGGGTGTGTGTGTTTGTCCTTAGGATAATTTAGGTTAAGTAGTGTGTAAGATTAGGGACTGATGACCTTAGCTGTTAAGTCCCATAAGATTTCACACAAATTTGAACATTTTTTTTAACGCTGAGGTAAATTTCGATTCGGTGCCTATAGAAATCACCTTGTTTTGAGGAAAAACTCGTCGAGCCACGTTTGGAGCCCATTTTCACCCGGAAAAGAAGTTCCTTAAATGTTGTTCGATAGAGAGCGGAAAAGGTGAAAATGGCGCAGGGTCAGATGAATAAGGTGTGTGCGGAATGACTTCCCAAACCAACTCCGGTATAGTGTTTTTTGTCAGTCCAGCAGAATGCTAGCAGGTGTTATCGTGGAGTAGCATCCTTCACGAAGTCTTCCTGGTCGTTGTTCTTGTATGGCGTCTGCAGGACGTCTCAGTTGTTGACAATAAATGTCAGCAGCGATGGCTACAACTCGGGGAAGGAATTCGTAGTACCCCACACCGTCGTATTTGCACCACATTATCTTTCGTGCATTTGTGTAGGTATTTGTACGGAGAGTTGCTGCTTTGTTTGGGCCGAACCAATCATTTCCACTTATTAGCATAAAGGCATCATTTCTCGTCACCAGTAACGTAACAGGATAGGAATGATCGGTGTTGTTCACGACCCAATTGATGACGAGCATGCAGAGATGCACATATGGCCACACGCTGAGTTTAGTGATTTTCGCTCAGAGCATGCTAATGTCGCGCGGTAGTGGAATAGTCACAGTTCATCACATTTCTCAGTTCTGGAGTACGCCGACGTGGATCCTTGTGGATTAATGCATTTAAACTACACTACTGGCCATTAAAATTGCTACACCAAGAAGAAATGCAGATGACAAACGGGTATTCATTGGACAAATATATTATACTAGAACTGACACGTGATTACATTTTCACGCAATTTGGGTGTATAGATCCTGAGAAATCAGTACCCACAACAACTACCTCTGGCCGTAATAACGGCCTTGATACGCCTGGGCATTGAATCAAACAGAGCTTGGATGGCGTGTACAGGTACAGTTGCCCATGCAGCTTCAACACGATTCCACAGTTCATCAAGAGTATTGACTGGCGAATTGTGATGAGCCAGTTGCTCGGCCCCAGTTGACTAGACGTTTTTGGTGAGAGATCTGGAGAATGTGCTGGCCAGGACACCAGTCGAACATTTTCTGTATCCAGAAAGGCCCGTACAGGACCTGCAACATACGTTAGTGCATTACTCTGCTGAAATGTAGGGTTTCACAGGAATAGAATGAAGGGTAGAGCCACGTGTCACAACACATCTGAAATGTAACGTTTACTGTTCAAAGTACCGTCAATGCGAACAAGAGGTGACCGAGACGTGTAACCAATGGTACCCCATACCATCACGCCGGGTGATACGCCAGTATGGCGATGACGAATACATGCTTCCAATGTGCGTTCACCGCGGTGTCGCCAAACACGGATGTGACCATCATGATGCTGTAAACAGAACCTGGATTCATCCGAAAAAATGACGTTTTGTCATTCGCGCACCCAGGTTCGTCGTTGAGGACACCATCGCAGGCACTCCTGTCTGGGATGCAGCGTCAAGGGTAATCGCAGCCATGGTCTCGGAGCTGATAGTCCATGCTGCTGCAAACGTCGTCGAACTGTTCATGCAGATGGTTGTCGTCTTGAAAACGTCCCCATCTGTTGACTCAGGGATCGAGACGTGGCTGCACGATCGGTTACAGCCATACGGGTAAAATACCGGTCATCTCGACTGCTAGTGATACGAGGAGGTTGGGATCCAGCACTTCGTTCCGTATTACCCTCCTGAACCCACGGATTCCATATTCTGCTAACAGTCATTGGATCTCGACCAATGCGAGCAGCAATGTCGCGATATGATAAACCGCAATCGCGATAGGCTACAATCCGACGTTTCTCAAAGTCGGAAACGTGATGGTACGCATTTCTCCTCCTTACACGACACATCACAACGACGTTTCACCAGGCAACGCTGGTCAGCTGCTGTTTGTGTATGAGAAATCGGTTGATAACTTTCCTCATGTCAGGACGTTGTAGGTGTCGCCACCGGCGCCAACCGTGTGTGAATGCTCTGTAAAGCTAATCACTTGCATATCGAAGCATATTTTTCCTGTCGGTTAAATTTCGCGTCTGTAGCACGTCATCTTAGCGGTGTAGCAATTTTAATTACCAGTAGTGTATCTTCATCAAACCCCGCCGGTCTTCCTGAAGGTAGAGAGATACTAACGTCAAAGTGATCCTTCTTGAAACGGTTTTCTTGCCGTGTTCTGTCCAGTGGCATTATTCCCAAGCACGGCGCAAATGTGTCTGACCACTTCCACTGCTGTCACCTGTCTACTGAACACAAATAGAAGAATATGTCGGAAATGTACCTATTTCTCCACTTGGCACTCCATTTCCTAGCATCCACAGCTCTACTCATTGACTCTAAATGACAAAATGACAATACTTAAACTCAAACAGTATCAGTGAACTTTAAGAAATGCCAAGTAAACCCATGGCAGCCGGAATACCAACATGCAAAACAAAAACGCTTCGAACTTGTGCTCCAATTTGATATATGTTTAAACCGGTCAGCCTGTATATAGCAAGTTCATTTACGGACTCTAAAACAGTTACCTGTCAGTTACGCGAATAATTGGTCCCTGGAAGCAGCCTTTCTAAGGCTCACTAGGGTTGTGGCGTCTGTGGCACCAGTGCCGTTATTGAAAGGTAACGCAGGACGGATAGAGATCTGACCATCCATAAACACGAAGGCGCACTCAGCCGCACCCCGTTAGGCGGCCAGCTACTCTGGTGGTCGGTCTGCCAGGCGTACTTTACCGCTGCCTTGTTTATGCATAAGAGCCGGCAACTGGCTGTGAGCAGAGACAGCGCCTCTGGCGGGCGCCGCGGCGATTATCCTTTAGTTGCTTGCGACCCGCACTCTCTCCGGCACTCCGCAGCGGAGAGAGGCCGGCGGTTAGCTCAGGCTCCGCCCATCGAGACCTGTCTACCAATCAGCATCTTGGAAATCACCCAGTGAACAACAGGTATTTTCCAGAAAACTGGAAAGGAACGAAACCTGCGTGAGCCGTGGAACGAGCTTTCGTGGGTTAATGAGCGGCTTTCTAAAGTCATATTGCGAGGGCACGGATATGCAGATTGGTTGCCGACGATTTATGATCTCGATAGCAGCTAGACCTAAATAGTATCTGATGTGAGATTCGCAGTCCAGAATTTGTAACAGGTTTCACCGTAATCGAGGCGGTATCTGGCATTTATATGGGATCAATTTGTGGCCAGTGCCTTCACAATCAATTGCCCTCTGAAATCAATTGTCATTAAAAAAATCAGTGCCATAGTATGTAGAAAAACGATATAACTTCCCACACTCATATTCTTTCACGAAAATAAAAATGACAGAGCGTATTAATATCCTTAACACTCAGCGGACGCTCCATCTCGTTAACATCTGTTTAGTATGAAATGGTATGTGAGGATATAGGCCCATGCATCAGTTTTTTTTTTTGTCATCAGTCTACTGACTGGTTTGATGCGGCCCGCCACGAATTCCTTTCCCGTGCTAACCGCTTCATCTCAGAGTAGCACTTGCAACCTACGTCCTCAATTATTTGCTTGACATATTCCAATCTCTGTCTTCCTCTACAGTTTTTGCCCTCTCAGTGTACATGTGGCAAACGTTTAAGTCGCAACTTGTTTTTCTTTTCCGATGGTCCCGCAGCATGAATTAGGTCAGCAATCGGAATACCAATATGCAAAACATAAACACTACGAACTTAAGCACCAACTTAATGTACACTGCGTGATCAAAAGTATCCGGAAACCAAGCTGAAAATGTCTTACAAGTTCGTGGCGCCCTCCATCGGTAATGCTCGAATTCAGTATGGTGTTGACTCACTCTTAGCCTTGATGCTCTCGCAGGCAAACGTTCAATCAGGTGCTGGAAGGTTTCTTGACAAATGGCAGACCATTCTTCACGGAGTGCTGCGCTGAGGAGAGGTATCGATGTCGGTCGGCGAGGCCTGGCACGAAGTTGGCGTTCCAAAACATCCCAAAGGTGTTCTATAGGATTCAAGTCAGGACTCTGTGCAGCCCAATCCATTACAGGCCTGTTATAGTCGTGTAACCACTCCGCCACAGGTCATGCTTTATGAAAAGGTGCTCTATCGTGTTGAAAGCTGCAGTCGTCATCCCCGAATGCTGTTCGACAGTGGGAAGCAAGAAGGTGCTTAAAATATCAATGTAGTGCCATGCAAAACAAAAAGGGGTGCAGGCCCGCTCCATGAAAAACACGACCACACCATAACACCACTGCCTCCGAATTTTACTGTTGGCACTACACACGCTAGCAGATTGCATTCACCGGGCATTCGCCATACCCACACCCTGCCATCTGATCGCCACACTGTGTACCCTGATTCGTCACTACACACAACGTTTTTCAACTGTTCAATTATCCAATGTTTACGCTCATTACACCAAGCGAGGCATCGTTTGGCATTTACCGACGTGATGTGTGGCTTGTAAGTAGCCGCTCGACCATGAAATCCAAGTTTTCTCACTCCCACCTAACTGTCATAGTACTTGCAGTGGATCCTGATGCAGTTTGGAATTCGTGTGTGATGGTCTGGATAGATGTTTGCCTATTACACATTACGCCCCTCTTCAGCTGTCGGCAGTCTGTCAGTCAACAGACGAGGTCGACCTGTACGCTTTTTTTCTGTACGTGTCACTTCACGTTTCCACTGGACTATCACATCGGAAACAGTGGACCTAGGAACATTTAGGAGTGTGGAAATCTTGCGTACAGACGTATGACACAAGTGACACCCAATCACCTGACCACGTTCGAAGTTAGTGAGTTCCGCGGAGCGCCCCATTCTGGTCCCTCACTATGTCTAATGACTACTGAGGTCGATGATATGGAGTACCTGGCAACAGGTGGCAGCAAAATGCACCTAATATGGAAAACGTATGTTTTTCTGGGTGTCCGGGTAGTTTTGATTACATAGTGTATATTTAACCCGGTCAGCTTGTGTGCTGCGTGTTTATTTATGCCGTTTTCCTTCTTTTACTGCATACTGATTTTATTGATTGATTTTACTTTCGGCAGTTTGCTATTTTCAAGTTAAAAATGGTTCAAATGGGACTTAACTGCTAAGGTCATCAGTCCCCTGGAACTTAGAACTACTTAAATGTAACTAACCTGAGGACATCACACACATCCATGCCCGAGCAGGATTCGAACCTGCTACCGTAGCGGTCGCGCGGTTCCAGACTGTAGCGCCTATAACCGCTCGTCCACTCCGGCCGGCCTATTTTCAAGCAATCCTGCAAAGCGTAATATACAGTTTTTTGTACTAAATTATAAAATATGAGTTTGATGGCTTACATCTGTTGTGGTAGATATTTACTTTTTATGTTTTACAATATTGGCTCTTGGAGTGACTGATATATTTCTCAATTTCCGTGCTGTTGAAGTTTATCAGAAACCGATATATGGTTTGCACTTATCTTAGTTTGACAGCACAATCCACTACAGTGACGCTTTTTGTTTTAGTCTTCTGATTTGTTTGATGAGAGCCGCCATGAATTCCTGTCTTCTGCCAAACTTGTCTCAGAGAAGCAATTGCAACCTACGTCCTCAGTTATTTGGTGCATGTGTTCCGATCTCTGTTTTCCTTTCAATTTTTAAGGTCTACGGCTCCTTCTAGTACTATGGAAGTTATTCTGATGTCTTAACACATATCCTACAATCCTGTCCCTTCTTTTCTATGTTTGCCATATGCTCCTTTCTTCGCCGATTCTGCATCTTATCAGTCCGCCTAATTTTCAATCTCTTCTGTAGCAACACACCTCAAATGTGTCGATTCTCTTCTGCTCCAGTTTTTCTACAGTTCGTGTGTCACTACCATACAACGCTGTGGATGTACATTCTCAGGTATTTCGACCTCACATTAATACCTGTGTTCGATACTAGTAGCTTTCTCTTGGTTAGGAATATCATTTTTAATTGTGCTAGTCTGCTTTTTATGACCACCTTGCTCCTTCAGTCCTGGGTTATTTTGCGTCCATTGTGGCAGAATTTCTTAACTTCGTCCACTTCATGATCACCAGTTTTAATGTTATGTACTCCTTTTTTGCGGACCTGCTGTTCTCATTTCTTTAGTCTTCCTTTGGTTTACTCTCAATCCATATTCTGTAAGCAATAGACAGCTCATTCCATTCAGCAGATCCTGTAGTTCTTCACCTTTACTCAGGATAGCAATGCCATCAGTGAATCAAAGCAATGCTATCCTTTCACCTTGAATTTTAATACTACTCTTAAACTTCCCTTTTCGTTCCGTCATTGCTTCTTCGATATATAGAAACACAACTGACACATTTATTTTTACAAGGAATTTACAATTCATGTTCACGGAATTTCAGTGATCTTCGCTATGTCGAAGATTATATTGTTTTGTTTTTTCATGTATTTTGTTGTTATGTAATTTATGTTGACAGTTATACTGTTTTCATTTATTCTTTAGAGTCTTGAGGCGCTGTAATTTATCATTTCGCTGTTAACGAGTCAATAAAGTTTTCTAAATATGTCCTGTGCTGTTCCGTTATGAATTTTGTTTGGATATGTGTCTGGATATAAATCTCGGATTCTTCGATGATACCTAAAAGCATGTATATTTAGACAAAATTTTTAATTAACAAAGAAATGAAGGCAAGTAATATTTAGAAAACCTAATTGCCTAAACAAAAGTATAAATTTCAGAGCCTCGCTACGCAAGGAGTCGGCCGTTGTGGCCGAGCGGTTCTAGGCGCTTCAGTCTGGAACCCCGCGGCCGCTATGGTTACACGTTCGAATCCTGCCTCGGGCATGGATGTGTGTGATGTCTTTACGTTAGTTAGGTTTAAGTAGTTCTAAGTTCTAGGGGACTGATGACCTCAGATGTGAAGTCCCATAGTGCCCAGAGCTATTTGAACCATTTGAGCTACGCCAAGGAATTAATCAGAAACAGCTGAGCCCTCAATAAAAATTGTTTCCGCAATACGTGAAAGCACAGAATATTATATACATATACGAGTAAATGTTAACAGTGAATTTACGTTTCATATGCACTACATTTGTGTTAACAGCTATATATATATATATATATATATATATATTCACTGTTAATATTTACTCATGTTAACACAAATGTAGCTCATATCAAACGTAAATTCTCTGTTAACATATACTCGTATGTGGCACTGGAGTGGATTATGCTGTCAACGAACGTAAGTGCAAATAAAAAAGTGCACACTGTACATAGTCCTGACAGACGTAAATGCCATAGAAGCTAAGAAACAATCTCAAGAGGCACTCTAAGATACTGTATAAATATCTCTCAAAAGAGAAGTAAGCCATCAAAATTATATTTTTACAATTCCATATTAAAATGTATAATACATATTGCAGAATTATTTTAAAATAGCAAATTGCTCAAACGACAGTTGTATGTAAATAGCGAGCTGATACAATCAGTGTGCAGCAGAAAACGGAAAACTACTTAATATGTCAACAAACTAACTAGTTATTAATAATGATTTTTCTGTAGTCTTGCACAGACTCGTAAATTACTTAGTAAATCTCAAGACTTGAAATATATTATAAGTTCATCAACTGAATCACTCAACTTCCTTCCAATAATCTGTGAGACACAGTGTCCTGGTCACTCTTTCCGTCACAGCTTCAGACTCCAAACTGTACCATAACTTTTTCAAGTTGCTGCCCCATTAAAACATCATCACGGCTGTTTAAGTACTTTTCAACATATGTGCACGTCTTACCCCAACCCTCAGAAACACTCTCCAAACTACTATCGCCATTAAGGGCAACAAACGGGGTGTCGAATATCGTCGTCGTCCAGCTGTGCTGTAAAGGTGCGGCGGATGACAACCAAAGGGCACCTGCTATGAAGTGAAATTGCAGCCCCGACCATCATTCCTGGTTGTCGGGCCGTATGGGCGATAAGTCGGATTGGGTATCCCACTGCTGTTCGAGTTGTCTCCAGAAACGTCTTCGCTGACTATCGGGGCCTGAAATCTCAGTGACTGGAGTACAATTGTTTCAGTGATGAGTCCCGCTTCGAACTGAGCCCCGATGACCAGGGAGACATGTCTGTAAAAGTCCTGGACAGCGCTGGGATGTTGCAATCATTTTTTTCGATTGAACATGTACGTCACATCTATCCATTTCCACCCCTTTCGGATAATTCGTTCGTGGTGCGACTTTTTCAGTTTGTATTCTGTCTTAGTGTATTTTATGGATGTCGAGAGGGAACGACAAGTACAAAATAGACGATCATGAAACTACATAGGGTTGTTGTCTGTGAATTTTGCGGTTAGTGGTTGCTAATAATTCGAGAACTGTTAATTTTCGACAGGATGGCGTTCTGCTTTGGTAGGGAGCCTCATGTGGCTAGTCTGAACGGCCCTTCGCACATGGGTACACTCAGGGGGCCAGTTTAGCAGTCTTGGTGGTAAGGGGAAGCCAGTGACGGCCAATCTAGCTTAACATAGTTCCAAGCTACGCAAACGCCCATTCTGCCGTTTAACCCGAGTTGTTAAACAGCCCCCACAGCAGTGGTCTGCCTCATTCGGACCCGAGTTCTTCTTCCATCTGGACATCATTTCGTGGCTAGGCGTCATATTAAAATAGTTAACTGAGTACATATAGATACATACATTAATCCTTGTTGCATAGATCATGAGTACGACATTTCGTAATGATGTGGAACGTGTCACTATAACATACGTTTGTCACTTTAACATAAGTTCTGAGTTCTACAAGCACTGAAACGTCCCCTTAGATCAATTTTTACATACGAAACGTTCACTTAGAACAATTTGTACAAGACTGTGCTTAAACTGACACACAGTATTTTTAGCGCAACGCAATCTGACTTTCAGAAATCCCTACAAAGGAATGGCCCTGAGTAACATTAAACTACACCTTTCAGAAAACACTTACCTCACAAACATCTTCGTTACTGGAACTACGGCAATACGGCGAGCGCCACTACTGCCAGCTAAATAAAAGATTCAAACTACTGAAGGCACTAACTACTGATAGGGATAGTTAGCAAATGAAAGATATTAATAGAGAACAAACACTGTATTTACCTTAATAGTCATCAATAGTCATAATATATACAGCAGCTCATGACATCAATTTTTACAAATTTCAAACTCCGCCATCTCTGTCCTCACATCCGCCACTGCTGGCGGCTCCCCTCCAACTGCCCAGCGCTATGCGCTGTTCGCATCCAGCTATAGCAGTTCATGACAACAATGGCAGACAACAATTCAAACTAGCCACATACTGCACACAGCACAGCCAGTGATTTTCATACAGAGTGCTATGTAACGTTGCCAATAAAAAACATAAACAGCAAACTTACATAAAGAAAACATAAACAGCCTACTTACATAGCCCCCATGCTCCCCACAAAAAATTTTACAAATGGTGTTGGGCACTGGCCAATACAGATTTGAAAAAATTTTTCATAATTACAATCACAAAGATATCAAATGCACACACTGATTAATACAATGTTGGTCAAAAGCTAAAATTTTCTCACAGTCAATAAAGACAGTCCTGATCATTCACCACAGTAAAACTGCCGTTTCTTTTATCAAAGCCTGAGCAATAAAGACAATGCACACGGAAGTAGTGGATGTCCATGCAGTCTTGAAGAAGTAGTGTTGTCCTTCCAACAGAAAGACAGTGCTGACTCTTGAAATGCTGACAGGTAATGGGCCACAACAGAGCAAACCCACAGCAGAGTCAGTCGACGTGTTGAAGAAGATTGGTAGGTAGGTCATCACAGAGCAGACCCACTGCAGTCCTGGTAGAGAGTATTGGTGGGCCACCAGAGGTGCAGACCCACTGCAGTCCTCGTAGAAATAATGGTACTGGTGAGTCAGCAAAGGTGTAGACCCACTGTAGTCCTGTTAGAGATGGCCAGCAGCCATCTGGTGCGACAGTGCAGGTGCACAATCACCATTGAAGAGTCTTGCGTATAATAGAGCAAGTCCATGAACCACCACTTGTGCACTCACAAAGTTTTTTGGAATTGTCCTTAGAACCAGCAATGCTGTTATCCAGTCCCTTGCTGAATTATTAACACACGTGCAAACACTATCAGTCCCTACTTCTCACATATTGTCCATATACTATGACCAACAGAATGTGTGCAGTGAAATGAATGCTTACAAGTTACTTAATTTGATTAACTGGCGTCAATTACAATTATATAACATAAGAATACAATTACAAAGATACAAAATACAACATTAAAGACATAACAATACAGATAATATTTGTAGTAATAGGGGCTTTACAAAAGAATAGAAATAAACAGATACATCAGTGTTACAGGAATGATGACATGAGTACAAAAATAAAAGATCAGAATCACTTTTGAAACGTCAACTTCACACATGAGCATTAAAACAAAACAGAATAAATAATGTCTAAGCATCTTTACAAAGAAAATAACAGAATATTAGAAAAATTCTACAACATAGCTCTCATCAGCTAAACACATAAAGACAGAAAAAAAACACAAATACACAAGGGTACACAAACACATAGTGGGATAACACCAAAAGGAAAGGACAACACACAATTACATATTTGGAAAAGGCAGCAAAGAGGAAAGGACAGGGTTTGGTTTACTGCAGTATTTTGCTTGGAGATCTCCCTTCATTCCATAGATCGTTCGTCTTATTTCAACCTTTGCTTCCACCAAAAAAACCCTATCCAAGCATGCTTTCTGTATTTATATGTTCACATATTTCTTACCTCATTATTTATTTACCTCATCATCTATTTCCAAGATAATCCTACCTATACCTCCTTCCTGTATTCTATTCATATTTCTTTCAAAATAATTATTTCTGATTGTACAATACTCATTGGGGCCCAAATCTTTCTTCGCAATGCATTCTTTACCTATTCTCCATAGTCAGTTTCTTATATAGTCTACTCCTCTTAAGCTAACTTAAATCTACTGAGCTCAGATGCTAAACTAAGGGACGAGGCAATGCAGCAAAAAAAAATAATTAACACAAACATCAATGACAAAAAATAGAAATGGCAAAGCAAGCAGCATAAATTAGCAAAGCAAGTGCAATATTACAACTAATATAAGGCAATGCAGGAAACAAGAAAAACTAGCTTAGAAGAGTAACACAAAGTCAAATTCAGTAACACTATGCCTGACAAACAGCAGCAACTTATACCTAAACATGCCATAGCTCAAGCAGAAAAAATATTACAGGAAAAACAACAATGCAGACAAGGGAAATGCATATTCACATCTTAATGTCTATGTAATTAAAGTGGTGCACCATAACAACTGATTGTAAAAAAAAATATTACCATGTACTTGAAAAGAAAATTAAGTGTTACTGTTATTAGTTACTTCTTATTGTTCTTTCCTTTCCAAGTGCTCCTTTTTTAAAGAATGTGGATTACAAAATTATCATTTAATAGATCTGTTGACAGAAAGAGTTCACATTAGCAAATGCATTTCATTTTATAAAAGCAATGCTGCAACACAGCTGGAAACCAGACATCAAATGAAATAAGCAATTACGCAAACCAAAGCATACAAATATCATTCAGTAGTCATGCGACATTTCATTTCATAAGTTAATGGCTCTCAACTCTCGTAGAAAGACACTTGTCATAATCAGGTGTGCAGATGTAAAAATATGTCTTGTCATTTTGTTAGGCATTTCAGTAAATATCATAAATTTTTAAGTAACGAGGGTGTCGCATTAGCGATGAAAGGCACATCCTAATGGCTTATTCTCCAGGTGTTTGACACAGCTGTGTGCCCACAACGCATTACAAAAATCATATGTTTTCAAGTAACGAGCGTGTCGCATTAGCGATGCCCTCTACAAAGAAATGTCATTAACAGGGGTATAGGCCTCTCTTTGTCCTTCTCTTCCACCTGTGCCTCTGGCACACCCTAATGGCTTTCTTTTCTACCTGAGCATCTGAAAAGGCTTGTTCTCCAGGTGTCTGACACACCTGGGTGCCCACGTCGCATTATGTGCAGGTGGTCACTTAACTTTCTTACGGAAATATTTACGACAGTAGTTTCCGCTACAGTGACAGTCTCATATAAAAACATTTCACAGGTCAAGAATTTTATTGACATAAACATACCTCAACAGCATAATACACATCGTCGTCGTAAAAATAACATCATAACACCTCAGTCAAATGTCAAAAACGTCGTAGCTTCCTCCAATGATTTCAAAACCTAAAGAAAATTCTCTGCTCATTTCAGTAGTGTCATCTACCTCAAACGTACTTTAAAAATCATGATCTCATACCAAATACATCATTCAAAGCTCTCATAGTATCACAATGGTTCCGAAAAAATATGAACAGTTCACAAAGTATAGACAAAGTACAATTTCTTAAGTGGGAAGTAATCCAACTCTGTAATTGCGTAAACATGTGTCACTGACGTAGAAAAAAAATGTTTGTTTCTCTGTTAAATGATCAGATAGCTGTGTAATTTATGTGTTAGAGAAATATGGTACCGATGTGTTAAATTGTATAAGCAAATACCATATTAGCTAGGGCTCCTTGTGCTTGCCAAACACATGGTACACAAAGTAAGCGTGTACCCCCCTGAGGTTTATTGTAATTGTATCCTCAGGTATTACAGCTTACAGCAATGAAATGAAATGTGTCACGAAAAACTTTCTTTGTAATTCAAAAATCTCTAAAAATAAATGTCTTAAGTACAAAATTAATCACTCAAATACGTGTCCAGTAGCGCTAAATGTGCGTCTTGCTCTAAGATAATCTCTGGGAAGTGTCGTAGTTATTGTCCTCCGAAAGCTAAGTTCTGCAGAAGTCAATGTACTTACCTCATGATACACAAAAGTGAAATGCTTTGCGTATAGATATCATACTTATTACGCTTATTGCCGTGATGAGGAAAGTACTGTGCTGTAACGTATTGTTGTCCTACGGAAAAGGCTGTCTCCTTGTAGCAATAGCACAAAAGTCACCACTAAAACATGTTTTACTTTACAGAAGAATTCAGAAAAACTGTGCAGATATCAAACAGATACACCGCAAAAGCAACATTGTAAATTGTCACTCATTAGTAACGTCGTGATATAATCGTGTAGCTGTCACACAAACCAACCGCTGTGTCATCTGGCATTTCACAGAAAGCACCTCAAATCCAGAATCCACTCGTAAGCAAACCAAAATGTTGCATGTTAACAGTTTCTTAAGTCTGACAAATTGTACAAGTAGCGTGAAGTGAAAATTGCAAAGACTAAGTTAAAAAGCAAATTATCTGTCAATAAATGGTTTGACATGAGAAATGTGGTGTAAACCTTTACTCTTCCTAGTACGCAGAGTTTCAACTTCAACGCAATTATCATGTGGTATACGTCGGATTCTGTAAGGTCCATTGTAAACTAGAAAGAATTTGTGACTCAAGTGTTTCTTCTTATGTGACAATGAATGAGCTTTAATGAGAACTTTCTGACCAATATATAATTTCTTTGCATTTGCTTTACCGTGTAGTTTTCTCCTTTTCTCTGCTGCAGATTTTATATTTTTAAGAGCCAGATCAATTATGTCTTTGTGTCGCAGTTTACGTGTATTCGGGAAAGGTACAAGCTCTCTGATTCTGTTCGGTGGTTCTACATTCTTCAGTACAAGAGTAGGTGGTAAAGCAGTGGAATCATGAGGCATTTCATTCAGCACATTTTGAAATAAGTGTAAATATCTGTCCCAATGCTGATGCTTTCTGTGACAATAAAGTCTGCAAAGCTTATTGATTTCTTTCATAATCCGTTCAGACGGGTTACAATGTGGTGAATACAATGAAATAAAAACAGGTTTGATTTTATGATTCCGAAGCATGCGTGACCAAACAGCAGATCTGAATTGCGGTCCGTTATCTGAAATGACTTTACTAACGTGTCCAACTTCACGTAAGAAATTTTTAACAAAGGCGTTGGATACAGACCGTCCAGTGGCTTTACGTAACGGAGTGAAAGAAACAAATTTTGAAGTAAGTTCAACAGCGACTAGAACGTATGCAAATCCATTAGATGTTCTGACAAGCGGTCCCAAGAGATCAACAGCAGCAAATTCTTTTAATTTAGAAGGAATGATAGGAAACAGCGGAGCACGATGTGAGATAGTAGACGGTTTCGCCTTTTGACAAAGTTTACAAATAGACAAGACTCTTCGAATTCGCTTTTCCATATTGTTAAAATAACAAGTCGTTCGAAGAATATGAAAACATTTTCGTGGGCCAAAATGTGCATAGCTGAAATGAATGTACCAAATGAGCTTATTAACAAAATCGTCTGGAATGCAAAGTACCCATAGCTTGTCATCAACAGTGCAGCGTTTGAAGAGTATGTTGTTTCTAACCAGGTAATAATGCCGAATCTGAGTGTGTGTCTTTTCATGCCATTTACCTTTGATGTCTTTCCAAATCGGATCTTTATCTTGTTCATGAGCAATGTCCTTTAAAGATGTGGTGATGAAGTTTTCAAAGGCGACTTTCTGAATGTAAAGAATACTGAAATTTTTCTCGAGGTTGCCTTCTGTGTTACTTTTCTCAAGCCCAGCCGGTGCGCGTGACAGTGCGTCCGCAACAATGTTCTCCTTGCCGGGAATGTAGACTATTGTGAAGCGGAATTCTTGCAGAAACAATGCCCAACGTTTTAACCTATCATGATTTAATTTTGAAGACATAAGAAATTGTAATGCACGGTGATCACTGTATACTTTTACGTGCTTACCAGAAAGAAAGAAACGGAATTTGTTAAATGCCCAAACGATAGCTAAAGCTTCTAATTCAGTAACGGAATAATTTTTTTCAGATTTTGTTAGCACTCGGCTAGCAAAAGCAATGGTTTTCTGAACAGTAATGTCATCTTCTATGGCTTCTTGAAATAAATGGGCACCAAGACCAACTTTGGAAGAATCAGTGCTAAGGCAGAAATCTTGTGACAGATCTGGATGAGCTAGTATTGGCGCGTGAAGTAACGCTTCTTTCAAAGAATTGAATTCCAACTGTGCTTGTTCGTCCCAGTTCCAAATAGTATTTTTTCCAGTGAGAGAACAAAGTTCTGGTGTAACTAGAATTTGCATATTCAGAAAACGACGGTAAAAATTTACGAGACCTAGAAAACTGCGGACTTGTCTTTTTGTGGATGGAACTGGAATGGCTCTGATTGCTTCTAACTTTTCAGGATCCGGCTGAATGCCTTCAGAAGAAATAATATGTCCTAAAAACTTCACCTTTGACCTACCGAATTCAGACTTTTCCAAGTTAACTGTAATTCCAGATTCTGCAAAAATACGTAACAAACTGTTGAGGATGCGGTTATGTTGTTCCCATGAGGCTTCTGCTATTAGAATATCGTCCACATATAAGGTGATGTGATGTTTTAAGAACTCAGGTAATATGGAATTTAACCCGCGAATGAATGCTGCTGAAGAAATGTTCAAACCAAAAGGAAGTTTCCGAAACTGATAACAAACGCCGAAACAAAGGAAAGCTGTGTATTTTCTACATTCTGGATGTAGTTCGATCTGATAAAAGCTTGATCTGAGATCAATGGAAGATAACACTTTTACACCATTAAAATTTTGAAGAAGTTCTTCCATCGTCTGCGGCCTGTCTGTTTCAGGAATAATGATAGTATTGATTTGTCTCGAATCTAAGACAAGTCTGATCGATCCATTTTTCTTCTCAACAACATGTAACGGATTGTTGTATGAGCTTACTGCAGGCTCAATAATGCCCTCGTCAAGCATAGATTGTATTTCTGTTCTAACACGGTCCCTATAATGTGCTGGAATTACGTATGGTCTTACACAAAATTTAGTATGCTCACGAACACGAAATTGGTATTGAAATCCCTTGATTGTTCCTGTTTTGTGAGTAAAAACTGTGGAATGTGCTTGTAAAATCTCAAAAAGGTCCTGCCTATCAGTGTCATTACAATTCTCAATTGTTTGAATTTTATTCTGAATTAACTCATTAATTTCAAATATGCCGTCGATATCATCCCTTTCAGTACTTGCAGAGTGATTGTTAGTGTCTAGTTCCGTAGAAAATTCCGAACTGTTATCTAACAGAAGGTAAAGCCGATTAATTTCCTCATCATGGTTTGAGAGCCAGTCTTCAAATTTCAAAGCTATTGACTTACCTTCTTTCTCTAAACTTATTTCAGCATCGTGAAAACTTAAGATTGCTTTATATTCATTCAAAAAGTCTACTCCCAGTATAATTTCCGTCGACAATAATGGAACAATAAGGAAGTTCATAGAGAAGCTGTGGCTTTGACAAAAGAATTCTAAATTGGTTTGTTGGCGTACATCTACACTTTTTCCAAAGATTGCACCTTGTAATTTAATCTTACGTAACGGAAGTGTGGGGCAATCGTTCGCTTTGTTGCATTTGCTAAAAGCTGTTTCGCTAATTACTGAAATGGGACTGCCAGAGTCAAGTACTGCCGTAAATTTTACGTCATTTACAGTAATATGAATCACAGGATATGCAATGTTGTTACGTTTTACGTCGTGTTCCTGGAGTAAGATGTCTCTAATGTCTTCCATTTTTACGTAATTACTAGCTACGGCAGCTGCGTCATCAGTTTCATAAGTACGTCTTGTGGCTGCCAGTGGTGTGAGTCATCGCCTATTGCCTCTTTGTTGGCGCGCGTCGTTATTGGGATTTGGAGACCTAACTTCTACAAATTCATCGTGACGAGAGTGCTCTGCTCTATTTAAATCTCGCCAGTTCTGATGCAATTCAGGTCTGTCGTTACGATCATATCGTCTGTCGTCATGTCGGTAGTTTCCATAGTTTCTTTCTTGTCGGTCACATGGTGGAGAATTTCTCCTTGAATCGTAACTACGCGCTGGACCGTTGCGTCTAAAGTTATTCTGTCTCCCTTGATAATAGTTATTTTGGGTCCCATATTGTCTGTTTCTCTGATTGTCTCTGTGATAGTCATTACCGCGGAAAGGTGATCTTTCCCTGTAACTATTACTCTGCCAGTGGTTATCATATGGGTGGTGTCTGTTTTGGTCACGATTTACGTTGTAAGAATAGGTTTGTCGTGGCCATTTATTGTTTCTGTCGTCACGGAATTGTGACGGATGTGACCTGTAATGATTGTTTTCCTGTTTTCGCATCCCGCGACTGTCTGTGTCAATTTCCAGTTCTTGTAACAGTCCCTGAAAAGCTTCAATGTCGTCTTTGCAACGTCCTGCCAAAATAATGTGTCGTAAATGTTCAGGCAGTTTGATTAAGCAAATGCGGATGAGTTCTGAGGGGCTGTATGGGTTTGATAGGTACTGATTCTTGTGCAACATGTCTTCAAAATATTTGACAAGACTGGAAAATTCAGATTGTTCAAAGTGTTTCATCATCATGATGCTATGTTTTACGCGGTCTTGTGTAGCTCGAGACCAATATGCTGAGAGGAAGGCATGGTAAAATTCTCCTTCACTGTGGCAATCGTGAATGACCGATCGCATTCTTACAGCTGGTTCATTCTCCAAGTAGCCACACATAAATTCTAATCTGTGTTCTAATGACCAGTTGGGAGGAAAACAATGAGAGAATTGATGGAGCCACGCTTGTGGATGAATGTCGTTGCCAGAATTCTTAAATGTTTTGAATTTACGTGTAGTAATGAACAGCTTATAGTCAAAATCATCATGTCGGCGAGTCACATATCGGTCATTGTTACGTTGTGTCGGCGGTTCCATCTCAAAATTCGGTGCACCTTGCCAATTTCTTTCATAATTACCGAAATGCTCTGTGTTATTATATTGTGGCTTTTCCGTATTTCTATGTCCCTCTTCCAGTATTGAGGCGCGAGTGTCCTCTGAAATACGTAATTCTTGTATCACCTGCGTCAACTGATCTTGTACTTCCCGGATTTCTCTTTTATACTGTGTATTAATTTGATTTTGATTTTGTTTGAATTTTCTTATTTGTTCATAGTCTTCTGTGTCAGTGAAGGCTACGGGTCTTGTGTCATTCAGATCATCATCTACCTTTGTAGATAAGTTAGTGACCTGATCCGAAAGTTCAGCTACTTTCTCCGATAGTGAACACATTTCCTCAGTGTGTTTTTCTGAACTAAGTTTCAGAGTGTCCATTTGTGTTGAAATCGAATCTACTGTGTTCTTTAAGTTTTCCTGAGTTTTTGCCAGTTGCGTAACCGAATCGGTAGATGCAACTGAGTCAATTTTAGCCCACAAGGTCTCATGATTTTCATGAACAATGGTTTGCAGTTCTTTTATGGCTGCTTCGTGATTCTGTAATGCATTTTCATGCAGCGAAAAAATAGGTTGGAAATGCTCACAAATTTGTGTTTTTACGTCATTACAGACTTTTTGACATTTCGATTCGATTTTATGTAACTCAGTAGTTAAATCTTCACGTGTTTGTTCAAGCGTTTGTTCCAATGAGTCTAACTTTTGAAGCTTTTGCTGTGTTTGTCTCTGATTTTGTTCCACTGTGTCTAACTGTTGCTGTGTTCGTCTCTGGTGTTGTTCCATTTTTTGCATTAATTGCAATAATAATGTATTAGTGTCTGGAATCTGTTTCTCTATGCTCTTTGGCAGTGCGTTTTCACCGGCAGCATTCACATTTTGACAAGCAGAAAATGTGTCTTGACTCATTTGAGAAACCGGTGAGGACCCAAAACCTAAGTCTAGAGTATTTGCCATATTGTGTTCTGTCATTTCGGATTCCTGAGGCGAGCTGTTGCCGACCGATCGATCGATAATGCTTCCCTGTTCACTACCTGTTTCACTGCCTACGCCATTGTTTGACGCCCGCTCCATTTCCCTATGCACAGTTACCAAATTACTACTTTGAATATTAGTTAATTCATTACATGGTGGCGCTAACAAATTGCTTTCGTCTTCACTGTCGTTTCTTAGTTTACTTTGGAGCCGAGTGTTACGTTTTTCACACGCCATTATTGAGACAATATTTCACACGATAACACACAAAAACACAATTTGAAGAGCAAAAATAAGAGAACACATTAACATAGCACTGAAAATAATATCTAGTTAATTGCAGCAGCGAAATACTTGGCGCAAAGCTACATGCATGCCACAACTGTTTTACTGTACAACAATGAAAGACTGCAACTACAAAGGAGATTCTTTCTACAATTACGCACTATCAATAAACAAAAGCTACACTAAATACACAAACTACAAGAAAAAATCAGAAGATTCCAGTGAGGTTCCTAGGCTAAGGGTCGACATATGAAACGTCCCCTTAGAACAATTTTTACATACGAAACGTTCACTTAGAACAATTTGTACAAGACTGTGCTTAAACTGACACACAGTATTTTTAGCGCAACGCAATCTGACTTTCAGAAATCCCTACAAAGGAATGGCCCTGAGTAACATTAAACTACACCTTTCAGAAAACACTTACCTCACAAAAATCTTCGTTACTGGAACTACGGCAATACGGCGAGCGCCACTACTGCCAGCTAAATAAAAGATTCAAACTACTGAAGGCACTAACTACTGATAGGGATAGTTAGCAAATGAAAGATATTAATAGAGAACAAACACTGTATTTACCTTAATAGTCATCAATAGTCATAATATATACAGCAGCTCATGACATCAATTTTTACAAATTTCAAACTCCGCCATCTCTGTCCTCACATCCGCCACTGCTGGCGGCTCCCCTCCAACTGCCCAGCGCTATGCGCTGTTCGCATCCAGCTATAGCAGTTCATGACAACAATGGCAGACAACAATTCAAACTAGCCACATACTGCACACAGCACAGCCAGTGATTTTCATACAGAGTGCTATGTAACGTTGCCAATAAAAAACATAAACAGCAAACTTACATAAAGAAAACATAAACAGCCTACTTACAGCACCAGGAGATCGACCTAGTACTACCGGTTAGTGGAGAATCAGTATAGTCCTGTTGGTCGCTAGATGCAGCAATCTGACCATCTGACATTACGATGGCCATTGTTAATCGCAATCGCCGCCGGACCATCGACACCTCCATGAAGGCTGATAAGGTAGGCTATTGGCACTGTACCACACAAGCGGCTTGTAGTGAAATTGCGTGGTTATGGAATATCGTCTCAGTTATGTGACTGGATTTGTGATTACCTGTCAGAGAGGTCACAATTCGTAGGAATTGACGGAAAGTCATCGAGTAATACAGAAGTGCTTTCTGGCGTGCCCCAAGGTAGTGTTAGAGGCCCTTTGCTGTTCCTTATCTATATAAACGATTTGGGAGACAATCTGGGCAGCCGTCTTAGGGTTTGCAGATGACGATGTTGTTTATTGACTAATAAAGTAATCAAAAGATCAAAACAAATTGCAAAACGATTTAGAAAAAAATATCTGAATGGTGTCCTTAAATAACGAAAAGAGGAATCCGTTAAGCTTTGGTTTCACTATAAATTAGTCAAATGTAAAGGCCGTAAATTCAACCAAATACCTAGGAATTACAATTACGAACAACTTAAATTGGAAGGAACACATACAAAATGTTGTGGAGAAGGCTAACCAAAGATTGCGTTTTATTGGCAGGACACTTAGAATACTGCTGCGCGGTGTGGGACCCTTACCAGGCAGGACTGGCGGAGTACATCGAAAAAGTTCAAAGGAGAGCAGCGCGTTTTGTACTATCGTGAAATATGAGAGAGTGTCACTGAAATGATACAGGATTTGGGTTGGACGTCATGAAAATAAACGCGTTTTTCGTTTCGACGGAACCTTCTCACGAAATTCCAATCACCAACTTTTACCTCCGAATGCGAAAATATTTTGTTGACACTGACCTACAGAGGGATAAAATATGGGAAATCAGAGCTCGTACGGAAAGATATACGTGTTCGTTCTTTCCGCGCGCTGTACTAGATTGGAATAACAGAATTGTGAAGGTGGTTCGATGAACCTCTGCCAGCTACTTAAATGTGATTTACAGAGAATACATGTAGATGTAGACGTAGAAGTAAAACTACTTCGTTCTACCGCCACCGTGTGCCATCATTAGAACATATCCCTCTCGGTCATCCTCAGTTGTGTGTTCTATCTCTTCCCCTTGTTAAGTGTCCTTATGCATACAGTTTTTTACCTTCACTGACAGATTTGTCTCTGTGTTTTAGTCTCCATTCTGCATAGCGGCACATTTCAACCAATTTCAGTGCCTTTTTATCTCGTATGAATAACATTATTGATAAAATTGTCGTTCTTCGTTTGTTTTAACTATGGAGTAAGATAGGCTAAACGGGGTACCTGAAGTTCAACCTTTGGAGGAGGCATTAGAAGCATTGCTGGCACCGAAAAATGATGATAGACTACCAGAAGTTCCAACAACCATAACCAACTCGACTGATTTCATTTTCAAAGCCAACTCGCGACTCCAAAAATTTTTTGGTTCCAGAAGGCGGAGAAACTTTGTCCTGGAGCACATTGGTGAGAGACACCATCATCAGATGTCCCAGCTTCTAATAATCCCGTGTGGTGTTTTCCGTTGTTATCTCTCTCTCTCTGTTTTTAAGATTGGCCCGGTTTTGCCTCACAATGATAAATTGAGCGGAACATGGCCTTCGAAAGTTAGCATTTGCATTGTGTGCCTCATACTAATGCTGAGAAATATGCTTAATTTTTTAATAATTTCTTACGTGTTTCTTATCAGGTTATATTTCTATTCAAGACACTGCTTCAAATACCGAGAGCATTGGAGACAAAAATCAGCAAAAATTTTAAGAAGTTCTAGAAGGGAGGTGAACGTGCGTCCGCCAACGACGATTACCTCAAACTTCCCGACATGAAAGGGGCTAATGGTTCCGAGAGTTATGAGACCGACGTCAGAACTACTCAGAGATATCTGGAGGTACCGTGTTTCACCCGCATAACCGGTTTTACCCCACTCTGCCCGACCTATTTAAAATACGTAGTCTGTAGTCGACTATTGTTTCTGTAGAGTTGCGATATCCTGTTACGTCCTTACTCTATCATCACTTTATCTCTACATCCTTGTGGTCATAGAAACAATGTCGAATTATGCCTATAATAGCAAATCAATGTGATGGTTTAGGCACAGCCATAGCAGCAAGCTGCGTAGTGGACAATTGTTTCCCAGCCGTACAGCTGGGAATGCGGTTACACCTTCCAAAATATGATAGTTGGTAGGGGCCTCCCACTGCAGCTAATTCGCTCGCCTGTGTGCAGCTAGTCTAGGTGCAATTAACACAACAAAAACGGTTTTACGATCTCCGTCTAAGCCTGAAGGAAGGAAGGAGTTTAACGTCCCGTCGACAGCAAGATCGTTAGAGATGTAGCGCACAAGCTCGGATTACTAAAAGACGGGCAACGAAATCGGCCTTGCCCTTTCCAAAGGAACTGTCCCGGCAGGTGCCTGGAGCGATTTAGGGAAACCGCAGGAAAACCTAAATGAGAATGGCTGGACGCTGATTTGAGCCGTAGACCTCTGGAATGCTAGTCGAGTGCCCTTATCACTTCACTACCTCGGTAGGTTGTCTAAACCAGGCCAATTCAGTAATGCGCAGCGAGAGTTTCGTCGAGAGTACGTCACTGGCACGACAGAACGGCTGTAAGCCACATATGGATCGCAGAGAGCACCGTTGGCTTGCATGGTCGCCAGATCTCTTAGTAAGTGATTCTGTTTAGAAGGAGCTTGTAAAAGTGTCCGTCGGTGAGCTTTCCCTTCTCACAATTTTGGGAAGGGCAACAGCAGTGAATGCGCTAGCTCCAGACATGCTCACAAAAGTAGGGGACGAGTTTTACTCTGTTTGGATGTTTGTTGAACGTCCAACGGAAGACATGACGAAAATTTGCTAAAGGTACATAAAAACTTAGATCCTAAATGAAATCCAGGGAAGTATCCCAAAGTTTAAAGAGGAAGCCGAAGTTCCTTTTCTTTTTTTAACGATTCGCCAGGGAACTTCTTTATTTATCACAGTTGCGGCCCGTGGTTTATTTTGATATTTAATCGAAAACGCGATATAATCTCTTTGCCTGTAGGGAAGCAACAGCTTGCTTCGCGTCACGCCATGGGTGTGCGCGTGCTTGGCCGCGCTGGCTTAGGCGCGACACACCTATCGCTAGCTCGCACTGCCATTTTATCGCACGAATGACGTCAAATTTGACGCAGACCAACGGCCTTGTCGCAGTGGTTACACCGCTTCCCGTCAGATAACCGAAGTTAAGCATTGTCGGGCTTGGCTAGCACTTGGGTCACCGTCTGGGTCTGCCGAGTGCTCTTGGCAAGAGCGGTGCACTCAGCCCTCGTGAGGCAAATTGAGGAGCTACTTGACAGCAGCCAAGAGAGCGGGATACTGACCACATGCCGCATACGGCGACGCCTAAGGTCTGAGGATAACACGGCGGTCGGTCGGTACCGTCAGGTCAAGGCCTGCTCAGACGGTGTGAGTGTGTGAGTGTGTGTGTGTGTGTGTGTGTGTGTGTGTGTGTGTGTGTGTGTGTGTTTTATTGACGCAGGGGGAAACGTCATGGAAAAAAGAAAAAAGAAAATTTTACAAATAGGTGGGGTTGTAAGAGTCTTAACATCATTAACATACACTACTGGAAATGGAAAAAAGAACACATTGACACCGGTGTGTCAGACCCACCATACTTGCTCCGGACACTGCGAGAGGGCTGTACAAGCAATGATCACACGCACGGCACAGCGGACACACCAGGAACCGCGGTGTTGGCCGTCGAATGGCGCTAGCTGCGCAGCATTTGTGCACCGCCGCCGTCAGTGTCAGCCAGTTTGCCGTGGCATACGGAGCTCCATCGCAGTCTTTAACACTGGTAGCATGCCGCGACAGCGTGGACGTGAACCGTATGTGCAGTTGACGGACTTTGAGCGAGGGCGTATAGTGGGCATGCGGGAGGCCGGGTGGACGTACCGCCGAATTGCTCAACACGTGGGGCGTGAGGTCTCCACAGTACATCGATGTTGTCGCCAGTGGTCGGCGGAAGGTGCACGTGCCCGTCGACCTGGGACCGGACCGCAGCGACGCACGGATGCACGCCAAGACCGTAGGATCCTACGCAGTGCCGTAGGGGACCGCACCGCCACTTCCCAGCAAATTAGGGACACTGTTGCTCCTGGGGTATCGGCGAGGACCATTCGCAACCGTCACCATGAAGCTGGGCTACGGTCCCGCACACCGTTAGGCCGTCTTCCGCTCACGCCCCAACATCGTGCAGCCCGCCTCCAGTGGTGTCGCGACAGGCGTGAATGGAGGGACGAATGGAGACGTGTCGTCTTCAGCGATGAGAGTCGCTTCTGCCTTGGTGCCAATGATGGTCGTATGCGTGTTTGGCGCCGTGCAGGTGAGCGCCACAATCAGGACTGCATACGACCGAGGCACACAGGGCCAACACCCGGCATCATGGTGTGGGGAGCGATCTCCTACACTGGCCGTACACCACTGGTGATCGTCGAGGGGACACTGAATAGTGCACGGTACATCCAAACCGTCATCGAACCCATCGTTCTACCATTCCTAGACCGGCAAGGGAACTTGCTGTTCCAACAGGACAATGCACGTCCGCATGTATCCCGTGCCACCCAACGTGCTCTAGAAGGTGTAAGTCAACTACCCTGACCAGCAAGATCTCCGGATCTGTCCCCCATTGAGCATGTTTGGGACTGGATGAAGCGTCGTCTCACGCGGTCTGCACTTCCAGCACGAACGCTGGTCCAACTGAGGCGCCAGGTGGAAATGGCATGGCAAGCCGTTCCACAGGACTACATCCAGCATCTCTACGATCGTCTCCATGGGAGAATAGTAGCCTGCATTGCTGCGAAAGGTGGATATACACTGTACTAGTGCCGACATTGTGCATGCTCTGTTGCCTGTGTCTATGTGCCTGTGGTTCTGTCAGTGTGATCATGTGATGTATCTGACCCCAGGAATGTGTCAATAAAGTTTCCCCTTCCTGGGACAATGAATTCACGGTGTTCTTATTTCAATTTCCAGGAGTGTATATGCGGTCGGCTTCAAATGGCAGATGAATCGCAATACAACGGCTGTGACTGAGTTTCACATTACACCATCCATACTAGTCATTGTGTGTGACTGCACAAGTTCGGCAGTCAACAGTTCTGGCAAGATCGTACCACATAGAATGGTAAAAATCTGTTTTAAACTCTGAGGCTAAAAACCTCAAAAAAAGCAAAATGACATCAGTTATCGTCCTGCATCTAAACACCACATAAGGAGCAAAATGGTACTGGTTTCTAGTTATAGTGATACTGTTGCAAGGCACATTCAATTTGCTGTCCACCGTTTCCTACCACTAGTTGAAATCGAGAAACAACGTGTACCACAGCAGACTGGAGTGTTGGGGGTCACGTTCAGAATGCGTTGTGCAGTGCGTGCATTAAGTTCATCTACGCTCCTGACTGTAGCACTGAACACATCTTTCAGGTAACCCCACAGCCAAGTGCCACACGGCTTAAGATCAGGTGATCCGGACGTCCAGCCTGTAGGGAAACGACGGTTGATAATTCATGCATTTCCGTGATGTCTCTGCAGCAGCAACAGCAGATTCAGTGTCTGTGCAGTGAGTGAAGAAGCACCATGTTGCATAAAAGTGATCCTACCCACACATGCACGCTTCTGACGGACTGTAATGACGGGGATGTGGAAAGGACTCATGGCGTTTAGCAGTGACGATACAGGCAACAGGGCCCACAGGAGTCACCACCTCGAAAAAATGCCGCCCTACCATAAATCAGGACACAACTGAATTGCAGACACGGGCTGCGAGTGGACATTTACTTAAATCAGTGGCGAAAGGTTGAAAATTTGTACGGGGCCAGGATTTTAAACCTTTCCCCACTGAGTTAAGCAAATACCCTCTCGCAGCCAATGTCTGTAATTCCGTTGTGTCTTGATTCATAGTGGCTGCTGGATCAAACAGACGCCACTTGTATAACTACGATGTAAGATGTCATCAATCCGCACCCCACAGTTAACTTAATGAGGTGGTACCGGTTGCCGTATTCTGCAATTCTGCTTATTGAAATATCCTTGGAGAAGGAAATGGGCTTCGTCTTTTCTCAGAATATTCTGTGGTACTTCATTGTTCATTTCCATGCGAGCAAGAAATTCTAGAGAGAACGTTTGTCTCGCTGGCAGATCAACAGGAAGCAACACCTGAACATGAGTGATTTTGTATGGCTAGCAATGCCGGATGTCTCGTAGGATTTTAAGCACCGTGCTCGTAGTCATGTCCAACGTTCCGGCAGTTTCTCGTGCACTGCACGTTTGCACGTCACCGCTCAACCCTTCCTACAACGCTGTGACCACACCTGCAAAAGACGTCCTATCAACTGCTTTCCGCCCTCTGACACACAGCACTTCAAAAGAAGATGGAATTTTGTAATCATTTTGCCCCAACCCCTTAGCAGATATCGGATCAGTGCCTTTTTCCACACACTTGAGTGTCCGAACTTCTGCAGGGCTACTGGCGTACAATCACCGTTCTCGTACAGGACTATTACCAGTAACGAGCGATCCTTCATAGAGACAGTTAGGCTGGGCGTCTTGGACTCAAACCGAGAACAGCCGTGTAACGCGCTTCTGTTAGTGTGCATATTTTGACTTTTACTGCGCCATCTATTGATCAAATATTCGTTAGCTTTTTTTTTTTGTTCCACACGACATTCTGTTCTACATCAGTAACATGCTGTTCAAACAATGGTTCAAATGGCTCTAAGCACTATGGGACTTAACATCTGAGTTCATCAGTCCGCTAGACTTCGAACTACTTAAACCTAACCAACCTCATGACGTCACACACATCCATACCCGAGGCGGGATTCGCACCTGCGACAGTAGCAACCGCGTGGTTCCGGACTGAAGCTCCTAGAACCGCTCGACCCATGCTGTTCAAATGTGTCTTAATTCTGAGCAGAGGTTCTCTTTCTACAGCATTTCAAAATTGGAACTTTTATTATGGTTAATTAATTATGAATAGTTTCACATTTCGGCAGAAATTAATTCAACGGTCACTGCGACTGTTACCAACCGGATTTGCATACATTTGTCTCGCCATGATTCTTTGCCAGCGTTGACTAAAAAGTAACCAGCGAAAACATTTCTTCTGCTATTAATTGAACTTCCTCCTTCAGTTAAAGGGTTTTCATTGTCCATTAAACAAAGTACACTTTTGAAATCCCCTGGCATTTTTTAGTCCGCTTTCTTTTGTGGATTTCAGTGTGCACTCTTTGTGCAAGACTTCTCACACAGATTTACAACCATTCCTTACTATTTTACAGTGTTAAGAGGCCGATTATGTACTGATAATGCAGGTCTGTAAAGAGTGCAGATACTACCCAATTAACTGGAAAGATGACCAGTTGGCTTTACTCTTAATTCATCAAATGACTGTACATTCATTCGAATATTATGAATTTACGATTTTCTTCTCTGAAATCTATACACAGTGTCGCGAACTATCCGTTCAGCAGCTGTGAACTAATCACTGGGGGAGTACAAAACCTCCATTTGAGTTTCTTGATGTATTCATAAACCAAATAGGCAAGTATAGTCTGCTTTCTTTTGCCTACTTGCGTACTGGTGGGATTCCAATGTATTACTGCTACGTGATTGTTGCTGGGTTGCGGCCGTGTGTGCTCGACCACACGAACGAGGAACAGCCGTGCATGCCTGCATCGAGACTGCAGCGCCAGAAATCGTTTCAGTGCAGACACGGCGGCATCGCAGCGATATTCGCGCATCACCACTAGATTGGAGGCCAACCCGTATGGAAGCAGAAAGAAGAGGCGGTGTTTGCTTATTTGGCTTATGAATGCATTAAGAAACGCAAGAGCAGGTTTTGGGTCACCCACTTGTTAGTTCAGGCTACTAAAAGGAGCGCTCCGGTCATTATTTAGAGATTTAAGAGAATATGGAAGTAATTTATGTTCGAATGTGTCCATAGTAGTTTGATAAGTTACCAACAAAAGTGCAGTCATTCATCAGTAACAAAGACTGACAAGGCTTTCAATACCGCCTTACCTAATATAATTTTGTCATGAGACCATATATTGGAAGTTTCCCGTCCTTCAAGAAATGGATTTTTACCAAAATGAATAAATGGAAAATATTTCACAGACATATCAGTGTTAAGCTGAACCTTCGCTGTTAACGTTATCAAATGTTGTGTCCTTCACAACAACAGCCGTCAAGAGACGGTTTCAATTATGAAGGCATTAAGTATGCAGAGGCTTTTGTAGTGTGGACAACGAAATCCCGTCAACTCAAGGAGGAAGTTGTCTTAACAGTAGAAATAATTTTCGCTGGGTGCCTTACAATCCTGCCAAGGTATCATGTCAAGACAAATGTGTATAAATCTGACCACGAACAATTTCATTTTATTTTGTAGCTCCAATACAATGAGGCACTGATAAATTTAAAATAAATTCTGTTCTACAACTACATCTACATCTATACTCCGCGAGCCACCTTACGGTGTGTGGCGGAGGGTACTTATTGTACCACTATCTGATCCCCCCTTCCCTGTTCCATTCACGAATTGTCCGTGGGAAGAACGACTGCTTGTAAGTCTCCGTATTTGCTCTAATTTCTCGGATCTTTTCGTTGTGATCATTACGCGAGATATATGTGGGCGGTAGTAATATGTTGCCCATCTCTTCCCGGAATGTGCTCTCTCGTAATTTCGATAATAAACCTCTCCGTATTGCGTAACGCCTTTCTTGAAGTGTCCGCCACTGGAGCTTGTTCAGCATCTCCGTAACGCTCTCGCGCTGACTAAATGTCCCCATGACGAATCGCGCTGCTTTTCGCTGGATCATGTCTATCTCTTCTATTAATCCAACCTGGTAAGGGTCCCATACTGATGAGCAATACTCAAGAATCGGACGAACAAGCGTTTTGTAAGCTACTTCTTTCGTCGATGAGTCACATTTTCTTAGAATTCTTCCTATGAATCTCAACCTGGCGCCTGCTTTTCCCACTATTTGTTTTATGTGATCATTCCACTTCAGATCGCTCCGGATAGTAACTCCTAAGTATTTTACGGTTGTTACCGCTTCCAATGATTTACCACCTATGGCATAATCGTACTGGAATGGATTTCTGCCCCTATGTATGCGCATTATATTACATTTATCTACGTTTAGGGAAAGCTGCCAGCTGTCGCACCATGCATTAATCCTCTGCAGGTCTTCCTGGAGTACGTACGAGTCTTCTGATGTTGCTACTTTCTTGTAGACAACCGTGTCATCTGCAAATAGCCTTACGGAGCTACTGATGTCGTCAACTAAGTCATTTATGTATATTGTAAACAATAAAGGTCCTATCACGCTTCCTTGCGGTACTCCCGAAATTACCTCTACATCTGCAGATTTTGAACCGTTAAGAATGACATGTTGTGTTCTTTCTTCTAGGAAATCCTGAATCCAATCACAAACCTGGTCCGATATTCCGTAAGCTCGTATTTTTTTCACTAAACGTAAGTGCGGAACCGTATCAAATGCCTTCCTGAAGTCCAGGAATACGGCATCAATCTGCTCGCCAGTGTCTACGGCACTGTGAATTTCTTGGGCAAATAGGGCGAGCTGAGTTTCACATGATCTCTGTTTGCGGAATCCATGTTGGTTATGATGAAGGAGATTTGTATTATCTAAGAACGTCATAATACGAGAACACAAAACATGTTCCATTATTCTACAACAGATTGACGTAAGCGAAATAGGCCTATAATTATTCGCATCTGATTTATGACCCTTCTTGAAAATGGGAACGACCTGCGCTTTCTTCCAGTCGCTAGGTACTTTACGTTCTTCCAGCGATCTACGATAAATTGCTGATAGAAAGGGGGCAAGTTCTTTAGCATAATCACTGTAGAATCTTAAGGGTATCTCGTCTGGTCCGGATGCTTTTCCGCTACTAAGTGATAGCAGTTGTTTTTCAATTCCGATATCGTTTATTTCAATATTTTCCATTTTGGCGTCCGTGCGACGGCTGAAGTCAGGGACCGTGTTACGATTTTCCGCAGTGAAACAGTTTCGGAACACTGAATTCAGTATTTCTGCCTTTCTTCGGTCGTCCTCTGTTTCGGTGCCATCGTGGTCAACGAGTGACTGAATAGGGGATTTAGATCCGCTTACCGATTTTACATATGACCAAAACTTTTTAGGGTTCTTGTTTAGATTGTTTGCCAATGTTTTATGTTCGAATTCGTTGAATGCTTCTCTCATTGCTCTCTTTACGCTCTTGTTCGCTTCGTTCAGCTTTTCCTTATCAGCTATGATTCGACTACTCTTAAACCTATGATGAAGCTTTCTTTGTTTCCGTAGTACCTTTCGTACATGATTGTTATACCACGGTGGATCTTTCCCCTCGCTTTGGACCTTAGCCGGTACGAACTTATCTAAGGCGTACTGGACGATGTTTCTGAATTTTTTCCATTTTTGTTCCACATCCTCTTCCTCAGAAATGAACGTTTGATGGTGGTCACTCAGATATTCTGCGATTTGTGCCCTATCACTCTTGTTAAGCAAATATATTTTCCTTCCTTTCTTGGCATTTCTTATTACACTTGTAGTCATTGATGCAACCACTGACTTATGATCACTGATACCCTCTTCTACATTCACGGAGTCGAAAAGTTCCGGTCTATTTGTTGCTATGAGGTCTAAAACGTTGGCTTCACGAGTTGGTTCTCTAACTATCTGCTCGAAGTAATTCTCGGACAAGGCGGTCAGGATAATGTCACAAGAGTCTCTGTCCCTGGCTCCAGTTCTGATTGTGTGACTATCCCATTCTATACCTGGTAGATTGAAGTCTCCCCCTATTACAATAGTATGATCACGAAACTTCTTCACGACGTTCTGCAGGTTCTCTCTGAGGCGCTCAACTACTACGGTTGCTGATGCAGGTGGTCTATGGAAGCATCCGACTATCATATCTGACCCACCTTTGATACTTAGCTTAACCCAGATTATTTCACATTCGCATTCGCTAATAACTTCACTGGATATTATTGAATTCTTTACTGCTATAAATACTCCTCCACCATTGGCGTTTATCCTATCCTTGCGGTATATATTCCATTCTGTGTCTAGGATTTCGTTACTGTTCACTTCCGGTTTTAACCAACTTTCCGTTCCTAATACTATATGTGCACTATTTCCTTCAATAAGAGATACTAATTCAGGAACCTTGCCCTGGATACTCCTGCAGTTTACCAATATTACGTTAACTTTTCCTGTTTTTGGTCTCTGAGGACGGACGTTCTTTATCAACGATGATAATGTCCTCTCTGGTAAGCCGTCAGGTATTTTATCGTTTCGCCCAAGGGGGGGTCCCTCTAACCTAAAAAAACCCCGTGTGCACGCCACACGTACTCTGCTACCCTAGTAGCTGCTTTCTTATGTCTGAAGCTTTTTTCATTCCACTACATAGCGGCAATTGAAATTTTTAATAGCCGCATTCGAGTAAAAACTCTACCACTAGAATACAAACAAAAAAATTGTTTAACATGGCCAAATTTGAGTAAGAAAGCAACCACTAGAGTGACTAGACTATAAACGTGGTAAGATTAGGGCATCCAGAGCCTCTGTTACACCTAATGACGCATTCTTAGTAAGTATTACAATTTGTATGGTACATGAGCGGTATGTAAATAGCAGTAATGACAGTATGTACAGTAATGAATATGGAAAATTAAAAAATGAGTCGTCTTAACATTATTGCAGATCAATTTCAGCTACTGTAGCTGTCTTCAGTGCTGCATGAATACAAGAACCTAATAGAAATCAGACAAAATACGAGTATAAATGAAAACCGTGTCAAAAATACATCATCTTGTAAACATTCGAATTTACATGCCATTATATTTAAGTCGTGATGATTCATCGTGCAAATCAATTGACCAAGTTACCGCTTGACACTAAAGTTAATCAGTTAAACTGAGCTTGCTGCTTACTTTTCCATGTAACTGAACTCGGTATGTAATCATAGCTAGCCGCCCCTTTATTAGTGTCAGATCCAGAACAAGGATGGGGATTAATGTAAGGAAAACACGTGGAAGGGTGGCTCAACTTGATGCGTCATTTATCATTCTCAGACAAACATTTATTAATTCCTTCATAAGCCAACTAACAGTTACCAAGACTCTTGCCAAATTCATACGAACAGTGAAGGTTTTTAAATTAATGTCACAATTCATAAGGACTTCTGCGTTATTCATAAAATTACAAATGGTGCTATAAGAACACGTCAACTGAGCAGTACAATGGTGGTCCGATTACGAACAGTTAATTTATTAAATAAACCTGCGGCGGCACACTAACCACGCGGTTAGCACCAACACTATGGGCTAATCCCACAATAGGACTTGAATATAAGTTCAACAAACGTTAAATAATACATCTCCACTGCAACTGTAAACTCCAGGCCTACTCCAAGGCAAGAAATTGGATGTTGTTTTTGTTGTGGTCTTCAGTCCTGAGTCTGGTTTGATGCAGCTCTCCATGCTACCCTATCCTGTGCAAGCTTCTTCATCTCCCAGTACCTACTGCAACCTACATCCTTCTGAATCTGCTTAGTGTATCCATCTCTTGGTCTCCATCTACGATTTTCACCCTCCACGCTGCCCTCGAATGCTAAATTTGTGATCCCTTGATGCCTCAGAACATGTCCTACCAACCTATCCCTTCTTCTAGTCAAGCTGTGTCACAAACTCCTCTTCTCCCCAATTCTGTTCAATACCTCCTTATTAGTTATGTGATCTGCCCATCTCATCTTCAGCATTCTTCTGTAGCACCACATTTCGAAAGCTTCTATTCTCTTCTTGTCCAAACAATTTATCGTCCATGTTTCACTTCCATACATGGCTACACTCCATACAAATACTTTCAGAAACGACTTCCTAACATTTCAGTCTATACTCGATGTTAACAAATTTCTCTTCTTCGGAAACGCTTTCCTTGCCATTGCCAGTCTACATTTTATATCTTCTCTACTTCGACCATCATCGGTTATTTTGCTCCCCAAATAACAAAACTCCTTTACTACTTTAAGTGTCTCATTTCCTAATCTAATTCCCTCAGCATCACCCGACTTAATTCGACTACATTCCATTATCCTCGTTTTGCTTTTGTTGATGTTCATCTTATACCCTCCTTTCAAGACACTGTCCATTCCGTTCAACTGCTCTTCCAAGTCCTTTGCTGTTTATGACAGAATTACAATGTCATCGGTGAATCTCAAAGTTTTTATTTCTTCTCCATGGATTTCAATACCTACTCCGAACTTTTCTTTTATCTCCTTTACTGCTTGCTCAATATACAGATTGAATAGCATCAGGGAGAGGCTACAACCCTGTCTCACTCCCTTTCCAACTACTGCTTCCCTTTCATGTCCCTCGACTCTTATAAGTGCCATCTGGTTTCTGTACAAATTGTAAATAGCCTTTCGCTCTCTGTATTTGACCCCTGCCACCTTCAGAATTTGAAAGAGAGTATTCCAGTCAACATTTTCAAAAGCTTTCTCTAAGTCTACAAATGCTAGAAACGTAGGTTTGCCTTTCCTTAATCTTTCTTCTAAGATAAGTCGCATGGTCAGTATTGCCTCACGTGTTCCAACATTTCCATGGAATCCAAACTGATCCTCCCCGAGGTCGGCTTCTACCAGTTTTTCCATTCGTCTGTAAAGAATTCACGTTAGTATTTTGCAGCTGTAATTTATTAAACTGATAGTTCGGTTATTTTCATATCTGTCAACACCTGCTTTCTTTGGGATTGGAATTATTACATTCTTCTTAAAGTCTGAGGGTATTTCGCCTGTCTCATACATCTTGCTCACCAGATGGTAGAATTTTGTCAGGACTGGCTCTCCCAAGGCCGTCAATAGAGCTAATGGAATGTTGTATACTCCCGGGGCCTTTTTTCTACTCAGGTCTTTCAGTGCTCTGTCAAACTCTTCACGCAGTATCGTATCTCCCATTTCATCTTCCTCTACATCCTCTTCCATTTCCATAATATTGTCCTCAAGTACATCTCCCCTGTATAGACCCTCTATATACTCCTTCCACCTTTCTGCTTTCCCTTCTTTGCTTAGAATTGGGTTTCCATCTGAGCTCTTGATATTCATACAAGTGGCTCTCTTTTCTCCAAAGGTCTCTTTAAGTTTCCTGTATGCAGTATCTATCTTACCCCTAGTGAGATAAGCCTCTACATCCTTACATATGTCCTCTAGCCACCCATACCTAGCCATTTTGCACTTCCTGCGATCTCTTGTTTGAGACGTTTGTATTCCTTTTTGCCTGCTTCATTTACTGCATTTTTATATTTTCTCCTTTCATCAATTAAATTCAATATTTCTTCTGTTACCCAAAGCTTTCTACTAGCCCTCGTCTTTTTACCTACTTGATCCTCTGCTGCCTTCACTACTACATCCCTCAAAGCTACCCATTCTTCTTCTACTGTATTTCTGTCCCCCATTCTTGTCAACTGTTCCCTTATGCTCTCTCTGAAACTCTGTACAGCCTCTGGTTTAGTCAGTTTATCCAGGTCCCATCTCCTTAAATTCCCACGTTTTTGCAGTTTCTTCAGTTTTATTCTACAGTTCATAACCAACAGATTGTGGTCAGAGTCCACATCTGCCCCTGGAAATGTCTTACAATTTAAAACCTGGTTCCTAAATCTCTGTCTTACCATTATATAATCTATCTGAAACCTGTCAGTATCTCCAGGCTTCTTCCATGTATACAACCTTCTTTTATGATTCTTGAACCGAGTGTTCGCTATGATTAAGTTGTGCTCTGTGCAGAATTCTACCAGACGGCTTCCTCTTTCATTTCTTAGCCCCGATCCATATTCACCTACTACGTTTCCTCCTCTCCCTTTTCCTACTGACGAATTCCAGTCACCCATGACTATTAAATTTTCGTCTCCCCTCACTATCTGAATAATTTCTTTTATCTCATCATACATTTCATCAATTTCTTCATCATCTGCAGAGCTAGTTGGCATATAAAATTGTACTACTGTAGTAGGCGTGGGCTTCGTGTCTATCTTGGCCACAATAATGCGTTCACTATGCAGTTTGTATTAGCTTACTCGCACTGCTATTTTTATATTCATTATTAAACCTACTCCTGCATTACCCCTATTTGATTTTGCATTTATAACCCTGTATTCACCTGTCCAAAAGTCTTGTTCCTCCTGCCACCGAACTTCACAAATTCCCACTATATCTAACTTTAACCTATCCATTTCCCTTTTTAAATTTTCTAACCTACCTGCCCGATTAAGGGATCTGACATTCCACGCTCCGATCCGTAGAGCGCCAGTTTTCTTTTTTCCTGATAATGACATCCTCTTGAGTAGACCCCGCCAGGAGATCTGAATGGGGGACTATTTTACCTCCGGAATATTTTACCCAAGAGGACGCCATCATCATTTAATCATACAGTAAAGTTGCATGCCCTCGGAAAAAATTACGGCTGTAATTTCCCCTTGCTTTCAGCCGTTCGCAGTACCAGCACAGCAAGGCCGTTTTTGTTAGTGTTACAAGGCCAGATCAGTCAATCGTCCAGACTGTTGCCCCTGCAACTACTGAAAAGGCTGCTGCCCCTCTTCAGGAACCACACGTTTGTCTGACCTCTCAACAGATACCCCTCCGTTGTGGTTGCACCACGGTACGGCCATCCGTATTGTCGAAATTGGATACGAGTACATATAATTATGATACCGAAAGTCGATTAGCCACCTCACCATTAGGAGGTACAACGTCACGTTAAATTTTCCTTTTCTAACACTACTACCCTAATGAAGACACTCTGGTGTCAAGACAGTGTTATTCTGATCCCATACAGACAAGATACGGCCACGCCGGCCTAACGCCACCCACGTGTAAAACCCGAAGCAAACAATAATACTGCACTCACAGGCCACAAGGCTGTTGCACATAAATCAAGTACTTAAACTACTGGGTGCCTAAAACACTTAAAATGTTTCACTTACTTTTTAAAGAAATCAAGAAACTCAGTGCTCAATGAGATCTCAGTGGCCCTGCCAGAATAAAAGTTAACGGGCGGGAGGAAGGTGCAGACGGAGTTTACGGAAAGCCATTTGTTGTTTCACAATAGTTGGTATTCTTTATTTAACAAGATATTCTAATAACAACATACAGATTAGTAGTGATTTCAGGGAGACAAACCAGAAAGACCAAACTTAACAGATTTTTGCCTTTTCGGCACAAGTAATGCCACTTTAAAATAACAATTTCAATATTCGTAAAACCAATTCTAGAACTGTTTAGGCACCCGTAAAATTTCGACCACGCAAATGTGACTTCTCTACAATTACAAGAGGGGCATTACCATAACAATTTGAAAACCACTTATTAGCTAACTTAAAACAACGAAAGGGGTACTTTTTAGAAAAAAAATTACGATTTTAGGATTACAATTAAAATAACGTGAGGAAGCTTTTGTGCTAGCAGTTTAGAAACCGAAGTACAACTTCAGTTTACAGTGTCAGTATCGTAAAAAACTGGAGGAACCTCGACATTAGCCACTTTTCATAGAAGAAAGTTACAATATTCAAAATTTTACAAGTTCAGCATTTCACAATATTTTAAAATTTACAGGTAAGGGATTACGATAAAAGATTTGGAGTGCACTTTGGGCAGTAATGATTTTGGAACGGAAAGGTAATAATAGTAAAATTTACAGTAATCTACATTTAAGAACGTAAAGATCTTGAAGTCAGGCAAACGTTAAGGAAGACAATGACAAGATAAAACCGGTCTGGCCAAGGCAAGACTTGACTAGGATGGTTTAGGGTAGCTGACACTGATTTGAACGTACGTCCGAATGCCATAGAGATTAAGAGCTCAACGTATAGGGAGATGCCGTAGCAATCGAGGATGCCGCGCCTCCTCGGTGTCTACCGCAAGACAGTCGGCGGAACATTACGCCGCGCGCACACACACACACACACACACACTCACAGCCGACGTGGGCCAGCCGTGCCCCGTGAATCGGCGGATACTGGATAACACGCCGCGACCAACGGCTCCAACACTACGAACAACTCGAGAACCCAAGTGCAAAAAAAGACATACAAATCATGCAAGAATGAGCATCAAAAAGAAGTACATTCTCAAGGCCCGACACAAGAATACGAAATGCAAACTCCGCCCCAGACACCGACGAAACTAAATTTTACGACTGCATAATTTAAACAAAGGTGACTAACCGGTTAATCGTTCAACAGTAATGACCAAACGTAATTTGATTAAACTGCCAACTGTTGACAAGAGCCGGCCACTGTGACCAAGCGGCTCTAGGCGCTTCAGTCTGGAACCGTGCGACCGCTACGGTCGCAGGTTAGAATCCTGCCTCGGCCATGGATGTGTATCACGTCCTTAGGTTAGTTAGGTTTAAGTAGTTCTAAGTTCTATAGGGCTGATGACCTCAGATGTTAAGTCCCATAGTGCTCAGAGCCATTTCAGCCATTTTTTGTTGACAAGACTCGTAAAAAATATTCACTTAAGTAAACTTAAAAGTAGCAAGAAATGCTTGAGCGCTAATACCTAAGGACGACATCACAGTTGTTATGAAACAATAGCAAACAAATTCCTTGCTTTAAGAGAAGTGCTGGATCTCACCAAGAATTTTCAACGTGAGTACAGAAAACCAGCCAACATTCATCGAACCGCTGGCGTTTCCTTACCACGACCATGCACGATGTCACAATTTATGGACAAGTCGCGAAGCAAGAACTTGCCACCTCAAAGGTCACGCTCGATATTCGACCTCATTGGTCACTATTATATGTGATGCCCTAGAACATATTACAACTATATTATTTTCACACCCTAGCACTAATGACAAAGATTACCAAAATGCTGAACTGCAGTAAAAAGGAAAACAGGCTAAATACACTCAGATACATCACCCATAAGCGGATTTCACGCAGAGGGTGCCGGGCAAACTTAGTGAGTGAACGGGAAACCAGACCTTCCCCAGAAATAAGGTAGGACGGGCAGTTACCAGAGAAAGCCAACGTGATCACGGTGACATCAGTATACGATCACTCCCAAATCCAGATACTCAATCGGGCGCAACAGCGTAGAACCCAACACTTCATAACAACACGACCCTGTACAAGTAGCCATCCACTTGGACAAGCGACCGCCAATCAGGTCCCGTAATGGCACGCTCACCGTTCGTCACACATTCCTCTCTCTCACTCCCTCACCGTCGGTCAATAGCCTGCCTCTGACCACGGAGCCAACTAGAAGACCGAAGAGCCACCCGATGGCGTGACAAGAAACGGATTGCGCCAGTAAGCAAAGGTACAACAGGTCGGAAAAACGAGACGACACGGCTCACTCAGTTTGCCCAAACGCTTTCATCACACGCCCACAAGCTCCTTACAATAATAGGAACACTGAGTAAATTACTTCCCCAAAATCACTAAAGTCAAGTCCTAATTCAGCGACACCCCCATCACGGCACGATGTCAAAAGTAAACTATACGACTTGTGAATGGAACGGGAGATCCGCAGAAGCGTGTGTGACATGCTAAGCCGAACGCTTCATTCGGCTAAGACCCAAAACAAGGATCGGTATTAAGTAAAACATATGGAAGGGTGGCTCAACTTGATGCGTCATTTATCATCCTCAAACAAATATTTTTTATTAATAACAATTCCTTCATAAGCCAACTATTAGTTACCAATGTAAGTAGGCTGTTTCGGTTTTTATGTTGGTAACGTCATCTAGCGCTCTGTATGAAAATCACTGGCTGTGCTGTGTGCAGTCTGTGGCTGGCTGGCATTGTTGGAATATTCGCCATTGTAGTGTTGGGCAGTTGGCTGCTAACAGTGTGTAGCGTTGCGCAGTTGGAGGTGAGCCGCCAGCAGTGGTGGATGTGGAGAGAGAGATGGAGGAGTTTTGAGAGCGGATGATCTGGACGTGTGTCCATTAGAGAGAGTAAATTTGTAAGACTGGATGTCATGAACTGATATATTTGGAGCATTATTAAGGTAAATACATTGTTTGTTCTCTATTAAAATCTTTCATTTGCTGACTATGCCTATCAGTAGTTAGTGCCTTCAGTAGTTTGAATCTTTTATTTAGCTGGCATTATTGGCGCTCGCTGTATTGCAGTAGTTCGACTAACGAAGATTTTTGTGAGGTAAGTGATTCATGAAAGGTATAGGTTATTGTTAGTCAGGGCCATTCTTTTGTAGGGATTATTGAAAGTCAGATGTCGTTGCGCTAAAAATATTGTGTGTCAGTTTAGTGTTGATCAGAACAGGTAAAGAGCGAAATGTCTGAGTACGTCCAGTTCTGCTCAGCTGTTTGAAAATCAAGTAATGTAACAGGTTTATCAGGACAGTCATTCATAAATTTTTCTAAGGGGACGTTTCACCAAGAAGAAAAACGCGCCCCTGGTCCGGACCATCAGAACTGGAACGCGTCAGCCGCTGCCGATACAAGGCTGTCAACGTATACCAAACAAGAAACAGCAAACAAGTTTGATAGAAATTAACATACACAGCAATACTTAAACAGGCAATTAAAGATTTTCAAGAAAGCCAACTATTAAAACTGCAGTGTAGGAGCGACCTGCTCATAAATATTGCAATTAATCTTTCTAGCAACAACAAAAAACAATGTATAAAGTCATTTAAAAGACTACTTACATAATAATTCAATCAATAATAAATATGTCAAGGTATACCTTTACTGGGGCCTCTTAGGGACTAATAGACACTGTAATTTGAATACGCACAAAATGGCAGATGACCGGTTAAGATGTACACCTACAACCCGAAGGGCCCCTGAACACAGAGCAAGAGTGTGCAAACAAGCATACACACACGCATGACCCGCACGTGCGTATCCTTTGGCTGAGCGCACGCAACTTTAGTTACAGGCCAAAACCAATAACTCGCCCCAGCAAGAGCCATAAAGGTCTACAAGAAATAAATTACAAGCAGTAGTATTAAATAATGATAATTATTTCAAGTACCAGATTAACATTGCAAAATACTAGCTTTCCGCTAAGAGAAACCTTCATATTGACACACGCAGCCCCAAAAGTGGGCATAAACGAATCGCATTCCTGGCCAGCTCAACAGAGGGGCAAAATTAGCAATCTTCAAGTGCCGTAATTACTGAACAGTCAGTGAATGTCAAGGAGGCCAATAGCTCCAGCACTCCAGGTAGGCACCAGATTATACTGCTCTACTGTTCGTAGCCGCTAACAGGTGCATCTCGGCATATTTAGCACACCAAAATTAGCACGCGACGAGAGCTACTCATTGCCCGTTAAATTCGCCGATAGCAACGGTCAACGGTTTCACCTTCCTGCAGTCGCCAGGACACAGAATACTCTAGCACGCCCGTCCCACACACAGCACTCATAACCACACAGCCACAGAGGGAGCGCATAACCAAGCAAAGATGATATGCCTAGGGCCAGAGCCGATGGTTAGCGCCCACGAGTGGCGCTAGTAGGATCTCGCGCGCGTCCTCATAGAAGCAGCCGCGGTTGAGTATCATTTGTGTTCTACATTTTTAAAATAGCTTTAAAAAAGTAAAATGTAATAACCTTCCATGAAATTTCAGTGGCATCCTTCAATACTAAAATCTGTTTGGTAATTATGTTAAAAACAGAAAGAAGAACCCACTTTTATGTAGCGCAAATTAAATACTAACATTTTTTATGTAAGAAACTAAAATCAATGGTACCATTAAAAAACAAGGTTAAACATTATGGATACATATCACACGTTGATGCGAAATTATCTCTTCCAAATTGGCTGGCATTTTGAAAAGTGACATGTGTGGTTGTCAAGTGTATACCAGTGTTATCTCAAGGAAAAACTATGTAGAAAATGACTTCTAGAATGCCTTCATTGTTATTTATAGAAAAATATGTAACTTGGTTTTGTGTTAGTAATAATAATAATAATACAGATACATGCACTGGCAGTGGCCACTGGAGAAAGAAAGGTCGGATCATGAATTACGAATTTTGTCCAGTTAATAAGCCATTGCTCAAGACCACTTAGAGCCGTACTTACGTGTTATTTGTCTTTCTTTGGATGTATGGAAGCCCTCTTTTAAATAATTAGTTGCTTCTTGTTGCCCTTACGCCTTGAGAAGATGGTATGAGATGATGTCTGATAGCAAAATATCTCCATTTCTCGAGGGAAGTCCATAAATCTGCCCTTAGCCCCTCTATGTAGCAGCTTCGTGATGTAAATGTACAGATAAACAAATCATTAAAATGCCAGAAAAATCGAATCATTTATTGAAGAGAAAGAGCTTCAAAAATTTAGCAAGTCAATAACACGTTGGTCCCTCTCCAGACCTTATGAAAGCAGTTATTCGGCTTGGCATTGATTTTAGAGTTGCTAGACTTCCACCTGAGGGATATCGCGCTAAATTCTATGCAATTGGCGCGTCAAATTGTCAAAATCCCGAGAGGGCCCTAATGATCCAAAGGTTGTCAATTGCGGAGAGATCCGGCGACGTTGTTGGTCGAGGTCGGGTTTGAGAAGCACGAAGACAAGCAGTGCAAACGATCAATGTGTGTGGCGAGCATTACCTTGCTGAACTGTATGGCAAGGATGGGTTGCCATGAAGAACAACAAAATGGGGCATAGGATATCGTCGACATATCGCTATGCTGTAAGGGTGCCGCAGATGACAACCAAAGAGGTCCTGCTATGAAAAGAATTGCTACCCCAGACCATCACTCGGTTTTTGTCAGGCGCTATGGCGGGTGACAGTCAGCTTGGTAACACGCCGCTGGCCAGGACGTCTGCTGACACGTCTTCGGCCTAGAACCTCATTGACTGGAGTAGAATTGTCATTAGTGATGAGTTCCGTTTGTAATTGAGCCCCGATGATCAGTGAAGACGAAGGGAAAAAACTATGTGCCCCAGACGGCACAGCGAATACTGGTATTTTGGTGTCGCTGAATACCAGCTGTCTTTGATTTTTCCACATCGGTTCTATTTTTTATGATACAGGTTGTTGGTCAAATAAAACTTCTAGCCTGACTTAACTTGTCACAGCTTACTTTTATTTATACTGTACTATAATTTATGTTTGACTGGTTATTGTCATGTAACATTGTACTTCATATATCGTGTGTTTTACTGTACTGAAATATAAAACATGAATTATTCGCTATGAGGTGGCCTGACGTCCCTTGATGAGTGCTGATATGTGTGCACTGAAAACCGGCAGAAAACAGGCAGAAAAAACTAACTCTGTGAACCAAAAATTTTTGGCATATTTCAGTATTCGTAATAGTTAGAGATAAGCCTTGGGCTGCCTACAAGGTTTGTAAGACCTCTGTGGAGCGTCTTCGAAAGTGGAAAAAAGGAAAAAAAAGGGGTGTAACTTAGGAGTGCCAATGGTACGGAGAGAATCACGAAACCACTGTAAGGTGGCTATAATTTCGCACCTTACAAGGACTCATCTACATACTTGGCCGTGATTTACAATCGGAATTAGGTATCATTTGATAGGTCATACATTGTATATCGAAATATTTAAAGAAGACTGACATTCTCAAGTACACTTTGTAAATAGTTGTTAAAGTTTATTGCATGAAAGGTGATGGATTGTCTTTATTATTAAAACGGCGTAATGAATGATTGCCTGTATTAGCAGAGGTTGGAACGCCAGTGGAAACGAAACTGCAGGCGTAACTCAGGCCCTGGGTGGAAAAACCCGCACAGATGTAGGTGCTGGTCCTTCTTAACACAGGAAGTAGCCCAAGACGGACGGTTGGGGCATCTGAGCGCTGATGCACAATAGAGCGGCGGCCGGCCTGTATTGTAGTGAGGCCAGAAGGATAATTCAGAAACTCTGAAAATCTTGGACGCGACAGAGAGGAACGAGGACGCGTTACCTTGGAAATCACGCAGGCTGGGTTATTTCTGAGGATTTTTCATCTGAGAAGCGTACCATTGTGTAAATTCCTAATTAATGGGAATAGGTATCTCCTCGCAAACTTTCAGCACTTGACGACAAAAGACTAAAATGTGGTTGGTCTGCGTTCGGAAGAATCTGTAGAGAGGGAGAAGATTCCGTGGTTTCGAGAATATGATTCGCCTTCTGCAGTTACGAGGGAGCTTTGCCGGGAAGCCAGCGGGGAGGTCTTCCATTTTGAGCGCCCGTGTCTGATGGTCGCTCAGTATCAGCTTTTGTTAGTACAGATGGTCTTGCTGTCTTTGCTCTCGAGAGATTTTGTCGTTAGTGTACCGTTAAGCATTGTACTATTGTGAACTTACACGATTCCGGACTCCACCTGTGGGTAGGGAGTCGACGTAAGTACGCAGTGTTCACTGATTGAGAGCACTTCTTCTGTCTATAATCACGTTGACACGTTAGCTAAATTCCGTCCTTGTTGCTGGGAGTTAGCGTTTCTTGTTTGTAGAACACAGAGAGGAGAAGGCAGTATTAGATTATAAGGCCTTCTTCCGTCCTAGTGTTTGAATGAGGTTTTTTTTTACATATTTTGTGGCTGGAGTTCTTACGTCGTCGCAAACGTGTACAAGAACCATCACTCCGACGCACCAGTCACTGTACATACGGTGATATTGCTATCCGCTTCTACTTATTAGGGCTATAAAGCTAAATAGCTGTTATCACGTAACTTTATTTCCACTGAGGTTGCACACCACTGTAGATCATCTTTGAAAGTAGTGTCTTCTAATATTTGGTACCTAGATGATGTCAGTCATCTTTCGTTATTTATATTAGATCGCATATCCATAAAAACGGTAGATTTGGCCAACTGATCAGTAATATTAGTTAGAAAATTGATATATAAACATTTGTGATATTTAAATGGGTTTTAATCCACAGTAAAGTATAAGTTGAAACAACATTTATCATTTTGTAGTTTCCAGTTCCCTAAATCATTCATTTATGTTTTATTTTGTAAGTTATATGTTCAAAAGTAAGATGGAGGAAATAATATCACCATTGAGAGATCCTAAGATCTGCTTCAGGACGTAATCAGACAGCGCCCAATCTTCATTTTCACGCTCAGTATTTTCCATTGCGCACATTCACTCTACACCCACCTGGAGTAGAATCAAGGAACACCACGACAATTTTTGTGTTATGTGTAAAAAAGACTTCAATAAACACAAGAAACTGGAATGGGAGTATGCTGATTTACTCAGCAAAGCGACTTCTGTCACACAGATATTCAACAAATATATTGCATTGCTAGTATTCAATACGTCCTGATCTTTTATTGTTAGATGTTGAAGGACTGGATATGAAGCCAATATATCCATACCTCAACATTTCTCCCAGGAACACTTCAGTGATCTTATTCGAGACCTCAGTCGGTCTTAGCAAGTTTCTGAACTCCTGCCCTCAAGGCTTAAACAAATGAACTGCTTAAAGCCGCAAACTAAAATTACAGCTTACCAAGAAAAAGGGGTTCTTCCGCATATCATTGAAGGTGACACCTGGGTCTGCTGCAGTGTCGACCACAAGACTGATGACTTTTTATCGACAGACTATAAAAAGCTTCAAATGCGTTCTGTTACGCAACGGGAACCGCTGTGCATCTGTTCCACTTGCCCACTGCATAAAATTTTATAAGAAATATATCAATATGAAAGTAGTTCTGCAGAAACTTCGTTATCATCAGCACAGGTGGCTTATTCTTGTTGATTTGAAGATGGCCAACATCTTGCTTGGGCAGCAAAGTGGCTACACAAGGTACTCTCGTTTCATCAGCGTGGTGGACAGTACAACGAAGCAAGACCATTGGTATGAAAGTGGCGTGGCCTTCAAGAGAATGTGCGACAGATGTTGTTGTGAACATCATACGTGAAAATTTGGTTGATAGAAGAAAATCATTTCCGTTGTGAGAAAATAAAACGCCTACAGCCACACTTATGATTTTATTTATTTTGTTGTATCCAGTTTTGGCGCTTCAATGCGCCATCTTCAGCCTGTACTTGATGCGGAACGGGTTGATACGATCCCTACATATATCGCATCAGTGGCCAGCATAAGTGGATACGCAGATAATCTGAAAACTTAGGTGTCAGCACTCTAACTATGATGGTTAAGGACGGCTGTAAGCGTTTCATTTTCTAACAATAGCAAACCGCCGTCGTCCCGTACATACAAAAATTATTCTTCTTTCGCTCCATATCAAGCTAGACCACCTGAAGCAATTGTTGAACCCATGGACACAAATTCTAATTGCTTCAAATACATTTGCAGAGTCTTCCCAAGATGGTCTTCAAATTCATAAGTTTATCAATTTTTCAGATTTGGGTAAACTGACGTTGAAGCATCTGCCTGATGTATGGAAATTCATGGGCAGTCACAAAGGAGAGAATTACGAACAAGAAATACGAACGATTGACCTAGAACGTCCTCTCCACCTTTCAAAAATTGTAGGTAATCTGAGCGTAAAGTGCACTTACCCCATAAGCATTTAAATAAATTTCCTGTCAGTCTTGGTGATTTCAGTGAGGTACAGGAAGAAAGTTTCCATCAAGATATCGAAATCAAGGTGTAACGCTACCGCCCAGTTCCGGAAACCGTCTCAAGTATACTTATGGTGTCCTCAACGAATGTGGCGAAAAGAGTGTAAGAAAGCCGTAAAGCCTAACTTTATTGATATTTACGCGCGGCAAGAGTGTGAATAGACCACTTATTTGGCGGATACAGGAAATAACACTAATAATATGGGGGACCGGAATCTATGGTTCAAATGGCTCTGAGCACTATGGGACTGAACTTCTGTGGTCATCAGTCCCCTAGAACTTAGAACTACTTAAACCTAACTAACCTAAAGACATCACACACATCCATGCCCGAAGCAGGATTCGAACCTGCGACCGTAGCGGTCACGCGGTTCCAGACTGAAGCGCCTTTAACCGCACGACCACACCGGCCGGCCGGAATCTATGTTTTCGTAAAATAGTTCCCTGAGCTCTGATTATTTAACAGTACTCGACTCACCGCCTGTTAATATAGGATTGCGTGAGGCACTTTTAGAATCTGTTGCAAAATCGATGTCTATGTGAAGCGCCCATAGAGACAAATATGTAGACGTAATCTCAAGGATTATATTTCGTGTTGTCACATTAAAATATTGCGACAGGATATCTTTACCGTAGCGAAATTAATTAAAAGAAATCTTTGAATTAAAGAGAGTATTTCCTTTTTAAACGAAGTAATCTTTGTTTTGCCGAGAAGCCGCCAATTTGCATACTTAACCGAAAGTTTTTAGTTTTTACTTTGATATGAAATAAATTAATTAATGCCCTTTCTTTTCTTTACTAATTATGATTGCCATCCATTTCTTTATAATGAAAGAATTCCTATGCAATACGTCTGCCAAGAATAGTCGCTTGTTCGGCCGTTCTTGTTGTTTATCCAGCGTGCTGAAAACCTTGAAATATAAAGCTTATTTTTACTTCTTCATGAAGGTCACTATATACATGAAAGAAAAATGCACAATTAGCATAAATTGCAATATATTCTTTAAAATTCACAACTTACAATGCGAAATGGCCGCCGTAGTGTGCGTTATCTTCAAGGCTAGAACAGAGTGAAACTGGAATAACGCTAGTCTTTTGTTTTTTTTTTATTATTTCGTTTTATTACAAATTACTGTTATGACAGTTAATTACACGCGCATTTTGAGAGTTCCCGCTTGATACTTTCAATAATTTAAAGTTTTACAGTTTTCATTTTAATTCATTTTTTATCCGACTACCGCGCGATTTAATATTTTGTACTGCGTATCGGCACAAATTGGAAAATCACACGAACGGAGATTTTTTTTCAACACTGAGGAAGACTATATTGTTTTCTGTTGAGGACTAACTCCGATGTCTCTGTGTGTCTCATGTGTTTACTTTATGAAGATGTATATATTATATAATGCAGCAATCAGTCGTCCGTTTTTAGATTTTGTTACGCAAATACAAATTTCGACTAGCAGCTAGCCATTCTCAATGCACTATTTTCTGTTCTCAATGCACGTAAGTCGCTGTTGTTCGGGCGTCAGTCACAGTTCTTTGAATCTAGGTGCATCATTCTCTAGGCACAACACTATACTTAATAGGAAGCAGTAATATGTTGCACACACACACATCTTACTCGAGCATTCGTCGCTAGCTCGAGTCGTCTGGAATTGTCACTGTTTGTGTCCTGTTGAACTGCATCGTAGCAGCAAAGATTTGGCAGGACTGAAGACCGGACTAATTTTTCTTTAATCTGAGGTGAAACGGTTCAAATAGCTCTGAGCACTATGCGACTTAACTTCTGAGGTCATCAGTCGCCTAGAACTTAGAACTAATTAAACCTAACTAATCTAAGGACATCACACACATCCATGCCCGAGGCAGGATTCGAACCTGCGACCGTAGTGGTCCCTCGGCTCCAGGATGTAGCGCCTAGAACCGCATGGCCACTCCGGCCGGCAATCTGCGGTGTAAACACTTTCGTAGCTTTTTGGATTGCATGTTGACAGGAGACAGATTTCCAGCCTCTGCGACAGTTCGTTCTTACCAATTTAAATTCTCATCTATGATTACGCCAAAGTCATACTGATTTTTGAAGCGATAACTGGGTACCAGTGACAAATACTGGAGAAACTTTTTGACGTAACTGTCTGCTGGTCTACTTTCGGTATGATGCGAGAATGACCTGAGACTTCTTAGGACTTAATATAAGACTCATGTTTTGTGTCCATCATGATACTGAACAGAGATCATCATTCATACCTAATACGACAACAGAAATATGGGTGTCAAGTGTCGCAACCAATACTGAGTGAATGCTCGAACTAATCGTGAAACTAATCCCGTAATTTGGGAGGCAACATACGACTACTCAGTATTTAATAACCTATTCCCTGACGGATTTTAGAGAATCAGTCCAACATTCCGCTATGTTATTAATTGACGTGTCACAATTGCAGTAAGTAGTCACCAGCAATTATAATGCAGATGGTTCATGTTGTCGTAACTTGCTCTTTATTAACTGTATATTTGCGCACTGTAAACGAATCAGTATTAGAGGAATGTCCGCGCGGCTCACAGTAAACCAGCTTCTCACAATACACTAGTGCGTCAAATTCATCACGTCATGGTGGAAAACATCGATTGATTGCTGGAAAACCTGACGAGCGGACCTTTCACTCTGAAACATGTATCGGATATAATACTTAGAAAAACCGTTATAGACAGTCATCGGAACTTTGTTTGTAAAAAATATATTCGTTGTCGATGAACTGCTCAATCTGAAGATGGATTATGTGCCAGTCTGTCTTGCCCAATTCCTTCCGTCTCTTGATAATTGCTGCAGTCTACATCAATCTGAACCAACTTACTATATCAAGCCTTCCCCTCTATAATTTTTGTCGGCACGTATCCTTCCACCGACTATTCTTTGATGCCTGAAGATGTATCCTATTAAACTATCCCTTCAGTTTGTCAAGTAGCAGCGTGAAACTTCTCCATTCAGTCTAGTACCTCTTCTGTTTATGAAATCTACCCACCAGTCTTCTGCAGTCTTCATTAACATCATATTCGAAAGGCTTCGATTCTCACCACGCCTACGTTGTTTCATTGCCCACGTTTCACTCCAAGTTAAGGCTAAAACACAGGTAGATACCTTCAGAATAAAGTCCTAAACGCTTATATTTATATTCGATGCTAGCCTATTTATCGTCTTGACGAAAGAATTTCCTTTTATTACTATTGACAGCCGATGTCTTCTAATCTCTTACTTCTACTTCTGCCACTTATTTTGGAGGTAAAATAAAAGATACGGGGTACACTCTGTACGTCAGTGTGCATAAAGTGATTACGAAAGTCGAAAAGATACAGGGAGGAAAATAATTATCCGATGTCTACAGAGGAGGTCGCCACAACACTGCAACGGGTCTCGAGCGGAGATTTACAAACATGCAGTGCCCAAACAACAGCCCGAACTTTGGACGTGTCTCTGAACGCGGTGCATAAAATTTTACGAAACATTTTCGATTGCTATCCATACAAAATTACCCATGTTCAAGATTTGTTTCATGCCGACCTGTCAGTAAGACAAATGTTTGCTCTAGAATTTCCTGCTCTCACGAAAGTGGGCAATGAATGACCATGGAACGTTCTGGTGATAGATGAAGCCCACCTCCAAGGACATGTCGATACACAGAATTGCAGAATATGGGCAACGGAATATCCGCTCGCGCTTCAAACGGTACCGCTCTACTCTGCGAAGGTAACTATGTGGTACACGTTGATGGCATCGTTTACCTTAAGGCCATATGTCTTTGAGGAGACGGGTTCTATACTATCCTGCACTGAGACAATTATGCCGAGCGTCTCAGATGCAAACTGTGTATCCTTCGTCTTTTATTTTGCATGTTCTGCCGCTTACAGTGCTTTCTAGGGGTAAAATTTTCATTGATTTCTTTTTGTTTTTCGGTAACGTTTCCCCTTCTTCCATTCAAATTTGACGTCATTCCGAGCAGCGGTTTCTTTCTTTACAGCGTTGTATACTGGAACATTAATTATAATCGCCGGCCGGAGTGGCCGTGCGGTTCTAGGCGTTACAGTCTGGAGCCGAGCGACCGCTACTGTCGCAGGTTCGAATCCTGACTCGGGCATGGATGTGTGTGATGTCCTTAGGTTAGTTAGATTTAATTAGTTCTAAGTTGTAGGCGACTGATGACCTCAGAAGTTAAGTCGCATAGTGCTCAGAGCCATTTGAACCATTAATTATAATCACCCTATAGTCTGCCCTCTCTGACAGGATTAAAATAGCATCAGCCAGCTTTAATGTTTTCGTTTCTTCTACTTGAACTCCAGTTCTTCTTGCAAATTTCTCTTTGGCTTCTTTTACTGCTTGTTCTACGTGCGTACTGTTTAAATGATGTGGGGTAGGATACAATCCTGGCTCACTCCTTTCTTCAGTATCTTGTGCATGTCAAATATCTTAACCATTGTGCCACCTAGCACGGTTACATAATCTGAGGAGGAACTTCGAATTTCTGTTCAAAGTGATGAACTTCTTGTCCAAATAAATGAAGGGAACGTCTTCAGTTGCGTTTCTTTGTTTTCACAGTAATGGGTTTATTTTTGAGTAGGCAATATTTATCCATAAGCAGTATTTTGAATGAAACGATTCGCATTGGCTGTGAAATACTTTTATTGAAAGCTCTGTAGGTACGCTCTAACCACCAAATATGTAGCGCAAATTAAGAAACGACAAAGAACTCAAAAAAACCTTTTTAGTCCTTCTAAAACGAATCTATTATTCCGACGAAACACTCTGTCCCTAAGCTTGAACGTGCTGTAAAGCTACATGAAGAAGGTACGCCTGTCTGCCCAATTATTAACACCGGGACATTGGCAGAATATTTGAATGGAAACTCTAAATACTCAGTAAATTACAAAAAAAATGGCTCTGAGCACTATGGGACTTAAAGTAAATTACAACATTTCGAGTAGGGACGAGGTAATAAGTAGATTTTTCTGATTTGTCAATCCTGAAGAGCACTCCCTTTGTCTCCTTTGATGTAAAAAATATGTGTTAGAGCATACCAACAGACAAACTACGTCACATAATGGGCGAGAATCTCAGGGAACGTAATAGAGGACCATTTGACTAAGTTGATGACACACTGCAGTTACTAAAATTGGTTTTTGAATTTCATTATTTTAAATCTGAGGATAGCACATATATGCAAAAACAGAGTTTTGCAATAGGCTAACCTCTGTCTTACTGCCTTCCCAACATTTTTATGATTCTTATCCAGCAGTTTCTCTAGTCAGACAATTTTTTGTGCCAGTACATAGACGACATTATTTTGCTATACAAGACTGTGGTATTTCTTTACGTGACTCGACAAATTCACGAAAGGATCCAATTCATTGTGGAAGAAAGCAATAAGTCGACCCTTCCCCTTTTGGGTCTGTCTGTCAGAATTGATGGGAATTCGATCAGTTATTGAATTTTTAGGAAGCCGACCACTTCCGACATGGTTATACATATAAAATCTAAACACCCATTGTAATTCGAAAAGGTGGCATTCGGGACTCTTCTCTACAGATTGCATAGTGTCCCATTACCGCATGAAGTTCGTGATCGGGAGTTCAGACGAATACAGATTATAGCATATTCAAATGGATATGACATGGTGTTGTTTCTAACATTAACAAAAATATATTACGAAAGTTGAAAGCGAAATTTAATACTACTTATGCCCCACTGATATCAATAGCTTTGATCCTCCTTACCCCAGCAAGTAGCAGATCATTTGTTGATAGTAAATTACATAGGATATGTTTCTAAAGGTAAATGTTAAATTTCTAAAGTTATAGTTCCTGATTTTTACATCCCTAAAAATAATGGTTAAAAATTTAGACATATAATTCGGGATCACTTCAAGTTTGCAGGTATATATAGTATCACTTGTGGTGATTGTGATGCCAAATATGTAGGTCAGACGGGAATAAACTTCCGAACCCACATTAGAGAACACACAACCGACTCTTAGCTGAAAGTCAGCACTGAGCATGCATTTGCACGAAACTGGCCAACTAATCAGCGACGTCCGAAAGAATACGCAGTTACTACATTTCGAAAGGAAAGGCCATCCTGTTAATGTATTAGAGTAGGTTGACATTTATCGCTCTCTAAAAAGACTCACTGATTCCATCCTGAATGTGAAAACAGAGCTGCAACACAAGGGTCTTTTAACAAATATTGACTGTTTAAGTAGCTAGCCATTGCTCCAATAGCCACTGTTTTATTATCACTGGTCTTTCACTCCGCAGACTAGCGTTTTGCGTTTTGTCACTAATGCTGTGTCATATTTCTGAAAAATTGAATTCGGATTACCACACAAGTTTTCTTATTATTTCATATTGTAACCGTCCATTTTCAGTTTTATAAATGAGACTCAGTCTGTTTCATGTTGTTACATTTTTTTAAGAGGAAGCGAGGTGGCGCCGTTGTTAGCACAATGGACTCGCATTCGGGAGGAAGTCGGTTCAAACACGCGCCCGCTCGTCTTGATTTAGATTTTCCGTGATTTCCCTAAATCGCTTTAGGCAAATGCCGGGATGGTTCCTATGAAAGGTCACGCCCAATTACCTTCCCCTTCCTTCTCTAATCAGAGCTTGCACTCTATCCCTAACGACTTCGTTGTCGACGAGACGTTAACACTAATATCCTCCCCCCTCCTATTTTTAAGAAGGTTAACACATATTCAGCCACTTTCACCCTTCACGCATTCTAGACTGACAGTTTTATTTCCGTCACCACTGACGCCACCGGTAAGCATCTTCCGCATCGCAGAGCGGCCGATACTACCTTGCCTACTGCCGCTCAATCACCTCCCTGCTCGTGTCATAGTACGGATCTCCTCGTTTATCGAGTTCATACATTCAGCTTGTTTAGGAACACTACTACTCTGCCGCTTTGTTTGCTCCAACGGTCTTGATCCGGGTTAGTATTTCTATAGGTTCTATGCGTCCTCTCCATTTTAATTATGGACTAGCGCTTCTAGGGCGCTTGTTTTTTACGCCTGAACCTCAATGAAGAGGAGTGATTCTAAGGCAGTTAACATTTATAAATGAGTTGTGAAATAGAATCTGTGAGTACACTTCAAGCATTGCTACATGACACCATTTTTAAGTACCCTTTATTCATCAGATCATTGCTGGGAATTATAGATTATAAAAATTATATATTATAATTTTTTTTTCTTTGTAATTCTTGTACAGATCTCCTGAGGATGTGTCTTCAATTGACGCGAAACCGGTCTTGACTTTCAGTAGAAGTATTTTACAGCCAGTGCGAATTGTTTCATTGAAACTTAGGAAATTTGTCTGTGGTTACCAGCACTTTAAAATAAAGCAGTATCTCAGCCTTGCTTATGATTACATTAGCTCCAGATTTCGTACATCATTGTCCTCAAAAGGGCGTTAAGATATTATTTACATGCTTAGTTATCGTTGGAAGCAAATTCACGACATACAAAAATGTGCACAGCGCTACTGACTGCATTAACGTGAGTTCTGCGGACTGCAGGTTAATCAACACGTGAAGATCTCGAAATATAAAAAGAAGTTTACGCCAATAAGCATATTTATTTCCAGTACTACTGAATATGTAATGAAATATCAATGTTATCACGTTCCAAAAACTGTCAAGGAATTAGTAATCAAGAAATCTACAGTGGTAAAGATAGCGCCTTTGCTCTGACTATTAATTTATTTTACCTATTAGAAGCAAACAACTTATAATACATTTTATATAAGAATAGAATATAAAGATCACTCATCTTAGACCACTGCCTGAAGAAATTTTTCTGTTTTCCCTAAATCGCGGCTGGTTGTAAGCGACAGCGTAGCCAGTGGAGTGATGTCTGCTACGTCCAACACTCACGAAACACAGATTTCGTTCTGGAAACCTGTCTATGGAGATATTTTCTGCTAGGACACCGGAGTCGGTTGGGCGACTTGCAGGTCGTCGTCCTCTCTTTACCGTGGCCGTGAGGAACTCCTACAGGTTTGGTTGGGTCGTTTTTGGGGGAGGAGACCAGACAGCGAGGTCATCGGTCTCATCGGATTAGGGAAGGAAGAGGAAGGAAGTCAGCCGCGCCCTTTCAAAGGAACAATCCCGGCATTTGCCTGAAGCGATTTAGGGAAATCACGGATGGCCGGACGCTGGATTGAACCGTCGTCCTCCCGAATGCGAGTCCAGTATCTCCTACAGGTATCACCCATCTTGCCAGATACAGAATACTGGGACACCGCACTTGCAGTCTCATTTGCCGAGGTGGTTTTGCGAGTAAGAAAAGCTTTCCCGACATCTTTCGTGAGAGTGATAATCACGCTGCGTGCCGTACCTGAATGGGTATGAGCAGCAACTATAACGAATTATAGCAAATTAAAAGCTCTCAGACCATATTTGGAGCTATAATGCAAATGAAGCGACAAATGTCTCGATCATCCGCTGTTTGAACGAAATGGAGAAATCGGTGGAATACGTTGGTTATTTCGTTATGTCCAGTACCTCATGTGGTTGGCAAAACATGCTAGTGTTTTTCTCTTTACAAAAGATGTACGTTTCTAACATGGAGTATTCCTCCAGTGGTGTACGTATGTAGTTGAGGAAACTATTGATACCTTATTCTGAGACTAGTGCCTGGCGAGTGCAGAACTGTTTCAACGAAGTGTTAAACACAAGAAGCGATTGACAAACGAATAAATGTCTCTTAAGCTATAACTGCAACATTGATGGATTGATGGACCAAGTGCTAAAAAAGCGCGTTGCTGTCTTGGAGAGTTTCCGGGTAAACTGGCAAGTCACGTAAGCCGCCGGTCGTTCCGAAGTATGGAAACAGCGGACAACATCGAAGCTATCCAGAATCAAAGTTATTCAACCTCTTTACGTTTAATCTGCCAGGAAGTTTCATATCAGCGCACACTCCGCTGCAAAGTGAAAATCTCATTCTGGAAACATCCCCCAGGCTGTGGCTAAGCCATGTCTCCGCAATACCCTTTCTTTCAGGAGTGCTAGTTCTGCAAGGTTCGCAGGAGAGCTTCTGTAAAGTTTGGAAGGTAGGAGACGAGGTACTGGCAGAAGTAAAGCTGTGAGTACCGGGCGTGAGTCGTGCTTCGGTAGCTCAGATGGTGGAGCACTTGCCCGCGAAAGGCAAAGGTCCCGAGTTCGAGTCACGGTCGGGCACACAGTTTTAATCTGCCAGGAAGTTTCATATCAGCGCACACTCCGCTGCAGAGTGAAAATCTCATTCTTTACGTTTAACTTACACGGATATGCGTAGTAGAGGTTTTGCTATTCACTTACATAAAATGCTGATGTTAAATTCTGTGCGATAGGTAAATCGATTTTGCTGTTTTTAGAACCGAAGGCAATTTCCTTCGCTGCCGTCGTATATTAGTGAGGCTATCTACGTGCGTGGGCGCGCTCGTGTGTGTGTGTGTGGGGGGGGGGGGGGGGGAGACGGACAACGGGTTCTGAGGAGAAGGCAGGATGGCGACAGGAACACACACACACACACACACACACACACACACACACACACACACACACACACACAGAAACTTTGTATCAGTTACAAAGATAATGTTGTTTCAAGTGTTAAGGTGTACAAATCTACTCATGCTCGGAAAAAACTGAACACATTGGACGACTACAGATAGGACGTTCATATCCACAGGAGATATACACTAGTATGTTCTGCAGAAACGATTAGCCTTGAAGCACGTGGGCTAACAAGTTCATGGTCAACATCGATATAGTGGCCCAGCACCGCCTACCGGTAAAATGTGCCTGTGGTTCTCGTTGTCGCTGTAAACCGAAGGTAATGGATAAGTGTGACTTGAGCAGCTGTGCAGGTTGCCTCGCAGATGTATGCACGAACCGTACCGTCAGATCAGTGAGTTTGAAAGAGGGCGCATTATTGGCATGAGAGAACGAGATGCATCCATCCGGGAAATTGCTGCTCGTGTGGGACGAAGTGTTTCGGCTGTGCAACGGTTGTATGAAGAATGGTTCACGGAAGGCCATAGAGGTGGGTCAGGTCGCACAGCCAAGACCACACCCGAGAAGATCGTCACCTCATCCAAATTGCGTTGTAGGACAAATCTGAGTCCTCATCGGCTCTGGCGCAACAGTGTAACACATTATACATAATCAGGGGTGAGAATCCGCTGCCGTTTATTACGGCGTGGATTACGTGCCCATCGTCCACTTCTCCGCCTATCTTTGACGAATGTGCAGAAACTTGCTAGACGGCAATGATGCATTGAACGACGTCACTCGGGAACAGGAATGCCATCAAGATAATGTTTGCAGAAGAATCCAGGTTCTGTTTGTCTGAAAACGATGGCCGAATTTTGGTTCGTCACAGTCAGGGTGAGCGTCATCTAGACATACAGCGCCAGCTCATTGCTTTACAGTGTGGGCTGCTGTTGGTTAGAACCATAAATCACGGTTGGTGCTTGTCAAGGGCACTGTCACCAGCGTGATCTAAGTGAATGTCATCCTGCGACCCGTAGCCATATCCTTTCTGCACAACACCCGAGACGCCATTTTTCAGTAAGACAATGCACTACCACGTGCTGCTGCACCAACGCGTGCCTTCTTGGTGTCACAGGATGTCAGCCTTTTGCCCTGCTCCATCAGACTTGTCGCCAATCGAAAATGCGTGGGACATGGTAAAAAGACGGGTGCAGTGCTGTGACCCAACGCTAATCACCACAGACGAACTCCGGAACCAGGTGAATGTTGCATGGGCGGCTATACCTCATGACGTCATTCTATACACGTCGATGACATCACGCGTGAAAGAAGTTACCAGGTCCCATTTCGGATCTTGTGCCTACTAGACAAGAGGGCCCTTGCTGAACTGAGGTGACTGAAATGCTAATCATTTCTGCAGAATATAATATTGTGTTTCTAAAATGTGAAAGTCTTAGCTACTAAATAATGTATGGAGTGTTCACTAAATTATCGTGGCCATATTGTCCTTACTGCCTGATAATTATATTATGCATAACTAATAGAGGTATGTTAATTCTGCCTTTAGTTACAAGACAATGCGCGATCGTCGGTGATATTTTATGCGTGGTTTTCGCTCACATTAGGAAACGCTGTCTGCTTGCACGTTTATGAGTCATTCCTCCATTTGGTGCTGCTGAACGTGGCCTAACCCCACGCTATCAATTATTCTTTTGATGTGAAACACATCATAATAAAGCATCACTACTGTGGTGCTTCACATAAAAAATGCATACGTCTGCAGGGTCAATGTGAAAACTCACTTGATTTGCAAACAGTTTGTATAAGATCTTCATCTGCTTGAAGGTACTAGATGGTGCACGACCGACGAAGTATGGCTGTACCATCCAGACATTATACTGCTACTTCTAGAAATATATTGAATTTTACTTACCATAAAATTCTGTAAGAGAAAATTAACAATATATTCCAAATAGCTTTAATATATCACACAGCACTTAAATGTACAGAACTCGAAATATTTACAAACGTTGTACAAAACACAACCTCATGCAGCAACCATAACTGTAGAAACAAAAACTGTAGAAAATGGCGGACATGCTTGTGGTGGTCTCTAGTGCGTAATCCTTAATGTGATTCTAAAATCAGTTAGCAGAGTGCGGAACTGACCGAAAACGCGATGTGTTCTCAGGTACACTTTCCTCTAGGTACAACACTCCTCTGTATTCGTTTCTGATCTGAACCAAATTCCAGCTTAACACTATTGTACCGATGCCTAAGATGTGCTTGCAATACAGCAGGACTTCTACATTTATACGAACTAGGGCTGGGAGACACACTTACTTCTAATCTTAGCGACTTCGATGTTATGGTTAATAACATATAACACTAGACGCCTCTTTCTAAATTTGCTCCGCGGCCACTTTGATCTCAGGCAGGTGCCGTAATAAAATTCGGGCTACCATAAACTCTCTTGGTTATACATGTGTGTCTATTTGTGATAAAACATCAGTTGAGAAACACGTGAAATCCAGCCATATAGTGGCCCTGATTCTAACGTTAATCGCTATTGCACTCCAAATATGAAGTTATTTAAAGTTTGATCAGGCACTGCATTTCCAAGTTTGTATTTCTAGAGGCAGAGTAAAATCCCCTCATAAATTTAAAGATTCAATAAAAATGACAAACTTGGATTAATTAATTACCTACCGGTTTAGATATATGCAACAAAGCTGAAACCACACCTCAGTTAAAAAAAGTGTTGGGGCTGCGGGAATGGAACGAGCTTAACTGAAGTGTAAAATAGTCAACCTCTCGTTTGCATTTGTCATTTACATTCGACTCTACCACATACTGTATATAATTAACTCTGCTAGACCTGAACATGAAAGTGCCTTTATTTATTTATTGCCTATTAATTTATTATGACAAGGGTTCTATTTAAGTCTTCTTATTGTGGGCTATTTTAACAACAAGGGTCATTCCAGAACACATTATGGAATGAAAATAGTTGTACAGCAGCAAATCTGTATGAATAATAACAAAAGAGTCAACTAGACATAAATCACGTATACAAGTGTAACCTCTGTCTCATACATTATTTGACACACGTGTAGAAAAAGCTATAGCAGGTTGGAAAGCAGAGTGACGGAAACCTTTCAAAATATGTGACAATAACCTTATACATTATAAGATTATTGAAGGTACAAAGGGGCACTGGATAAGTTAAACTACGTTGTCAAAGGATGTCATATGAAAACATTAATGGAGAGAACTAAAACAATAGACTTCCACGGTAAAAACAAAATCTGTTACTGGTAAAGATTCGCTAACATTTCTAACATTTATACAGTTTAAATAAAACATTACATTTTCACTGTAAAAATAATGTAAATTATATTTATAAATACCTAAAAATAAAAATATTTCCTTAACATCTTCAGTGTCACGCTCTAAGTTTACCAATTTGGGTTTTCCATAAAATACCACAAAACAGACGATCCCCAAACAAGCTTACTAGATTTAGACAGTGTGAATGATGCACCGTTAGCGAAATTACGTAAGGTAGCTGCAGTTTCATTATCGTTGAGTAGGTTCGATCACGGGGGCCCCGCATTTGGTTCCCGCTCTGGTAGTGAATTTTATCCACTTTGGTCTGGTTGTGTTACTCCCATCATCAGTTCATCATCATACGCGTAAAGTGCCGAAGTGCTGTCAACTAGAAACCCGAGAAGGCTATTCCCTCCGAAATGCTCCATACGCCCTTTTTCATTTTTTGTGTAGGAACGAAATCAGGACTGTAATACCTATCGACCAAAATGGAGTTCCTGCGGTCTATAGTGGTTTATTCACAGTCCGACTATGATTTGAAATCGTAATACTAAATGTAATCGTTTCTTTAGCTGGCACTTGAGGAAAATATATATACAAGTTTCAGGCAGCTTAACACTATGTGCAGGACGGGGGAGCGAATTTGGCACTCTGAGCTACACAGGCTATGCTCTTACGGGCAGAACTGTCCGGCCACGACTTACTCAACCGCCCCCCGCACCTCTTCACACCACTCCCCTTCAATCCAAATCCCACAAAAAGGTCTCCATCATACCTCACAATATTATTTCTCCCAGGAGTGCTAGCCACTAGTTGTGCTAGAGAACGTCTGTGCAGTGTGGAAGATGGGAGAGAGATATTGACAAAGATCAATCTTGGAGGGGTTTGGCAGCTGTGAAGGGCACAGTCGGTGGTAAATTGCCTGGGAAATGTTACGTTCCGGCTTCAATTCAGAAGTGGCTCTGTTTTACTAAGAAACTTCAAAACTACATACATACCGCTGCTCAGTTAAGGATTCAGTCTGGAGCAAAATTTGTATACGTTCTGGGAGGAATATGATTTTCAGTCCAGCTGCTTATGGATGTAGGTCGTAAAAATAACACGTGGATTGATTTAAAAAATCAGCATAAAGAGAAACGGTAAAAACTTCATAGTAACCTGCTGGTACGACTTTACCTGGAAGAGCGGGATATTTGACTCTTGAGCATGACAAGAAACATCGAGCCTTGAGGTATTTACAATAGATTCCAGTTTATCAAAGAAAAATCGTGGGGACTGATGTATCGAAAAATATGAAGATCTTCTTACGTTAAGTATGTAAGTGGACTATCACGCATTCAGTAGCTCAGTCATTCTTAAATATGGATAATAAGAAAGCCAGAATACTGAATTCGATATTTCAAAACTATTACACTGTGTTCCTTTCTTCAGTTATTGGAAGAACGCAAAAATGACAATACTGAGATAAATGAGTATAGTATCCGTATACGACGCATTAACAACTTCACTATACACTGGTAATATCGATGTCTGCTAGAAGGTATCCAAGTAAACGACACATGACATCAATATGAACGGTGAAATTAGTCTCAAGAAAATCGTCGCTTTCGTCGGTGTTGGTGTTCCATGCCAGTATTTACACAGCAGGCATGAAGCAATAAAAATCAATGGGCATTGTTACCTGTGGAGATCTGAGGATTCTGTTGAATGTTCTACTTCGTTTCAGTTATGTGTTAACGATTCACCATCAGTTCCAAACCCGTCCCTCAGTCACCCTGCTACGCATCTGCAGTGGAGCAGAGAAGTCCACTATCAGCTGATTTCTAAATACGATGGTACACTTGTCAATGTTTGTGAAGCACTTGTCAACCGATATTATACACAAAACAAAGTCGATAGGTTCCATTTTGATGACTCCATTAGATGACTCCAGCCGATTGTCAAGATTTAGGCAATTGTGTCCTAGGGTCATTATGGCCACTGAACCCATTACGTAAGGGAATCACTATTGACAGCAAAATTAAGGAAGATGCGAATGCGAGTAAACATGCGAGAATCTGGTTGCAAACCGTAAACAAACAAATGCCGACGGACGAAAAAACGAAAAGTCAATGAAAGCTATGTGAATTATATATCGGCTTACTCAGTGGCAAGCGTTAACCAGCAATTAAAGGAAATAACGGATGCTAAAAGAACTAGAACGCAAGATTTATAGCTCAGTCTTTATGTGGCGAGAAAAAAATTATCCGTCGTGTCTGTAACCCGATAACTTGAGAGGTGGATGCTAAAAGAACTAGAACGCATGACTTATAGCTCAGTCTTGCTGTGGCGAGAAAACAATTTTCCGTCGTGTCTGTAACCCGAAAACTTGCGAGGTGGTTTTGAAATGTGATCCAGGAGGAACGAGCCTCCATTGTTAGGCATAATAATTTTCCGCGGAACATGGCTCCGTATACTGAGTACATAACACTTCGAGCTGGCGGAATGGAAGATTTAACGATGGGAGCCAGCAGAGATTTATCCCACTTTACGAGGTCCCTATCAGCCACACATAAGTTAAGCAGAACCAGTTGAAAAAAAACGCAAATGATATATCGTGAACTGATTTCGGTTCCGACTCGAAGCGGTGTAAACCGGTTACCAGCCAAGAGAAGCGGATGGAAAACTGGAGACAACTGATACGGAATTTCCGCTTTTTCTGGCTGCGTTACCTAAGGGAAATTACATTTTTCTCAAGAAAGAAAATCAGAGCGTTTTTAATAAGGAAATCAGAAATGAACTAACGTCCGAATATACGAGCGAAATACCAACTCATAAAGGAGACTCCACATAGGAATCATTTTAATTTCAAAGGTAGAGCGACAATTCTCAGAAATACAAGAACAGATTCTTCCTCTAAATTTGTGTATTAAAAAAATTAAGCTGCCGCTAAGAATACATTTGTACCTTGTTAGTATTAAGGCATATGGCAACCAATTTGGTCGATACCGTGAACAGAAAGTATCGCATTGTGTACATCACGCTTATGTAAATATAAGTCAGTCATAAATTAGGCTTCTTCCCCATATTGTATAAATTATTACGAAGATGTGTGTTCAAGTACTACGTGGTAGGATTCGGCTAGTCGTTAGATATCAACAAAGCACAGTGGAAGGGCGTTGAGGAGTTAACGCCTGCACTGGTGAAAAATATACTGAAAAATGAAACTGATCAATAAGTCGTGCCGAAGATGTGCTTCGTTTTCTTGCAACTTGGAGAGTCATTTTGCATATTTATTTCAACATTGAGAATTGTAACCCCTATTAATCTTGGGTGGTATTCTAGTTATAAATAAATACACATAATAATGAACATGCTTTTGTGTGTGACTATGTGTCTTACAGACTATCGACTTGAATGTCCTCCAGCATGCGAGTCCCCTGTCCTAACCCGTGCGCCACTCCCACGATATATTACATTCGTAAGACACCCTCGGAATCCCTGGAGGTTAGAAGGGGGTGAGAGGTAAAATGATAGAAAATGACAATATCAGCGCCAAATACAAAGTTTTCTCGTTTTCCAAGCATATTGCAGACAATCCTATGGCATTGTTCAAGTTTACTCGAAAACAGAAGCTGACCCCGGAAGTACGTACTGAATTTCGTAACATCGTGATCTCAACAGCAAAGAAATCATTAGAAACCTATCCGAAACCAGTTCGATTAGCAAAAACAATACTGCACAGGCAAAAGATAGCTTCAGAAAAGTTTACAAAATCGCTATTCCTGTTAAGTGAGCAGGTGGAAGTTCAAAGGTCTTCTTGTTAGAACATTGTCAAATGGAGTATTGATATTTCTCATTGCTATTTTTTTCTGCTCTACGTACGTTATCACTTCCAGAGCGGCTTGTGAATATTCAGCTCTGACACTGGCTTCTGGATCTTCAGATTTTCGCTTCGTTCGATGACATAATTCATCCTCTCCTAGTATGTGAACCAAAGAACAGGTGCCATTTTACAGGGGGTCTAAGAAATGTTGCGACAAACTTCGAGGGTTTGTAGAGGGTGTCTTGAGGAACAGATTGAGGTTGGAACCCTTGACGGGAAACTTCATCCAACGACACCATATAGCTTCGAAATTACAGGCGCCGGCACCTAAACACTACGTCACCCCTTTGGCAGTAAAAGGGTTTTCAACGGTGATGGACCGCAGGTGGGATGTCTTGCAATGTTGTTTGTTATTTAGTGATCGTTACTGATTCCTACGATCGTAAAAGGAGAACATGAATCTGATTGCTTCGTAGAAAGCTCTTGCACGCTATGCCCGCGATGCGTGTAACCCTCTAAAATCCGTAAGGTTTTTGGTATACAATGAAACTCATGTCAGAAACCGTCATCCAACAATGCAACAGAGCATCGCATTCATTGGAAGCAGGTCCTGTCTACACAGTAGCTAGCTCCATCTTTTCCACTGGCGTTCGTGGCAATCAGTCGCGATCACTGAATAACAAAGAACGTTGTGCGATGGTCCGCTTATGTTACGTCAAGGTATAAAGTCACATTTGATGCCGATGGGGTGGCCTAGTGATAGGCGCCGGCGTCTATAATTTCGACTCTCTGTAGTGACGGTGGATGATGTTTCCGGACACAGGTTCCTGTCCTCGATTTTTACCCCATACACCCTCTACAAAAGCTCAAAGTTTGTCGCAACATTTCTGGAACACCCTGTATAAGGGTCTACGAAGAGTTTTCGATTTGAGAGCGTTGCCGCAGCGTATATGCAACGTAGTGCGACTCCAGTGTGGGCATATACACACCGAAATGTAGGGAAGGAGTGTGCAGAATTATTATTTAATTTAGGGACGACTAGAAACTTCAACAATAAGAAACAACAGGATTAGCGTTGCCACAACTTAAGAAATAGCCTCTAGTTCCCAACGCTACATCAATGCCCGTTCCCAACTGGCCATGGTTCATTGGCTAATGGAGATGGGTGCCTTCAGTAACTGCTTACACAACATTACTAATTTACATAATTTATTAATAATAGTTCACCAAAAAAAGTCTTAAAACACTTCATAAAAGACTGATTAAATAACCGTTCTTTCCGGTAATAAATTCTCGACCAATAACAGTACCAAACAACATCACTTGTAAATAAATTTTACAGAATCGTAATGGTAGAAAGGTACCTTTCAAACTTTAAAATTAAGTTTTATTTAATACGCAGATAAAAAAGAATATACAAATTCACAGTTAGCACTCATGGTAAATTCCAGTATTTATAACAAGCTGAACTACAGCGCAGAACTGAATTTCAAATCTATCCAATGAGTAATCTTGGTAACGGAAAATTATGTTCACAAATAAAAAATATAATAACTTTATGACAACGCCCATCCGGCATTGGCCACACCTTTACACACTCGTCAATTTCGTTGAAAAGTGACAGTTACTGCTGAATCTTCACACATTTAGGCAAAATGACACAGCAGAAGTCACTGATACATGTACCGAATAAAACTACAGTCTTCTCCAATATCATGACGTACTTATTGTGGGCGAACGTGCTACAGCACAGCATGTTCAGGTTGGGACCACGCTGTCTTGTTTATCTGCCGTGGCAAAACAACCACAAACGACATCGGCCACAGCTCGCCGTAATTGCGTCCATACAGCCGCAGAGCCCACGGCTTATCGTTCGACAGCAGCGTTTGATTCCCAAGCGTCTCGGTTTCACCATCCGTCCATAACCACAGAGTGCCAGAATTATTAAATGCACAATTCGGACCATCCAGGACCCCAACACTCTGCCGTTCTGTCCTTCTCACTCGGTAACCCTCTAATCCTCCACTTCTCTTCGCCAGAGGGCCACTCGCCACCCCAGTATCTCTGGCGAGGCCAATATCGACCTTAAAATTCGCGGCCAGAACACAATCGTGCCGAAAATCAGCACAGGAGTTAGTGTGGCATTCTTATCTTTTAGACGTGTGTGTGTGGTAAATGCGGAAACGTGAATAATGGCGAAGTTATTACCAAATTCGCCCAAACAGATCAGTGCGCTGTTTTTTCTTGGCTCCCTATGGACAAACAGCGGTAGACGTCCGTCAGAGAACGAAGTATAAGTATGTAGCGGCACGTCTTCCGAAAACCACCGATGTGTAATGGTGCTGCTGCCTCGTGTGACGGACGTCCGCATACCGCAAATGTAGTAACGCAGCAGTTACGCCAGCGTGTGGGAGACAATTGAGTACCCTCACTACAGACACGATCTTGCCCCATGCGATTATGACGCCTTCAGTTCATTAAAAAAGGTCTTTGAGAGTCGATGATTCCTGTCGGACGAGGACGTGCAGCAGGCAGTTTCGGACATTTTCAAGCGACGGAACAAAGCCGTATGCCAAACGGGTATTTTTTTTATTGCAAAATTATAAACCTGTTACCTGATATTTTAAAACAGGTCGTACATATTACAGTTTTAGTTTTTCATCTTTTTACAGTTTTTTTATTTTTTATCCACAACATTTACAAAGAATGATACTTTTTTAAAATAACAATTATTTAAGGTTGAAATATAAATCAATTTTTTTTGTTTTTATGAAGAATATAAAAAGATGAAAGGATAGAGGAGAGATTTGTTAGTACCTGCACCGAATGTGACTGACGGTGAATACCTCGGAATGGTTTCTTCGAGCCGTCGTCCACTAGTCACACACACACACACACACACACACACACAGGGTTATTAGTAGAGAAATATTATTGCTTATCCTACTTATTACTAATCCTATGTATTAACTTTAGGTGCCCATCCGTGCACAGCATTTGGTGATTTCCTGGCTATCTCACCAAACGGGTATGCTAAACCGCGGTGCGCCGGTGGGATAATTGTCTCAACGCTTACGGAAATTTTGCTTGATTGGCATACCATTTCTGGATCGACAACCTTCGAACGGAACCTTTTGGATCGTCACTTATACATCAGAAAGTTTTATCAGTATGTCGTACAGTTTTCGCACGAAGTTAAGATTGGTGTTTTTTAGTCAGTTAGAGGCCAGTTTTGTTTTGGCGGATCTAATACAGGCACTGAAGAGCGGGAATAGGCCCGGGAATGGGAAAGTTCTTACCAGATGGTATGATTAGGTAATTTTCTATCCAGTAGCGATTTTAGGAGTGGTGGTATTGGGATCGAGATGTGTTTGTAATTGTTTGATCGTAGTTTAAGATATTTTTATTTCTTTAAAACAATGGTAAAGACAAGTTTTTTACCAGGAGCAGCAATCTCCAGATTAACCTTATATTTTATTCATCATTAAGGGACCAACAATCAGAATCATTAAAATGGTATCAAGGAACTTTTTAAAAGTTGGCCGACCGTGACTTAGGTATTTAAAGAACTTTCCAACAATAAACAAAATAGTTTTATAACAATAAATCATATTAAAAATAAATAACCTTTAGACATAACTGGGCCTGGAGGGTATTAATTGAACACAGCTGAACAAGAAATGAAATCATGAAAAAAGTGCCGTAGCAAGTGATGATATTTGAAAACACGAAGAGATGCTTTAAAGTACAGATAAAACCTACTTGGACTAAACACTAATCAATGACCACTAACGCCGGTCTTACCAGCTGGATTCCAAAATGTTCTAACTTCCCTCGGTCATAAATGGCAAAACATGGACTGTAATACATTCACCTTCTGATTCAACACAATGTCCGTAAGTCAGAATATTACAGTGAAACTACCTTCCGATTCAACACAATATCCGTAAGCTAGAGTGTTTCAGCGAAACTGCTTCGAAGCCATGCAAGAACGACCCACTCTCCATAGGTGATATAGTAGCTTCTCAACAACAGATACCCTGAGCACTCAACAGACGGGTCCGCTCGCCATCGGAACCCGACGCATAGCAAGGTGTGGCCGCAACTTCGTCCTTGTCCTGGTTCGAGCGATATGGCGAAGTACTTTCTCAGAAAAATCAGCTGGGCACAGGAGCAGCGTGTTAACCATTGTGGAAAGCATTTCGCATGTTTCTCCCATGAACAACTAGACTTTGCTTGTCGAGTACGGTTTCAGCCAAATTTATTTCTTCTAGGTTCAAGAGTGAAAAATGAAAGTGCTATCTGTAATTAAGTCTTACGTTAAAATAACATTACAGTGAAAATATGAAACATTTTACTTTGTACAGTGTGTGTGTTTGTGTGTAGTACAATATATCATAAAACCGTCAAAATAATCTTAATTGATTAATTACCTGTTTAATAGGAGATTGTGGTATGTAAATATATTTGATTGCTTTTCCTGTTTAATCAAAGATTGGGGTAAACAGAAAGTTAACACAACACCGCGAAAGCAGGTAGTTCTTCATTTGCATAAAGGAAGTTCTTAGTTAACAGAACCTGTGTGGAATATTCACTGGTCAACCAGAACATTATTACCTCCTACCTCCACCTGTCGTGAATGACAGTGGCGACACGTCGGGGCATGGAAGCAGCGCGGCCTTGGTACGCCGCTGGAGGGAGTTGACACCACATCTATACACAATGTCACCTAATTACCGTAAATACCGGGGAGGAAGCGATGAGCTCTGACGCCACGTTCAGTCTCATCCCAGATGTGGTCGATCGGGTTCAGATCTGGCAAGCTGGGGGGGGGGGGGGGGGGGGCACTGTGCCCCTCAGATCACTCAGTCACATTACTGGCCTTATCTTGTTGAAAATGCCACTGTCGTCGGGAAACATGATCGTAAGAATGAGTGTACGTGGTCTGCAACCGTTGTGCGATATTTCCTGGACGTATTGGTGCCTTGCACGAGTTCCACTGGACGCCCACGTGAATGGTCCCCAGAGCATAATGGAACCGCAGCCAGCTTTTCTCCGTCTCGCAGTGGAGGTGTCAAGCCGTTGTGTCTCTGAAGACAACGGATTGGTGCCCTCCCATCGGCATTATAAGGAAGATATCGGGGTTCATCAGACCATGCAAGATCCAGTGCCAAGGATCACGTGCCCATTTCAGTCGTAGTTGCTAATGTTCAGATGGTAACATTGCCACATGCATGGGTCGTTGGCTGAGAAGGTCCATTGTTAGGAGTGTTTGGTGCACTGTGCGTTCAGACACACTTGTACTCTTCCCAGCATTAAATTCTGTTGTCAGTTCCGTCACAGTTCCCCGCCTGTCCAGTTCCACATGGCCCAGTCTACAACGTCCGACATCTGTAATGAGGGGTGGCGACGTCTGGACGTAGTTTCACCTTGGTTTCGCTACGTGTTGAAGACATTCACCACAGCACACCTCGAACACCCGACAAGTCGTGCAGTTCCCGAAATGTTCGTGCCGAGCCTCCGTGTCATCGTAATGCGCCCTCGGTCAGACTCAGATAGATCGCGCGCCTTCTCTACAGATGGACAGCGCGCTCTCATTGACACTGCATGCACCGTTCGTGTGTCTGACTAGCAGTCGTTCCTCGTCTGGCGACACTGGCATAGCCTGGACGGACTTACATCGAAAGCATAACGTTCTGGCTGATCAGGGTAAATGATATTTCTAAAAACTAGGCTGTGACACTGAGGGTGCCATATCTTTCTCAGGAATATAGTATGTGCTTATGCTTATCCATTACGGATATTTTAGAACCAAGACTGTACATTGAATATACAAAGAGAAATACGATATCAGATCACCTGAAATTTATTTTGTTTATTTTATCTTGTGCTCTCATGTTATCGCCATTCTGATTAAAATACTTGCCCTTATATGGACTTTAATACATGTAAAGTACAACAAATTACATCTCTGCACAAAGTAGGTTTATGCCATATCTTTCCGTCAAGATCTTTGTTACAAGCAACAGTTGTGAAGCACATGCTGGATGCTGGAAAAATCGCGCTGTCAGAGTGTAAATTAATATAGTTTGTGTGGAAGTGTGTGTACTGATATAACTACTGGACGTCAAAATGGAGGCAGACAGATGGAAACTAACCGAAAAAACCGCCTACACTGTCGCAGTAAGTAAAAACTAAAGCTACATACATATTGACAGATAAGCTATAGTCATGCCGATACATTAAAGTGTGACCCATCTTTTTGTCATAGAGCCAGCACACAGCATTGTGCTAGCAGTAATGATGTAACTTCCTGAAAACATCTGAAGATGAACCTGAAAAGGTTCGAAAACCGGTTTATGGAATAAAACATAATTATTCAAAAAAGTGACTGGTTGCAGTTGTGTATAACTTATTTACATATTGTATGTGCATTTCGTCTATATTTTATTTTAAATAAATCATGATGAAAGTACACTGCTCCGAAAAGCATAGTGTGAAGCTCTTAAAAAGACTTGCTGCAGTTATTTGGAATTTTAAATTAATAGTCATGATAATAATGGTCAGTATGTTGCTGACACTGGTTTTCTGCTAAAAGCAAAAGATAGCGCAAAATAGTCATACAGTGTTCATCAACACACAAATTCCATACTAGAGTATGTCTGACACCTTCTTTGGTTAAATTTCGGGACTTTTGAAGCATCATTGACTAATAAGACATATGTGGTACTGTAACGCCGGAAATGCATATCCTCCTATTTCCATCTATTGTACTATTATTTTTTTCCTTGCTTTGTTACCTCAAGATATGACATTTCTGTCTCTTTGTATATTGTAATTGTTTTACTATTTGTATATTTATGCATTTATGTCGATGTATAATTGGTTTGTTTCGTAAATATTATTTGTATTTTTACGCTGGGTCTTGCCTAGGGAAAACTGCTATCGAACGATTACATCGATAGGTCGTGTGAAGAATCAAAGTGTGTAGGATCTTTGGTAGTGTTAACTCTGCCGCGTGGAGCGCGGGCTGAGCAGAGGGAGTGTGGCGGGAGTAGTGAGTGGAGCAGGTGTGTTGTGTGACGCTCCCGCGAGTTGCCGCGCTTTCGGGGTTTGGCAGCATGTAATTGCGCTCGACTTGCGATGATAGTTTCTGACATGGTGTCGCGGACGGGAAACATTAACTAGCGCACATCAAGAGCCCGTTTCGTCTGGTGACCGTGTCGAGAAGAAGGCGCGCCAACATCCAGCTTCTGCAACAGCGACGGCCGACAATGAGTGACTGTCGCCACCTCCTCGACCGACGGCTTCAAACCTTCAATCAACCGACGAGGAAGACTGGACGCACGTAAAGTTTTAGAACTGTATGGCAGACCTCAGCTTTTCAAACTGTTCCATTTTCGTCACTATAATTACAGCAACTTAGCATGAACGTTTGTTGCTCATTGTCCCAATTGCATTACCAAGCAGAGTCCCTTCCTTTTCCGAAATGAACCCGAGTGTCGTTGAAATTCAAACGCCAGCATTAAAGTAATATAGCTAACTCGTTTTCACTGCTTTAATTTCAAAGTTCAATTATGGCATTAATAGCTGGCTACAATATTCAGATTACACAAGCACGAATTAAGAGTGCGAGCTTTGTTACCGTATTTTAGCTTGCCTGTGACTGCAGCTCAGCTTGGTACGTACTAAATTTTACTATTGTTAATTGTTCAGAATCATTTAATTCAAGTTCAAAGTTAAATCTCTTCTTTCTAAATTGCGTAGATTCAAGTAGCTTTTGAAATGATTGTTGAGGTAGTCCAAGACTAACCGTATTTTACTGAATTTCGATGTGCTTCAGAAAGAAAGCTCACTACTAACTTCAGTCACTACATTAACTTTCGATTTTCCGGTTTTATTAATTCTTTTGCTAAATTAAGTCAGGGTGTAGCGAAATTTATTACTTCTGACAAACTTTCAGTTTTCACACTACACGTGTCAACCTTCAGTTGTCACGCTTCTAGTGCTAATTATATGTGTAATAACCTTTCTTTTTCAGTTACTATAGTAATTGTCCTTAGGACTGGCGACCGTGATTTCCCCCAAATCTCAAATACCTAATTACCGCTAGTTAATTGTTAACGTAATGGCTGCACATTTACTTTCTTTATTAACTTTACCCCTTTTCAAAATTAATTTCCACCAGTTTCATTAGCACATTTGCTTTCATTTAGATGTAACCCTTTCCTCCCTCTTTACCGACAGGTTAACTTCGGTGACGATTGCTTTTCCAAAACTCCCATTAGGTACACGCGGTTTCATTTTTCACTGCCATTAAGGTCGGTAAGTGAGGGGGAGGTTACAGTACGACAAATCTGCGTCTATGGTAAGGTGACACAGAAAAACGTGAAAGAATCTCATGGTGCTACAATACTGTCTACTAAATCTTCTAAGGATATCCCTTGTAAAAATGATTTGATCTGTATTGTCACCAGCGTAGAAACCAGCGATGTTCTTTACAGAGTAAAATAAACCTTTCACATCAGCAGTTTCCATGGCTAAACCTATCGAACTGTCCCACAAAGAACTGCCCTTTCTCCAGATGCTGGACTTGTTGTAACTTTAGCTACTTTGAAGAGCTGGCTCATAGAATAAAGAAGAAAGGAGACGTTCGCATTGTCTGTAAATAGTAAATATGGTAGACAAAGTTTGGAAATTGTGTTGGCCTTAAACGTAAAGCAGAGCTGAGAAAAAAAAGTTTTCGGGAATCGTTTCTTATTAAAAAAGTAACCTAAGTTTGTCATGACTCAAGTCTGTATTTCAAAGCACAATAAAATAGTAAAATAAGCAAGCAAATAGCAGGAAAAATCGTGAAAATAAGCACCAAAATAAGCAAAAATGTCTGTATGCAAATATGCTCCTGCCTTATTGAATGCTGTTGCAGTACACAAGGAAGGTCTTCCTGGGAACTTTTCTGTGTAAGGTATCTGCGTCTGTCAGTGAATGTTTTCTACAGGGAAAATGTTCTTTCGACGTCTCACAATGTCGCCGCAGATGCATGTGAAATGCATCAGGTCTTTGGTGAATTCTTCTTCAATAGTTGTATCTTCCCCAGAAAACTTTTTAATAGTTTGACACTGTGTTTTGTAACCGTACGTTTTCTCTAGCACCTGATTCAGTTTCTCGAATGCAAGTTTTGCAACCGTTGTGCAAATGTTACTAAAATTTCAGAGAAAGTCCCAAGTAAATATTTCGTACTTTCAGCTGCTTTAAAATGTCAGGTATTTTGCAGGAACGGATATAGATGTACTGTATCTTTTCTTGGATGCAATTTCTTCGACAGTGGCAATACTGACTGCATCATCTACATTTAGGGAATTCAAAACATTTTTCACATCACTTCACTTCACTCCACTTCACTTCACTGAAATGTTTTACGTCGTATGACGCAGCCTGTAATCACACTCCCGAACGAGTTACAACCGGCAGAGGAGGTAAAGCCAAATTTGGAAGGGATTCATGGAATTCTTGAATTCCAGTTGGTGACTTGGTGAACAGTTTCTTCACACCAGAAACAAAAAGGCCCACGCCGTTACACTGAGTTCTGACAGTTTCAGCGACACGATGTAAACCGTGAACAAGACACGTCAGATGAACTAATTTGTGTTACAGAATTTTCAATCCAGTTCCCACTTTAACGATATAGGCAGCAGCATAACTGAGAAATAACACTACACTGTCATACCGTATCCCTTCTGGCCATAAGAAAGCTAAAGAGTCATTGAATAATTTGGCAGCAGTAGAATGATTTACTCTACCGAGTATTTGAATATTTAATAAAAAATGGTCTGCTCCGTGCTTTCATAGCACCAACTACAGCATTACGTACGCACTTTTTCTATACATCTGTAGTTTTGTCAATAGAAATCCATAGCTTTACGTGTTCCAGTGTATTCCAAATATTACAAATTACGTCTGGAAAACACTGTGGCATACAGTTTTTGCGTAAAGGAAATTCGTCGGGTAGCTGTTGTTTGTGTAATTTTCTAAAAATACACGAAGGTGCACATTATTGAGTGCCCACAACGGAATTTCTGAACCCACTAATGTTAAGCACAAATCTTTGGAAAATCTACCAACCCAACTCTATTGTCCGCCAACATTGCATTTAATCAGTTGATGGCTTAACTTAGATTTATTCTCAAACCTCTCATGCTACGTAGTATTAATGTGGTGCACAGCCTTACATCATTTCCTCGCAGAAACACTCTTTTCACACACACAAAAAAGACATTGCCGTCCTCACTGAAAATATTTCTTCCAAACTCGTACTTTGGAACTCAAGGATTCGGCGTCAACGTCAGTGACATTATTTCTGTGCGTCCGTCTTGGTAGCTGTGCGGTCAGTGCGGCGGATTGCTACGGGAAGAGGCCCGGTTTCGATTCCTGGTCGAGTCGGAGGTTTTCTGCGGTCGGGGAATGAGTGTTGAGTTGTCATTACACGTTCGTATCGCCATAATTGACACTCCACTATTGAGATGGCTGAATGGGCACGTCCCGAAAGTGATAACTGACTGGTGAGGTGATGACCCATATGCCCAGTCGCAACAAGTTTTTCTCGTTGCAGTGTTATTTCACAACATCCTTTCTTAAGCAAAACAAAGTTAATTTTTAAGCTTCATAAATTTTGACGACATAGTCTACGGAGAACAGCGACCTGATGATACAATTTGCGTTAAAATGAACAGTCCAGATCGCATTAATATTTCTTTATTGACCGGTTTCGGCTTATATACAAGCCATCTTCATAATTGTATACAAGACGAAACCAGTCAATAAAGAAATATTAATGCAATGTAAACTGTTCATTTTAATGCAATTTTTACAAGCCGGTAAGAAACAGAATCCCTCATTTATGAAGGGGGGCTAGGAGAGAAATATTCACTTTTAAAATCCTAGTTATCCGTAAAATGTGCTATTTTTATTAAAAGCATAAATAAGCTCAAACAAATATATGTAGTATCTTATCAATTCTCAGTAACTGTAGTCGTTTATAACGAAATAATAAGCAAGCAGTTACACAGAAGAAATCTGTAGACACTCGCAAATAATGCAATAGGTATAACTTCTGAAGGAAGGCTCTAAGTGCCCGAAACCAGTGAAGAAATTGAGTTTTCTTATGCAACTGGTTTCTTATTATTTACTTATACAAACGACTGTAGTTAAATCTGCTTATCTAGATGTGTGTTGCGTAGTACAATCTTTCTGCTTATCCCTAAAAGTGTGGAAAAAATTACTTATTCTGCTTAGAAATCCTGGCTTTACTCACGACATATATAAAAATTCACTAGGAATAATGCAGGAATAACAAAAGTTCACAGGACTTCAAACCTGATGTACCCGCGCATGTTCCTTAGCTTAGAGAGGAATGACATCACGAAAGCCATGAGGTACAAAGTACCTTGTTCTCCTTCGCACTGCGTAATCTACCCGTGGTGGTGGACGACCTTGTCCTGGTACTGACGAGTTTTTGGCACTGAAGTGAGTCAGCCTGACGATGGCCTCCTGCGGCAGTTTCTTTATTTCACATAATAAAGATGTCACACATCCCAAAGAATTCCACTAAAATGGATCCCGGTCGTAACACATCATGAAGTAGTAGCAGGGAAGTTAATTATACTGCCGTGTGTTGTTAATACAGTAATGCTACTGATGACTATGACATACAGGCCAGAGAAGCTACAATCTCCTCTCAAGTAGGTTCACACCAGACAGTTGTATGTATAAAGTTAGGATATCAGGCGATGAGCTTACAGCAAGAAACTGTGCAGTTATTAGCAAAAGATCTGAAAGAGAACAGGAGGGAAGTCTGGTTCTGCGTAAAATCGCTAAATGGACCTAAGGCTTCCATCTAGTCACTTTTTGACTAGTGTAGTGTGGCAGTTGAAGATAACAACCTGAAATCCGAAGTTTTAAATTTGAAGTTCAAGAAATCGTTGACGCATGAGAATTGTACAAACATAACGTCTTTTGACCACCGAACAGACTCCCATAGAGACAACGTTGTAATAAGCATCTCTGCCGTACACAAACAACTGAAGGAGTTGAAAACCAGGTCCTGATGCAATCCCGGTTCGATTTTTCAAAGAGTGCTCTACGACATTGGCCCCTTACTTCGCTTGCATTTATCACGAATCATACGCCGAGCGCAAAGTGTCAAGCCAATGGAAAAAGGCACAGGTGACTCCTGGGTATAAGAAGGGCGAAAGAACGGACCAGTAAAATTACAGACCAATATCCCTAACATCGGTTTGCTGCAGAATTCTTAAACATATTCTCAGTTTCAATACAATAAATTTTCTTGAGACTGAGAAGCTTTTGTCCACGAATCAGTATTGTTTTAGAAAGCATCGCTGATGCGAAACTCAGCTTGCCCATTTCTCACATGATGTACTATGAACCATGGATGAAGGATAACAGACAGCTTCTAGATTTCTAGATTTCTCCAAAGCGCTTGACACGCTGCCCCATTTCAGGCTGTTAAGAAAGGTACGAGCGAGCATATGGAATTGGTCCACAGATGTGTGAGTGGCTCTAAGGGTTCTTAAATTATACAACCCAGTATCTTGTCCTCGATGCCGAGTGTTCATCAGAGCCAAGGGTATCGTCAGGACTGATCCAGGGAACTGTGATAGGAACGTTATTATTATTTATGTACGTTAATGATTTGGCGGCCAGGGTGGGTAGCAATCTGCAGTTGTTTTCTGATGGCGCCTTTGTGTACAGTAAGGTGTCAATGTTGAATCACTGTAGGACGGTACAAAGCGACTTATACAAAATTTCTAGTTGATGTGATGAATGGAAGCTTACTCTAAATGTAGAAAAATGTAAGTTAATGCGGATGAGCAGGAAAAGCAAACCCATAGTGATCGGATACAGCATTAGTAGTACCCTGCTTGACACAGTCGAGCCGGCCGCAGTGGCCGAGCGGTTCTAGGCGCCTCAGTCCGGAACCGTGCGACTGCTACGGTAGCAGGTTCGAATCCTGCCTCGGGCATGGATGTGTGTGATGTTCTTAGGTTAGTTCGGTTTAAGTTGTTCTAAGTTCTGGGGGACTGATGACCTCAGATGTTAAGTCCCGTAGTGCTCAGAGCCATTTTGACACAGTCGTGTCGTTTAAATATCTGAGCCTAACGATGCAAAACGATATAAAATGGAACGAGCATGTGAGGATTTAGGAAAGGCAAATTGTCGACTTCGGTTTATTGGAAGAATTCTGGAAATGTGATGCTCATCTGTAAAGGGGACCGCAAATAGGACTCTAGTGCGACCTATTCTTGAGTACTTGTCGACTGTTTGGGACCCGTACCAGGCGGGATTAAAGGAAGGCATTGAAGGAGTTATGAGGCAGGCTGATAGATTTGTTACTTACACAGTCGAACAACGCGTAAGTGTTACGGAGATGCTTTGGAAACAGAAATGGAAATCCTTGGAAGGAGGCGATATTCTCTTCCAGGAACAGTACTGAGAAAGTTTAGCGAACCGGCATTTGAAGCTGGCAGTAGAACGATTTTGTTTCCTCCAACATAACTTGCGCGTAAGGACCATGAAGATAAGATACGAGAAATTAGAATTCATACGAATACATATAGACTTTATCCATCGTTCTATTTGTGAGTGGAACAGAAGAGAATATGATTAGTAGTGATAAGGGGTATCCTGCCGACAGCGCTCAGCAGACCTTTAATGGTCGCCTACCCAAGTGTTAGCCAAGCCAGACAGCACTTAGCTTCGGTGATCTGACGGGAATCGATGTTACCACTGCAACAAGACCGTTGGCGACGTTACATAAGTAATAAAAACTGGAAAAGAAATGTTCTCTGCTCACACATAACATAATATGGAACCGTATTTGTACGGCTTATTTACTCCATATCCGGTGTTCCACGACCTGGGAAGATTTCAAACAATTCTACGCGTAACTGTTTGAGATACTGAGCTGGTTTCGTAAGCAATTTTCGTAATCTACGGATCTCAGGGTAGACATAACTGCGGAAGAAGAGTATATTTCCCCAAAACTCTGCCATTCATAAAATTCTAATGACAGGTACGACACCAGAAAAGATTTGTTCAAAATAATTGCAGTATATATATATGAATTGGAGAGAAGAGGAAGACTCACTTAAAACGACGAATTTATCCTGCACAGTACAGAGAAATTGAGTGAACAATGTGTGACAGAAGTTTTGTTGTTGTAGTCTTTAGTTGTAAGACTGGTTTGATGCAGTTCTCCACAGTTGTCGATCTTGTGTAAATGGTTGCTCTGTACTTTCGAATGTCCTTACTGTATTGAAGCCTATGTCTCAATCATAATTTTAACGCTCCTAACTTTCTTCCGTTAGCAAACTAACTCCATCTTCACGCCTCGAGATGTGTCCTAGTAACGAATCCGCTGTCGTAGTCAAGTTCTGTTCTAAATTTCTTTTATTCCCCTTCCGGTTCAATACTTCATTAGTCACCCTATCAGCAGTCTCATGTGGTAGCACTTTTTAAAATCGTTTCTTTTCTTCTTGTCTGTATTGATTACTCTAATCAACAAATTTAAACTTCTTTCTGCATGTGGTTTCCTAAATGCGTGCATGTACGTAATTTGGGGGCACCGAATTCAGAGGTAAAATCAGCTATTCTCTATCATGCCACATTTTCTAAATACGCAGCAGAATGTAAAACAGTACTAGAGAACACTGAGAGAATTAAGACAAACAACAAATACTTACTCAGAACTTTAGAAATCACCACTACTTAATATATTTATCAGAAAATGACGTCAATATAAGGTCTGAATTAGCTCACAACATATTTTCAACATAATGTTTCTTTGGTATTCAAAAGATATTCTTTTGTTTGCAATTTCTTTAGCAGACCTACCATCTAGTGCCGACTTGTAGATCTACTAGCACTCTTGTACAAAAAAAGTTTAAAAATAAGACATCTACACAAAACAACAGTAATCATCGAAATACGGAAAATAAACAGTAAAAGCCCTTAAAAACTGAAAAATCTTACGTCATAGAACATTTTGAAAGGTTAGAATTCTAACACCAAAGTACGTACTAAATGATAAATCATATGCCAGATGCGATGTGGCTGTTGAGAAGTGTAATTGTCCCAGTTTCGCTTCCCTATGAGGCTATAATCGAAACAAATGCTTTCAAAAGGGCTTTGTAACACATTTAAATTCATTATCAACATTCTTCTATTTTTACAGAAACATTTCCTCTACTTGTTACTGTGCTGCCCACTTAGCAACGTACGTCTAGCAGTTTCAGTGTCTCGTTTACAAATCTAAATTCTTCTTCGTCATCTAAATTTAATCCACAGCACTCCATTACTCTCGTTTCACTTTCGTTAATTTTCATCTCATAACGTCTTTGTAAGAGCCTAATTATTACATTAAATTGACGTTTCAGGTACTTTACGGTCTCTGAAAAAACACAAATATTTATGATATTTTATTTGTTACGAGATAGCTACCTGTTATGCTGTTCTCAATGTCTGACTGTTTTCAAATTGCTCTAAGCACTATGGGACTTAACATCTAAGGTCATCAGTCGCCTAGACTTAGAACTACTTAAACCTAACTAGCCTAACGACATCACACACATCCATGCCCGAGGCAGGATTCGAACCTGCGACCGTAGCAGCAGCGCGGTTCCCGACGGATCTGTTTTAAGCTGTGTTTGTGTGGGGGAATACTGGATAGATAACACAAGGAAAGAACTACAACAATTTTTCGGTGAAGAAATGGGTAGAAATTTTCCTGAACGATATGTGTAGTTGATACTCAACAATTTTATTTTCGTGGGTCTAGGTGTTCTTCCGTGACCGATTTATTAACAAACAGCGATTTGTCTTCAGCGGGCACGCTGGTTTTACTTCATAATATACTGTGGAGAAGAGATGTAGCAATAAATATCACTCGTGGAAGTTACTAGTAAACAAACGTTGTTGTTGGTAGCTCACTAAATCTTATTGACTCACGCGGAGCTTCTTGTACTGATTGCTTGAAAGTGGTTCATTTCCGATCGCAGGATTCCAAAGTATACCTTTTGGTTTATTGCGTAACCAGTTCCGATGAAAATCTTTGCCCTTCGATGAGTCTCCATTTCAACATTCGTAATCATGCAATTTAAATCATAGTAGCTCTGGTGCAGCTGTACCGTCTTTCGACTATTGTTACTACACAATGCGCTTCTACCCATCGGGGTGAGGTTCCTGGTGATTGCTTGTCGAATCACTCGAACGGTCATTTCGGAATACGTCCTATTTATTAATGACGATCCACTCCCATTTTTATTTTTCCTAAGGCGTTCAAGAGATCGTTATCTTTCATGGTGGGTATATTATAATCACTCCATTCCACGCTCCCTTTATTGGCAATTCGACTTTCCAAGCACAATTCTGGTCGAACTTCTGTTGCAACAACAAAGTGACAGAGAAAAATTTGCTCGATGACGTTATACTTAAATATTACGAAACAGAAAACCCGGTTCACAGTTTATGGTGCACAAACCGTGTTGCAAGCTGCCTATTTAACGACTTCCTGGGTCTAAAAAATTATTTTCAGTGTTTTGTAGTTATTTCCCTACTTAAAAAATTAAAATATTTTCATAATCTACTCATTGAGCGGTATAATCATATGTTAAAGGGTTAACAAAGTAAGCGTTATATTACAGTAAGAAACTGTGTATATGGCGTGAGATAACTTGTTTATGACACACAAATTACCCACACTATTTTCATCCAGTATTTGGGAACGAGAGCAATTAACGACTTCCAACAAACTTTGAATATAATTTCAAACCATTGTCCCTGACATCTCGAAAAATGATTAAGAAATTTATCGCTTACTACGTTTCTGTTGTTCGTGTGGTAAAACTTCAAGATGAGGCACGACATATTAATCTATCCTCTTTTACTACTAACAGTACTCGCAACATAAATAACACCGAATTATACAATTATGCTATATATAGATCAGGACACATGATTTTAAAAAACTGGGATGCTGAAATACTAACTTTTGCTTAAAATGGAGCGCCAGGTACCCAGAGTATATGCCTTCAGTGTTTTACAATCACAGGACTTCCGGTTTGAACAAACATTGAAGACAATTTCAATTTTTTTCTAAACTTCTTCTCGCTTATATGCTTAACATCAAATATTTAACACATTTAAACCTATTTGTAAAGTAATCAGAAGTTTGAAGCTGCTTCATACCTAAGAGTTCGAATCTTTTAAGAGTCCAGTGTTTACTGGTTACTACATATTCTAGGTCACACTTGTCAGTCACAAAGCGGCATTCAGTGTATACATGCCACATAATAAGGTACTGCTGAAAACCGACATCAACGGATTACTGAGTCTATTTTGGTTGTTTAGCGATGCGTAGGCCCCTGTCTTGTTATCTTTCTTCCGTGGATTGTGAAACTTGTTTTCCGCCTACATTACTTTGTAACGGATCGCCTAGAGCACCTGTCAACATTTATTTTGTTCCTACAAACTATTGTAAGTCTAAGAGATTTGTTTGTAAATGAGCACTGTTGAGCCAGGAAGCTTGTTTTGAGTATGAGGAAAGTAATTCTATTAATGTTCTGGAAAATATGTTGCTGAAGGATTTTTATTGTAAGGCCACATTGTATCTTGAGGAGCTGGATGAGATAAAAGTATCCTGACAACGTTGTGAGGGGCGGCGACAGCTAGCGTATAGTATGTCAGCATTCATAAAGTGTTCTTAAATGCAGAGATATGAAACCCTTGAAATGATGATTGCACAATTTCAGTATCTTGACTGGTCTGAATAACAGGAAGACTGACCTGCCAGGTCCATGCTGCATTTAATTCTGACTTTTAACATAGAACTGAGCGTTAGACAGGGAATTTTACGACGTATTGTCTGGAATATCTAAATCAAGAATATTGGTATCACACAGAGCAGGAAAGGGGAAGAAATGTTTTCTTAAGTTTACGCTTGCACAGTCACAGACGACATAGATATGCAGCAGAAAGTAACAATCGGCACTGTAAATCGGCCGCTTACATGAGCACATATTGCTTCTTAGGCACCAGACACTAGGCAAAAGTTACACATTCAGCAAAATGTCGACTGAAAGAGAGAGACAAAGTTCTATTCGTTAGCTCTTGTTATGTGAAGCAGGTTTTATCTCGGATGCAGTAACGCATTCAGAGAGTCGACAGTACAGTTAAGAACCCATAACAAATTGTAAATCTAACACAGTGGAACGAGTACTGCTGACTACTAATACAGAAGTGGGCCGGTGCAGTATTTATGTTCCATAAACATTTTATGGGGTTCATGTCGGCGATCTGCATGGCCAAATCATTCCAGAATGTTCTTCAAACTAATCGTTAACAATTGTGTGCCCGTGAAAGGAGCATTGTCATCCATAAAAATTCCATCATTATTTTGAAACATGACGTCCATAAATGGCTGCAAATGATCTGGAAATAGCCGAACATTCAGATGATCCATTCTATATAGACACAGCCCACGCCATTATGGAGCCACCGCCAGTTTGCACAGTGTCCTGTTGACAACTTGGGTCCATGGCTTCGTAGGGTCTGCGTCACACTCGAACCCTATCTTCACTTCTTAGCAACTGAAATCCGAACTCATCTGGTCAGGCCATGGTTTTCCAGTCGCCTAAGGTCCGGTCGATATGGTCACGAGCCGATAAGAGGGGCTGCAGGAGATGTCGTGCTGTTAGCAAAGGCACTCACGTCGGTCGTTTGCCGCCATAGCTCATTAACGCCAAATTTCGCTGTCCTAACAGACACGTTCGTCGTACGTCCCACATTTATTCCTGTGGTTATTTCAAGCAGTGTTCCCTGCCTGTTAGGACTGACAACTCTACGCACAAGCCGCTGCTCTCAGTGGTTAACTGAAGGCCATCGGACACTGAGTTGTCAGTGGTGAGAGGTAATGCCTGAAGTTTGGTAGCCTCGGGACATTCTTGACACTGTGGATCTTGGAGTACTGAATTCCGTAGCGATTACCGAAACGGAATGCACCGTGCACCTAGGTACAGCTACAATTCCGCGTTCAGTCTGCTAATTCCCGTCCTACGGTCATAATCAAGTTGGAAAACTTTCCGCATGCATCACGTGAGGGGAAATGACAGATCCGCCAATGCACTGCCCTTTTCTACGTAGTGTATGCGATGCTATCGCCATCTACACATGCGTGCTCATCGTTATCCCACGACTGTATTCACTACAGTATGCCGGAGCCTACACTAAATCCCCGTAAAATTCGCAAAGATTAATAGCATACCTCTGACACAAATCATCATCTAATTGCATGGATCTCAAGTTAAATTTCGTAATTGCTTGCAGATGACTAACGTACACTCTGCGCAGATATTATTTTATTTCCAAGGAATAGCATTAACTCATGTTACTAATTTCAGTTGACTTAAAATGCTTCGCAATGACTAGTTTCACTTTAGTAATCAGAAATAAGGACATTCACTTTTAAGAAATAACAGTCTGCGAATTATAACGATGAGAAATGCTGTAATGCATGACGAATATATTGCAGGGTTGACAGGCGGAGACTCCTCTACCTTGTCAGCATAGTGTTGTGAAAGCTGCAACTCTTTGTTCAGCGCTAATAAAATGTGATTTATGCTTTTAGATTCACGGTTCTGTATCTTCTTGTCAGCCTCAGCTGACGCCTCATAAGATAACCCCTGTTGTCAACTCGGACGGCTGGCAATACCGTTGCTCCAGCAATTCAGCTGCAGTCTGACGGACTGACGTCTGACAGTCTGCGGATGAAGCTGTAGCGTATGTTTCCTACACTGTGTTAGAGCGTCCTCGCCCTCACTCTGGAAGATGACAATGATCTGTAGGGATGTACCACAGTCGATGAAGTCATGCATCCGACTCATTCTTGCACCACCAGACAGGTTGGCCCTTGGAAGTGCAAGTGCCTGCAGCGATGATCAGGAACAGAGGCAGCAGTTGGTTCAAAAATGGCTCTGAGCACTATGGGACTTAACTGCAATGGTCATCAGTCCCCTAGAACTTAGAACTACTTAAACCTAACTAACCTAAGGACGTCACACACATCCATGCCCGAGGCAGGATTCTAACCTCCGACCGTAGCGGTCACGCGGTTCCAGACCGAAGCGCCTAGAACCGCTCGGCCACTCCGGCCGGCACCAATTGGTCCCCTCACCCAACAGTGACGTTGATGTTAGAGCGATAAGGGCCAAGTGAAGGTCTAGTGTTGGAAGACCCTGTCTCCCCATTAGCACCGGCTACACTTCTGTAATTTCGCAGTTATGGACGGCAATAGAGGCAGCATGGCTCAATATTTCTGCAGGGGACTTTCAACGACTTGTTTAGTCCACGCCACATCGAGCTGCTACACTACGCAGAGCAAAAGGGGATCCTATACATTAGGAGGTATCTCATGACTTTTGTCACCTGCGCCTGACCCAGGTCTTCAAACCTTTGCGCTTCCAGGTTCAGGAACGCGGAAAATGAACGGGCTACTAACATAAAGACTCACCTCCCGGTAGTCAGATCACGACCATGACGCCCATTTTTGGCTAGACTGGAGGCGGCGCGGCGACTCTAGTCGCTCACCTCAGTGCTCAGTGCGGGACGCAGTTCAGCTCATCCCTCGCGGCGTCTGTGGCAGCCTTGGCAAGTCTGGGGCGCCCGGAGCGGTGTCGGCTGCTGAATCGGAGGAACGGAGTTCGGCGGCAGTGTTTTCACAGATCCAGCAGCAACGCAGGCACTGAGTCCCAGAGTGGGGCGCGTGCAATATTGCTTGCTGGCTTTGATTAAGCAGTACAACAAAGTCAACTCCACATCGATCAACATACCGAATGTCTGAGCAACTGAGGGGTCGATGGTCACTGGTTGCTGCTCTACTGAGGGGCAGCGACTATAACAGCAATACGTCAGCGGCTGATTCATCACCCTGATGCATTTCTCTTCGTATTAATTATATTCCAGAAAATTTTTAAGACACTGATTAATAATTAATTAAGGTCACCTTGGAGGGGGAAGACGATTATGAGCTGGGCTTAGCAGTAATGTGTGGTGAAACACGCAGTTTTAGGACCACCACAGAAACTGTAAGAAGTGTGTGTGAAACTGACACAACTGATAATATGTCTGTAGACTATAAGGATGAGGAAAACAGTGAAGAGGGAAACGATCTAGGCATCACGAGGAACCCAGTTTACGTTTTCCCGTACTAAGCATGTACAGTGAGATTAGAGCTAATAGCGTTAAGTTGGAATCTTCGAAAGCTGACAATCAACAATTAAAGTCAGAACTAAAATTTGATTTATGTTAGAAGGTAAGCTAGCTACTAATTACAAAGAGTTAAAACATAAATTACATCATCAAACTGGAGAATGATGAAAAGAAATCTAATTAGAAGGAAATTTGTTTATAAGGGAGCTTAAAACTGATCTTAGTCAGGTGTGATATGAAGTCGAGATTATTAGTCTGGAAGAAACAAGTATCTTGAGGATTATTCAGAATTTAAGGAAGGAACCTCCGAGGGGGGTCCGAATCTAAACGCCAATACCACAGCATAGATCGGATGCGAAGGAACAGGTGGAGACTGTTAATGCAATAAAGACGGAAGTTTATGAGGTATAATGTAATAGAGAAGAAGAGTAAACACACTATTACTAAAGGAAGACAAAACAAAATTAAATATAATTTATTATTTTACAATATCACTTACAGGAGAGAAATTTTACTCCCTTTTAATAGCAAGGCTCGAGAAAGAAGAAGGAAGAAAACGACTACATGCTTTTCGGAAGTTTTGTCAGAATTACATCAGAATTAATACAGATAATAAGTATGACGTTGAAATAGGTCCGTATTCTTCATCAGTGATATCATTGAAACCATGGATGACCACGGAGGGGGGGAGAGAGGGAGGGGTACTGTGGCTCCTAGTGAGGAGGCAGCTCCTCCCCCTCTCTATCCATTTTCACTCCGCCCCCTGTGTCTCCATCTCTTTTTCGTCTTCTCTCTCCCGCTCTCTCTGTCCATCACCTTAAATACCCAACCCTCTCTTCACCTTCTCCTCGCCCTCCATCTCTATCTCTTCCTGCACCCCTCTCTCTCTCTTCATCTTCTCCTCCCCCTCCATCCCTACCACCTTCTGCCCCCTCCATCTCCCCCTTTTTCTGTCCATCTTCTCCTCCCCCTTTCTCCACTTCTTCCTGCTCTTTCTCTCCGTCCGTCTTCGAATTTCCGCCTTGCGTATTCATTTCCTTCCATCCTCAAAGTTTCCCCTTTATTTGTTAAGAATTTATTTATACATTATATAAATTTAAAAATAAGTATATAAGAACACGTGCTTATTTTAATGCAACAAAATTTCAAAGCAATTGTTGAAGAACTTCCTCTGATATACGATAATGAACAAACAAACAGCTACATTTTTATTTATGTAGAGGTATGTTTCTACGTCATATGGTACTCTAGTCGATATGCAGAAACTCACGCTTATTCTAATGCAACGTTGTATCAAAATTTCAAACAATTGGTGAAGAACTTTCAGAGATTTATGATTTGGTACAGTCGAACATTTAATTTGCACAGTACTCATACAGGTTAAAAATCAAATACAAAAATCCAGTTCTCATTTCCATTATAAATTCCTAGTTTTCGATCTTTTATGAAACATTGTTAATTAACATTGTTTAGATTTAAAAGAAAATTATCTTTATGTATGCTTAATGGAAATGCTCATGGGACATACAGAGGTGTTTGAAATTTTATTACAGCTGGGAATCGAACACAACGCACACGCATGAAAGGTAAGGATTGCACCACATAGCTACGCCTCCGTCGAAGAAATGAACTTCCAACTTCCTGTAGCGAAATAACGATCCTCGGAAAACACTTCAAGGTCGATTTTCTCGAGAAGTTTTGAGAGTGACATGGGTCTGCTTTGACTGGTTGAGTTTGTGTTCCTAAAATTATATATATTGCAGTATTCGTACCGTTCTCTACTCAAGGGATAAATTTTTGGGGATTTGGACACAGGGCCAGTAAGCGATTTCATTTGCATGATAAAAACAGTGAGAAGGGCAAAGGCAATAACTAATCTGTCAGTCACCTCTAGGTATACAAACACAATAAAAGTACAAAAAATAAACACTCATCTCGGATGATCATTTTCGGTGAGAGCTGTTGTAATAATATTCATTTTAGATATGTTTCTTCTTAATATTATTGAAAACTAAGGACATTTTCAGTTAGGAATACGCTTATGAAGAAAATAATTCGCAAAAACTATTTATAATTTTGTTTACGAACTGTAGTTCTGTATTCTGCAAAGGTCTTAAACAGGAATTCCACTTATAAAAAACAATGAATTGAAAATCTAATGGAAGCCGTAAATCAAATATGTAGCCCTCTGGTAAATGAGTAGCGGGACTGAAAATTCTTATATCTGTTAGTTATAAGTAAAAAATGCGAATAGCGTAAATATCAGTCTGAGCACACTAATTTAAATCTAAAATAAACTGTATTTAAATACCACAGTGTAATAAATAATTCGACAACTTACTTGCAGTAGCATTATTCATTTACAACCATTACAGAATATAGAGAACAATGTTGACATCTTACATAATGTGATAAACTTACTGATATCGGTCATCTGTTAGAAGCAGATACAAGTACGGTTTATAATAGATGCCAGTCGGGAATTTTGTCGGCATCAGGGCTAAAGGAAAAAAGGGCTGGAGTCAACCAATTCTGTTGGACTATGCTGATTTGTTTTAGATATTAATTGTTTTACTCAGGTGATTCCTATGTTAGTCGTTATACCCTGTAGTTGACAAAGAGTAAAAGCTAAAAGGTTATGCAATTTTAGTTGGTAATACGATCTTGTTAAAGATCCTTTCCATCCCAGATTTTTGAAAATTCGGATAAAGTGTTGCGAGACTCTAAACGAGAATATAATGGTAAACAAAAACAAGATGATGTACTTGGCAAACCAGATGTAGGATACTGACCTCACTGAAATATTTATCCGACCTGACAGACAATTATATCTGTAACCGTCCAGCAGTCGGTTTTGGGAGGCGAGGAAATAAGGTATACACTGAAGGAACAACTAAGCTGCTTCTGTTTTGGTATGGACGGCTCTTACGTGTCTCCTCCTACCACCCGCGACATTTTCTTTGTCTGTCACTTTGTCTTTCCCTGTCTCTCACCACCACCACAGGACATATACATTAGTATGTTCTGCAGAAATGATCGGCATCTGAACCATGTCGGCCCGCGGGTTCAAAGTCACCATCGATATCGCGGTGCCTGTCGGTAAAATGTGCCTGCGGCTCTCGTTGTCACTAAAAACCGAAGTTAATAGATTAGTGTGACTTGAATAGACGTACAGGATGCCTCGCTGACGTATGCGCGAAACGTGCCGTCATATCAGTGAGTTAGAAAGAGGGTGCACCATTGGCATGGGAGAGTGTGATGCATCCAGCCGGGAAACTGCCGCTCATGGGGGACGAAGTGTTTCGGCAGAGCATCTTGTGTGTGCAGAATGGTTCATGGAAGTCCGAAGAACGCGACGAGATCAGTCAGGTCGCACCACTCAGACCACCGCCCAAGAAGATCGACAACACATTCGAATGGAACTGCAGGGCAGATCTGTGTCCCCCTCGGCTATGACACAACAGTGGAACACATCAGGGATGACAATCAGTCGCCGTTTATTACGCCATGGGTTACGTGCTCGTCGTCCACTTCCCCGTCTACCTTTGACGATTGATCAGAAACATACAGGACGGCAATGGTGTATGGAACGAAGTCAATGGGAACAGGAATGACATCAGATAGTGTTTTAGGACGAATCAAGTTTCTGTTTGTTTGACAATGATGACCATTTCGCCGCAGACATGGAGAGCGTTATCACGCTGACTGCATTCGCAGAAGATATACAGTGCCAACTCAAGGCCTCTTGGTGTGGTGTGGTATTGGGTACAGCCACAAATCACAGTTGGTTCATGTCCAGGACACTGTGAGCAGTGTGACCTAAGTGGATGACATCCTGCGACCCGTAGCTATACCATTCCTGCACAACACCCCTGACGTCATTTTTCAACAAGACAATACACGACCACATGTTGCAGCACAAACAGGTTCCTTCTTGGTGTCACAGGATGTCAACCCTCCGCTCTGGCCCGACAGATCGCCAGATTTGTCAACAATGGAATATGGTGGTATATGGTGAAACGATGGTTGCTGCACTGTGACCCAATGCCAACTACCACAGATGAATTTTGGAACCAGGTGAATGCAGCATAACGGCTATACCACAGGACACCTTTCGCGCCTTATACTAGTCGATGCCATCACGCATCTAACAAGTTATCTGGGCCCATGGGAGACCCTGTGTCAGGACCATGCTGAACCGAGATGACTGAATTGCTACTCATTTCTGCATAACGTAGTAATTTACCTGTCCTGTGAATACGGAAGTCCTATCTCTAGTCGTTAAGGTGTTCTGTTTTTTTGTTTTCTGTACATGAGTGTACTTACTTAGATCTATGGGATCTTGGTTTAAGGTTAGCATGTTCGACTAGTAACCGAAATGTCATTACCTCCAGGTACGAACCTATCCACTGCTTAAATTTTGAAGAAATATATCGGAAATGGCGACAGAACTTTCAGCATAAGAATCACTCCCGTTCTGTCAACGACCTTGTCAGAGAAAGTGAAGGAGCGCACAAAGGTTCATGGCATTCTCTTACCCTTCGGGTGCGTTACTGCCCCAAAAAGGTGGAAGAATAGCACCGACCATTGGGATGTGCATGCAAAAGTCAGTAGAAACCACAGCGCTACAGGTACAAACATCATGTGTATTCACGTGACCTCCAATCAACAAGGGTCATGATGATCTCTCCACTGGCAAACAATTCCGGATTAGCCTGCAATTCTAATCTTTGTGAGGGAATTGCAAGGTGGAAGCAACCATGAGAAAAACATCCAATAACGAAAGAAAATATATCATTGTATGGGTGGGGACGCGGAAAGTCAAAAGTTTCGGTGTGGTAGGGAACACAGAAAATTTGAAAAGGGAAACAGTATGGTTAATATAGATGTAGAGAGTGTCAGTGAAGTGAAAGGGAAAGAAGACAAGGATTTCCGGTCAGACAAATGTAGGGTAATATCAACAGTAGCACAAAATGGCCTGATGTGAGTTGGATTCGTTTAGGATAGGAAGGCAGGACAGAGAGTGATTTACTGTGAACAGTTCAGAGATAGGGTTGTTCTTATCAGAATCAACAGCAAGTCAACACCAGCAAGAACAGTTCAGGTGCATATGCAGGTATCGCAAGCAGAAGATGAGGCAATAGAGAAAGTATATGAGGATATTGAACGGGTAATTCAGTATGTAAATGGAGATGAAAATCTAATAGTCATACGGAATTGGATTGCGACTATGGGGGAAGGAGTATAAGAAAGGATTACGGGAGAATACGAGCTTGGTATTAGGAATGAGAGAGGAGAAAGACTAATTGAGTCCTGTAATAAATTTCTGCTAATAACAGCAAAAATTCTGTTAAAGAATCACAAGGAACGGAGATATACTTGGAAGTAGCCGAGAGATACAAGATTTTAGTTGGATTACATCGTGGTCATACAGAGATTCCGAAATTATGTACTGGATTCCAAGGCATATCCAGAAGCGGATATAGATTCAGATCGCAATTTAGTGTTGCTGAAGAGTAGATTGAACTTAACGAGAATCGTACAGAAGAATGAGCGTGGAGGGAAGTGGATACTGAAATACTGAGGTTAGGTGAAACGCGTTTGTAGTTCGCTAAAGATGTGGATATTCGTTAAGAAATTACACGCAAGCAATGCAGATGAAGAAGAGTGGACATCTCGGAAAAGGACAATCAATCACGTATGTTTGTCAGTGAGACGTAGGTGCAAGGAAGGTAATTCCGAAGAAACGGATAACATAAGAAACACTTCAATTGGTCGATGGGAGCAGGAAGTACAAAAATGTTCTGGGAAAGACAAAAATACAACAAAATAAACCACTTATGGATGAAATAATTAGGAACTGCGGGGCAGCCAAGGCGAAGTGACTGCAGGAAAAATGTGAAGAAATTGTAAAATAAAATGGCCGACAGAAAGACTTACTATCAAATAGAAAAGTCAAACGGCCTTCCGTGAAATAAAAAATAAAAAATAAAAAACAAAAATAAAAAAGTGAAATCAAAAATAAAAATTAGGAGTGTAATGGGAACTTCGCTGCTGAACGCAGAGGTGAGAGTGGGTAGACGGCAAAAGTACACGAAAGGCTTCTTTAAAGGGAAGGAATTGTCCGATGACATGATAAACGAAGAAATTAGAGTCAAACTTGTTGGATGTGAGGTCCGCCAGCTATGCAAAACACCGTTTCTCTCAGTACCCAAACATGTTTCGACACCACTGTGCCATCATCAGTGGGTTTTCGTTTTTATTTATTCTGCAATGTGAACATTTTTGTTTAATGAGTATAAAATTATGTGCATTTTTAGTTCAAACAACAGATCGTTTCTTTTTGTAAATACCTTTGCATTTGGTGTACATGAATTTTCTGGATCACAGGTGTGTTAACTACTACAGGTAGTTTGTCATCTGCAACCAAACGATGTTGATGAGATTTTTTTTCTGGGGGCTAACCAATCTCCTAGAATGTAATTCAGTTTTTCACGATGTCTTCGCGCCTACTGTCGTTTTTACTTACGTTTTGGTGTGGCAAGTACTTCCATTCTTCGCATAATGCTAAGGTGTTGTGATGCACACATAACTATAATAAGTATTTTTCACAAATAACGCAGTAAAACACTTTTCACTTCAACAGAACACAGTATGATTATGGTTTATTATGTGTGCGAGCCCAGTCAGTGTGCATTTGCTCACCAGAGAGTTCGGCGCCAATTTTGAATTTTGTTTGCATTTTATCTTTGTGTGTTTGTGTGTGTGTGTGTGCGTGTGCCTGTGTGTACATTTTCTGGGCGCTTCTTAGCTGTGTGTGTTGACTTTTATATGGTGTTCCTTTTGTGTGTAAATGGTGCATCTTTGCAGATTTTAGTTTATCTATTTTTCGTGTGTGTGTGTGTGTGTATATATATATGTGTGTGTGTGTGTGTACGTGCGTGTGTGTGGAGACTTTATGCGTTTGTGCTGTTTTTATTTGTAAAGTTCCTTTAATGTGTTAAATAGTGTGCCCTTGCAGAGTTTAGTGTATTCGTTTAAAACCTGTTTTCCTTCTGCTATTGCCTTCTGTATATGGAAGTTTTCCTCAATGGTCAGTTTGCTGTATAGGCTGTGGCTGGGTTTTAGTATTCTTAGGTCTGTTTCTATTGTGGTTGGGTGGTGATTGTTGGCTACAAGGTGGTCAGCAAATGTGATATGGGAGCTGTTGCTTATTAAAGCTCTGAGATGTTCTGAATATCTTGTTTTGAAGTTTCTGCATCTTTATCCTATATAAACTGACTGGCAAGTGTTGCTTGTGAGTTCATATATTCCTGATCTGTTAAATTTATCCATGGGTGTTTCTTGTGTTCTGATCTTTTTCTGTGTTGTGTTCTCTGTCCTGTATCCTATTTGGAGTCCCTGTTTCTTTAATATGTTGCCTATTCTGTGAACAATCTTGTTATTGTAGGTGAGTATGTGCCATTTCGTTTTGTGTGTGTGTTGTTGCTCTGTTGTGTCTTGTGTGAGGTCATTGTTTGTGTTTTGTGTTGTTATGTGGTGGGTGAGGATTTGTGTGTTTGTGGTGTGTTCATTTTTGTACTGTTTGCATATTTTCTGATTTAACTTGTCTACCATACAGGTAGTATAACCATTGTCTACTGCTATTTGTTTTATTGTGTTTAGTTCCCGTGTGTAGTTCTGTTTGTTCATGGGTGTTCTGTTTAATCTGTGGAGCATGAATCTAAAGTTTGCATGATTATGTGTAAGTGGGTGGTTTGATAGGTTGTGAATGGTAGTGCTTGTGGTTGTCAGCTTCCTGAATATAGTGAAGTTGTGTGTGTTGTTTGTTTTTTGTATGGTGAGATCTAGAAAGTATAGTGTGTTGTTAGTTTCTGTTTCTAAAGTGAAGTTAATTTTTGGGTGTAAGTTTTTCATTTCACTGTGTAGCTTTTCTATGTGTGTATGCGGTTCATCAATCAGGCATATTATGTCATCGACATAATGGTACCAGTATATAACTTTGTAGTTCTTTGGTTTTATTATGTGTCTGAAGATCATGTTCTCCAGGTTGTTCATGAATCGTTAGCTAGGAGGCCACTGATTGATGATCCCATTGGCAGTCCTTCGTGTTGAGAATAAAATTCTTTGTTGAATAGAAAATAATTTTGTGATGTTATGGTCTTGAGTATGGTTGTTATTTCATTTATGTGTGTGTCTGGTAGGTTTCCTTGTTGTTTTAATATTTGTGTGATGATGTTGATTGTTTCATTTATTGGAATGCAAGTGTACATTGATGTGACGTTGAATGATACGAGTATGAGGGTTGCTGTGTCCGATATGGGTATGTTCTTGATTCTGTCTATTAGCTCCCTTGAGTTTTCCAGATTCCTGTTGTTATGAAACATGTACAGTTTTTTCAGCAGTGTGTGTTTTTTGGGCTAGGTGGTAGGATGGAGCATTTCGGAAGTTAATGACGGGTCTTAATGGGATATTGTCCTTGTGAACATTTGCCGGGCATTTAGGGTGGGTGCCTTTGGATTTTTCTGTGTCATCCTCTTTATCTGGCCTTTTGAGAGTGTATTATTGATGTTTTTCAGTGTCTGTTGAATGTTTTTCTGGTATCTTGCTGTTGAGTCACTGATCAGTTTTGTGATGTTGTAGTTGAGAAAATCTAGTGTTTTCTCTATGTATTCTTTTTCATCCATAATTACAGTAATATTCCCTTTGTCTGATCTTGTTACTATGGCATCGTTCTGTTTTAATTTTTGTTTAAGTTTGCTGGCTGTGATTTCCTCTGATGTTTTTAGACTAGAAATAATTGTGGATTTGTGTGTTCTGATTATCTGTTTATTTCTGCAGCTACTAATTCTCTTGTCAAGTTTGCATTAAAATTTGGGGTGCTCAGTCTTTCTTGATCCTGTATAATGTGTTCTGATTCCGTTATGAGGTTTTCTATAGTTTTGTGTGATATGTTTGTGTTGGTGTTGTGATTTGACCCTTTTTATAACAGGCTCTTTTCTTGTTTGACAAGATTTAGGTCAGTTAGGTTAACGATTCCATCATGGATGTAATATTGTTGGTTGGGATTGTTTTTAGTGGGTGTGTTTGTACTGTTGATTATTCTGTTGAGTATTGTGTTTTGTTTCTTTCGTTTTTCTTGCATTACTTTCTGAATATATGCCTTTTCTCTCTCTGTTATTTCCTCAAAGTGAGCTGGTATTATAAATTTGTTGGCCAAACCTAAATGTGTTTGGTAAAGTTCAGTGTTGAGCGACTGCTTTTTAACATATAATTCCCAAATTTTTTGCTTTAGCCACAAAATCATCACTTTCCTTTTCACATTCTTTGGTGCAGATGACATGCCATTCACAGAGTTATTGATATAATATGGAATTACATTATTAGCTAGGCAATTTTTATTAAACTGTATATTGGGAGTTGTCTTCTGAAGCTTCATTAAGGTGTTCCTGTATTTGTTGTAGAGCTTGCTGGGGGAAGCCTGGCTGGGCGACGAAATATCCATCATTTTGATTTGCAGATCCTTGTATTGGCCGTGTTTGCAGCTAAAATTGTTGGATGTGACGTCCGCCAGTTATGCAAAACACCTGTGGTAATTAACACACGAGTGATCCAGGAAATTCATGTACACCAAATTTAAAGGTATTTTCACAAAGGAACGATCTGTTGTTTGAACTAAAAATGCACATAATTTGATAATCATTTATGAAAAATGTTCACATTGCAGAATAAATAAAAACGAAAACCCACTGATGATGGCACAGTGGTGCCGAAACATGTTTGGGTACTGAGAGAAATGGTGTTTTGCATAACTGGCGGACCTCAAATCCAACAATTTTAACTGCAAACACGGCCAATACAAGGAGCTGCAAATCAAAATGATGGAAATTGAAGTCAGTATGATAGACATAGAGTCAGAATTTGAAAGAGCTTTCGAAGAACTAAGATGAAATGAGACAAAAAGGATAGATCACAACCCATCGGAATTTCTAAAATTCCTGGGGAAGTGACAACAAAATGATTATTCAAGTTTGTGTGGGGGAATATGAGATTGGTAAGATACCATCAGACTTTCAAAAAAATATCATTCACACGATTCCGAAGTAGGTAAGTACTGATAAATGAGGGGGGTATCGCACAACCCGCTTAACAGTTATTGGCTGCACGTTGCTGACAAAAATAATATACAGGAGAATGGAAAAGAAAATTGATAATCTGTTAGATTATGTACAGTTTGGATTTAGGAAAGGTAAAGGCGCCAGTGGCGCTGTTCTGACTCTGCGCTTGATAATAGATGCAAGATTGAATAAAAATCAAGCCATATTCGTAGGATTTGTCTATCCAGAAAAACCGTTCGACAATGTAAAATGGTGAACGTTCGTAATTATTAGGGAAACGGAGTAAGCTACAGGTAAAGATGGGTAATATAAGATATGCACAAGAACAAAGAGGGAATAACAAAATTGGAAGACAACAAAGAACGAAGCGCTTATATTAAAAAGGGTGTAAGATAGCCATGCAGTCTTTTGCTCCTAAGCTTTCACTATTCCCGTTTAGTCTATGCATCAAAGAAATAGTGACGGAAATAAAAGGAAGGTTCAAGAGTTGTATTAAAATTCAGGGTGCAAAGATATCATTGATAAGATTAGCCGATGATATTGAAATTAACGGTGAAGAAGAATTTAAGAATCTCTTGAACCGAGTGAACAGTCTAATGTGTATAGAATATGGACTGAGAGTTAATCAAATAAAGAGAAAAATAATGAGACGTAGCAGAAATGAGAATAGCGAGAAGCATAAGATCGAAATTGATGAGCACGAAATTGACGATGTTAAGGAATTCTGCTACCTCGAAATCAAAATAACCATTGAAGTTGGACATAGAAAGCAAACTGGCTCTGGCAAAGGCGGGGGAGGGGGGCGGGACATTCCTGTCGAAGTAAGTTTACTGGTATCAAACATAGACTTTAATTCGAGGAATAAAATTGTGAATCTTGGGCCATTGGGAAACCGGAAGAGAAAAACATTGAAACATTTGAGATGTGGTACTACAGAAGAATGTTGAAAATTAGGTGGGCTGATAAGGTATAGAATGAGATTGTACTCCGCAGAATCGGTGAAAAAAGGAACCATGGGACACACTGACAAAGGAGTTTGAAAGTATTATAAATACTGGTAATCCAGATGATCTTTGTAACGAAGATAGCGATATGTATAATTTGTCGTATGATGCAGATGACATTGATAATGTTGAACTTATTGAAGAATAATGATTCCATAGAAATGAGTGAAATTCGTCAAACGACAGAGCCCTTAGGGACAAAAGTTTATCAGAAGATTTTTCTGAGAATGAAGATCCGACTCTTGTAGGTGTGTTCAAATCTAGAAGTATTCTAGCATGGCATTCTGTACCGTTCCGTCAACGAAGATGGTCAATTTAAAATATTTTTCCACCACTAATGAAAAAGATCAAAACGTTTTTAATAAATACGATGAAACTCACCCATAACAACCTAAAGATTGGTATAAAGTAAACCACGAGATGGTGGCATTTATTTCCATACCATTGGGTGCAGGATATACTCATAGACCACGCACTAGTGTTTGTAAGTTATGGGGATAACCACACAGCTTTCCGAAATCCATTTTTCGCTGATGTTACGTCATGTGCTAGATTTAATCAATCATCAGATGTTTTGAGATTTGATTACACAAGAACTCGTAGTATCAGAATATCAGATAGAAATGACAAGCGTGAGGCAGTAACAGTGGTTCTTCATATCACTGTAAATGCATACACAATAGTTACAGCCCTTAAGTGTCTAATCCGAGTACACATTAACTCGAAACAAGTAAAGCACGGAATAAAAAATATGGATTATGAGCAGACGCTAAAAGAGAATATGCGTATGTTCTACACGTATATATAGGCATTTTCAGTCTGAAAGGGGACCGAGTGAGGTGCGGCAGTGGTTAGTTCACTGGAGGGGGGAAGACGGTTCAAACCAGCGTCCGGCCATCCTGATTTAGGTCTTCCGTGATTTCCCTAAATCGCTTCAGGCAAATGCTGGGATAGTTCCTTCGAAAGGGCACGGCCCATTTCCTTCCCTATCCTTTCCTAATCCGAGCTTATGTTCCGTCTCTAATGACCTCGTTGTCGACACTAACATCCTCCTCCTCCTGAAAGGGGAATCATACAGGAAATTTTTTTCTTTTAATACCGCTAGCTGAAAAATTCTTGGATCACATCTTAACGTTAGCTGGAATTCTAAGAGCAAACAAAAGAGAAATACGGCAAGAGTTTTGCCTAATGCAACAAAATAGGAAAAATCTTCATATTTTTGGATTCGCGAGAAAGGTTACTTTTGCTTCACATGCTCCGAAGAAAGAGAATTTTGTTAGTTGCTTTCAACCCGCAATACGGCGACTCTGTTGAAGAAGAAAAGGAAAACAAGATACCTACCACAATTACTCACTATAACGGGAGTGAAGGGGGAGTAGTTGTAGGTTGAGAAGACAGTGCAGCTGTGTACGTACAACAAATCATTAGCCGTACCAATATTCATGGAAGTGATGGATTTCGCAGCTCTCTATGCACATATTCCGTGCACACAGAAATATCGAGACTGGGAGAAAGAGTCCACAAGGAGGAGGCGTTTTCTTTGCGAACTTATCCTGAAGTTAGTGAAATCGAATGTGTAAGAACGAGATAAAAATCCCTCTGGACTGCATACAGAATTAAAGAAGACTTGTTCTGCTGAAGGTACCAATGATCTTACACATTACCAACAGAAAAAAGTGCATTTATTCCGAGAAAGAAGACCGGAGAATTAGACTGACCGGCAGAAAGCGTAAAAAAAAAACAAAACAATACATTGTCCTGACACCATAGAAGAGAAACAGTTCGAAGCGAAACAAGCCCTGTATCGTGTGTTTAGAATATAGAGAGATTTACTGTCAATTGATCATAGTTATTTTCAAAGTGTTTTGCGTGAGATACTTCACTCAATATATGTTTGAACTAGAACTTGATATCTTTACTTATTATCATAGTCCAGATCCCGCTAAGTGGAAAGAAAATAGAAAAATTTCTTTCAGTGCGTTGGATCAAAATGCGGCCGTGCAGACTGGAAACTAAGTTCAGGATGTTCCCCATCGCTTTCTGTCTGACCACAAAAATAGTTACCAGACTCGCGTGAGAAAGAGGGCGAACAAAGACAACAACAAAACAACCATCTTTAATATTTAACCCTCCGCCCCACAAGTTTGTAATGTTCTCATTATTAGGAGAAGTCACAAAATTTGTTATTTAAATTTCTGTTTTTTTTCTGTCAGCAAAGTGACTATACACCTGGGATCCTAAAGTCTGTGTTTTTGGACAATAGACCATCAATGATTGATTCAAATATTTAATAAATATTCGGTTTGCATAAATAACTGCTATTATAAATTTTTTGTGACTTTAGGACCTACAACAAAAAATCTTTACAAGGTTAAACCGCAGTAATTATACGATTCACCTTCATAGCTGAAGATGTAAAATAACCTTGGTAGCAGAATAATTAATGAAATGATAATTAAATGGACACCCTAGCTGCAAACAGGCATTGATGTACTTCATTGGGGGTCATGTTGAAAATGTGTGCCCTGACCGGGACTCGAACCCGGGATCTCCTGCTTACATGGTAGACGCTCTATCCATCTGAGCCACCGCAGGCACAGAGGATAGTGCGTCTGCAGGGATTTATCCCTTGTACGCTCCCCGTGAGATCCACATTCCCAACATGTCAACACCACTACATTCGTAGTGCGCCTAATAGATGTTTGCCCATCATACTCATTACTCGTGGCAGATTAATCTACCAAGTCCCGTAAGAGTTCGAGCATAACGTGTGCGTTCGCACAAGAAGGTCAATGGCCGGGAAGCCATATTTTAACTATATATAACTGTAGTATCTGTTACCGAAAGAACAGTTACCGTGGATGACCATGCAGCTTTGCTAGAAATTAAATGATAATTAAATGGACACCCTAGCTGCAAACAGGCGTTGATGTACTTCATTGGGGGTCATGTTGAAAACGTGTGCCCAGACCGGGACTCGAACCCGGGATCTCCTGCTTACAGCCAATAGGTGCCCAATGGGAAACGCTTGACGAGGCGCCATTAAATTCTTCATTTGTGTGGCCATATTGTCCATAATTGCTTTACAATTCTTGAGGTTATTTTCGTTCAGTCATTGCAACTACAAAATATGCATGTTTTTTTTCACCAAATCAAAATGTAAATAACTTAAGTGCAGACCACTGATGATGCTTTATCTCAACAAGCGGAACACGTCTTGTGAGAAAACACTCATTTTTTGTAGGTGTCATTACAAACATTTAATTCTATTTTTGTTGCTACATTTAGGTAGTGACAGTTAAAAGTCTTCACATTGTGTGTGAAGTATCAGTCACAACATTGTCTTTTGGTTTAAATGTTATGGTACCTTGCGCACTGACTGTTTCCTTGTTCATAATTTCCCACATAGTTTTAATCTTATTATTTTAATGATTTACTTCTGACAGGCTGTGCACATTTCTGAACATTTTAATAAATAAAATACTACAGTACTTTTTGTAGTATACAAGTAATTTTGGATTTTGACTTACTCAGACCTTTATACGAAGTTTTCTGCTCTTCTTACATGATATTTTAATTCACTTAGTTACCCACAGCTTATTTGTCTCTTGACGCATCTCCTGGATAATATTTCAGGAAAACAGCTTTCAAATGTCGACACAAATCTGATATGGAGGAAAACTAAATTTAACATTATCACCACTTTCTATATGTACCTCATGCTATACTACCTCTTTAAATTTACTGTTAAAGCCTAGTATCCTGTTCTCATTAATAAACACCATTGTTTTGAATAAACCTGCCTCAGGGCTGTAAAATGGCGTATAGTTTTTAGTTTTTTTTTTCATTAACTGTGCACCATGGTCAGATACTGCATCAGTAGTTGGGTACGTATCACTTGCTTTTTATCACTGCCAGCAAAATCTTGTCAGTCAGTGTTCTACGTTCTTACTGCACAGGAGTTGGATAGTTGTCTATTGAAATTATACTGAAACACGCAAATAATGATTCTAGTTCACTTTCCCTGTCCATATCTTTAAGAAGCCTATACTGAAATCTCCACCAAATTACTTTCCTCTTTTCTAGCACATAGCTCATTAATGCAGTCAGATTTCTCATAAATAGCTGAAAGTTCCCCAGACGGGATCTATAGACTATTGCATTCATCAGAGAAGTATTCTGGAGTTACAACTCACAAGCAGATGCTTCTAAGTTCTGATCAACATTTGTTTAAATGTTTTCGACTTTGTGTCCATTTTTTACATATGTTGCAACTCCTTGTATTTCCATCTCAACTCTACACGAAGATCATGCTATTCTGTAATCCCTGTATTTAACTTCTCCATATCTGTGGTCATTTGGTGTTTAGAGAGGCAAAGAACATGCATCAATTCAGGATATTCCACGTCTTCGAGGCATTCAAGAAGGTCATCTATCTTGTTTTTCCAACCCTCTAATGTTCTATAAAATAAATAAATTTTATTTTTGTAGAAACAGTTAGATAGTTTACGATCCTGTTCTGCTTTAATTTCTATCGGTATTGCCTACCTGTAACATGATCAAGCCTGAAATATGTGCCATGCTTGTTCCCTTACACTTCGTGCAAGATGCTGAGCAAATGTTTCCATGCCCCTCCTACACAGAAGCAGACCATGATTCCTGTATTCCTGAGGGTTGCATGCCACAAACATGACACAAAAAACACAGCTAAAATTACTTCACCGTAATAAACCATAATGACAGCTTAAAACAACGTAAATCCTACACGATTCTCTCACATAGTCTACCATAAAATGTTGCACAAATACCGATCAATGCCAGTGACTATAAAACATTACTCAAACGCTGGTGAACCGCAATATATGTACACATCACCATGCTGTAGCAGCACACAGCAGTAAGGCGAGAGACAGGCTAAATAGCTTCTACCAGAATGCACTGTGAATCACGACAAGCGGACAATAATTTCACTCTGGCGATTATTGACTTGATGGTTATCTGTTCTCTAGCAACCACAGCTGAACACAATGTTAACATGATCCTGCCACTTTAGAATCCACATTTGTCAGAACATAAAAGGCCTAGCATCTACCCAGGCGCCATACTCCTTAGGGGGCAGTGAGAAGAAGACAGACAGACAGCCTGCACTTGTTACCTTTAACTCTGTAGTACAGAATCTTGGCGTCACACTCCATACATGGCATCGGCAAAGTGGCAGGCAGACAGCAAACTCTCCTTCAATGAACTTCTGTGGCATCCAGTCGGGCGCCGCACTCTGTACATGGCAGAAAGAAGTGACTGGTAAAGAGCCTGCCCTTGTTGCCTATAGCTCAGCACTGTCCTTAATGCTCTACGGTGTCACCTCATGACTGCAGTATACGGATTGGCTGCTTCCCAGCGCAGTAAAGCTGACCGTGTGTTCAGTTCCTCTCACTGGCAAACTCGTCGAGACCTCGCAACGGCCGACTGTTATTAAACTTCTTCCATGGGCACAGATAGCACCAGCCACACACCACTCGCAGCAGGCCTCTCTGATACCGATAGCTCAGTCTGGTCACTGGAGATTCCTAGTCACGTACGTCTCAAAGGTGTTCCAAATGTCAGGTGACCAGTGGTGGAGCTGTGGATGGGAAGAGGGAGCAGAATGTCGTACATGCAATCTCTTATACGAGTTGTGTAATTTATTCATATGAAGTTCAGAAGCAGAGGGACTGTGCGTTGCCTTACTGAACGTACAGGTCGCATATGAGTTGCCCTGGGCAACGAGATGGGTATACATTATCGTATAATACTCTATACGATGAAAATATCCCTCAAATGAGAATACATCCGCCGCTAATCTGAACAGTGACTTGTTACAATATAGCTAAACAATAGCAAACCTAAACGAGGACTGATGGAGTGAAAAACCGCAGCTCACGCCATGTGCAAGCTGAGGGGTGAAACCACTGTGCCCGCATCTCGTGGTCGTGCGGTAGCGTTCTCGCTCCCCACGCCCGGGTTCCCGGGTTCGATTCCCGGCGGGGTCAGGGATTTTCTCTGCCTCGTGATGGCTGGGTGTTGCGTGCTGTCCTTAGGTTAGTTAGGTTTAAGTAGTTCTAAGTTCTAGGGGACTTATGACCACAGCAGTTGAGTCCCATAGTGCTCAGAGCCATTTGAACCATTTTTTTTTTTTTTTTGAAACCACTGCACCACTTCATTAATACGGTTTGAACATGAAATACTGTATCTCTGACTAAGGAAATTTCGTCTTACAGTGACGAAAATATGAGTAAAGCCACGGAAGCAATCACATTAATTTCAGCCTATTACCTGCATCGCATATTTTGAAACCTGTGTCATATTTGTTTGTTGTTGTTGTTGTTTCATTGCGTTTTCCTGCAATGCGAAAAGAAAATAAGGCTGAGAACAGGCAAAGTCAGTAACCTGTGATGGTACAATGAATGGAAACAAATATCAACGGTGGTTGTCTTTTAGTCATCATTTCATTTTTCAAATTTTCATTGAGATCTGCGCCCAAAGATGATAAGTACAATGAAATACGATGTTTCCAAAAATGATAAACTACATCTAGCGCCCAATATAAACATGTGCTTACATGGTGACAACGTAGACAATCACTTATGCAGTGTGGGCATTAGATGCTCCTCAACTTGTTCTTGTAGCTCATAATCAAATGTGACTAACATCGCATATTTTTTTCTTGGAAGTTGTATTTCACTTACAGGGGGACATTCCCAGTTGTACTAGTAGTAGTAGTAGCTTTATTCATCTGTAGATCTCTTTTTACAAGGATATAGGACATGTCAAAGTATTTACAAATTTATATCAATTTAAAATAAGCTATTTCGTATACACATGTATTTATAGACTTCTAATTAGAGACAATCATTAGATTTACTGCTGGTATACAATAATTTTTTTTTGCAAATAACTTATTAAATAGTGTAAAGTCACATTGCACACTCGTATTCCACTATCAGTCACTGCACACAGTATACACACATTGTTTCATAACATTTCACTCACTACACACACACACACAAACACACACACATACGCACGCACACACACACACACACACACACACACACACACACACTGGTGATCTCTGGACCATTTTCTGTACCGCATCTTCCCATTTGCTGTTCTGGAAAACTAAGTCAGCTTCCCTTCATAATGGGTGAGATGTTGAGCTCAGAGAGAGGGAGAGGTGTTAGTAGTGCGCCAAGCATGGCTTGGGGGTAAGTATTTCTACAAAGGAAAAGAAAGAAGGAAAAGAGTGAAGGTGTTAAGTGGAATGTTGGATATTCTGTTATCATTATTATTATTATTTATTTGTATAACATTTTTTTACCAAACCCCTAATCTGTTTTATCTAAGTAATCCTTCAATGTATAAAATGTATTGCATAACAGGTACTTGTTAGCTGTCTTTTTAAATAAGTGCATTTTTGCAATTTCTTTAACCTCTTTTGGTAATTTATTGTACAGTTTTATTCCTTGGTAGAAAATGCTCTTTTGAGTTTTATGTTTATTTTTTCTTGGTAAATGTGCGTTGAGTCTTTCTCTTGTTGCATGGTGGTGGACAGAGCTGCTTGTGCAGTAATTACCAATGTTATTTTTTATGTGTACAACTGACTGGTAAATGTATTCACATGGAGCAGTTAAATCCCCAGTGCTCTGAACAGATCTTTTCAATGAGCTGGACTAGTATTATTGGTTATTATTCTTATGGCTCTTCTCTAGAGTTTGAAAATTGTGTTCATATTTGTGCAGTTGTTCCCCAAAAATGAATGCCATAGCTAAGGATTTAGTGTGCATATGAATAATGTGTAACTAAAAGACACTGCATGTTACACACTTATGATAGGGTTCTAAGGGCATAACATGCTGATGACATTCTGTTTGCAACTACCTTTTTGTGTTCACATCACTTCAACAGAGAATCAATATTCATTCCTAGAAATTCTGCATCTGTTACACAGTCTATAGAGGTGCCACCTACATTTAATTTAACATTGTCTTTTTCCTCTTCAAACTGAAATTCGTGGCATTAGTTTTATGTTCAATGTCACTTTATTACTTATTGAACCATCACAAAATTCTTTCAAAGTTCCATTTTCTTTCTCAGCAAGGAGTTCTCTTGTTTTCTCAGTGACTATAATGTTGCCGTCATCAATGAAGAGGATTTTTTCACCATGGGTAACACTACTGGGAAAGTCATTAATGTATATCAGGAACAGTATTGTTCCTAATACATGTCCGCAGCTCGTGGTCTCGCGGTAGCGTTCCAGCTTCCCGAGCACGGGGTCCCAGGTTCGATTCCCGGCGGGGTCAGGGATTTTCTCTGCCTCGTGATGAATGGGTGTTGTGTGACGTCCTTAGGTTAGTTAGGTTTAAGTAGTTCTGTGTTCTAGGGGACTGATGACCATAGATGTTAAGTCCCATAGTGCTCAGAGCCATTTTTTTGTTCCTAATATGCTACCTTGCAGAACCCCTATATTAATGTATTTTGGTTCTGATAAGTGTTTAAATGTTTAGATCCATTTGAAGTATGTGTTATCTCTACTCCTTGTATCCTGTCTGTTAGGTATGATCAAAACCAGTACTTAGTTACCCCTCTTATTCCTAATGCTTCTAATTTTTTTAATAGAATCTTGTGGTCTACTGGATCAAACGCTGTGGAAAGATCCAAAAATAAGTGTGTAACACACTCACCTTTATCAAGAGCATCAAATACAAATTATGTGAATTCTACTACAGCTCACTCCGTATTTTTGCCACTTTGGAAACCAAAGTGTGACTCGCTTAAAAGATTGTATTTATTCAGGTAATTCATTAATCTGTCTTTCATAATTGCCTCTATTACTTTTGAGAAGTCTGACAGCAGGGAAATGGTCTGCTAATTTTCTATGTCTTCTGCATTACCTTTCTTAAGCAAAGGTACAACTCTTGGCTGTTTTAGCTGCACTGGAAATCTCCCTTATGTAAAGGATTCATTTATTATATTTGTTAATGGGCATTGTATAATCCCTATGTATTGTTTCAGTACACACATTGGTACTTCATCTAATCCTACTGACTTTTCATTTTTTAGTTTTGGAATTGTTTTACTGACTTCAATCTCTGTAGTTGGAAGTAACATCAATGTATTTAGTGTAACATTATTTACAGGTGTTATATTTGTTTGCGGGAATTTTTGTTGTAACTTCTCTGCAATACTTGAAAAATGATCATTTACATAATTTGCTAAATGCTGGGGATCAATTATTACTCTATCCCCCGTCCCTTAGCAGTATGTTATTCTGTGGGTGTTTGCCCTCCCCGTTTCGTTTCTTATAATGTCCGAGACAGCTTTGCTTCTATTCTCTGCATCATATATTATTTTCTCATTAAATGACTTTCTTACAGCAATCAGCACCTTCCTGTAAATCTTTTTGTATGTATGATAGAAATTTAAGAATTCTGGATCATTGCAAATCTTTTTCATGAAACTGAGATGTTTAAGTATTTAGGAAGACTTTTTAATATACAACGTGCAAGGGATAAATCCCTGCAGACGCACTATCCTCTGTGCCCGCGGTGGCTCAGATGGATAGAGCGTCTGCCATGTAAGCAGGAGATCCCAAGTTCGAGTCCCGGTCGGGGCACACATTTTCAACCTGTCCCCAATGAAGTACATCAACGCCTGTTTGCAGCTAGGGTGTCCATTTAATTATCATTTCATTTCTAGCAAAGCTGCATGGTCATCCACGGTAATTGTTCTTTCGGGAACAGATACTACCGTCATATATAGAATAATTAATTAAGTAGGACCAGTATCTGGGCTTTGGAGCATGTAAGTAACTGATCTGACCATAACGTGCATTTGAACGCCTTAACGGAATTTCTATCGCTCTCCAGCCATCTAGGTATATCCACAAGATTTTGAGATAACGAACTAATCGCCATCGTTATTTTACCAGGTACTTACGCTGACAACCATTCAGGCACCTTCAGGTGAGTTTTACACTGGAGACAGGTTGCACATTGCTAAGTTTACACTAAACATAAGCCAGGTGGTGTATGCACGTAGGTTATCGCTGCATGAAAGCCGACTGTCAAGTTTAGCGCCTTCTGTCAAATACTGCTCAATTTGGGTTACGCAGGTGGTTGCGTAACGGTGATATTTTACTCTCGCCGTCTGTAAAATTGAGGGCTCACTGAGTTGAAGTTCAGTGGTTAATATAACAGAAGTAACTATCGCTAAACACGTCGGTGTGAATCAAATTTCTCTTCCCGAAGTCTTTAAAGAAGTTTCAAGATGTAAAACCAAACTTGCTAAATGATATTTCACTGGAGAAGAAACATGTTTTTTTGGGCCGCATAAACAAAACTATCTTTGCAGCTACATAATGGCGAAAAGAAATCTGAAATACGTTTTCTTGGTTATTACAGAGGTATTATTACAAGTATCATCCGTGTTGTATTATTGTCGATATCTTTATGTATGTGGTACACTCAGCCTCGTAAGGCTTGCTGCGCAGCTACTTCAATGAGAGGTAGTGGCCCTAAAGTCAAGTAACCGACAACGGCCGGGAGAGCGGTCTGCTGAACTCACGCCCATCCATAGCGCATCCGATGACGCCATTGGTAAAGAATGACATGGCGATCGGTCGGTCCCGACTGGCCCAATAGAGCCACAATGCAAAGCTTTTCATTTCTATTTTTTGCGTATTATCATTTACAGGTGTACCAAACCGCATATAGCTGATGCTAGATGATATTAATTTACCGTAGTAACTGGCAGTACATAATTTTAGAAAATTGACGGAAAAACCGTAAAATGAAAAATTCTAGATAATCTTGTGGCTATACTACAGTGTCCATAAGATACAGATCAAACATTATGTCCACAGTTATGACTTTATCGTTTCCTTGAGGAGATACAAAAGTTTTCCCTGGTGATACAAACTCAATTAATGTGCAGGTTGTACTGCCTTATAAAGTCCATGAGGATATTGATGTTACTGTATTTACTAATGAATAACAGTGTTGTTGCTACTGACATAGTCTCTTACCCTAACAAGGGATCATTTGCAGCTATAAATAAACGATCTTGATGAAACTTGGAGGGTATGTGGAGGGGTGTAAATAATAAAATATGTGTATTTTCGTTTTTGCCCAGTTTCACATTTAAGGGATAAAACGCATCCCAAAGGTGATTTGCCTTATTATTTATAGAGGGAATATCTTCGAAACCATGATGTATGAAAAACGTGTTTCATGTAAAAGTTGAAATGTAATTAACTTTCTTGGAAACCGTATAATATATTAAATAAAAAATCCTCTTCGCTGATGACCGCAACATTATAGTCACTGAGAAAACAAGAGAACTCCTTGCTGAGAAAGAAAATGGAACTTTGAAAGAATTTTGTGATTGTTCAATAAGTAATAAAGTGTCATTGAACATAAAACTAATGCCACGAATTTCAGTTTGAAGAGGAAAAAGACAATGTTAAACTAAATGTAGGTGGCACCTCTATAGACTGTGTAACAGATGCAGAATTTCTAGGAATGAATATTGATTCTCTGTTGAAGTGATGTGAACACAAAAAGGTAGTTGCAAACAGAATGTCATCAGCATGTTATGCCCTTAGAACCCTATCATAAGTGTGTAACATGCAGTGTCTTTTAGTTACACATTATTCATATGCACACTATTAAATTATACGGTTTCCAAGAAAGTTAATTACATTTCAACTTTTACATGAAACACGTTTTTCATACATCATGGTTTCGAAGATATTCCCTCTATAAATAATAAGGCAAATCACCTTTGGGATGCGTTTTATCCCTTAAATGTGAAACTGGGCAAAAACGAAAATACACATATTTTATTATTTACACCCCTCCACATACCCTCCAAGTTTCATCAAGATCGTTTATTTATAGCTGCAAATGATCCCTTGTTAGGGTAAGAGACTATGTCAGTAGCAACAACACTGTTATTCATTAGTAAATACAGTAACATCAATATCCTCATGGACTTTATAAGGCAGTACAACCTGCACATTAATTGAGTTTGTATCACCAGGGAAAACTTTTGTATCTCCTCAAGGAAACGATAAAGTCATAACTGTGGACATAATGTTTGATCTGTATCTTATGGACACTGTAGTATAGCCACAAGATTATCTAGAATTTTTCATTTTACGGTTTTTCCGTCAATTTTCTAAAATTATGTACTGCCAGTTACTACGGTAAATTAATATCATCTAGCATCAGCTATATGCGGTTTGGTACACCTGTAAATGATAATACGCAAAAAATAGAAATGAAAAGCTTTGCATTGTGGCTCTATTGGGCCAGTCGGGACCGACCGATCGCCATGTCATTCTTTACCAATGGCGTCATCGGATGCGCTATGGATGGGCGTGAGTTCAGCAGACCGCTCTCCCGGCCGTTGTCGGTTACTTGACTTTAGGGCCACTACCTCTCATTGAAGTAGCTGCGCAGCAAGCCTTACGAGGCTGAGTGTACCACATACATAAAGATATCGACAATAATACAACACGGATGATACTTGTAATAATACCTCTGTAATAACCAAGAAAACGTATTTCAGATTTCTTTTCGCCATTATGTAGCTGCAAAGATAGTTTTGTTTATGCGGCCCAAAAAAACATGTTTCTTCTCCAGTGAAATATCATTTAGCAAGTTTGGTTTTACATCTTGAAACTTCTTTAAAGACTTCGGGAAGAGAAATTTGATTCACACCGACGTGTTTAGCGATAGTTACTTCTGTTATATTAACCACTGAACTTCAACTCAGTGAGCCCTCAATTTTACAGACGGCGAGAGTAAAATATCACCGTTACGCAACCACCTGCGTAACCCAAATTGAGCAGTATTTGACAGAAGGCGCTAAACTTGACAGTCGGCTTTCATGCAGCGATAACCTACGTGCATACACCACCTGGCTTATGTTTAGTGTAAACTTAGCAATGTGCAACCTGTCTCCAGTGTAAAACTCACCTGAAGGTGCCTGAATGGTTGTCAGCGTAAGTACCTGGTAAAATAACGATGGCGATTAGTTCGTTATCTCAAAATCTTGTGGATATACCTAGATGGCTGGAGAGCGATAGAAATTCCGTTAAGGCGTTCAAATGCACGTTATGGTCAGATCAGTTACTTACATGCTCCAAAGCCCAGATACTGGTCCTACTTAATTAATTATTCTATATATGACGGTAGTATCTGTTCCCGAAAGAACAATTACCGTGGATGACCATGCAGCTTTGCTAGAAATGAAATGATAATTAAATGGACACCCTAGCTGCAAACAGGCGTTGATGTACTTCATTGGGGACATGTTGAAAATGTGTGCCCCGACCGGGACTCGAACCTGGGATCTCCTGCTTACATGGCAGACGCTCTATCCATCTGAGCCACCGCGGGCACAGAGGATAGTGCGTCTGCAGGGATTTATCCCTTGCACGTTGTATATTAAAAAGTCCTATATCCCTGTAAAAAGAGATCTACAGATGAATAAAGCTACTACTACTACTACTACAACTGGGAATGTCCCCCTGTAAGTGACATACAATTTCCAAGAAAAAAATATGCGATGTTAGTCACATTTGATTATGAGCTACAAGAACAAGTTGAGGAGCATCTAATGCCCACACTGCATAAGTGATTGTCTACGTTGTCACCATGTAAGCACATGTTTATATTGGGCGCTAGATGTAGTTTATCATTTTTGGAAACATCGTATTTCATTGTACTTATCATCTTTGGGCGCAGATCTCAATGAAAATTTCAAAAATGAAGTGATGACTAAAAGACAACCACCGTTGATATTTGTTTCCATTCATTGTATCATCACAGGTTACTGACTTTGCCTGTTCTCAGCCTTATTTTCTTTTCGCATTGCAGGAAACCGCAATGAAACAACAACAACAACAAACAAATATGACACAGGTTTCAAAATATGCGATGCAGGTAATAGGCTGAAATTAATGTGATTGCTTCCGTGGCTTTACTCATATTTTCGTCACTGTAAGACGAAATTTCCTTAGTCAGAGATACAGTATTTCATGTTCAAACCGGGTTAATGAATTGGTGCAGTGGTTTCAAAAAAAAAAAAAAAAAAAATGGTTCAAATGGCTCTGAGCACTATGGGACTCAACTGCTGTGGTCATAAGTCCCCTAGAACTTAGAACTACTTAAACCTAACTAACCTAAGGACAGCACACAACACCCAGCCATCACGAGGCAGAGAAAATCCCTGACCCCGCCGGGAATCGAACCCGGGAATCCGGGAGTGGGGAGCGAGAACGCTACCGCACGACCACGAGATGCGGGCACAGTGGTTTCACCCCTCAGCTTGCACATGGCGTGAGCTGCGGTTTTTCACTCCATCAGTCCTCGTTTAGGTTTGCTATTGTTTAGCTATATTGTAACAAGTCACTGTTCAGATTAGCGGCGGATGTATTCTCATTTGAGGGATATTTTCATCGTATAGAGTATTATACGATAATGTATACCCATCTCGTTGCCCAGGGCAACTCATATGCGACCAGTACGTTCAGTAAGGCAACGCACAGTCCCTCTGCTTCTGAACTTCATATGAATAAATTACACAACTCGTATAAGAGATTGCATGTACGACATTCTGCTCCCTCTTCCCATCCACAGCTCCACCACTGGTCACCTGACATTTGGAACACCTTTGAGACGTACGTGACTAGGAATCTCCAGTGACCAGACTGAGCTATCGGTATCAGAGAGGCCTACTGCGAGTGGTGTGTGGCTGGTGCTATCTGTGCCCATGGAAGAAGTTTAATAACAGTCGGCCGTTGCGAGGTCTCGACGAGTTTGCCAGTGAGAGGAACTGAACACACTGTCAGCTTTACTGGGCTGGGAAGCAGCCAATCCGTATACTGCAGTCATGAGGTGACACCGTAGAGCATTAAGGACAGTGCTGAGCTATAGGCAACAAGGGCAGGCTCTTTACCAGTCACTTCTTTCTGCCATGTACAGAGTGCGGCGCCCGACTGGATGCCACAGAAGTTCATTGAAGGAGAGTTTGCTGTCTGCCTGCCACTTTGCCGATGCCATGTATGGAGTGTGACGCCAAGATTCTGTACTACAGAGTTAAAGGTAACAAGTGCAAACTGTCTGTCTGTCTTCTTCTCACTGCCCCCTAAGGAGTATGGCACCTGGGTAGATGCTAGGCCTTTTATGTTCTGACAAATGTGGATTCTAAAGTGGCACGATCATGTAAACATTGTGTTCAGCTGTGGTTGCTAGAGAACAGATAACCATCAAGTCAATAATCGCCAGAGTGAAATTATTGTCCGCTTGTCGTGATTCACAGTGCATTCTGGTAGAAGCTATTTAGCCTGTCTCTCGCCTTACTGCTGTGTGCTGCTACAGCATGGTGATGTGTACATATATTGCGGTTCACCAGCGTTTGAGTAATGTTTTATAGTCACTGGCATTGATCAGTATTTGTGCAACATTTTATGGTAGACTATGTGAGAGAATCGTGTAGAATTTACGTTGTTTTAAGCTGTCATTATGGTTTATTACGGTGAAGTAATTTTAGCTGTGTTTTTTGTGTCATGTTTGTGGCATGCAACCCTCAGGAATACAGGAATCATGGTCTGCTTCTGTGTAGGAGGGGCATGGAAACATTTGCTCAGCATCTTGCACGAAGTGTAAGGGGAACAAGCATGGCACATATTTCAGGCTTGATCATGTTAAAGGTAGGCAATACTGATAGAAATTAAAGCAGAACAGGATCGTAAACTATCTAACTGTTTCTACAAAAATAAAATTTATTTATTTTATAGAACATTAGAGGGTTGGAAAAAGAAGATAGATGACCTTCTTGAATGCCTCGAAGACGTGGAATAGCCTGAATTGATGCATGTTCTTTGCCTCTCTAAACACCAAATGACCACAGATATGGAGAAGTTAAATACAGGGATTACAGAATAGCATGATTTTCGTGTAGAGTTGAGATGGAAATACGAGGAGTTGCAACATATGTAAAAAATGGACACAAAGTCGAAAACATTTAAACAAATGTTGATCAGAACTCAGAAGCATCTACTTGTGAGTTGTAACTCCAGAATACTTCTCTGATGAATGCAATAGTCTATAGATCCCGTCTGGGGAACTTCAAGCTATTTATGAGAAATCTGGCTGCATTAATGAGCTATGTGCTAGAAAAGAGGAAAGTAATTTGTGGGGATTTCAGTGTAGGCTTCTTAAAGATATGGACAGGGAAAGTGAACTAGAATCATTATTTGCGTGTTTCAGTATAATTTCAATAGACAACTATCCAACTCCTGTGCAGTAAGAACGTAGAACACTGACTGACAAGATTTTGTAGGCAGTGATAAAAAGCAAGTGATACGTACCCAACTACTGATGCAGTATCTGACCATGGTGCACAATTAATGAAAAAAAAAACAATACGCCATTTTACAGCCCTGAGGCAGGTTTATTCAAAACTATGGTGTTTATTAATGAGAACAGGATACTAGGCTTTAACAGTAAATTTAAAGAGGTAGTATAGCATGAGGTACATATAGAAAGTGGTGATAATGTTAAATTTAGTTTTCCTCCGTATCAGATTTGTGTCGACATTTGAAAGCTGTTTTCCTGAAATATTATCCAGGAGATGCGTCAAGAGATAAATAAGCTGTGGGTAAGTAAGTGAATTAAAATATCTTGTAAGAAGAGGAGTAAACCTCGTATAAAGGTCTGAGTAAGACAAGGTCCAAAATTACTTGTATACTACAAAAAGTACTGTAGTATTTTATTTATTAAAATGTTCAGAAATGTGCACAGCCTGTCAGAAGTAAATCATTAAAATAATAAGTTTAAAACTATATGGGATATTATGAACAAGGAAACAGTCAGTGCGCAGGGTACCATAACATTTAAACCAAAAGACAATGTTGTGACTGATACTTCACACACAGTGTGAAGACTTTTAACTGTCACTACCTAAATGTAGCAACAAAAATAAAATTAAATGTTTGTAATGGCACCTACAAAAAATGAGTGTTTTTCTCACAAGACGTGTTTCGCTTGTTGAGATAAAGCATCATCAGTGATCTGTAATTAAGTTATTTATATTTTGATTTGGTGAAAAAAAAACATGCATATTTTGTAGTTGCAACGACTGAACGAAAATAACATCGAGAATTGTAAAGCAATTACGGACAATATGGCCACACAAATGAAGAATTTAATGGCGCCTCGTCAAGCATTTCCCATTGGGCAGCTATTGGCTGTTTAAATAAAAATTCTAAAAAGCAGAAGTTGATGTGGTGTTGATGGAATTTCAAACAGAATTCTGAAAAGTTGTTTCATATTAATATGTAATGTCCTTAGTGATACGAGTAATTTGTCACTGGCACAGAGAATTTTTCTAGAAAGTTTAAAATGTGTATCTGGTAAACCACGCGATAAGAAACGTGGCAAGAGAGACTTAAGCAATTATCGTCCAATATTCTTATTGACATCTTTTTCCGAAATATTCTTGAACTAATGTCCTCCAGAGTAGTGTCACACCTAATCGGAAACAATGTTCTTAGCACATACAGTTTGGCTTCCAAAAGGACTGATCGCCTGAGGATGCTATTTTTTTACATTCATTCCTCAAATAATAAAAGTTTTTAATAATAAAACATAATCAGTTGACTTTTTTTTACGTACATGTACCTAAAGCCTTTGATTCTGTGAATCATGTTACTCTCACAAAACTCCAGTTTTATGGAACTGATATTATGCGAATAGCTTGCTGTAATCATACGTAACAAACAGAATTCCGAAAGTTGTGCTGAATAATACAAACAGTGTTGGAAGGTCAATTAAAGTTAGTGACTGGGAGGAATCACAAAGGGAGCGCCAAAAGGTCCAATTTTGGATTCACTCCTTATTTTAAGTATACGTCAATGACCTTCCATTTAACATTCAACAAGAAAAATTAGTAATTTTTAAATATTATATTAGTGTTATAATAAATCCCATTGGAGGGGAAGTAGCAGAAGAGAATGTAAATGACATTTCCAAAGATCTTTTAAGTGGTTCTCAGATAATGGATGCTTCCTAAATTATGAAAAAACACATTGTATTTAGTTCTGTACAACAAATCGTGTCACACCAGCAGCTGATGTAGCACACTAGCAAGAGTCAGCAAATAGTGTAGAATGCACTAAATTTTTTTGTGTACGTATTGGTAAATCTGGATCTGGAAGAAACATATTACTGAGCTTATCAAACAATTAAGATTTGCTATTTTCTCTCTTTGTACAGTTATTAAGGTTGCAATCAAATGAATTAACCTCATGACATGTTTTGCATATTTCCGTTCAATAATGTCTTATGGAGTACTTTTCTGGAGTAACTCACCACTTAGAAAAAAAAGCATTGATTGCACAAAAGCGAGAGTAAATATAATGTGTAGTGTTCACCCACAGACGTCATGTAGGTACCTTTTCAAGGAGCTAGGCATTTGAACTGCACCGTCACAGTACTTATTCGCTAATGAAATTTGTTATAAATAACCCATCATATTTCGAGAAGAACAGTGATGTCGATACCTGCAACACCAGAGCGAAAAATGATCTTCATTGGTCATGATTGAAGAAGTCTCTTTCCTTTTTTTTTTTTTTTTTTGAGTTATCGTTCTTCTGACTGGTTTGATGTGGCCCGCCAAGGATTCTTATTCTTCTGTGGTGCCAATATCTTCATCTCATAGTAGCACTTGTAACCTACGTCCTCAAGTACGAGTATCTGCTGAATGTATTCCAAATTCTGACTTCACATCTACAACCCCCTCTAGTACCATGGAAGTTATTCCTCGATGTCTTAACAGATGTCCAACCATGCTGTCTCTAATTCTTGACAGAGTTTCTCACATATTCTTTCCTCGCCAATCCTCCTGAGAACCTCACTCCTTACCTTATCAATCCACCTGCTTTTCAGCATCCTTCTGCAGCACGACATCTCAGATGCTTCGATTCCTTTCTTTTCCGGTTTACCCACAGCTCATGTTTTACTACCATAAAATGCTGTGCTGCAAACGTACATTCTCAGAAATTTATTCCTCAAATTAAGAACTACGTTTGATACTAATAGACGTCTGTTGGCCAGGAGTGCCCTTTTTGCCAGTGCTAGTCTGCTTTCTATGTCCTCCTTGCTCTGATCGTCGTTTGTTATTTTGCTACCGAGGAGGCACAATTCCTTAACTTCATCTACTTCGTTATCAACAATATTAATGTTAAATTTCTCGCTGTTCTCATGTCCTACTTCTTATTACTTTCGTCTTTCGATGATTACTCTCAGTCCAAATTGTGTACTCATTAGATTGTTCGTTCCATTCGAGACATCTTGCAATTGTTTATTTGAGACTGCAATAGTGATGCTACAGTTGCAGTACCTAATATTTTTCTTTAAAAATTTTCTAAAGAAAAATTTTATTTACTATAGCTGTGATTTCACTATTGCAGTGTCAAATAAACATTGAACTTATGTTATAGTCACACTCCTTTACGACAATTATGTCGGAATATACATACTGCAATTCTTCTTCACTTTTCCTGAGTATAGCAAAGTCATCATTGAATCTTATCTTTGATATCCTTTCATCTAGAATTTTAATTCCACTCACGAACCTTTCTTTTATTTCTGTCATTGCTTCTTCCATGTATAGATTGAACCTCTTTCATCCGAGCACTTCTTTCTTGGTTTTCCACTCTTATTGTTCGATCTTGGCTCCTTATTGTATATTACCCTTCTATCAGTATAGCTTACCCCTATTTTTCTCACAATCTCGAATGTCCTGCGCCATTTAACACTGTCGAAATCTTTTTCCAGGTTGACAAATCCTATGAACGTGTCTCGGTTTTTCTTTCGTCTTGCTTCCATTGTCTACCGTAACGTCAAAAATGACTGGTATCCTTAACTTTTCTAAAGCCAGGCTGATCCTTCTCTAACACATTCTCAGTTTCGTTTCCCATTCTTCTATATATTATTCTTGTTATAAACTTGGATGCATGAAGCGCTAAGCTGGCCGTGTGACAATTGTCGGCTCTTGCAGTCCACGGAATTGTGTGAATGAAGCTTCTCCGGAAGTAAAATGATATGTTCTTTGACTCATACATTCTACACACCAACATGAATAGTCGTTTTGTTAATAATTCCACCAATGATTTTAGAAATTCTGATGGAATGTTACCTATCCATTCTGCCTTGTTTGATTTTAAGTCTTCTAAAGCTCTTCTAACTTCTGATTCTACTGACGGATAACCTATCTCTTTCCTATCGATTCCTGTTTCTTCACGTCATCAGAGAAGTACCGCCTTCACAGAGGCCTCAATCCACTCGATCCACCTATCATTTCGTCGAACAACTGAAGCATTCATTCTGTTATACATGGTTTCCTTGAACCTACGTTTTTCTTTGCTACGTCTGTAACTGCCATGATTAGAGATGTCCATTCCTCTTCAATTGAAGTGTCTACTGAGTTATTCCTTATTGCGTTACATATAGCCTCAGAGAAGTTAAAGCGCATGTCTTCATCCCTTAGTACTTCCATATCCTATTTATTTGGGCACTCATTCTTCCTGACTACTCAGTTAAATTTCAGCCTACTCGTCATCAAATCCTGATCTTCATCAAAGCTGTTAGTGTCTCAGAAAGTAGTTCTAAAAACTGTTCGATTAATTTATCATTATCTTAAATGTGTAACGAGTGACAAAGCAAGTCTCAAATCGAAATTTCTCCTGGGGAACTCCTTCTATTCCACTGACAAATTTCTGTTTAAAAATTGGTATACATCTAAGAAACTTATTTTCTTAAGTGTAGTTGCATGGGTAGGATGAAAATAAATGAAGTCATTAATGTTATTAATAATCATATGTACTTATCCGGTAAACTGACTGAGCTGTGGCTGGCTCATGTTATGTGTTGGATTAAACTTTGGTTGGTGTTCTCTGTTTGGTCTCCCGCGGTTATTGTGATTATTCTATTATCCTCTCTCTCCGCGAGTGGCAGCAGTAGTGTGTATCGATATTCGCACCTTGTATTATCTTTGGCCTGGAGCTTATAGTTTCCGGCTGTGCTGTGTGCGAGCAGTGGGTCGGTTGGCGTGGAGCAGGGAGGAAATCTCCGCGGCGCGTAGATTGGCAAGGGCCGCAGGCGACGTCCACGCGCGGTCGCAGTGTGTGTTGCTGTTCCCATTGCTACGAGGTCCGTGGCTCACCGATCATGTACACAAAAGTTCAGTTTTGATTTAATCTTCCGGCAAGTCACTGTTCACATTGTATCGTTTGTATTTCGTTGTCGGCTGTTGGGCATTCCCGCCAGCAACAACGTGTGTTTTCAAGTTGCAAATTTTGTGCACCCTCCTGTGGAGTTAACTGCTCTTGGTTATTTTCAGCTGAAGTGCACCAGCGGAATCTTCTTCCTTGTGGCCGTTAACTGGTTCAAATGGCTCTGAGCACAATGGGACTTAACATCTATGGTCATCAGTCCCCTAGAACTTAGATCTACTTAAACCTAACTAACCTAAGGACATCACACAACACCCAGTCATCACAAGGCAGAGAAAATCCCTGACCCCGCCGGGAATCTAACCCGGGAACCCGGGCGTGGGAAGCGAGAACGCTACCGCACGACCACGAGCTGCGGACGACGTAAATTCAGGCAGTCTATTTTCCTCGTCGTGTTGTCCCTGTCTAGCACGGTGTGTAGTTTGACAGGTCAATGTATAATTAGTTGTGTGCGCCAATAACTTCTACGTTTTTCCATTGAGCTCCCTGCTGTGTGCTGGTCGGGTGGAGCGGAAGTTATCTCGTCGCTGGGTCCGTTGACTGTCTGTCGATTGGGTTGTCGTCGGATTGAGAATGGTTGGGCCGACTGCCTGCCTCATCTAAGCGAGCGTTAGTATTTGAATTCCAGGCCGACCCTCGGAAACTTTTGAGCGTCGTTGGGTGTACTGGCTTTTCTTATTTGTTCTTGTTGCTTGTATTTGTATGGCTTATAGCCGATTTTTAAATTAAGGTTGTTTTGCCCTTAAGGCGTAAGATTGTTTGGGCCTTCAGTCTAATTAAAGAAAACTGTTTTAAGCTAAGGTGTTAATTTTTAAAATTTATTTTTGTTTGAGTCTTAGGTGATGGGTCTTCAGCCGATTATTAAATTAAAGTTTCTTTGCTCTTCAGGTGTCAAATTGTTGGACTTCAGCGTAATTAAACAACTGTTTTAAGATAAGGCCTTTTGGCCTTTTAAATTTTTTTTTGTTTGAGTCTTAAGTGATGGGCCTTCAGCCGATTTTTAAATTAAAGTTGTTGTGCTCTTAAGGTGTCAGATTGTTTCGGCCTTCAGCCTACTTGAAAGAACTGATTTAAGATCAGACCTTCTTTCTTTTAAATTTCTGATTTTGGTTTGGGTCTTAAGTTATTGACTTTCAGTCGATTTTAAATTAAAGTGGTCTTGGCCTTAAGGCATCAGATTTTATGGCTCATTCAGCTGGTAATTAAGTTCCAAAAATTAATGCTGTGTCTTTTAAAAATTTTCTTGGCTCTTGTAATGATTGGTCAAATAAATGAAGTTGTATATTCGATTGTAACTGACAGCCGCTTATTTTGGCCCCTTTCCACAATTTAAACTACCTGTCCTGTCCTGCAGGCTTAGCAGGGCGTCTCACTGACGTTCTACACACTTTCGATAGCAGAATCGTTTATTTGATCTATGGAACATGTAGCTAACTAATTAACTCGCTTTAGTGAAGCACACTAGCATGCCCTCGTGCCTTGTTATACGTCAGTGTCATCTTTTAGTAGTATAATTGTTCATGTGTCAGAGGCAGAAACGTCCTACAGTGGTTTGAGGAGCGTTATAGTGAACTCAGATAGATGTCTCGGAGAACAAATTCACGTAATGTATAACCTGCGGAACCAATCTGGGTCACTATCTGGTGCCATCACCACGTACGCAAATCAGCAGTTCGTTGTTTATGCGAATTACCTCACGTGAGTGTAGACATCTAATGCCACATACCTCCACAAACATAGTAACAAACTGTCGAATTACTGACACGCAAGATCATTGATGTACTTCGCGCCAAAGACGGAGAAACAAGCTATTAAGCAGGTGAACAAAAGTTTTGATTCGTCACTGTATGTGTTAGTGCATTTGTCTCTAGTGAAGGTGCGTACTTTGTTGCGATATCAAAATTAGTACTGATTCGTCTCTTGTATAAAATTAGTATTAAGTTTGGTTTTCGTAAGTTATGTATGTTGTAGCTGTCTATGTTTTAAATAATGTAAAACAATGTAAAGCATATTCGATCGAAAATTTAATTTAGAAATTTTTCCACCATTTATTTGCTTTTAAACGTTTGGATTGTATGTCAGATAGTGCACATGTGTGACAGATAATGATGTGCGGTTACCACTGCTACCTACTTTAAGATTTAGTGCCTTAGTGGCACTGAGGCTACGAGAAGGGTTTAACACAAGTCGACTGTTATATGTTTACGTACGTCTTTAGATCTGTGTGTCGAGGAGTAGTGATAAGAGAAATCGAGACTTGACTTGTGTGTGTTTTAGTCAATGGAAGACTTTTTTTGTTTTTTGCATGGCAAAGTTGATCAAATCCAGGTTGATATTAGATTGTGTTCTGACCAATGATTGTGTAATTGCTCTTATGACGATGTGTAATATGCTGAATATGCTGATTGCTGTTGAAATTTGTGTCTAGTAAAAGCACAGACATGCCCCACTCCCCGCGCCTTCGCTCCTACCGCATCACAAATTTCACAAATTATGTTCGGCAGCTAGGCAACCGTATATTGGGATGGCTCTTAAACGCTTTCCGTTTCTCATGGAGTCACCAGTATGAAAGCTATGCGCTGCTAAGAAATTCGTCTAATCCAGTGGCTCATGAGTTTAACACCAGCTAAGAAGAAGTTAAACATACAAACTCTGTATCACTCTCTGCCCTCACACACACACACACACACACACACACACACACACACACACACACACACACACGCACACGCACACAAATGTACATGTGCATACGTACTCGCACGTATTCTCCACAAACGAATAGGAATACATTGCGTGGTAAGTTTGTGGTGGCGCGGCGGAGGGAGACAGTCTTAACAAGTTTCCGAATCCCCGCAACTCATGTTCGTCGCTTCGGGCAACTGTTACTGCCAGTTCAATCCATTGTTACAATACAGAGATAGGTTTCCCGCGGTACCGAAAATATGACAATTCTTAAGACTGGCGGGAATTTAAAATCAAACACTGGACATTTTTATATTAATTTAGAATATAAGGCCCCCCTCAATTTTGGAGGCAATTTTCCGAAGAGAAAAGTGCGTCTTACAGTCCGTAAAATATCGTAAACAGTGTATATGTGACAAGAACTTTGCTACACGTAACGTATAACTTCAGTGGAACATTTGTATGCTTGGTATGCCAGCAGAGCCCTCTCACAAAACAGAACTTACCTGAAATGATTTCTCCAGTTCTGAATTCTCTCTCGGATAAAACAGGAGACACTGAATCTAAGTGATGATAAGAATAAAATACAGAAATACAGCGAATGTAATAGAACAAAAGCAATGCAGAGGTCTAAAAATGAGATAGAGAGAAATTGAAAAATACCAAGACGGGAAGTAACCAGAAGAGAAAAGCAAAGCCTTTGAAGCGTTCATACCTGTGGGATTGTTACATGCTGCGTATGCAAAGGTTTAACCAACATTTGGGAAACAGAGAATCAGATTTATGAATATCAGCAACTCAGATCGCACTGCTAACAAAGAAGGGAAGCCTGAAAGGTGAAAGGAATGTACAGTAGGGTTGTACAATAATAATGGTTATTCGAATACGCCCTTTGAAACTATGAATGTACCAGGGAGCGAAGGGTTGCCTGCGAGTTGTGCTGAAAACAGGCTGTCCTTGTAGGAGACGAAAAAAGGTCAACAAATAAATTCAGAGTGCAAATATGGAGCGATTCAGAGGAGTGAGTCTTTTGCGTAAGTCCTAAACTGGTGGCGGGAATTTGGCGTGGTGAGCAACTGGACGTGTGAAACAAATGGAACAGCAGATTAACATGTGACTGCTGCTTTCCCCGCATTCCGTGCGGCTTATGCAACTGTCTTGCACCTGAACTGCATCCGGTTCAGATTCGTGTCCGAACCGCCCGAATAAAAATTTTCCTTGTAGTTACGTAAATAACTGACGCCACATTGCGGAGTGGGTTGTTTCGCGACATAGCTTCAGATCAAGTGGGAATTTTATCTATTGCTGTCAGTGTTTCTTTCGTGACAGTATTACTTCCATAAAACATAGAACAATCGCTTTAAGACACATCCGTGATTTTATTTCAATAATAATGATGCGTTTCGAGCCCAGGAGGCTTATCTTCAGGTACTTTGACAGTTTACATAGTTTTTTTTCAGATTTAGGTGAGTTTTGGCCCTGGTACGATTATAATGGTATGTTACAAAATGACACATAGTGAATGTAAGTTTACAAACTAATTCAAATTGAAAAATAACTTACTGTTTCCAGTGGTAGATACACGCTTTTGAAGTACAGTATGAATAAATATGTTTATGTGCATCCATACACTCTTCGTTGTACAACGCATTTTATAAACTCAGTTCAGAGACAGTCACAGAATTTAAAATGTAAAGATGCTGCATCTATACAAACACACTGGTATTATTTTTTGAAGGAAGATACGAAGGCATTACATTATTAATTACACTGGATATAATTTCCAAACCAATATTTGTGAATACTCACTCGTTCTGACTTGCATTTATAAAATGTGGTGTATAATGAAAAGTGTACGTATGGATATAGACATGTTTACTCATAATGTGCTTCAAAAATGTGTGTCCAACACTAGAAAGAGTAAGTTATTTTCCAATCTGTGTTAGTTTTGTGAATTTATTTTCACAATATGTCACTTTGTAGTATACCATTGCAATCGCTTCAGCACCAAACCTAAATCTGAACGAAAAATCGATGTAGACTGTCGAAGCACTTGAAGATGAGCCCCCAGAGCTCGAAATACATAGTGCATTGAAATAAAATCACGAATGTGACTGAAGGCGATTGCTTTTTATTTTACTAAGGTATTTTGTCGTCGATGAGCACAGAAACATATTATTATTATTATTTTCGTAGCTGAATGTGGATTAGAACATCGGGAAGTTAGCGACTTTGAAAATAAGCAATATAAAATGAACTCATATTTAAAGTACTTACAGAAATTTCCGATTTATTTTTGAGTGACATCTTGAAAGTCATTTAGTTTTATCGAAAATTTTGCTTACATTTCACATCGAATCTACGTCGTGCAGTGTTATCTGACCGCCTTTTTTTATATCACACTGCTTTAGGAAATATCAGATTTGGATTACTGTTTCTTTACGTAATTAAATTTAAGCTGTATTGCTGTCATAAATTGACATTTTCACACTTTTCTAACGTGTTACACTTGCTAATAATTCAATAAAATTACAAGAACTTTGCTTCTAATTTATTTACTGCTGTCGTGATTAACATCGGGAACATGTAACAATGAATCATTAAATTTCAACAAGAACAGATTTTACTTAAAAACAGATCACAAATATTACATAACAGTTGTAAAACAACTAGTAACTCTAGTGAAAAATTGGTTTGAACTGACTAGCTGAATTTTAAGTAATGTGAACTGCATACACTGCTGTTTTATCTGAATAATTAATAAATTAAGGAAACCGACAAAAAGAGCGGTGCAGAATGTGCCGCAACCATGTTGTGTTTCACGTTATTCGCAGTTATCTCTAATATTTTCTGTCGTATGTCTATAATTATCAATGAAATTTATCAGTTTGCCATTTCCTCTATGTCTCTTCTTCCGTTAAGGCGAATATTTATCACGATGGAATCAGTCTTCTTTGTGATGCACACTGAGGTGACAAAAAGTCATGGAACGGCAATATGGACTTATACAGAAGACCATAGTATCGCGTACACAAGATAGAACAGGGAAGTAGATTGGCGGAGCTCCCATTTCTACTCGGGCGGTTCACATGAAAAAGTGTCCGACGTGATTATTGTCGCACGACTTTGAACGCAAGTCCGCAGCTCGTGGTCGTGCGGTAGTGTTCTCGCTTCACACGCCCGGGTTCCCGGGCTCGATTCCCGGCGGGGTCAGGGATTTTCTCTGCCTCGTGATGACTGGGTGTTGTGTGATGTCCTTAGGTTAGTTAGGTTAAAGTAGTTCTAAGTCCTAGGGGACTGATGACCGTAGATGTTAAGTCCCATAGTGCTCAGAGCCATTTGAACCATTTTTGAACGCGGAATGGTAGCTGGAGCTAGACTCCTGAGACATTAAATTTCGGAAATGGTTAGGTAAATCAATTTACAGAGATCCACAGTGTCAACAGTGTCCCTAGAATACCAAATTTAGGTATTACCTCTCATCACGGACAACTCAGTTGTCGACGTCGTTCAATTACCGACCGAGAGCAGCGGCATTTGCGTAGAGTTGTCAGTACTAACAGACAAGCAGACTGCGTGAAAAAACCGCAGAAATCAATGTGGCATGCACGACGAACGTAGCCATTAGGACAGCGCGACGAAATTTGGCGTTAATAGGCTGCGGTCGTTGATGACCGGCGAGTGCTTTTGCTAACAGCACTACATCGCCTGCAGAACTCCTGGGCTCCTGAATATATTGATCGGACCCTAGACGCCTGTAAACCCGTGGTGTGGTCAGATGAGTCCCGATTTCAGTTGGTAAGGGCTGATCGTAAGTTCGATGTGACGCAGATCCCACGAAGCCACAGACCCAGATCGTCAACAAAACCCTTGTGCGTGGTGACTCCATAATGGTGTGGGCTATATTTAAATGGATGGCCTGGGTCCTCTGGCCCAACTGAACCGATCACTGTCTGGAAATGGCTATGTTCAGCTACGTGGAGACCATCTGCAAGCTTTCGTGGAGTTCACCTTCCCAAACAACGATGGATCTTTTATGGATGGCAATACGCTATGTCACAGGGCCACAATTCTAGGCGACTGGCTTGAAGAACATTCTGAGCAATTCGAACGAGTGATTTGGCCACACAAGTCGTCAGAAATGAGACCCATCGAACATATGTAGGACATAATCTAGAGGTCAGTTCGTACACAAAATCCTGTACTGGCAACAATTCCGCAGATATGCACGGCTGTGGAGGCAGCACGTCTCAATATTACTTCAGGTGACTTCCAAAGATTTGTTGAGTCCATGTTAAGTCCAGTTGCTGCACTACGCTGGGAAAATGGAGGTCCGACACGATATTAGGAAGTATCCCACGACTTTCGCACCTCATTGGAATTTTCAGGTGTCATGAAAACGTTTTCGATTTAGAGAATTATTTTCGTGTTCTGTTGCCAAAAATTGTTTACGTCCGTGCCCACGTATTGTAGAAATTAACTTGGCTAGTGTATCAAAAACTCTGTCAGATGCTGTTCCTGTCGTATCACGTTCATGTTAATCCAAAAACTGGTAGGAAAGAACTGTGCCCCACTAAAATTGTTCTTTGTGCATCAGTGATTCAACAACCTGTGAACACTGTAGGAAAGCAGTGCCTCTCAGTTGCTGTTCCTTTCTTATCATGGCCATGTTAACCCGAAAACTGGTAGTAAAGAACAGTGCACCACCAAAATTGGTTCTTTGTGCTTCCGTGGTTCAACAGCCAGTGAACGTTGTAGGAAAGCAGTGCAGAATTTGTCTAGCTGGTTGTGGGAAGCGTCGTGAAACTATACTTCGTCTGTACAGGATGACACGCCAGTGCACGTTAATCTGGGGGGCGATTATTACATTCAGATCTTGGCTCGCCTTAGTCGCCAGTAGCGAGCTAGGTTAAGTTATATAGGCATAGGAATTTTAAAGGATCTATAATTGTGATGTCTCGAGGTTGTTAGATTTTCCATGTTCACTTGGTTTTCGCTCGCAGTCGTCCAATGGATGGCAATCATTACTGACACGAGGGTTGTTGGGAAAGTGAGTCCCGATGCAGCGTACTCTAATCAATGTTAGCAAAATGGGGATGGGCATTTAGTTGCCAGTTTGTTTCGACTGCGCTGCAGAAATTTCGCTGGGATGACCTCACGCATTCACCATACAGTCCCAATCTCTCCTCAGGCGATTTCCATATTTTTGGTGCCCTGAAGAAAAGCATTCATGGCTGTGGGTTTCCTTCGGGGAAGAGGTGCACGTATGTGCGCAATCACGATTCCATAAGCAGTCGCAAACGTTTTTCCGTGAAGGCATTTACCCTTCACCTCACAGCGGGGTAAATGTAATTACAAATGTTTGAAATGGCTCTGAGCACTATGGGACATAACATCTGAGGTCATCAGTCCCCTAGAACTTAGAACTACTGAAACCTAACTAACCTAGAGGCATCACATACATCCATGCCCGAGGCAGGATTCGAACCTGCTACCGTAGCGGTCGCGCGGTTCCAGACTGAAGGGCCTAGAAACGCTCGGCCACACCGGCCGGCAAATGTATTAACAGTTACAGCGATTAATTTTGAAATAATGAGCAGTTTACTTAATTTGTTCCATCCCTTCTCTTTCATTTGACTGACCTAACAACTCTTATATGCACCTAACCGTACTAAAACAAATACATATTAACATACAAACACCCCCCCCTCCCTCCGACACCCACCCACAAACACACGACATTTGTCAACACCATTCAACAGTTTGCCAACAAAGTCCAAAACATCAAGAAGTAAATGGATGTTTACTTGATAGAGCTGTACGAATGGAAGTGCGAATTGCAATAGACATAAAGAATGCTAAAAAAGTAAGAAATTCAAACTATTATTATGTTATAAAAAGTCAGAAAGTCCCAGAACTGTTTATAAACATACGTAAAACAAAATAGTGTAAACATAAAATTGAGTAGATTTCAGATCGTTGATAATACTAATCAAAAAATAAAGGCAAAATGCGTATTAGTTTCATTCAAGCATTATTAGACGATCCCAAAGTGGTAATTATTTACATAACATTCCGTGCAGCTGAGGGTCACAGGAAAACAAAAACTAAGGATGTTATTATTGAGCTGTTGTTTGCGCCGTTCCACCGACTATGAATTACGAGCTATAATTCGTTTCTTGTAAGGGAAAGCACGAATACTGTAGACTATCATAATGAACTTTGTGCAGTACACAGATCATTATGAGTCGGAGCGCTGTAAAAAACAGTGCAGTTTGTTTCGGGAAGAAAGAAGTGGATGGCTGTCTTCTTCTTAATTGTCGCTTTGGCCTGGGAGACCGTAAGCGTTCTCTACATTCCTCCATCAATCATTTCTGTTACCGGCTTTTGTGCTCTGTTCTCCATTTGTCAGTCCCGTCGTCTCTGTATCTCTGTATATATTATCCTTACATCTTGTCCGTGGCCTTCCTAGGACCCTCTTGCAGTCCATGGATACTCAGAATGTAGCGGTAATCTTTCCTCTTCCATCCTGATTAGGTGTCCTGTCAATCTATTTTGCTTCATCTTTGGACCAGCATCAGTACAGGTCTGGCAGTTCATGGTTTTTTAATATCTCTGTTTCTCTTCGGGTCATTTTCTCTGTGATCAATGAACGTGTTGCAAATAGATGCAGATTCACACACACACACACACACACACACACAGGCATGCTGTTGTACTACGAAAAACTCCAAGTTATTAATGAACACAAAAATAACTGAAATAAAATAAAAAATAATGTCACCGCAAAAAATGAGGTCGCGATATAACCGCTTGACGCATCTTACCTCAGAAGACACAATCAGACAAAACTGTAACACTTTCAAGTCTTGACAGAATATTTATTACTACGTACATGGGCTTGTTGCACCTTGGAACATGTTTCCATATTCGGAGAAAGCTTAATTTCCACTGATCAGTTTTCGTGACCTCATAAAAAGACTGCAGCACGTAAAAAGTGAATGCCATCCTTTAAATATGGAATAAGACAATTAATTGCTGGCTAGACATGAAAGTCTGAAAAGTGTACCAAGGTATAAAACTCTCCCCTACTGATGAGTGTTGTCTGACGCATAATTCTGCGTGTACTATGGGTTCACACATGTCAGTCTGGCAGCATTTGCAGAAATGACAGGGCTAGATACGCAGGTCTATTTGAGACTGTTCTAAATTTTAAAGGCTTAGCCAAACGGAGTTGTGTTTCTTTCCTTTTTGTTAGTTTAAAAAGGTATCTCTGTTAAGCATTATGGTCTTGTGTTCTGATTGTTTTCGTATGATCTCTTTGTTGCTTCGATTATGATGTAACGAAATTTATGAAATTAATTACCAGTCAGATTTATGTTGGGAACTCCATACGAAAGCTATCACCTAAAGTTATTCACAGTTCGCCAAATGTGCATCATTTCCAAAGAGACATATACACTGGGTTCTGGTAACGTTACACGAGTAGGGCAATGTTCCTTTATACGCAGACTACAATAGAAAATCGTGCCGCCCACGGTTAATACCGATCTTCATACATTTAATAACTTTTTTCAGGGTCAAAACTACTGAATACATCGACTGAAATTTAATTTGTTCCTCCATGGAGTAACAGCACTTCTTCTTTTGCTTACGCCTTTTCCCCGCAGTTTGCGCAGGGTCGGCGTGGCTACAATCGGATTTGGCAAGGTTAACATGAAGATATAAAACTCTCCCCTTCCTGCCACCACCCCATAACCCCCCCCCCACCCCGGGATGGAATCAGTGTACCCCAGCTGTCTGCATCTAGTGTAAATCATGAAATAGTTCGAACGTTATTCAAATGTCTGTGAGACATGTAACTGAGGAGGAAAGTGGGGACCAGCCTGGTATTCATCTAGGGGATGTGGAAAACCACCTAAAAACCACATCCTGGCTGGCTGGCACTCCGGCCCTCGTCGTTAATCTACCGGGTGGATTCGATCTGGGGCCGGCGCGAATACCCAAGTCAAGGAAGCAGCGCATTAGCGCTCTCGGCTAACTTGCTGGGTCGTGGAGTAACAGCACTCCGAACATTTAACACTTCTCGTTTCGTTTGTCAGAGCGATTACTGTCGCCATGAAGAAATTAGAACCAGCTTTGGGTTGGCCTGTTTCACAAGACTAGACAAGGGCTTCATTAACCTTTATTTGGTACTGGAGAAACTCGTTCTCTTCTTTGCTATAGGTTTTACACATCTTCTTTTAGAACTACAGGTGTTGCAACTTTGATTTTAACTCTTTTGCGTCACAAATTTTACTAAAAAGTGGCGCAGTTACATCTTTGTTTTACTATTAGCAACCATTGTTGTTGTTGTTGTGGTCTTCAGTCCTGAGACTGGTTTGATGAAGCTCTCCATGCTACTCTATCCTGTGGAAGCTTCTTCATCTCTCAGTACTTACTGCAACCTGCATCCTTCAGAATCTGCTTAGTGTATTCATCTCTTGGTCTCCATCTAAGATTTTTACCCTCCACGCTGCCCTCCAATGCTAAATTTATGATACCTTGGTGCCTCAGAACATGCCCTACCAACCGGTCCCTTCTTCAAGTTGTGCCGCAAACTTCTCTTTTCCCCAAATCTATTCAATACCTTCTCATTAGTTATGTGATCTACCCATCTAATCTTCAGCATTCTTTGTTGCACCACATTTCGAAAGCTTCTATTCTCTTCTTGTCCAAACTATTTATCGTCCATGTTTCTCTTCCATAATTGGCTACACTCCATACAAATACTTTCAGAAATGACTTCCTGACACTCTATACTCGATGAAAACAAATTTCTCTTCTTCAGAAACGCTTTCCGTGCCATTGGCAATCTACATTTTATATTATCTCTACTTCGAACATCATCAGTTATTTTGCTCCCCAAACAGCAAAACTCCTTTACTACTTTCAGTGTCTCATAACCTAATCTCATTCCCTCAGCATCACCCGACTTAATTCGACTACATTCCATTATCCTCGTTTTGCTTTTGTTGATGTTCATCTTATATCCTGCTTTCAAGATACTGTCCATTCCGTTCAACTGCTCTTTCAAGTCCTTTGCTGTCTCTGACAGAAGTACAATGTCATCGGCGAACCTCAAAGTTTTTGTTTCTTCTCCATGGATTTTAATACCTACTCCGAATTTTTCTTTTGTTTCCTTTACTGCTTGCTCAATATACAGATTGAATAACATTGGGGAGAGGCTACAACCCTGTCTCACTCCCTTCCCAACCGCTGCTTCCCTCTCATGCCCCTCGACTCTTATAAGTATCATCTGGTTTCTGTACAAATTGTAAATAGCCTTTCGCTCCCTGTATTTTACCCCTGCCACCTTTAGAATTTGAAGGAGAGTATTCCAGTCAACATTGTCAAAAGCTTTCTCTAAGTCTACAAATGCTAGAAACGTAGGTTTGCCTTTCCTTAATCTTTCATCTAAGATAAGTCGTAGGGTCCGTATTGCCTCACGTGTTCCAATATTTCTACGGAATCCAAACTGATCTCCCCCGAGATGGGCTTCTACCAGTTTTTCCATTCGTCTGTAAATAATTCGCGTCAGTATTTTGCAGCTGTGACTTATTAAACTGATAGTTCGGTAATTTTCACATCTGTCAACACCTGCTTTCTTTGGGATTGGAATTGTTATATTCTTCTTGGAGTCTGAGGGTATTTTGCCTGTCTCATACATCTTGCTCACCAGATGGTAGAGTTTTGTCCGTTCTGGCTCTCCCAAGGACTTCAGTAGTTCTAATGGAATGTTGTCTACTCCCGGGGCCTTGTTTTGACTCAGGTCTTTCAGTGCTCTGTCAAACTCTCACGCAATATCGTATCCCCCATTTCATCTTCATCTACATCCTCTTCCATTTCCATAATATTGTCCTCAAATACATCGCCCTTGTATAGACCATCTATATATTCCTTCCATTTTCTGCTTTCCCTTCTTTGCTTAGAACTGGGTTTCCATCTGTGCTCTTGATATTTATACAAGTGGCTCTCTTTTCTCCAAAGGTCTCTTTAATTTTCCTGTAAGAAGCATCTATCTTACCCCTAGTGAGATAAGCCTCTACATCCTTACATTTGTCCTCTACCATATCTGCTTAGCCGTTTTGATCTTCCTGTCGATCTCATTTTTGAGACGTTTGTATTCCTTTTTGCGTGCTTCATTTGCTGCATTTTTATATTTTCTCCTTTCATCAGTTAAATTCAATATTTCTTCTGTTACGCAAGGATTTCTGCTAGCCCTCGTCTTTTTATCTACTTGATCCTCTTCTGCCTTCACTATTTCATCCCTCAGAGGTACCCATTCTTCTTCTACTGTATTTCTTTCCCCCATTCCTGTCAATTGTTCCCTTATGCTCTCCCTGAAACTCTGTACGACCTCTGGTTTAGTCAGTTTATCCATGTCTCATCTCCGTAATTCCCACCTTTTTGCAGTTTCTTCAGTTTTAATCTACAGTTCATAACCAATAGATTGTTGTCAGAGTCCACATCTGCCACTGGAAATGTCTTACAATTTAAAACCGGGTTCCTAAATCTCTGTCTTACCATTATATAATCTATCTGATACCTTCTAGTATCTCCAGGATTCTTCCATGTATACAACCTTCTATCATGATTCTTGAACCAAGTGTTAGCTATGATTAAGTTATGCTCTGTGCAAAATTCTACCAGATGGCTTCCTCTTTCATTTCTTACCCCCAATCCATATTCACCTACTATGTTTCCTTCTCTCCCTTTTCCTACTCTCCAATTCCAGTCACCCATGACTATTAAATTTTCGTCTCCCTTCACTACTTGAATAATTTCTTTTATCTCATCATACATTTCATCGATTTCTCCATCATCTGCAGGCCTAACTGGCATATAAACTTGTACTAATGTAGTAGGCAAGGGCTTCGTGTCTGTCTTGGCCACAATAATGCGTTGACTGTGCTGTTTGTAGTAGCTTACCCATACTGCTATTTTTTTTATTCATTATTAAACCTACTCCTGCATTACCCCTATTTGATTACTGAAACTAAAGTTCCGACAAGGTTTCGGAAGTAAATTTTTAGATTCCCTCGAAATACGTCTCTTCAAACATTAGTCAACTAAGAACGAAATACTGTGCAGGAGAAATTACTGCTAGTTATTAAGAACAGCAATAATAGCTATATTGATATACTACCCTCTGAGTGATAATGCATCTCATATACTTGTTGAGTAACCAGCATAGCCCATGTATGCATTTATTCCAATCTGCTGTTAGTCCACCTCAGTATTCCCCCTATCCACCTTCTCCTTCTCCCTATCTGTCCATGTGCTGCTTCTCCCTCTATCCATCTGGTTCTCGCCCTCTGTCATTCTGTTCCTTTCCATTCAGTCTGTCTCCTCCTACCTCCTCTAAGTCTTTCTCCTCGTCCCCCTTTCCTGTCCGTCTCCTCCTCCCCCCTCTCTCTGCCTGTCTCCTCCTTCCCCTCTGCCAGCCGCTGTGGCCTAGTTGTTCTAGGGTGTTCAGTCAGGAACCGCTCTCCTGCTACAGTCTCAGGTTCGAATCCTGCCTCGGGAATGAATGTGTGTGATGTCCTTAGGTTAGTTAGGTTTAAGTAGTTCTAACTTCTAGGGGACTCATGACCTCAGATGTTAAGTCCCATAGTGCTCAGAGCCATTTGAACCATTTGAACCTTTCCCTCTCTCTCCTCCACTCCTCTCTGCCCATCTCCTCCTCTTTCCTTTCCTTGTTCATCTCTGCTATCCTTTCTCTGTCCATTTCCTCCCTCCCCTCTTTCTGTCCATCTCCTCCTTACCCTTTGTCTTCCCCCCCTCTATTTCTGTCAATCTCCTCCTTATCCCTGTCTTTGTACATGTCCCCCTCTCCCTCTTCTTGTCCATCTCCCCTTTGCTTTTTCTGTCATCTCCCCCTCTTCATGCTTCTTGTCCATATTGTCCTTTTCCCTTTCTCTATTTCCCCCTCCACCATATTTCTCCATCTCCATCTCTCTCTGTACATCCTTCGTGTCTCTGACCATCTTCATCTGTTTCTCTGTCCATCTCCTGCTCCACCCTCTCTCTGCCGCTCTCCACTTCTTCCCTTACTGTCCATTCCCCTGTACCTTCTCTCTGACCATCTCCTCCTCCCTCTACCTGTGTCCATCTCCTCCTTCTTCCTCTCTGTCTGTCCATTTCCTCCTACCTCCTTCTCTCCCCACATCTTCAGCCATACTCTTGGCAGTTGCTGATTCTTACGCTTGCAGTATTTGTTTCCACATAGTAGGTAGTGTGTACACCGAATTTGGTTGAAATTGATCTCTGAGGCTTAGGAGGCGATTTTTACCCCAGGCTTCATCAGCCTACGCACGTGTAACATACACTGATCAGCCAGATCATTATGACCATCGACCTACTATCCATACAAACCCGTCCAAGTGATATCAGCGTCACCTGGCGAGGAATGACTGCTAGTCAGACACACACACAGTTCATGTAGTATCAGCGAGCGTGCCGTCTGTGTGAAGGATAGGGAAGGCGCACGATCTATCTGAGTGTGATAGCCCGGAGGCTCGGCACGAACACTTCGGAAATTGCACGACTTGTCAAGTGTTCGAGAAGAGCTGTGGTGAGTGTGCCCTCAACACATGGGGAAAACGAGGTGAAACCACGTCCAGATCTTATTACAGATGGACAGACTGTTAAAACAGGACAGGTGGCGAACTGTGGTATAACTAACATCAGACTTTAATGCTGGGCAGAGTACAAGTGTGCCTGAACACTCAGTTCAAAGAACACTGCTAACGATGGGCCTTTGCAGCCGACTACCCATGCATGTGCCAATTGTAACATCACAGTATCGGCAAATATGACTGAAATTGGCATGTGACCATCGGCACTGGATGTTGGCGCAGTGACAAGCGTTGCATGGTCTGATACCTTCTTCATCACGCCGATGGGATGGCACGAATCCGTCGTATTCCAAGGGAGCAGTCCTTGACATCTGTACTGCGAGACGACTACAAGCTGGCGGCGGCTCCATTATGCTCTGTGAAACACTAATGTAGACATCCAAGCACCACGATGGCCAAGGAGTATCGTACACGTACGCCTCTTCATGACGTACACCCGTTTATCCCGATGACCGTGGTCTTCTTCAACAAGATAATACGCCATGCCACAAGGCCAGTGTGATGGTGTGGTTCAAGGAACACAGTGGCAAGTTCCAGTCCATGTACTGGCCCCCCAACTCGCCAGATCATAATCCGACTGAACACATCTGGGATGTGATTGATTGTGGAGTCAGCGTCCAACGCCATCCTCCGCGGAATTTACGGGAATTAGGTGACATGAGTGTGCAGTTGTCTGTCAACTCCCTCCAGTGACCTACGAAGGTCTCATTGCTTCCATGCCATGACTTGTCGCCGCTGTTATACGTGCCAAAGTTGGACATACCAGCCAAAAGGTAGGTGGTCATAATGTTCTGGCAGATCAGTGTAGCTATACACAGAACACATACTCAAAAATAGTCGCCAGAACTGTTGGTACATTTATCCCATGGCTACACTAGCTGGTCGATTCCATCCTTGAAGAAGCTAGTAGGCTGCTGTCAGCTACAGACGCGAACCAGTCACACAATTGGTCTTCCGTTTCGAATCGATGTCAGCGAATAGCTTGTTTTAGAGGTCCAAACACACGAAAGAAACACGGTGAACGGTCGGGACTGTACGGTAGATGTTCCAGCATTTTCCACCCAAACTGCTGCATTGTCGTGTTCACCACATTGGCGTGTGTGGGTGGGAATTATCATGCAGGACGATAACGCCATTGGGCAACATACCTCGGCGTTTCGACTTGATGGCTCGTCTAAGGTCCTGTAAAGTGGCTTGATGAAGCTGGGCTTTAATGGTGGTTCCCCTTTCCAGGAATTCGACAAGGGATGGGCCCTTTCCGTCAAAAAAAGAAGGACATCATGACCTTACCAGAACCAGTATGCACGACCTTTCATTTCTTTGGAGGTGGTGAAGTCGCATGTTTCCATTGCTGACGCTTGCTTTCCGGTTCAAATTGGTGACATCATGTTTCGTCCTCATTTTAACGTTGCAGATGACAGACAGCGCCATTCGAGTATTGTGTTGTTCGGTGGTCAGTTGGTGAGCATTCCACTGTGCACATATTTTTCGAAAGTTCAAGTGTTGATGCATTTGTGTGCAGTGCCCATGCTAATACCCAGTTACCGATGGAGCTCGTCCACGGTGATCCTGTGGTTGTCCAAGACTAAAGCATTCACTTCCTCAACAATTTTCCGGTGTGATGACACGATGAGATTGTCCAGAACGAGCATCATCTTCCAGTGAGTCGCGCCCCTCAAGCAATCGTTTGCGCCATTCGACAACACTTGAATGACTCAGACTATACTCGCCATACACAGTCTTCACCCGTTGATACATTTCACGGCCTCCAACTCCCTCCGCCGCCAGAAATCGAATCACTCCTCGTTGTTTTGCTTACTCGCCTGCATGTTCGGTAGTAGACGATAACTTGTGTGACCACCTTCTTTTCGGTGTGAAACCACACTGGCGCTATGCAACATCAAGCGGTTCACAAGCGTCTGTCTCTCACCAATACATGGCGCCACCATACCCTCAGCTACGTGGTACCACATTACGTGTAAGGCAATGGTAGACGCACTGACCAGGTTTCATTTGAATGAACCTCTTATTTCACACAAATGTACACCCATATTTCATCTTTAGCTCCAGGGACTACATTTCCGTTTGCACGCAAGTGAATGTTTATGACGTCATGTCTCCTGAACTTCGTGTTGTACAATTTTCTAGGTACACTCGCATTCGCGGGTTGGATCAACTCAGTTCCACGTCGAGGACTTACACTGCCTGGGCTAGTCACCGCTTCAGCAGAGCCCGCTGCCATTGCCGTCTGTCCGTCTGCCGGCCGCTGTCGTCGTTTCGTCCATCTGCTCGCTGTCATTGCCGCCCGTCGCCCGGTCGCCGCCGCCGCCGCCGCCGCCGCCTGGTGCTCGCCCTGCCGCCGCCCAGTGATCGCTGCCGGTACCGCCCTGTGCTCGCCGCCGCCACCGCCTCCACCTCCGCAGCCGCCGGCCCCCGTTTTAGTTCCTTTCGCACTTCCTGTCACCATTGGACGCCGCCTTCAATCATAGACACCCCACTACCACCATTATCTACATCTCCCCTTCACTGCCCCCACTGTAACCTCGTGGAATGCTTCCTCTGGGCTTAACCCATCTCATCCACCTCACCTACTCACAGTCTTCTTCCATTCTGTCTCCTCCTCATCCCTGCATCCTCACCTGTATGTTGCTCCTTCCTCTGCTCCTTTCCTTCCTCCTTCCCCTGCTCCAGCCCCTGATCCTGTACCTCCCACAGCTGTCGCCCTTAGAGACAACTTTCTCCTCCTCCACACCCACCCTGCTACAACTACTCCTGCTTCCCTGGCCCGAGTAATTGTCTGCCATGCCACCACAGAGCACCCCACGACCCTACCCAGTGCCGCTGCCTCACAAGAGAGGACTGCCTCCCACCACCTCCCCATCCATTCAGTCCCTTATCCCTCCTCCCAGGCCACAACTGCCAAAAAACCTTCTAAGCGTCCAAGTGGTGACTGCAACACTACCCCCTCCTCCAAAAAGCCACCACCCACCCCACTTCCCTCTGATCCTGCCACGGATACTATACCACCCATCCTTCTGCCTCCCCAACCCCCACCATGCCTACCTTCATCCTTGCCAAACCTGATCCGAATTTCCTAGATGCCCACACCCTCATCCTTGAAATCCAGAAATACATCCCCAGTGCACCCATTACCTAACGTATCCCTCATAGAGACTCTCTTCTCATCAAGTCCTCCTCTCCCTCTTTCCATACTGATCTCCTCTGGCGCCTTCCATTTATCACCCTTAGCCCCCATGCTTCCGTCACCCCCTTCCTTACTTCCTCCTCTCCATGTCAGCCCCAACCCCTCGTTGTCCTCCAACCCTCACTGCTGTGATCACAAAACTCAGCCCTCTGGTCATGGAGGTGGAGGCTGGTTCAAATGGCTCTGAGCACTATGGGACTTGACATCTGCGGTCATCAGTCCCCTAGAACTTAGAACTACTTAAACTTAACTAACCTAAGGACATCACACACATCCATGCCCAAGGCTGGATTCGGACCTGCGACCGTAGCGGTCACGTGGTTCCAAACTGAAGCACCTAGAACCGCACGGCCACACCAGCCAGCGGAGGTGGATTCCCTCCACCCTCCCCCTACAGCAAAAGACATCATCTGGTTCCTAACCATCATCTGGTTCCAATTCCCCCACATACTCCAGCAGATTTCCCTCACTGCCTGGTCTGTTTTCCATTTAAATACCTATACCACCTACTCCCACAACCAGACCCACTTTACCCACCTAGACACCCTCGTTGAATCACCTCTCTCCTTGTCCCACTTCCTCTCCCCCTCTCACCTCCTGGCACGTCACCAGTATCATCTCTTCTACCTCAATATTCACTCCATTCCTGGCAACAAATACCTCTTTGGTCATACCCTACCCCAGCACCAGGTTGACTCCTTTGTCTGTAATGAAACCTTCCTCCAACCTTAGGATATAGCCCCACCTCTCCCTATCTCCTTCACCACTCTGACAATCCCCTTCCCCTCGCCTGAGGTGGGGTCACTATTGGCCACCTAAGGCATCTCCCTGTCTGGCCACAACCCATCCTCAATGACCCAACTAAACACCTTCTCCTCAGCATCTTTTTCCCTTCCTCACCATCACCTGTGCCACTATATATATATCCACCTCACAGCTCCTCTCCTCTACGAATTTATTTATCAAGTTGACTATACCTTCTCCACCTGTATGATTGCTGCCGACCTAAACATCTACAGCCATGACCCTGCCACCCTTTGGCAGTGGCATCAGTTCCTTGCCACCCTCCATGGTGACTTGTTCCTCTCCCACAACACACCCGTCCTGAAAGTAACTCCACCCCCTGATGTTATCCTCACTTCCCCCAACCTCCTTGGTCATAGCTCTGTGGACGTCCTCGATCCCATTGGTAGTGACCACCTTCCCATCCTTTGCAGTGTCTCCTCTGCCCATGGTCCCCCTGCAGCCCCCTGCCCAGCTGCCCCTCCAAAGTCTTCAGTTGAAACTTCTGGGCTGAGAGGCCATGGTCAGGGAGACATCTGCGGGAGACAAAACTTTAGGTGGAAATTTTATACATCCACCATGGCCTCTCAGACCGGACGTTTCAACTGAAGACAACACCAGACATGAAAGCCTACATTGTATGATTAAACACGTCCAAAATCTGTCCACAACTACCACTTTGCCAACTGGGATGCCTACTGGGAATCCATTGCCTCCCAGGTTGAAAGCTACCCCCTCACCTTTCACCATCCCACTGACATCACCCATGCCTCTTCCATCATAAGACCATCAATGATGCTATGGAGGCCCATGTCCCAGCTGCCGGCCATTGTAGCCGAGCGGTTCTAGGCGCTTCTGTCTGAAACCGCGCTGCTGCTATGGTCACAGGTTCGAATCCTGCCTTGGCCATGGATGTGTGTGATGTCCTTGAGTTAGTTAGGTTTAAGTAGTTCTAAATTCTAGGGGACTGATGACCTCAGATGTTAAGTCCCGTAGTGCTCAGAGCCATTTGAATTATGTCCATACCAAACTCATCTACCCTCACCACTCTACGCTTCCTCCCAAGCTGTCCTTCTTCTTCTTTAAACCCTCAGGCTCTACCGCTCCTTCCTCTGCACCCATGACTGGGATACACTCATCCACCACTGCCAATTACAGGGATATATTCGTAACCTCCTTATAGCAAAGAAACGCCAGGACTGGCGCCAGACATACACCCACTTCAACTCCACCCTCCCTGTCAACTCCTGGACTGGTCAGTCTTCCACCACCTTACTGGTAGCCATGCCACCCCATCACCCTCTCCTCCATGATGATCGTCCCTTCCCTACCAACCTCAGTAAGGCTAACCATTTTGCTTCTCAGTTCTCTGAGGTCTTCTCCATTCTTGATGATCCCCATTTTGAGTACTCCCTCTTCCCCACCATCCTTGACTGCACTGATACCGCTGTCCCACCACTCGCCCCTAGCTTCCAGTACTTGGATCAGTTAACCCACTCAGACATCAACACTCCCATCACTGGCACACGACATCACACTCATCCTCCACTCCAAACACAACACTACCTCTGGTCATGATGGCGTCACCTACCGCCACCTCAAGGAATCCCCCCTGTCCTTCCTGGATGTCCTCATTACCCTATACAATTTCCTCCTTTCTGCTAGCTTTTACTCCAACCTGTGGAAGAGTTCCCATGTCCTGCTGTTCCTTAAACCCAACAAACACCCTCTGATACGTCTTTCTCTTGTCCCATCTGCCTCACCTCTGTGTTCAGCAAGGTCTTCGAGACCATCCTCTCCTGCCGTATTCACCGCCACCTTAACCAGCACCACCTCCTTCCCCTTACCCAGTGTGGCTTCTGGCCTTCCTTCTCAGCTGAAAACCAGCTCCTTAACCTTATTAATCTCCTTTCCCTCCAACTTAACTTCCATCACTCTGCTATGTTGGTTTCCCTTGATCTTCAGATCGCTTTGTGTCTGCCGTCCTGGGCTCCTCTTCAAACTCCAGACCTATGCTCTCCCTATCAGTTTTGTCTGTCTCGTTGCTTCCTTCCTCTCCCGTTGTCCCTCCTATGTCACTATCCACAGTTCGAACTCCCATATCTTCTGTCCCTCCACCAGCATGCCCCAAGGCTCCATCCTTTCCCCTTTCCTGTATCTCCAGCACACTGCTGATATGCCCAAACCTCCCCCACATATTCATCTCCTCCAGTTTGCTGATGACACCGCCTTACTAGCCCTTTATCCTACCCTTCAACGGTACCAATGTACCCTCCAAACCCACCTTGACCAGTTCATGACTTGGTGCAACCAGTGGTTCCTTCATATCAACCCCTCCAAGACCCAGGTGATCATCATACGCCACACCACCCACTCCTTCTGTCTCTATGATTTCTACCTAACCATTTATGGCTGTCCTATCTACCTTACTCATACCCTCAAATACCTTGGCCTCACCCTCGACCGCCACTTCACCTGGACTCCCCATCTCCTTACAATCCAACACAAACACAAAGCCCACAACAGACTCCGCCTCCAGAAACTGCTGTCCAGCTGGACATGGGGACTGCATCCTTCCACCATCCTTCACACCTATAAATCCTTGACCTGCCCCATCCTTTGTTATGCAAGTGTTGCTTGGATTCCTGCCGCTCCAAGGTTCTATAACACCCTCCAAATACTCGAGCACCATGCACTCCGCCTCGTCTTCTGTATCCACCTTCCATCCCCCATGCACATCCTCTATGACCTCATCCCCTCTCCCACCTTCTCCTTTTCCTTGAACACATCTACACCCTGTATATTGCCTGCCAAATCAATCCTTCCCACTCCCTCGTGTCCCCATTCCTCTCCACCCCAGCCCGTTGCCACACCTTTACCATTGTGCCCCACCCTCTCTCCATCTCCACACCCTCCACCTCCTTTTGACATGCAACTTCCAGCACCTACCCCTCCCGGATAATGAGCTCCTACCAACTCGAAGCCCACCTTTCTCCTGCCTCCTCCTCAGGGCACCCTCTCCTCCCCCTCCCTTCTCCTGAGAAGCTTTCCCCCTCCACACCCCCTCCCTCTCCCATGCTCCCCTTCAGTGCCTCTGCACTCCTTCCTGCCTTGTGTCCCCTCTTTATCTTCCACCCTGCCCATCTCCTGCCCTTGTTGCGCCTCCTGCCTTTTTTTCCCTCTTCCTCCCAAACCCCATCCCTCCCTACCTCCACCGTATATTCCTCCCCACTTTTTCCCTCCTGTCCAGCCTCCAGTCCCTTGGCAGGTACCAACCAGCAGGTTTTTTATTCTTCGTGAGTCCTCCATCTTTTTCAGTGGTTTTTTAAGTGTTGTGCTCTGTGTGATTTTTATCCTATGCCAGATTTAGCTTGTGTTTGCCTTCAGAGTTTTTTAAAGTGCACTTTTAATTGACAGCTGTGTTCTTTTAACTTTATGTCGACTTTTTATTTGTCCCCCAGTGCATTTCCCCATCTTAGTGTGTATTTTAACTCCCTTCATCTCCATTTGCTATGTTTTTATATGTCCCTTTTTATCCCCCCTTTTTACATAATCACCCCTCTGTATTTTTGTAAAGCCAATTGGCTGCAAAGCGGTGGACTGTGCCACTGCCAGCCCTCCCCTGCCAATATAGGGCAGGGGAATGAAATTACAATAACGAAAAAAAAGAAAAGTTTTGATAATAGATTTAGTAGCAAAAGGAGAATTAAATTTAAACGTCATGCAATAGGAGGCACATTTCCAGGCATGTCCGTGTTTAAGACGCCATATTTCCTGAAGTACGTGTCGTAAAATGATACAATTTTCCAAGTACATTCAACAGTACATCTGAAAACTCTCAGCAAAATGCGTCGTGAACACAGTTAATATGATGAAGTAATAAATTAAAACGTCGAGCCTGCTGCGGCAGTTTCACTGCATGAAAAACGAAAATGTAGTAACCGATAAATTTTTTGCTTTTCATTAATTTGTATTTGTTGTCAACGAGAAAAAGTTTCGTAAATATCTGCAGTTGTATGTAAAATTTGTGCTCTAACACTCAAATACTAATCTCCGAGTATTCACGCGTCATGTGCCCCCATCCTCACCACATCGATAGGTAGGTGGTTGTTACCTCTTTAGCGATTCTTTCTAGACAGTAAATGATATGTGTAACACGTGTGACTGAAATCTGTTCAGCGATTTAGCAGGCGATGTGGAACACTTATACATACATTTTTAGGGCTAGGTACCTCAATGAGAAAAAAGGAACCGTTGTAGGATCGCTTTGTTGTCTTTCTGTCTGTCTCTCTCGCTGTCTGTCCGACTTTTAAAATCTGTTTCTCTCAGGAAAGGGTAGACGCACCAAGATGGCATTTGTCATGTACTATGAGATTTGATGCCTTGCTATATAGTAAACGTTAGCTTCTAAGTCAGTCCAGTCGAAAGACACAGCCATTTATGCTCACGTTTTGATACTGGCAAACTCGCATATTAAAACCTGTAGCGTGTTTGTTCTTGACGTAGAATCGTGAAATTTAACAAGAGGAAATGTTTGTATTTATCTCGCACGAAAAAATCTTTTTTTGTCATTTATTAACCGACTTTATACTTGCAACTAAAACATACTCAAAAGTCTTTTTATCTTGCCAGTATCATTGTCGATAACAGACAAAATCATCGTGATTCTCGATTTAGGGAATGGATGATCTGATTATATACGTAGTTAAGTTTGTACGAAACCCTCAGTGTGCGAGTCCTACTCCCATCTTGCTATTTTCATAATATATATGGATCCTGCTGTAGCCACAGTATATTCAGTAGTAAAAATAACAGTCAGTTTTTAATGAACACAAAAGTATCTGATATAAAAACCGCCACCGCGATAAATCACGTTATGAAGTGACCGTTTGTTGCAATAAAGTACTCGTAAATGAGTTGCAATGCAGAAATCGATAGACACGTATGTTGTGTGTAGTCTGAAAAGAGTAAAAAGTTTCTTAGAACAATGCATGGCACGTTAAATTATGACCGGTGTCAATACCGAAGTTAAAATTGTATAAGCGGAAATGTGGTTTTTATCCTACTGTGATTGGCTGTAGGAACTTATAGATCCTGTGAACGATGGTAGCAGAGGACCTCGTTTTAATTTAATCTTATTACATCAAATGTTATGGTAAGGCTGTTTACATGAAGCACAGAAACAGGCTGCTTATTTTCGGAGACTTCTGCTTCTTGCACTATAGCTAATTGATTGTTAATTACTGTGTTACAATTATTGTAGCACTTAGTACGCCAAAATAATGAATGTCTGTCGCTGTTAAAATATTCACTTACATGCACCAGTGCAGTTTGGTACGCTGTAAACAATGACTGTCTTCCGCTTATAGGTGCACTGCAATGCTTTTATGCTTCGATCAACACTAGCTTTCTAATATCGTTCAGACCTCCTTTTGCCCTGCATAGTGCATTAGCCAACGAGGCATGGACTCAACAAGTCGTTGGAAGCTCCGTACAGAAATATTGATCTATGCTGCCTTTATAGCCGTCCATAATTGTGAAAGTGTTATCGGTGCTGGATTTTGTGCACTAACTGACCTCTCGATTACGTCCCATAAATCTTCGATGGGATACATATTGGGAGATCTGGATGCCAAGTCGTTCGCTCGAATCGTCTAGAATGTTCTCCAAACCAATCGCTAACAATTGTGGCCCGGTGCCATCGTTGTTTGCAACATGTCCTCAATGAATGCATACGTTGTCCAAGTAGCCGCACATATCCATTTCAATATAATGATCGGTTCATCTGGACCAAAGGACTCAGCCTATTCCATGTAAACAAAACCCACACTATTATGGAGGCATCACCTTCTTAGACAGTGCCTTGTTGACAACGTGGGTCCGTAACTTCTAACGCTACCATCAGCTCTTACCAATAGGAATCGGAGCTCATCTGATCAGACCACGGTTTTCCAGTCGTCTAGGGTCCAACCGATATGGTCACGAGTCAAGGAGAGGCGCTGCTGCCCATGTCGTGCTGTTTGCAAAGCCGAACGCGTCGGTCGTCTGCTCCAAAAGCCCATTAACGCCAGATTTCGCCGCACTATCCTAACGGATACGTTCGTCATGTGCTCCACATCGATTTCTGTGGTTATATCGCTTGTCTGCAAGCACTGACAACTCGACGCAAACGCAGCTGCTCTAGATTGTGAAGTGAAGGCCATCAGCCACTGCGTTGGCCGTGGTAGGGGATAAGACCTGAACTTTGGTATTCGTGACATACTCTTGACATTGTGGATCTCTGTATGCTGAATGCCCCAACGATTTACGAATTGGAATGTTCCATACATCTAGCTTCAACTACCATTTCACCCCCCATTCTGTTAATTTCTATCCTGCTGCCATAATGACGTGGGAAACCTTTCAACACGAATGATCTGAGTACAAATGTCAGCTCTTCCAATGCACTGCCCTTTTGTACTTGGTATCGCTATCCCACGGCTTTTTTTCACCTCGATGTAAATTAGTGCGTGGGGTTCTCTGTCTTTCCGTTCCATTTGTAGCATTGCGCCCTTGATCGTTCTTACTGAGCAGAGACAGCTACATATTCAGACCGCGTACTAAAGTGTTCTTTATCTTCCGCCAGAGACACGTTCAATGTTCAGTTTTCGGCAGCTACCTTTAAGGTACAGCTACGGCTCATGGCCAGCGAGAATATTTACTAACCCGCGTATCACCTTCAGATATTCCATCTCGGGTCATATTTTCACATTCATTAAAAACATATAAACGCTTATGTAAGACTGCAGGCCTTCGTAGTCGTCCCGTGTTCAGCTCATCGTGGACACCACAAGATACGAGCAGCCGGTGCCCAACGTCGATAGCACAGAAGAAAAAGAAGAAGAAACTGACACGACCTAACAGCCTAGAAGATTTTAATTTTCAATAAAGTCATTCTTCCTGTTTTCGATCATTCTCAGTGAATTTGCAAATTTTATGTTCTTCGATTCTCAGGTTCCCTGAATTCAGAGGAATCCTCCCCATTACCTTCTCAATACTGGTAGTTGGTGTTTGTCTTGAAACTGATGGCTTTACTTTGACGAATTAAGAAGTCACGTTGGTTATAGCTGCTAAACCATCTGTTGGTCACGTATCGTAACTTCCGCTACTTCTTGATACTTCGTTCCGCTGAATTCTTCTCACTACGTTAGGTGGATGGTGAAACATTCTTTGTCCGATGCTTATTAACTTATAGAACATTGCTAGGGCTCTGCTGCTAACCTGTCAGGCCCCTAGAAAACTACCAAAGCTTGTGCAATAAAACAGGCGCACAGAGGAATCATTGGTTGCACATTAACGACGGCTGGTTATTCAAAATTAGTTGGTGAGTGAAGTCATAGGCATGGCTCCATAACTGCACACTTAGGGTTATTAAAACTGACTGTCGGTATGTGGAGACGTTTAAATGTGTCAGAAGCGGAGAAGAAAGTATGCATTTTCGTGTTCACTACAGATTTCTGGAATAAACTCTCAAGTTTGTTCGTTAAGTAGATGTGTAGAAATGGTCGTAAAATGTCTGTTGAGGTTCTTCATCTACGGCTTTAGCTGGCATTTTAGACATTGTGAAATGTACAACTTCATCATGTAATTTTCATTGAAAACAAATTCAGTACCCACGATAAGAGTCTTCAATGATGTACAAAGCAATTTTGTACACGACACCTCGTTAGGTAACAAGTATTTTCGTCAAGAGGGAGTTGTGTAGGAATTGAGGACTTTCTGTTGTTACTTCATTCGATAAGTGCGACTTATATGGCGAAAATCAGGTTGAGAGTTTAGAAAAGCAAAATCGAATCAAATCAGACTTATAAACGTAGTAAGTTGTGTGTCTCTTAATTAGGCACAGACTATGTAACAGCTCTTCGTTTGCGTGATAAAACAGCAGTACTAAGATTCCATAATAGTTGTATGAAACAGCTCAACCTATGCGCAACGGTGCCACCGATTTATTTGAAATTGTTGAATAAGTTTGAACGTTCGAAGAGAAACAGCGTCACTTACCTCCTTAAGAAAGTCGCCCAAGCCAGTATAAATTTCCTAACCGCACTGCTCCCTCATGATCAACCACAAAGTAAGGAGGCCCTGTCACGGAACCCGACAGTCCAAGATCTTTCGAAACTGGAGTAATGAAAAAGGGGGGGGGGATGTTAAGATTGTGGTTTTATGGTTTAGGTGTTCTATACATTCCCCGCCCCTCTTTTTGATCACAACATACAGAACCCTCATACACTACTGGCCATTAAAATTGCTACACCACGAATATGACGTGCTACAGACGCGAAATTTAACCGACAGGAAGAAGATACTGTGATATGCAAATGATTAGCTTCTCAGAGCATTCACACGAGACTGGCGCCGGTGGCGACACCTACAACTTGCTGACATGAGGGAAGTTTCCAACCGATTTCTCATACACAAACAGCAGTTGACCGGCGTTGCCTGGTGAAACGTTGTGATGCCTCATGTAAGGAGACGAAATGCGTACCATCATGTTTCCGACTTTGATAAAGGTCGAATTGTAGCCTATCGCGATTGCGGTTTATCGTATCGCGACGTTGCTGCTCGCGTTGGTCGAGATCCAATGACCGTTAGCAGAATATGGAATCGGTGGGTTCAGGAGGGTAATACGGAACACCGTGCTGGATCCCAATGGCCCTGTATCACTGGCAGTCGAGATGACAGGCATCTTATGCGCATGGCTGTAACGGATCGTGCAGCCACGTCTCGATCCCTGAGTCAAATGGTGGAGACCATTTGCACGAACAGTTCGACGACGTTTGCAGCAGCATAGACTATCAGCTCGGAGAACATGGCTGTGGCTACCCTTGACGCTGCATAACAGACAGGAGAGCATGCGATGGTATACTCAACGACAAACCTTGAAAGTCTCTGTTGGATTCCTATCATGTTAATTTCTTAAATCTGTTGCCATTTACGGCATACATTCCACTTCTAAATTTACTTTGGTGTTTCTGACTCTATCTGGGAGGAGACTGAGCACTGGAACGTGTGATTTTTACACATAAACAAGAACGATCTGTCATGCTACGAAGTGCATTCAAGTTCTAAGGCCTCCGATTTTTTTTCTCCGGACTGGAAAGAGATAGGAACATGCGCATTGTTTTAAAATGAGGCCGCGTTCATTGTCAATACGTCCCAGAGATGGCAGCACCGTACGGTAGATGATATTTTACCGCCAGCGGCGAGAATGAGAACTTAAAATGGCGACGTTTTCCTTACTTGAACAGCGTGCCATCATTCGTTTTCTGAATTTGCGTGGTGTGAAACCAATTGAAATTCATCGACAGTTGAAGGAGACATGTGGTGATGGAGTTATGGATGTATCGAAAGTGCGTTCGTGGGTGCGACAGTTTGATGAAGGCAGAACATCATGTGACAACAAACTGAAACAACCTCGGGCTCGCACAAGCCGGGCTGACGACATGATCGAGAAAGTGGAGAGAATTGCTTTGGGGGATTGCCGAATGACTGTTGAACAGATCGCCTCCAGAGTTGACATTTCTGTGGGTTCTGTGCACACAATCCTGCATGACGACCTGAAAATGCGAAAAGTGTCATCCAGGTGGGTGCCACGAATGCTGACAGACGACCACATGGCTGCCCGTGTGGCATGTTGCCAAGCAATGTTGACGCGCAACGACTGCATGAATGGGACTTTCTTTTCATCGGTTGTGACAATGGATGAGACGTGGATGCCATTTTTCAATCCAGAAACAAAGCGCCAGTCAGCTCAATGGAAGCACACAGATTCACCGCCACCAAAAAAATTTCGGGTAACCACCAGTGCTGAAAAAATGATGGTGTCCATGTTCTGGGACAGCGAGGGCGTAATCCTTACCCATTGCGTTCCAATGGGCACTACGGTAACAGGTGCATCCTACGAAAATGTTTTGAAGAACAGATTCCTTCCTGCACTGCAACAAAAACGTCCGGGAAGGGTGCGCGTGTGCTGTTTCACCAAGACAATGCACCCGCACATCGAGCTAACGTTACGCAACAGTTTCTTCGTGATAACAACTTTGAAGTGATTCCTCATGCTCCCTACTCACCTGACCTGGCTCCTAGTGACATTTGGCTTTTTACAGCAATGAAAGACACTCTCCGTGGCCGCACATTCACCAGCCGTGCTGCTATTGCCTCAGCGATTTTCCAGTAGTCTAAACAGACTCCTAAAGAAGCCTTCGCCGCTGCCATGGAATCATGGCGTCAGCGTTGTGAAAAATGTGTACGTCTGCAGGGCGATTACGTTGAGAAGTAACGCCAGTTTCATCGATTTCGGGTGAGTAGTTAATTAGAAAAAAAATCGGAGACCTTAGAACTTGAATGCACCTCGTACTACACTTTAAAACATAGTTTGTATGTAATTCATGTCACGCAGTCTCATATGGAACCTACATCCGCTTTCTTTTATATAGTATATATGATAAGTACTGTCATCCCCCTTCCCTTCTGTGTGAAAGGATGAATGAGAAAATGTATTTCTAGTTGCATGCTTGATGGTAGCAGACAAGCCTGTATGCTAGAGAACAGTAGGACCAATGTCAGAACAGGTAGCTGCGCTTTCTAAAAGCATTGAGGTTTCTATTCTTGGTATGGTCCTGTCCGTCCCTTGTCATGTTGGTATAGGAAGCTGCCTCTCTGGTGACTACCAATTGTATCCGTGAGGCACCCTCGGTAGGGGCCCACGCCAGTCTGTGGTGTAATCATCAAAGTAGCCCTCAGCTATTCTTTTCGAGAAGATTTCGCAGACAATTAGTATGAATTTAGTATACCAGTGTGCTGTAATATCATGACGGACAGGCTTGCACTACAACTGTAACTTCTTTGGGTGAAAATTGAATCGGTTGGTTGTGGTTAACTTCCTCTTGCATATGTTTCAACGTTCTTCGTGCATTATTTTATGAATGCAGTGTTGTATGTTGTCTCCCAGTCTTGGCTCCATATTTGATGTGTTCTGTAAGATTACAAACTCACATTTTCACAATCCTAAGTAAGGCACCAGTTTAGTTATGAATCAAGTTTAATATGATGAAATTTTAACAGAACAATGATCAATGTTAAAATAAATGTCCAAATATAAACTGATTTATTTCTTTTTATTTAAATTCTCTTTTTACATATATATGACTGGTTGTCATAAGATGACTATTAAAAGATTATAATTAATGTTAGTCTGGTTGGCAATTTGGTAAACTAGACTGGATACCTGGTGAAACAGTTGCTCTGTAATGCAAAGATAACTTCCCCAGATAGTTCAGAGCTTTTAACCCGCTTTTATTATCTTGAATATCAGCACCGCTTTCAGAACAACTTAATGCATCAACTTTACAACCTGGGTGCACGTGATTTTTTCGGATGAATCCAGGTTCTGTTTACCGTATCATGATGGTCGTATCCGTGATTGGCGACATAGCGGTGAACGCACTTTGGAAGCATATATTCGTCATTTCCATACTGGCGTATTACCCGGCGTGATGGTATGGGGTGCCATTGGTTACACGTCTCGGTCACCTCTTGTTCGCAGTGACGGCACTTTGAACAGTGGACGTTACATTTCAGATGTGTTACGACCCATAGCTCTACCCTTCATTCAATCCCTGTGAAACCCTACATTTCAGCAGGATAATGCACAACCACATGTTGCAAGTCCTGTACAGGACTTTCTGGATACAGAAAATGTTCGACTGCTGCCCTGGCAGCACATTCTCCAAATCTCTCGCCTATTGAAAACGTCTGGTCAATGGTGGCCGAGCAACTGGCTCGTCACAATACGCCAGTCACTACTCTTGGTGAACTGTGGTATCGTGTTGAAGATGCATGGGCAGCTGTACCCGTACACGCCATCCAAGCTCTGTTTGACTCAATGCCCAGGCGTATCCAGGCTGTTATTACGGCCAGAGGTGGTTGTTCTGGGTACTGATTTCTCAGGATCAATGCACCCAAATGGCGCGAAAATGTAATCACATGTCAGTTCTAGTATAATCTATTTGTCCAATGAATACCCGTTTATAATCTGCATTCTTCTTGGTGTAGCAATTTTAATGGCCAGTAGTGTACAACATTGTGGAACTGTCAGAACAGTCCTTCTTCTTTGGGATGTTGCTCAACTCGTGCCTCACATAGACTCGTATGAATAGGAACGAGAACATTCTCCAAAGAAAATGCTCAGGGTCAAAAGACATTCTCAGATAACTCAATTTCGTATGAACAAAATTTACGAAGCATATTATCTGACCAAGGAGTACTTTCTCACTACCTTCCTACTTCTTGAGGAAGTTCTCGGCAGAGAGGTTAAAATCTAACTTTTTTGGTTCTCAAGTTGTTTTCATTTGTGTGCCGAAGAGTGTGTGTGTTACCGAAAAGTATTTACGGCGTTATTTCCGTGCCGAAAGGGAAGACTTTGAATTAACCTTAGTGAATATTACGGAAGATTATCTTGCTATTGATAGCAAATCACAAACTCCAGCTGCAAAAAAGAGAAGGCATATAGTATAAATGAAATTTAGTTTTGGGAAAGAAATTTCAAATGGTCAGATAACGAAAAAACTTCACAAGATGACGTCGTACATAAAGTGTAAGACTGATGTAAATAAGATGAACCACATTGAGACCACACTAAAAGAGTGATAACAAATGTTTCTAGATGGGGATGATTGCAACCGTACGATCCAGAGAATTCCTGGTAAGGTCCCTCCTCTCCATTATTACTATATACTTAATGCTTTGAATTGTGAATTAGCAAAATATTTATTTTTATCCTGTGATAATGAAACAATACTTGGTCAAATTCATTTAATATTACACCACTTTTCTGTAAAACGTGCACAGTGTAGCATGTTTAAAAATAACAAACCGCACCCACGTTTCTGGATAAACATGCTTGCTACATATACTCACTTCAAAAAACGGAGTCGTGGAACACACTATTATTACTGTTTTTTATTTGCTTTACGAACTTCTGCAGTAGGGACTTCCAGCTCTGCTAGCGTCTCATCTCCAGAAACCAGTTCGGAGTTCATTGATTCAGACTGTATATACTGTGAGCCACAAGCAACTTCGCAACACTTTGAAATGTTAAAGGTTAAAAACTGGGTGTACTTATTTACTGTAGTATCTGGCGAATACCATCACCATATTCTTGAAACAATTTTTAGTAAAGTGGAACAACAAGAGTAACATGTTCAAATTGGAAATGTTACAAGTTTAACAGTTTGTGCACTTACTTCCTGTAGTGTCTGGCAAACATCTTTACCACATCCTTGAAACAATTTTTGGTAAACTGGAACAATAAGAGTAAAATGTATCTGTCTCAAATGTTGCAGGTTAAACAGTCTGTGCAGTTACTTACTGTAATATCTGGCAGATACCTTTACACATCGTTGAAACAATATTTGGTAAAGTGGAACAATAAGAGTAACAAGTTTCAGTATGAAATGTTACAAGTTAAACAACTAGTGCACTTATATAATGAAGTATTTGGCAAATACTTCCAAAGCACCTTTGAAACTTTTTTTGTGACAGAGGAGGAAGAGAAATACTAAACTGCATTTTCTTATGTGACAACGAAGAACATATTTATTTTCATAAAAATGATATTTTTTATCGGTGAAGAAACAATTCTTTTAGTTACAAGAAATACAGGAATTTTGTTTATTTATACAATGTTTGGAGCAAACTCCCACACACTGCAGGTGATGTGCCACGTACACGTACCTTTTCTGCTTCCCCTTCTTTCAGTACTGGAAGATTATTGTCATCATCTATTGGTGCCTCGACTTCCTTATCCCTTATGTGTTTTGCTACGTTACGCAAAACAAAACAGGTTATGATCACACTAGGGAATTTTGTTTGGTCATGCCTAATTTTATTTTGCCGAACTCGGAAACGCCTTTTCATCTGTACAAAGCACCGTTCGATTATCACCATTTCCTTAGAGTATAAAGTCTGTTGTACGCCGTCTTGTCATGTATTTTGAAATTTGGGATCGATGTCAGTAACCACGGTGCAATGTCATACCCTTCATGTCCTAAAATAAAAACTTTGCATTGGTTCCCTCGTGCATCTGAGTTTCTCCATATCCTAGCGTCATGTACAGGCTCAGGCCATGAAGCATCAACACTAGTGAACAGTAGTAAAATATCGCCTACACATTTATAGAAGGAAAGCATTTTCGATTAACATATTCGTCTTCACCTGCTGAAGGTTTCATTATTAGTATGTACGTGAAGTAGCCAGCACGACGACGTATGGAAACTGATAGCTTGCCTGCCAGTCAACTTTTGGTGTTTCTAGTTCCTCTTCGTTTCTCGGGAATCGCATCCACAAAGGTGTTTTTTGGTAGTCTGCTGAAGAACATATGAAAAGGTCAGTGACACGGTTGCGCGATGTATTCCTAATGCTTTTCCTACGCCACTCTGAAAGCCCATGTCCGCTAAATAGCACAAAATATTTTCATTTTAGATTCGTTCAAAAGAAAGGCGCTTCTTGTTTCGTGATTTTCGGGAAGAAAAAGATTCGCCAGCCAATTAATGTTTTTACTGATAAATCTATATAAACATCTACTGTTTCATTCCTCTGTGTTTCTTCCTGATACGTATATCTTTCTTTTGCCTTTCGAGCACCATAAATTCTGCTATTTTCACTCAAAACTGTCGGTAATAATTAACGCGTTGTCTAGGGGTCGGCAGTCCAGCTTTTACAGCCGTGCAGTGCAGTCGTTTCCGTCCTCGGAGGGCTCGCGCTAGCTGTTGTTTACTTTTAGCGGTCTTCACTTACATGTCGCTTACGAATCGTAAAACCATGGCCAACCGTTTTCGAAAATCCACACCACGTTTCACCTTCTGTAATGATTATACCTGACCAAAGAACTTGGAAGTGGAACATTTCCTACGTGACATAACTAAGATCCCAACTTAGGACATTTTGGGCACCACTTGTCCACGGTGTACGCTATAGCTTTCAATGACACGGCGTTCTAACGAATACTTGGTGACACCAAACATGGACTTTGCTTTTGCCACCCTGACTTCAATGTCGGCGTGGTCAATGTCGACCACACAGGCTTTGTTTGGTATGTGCACCATAAGGGTGTTCGAATTACTATTCAAGCTCCCCGTGGAAGACGGTATCGTTGCTTTCCGCCCCACGGCACTGTACATTGGTCATACTGCCGAACGCTTGGCGCAGCTTCAGATGTACCCAATTGTTAAACGTATACGACAGATCAGCTTCGATCTCCGTTGTCACGTGCCGTCCTTTATACACATCAGTGGGCCGCTTGTCGTTATATGCGTCAGCCAATGCAAGACCCGTTCCGGGTACGGCAAAGAAGGCCACCACGATCTTCCATGGTGCATCACCCAATTGCCTGCCGCTACTGTGACGCCTCAACTCCGACGACCGGTTTATTGATTCCCCACCCATCGGCGGGCACTATCTTCTCCTTCTTCCGACCGTCATCAGCCGGACCACGTATCAGTGTCCCTTGGAGCTGCCACGGATTACGCTGGGGTTGACGCATCACGCTCACACTTGACGCCACTTCAGCGCCACTACTAACAGTGATTACTGCCTATCTACTCTGGCCGATCACATGAGCGCCACACCACTTATCGTCGCCGCGACGGCCTTCATCGCGGACCACCGCGTCTCCCTCCAGTGTTCAGACACAGAGAGACGGACACATAAACAACGTAAACCTAAACGGCCCAAGATCTGCCGGTGCAGGTGCGTATCCTGGCGGCTCGACCAGGTGCACCTGCATCAATGGACTCCACCGTTACGTCTGCCACCGAGACTTCCTCCACTCCTGTAGGCGAGGTAGAACATGTGGAAGCTCTCGACGGTATGGAGTGATGACATGGACGATGACCCGAATCAGACGCTGGGAACGGAATTATCCCAGACGGAGGAGTAGTTAACCGACACCAATGCCGTCAGGTGGCGTACGCCACGGCTCGCCGCTGCCTCGCTCCTCCTTACTCCAACAGTGATGGAGTTACCTTCCAAGGCGGGGCTCGACTCCAAACATACCGAATAGCAACGATTAACACTAACGACATTAGCCTCTGAGTAAAAATTCAACTGCTGTGAAAGATGTTATGGGTATCGGACGTGGATATCGCACTACTACAGAAAGTACACTTGGCTGCACATCCGGATGTCACTGACTGTACCAGTTATCCCTCCCCTGGTGATTACCTTGGACATGGCATAGCCATCTACAACCACGATGACATCCCGGTAGCTGACGTGACATACCTTCCCTCCACCAGAATATTGCGTTCCTCGTCATGGGGACGCCTATCATAAACATTTACGCCCCACCAGTTCCCACCCTCAGACACAGAACGCTTCTGCTCAGAAGAAATCATCCCTTTACTTCTGGAGCTCTGTGAGTATTAGTTGTTTGGGGGTGATTTTAATTCTGTCCTGCACTCTGAAGATGAAATGGCCGACTACAACCCCTGCCAAGAACTGCGTCTTCTCTTCGTGATCTCTTGCTTCTCGACACTTGGGAAGTTCAGCAAGGCGACTCACCTGGTCATAATTGCGAGACAGGTCATTCCGCGAGCCACCTTGACTTACGTCTCTCGAGAACTCAAACCTGCACTCTAAGGTGCTGGACTTAGGCCCTTGGCCTTTTCGGACCACTGTGCCTGCATGTGGAATATTCTCCTCGCACGAAAAGCGGTCTGACACAGTCGTGCGCCGTGGAAATCAAACACCTCCCATTTCCACGATCCAGAATGTCTTCAATGCGTTACCGAGACATGGGCCGCCTGAGAATGTTCCTTGCTGAAGTACCACACAACTTTGACTTGATGGCTGGAATGTGCCAACCTACCGTACGACACACCTCGATTCGATACGACAAGGAAGCCGTTGCGCGGCGCCGCCACTCTACTGATTATTACTTCGGTGTTCTCCATGACTTAGACCCCCAGCCACCCATTCCTGAAACATGAAGGGAACACAGCAGGACTAAGGCACAAATCGTAACTTTGGCACACTGTAGACTGCAGGAATGGTGGTAACGATCAGATGTCAAGATTTGTAGAACCCCACCATGCGTCACATCGCTTCAATCATCACCTGTCGCGCCCAGCGCCTCACTTGTCAGGAGAAAATCGTTAACGCCTTTGTAGACCAGTACCGCACAATGTACGAAGAGGTGCCAACTGACACCCGTACTGAGGAGGATGAGTTACCACACGTCGCACGCACCCTCGCCAGCTACGAGATGGACGAGCTGACTCAGTTAGTTACGTGCGATGGGTCCACGATGCAGTCAATGAAGGGGCTTTGAGTTAGTGACTTGGAGGCGACGGATTGCAAGTAGAATTTCATCGTACCTTCCTGGATATCACAGTGTTTCATAAATTGTTGACGACGGACAACGCTGTACCTCCTGCCTTCGTCAAGAGAATTGTCCCCATCTACAAACCGATAACGGGAAAAATAGCCGCGCATTTCCGCCCCGTAACTCTGGTTAATGCAAACTATATAATTTTTGCACGGCTGTTGTTAACGAGATACTCCCTTGCATTATGTCTGTGGAACAGATAATTCCGAGTGGCCCAAGCGAGTACAGGAGAACATCGCAATTAAATCGCACTGGCAGCGGCATTGATTCTCACAGTGCATTCGACAAACTGTGGTATAGTTTTCTATTCTTCGTCAAGGGCCGAATGGTCTATCCACCCCATTTATTGGTATCATCCGGCGCCTGTATAGCTTCGTCGACTCCCTGATTTTCCGGTAATTGGCTGTATGGCGAGACCAGTGACAATGCGCCGCTCTGTTAGGGAAGGTTGCCCACTTTCGATACTTCTCTATGCCGTAACAATGAGCCACTCATCGGGAGCCTGGCAACGAACCTTTCTGTTCCCACTTTGTGACAACACACTTTCCGTCGTCGTGCATATGCGGACGACCTCCTCCTCTTCGTCCGTTCACGGACCGAAACACACGTGATACTTGATTTGATAACAACATATGGAGCTGCAGCAGGCAGCAGCATGAATCTGGATAAATCTTCGGCTCTGCCCATTGGATGCGGCCTCTCACACGACAAATTAGCACCCCTCTCATGCATACAGAACATTCGATACGATGATTATTTTCACCTTCGCTGTGCGCCACTCCGCTGCCATTGGTTTTCAGCATACCCTCCAACTCACCCGCATGCCAGTATGATAAAATCTCCTCCCTCCACTCGATTATGTACAATGCGTCGAATACCTCAGTTACCGTGTGGTGTCGAAGATGGTCCATATCGCACAGGCGATCTCATTGCTATCAACTACTGGATGCAGACCAGGGCACATCCGGATACTTTCCTACAGAGGTACTCTCTTTATGGTCCGTTACGAAACGCTTACCTTACCCTTACAAGCAGGGGGCTTCGACCTCATCAGTGTTTGACTTCGAGCGGCGTTTTTGTACATGATCTGCAACCGCAAGCAATGTGACGGAGGTGTCTCCCTCACTCTAAGCTCTCTGGACATTCTTATGTACACGTCAATATCCCCGCCGGTGCTGCCCCGTCTGGCGCACATTTCTAAATTCATTGTGCTCACACGTACTTATTGAGCACGCGCTTTCCTCGAACAAAGATTTCTACACCCCACCACTGCACTGCATATTTCGCAACTACATCTTACTCAGACACCCATCGACGTGGTGGTCCACTGTTTTGCGTCATGTCCATCACCCTTCCCTCCCCACCGACGTCCTGCCAACATGGTACCTTGTCGCATATGGAAAATTCACCATATATCAACGTCTTCTTGCAATCGGATTGTCGGACCCTCGGCTTTGTACAGTTTCCCACCTCGTGGACGACGATTCCCACCACCTGTGATTACAGCAGTGACGTCTGGAAACTGGGTAGATAGTTCCTTGACTGCTACGTCAGGGTTCCACCCTATTCGACTAACCCATCCAACATCAAGACACTCATTTCACCGCCGCCAGATATCGCGCTGTTGCGTGGGTCAAGGGACGGACGATCACTTATCTGTTTACTGATGACGATAAATCACGCCCTGACTTCTGGCAGTACTTACAAACAGTCCACAATGAAAGCTAGCATGACGATAAATCACGCCCTGACTTCTGGCAGTACTTACAAACAGTCCACAATGAAAGCTAGCACCGACCACGTTACCACATTTTCTTCGCCAATTCCGTATAAGGGATCCTTACGTCATCTCCCCCCCCCCCCCCAGCTGGATGGTGCCACATGTGATCAGCCTTTCCGCCCCCCTCTTGCTGAACCCCTCCTTTTGTGCGCACCTGACCGGTGATGGCTCCAGAGACGCCGTGGCAACGCCACACACGTTGTATTCACCCCTCCCCACTCTGCTCCTAAACTCCATATGCTGAGCAGGAGGATGGCTGCAGGTGTTACTGCGTCCCCATTCCTTCTTCCCTCTTTGTCTGCAGCGGCACACTTCTTAGCTTACTTTCAGTTTTTCTTGTTTACAGATGCACGTATTTTTGTTGCCCCCCACACCTTGTATTTGTATGCCTTGTCTCCCACTGCCAGAAGGGAGGCCTTTATGTCGTATTTTCTGACTGGTTTGATGCGGTCCGCCACGAATTCCTCTCCTGTGCTAACCTCTTCATCTCAGAGTAGCACTTGCAACCTACGTCCTCAATTATTTGCTGGATATATTGCAATCTCTGTCTTCCTCTACAGGTTTTGCCCTCTACAGCTCCCTCTTGTACCATGGAAGTCATTCCCTCATATCTTAACAGATGTCCTATAATTCTGTCCCTTCTTCTTGTCAGTGTTTTCCACATATTCCTTTCCTCTCCGATTTTGCGCAGAACCTCCTCATTGCTTACCTTATCAGTCCACCTAATTTTCAACATTCATCTGTAGCACCACATCTTCAATGCTTCGATTCTCTTCTTTCCTGGTTTTCCCACAGTGCATGTTTCACTACAATACAGTGTTGTACAGTTATACATACTCAGAAACTTCTTCCTCAAATTAAGGCCTATGTTGTATTTATACGTGTACAGATAAAGATTTTTTATTTAACGTGCTTGCTGTACAAAAAGTAAAAAAGGGGGTACTGCCATTGACTGGTAATCAAGAGTCCTCGGTCTCAGGTTCGAACCTCACCAGTGCTTAAATTCTGAATAAAAGTCAACAGCAGTGGAGACCAATGACTTCCGGTATAGGATGTCACCCTCCTTCTGCCAAATGCGTCGTCAACGAGAGCAGAGGAGTGGACAGAGGTTCAGGGCACTCTTTTGGCCTTGGGGTGGAAAACTGACCCTTAAAGGTGGAAGAGTCAGCTGTGATCAGTGGCATGAGGTTGCAGAAGGCTGTGGAAACCATTGCGTTAAAGTCACATGATGTTTATCCACAGGAGAAGTGGCCTGTAATTGGAAAAACGTCATGATGATCTCTCCATTTGCAAGCTATTCCGGACCAGTCCTCCACTCGGATCTCTGGTAGAGGACTGTTAAAGGGGAGGTCACCATGAGAAAAAGACTGAATGATCAATGAAAAGGTAACGTTCTACTAGTTGGGGAGTGGAATGCTGGAAGTTTGATCGTGGTAATGAAGCTATAAAATCGGAAAAGGGAAAGTCATAAGCTCACTCTACATACAATAGAGATCAGTGAAGTCAAGTGGAAAGGAGACCAAGGATATCTCGTCAGATCAGTATAGGGTAATATCAACAGCAGCAGAAAATAGTATACTCGTTATGAAGAGGAAGATAAGGTGGAGAGGAGACACTGCGAACAGTTCAGTGACAGGATTGTTCTCATCAGAATCAGCGGCAAACCAACACCGACAACAACAGTCCATTTGTAAATGTCATCGTCGCAAGAAGAGGAAGAATGACAGAGAAAGTATGTGAGGATATTGAACGGATAATTCAGTACGTAAAGAGAGGGAAAAGCTAATAGTCATGGGGAACTGGAATGCAGTTTTAGGGGGAGCAGTAGGAGAAAGGGTTACGGGAGAATATGAACTTGGTAGTAGGAACGAGAGAGAAGAAAGAGTAATTGAGTTGTGCTATAAGTATTAGTTGGTAGTAGCGGATGGTTTGTTCAAGACTCACAGGAGAAATATGTGTACTTGGATAAGGCCGGGAGATACGGGAAGATTTCAGCTGGATTACATCATGGTCAGGCAGATATTACTAAATCAGATATTGTATTTAAGGCGTATCGAAGGGCAATTAAAAAACTATGATCACAATTTAGCAATAATAAAGGGCAGGATAAAGCTTAAGAGACCAGTAACTCCGAAGAAATCATGGATAACAGAAGAAATATTTCTGTTGATAGAAGAAAGAATGAAACACAAAAATGTTCAGGGGAATTCAGGAATGCAGAAATACAAATAAATTATGAAAGAAATTACTATGTAGTGGAAGAACGCTAAGGCAAAATGGCTGAACGAAAAACGTGCAGAAATCGAAAAAGAAGTGATCGTTGGAAAGATGGGTTCAACATATAGAAAAGTCAAAACAGACTTTGGTGAAATTAAAGGCAAGGCCGCTGACATTTAGAGTGCAATTGGAATTCCACTCTTAAATGCAGTGGAGAGTGCTAATATTCGGAAAGGCCTCTAGACGGGAAGGCTTGTGTGATGACGTGATACAAGAAGAAACAGGAATGTAGTCGACAGACAAGAGACAGGGGACCCAGTATTAAAATCATAATTTAGAAGAGCTTTTGATGATTTAAGGCCAAATAAGGCAGAAGGGGTAGATAACATTCCTTCGAAATTTCTAAAATCACTGGGGGAAGCGGAAACGAAACGGTTATTCAAGTTGGTGTGTAAAATGTATAAGTCGGCCTATATACCGTCTGACTTTCGGAAAAAGTCATACCTACAATTCGGAAGATTGGAAGAGCTGAAAGTGCGAGGGTTGTCGCACATATCTTAACAGCTCTTGCTACCAAGTTGCTGACAAACACAATACACAGAAGCTTGGAAAAGAAAATTGAGGATATACTGGATGACGACCAGTTTGCCCTTAGAAAAGGTAAAGGCAGCAGAGAGGAAGTACTGACAAGTACTGACATTGTGGTTGGTAATAGAAGCAAGACTAAAGAAAATCAAGACGTGTTCACTAGATTTGTCGACAAAAGGAAAAAAGAAGTTCGATAACGTCAAATGGTACAAGATGTTCGAACTTCTGGTGAAATTAGGGATCAGCCATTACGAAAGACGGTTAATATGTAATGTATACAAGTACTAAGAGAGGATGATAAGACTGGAAGACCAATAATAGTCTTTCACCTCTACCGTTCAATCTATACATCGATGAAGCAATGAGAAAAATAGAATAAAGGTCCAAGTGTGGGGTTAGAATTTAAGGTGAAAGGCTATCAATGATAAGATTCGGTGCTGAAATTGCTATATTCATTGAAAGTGAAGAAGAATTACGCGATATGTTTAATGGAAGGAACAGTCTAATGAATACGCGATATGGGCTGTGAGTAAATCGAAGAAAGACGAACGACCTGAGAATTATCAGAAATGAGTACAGCGAGAAACTTAACATGACAATTGGGGTACGTAGTGGAAGTGGATGTAGTTTAGGAATTCTGCTACCTAGGCAGCAAAATAAGTCACGAAGGACGGAGCACCGAGGACATAAAAGTCAGATTAGCACTGGCCGAAAGGGCATTTATGGCCAAGAAAAGTCTGCTAGTATCAAACGTAAGTTTCAATTGGACGAAGAGAATGAAAGCCTTTGAGATATGGTGCTGCATAAGAATATTGAAAATTGGGTGGACTATTAAATAAAGGAAAGAGGAGGTTCTCCGAAAAGTTGGTGAGGAAAGGAATATTTGGAAATCACTTGCAAGAGGAAGAGACAGGATGATAGGACATCGATTAGCACATCACAGGATAACTTCCATGGTACTAGAAGGTGCTGTAGAGGGTAAAAACTCTAGAGGTAGACAGAGATTGGAATACATCCAACAAATAATTGAGGACGTAGGCTGCAGTTGCTACGGTTGAACGAAAATGTTGCACAGGAGAGGAATTCGTGGCGGGCCTTATAAAACCAGTCGGAATGCTGATGACGCAAACAAGAATTAAAAAAAAGCTTGACCACAGTAGAACTTACACAGTTCGGAATACGCTACACAATTCACTTCAAAAACTGAGAACGTTCTCCGGTTGTTTCTCTGGTTTTATTCATACGAAATCGGAGATCTCCTTTGCGTGACTTCTCCCCAACCTTTTACACATGTTAGAGCATTCTCGGGTGAAGTATATTCTGAACCTGAGAATGTTCTTCGAACTACTGAGGATTAAGTATATTATTCGTTTTATTCATGCGACCCATTTACTTGACCGTCAGTTACTTCATCAAAGGGTTGGCCTTTCGTATGAGTTTCTTCATTTCGTTGATTTTATGGTAGATTCCAAATGACAACACCAAGTCTCGTCACCCGTGACAGTTTTTACCAGAAAAGAATTGTGTGCATGATCCATCCACAATTCACCGTTTTTATTCAGGTGTGAAAGTATGCGGGACTAACATTACATGCACTTCTCTCTTCTTCCAAACGTTCTGGAGAATGTCTTGAACAACTGATTTAGAGAAGTTGGCTTTGAGCACTATGGGACTTAACATCTGAGGTCATCAGTCCCCTAGAATTTACAACTACTTAAACCTAACTAACCGAACGACATCACACACATCCGTGCCCGAGGCAGGATTCGAGCCTGCGACCGTAGCGGTCGCGCAGTGCCAGACTGAAGCACCTAGATCCGCTCGGCCACACCGGCCGACAGAGAAGTTGCTACATTGTGATTCGTGATACGACATCGTTGACACACTATGGCCACACGTCCCCTACTTAACACTATCTGGTCACAGCTGATTGAGCCAACGCACGTCTGTCGTTTATAGTTGGTAATTCTAACTTCCATCGCTGACGTCGGTTATACGGCAGGAATGAATTCAGTCTTCGACGTCTTTTGACGGACGGGATACTTTACTGGAAATTGCATAATCGAATATATCACGGGTTGCTTCTTGAACAAAAGATAGCAACCACTCAGTTATTTAATGCTATTTACTCACATAAATAACGGCGTTAGCGGTATAGAACCAACAGATTCACATCAGATTGGTTGTTTACTTTAAGATATATATTGTTGTAGTTTACATTAGTTTTCACCTTTTACTTTTTTTCTCCCATACTGTGAAAAATCATTGGGGTGGTCGTGCTCTACAACCAAAAAATGGCGTGAGAAATTGTCTATTTCATCGTAATTGTGCTTCATGACGATTACAAAGATGTAAAAAAATTATTAAAGTCAAAATGTTTTAGTGGCTTACATGGAAAGCATATTGACTTTAAATATGTATTACATCGTTTGAAGTCGCTATGAGGCACTAATACAGTTTCTCCCATCATGTTTTGGTTGCAGGATACCACCACTCCAAGGAATTTTCACCATATGAAAAAATAAAAAAAATGAAAACTATTATAAACTACAACAAACATGTATCTTAGCATGAACAAGTTGTCTGATGATAAACCTCTAGTATCTAAATCTGTAATACGTTTGGAGTGCAGCACTGTATGACACACAAACATGGGCTGTGGGAAAACTCTAGCAGAAGAGAATCGCAGAATTTGAGATCTGGTGCTACGGACGAATGTTGAAATTTAGGTGGACTGATAAGGTAAGGTATAAGGAGATCCTGGCAGAATCGGAGAGGAAAGGAAGATGTGGAAAACACTTACAAGGAACAGGATCATAGGACATCTGTTAAGACATCAGGGAATGGCTTCCATGGTACTAGAGAGAGCTGTAGAGGGGAAAACTCCAGAGGACATAGGTTCGATGTCCTTCATAGACATGAAGAGGTTGGCGTAGGAGAGGAATTAGCGACAGGCCGCACCAGACCAGTTTCCCAAGCAAATTGGTAACCACAAGACTGCATGACAACTCAGGACTACTGGCCAAGTTTGCATGTTAGGGAGTTCGTGTCAAATTACGTCTTAGGGAACTATTTTCAGTCATTTCCTTTTTTGTGAGGAATCGTTCACTGAGTTACCAGAACCAGTTCAAAGTGCTTAAGAAATTATCACACATGGCTGTACACATGTTTGTTTACGACTTTTTACTAACTTGTTTTAGATGCTGGTCCGATGTTCTTGGTCAGTGAAACACTGTTAGTGTTGTCAAAATTTTCCCATCTGTGAATAGTTAAGCACTTAGGTCGCTATCACCGTATGAATTTAAGACACTTGGAGACCAATTTGGTGTGGCAACAGAAGACAATAAATGGAAAGCTGAGGTTTAAATCTCGCATTTACAAGATAATTCATGCATGACAAATCGTACCAACATACCATCGTTTGACCGCCACACAGACTGGAAAGCAGAAGATGGAGTTGCAAACAAATAATTCGATAGGTTCAGATGGAATCCAAATTTGGTTTTACAGAGAATATTCCTGGGCATTGGCCGCCTACCTAGCTTGTATTTTCCCCAAGTTGACCTGCCTAGAAGAAAGATCCAAGGAACTGTAAAAACGTGCAGGTGACTCCCATATACATAAAGCATAAAATAACGCTCACGCAAAATTACGGACCAATAGTATTAACGTCGGTTCGCTGTGAGATTCTTGAGGGTATAATCAGTTCCAATGCAATAAATTTCCTTGAGGCAGGAGAGCTCTTATTTGCAAATTAAGGTGTATTTAGAAAGCATTGCTAGCGTGAAAATCAACTGGCTCATTTCTTGAGAATCACGGATGAAGGACAACAGGCAGATTCCATATTCGTAGACTGTTAACGAAGGCCGGAGCACACGGGTAGGTTCTCAGATATGTGAGTGACTTGAGCACTGTAATTAATTGAACCCATTAAGTTTTCCTAGATATCGAGTGTTCATCGTATGCAAACGTACCATCAGAACTGTCCAACAGAAGTGTAATGAGCCCGATTTTGTTCTCTATACACATATGCGTACCGATAGGGTGCTTAGCAATTTGCAACCGTTTGCTGATGATGCCTTGGAGTACTGGAAGGCTTCGTCTTTGAGCGACTCCTGGAGTGTGTAAGATGAATGGACAGAATTTGTAGTTGGTGTGACGAATGGCAGCTTGCTCTGCATGTAGAAACACGTACGTTAATGTAGATGAGCTGGAAAAACCCTCCTGGAATATCCTAATCCAGATTTAATAGTATACTGCTTGACACTGTCATGCTGATTAAATATTTAGTCTTATTGTTGAAAAGAGGTATGAAATGGAACAAGCATCTAGGAGGGAAGGCGAATGGTCGTCTTCGGTTTACTGGGAGTATTTTAGGAAACTGCGATTCATATGTAAAGGAGACCGTATACAGGACAGTAATGCGACTCATTATTGGTATTGGTCGGTTATTTGGGTTCGCCCTGGGTCGGATTAAAGGAATACATGAAACAATTAAGAGGCCTGTTACTAAATTTGTTCCCCATAGGTTCGATAAACCCACGAGTACTACAAAAATGCTCTGTGAACACAAATGGAATCCACGAAGCGGATTTCATTTTCACGAAACACTGTTCAGAAAGTTTAGAGACTGAGCATTGGCGACAGACTAAAGAACAATTTTTCTGCCACCAACAGACATGTCACTTCAAGACCACGAAGACAAGATAACGGAAATCAGGGCTCATGCTGAGGCATATGGACAATCGTTTTCCTCCCGCTTCATGTGCGAGTTGAATAAGACAGGTAATGACTAACAGTGGCACATTGCATGCTCCCCTATGCACAGTTGATGGCTTGCGGAGTAGACCTATGTATGGAGATGTAGATCAGAGAAATAGTGGAAAACATCGCACTCTACGACAGCGAGCCCTGCAGATTTATGCTTAAGCCCAGTATCTGACTGTTTAGTATCTTGAGCGCGAGTCTAAAAGTGGAAAGCCGAGAGAGGCTGATCAATGAGTAAGACACGCCCTCGCTTTTGCATGGAACGAGATTTAAATCCTCGTCCGGGCATTCATATTTAACTTTTTCGTGATTTTCATAAGTCAATTCAGGAAAATATCGAAGACACGGTGGATTCCCAATACCACTCTGACCTAATTAAGCTTGCATTCCGTTACTAATCCACTCTTTATCAATGTTACATTGAATTCTAATCTGCCTTCCTTGAGTTTCTAATGTCGCTGAGACAGCGAGCAGTGAGAAAATGTGAACACTGGAGCATCATTGCAATCAAAATCAAATCTGCAATTATAAGGAAATTTAGTGACGAGCTGAGAACACTGACGATACAAAAGACAAAACGAAATAACAAAGGAAGAAAGTTAAAAGCAATAATGAAAAGCATTTCCAAGATACTCATATAGAATGAAATCATATCCCACTTCTCAGTCTTGTTCAACGCGCATTACATTATCTCTGTCGCCCTTATTTGAACAGTGTCGTCACGTCTACGAGCTTCGACCAATACACAGATCTCGCGCTCCTCAGTGAGTTTTCACCGACCAAAGAGTGAGATTGCGTTTACGGATACCACAGAGTCTTACAGAATCTTAGACTAATAGACACACAAATTGAATATGACAGAAAAAGAACTAGACGAAAATTTTTATTTCTGAGCTGTGGTGACGTGAAGCGTTTTCATTTTTCTGCTACAGTTCGTCAGCGATATGAGAAAATGGTAGGCGAATAGAATATACCATTAGTAACTGATTTCTTTACTTCCATGCAAGAGACAATAACACGAAGACCTGTTAAAGGAAACCAAGAATCACTATGTGCTAATGTTTCAGAAACGCAATGTGCTGCAGCATAGTGATTCTGTATGTACTTTAAATAACAGTGAAATCTTTTCAGATCTATCATTTCGATTGATGCTTTCATTATACACCGTGTCCAATTTGTCTTGCAGTTCTATGTCACGACAGATGCTATTCATTACGGAATAACGATAAATATTATCAGTCTCTCATTTAAATAACTTTTCGGTTGATATCCCAGCTACTTGTGTGGCAGCTGCCAGGCGTCAGCCAACCGCAGTCTTTTCCGAGCTGTCTCCTGTTTTTTAGAGTACGCGCAGCGCCTTGGTAGGCGGGGCAACCGTAGCTGATATGTTGGTTTTCTCTCACATTATAACAGGTCTCACACACACGCGCGCACACACACACACACACACACACACAGAGAGAAATGTTCGAGTAGGCTTCGACTGCGAAGTCTCATTAATATTTATATGGGCATTTATCTTGTTTACAGCGGCAAACGGCAGTGCTTTGTAATGAGAGTTCCTTACAGTGGCGGAACGAGCACTACAGTTGCAATTAAATTGTTTCTCTAATTTATTACGGAGCACCGTTTATCCAAATGTGGAAGATATAAAAACCGTACATGCGAGTATGTGGCTCAGTGGCTAAGTGAGTAAGTGTCAGGCTCCAGTTCAAATAGTTCGGAATCAGCTCCTAGGAGTTTTATCTGTCAGTTATTGTTTCTTTCATCTTTGACAATGATTTGCGTATTTGTAATTTATTAATTAAGGTTTCTGTCAGAGTTGCAAATAGTGTTTTTATTAGTCACTAGTTTTGAACTTTTCGTTCACTCTCAAACCATTACCTACATTAGCAGTTACAATGTACAATGTTATTAACAAGACAAGAAATATAACTTTTTCAAACATTTTTGTGTGCACAGATTACAGCACTGCAATAAATCTCTAATGTCACACCTGCATTTGTAGTGTTTCATTGCGCACAATATTTTTATGTCAGATCAGTACAAAAACTGTTACTTGACTGTATAACGTTTAACTTGACACATGTAAAATTCGAAAAGGCACCTTTGGACATAAAAATTGAAAGGCGTCTTCATGTGTTTATTGAATGTCCATATGCTCTGTCTCTCAGAGATCATAATGTTACAACTAAATACATAGCTGCTGTATTGGTAAAGGTCTAAGACTTACCGCACCACTTTATAAATTACTGATATGTCATACCTGTATCAAGACAACCATAATACAGTCAAGTAACATTTTCTGTAGTGATGTAATGTAAAAAAAAAATATTATGTATGCTGAAACACTACAAATGAAGGTGTGTCACCAAATATTTATTACATTGCTGTAATCTGTGAACACAAAATGTTTGAAAATGTATTTCGTGTTTTGTTAATAACATTGCATTTTCTAATGTAGATAATGGCGTGAGACTGAATGGGCAGTTCAAAACTAATCACAAATAAAAATATTATTTGCCACTCTGGCGGAGACCTTATTTATTAAATTACAAATATATTGAGTTGCTGATCCTGATACAAACATAATGTTGGAATTAAGTGATTTTTTGCATATCGCAACGCAAATTAAGCTGTAGTTCGGAGCCTACGCTAACCTATGGATCTACATATAAATCTGTTGGATGGTCAGAAGAAGACAAGAGAATACTACTGTTATTGCATATTTTGTCTTGATATACGGTAACACGTTTCGAGTAGACGTAACGATCTTTCTTTTATTTCGTCCAGAATATATGGTCAGGAAGTGGAATGATTTACGAACGGATGTCTTGGAACATTAAAAGTAAGATACTGAAGTGGAAACAAAATAAACTGTGAAAGATGGGGTGACAAATCAACAGAAATTTTCCTTTTCTATCTATTTGTCTGTAACCACATTGGTGCTGAGTTCCGAAGGGTGCTTTTATCCGTCGATGAGTAATATCACAAAATAAACGAACGCAAAATGTCTGTGGATAGTGCCAACAGGAAGCTAGGACTGTAAGCGGAAATTTCATGCGCCTAACAGAGATACCTTCAACGCATGGAACGTATTAAAAAAGTGATTGTAAATAACCGTGTCTCATCTCTACTTTTGTCTTCGGCTGCTGATAAACATATGGAAAAAATGATGGCCGCTGACAGGAAAAATTAGTCGGTAATGTAAAAAAATTAAGGAATTCTGTGTCGTAATTTGAAACAAACTTTTTTATTATGTCAGTGAGGAGAACATGACGTTTTGTCTTTAGAACTTTTCATTAACATGTTATTATACATTAATTTTTGTTTTAATACAACTGTGCAAGCAAACTTGGTATTTCACGCACTTCTTTACGCCTAAAAGCATTAAAGTGTCCTTCTTTACCAAGCCAGGTGAAATCATAAGCCGTCTCGTAAGTGTTAATTACCAACATCAAAAAGAATTTTTTTCAAGTCAGTTAGATGCAAAGCGGATTCGGCTGAGTGGGACTTTTCACAAGTTCGCTCGCGTTTTACCTTCGTGGTCGAACGTACGAAGAAAATCTTCGCTGACTATAATAAAGTATTTGAAAGATTTTTCATACACTACTGGCCATTAAAATCGCTACACTAAGAAGAAATGTAGATGATAAACGGGTATTCATTGGACAAATATATTATACTAGAACTGACATGTGATTACAATTTTACGCAATTTGGGTGCATAGATCCTGAGAAATCAGTACCCAGAACAACCACCTCTGGCCGTAATAACGGCCTTTATACGCCTGGGCATTGAGTCAAACAGAGCTTTGATGGCGTGTACAGGTACAGCTGCCCATGCAGCTTCAACACGATACCACAGTTCATCAAGAGTGGTGACTGGCGTATCGTGACGAGCCAGTTGCTCGGCCACCATTGACCAGACGTTTTCAATTGGTGATAGATCTGGAGAATGTGTTGGCCAGGGCAGCAGTCGAACATTTTCTGTATCCAGAAAGGCCCGTACAGGACCTGCAACATGCGGTCGTGCATTATCCTGCTGAAGTGTAGGGTTTCGCAGGGATCGAATGAAGGGTAGAGTCACGGGTCGTAACACATCTAAAGTGTAACGTCCACTGTTCAGAGTGACGTCAATGTGAACAAGAGGTGACCGAGACGTGTAACCAATGGCACCCCATACCATCGCGCCGGGTGGTACGCCAGTTGGTGATGACGAATACAGGTTTCCAATATGGGTTCATTACGATGTCGCCAAACACCGATGCGACCATCATGATGCTATAAACAGAACTTGGATTCATCCGAAAAAAAGACGTTTTGCCATTCGTGCTCCCAGGTTAGTCGTCGAGTACACCATCGCAGGCGTTCCTGTCTGTTATGCAGCGTCAAGGGTAACCGCAGCCATGGTCTCCGTGCTGATAGTCCATGTTGCTGCAAACTTCGTCGAACTGTTCGTGCAGATGGTTGTTGTCTTGCAAACGCCCCATCTGTTGACTCAGGGATCGAGACGTGGCTGCACGATCCGTTACAGCCATGCAGATAAGATGCCTGTCATCTCGACTGCTAGTGATACGAGGCCGTTGGGATCCAGCACGGCATTCCGTATTACCCTCCTGAACCAACCGATTCCATATTCTGCTAACAGTCTTTGGATCTCGATCAACGCGAGCAGCAATGTCGCGATACGATGAACCGCATTCGTGATAGGCTACAATCCGACCTTTATCAATGTCAGAAACGTGATGGTACGCATTTTTCCTCCTTACACGAGGCATCTCAACAACGTTTCACCAGGCACCGCCAGTCAACTGCTGTTTGGGTATGAGAAATCGGTTGGAGACTTTCCTCATGTCAGCACGTTGTAGGTGTCGCCAACGGCGGCAACCTTGTGTGAATGCTCTGAAAAGCTAATCATTTGCATATCACAGCATCTTCTTCCTGTCGATTAAATTTCGCGTCTGTAGCACGTCATCTTCGTGGTGTAGCAATTTTAATGGCCAGTAGTGTAATATAACATTCCGTCTGTAGTGCTCGAACTATAGCATGAAGCTCACCTATTACAATACTGACAATTCATAGCCACAGCTGTTTTACGATAAGTGTGTTAGGAGAACTTTGGTTTCATCTTGGTCACTTGCGCAGCCTTAATATACACATCACACGCTCTAATAGGGAAGACAGTTTGTGTGCCTAGCGAGGAGTTACTGCTTTATCACGTCTCAGAAGAGATGCGATGGCACCGCAAGAAGCCCACACCTACTTAAGCAAATCAGCCCCCGTGTTGGCGACAGCTTCACTGTTGCATCTACTTACCCAAAATTATTCAGTGAGACTGAGACAGTTGATGGGCCCACAACAGAAACATCAGGGATATCATGATCTGTATTATTGGATCCCTCGCCTAGCTGATGACGTGGTGTTTACCTACATCGGAAAATTTAAACTGTGCCATTTTCCTAACTTATCAACATAAACGTGATTGGAAAAGTGCACGAAATTTCTCATCGATTTCCTTGCATGAGAGGCTGACATTTGTTTTCATAAGCTGTGTGATTATACATGAGGCGCAATCGTTGACAGTGATAATTACGTTCATGTCAATTGTTGTGTAACAAAACCGGCAAAATACTGCACATTTCGGCATTTTTTAAGAGATCATCAGAGTTCAGCCGTTCTGATTTTGCATTTCTTACGATTCTATAATGCCGAAACGGTTTGTCGAAAAAAGCCTTAGGTGATTACCTATCTAATGCTTGTCCAACTGAACTTACGGTTCTTCTCTAATTTCGTTCACGAAGACGAGGTGTCATGGTTTTTAACATACGCTCCAGATAACAATTTACAGTATAATATACTTCAAAATTGTGCTTATGACTATATTTTAAATACAGTTTTTGCAAGAGATTGTACAGTTTTACGAAGCAAGACCTTAGGTCAAATTTCGGAGGGGCTACAAAATGAAGCAAACTATATGGTACTACTTTGTCGAAAACTGACATTTTGACACTGTAGTTGTGTACAAGAGCAGGTTGATTCTTGCAGGGAAGTTAACAGCAACCAGCCACTTTTTATAAGTCCTCAAATTAAGTCCTATGTTGGATACTAGTACACTTCTCTTGGCCAGGAATGTCCTTTTTGCCATTGCTAGCTTGCTTTCGATATCTTCCTTGCGTCCATCATTGGTTATTTTGCTGCCTACGTAGCAGAATTCTTTAACTTCAACTACTTCGTGACCATAAATCCTGCTGTTAAGTTCCTCGCTGTTCTCATTTCTGCCACTTCTCGCTACTTTCATCTTTCTTCGATTTACTGTCAAACCATTTTCTCTACTCAGACTGTCCATTCCATTCAACATATCCTCTAATTCTTTCTCACTTTCACTGAGGATAGCAATGTCAGCAGCGAATCTTATCATTAATATTATTTCCCCTTGAATTTTAATTCCACTCTTGAACCTTTCGTTTATTTTCGTCATTATTTCTTCAGTGTCTAGATCGAATAGTAGGGGCGAAAGACTACATCCCTGTATTACACTCTTTTTAATCCTAGCACTTCGGTCTTAGTCTTCAGCTCTTATTGTTCTATCTTTGTTCTTGTACATATTGTATGTTACCTATCTTTCCCTATAGCATACCCATATGTTTCTCAGAATTTCGGACATCTTGCACTATTTTACATTGCCGAACGCTTTTTCCAGTTCGACAAATCTTTGTCTTGATTTTTCTCTACTCTTGCTTCGATTATCAACCGCTACATCGTAACTTGAAGAGCAGATGGGTGACATTATCAACTGGGAGGTTGTGCAGTGTCCTCTGTCGAAATCGGAAGGGTTCCCTTTAGTCGTTTGCACTGGCCAGTTGTTCTTTGCGAACTGTAATTGTTAAACGTTGTTAATTTTGATGAGAGTGTAGACTGTAGTCACATGTTGTTTTTATTGATGTTGAGCTAGAGAAGCGAAAAGGTGAAATCCTGTACCGGCACACTGCTTACTTATCTCGATAAGCACGATGGGGGTCGCCGACCAAGACATTTCCATTGGACAAACCAATCACAATCATCAACGAGCAACTTAGAATGCTGATGAGTAACGTTGTACAAATATAGACAGGTAAGGCCGCTTGTTTCATTATTTATTTGCATAGACCAGACCGATATGGCCTATATGACTATCTTCAGCTTTCGTGTAATTTACTGCTGTGTCCTCATACAATTTCCGTAACTTTCTGTTGGAAATTTTACTTTAACTCGACTCTTAGCAAACCACACTGTCTTATCAGGAACGCTACAACTTTCCAACAGAAGTCGGTGTGGTAACTGGACGAAGGGGTGCTAAAAGCAACTAAAAGTCAAGTTAACGTAAAATTTCCAAAACATTATGTAAAATCACTGAGGGCATAGGAATAAATAAATGACTGCTAAAGATGGGCGTTTAGCTCGATCTGGTCCTGTCTGTATAAAAGTTATTGTCACAAGAATAAAAAGAGCAACCATACTCTTACTGAGTACATTACACCATAGTATAAAAATGTTAAATTCGGTCAATATTACGGGAAATATTAAAAATCAAATTTCAGCTGTCCCTGGAAGCCATTAGGTCAGCAACCTGCAACTGATACTGGATTACCGGTTCCGAGATAGTAGCTTAGTGATACAGTGATACCACAGTATCGTACATTACCTCATTACCGAGCGCCAGCTGTGTCGACTGGGAAGTGTGCTCCCTGCCGCCGTTGGATAAGCAGCTGCAGCAGCAAGTCGTATACTCCTAGCTCACTCATTTGTTACATAGTTTAATTCTTAATTTCTTTGCGTGTTTTTGTTACTTGCATTGTTTAATTCATAAATTTCGGGCGTATTATAGTATTTGAGAGTTGTAGCCTCGCGTTTTAGTACCTGAATAGTGTAAATTCGCGTAGTCTCCTTCCGCCGCCGAGCAGTGTGTCAGCAGTGCACAAGTTACTGCATTTACTAGGCAATCTCGTATTTTAATAACCGTTTAAATTTTGTGTCGATTTGTTTGCGCTCTCTGTAGATTAGTTCAGACGTTCTTTGCACAAGTTTTTAGCATGGATAGGGACTGCAGCTGTGTTCGGATGCAGGCTGAGTTGGCATCCCTTCGCTCCCAGCTTCAGGCGGTGTTGGCTTCGGTCACACAGCTTGAGGCTGTTGCCAATGGGCATCACTGTGGGGGTCCGGATGGGAGTTTGTCGGGGACGGCCAGCTCGTCCCACGCATCCCCCGATCGGGCTACGACTGTGGTTGCCCGGGATAATGCCCGCATTGAGGCTGATCCCTCACCTGTGGTAGAGTGGGAGGTCGTCTCAAGGTGTGGCAGGGGGCGAAAGACATTCCGGAGGGCTGAACGGAAGGCCTCTCCAGTTTGTCTGACGAACCGGTTTCAGGCTCTGTCTCTGGCTGATACTCAGGCTGATACTGTTCTTCGGCCTGACATAGCTGCCTGTCCTGTTCCAGAGGTTGCCCCTCAGTCTGCAAGATCCGGGCGGTCGCAGAGGGTGGGCTTACTGGTAGTTGGGAGCTCCAACGTCAGGCGCGTAATGGGGCCCCTTAGGGATATGGCAGCAAGGGAGGGGAAGAAGACCAAAGTGCACTCCGTGTGCATACCGGGGGGAGTCATTCCAGATGTGGAAAGGGTCCTTCCGGATGCCATGAAGGGTACAGGGTGCACCCATCATGTCGGCACCAATGATGTGTGTCGCTATGGATCGGAGGAAATCCTCTCTGGCTTCCGGCGGCTATCTGATTTGGTGAAGACTGCCAGTCTCCCTAGCGGGATGAAAGCAGAGCTCACCATCTGCAGCATCGTCGACAGGACTGACTGCGGACCTTTGGTACAGAGCCGAGTGGAGGGTCTGAATCAGAGGCTGAGACGGTTCTGCGACCTTGTGGGCTGCAGATTCCTCGACTTGCGCCATAGGGTGGTGGGGTTTCGGGTTCCGCTGGATAGGTCAGGAGTCCACTACACGCAACAAGCGGCTACACGGGTAGCAGGGGTTGTGTGGCGTGGGCTGGGCGGTTTTTTAGGTTAGATGGCCTCGGGCAAGTACAGAAAGGGCAACAGCCTCAACGGGTGCGGGGCAAAGTCAGAACATGCGGGGACCAAGCAGCAATCGGTATTGTAAACTGTCGAAGCTGCGTTGGTAAAGTACCGGAACTTCAAGCGCTGATAGAAAGCACTGAAGCTGAAATCGTTATAGGTACAGAAAGCTGGCTGAAGCCAGAAATAAATTCTGCCGAAATTTTTACAAAGGTACAGACGGTGTTTAGAAAGGATAGATTGCATGCAACCGGTGGTGGAGTGTTCGTCGCTGTTAGTAGTAGTTTATCCTGTAGTGAAGTAGAAATGGATAGTTCCTGTGAATTATTATGGGTGGAGGTTACACTCAACAACCGAGCTAGGTTAATAATTGGCTCCTTTTACCGACCCCCCGACTCAGCAGCATTAGTGGCAGAACAACTGAGAGAAAATTTGGAATACATTTCACATAAATTTTCTCAGCATGTTATAGTCTTAGGTGGTGATTTGAATTTACCAGATATAGACTGGGACACTCAGATGTTTAGGACGGGTGGTAGGGACAGAGCATCGAGTGACATTATACTGAGTGCACTATCCGAAAATTACCTCGAGCAATTAAACAGAGAACCGACTCGTGGAGATAACATCTTGGACCTACTGGTAACAAACAGACCCGAACTTTTCGACTCTGTAACTGCAGAACAGGGAATCAGTGATCATAAGGCCGTTGCAGCATCCCTGAATTTGGAAGTTAATAGGAATATAAAAAAAGGGCGGAAGGTTTATCTGTTTAGCAAGAGTAATAGAAGGCAGATTTCAGACTACCTAACAGATCAAAACGAAAATTTCTGTTCCGACACTGACAATGTTGAGTGTTTATGGAAAAAGTTCAAGGCAATCGTAAAATGCGTTTTAGACAGGTACGTGCCGAGTAAAACTGTGAGGGACGGGAAAAACCCACCGTGGTACAACAACAAAGTTAGGAAACTACTGCGAAAGCAAAGAGAGCTTCACTGCAAGTTTAAACGCAGCCAAAACCTCTCAGACAAACAGAAGCTAAACGATGTCAAAGTTAGCGTAAGGAGGGCTATGCGTGAAGCGTTCGGTGAATTCGAAAGTAAAATTCTATGTACCGACTTGACAGAAAATCCTAGGAAGTTCTGGTCTTACGTTAAATCAGTAAGTGGCTCGAAACAGCATATCCAGACACTCCGGGATGATGATGGCATTGAAACAGAGGATGACAAGCGTAAAGCTGAAATACTAAACACCTTTTTCCAAAGCTGTTTCACAGAGGAAGACCGCACTCCAGTTCCTTCTCTAAATCCTCGCACAAACGAAAAAATGGCTGACATCGAAATAAGTGTCCAAGGAATAGAAAAGCAACTGGAATCACTCAACAGAGGAAAGTCCACTGGACCTGACGGGATACCAATTCGATTCTACACAGAGTACGCGAAAGAACTTGCCCCCCTTCTAACAGCCGTGTACCGCAAGTCTCTAGAGGAACGGAAGGTTCCAAATGATTGGAAAAGAGCACAGGTAGTCCCAGTCTTCAAGAAGGGTCGTCGAGCAGATGCGCAAAACTATAGACCTATATCTCTGACGTCGATCTGTTGTAGAATTTTAGAACATGTTTTTTGCTCGAATATCATGTCGTTTTTGGAAACTCAGAATCTACTATGTAGGAATCAACATGGATTCCGGAAACAGCGAACGTGTGAGACCCAACTCGCTTTATTTGTTCATGAGACCCAGAAAATATTAGATACAGGCTCCCAGGTAGATGCTATTTTTCTTGACTTCCGGAAGGCGTTCGATACAGTTCCGCACTGTCGCCTGATAAACAAAGTAAGAGCCTATGGAATATCAGACCAGCTGTGTGGCTGGATTGAAGAGTTTTTAGCAAACAGAACGCAGCATGTTGTTATCAACGGAGAGACGTCTACAGACGTTAAAGTAACCTCTGGTGTGCCACAGGGGAGTGTTATGGGACCATTGCTTTTCACAATATATATAAATGACCTAGTAGATAGTGTCGGAAGTTCCATGCGGCTTTTCGCGGATGATGCTGTAGTATACAGAGAAGTTGCAGCGTTAGAAAATTGTAGCGAAATGCAGGAAGATCTGCAGCGGATAGGCACTTGGTGCAGGGAGTGGCAACTGACCCTTAACATAGACAAATGTAATGTATTGCGAATACATAGAAAGAAGGATCCTTTATTGTATGATTATATGATAGCGCAACAAACACTGGTAGCAGTTACTTCTGTAAAATATCTGGGAGTATGCGTGCGGAACGATTTGAAGTGGAATGATCATATTAAATTAATTGTTGGTAAGGCGGGTACCAGGTTGAGATTCATTGGGAGAGTCCTTAGAAAATGTAGTCCATCAACAAAGGAGGTGGCTTACAAAACACTCGTTCGACCTATACTTGAGTATTGCTCATCAGTGTGGGATCCGTACCAGATCGGGTTGACGGAGGAGATAGAGAAGATTCAAAGAAGAGCGGCGCGTTTCGTCACAGGGTTATTTGGTAACCGTGATAGCGTTACGGAGATGTTTAACAAACTCAAGTGGCGGACTCTGCAAGAGAGGCGCTCTGCTTCGCGGTGTAGCTTGCTCGCCAGGTTTCGAGAGGGTGCGTTTCTGGTTGAGGTATCGAATATATTGCTTCCCCCTACTTATACCTCCCGAGGAGATCACGAATGTAAAATTAGAGAGATTAGAGCGCGCACAGAGGCTTTCAGACAGTCGTTCTTCCCGCGAACCATACGCGACTGGAACAGACAAGGGAGGTAATGACAGTGGCACGTAAAGTGCCCTCCACCACACACCGTTGGGTGGCTTGCGGAGTATAAATGTAGATGTAGATGTAGAAGACGGACGGTAGCATTGTGAACAGCAGGTATTGGATTGGATTGGATGAGGAGTGAGAGGAGCCTCTTGTCCGTAGAGCATCTCACAAAACAAGAATACTCAATAAATATTTACAAGGAAAGGGATATACTAATGGAGCTTCCCCAGATCGCCAGTAAAATGGTCCTCATGGATGCAGGGTAAGTAAAAAAATTTTGAAACATATTTCATATAACATTATAACACATGTACGGGTCGCTAGTGAAACGTTCCTCTCAAACAGAATCGATTAGCAATTTGTCAATTGGATTGTTGAGCTCCGTGGCTGTGGATAATGATATTTTACTATAAAAATACCATGACCAGCCACTTTTTTTGGGTTTTATTTATGCCAATATGCGTTTCGGGTTTGCACCCACCTTCAGCTGGCAAATTACATGTATCTTCAGTTTCTACAGTGGTAAAATATCGACAGCAGTTTGGATGCTGCAGCTGGCCTGTGCAAAAGCAACAATTCCAATTATTTACTTCAATTTCGCGAGTGTAAAGTTACCCACTATCAGTTGTTCATTTTACTTACATTCTCCTCTCCTTGTTTTTTTCTTGGCCTTTCTTCTTTTTTGTAACAGCACAAACACTTTTTGTCACGTATTTTACACAGGTGCACTGCATTATCCGCCATGTTGCCGACTGACAGTTTTGTTTACATACAAGCAGTTTATCTATGGACAGAGTTATATTTTACGAAGGTTTTGAGGTTCTAGCTAAGCTACTGTTTACTAAATCTTGACTTGGGTGATAGAAGTATTCTAAGTACGATGTATACTAAGTTTTTTTTTGGTTACTTAGGCAGTATTGAAGATAATAAACTAACATAACAAATTTATACAAAGCAGTAATTCATACATTTACAAATAACAAAGATATTATATGTTGTATATTATTACATGCATTTGTTGGGTTTATATTAGATTATGTTATTTCATTGATTGTGCTTAGTAAGTGGTTTGATAAGTAGAGGTGGAAGTTTTTCAGAAATATTCGGTTTGTTAACTCTGTTTGGTCGTTAAGTATGTCAGAAGGGGATACATGTTTATGTGAATAAATTTCGATTTCTTCTAGGAGGTTCATTCTTTTTCGTTTGTTGCCTAGGTGGAGAACTTGTAGGTTATGGGATATGTCTGTTATTTGATGTTCTTCTTCTGCTACATGTTGGGCAAATGTGGATTTATTGAAGTTTTTTAAACGAAGAGCATCCATGTGTTCTCGAAAACGTATGTTGAAATTTCTACCTGTTTGGCCTATGTATGTTTTTGGACATGAGTTGCAGTTAAGTTTGTATATTCCTGATATACGGTTTGGTATTATTTTTAATGTTATGGATAGCTTTGTCCTTTATTTTGTTATTTGTGTAGCAGCTGATTCTGATATCTGTTCCTCGGAACAGGTTTACTATTTTATTTGACAGTTTTCCTACAAATGGCAAGCTTACATATACATGCACGATGTTACTAATGTCGCGTTCACGTGAGCCAGAAGATGTTACATAACGGACAATCTCTGACTTTGTGACTGCGAGAGCACTGACATTCAATACTACACTGGCAAATGCGCATCTTTTATTGAAGCCTGACTTTTGGTGAGGTTGGCGGTGTTCGGAAGTTTGTGAAAAGTTTGTGTACAGTAATACTATGATCTTCTGACATGAAATGACGTCGTAAGCCTTACGAGGTGATCAAAAAAATTTCAGGAGTAGAGCAAGTCTTTGAGTATTCGCTACATTGCAGAATCGTGTTAGGAGAAGAACATCAAGTTACATATACAGACATTTAAAACAGACTGTAGTTCTCGTAAGAACAGTCAAATGAATAAATACTTGCTATCAACGGCATATAGCACGTTCTACGTGTAGGAGCACTTTCATAACGTACATACTGTACTATTCGATGAAAAGTCGAAATTGATCATTAAGCTACGTCTGTTAATTCTAGGTTTATTAAAACTCTTAAAATATACATAAACTATTTAAAGACTGCCGGTATTTCAGATGAGACAAACTGTAATGTAATTGTTTAGGCTTGCATACAGTACAAAAACAAAATTATATATGATGTTACTGGATATGCTTCATTTTGTTGTATCTTCCGTCTGCTGTACGAAAAATTACAACCAAACACGACACATGTACTGACCATTATGTCAAAACTCAGTCCATCCCGATTTCTTATAACTGTTTTATTAGTAAAAACAACAAAACCAGCTGTTTAGACGTCCTTTCCGGTCGCCCCATATTGCAATTCTAAAGCGCTGGGTTCAGTAACACCAGTGATACTGTATACTTCATTGCGGGCCTAGTAATGTATGTATGAGCCCGCCCGGCTAAACACGCGGTCCAACGCGCTGCTTTCCGAGCGGGAAGGCGTGCAGGTCCCCGGAATGAATCCGACCGGCGGATGTGTGTCGAGGTCCGGTGTGCCAGCCAGCCTGTGGAGGATTTTTAAGGCGGTTTTCCACCTGCCTCAGCGAATACGGGCTGGTTCCTCTCATTCTGCCTCGGTTACACTGTCTAGGCGATTGCTGCACGAACAATGTCTCCAAGTACGCGTACACCATAATTACTCTACCACTCAAACATTTGGGGTTACACTCGTCTGGTATGAGACGTTCCCGGGTTGGAGGGGGGGGGGGGGGGCACTGGGGGCCAAACCGCACAGTAACCCTGGGTGCGGTGTGGGGCTGTGGTGGCGTGTGTCGACTGCTGTGGCCTGTTGAGGTAGTGAACCACTGAGGGCTACGGCGGGACGAAGCCTCTCCGTCGTTTTTTGGTCCCCGGTTTAAATACACAATACACAATACAATGTCTGTCTGTCTGTCTGTGTGTGTGTGAGAGATAGAAGCTATGTGTTCTGTGACGTGCAGCGCTTATCTCTAGCCTTTTTGAATGAGCAACAAAGGATACAAAAAAATTCACTCTGATTTTAATTGTGGGACTAGGCAGACGTGTACTGAATTCTTATGAGGCTAATTGAATTTATGTTGAAAGTCAGGTAGCCTGTGAATTTCTGGAATTATAAAGGTGGACGAATTGATAAATCTGAAATAAGTTAAATACGATCGCTAATTCCTGGTGTATAAGCAGAGCACGGAAAATCACATTGTTGTTTAAACTGAATAGGTAACTATGATTTTATTTCAAGTGGTACTGTATGTATAGATCCCGACATGTTGCACATTAGAACAGACGTTGGGACGGAAGGAATTCGGTAGAAAAACCACGAGCCCGGACGTGGTACTCACCGCAAAAGTGTTTTCCTCCTTTTGAGGTTTTTCTTGGACGAATAATACTAACAATTTTCATACAGAATGGTTTCACTGCGTAGACGGCTTCCGAACGTTCTACTGCGAGGAATCTAATTTCTTTTGGAGCTACAACCTACGACGACTTAGCAGCGGTCGGAGAGCAGAAGATTAATTTCCCTGAACATCAGAAAGCGAATACCAGAAGGAAGTACCACTTAATAATCGTACTGTTAATTACACAAACATAACATAAATTCTTAGGACATTATCTTTGAGACTGCAATTAAATTTCAGTTAACAGCCAACTTCAATCTAATTAAAGAATCTGAAATAAAAAATGTAATCTTTTGGGCATATACTAAAATAGAAATGAGAGTGTACAGGAAAATCACCTGATCAGCAGAAACATGTAAACAGCAGTCAGTTCTGTTAAGAAAGTTATCGGTGGAGTGGAAATTAATCCTGTAGGATCCTCTTAAACTGAACATAATTAGTAGTTAAGTTTTTACGGCTACTGTCAAGTTATTGAAAATGTGAGTTCGTGAATAATTGACATCTTTCTGGAAAAAAGTAAGTGTTTTTGAATCGTTGTGAAGCTTATTCTTGTATTAGCACTCTGCAGGGTGTTCTTGAGTTCACACCACAAATAATTCTTATTACGGTTTTAGACCCGGAAATTTTAGCTTGGCTTGATGAGTTACACAAAAAATAATCGCGTATGAGGTTATGGAATAAAAATAAGCAATTTAAGATTGCTTTTATGTCTGGCAACATTCGCATTGTAAATGGGGACTTGGGGAGCCGTTTTAGCAGTTCTGTGGCAGTGTCCTCCAAGTTACTATCAAGCTGTAATTCTAAGAATTTAACTACGTCATCTTCTTGTACCTATTTGTAGTCATAATTTAGCCTTATAACAGCGGGAATCTCTTACAAGTTCTGAACTGCGTATTGTGCGTTTCTTCATAGTGTCAGAGAATTACAAAGTAACCACTTATAAATGTCCATGAAAATTTTAGTGAGATGTCAGTCTAAGAATATACGTGATCTCCATTTATTGAAACGTCTGTTTCTTCTCATAACGTTAGTGATGAAAGGTCATTGATAAACACAAGAAAAAGTAAAAGCTCTTAAATGGAACCTTGTGGGACACCATATGTAATTGTTTCCGTGTTGGATGATGCATTACAGCTTAATATACCTCTCTCTCCTGCTGACACACTTAGTTTCCCGTCAAAGATATAGGATTTGAAGCATTTTTCAGCGTATCATGTTATCCCACAATATTCCATTTACTAAAAAGGATATTGTGATTTACGTATCACAAAATATACCAGTAGCCTGCAATTTGTTGTTTACCGAATTGAGTACATTCTAACTGTATGTGCTCATAGTATTCTCACAATTAGATTGAAATTTCGCCTGATTAGAGACACCGTTTTATAGTGTTCTTTTACCCAAAGATGTATCAGCTCTTCATCTGCTACGTTCACTGATTTTTTTATTCAGTTTACTTCTGAAAAAATAATATTACATTTTAAGACCATGTATAGGTCATATGAATTTCTTGTTGAAAGGTACTGCTTGTACAAAGCAGCGCCAATTATGGGGCAAACATTTTTGCATTTGTTTACATGCAGTATACAGTTATACAATTAAAAACACATTTGTTGCCATGTATAAAATAACGCAATTAGTTGTGTATGGTGGTAGTTTTTCTGTCTATCATCTATGACTTATCTTTAGTAAATAAGAAATCGTTTTCAGTTTTTCTGTTTTTCGTTCGTTTTAGACTGAGAATAGCTATATCTCGTTATCTGATACAATTTGTCAATAAAGCTTGATATTACTACCACCATTTCAAGTGTTGTTATAGCTATGTGATATTTGTTTTTGTTCGTTTGGAGAAAGACACTCGGTTTCGAAGTATTGTTGACATTTAAGATGTTTAACGTGTGTGTGTGTGTGTGTGTGTGTGAGAGAGAGAGAGAGAGAGAGAGAGAGAGAGAGAGAGAGAGAGGACGGGGTAGGGTGCGTATAGACTGAGTGGTGTGGACGGGGGAGCAGGAGATGGTGAAGGGGAGAGATTAACATAGAGTGTGACTACGTGCTATTGTTCTGAGGGTGAGGGGTACTTTCATAGTTCTTTCACTGTGGTACATAGTTTTGTATTGTAGAGCAGTGCGTTTCTGTTTAGTTTTTTCTTTCCTAGGGCTACAGATTTTTCGATGTGATAATTGTATTGTCAATTTTTTCCACATGTTGTTAGTTTTAACAGTTTTCAGAAGATTTTGTGTGTTTGTTAGGTAGTAATTCCGTGCTGTTAGGGATCAGGGAAAGATGAATTGTGGTTTTTTAATTTAGTGAAATATTCTACAGTAGAGAAATATTGATGGTTTAATAGTTGAGGTTTCCTGCCGTATGCTCCTCTCTCGAAGCACTGAGGAGCGGCTGACCCCATATTTTTTTCTGTCGAAAACTACTCTCCTGGTGAAATGGGAATAGCTGTTAAAAGAAAATGCTGTTCATATGGGAAATCATATTTTGCACTGATCTGACGCGCTGCAGTCAAATTTCTAAATGTATGTATCCACAAAGTGTTAAACGTTCGTCCGCAACTTAGTTGAAAATATTTATTATTCCGCCAGGTTGCATATCCAGTCAGTTTCGAGACTGGATTAATAAATAAAGGGGGAATGGTGGTTTAGTGGTCCAGGTGTACTGCATAGTCTCCCTCCAGATGAGTACAGTGCAAAGAACGTCCATAGAACCATGTAAAACTGTCAGAAAAGTTATTCTTTAGGATATTGTTCAATTCGCACCTTAAGTTGGCTTGAATGTCGGTTATGCCGTGAACTGATTGGCCCTTCATGTGAATTTCTGCGTTTTGTCGTGTGTGATAGGTTCGAATTGATAACAACAGGTCTCGTCACTTGTGATGATGTTTCCCAAAAACGAATGCTCGACGACTTGCACTCCAATCAAGTCGCAGCAGGCGTCAATTTGTTGTTATTTTTGTTCGCGATTCAATGTGTGCAGGACATACATTGCACACACTTTTCTCTTCTTCAAAACATTCTGGAGAATGTCTTGAACAGCGGAATTATACATGCTGCTTACTGTAATCTGTGACAAAAATAACGTTGACACACTACAGCCGCACTGTCACTACTACCATTGTGGGTAGCAGTCCATGTTTGGCGGCCGTGGCGTGCAGAAGTCTGCTGCGACTGTATGCAGCGGAGCGTGTTTACTGTGGGATGTTTTATGTGCCGCAGAGAAGTTTCAACTAAACAGTGGGTAACATGCCTTCCCCTAGGAGAGAAACCTTGCAATTTAGTTTTCATTGGAACACCGGAAGGCCTACCCCTCTCGTTATTCGAAGATGGCTGATTAATGATGTAAAGTTGTTTGATGTGGAAGTATTATGTATTCAAACTGACAATACTGTGAAGAGTGTGTATGCAGAATGTATGAAATGTGACGCTTGTAAATGAATAGAAGGGACCACCAATGATAACGTAAAATTTAAACATGGCGATGTGCCTGTTAGCACAGTTTCAGTTACGTATGAAGGTCTTTGCTTGCAGAACGAGAGGGATGATTTTGAAATGTGTTATTCACTGAGAGTAATGGAACTCAGGTTAATATGTGAATGAATTGAGTGCTGCCCTGTCCATATTTCATTTGTTGTAGTGTACAACCTAAGGATGCCCCATTGTTGCAATGTACTTACAAACAACGGCAAGAACATTTAAAGAGTGAGCTATGTCATTAATGAGTTTCCCTAACAATATTTATTTGCCTATTCTCCAGACAGATATATTGTGAGAATCATAAAAATTTGATTATAGAGCTATGGTACACTTTTGTGGTCCTGCTTCCATAAGAGGCCTAAACGTAAGCGCACTAGCTTTCGCCGTAGGGTTTTCTTATGTTTGTAAGCGTTGTAAGCAGTAACAGCTATATGTCTATCCTAAAATGTATTAAAATGTTTTAATATTAAAAAAGCAGAGAGAGAAAAGGAAAAATTGTATGGATGAGTTTGTAATGGCTGTGAGATATGCACTGAAAGGGTTGGAACGCGAATAAATATGTGATTTAAGCTGCAGTTTTTCTATTAAACCTTATTGATTCAATAGTGGTGTAAATGTCTGGTGATGAAATGATTCAAGAATATCACATTGCACTGAGGAGCCCTTTCGTGACTGAGTAAAAGCGCAATTTATTCTGTTCTTTCTGTTTACTAAATCTGCCGTTTCTTTCCTCTTTCGTGTAATTGTCTATAATCTACGGATTCCATGTTTTTGACATATACTTACAAATAATGGCATGAACATTTAAAGTATTGAGATATGCCATCAACAGCTGTTCTTAAAAATATATTTGTCAGCTTGGTGACAAAACAGGTGTGTTGTGTGGAGCACAAATGTTAGATCATAGATACTGTGGTAAATCTTTCGCGTCTTGTTTACAGGAGACCCATATGACTCTATGGTTTTCTGACGTCTGCAATTTTTTTATGGAATAAGCTGTGCCCATATCGTAAAAATGAAATGGCCGCGCGTACTCAAGCGAACACTCCCGGCAAGGACAGGTATGTCGGCTCTGGGTCGAATCGTCCCATCGGATAAACGAAAAGGGATCGGTGAACCAGAGTGCCTGGATATGATTTTTATGTGATTTTCCAAGTCCCACTAGGTGAGTGCCAGGTTGGTTCCCATGTTCCGCCTCAGATACAAGCTACGTAAACATTTAATACACTTCCTCGCACTTGCACACAGAATGTACTCTATATGCAGACATATGGGGTACACTGCTTCTGTCGCGAAGGGTCTATAGGAGACTGATGAGATTCACTGTTTGGTGTCATGAAGCACTTACTCAACAGAAGTGTCCACTACTTAACACTGCCTGCACACACCTCACACCTGTTGTTTACAGTTGTTAATTCAAGCTCCTATCATAGTCTGCGTCGCTTATAAGCCAGGAATAAGATCAGTCTCGATATATTTTAGATGGGCGTTGTCTTTGACTTTTTTAAAGGTTAATTTTTAAATATTCGTGCGCGTAACGCATTTTTTTCCTAGTAGCCGATCATATTAAATTATCTGATTGCAATGAAATGTGGCGTACAAACTTTAATCTTCGTTACTGAAATTACCGAAACTTTACCTTGAAACAGTGTTCTGGCTTATCTTATACTTTGAAGAAGTATTCTCCTGCACAAGCGTATAATATGCTGTGTGTGTTTTTCAGAGCCGGCTTGGGTAACCGAGCGGTTCTGGGCGCTACAGTCTGGAACCGCGCGACCGCTACGGTCGCAGCTTCGAATCCTGACTCGGGCATGGATGTGTGTGATGTCCTTAGGTTAGTTAGGTTTAAGTAGTTCTAAGTTCCAGGGGTTGATGACCTCAGAAGTTAAGTCCCATAGTGCTCAGAGCCATTTCAACCATTTTGACTTTCATAAAAATGGCAAGCTCGGCTGGAGTGTTTCGATCTTGTCTTGGTATTGATTCGTAGGTAAACGAGCAAATGAAATAAGAGATTTACAATTATTCCTGTTGAGCTATAAGTTATTATTTTCACTTTACAGTGGTCCTATACCATTCATCGTCATTCACCCTTGCGTCCATCACAATCGGCTTCCAAGTTTACTCTGTTGTGACGCTACCTTGGAGTTCCGTTCAGCGCTTTAGCGTTCCTACGTCGCACACAAAATTTTCGCTGATTGTAGCACATTGTTTCAAGGGCCTTGGCGGTTACAGCAATACCAACCAAACAGTTTCCTTTTCTTTTTGGTGCTTTTCGTTATCAAGCTGTTACATAAAAATGGAAATGAGTTCATGGTCGATTTAAATATTCATTTACCTGTACAAGTTATTTAAGTATTTGCCAGTTAACAAAAAGTGATGTGAAATCTTCATCTACTTCATATTCCTCAAGCGACCTAACGGTATGTGGCGGAGGATACTTCTTCTGGTACCACTAACTGATTTCCCCCTCCCTCCCTTTTTACACTCACGAATGACGCTTCGTAAGAATGATTGTCGGTAACTTTCTGTGTTAACTCTTTAATTTTTCGAATTTTCTTGCTGTGTTCATTTCGCGAGAGATACGTGGAAGGAAGTAATACATTGTCCGACTCTTTCAGAAAAGCGCTCTATCGAAATTTCAATAGTAAATCAGTCCGTGATGCACATCCTCCTCTCTTGTGACAACTGCCAGTGGAGTGTGCTCATCATCTCAGCATCGCTCTCGTGTCGACTCAACGATCCAGTGACTTCTAACAAAAAATAAAAACATAATGATAAATGAATTATCAATTAAATATATTATTGTCCAAGCAATAGTATCGACAATACTATTATTTTCAGTTCTGCTGATTCAGATAAAATATGCAATAGGGTGAGAAAGAGAATTTATTCCATCAATAATAATCAGATCCAGATTATTATGAAAGACTGGGGTTGCGCCTTGCCATTTTTGATGCGTTTAATTAAGATTCTCTATCTCTTCTATGAGACATAGCTGGTAAGGCTGCCAGATTGACGAACCACACTCAAGAATCGGTCGAACAAACGCCTTGTATGCCACTGCCTCGTGGATGAGTCACATTTCGTTATGAGTCTTTCTAAGAATTTCAGTCTGGCATCTACTTTTCCTAATATTTTCTTCATATCGTTATTCCAAATTATCGCTGTGTGTAGCTAGTCCAAGATATTTTACGGCAGATGTTGTTTCTAGCAATTTGTATCACTGTATTTGGACAGTAGTGGATTTCTTTTCCTATGTATGTGCAATATGTTGCATTTATTGTCGTTCAGTGTCAACTGCCAGAGCCTGTACAATTAATCAGTCGTCTGCAGTCTGCCTGCAAAACGGTACTGTCTTCTGGCGTTGCTACTTTGTTATAGATAACGTCGTCGCCTGCAGACACTGACACAAAGCATCCGATGCTTTACAGTAAGAGTCCTATTGCACTTCCTTGGTGTACTCCGGAAATTACATTTACATTTTCGATTGTGTTACGTTAAGAGCGACATGTTGAGTTCCATGTGCAAGAAAGTCTTGAATCCAGTCGCAAATCTGGTCCGGTACTCGGAAAGCTCGTATTTTTTCCGTTAAACGGCAGTGCGGGACGCTGTCAAATGCCTTCCTGAAATCAAGGAAAACGGCATCAACTTGAGTTCCTTAGTTTACAGCGCTATGGATCTCATAGAGGAAGGTTTCCGTAGAATAGGTCAACTTACATAGTTTAATAGTCACAACAATTTTTCTATGTCATGAAATACGTTTTCTGTATCGTATACTTTTAATATGAGACAAACTGTTAGAAATATGTTACGAGTCTTATCTTGTAGTTTGGAAAATAGGTGAGTAAATAACAACTTATTTTACCTGATAAACTGGTTACGTGAAATAAACTGTTGTTATTTGAGGAGCTAAGTTCCAAGTTGAAAAATGTGACGCGCAACATATTTCTATGAAGAAGCGGGCCACAGTCTGAGTGATATTATAAGTATGATAACCAGAAAACAGTACCGGAAACTGAACATTTATTCAAAAATCATCTCGGATGTAAACTGTTGTAATAATTATACTAGCTTGGATGAATGAAAGTAATTTCTAATTCTGCGTTACCTTTTGCTATGTAGTGTTAACATTAAACCACAACGTCCTAGTTGTTATGGATCAGGAGCAATAAAAAACTGTCAGCAAGGATAAATGAAAAAGCGACTTGAATTGTGACAAGTTCAGTTGTTGTTAATCAATCACTTTAGCTCCACGGATGATATGTCTAAAACTGACAAAATTGAGAAGTTGTGTGCAATCGAAATTTAACTGAAAATTTTCGTGAACTTTTGGTATGAGTGGAAGAAGTTCCACACTTCAGGAGCTAGTTAGTTGTCGACCACGAGTGTGCAAACGGTCTATTATGCATAGTAATTCACAGATAAGTCGCAGTTATACCTGAAACCACATAATTAATGAAAAATATAAGATAACAGATATGTAGCTATTCGTAGGCAACGGCAAGAGTCCTGGGACTCATAGTATGTGGTGTCCACGGAAGGGTTTTGTAGTATCTGTTGTAAAATTTCTGAAAAGTTTACGTTGCATACATGGCGAGAAGTAATTATCACGACAGACTTCTCGTATCACAATCTGCTTGCAGACTCAGTGTCCAACGATTTGACACATTTTTGTAAAGGCCAACTGTGTCTTTTCTTGCAACAACCCATCTCTCCGACACACACTGTACGATAATGATTTTCAGAGCCACCGGAATTTCGAATCCTTGATCTTGTTGACCATCTGTGTGATTTCGTTCAACCACATGTCTAGGCACTCGATACTTCTCCAACTCGTAACTGATGGAATGGCGACTTTACATACAGAAAGAAAGGCGTTACCACAACTGCCAATATCTCGTTAAAACGCCTACTTGTTGGGTCGCTGCTCCAGGGAGGCTGAAAGGAGCACCCGTATAGTATTCTGGCTGTGGGAATGATTAGGTAGTTGCACATTATTTATTACTTATAGCTTTCCTGTTTGAGCTATGTTACAAGAACGAACGAGACCTCATTGTGAATCAACTTACCAAGTATTTAAACATCTTCTGTGTAAAAATTTTAGTGACTGCCAGAAGGGACTGAATAGTGTAAAATTAAGCTAGGATGAGAATAATATAAAGCTGGATTTATTCGTTAATTTTTTTTTTTTCGTTTTCCGCCTTCCCTAACCACATTTCTCTAATTTATTATCACATGTTTCGGGAAGCTTCTAAGAATTTGATGTTTATATTTTTGCGTTGATTGTTTCTTCCCTTCTTACTTAATTGAACATTATTCTTATCATAAATTATACACTACTTAGGGTCTACGTAATCCACACATTCAGTTCCTTCGGTGCTTGGAAGGAAACTGTCATGTTTATAAATATTGGTAAAGGAAGAACAGTGCTTACGTAGTAATGTTTCAGTGTTCGTCTTCTTAGCCCAGCGTTAGGAATAAGTTTGTTGATGAGAAAAAATGTGAGAGGCAAGAAAACATTTGTACAGTTCTGCGGAATAAGCCATTTTTCAGAGAAAAAATGTTGTGAAACGAAGTATTGTTAAAATATAGGCACAGTATTGTCTTTGTTGCAAATTATTGTACGTGTACCTAATGACGAGCGCATTCGATGAGATGTCTTAACTTTAACTCAAAAATGTTCATGCTACGGTCGCAGGTTCGAATCCTGCCTCGGGTATGGATGTGTGTGATGTCCTTAGGTTAGTTAGGTTTAAGTAGTTCTAGGGGACTGATGACCTCAGATATTAAGTCCCATAGTGCTCAGAGTCATTTGAACCATTTGAACCAAAAATGTTCAAATGTGCGTGAAATATTATGCGACTTAACTGCGAAGGTCATCAGTCCCTAATCTTACACACTACTTAATCTAAACTATCCTGAGGACAAACACACACACCCGTGCACGAGGGAGGACTCGAACCTCCGTCGGGACCAGCCGCACAATAACTCAAGAAGGTAGATGCTTTTGCTTCACACTAACATAAGTTACTTAGATTCACAGCTGGTGAATGAGCATTTTGCCTTGTTACTAACCGTGAACACACAATTGAAAAAAATACCATTCTTTTTTATTTTCGTGCAGTATTTGTAGAACATTTGTAAACTTACTGGCACTTTCCACGTTACAGCGAGTTGCTGCAAATATGATCCACGGAAGGTGTAAGTAACTAGACTAAACTATGGTGACCCTGCGTTGAAGCTGAGCAAGGATTTTGAAGCATTATTTCTTGTCTTCTCATGAAAAAGTTTTCTGTCACAATCAAGGAATCATAAAATAATTTCCCTTGAAAAATCATGTGCCTCAATGGACAAAATCGTTAAAAATTGTCGAATTCTTTCTTAATACATTTGGCAGCTTTCAAAATATTGGTCAGCTTTCTTTACTGCGAAGGTCTATGCTGCAAACTGTCTATGTCTGTGCTCATCCAGTGTAATGCTTTCTTCTTCTTGCTGGTTCTTTACCCTTTTCAATTCGTGAACAGTGAAAGACATCGAATTGAGATTTCTGGTTAACGATAGAACTCATGTTTAATGCTTTTAGCTCTTGTACCAACCGATGTGTTGAAGTGTTCTTTTTAAAACGAGCGATATACTTTTTAACTGTATTCGAAAACTCTTGAAAAGGCGAGTACAATGATATATCTCTTGGTAATGTTGGCGTCGAAACTCTTCACAAAAACATTCAAGAACTATGCTAAAATTGAAAGGTCTGATCTGCATACATTATATAAGCTAATGTCAGTTGGAACTTTTGTCATCATTTCAACAAAAGCAATATTATACGACAGTGTGATTTCAGTGATTCATATGAATAAAAATCGGTGTTTCCTGATACTTATTTGTGCTTACTTCTTTCACGAGACTGAAGAAAATATCCATTCCGTAAGCTGTTTTGAATGCCGTTTTCCTGCACCATATTAGGTATAATAATGTGTTATGTTTCTGGTGTTTTTATATTTTTGCCCTTCTCCTGTATGTAATTAGTTGACTTAGGTTTTGTTTATAGTATATTTTTAAGTTAGTTTACTAACAAATAAATGTAATGTAGCTGGATAGTATGCTTATTTTGTCGGGTTTGTTACATGTACATTCAGTTGAAAATTTGTAGTAATCGATGTACCTAGCTTCTCCAGGAGATAACACCGTGACGAAGCACTGTCCATGCGGATAGGAAGTATGCGTGCTCCAGTGACGCTGGGGACTATGTCGGTGGTAGCTAGCTACTGGTAGGGTCGCCCTTGCCGAAAGGGTCTGGCTGACAAATCAGTCGCAGAGCAACCTTCAACAAACAGTCTTTCCCTTATCTGCAGGAGCCGATCGGTGACTTAGACATAGAGTCACTTAGACTTACGGACTTACAGTCTCTTGTTATCCCCATTTATTTCAAAGTAAGGTAATGGCTACGAATATCTGCTGGAGTTAGCCCATTAATTTAGTGAAGCGGACAAAAGCAGTACAGCGAAAGCAAAGGCATTTGTCGTTCTAATTAAACAGTGGTGAGAATATATAAACTCGTTAGAAACAGGTAATCAAAAGTTGACAAAGCTCAATCTGACAGTTATAGCCATAATTGGAGTCTATGCTCCAAATGAAGGTGCGCCCATGAAGGAAGATTTTGAAAATATGCTGGAAGGGACTATAGATGCCATCTCAAGTGGCCGAAGATTTAATAGCAGAGTAGGGAAACGGAGCAATAGTAAGGCTACGGGATGTGTGGGAAAAATTTTAGAAATGGAAATGGGAAGAGGTTGGTGGATTTACTGCCGCAGTTTGAATTACGAGTCGAAAATATATTATTTGCTCACAAGGATATAGATAAATTTACATGGTATAATCATTCAAGAGGGTTAAAATCAATTATTCACTATCTAATCTTGAAGCAAAAGCCATGTAACACATCCAGATTTCAGAGTGAATATAGGGTCAAATTGTGGAAGTGACGATCATCTGATGAAATGTAAAATTAATGTCCCCTACACTTTCAGGAGTAGTGGCAAACAGAAGAGGACGCATTGTGCTGACCAGCCCGAGATCGGACGGTCTAAGGGAAGATACAGGGAGCCAATTATTGAAATATGTGAAAAAAAGGTAAAATAGTTACAAACTACTGCGTGAATGCACTTTGTTCAACCTCTAAATGTCACCGTAGACATTCGGATTTAGGTTATGGCGTGTTCGATATGCCTGCCATGATTGGGGATGATGTGGCGCAGACGAATAGCGAAATTCTGCATGACCCACTGAAGTGTCGGAACATCGATACTGTCGATGACCACCTGAATGGCTGTTTCCAGCTCATCAATGGTTTTTGGGTCATTGCTGTACACCTTATCTTTAATATAGCCCCACAAAAAAGAGTCGCATCTGTTCAGATCCGGAGAGTATGGCGGCCAATCGAGGCACACGCCAGTGGCCTCTGGGTACTACAGAGACAGTATGCGGTCCCCATAGTGCTCCTCCAGGACATTATATATGGTCGAGCTCCGTCTTGCATGAACCACATCTTGTCGAAATCAGGGTTACTTTGTATAATGGGGATGAAGACATCTTCCAGAACCTTCATGTACCTTTCAGTAGTCACCGTACCACAAAGGAATCTCGCACCGATTATTCCTTGATTGGACATTGCACACCACAAAGTCACCTGTTGATAGCGAGATACTTCTCGATCGCCAGTTTTGCTTATTAACAAACCCATTCAAATGAAAGTGGGCTTCATCGCTAAACCAAACCATACTAGGCGAAACGTTCTGGCAGATTAAAACTGTATGCAGGACCGAGACACGAACTAGGGACCTTTTGTTGGGATGCAGAAGTAATAGAGCAGAGAAGATTGAAAAATAACCTTTTACATTCCTGAATGTGAATGTTGACAAGAAAGAATGCTTTTTATTTTAGCCATCAGTCTGCAGACTCGTTTGATGCGGCTTGCCACGAATTCCTCTCCTGAACCATCCTCTCCGAGCAGCACTTGCAGCCTACGTCCTGGATGTTTTCCAATCTCTGTCTTTCCCTGCAGCTTTTACGCACTCCAGTTCCCTTTAGTTCCGCGGGAGTTATTCCCTGATGCCTTAAAACGTGTCATATCGCTCTGGCCCTTTCGTGTCATCATTTTCCATACGCTTCTTTCTTCACAGCTTCTGCTGAGAATCTCCTCATTCCTTACCTGACCAGTCCACCTAATTTTCAACATTTTTCTGTAGTACAACATCTCAAACGTTTCGATTCTATTCCGCTTCAGTTTCCCACTGTCACTACACTTCTGTGCTCCAAACGTTCATTTCAGATATTTCTTTCTCAAATTAAGGCCTATATTTGATAACAGCAGACTTCTCTTGGCCAGGAATGCCCTATTTACCTGCTTCTTATGTCCTCGTAGCTTCGTCCTCCATGGATTATTTTGATTCTAAGGTAACAGAGCGAATGACTTCAATGGTACTAGAGGGAACTGTAGAGGGCAAAAACTGTAAAGGAAAACAGAGATTGAAATACATTCAGCAAATAACTGAGGACGTAGGATGCAAGTGCTACTCTGAGATGAGGAATTCGTGGCGGGCCGCATCAAACTAGTCAGAAGACTAATGAAAAAAAAAATAATTTGATGTTAAATTTCTCGCAATTCTCATGTTGCTACTCCTCATTAGTTTAATCTTTTTCCAGTTTACTGTCAATTTATTTTCTGTATTCATTAGAGTGTTCATTCCATGCAGCAAGTCCTGTAGTTATTCGTCACTTTCACTGAGGGTCATTAGTGAATATTATCATTGATATCCTTTCATCCAGAATTTTAATCCCACTGTTTCATTGTCGTCATTGGTTCTTCGATTTATAGGTTGGACAGGTGCGAAAGACTGCATCCGTGTCTTACAACCTTTTTAATCCAAGCACTTAGTTCTTTATCTACCGATCTTATTTTTACCTCTTGCTTCTTGTACATATTGTAGATCACTCATCTTTTCTTGTACCTTACTACTATTTTTCTCAGAATTCCGAGCATCTTGCACCATTTTACATTGTCGTGTGCTTGTACTAAATCGACAAATCCTATAAAACTATCTAATTTTCTATAGTTTTGTTTTTGTTATGATACGAAAAGTCGTAACTGCCTCACTGTTGCCTTTACATTTCCTAATGACAAACTTATCGTCATCTAACAGGTCCTCAATTTTACCGCCGTTTGCGATCAGGCGACAAATACAGCCTTATTCACTGTCGGTATCGCATTCTTACCGACTACCCTAATTAGTAAGTAGAAGCAAGGGTTAACTGTCCTCTCCTTTTTAAAATTTCGTAGAGGCATTGATATTTCATTTCCTTGAATCTTATGAAAAATGGCATGTATGCTTCGCGGAAGTCTCGAGTGATCTCCATGGAACCCCAGGACTACGCAGTACACCAATAATTAAACCTTAGGTAGTCGCGCGGGACGGAGGTCTACTTACGGGCACCTGGGGTCCTTTATGTCCCCTTCTACAATATGTACTTCTGATGCTTTCAATGACGATAATCTTTCCTGTACAGTCTTTGAAATATTCTTCCAGAACAGGGGAAACAAATCACTTATTTAGGAAACATCAAACATGAAAGATTTTATTTAGTACAGATGAAAAAAAACAGTAACACAAACGTAATATGGAGAATTTATATTAATTCTCCTAATACCGTTCTTTATAAATCATCGATACAGTCTTCACGTATTACTCACATTACGTTTGTACAAGCTTTGCAAAGAAAGCATTTGCGTCTTGAAAATTTCTGCGAAGGTTTTCTGTCATCTTTTCAAGGTCATATTTTGCACCTCCAACGAGAAGGTCCAGGAGCATCAGGGACCATTCTTGACGGTTTTGTATCCTCTCCCAAATGTATTTTTTTTCTTACGGGTTTGGAAATATTATCTATACATTGTCGCATTCTGATGTGCTTTTCAAGCAGCGATACTCCCGAGTTTCTTAGGAGGAATTTTCGTCGTAGTAGTAATGTGTTCTCGGGCCAATGTTTTACAGCAAATGTGCATTTTGTGAGCGTACAAGCTGTGGCGAGAGATTAGAGCGTCAGTTTCCCGCCGCAGATCACGTGGCTGGCGGTTGCTACGGGGCCGTGGCGAGCGGCCAGCGTTACGTGGCGTTGGAAAAACCCGAGTGGACGCTTGGCCGGGGCGCATACGTCCGTGTTGGCGCGCTTGGAGAAATTTATATGCCAGAGAAAAATTGATAAAAACAGAACAGAGTGACACGGTGGTACGAGTTGGAACTCATGGACAGAAAAATATGTAAAGGTAAATTGTCTAGACGTGCCACAAAAGTTTGTAATAATTTAAAAGTTAATGGCTCTTCAGGGAGACTGCCTTAACGTAGCACTGACCATGCGGGCGAGGAGGTTTGTGTGCTCTGGATCCGGAGGTCTAAGCTCGCGGTAGCTTAGCTACCAGAAGGGTCACCCATGCGGGACAGGCCAAAGGGGAGGAGCCAGACGGATGAAGTGTGTCCCAAAACGACCTATTAAGCCTGTTTCCTGCCCTATCCTATCCTAAGTCTATCTTTTTTCCTTGTCATTTTCAATTCCCTACAACACAGGGCAGGGAGGACTCTAGAGGCTTTATGAAGCCAGTCTCCCCAAGGGAGTAAACCCGATACAAATCCAGGTCCTCCAGGTTGGGGCTTGATCATGGGACTAACAACCCCATATCGGAAAAAAAACTTATTGCTCAGCAACCAGTTCACAGAGAGAACCGGACTGTTGCAAACTTACAACAGTCAAAGCACGTCAAATGGCAACGATTTTGGTATATTGGGACGTGGCATGTAAGAAGCTCTGAGCTCTGAGCACTATGGGACATAATATCTGAGGTCATCAGTCCCATACAACTTAGACTACTTAAACCTAACTAACCTAAGGACATCACACACATCCATGCCCGAGAAAGGATTCGAACCTGCGACCGTAGCGGTCGCGCGGTTCCAGACTGAAGCGCCTAGAACCGCTCGGCCACACCGGCCGGCATGTAAGAAGCTTCCGTCAGGCAGGAGCCAGTAGGAAGCTAGAGGAGGAATTATTGAGCTACCGAACTGATGTTTCAGCATTGCGAAAGATAAGATGGAAACAAACAGAGGTGGTTGCTCTCTAGCATTATTCCTTGATCAATATTGGGGAAGATGAAAATAGATTGGGAACAGGTTTTATGGTAAGAAGTCCGTCAGTCACGCCATGGTGCAATATGAAACAATAGACCCAAGATTATGTCGATTGAGGTTGAAGGGGAAATTCTCTAACTTGTCGATGATTAGTGTGCATGCTCCAAGAGAAGATGCAGCCGAAGAAGAGAAAGAAAAATTTTATGATAAATTGGAGCAAGTAAATGATAATCTGCCAAAGTATGACGTTAGAATTATATTGAGGGATTGTAATGCTAAAGTAGGTAAAGAGAAACAGAACCAACTGGAGGCAGATCTTCATAGTAAACACGTGGAATCAAATGACAATGGTTGGAAACTGATTGAATTTGATTTTAGCAAAGGACTAGTGATTAAAAGCACGTGTTTCCCACACAAGGGCATTCATAAGGAGACTTGGATATCACCAGATGGGTTGAAGAGAAATGAAATAGATCGTGGACTGATAGATGGACGGCATGTCTCAGAGATTTTGGCTGTGGTTAACCGCCGAGGAGTGGATATTGACTTAGACCATATTTTGGTGAGAATCAAAAACTTAAAAAGGATTGCTGTTAAGATTAGATGGTCTGGGTTGGAGAAAAGTAAGGTCTACAATGTGGAGATGCTCAAAGATCAGAAGAAAAAGGAAGAGTATAGGAACAAAGCACTAGAGAAGTTGCAAAAGATCAGCGGATGGAGGGAAAGGATATCAACGTACTATGGGAGGAAACTAAGATAGCTTTAGATACAACAGCTCAAGAGGTACTTGGAGAAAGAGGAAAACATAAAAGAAACGGATTGTTTGATGAGGAGATGTCAAAGGCGCTAGATGATAGAAGTCGAGGTCGACAAAGAATGTTACAGAGATCTACACAAAATAATGTGACTATGTTTAAAGGGAAGAGAAGAGTAGTTAAGAATTTAGCGCAGATTAAAAACAGAGTAGATAAAAGGTAAAGGATGGATGAAATACAGAAGAACTTTGAAAATAGACAGGGGAGGAAATTGTTTTATGGGGTGGGACAAATAAAGAGAGAATATCAGCCAAGGATGGACATGCTGAAAGATGAGACAGGCAGTTTGATAGTTAGGAAGGAAAAAATAATAGAAACATGGGTACAACATTTTGAAGTGTTACTGTCAAACAGACCATCGTAAGTGAAGAGAGAAATGGAGGGGCTAGAGAAGAAAGTGAAGAAGAACAAGAGGTGGATGGAGAAGATGACGCATTGGACACTGAATTACCATCGATAGAAGAGCTAAGAGCAATTATAAAGTAACTTGGGAATAATGAACCTCCTGGACACGACCTGGTAACGGCGGTAATGATGAAACAAGGAGGTGAAATATTAGTACAGAGGATAGATAAAATAATTACAATGGCCTGGGAAACAGAGAAAACGCCAGAGGACTGGACGTTAGCAACCATCTGCCCTATACATAAGAAAGGATCACGCATGCAGTGTAAGAGCTACCGAGGAATATCTCTGCTTAGTATCGTCTACAAAATCGTTTCCGTGGCTATAACAAGGAGAGTAAGTAGAACAGCAGAAAAGATTCTAGGCGAGTACCAGGTAGGTTTTAGAGCTGGGAGGTCTACAACTGACCATATCTTTACAGTACGTATGATGCTGGAGAAGACTTACGAATATAATGTAAGATTAGAATATCTCTTTATAGACTTAAAACAGGCCTGTGACAGAGCTAAACGATCAGCACTGTGGGAAACAAAGCGGGCATTCAAATTTCCTAAGAAGCTAATAAAATTAACTAATATGACCCTGGGAAACAACAAAAGCCAGGTTAAAGTTCAGGGATGTCTGTCGAGATCGTTCCCAACGGAAGAAGGACTAAGACAGGGAGACCCACTATCCCCAGTACTATTCAGCTTGGTATTAGAGAATGCAATAAGATCAATAACCACAAACCCAGGAGGTAGTATTTACAGTAGACTTCTGCAAATCTTAGCCTATGCAGATGATGTAGTAATAAGTGCTAGAAGTATGGAGGCGCTCACATCAGCCTTCAAAGAGTTTGAAGCCGCGGCCAAGAACCGGGGATTAGAAATTAGCGAGGCAAAATCTAAGTATATGGTAACTGAGAGAGATAGAAGAAACACAGATGATCTACAGTTAGAAGAGTACAACTTCGAAAGAGTAGATAGCTTAATTTATCTTGGCTCAGTAATAACATAAGAAAACAAAGTGGAGGCAGATATAACAAATCGAATTAAGGCTGCCGACAGATCATATCGAGCAGTATATACCATGTCAAAAGTAAGAACCTAAGTAGGAAACTAAAGCTGACACTGTACAAAACAGTGGTCAAACCAGTTCTTATGTACAACAGCGAGGTACGGGTACTGTAGAGAATTAGGACTAATGAAGAAATAAGGGTTGTGTACAAAGAACCTGATTTGGTAACCTCAATCAAAATGGGAAGGCTAAGATGGCTAGGACATGCCCAGCGTATGACAGAAGAAAGGCTCCCGAAGAAGATGATGATGGGACGTGCTGGTGGTAGAAGAAGCAGAGGACGACCACGTGTGAGATGGCTGGAAGATGTGGAAACCGACCGGAGAGAAGGGGGAGTGAGGAGATGGCGCAGGGGTGCTGAAGAACGAGAGGTCGGGGTCTCTGTGATTGAGGAGGCCAAAGTCCTCAGAGGACCGTAGTGCCATGGAGTCAGTCAGTTAAAAGTTATTGCTGTCTAAAAATTTTTAAATGTATTAAAGTTCAGAAGCTAATATCTCGGCAATGTTTCGGCTGATTAATATAAACAAAGTGTCTACGGATGCTCCTAGTACACCTGCATCGAGCAATCATAGCCGATTTAGCATAGTGTGTACCATCTTTGAATGAGAGGTCGGAAAACGGGATTCGACTGAGAGAAAACTGTGTTTTTGGCAATAAATAAATTTAAAGAGACGAAACTAGCGGGAGCATTCAAAAGTTTAAAGAGGTGGATGAGTAATTAACTATGTATATTTATTTGTTTATTTATGTTTAGTATCAAAAATACCGGGAAAGCAAAATTACGCCACAAGAACATTATTTGTGAAAAACGGTGGCAGATACAAGAAATTGGACTTTAAATTATTATGCCCAGAAAATTTCCACCTTTTTCAATACATCATATATGTTTTTGTGTTCAGTTTTAGAACATTCATCGTTTTTGTCAAACATTGTTTTGAGTTAGGCAATCGTTTCGAGGGTCCATTGTTTTGTTATATTTCATTTCAGGTTAAAAATTGAGTTTACAACAGGTGTGATCTGGCACCATACGACGAAAACATAGCCAAACGTTGAGACCAGCCACATCTATGTGCCACTCATTTAAGCTGAGTGTAACAAGTATATGTATTTTCGTGCCATAGCATGTGAGGGTTCGAGCCAGTCTGTTCAAACCTTAGTCAGCAGTGCCCAGTACAGTTGCAATTTATACATATTATAATTTATACCTATTACATTTACAAAAAGGGAAAAAAATGTGGCTAGTGGCTACATTCTTGTTCGTCTACCAAGATTAAAATTTGCACACAACTGATCGCATGTATCGACCCTCACCTTTGGTACTATTACAAAAGATAATTATTTTGGGCTTCGCTCTCACACCAGTTGACGAGTCAATGGCTGCATCATAATGCATTGTTGATAACATTATTACGCCTTAGTTTTGGCAGTAACGCATGATAATAAACTCGTATCTTTCCTAAATCCAAAAACACTGCTGTACATTGTATTATTCTTGCTTGGCTAAAATTCTGCTGGAATCTACGCTTATTTTTTTCTTAGGGTATCCACAACTGTTAAATTTTTCTTAAGGAGAAGCTGAGGTAGTTGGTAACTCGTATACCAAGTGTCACAAGGTTATATTCCTGTTAGTACCTACAACAGGTTCAGTCAATCTGTTCAGATAATAAAGCATTGTCTGAACGAAACGGTTCCTCCGCTTGTGTGCCTGCATCTGTTTCAAAGTTGACTAATTAGTTCATTCTGGCGTCTACTAGTGCGAAAAATTTTATGCCATATATTTTAGGTTTTTAAGGAAAATAGCGTCTAAATAGACATTTCACCCTGAAAGGTATAAGCAGTATGTCAATTGTGCAATATTCACTTGGGCTGAATGCACTTTTACAAGTATTATTTATAGCAGTCATGAAGACCCTCATAGAATTTATTGTGTTCCTTCTAGTTTCACGGGTGTGAATGTCATCAAATCTGATAACCATAAGTAAAACAAAAGTCGTTTGCATGACATTCTGAGATTAAAGATTTCTATGCCGTCCCATAAATCCTGATAATTCACTTGAGCAGCTTTGTGAAGTCCAGTCAAATAGAGTGTAAGATGGCAAGAACCATGCCCCTTACATGAAGTCATTAAAGATCGCCTAACTCAAGTTGAGCGAACAGTAGGGCTGAACAAAATGTCTGACAAGGCACAATGGATCTCGTAGATGGTATAGTATCGACATATTAGAATAATCATTGTTGGGTGATGGTTTTAAAGTAATTCACACGACATGAAAACTTTGTGGAAACGCGTCGATTTACTGGAGACTAGTTTATCCCAGGGAAGTACCCAGAAATGACCGTGGCACGCAGCTGGGGAGCGGCAAAGGGAAGCGATAATAGGCAGCTTAGGGCAGCTCAAGCTCTGAGAAAGCGGTAACGGGGCTCGGCCTCCAGCCGCTTTAAGATGAGTGACAGCATGGGTGGTTGACCCCGACCCCATGCTGGTGCAGCAGCAGACAGAGAACTTGTATGCCTGTTGATAAATGTCCGTCGTCCCGTTTTCAGTGAAACATGCGAGAAAGCCGCGCAAAGCTACGGTGGAGCAGTCAACAGTGGTCAAAATATGCGTGTTCGTGACTATAGCAACTTCAAGCTGAATTCATGGTCCACAGAGTCTGAAGTAAATCAGGTGAAGAGCGACAGAATGAAATATGCCGGCCTCCGATGGGAACGTAGGACCGAGGAATTTGAAGTACTCTCCTGGGAGTCAGAATTCTGGAAAAATTGGTGTTTGTGCAGACGCTAACCTTGATGGGTGGCCTGGGAGTAGCTAAATAACAGAAGTTGAGAGGAAGGGAAATTTTGTGGGAATTTGTTCACTTCCCAGAGCAGGCATTGGTCGGCGCTGGGAAGTGATGCATAATTAACACGACTTGCGCTGCAATTGGCGTAAGTGATTTTGCTGGATGGGAAACCGAGGCGAAGAGCGGACTGTGAGAAGTCTCCGTAGGGGTCTTCTGTTCCCAGCTTGCCTAGAGTACGGACGTGGCGTTCTTTACTCAGCTTGCCTGAGAAAGAGTGAGCATCTCTGCAGTTTAGGTCTTAGCAAATGGAACGATTGAGCTTGGAGATATAAAGTTTTGGTTCAGCTATGTACTGAGCAAGATAGCTAGGAGTGAATAGACGAGCGCCGCAGCCTTGCAGCACCAAGAGGTCGGCCGACGTCCACACAACGACGCCGCTCCGCCACGCTGTATTCGGTGATATTGCGCCCGCTCTGGCCACTGATTAATTTGTTGAATCATGTAGGCAATTTTTCCATGAGGATTTCATGGGCCGTGTATTGTAAAATTCTTCTTGCACTTCGCACGAAATTTATTACCACTGCCTGATAGGAGACTCTTGTAATGTGATGATTGAAGGTCGGGAGTAAAAAAAAAAATTGTGCTAATCGACTGCATCTTTTTTCAATCAAGTAGTTGAAATCCCAAGTCACTATCTTAATTAATTTTATGTTCAACATTTGCATCTGGTGTTCAATAGTTGAATATAACATCAATGTGCGCCCCTTTTTTAATTAAAAGTGATCAATTCTCAATAAATTAATGTCAACACTGCCACCGCAGTTCAATCAGGAGTCACAAGGCCATATTACTTTTTTGAGTTATCCGATATTGCGGCAGTTTTGCACTCTCTGTTGATCTGTTAGTCAATTAGTTGGGGTGAACACACGCCAAAACCAGCTAAGTGACGGGTGGGGTGTTACAAGAGTAGCCCCAAAAACGCTAGTAATTCTTCTCTTGTCATATGTTTGGCATATGAATATTTATTGTTTTACCGACTCTATGTATATATCGGTGCATTCTGCAACTGAGGTCACTATATGTTCATCAAATAAAACAAAATAATCGATGACAGACACTGCACTTTTGGAGTACACCATTTTTTCAGGTAAATTGGCTATGTTTCCAGGTTCTTATGATTCTCGTGATATTTCCTTTTTCTGTTTTATGGAATTGTCTTCGCATACAAAAAATCTACTCTCAGAGATTTCGGATTCACTTCCTTCTTGTTATTTGTCAGAAGCATGCTCACTCCCCTCCTCGTGATCCTCATCTTGTGCATCCGTTCCTCCAATGTCTTCATCTGCTTCATCCTTCTCCCACCGACGAAATTCCTCGCATATTTTTTGGTCGCGCGGGGTGCAGCCATCCGAAAATATAATGACTGGAAATGATACATTGGCAGAAGTAGTAATCAAGCATCTTCAAGGTTGTCAATGGGACTAAATATATGTAAAAAGTTCTCATTGTACTTCATTAATAATTATATAATTGAGACCAATATTCAAGGGGCATTAAAATTCAAATAGCAACTTGCCTCCATATCAACTGATGCACTCCAAGGCGAGCAGGATCAGAAACGTTTGCAAGGCTCACAACAACTAGATGGTGACTGGCAGGGCGATGCAAACATACTGATGTATTACTGTGGTGAAGTGTGGGAAAGCTCTGAAAATGTAAACAGTTGCAGGTGGCGCGCGTCAGGATCAGACTAGCTGGATCTGCATGTGTACAGAAATGACCACGCGTGCCCAATAAAGAGTTAACGATTATGAAACGTCCCCTTTGAAAAATTATATACGACTGTGCTTAAACTGACACACAATATTTTTAGCGCAACGCAATCTGACTTTCAAAAATCCCTACAAAAGAATGGCCCTGACTAACATTAACCTATACCTTTCACAAATCACTTACCTCACAAAAATCTTCATTACTCGAACTACTGCAATACAGCGAGCGCCATTACTGCCAGCTAAATAAAAGATTCAAACTATGGAAGGCACTAACTACTGATAGGGATAGTTAGCAAATGAAAGATTTTAATAGAGAACAAACAATGTATTTACCTTAATGGTCATAATATATATAGCAGTTCATGACATCCAGTCTTACAAATTTCAAAACTCTGCCATCTCTCTCCCCACATCCACCACTGCTGGCGGCTCACCTCCAACTGCGCAACGCTACGCGCTGTTCACATCCAGCTGCCCAACACTACGATGGCAGACAACAATGCAAACTAGCCACAGACTGCACACAGCACAGCCAGTGATTTTCATACAGAGCGCTACGTAACGTTGCCAATAAGAAAACATAAACAGCCTACTTACATAGCCCCCATGCTCCCCACAAAAATTTTTACAAATTGTTTTGGGCACTATCCAATACAGATTTGAAAAAAAATTTTCATAATTACAGTAAGAAAGATATCAAATGCACACACTTATTAATACAATGTTGGTCAAAAGCTAAAATTTTCTCACAGTCCATAAATACAGTCCTGATCATTCATCACAGTAAAATTGCAGTGTTTTTCTCAAGGTCTTAGCAGTAAAAGAAAATGCACACAGAAATAGTGGATTTCCATGCAGTCTTGAAGAAGTAGTGTTGTCCTTCCAACGGAAAGACAGTGCTGACTCTTGACATGCTGACAGGAAATGGGCCACAACAGAGCAAACCCACAGCAGAGTCATTCGACGTTTTGAAGAAGATTGGTAGGTAGGTCATCAGAGAGCAGACCCACTGTAGTCCCGGTAGGGATTACGGTATTGTTGGGCCACCAGAGGTGCAGACCCACTGTAGTCCTGGTAGAGATTACAGTATCGGTGGGCCATCAAAGATGCAGATCCGCTGTAGTCCATGTAGAGATAATGATATTGGTGGATCATCAAAGATGCAGACCCACTGTAGTCCTTGTAGAGATGGCCAGCAGCCATCTGTTGTGACTGTGCGGGTGCACAATCCCCATTGAAGAGTTTTGCGGAGAATATAGCAAGTCCATAAACTACTGCTTGAGCACTCACAAAGTTTTTGGTGTGTCCGTAGAACCAGAAATGCTGTTAACCAGTCCCTTGCTGAATTATCAACACATGTGCAAACACTAACAGTCCCAACTCCTCACATATTGTGCGTATACTATGACCAACAGAAATGTGTACTGTGAAATGAATGCTTAAAAGTTACTTAATTTGATGAACTGGTGTCAATTACAATTTTATAACATAAGAATAAAATAATAATGGTACAAAATACATCATTAAAAACATAACAGTACAGATAACATTTGTAGTAACACGGACTTTACAAAAGAATAGAAATAAACATATACATCAGTGTTACAGGAATTATGACATAAGTACATATATAAAAGATCAGAATAACTTTTGAAACATCAACTTCACACATGAGCAACAAAACAGAACAGATAAATAATGTCTAAACATCTTTACAAAGTAAATAACATATTATTAATGCAAATTATATTTGAGGATAACAGTATTCGTCATAGTGCATGTAGCTGAGTATTAGAAAAATTCTACAACATAACAACATCAGCTAAACACATAAAGAGAGGAAAAATACAAATACACAAGGGTACACAAACACATAGAGGAAAGGAAAGGACAGGGTTTGTTTTACTGCAGTATTTTGCATGGAGATGTCCCTTCGTTCATCATTGTTCTCAAAAAGTCCTATCTAAGCCTGCTTTCTGTATTATGTTCACATCCTCTTTCAAAAATAGTTTTTCTCCACTGTACACTACTTTTTTTGGCCAAACCATTTTCTTATAGCTTCTCAATGCATTTCTTTCCATTCATCACAACTCGTTCTCTTATATAGCCTACCCCATCTTAAGCTAACTTAAATCTACTGAGCTCAGATGCTAAACTAAGGGACAAGGCAATGCAGCAGCACATAACAAATTAACACAAACAGCAATGACAAAAAAATGCCAATTTGCAAAGCAAGCAGCAATAAATCTAAATTAACAGATAAAATGCAAAATTACAACTAACATGAGCCAATCTGCAGCAACAAGAAAAATAAATCAGTAGTAAAACTGGCTTAACAGAGTAATACAAAGTTAAATTTAGTAGCACTATGCCTGGCACACAGCAGCAGCAAATGCAATAACTTATACCTAAACATGACATAGCTCAAGCAGAAAAAAATATTACGCTAAAGACAACAATGCAGACAAGGGAAATGTATATTCACATCTTAATGTCTATGTAATTAAAGTGGTGCACCACAAATTATTCTACAAAAGAAATTACGAAGTACTAGAAAAGAAAATTCTGTATGCAATTCCTGTGAAATGTTTTTGTGCTCCTTCGTTTTTTTTAAGTACATCATACAGTTATTTTTTACTGGATCTGTAGGCATAAAATATTTATATTAGTACATCTATAAAATTTTATTTTAACCAATGCTGCTGCAGCTGGAAACTTGATATTAAACAAAATAAGTAAATAAATACATAAAGCAAGCCATATGGCATTTCTCTCAACGAGCAAGACAATAGCCGTGAAATGTTTCTCATCATTTCATTAGGCATTTTAGTAAATATCATAAATTAAGAGCTCCATAGTATAATCATATGTTTTCAAGTTTGAGCTTGTCGTATTTGCGATGCTTTCTACAAAGGAATGTCTATAGCAAGGATAATGGCCTCCCTTTTTTTTCTACCTGTGCCTCTGAAAAGGCACACACTAATGGCTTGTTCTCCAGGCGTCTGACACAGCTGGGTGCCCACGACGCATTACGTGAAGGTGGTCATTTAACTTTCTTACCAAAATATTTACGACAGCAGTTTCCGCTACAGTGACAGTCTCATATAAAAATATTTCACAGGTCAAGAATTTGCGTTACAAATCTGTAGAAACAAAATCCTATTGATATAAGTGTCCAAAAAATTTTTTTGGCGGCATTGTAATACATTCACGCATTTACATACATTTCATAACTGTTAAAGTACAATTCTTGGTTTCCAACAACCTTTTTCGCAAACCAGAGTCCCTAACCACTACTCATTATTCCTTACCTTATTCGTCAACACTTCTTCAATATTTCATCATAACAGATACGTAGCATAATCAAATAACTCATATAGTATCAGCTTATTGATCATAAACATACCGCAACAGCATAATACACATAGTCATCGTAATAATAACATCATAACACCTCAGTCAAGTCTCAAAATCATCGTAGCTTCCTCCAATAATTTCAAAACCTAAAAAAAATTCTCTGCTCATGTCAAAAGTGTCATCTGCCTCAAACGTACTTTAAAAATCGTGATCCCATACCAAATATATCATTCAAAGCTCTCATAATATCAAAATGGGTCCGAAAAAATATGAACAGTTCACAAAGTACAGACAAAATACAATTTCGTAAGTGTGAAGTAATTGAACTCTGTAATTGCGTAAACATGTCACTGACGTAGTAAAAAAATGTTTATCTCTCAGTTAAATGATCAGATAGCTGTGTAATTTGTGTGTTGGAGAAATATGGTACCGATGTGTAAAGTTGTATAAGCAAATACCATAATAGCTAGGGCTCCTTGTGCTTGCCAAACACATGGTACACAAAACAAGCGTGTACCCCCCTGAGGATTAATGTAATTATACCTTCAGGTGTTACAGATTACAGCAATGGAATGAAATGTATCACGGAAAACCTTTGTATCATTGTACTTCAAATATCTTTAAAAATAAATGTTTTAAGTACAAAATTAATCACTCAAATATATGTACTGTATCGCTAAACTGTGCATCTTGTTGTATGATAATCTCTGTGGAAGTGTCGTAGTTATCGTTCTCCGAAAGCTAAGTTCTGCAGAAGTCAATGTACTTACCTCATGATAAACAAAAGTGAAATGCTTTGTGTATAGATGTTTTAGTTATTACGCTTATTGCCGCGATGAAGAAAGTACTGTGCTGTAAGGTATTGTTGTACTTTGGAAAAGGCTGTCTCATTGTAGCTATACCACAAAAGTTACTATTAAACATGTTTTACTTTCCAGAAGAATTCAGAAAAACTGTGCAGATATAAAACAGAAACACCGCAAAAGCGACATTGTAAATTGTCACTCATTAGTAGCGTTGTGATAAAATCGTGTAGCTGTCACATAAACTAACCACTGTGTCATCTGGTATCTCACAGAAAGTACTTTAAATCCAGAATGTATTTTCAAGTAAACCAAAATGTTGCATTAAAATCTCATTAGCAGTACTGGTAAATGTTCTAAGTATGTGAGCCTTATAGTCGTTACGTAATCGTGCAACTAACAAGCAAGAATGCACACACACAATAACACTGTGTCGTCTGTTCACAATAACAATGCATTCGTAATTTCTGTTTAAATACGTTCTCTTGGTTCTTGACTGGATATTTAACTTCAAACATTGTTGCATGTTAACAGATTCTAAGTCTGTCAAAGCATACTAGCGATGTAAAGTGAATAGTTATATGGCAAAGACAAAGTTAAAAAACAGATTATCTTTCAATAAACGGTTTTCATGTGAAATATGGTGTACACCTTTACTCTTCCTAGTACACAGAGTTTCAACTTGAACGCAATTATCATACGGTATACTTGAACGCAATTATCATACGGTATACGTCGGTAAAGAATACTGGAATTTTTCTCAAGGTTAGCGTCTATGTTATTTTTCTCTGAGACACCCGGCGCACGTGGCTGCCTGCGGTGCGAGTCATTGTCTGCTATCTCTTTGTTGGCGTGCGTCGTTATTGGGATTAGGAGACCGAACTTCTACAAATTCACCTTGACAAGAAGGCCCTGACCTGTCTGAAGCAGTTCTGATGCAATTCAGGTCTGTCGTTACGATTATATCGTCTGTCGTCATGTCGGTAGATTCCATAGTTTCTTTCTTGCCGGTCACGTGGTGGGGAATTTCTTCCTGAATTGTAACTGCGCACTGAACTGTTGCGTCTGAAGTCATTCTGTCTCCCTTGATAATAATTGTTTTTGTTCCCATATTGTCTGTTTCTATGGTAATCTCTGTCATATTCATCACTACGTAAATGCAATCTTTCTCTGTAACTATTATTACTCTGCCAGTGGTTGTCATATGGGAGGTGTCTGTTTTGGTCACGATTTGTGTTGTAAGAATAGACTTGTCGTGTCCAGTTATTGTTTCTGTCGTCACGGAATTGTGACGGATGTGACCTGTAGTGATTGTTTTTCTGTTTTCGCATCCCGCGACTGTCTGTGTCAATTTCTAATTCTTGTAAGAGTCCCTGAAATGCTTCAATGTCGTCTTTGCAACGCCCTGCCAAAATAATATTTCTTAAATGTTCAGGCAATTTCATTAAGCAAATGCGGATGAGTTCTGAAGGGCTGTATGGGTTTGAGAGATATTGATTCTTATGCAACATGTCTTCGAAATATTTGACAAGACTGGAAAATTCAGATTGTTCAAAGTGTTTCATCATTATGATGCTATGTTTTACTCGGTCTTGTGTAGCTTGAGACCAATATGCTGAGAGGAAGGCATGGTAAAATTCTCCTTTACTGTGACAATCGTGAATGACCGATTGCATTCTTACAGCTGGTTCATTCTCTAAGTAGCCACACATAAATTCTAATCTGTGCTCTAATGACCAGTTGGGAGGAAAACAATGAGAGAATTGATGGAGCCATGCTTGTGGATGAATGTCGTTGCCAGAATTCTTAAATGTTTTGAATTTACGTGTAGTAATGAACAGCTTATAGTCAAAATCATCATGTCGGCGAGTCGCATGTCGGTCATTGTTACGTCGTTTCGGCGGTTCCATCTCAAAATTCGGAGTGCCTTGCCAATTTCTTTCATAATTTCCGTAGTGTCCTGTGTTATTATTTTGTGGTTGTTCCATATTTCTAAGTCCCTCTTCCCATGTTGGAGCGTGAGTGTCCTCTGAAATATGTAATTTTTGTATTACTTGTGCCAACTGATCTTGTACTTCCCGGATTTCTCTTTTGTGTTGCGTATTAATTTGATTCTGATTTTGTTTGAATTTCTTAATTTGTTCATACTCTTCTGTGTCAGTGATGGCTTCAGGTCTTGTGTCATTCAGATCATCATCTACCTTTGTAGATAAGTTAATGAACTGATCTGGAAGTTCGGCTACTTTATCCTTTAGTGAAATTATTTCCTCTGTGTGTTTTTCTGAACCAAGTTTCAGAGTGTCCATTTGTGTTGAAATCGTATCTACTGTGTCCTTTAAGTTTTCCTGAGTTTTTGCAAGTTGCATAACCGAATCGGTAGATGAAACTGAGTCAATTTTAGCTTGCAAGGTGTCGTGATTTTCATGAACAATAGTTTGCAGTTCTTTTATGGCTGCTTCGTGATTCTGTAATGCGTTTTCATGACGCGAAAAAATGGTTTGGAAATGCTCACAAATTTGTGTTTTTACGTCATTACAGACTTTTTGACATTTCGATTCGATTTTATGTAACTCTGTAGTTAAATCTTCACGTGTTTGTTCAAGTGTGGTGTCTAACTTTTGAAGATTTTGTTCCATTGCGTCTAACTTTTGAAGTTTTGCTGTGTCTGTCTCTGATTTTGTTCCATTTGTTGCATTAGCAGTAATAACAATGCATTAGTGTCTGAAATCTGTTCCTCTACGCTTTTCGGCAGTGCATTTGCACCGGCAATATTCACATTTTGACAAGCAGAAAATGTGTCTTGACTTAATTGAGAAAATGGTGAGGACGCAAAACCTGAATCTACAGTATTTGCAAAATTGTGTCCTGTCATTTCGGATTCCTGAGGCGAGCTGTTGCCGAGCGATCGATCGATAATGCTTCCCTGTTCACTAATTGTTTCACTGCCTACGCCATTGTTTGCCGCCTGCTCCATTTCCCTATGCACAATTACCAAATTACTATGTTGAACATTAGTTAATTCATTACACGGTGGCGCTAACACACTGCTTTCGTCTTCACTGTCATTTCTCAGTTTACTTTGGAGCCTAGTATTGCGTTTTTCACACGCCATTATTGTCATAGTATTTCACACGACAACACAGAAAAACACAATTTGAAGAGCAAAAATAGGGGAACACATTAACATAGCACTGAAAATAATATCTAGTTAATTGCAAGCGCAGCTGCGAAATACTTGCTGCAAATCTACATGCATGCCACAACTGTTTTACTGTACAACAATGAAAGACTGCAACTACAAAGGAGATTATCTCTACAATTACGCGCTAGCGATAAACAAAATCTACACTAATTACACAAACTACAAGAAAAAATCAGAAGATTCCAGTGAGGTATCCTCGGCTAAGGGTCGACATATGTAACGTCCCCTTAGAACAATTATATACGACTGTGCATAAACTGACACACAATATTTTTAGCGCAACACAATCTGACTTTCAAAAATCCCTACAAAAGAATGGATTTGACTAACATTAACCTGTACCTTTCAGAAATCACTTACCTTACAAAAATCTTCATTACTCGAACTACTGCAATACAACGAGCGCCACTACTGCCAGCTAAATAAAAGATTCAAACTACGGAAGGCACTAACTACTGATAGGAATAGTTAGCAAATGGAAGATTTTAATAGAGAACAAACAATGTATGTACCTTAATAGTCATAATATATATAGCAGTTCATGACATCCAGTCTTACAAATTTCAAAACTCCGCCATCTCTCTCCCCACATCCACCACTGCTGGCGGCTCACCTCCAACTGCGCAACGCTACGCTGTTCACATCCAGCTGCCCAACACTACAATGGCAGACAACAATGCAAACTAGCCACATACTGCACACAGCACAGCCAGTGATTTTCATACAGAGCGCTACGTAACGTTGCCAATAAGAAAACATATACAGCCTACTTACACGGTTAACAGTTTTGAACATGGCTGTCTTTCAGCAACGGTATATAAGTTTCAATGCGGAAATAAAGCAGCCAATTGGTTGCAAATAATTGTTTAATATATTACCTAGGTTTCGACACCTCTAAGGATCTCTTCATCAGAATGAATATTTAAAAGCCATATATAATAACACATAGAAAAATAAGTCTTACAGAAGATTGACTAACACGAAAAATGCCACAATATGGAAAGGTTACTTGCGTAAAGCTGCATTACGAGAAGGCAACAGTCAAAGTTTAGAGAAGACATCCTCAAGCCAAAAATCGGCACATACAGCTTCCAAGGAACATCATCACACTGAGCGGCCTAATGGCTTACATTGCTTCTACGGAAACAAGGTACAAGCTGCGCCGCCTATTGGGTGCGGACAGTGACATACTCCCATTTGAGAGAAATAATCTAATTAAGCAACAGTTAATTATAAAAAAGAAAACAAAATGCAAAGGATGAGAGCTCAATATATTTTTGAAAATACAAAGCAGTGGAGTAAATTAAGTACAACTAATAGCAATCTATTAGGGTTTACTGAAATGCCATTATATAAAGTACAGGGTATTGCAGAATATTTACACAAACAGCTGCACAGTCTAAAAACATCTGCATGGAGGAAACTTTAGTAGGAACATCTGTATGAGATTTGAAGAAACAGATGTTTCGGAACCAGAGGCAGGAAAACAAAATAAAAAAATAAAATCCTCATTAAAAAGTCAGCTTCACTTGTGAATTAGAAAATAATGATGGTAAGCTACATTACTTGGACCTCAGTACTGCCATAGACAACAACAGACATTCATTCGGTATTTTTCTAAAAGTCAATAAAACAAATCAGATTGTGCCCACTAGTTCAGTGCATCCTCATTCCAATTAAAAAAGTTACATTTAGCTATTCACCGAGCAGTTTCGTACTTTTGTCACTAGGCAAGCTTAATGATGAGATGAATTAATATAAGCCATTGATGTTAATGACAGTTATGATCCCTCGTTAGTGGAAAACATATTCAAAGTTAAAACTGACGCTGAAGTGACTACTTCAGGCATCAGTGCTATTTCTGACAGCAACGAGTATAAAAAAAAGTTTTTCGATGTCATTTTTAGGCCCTATTTGTTATATAATTCGTCGTCTTCTAGTTAAAATTATAGATGCAAAGTTGCGTTTTCTTCTAACAATAACTTGCAGAAAAATCTTATTCACAATCTTAAGTCCACAGTTGCTCCTATACACAGTTCAGGAATTTATAAAATCACTTAAAGGGCAAACTGGAAGATCTGTCAGTGTCTAAGACGATGGACTCACCCTCAACAAACACATACAATTACGTAACAAAATTTTTTTCAATGGGTTTAATCCACTACACGCGGATTCCTCATTCCTTTAATTTTTACTATGTTTTCCTTCGTCTATTTCTGAAACTTGTGTTTCTTCAAATCTCATATAGATGTGTACTACTAAAGTTTCCTTCATGCAGATGTTCTTAAACTGTGAAGCTGTTTGTGTAAATATTCTACAATACTCTCTACTTTATGCAATGGGTATTTCAGTAGAGCCTAATAGATGGTTCTTATTTGTACTGTCCGCCCCCAACAGGCGGCGCAACTTGTATCTTGTTTTCGTAGCGGCAGTATAAACCATTAGACAGCTCAGTCTGCTGTTGTTCCTTGGTAGGTGTACGTACCAAAGACTGGAACTTTTTAATTTTTAATTTTTGATTTGAGGATGTCTGCTCTAAACTTTGACTATTAGCTTCTCGCATTGTAACTTTACGGCAACCTTTCTATGTTATGGTATTTTTCAACTTTGTTAATGTTTCTGTGGACTTTTTCCTTTACTTTTACTGTGAAACTTTACTTGTTGTCGAATTTCATGGTTCTAGATCAACGAGATATATCCTATGGGTTTTAATGATGGAGTTTGTGAGTATCCAAATATATGACGTAAATGGCTGTAAATTTTTATTGCATCGAATTAGTAGCTTAACATTTTTGCATTAAAAAGGGGCTGTACACTTTACAGTGTAACGAATATTTCAAGTTGACACCCATACCGTTCATAAGAAAAAGTGGTCATAACAATCAGAGAGACTGAGAGACGTATAGACGGACAACGAAGCGGTCCAATTAGGGCTCCGTTTTTACGACCGAGATTTTTTTTTTTTGGTCATCAGTCTACTGACTGGTTTGATGCGGCCCGCCACGAATTCCTTTCCTGTGCCAACCTCTTCATCTCTGAGTAGCACTTGCAACCTACGTCCTCAGTTATTTGCTTGACGTATTCCAATCTCTGTCTTCCTCTACAGTTTTTGCCCTCTACAGCTCCCTCTAGTACCATGGAAGTCATTCCCTCTTGTCTTAGCAGATGTCCTGTCATCCTGTCATCCTGTCCCTTCTCCTTATCAGTGTTTTCCACATATACCTTTCCTCTCCGATTCTGCTTAGAACCTCCTCATTCCTTACCTTATCAGTCATTTTCAACATTCGTCTATAGCACCACATCTCAAATGCTTCGATTCTCTTCTGTTCCGGTTTTCCCACAGTCCATGTTTCACTACCATACAATGCTGTACTCCAGACATACACCCTCAGAAAATTCTTCCTCAAATTATGGCCGGTATTTGATATTAGTAGACTTCTCTTGGCCAGAAATGCCTTTTTTGCCATAGCGAGTCTGCTTTTGATGTCCTCGTTGCTCCGTCCGTCATTGGTTATTTTACTGCCTAGGTAGCAGAATTCCTTAACTTCATTGACTTCGTGACCATCAATCCTGATGTTAAGTTTCTGGCTGTTCTCACTTCTACTACTTCTCATTACCTTCGTCTCTCTCCGATTTACTCTCAAACCATACTGTGTACTCATTAGACTGTTTATTCCGTTCAGCAGATCATTTAATTCTTCTTCACTTTCACTCAGGATAGCAATGTCATCAGCGAATCGTATCATTGATATCCTTTCACCTTGTATTTTAATTCCACTCCTGAACCTTTCTTTTATTTCCATCATTGCTTCCTCGATGTACAGATTAAAGAGTAGGGGCGAAAGGCTACAGCCTTGTCTTACACCCTTCTTAATACGAGCACTTCGTTCTTGATGGTCCACTCTTATTATTCCTCCTTGGTTGTTGTACATATTGTATATGACCCATCTCTCCCTATAGCTTACCCCTACTTTTTTCAGAATCTCGAACAGCTTGCACCATTTTATATTGTCGAACGCTTTTTCCAGGTCGACAAATCCTATGAAAGTGTCTTGATTTTTCTTTAGCCTTGCTTCCATTATTAGCCGTATCGTCAGAATTGCCTCTCTCGTCCCTTTACTTTTCCTAAAGCCAAACTGATCCTCACCTAGCGCATTCTCAATTTTCTTTTCCATTCTTCTGTATATTATTATTGTAAGCAGCTTCGATGCATGAGCTGTTAAGGTGATTGTGCGATAATTCTCGCACTTGTCAGCTCTTGCCGTCTTCGGAATTGTGTGGATGATGTTTTTCCGAAAGTCAGATGGTATATATTCTACACACCAACGTGAATAGTCGTTTTGTTGCCACTTCCCCCAATGATTTTAGAAATTCTGATGGAATGCCATAGATGATAAGTCCCATAGTGCTCAGAGCCATTTCTTTTTTTTTTTTTTTGATGGAATGTTATCCATCCCTTCTGCCTTATTTGACCGTAAGTGCTCCAAGGTGCCTCCAAGGTGCCGAAACCTAGGTAAATGTATTAAACAGTTATTTGTAACCAGTTGGCTGTGTTATTTCTCGATTGAAAATTATTGATGGAACTATTTCCTATGCTGATTTACGTCTAAGTGGTGGTTCATGATGGATTGTGTATACGAACAATGTGGCAGCGTTTGAGCAATATTCCCAGAAAGATTAACTGATGGCCTCAGCTATCGCCATCGTAAACAAAGTAATATTTTTCTTTATCATCAACACGTAGAGGGGAGGCATTGCCTTGCTACTTGTTCTGTCTGATATCTGCCTGCTGCTAACTTTAATGCGCGTTTCTCAAATTGTTTCGCAATCATTAGCTAGAAAAGGAGACGATCGATTTCGATGAAATAGGTAACATTGTGAAGTACAGTTCAAGATCGACGTACGCCCACTAATAAGCCACGGCTAGGAGTTTCTCAGTAACGCGACCAGTCAAGTTTCCTTTGTATCATTCTAGTACTTTCATATTCCAAAAATAGCTTCAGACTGCACTCAAAAACGCAAGCAAGATATACATTATGCGAAAATTTATATATGCAGCGTGAAAAGTTAACTGTCTTCTATGAATAATGCAATAGTGGACAGAAGATTGGTGTTTCATTTGCGTATATGGTGCAATTATTAACATCGAACAGTGTGCTACTTGCTGTTATGTTCGAGCTGAACTCACTGCACTGGGGACAATGTACGTAACACACTGTTGACGCCCTTGGACCTCCACCTCAAGACGAACGTCATCCGACTACATCGCCTTAGGGTCGAGAGTGCCTTCATTTGCAATGCGTATCCCGACTAGAAGCGCAGGGAACAAGGAATTTATCTTGAGCAATTTTGTGATAATTCGGTGGCAGCTGATAGTGGGGGAAGGTAAATTATTGCTAATTGAATTTCTTAATTACTTATTAATGTCCAGAACAAGAAAATAAGCACTCCTTGACCCTCATAAATACCTGCATAATTCTAATAAAATGTAACTGCTTTACAATTCAGATCTTCTTAATTACCGGTGTATTCAAGCAGTCCCCCACCCAAGCTACTTTTCACGGCTCCACGGGGGGATAATGCTGCCTCCATGAATAATGCCGTGGCCAGTTATACACCACCGGCGCGTGTGCTAGAGCTGTAACTGTTCTCCGAGAGACAGCAGTCGAACGCGTTGAGCTCACACTTCTTCGTTGTCAAACATAAGTGCGGGTTCTGAAGTGGCTACAAAGTGGAAAAATTGGCTCGTTTTGCTCTTACCTCCTTCCCTCTGTCTCACTGAGCGCACTCGGTCGTGTGTTTGTAATCGATTGCTAACAAGAAGAACTGTCAATCACCAGCGATTCACATCAATTCCGATATGCCGATATTCTCTAATGTTCCTTCTTTATTTCCGGCTTCCGTAGACCAGGTAACTGTGTGACCCTCGGCTCCAAGATACCTGGTTCGTGTCTTGTTAGTGGATAAAAATTGTTAGTGAAAATATCTTTAAGCGAATAAATTATTAGAAATATGTTGCGTATTGCACTACTCAATACACAGCTGGAAAATTTTATTTTTAATAAAGACAGTCGATTTTGGTCCTGAATCAGATCATCTACACGTCCCAGAAATAATGCATGACTGAGCTGCTTTTCCGTTATCAGATTTTGATGAACTAAAGTCTATACGGTGCCCCAAGCTATGTTCAAGTTACGTGTGAGAGCCCCATAAAAGAGATTGGCGTTTTCAAACGGACAGAAAGATACGAGGGTTTTAGATAAAACTTTAAATTACGATATCTCTTTTTATCGATTTTCTAACTTTCGTGAAATGAAGTTTGTACAGTACCTCGAGACATGCTTAAGTTGTCAGTGGAAAGCCCATAAAAATCGGCCTAGTAGTTTTGCAGATTAGCGAGTTCAGACAGGCAAGAATATTGTAGGAAAACTTGAATACCAAACGACGCCTCCCTGGTGTAAGGAGCGTAAACATTGGACGATTGACGATGAAAAAAGGTTGTGTGGAGTGACGAATCACGGTACACAATGTGGCGATCCGTTGGCAGGGTACGGGTATGGCGAAAACCCGGTGAACGTCATCTGCCAGCGTGTGTAGTGCCAACAGTGAAATTCGGAAGCGGTGGTGTTAAGGAGTGGTCGTTTTTTTCGTGGATGGAGTTTGTATCCCTTGTTGTTTTACGTGGAACTATCACAGCACCAGCGAAAATTGATATTTTAAGCACCTTCTTGCTTCCCACTGTTGAAGAGCAATTCAGGGTGGCGATTGCATCTTTTAACACGATCGAGCATCCTTTCATAATGCGCGGCCTGTGGCGGAGTGATTACACGACATTAACATCCTTGCAATGGACTAGCCAGCACAGAGTCCTGACCTGAATCCTACAGAATACCTTTAGGATGTTTTGGAACGCCGAATTCGTGCCAGGCCTCACTGACCGACATCGATACCTCTCCTCAGTGCAGCACTCCGTGAAGAATGGGCTGCCATTCCCCAAGAAACCTTCCAGCACGTGATTGAACGTATGCCTGCGAGAGTGCAAGCTGTCATCAAGGCTAAGTTTGAGCGAACACCATATTGAATTCCAGCATTACCTATGGAGCTAGCCAACAACTTTAAGTCATTTTGAGGCAGTTTTTCGGATTCTTTTGATCACATAGTGTATATGCTACGTGACACTGTTCGCAGTAATTAAAGGGAAATTTACTATCTTTGGCAACGAAAAAAAGAGTTCTTTGAGAATTTTTTTCTGGGGATGTGTTAGAGATATCAATGTCAAATTTGGTAAAAATGTTTTTTGATATTTCCTCGACAAATTGGAATTTTTTCGACCGGAAATGTCAAGGCGGAAGTGCCCTCGGAAAAAAAACAAAATTTCGATGTAGACCTCCACGCGCGGAATGTCACAGTCAACCGGCTCGTCTGAAATCAAAACTGAGTTGATGTTAGCGAAGTGTATAAGATTCTTTACGAGTTGTACGTCGCTTAAGTTATTTGGACAATAGGAAACAAAATGGCGGCCATTTGAATAAAATTGGGATTTTTTTCATCAATTTTTCGACTTCGTCGGCCAAGTAAAATATTTATATTTGATGGATTGGAATAAAAGTGGTACAGCTCCTAGACAATTTAGTTAGCTTCGTCGTAAACAAAGAATCATGGCAATCCATTCAGTAGGTTTGAAGTTACCATACCGCGCGATAAAAAAAAGGTCATTTCGAGAAAAACGCGTTTGAAGTTTTGACTACATATAAATGATATATTATGCAACTTACGTTCAATCTGCTAATCCGGGTCCATAAACTAGTCCTTCCTCTTCCTCATAGAGTGCGCTCTGCTCGATCTGGGACATTCTACGCTGCTCCAGAGCCGCTCGTACGGCCGATGACAAGTGGTTTTCGGCCGTTTTAATCAGGTGGTCGTCCGAATGCTTGGTGAACTGCGTGGAATAGAGTCCCAGGGTGACGTCCATCGTTGTCATGGTCTTCTTTGAAGCTGCTCACTGCCAGGAAAGTCGCAATCTCCACAGTCTTCGCACCAGAATGCAGATGTTTCGGGGCTAACACACGCTTTCAAACTTTCATTTGAATTTTGTGTTTCCTCCTAAGCACCAGTACAATATAACTCGTCCTCCGAAAGAAAAAGCTGCTGCGTGAAAAAGGCCAATTTCAGGCAGGTGCACTTTTTTTGTTCAGCGGCGAATAACAAACATTTCGGAAAAACCGTTTCAGGGGTGGATTCTAAACACTATTATGGATCCAAAAATGCAATTTAAAAAAAAAATCGATGTTTTGAACCAAAAGATAGTAAATGTCTCCTTAATACGATGGTTATACAATCATCAGTGTGTTTAACCCATAGTTCCACATTACTTGTTGCGTATTGTACACATCGTATAATATATAGGTACTTCAGTAGCACGATGCATAGGTGCGCGTCCCTGCCCGTGCCCGTCTGTACGTAATGCTCGGCAGCGACGCTCGACTGATCTACGCATTGTGCGTTGGGACAGCTTGGGAGGGAGAAGAACGTAGCACACACCGCAGCCATATTTGTTTTGTAAATAAAAACCGTCTTTTCTTGCTGCATTGTATTTCATTCTCCCAGACGCCTTTCGCCTTTTTTTACTCTAAGGCATCTTCATTGGGGTCTAGAACTATACAGTTTTGTTCTGATATGTGTTCTTTTTAGATTATAAAACAGTTCGTCTCATTCTTTGTGTAAATAATTGATTACCTACAGTTCTTCTCGATTTTGGTTGGCACCTGAGTTACCTCTCGTCTGGTAACATGCTAGAGGTGGCCCAACCACTTCATTTACGAGACTACGAAACATAAGCACATTTGTTATTCCAAATTTTTTCTTCACACTGTTCATATCGTTTACCTTTATTGTCGTGATGTACTATTACTCTTCTGCCACTAGTTATAGATATTCGTTCGAAAACTGTGGCTTTACGGACGTAAATACTGCGAGCTCACATGTATGTCTCATCCTAATTGGTTTGTTTACCTACATGTTGCCAAAATGAATAGGTTAGTTTTCAAAATATACTTCATTTTTGTGATATATATATGATGAGTGTGTGTGTGTGTGTGTGTATGATTGAGGGCGATGTTGGAGGTGATTATTCAGTGTGAGCTGTAGAATGTTGAACGAGAATGTAATAGCTCTTAGCTCTTAGAGAGTGGCTGAAAGTTTTGTTGATCAGCTGATTTCAATTTCGGATTCGTGGACAAGTTTTCTTTTATATTTTTCTGATTATTCTGAATAATCACCAACCCCCCCCCCCCCCCACAACACACACACGTAGATGTAAACATCACAAAAATGAATAGACTTTAGTTTTGAGCATATACTTCTTTAGTTTGGCTACATGTTGGCAAACAAACGAAACAGGATGAGACACATGGGAACTCACAGAATTTATGTCTTTAAAAAAGTTTTCGAACTGGTATCTATAACTAGTTGCAAAAGAGTAACAGTACACCATAACGATGAGCAGTGTGAAGGAAAAAAGTTCGGATTATAAAAATGTGCTTATCTTTGGAAAATTAAGTTATTGTGCGCCTCCAGCACATGATTCTATGAGAGGAAACGCAGACGCCAATCAAAAATGCAATGAACTGTTCTATAATCCAAAAATAACACATACCAAAACAAAGCTTTATAGTTCTAGATCCCAATGAAGATACCTTAGAGTAAAAAAAAAGAAATTAAGTAGTACAGTTACAGCATGAAAGTACACGGAAGCGAGCGGTCGCAGGTTCGAATCCTGCCTCGGGCATGGATGTGTGTGATGTCCTTAGGTTAGTTAGGTTTAAGTAGTTCTAAGTTCTAGGGGACTGATGACCTCAGGTGTTAAGTCCCATAGTGCTCAGAGCCATTTTTTTTTTACACGGAAGCGCCAAAGTAACAGGCATAGGCACAAGAATTCAAATACAGAAACATGTAAACATGCAGAATACGGCGCTGCGGTCTGCGACGCATACAGAAGACAAGTGTCTGGCGCAGTTATTAGATCGGCTGCTGCTGCTACAATGGCAGGTTATCAAGATTTGAGTGAGTCTGAACGTGGTGTTACAGTCGGCGCACGAGCGATGTGACACAGTATCTCCGAGGAAGCGATGAAGTGGGAATTTTCCCGTACTACCAATTCGCGAGTGTACTGTAAATATCAGAATTCCGCTAAAACATCAAATCTCCGACATCGCTGCGACCGGATAAAGATTCTACAACTACTACTACTACTGAAGTCAATCGTTCAACGTGACAGAAGTGCAATCCTTCCGCAAATTACTGCAAATTTCAATGCTGGGCTATCAACAAGGGTCAGCTTGCGAACCATTCAACGAAACATAATCGATATGCGCTTTCGGAGCCGAAGGCCCACCCGTGTATCCTTGACGACTGTTTTTCGCCTGGCCTGGGTCCGTCAACACCGACATTGGACTGTTGCTGACTGGAAACACGTTGCCTGATCGGAAGAGTCTCGTTTCAAATTGTATCGAGCGGATAGACGAGTACGGGTATGGAGACAAGCTCATGAATCCATGGACTCTGCATATCAGCAGGGGACTATTCAAGATTGTGGAGGCTCTGTAATGGTGTGGGGTGTAATTAGGTGGAGTGATATGGGACCCATTATTCGTCTAGGTACGTCTCTGACAGGTGATACGCAAGTAAGCACCCTGTCTAGTCACCTGCATCCATTCATGTCCATTGTGCATTCCGTCGGTCTTGGGAAATTCCAGCAGGACAATGCGAGACTCCATACGTCCAGAATTGCTACAGAGTGGCTACAAGAACACTCTTTCCCTGGCCACCCAACTTCCCAGACATGTACATTGTTGAGCATGTCTGGGATGCCTTGCAGCGTGCTGAGCTATAGATGTCTCCACCCCCTCGTACTCTTACTGATTTATGACCAGCCCTACAGGATTCATGGTGTCAGTTTCCTCCAGCACTACTTCAGCCATTATTGGAGTCCATGCCACGTCGTGTTGCAGCACTTCGGCGTGCTCGTGGGGACTCCAACACGACATTACGCAGTTGTACCAGTTTGTTTAGCCTTTTAGTGAATGACTTGTTCCACAAATTTCTAAGCATTGACCGAAAAATAAACTGAGGTTGGTTTATTATACGTTCTTTGGTTTAGTGTTTCACAAATACATTATTAGTGGAATCCTTTTCTCTTCTTTCTTTTAACTGATATGTACACCAACTATCAACTTACCTCCAACGTAGCGCTGATGCGTTGATGACTTTTACAGTCTGGCTATGAAAAGTCAAAATTGCTGTGTTTTCGTCTTAAGCTCGCCTCACTTTTATAACCTTTACAAGCACCATCTATGTCAAACTGCTACAATCTACATCTGTTTTAACTGGAGCCGTTCCGGGCGTATTTGCGGAGAGGTTAGCACAGTGGACTCGTATTCGGGAGGACTACAGCTCATATTCTCATCCCGTCGATGGCACGTTTATTAGGCACGGAACACCTGTTCGCGTTATGAAAAGATAGGGAAGGAAGTCGGCTGCGCCTTTTTCAAAGAAACCATCCCGGCATTTGCCTGGAGCGATTTAGGGAAGTCACGAATATAATAAATCCGGATTGCCTGATGTGGATTTGAAACAAATTCCTTCCAAATGCGAGTCCAGTGTGCTAACCTATCCACCACCTCACTCGGTGGAATTCCAACGCTTGAATACAAGAAGCCAATTCAAATGGAGGTAGGTTGTAATAGCTGTGGGAAGGTAATGAGATTTGTCCATGTTATAAGATAGCTCGGTAAATGCCGGTTCAGCCATCGAGATTTAGGTTCCACGTGATACCCTAAATAGCTCCTGGCAAATGCTGGGATATTTGCTTTGAAAAGGGTACGGCAATTTCCTTGCCAGTCATTTCGTAATCCAAGCTTGTGGCGCGTCTCTCATGACCTCGCTTTCGACGGGAGTTTAAACTCTAGTCTTCTGTTCACCCAGTGCCTCTACAGTACACCTCTCTGCCCCACCCCCTATCTCATCTACAAAGCTTGTCTTCATTACCAACCACTTCCTGATTCATGTCTTTCACTCAGCATCACCTGACTTTCCAACTACTAATCTCCTTATCTTCTTGCTGTCTCCGAAAGAATGTCGTTAGTGAAAAAGTTTCAATTTCTGTTTCTTGTACCTTTATTTAATTAATTTTCCAATGTACTCCTTTTTTTTATTTGCTGTGTCTGTTTATTGACTGACATATTTTCAGGAAACACCATGCGAAGTGTTTCGAGCACCAGTTAACGTTATAGTTCTTTTAGGATCTGTGGAGGCTGCTCTCGGCTTGCCGTATGCCCTTCATTTGTGGCAATACCTACACCGGTCAGACCCTCAGGACTGTGGTGGTCTTGACTATAGAACATAAGCATCACATGTGCTGGCAACAGCAGAGTAAGTCTGCGATTACAGAACATGGAAATTCTGGCGTACACTTACTATAGTTACTGAGATGCTGTCATTAGAGAAGCTGTTGAAACTGAACTAATAAGCGATGCTATAAACGAAAACCGCGGTTTCCACTTAGATTCTGCTTTTAATCTATCACCCTGGTGAAACAACAGAGACAATTAGCGCTACTTGTTCGTTCATTGTTCAATAATATTTGTCTGTCGAGAACGTCTGACTAGATCATTTTCGTCGTCTGGCGGCGCTTGTTGTTCACGTGTGTGTTTTCTTTCCGAATAAGCCGATTTTTGGTTCTTTATTGGTACTGCCCCGGCGACCGAGAGTTTAAGTAGCCATGCAATCAGACCTTCCGATTCATTCGTGTCTTCAAAATGACAGGGTGTTCCGTTCGTCTGTTGAATACAGCGTTTGTGAAGACGTTTCTCGGCTGCTACTCAATAATTTATTTCAACATTCACTACGCTGGGGAAAGCTCAAGTGTCACATTGTATTAGGGGCGATCAAAAAGTTTCAGTTCTATGGTCACATTGCCCTTAACCGGTATATCAGTCAGGCAAAATCGTCATGATGACTGAGGCGATCATCCCACCGACGCAACACATTGAAGATACCAGTCTGGTAAAACACAGTGGCCGCGCGGGGTAGCCGCCAGGTCTTAGGCGTCTTCCCACGGTTCGCGCGCTTAAGCGTCTTCCTATCGTTTGCACGGCTCCCTCCTGTCCGAGGTTCAAGTCCTCCCTCGAGCATGGGTGTGGGTGTGTTGTCCTTAGCGTAAGTTAGTTTGAGTGTGTAAGGCTAGGGACCGATGACATCAGCAGTTTAGTCCCATAGAACTCACCTCAAATTTCCAATTTTCAAAGTACAGGGTCCTGCTGCGTGAAGAGGTCCGCAGCTGCCTGCTGCACATCGTCGTCCGACAGGAACCGTCGACCCTCAAGGGACGAAAGGCGTGATTATCGCATGGGCAGAGAACAGGATTATAGAGCGGATGCTCAAATGTCTCCCATTTGAGTTGGCCTAACCTCAGCGTTGCAATATTTGCAATATAGGGACGTGCGTTATCATGTTGCCTCAGCACCCGTTGTCGCAGTTTTTTCCCGGACGTTTCATCTCAATGACAGACATGTTGCCCATATACATTTTTTTTTTTCGATGGATGTCCACAATGTTTGTCCTTCTGCAGCCAAAAAAAGTATAAACAGCACTCTGGTCCTGTTTGAACGCATTCAGTTGTAAAGTCGATATAGTTCACGTTTCCGCGTTTATCACACGCACGTCAGAAAGACATGGATGCCACACTAATCCCTTTCCTACAAGTTAGCGCTCGTATACCCGCATCGTAGTCGCACTACATTGCATATACGCTGCAGCAGCGTCGCCAGACGGAAACTTTTTAATATCTTTTACAGCTGAATTCGCACGGAACTTTTATTGCACAGTTACCCTGTTGGATGATCTAATAATTTAAACTGTTTTTTAAATACCACGCCGCACTAAAGCAGTGTGCTTTACTACTCTTTTTTTACTTTATGCTTAGTGGATAACCAACATTCCGCCATGGCTGATTACAACTGTAGAAATGGGCGGTATTGTCTTGCACTATGTGTATCACTTCATTTGTACGTGTATGACTGTGTTCCACATGTGCTGACTCATATGTGATGAACACGTTTCTTTTCGTTTCCTGCTTTCAAAATGGTATGGTTTACTGCGTTTATTTAACCATCATCATCATCAGAAATTCGACATCATCAGCAATTCGACATTCACTATTCGAATAGGCTTTACCCTGAAGCATTTACTTCGGGAATACGAAGGTTAAAAGCATCTTACCGAACACATATACTACCAACCCATTTTTTTTCTTGTTTGGTCATCAGTATTTTGACAGGATTGGTGATGCCCGCCACGACTTCTTTGCCTGTGACCAAACTTTCCGTCTCAGAAAAGCACTTAAAGCCTAGTCCTCAATTCTTTTTTGGATACATTCCAGTCTCTGTCTTCCCCTACAGCTTTTACCCTCTATAGCTCCCTATAGTGCGAAGGGTTACTCCTGAAGTCTTAATACATGTCATGTCGTATTGCCCCACCGAGCGAGGTGGCGCAGTGGTTAGCACACTGGACTCGCATTCGGGAGGACGACGGTTCAATCCCGTCTCCGGCCATCCTGATTTAGGTTTTCCGTGATTTCCCTAAATCACTTCAGGCAAATTCCGGGATGGTTCCTTTGAAAGGGCACGGCCGATTTCCTTCCCCCTCCTTCCCTCACCCGAGCTTGCGCTCCGTCTCTAATGACCTCGTTGTCGACGGGACGTTAAACACTGATCTCCTCGTATTGCCCCTTCTACTTGCTACTGTTTCTTAAGTATTTCTTTGCTCTCAGATTTTGCAGAGAATGTCCTCATTTATTATTTTAACAGTTCACATAATTTTCAACAGTTTCTATAGCACAACATTACAAACGATTCGAGTCTCATCTTTTCCGGTTTCCTCACAGTCAGTGACTCACGTTGAACTCCAAAAGTACCTTCTCAGAAATTATTAATACTAGTTGACTTCTTTTGTGCATGATTGCCTCTCTTGCCCATTTTATTTGCTTTTAATGTCCTCCTTGGCTGATCAGTCATACGCTGTTTTTGCTTCCAAGGTAGCAGAATTTCTCAACTTCGTCTGATTCGAGGTCCCCAATTTTAATGATAGGTTATTCGAATATTCCATATCTGCTGCTCGGCTTTACTGTCGTCTTCCTTCGTTTATTCTCAACCAATATTGTATGCTCAGTAAACTATTCACTCCATTACGACCAATATTTCGTCCTCGCTTTCACTGAGGATACTAATCAACAGCAAATCTTATAGTTGATATTCATTCACCCACAATTTGACCCCACTCCTGAAACTACATTTCATTTCCGTGATTGCTTCTTTGATGTATAAGTTGAACAGTAAGGGTGAAAGACTACATCCATGTCTTACTCGTACATCCTTTTTAATCCTAGCACTTTGTTCTTCCATTCTTATTGTTCCCTCTTAGTTCTTAAGCACACTACATTACCTCATTTCAGTATAACGTACAAAATTTTATCGGAGATTTTCGAACATCCTTCAGCATTTTACGTGATAGAAAGCTGTGACGGTCGACAGAGCCTACGAAGGCATCTTGATTTTTTAAAGTCTTGCTTCTGTTACAAGGCGCAACGTCAGAACAACGTGTCTGGTGGGTTTATCTTTCCTAAGGCCAAACCGATCGTCACTTAAAAAATCTCCAACTCTCTTTTCATTCTTCTCTATATTTCTTGTCAGCAATAAGGATGTATGAGACGCTAAGTCGATCGTGCGATAATTGTCGCACTTAACCGCCCATGACATCTTCGGAATTTTGTGGATGATATTTTTCAGAAAGCCTGATAATGTGTCTCCAGACTCATCGGTTGTACACAACAACTTAAATAGTCATTTTGCTGAAACTTCCCCAATGGTTTACAAATTTCATAGGAATGTTATACATGCCAGGCTCTTTCGCAAGTTTTCCAAAGTTCTGTGAGATTCCGACTATAACACTGGATCCGATATGTCTTTCATGTCGACCACCATTTATGCTTGTATCAAGTCATCAGACAGTTCATCCTTCTCCTAGTCCTTCAATGTATTCTTTCTACCTATCAGCTCTCATTTACATTTAACAGTGCTGTTCTGCCTGGACTTTAATGTTTACAACATCCTTCTTCATTTCACCGAAGCTTGTTTTGACTGTGTGTTAAATTACTCCTCCATACATCCATTTCTTCTTTTGTTTCTTCACGTTTTCGTGCAACCATTTAGTCTTTGCTGCCTTAAACTTCCTGATTATTTATTCATATATGGTACAGTCATATGTGATACATAATTGACTAGAAGAAGTGATCGGTTGGTAGGGCATGTTCTGAGGCATCAAGTCACCAATTTAGTATTGGAGGGCACCGTGGAGGGTAAAAGTCGTAGAGGGAGACCAAGAGATGAATACACTAAGCAGATGTAGGTTGCAGTAGGTACTGGGAGCTGAAGAAGCTTGCACAGGATAGAGTAGCATGGAGAGCTGCATAAAACCAGTCTCAGGACTGAAGACCACAACAACATGTGATACATTGCTATATTTCTGTTCTGAGGATTTTTGTACTACCTTTCTGCGTCAATCAGTTGAGTTGTTTTGCTGGTCCCCAAGATTTTTTCACAGTTAGATTTCTTCATAGTTACCTTGTGACACATCACTATACTTCTATTCTGAGGATTTTTGTACTACCTTACTTCGCCAATCAACTGCATTTTTTTTCTGATACCCAATGTGTCCTCACAGTTACTTCCCGTTTATTTGCATGTAAAAATTTTGGAATTTTCTTTCTTAGAGACGCCCATTGGTTTCGACTGAAATGCATTCTGTGGTACTCGCTATCGCAATGTCTACAGGCTCAGAGAATTTCAAACGCACCTCATCTTTTCTCATTACCTCATTGTACCATTTCTTACTACGGTCCTCAGTCCTAACAGGTTTCTTAAACTTCTATCTACTCTTTACATATTACTTAATTAAAAAAAGGAAAAAAAGTAACGAGGGTAGAACTCTGTGAAATATTGGGCATAATTATACTTCCAAGGTACCTTAAGAGCAGGCAACTGTATGGAAAACATGTTTTCATTTAATGACGCGCTAGTTGACAACATATTGGAAAAAAATTAGCAAAGGAGCAGATGTGTGAGAAAAGACATCTGAACCGAGGACCAGAGGCAAGATCTAAGAATATTGGGAACTGTGTTAATAAAAGTAAATTTTATAATAAACCCAATTTTAAAAACAGTAGAAGGCAGACACAAATTTGTATATGTTTTAATATCTCGCAACGAATGCTTGAACACAATATTATGCAAATGTATCTTTTGCAAAGACTGCGATTAAATAGTAAGAATGTGTATCCTATCAAATACACTTTCGTTAGGGTGATAATTTATAGCATCGAATACACACTATATGGAAAATATTTATATTAAACGTAATCATGTGATATTCTCATTAATGTATTAATCATCGAATTATATATTTGAGTAGAGAAAACAACATACCTATAAGTTATTGCGCGGTTACAGGTTTAATATACCCGGAAAGGCTTCAATCTACTAAAAAAGAATTTTAATTTTAGACTGTGACAGCATTATGTACAGTTAATGGAAGAGAACACTTTCTAGGAACTTTGTTAAGAGCCTAGCATGTGTGAACGTTTATACAGAGTGAGTTGTGTGTTTGTGGATGTCAATTTAATATTCTATAAAAGTTAGGAAATATTTTTTTGTAAATCCTTGAGTCTGGAGGGTGTCCTCAATGCTTGGCAGTATATACTAACTTTGAGCAATATGAATGTTGATGGATGATTTGCTTAGTTTATTATGGCATAGAACATAAAGCTCATCCTGAAATAAGTAGATTAATGGTGTTATTTGTGGGTGTGGAAGGGGATATATATATTCGGTTGTTAGCTGACTTCAACTGGAAGCTGTTTTTAAATTATATTATTATATATTAGATTACAAATGGCGTTTCTGAACACGTCTGTTTACTAAAAGTATTTTTCACTCTAAAAGAATACAGTCAAGAAACTTCATACTAATCAATATTTATTCACGTTACATTAAGTCAAAATTATGTAAATAATCGTTGACAAGACTAGTGTACAAATTATTTCTTATATACAGGGAACATAATTTTGTCAACAACGAACACATATTGAACAACAGTACATCAGCAGTAAGATTTACTTTTCTATTGGATTATAAGTTTCTGATAACATAACTCTCAGAATATTATTGGTCCTTATTCAAATGTAGAGAGATACTGCAACTGTGAAACGTTTTTGAGATGGAAAGCGACTCTCTGTTATTGTGCGAGATTATAAATTACATTCAGCTTAGAGTAACTATTTAGATAGCAGTACTTAGTCGATGACAGGTCTATTTCCACCTATTGATGTATCGGTTGTAGTCTCTTATACAGCCGCATGATGCAGGCATTGGTAGGAAAAATGTAGACTCTCCTGCTGCATATTACTCAATCAACAGGCGTCAAATCTTTACATTTAAAACAATCCTCTCACGACGACATATGTGTGCCATACTGCTTTACTCATTTTGAATTGGTGCTTGAGACTGGCAACAGTGATTACACAACGAGCGTTTCCTTGTACATTTTGAAATTAGCAAGCTTTGCAAATTATTTAAATTTAAGCTACAACGTTTTAACGTTATTTAATAAGTTTTCCTGTCCGGAAAATCAACACTAAGTCTTGCGATTGTACTTTCCCACCTTTACAAGGTCAATGTAGATGAAGAGAAGTCAGCGATACATATTTTTAATGCATCGGAACCACAACCTTTGTTTTAGAAATGTGATATAATCTGCAAAATAAGTAATTATAGCAAATATACCAAAATCATGAGTGTAAACAAGGTAGTTTGAGGTGAGGAACAACTTGTTTCACGCCAGCCTTGGAGTTTCTAAAGGTGGTAACAGGTCTTAAACCAGCGAATTATACTACTAAACAATGACTTCCTTGCTACGTGAGAGGAACCAGACTTTCATGGGTTCCGACTTGCCCTTCATTGTAACAGGACCTCGATACTCCAAGTGGAACTGTGGATCGGCGTTGCAGCCCTCGCTGAGGTACCTGTCGAGAGACAAGAGACATTAAGAACATTGACATCACTACGGAAATCATTTTATGCATTTCGCATAAAGAAAAGTAATACAGTATCGCAGTATACTGTATTGAAATACATATTCAGAAATGACTGCCTATTGGACGTATCAAAGCAAAGATGGAAATTGTCACACAGTAATTAACCCAGAAACTCACTTCCTTGGCTCAATAAGATGGTGTGTGTGTGTGTGTGTGTGTGTGTGTGTGTGTGTGTGTGTGTGTGTGTGTGTGTTTGTGTGTGTGTTGTCACACAGTATCACAGTATTTAACCATGAAACTCACTTCCTTGGCTCAATAAGATGGTGTGTGCGTCTGAAAGAGAAGTCAGCCGAGCAGTTCTCAGCAATTGCAGATGATGTTTTCAGGTCGAAAACACGTAATTCGATAAGGAATAAGAGTTAATGAGAACATACCTAAACCACCTTCGTTGTTCCCATTCTTAGTATTATTTGTATATAGTGCAGATCAGTTTTAGCTGTGATTTTATATACATAATACAGCAAGTTTAACCATTTGGTGCACTCGTCCACAGCAGTGGGCAGCTGTTAATGTCGCTTCTTTGGCGTTTTCAATGAGTCCCGAGGCTGAGAATGCACGCAGCGCACTCCAGTGGACGCTCCCTACTAGCTTTTGTAGCCTCAGGAGTGATCGAAAACGCTAACGAAGTGACATTAGCAGTTATTCACTGCACTGGAAATGTGCACCACTGGGTTAATGGCAGGCCCCGTAAGTCAATTAATGAAATAATATGTCACGACGATATCGAAAAGATTATGGGAGACTGAGCCGGTGAACTGTCGATATTCAAGGATACCAACGCTACGTCTCGTGCAACGCCTTCCCCAGTGTCTCTCTACAAATTAGATTAGATCAGATTAGATTATTACTTGTTCCATAGATCATGAATACGACACTTCGTAATGATGTGGAACGTGTCAGGTTAATAAAAGGTGTCTATACAAGATATTACATGAGACAAAATATTACATGACACTCAATAACTATTTTTTTTTTGGAGGTTGGGAAATTACCCACTTACTACATCCAAAAATTCATCTAATGAGTAGAAGGAGTTGCCATTAAGAAATTCTTTCAATTTCCTTTTAAATGCTATGTGGGTATCTGTCAGACTTTTGATGCTATTAGGTAAGTGACCAAAGACTTTGGTGGGAGCATAATTTATCCCCTTCTGAGCCAAAGTTAGATTTAACACTGAGTTGTGAAGCTCAGCCTTTCTCCTAGTGTTGTAGCCATGTACACTGCTGTTACTTTTGAATTCGTTCGGATTGTTAATAACAAATTTCATAAGTGAATGTATATATTGTGAGGCTACAATGAAGATTTCTATCTCTTTAAATAAGTGTTTGCAGGATGATCTTGGATGAGCTCCAGCAATAATTCTGATTACACGCTTTTGTGCAATGAACACTCTTTTACTCAATGATGAGTTACCCCAAAATATGACGCCATACGAAAGCAGAGAATGAAAATAGGCGTGGTAAGCTAATTTAATCAGATGTATATCGCCAAAATTTGCAATGACCCTAATAGGATAAGTAGCTGAACTCAAACGTGTCAGCAGTTCCTCAGAGTTTTTTTTTTCCAGTTCAGTCCTCATCAATGCATACACCTAGAAATTTTGAATATTCTACCTTAGCTACCGATTTCTGATCGAAGTCTATATTTATTAATGGGGTCATTACATTTACTGTGTGCAACTGTATATACTGTGTTTTGTCAAAGTTTAATGAGAGCCCATTTGCAGAGAACCACTTAATGATTTTGTGAAATCAGTTATTTCTTGTCTGTCGGGTGTGATAGCTATACTTGTATCATCGGCAAAAAGTACCAGCTTTGCATCTTCGTGAATACAGAATGGCAAGTCATTAATGTCATTAATATATATTAAGAACAGCAGAGGACCCAAGACTGAACCTTGCGGTACCCCGTTCTTGATCGTTCCCCAGTTTGAGAAATAACCAGTTTTTTGCGTATTATGTGAACTGTTTATTTCAACTTCCTGCACTCTTCCAGTTAGGTATGATTTAAACCATTTGAGCACTGTCCCATTCATACCACAGTACTTGAGCTTATGTAGAAGTATTCCATGATTTACACCATTAAAAGCCTTTGATAGATCACAAAAATTTCCAATGGGTGACTTCCGGTTTCTCAGAGCATTTAATGTTTCATTAGTGAAAGTATATATAGCATTTTCCGTTGAAAACCTCCTCTGGAAACCAAACTAACATTTTGTTAAAACTTTTACATACAACAATACATTACTTTTTCAAGAATTTCGGATAAGGCAGTCAGAAGAGAGATTGGGCTGTAGTTGTTGACATCAGACATATCCCCTTTTTATGCAGTGGTTTAACGATGGCATACTTCAGTCTATCTGGGAAAATACCCTGCTTAAGACAGCTATTACATATGTGGCTAAGAATCCCACTTATTTCTTGGGAACAAGCTTTTATTATCCTGCTGGAAATGCCATCAATCCCTTGTGAGCTTTTATTCTTGAGAGAGGTTATTATCTTCCTGATTTCAGATGGAGAAGTGAGTGGAATTCCAATTGTATCAAATGGTGTGGGTAAGGCCTCTTCCATTAACTGCCTTGCTTCCTCTAGTGAACATTTTGATCCTATTTTCTCTAAAACATTTAAAAAACGATTATTCAAAATGTTTTCGCCTTCCAGCTTGTTGTTTATCAAGTTTCCATTCGCTTTGATGGTGATGCTGTCATCCTGTACTCATGGTTGTTCTGTCTCCCTTGTAATAATATTCCAAATTGTTTTGATTTTGTTATCGGAGGTATTAATCTCAGACATGATGCACATGCTTCTGGACTTTTTAATAACCTTTCTTAATGTAGCACAGTAGTTTTTATAATATTTGGCTGTGTCTGGGTCATTACTCTTTCTTGTTGTTAGATACAGTTCCCTTTTTTGGTTATAAGATATTTTTATTCCTTTAGCAAGCCAAGGTTTTTTGCATAGTTTCTTATAATTAGATTTAACTACTTTCTTGGGGAAACAGTTTTCAAATTCTCTTAGAAGTGTATCATGAAATAAGTTATATTTTAAATTAGCATCAGGTTCCTTGTACACCTCATCCCAGTCTAACTGCTGAAGATTTTCTCTGAAATTTCTAATTGTTGAGTCATTAACTGAACGCACAACTTTGGAGGGTAGTTTTGAATTACTGAATGGAGCTATGTCATATACTGTAACTAGCTGAGCATCGTGATCAGAGAGCCTATTCTCAACAGGACAAGAATTTATGTTTTTAAACCTATCTTGGTCTGTAAACGTGTTATCTATCAGTGTGCTGCTGTCCTTTACTACCCGAGTAGGAAAATTAATGACAGATGTCAAATTGAAAGAACCGAGCAAGACTTCCAGGTCATTCTTCCTATTACACTCTTTCAGTGAATCAACATTGAAGTCCCCACAAATAATAATTTGCTTTCCCCTATCTGACAGATAGCACAACAAGGCATCCAGGTTTTCCAGGAATAAATGAAAGTTTCCTGAAGGGGGACCTATATACTGTTACAATTATAAAATAGCCCTCCTTCAGTTTAAGTTTACAGGCACATGCATCTATATGTTGCTCTTGGCAAAACTCTTTTGTATCTAAGCTTTCTACACAGTGATAACTTTTGATATATGTGGCAACTCCTCCTCCCACCTTATTCTCTCTACTCATATGTGCAGCTAGTTTATAACCACTGATATTTACCTTTTCCATATCAGACACAATGTGCTGCTCAGACAGGCATAGTATATCTATTGCATTATCAGATTCAGTGTCATCTAAACATATCAGCAGGACCGAGCGATGCGGCCTTTTAACGCTGTACACGGACCAGCTCATCGTTTTGTTACTTCCAGTGAGTGCAGGAGCTAGTGAGTCTTGAGGGTCAGCAGGGAAGGTGGTCGCATGTGGAGTTAATGCCGCGGGGTTGCGACAATGTTACCTTGGACAGCTTTTATAGTAGATGTTCGCAGGATCCCTTGCATGTGAAGTGGAGTTCGAGTTATGTGCATTGGTTAAATTGAGTATTGACATGAAATTGTTATGCTTGCTGGCCCAGCTAATTATTGGTGAAGATTACGAAGTGTGTATGTGCTGATGAATGTGCTAGGTGTCTTACCTAATGGCCAACTGGCACAACAAGCAGGGTTCGTATAATTTGGTAATTTGACTGGACTTTGCCGTATTGCTTGTGGATTTTCATCATGGCAAAAGACTGAAAAACGCAAACGAATAATCGGCAAGCTTAAATTTTAGTTTGGTATGCTAACTTTTTTTTGCTGAGTGTTGCTAACTGGTGCAGTGTTTTTAAGGCATAATGCAGGTTCAGTCACCTTTATATGTAGTTGCTAAATGTTTTTTTAAAAAATTGTGTTTAAAGCAATATATCGTTTTTAGCTCTTTTCTTAGTTACGATGAGTGATCTGCTCTTCTTAGAGACAGATTTTGATTGATGTCTCCCAGATTCAATTTTAAATCTTTTTGTGGGAAAGCTGTTTTAATCTTGTAATACCTGATATCATTTTTGACCTATTATTGGTAAAAGTTTATTATTTAAGTCATAGCTAAGATCCGAATTGTTTTTCAGTTGTGCACCTGATTTAAGATCCGTTTCAGTTACGTTACTCGGGTTTCAGATCACATTACCCCAGAAATTGTTTCTCCTCCTTTTAGACTGTAGAGGATATAGTTGCTTATTTCACAGCTCTGTATGCCTTAGCAAAGAAAAAAAGTTTGAAAACCAGACCTGGCGGGTGTTTTTCAAACTACAAAGTAGTAATCTACAAAGGGATTTTATTTAATGTTTAAACTGTACATGTCTTGAAATGTTGTTGTTTCTGTTGGTGGCCTTTGTTGTTATTGCTCAAATTTATAACTGGGCCGTTTTTATTAGGGACATTTGACAAAATAAAATTATGAAAAATTGTTCGTTTTAATTTCATTGTATGTGCCTTTGGTGCCGTTCACTCTTGAAATGAGTGTACTATCTAGTGGTAATTTTGAGATAGCTCGCCAGTAACGATGAATTATGGAAATAGTCGAAGAAGTATGGTATTTAGAGTATTTGAAAATATTAAATGGATGCACAGCAAAAGAAATAAACATAAGACTAAACTACCAGGCCCACAATGTCTGTAGATGGTTTATTTATAGGCTTTGATGAGTAAGTTTGCGAGTATCAAAACACATGACGTATAGGGCAGGATCTTTTGATTGCATTGACGTAGATGTTCAACAGTTTCAAGGTACCGCAGACTTTTACATGTGACATAAATGTCAACTGGATACCTCTAACCGTTCTTGGGATAAAGGGGTCTTAACAGACCGACAGGTAGACAGAAGGGCAACTAATTGCTAAACAATATTTTTTATGTGAAATAACTACAAATTAACAACTTTCGGACTTTTCCCTTTACTTTTACTGTGAAACTTTACTTGTTGTAGAATTTCATGGTTCTAGATCAACGAGAAATATCCTATGGGTTTTAATGATGGAGTTTGCGAGTATCCAAATATATGACGTAAATGGCCGTATATTTTTATTGCATCGAATTAGTAGCTTAACATTTTCGCATTAAAAAGGGGCTGTACACTTTACAGTGTAACTAATATTTCAAGTTGACACCCGTACCCGTTCATAAGAAAAAGTGGTCGTAACAATCAGAGAGACTGAGAGACGTACAGACGGACAACGAAGCGGTCCAATTAGGGCTCCGTTTTTACGACCGAGATTTTTTTTTTTTTTGGTCATCAGTCTACTGACTGGTTTGATGCGGCCCGCCATGAATTCCTTTCCTGTGCCAACCTCTTCATCTCAGAGTAGCACTTGCAACCTGCGTCCTCAATTATTTGCTTGACGTATTTCAATCTCTGTCTTCCTCTACAGTTTTTGCCCTCTACAGCTCCCTCTAGTACCATGGATGTCATTCCCTCATGTCTTAGCAGATGTCCTATCATCCTGTCCTTTCTCCTTATCAGTGTTTTCCACATATTCTTTTCCTCTCCGATTCTGCGTAGAACCTCCTCATTCCTTACCTTATCAGTCCACATAATTTTCAACATTCGTCTATAGCACCACATCTCAAATGCTACGACCGAGATACGGAACCCCAAAATTGGGATCGCGTGTTCTGCTAACGTAAACAGGCTTTTCCGACCTACTGAGCGTACATTATCGGTTTTTACTTTTGGACTCTCAAAGAGAAGCGATGAGATGTAGAACAACTTGCAGACACAGAAGCTGAAACTAATGCGTTAGGGGACAGACAAGAGTGGAGTTTCTCTTGCACTACGGCTAACTACTTCAAGGATCCAGTTCTTCCCATACGCTTGACTTCAATGACATCTTTTTATCTGGATGCCTTGAAATTTAAGGACAAGTCCTTCAGAGTAAACATTATTCGGTAATTCTTGATGCACCAGTGATAGCTGAGTTAAAACATGTCATGACACGATAATGATAATGCATGCTGTTCGTGTGGCAGCCCCGCGCGGAAACTTTAAAAACCGCGGATCCAGCTACAGACCCTCTGCATTAGGGACCTGCAACGTAACTCATTGTGTTCGGTTAGGGGACTGGCCCCACTCTGTAGTAAAAAGGAACAGAGCGAAGTTCTCTTCGATGGAATTTGAGAGTGGACATGCGATATCCACAGAGAACTGATGAAAAAAAGACGAAGAAGCAGATAGACAGAAACAAAAAGGGAATGATAGATCTTTGACTGGTGATCGAGAATAAAAATGATCGGAACTCACAGCCGAGGATTCGTCGTGTAAGGAGTCACCATCGTTCTGCCAACGACTTTGTCAAAGAGAAGGGACGACAGAACACAGTATCAGGGCAGCTTGTTGCCCTTGAGGTATGAAACCGATCCTAAAAGGCGGAAAGACAAAAACGATGATCAACTACATGAAGTAGCATAAGGCATGCAACCCCTGCTGTAGAGGTAGGTGCTGGTTTCGAAACCCATCCGAGCTTAAATTTTGACTAGTAATCAGCATTGGTGACCGAAGACTTTAGACATAAGAAGTCACCCTCATTTTGCCAACGGCCTTGTCAAAGATGGTGAAGGAGCGGACAGAGGTTGAGGTCACTCTCTTACCCTTGGTGTAGGAAACTGCCCCTAAAAGGCAGAAGAATCAGTAGTGATCAACGGCATGAGGATGCAGAAGGCAATGGAAATCACTGCATTGACGACACACAACGTGTATCCACTGGACATGTGGCCTCTAAGTTTCACGAGGATCTCTCCATTGGAAAAATATTCCGGAATAGTCCCCCATCCGTATCTGCAGGACGGGACTGCCAACGGGAAGGTGACCATGGGACAAAGATTGAATAACCAACAAAAGGGTAACGTTGTGCGAATCGGACCGTGGAATGTCAGAAGCTTGAACGTGTAGGGAAGCTAGAAACTCTGAAAAGGGAAATGTAAATGCTCGGTCTAGATATAGTAGGGGTCATCGAAGTGAAATGGAAAGAAGACAAGGTTTTCTGCTCAGGTGAATACAGGGTAATACCAACAGCAGCAGAAAATGGTGTAACAGGAGTAGGATTTGTTATGAGTAGGAAGGTAGGGTACAGAGTTTGTTCTGTGAACAGTTCAGTGGTAGGACTGTTCTTATTAGAATCGATAGCAAACCAGCACCGTCAACGATAGTTCAGGTAAACATGCCGACGTCGCAAGCTACAGATGAAAAGGTAGAGGAAGTAATTGATGATATTGAAAGGGTAATACAGAACGTAATGGGAGATCAAAATCAGATAGTCACGGGGGACTGGAATGCAGTTGTAACGGAATCAGTAGAAGAAAAGGTTACAGGAGAATATGGCCTTGGGACACGGAATGATAGAGGAGAAAGACTGAGTTCTGTAATAAATCACAAGAGGAGGAGAGATGGAGGCCGGGTGACACGAGAAGATTTCAGTTAGATTACATCATTATCAGACAGATTCCCAAATCAGATACTGGATTGTAAGACGTAACCAGGACCAGATATAGACTCAGAGGACAATGTAGAAGTGATGAAAAGTAGGCTGAAGTTTAAGAGATTAGCCAGGAAGAATCAATACACAAAGAAGTGGTATAAAGAAGTACTGAGAAATGATATAATGCGCTTGAAGGTCTCTAAGACCATAGATACAGCAGTAATGGATAGCTCAGTAGGCAGCGCCGTTGAAGAGGAATGGACGTCTCTGAAAATGGTAATAACAGAAGTTGGAAAGAAAAACATAGGTATAAAGAAGGTAACTGCGAAGAAATCATGGCTAACTGAAGGAATACTTCAGTTGATTGATGATGGAAGGAAGTACAGAAATGTTCAGGGAAATATAGGAATACAGCAATACGAGGGTTGGAACTTAAATAGTGGCAACTATTTAATCACAACCGATACAAAAGTGTTACATGTTTACATCTGTTACTGTCCTTCAAAGTAGTCACCAGCGTTGTGTAGAACCCGTTGTCAGCGCTGTAGAAGGCATAGTATACCGTTAGCAGAGCCTGTTCTGTTGATGGTGCGAATGAAGCGGTCTACTGCCTGTCGAATCTCTGGAACATTTCTGAAGCGGATGTCACGAAGTGGTTCCTTCATCTTCGGAATCAAATCAAAGTCACAAGGACTTACGTCCGGGGAGAATGGTGGATGGTACAGACTTCCCAGTCCCATCGACCGAACAGAGCAGCCACAGCTATATGCGCCCCCGCATTGTCGTGCAAAATGATGAGTTGCGCAGAAAGTGTCACAGCTTCTTTAGCAAAGCTGGTCCAGATGATGTTTCAAAAACGAACAGTAATACTGTGCAGTGACGGTCTGCCATGGAGGAACATAATGCGTTAGGATTATACACGGGAATTACCATAACTTTCATCATAATGGGGCTCTGACGCACTTTCGACTTTTGGGGCGACCCATAATGACGCCATTCGTTGGATTGACGTTTCAGTTTTGGCTAGTACGATGTAGTCGATGTCCCATCCAGTGTTACGATACGGCGTAAGAAAACCTCTCTTTCGCGCTCGTAGCACCCAAGTAGCGTCTAATCAGCGTCGTATCGCATCCATTCTGCATTTCCGTCAAGTCATGCGGAACCCATTGTGATGCAATTTTTCGCATGCCCAGGCGCTCCTTCAGGATGCGAAGCACAGTCGTATGCGCTAATCCGATTTCGAGGTCGAGATCACGAATCGTACGGCGTCGATCACTGTCCACTAATGCGGCAACAGCATGCACTTCTCCAGAGACACTAGGACGACCTGCCCTGTGCATGTCTGCCACAGTTTGCCAACCTTCGTTGAAGGCTTTTACCCAACGTGCCACCGTTCTGTACGGCAAGGCCGATTCCGAGCACGCCTCTTGAAGGCCTTGATGACACTGTCGTGCTGTACAACCTCTGGCACATTCAATCTTGATCCAACACCGTTGTTCCTCTTTCGAAAACATAGTGACATCGTTACGTTAGACCGCTCGCTCACACGTGACTGTGCTTCCCTCGATTTTGCGCGCGCCGGTGACGTCGGACGGGCGAGTCCATTTGCTCGGAGGTAAGGTAGGTATGTCAACAACGTGTGCTATCAGCGACAACAGTAGATCCCATTGCATAGTTTCTCCACAACAGTGTTGCCACTATGTAAGTTAAAACCTACGTACAAGTCACTGAGGAATGAAATAAATAGAAAGTGCAAGGAAGCTTAGACGAAATGGGTGCATGAAAAGCGTGAAGAAATCGAAAAGAAATGATTGTCGGTAGGACTGACTCAGCAAATAGGAAGATCAAAACAACTTTTGGTGAAATTAAAAGCAAGGATGGTAAAATTAAAAGTGCAACGGAAATTCCGCTGATAAATGCAGAGGAAAGAGCGGATGGGTGGAAAGAGTACACTGAAGGCATCTATGAGGTGGAAAATTTGTATGATGTGATAGAAGACGAAATAGAAGTCAATTTGGAAGAGATAGGGTATCCAGTAGTAGTATCATAACTTGTGAGAGCTTGGGAGGACGTAAGATCAAGTAAGGCAGAAGGGATCGATAACTTTCCATCAGAATTTCTGAAATCATTGGGGGGGAAGCGGAAACAAAACGACTATTCAAATTGGTGTGTGTAATGTATGAGTTTGGAGACATACCATCTGACTTTCGGAAAAATATCATCCACACAGTTGCGAAGACTGCAAGAGTTGACTAGTGCGAGAATGACCGCACAATCAGCTTAACAGCTCATGCGTCCAAGTTTCTGATAAGGTGAATATAGTTAGCTTTAGGGCGAGATGGACTATATACAATATATACAAGAGCTAAGAGGGAGTATTAAGAGTGGATGACCAAGAACGAAGTTCTCGGATTAACAAGGGTGTAAAATAGGGATGTAGTCTCTCGCCTCTAGTGTTCAACCTGTACATCGATGAATCAATGATGGAAATAAAAGAAAGATTCAGGAGTGGAATTAAAATTCAAGGTGAAAGGATATAACTGATCTGATTCGCTGGTGAAATTGCTATCCTGAATGCAAGTGTAGAAGAAGAATTACATTATCTGCTAAATAGAATGAACTGTCTAATAAGTACAGAATGTGGATTGAGAGTAAATCGAAGAAAGACGAAAGCAATGATAAGTGGCAGAAGTGGGAACAGCGAGAAACTTAACCTCAGGATTAATGGTCGTGAAGTTGATGAAGTTAAGGAATTCTGTTACCTAGATAGCAAAATAACCAATGACGGGTGGAGCACTGAGAACATCAAAAGCAAACTAGCACTGGCAGAAAGGGCATTCCTGGCCAATAGAAGGCTACAAGTCTAAACATAGGCCGTAATCTGAGGAATAAATTTCTGAGAACGTACGTTTGAAGCACAACATTGTATGTTAGTGAATCACGGACTGTGGGAACAGAAGAGAATCGAAGCATTTGAGATATGATGCTACAGACGAATGGTGAAAATTAGGTGGACGGATAAAGTAAGGAATGAGGAGGTTGTACGCAGAAACGGAAAGGACAAGAATACGTTGAAGATACAGACAATGAAAAGGGACAGGATGGTAGCACATCTCTTAAGACGTCAGTGAATGACTTCCACGGCACAAGAGGGTAAAAACTGTAGGGGAAGACAGAGATTGAAATACGTCCAGCAAATGGTTGAGAACGTAGGTTGCTAGTGTTACTCTGAAATGAAGAGGCTGGCACTGATGTGGAATTCGTGGCAGATCGCTTCAGACCAGTCAGAAGACTAGTGACTTAAAAAAAAGTCATTACAGACACACTATACTCGTACGTCTGATTGGGAATAGAGAAAATTAAAAACAACCTTCACGGAGTAGCGTCAAAATTAAGAGTGCTTTGGGAATAGCGCTTTTAGCCCAGGGGAGAAAGCGGATAGGTGGGAAGACTACATTGAAGTTGGAGGATTTGTCTGATGTGGTAGAGGAAGAAACGAAGTTATTATGGAAGACGACCTAAGGTATGCAGTATTACAGTCAGAATTCAATGACAGAAAGACTTGGCGATCAAGGAAGACAGAAGGGTTAGAATTTCTGAATTCATTGGGGCAAAAGTCAGTACGCGACGGCAGCCGTGCGTGTTAAAGCGCGGGACGGGAAGGTGCACCAGCCACTGGACCGAATACGCCCAGCAGATTAACGAGTCTTGGTGTGCCGGCCAGTCTAGATGAGATTTCAGGAGGTTTCTCACATCCATGTAGCTGAATACCTGCCTGGTACCCAAGTCCCGCCTCAGGTACACGATTCGCAAACATCATAAAAACCTGGCTGACCTCCACGAGACTAACATTACACGCACCCCTTAAACTAATCGTACCAAATCCGTTACTAACCCTGCCAACCTTGCGCGAAAAGCGGGAAAAAGGCACAAGGAAAATAAGAAGTTCAGAGAAAATGTTAGCCAAGAAACTATTCAATCTGGTGTATAGAATCTACGAATCCAGAGATATACCATCAAATCCTCGGTCAAATATCATGCATACAATTCCTAAGACAGCAAGCACAGATGAGAGCGAAATCTATCGCACAATCAGCTTAACATCTCATGCATCAAAGCTACTAACAGGAATAACGTACAGAGGAAGGAAAAGGAAACTGAGTAATTGTTAGATAACTATCAGTTCTGCTTTAGGAAGCAAAATAGTCCACGACGGATGAGGCAACGAGGACAAAAGACCAGAGCAGGCAATGAGAACATTCCCGGCCAAAAGAAGTCTGCTAGTGTCAAACTCAGGCTTTGCTTTGAGAAAGAAATCACTGAGAATAAAAGTCTGGAACATAGCATTGTATGACAGTGAATTATGGACTGTGGAGAAACCGGAAAAAGAGACGAGCCGTTTGAGATGAGGTACAATGGAACGATGTTGAAAATCAGGTCAGGTGATAAAATAAGAAATTAGGTTCTTCTCAGAATCGGTGAAGAAGGGAACATACGGAAAACACTGACACAAAGGAGGACGCTAGGACATGTGTTGAAACGTCAAGAATGATTTCCATGTATTGGAGGGAGCTGTAGAAGGTAAAAACTCTAGAGGAAGACAGTGACTGAAATACATCCTTGAAGTAGGGAGCAATTGGTACTCTGATAAGAAGAGGTTGTCACAGGAGACGATATTTTGACGAGCAGCATCGAACCAGTCTGAAGAACGAAGACATAAAAAAAAATCCAGTAATAAATTGTCTAGCGTATAGCTGATTACTCCTAGACTCAATTTTGTTTCTTTTTTTCTTTTTTTTTTAACAGAGCTGTGTTCCGTTTTTCAGACCAAAGTTTTCCTACCAGAAGGATGCATATTTTCGTCCCCTTCCAAGAATCCAATTATGTACTACAGCTCGGACATTGAAAATGATCGAAAACTTGACCAGAACTATTAACTAAAGACACGTTTAGCAACAGGAACGCTGATTTACTATACTGAATAGTATTTCGTGGAAGTTCACAAGACGCTTCCAGCTGAGTAATCAGGACAGCACGATTTGTGAGAGCATTGTACGACTTACGATAAGAATAGTATTGGCGCGCGAAAGTTTTTATAGAGGAAGAACATTTTTTTGGTCGCATGGGTCGTAAGCTGAGGGCGAGATCAGAGACGTATTTCGAGTGGATTGGTTCAAATGGCTCTGAGCACTATGGAACTTAACAGCTATGGTCATCAGTCCCCTAGAACTTAGAACTACTTAAACCTAACTAACCTAAGGACATCACACAACACCCAGTCATCACGAGGCAGAGAAAATCCCTGACCCCGCCGGGAATCGAACCCGGGAACCCGGGCGCGGGAAGCGAGAACGCTACAGCACGACCACGAGCTGCGGACTCGAGTGGATTGTTATCTTGTAAAGTGTGGTCAGAACCAGTCTAAAACGCTCTTAAGGGAACTAGTCCGTGAATACTACGGTAAACCTTGAAAGAATTGACAGTTTTCTAAACAGTTTAACTCAAAGAATAAAGTCTGAAAGCCCAAATAATGCTTACCATCTTTTAACACATCTTTTGGGAAGATCTCACTTTTTTAAAATTGTATTTTTTTGTTGCAAGTGAAATAAACCACGGTCATTCCAGAATGATACTTTCACTCTGCAGCGGAGTGTGCGCTGATATGAAACTTCCTGGCAGATTAAAACTGTGTGCCGGACCAGGACCCGAACTCGGGACCTCTGCCTTTCGCGGGCAAGTGCTCTACCAACATTTTTTTTTTTTTTTGTTAAATCTCAATTTGTTCTCTTTTGTTCGGTGCATCTGCTCGGGGCGGACGTCGTAAGACATCCGTTTAAGTTCGTTGTTGATCGATTAACTCAGTTTTTTTATTACAGAGGGCAGCTAACCCTCTGACCGAACACGCTGAGCTACCGTGCCGGCACCAACTGAGCTACGATTCACGCCCCGTCCTCACAGCTTTACTTCTGACAGTATCTCGTCTCCTACCTTCCAAACTTTACAGATGCTCTCCTGCGAACCTTGCAAAACTAGCACTCCTGAAAGAAAGTATATTGCAGAGGCATGGCTTAGCCACAGCCTTGGGGATGTTTCCAGAATGAGATTTTCACTCTGCAGCGGAGTGTGCGCTGATATGAAACTTCCTGGCAGATTAAAACTGTGTGCCGGACCGAGACTCGAACTCAAGTTAGGAGGCGAGGTACTGGCAGAAGTAAAGCTGTGAGGACGGGGCGTGACTCGTGCTCGGATAGCTCAGTTGATCAGTCTGCTTTCGGCCGGCGAGCGGCGAGGACGTCTTGTTTACGTCCCGTCCGCAGAGTCGCGAGCGCGTGTAGTTTGTTTACTTCCTCGCCGCAGCTAATACTCGCGTCCGTTAACACTGAGTCGCCATGGCTCATTCGTACAGAAAAGCTACCATCAATATCAGCTTCCAGCCCGACTACGCACGACCACGAGCCTTTGAAGTCGAACGATTCATCCGTGACGAAGTTCAAATACCAACACAGCACATTATCGGTATCCACCTATCCATCACAGGTAGCGTCGTTTACGTCAAGATGGTCGATGACGAGTTATGTCACGCAGTTGTGGACAGATGCGCGAACACTCTCAAGTTCAAACACTCCGATGGTCACATCGGAGAGATTACTGTTGACCTTGCTGGACTAGGATTACGCACACTAAGAGTCTTCGAACTCCCTTTCGAAGTACCACCGGACGTCGTTAACTCAGCGTTCCGCCCTTATGGGACGGTAATTAGCCACGTGGCCGAAAAATGGAACACCTTCGAGACGTACCAGGTCCTCAACGGCGTCCGACAAGTGAAAATTGAATTAAAGAAACATGTGCCGTCCTACTTAGTCATAGGTGGCTGTCGAACAATAGTAATGTACGACGGACAACCTCGTACTTGTTCTGGTTGCGGCCAGGAGGGTCATGTGCGCTCGGCGTGTATTCAACGTCGGGTTACACAACTTCCATTGCATGACACGACACCACCTCCTACGCTCACGGCCCTCCCCCTCGCCGGCCGCGGTGGTCTAGCGGTTCTAGGCGCGCACACCGGAACCGCGTGACTGCTGCGGTCGCAGGTTCGAATCCTGCCTCGGGCATGGATGTGTGTGATGTCCTTAGGTTAGTTAGGTTTAAGTAGTTCTCAGTTCTAGGGGACTGATGACCACAGTAGTTAAGTCCCAAAGTGCTCAGAGGCATTTGAACCATTTGAACCCTCCCCCTCAATTACGCAGAGGTGACACGATCGACCGTCATGACAGACGACAACCCCCCCCCCTCCCCCCCGGAAGACAGGAAGCATTAGAATGCGCATCTGTCGCCGGTCCTGGATTGACCAACACCATTACGGTGTCTGCAGATGTTGAAGAACGCCGTCCATCGACTCCACATGAAGATTCGGACGAGAGAATGGAACTCGACGCTAGGGTTGTACCGACCTCTGCCTTTCTACCTGAGGGGGATGCTATACGGGAACCACAAACTCTTTCGGACACAGAAACCCACGTCCGCAAACAAAGGTCACCGAGGAAACATAAAAAGCGACGTTGCACATCCTCAGACGATTGCCTCCAGCGGACGTCTTCTCCAGTTGACGACCGGACGGCCGACGAAACGTCGAGGAAAATGGATGACACGAGATCGCCCTCACCTGTCACTTTGTCTGATTTTGACAAACCCGATTCCGCTCTCTCGGACAAACGGATGGCCAGCACAGCGCCCGCCGTTGGTACACAACCGGAAACAACTGCGGATTCACCCTTAGTCACTCAGACCACAAGTGTTCTACCACAGCCACCGTTAACTTACGGACCTTGGGCGGATGACATTGAAGACGATTCTACGCCCGCTGTGGTGGATGAGGAGAGAGTTCTCTCCTCCCACACCTCGGCCCCTACTGAGTAGCAACAGATGACGGCGCGGACGCGGCCGGCAGAACACAGGCCCCACCTTTTACGGCGACACTGACGGCGGCCCCCACCGCAGGAGACGATGTACAGACCTATCGCTTAACGACCATCAACATTAACACCATTCGGACATGTACGAAGTTGTCGCTGCTCCAAGACATGCTCAATGCAGCAGACGTTGACATTGTCTTTCTCCAAGAAGTCTTCGTCGCCGATTTCCCGGGTATGTATGGTTATACGGCTCATGTGTCCCACGCCTCGCCAACTAACAGTGGAGTCGCAATTCTCCTCAGAGAGGGCTTCGAGGCGGACGAAGTCCGATATCTCCCCGACGCTAGAGGAATGGCCGTAACGGTGCAAGGCGTCCAGTTTATCAATGAGTACGCCCCTTCCGGAACGAATCGCCGTCGTGACCGATCGCTCTTCTTCGCAGAAGGAATAGCACCGCTTTTTCAAGACAGGCACGATGACTTGATATTAGGGGGCGATTTCAATTGCACCCAAGCACCTAAAGATCAGCTGCCACGCCATTCACCGTGCCCCGAACTCGGGACACTCATCGGCGATCTCCAGCCGGTAGATACATGGGAACATGTCCGAGGAAATAGACCGGGATACACCCATTTCACGAGTCACTCGTCTAGTCGCACCGATAGGGTTTACGACTCCCGTTCTCTCGCGGCAACGGTGAGTGACGCGGAGGTGTGGCCAGTAGCCTTTTCTGATCACGAGGCCTATATATGTGCCGTCACCCTTCGTCGCCAACGGGTGTGGCGCAGCCGACATCCATGGAAATTAAACCTTGCTCATCTCACTTCTCCGGATTGTCGACGCGCCATCGAAGGCACGTGGAGTTTGTGCGCCCGCCGCCTCCCAACGTATCCTACGTCGATTAGTTGCTGGTTAACCTGCGCCAAGCCGGCCCTACGGCGAACCTTTATTACGTATGGTCGTGAGACTGCTGCTTGGAAGCGGCAGACCCTTGATTTTTATTTCACCGTCCTTCGCGAATGCGCCTCCTTGCCACCCACACCGGAACGGCAGTTGACAGTTCAGCGTGCGAAAGCACAGATCGTAGCCTATATGCGCCGTCACCTCGGAGGGACGATCGTCCGAGCGCGAACACAAGACAGACTCGCAACGGAACGACCCACCATGTACCACGTCATCCGAGAACGTACTCTGCGAAGACGGGCGCTGATACATGCCTTCACCACTGAGGACGGCCGTCATCACGCCACACAACGCGATGTTGCTGCAGCCTTCTTCGACCATTACGCACGACTTTATTCTGCTCAATGTTCCGACCCGACGACGGTAATAGCAGTCTCACAACTGGTTTACGGTATTGTCCCACAGAATTTACAAACTGAATTATTGAACGACATTACGGAAGACGAAGTTATCGACGCCATCGGTAAAGGAGCGGCGAATAAGTCTCCTGGCCCCGATGGGCTCCCTGTGGAGTTTTATAGAACTTTCCAGTATTTACTGGCTCCCAAGTCAACAGACATCTGTCGGGAGCTTATGTCCCCCGCAGTGCCGCTCCCTGCGACCTTCGTAGAAGGAATAATTATACCGGTTCACAAACCTAAAGGTGGGGCTCGAATACAAGATTACTGCCCGTTAACACTCGTCAACTGCGACGTGAAGATATTCACCAGATTATTAGCAAACCGTCTACGACCGACCCTACCTTACGTCATCTCGCCAGATCAGACTTCCCTAGGGGGTATCAACAACATCCACACAGCACTGTGTCGATAACGTGACTTAATAGCCCTAGCCAGGGCACGCCGCATCCCGGGAGCGCTGGCATCACTAGATTTTAGCCAAGCTTTTGATCGAGTGGATCACGCGTACCTAACGTCCGTTCTCCAGCACATGCAGTACCCGTAGCAATTCACAGACATGGTGATGCGCCTCCTCCGAGGGCGACTTCCAAAGTGCTCGTTAACGGGTGTCTCTCGCAGTCCCTCCAGATTTTCCGCTCCGGGCGTCAAGGCTGCCCCTTGTCGACGTTACTATATGCTCTGGCACTGGAACCGCTCCTCTGTGGGCTCCGTCAACGCCTCACCGGTCTTACCCTACGTGACGTCACATTTCGCTGTACAGCATATACAGACGACCTGGTTCTCGTGTTCCGCAATCGCGACTATGTCAACGGAGCACTAGAATGGATTACCACGTACGGTGAGGCTTCCGGCAGCTGTCTCAACGTCGCCAAATCGGTCGCCATGGCCATAGGAGACGGGTTGACCCCAGCGTGTGTCGAATCCCTACAGCTTCGTGGCACTATCAAATGTCTCGGAACAGAGTTTCACGACGACATACGGCGCACTGCGGCTCTTAACTACCGCCGCTTATTACAGCAAATTCGGGTCCAGATCTTCAACCTTCGTCTGCGCACCCTCGACATTCTCCAAAGGACTCACTTCGTCAATGTTTACCTCGCATCGCGCCTTACACACATAGCGCGTGTTCTTCCAATACCGTTACTGATGGCTCGACGTCTACTAGCGGCATTCGGAGCCCACGTCAATACAGGCATGCTCTTCAAAGTCAGTTATGAGTCACTGACCCTTCCCCCAGAAAGGGGAGGTCTTGGTCTAGTCCATGTCCACGACAGAGCTGTGGTCCTGTATGTCAGCTCACACATCAAGCTGTGGCGCCACCACCCGGAAAGTTTGACAGGTTTGTTGTTGGAGTCCTTAGCTCCGCCCTCCCTTATGCCCCCACTGACGACGCAAGACATACGCCCACCCTTCTACTACTTCGGGAACTTTTACATTGAACACAGCTATGTCCGTATCGCAGTACCACCGACGAAACAGGCGTCGGCGCGGGATATATATCATGTCCTACAGCAGAGGCGCCCACCAAACATCGTGGAGACCAAAAACCCTCAGGTTAATTGGAAGGTGGTGTGGAAGACGATTCACGCGGTTCCACTGGACACAGCTGCCCGATCCACATGGTACATCACAGTCAGTGGTAAACAGATCACCCGATCACGCCTCCACAAGATAAACATGGCGGAATCGCCTCTCTGCGTAGACTGCGGGATACCAGACACGGACGAACACCGTCTCACATGTGGCGCGATAGAAGACGTATGGCGCTTGGTGCGACAAATTTTGTCGTATTTTCTACGAGTGACTCCGGAATACATTACACCTCGGTTTCTACTACTTCCGGATCAACAGTATTTACCGCGCGCCAAAACCAACGCTGTCACGTGGATCCGTGCGCATGCGGTACACTACTTATTTCACGATGGACCTAAAGATGTATTCGACTTTTGGAACTACCTACAAGAACGTCATTACAAGATCGTACTGAACCCAAAATATTACCTAGGGAGTGCCCTACGCGACCCTCCACGCAGCTGGATCATCAACAGGTAGGAGAAGACACCCATTGAGTGAGCTGACAAGACTAAGTTCGATTCTCGGTGGAATAACATGATATACGTGAAGACGTACCTGGATGATGAAGCGTAAGGAGAGTAGCGACACACCCTTCTACGTCCTGTATGAAGCACTTTTTTTTTCGTTTTCCCCATATACATTACACCGGTGTAGGAACGTGCAGAGATATTGTTTTCTTTTTCTCAGAGCACGATGCGGTGCTAGATACATTTATTTTTGTTGTGGTATAAAGTAAAACCACACTACGAATGTATTAAAAACAGTAAATAAAAAAAAAACGCTCTCAACAGTTTGGAAGATCACTAATGAGACCAACATCGTATTCTGACAATTCTCTGACCGCAGTGGATAATAAACAAATGTTAAAAAAAAAAAAGTTGGTAGAGCACTTGCCCGCGAAAGGCAAAGGTCCCGAGTTCGAGTCTCGGTCCGACACTCAGTTTTAATCTGCCAGGAAGTTTCAAACCACGCTCATTATTTATGTACACCATAGGTACACATTACTCAAAATTCAAACAAAGTAGAAGGTTTATTATTTTCTTGTAAGTTATTTACACTATTATATTTAAAGCAGACTATTGAAAAGATGGTTCTGTCGTAAATTGTGCTACAAAAATTTTAGGTATGATTATTAAAAATTTTGGAAATTAATTGAGGGTTTCTCTTCAAAAAAGCATTTTATATTCAAAATTAAGTCCCAAGATTAGTCTTCTTTTCCGTTAAGCATGTTTTAAGATTGAATACAATATTTCATCTCTCCATATTTAATAGTTTTTAGAACGTGGAATAATATAACTTTCAGTAAATTCAAGTTAAAGGTAAAACTTGCTTTTTCTGTTGAACTTGAATGACACTAATGCATTCCAGGCCCATATTCATTTCGTTTCCTGTGTTGTTCTACCTCCCTTCTCTTTTTCACACCATTTCTTCTTATTATTGCTTCTTTGGTGGCTTCCAACACTGATTTTTCAGCTTCGAAGAGTCTTCTTCGGTCAATGGCTATTAGAGCTCTCTGTATATTTAGTCAACCAGGCACTTCTGTCAGTTCCATATCATTAATCCTTGACACTGCACTATAATTGAAACTTGTAGAAAAGCATCTAACACACCTATTTTGAAACTATTTAGTCCTACTAGAATAGTTTTCGGTGTCAGTTCCCATATACAATTTTTGAAACTTTCATTTGAATTTTGAATCCTACCATGTAAACACGGCAAAGAAATTTTATTGCTGTAGGCCTCCCCTTGAGTAACAGCCCTGCAGTAGCCACACCGTGAATCACTGCCAGGTGGGCAGAGTGCGTGACATGGGTTGTCGTCTGTGGAGCATGTGTGAAAGAAGGTAGCCCATAATTCCTTTTCCATTCCCTCAAGGACATTTTTATTTTGTCTTATGGCTTGCCCATAGTAATAGTGCAACCTGTCTATTTCTTCGTTCTGCAAGCCGATCACGTCCATTTGTATCGTTTTTATGACTTTTTAGTACCTTAAGTTGGCTAACTTACGAAGGGTTTACAGTTGCTTATTTTTTGTTAATGTTGAGAGTTTAGTTATTGCTTTCTGTTGATTTGGCGCAAATGAGAGCAAAACTTTATATTTAACAGAGCTGACTGTATGTCACGGGGACGTCGTGGTGCGCGCAGCCACTTTTAAATTCCTCTAATTTTGGTACTTTCTGTGGTCCATTTCTCTGGAAGATAACTTTTTCTCGTTCAGAAAAATACAAAAAATGTTTAAAGACAAGAATAAAAGAACGATGTTTTGACAGTTATTCACGAACGAGTCCCCTTAAGCGTGTTACAGGGTAGGTTGTACTGAGAAATACGAGTAATTGTGAAGAAATTCGATACGTTGCGCCGTTTCCGAGTGGTTTCCTAAAACCGAACAAGAGAGCGATACAAAAATTGAACAAAGGACGGTAGTGAGGATCGAACCCGAACTGAGCAGTCTCGTGCACTACCATCTATGCTATGAGAACAAGTGACAGTAATTCCGTCTGACGGGCCGCTTGAATTTTTGCTCGCAATTAACATTTATTTTTCAGCACAACCTATCCTGTAACACCCTTACAAGATTTTCAGACTGTTTCTGACCACCCTGTCTAAGACTGTCCATGGCAGTTGCCACGAGCAGCCCTGAAAACCTTTGAAATCTAATCCTGCAAGAAAAAGGAAGGTGCCATGTTGACAGGCAAATTTACAGAATTTGAAATCACTGAAAATAAACAGATTGAATGAGGAGTGTAATTTTACGATAATCAAGAGTATTCAGTGAGGGCAGACTACGTAATATATGAATTTTTATAGAAGGAATTGTCAAGAAACAAAACGCCAAAGGACGGATAAAAAATTATCTAATAGATGATATTAAGTGGAATACAATATGATACAAAATGAAAAGAATGTCGAAGAAGAAGAGAGTATGGAAGATGCTTAGCTTGCATTGCAGGCGCTGCAGACACGTCAGAACACATCATGCTGCCGCTGTTGATGATGAAGATTAATTTATTACACGATTGTAGAGATAATTACTGTAGTTTCAAGAAACATGTACCATATAGTGATATCCTTTGAGAGCTGTGGACGCCCTTATTCACTTCAGTAATAGTTCGGTGAGAGGGATATCGAGAAAGACAAGAATAATGGCCACACTGCTAAGCGAATGAGCGACTGCCGACGCAGGGAAACCGTAGCACGCCTTAATCCTCTTGGTCAGGGAATCCCGTTAGTACTGGTGTTCTGGGTGCACGCTACCAGTGCAGCAGCTGACGTTCACCCAGGTGGTGACAGCGATCGATTCACTACTGAATTACCTCATATCGTACTCTGGATGAAAAGTGAAATTCAGAACGTCAGACGAAATAAAGATGAGTGTCTTCGCGGATCACATGAGACGGAGCTTGTAACTGGCTCGTTTGAGGATACTTGTATTGCTTGCTGCCACGCAGGCAACTTCTAGTTAGCTGCTACAACTAAGTTGTCATACGTCAAACGTGCATCCTTTCTGAATTTTAAGATATATTCTCATATTGCTGTAAAGGAGAATGGTCGAAGTTGTAGCTAATAATATTTGCATAATTTTATGATTTAATAGGAGACATTAAAAATTCGCAACAGATTACAAATATTCGTATTTTGGGGATCTATAGTAATATGCCTGAAAATACAATACAATAGGTTAAGAGTACACGAAGAAACTAAAGAATAAGTAAAAAATTATACCTCTGTTAGAAACATCATTCGCTATAAACAGATCTCTACTAGTATCCTTAGACAATGGCTATACTTGGGTCAGTTACCAGTCTGCTGATAAAAATAGCTGTGGTAAACAGCCTGCAACTACTTAGTCACTGGAAAACCCAAAAAGGTTTTCTGAAGTTGTGAATTCCCTGCCGTCTGTATTATTTTCCTATAGAGCATGTCATGCGTAAATGCCGTAAAGCACTAATAATTATAACTCTCGGTTTCTTTGACTCTTGACATGTCATATATCTTCTGTCTTCGACGCTGATCCTTCATCGTGGATTCCTCGTTACACAGGGTATGAATAAATATTTAGAGATAGTTATTGCTTGTACAGACGAAAACAGAGGAGATCGCCGTTACTCTAGGGATAGAGCTGTTAATTGTATGATACATGTTTTTCAGGGTGGCTCCATTGCGCTTCACTCGATTCTTTTGAAAATCAGACCACTACTGATATTAAGGATGTCGTCGCCTTCGTTTCCCCTTTATCCAACATCAGGCTAGGATGGGGCATTTAAGGTACTTTTACACATCTCTGTCTTTCCGCCATTCTTCTCCTGTAACTGTTTAGTTCCAAAACAGATAACTTATTCTAAAACTCGTCTTAATTGAGTCAGTTCATCTTGCTCTAGGTCTTCCTCTTGCCCTTTTATTCAAACCTGGACACCATAATTCGTTTTGGTGTTCTTCTATCTTCCATTAATTGCCATGTCCAAACAACTTTAACCTGTTCTTCTCAATTCGCTCATTAAGTTTTCCACTCCAGTTTCAGTCCCAACACCTTCATTTCTCACTATGTCTATTTTTCCTGAAACACCTTAGGAATTTCATTTCACTGATCTGGATTCCACTCCCCTCTCCTCTTATCACTATCCAGGTCTCCGATGCATATGTCTACATGAGCTTTAAGTATGTGTTACACAACACTTCCTTAAACTTCATTGGCACCTCCCTTTCTCGTCCTAAGCCGCTCGCTTACTGGTAAAATGCATTGTCCTGTTGCATCTTCCGCCAACTGCTTTCTCCATTGTTGTATTTTCCATCTCACTTCGTAAATATTTAAAATTTTCCGCAATTTCAATAACCAGTTATTTAATTTTAGTTATTCCTTTTCCTTCTCTGCCTCTTCCAGTTACCACCAGTCTTGCACCTCTCCATACTACACTTCATTTTTTTTTCGTTTAAGATTCTATTTGTTCATGTACTTCATTACTGTTTGTTCCCCACGTCACAATATCGTCAGAAAACAACATCTCCATTTCTCTACGAATTTCTTTTATATCTTTCACAATTTTATCTATCACTGTGACAAATAATGATTGCTACACACTTCCTAATGTCAACCCCTTAACAGTCCTAAACCTATCAGTTCTTTCAACGTGGGTCTAGATATAGCTGAAGCTTTTGTCGTACATTGCTTGAAGACTTTCTATTGTTTGTTTTCTAACTCTCCTTCTCTTCAAGGTTTCCCAAACAATTTCTCTGGGAACATTTTCTTTAATCTTCACTAAGTCACGAAACGTCATCAACAGCTATTTTCCATGCAACTATGCCTTTCCACCAACTGTCTCGTAGTACAAATTGGATTCACTGTTGATCTACCATCTCGAAAGCCCTACTGCTCCTCTTCCAACTGACTTCCCTCAGTGTTCTTTCAGTATCCTCGAAATTATTTTTGCTACTTGTAATACGATCGTGATCCTTCGAAAGTTATCACATACTTTTCTGTCTCCCTTCTTCAACACTGAATTTATTTTTTCCTTTCTCCATTATCCAAGCGCTCATTTCTGAGTACATATGCCTCTAGCCATCTATATAACCAATATAGCCTAGTAGGTCTCCACGCTTATCTCATTTAACCTAGATGCGTTTCCTGTTTCATTTTTCTCAGTGATAAGTCTACTAACTATCTAACGTCTTTCTCTTCTTCCAGATCCAGATCCCCGTGCCATACTGGTACTCCCTTTCCAGTGCTGTTTTTCCAAATTTAGTAGTTTGTCACAGCACTCTTTCCATCGTTTCCTTATTTTCTGCGATTACGTTACTAGCTCACCATTCTCCCCTTTCACTAGTTTCGAGTAATTGCTTTCCTTCCTCTGACTCCTTTTAATTCCATGCAAGATCCTTTTAGCCCTGTAACATTCTTTTCTAACTAGCGTGTGAATTCATCCCAGCTCTCCCTCTTTCCTTCCGCTACAAATCTCTTAGCTAGGTCGCAAACACATTCCCTGAGAGCAGCAAGAAACAATGTAATTTTTCATTCCACAGCTCCTTCTCGGATCTACGCAACGGTTTTGTCACTGACTTTTTTTACATCAATAGTCATGTAGAAATATAACCATAGTGGTTCCCTTTAAAACAACAAAGCTGATTATCGGGTTCCCTCTTATAATTTATCTAGAGAGCGACTGTTTACACGATTACTGGAGATATTTTGACACGAAGATACGCAGACAGCGGGTTTTGTCGTAGATTTGCGGTCGCCGGGTGTCAGTTAGTCTGGACACCCATCCCTTCCTCGAGCTGCGAAGATGTCGTGTCCACATCTTTCCCGACACCGCCAGAACAAAAGGAGCTTCCACAGGATTAGTATTTTTAACGACACTACAGCGTTAGGCTTTCAGTATATCGTCGCCACTAAGACACGACCAACAGTTACGTCAGTCTAAGGGCGGGCTGAAAAGTAATGCCTCCAAATTTTTCGTGTGAAAATTAAAAAATCTTTTTCAATACAATAAACTTTCTTAACATTCTACACCTTTATGCATATGTCTACGTTTTGTTTCTCCCCACGGGTGACCGATTTGTTGGTATCGTCACTGTAGAATGTTCGACTTTGTAGACAGATCCACAGCCTCACCTCTGCTACCACCGCTTCATCACTATCAAACTCAATTCCTTGTAGGTGTTCTTTAAGTATAAGTGCTGTCACACACCTTGAGGGTAGCAGCACCGTTTCTCGATTACGAGTACAAACAACAGAACGTAGCACATTACTGATATCGATACAATCATCATCTTATTCAGCATTCACTCTTCTATGGATTTCAGTTGGAGGCACGTTTTCTATGTCGAAACTCAATTGCCGCATGCTCTGTCTCATGCAGCGACATAGTTACGTTACACACCGCTACAATTCGGAAACCTCTAGCGGCACGGGGTTGCAACTTGCTCCAGCTGAGCGGGAAAGTCGACCTAGTAACGTGTATGATAGGTAATATCTCAACCATTATTATGAACTGAAAAAATTCGGAAGCATTAGTTTTCAGCACGTCCACGTAGTTTTACTCGGTAACGCGACTCCAGGAAGCCTAGATGTCAAAGAACGATTAATCAGTTGTTTCTGCTTAATTATATATAACTGTCAAAAAACCAGGAAACAAAAGTTAATACGTACTTGAACTGTTGAGAAAAAAAAACGACGTACTCCGCGTTAATACGCTTACTGGAATCTGACTTTCTTGTGGCTTACGAAAAATGTCTCGGGACAGAATAGACAATGAGGTTAATGTTTAGTGCTGCAGTATCAGCAAATGCCAGCAGCATAATTATGATTTTCGCTACTGTGAAACACATGTCCTTTAGTGAGCAACTGCTCAAAGCTCTTAAAGTATGCATTTTAGAACCAATGTTTACTAGACTTTTTTGCTTCGAGTGGCCGTTCTGACATATTCCTGAATACTGATAATACGTCCTCGGACGCCCTGTATGAATAAATGTGGATAAAAGTCTTAACATATAAATATTTAGAATTCAATGAGCATGTAACTAAGCGTTGCTGCAGCTGGATGTCAGATTCCTTAATCATCCGTGATAATTTCGTAACACTGACCTGCTTTTTACAGACTAATAGTTTTTGTATAATGGTTGGAAGTGGAAGCAGTTTTCCGTCGCTGAAATGTAGACCAATGCTGCAACTTCATTCGACAACCTAAAACGGTGCTTCCATGTTTAAAAGGAAAGAAATGTCCCAGAGAATAATTTATAAACCACACTCCAAATGTTAATTATTATTCCATGTATTTAAGCTACCTAAGATCTTTTGTATTAAAGTAGTATTGAAAAATCTCTGTCTGAGGAACTAGGTATCTGTTTTGATTTAAATGTGTTGTATGAAGACATGCATGAATGTACATACTGCTGTTTCAGGCATATTCTGAGGCCAAACAATGTTTTATGCTTCTTTACACACTAGAAAACAGGGAATAGTATTTGAACAATTTGCTTTTTTTTTAAATTAAATAGCATCATATACAGCCTTTGCTTCGGTACCAAAGTAAGCACAAGGATTTGTGTTTTCACCAGAGCATCGTTCATACAGCTCTTGATGTGTGGAGGAAGAGGGCAAATCTGCAAACAGCTAACACCACAGTAGCTGAGGACTCGGCGTTGCTTGGGTTTGTATTTTTCCTGTCGTCTGTTAGTCCATCTTCCCCTTTCCTCCTCCTCCACCTCCTCCTTTATCAGTCTGCTACTTTTTCCTCCGTCCATCTCCTCCTCCCCAGTCTAAGTACATATCAGTCTCCTTCTGTACATCTAAACTTCCCCCGTCTCTCTATCCATCTCCTCCTGTCCCTCTCTCTGTACATTTCTTCCTCGCCCCTCTCACTGACCATTTTCTGCTCCTCTAATTCTGTCCGTGTTCTCTTCTCCCCTATCTCTATCCATCTCTTCCTTCTTCCTCTCCCTCTGCCCGTAGCAGCCTTTCTCCTCTCTATCTCTCTCTCTGTCTCTGTCACACACACACACACACACACACACACACACACACACACACACACACACACACGTCTTATCTACCTCTTCCCTTTCACCCATCCCCCTCTCTCAGTCCATCTCCTCCTCTGCAATGTATGTGTTCATCTCCTCGTACCCCCTTCTATCACCACATTGTATCACCCATATTCCGATTTAAGGCCGCTGGTTCCTACCCCGACAGTATTTTTTTCCAGATAGTAAGTACAAATAGTATGTTTACTAAGTTGGGCTGAAGTCGATCCAGGGGGTTGGGAATAGCTTTTTCTCCTGGCTTTGCCCGCGTAAGCACATGTCACGTGCATTTAACATACATCACACATATTTGTATACATAGTTCACCTGTATCTGTAGTGAATATCACCCTGCAGTTTCGTTTTCAAGTAGAACAATGTTTATTACATCACATTTCCTGAACTATGGGTCGTACAATGATACCATTTTGCAGGTAAATTCAGCAGTATACATGGATACTGTCTGAGAAATGTGTTGCGAATAAAGTTAGTAGCAAACAAGTAATAAATTTGCAAGTCATGTATGATGTTGCAGTTTTTCAAGCATTTCTGTGTTTATGACGGCGTGTGTCCAAATCTATGTGTCATATAATGATACAGTTTTTCAGTTACATTCAGTGGTATATGTGAGGATATTCTTCAAAATGTGTGGTGTGTACAGTTAGTAGTAAAGAAGTAATAATCTAAAACGTCGTGCCTAATGCAGCAGATTTGCTGCACGAACAACGAAAATGTAGTAACCGACAAACTTTTTTCCTTTCATCATTTTGTGAGAGTTGTCGGCAGAAAAACTTTTAGTAATGGTTTGAAGTAATGTGTGTAAAGTTTGTTGCAAGTCACTAAGTGCTGTCATTCTGAAATACTGGTTAACTGAAGTATGAGTGTTCACACATCATAGGCTACACTTATTTTCCACTCCCACCCCTTTGATAGATATGTGGTTCTTATCCCCATAGCGGTTCTTTACAGATAGTAAGTTATGTATGTACTAAGTTTGACTGAATTCAGTCAAGTGGTTTAGAAAGAGATGCGGAACGTGAATACGTACATAGATTTTTTTACAATATGAAGACAACAACAACAACAACAACAACATGGACTACTTTGTTTTTCAGTATCGTTTCGGACCTACCTGTAGGCATCTTCTGAGACGTTGATGCGGCCGGGCTGGCCCGTGGTCTCGGTGCGGCTGGTCAGGTTGACGGTGTTGCCGAAGAGGCAGTAGCGCGGCATGCGGTGCCCGATCACGCCAGTCACCACCTCCCCAGAGTGGATGCCGATCGTGATTTGCTGTCGACACAAACACCATTGTCATCTAGACGAGCTGCGTGGATTCCGAGTAGCAAAACATTATAAAGTAGACGAAATATTAGTCACGTACTTAAAAGAGCACACTTGTCACTTAACAGCTGTTTAAATGCTATAGGACGGGTATAAGGCGGAGCAGTGACCCTTCTCCGCTGACGTAAATAATAACGCTGTGTACGTGCCAGTTATATAGATCAGCACAATACGACGATGTTTGATTCTATAGAGAAGCAGTTGTGCCCAACGACTGTATGTATTTCAAGTGGTAATCAGCCGAAAATAGAGTTTATTGTACATACAGATTTCATTCACTGTGTGGGCATTTCCACTTGTAAAAGACAAATAAAAAACCAGTTGCAATAACGTAACATGCATGCCTTATCAAATGAACATTTTCACACATCGTAAATGTGAATCAGTCATAAAATACGTACCAATAAATGCAAGTTAAGACACTGATACCAATTATAGATACTCATAGACCTAACTTGACTATTTATGTCAAAAGTTTGACTTCACAATTAGGCCACTGTTTATAGTTACAACACATCTAGCTGCAGTGTACGTCATACCAATCTACAGCACCCTCTTTAAATGTGTGATACATTGACAAGATCTATTAACTTATTTTACAATTCGTATGGTTTGCCATTCTATTTATTCTTTTATTCTTCCTCAAAACTTGTGCACATAAAAAAATAAGGTGGTTTTAACTATAAAGGGTGAGTGTAACTAAAAACAGTGACTGACGTTTTACATTTATACCTGATGGTAGTTTTGTGATCTGACCAGTGACATAAGCTATTGCTGCACAATTTGGAAATGGATATGATATAAAAAATACAAAACATCTTGTTCAAAATACCTCAATTATTAAAATTGTTTTATTAAAACCGTGTTACTTACTAAGTACACCCGAAGGAATTGGAACAAACAAGAATGGTATTATAAGCAGTAGCATGTCAATTGAACCATAAATCTTTCTACTTTAAAACGTCTTTTCTCATATGTTTCATATAAAAATACGTTATAATTTACACAATTTGGTGTTGAAACTGATAATCTTTCAACTAAATCATGTATTGATGTGGGAAGACACTATATTTATCTCCAGGAAATTTGTACTCATATGCGATCTAGAAGGAGTGTAATCATAAGTAGGTCGTTATTGTCAAGTTAGTGCTTATGTTGGGATCGGTCAATAGTAGCCGAATCCCAATTACTTCTAAACAGTTCCCAAACTTGGAGCATCTCATAGCCACGTATGTAAGACTGTTTAAAAAATTAATTATATATTAACTTAGGTATTTTGAACAAGATTTTCTGCATTTTTTTAGCCGGGCGCTGTGGCCGAGCGGTTCTTAGCGCTTCAGTCTGGAACCGCGCGACCACTACGGTCGCAGGTTAGAATCCTGCCTCGGGCATGGATGTGTTTGATGTCCTTAGGTTAGTTAGGTTTAAGTGGTTCTAAGTTCTATGGGACTGAAGACCTCAGATGTTAAGTCCCATAGTGCTCAGAGCCATTTGAACCAATTTTTACATTTTTTAAAAATACGTTCACTCGTAAAGTGTGGAGCAATTACCGATGTCACTGGTAAGTTCACAAAACTACCACCACGTATAGCTGTAAAACATCAGTCATTGTCTTCAGATACAAACACCTTATTTGTTATATGTACGTAAGTTTTTAAGAAATGTAAAATAACAAACAAAATTATAAAACATACGAATCGTAAAATAAAGTTAATATATGTTGTTTACACATTACGCATCTAAAGTAAACGCTGTAGATTGATACGATGTACACTAAAGCGAGCTATGCTGCAACTGTAAACAGCGGCCTCAGTGTGACTACAACACGTGTTTTGTGACTGACTCATATTTAAAGTTTACGCAATTAACTTAATGTAAATGGTTCTTTGTATGTTCTGTAACACTGAAAATTGCCACACTGTGACCGATGTCTGGATCTCCAATAAGCATTATATGGGACTGATTGCTGAAACCTTTTACTGCTTGACGGCAAGATGAGTGGACTTGACAGAATGTCAAAAACGAGCTATGAATTTGGATGTGCTCGTGGCCACATCGTGAGTGAAGCTGACTGATATGTAGCTGTATCAACCAATTTTATATCTAATCTCAAATATCGGCCTTACTTTGAGGAAGAAATTTCTGAGAATGTACGTCTGGAGTACAGCATTGTATGTTAGTGAAACATAGACCGTGGGAAAATAAGAACAGAAGAGAATCGAAGCATTTGCAATGTGATGCCACAGACGAATGACGAAAATTAGGTGGACTGATAAGGTAATGTATGAGGAGGTTCTGCGCAGAATGGGAGAGGAATATGTGGGAAACACTCATAAGGAGAAGGGACAGGATGATAGGACATCTGTTAAGACATGATGGAATGACTTCCATGGTACTAGAGGGAGATATAGAGGGCAAAAACTGTAGAGGAAGACGGAGATTGGAATACATCCAGCAAATAATTGAGGACGTAGGTTGAAAGTGCTAACCTGAAATGAAGAGGTTAGCACAGGAGAGGAATTCGTGGCGGGCCGCATTAAACCAAAGACTGATGACTCTCCCTCCCCAAAAAAAGAAAAAACTAATTAGTGTTCTCAGGCCATTTAAAGAGGTGCTGCTCCGAGAGGTGTCTTTGATTTAGAAGAAACATGCCTATATGTTTCCGTACAGAAAGGGAACCATTACGCTCATCCTAGTCCTGGACGTTGTCAACCATCTCTACTACGGTGTCTGCTGTATCTGGTCAGGCGTTAAGGATGAATGCACGAATTTAGGAAAGACAAACCTGTAACGAAAGGGTGTTTAAAAATTTCCTTGGACACCAGGCCGCTACAAATTATTAAACAGGATGTACCAGAGCCTTAGGATCAAACTTGTGCAGGCTGTGGAGCGTCCTAAACTATTTTGAGATCAGGAGCCAGGGTGGGATAATAGGTTTCTGTCGATGGCAGGTGTTGAATGGTGAAGCTTGCGTGGCACACGTCTGTAAATTTCTTACGTTTTTTGCGACTTGGTGACACGACCTTGATAACCAATACAGAATCATCCATCGTGGATTATTTTCTTATCGGGTGGGTAATTGGTGGGATGTTTAGAATGTCAGTAGCGAGAAGGAGGAACTCGTTGGTAAGATCCTGTCACGCATTATTGTGCAGTAGACATCGAGAGGCAGCGATGTTTCAAGCGCTGCCGTAATGTTTGCATTGAGTTTGTCGTCACTTGCTTTGAGCTTAAGTTGTAGGGTGTAAATATCAATTTCTGATCGTCAGTTACTTATCTGTGAGTACTCAATTTATGAAATTCTACCATCTCTATAGCTATGAAACTGAACTTCAGCACGCTGCATACAGGGTGGTCCACTGATTGTGACCGGGCCAAATATCTCACGAACTAAGCGTCAAACGAAAAAACTACGAAGAACGAAACTTGTCTAGCTTGAACGGGGAAACCACACGGCGCTATGGTCGGCACGCTCGATGGCGCTGCCATAGGTCAAACGGATATCAACTGCGTTTTTTTTTTAAATAGGAACCCCCATTTTTATTACATATTCGTGTAGTACATAAAGAAATATGAATGTTTTAGTTGGACCACTTTTTTCGCTTTATGATAGATGGCATGGCGCTGTAATAGTCACAAACATATGGCTCACGATTTTAGACGAATAGTTTTTAACAGGTAGGTTCTTTAAATTAAAATACAGAACGTTGGTAGGTCTGAACATGTTACTTCGATTGTTCCAATGTGATTCGTGTACTTTTGCGAACTTATCATTTCTGAGAACGCATACTGTTACAGCGTGATTACCTGTAAATACCACATTAATGCAATAAATGCTCAAAATGATGTCCGTCAACCTCAATGCATTTGGCAATACGTGTAACGACATTCCTCACAACAGCGAGTAGTTCGCCTTCCATAATATTCGCACACGCATTGACAATGCGCTGACGCATGTTGTCAGGCGTTGTCGCTGGATCACGATGGCAAATATCCTTCAACTTTCCCCACAGAAAGAAACCCGGGGACGTCAGATGCGGTGAACGTGCGGGCCATGGTGTGGTGCTTGGACGACCAATCCATCTGTCATGCAGTACCCTATTCAAAACCGCCTCAACCGCACGCGAGCTATGTGCCGGACATCCATCATGTTGGAAGTACATAGCCATTCTGTCATGCAGTGAAACATCTTGTAGTAACATCGGTAGAACATTACGTAGGAAATCAGCATACATTGCACCATTTAGATTGCCATCGATAAAATGGGGGCCAATTATCCTTCTTCCCATAATGCCGCACCACACATTAACCCGCCAAGGTCGCTGATGTTCCACTTGTCGCAACCGTCGTGGATTTTCCGTTGCCCAATAGTGCATATTATGCCGGTTTACGTTACCGCTGTTGGTGAATGATGCTTCGTCGCTAAATAGAACTCATGCAGAACTGTACACGACGTTCAAAGTCGTCGCCATGCAATTCCTGGTGCATAGAAATATGGTACGGGTGCAATCGATGTTGATGTAGCATTCTCAACACCGACGTTTTTGAGATTCCCGATTCTCGCGCAATTTACCTGCTGCTGATGTGCGGATTAGCCGCGACAGCAGCTAAAACACCTACTTGGGCATTATCATTTGTTGCAGGTCGTGGGTGACGTTTAACATGTGGCTGAACACTTCCTGTTTCGTTAAATAACGTAACTATCCGGCGAACGGTCCGGACACTTGGATGATGTCGTCCAGGATACCGAGCAGCATACACAGCACACGCCCGTTGGGCATTTTATCACAATAGCCATACATCAATACTATATCGATCTTTTTCGCAATTGGTAAACGGTCCATTTTAACACGGGTAATGTATCACGAAGCAAATACCTTCCGCACTGGCGGAATGTTACGCGATACCACGTACTTATAAGTTTGTGAGTATTACAGCGCCATGCCATCTCTCACAAAGCGAAAAAAGTGGTCCAATTAGAACATTCATATTTCTTTACGTAATACACGAATATGTAATAAAAATGGGGGTTCCTATTTTAAAAAAAAACACAGTTGATATCCGTTTGATTTATGGCAGCGCCATCTAATGGGCCAACCATAGTGCCATCTGGTTTTCCCCTTCAAGCTAGACAAGTTTCGTTCTTTGTAGTTTTTTCGTTTGATGCTTATTTCGTGAGATATCTGGCCCGGTGACTATCAGTGGACTACGCTGTATACTAAGAAGCAGATGACAGCTTTACATAACCATCTCATACTCTGCCGTCCAGCAACTATCGTACGATAAATTTTCTGAATACAAAAAATATAAATCAATTCGCTTGTTAGAAACGCAGTTTGCCCTTCCCTCGCATGTGTTCCTGAGACCCATGCTTGTAGGGAAACAGGCAGTTTCCACATTTATAGATTTTGGAAAGCGTTTGATACAGTGCCACACTGCAGGCTGTTTCGGAAGTTCTGAGAATATAGAACAGGGTGTCAGACTTGCGAGTGGCTCGACATAACAGAACTCAGTAGATACGTTGTCACCGATGGCGGGTGTTCATTAAAGACAAAGGTACCGTTTGGAGTACTGGTTCTCAAACGTTTTCGTTCACTGCACACTATAGATAGCAGAAAGTTCCAGTGGAACGCTGGCATATGTCTTGGCAACAGTGAGAGGGAGCTAACGTACGAATCAGCAACAATACAAGAGCCTTCGTCTAGCACGCTCACAGATGACCTTTATCTGTCAGTTTTTTGTAGCCTGCAGTCCTAACGGAGTCCATGTTTAGACAAATTTTGACGCTGATTTTTAGTTACACACGTGTATGCATTGTCCAGTTAATGTGTTAATTTTTCAGTGTGAACAAGTTTTTGACTAAAAGGAAAAAAATTGAAGAAGTCTCAGTCACAGAAACAAATAACAGTAACAAAAGTGAGAACGAACCGATTCCAAAAGTAAGCAGAGAAACCTAATGGAACATTCCGTATGGACCAAGAGAATTATTTAAACGATGGATCTATGTTCAGTGAGCTTGAAAACTGTCCCTTACCAGAATGTATGATATCAGGAAAAAACTAGGCAATGAATCCATGATGGTAGTAAACTGAAAAGACATTTGAGTAGCAAACATAGTCTTTTATCTGGGAAACATAAGAACTATTGTAGCCGATTGAGTTCATCACCAGAAAAGGAAGCCAAAGTTATAGTACGGAGAGCAAATATTTCTGAAAAGGCACAAGTGTCCACCTCCAGAGTTCCAGAAATGGAGGCGAAAATAATGCAATCCCGTACTATTGCAGACGTCATTTTTCCTACATGTAAGGAAATAATGACAGCGATGTTAGGTGATGGCACCGAGTTGTAAATATCTTTGGTTCCATTATCAAACGATACTATTTTCTGCGAATTGATGACATCTCTTCAGATATCCAGTACTACGCACATGAGAAACGAAGTATCAATCATATATTTTCGCTACGGTTAGACGAGTCAACTGATATAACTAAGAAATGACAATTGCTGAGTCACCTAAGATTTGTTGATGAGAGTTGGATTAATGCACATTTCCTTCCGTGTACTGAATTGCCCTCAGCGTCAAATGGTTAATATTTGTGCAATTCTATATTCAGCACCTTGTAAAAAACCTACTGTCTTGGAAAAGTTGTCTTTCTGTTTGCACAGATGGAGCACCAGCAATGACTGGAAGATTCAAAGGATTTGAGGCCAGACTAAGGTAAGATTTCCCGACCGTAGGTTCAACAAATTGCTTCATACATCGTGAGGCTCTTGTTGTGAAAACTATTCCAGCAGAATTTGAAAATGTTTCAGATTCAGTCAGTCAAGGCAAATTTCATTAAGTCTGGGGCTCTTAAAGTAAGACTCCTCAAACAATTGTACCATGAAGCGGGATGTCGATATAATGCTTTCGCTCTGCGTACAGAGATCAGCTGTTTGGCAAAAGGTCGAGTTCTGGAAAGATTTTTTGAATTGAGAACAGAGCTATTAAATACGTGTAGCGTCGAAAAGCCACACTTTGCAGTTCCGTTAAATGACGAGGAATGGTGTGCAACGGTAGCCTATCTGACTGACATTTTTTGCCATTTAAATTACGTAAACGAGAGTATGCACGGAAAAGAAGAAAATGTGCTGAAGTCACCTGATAAACTCACCGGGTTCTAAAAAAAATTCATGATATGGAAATGACACGAGGGAAAGAAAAATTTTAAGATGTTTACTCTTATTTTCGAGGTACGTCCACATGGTATCACGACCTACCAACTCGTTTTGAATCATCTCATGGTTCTTGAGAACAACATGGCACAAAATTTTCCCTTTATGATTGTCGATATATATGACTGGGTGCACGTCTTCAGAACCCATCACCAACCTTTGACTGAAGCAAGAAGATTAGCTAGCAGTACTTCAGACAGACTGAACACTTCACCAGAAATATGGTGAACTATCACTTATCAAGTATTCGATCTTAACAAAGAAAGATTACCATGTAAGAGCTGTGAAAGCAGTTCGTACGCTGTTGTATTCTTCAACCACCTATTTGTGCGAGCTGGGGTTTTCGGCACTAACTAACATAAAAAGCAACAAAAGTGAGCGTCTTCTCTCAGTTGAGCAAGAAATTAACCTGTGTTTCCGTACATTTCCACCACGAATTGAACTTCTGTCTAAGAAACGACAGCCGGCCGCGGTGGTCTAGCGGTTCTGGCGCTGCAGTCCGGAACCGCGGGACTGCCACGGTCGCAGATTCGAATCCTGCCTCGGGCATGGGTGTGTGTGATGTCCTTAGGTTAGTTAGGTGTAAGTAGTTCTAAGTTCTAGGGGACTTATGACCTAAGATGTTGAGTCCCATAGTGCTCAGAGCCATTTAAGAAACGACAGCCTCAAATTTTTCATTGCTGACTCAAACTCATAAGGCATAACCCAATAAATGACCTGTAAATAAGTTTAAGTTCTGGAATATTACTACCAATTCCGTTGTTACCTTTTAAACCTAACTATTCAGTGAAACTATTTCAATTGCTTTTATTAGCAATATCATACACCATTAGAAGTGTAGGGGAACAACTAGCAATATCGCAGCACTGTACTGTGCAGAGGAACATCGATCTAGAGCAGGATTTCGCAACCTGTGTTCCGGGGGAAGTGAATAAGTGCTCCTCGAAAAATTATTGCTGACATGGTGTTTTCTTCAACACTTTGACGATACTAATCATATCTTCAAAACTTTATTATGATTTATTTGTTATGATTTAACACAGAAGTAATCCTTGAATACAACAATTTTTTCCGTTTGCTAAAAATTTTATTAACGTCCAAAATAAACAAGACGTTCTATCGAACTACTAGGATTCTCAAAATGGTGCGTCAGAGAAGTATTTCGGGAACCTCTCATCCTGGTTGTCCCGCGGAAGCGTCATAGAATAACTTGTATTTATACAGAATCGATGTGGCAAATAGAGTAAACAGCTACTGGCGACTGATGATGACGCTTTAGCGTACAGGAAAGTACCCTGGTGTAGTGTACCCTGTTTCATTTCGAAAGTTCCATCAATCATTGCAAAATTCAAATTGGGAAACAACCAGAATTAGTTGGGGCCAGATCCGGCGAATAAGGTGGGTGATCCAGGCCTGTGATCCGTTTACTGACCTAAATCTCGCCGACAATCTTCGCTTTCTGGGCTGAGGCAGTGTCGTGGAGGAGCGACCATAAACCTGGCTCCAGTATTTGGATCAAATTCGACGAATCCTCGCCCACAAATACAAAACTTAACACACAACTCGCTGCGCTTCCACCATTTCCCGACGAATGTCAGACACGTACTGTTGCATTAGGGACCAGGATGCCTGCTGCAACGACGCTTTGACCTTCTATTTCAAGGATCCCAATGCCGCAGCTCGACCTAAGATACCATTTCAGTTTGGAATTTCACACGAACGGTCCTAACGGAACTGCGACACACCATGTAGGAGGGTGCAGGGTGACTTGGATAGAATTTCTGTTTGTTGCGATGAATAATAACTTGCTCTAAATGTGGAAAAATTTTGTGCAGATGAGTAGGAGAAGTATCTCGTTCCGTTGGAATGTTCTATTAATGGTTTGATGCTTGACACAGTTACTGCTGTTAAGTATCTAGGCGTAACGTTGCAAAGCAACATGAAATGCAGTGACGGCACAAGGTCGGTTGTTGGGAATGTGAACGATCGGATTCTATTTACTGACAGAACTCTAGGAGAGTAAAGATGCTCATCTATGTAGGAGCCCTGGTTAAGAACGCCTGAACAACCTTCCGTTGAGTACTGCTCGACAGGGATCGCCACCGTGTCGTAAAAAGGAAGATGTCAAATCAACTGAGAGGTGTGCTGATAGATTTGTTACCGATGTGTATACGAGCGTTATTAATATGCTCCGCAAGCTCAAACGGAAGTCCCTAGAGGGTAGAGGCTGTTCTTTCCGCGAAACGCTATTAAGAAAGCTCAGGGAACATGCTTCTGCGACAGACTCCAGAATGGTTCTTCTGCCAAGGGCGTGTATCTCGCGTAATGGCAGTGAAGTCAAGATAAACAATTGTTTATTCGGAATTACATAGGTAGTCGTTTTTTCTTAGCTTCATTTGCGAGTGTAAAGGAAACAGAATGACTGACAGTGGCGAAGGTACCATCCGCCATGCAGAGTACGGTGGCTTGTGGGGTATACATGTAGACATAAAAGATTCTTAATCAAGGTACCTTATCTTACACGATGAAAAAAATGCGTCGTGATAAAAGCTTAATGTTTTCAACAGCGCTAGTAAAATTAAGAATGTGTAGAAGGAGATAATAATTCGATAACACAAAACTTTAAATGGATATCCATTTCTTCCCAGGTCAGACTGTAGGGCTTCAATTGAGCAGTTTATTCTGAAAATAATTTACGAGTGCGAACTTTGTGTAACAGTTATATCTCTCTTCTGACAGCTAACGGTCCATGGAAGCTATATGACGGACAGTGCTGTTGTAGGACTCCTTGCAACTTATTACCTCCACTCGCTGTTCCGATGCGATCGTAAGACGAAATGTAATATGGTTCAAACTCTCATCCTGCCCTCATTTCGTTTAGGCTCATTCTGCTTATGGACACTCGCTTACTGTCATTTGCTAATTGTCTCACTCTCCTAGTTCAGGTATGACATGTACTGACCTCTATACAGTAAAATGTTTATCAAACGTACGTATCCTTTTTCAATATGCAGAATAAACCTTGACCTACAATAATAGTAATAACATAAAACGCAAAGACATTTAAAGAGCCTTCAGCTCTATTGGTAAGATATATAATGGTACGTCGTGCATCGTACTCTTATATGGCGTGTTTTTTTGTGAAATGAAATCTAATTAAACGATTGTTTAGCGACACTCGCTAGAATTTGCAGTTTTCTTTGCGAGTGAGATACACAAGATTAACTTTTTTATTACGAGAATTCAGGTCATACAGATAACACCGGATAGGACAGCATAAAGTGTAATTTTTATCAGTTAGGATATTTCAATACAGTGTAGAAATAGCTGTTGAGTGTTTCTTTCTGGACACGGTGAATATGACATCAAAATTTCTAACCTGCAAGTAGTATGCATCTGTGCGTGATGCATGGTGGTGTGAAAGAACACAAAACTTTAAATGGCCAGTCAGGCTGCTCTTACACTGCATTCATCCTATAGTCAACATCACGCACATTAAAATCCTAGAGACTGATTGCTAATGCGTCCTACAATTCTGTCAGAGAAAACATGTAGCGTTAGAACACCGACGGCACTACCGGCAAGGTGTAATATTCCTTTATTTTCAAATATTGCTATAACTCACTTTTACGCAATTTGTTAATCTTGTCCATACGATCTGCGTTATTAATGATAATGCGAAAGATGTCGTCTATGCAAAATAAATTTAGAGCCCAGTTCAGGGACTCATAGTAATTCAAGCTAGTGAGAAGCGGTATGTTTTATAACTTGTTAGCACGTGAAATGAGACAGGCGTTGTTTATTGCACAGCATTTCCAAGACTCGATGTAACGCTACTCGAAACGTCGGTTACTGTACACCAACAGAACGCAAGTAATAACCCTGAGATGAATTGTGCATCTAATTACACAGTATCTGTCTTGAGTCCGCTTTGCGCGTTCGGGAAGTTCAGACGTGGAAGAGTAGCGGTCCGCTAGCGTCACCAGCTCAGTTTCGATATTTACTTTAAGAGTGATGATCAGAGTAAAATTTAAGATTCTCTTCGCAAAACTAATGGCCAGTCACCACCATTGCCCGTGACAATGTTACAAATAATAACGGAAGTGAACTGCACAATGATAGTCACGTATCAGCGACAAAACTGGGTGCTGTGATAATGGACGCTTTAAATACTTTGAACAGAATAGACAATATTCTAGTGAAAGATGAAAACCGGTAGATGGCAAGTCCTGAGAAGAGCTCACGGTAGTGACTGATGAACGACAGGGGCAACGACCAGCAAAGGAGCAGTTCCTATGAAGTGTTGTGTGCGAATGTCGTTATACAAGGTATGTCCACAAAGTAAGTTCCGTTTGGTTATATGAAACAATCGTGTACAGATACAGAAGAAATATTTATTGTACATAAATCTACAACTGTTAAACTACTTTTCTACATAGCTTCCAAAATTTTGTAGGCACTTGTCAGAGCGTGGCACAAGTTTTTGTGTGCCTTCTTCATAGAAGGTTTCCGCCTGTGTATTCAACCATGTGGTAACATGTTCTTTCAGCTCGTCATCATGGTTGAAGTGTTAACCACCAAGAACAGATTTTAGGTGTAAGAAGAGATGAAGGAGCGTGGTCCGGGATGTACGGAGGATGATCGAACGCGTCCCTGTGAAATTTCCGTAAGAGTTGTTTAGTCTCATTCGCCCTGTTAGATCGGGCCTTATCGTAGAAAAAAAACACTACCTTTTGACAGTAATCCTCGGCGCTTGTTCTTTATTGCGCGGCGCAATTTCTTAATGGTCTCGCAGTAACCATATGCATTGATTGTTTGGCCTCGTGGTAAGAAATCAATCAGCAAAACGCCTTTTCTGTCCCAAAAAACGGTGCACATGACTTTTCGAGGTGTCAAGATTTGCTTAGGCTTAACCTTGGTTGGGGATGATGCGTGCCCCCATTCCACTGATTGCCGTTTTGTTTCAGGAGTGTCGTAAGATACCCAAGTTTCATCCCCCATGACTAGCCGAAAAAAGAAAACCATCGCCTTCTCTATCGTAGCGTGTCAAAAACTGAAGTGCACTGCCAGTCCGTTGTTTTCTGTGTTGTTCAGTAAGAATTTTGGGTACCCAACGTGAGAATAGTTTTCGAAATTTCAGTTTTTCAGTAACAATTTCATGAATTAGTGATCTTGAGATATGCAGAACTTCCAAAGGGTATTAAGTGTAAACTTACAGTTGTGCTTAATCTTCTCTTCAATTGTGTGAACCAGTTCATCAGTAACCACAGACGGGCGTCCACTTCATTCTTCATCATGCACTTGATAACGTCCTTCACTGAACAGTCTGACCCATCTTCTAACCATTGAATCACTCACAGAATTTTGTCCATAAACCTTGCTGATTTGCCATTGAATTTCCTTTGGTTTAACTTTCTTTGCATTCAGAAAACGAATCACAGATCTGATTTCACATGCGGAGGCATTTTCAATTACGCCTGACATTATAAAGAAGCACTACAAAGCACACGTCGCAGCAGCGATCTGAAAATGACGTACATGTCTTCTCCTTGAGGCGGAGTAACTGCCGCGCATGCTCAGAACTGCGATCGCAGCGCTGTCGCGGATAGAAATAGAAACGTAACTTACTTTGAGGACGACCCTTGTGATAACACATCTAGAGATCACATGGAAGCTGCAGCAGCTTGTGCAGTACCAGTACGTGGTAGACCTCCAGGTATAAAGCAAGGATTAAAATGTGGGTCGCCTGCATCCTATGTGTGTGGGTCAACTATTACCTGGTGAGTACGAAGACGCACAATGGTGTGCAAAACTTAAGAACAAAAGTAACATTCACGTCTCACTGCCAAGTAACATAGTCCGATGAAGTCTGTATCATACACGTACTCATGGAAAAAAATCGTAATACCAAAAAATAACTAACGTAGAATAATGAAATGAATACATTTGTCTAGGTAACATATTTAAGTGATTAAGATTGCAAGGTTACACAATTTAAGTGCAAGATAAGCCATTGAAAATGTGAAGTACTGCTACATTAATAAAAGGTGTAGTCACCAGAATGTTGAATGCAAGCGTATGCATTGTGTTGTACAGGTGCCGCATGTCAGTCAGTTCCATGCCTGTTGTATTTGGTCAGTCAATACGGGGACGGTTTTTTGTCCGATATGTGCTCCACTGGAGACGAATCTAGTGCTCGAGCAGGCCAAAACAACAAAAAATGGTTCAAATGGCTCTGAGCACTATGGGACTCAACTGCTGTGGTCATCAGTCCCCTAGAACTTAGAACTACTTAAACCTAACTGACCTAAGGACATCACATACACCCATGCCCGAGGCAGGATTCGAACCTGCGACCGTAGCAACAGCGCGGCTCCGGACTGGAGCGCCTAGAACCTCACGGCCACCACGGCCGGCCAAAACAACATGTCGACGCTCTGTAGAGCATGCTGGGTTACAACAGCGGTATGTGGGCGAGCGTTATCCTGTTGGAAAACACTCCCTGGAATACTGTTCATGAATGGCAGCACAACAGGTCGACTCACCAGGCTGACGTACAAATATGCAATCAGGGTGCGTGGGATATCCACAAGAGAGTTCCAGCTGTCATATGAAATGGCACCCCAGGCCATAAATTCAGATGAAGGTCCAGTGTGTTATGCACACAGACAGCTTGGTCGCAGGCTCTCAGCTAGCCTCCTCTTAACCATACACGGCCATCACTGCATCAAGGCAGAACCAGCTTTCATCAGGAAGCTCAACAGACCTCCACTGTAACCTGTAACGAGCTCTCGCTTGACAACACAGAAGTAGTTAATGGAGGTGGTTTGGTGTCATTGGAATATGCGCTACAGGGAGTCAGGCTCGGAGCTATCATTGAAGTAACAGATTTGTAACAGCCCTTTGTCTCACTGTGGTGCCAACTGCTGCTCAAATTGTTGCTTGAGATACCTTATGATGCATCAGAGCCATAAGCAGAACACGATGGTCTCTCTCGGAAGTGCGTCGTGGCCGTCTAGGGCCCAGTCTTCTTAAGAGCGACCGTACATTCTCGTGACTATTGCTGCCAGTAATCACGCAAAGATGCTACATTCCTGTAAAGTCGCAAAACGACATCAACATTTCGTTTCCCTATTACACGACCTCGTTCATAATCAGGGTGGTATTAATAACGACGTCATTTTCGTTTTAAAGGCATTTATTGACTATGATCGGCTCACAACGTTAATTCTCAAAGGTAACTGACGCTCACGACCGTTACAGCATGCATTGCACAGTGGCGCTATTAGCGCCACTCTTATGCAACAGATGTAAATTCTGAATAAACGTTACCTTCCAGATTTTGGAACACCCCTACCGACTGTGTTTTATGTCGCGCGACTCGTTCTCGGTGTTGCGATTTTCTTCCGTCATTGTAGAAAGAACTGTTACAGTACAGAAGGTAACGGAAAGCCGGCCGAAGTGGCCGTGCGGTTAAAGGCGCTGCAGTCTGGAACCGCAAGACCGCTACGGTCGCAGGTTCGAATCCTGCCTCGGGCATGGATGTTTATGATGTCCTTAGGTTAGTTAGGTTTAACTAGTTCTAAGTTCTAGGGGACTAATGACCTCAGCAGTTGAGTCCCATAGTGCTCAGAGCCATTTGAACCATTTTTTTTTTTTTTGGTAACGGAAAGATACACTCAGCGTTCATGTGTGCACTACGTGTTCCCATCTATCTTCAGTTTGAGGGTAGCTCAGCAATGTGGAATTTGCTCGTTTCACTGGCCCTAGTGTTAAAGTGCGGAGACATAATGCGGAGTGGGCGAATTGACCAAATGGTTCAAATGGCACTGAGCACTATGGGACTCAACTTCTGAGGTCATCAGTCCCCTAGTACTTAGAACTACTTAAACCTAACTAACCTAAGGACATCACACACCTCCACGCCGGAGGCAACATTCGAACCTGCGACCGTAGCGGTCGCGCGGTTGCAGACTGTAGCGCCTAGAACCGCTCGACCACTCGAGCCGGCGCATTACACTCGTCGGTCAAAAATATAGTTGTGCTGTATTGTTCTTCATGTGCGTCATCTCAGAGGTGAATTCGACTCTGACTTCATTTTACGCACGACAATTGGCGATCGCATGGAACAGGGCGGTTGAAGGAACTCTTACAACCCGAGTATGTTCATGAGACCCAGAAAATATTAGATACAGGCTCCCAGGTAGATGGCATTTTCCTTGACTTCCGGAAGGCGTTCGATACAGTTCCGCACTGTCGCCTGATAAAGTAAGAGCCTACGGAATATCAGACCAGCTGTGTGGCTGGATTGAAGAGTTTTTAGCAAACAGAACACAGCATGTTGTTCTCAATGGAGAGACGTCTACAGACGTTAAAGTTATCTCTGGCGTACCACAGGGGAGTGTTATGGGACCATTGCTTTTCATAATATATACAAGTGACCTAGTAGATAGTGTCGGATGTTCCATGCGGCTTTTCGCGGATGATGCTGTAGTATACACAGAGGTTGCAGCATTAGAAAATTGCAGCGAAATGCAGGAAGATCTGAAGCGGATAGGCACTTGGGTCAGGGAGTGGCAACTGACCCTTAACATAGACCAATGTAATGTATTGCGAATACATAGAAAGAAGGATCCTTTATTGTATGATTATATGATAGCGGAACAAACACTGGTAGCAGTTACTTCTATAAAATATCTGGGAGTATGCGTACGGAACGATTTGAAGTGGAATGATCATATAAAATTAATTGTTGGTAACGCGGGTGGCAGGTTGATAGTCATTGGGAGAGTCCTTAGAAGATGTAGTCGATCAACAAAGGAGGTAGGTTACAAAACACTCGTTTGACCTATACTTGTGTATTGCTCATCAGTGTGGGATCCGTACCAGGTCGGGTTGACAGGAGATACAGAAGGTCCAAAGAGGGGCGCGTTTCGTCACATGGTTATTTGGTAAGCGTGATAGCGTTAGGGAGATGTTTAGCAAACTCAAGTGGCAGACTGCAAGAGAGGCGCTCTGCATCGCGGTGTAGCATGCTGTCGAGGTTTCGAGAGGGTGCGTTTCTGGATGAGGTATCGAATATATTGCTTCCCCCTACTTATACCTCCCGAGGAGATCACGAATATAAAATTAAAGAGATTCGAGCGCGCACGCAGGCTTTCCGGCAGTCATTCTTCCCGCGAACCATACGCGACTGGAACAGGAAAGGGAAGTAATGACAATGGTACGTAAAGTGTCCTCCGCCACACACCGTTGGGTGGCTTTCAGAGTAGATGTAGTTGTAGATGTAGGATATTCGGAGAATGGACTAGCCTGTCCGTTCCCCATGTCAACGAGAACATGTGGGATGCGTTGGGCAGACGTACTGCAGCACGTTCACGCACACCAACGACTATCCGTCCAGGAATGGATCGTCCTAACAAAGAAACTCCATTCCATCTTGTGGCCAGTATGGGGGCATTTTGTCGACCACGTACTACCGCCCTTGGTGATCAAACACAGTGTTAATAACCATGTACGGCCTCTTGTAATGTCCAGGGGACCCTCATGAACCGGCGTGACATCAGTGTGTCTATTGTGTTTGAGTAAAAGTAACATTCTTGATGCCGTTAATTACAAACAGACACGGGTTCACAGGTAGATGCGTTCGATACAGTTCCCCACAGTCGTTTAATGAACAAAGTAAGAGCATATGGACTATCAGACCAGTTGTGTGATTGGATTGAAGAGTTCCTAGATAACAGAACGCAGCATGTCATTCTCAATAGAGAGAAGTCTTCCGAAGTGAGAGTGATTTCAGGTGTGCCGCAGGGGAGTGTAATAGGACCGTTGCTATTCACAATATACATAAATGACCTTGTGGATGACATCGGAAATTCACTGAGGCTTTTTGCAGATGATGCTGTGGTGTATCGAGAGGTTGTAACAATGGAAAATTGTACTGAAATGCAGGAGGATCTGCAGCGAATTAACGCATGGTGCAGGGAATGCCAATTGAATCTCAATGTAGGCAAGTGTAATGTGCTGCGAATACACAGAAAGATAGATCCCTTATCATGTAGCTACAAAATAGCAGGTCAGCAACTGGAAGCTGTTAATTCCATAAATTATCTGGGAGTACGCATTAGGAGTGATTTAAAATGGAATGATCATATAAAGTTGATCGTCGGTAAAGCAGATGCCAGACAGATTCATTGGAAGAATCATAAGGAAATGCAATCCGAAAACAAAGGAAGTAGTTTACAGTGCGCTTGTCCGCCCACTGCTTGAATACTGCTCAGCAGTGTGGGATCCGTACCAGATAGGGTTGATAGAAGAGACAGAGAAGATCCAACGGAGAGCAGCGCGCTTCGTTACAGGATCATTTAGTAATCGCGAAAGCGTTACGGAGATGATAGATAAACTCCAGTGGAAGACTCTGCAGGAGAGACGCTCAGTAGCTCGGTACGGATTTGTTTTAAAGTTTCGGGAACATACCTTCAACGAAGAATCAAGCAGTATATTGCTGCTCTCCCACGTATATCTCCCGAAGAGACCATGACGATAAAATGAGAGAGATTAGAGCCCACACAGAAGCATACCGCCAATCCTTCTTTCCACGAACAATACGAGACTGGAATAGATGAGAGAACCGATAGAGGTACTCAGGGTACCCTCCGCCACACACCGTCAGGTGGCTTGCGGAGTATGGACGTAGATGTAGATGTAGAAACAGATAAGATATACTAGTGCGATTGAGTAGGTAAGCGATGCAGCTATGACTCGGCAAGGTAAATATTTTAACATAAGAGAAATTATAGGAACTGAAATAAAGGAAAACTGGGGCATGTGAGTAAGAGGGGTAACTCATAACATGGCCTGAATGGGACTGAACCATGACGAAATGTCACGGTTCGTTCTCTGCGTTCCCTGTTGCCTGTAGCGCGTTTCTTTTGAAATTCCCCCCTCGCGCTTTGCTGTTTTTGCTTACCGTGGCCAGAGGGCGCTGTGGCGTTGCTGCGGCTAGAGAGTCTGTATAGGGAGAGAGTGACCAACCGGACGATACGGCGGCCATTTTTCTGCCAAACTACGGGTGGGACTTTTGAATGGCCAGTAATGGAGTAGTGGAATACACACTCACCGAATCAAAAGCACAAGACAATATGGCGAAATCATTCGTTAAATGCCTTTGTTTATAAGAATAATGTGCTATAATAATTTTCCCACAGGCAATTTACTGGTCTGTTTTCAAATTTAACTATGTATATTGCAAGTTGTTTTATATGTAGTAAAAAGCAAAAACGAGTTACTTCGCATAGATAAGAGTACTTGGTTGGTTTGCACAAGGCTCCTGTTTGATTTATGTCAGCCCTGTTGACTGCGACTGCCCACTGCTTTCGTCTTTCTTCATTGTGTGGAAATGCTAGCATGCGAAATCCACCTTCGCTTCTATTGGAACAACCAAATGCAGCACAACCTGGCATCGTTTACGAACGTCTGAAGAACGAATTACAGATGTCACAAACAATACTGTCCAATTACTAACGTGTTTACTTCAAACATGTAGGCCTACCGACTTCATCACAAAACGCTTCATTATTTCAACTCGTATTTAAGATCGGAAATGCTAATTACGTACTAAAAACGATATACAACTAAATCGGACATGCATGGACAACGCATAACAAGTCTCTCAATAATTCAAATACCTTTTAATCGTTTCCAAAAGTCCTCTGAACTTCAATTCAACTCAAATGCACGGCTAACATAGGGAGCGCGAGAGACGTTTGGCGCCATTTTTCTGCCAAAGCTAATCAACCAATCACGGGCATCTTCACCTATGGCCGCTCTGTCCCTACACAGGACATGAGCTTAAAATCTGCGAAGATCCCGACACATAGTCCCCGCCCACCCCACTTAAGCTCCACCCCTGATCAGCAAGCTGCTCCGCCCAACCGGAGCAAAATGATACACATCGTCGCAGATATGTTACTCCTAGAACGAGAACTAGAAAATTAACAATTTCCAACGTATAATGCAAAGACTAAGTTTCAGGTATTAATGTAAACGTTTACAAACACGACTACGATTATGACTGTATGTTATTGATGAAGTAGAAGTGTCTATAACTTAAAATGGATTTCCGGTACCTAATGGTATTTACAACAAGCGGAACAAAAAATCACGAATGGTTTAAAATAATAAATGAAAGCGAAGTACAAACGTGCTGTCTGTTAATTATAATGTGAGCCAATTATCATCAAATTAATCGCTTAATATGACGTGATCTTTCGGGAAAACTACACTTCGCAAATAATGTGGTTGGAAATGTTACATATGTCGGTAATAAAAGCTTACGATGCCGCATATGGCAACAGAGTTTATTTCTTTTATTCATCCAAAAAAATCTTTCCAGATTGTCAGTTAAATGTAAGCTTTATCCACCAAACAGCTTGCACTACTTGCATTAGCTTCACTATCTGTTTATAAAATGTAGCTTGACTCATTAGACCTAAAGAAATGAAGAATATAAAAATCATACTGATAACAAAAACGTTATGAAGACAGTCGTATTTTCCGGTCTTCCGTTGTGAGGGAACTATAGGGGGTGGGGTGAGGTCCCGTTCGTGAGCGAGGTATGGGGGTGGGGTGAGGACCCGTCGTGGGCGAGCTGAGTGCGGGGTGAGTGTCGCAGGGAGGTAGAGTGGGGGATCCTCGCTGGGATCTTCGCAGGTTTTAACGTTTGTTCTACACAGGCTCTCCAGCTGCGGCCGGCTGCCTGCCGTATTTGCGGGAGAGCGTCGGTCGGGAGGAGGAACTCCCATTGCGGACGTCTGGGAGCGTACAGGAGGCCAAGCCGTTTTGTTGATGGTGTATCCAAGAGGATGATGCCTGGTTGTCCATTGAAATTCCTATCCTACGGGTGTCGTCGGACTTAAAGTAAGACGTTTTGACCATTATCTGCGTCATTTACAAGCAACTGGGGATTCCGGCGTCAGCAGTAATTCAGCGAAGATTACAGGTTTCGTCGGTGTGTAAATGATTGAACAAGGAGCAGTTTACACCTTATACTCGTGTTCTGCCTGTTCTGCTTGCGAGTGTAAACTTGACTCTCACCTTTGTCTGTTGATTTTAAGCGCATCGTCAAATATTGAATCCAAGTAGTGATTTTCAATTAATTAGCTGCTTTCTTTCTTTCCTCGTCACGACGCGTGTTAAATGGCAAAGCAGAACTGTAGACCATAACTTGCTACATCATTTGCGTGGCATCAGTAAAAGAGCATAACCTGTTAACTAATTAAGGCTTTTTGTAAGCAAAGGTATTTAAGTATGTTGTTTTAAAATATTATCTCAAATGTGTCAGTGATTTATCTTGCGCTAGTTGATTCTGGGGTATGAACGGAAGTGTTGGCACGTCTGCCGTGTAAGGGTATCCTGCTAGTTTTGATTGTTTTGGAAACTTTAATTGAGAAAGAAAAAAACTAGTAGTCTTGTGTTGGGTTCAAAAAGGGTTCAAGTGGCTCTGAGCACTATGGGACTCAACATCATAGGTCATAAGTCCCCTAGAAGTTAGAACTACTTAAACCTAACTAACCTAAGGACATCACACACACCCATGCTCGAGGCAGGTTTCGAACCTGCGACCGTAGCAGTCCCGCGGTTGCGGACTGCAGCGCCAGAACCGCACAGCCACCGCGGCCGGCTCTTGTGTTGGGTTAAGGCTATACTCGGGCTCTGGCATTTGTACTGCAAGCTGCAATATCATCCTATTGTTTCATGGTTGTTTTGTCCCCAAACTAGGTGTTTGCGCTAAACATGCTTTAGGCTGGGTGTTTCGCCCCTCAGCATTATACTTGGGTTTCAGCTGAGTGTTCAGTCTATTGACTATCCATCGTACGCCACATCGGTAATGGTCAACCTGTCATCAGTCGATTTCAGTGCTGCAGTTAGTTGTAAATTAGTACTGGTCCCATTACCTTCTGACCAGGGTTCTTGCTGGACGCTTGTCTTTAAATGCGCCGCTATCCTGGTTAGCGTATGTTGCGGCTAGCTTAAATTAATCACTGCTCAATAGACCAACACAGTTTGTTGGTCGTCAGATGCGGTGTATGTGTTATTTATTCCTTTATTCTAGTCAATCTATAAGCATGCTATTCTTGATTTTGTTACTCTAGGTAGCCATTAACCTACCATTTTTAGGGTGTTTAGATGGAGTGCGGCTCCTTTGAGTGTAGGTATAGAGTGAGTATAGATTTGTCAATTTCCAATTTAGTGTTTTTCCACCAGTTTTATATACAAATTATTGATGTCACATTGTAAAGAAAGAACTTATTGGAGGTTAACTGCCGCCGTAAGGTGTTGTGGACGGTGAACTTCCTGTTATTCACCTTAATGTTCTAGTCAATATGTAAACTTGCTAATTATTTTCCCTTTAAATGGAGTATGCCTTTTATAAGTGACTGTTTGATAACCAGTTCTTTAACGCGCCTACACGCATATTAATATTTATGGGAGAACTTAAATTGTGTTCGCCTGTTGAACTTTAACTACAGTCCAGAAAACTGAATCAGGTGTTTATTATTGTTCTAGTGCTATTATCTGTCAAGCGTAACACTCGACATTTTCTTTGTCTGTTATCAAGTATTACAATAAATGCAAATTGCACCTAAGTGATGCGCTATTTCAGTTGTTCCCGTGATTTCCTGTCTCCGCATATAATATTTGTTTGATATAAGACTGATTAAGCCTTTGTTGAAATATTGGAGGGAGGTGCGCGTGTCTCACGGAATATGAGTAGTAACTGTACCTAAAGTTAGAAGTACAAGATTATTTTGTCCAGCCACACCCTAGGAATATGTTTATTCTTAAATTTACTGTCCCCTATGAACAATTGTTGTAGTTTGTACATAGTTCATTAGTTAATTTGTCACCTATTTTATCTTAGTCACATAATCTTACATCACACGTACAATGAAATAATTCCTCTCGTTTTATTACTAAATTTAAGATTAATATTTTCATCTCTGGTAGTTGAGATACTGTGTAGTTGCTCTAGTTTAGCCTGCCAGAGTGGCCGAGCGGTTCTAGGCGCTACAGTCTGGAACCGCACGACCTCTGCGGTCGCAGGTTCGAATCCTGCTTCGGGCATGGATATGTGTGGTGTCCTTAGGTTAGTTAGGTTTAAGTAGTTATAAGTTCTAGGGGACTGATGACCACAGTAGTTAAGTCCCATAGTGTTCAGAGGCAAATGAACCTTTTTTTTGTTTTTTTTTTTTTTGCTGTAGTTTAAAATCTCTTCTCCAACAGAACTTCACTGCACCACCCTATCTTTGTACCTGATGATGGCGTAGCAGCCGCAAACCAGTTTGTGAAACAAACAGTAAATATTGTAGAATATTATACTATTGTAGTGTGTGTTTCATTCATAATGTATAGGATACCCTACCAAGAACCGACGGAGCAGTCAATCACTGCAAATAAATAATCCTTTCAGTTACTATTTTGTAAGCTGGAGAGAAAAACATCTTATCTGAAACAGCCTGTCGGCACGATATCAGTAGGCAGGTGGGAGAGAGCAGGTGCACAGTGCTTTTTCCCGGAGCGCCGCCGCCGCCGCCGCCGCACAGTACTCACCACGGGCTGCCCGTCGACGCGCACCTCCTGGCTGAGGTCCATCATGTCGAGCGCGAGGCGCGCTATGCAGCGGGCGTGCGTCTCGCACGGCTCGGGCAGCCCGCTGACCGCCATGTACTTGTCGCCCACCGTCTCCACCTGCGGCAGTTGGCCCACACTCAGGCTGCTGGAAGCGCCATCCACGCAACCCGGCACATCACATACACGGGCTGTCTCAGGAATGCCGAGAAAAACTTCGAGGGGCTGTAGACGGGGTTTTGAGGACCCAATCGAAAACAGGAACCCTTGTTTGGAAACGTCATCCAACGACGCTACAGAGCGTCGACTTTATAAGTGCCGGCGCGTGCTACTAGTGTACCCTTCGTGAATCGTGACATTGTACGCTGACGGATCGTAGGAGGAATGTCTGAAAATGTTGTTTGTTATTCAGTGATCGAGACTGACTGCCACGATGAACAGTGAAGAAAATGTAGCTGGCTGCTGAGCAGGCACGCCTTGTCTCCTACGGATACGATGTTCTGTTGCCTTGATGGTTTCCATCCCCCATTTATTTATCTTCTGCAACACCATAAAATCTTCAGTGTTTTTCGGTATACAGGAGAAAAATAAACCTACATCCGCTGAGGTATCTGGGCACTGTATTCATAGAAGACAAGGCCTTTCTACGCAGGAGCTAGCTCCATACCCTCCACTGGCGATCGTGGCAATCAGTCGCGATCACTGAATAGCAACATTTGCAGACGTTCCTCCTACGATCCATCAGCGTACAAACTCATGTTTGCTGACCTAGTAGCAGGCGTTGGCACATTTAACTTCGACGCTCTGTAGCTTCGTTGGAAGACGTTTTCAGGCGCTGGTTCCTATACTCGATTTTTTACTCAAGATGCCGCCTACAGACCCACGGAGTTTGTCGCAACAGTTCTGCGACACCCTTTACGTTTCATATACTCTACAGGTTATGTTGTTGTTGTGGTCTTCAGTCTACAGACTGGTTTGATGCAGCTCTCCATGCTACTCTATCCTGTGCAAGCTTCTTAATCACCCAGTACCTACTGCAACCTACATCCTTCTGAATCTGTTTAGTGTATTCATCTCTTGGTCTCCCTCTACGATTTTTACCTTCCACGCTTCCCTCCAATACTAAATTGGTGATCCCTTAATGCCTCAGAACATGTCCTACCAACCGATCCCTTCTTCTAGTCAAGTTGTGCCACAAACTTCTCTTCTCCCCAATCCTATTCAATACTTCCTCATTAGTTATATGATCTACCCATCTAATCTTAAGCATTCTTCTGTAGCACCACATTTCGAAAGCTTCTATTCTCTTCTTATACAAACTAATTATCGTCCATGTTTCACTTCCATACATGGCTACGCTCCATACAAATACTCTCAGGAACGACTTCCTGACACTTAAATCTATACTCGATGTTAACAAATTTTTCTTCTTCAGAAACGCTTTCCTTGCCATTGCCAGTCTACATTTTATATCCTCTGTACTTCGACCATCATCAGTTATTTTGCTCCCCAAATAGCAAAAATCCTTTACTACTTTAAGTGTCTCATTTCCTAATCTAATTTCCTCAGCATCAACCGACTTGATTCGACTACGTTTCATTATCCCCGTTTTGCTTTTGTTGATGTTCATCTTATATCCTCCTTTCAAGACACTATGCATTCCGTTCAACTGCTCTTGTAAGTCCTGCGCTGTCTCTGACAGCATTACAATGTCATCGGCGAACTTAAAAGTTTTTATTTCTTCTCCATGGATTTTAATACGTACTCCGAATTTTTCTTTTGTTTCCTTCACTGCTTGCTCAATATACAGATTATATCTGTATATACAGGTTATATCTGAAACGAATGTAAAATGTGAGAGGCCCGATACAAGCATATTTTGCAAATCCCTTATCATGGTACGACGCTAATATCGTTGAACATCGTCGCGCTCTGCCAAGATGGTAGGCAGACAACATGCCATACGAGCTGTCATGGTAGCAGGTCTGCAGGGAAACGTTTTCAGTGTATTTGTAGGATCAAGGTAAATGAAAAGTTGGGGTGAAGTTGTATAATCTTTACTTGCAAATAGTCATAAAAAGTGCTCGAAATTACGCCCTCCTAATTGAAAGCACGCTGTGCAACGACGCTAGAGTTACTGTCGCTTTCTTCGAACACCCTTGGCAAAGTGGAAACTGCATCGGAGGCTGCCATAATGAGCGCTATCAGTTTTTCTTCAGTCCCAATGGGTGTTCCATAGACAACAGATTTCAGTTGGTCCCAGAAGAAAAAATTCAATGGGCGCCAAGCCTGGGGAACGTGCAGGCCTTGCCTTCAGCGGACAGCGCCCTATCCAGTTCTCACCGAAGATTAGATTAGATTCGTATGTGTTCCATAGATCATGAATACGACACTTCGTAATGATGTGGAACGTGTCAGGTTAATAGAGGGTGACTATACAAGATATTACATTACATAAAATACTACATGACACTTAATATTTTTAATTTTTTGTGGGAGTGGGGAAATCACCCATTTACTATATCCAAAAATTCATTCAAATACATTCGCTCTGCATGTGCGAAGTGCGCAGGTGCACCATCGTGTTGGCACCATATTCGTTGTAGCACTTTGAGTGGAACACGTTCCAACGACTCTGGCACAATTTCTCGCAAAAAGATTAAGTATCTGTTTGCGTTTATTCGCGGTGAGGGGGGGGGGGGCATGTACGGACCGACCAGATTGTCGCTTACCTAGCCGGCCCAAATTTTGACAGCGAAGCGATCTTGGTGACCACGAAAAAAGGCGTCGAGTGGATTTCCCCGCGGACATACATGTTGATTGTGGCTGTCGGACATACCCGCTCGTGTAAACGATGCCTCATCCGTAAAAATGTACACCGTTCGGAAAGGCTGGTTGAATGGCACACCTTTGCAAAGACCAGTGGCAGTATTCAGTTGGACGTGGAAAATCGTCTGGGTTAAGGGTGAGAATCCTCTGAAGGTGGTAGGTGTGCAAATCATCCTCATGCCGCACAATGCAAAATTGCGGAATGGCTTACACCTATTTCCCGGCCAACACTCGGCGAACTTGAAGGTGTCTGTTTCCGCAGTGCTAAATCCTCCTCTTCAAGCCCTGGCGTACGCACTGTGCGTTGGTGACCGTGTCCGTCAGGCCTTCAAAGCTGTAACACAAAATGAATACACCAGGTTTCGAAGTAGCTCTTAAATGCACATGTATCATTGGGAGAAAGTGCCAGTGGAAAACGTACCTCGAGTGGACCTACCTCTCGTAGGTACCTGTAGATGGCAGTAAATGTGCGTAAATTTGACACTCGACTATTCGGAAATCACCCAATGTACAAACGTTGGACAGCGTGAGCATTATTATCCGACGCCCCGTAAGCACAGTATATGCCTGCTCTTTCCTTCCGAGAATAGCGCTCTATTTCCTGTCCGCCCTACACACTAACAAGCACAAGAATGTTCCCATTTGATGACGAACTGACGCAGGGCGAGCCAGATTCTGCAGGGTGCACAGGGGCTGCACTCTATGCAACACCTATCAGACAGGCATTTGTAGAGGCAAAAACAACGCATTCACGTCTTAGTAAGAGGTGGAAAACCCGTAGTGTTGTCCCGCCTGGAATATCCGCAACTATGTCGACTACAGAGTTTGCAAATAAAGGTCATAAAACTTCAACCCGACGTCTCTTCTACGTTGAAGTCACAAATACAAAGAAATCGTTGCCCTACAGACCTGCTACCGTGACGGCTCGGATGGCATGTTGTGTGCCTACCTTCTTAGCGGCACGCGACGCTGTTCAGCGTCACCTATTGCCGTACGCTAAGGCATGTGGACTTGGGTTGGTATGTGAAATATCCTTGTTGTGATCTACTCTAAAGAACCTCTCATTTTCTACAGTCATTTCAGATACGCCCTGTATATTCTTCCCTGGTGCGTACTTCAGTGTTTAATGTGTTACTTGATACACTCACCGGACAAAAAATTAATCACCAAAGTGAGCACACATATGAATAGTTAAGTGTTTACAGATGATGCAGTGATCGAGTCACGTTCCTAACTGCAAACACACTGCTTCTGCGTGAGCATAAGGCACTAGCGATCAGTGAGACATTTACGTTTCAAATAGATATTGTAGACAAATATGGGTTAGTGTAAGCCCGTGACAGAGTGGCAAAAAGGAGCAACCATGCTTGGCCGCGCCCATTGCCATACAGTGTGTGAAGTTGCTTGATATGTTGGAGTTAAAAGTGGAGGAGTTCCCAACGTGCCATAGCCACAAAACACGACATCAGAACTGTAGTCGTAAAAACGTCCTGACATAGAGACCGTAGCCGCGTTCCACGGCTTGTGAACAAACTCGACAGGAATTGCTGCAGCCCGTGAATGAAGGTCCATCTCAAGCTGTTAGTGACAGAACATTACGACAGGAACCGTATGCTGTCAACATGAGGAGGTGGTCATCTCGGAAAAGGCCATTGATCACATCGGCCTATAAAACCACAGCAGGGAAATCCATGGGGCTGGAAGAACTTGTTACCGGTACTGGTTTCCTGACCACTCCGCAACACTATTGCATCTCGACTGGCCTGCAAAATCATCTTATTTGAACTCCCTCGAAAATCCATTGGCCATGTTGCAACAATGGGTAAAATGCCGACGTCAGCATCCCCACAATTAGGTAAAATTTCACGATGATTGACCAGCGATCTGGCTCAGCCTCCCCCCTTAACGTAAAACCCCCGGGATAAGGTTACACAAGCAGGAACTTAGGCAACTACCCAACATTACTAAGCTTGATTTGTGATATGTGCACCATTTTTCCTGGCCAGATTGTTGATGCCGTACACGGTAGGTCACCGGGGTGGGGACCTGAAGAACCTGATAGGGGCCCTCAAAGCGAGGCTCAAATTTAGATGACGCTTTATGTTCTTTCCCCTGTCCTGGCACACGCCTAGCAAAAACCAGGTCGCCCGCTCTTATATTAGCAGGACGACGCCCCTTGTTGTATCGTGCCGCCTCCCTCTTGTGGGCGAAATCTATATTGGCCCTTGCTCTCTGCCAATTCTCGTGGATAATTTCTGCTGATATCTCCTCTGGCAACAGGTCCGAGATCGACCACAAGTTAGCAAGCAGAGAATTTACAGAATAGGCCACCAGTAAAGCGGCCGGGGTGGTTTGATGCGACTCATGACGAACGGTATTGAAGACCAAAGTGAGCCACGGAAGGGATCTATCCCATTTGGTTCGGCTCTTCTCGTGATAAATCATCAAAGCTTATTTAAGGTTTTGGTTAAAACGCTCAGCGAACGAAGGCTGGGGATAATAGGGTGTCGTCGTGACGTGAGTCACGGCTTGATGAAAACAAAACCTTCGAAACTCTTTCGAAACAAAGCCAGGCGCATTATCGCTAACCAAAACCTTTGGCGGACCAAACAAGGAGAAAATCCTCTCGAGAAGAGCAATAGTATTCTTGGCCGTGACTCCGGTGCTCGGAAACATCCAGACAAATCGAGTGAAAGCATCAACCACCACCAAAATATATTTGTACCCAGCCTGGGTACGGGGCAGTTGGCCCACATAATCAAAAAAGAGGCGCTCCATAGGACGCTCAGCACGTGAAGTCTGAAGCAACCCCCAATGCTTGTTAGAACTGTGTTTAGCCATACTGCATTCCCTGCAGGCTCTCACCATTTTCCTAACATCCCGATATAAGGTTGGCCACGTCAAGGATTCTCTAATCTTACTAATAGTTTTAAGGACCCCAGATGTCCTCCAAGAACCGAACAACGATAATACCTAAAGACGGCCGGGATCAAGGATTTGGGCAAGCAAATCTTAAACCCCATGATCATAGCGAGTACACAAACACAAAATTCCTCTCCTAAGCTCGTAACGCGAGATAGTACCTCCGGCTTCCAGCCGCTCCCTGATCCTGGCCAACTCCGTGTCCAAATGCGGCTCCTCTTCCAGGTTCTTAAACAACTCCGGCACTTCCCTTACACAGCAGCTACCAGACCTTCCTCCCGTGTGCCCGGTTGGAAACGTAGTTGATCCTCGCTAGCCTCGTCATCGCATTCCTCAAACATGCGGCTCAGGGTGTTTCCTAGCACATTTTCGGTCCCCTTGACAAGACGAACTACGAATTTAAAGGCCAACAAACGCACAGCCCGACGGGCAATCCGACCAGTTTTCCGCGGTCGCGCCAAAACCCAAGTGAGTGCCTGATTATCAGACTCGCGATGCTCAAGATAGAACTTGAATCGCTCGGTGGCGAAGAGCACCGCTAACGTCTCCAACTCATAGGTGTAATACTTCATCTCAGTGGCAGTAAGGGCACGTGAGGCATAACCGATCGGTCGGCGCTCTCCGTCCTGTTCCTGAAGCAACACGGCCGCAATACCGGAGCCCGAAGCATCCGTTTGAAGAATGAAGGGCAAATCAAAATTCGGAACGGCCAAAATCGGGGCATTACTCAATGCAGTTTTAAGAGCATCGAAGGCTCCTTGCTGGTTTTCAGTCCAATTAAAGGGCACCCCTTTCTTTCTCAGAAAGTTCAACGGAGCCGCCAGTTCCGCAAAACGGGAATGAATTTCCTAAAAAAACTTTCCATACCCACAAACCTAGCCACCCCCCTTTTTACTCTTAGGTGGTCGAAAATCACGGATGGCATGGATCCTCGAGTGATCAACCTTGATGCCACTGCAGGACACCACTTGGCCCAGAAAGGAGATTTCCTGACGGGCAAACTCGACCTTAGAAGGTTTAACAGTTAACCCTACCTGTTCCAAACGAGCTAGCACGTTATCAGTATGTCCTAAATGTTCTTCGAAGGTCTTACTATAGATGACCAAGTCATCCAAGTAATTAAAAACAAACTGAAACTTTATGTCCCCCAAAACAGAGTCGAGGTGCCTAGATAGAACTGCAGCTCCGGTCGCTAAACCAAAGGGCACGCGGTTAAATTCATACAGATTCCAATCTTTCGTGAATGCAGTAAGGGGCTTAGACTCCTCGGCCAGCAGAACATGGTGGTAGGCTTGAGTGAGATCCAATACAGTGAAGTAACGCGCTCCCGAACACCATGAAATGCAGTTGTGCAAATCAGGAAGTGGGACCGATTCCAAACCCACCTTTTTATTAAAGGCCCGATAGTCAACCACCGGCCTATAGCCACCTCCGTTACTTTTAGGAAGCGTAAGGCGAAGTAGACGGCCCAATAACCCCCTTTCCAAGCATGTCGTCAACTATATGCCTCAACACCATCTTAGGAGGCGACAACCTATACGGTGCTTGCCTCACAGGTTGATTATCGGTGAGACGGATACAGTACTGAATTTTATTGGTGACCCCCAGCTCGTCCGTTAACACACGAGAAAACTTCTCCAAGACTTGCAACAACTGCGAGGCTTGCTGCTCGGTAAGATGACTCAAGTTACAATCAGAGGCATTACTACTAGCACTACACACCCGAAAATCCCTCGTATAATGGTTACAAAACTGAAACTTAGTAACTGGAGAAAATGGAAAATAGAACACGCCTCCCACGTAATCCAATACCAGCCCAGTAAGCTCTATAAAGCTACACCCCAATAGGATATCTATTCCCAAATTCCTCACTACACATACCTTAACAGGCCAAGAAAAAAACTCTGCACCCCACCTTCCTTACGCCAACCACATCTAAACGCTGGCCTTTCACACCCCGACAGATTACCAAAATGGTTCAAATGGTTCTGAGCACTATGGGACTTAACATCTTAGGTCATCAGTCCCCTAGAACTTAGAACTACTTAAACCTAACTAACCTAAGGACATCACACACATCCATGCCCGAGGCAGGATTCGAACCTGCGACCGTAGCAGTCGCACGGTTCCGGACTGAGCGCCTAGAACCGCGAGACCACCGCGGCCGGCCGACAGATTACCGAAACACTCCGCAGCACCGGGAACTTACAAATGGACTTATATCTTTGATACCACCGATAGTCGAGAAGAGATATATTACTGCCAGAATCAATCAGAGCACACACCGGCTCATTGTTAAAACTTACGCAAGCGAACGATAATCTAGCGTTCGACGCCGCCCGGACTCTATTGCAGGCTCTAGGCATGGGACCGCGGCGACCTCACCTGCTTTCCAGCTGGCGTCAGATGTTCGACATTGCTCTCCCCGTGACCTTGCACTCACGTGCGAAATAGAACTGGTAGGAGCACGGGGCTCACAACCCGAACCACACGCCACTGTTAAGCACTAATGAAGGACTGGGTCCCTTACTTCGATTGCACATATTTCATTAAGGTCAATCCAACACATTTATTTCAAATAACATAGATGAAATTACATTTGAATCTGACATTAAACACGAATAAAAAAAATTCAAAAACAGCTGATTTAATGCGTGAAGCGCGAGCTAAGCCCATAACCAGATAAACTAAATAATTCAGCGTAGGCCAACCGGTGTGGCCGTGCGGTTCTAGGCGCTTCAGACTGTAACCGCGTGACCGCTACGGTTGCTGGTTCGAATCCTGCCTCGAGCATGGATGTGTGTGAAGTCCTTAGGTTAGTTAGGTTTAAGTAGTTCTAAGTTCTAGTGGACCGATGACCACAGATGTTAAGTCCCATAGTGCTCAGAGCCATTTGAACCATTTGCACCAATTTAGCGTAATTCAAAGAAAGAGAAAAACGAAATGGAATCAATACACCCCACTGACAAATATCCAAAAAACTTTACAATACTACTCAAAAGAATACAATGAAGTGGGGAGCAGTCGTTCAGCCAACATAACATTTCAAAATGAGTTCAATAACACAGCTGCGTGCCCCAGAAAACAGCAAGACATTACATACACTTCATTTGACAAATACTCATTAACATTACGCCACTCCTGTTTGAACTGCTGTGTCCCCAAGAAACAGGCGCTAATTCTGAAAGAACATTTTTTTAAATATATGTTTAAATTACAGCATTAAGGAATTTCAAATCTTTCCCCTTTCTAGGCGGAGGCTGAGCCAGAAACGCAGACTGCCACAAAAACAAGTTTTGCTGTGAAATCTTACAGGACACCCGGAAGCAGTAACAGACAACGGGTCGGCACCCACAAATAACACAGGCTAAGAGTAAGGCTGGGAGCACATCCTACGAGACCTTGTTCACACTATGCTCACCACAAACTATAGACATTTCATCCTAACATCCGCTTGCGGTGGCTGCCAGAAGGACAAAGCAACCGACAGGCCCACGCTGTGCTTCTCACACAGGCACCTCTATTTGTACAAACATCTAGGCCAACACCAACTCCAGACTCCCTCTTACTGCCAGGCTTGGCACAGCTTATATAAAATGCCTTCCAGGCAACCAGTAACCGCCGCAGGAGTTTCATGATTAGCGAACAGCCCCAGCCTAACAGACATCACACATGTGCTGACGCCCAACCCACAACTCCGCCAGTCTCACCGGCCGCCCCAAAACGACTGCCTCTCGCCGTCCCACGCGCCCCAGTCGAAAATGCAACGATGCTCATACCCGAGGACGCGCCAAAGATAACAAGCCGATCGCTGATGGTCGACCAGCGATCTGGCCCAGATGAAATACTAATCGATGGCTTAACCTGGATGCGACGTACCTGAACAAGTTTGTGGACACACTTCCCAACCGAATACGGGTGGCTATGAAGTCCAGAAGCGGAATTACACTGTATTAAATGAAGGCCGCATGGATTTCTGTGGGGGTAACTCATTTTTTGTCCGGTGAGCTTATATATTCAATTGTATTCTCCCACTAATCTTATTCTGTCAGTCTGTAACCAGTATACTTTTATTATACTGAAAGATACAAAATTTTGTTCCTACACTTGAATTTGTTTACGAGACGGGCAACTTCTAACGTAGCGTATAACTTTGTGTTATTACAACCAATAACTCATTTTAATTTTGTAACTGTTTCGTAAATGACAGTTAACTTCTATTAGATGAATTCTGTTGTATTGTTACCGACCATGAATAGTCACACGTATATACGCATAACATACATCTAGGTGGTACAGTGAACGTCATGGAAAAAAAATTAACGAAAATTTTGCGACTAGATGCCGCTGGAAGCAGTATAATGTGCAAAATAAAGGACGTGCGGTACACGGCTGTTCCTCGGTGTCCGTCTGAGATATTCGGTATGGTTGCCTCAACGCAGGATCGCGCACTGCTCATAAAGCTGTTTTACGAGAACATTTAATGTGTGTCAGTAGCACTACAGAATTTCCGTTCACCCAAAGCTATGAAAAAAGGCGTTGGTCCGATGTGTTCCATGGGTCTGGAGAAACTAATTACGAAATTCGAAAAGACAAGTTCTTTTAAAGAGCAGTGTGGGAGAGGGAGGAAAGCAATTATCGGACGTCAGTACAAGACGTGACCTCAGCTTTGCAGGGGGGTCGAGCAGTGGTGTGCTATTACGTGAACTGGGAACCGCTCGAAATTTGGACAAGTTTGTGATCACGGTGAAAAAAATTCTAAAAATATCCCGGGTTGCTATTCATAAGAAATTATTCAGAAGTTGCTTCAGGATGACATGCCAGTAAGACAAATGCTCGGTCTACAATTGCTTGCTCGCATGGAAAAAGACAATTAGTGTCCATGTAACATTCTGTGGACAGAGGAAGCCCACTTCCGTCTCCAAGGAAACGTCAATACACAGCATTGGAGAACAGACCAACGGAAAATGCGCTTGCGCATCAACCGGCACCACTTCAGTCTGTCAAGGTAAATATGTGGTTGGAGCCGGCGGCATGGTTTACTGTAGGGACATATTATTTCGAGGAGATGAGTCCTGCGGGCTGTGTTATCTGGATTGTCACTGGCAAATGCTATGAGAGTCTTTTGTGTACATCATTCCAAGCCTTCAACAGCTTGGATATGTGGGTAAGATAATTTTCATGCAAGACGGTGCTCCTCCGAACATTGCACAGAGAGTGAAGCAACCACTGCAGAAGCATTCTGGAAATACCAGCATTGTGAGCCGTCATTTCCCTACAGCCTCGTCGTCCAGAGCACCCGGTCTTAATCAGTGTGACTCGCGGCTGTGGGGTTATTTGAAGGCTCTGTATTTAGTGCTCCAATCACAAACGTAACTGACTTCAAGGCACGCATTCAGCAACGCATTGTAAGCTTACCCCTGAGGCACTCCGATCCGTTGTGGAACATGCTGTTCATCGATTTCAGCTGGTGGTAGAAAACTGTGGACGACATATTGGAAATGTATTGCGTCTGTCTCACGACAGTGAAAAGTCAATTTCAGTGTTGCTATTTATGCAGTTTTTAGCCTCAGGACCATTAAAAACCGATTTTGCCGTCCGATGTGGCACTACCTGGCCGTGGTGGGTGGCGTTCACTGTGTCACGGCTCCTCAATACCAAACTTGTACACTCGTGCACATTGCACAGTAAGAGTGGTTTAAGGTGCGTTTCACATCAAAACCGCCGTATTGAGATTCACTTGCAGTCGAACCCATCTACGTTATGACGCTTACAGTACCGTCGACTGGGAGAATTTTTGTTCAGTTTCTCCTTCCAAATGTCATTTATTGTAATTTAATAACGTTTACAACCAAAGCGGCACATAGCCGGACCTTTACCGAATGCAACTCTTTCACGGCTGAAGGCCTCCAAACAAGAAATCTTAACAATTCAACAAGATAAAAATCCAATTAAGATAGCGATAAAATAATTTTTAAAAAACAGCAATCATATGCAAGGTGCAATACAAAAGGCTGAGGGCCACAATTAAATTTCAAAATTTTAAAATATATTACCATAGTCTTATAAAGGCAGAAGGCCGCAATGTTTAAGCTTGAAAGATAATCTTTAAATTTAATTTTGCAAAATTTTTAAGACAGCGAAAAAATAACCATAAGGCTAACCTTTCCGCATCTTCGATTACATTCCGATCTAATATGCCGTTATTCTGAGCAGTGGTTCTTTTTTTACAGTATTTTGAAGCTGGAACTTTGATTACAGTCATCCTGTGTATCATTCGAAAACGGCGTTGGCGCAGTGGTAACACAAGTGCCCGTTGGATAACCGAAGTTAATCACTGTCGGCCTTGGGTACCACTTGGATGGGGGACCATCCGGCTATAAAGGCACATTTGCATGCCGAGCGTGAGTTTCCTCGGAAACGCGAAATATTAATTAAATAAATAATCAGTGACAAATAAATAAAGCCTATGGCACACAACTGCAGCGCTGTGTCGCTGATAAAACAAAAGCACAATTACGTTACTCTTATGTTTGATTAAGAAAGGAGAGAGCTCTGGTAGAAGTGGTGCGAGAAGCACGTATTTTATTCTATTGTCTGGCACACCGCCATATTTCATGTTATAGAAGAATACTGCGAGTTGCAACCAGACTAGGCACTCGATTCTGTAAAGAATTTATATTTATAAAAGTAAGTAGGATTATGAACTGTAGGCATATTCATTGAATATATCTGATTTAACTAACTGTGTAACTTTTTTATGTTTAGTAGACAATCACCTCTGTACGACGTATTGGCATGGCTGGCAAATTATTGAAATATTGAGATTTAGATTATGAGTCCGCACCTACCGCAGCAGTCTTTGGAAACGATTTATTTACGAAGTCCGATTATTTCAGTTTTATTTCACGGTCAACTACGAGTAACATTGCCTTTACGAGAAAGCCATTGTCAAGCGTCTGATACCGAATAATTAAACGTCCACGTTCCAGATAAGCAAATATTAATTACAATTACAATCACAATCACCATCATACAGATAGAAAAATTAATATTTAAATAATATTTTTTATTTTATTTATTTTATATTGACGACTGCGTGTCGGACTTGTTATTTTGTCATTTGTTACATTGTTCTCTTTGTTTCATGTGAAAAATCAACTTTCTGGACCTGGACGTGAATGTATGAGAGATAACAAAAAATCTGAAGATATTTTCCAATTCTAAAATTTTGCGGGAAGACGCAATGAAACTTCCAGCAAAATAAGGTAAGACGCAGCTTTTTTCATTAGCAGGCTTGACCAGACGTATAATTCAGTGTATTAGCTTTTCAGTAGATTCTGTAGTGTTTCTTTCGTGCATAACAGTTTTCAGTGATAAATTTCATTCTCAGTACTTTTCCTTAAACAATAACGTATGCAACAATACCAATACACGAGTGTACAATATGGCCGACTTCTGTACGATACGTAGTAACATGGACAGCAGCCATTACCAATAATCTCAAATTCAGTTTATATTTTTAAATTAACAGACAGCCATTGTTGCTACGAGCGATTCATGCTCAACTGCATTTTATTTTAAAATCAGTGTCAAATATTTTCTTGAAACATATATCACGTGTGGCATGGTAATAACTAGAAATCAATACGCAAAAATGGAACAGCAAAGACGTACTATTCAGACGCAATCCGACTCGGACGAGAGACAAATGTTAGAAAATGACTTTACGACAGCAACCGGTAGTGACGATTTATCAAACATTGACGCAAGTGTTGACGGAAATTTTGGCAATAGGCCGTCCACTACAAAAATTTCAAAGTCTCAGTCAGAGCCCATGTTGATGCATGACGTCACGTCTAATGACGCGACGGGGGCACAGACCTTGCAAACAGTAAACATTGCCGACATGTTACAAATGCTAATGAAACAAAACGCCGAAAACATGGCAACCTTACAGACACAAAATGACGCAATTAAATCTGACCTCATAGCACTCAAGACAGGTAATGAGACTTTATGTAAACGTGTGGAACTTATAGAGGCCACACTGACCAAACAGATGACTGAACTCAGTACTAAATTTTCCCAGCTTAATACGAGACAAGAAAAGACTACAACTGACGTAGCACTTTTACAGACACAAGTAAAAAACCTTAATGTCACGTGTGAAGTTCTTACTGAACAAATTCAAACATATCCTTCAGTACATGACAACCTTGAAAAACGAATTACTGACGTACAGAATAAATTTGACAATGTTGAACAACACCTGACTGACATCTTACAATCTGATGCCACAGCTCATTTTCAAAATATTAATAAAGAATTTCATGATTGGGTAGTGAACAAAGACAAACATTTTGATAGATGCTTACGTGAAAATTTACCAACAATTGTGCACGACTCCGTAGCGCAATACATTACTAATAACAAACAGCTGATCAGTGACGCAGTACAATCCGTCACTGCACCCATGAGACAATTCACCGATCGACCACAGTCTGAATGTAACGAAAATATCAGTCAAAATGCACAGTTCAGGAACCAATATACATTCGAGTATGACACACACATACCGCACACGACAAACACACAAGAACAAAACACACCACGACTACAACACATACCACGATGTGCAAACACAAACACAAGCTATTATCATGGTAAACCACAGCAACATTATCGTAATTACTCGCCAGCTGAACATACCAGTAATTACAGTGGAATAAATCCATATCACAATACGAAGGAAGAAGAAAGCTTAATGAAACACAGGCAATTTCAGATTTTTATCCCAGAAAAACGAACCATTCATCCGGTGATTTTTCTTAAATCTTTTAGTAACGCATTTCCACGCACTTGGAGTGACCGGAAAAAGATTTCATATATTGTCGGTTACATCCAAGGCGATGCAGCTGTCTGGGCATACAGTCAAGCTGACGTATGTACCACGTACAGTGAGTTTGAGCGTGCTTTTCTGAACAAATTCTGGTCGCAATCCGTCCAGGAGCGACTCAGAAGACAAATTTTAGAACCTGAAACTTTTAACAGTAAAAATGGCAACTTACGCAGATATTTTGAAAAATACTTGAACATGGGACACTTTTTAGACGAACCAGTCGCAACGCGTGATATACTCCGTGCGTTGAAGGCCAAATTGCCTTTCAACATTAAAGAAAAACTCCTACATATCCCGGATGACGATTCAGATTATTTTTTAACAGCCTTAGATTCGGTTGACATGTTACTTGAAGATCAGCGCTTCGCGCGCCAAAACAGCAGCCACAATGTTTACACTAGTGGTATGCGAAACATGCAGGCTTGCCAACTCAATTCTGGCGCGCCCACAGTTGGATACGCGGTACAGCAAAAACAGCAAACTCACATGCCGTTTCAATACGAAAATCAAAATCAACACGCGTATTCCAATACAAACAATAGTTACAACAGTAATAACACTTCATGCGGCAATCCATACAAAAGGCACCGCGGTAATAACTACAACGGTAACAACGGATACAAAGGCAACAACAAAAACACAAACAGAAATAGAAATAATAATAACTACGAGCCAAGACAGCATCAAGGTTGGACTCGTAACGATCAGTACTTCCATTCAAACTCTGCTTTACCACAGCATCCACCAGGACAAAATTGGAGCATACCTTACGACCGACAGGTAAGTTATAATGCGCAACAGCAACAACAACCGCAAAAGTTTGGAGATCATAATAGGCAATATCCGAATGTGAATATAATAGAAATGACACAACCTCAATCTGTGTCAGTACCTAGTACAAATGCTAATCCGACAAACTAGAAACAGTCACTTCTATGCCCCAGGTTGTGGCTGAAGAATTCTTGCGGGGCGACTGCAATGTTAATCAGTTATTTGACACCACACTTGAACAACAGAATAATGATATGCCGAATAATTCTAAACAAAAATTACCTGTTTTATTTATAAGATACAACCACAATGAGAATATATCAGATGAACTTTTACAAGACAATACACAATGTCGTTCAAACACAAATGAAATTGTTTTAGCATCTACTACTGGTGTAGTAGGTGGGATTCCAACTACTATTATCCTAGATACAGGTGCAGCTGTGAGCGTTTTGTCTTTTAATTTCTATAAAAAGATGTGTATATTGGAACCTGTGCCTGAGTTTCCTGCCCAAAACTGTAAAATAACTACTGCACTAGGTAATAAGTCATGTAGGGTTACGAAGCAAGTTTTGTAAACATTAAAATAGGTAATGGAACCGTACAATGGCCATTCCTGGTTGTACAAAACCTTGTGACAAATTGCATATTAGGAATAGATATTATGAGCGAGAAGGACTCTATTATAGACTTCTCCAAAGGTAAATGTATTTTAAATGATAAAGGCAGTGTAATTATTATTGATTTGGACAGGAGAACTCTAAAGCATGACAAACACTGTACAGGGTACAAGGTTCAGTTAGTACTTGACAATGACATTCAAGATATGCAAACACACTCATCTGACACAGAGCTAATGGACTTGAAAACATTGCTTGATCATAAGATAAGTGAAGCTACAGCTCTCAGTGTACATGAACGTATAAAACTACAGGAAGTGTTATCCAAATATTTACAAGTTTTTACCAAACGATTAGGTGTTATCAACACGTATGTGTACAAGATTGAAGTTAAGCCTCACAAGATCTTCTACCACAAGACATATAACGTACCGTTATCTCAACGACCTGCTGTGTGGCAAGAATTAAAGCAAATGTTAGACTGGAAGGTCATTGAACCATCCACCTCACCTTATTGTAGTCCTCTACTTGTTGTCAAAAAATCAAATGGAAGCATTAGGTTAGTGTTAGACGCACGAGCAATTAATGAAATAATTTTACCGGTTCACACAAAACCCGAAAATTTAGAAGAGCAATTACAGAAATTTCTAGATGCAAAATATTTTTCCACAATAGATCTCGCTAATTCGTTTTGGCAGGTGGGTATCACTCCTGATTCACGGAAATATACTGCATTTATGTTCGGGGGGCGAACCTATCAGTTTTGTGTTCTACCTTTCGGACTGAATGTCAGCTCTGGGGTATTCATTACAGCCCTGGATACCGTGCTTGGCGACGATTTAGTTGAGACAGTCACACACTATGTAGATGATATACTGATAGCTACACAGTCTTGGAAGGAACACGTTGGCACACTTCAAAGAATTTTAGAAAAATACGCACACCGAGATCTTAGAGCATTTCATGCTGAATAATGTCAAAGTCATACCCATCAAAATATTGCTAAGCAACTCGAAAAACTCTGTTGTTACAACACAGATAATAAGTGGTGTAGAAATTTTCATTTCAGCGTTCCAGAGTCGCAGTTGAAGACAGAAGAACTCTTCTTTCAGCGCGCGCCTCCACCTGGAAGACGGAATATCAAAATAAAATTTATGATTACGTAGCAGTGAATGATATATTAATTTTTCACGGAACATTTGTTATTGTAGGTACCACTGACTTGGTATGACACTTGACGAACTGACAGACGTCATCTGTGAAGCGATCTTTTACTTTGAGAAATAGATTAGACGCACATCTCTCAACACGAAAAGCATCTATCAGTAGTCAAGGCCACACAGACACTCTACACACACGCACAAAACGCGAGGAATCGAACATTTTTTCTCTCTTACTATTTTGAATATTTATTGAGTAGTGAAAACGCCTGGTCTTGCCTACTGATGTAATGAATGTTGTGTCTAACCTATCTTAATTTCAGATGACATCACGTGACACAATGTAATAACCTATAGCTATGTAATGATGATGCAAACATGTTTATGTGCAACTGTATTATGTTTATGCTAAGAAAATATGTGACGTGTGTATGTATAATTACTTATTTTTTTAACTGATGTATCATGTAACTGTTACTATGTAAAAAATTTGAACAAAACGAGTGCCAAAAAGACATTGCATAGTGAACCTCTGTTCACGGACATTAACGAACATTACTAACTCTGCAACTACGCAGAAACCTATGTGAAAGAAACGGTTAATGCCATTCATTATGCAGCGTATCTATGTAAACGCCATGAATGATTTCTTTGATTAATAACTACGAACATTTAGGTGAGCTATATTCAGCAAAAAAAAAACTGAAAATGTGAAGTGCATAATTCCTGCATCGTCTAGTGACATTACTACAGTACCTAACTTCAAGATGTTAACTGGATTAAATGAACACAAAGTGCCTGTCCAGAAAACAACACGACGGGTGGAAGAATTTTGGTTGGAACTTCAGGGAATGAAATGTTCTCGAAATGTGACGGACACTCTTACCTGGACTGTCCAAGGATCGACGCCAGCTATGTGCCGTCCGAGGTTCTGCAACCAAGCTTCCACGGAATGTAAAAAAAAAAAAAAAAAAAAAAAAAAATCTGATCTGTAATGAGCAATGCCTTTAGTCACAACGAACTGCATCACAACGACTATAATGGAAATGGGAAATGGACACGCTTATGTATTAATCACGTTGTTATACAACGATGTTACTGTGATCAAAAAAAAAACTTTACCACGACGATACTAACCTGTAAAAAAATTATTGTGCAGCAGATGAATATGAACTGTGAGCCGTCATTTCCCTACAGCCTCGTCGTCCAGAGCACCCGGTCTTAATCAGTGTGACTCGCGGCTGTGGGGTTATTTGAAGGCTCTGTATTTAGTGCTCCAATCACAAACGTAACTGACTTCAAGGCACGCATTCAGCAACGCATTGTAAGCTTACCCCTGAGGCACTCCGATCCGTTGTGGAACATGCTGTTCATCGATTTCAGCTGGTGGTAGAAAACTGTGGACGACATATTGGAAATGTATTGCGTCTGTCTCACGACAGTGAAAAGTCAATTTCAGTGTTGCTATTTATGCAGTTTTTAGCCTCAGGACCATTAAAAACCGATTTTGCCGTCCGATGTGGCACTACCTGGCCGTGGTGGGTGGCGTTCACTGTGTCACGGCTCCTCAATACCAAACTTGTACACTCGTGCACATTGCACAGTAAGAGTGGTTTAAGGTGCGTTTCACATCAAAACCGCCGTATTGAGATTCACTTGCAGTCGAACCCATCTACGTTATGACGCTTACAGTACCGTCGACTGGGAGAATTTTTGTTCAGTTTCTCCTTCCAAATGTCATTTATTGTAATTTAATAACGTTTACAACCAAAGCGGCACATAGCCGGACCTTTACCGAATGCAACTCTTTCACGGCTGAAGGCCTCCAAACAAGAAATCTTAACAATTCAACAAGATAAAAATCCAATTAAGATAGCGATAAAATAATTTTTAAAAAACAGCAATCATATGCAAGGTGCAATACAAAAGGCTGAGGGCCACAATTAAATTTCAAAATTTTAAAATATATTACCATAGTCTTATAAAGGCAGAAGGCCGCAATGTTTAAGCTTGAAAGATAATCTTTAAATTTAATTTTGCAAAATTTTTAAGACAGCGAAAAAATAACCATAAGGCTAACCTTTCCGCATCTTCGATTACATTCCGATCTAATATGCCGTTATTCTGAGCAGTGGTTCTTTTTTTACAGTATTTTGAAGCTGGAACTTTGATTACAGTCATCCTGTGTATCATTCGAAAACGGCGTTGGCGCAGTGGTAACACAAGTGCCCGTTGGATAACCGAAGTTAATCACTGTCGGCCTTGGGTACCACTTGGATGGGGGACCATCCGGCTATAAAGGCACATTTGCATGCCGAGCGTGAGTTTCCTCGGAAACGCGAAATATTAATTAAATAAATAATCAGTGACAAATAAATAAAGCCTATGGCACACAACTGCAGCGCTGTGTCGCTGATAAAACAAAAGCACAATTACGTTACTCTTATGTTTGATTAAGAAAGGAGAGAGCTCTGGTAGAAGTGGTGCGAGAAGCACGTATTTTATTCTATTGTCTGGCACACCGCCATATTTCATGTTATAGAAGAATACTGCGAGTTGCAACCAGACTAGGCACTCGATTCTGTAAAGAATTTATATTTATAAAAGTAAGTAGGATTATGAACTGTAGGCATATTCATTGAATATATCTGATTTAACTAACTGTGTAACTTTTTTATGTTTAGTAGACAATCACCTCTGTACGACGTATTGGCATGGCTGGCAAATTATTGAAATATTGAGATTTAGATTATGAGTCCGCACCTACCGCAGCAGTCTTTGGAAACGATTTATTTACGAAGTCCGATTATTTCAGTTTTATTTCACGGTCAACTACGAGTAACATTGCCTTTACGAGAAAGCCATTGTCAAGCGTCTGATACCGAATAATTAAACGTCCACGTTCCAGATAAGCAAATATTAATTACAATTACAATCACAATCACCATCATACAGATAGAAAAATTAATATTTAAATAATATTTTTTATTTTATTTATTTTATACGGTTCTACCGAGTGCTGTCAGCAAATGGGGTTCAATATGCCCTTGGAAGGCCAGTAGAGGAGCTACTTGATTGAGTAGTAGCGGATCCGCCCCCGAAAACAGACAACGGCCGGGAGAGCGGTTCGCTGACCACATGCCCTTCCGTATCCGCATCCAATGACGGCTACCGGCTGAGGATGACACGGCGGTCGGCCGGTACCGTTGGACCTGCTGACGCCTGTTTGGACGGAGAGGGGTGTATCATCTACAGTACATCTCAGTTACTGCCGTTTGCGATAATTTTTTTCTAGAATCAGTCACCATCAGGTGAAGCGATCACATGTTAGACTTCCTACATTACTGACGTAACAGAGTGATTAATGGGGGAAGTATAGTGGCTAGAACTCGGACTGACCTTGTAGACGTTGGGGTTCCTCTTGGGGTCGGTGAGCACGTCGAAGGCGGTGTAGAGCTGGTTGAGCATGCAGACGATCTTCATGGCGCCGCGGGCGTCCGTGTTGGCGGCGCAGTAGTCGCTGAAGCCGACGATGCCCGAGAAGAGCAGCGTGACGCAGTCGTAGCGGCGAGCCGGCACCGGCCGCCGGTGGCGCAGCTCGTTGGCCACGCTGGGCGGCAGCACCGAGTACAGCAGCCTGCGGGCAGAGAGAGGAGCACGCGGGGGGCTGAGGTGCTGCCGTCACACACGGCGAACCAAGCCTCTACTAACGTCTACAGCAGTGCGTCGTCTGTAAGGCACATATAATGTTTCTTAATTTTATGTGTTCAATTTCGATTTATTATGCGCGAGTAAGAGAGGAGAATCAATTAGGCGGTATAAAATACTGTAGAAATGTGGACCTAGAAAGGACGTGTCAAAATTGGTCCAATATCAGAGCAAGATGTCGCGGCTGCATAGGAGAACAGTGCCTTATGGCGACACTTTGTGGCAGGGACAGATAGTGGGTGATGTTGGCCATGCGTATGTGAAGGACGGCTATGTTCTCGACTTACGGTCGCAGTTCTTAAGACTGTAAAATCTGGTTCTCCTGCTTGGACACTAAGCATCAATAAATCCATGCAAATTATAATCTATAATATGTATGTGTGTATGACATATGTAGGTGTTATGTATGCATGTTCCACATCTCCTGTACTGATTACTACCAAACTCGCTCCACATTTAGTTGACTGTTTGGAAAGAATCACTGTGAGGGTAAGAAGCACCCATCCACCAAAGGGGTGTTGGTGAAATATCTGCGTAGCCCGTGACATTCGAATACCCATATTTTATTCATCCTTTATTTGAATAGGACCTTCTGGGCGCTCAGTACCGAGGTTATCAGCCCATTATTTGAGAATGAGAGCACTTACAGACTTTCAACAAACTTTACACATAATTTCAAACATTTACGAAACTTTTTCTCACTGACGACCCCCACAAAATCATGAAAGGAAAAAGGTTTATCACTTACTAAATTTTCGTTCTTCCTGCAGTAAAAGCGCCGCTTAAAGCACAACGTTTCAAGTTATTACTTATTTACTACTAACTGTATTCGTGACACGGTTTGGAGACATAATTCACATATATCACTGAATGTTCCACAAATATTACGTCATTGTATGACACTTATTTCAGGAGATATGACATCATAAATACTGAGATGTATGAAAAGCTACCGCTTCATGAAAGACGTTTAAATTTACTACCTCGTTACTAGTAACTCTATTCGTAACACTTTTTTGAGGTGGTGTCCGCATCTGCTGCTGAATGGAACTACAAAAAATATCATTGTACCACCCACAGTTCAGGAAATATGACTTCTAATACTGAGATGGGTCAAAAACTGCTGCATCGTGAATGGCGTATCATTACTTCTTTACTACTAACTCTATTCGCAACACATCTAGTAAAGGGTATCCACATATGCCGGTGAATGAACCTAGAAAAATATCCCAATGTAAGACCCATATTTCAGGAGGCATGATTTCATAAACTTGTGCATCGTGGATGACATTTTAATTTATTACCGTAGTTTTTTTATTAGTAATTCCGTTCACAACAGATTTCGCAGACAGTAGGTACATATACCACTGGATGTCCCTGCATGAAAATGAAACTACAATGCGAAATTTGCTAGATATACGGATGTATTACGTGCACAAATACACTTGAAATACGTTAAATATGTGTAAAATGTATTTAAGATGGACACTTACAATTTAAAATCCGGAAAGAAATACTGTAGGGCTAAGAACTTGCTGCTGGGCTGAGTGTGATAACGTGGAGAATGGAAGGAGAACGAGGAAACGGACAGACAGTGAAGAGGAAGGAGGAGAAAGACACAGACAGCTGGAGAAGGAGGTGTATAGAGAGCTAGAGGAAGGAGAGATGAACAGAGAACAGGGAGAGAAGGAGACAGACGAGGAAAGGGAAGAAGAGGAGATGGCTAGAGACAGAGGGAGGAAGAGATAAGCAGAAAGATGCTGGAGGATGACATGAACAGGGATAGGGGTAAATGGAAATTGTCAGAAAAAGGTAAGAGGAGGAGTGGGATATAGAGAGGGGAGAGGAGGAGAAGCACATAGAAAGGAAAATGGGGGATTTGAACATGGAGAGGAGAGAGGAGAAGATTGACGGGGAAGGAGGGAGGAGGATTTGCACAGAGAGAGGGGGAGGAGGGGATCTACAGAGAGAGGATGGGGTGGGTTGGATACAGAGGGGGGGGGGGGAGGGAGAAGGAAGGGTTGTGCACGTACCCACATTGTAAATGTCGTAACGCAGAAGTTACGTCAACACTCAAGTGGGAGACACTCGAGCACCCGTCCCGTAGTTCCGATATCTCCCCATTTGATTATCACGCCTTCGGTCCCTTAACGCCTTGAAGGGTCGACAATTCTTTCCGGACGAGGATGTGCAGCAGGCAGTTACCGACTTCTTCTCGCAGCAAGACGCGATGTTTTATCAGTTCGTCGGTGTGATGATTTCCGCAATGCTCACGGCGATTTTGCCCTGTACGACCTTCGAACGAAAACGTTTTTATCGGCCGTTTCATAACATTTTAGTACCCCGAGAGCTTTCTTTCTGAACGACCTAGTCCTTAAGTAGCTGTTGTCTGGCACGACTCTGTTCTTGTGCGGGCCGCTGTGGCCGAGCGGTTCTAGGGGCTTCAGCCCGGAACCACGCTGCTGCTACGGTCACAGGTTCGAATCCTCCCTCGGGCATGGATGTGGTGATGCCCTTAGATTACTTAGGTTGAAGTAGTTCTGAGTCAAGGGGACTGATGACCTCAGATGTTAAGTCCCATAGCGCTTAGAGCCATTTGAACCATCTTACACCAGCAATCCCTGAGAGAACAAGCAGAGAGCTCTACTGTAGAGTACTAGATAAGACGCAATCTTCACGCCTAGAAAATCTATCTGTCTGGGCAGCTGATGACGACGAAAATGAGTGACAACGCTGACGACAGGAAAGAATAAACAGTGTGACCTGTGTTGTTTGTGTGTGGTTAGGGGGATATTAGTTCATAGGAATATTAGTTAACAAGTGCGGCCGTACTAAAAGTTCGAATTTCATTACTTTGCTGGTCTTTGGGTGCAGTTTCAGTTAGCTTTGCACGATTTGCCTTTTAAGTAGTTCATAACTGAAACGTAAAGTAAAGAATGAGTTAGAAGTTATTCCTGAGAACCATTCAGTTTTCAGTGAGTAATGATTGTCTTCCGGTGTTTTCTTGTTTCGTGATGCTTTAGCGTCTGTCGCAATGCACTGCAACAACAGCTCATTTGCACCTCGCAGTGTGTTAGAGAAAAGCATTTGCAGAACATTCAGCAATAAATTAACAAAGAATGGTAGTCATTGTTCCTGCGATTGGTGTGGCCCGAGTAGCGGAAAGTGTTCCGTAGTTCGTAACGGTGCTGCGCCGGCTGAGAGTAAGGGCTGACGGGCGGTCAAGGTCACGCAGTCTCGTAGCAGACGAGGGATGCAGGGGGAGGCCGTTCTCCTGGAGCATACAAAAAATGCAAACCTGCCTTGGCTCGCAGTCCTCAGTGGTTATCGTGGCTTCCTGAAAAGTATAGTTCCAGAAGGAAGTAACAGACGATATCAACGTGTCACTTAGTAGTGTTACATACTCTGTAACCGAGGCCATTAAAGTCCACAGTTTGTTTGACTAGTTCGACAGAGTGTGCAGTTATACACTGAATTCGTGACCTCCGATGCTAAGGTTCGCAGACGGCACAGCAGTTGTGCCCTGAGGTAAGATATACTGCAGAAAAAGGACAATAAAAGTACATCAGAAAAACCAGTAGTCACCCCAAGCCTTTTCAGTCCCGAGCACATATTGAAAGTGTTACGGAGTAAAGTCAAGCACCGGGAACGACAGAGCAGAGAGGGCTGTGACAAGACGCCAGCCAATTGCACGCTGACCGACCCCTCTCCAGGACGATAACGATTGTGTGTAGAGGGCAGAAGCGCCGCTCCTGACTGGTCGCGGCCCACTTCTACAGCCGCATCGAGATTAGGCATTGAAGACCGGCGTCTTAGGACCTGTATATACTGAAGAGATTTCTTATTTGCATGTCACTCTTTGCTTGCGACACCTCTGTTGGTTGAAATGGCTCTGAGCACTATGCGACTTAAATTCTGAGGTCATCAGTCGCCTAGAACTTAGAACTAATTAAACCTAACTAACCTAAGGACATCACACACATCCATGCCCGAGGCAGGATTCGAACCTGCGACCGTAGCGGTCGCGGGGTTCCAGACTGTACCGCCCAGAACCGCTCGGCCACTCCGGCCGGCACACCTCTGTGTTATTGAGATTATGCACTTCAAGATTGGCGACTTAGGAATTGTATATACTCAAGACATTTCTTATCTGCATGTCACTCTTTGCTTGCGACACCTCTGTATTATTGTCGAAATTAAATGTTGTCACAATTAAGTAATAAAACTCATTAATACGCTTTTTTCGAATGTTGTCTAGCGATACGAGAAGGCAGGCTTTCCTAGACCCCACATATTTGACGTCAAGGCAGGGTACAACAGAAAGTACATGTACCATAATGAACCTCAGCACTTAAACAGGTCAATAACGCACACAACTTTACAGTTTCGTATTACTAAGAAAAAGAAGTTACAGATATTACTGTTATTATTTACTGCAGATGTCAAGCTAGGTCAAAATACACACTTGGTATTAAAACTTTCAACAATTTAAATAAACAATCCAAAATATTGAAACAAAATTACAATAGCAATTTTTAAAGTAATTTCGCTTTTCTTGATAATTACCACGCGGATCAATATTATTATTATTATTATTATTATTACACGCGCTACAGGCCTTATATCAAACCACGCGAGACATTCATGAATACTTGTTCTTCCTGTTCTTCCAGCACTCCTTCATTCGTTCACTAAAGGCTCTCTTCCTTTCTTCTGTCCACTTTGGCCTTTGGGCTTTAGGCGCTGTTTTCTCTGGCATCACTTCCCACTTGTACACCTTGTGTCTATAGACACCTTTGTCCATGACGTCCGCTGAATCTTTCTGGGCTCTTCCCAGATCAATTTTGAATTGTGTCATCCAGGGCGTAGTGGTCTTGAGTCTCTGGATGTACATGAGCATTCTTTTCGTTAGTCTGGTCTGTGACAGTCTGCTTATGTGCCCATAAAATTTTAATTGCTCTTTTCTAATGTCCGCTTCGATGTTGGAGAACTCCTCTGTGGTATCCCTGGAGTGAAGCCTATATCCATCGTCGGTGAGTTTTGGCCCAATAATTTTCCTAATGATTTTTCTTTCCTGTGTGAGGATATTCTCAAGGTCGGCCTTTGTGTGTAATATCACTGTCTCACTAGCGTATAGCACCTTAGGTTTGATTGCAGTGTTGAAGTGACGAATTTTGGTGCAGGTGGAGAGAAATTTCTTGTAGTAAATACTCAGTGTTTTGTATAAAGCTCTCTTCATTTTCAGTAACCTAGTGTTCTGGGCAATTTTCTCATTTCCTGTCGGTTCCAGCACTTCACCTAGGTACTTAAAGTGTGTGACCCTGTTGATCTTGCCATATTTTGTGTCCAAATTTGGAATGTTTAATTTCGTGCAGAATAACTCAGCTTTCTGAAAGGAAATCTGTAGCCCTACTTTTTCTGCGCACTCTTTGAGTAGTCTGATTGCTGCAGTTTCGTTACCTGTGAGTAGTTCTTGATCGTCTGCGAAGGCTAGACACCCGATCTCCAGCTTATCCTTGGGTTGTCCAAATCGCACTGGCTTCCAATACCTTTGTATTTGCAGCGCTTTCTCCAATTCCTTGATGATCTTATCCAGCACTAGCGTGAAGAGGAGCCGTGAGAGTCCGTTACCCTGCCGAACGCCTGTCTTGATCCCAAAGGTTCGGAGATTTCCCCCTTGAACTTCCCTTAGACGTCGTGTCTGTCAGTGTCTGTTTGATCAGTCGCAGTGTCTTGCCGTCCAAACCAAGTTAATGTAGAATGTTGAACAATGACTGGCGGTCGGTGGAGTCACATGCCTTCTTGAAGTCGACGAAGGTGCTTATGACTGGACTGTTCCCGAGGGCTTCGAGTTTCAGAGTAGTCTCCAGATTGAAGATTTGTTCTGCACAGGAGCGACCAGGGCGGAAGTACGCCTGGTACTCGCCGATCTTATGTTCCAGTTGGTTCTGTGTTCTTTGGAGTAGGCACGCTGAGAGTACCTTGTATATGATTTGTATTAGTGAGATGCCCCTGTAATTGTTCACATCTGTGGGGTAACTCTTTTTGTGCGGAGGGTGGATCAGTGCGCATTTCCAGTCGTCTGGCAACTTTGCTGATGTCCATATGTCTGTGATGATCTGTGTGAGCTTTCTGAGTGAGTTTGTTCCGAGGGTTTTCAGTAGTTAGTCCACTATGCCGTCTTCACGAGATGTCCTGTTGTTTTTGAAGCTAAGGATGTGCCTGTGACTTCCTCTTGTGTCGTGGGTAGTGAGTCTGTGTGTTTGTCTGTAGCTTCTTTGTCTGGGAATCTCTCTGTGGATTCTGGGCAATTGAGAAGTTAAGTACTGTGTCAGCCCTTGCAGTTCTCCTTACCCACCAGTGCCAATTTTCCGCCACTATTTCTAAAGCAGAGGTTCGGTTGTGTGTATCCTCGGATGTGCCCTGCAAATGTCCTGTACAAGTCCCTTGCGTTGTAGTTGCGGAAGTTGTCCTCTATAGAGTCTAGCTGTTCCTTCAGGTATTTCCTCTTGGACTGTATAATAATTTTCATTGAACACCTGTAAATGTTCTAGGGACTTGTTACTGTTGTATTTCTGGTATGCCAATTTCCTGCTGACGAGAGCATTCTCACAGTCAGTGTCCCACCAGGAGTGGTTGGTATTCTTCTTCAGAGGAATAGGGCTTGTGCTTTTTCTGTGATTTTCTGTGGAAATTTTGTCAGTCGTTTGTATGTTCTTTTTTGCAAACGTCTTTCACTCTAGAGTCAGCGATCTTTTTTGTGTCAAACTTCAGTAGGGGTGTTTTCTTACAGAAAATTCTCTTGGGGGTGCACTTGACTTTGATGCGTGTTAGGTAATGGTCAGAATCAATGTTGGCTCCCCTGCGTACCTGTATGTCACGGATCTCTTTCTGTACTGGGTACGAGAATGCCACGTGGTCAAGTTGGAACACGCCTACCTGATGGACTGGTGAACGCCAAGTTTTCTGTTTTCTGGGGTGTTTTCTGAGGGATGTCGACATGAGCTTGAGGTTGTGCTGCTGGCAAAGTTCTATGAGCCGTGTGTCATTTTTGTTGATGAATTTATGTGCGGGATAATTTCCAACTGTTTTCCTGTGCATTTTTTCTCTGCCGATCTGTGCACTGAAATTGCCCATAAGAAGTTTGATGTCATCCTTGGGGACTTTAGATAATACTTTCTCAAGGGTTGACTAAATCAGCGGACTGTGGGTCTCTCTTGTGGTTATGGTTAGTAGCGGGATGTGTATTGATCAGTGTGTATTTTTTTTGGCTCACTGAACGTGTATGGTCATCAGCCGGTTGTTTACTGGTGTGACTTCTCTGATGGATTCGAGTATGGTAGTATGGACCACGAAGGCCATCCCCAACAGAGGAGCTCTTTGGCATCTCTCCTATCGGTTTTTTTTCTCTTAAAGATGGGGTACTTGCCTTAGTCTGTGGTGTCTTCGTCTGTGATACGTGTCTCTTGCAGTGCGAGGATCAGTACCTTCTGCCTATCGAGTTCTGTCACTATGTTGTGCAGCTTTCCAGGCTGTATGAGGATGTTGATGTTGAAGGTACCTATGTTCGTTGGTGTCTTGCGTCGGAGTTTGCCAGGAAACTCCGACTTTCTCTGTGGTCATGAAAGTCCGGGTCCCCCCAGAATCCGAGTGCCCGGTTGCCGCCTGTCGACAAGTGGTTTTGTTACCACCTGGAGTATTGCTGTTATTACTTACACGAGTCATGATTGCTTATAAGCATTGGTATCTAGTGGTCACCCACTGGGTTTGTTAGAATCAGGGATTGTCAGCTCCTGAAGCATGTATTGCAGACGTACTCACTGAGTGAACAGACGGTGACCATTCGCCGGTGGCTACCACTGCAGACGCGACTTGGATCAGTATTGTGTTAACATTACATTTTGTTAAAGTTTTGAAAATCCCTGTTACTCAGCAACCATATACTACTGTAGTTTCAACATAGGATTATACAGCCAAAGAGTTATGTGCAACTGGTTAGCTGTATAATCCAATGTTGATCACATTTTGTCCTAATTTAGTTCAATTTCCTGTGAAATATGTTAATGTATTCCTGTCAGTAGTGAAACAAAGGACGACTTTGCATTGCTCACACCGTACAAGGGTAACGCCTCTGCAGGCTTCTGCCCGGCATTTTGACATCTTCTTATGAACATGGAAGTCAAGCCTGGGAATAAAGCGAAAAAAAGGAAAGAAGAAAAAAGCACTTCCACTGACATAAACAAAGTCTTCATTGAGTCCTGAGGTATTATATATGAATCCCAAAAGTTTAAATCGTATAAACCCGTTGTAACATTAATTTACAGTTATAGATTAACTGAGGAATGCCTGTAAAACTTTAATAAATTGTTAAAACGAGTAAAAACACTTGTAGTGAGTACAGATTAGCTTCAGCAATTCACGTTCGGTTTTAAAAGCATTGTCATTGACAGGGAGTCACAATACCCCATAACCTCGCTTTTAGCGTCTTTTTAGGGCCACTGTTCGTACGATATGTTAGATAGCCACCTGTGGTGCACTGTTCCCTGTGGATACGTTGAACAGTCTGCTCTGATACACCGATAAATAGGTAACTTCATACACGGTGCGTTCATAGGAACGTTCAAGCACAATAGCACCTTTTTGTCATTGTGTATTATCTCCTTACTCCACTGATTCCATATGACCACTCACTGTCCTGTTTTACGACAGCGGTTGCGGTTCTACAACATCTCATCTCTCCAAACTGACCGGCAGTCTCAATTAAGGGGGTGACACATTAGTGGAACGAATGCAAGAATTCTCCTATCCAAGAAGGAAGTTTACACAGGATAACTGAAGCAAAGAGGTTATGAGATGTAGAAGAAGAAAGCCTTTTTTAATTTAACAACTCTCCCGGCATGATATTGATAAGAAAATGAACATGAAATTGCTGATAGTGTATGTCTGGAGCGAAGCATTGTGTGGAAACGTGAACCACTGGAAAGATTAAACTAGAAATGCGAGCAGAGGTTTCTATTTCCCAACTTAACACCGTCATCAGGTACTGACTTACTACACTACTGGCCATTAAAATTGCTACACCAATAAGAAATGCAGATGATAAACGGGCATTAATTGGACAAATATATTATACTAGAACTGACATGTGATTACATTTTCACGCAAAATTGTTCAAATGTGTCTGAGCACTATGGGACTTAACATCTGAGGTCATCAGTCCCCTAGAACGTAGACCTACTTAAACCTAACTACCCTAAGAACATCACACACATCCATGCCCGAGGCAGGATTCGAACCTGCGACCGTAGCGGTCGCGCGGTTCCATACTGAACGGCCTAGAACCACTTGACCACTCCGGCCAGCCCATTTCCACGAATTTGGGTGCATAGATCCTGAGAAATCAGTACCCAGAACAACCACCTCTGACCGTAATAACGGCCTTGATACGCCTGGGCATTGAGTCAAACAGAGCTTGGATGGCGTGTACAGGTACAGCTGTCCATGCAGCGTCAACACGATACCAAAGTTCATCAAGAGTAGTAACTGGCGTATTGTGACGAGCCAGTTGCTCGGCCACCATTGACCAGGCGTTTCAATTGGTGAGAGATCTGGAGAATGTGCTGGCCAGGGTAGCAGTCGAACATTTTCTGTATCCAGAAAGGCCCGTACAAGACCTGCAACATGGGGTCGAGCATTATCTTGCTGAAATGTAGGGTTTCGCAGGGATCGAATGAAGGGTAGAGCCACGGGTTGTAAATTATCTGAAATGTAACGTATACTGTTCAAAGTGCCGTCAATGCGAACAAGAGGTAAGCGAGACGTGTAACCAATGGCACCCCATACCATCACGCTGGGTGATACGCCAGTATGGCGATGACGAATACACGCTTCCAATGTGCATTCACCACGATGTCGCCTAACACGGATGCGACGATCATGACTCTGTAAATAGAACCTGGATTCATCCGAAAAAATGACGTTTTGTCATTCGTGCACCCAGGGTCGTCGTTGAGTACACCATCGCAGGCGCTCCTGTCTGTGATGCAGCGTCAAGGGTAACCGCAGCCATTGTATCCGAGCTGTTAGTCCATGCTGCTGCAAACCTCGTCGAACTGATCGTGCAGATGGTTGTTGTCTTGCAAACGTCCCCAACTGCTGACTCAGGGATCGAGACGCGGCTGCAGGATCAGTTACAGCCATGCGGATAAGATGCCTGTCATCTCGACTGATAGTGATACGAGGCCGTTGGGATCCAGCACGGCGTTCCGTATTACCCTCCTGAACCCACCGATTCCGTATTCTGCTAACAGTCATTGGATCTCAACCAACGCGAGCAAGAATGTCGCGATACGATAAACCGCTATCGCGATAGGCTACAAGCCGACCTTTATCAAAGACGGAAACATGATGGTACGCATTTCTCCTCTTTACACGAGGCATCACAACAATGTTTCACCAGGCAACATGGTCAACTGCTGTTTGTGTATGAGAAATCTGTTGGAAACTTTCCTCATGTCAGCACGTTGTAGGTGTCGCTACCGGTGCCAACCTTGTGTGAATGCTGTGAAAAGCTAATCATTTGCATATCACAGCACCGAATAAAACCTTCTCGGTTTTCCAGCCGCGTCAATTCAAATAAAATGCTCAAGCTTTCGATGGCCATCTCTGCCATCGTCGTCAGGAGTTCACTGACTTCCGGGGCTGTTACGGTCTCTCGCTTATATAGGCATGATGACATCAGCAGCCAATCAGATCGATCCAATGTGGCGCGCGCGCGTAAGTCGACCCGGGCAGCTCGTGGCAGCACCGGTGACGTCAGGTGGCGCCACGTTTAAAACTGCCGCTCCCGCGTCGCGCATCTGTCTCTGCTTTCTTTCGATGTCCAACGCCAGTCCCCATGCCCTGCTGAGTGTGTATCCCTGGTCTCGGTTGAAATTGTTTCTGTCTAGGCGAATCTCGGCCGCTTCCTTTATAACTGAGTCCCAATATGTAGAAACATGAGCCAGCACTTTTGTACTATCGAACTGTATCTTATGTCCGTTTTGTAGACAATGCTCCGCTATGGCCTACTTGTCACCTTTGTTTCATATGGCGCTTGTGGTCAGTACAACGCTCCGCAACCGTGCGGATTGTCTGTCCAATGTACATGCTGCCACATTCACAAGGTACACCATACACACCGGACACTCGGAGACCAAGGCGCAACATATCTCGTATCTTGGGGGCGGGCCGGAACACTGGTTTTAGCTCATGTTTCTGCAGCAGACGTCCTAACTTACTGCTAATAATCCTGCCAGATGTTTAGCAAGTCTGTAGGTAGGCGAACCGATTGCACTAACAATGGGCCTCAGGGGAACACTTTCCTTGTGTATCTTTGGTAATCCATAAAGCCTGGGAGGTCTGGCGGCACGAGGGGTTAGTTTCTTCACCACTTCATCTGGTAAGCCAGAATCCTTCAATAACTTCCCCGTCTTTCTGACAATGGCCTGTGTGGGATCACTCCGAGGACACATAGATTTCCTCTAAGGTGAGGACATAATGCGTAGTGTGAGACTGCTAGAAAAACTGCGGAGAAAGAGATCACATCTGCTAAGTTCTTTGGCATTTTTATAACGCTGCCGGGACAAGGAGGTAATTCCTCGCTTTGCAGTAGTCAAGCACCGTATTCGAACTGCTGCAGTGGACAGAATTTTGAAGAGGACCAGTCTCGCCACAGTGAGACAGCGGATACGACAGACAAGATACGAGCTTGATCACAACGCCAGGAACCTGCTTGAGTGTCACCTGTCCTTGTCTTCAACATTGTCACGATTCGACTGGGAGTTGGTGGATTTAGCTACGGCAGCTCAACAACATGCAAGTTTATCCAAGGCAACGTCGAGGCAATGTGCCAAGTTCGAGCGACTGGATCACGGAAGAACTGTTGTGAAACCCGATAAGGCCCATAGAACGGTTGTTAATCTTCCCAACCAAGAACTGGACGACGGCTCTATATCAGCGCTGAGTAAAGGCCTCAACTTTTCTCCAGCTCCACGACGTCTGCAAATATTGGATATAATTAGTGGAATAGAGCAGTGCATTAGGAATCTTCCGCACGATGCAACTGAGGACGTCAGTCTAACTAACAGCCATATTCTGGCGAAAACTAAGCAACCAAAATCCAATATAAGCCAGGAGGAACGACGTTGCTTACGGTTATTACGTGAGAATGAAAACTTGGTTGTCTTGCCAGCCGACAAAGGGAATGCTACCTTGGTTCTGAACTCTGCAAACTACCACCTGAAGATGCTGCATTTATTAGAAGACCCCACGTACCGCAAGGTTAGTCGTGATCCCACACAGGCCATTGTCAGAAAGACGTGGAAGTTATTGAAGGATTCTGGCTTACCAGATGAAGTGGTGAAGAAATTAACCCCTCGTGCCGCCAGACCTCCCAGGCTTTATGGATTACTAAAGATACGCAAAGAAAGTGTTCCCCTGAGGCCCATTGTTAGTGCAATCGGTTCGCCTACCTACAGACTTGCTAAACATCTGGCAGGATTATTATCACCAAAATTGGGACATTGCGAACACCATGTTGTCAACTCGCAGAAATTTGTTGAGACACTCAAGAGAATGAAGATAGGCCCAAACGACCTAATGGTTAGCCTGGATGTTGTGTCACTTTTTACGAGGGTGCCAATACAAGTACGCTGGATCTTTTGGCCCAACATTTTCCATCTGGAATCATTAAGTTGTTCCATCAAGTCTTAACGACAACGTACTTTTTGTACTGCGATGACTGACGGCACAGCCATGGGATCACCACTGTCTCCAGCAGTCGCAAATTTCTTCATGGAGCGCTTTGAGGAGCAGGCTCTGCAAACTGCGACATTACGGCCATCTTGCTTTCTACGATACGTTGATGACACATTCCTGATATGGCCTCATGGTGAAGATACACTACAGCAGTTCCTCGATCATATGAATGGTGTTCATCCCAACATTAAATTTACTGTCGAGATGGAGAAGCACGGCAAGCTACCATTCTTGGATGTTTTGGTTGAGCGGAAGCCAGGAGGCCAGCTTGGTCACTCAGTGTATCGGAAACCTACACACACTGATCGGTACTTGAACGCTAATAGTTTCCACCACCCGGTACACAAGAAAGCTGTTCTTAACACGTTGGTTCATAGAGCCAAGATTATCTCTGACGACGACCACCTACAGTCTGAACTGCAGAACTTAAAACGTGTTTTCGGGGAAAATGGATATAGCAAAAAAGACATCGCAAACGCTTTCAAGGGCCGCCGACGAAAGACAGCTGGGGAATCAGAAGAAGAGGGCAAACGGACTGTATTCCTGCCATACTGTGGAACAACTAGCAGTAAGTTAGGACGTTTTCTGCAGAAACATGGGCTAAAACCAGTGTTCCGCTCCGCCCCCAAGATACGAGATATGTTGCGCCCTGTTAAGGACGACATTGCTCTCCGAGTGTCCGGTGTGTATGGTGTACCTTGTGAATGTGGCAGCATGTACATTGGACAGACAATTCGCACGGTTGCGGAGCGTTGTACTGACCACAAGCGCCATATAAAACAAAGGGAGCTTGACAAGTCGGCCATAGCGGAGCATTGTCTAGAAAACGGACATAAGATACAGTTCGATAATACAAAAGTGCTGGCTCATGCTTCTACATATTGGGAATCAGTTATCAAGGAAGCGGCCGAGATTCGCCTAAACAGAAACAACTTCAACCGAGACCAGGGATACACACTCAGCAGGGCATGGGGACTGGCGTTGGACATCTAAAGAAAGCAGAGACAGATGCGCGACGCGGGAGCGGCAGTTTCGAACGTGGCGCCTCCCCCTGGCGCCGCTTGACGTCACCGATGCTGCCACGAGCTGCCCGGGTCGACTTACGCTCGCGCGCCACATTGGATCGATCTGATTGGCTGCTGCTGATGTCATCATGCCTGTATAAGCGAGAGACCGTAACAGCCCCGACCTACCGTCACCTTCGAGAAAGCCCTTATTCCTTCCTGACTGTCCTCGCCCAGCTCTATAATGTCATCCTCTCTACTGGCTTCTCCCCTGACCTGTGGAAGACCTCCTGCGTCCTCTTATTCCTCAAACCCAACAAACCCCCTTCTGCCACCTCTTCCTATCGTCCCATATGCCTCACCACCGTCTTCAGTAAGGTCCTTGAATCCATCCTCTCCCACCGTATCCATCAGTACCTTGCTCAACACCACCTCCTCCCCCTTACCCAGTGTGGCTTCCGACCCTCCTTCTCTGCTGAAGACCAATTCCTCAACCTTGTTCACCTTCTGTCCCTCCAGCTCAACTCCCGTCGCTCCATTTTTGTTTCCCTTGACCTCCAAAATGCCTATGACCGTGTATGGCATCCCGGTCTCCTCTTTAAACTCCAAACCTACGCCCTGCCTATCAATTTTGTCCGTCTGGTCGCTTCCTTCCTCTCGCACCGTGCTTCCTATGTCACCCTCCACAACACCAACTCCCGTATCTTTCATCCCACAGCTGGCGTCCCCCAGGGTTCTGTCCTCTCCCCTCTCCTTTATCTCTTGTATACAGCTGATATGTCCAAGCCACCCCCACCAGTCCACCTTCTCCAATATGCTGATGAACCGCCTTCCTGGCTCTCTATACTACCCTTAAATGGTCTCAACGTACCCTCCAAACCCACCTTAACCAGTTCACCACTTGGTGTAACCAGTGGTTGCTCCGTCTCAACCCCTCCAAAACCCAGGCAATAATCATTGGCCGCACCACTCGCTCCTTTCGCCTCCATGATTTCTACTTCACCCTTTATGGTCATCCCATCCAGCTCACCCCCACCCTGAAATACTTTGGCCTCACCCTCGACCGACACCTCACCTGGACCCCTCATCTCCAGACTGTCCAGCAGAAAGCCCATTCCCGCCTCCGCCTTCTGAAACTCCTGTCTGGCCGGACATGGGGATTGCATCCTTCTACCATCCTCCACACCTACAAATCCCTCATCTGTCCTATCCCCTGTTATGCCAGAGTTGCCTGGATCTCCGCCCTCCACTCGCTTTTACAAGGCCCTCCAAATCCTTGAACGCCATGCACTCCACCTTGCCTTCTGTATCCACCTTCCTTCCCCCACACAGCTCCTGTATGAACTGATCCCCTTCCCCCACCTCCTCCTGTTCCTCCAACATCTCCGCATCCTTTACATTGCCCGCAGGCTTGATCCCCCCCACCCTCTGGTTTCCTCCTTCCTCACCACCCCCCGCCCGTTGCCGCGCCTCTATCGCTGTATCCCTCCGTCTCTCCACCTCCACACCCTCCATCTCCATCAGGGAAATTTCCAACACCTCCCCCTCCCGGATGACGAACTTTGCCGTGACATCTATCCTTCCTTCCAACTATAGCCTGGCCTTGTTCCCCCCCCCCTCCCCAGGGCCCCCTTTTTTCCTCTTCCCTCCTTCTCTCAGAGCGGATTTTCCTCCTTCACCCCCCCTCCCCTGAGACCCTGCACCCCATACTTGCCTGTTTCCTTCCCACATCCCTCCCTACCTGGCCCTCTTCAGCGTGCCCCCCGCTCATCTCCCCCATCTCTTCCCCTCCCTCCCTTCTTCCAGTCTCCCTCATCTCCTTGCGCCTGGCAGATCCTCTGTTTTGATCATCGTCAGTGTGCCACATAAGTGTTGTGTTTAGTGCTGTTTCTCCTGTGCGTCAAGAGGTGTGAGTTTAATTGTGTACTGCCTTGAGGTTCGCTGTTGGTGTTTTTTATGTCCTACGCCATCCGTCGATACCTTTTATGCTCCAGTCATACTGTGCCTTGTGTTCTTTTAATTGTTGCAGTGTGTGGATTTTTGTGTGTGCTACTTTTAAACAGTTTTCACAGTTTTTTATCTCCATTTTACGGTCACCCCGTTTCTCGTTTATTGCCTTCCATGATGTTCCCCTTTCTTATATCTATGTTCACCATATTCTCTCCTTTGTTATTTTTAAATGTCTTCTATTGTTTGTTCGATGTCTTTCGGCTGAAGAGCAGCGCATATGCTGCTGCCAGCCCGCCCCGATGGGGAATTGAAATACAATAAAGAAAACAAAAAAAAACAGCCCCGGCAGTCAGTGAACTCCTGACGACGATGGCGGAGATGGCCATCGAAAGCTCGAGCATTTTATTTGAATTGACGCGGCTGGAAAACCGAGAACGTTTTATTCATGTATGCCGTCGCGAAAGACTCTGAGGACATATGACAGCACCATCTTCCTGTCGGCTAAATTTCGCGTCTGTAGCACGTCATCTTCGTGGTGTAGCAGTTTTAATGGCCATTAGTGTAATTTTGCTGTTTCCAGTCGATTGCTATAGTAATAGGGCATTACGGAACCTGACATGACGCTGTCTAGTGAGTTTGAAAATCAGTTGATAGAGTCCCTCTCTGAATAAATGACAAGACCACATTTATATTATCTACCATTAAGGTAATCCTTTCCCCTTCTCAATTTCAGCTACCGTCGATGAGATCATCCTTCTACCGTTTCTGACATGGCCTTCGAGCCTGTGCATATGGACACTGAAATGGTGAGGCCCTCATAGCTACAGGAAGAGTTAAATTCTTACAGTGTCTTTTGGAATAATGAGTTGGACTTAAACACAAAAGTCAAACTATATAAACTCACTATTTTCCCAGAAATAATATCTCGCAGCTCCTCATGGGTTATTGCCAGTGACTACCAAGTGGAAAACCGTGAAGTACTGCGGGACAAATGTCTACGTTGGATAACAAACGCAGTTATTCATCAGCAAATCAGCGTAAACGCAGTGTATGGAAGATCCAAAAATTAGACGATAAAATATATTCCATACGGGGAACTATGAAACATGTACAACATATGGGAATTACAGCCCTATAAATATCACAAAAGATCAAAGGTCATAGTTCACTAACGGAACGGGTGCAAGAACTAAATATAAGAGAGTAGATTAATACATCAACGAAAGGCCGATTAACTCAAGGAGCCCTATCTCAAGAGTAAAACGATGTTATGCTGATCTTTCGAAGCTATCCGAACGTCAGTGAAGGATGAATCACCGGAAGCAAAGAAGTGTCAACACAAAAAGTCGGAAATTAATGAAGGATTCGCCCTATCAATGGAGGGCAGGTTCTCTATTTTCAACCGAAATGTAGTAAGATGAAGTACTGATATCATGATACACACCCGGAAACTAGTGGAGTAGCGGCAGGCCATCGTCCGGCACTGGAATGTACCATTACCCTTCCTTTCATTCACAACTACAAAAGCAGAATATTAAATTTGGCAAGAACTTGTCACTCTCAAACACATGAAAATGTTACACGGCTGTAACTTTGCAAAAGCAAAAGTAAGGTAACAACAAACCCTACCAGTGCAATCTTGTCGGCCCATTGTAGGTAACGCTCGCTAAAAAGTATGGAACTGATTGCTCCTCCTGTTTCATCTTTCAGCTCCTTGTTACTACGGTCCATTTAATTATGAGAACTCCTCAGTTCACCCGGCCGTGGTGACCGACCGGTTCTAGGCGCTTCAGTCAGGAACCGCGCGACCGCTACGGTCGCAGGTTCGAATCCTGCCTCGGGCATCGATGTGTGTGATGTCCTTAGGTTAGTTAGGTTTAAGTAGTTCTAAGTTCTAAGGGTCTGATGACCTCAGATGTTAAGTCCCATAGTGCTCAGAGCCATTTGAACCATATGAACTCCTCAGTTAGAACAATATCAACTACTACCAGTTTCTTCTTCGTTGCTACAATTACGATTCCAAATGATGGGTGCTCCAATCATCGTATTTTGGGACCGCTTTTCTGACATTCAAGTCACTTTTTCACATCAATAAAGCTCTTCTTTTGAAGAGAGCTTGAATGATCTTGTAGTAGAATTCATTCACTTACACACAGTCCGTTCACACGAGACTGATTTCATTCCTCGTGTATAAGCGAAGCACTTCGAGTGCATCCTCGTGTATAAGCGAACTACTTCGAGTGTATAAGCAAAGAAGTACTTTAATGACAGTTTTACATGCTTGTATGAACTTTCTGAACTTTGCGAACAAGTGGGAGGAGACTACGCTTGGTTGGTTCATTTGGGAGAATGGGACCAAACAGCGACGACATCGATCCCATCGGATTACGGAAGGATGGGGAAGGAAGTTAGCCATGCACTGTCAAAGGAACCATCCCGGAATTTTCCTGAATTAGGGAAATCACGGAAAACCTAAATTAGGATGAGGGGACACGGATTTTAACCGTCGTTCTCCCGAATGCGAGTCCATTGTGCTAATCACTGCACCATCTCACTCGGTGGGAAACTATGTACAACACCTGAAACAGTAATATCACCATCTTAACGTATCTCTACATTTTGTTAATTCAGTCTCGAAATTTTTTGGGTTGAAGTGATAGTACTGTTTTCAGCTAAGTGATCTATTCGGTATTACTCATTGTCGCTCTCTTGATTCACCTCCAAGGTATTCTGTTCTTAGAAAACTGATTCCTCCTTCTTACTTTTAGATAGAAGGATTATTATCAGATGCGAATTTCAGCATAGATACATGTTCCTCTGTACATTTAGTCACTTTGTACACAGTTACAAACATAGATGAAGTTAGGTGCAAAGTTTTATTGTTAACCCTCGATCTCTACGGAAATGGACAATGCTGCGTCTTCCAAATTTCCCCCAGATGGGAGTGTACAGACGGCCACAGATAGAGCGGGAACGAAATAAACACGCCAAGAAGAATTAGGCAAGAGGGACAGAACAAAGACAAGGGAAAAATTAATGAGAATCTGAGCACTAAGGAGAACAGAAATACTCATTCTGAAGGTGTAATAATATTTGAATATTGTGTACAAACTCGATGGTGAGTTTATATTGGTTGCAGTGGTAGTCACTTCGACTCCCTTTGCTTGAAAGAAGAGATGCAGATAGTTTACATCTACATCAAATCTACATGACTACTCTGCAATTCACATTTAAGTGTTTGGGAGAGGGTTCATCGAACCACAATCATACTATCTCTCTACCATTCCACTCACGAACAGCGCGCGAGAAAAACGAACACCTAAACCTTTCTGTTCGATCTCTGATTTCTCTTATTTTATTTTGATGATCATTCCTACCTATGTAGGTTGGGTTCAACAAAATATTTTTGCATTTGGAAGAGAAAGTTAGTGACTGAAATTTCGTAAATAGATCTCGCCGCGACGAAAAACGTCTTTGCTTTAATGACTTCCATCCCAACTCGCGTATCATATCTGCCACACTCTCTCCCCTATTACGCGATAATACAAAACGAGCTGCCCTTTTTTGCAGCCTTTCGATGTGCTCCGTCAATCCCACCTGGTAAGGATCCCACACCGTTCAGCAATATTCTAACAGAGGACGAACGAGTGTAGTGTAAGCTGTCTCCTTAGTGGACTTGCATCTTCTAAGTGTCCTGCCAATGAAACGCAAGCTTTTGCTCGCCTTCCCCACAACATTATCTATGTGGTCTTTCCAACTGAAGTTGTTCGTAATTTTAACACCCAGGTACTTAGTTGAATTGACAGCCTTGAGAATTGTACTATTTATCGAGTAAACGAATTCCAACGGATTTCTTTTGGAACTCATGAGGATCACCTCACACTTTTCGTTATTTAGCGTCAACTGCCACCTGCCACACCATACAGCAATCTTTTCTAAATCGCTTTGCAACTGATACTGGTCTTCGGATGACCTTACTAGACGGTAAATTACAGCATCATCTGCGAACAACCTAAGAGAACTGCTCAGATTGTCACCCAGGTCATTTATATAGATCAGGAACAGCAGAGGTCCCAGGACGCTTCCCTAGGGAACACCTGATATCACTTTAGGTTTAATCGATGATTTGCCGTCTACTACTACGAACTGCGACCTTCCTGACAGGAAATCACGAATCCAGTCGCACAGCTGAGACGATACCCCGTAGACCGGCAGCTTGATTAGAAGTCGCTTGTGAGGAACTGTGTCAAAAGCTTCCCGGAAATATAGAAATACGGAATCAACTTGAGATCCCCTGTCGATAGCGGCCATTACTTCGTGCGAATAAAGAGCTAGCTGCGTTGCACAAGAACGATGTTTTCTGAAACCATGCTGACTACGTATTAATAGATCGTTCCCTTCGAGGTGATTCATAATGTTTGAATACAGTATATGCTCCAAAACCCTACTGCAAACCTACGTCAATGATGTTGGTCTGTAGTTCGATGGATTACTCCTACTAGCCTTCTTAAACACTGGTGCGACCTGCGCAATTTTCCAATCTGTAGGTACAGATCTATCGATGAGCGAGCGGTTGTATATGATTGGTAAGTAGGGAGCTATTGTATCAGCGTAATCTGAAAGGAACCTAATCGGTATACAATCTGGACCTGAAGACTTGCCCGTATCAAGCGATTTGAGTTGCTTCGCAACCCCTAAGGTATCTACTTCTACAGCTAGCAGCTGTTCGTGTTTCAAATTCCGGAATATTCCATTCGTCTTCCCAGGTGAAGGAATTTCGGAAAACTGCGTTCAATAACTTCGCTTTAGTCACAGTCGTCGGTAACAGTTCCATCGGCACTGCGCAGCGAAGGTATTGACTGCATTTTGCCGCTTGTGTACTTTACATACGACCAGAATTTCTTCGGATTTTCTACCAAATTTCGAGACAATGTTTTGTTGTGGAACCTATTAAAGGCATCTCGCATTCAAGTCCGTGCCAAATTTCGCGCGTCTGTAATTTTAGCCAATCTTCGGGATTTCGCGTTCTTCTGAACTTCGCATGATTTTTCCGTTGCCTCTGCAACAGCGTTCGGATCTGTTTTGTGTACCATGCGGGATCAGTTCCATCACTTAGCAATTTATGAGGTATGAATCTCTCAATTGCTGTTGCAGAAACATTTTGAGTGTAATCAGTGCCACTATGGTGTTGTGAGGGCTTGAGAGATAGTTTATGGTAATCCGTCCATCGAAAGACACATACAAAGTTCAGCTGGTTGTCGGATGTTATTTTGCCGCATCAACACCGACAAAACAAATATGGCAAGAAATGCACTTTTAATTTTTATAACTACTTTATGCCGTCTATGGTGTGGAAGTCATGCCAAGATTACCACAGTGATTTCAACATCCTCATATAATTGAAAAAAAGTGAAACGAGGGAAGCTACTCAGATTCAATGAAATAACACTGTCTCGTAATGGCTACAACGAAAGCGCGGAATTTCTTTACCATTTATTTCCACGTGCGCCCAAAGCAGTGGAACATAAAGTGTGCTACATGCTGTGTTGATGGCGACATAACTTTATTACCATATTGTGATTATGGAAAATGGATATACAGAGAAACAGATTCGTCGGGCTATGGAATTTGGACCATCTCCGGAGGCGTACGAAGAGGAACATAGGTCTGTGGCCTTTCTTCCTTATGCTGGAGGCTTATCGTTTAAGATTGGACGAATTTTAAGGAATTTTAACATTAAGAGTGTGTTTCGTCCACCTTCTAAGATTAGGGCTCTCCTCGGCTCTGTGAAGGATGATTTGGGACTTAGGAAACGCGGAGTGTATAAAATCCCGTGTCAATGTGGGAAAGCTTACGTTGGCCGTTCTATTCGCACAGTGCATGACAGGTGTGTGGAACATCGCCGTCACACGAGGCTACAACAGCCGGAAAAATCGGCCGTAGCAGAACACTGCCTAAATGAGGGACACAAAATGAAATTTGAGGAAACTGTTGTGATTGCCAACATTTCCGGATTTTGGGATAGTGTCTATAAAGAGGCGATTGAAATTAGGTTAGCTGATAATTTAATCAACAGAGACAATGGGTTTCCTCTTAGCAAAACGTGGAATCCCGTATTATCTCGCATCAAAACTGAACGTTCTTCGGTTCGGCATGGATTGCGATATATCGCTGCCAGCAATGTTTCACCAAGGGCGGCGCCACCTCCCTGTTTTGAAAGGTAGAAACCGTGATGGGCGGCGCATGCTCCGTGTACTGAACGGTGGCCTATATAGGACGTTGAATTGCAATCTTGCGTCAGTTCTCAGCGGGACTCATCAGCAGAAGCAGCATTCCTGAAGATGGCGAACAGTTGGATCGCCGAAATATCGAGTCAAGTTGATTTTAGGATCCGGCAGCAAACCCGAAAAGATTTTCAAGATTTATTACCATATTTTCGGGAAAAATTTAATGGGGATTTTCAGTCCATAAAAAAAAAACACACACACACACATATGTATATAGGCCTATATTCATGAATCACCCTGTATATACAGGGTGTCCCAGCTATCTTGTCCACCCAAAATACACTCCTGGAAATTGAAATAAGAACACCGTGAATTCATTGTCCCAGGAAGGGGAAACTTTATTGACACATTCCTGGGGTCAGATACATCACATGATCACACTGACAGAACCACAGGCACATAGACACAGGCAACAGAGCATGCACAATGTCGGCACTAGTACAGTGTATATCCACCTTTCGCAGCAATGCAGGCTGCTATTCTCCCATGGAGACGATCGTAAAGATGCTGGATGTAGTCCTGTGGAACGGCTTGCCATGCCATTTCCACCTGGCGCCTCAGTTGGACCAGCGTTCGTGCTGGACGTGCAGACCGCGTGAGACGACGCTTCATCCAGTCCCAAACATGCTCAATGGGGGACAGATCCGGAGATCTTGCTGGCCAGGGTAGTTGACTTACACCTTCTAGAGCACGTTGGGTGGCACGGGATACATGCGGACGTGCATTGTCCTGTTGGAACAGCAAGTTCCCTTGCCGGTCTAGGAATGGTAGAACGATGGGTTCGATGACGGTTTGGATGTACCGTGCACTATTCAGTGTCCCCTCGACGATCACCAGTGGTGTACGGCCAGTGTAGGAGATCGCTCCCCACACCATGATGCCGGGTGTTGGCCCTGTGTGCCTCGGTCGTATGCAGTCCTGATTGTGACGCTCACCTGCACGGCGCCAAACACGCATACGACCATCATTGGCACCAAGGCAGAAGTGACTCTCATCGCTGAAGACGACACGTCTCCATTCGTCCCTCCATTCACGCCTGTCACGACACCACTGGAGGCGGGCTGCACGATGTTGGGGCGTGAGCGGAAGACGGCCTAACGGTGTGCGGGACCGTAGCCCAGCTTCATGGAGACGGTTGCGAATGGTCCTCGCCGATACCCCAGGAGCAACAGTGTTCCTAATTTGCTGGGAAGTGGCGGTGCGGTCCCCTACGGCACTGCGTAGGATCCTACGGTCTTGGCGTGCATCCGTGCGTCGCTGCGGTCCGGTCCCAGGTCGACGGGCACGTGCACCTTCCGCCGACCACTGGCGACAACATCGATGTACTGTGGAGACCTCACGCCCCACGTGTTGAGCAATTCGGCGGTACGTCCACCCGGCCTCCCGCATGCCCACTATACGCACTCGCTCAAAGTCCGTCAACTGCACATACGGTTCACGTCCACGCTGTCACGGCATGCTACCAGTGTTAAAGACTGCGATGGAGCTCCGTATGCCACGGCAAACAGGCTGACACTGACGGCGACGGTGCACAAATGCTGCGCAGCTAGCGCCATTCGACGGCCAACACCGCGGTTCCTGGTGTGTCCGCTGTGCCGTGCGTGTGATCATTGCTTGTACAGCCCTCTCGCAGTGTCCGGAGCAAGTATGGTGGGTCTGACACACCGGTGTCAATGTGTTCTTTTTTCCATTTCCAGGAGTGTATGTCTGGAACAATAACAGCTATTGAAAAACGACTTTCACAGGTATCAATGTAGGGCTGGGGCCCATGAACGTACATATTTGGAAACATTCTAAAACGAAAGCATATGTGTTTTTTAACACAAACTTATGTTTTTTTTAAATAGACCTCCTATATTTTGTCTTCAGCAATCCATAGCATGACAAAGAACATACACAATAGCGTTGATTGCATCACAATATTCCCATTACATCCCGAGATATTAAGACGCGAAGTTGACGCTTGAAACACCCGACATGCGCTGTTAGCGCACGTCCTGAGGCTCAGGCGTGAAACCCATGCTGCCCGTAATCGCGATGTGATTGACATGTGTAATCACACTTCCATACTTAACAAGAGGTCCGAAACGAATAATACGGTCTGCTGCCATCCTACATTAACGTCGTACATTCCAGCAGGTATTTATCGCATAGGCTAGGGGTTTTGTAATATATCTGTGTACCGCAACGTTAGTCACAAAGTCAACTTCGCTTATCGTTAATCCGTTACTAGAAAGGTAATGCCGTTCAACGTTAAAACTTTACTTTACTGTAGATCTAGCGCAAGTGACAGTTAATCATTCACTCGTAATAGTAAAATTCATGTTGATGGTTTTAGTGAAACGAGCAAGTGGACTAAATGTTTTACCGTTGTTTAGGTAAAAATGTTTTGAGTTGGGAAGTTCAGGTAGGACATAGACGATGAATGTAAACATGTTTAAAATTAGTTTTATTATCACATAATTATCAATTTTATGTTTATCTAATACGTTAAATGACAAATTGTTGCAAACAAATGTTTCTTAACATCACTGGGTAAAATGGCCCTTTGTAGAAACTTCCACTGTGATACCATCACTACATACTAAACATAGCGTTCACATCTCATGCTCAAGGTGATGCCCATTGGCTTGCATACATAGGGTCACTCTGCGGATGAAGGATGCCCTACTTCGTGCTACTGTTTCCTCTTTGATGGCTGTACAAGCATCAATAATGTGTTGCTTCATGTCCTCTGGTGTTGTTGGTTCATGTTGGTAAACAGCATCCTTCACTGCTCCACAAAGAATATAATCCAGCGGTGTAAGGTCCGGCGATCGGGCAGGCCACCTAACTGGGCCACCTCGTCCAATCCACCTACCAGGAAACTTACGGTTCACAAGTCGTCATGCTCGTAAGGCGTTATGTGCAGGGCATCCGTCATGCTGATACCACATGACCATTCTCCGGTTCAGAGGTACGGTATCCAAGAGAACAGAAAGATTGTGTCGTATAAATCTGGAGTAGTGTCTGCCATTTATAAAGAAAGGTCCGATAATGGTATCTCCAATAATCCCACACCAAACATTAACTTTCCACGGACGTTGATGCTCTACCTGACGGAGCCATTTTGGATTGTCTGCGGACCAATAATTCATATTCCTCATATTGACAATTCCTTTGTTGGAGAATGATGCCTCGTCGGTAAAGAGAACATCTGCAAAAAAAATTGGATTAGTCAGAAGTTTTTGCTGAGCCCACCGACAAAATGTTACCCTATTGCGGAAGTCATTTCCATGAAGATCCTGGTGAAAATGAACATGGTAAGGATGAAATTTATGATGTTTAAGAATACGCTGTGCACTTGATTTCGAAACACCAACTTCACGTTCAATTTGACGTGTGCTGATTTGAGGATTCACAGCTATGGTAGCGAGCACAGCAACTTCAGCACGTTCATCTGTGCGTGTTATAGGATAATGTCTAGGACTTGGATTTAAGCTTCCCGTTTCACGTAGATGAGATGTGAGACGACCAAACATCCGGAGCGAAGGCGATGGCTTGTCAGGGAATCGTCTTCTGTACAGTCGTTCTGCCTGAACAGCATTTTGTCCATCTACAACAGGGTACAGTACAGGTATGTAGAGTAGGGTAGAAAACAGACATATTAACTTAATAATCATACTGTTCGCTAACAGTACTATCGACAAACAAGCAATCTCGTAACGTATTTCCCGTCAACGTACATTCTCCATAGATCAGCAGCATTTCTACCATATCTTCATATCTGTACATTATACTGTACAGTATAAGTTCCACAACACAACGTTTATTCACAATGTGTACTACCTCCGTGCCGTCACTAGATTACTTTGATGCACGACTACACTGGCAAGCGGTGTACTGCACGCCAAAGGAACAAAAAATGGGATGCTTGGAGGGTGGTGGAGTACAAGAGTTTGCATGGGTCGCAAATCATAAACAAGGTGAAGTGTAACTGTGGCAGTAGTGGGAACTACGTTGGACACTTGAATAGGTAGAGTCAGGCCCTGCGCGACAGGCACAGTGGATCATATAACGCATTAGATAAACCTTATTTTGGGTGTGCAGGATAAATAAGACAACCTGACGGGTGTACACCGATCGGTACTGGTTCATATTGTGTACGTAGATACGTAAAACGTGCAAGAGGGAAACCATTATGTGTTTATGAGAGTTGAAGGCAGCAGACCGTATTATTCGTTTCGGACCTCGTGATAAGTATGGAGGTGTGATTACACATGTCAATCACATCGCGATTACGGGCAGCATGGGGTTCACGCCTGAGCCTCAGGACGTGCGCTAGCAGCGCATGTCGGGTGTTTCAAGCGTCAGCTTCGCGTCTCAATATCTCGGGATGTAATGGGAATATTGCGATGCAATCAACGCCATTGTGTATGTGCTTTGTCATGCTATGGATTGCTGAAGAAAAAATATAGGAGGTCCATTTAAAAAAACATGTGTTAAAAAACACATATGCTTTCGTTTTAGAATGTTTCCAAATATGTACATTCATGGACCCCAGCCCTACATTGATACCGGTAAAAGTCCAATAGCTGTTATTGTTCCAGAGATATTTTGGGTGGACAAGGTAGCTGGGACACTCTGTATATATATACAAGGTGATTTACGAAGATATGCAAATATTTTAATATTTTATTCTACAACTAAAACTAAAGAAAAAAGTCCATATAAACATAGGTCCACGAGTGTTTAGTTACGGAGTTATGGCTAATAAAAGATTTAGCAACTTCGCTAATATGAAGCCAACGCAAAACTGTACGAGGTTAAAGTAAAGCACCATTTCCAGTGAATCTAATAACACATGTCCCAGACGTGTATCTACAGTAGCTTTCCAGAACATCCAAAGAAGCAAAGATATTATACAAGTAAATTCATACACGTGTAGCTAAATGCATTGAACTCGGTGGAGATATTTTTGAACATTTACTATAAATGTATTGTGAAGTTGTATTTACACTGCACAACTTCCTTAAGACTGAGCTTTATTTTATTCCGGTTTAATATGACTTCATGTGTGCTACGGTATTAATAAAAGCAGATTATCTGACATATTCATACAGTTTCAGTTAACGTTACTACCATCATTTTTCCAAAATTAAATTCTCGACAACTTCTGTTGAAAACTTTGTGCAATTGTTTGGGATTTAAAAAACGAATTGGGCTAAGTAGTTAATAAATTAAAAATTTTACAAAATTACATCTTTGCTTCTCTGGATGGTCTAGAAAACTAGTGCAGATACACGTCTGGGACGTGTTTTATTAGATTCACCAGACCAATAACAACAAAATAAATGGAAATCGTGCTTTACTTTAACCTCGTACAGTTTTGCGATGGCTTCATATTAGCGTAGTTGCTAAATTTCAGGCAAAATCTTAATCTATCTTAAAAATAGCATTTTTGATGCGTTAAATATTTTTACCGTCATTGGGTAGTTCTTACTGAGGGTATACGTTTTATGTATCCCCAGATGTAGGAGACATGGGGTAAAGGTTAAATTTCTTTAATGGAACCATGTACATTTTATTCAAGAATATACTCACCCTCTACAAGATCTATTCAAAAATGTACCTCACTGTACCACTTTATCCACGAAACTTGTAACTATGGAACTGATAAATGGTTATTAAATAGTACATAACTTCTCTAATGTAAATATAATTTCAGTGCACTACATTAACTAAATCATTTAAGATTTTCAAGTACGTTTGAACATTTTACAAATTACCAGTAAACTTTGAATGCAACAATAATGCATTGCACAGAAATTGCATCTTGTTATTTGTACAGTACCGTATTACAGCACTTATGACAATGCAGAAGTAACACTGCCCTTTGCAGTAACTTTTACTGTGATACTACCACTACATGAAAAACAGAGCGCTTACTTCACATGCTCAAAATGGCGACCATTGGCATTCATACATAGGGTCACTCTGTGGATGAAGGACGTCCTACATTGTGCTAGTACTTCCTCTGTGATTGCTGTACAAGCATCAGTAATGCGTTGCTGCATGTCACCTGGTGTTGCTGTAACATTTTGGTAGACAGCATCCTTGACTACTCCCCAAAGAAAACAAAAATCCGGCAGTGTCAGATCCGAACATGGGGCAGGCTAGCTAACTAGCACACCACGTCAAACCTACCTACCAAGGTATTTATGGTCCAGAATACATCGTGTTCGTAAGGCATTATGTGCAGGTCATACATCATGCTGATACCACATGACCATCCTCTGATTCAGAGGTACGACGACCAAGAGAGAAGGAAGAGTGTGTCTTAAAAATTGGTCATATTGCCTGCTATTTACAAAGAAAGATCCGATAATGGTACTTCTAATAATTCCGTACCAAACATTAACGTTCCTTGGACGCCGATGCTCTACCTGTGGAGCCATCGTGTGTTGTTGATAGGAAATAATGCGTATTTCTCATACTGACAATTCATTTGTTGGAGAATGGCATTTCGTGTGTAAAAAGAACGTCTGAGAAGAAATTGGGATGAGTCAGAAATTATTGTTGAGTCCACTGACCAAATGGAACCCAATTACTGAAGTTCATGAGGTTCTTGCTGTAGATGAACATGATAAAGATGGAATTTAAGACGTTGCAGGACGCGATGTGCACTTGTTTTCGAGAGACCAACTTCATGTTGAATTCATCGTGTGCTGTTTTGAGGATTCACAGTTACGGCAGCGAGCACAAAGACTTCAGCAGTTTCGTCTGTTCGTATTTTACGACGATTTCGAGGTCTTGCGCGTAAACTTTTCTTTTCATGTAGATGCGAAATGAGACGACCAAACGTCGAGAGAGGAAGCGATGGCTTGTCAGGGAATCGTCTGCTGTACGGTAGTTGTGCCTGAACAGAATTACACAGTAGCTATGTGCAGCAGAGGACAAGACAGACATAGTAACGTAATAATCATAATATTTTCTAACAGTACTGAACATAAAAATACAAGTAAGTGAGTTATTTCCAGTCTACGTACTTTCTCCGTATTTCAGCAGCATTTCTACCTTATCGTCATGCGTGTACATCATATACCATAACAAAACTTGTATTCAGTGTGTAATACCGCCATACAGTTACTAATTTACTCTTCCACTCGACTGCAGCGCACTGTAGGCTAAAGCAATAACAAATGAAGTGCGTGGGTGAAGGGGGGGTGGTGGGTGGGGTGGAAGGAGTACTTGTGTTTACAGGAGTCAGATATCATAAACAAAGCCCACATCTCTGTTACAACACTATATTGAATACGTAACGTGTACACTCAAGGCCGTAAGGAAATCGGTTTCTTCACAACCTGTGTATCCTTTATCTACGTTTCATTGACGAAAATGGTAAAATGTGATACCTTTCTGGGTAGCTCTGGAGGGGATAAGTGAGTTCTTGAATAAATTGTACATGATTCCATTTGAAAAATTTAACCTTTACCCTGAATCCCCAACATCTGTGGGTATACATAAAACGTATACCCTCAGGAAGAAAAACCCAATGATGTTAAAAAACATTGGCTTAAACACTATTTCACTTAACGCACAAGAAAAAAGTTATTTTGTTGAGCAAGATAAATGTGTGTGTAAATATATAAACTTCAGGAAGACATAACAGTAGACATTTTAAATGGGTTATACGCAATAATGATACAATATAGGCCAAAGTATGGTAAAAATTTTCGGAAGCGTTAGACTATCTGAGAACACAGCCTAGATAACGAGCAAGAACATGTCACACGGAATACGTAAATTTTGGCAACAAGAGAAACATGAAAGCCATATGGGATCACAAAAAAGTAGTATAGAGTGATCAAAACGTCGAGCATGCCAGAAAAGACTTTTTTTTTTGGTCATCAATCTTCTGACTGGTTTGATGCGGCCCGCCACGAATTCCTTTCCTGTGCTAACCTCTTCATCTCAGAGTAGCACTTGCAACCTACGTCCTCAATTATTTGCTTGACGTATTCCAATCTCTGTCTTCCTCTACAGTTTTTGCCCTCTACAGCTCCCTCTAGTACCATGGAAGTCATTCCCTCATGTCTTAGCAGATGTCCTATCATCCTGTTCCTTCTCCTTATCAGTGTTTTCCACATATTCCTTTCCTCTTCGATTCTGCGTAGACCCTCCTCATTCCTTACCTTATCAGTCCACCTAATTTTCAACATTCGTCGATAACACCACATCTCAAATGCTCCGATTCTCTTCTATTCCTGTTTTCCCACAATCCATGTTTCACTACCATACAATGCCGTACTCCAGACGTACATCCTCAGAAATTTCTTCCTCAAATTAAGGCCGGTATTTGATATTAGTAGATTTCTCTTGGCCAGAAATGCCTTTTTTGCCATAGCGAGTCTGCTTTTGATGTCCTCCTTGCTCCGTCCGTCATTGGTTATTTTACTGCCTAGGTAGCAGAATTCCTTAACTTCATTGACTTCGTGACCATCAATCCTGATGTTAAGTTTCTCGCTGTTCTCATTTCTACTACTTCTCATTACCTTCGTCTTTCTCCGATTTACTCTCAAACCATACTGTGTACTCATTAGACTGTTTATTCCGTTCTGCAGATCATTTAAAACTTCTTCACTTTCACTCAGGATAGCAATGCCATCAGCGAATCGTATCATTGATATCCTTTCACCTTGTATTTTAACTCCACTGCTGAACCTTTCTTTTATTTCCATCATTGCTTCCTCGATGTACAGATTGAAGAGTAGGGGTGAAAGGCTACAGACTTGTCTGACACCCTTCTTAATACGAGCACGTCGTTCTTGATCGTCCACTCTTATTATTCCCCCTTGGTTGTTGTACATATTGTATATGACCCGTCTCTCCCTATAGCTTACCCCTACTTTTTTCAGAATCTCGAACAGCTTGCACCATTTTATATTGTCGAACGCTTTTTCCAGGTCGACAAATCCTATGAAAGTGTTTTGATTTTTCTTTAGCCTTGCTTCCATTATTAGCCGTAACGTCAGAATTGCCTCTCTCGTCCCTTTACTTTTCCTAAAGCCAAACTGATCGTCACCTAGCGCATTCTCAATTTTCTTTTCCATTCTTCTGTATATTATTCTTGTAAGCAGCTTCGATGCATGAGCTGTTAAGGTGATTGTGCGATAATTCTCGCACTTGTCAGCTCTTGCCGTCTTCGGAATTGTGTGGATGATGCTTTTCCGAAAGTCAGATGGTATATCGCCAGACTCATATATTCTACACACCAACGTGAATAGTCGTTTTGTTGCCACTTCCCCCAACGATTTTAGAAATTCTGATGGAATGTTATCTATCCCTTCTGCCTTATTTGACCGTAAGTCTCCAAAGCTCTTTTAAATTCCGATTCTAATACTGGATCCCCCATCTCTTCTAAATCGACTCCTGTTTCTTCTTGTATCATATCAGACAAATCTTCACCCTCATAGAGGCTATCAATGTATTCTTTCCACCTATCTGCTCTCTCCTCTGCATTTAACAGTGGAATTCCCGTTGCACTCTTAATGTTACCACCATTGCTTTTAATGTCACAACAGGTTGTTTTGACTCTCCTGTATGCTGCGTCTGTCCTTCCGACAATCATATCTTTTTCGATGTCTTCACATTTTTCCTGCAGCCATTTCGTCTTAGCTTCCCTGCACTTCCTATTTATTTCATTCCTCAGCGACTTGTATTTCTATATTCCTGATTTTCCTGGAATATGTTTGTACTTCCTCCTTTCATCAATCAACTGAAGTATCTCTTCTGTTACCCATGGTTTCTTCGCAGCTACCTTCATTGTACCTATGTTTTCCTTCCCAACTTCTGTGATGGCCCTTTTTAGAGATGTCCATTCCTCTTCAACTGTACTGCCTACTGCGCTATTCCTTATTGCTGTATCTATAGCGTTAGAGAACTTCAAACGTATCTCGTCATTCCGTAGTACTTCCGTATCCCACTTCTTTGCGTATTGATTCTTCCTGACTAATGTCTTGAACTTCAGCCTACTCTTCATCACTACTATATTGTGATCTGAGTCTATATCTGCTCCTGGGTACGCCTTACAATCCAGTATCTGATTTCGGAATCTCTGTCTGACCATGATGTAATCTAATTGAAATCTTCCCGTATCTCCCGGCCTTTTCCAAGTATACCTCCTCCTCTTGTGATTCTTGAACAGGGTATTCGCTATTACTAGCTGCAACTTGTTACAGAACTCAATTAGTCTTTCTCCTCTTTCATTCCTTGTCCCAAGCCCATATTCTCCTGTAACCTTTTCTTCTACTCCTTCCCCTACAACTGCATTCCAGTCGCCCATGACTATTAGATTTTCGTCCCCCTTTACATACTGCATTACCCTTTCAATATCCTCATACACTTTCTCTATCTGTTCATTTTCAGCTTGCGACGTCGGCATGTATACCTGAACTATCGTTGTCGGTGTTGGTCTGCTGTCGATTCTGATTAGAACTACCCGGTCACTGAACTGTTCACAGTAACACACCCTCTGCCCTACCTTCCTATTCATAACGAATCCTACACCTGTTATACCATTTTCTGCTGCTGTTGATATTACCCGATACTCATCTGACCAGAAATCCTTGTCTTCCTTCCACTTCACTGACCCCTACTATATCGAGATTGAGCCTTTGCATTTCCGTTTTCAGCTTTTCTAGTTTCCCTACCACGTTCAAGCTTCTGACATTCCACGCCCCGACTCGTAGAACGTTATCCTTTCGTTGATTATTCAATCTTTTTCTCATGGTAACCTCCCCCTTGGCAGTCCCCTCCCGGATATCCGAATGGGGGACTATTCCGGAATCTTTTGCCAATGGAGATATCATCATGACACTTCTTCAATTACAGGCCACATGTCCTGTGGATACACGTTACGTGTCTTTAATGCAGTGGTTTACATTGCCTTCTGCATCCTCATGTCGTTGACCATTGCTGATTCTTCCGCCTTTAGGGGCAATTTCCCACCCCTAGGACAAGAGAGTGCCCTGAACCTCTATCAGCTCCTCCGTCCTCTTTGACAAGGCCGTTGACAGAATGAGGCTGACTTCTTATGCCGGAAGTCTTCGGCCGCCAATGCTGATTATTTATCAAAATTTAGGCAGTGGCGGGGATCGAACCCGTGACCGAAGACGTTTTGATAATGAATCAAAGACGCTACCCCTAGAGCACGGGTTCGCACCCAAGAAAAGACTAAGCATATATTAATATTGATGTTGATCATGTTAATCTCTCTTTTAAGGTTAACAATTAGATCCACTAGGGTGTACAACCAGTTTATATCGACACCTCCTTGAAGGCAACCCCACAGAAAGTAACGTGGAGAGGTTAAGTGTGGAGAACAAGGGGCACATAACCCTTGAGAGATGATTCGATGACCAACATATTCGCTTAAGTGGGACCGACCTGCTCAGTAACTTTTATGTCCCTCATGAAGCTAAATAAGCTGTGTAATGATGTCTTGCTACACAGCACTGTCTGTTGTACTTTAAAAGAAAATAAGATTTCCTATTTAACGAGGTGACATGGTAAACCAAATGCCAATTTTATGAGAGTGAGCAGCAATGACAAAATACAAGCGACTCCACGCAACTATAGCATATAAGTAGACCCGGAATAAGGGCGTTGTAACCGTGGTCGAAAAGTTGCTTCCACCAGTATAGGTTTTTACTTTATGACGCGGTATGAAACTCAGAAAATTTTCTTGTTCCTTTAATCATTGTTGAATATTTCATCACTTTGTCGTCTGTATATTTCCCACGAAACGTGCCTGCAGCACGCATAAGAACGACATGCAAAGTACTGTTTAAAAAATTAAAACTGTTTGCACTTCGGAAAACTACATAGAACTGCACAATACAACAGACGCCATGTGAACTGTACACATTTTAATGGCGTCTTTGTCTGTCTTCTGTAATACACGTGGTGCTGTCTCGCGATCGTTGACTGAACGAATGCAATGTAACTGATAGAAACATTTCGTTTCATGCACGCAATGTTTCCATTGCATTGTATTATCTAGCACATGTTGTTGAATTAGTACGGAGCAGCAGATAAAGGGAGATTAATCGAAAGCCGTTTGCTATGTGGCTTAGACGGACAGGATACAGTGGCAGACAAGCAGGCAGGCACCTGTCCGTCTTCTGCTTCTCGGCCTCCAGCTCGCGGTAGGTGTGCTGCAGCTTGTCGGTGAGGATCTCGAGGTTCCGCGTCAGCTTGTAGTCCGCCTCGAACTGCTCGGACATGAGCACCAGGTCGCGGGTGGCGTCGTGCAGGGGCAGGTCGCTGATGAAGAGCCCGCGCCTGAAACAGACGTCTGAAGTCAACCGGCAGCTAGACGAGACTCGAAAGAATGCGTGAGGATACATTCGCCAATGTGCGGGGAGTCCCAGAAATGTTACGACAGATTTCGAGGGTTTTTAGAGGGTGTCTTAAGGAACAAAACGAGGATAGAGACCCGTATCCGGAAACGTCATCAATGACACTACACAGCGTCGAAGTTATAGGCACCGGCCCGTGCGTCTAGTCTACCCCTTTGGCAGCAAACGTGACTTTGTACGCTGAGGAACTTTAGGTGGAACGACTCGCAGTGCTGCTTGTTATTCACTGATCTAGACTGACTGCCACGATCGCCAGTGGGGGAGATAAAGTTAGATGCTACGTAGAAAGATCTTGCCTCCTATGTATCAGGTGCTCTGTTGCCCCAGTAGATGCCATTTTTGACCCGGGTTTCCACTCACAGATCATTTTCCCCCTGAACCCTCTAACACTTCCAGTGTTTTAGGTGCACAGGAGAAAAATAAACTGCGGATGTAAACCCGTGTCCGTAACAGTCATTTACCAAGGCAACAGACATCACATTCATAGGAAAAGAAATGTTCAAATTTGTGTGAATTACTAAGGGACCAAACTGCTGAGGCCATCTGTCCCACATTCAGGAGTCCTGGCTAGCTCCATCTTCTCCACTGACGATCACGGCAATCAGTCGTGATCACTTAATAACAAACAACAAGGCGAGACGTTCCACCTACGGTCAGTCAGCGTACAAAATCACGTCTGCTGCCGAAGGGGTGGCTTAATAGGAGGTTCTGGCGCCTACAACCTCGAAACTCTATAGCGTTGGTGGATGACGTTTCCGGACCCTGGTTCCTGTCCTCTATTTTTTCTGTAAGGCACCCTCTAAAACCCCTCGAAGTTTGCAGTAAAATTTCTGGGACACCCTTTAGATGGCTAAAAAAGGAAAACTAAACCATAGAGCCAGCTTCACACTAAGCACATCGTTCCCAGGTGGCAGACAATTTTTTGTTGAGTGAACTCTGTAAGACACTGGAGACCATGAGGACTGATGCAAATGTGTGACACTAGGTGCCCAAGCTCAAGCATGTTTCTCTGAGAGATATCAGTGTTTGGCTCATCCCTCTCAATAGAAATCCAAACTTCGTGAGAGACTTCACAGGTTGTATAGCTGTCATGTAACTCCGATAAAATAAGTAGTGGCACTGTCTATGTTAAAATACAGTCTCCACCATCAGCTAGCAAACAACGTTCCAAGATATATGGGTAGTTTCTTCTATTGTTCGCCTGGAACGAATGGTCACAAAAATGTTGTGAGTGCATATTCATTGCTCCTAAGCGAAGGTAGTGTCAAGTTTCTACTGAAAGAAAGTCATCGACTCACGTGCTTTCCTTAGGTTACTAGAACCGTATTTGGGAAAAGCCTGTTATAGATTACCATTCACCCTGCCAAACTAAGATTATCCATCGTTGCGTTACATCACCTCAGGTGAATATTGCGATAATCTGATATAATATCTATCCTGGGTACGCACGTTGCAAATCTCGTATCACTTTTTTAGCTGTGTTGGTTTTCCTCTTTGAAAACTCACTGCAGTCATGTGGACTCTAAAGATTACTTTTATTTCGAATCCTCAAGAAAAATTCCTTTCTTATTCTTTAGATTTTTTTTAGTGTTTTAGTTTCCAGACTCTGCTACTAATTTGTTCCTGAAAGGAACACGTTTGTTTTGAACCTGATCAGTAAATTATGTAACAACAAGATATGAAACAAGTTAGTTCCCGAGCCTATGAACATGATTTTTATTTAAATATAGTTGTTTACTGATCATTTGGAAATGTTGTTTCATGGCAGCAAAAACTCTTGGGAATAATTTAAGCTGCGTGATACGGAACAAACACATTCTGTGGAACAGGGAAGTTGACTAAAATAAACGTTTTCAGTTTTCCTGCAGATTTAGTTGTGTTGTAGTTAAGAATCTACGTCAAGATGTTCTACTGAAATATTATAGAATCCTTTTGGAGCTTTACTATGCTACTAGAAAGTAGTGTGATAAAACCTCGCAATGTTTTTCGCAGACCGGGATTCGAACATTGGAGCTACCTCCATCGTGGTTCTCAAATGGTTCAAATGGCTCTGAGTACTATTCGACTTAACTTCAGAGGTCATCAGTCGCCTAGAACTTAGAACTACTTAAACCTAACAAACCTAAGGACATCACACACATCCATGTCCGAGGCAGGATTCGAACCTGCGACCGTAGCGGTCGCTCGGTTCCAGACTGTAGCGCCTAGAACCGCACGGCCACTCCAGCCGGCTCGTGGTTCTCACTGTATGGATGTTGGCTTGAGGACAGCAAGTCGTGACTGTAAAGAGTTAGTTACAAAAAAATAACAGCGAATGAAGTGGAAAAAATTTGTGCTTTAAGAAATCTCAGATATATAAAGTCTTGTGTTACGTGGAAATGCAACGGTTAAGGTGCTGGACGTGTACACGTCAAGGGCGGGGTTAAAATACTCACTCAATAACCTTGCAGTGTTTCCCCATTGTGCTGGCGTACGCTGGTCCCAGCATACTATGCGGCATAGAGGTTGCGCAGTATCGATAGAGGCCAAAGACAAGATTCACTGGAAACGCGCCAGCGCCCTCTCAGCCGCCAGAATTGAGGATCGCCACCACGGACCGGAGGAGAAGTTTAGGCAGCCAATTTAGCCAGCTAGTTCGAGCCTGTTACGCCAGTTAGTTCGAGTCTGTACGCCGTGGGGTTCCAGCGTGTCACCGAGAAGGAGCCACAGACTTACAACAGAGACAGGCAGCACATAGTAATCTTACAGTGAACATAGCGATCTTCTACTTCAACAGCATTGAGGCTACGTGTATTATAAAGAAGAGAGCTTGTTCCGCAGCATGTGCATATCTCCGGCGGTACTCTGAAAGGATACCGCCCTTCGATTGTGCCATTCCAGCACTAATTGAAGCGTTAGGATTTCAGGTGCCAGCCAGCCAGCCAGCCAGCCAGCCAGCCAGCCGAGCAGCAGCGGTCCAGCCGAGCAGCAGCGGTCCAGCCAAGCAGAAGCAGCAGCGGCAGCATCAGCAGCGGTCCAGCCAGCAGCAGCGGTCCTGCCAGCCAGCCAGCCAGCCCTCCCTCCAGCAGCAGCAGCAGCTGCTGCGGCGTTCCTGCCAGCCGTCGCCAGCGCCAATGCCAGAAGCGTGGGACTCTGGTCCTCGTCTTCGTCCGCCTTCGTCCGCCTTCGTCCGTCTTCGTCCGTCCCCAGTTTTTTTCCTCTCCTTTTCGTCCTGTGCTGTTTTCTTTCATCCCTGTCATCATGTCAGCCCCCACCACCACTGCCACTACTACCACCACTGCTATTGTGTACACGTCGCCCTCGGCCACCACCACCACCATTACATGGTGTGCCCAGTCACCCCCCCCCTCTTTCCATCACTCCTCTTCTAACTCTCCTTTCGCCCTCACTCTTTGTCACCCCCTCCCCAGCTTCTTCCTCCCGCTCCTCTCCTTTGAGCCTTTCCCTCCACTCCCCCAGCCTGTCACTGCAGCTCCAGCTAGGGTGGTGGCCCATCGGGCCACTGCCCACGCCCAGCTCTCCCCATCGTCTTCGCCATCACCGCCTTCGCCATCACCGCCACCACCATCGCCATCGCCATCGCCGTCGCCTTCACCATCACCATCTCCGGCGCCGCCTACTGCGCCCACGCTGGGACCTGCCACTTCCCGCCACCTCCCTATCGCTCCCATCCCTCATGTCACCACCCACCCTTCTGACGCCATTAAACGCCCTAGTGGCGCCACCACCTCCTCTGCTCCCAAAAAGGCTCCTCCCCATCCTCCTTCCGCCCCCCCCAGGATGCCATGGATGTCCCCACACCTGGCCCTGCTCCCTCCACCTCCTCCACCTCCTCCTCCCCTCTTTATACAAATACCTCCGCTCCCATCCCGATCCTTCCCTTCTCAAGGCCCGGAACCTCTCCCTCCTCCTCTGCCAACACTTCCCTGGTGCTCCCATCTCACTCCTCATTCCCAGATGGGATTCAGTTCTCATCTCCTCCCCCAGCCCCACCCTCCTTACTGACATCCTCTCCCGCCTCCCCATCACCTGCAATACCTGCCCTCTCCCCCATACCACCTACTCCCAAAAGTGTAAAGCCCAACCCCCTCTGACCACTCCTGAACTCACCATCCATGTCCGTCCTCTGAACGCCCCCACCCCTCCTGGCAATTCCCTTCGTCCCCCCCTCCCCCCCACCGCTGAGGACATCATCAGGTTCCTCACCATTGTCCTGCGAAACGTCCGCCCTATCCAGCGCCCTCACACCCTCCAACAGGTCTTCCTCACTGCCCGTTCCGTCTTCCACCTAAAAATGTTTGCCACCTACTCCCACAACCAGGCCCATTTCACCTTCTCCCGTCTCGACACCCTCGTCTAAATCCCTGTCATGGCGCGTCAGCACCATATCCTGTTCAACAACATCTGTTCCCTTCCCGCCAACAAGAACCTCTTCATGTACACCCTTGCAACCCACCGTGTGGATGCCTTCCTCCTCAATGAAACCTTCCTCCAACCCCACCACACCATCCACACTTCGCCCTACCTTCTCCATCGCTCCGATAATCCCCTCCCGATTGCGCATGGCGGAGTTGCCTTAGTCTCTTCTTCCCCAGCCTTACCGTCACCAGCGCCACCATCTATGTCCGTCCTAACGCCCCTCTACCTTTCGACTTCCTCTCCCACATTGATTGTACCTTCTCCTCCTATGTGATCGCTGCCGATCTTAACATCCATAGTTGCTCCGCCACCCAGTTACGGCATTGGTTCCTCTCCACCCTCCAAGGCAACCTCGTCCCCATTCCCCAGCACACCCGCCCCGAATCCAACTCCACTCGCGATGTCATCCTCTCCTCCCCCAACCTCCTTGGCCGCATAGCGGTTGATGTGTTGGACCCCATCAGTGGCGACCATCTCCCTGTCCTCCTCACCGTTTCAGACGGTCGTCACCCCTGCCCCAAACCTCGTAATGACCCTCCCCCGAAGTACGTCCGTGATTATTTCCGTGCCAACTGGAATGCCTACCGGAATACCCTCTCTACCCAGGTCGAAGGCCACCCCTTCACCTACCACCACCCTGACGATGTTACACATGCCACCTCCTTTCTCCAGCAGAGCTTCTCTGAGACTGTGGAGGCCCACGTCCCTACTGTCGCCATCCACCCGCACTGTCCTACCTTACCCCCACAGGCCGTCCTCCTTCACTGTGAATCCCGCCGTCTCTACCGTGCCTTCCTCCACACGCGTGACCCGGACACACTACGACGCCACCGGCAACTCCAGCGACACATCCGAAACTTGCTCGCTGCTAATAAACGCCGGGACTGGCGACAGACATGCACCCATTTAAATGCTACCCTACCTATAAACTCGTCCACGTTCTGGTCAGCCTTCTGTTACCTTACCGGAACTAAACCCTCCCCCTGCTATCCTCTTCTCCGTGATGATCACCTCTTCCCCGACACCCTTAGTAAGGCCAATGGCTTTGCCTCCTACCTTTCCGATGTCTTTTCCATCCCCGATGATCCCCAGTTTGATTACTCCCTCTTCCCGGATGTCCGCGATCGAACTGACACCTCTATCCCTCCTCTTGCACCTGGTTTCCAGTACTTGGACAACATTGCACACCGTGCCTTCCTCCACACGCATGACCCAGACACACTACGACGCCACCAGCAACTCCAGCGACACATCCGCAACTTGCTCGCCGCTAAGAAACGCCGGGACTGGCGACAGACCTGCACCCGTTTAAATGCTACTCTACCTATAAACTCGTCCAAGTTCTGGTCGGCCTTCTGTTACCTTACCAGAACTAAACCCTACCCCTGCTATCCTCTTCTCCATGATGATCACCCCTTCCCTGACACCCTTAGTAAGGCCAATGACTTTGCCTCCTACCTTTCTGTTGTCTTTTCCATCCCCGACGATTCCCAGTTCGATTACTCCCTCTTCCCGGATGTCCGCGATCGAACTGACACCTCTGTCCCTTCCCTCGCACCTGGTTTCCAGTACTTGGACAACATTGCACACACGGAACTAAATGCCCCCATCACTACACGGGATCTCATTGCTACATTCCGCACAAAACGCAACACTGCTCCTGGTCACGATCGTGTCACCTACTGCCACCTTCATGAAGCTCCTGTCTCCTTCCTCTCCACCCTGGCCAGGCTCTACAACATAGTCCTGTCCACTGGCTGCTACCCCGACCTGTGGAAAACCTCCTGTATATTGATGTTCCTTAAACCCGGTAAACCGCCGTTTGCCGTCTCCTCCTACCATCCCATCAGCCTTACCTTGGTCTTCAGCAAGGTCCTGGAATCCATCCTCACCCGATGCATCCACCAGCATCTCCGACAGCACTGCCTCCTTCCCATTACCCAGTGTGGCTTTCAACTGTCCTGCTCTTCCGATGACCTTCTCCTCCACCTCACTCATCTCCTATCCAAACAGCTAAATTCCCGTCGCTCCGCAATCTTCCTCTCCCTGGACCTCGAACGTGCCTATGACCGCGTTTGGCATTCCGGTCTCCTCTTCAAGCTCCAAACCTTCGCCCTTCCCATTAACTACGTCCATCTGATCAGCTCCTTTCTCTCCCACCGTCCTTCCTACATCACCATCCATAACACAGATTCCTACACCTTTTTTCCCTCTGCGGTGTGCCCCAAGGCTCCGTCCTCTCTTTTTTTTTTTAAATAGAGGTGGAGCCCCTCCATGCCCATACTGGCATGATGGCGAACACAAAAGGTCTACTGCCATCTCTGCATAAGGGTTAGTATTCACTAAAGTGAGGTGTCGCAGGATGTGGGTACTGCGATGTTTGCGTACGTCTGGTTAGGATTAACCATTAATACGCGCTCATCTGGAGATAGATTGGTCGAAATCTGACGGAGGGTAGTGGTTTGAAGGGCAGAGGAAAAAAAGTGCCAAGGCAAGAGCCAAGGGAAAAAAACCTCTCCGTCCTCTACCCCCCTTCTGTACCTTTTGTATACAGCGGACATGCCGCCGCCGTAACCCCCCCCCCCCAATCCACCTTCTCCAGTTTGCCGATGACAGCGCCTTCCTTGCCCTCGTCCCCACCCTGCAGCATTCCCAACACCTTCTCCAATCCCATCTTGACCGGTTCACCGCTTGGTGCAACCAGTGGTTGCTCAAGGTCAATCCCTTCAAAACCCAGGCGATCATTGTAGGCAAAACCACCCCTTCCTTCCGCCTCCTTGATTTCTATCTCACCATCTATGGCCGTCCTATCGCCTTCACCCCCACCCTTAAGTACTTTAGCATCACCCTCGACTGTCGCCTCTCCTGGACCCCCCATCTCCGGACAATCCAAGCCAAGGCACACTCCCGACTCCGTCTCTTCAGGCTCCTTTCCGGCCGTACGTGGGGTCTGGACCCCTCCACCATCCTCCACACCTATAAATCCCTCATCCGCCCTATCCTCTGTTACGCCCATCCTGCCTGGATCTCACGCCCCCCTACCTTTTACACATCCCTTCAGATTCTTGAACGCCATGCTTTCCACCTCGCCTATAGCATCCGTATCCCCTCCCCCACGCGGATCCTGTATGACCTCATTCCATTCCCCCACCTCCTCCTTTTCCTTGAACAGATACGGATCCTGTATACCTCCCGAAATCTCGATCCTCCTCACCCACTTGTCTCCCCCATCCTCTCCCACCCCGCCTGCTGCGGCGCCTGTATTCCCATGTCCCACCCGGTCTCCATCTCTTCACCCTCCTCACCCTCTCCTAAGGTGGCTTCCGCCAGCTCCCCATCCCTGATGATGCCCTCCTCCCCTCCATCTACCCCTCCTACCAACTTAGATCTTCCCTCCCTCTTCCTGTGTTTGTTCCTTGGGCACCCTCCCTCCCTCCTCCATTTCTCCCCACTCCTCCCCCCCGGCTTTCCCTCCCCTATCCCTCTACTCCTCCTCTCATCTCCTCAGCCATTGGAATCTTTGTTCTCCCCTCTCCACCCCCCCTTACCATTCTTCCCCTCTTGGCAGGTCCCCGGACTCGCACGCTCTACGTGGACTTTCGCGCGCCGGAGATCATCTCCATCAGTGTCTCGTGTGTGCCGTCGTGATTAGTGTCCAGTGTTCACCGTCGTACTCCATCGTTCACCTGTGCCATCGCCATCGTCAGTGTTTGTGCGTCGTGTCAACAGTTTGCAGTATGGATTATCGTCGAGGGTGAACGGCTCCGTGTTTGTCTTTATGTGTCTACTGTTTTATTGCCCACCGTTCTGTAACTTATGTGTATTCTTTCTTTTTTTTCTCATTGGTTCTTCTATGGCTGAAGGGCAGCGTAGAATGCTGCTGACAGCCTGCCTGTTGTACAGGTTTTAAAATAACAATAAAGAAAAAAAACCAGAGCATGTGAAAGCTTAAGTATCTCTTTCTCTATGAATAAAGAACCCAAATATAAATTGCGTGCACTTTGTGTTATACAACGAGGATAGCAGCTACCAGCCAACATCCTCTCCTTGCTTCCCATGGTACAGCTCTACAGAGATACCAAGACGACATAAAAGGGGCTAAAGAGAATACAACACACATACATTTGCTATGTCATTTCATGTGAATAGGAGGATGTTTAACTGACAATGCACCACTAAAATTCATTCATTTATGTTATAAATAATGTCTAACCCCTTGATGAACGTCGTACTGTTATGGTTCTGCATCACACACTGACGGAAAAAAACGTAACACCAATAAATAATAGATGACATACGTAAGTGATTACCATTCCAGGATCACAGGTTTATGTAAGCGAGAGCTAAGCCACTGAAGTTGTGAAATGCATGTAATCGCCAGAAAGTTGAATGCAAGTATGCAAACGTACATGCATTTTGTTGTACAGATGCCAGATGTAAATTTGTGGGCTGGTGTTCCACGCCTGTTGCACTTGGTCTGTCAGTACAAGGACGGTTAATGCTGGTTGTGGATGACGCTGGAGTTCTTGTCCGGTGATGCCCCATATGTGCTCGACTGGTGGCTAATCCGGTGATCGAGCAGGCCAAGGCAACATGTCGACACTCTGTACAGCATGTTGGGTTACAACAGCTGCATAAGCGCAAGCGTTATCCTGTTGGAAAACACCGCGTGGAATGCTGTTCGTGAAGGCAGCACAACAGGTCAAATCACCAGACTACATACAAATTTGCAGTCAAGGTGTGTGAGACAGCCACCAGAGTACTCCTGCTGACATACGAAATCGCACCCCAGACCATTACTCTAGGTGGAAATCCAGTGTTTCTAGCATACGGACGGTTTAGTTCGAAGCCAGTTCAACTGTTGATAATGGCATCTTTGTCGCCTTAAAGGTTTTCTTGACTAACATCAACTCATCACGTCCAATATCACGATCGTTACGACATGTGTTTAGAGCAAACCTGACTTGTATTCTCGTGATGACGCTACAAGAACCACTCTTATGCGACTGACGCGAATTTTGATAGACATCTCTGAGATGTATAAACACGCCTACCAATATTCGTTTGTGATGCACAACTCCTTGGTGTTACGATTTTTTCCCGTCAGTGCATTAATATCTGCTCGGTTACTTCAAGTTGGTAGAGGTGAGGAGGTCTTCAAACAACGAAGATATTTGTAAGGGAAAATATTAGGGTAGGAAAAAAACTTCTCAGATATGACGACGATAGCAACTAACTTTCGTTTGTGCTACGACCATGCAAAATCCACAATAATGCAAATCAAGTGTCGACTAGAACGGCAACGTAATTTGCTTTATAAGGCTTTTAAAAGTACAATGATCACGGCCCAGGGCCCACCTTATTATTGAATACCAAATGATGGCTTTTAGGCCATATGACGCTGTAAGAACAGTATGTCAGTGAAACAGAGACGAATGGGACATCATTCTGTCAACGATAAAGGCTGCAAAAGGGGGAAACTGGGTGTCGTAAAAGCTGTTTTCAAAACGTCGACTGTTATATCCCGGTGCCTGGGGACGAGAATCTCGGAAACGGCGAAGCTGCTTTGGTTGTATGCGTGCTACTATCGTCATTCAAGCGAATGGGTTGTCGAAACGTGAACCTTGCCACGAATGCAGGGATGGGCGGAGTATTACCCCATCATTACAAAAAGTTTCGAGACTGGATTAGTAAAAGAAAGAGAAGAGTTAAGATTGTGGAATTAAATCTTCAGGTGTTCAAGACAGTCCTCCCACACACGGTCCCTTGTTGAGTACAACGTATAGACCATTCCTACATGAGAAACTGTCATGAAGAGACTTATTTGCGACCTTGTTCAACTCGTGTGTCACACTGGCTTGAAAGTTTGTTAGATAGTCAAACCGTTGATCTTTCTTGTGAATTTCTGCACTTTTTCGTCTAGTGATAGGTTCATGTCGATAACATTAAGCCTCCTATCCGTGATAACTTTTCCAGAAGAAATAATTGTCCACAATTTTCGTTTCATTCAAGTAGTGGCAAGCTTCAAAGCATGTTGTTTTTGTTTGGGAGTCGAGGTGTGTGGGCAAAACTATGTACACTCTTTGCTCTTCTTCAAAACATCGTGGAGAATGTCTTGAACACTTGATCTGGACACATTACTCCTCTGCGATGTGTGACACATCGCCCGCATCTCGTGGTCGTGCGGTAGCGTTCTCGCTTCCCACGCCCGGGTTCCCGGGTTCGATTCCCGGCGGGGTCAGGGATTTTCTCTGCCTCGTGATGGCTGGGTGTTGTGTGCTGTCCTTAGGTTAGTTAGGTTTAAGTAGTTCTAAGTTCTAGGGGACTGATGACCATAGATGTTAAGTCCCATAGTGCTCAGAACCATTTGAACCATTTTTTTGTGTGACACAACAACGTTGACACGCCACGGATGCACGTTCACAGCTTAAAACTGCCAGCTCACAATTGTTAGATAGAATGCATATGTGTTGTTTATACTCGTTGATTTAAGCTACCGCTGTAGTTAGTATGCTGATGACACTTATATGCCAAGAACTTTTTGGATAAATGGTGTACGCTGTATGGGACATTTGCCTGGACTTCACCGTGACCTATGGAAGTATCAAAGGCACTGTGGCAAATGGGAACTACATAAATATTATTGCGGATCACCTGTATCCCTTTGTGCTTGATGTCCTCCCCGACGGCAATGACATCTTCCATCCGTATAACTGTCGATGACAGAAGATTAGAATTGTGCTAATATCGTCAGCTCGTGTTGGTGTCTTGGTCACCAAATTTGCCTGATCTGGGCCCAATGGAACACACTTTACGGGACCTACGTGACATTTGATTATACATCTGGTGCCACATACCTCCGGAAATCTTGTAAGGACTGCATGAAATGCAGAATCGCTGCTCTATTGCGTTCAGAAAGTGGACCGCAGGTAACTAAGCAGGCGGCCATAGTTTCTTGACTCATCAGCGTAGCTGTGTTGTGTTTGCTTCACCAAATGGGTAAACTGGAATTCCGAGCAGCTATAAGATATTTTTATTTTACGACGTTTATCCGGCAACGGAAATGTATCTAATGTTGCTGAACTGTTTTAAAGAGAGCGCACCTTCATTTTCAACAGTTGTTAATGCGTGGCCTAATTCAATGACGGCGTTTCGTCTGATGAACATCTCAGAATTGTAATCATGGATGAAAATACAGAGACATTGTGCACAATTTTGTGCCACAGCCCTTTCAAATTATAGAGGGTATTCTCGTGAACTGCGTAGATGTGAAAGTAAAGATTTACGACAAGTCGTTGGCAGGAACGTAGTGGAGAGCTACCGTTGCTTTTACAAGTGACATGAGATCATACCAGTACGAATTCACGAATCGCGTTAAAGAACAATAACGAAAACACTCACAATCAGTCTTTCAAATCAAACTCCAGACGTACACCATCCGTCCAAAAACATCCGACATTGATTTTATTCCTGGCATACAAGCGACGTCAGCGCAGTAACGACGGTGGCAGCTATAAGACGAGGCGTTCAATAAGTAGTGAAACACTTTTTCTCGGACAATTTCGGTTTAAGAAAATGGGGAAACCGTTGTGGGGCTTCGTGGAATACTCCCGTTTCAGCCCCTATAGTTTCATGAAGCTCCGATAGGTTGGGGTCATAATCACAATCAACTCCTTTCATGAATTAGATATGACATCACCTGTTCCGTTGTCTATTTACAACCCACTTCATACGAAGTCTACCCAATTCTCTTTTTCCAGTCGGCCGATAATTCATTATCACTTTTAGCATGATACTTTCATTTCAGTCCATTCTCTTCTATCTTGTCATTAACTGAAAAGTTTTTTTAAATGTGGTCTTATTCTTTCATTCTTTATTTTATCCACTTTGTTATAACCTCTTACATACCTTATGAGCTTCATCTCTGCGGCTTGTACACGAGATTTCCTTTTTTATTGTTACTGTCAATGATTCGAAACCATTTACGAGAGTAGGTACAACCATAACGTTACAGAATTTCATTTGTGTTTCTTTTCTCGTTTTTCTTCCCGAAGTTCTTCCAACTGTTCCGCAGATTGCTTGATATTTATTAACCTTCTTCTCAGTGTCTTTGTCATAGTTAAAACTAATATGACATTCTAGAGAACTGAAGTGGGGTACTTGTTCCTATTTTGTTTTCATTTGTTATTTTAGATCTGACTGGATTCTTTACTTTGAAAGCCGTTATCTTTGTCTTATTTGCAGATTAGTTAAGCTGCAATATGTTCCGTTTAACCTCAGTCTGTACACTGCTCCTTGTAAACTATTTTCTGTTTCCTGTATAAGGGTGATAAACTGCAACCTAGGTTTACTAAACCATCGTATGACATTTTCGAAACGGAACTTACCCCTATTTTTCTATTTATATGGTATTAATAAAATGCGTAGGGAAATTTTATTTCCATTACTTTTCACAAAAGTGGTCTTTTTTCTTATCTAACGCTTCCTTAAAATCAATAAATGTTAAATGCGTTTCTAAGCTAAATTACCGATGTTTTCAATAATGTGTTTTATTACAAAAGTATCATTATATGCCGGCCGGAGTGGCCGAGCGGTTCTAGGCGCTACAGTCTGGAACCGCGCGATTGCTACGGTCGCAGGTTCCAATCCTGCCTCGGTCGTGGATGTGTGTGATGTCCTTAGGTTAGTTAGATTTAAGTAGTTCTAAGTTCTAGGGGACTGATGACCTCAGACGTTAAGTCCCATAGTGCTCAGAGCCGTTTGCACCATTGATAATTACATGAACGTCCCTTTCTGAAACCTGACTGTTCTTCTAGGATTATTGCATCAGTGAAAGTTTGTAGCCTTTGATTAAGAATTTTCCCATAAATTTTATAGCCTGCGTTTAGTAAACTTATATGTCTGTAATTTCCAGTACCTTTCCTATTGCCTTTTTTTTTACATATAGAAATTACTGTGTGTTCCATTCTTGAAGTACAGAACAGTTCTTCCAAAACGTATTTAAGAAATCGAGGAAGAAAAATTCTAAAATGGCTTTTATATATCTGATTAGTTCAGCAGTAATGATATATAGGCCAGTAGCTTTTCTATTTTTTGTTACATTTAGGGCTTCTTTTAATTCTTTTAGGTCTATTTAATCTATAGAGTTATTATCAGCTTTTATAGAAAAACTTTCTTCACCGTCTTCATCATACCACAAATATCTGTACAGGTGTGTCCTTTGATTTTCGGTTATTACGTTAATGGTTGCAGTATCTTTCTCCGTTTTATTCATATGCTTCGTAAGTTTAAACGCTATATTCTGTTGGGGTGTTATACGTATCTTCAAAATGACTTGTATAACGTAGATTCGTTCCAAGTAGAAAGCTATCACTGTGTTCCTTTTGGTGGAAACCCAGAGCACAGAAGATATTCACAGATGTTTGCAGATTGTCTAAGGAGATATGGCAGTGAACAAAAGCATGGTGAGTCGTTGGGTGGGACGTCTATCGTCATCGCAACAATGTCGCACAAATCTGTCCGATCTCCTGCGTGCCTGCTAGCCGCACACATCCTCAGAAAATTGAAGATAAAACGTTAGATTGCTCGTAGCCACAAAAATGCAAACAAACTTTTCCTCCTCGATGGCATCACACAAGTCTGCGCACCAGAGAGGAGCTCGCAAAACTTATTGGATAGTTCTTCCTCATCCACCATAAAGCCCAGATCTCGCACCTCGCGACTTCCATCCGTTTGGCCCAATGAAGGTTGCACTCGTCAGTAGCAGTACGTGGATGACAGTGAGGTTGTTAGTGCAGAAATACGTTGGCTCCGACGTCGACCAGTAGAGTGACACCATTCTGGCATACAGGCGCTCCCAGTAAGGTGGCGTAAGGCCGTCGCATTGAACAGAGATTATGTTGAAAAATAGGTTTTTGTAGCCAAAAAAGTGGGGAATAATATGATGTACTTGGGTCCTTAATAAAACCAACCTGCTTTCAGAAAGAACTCTCTTGCACTACTTGTTGAAGGCCCCTAGTACCAACGACTAAAAATAACAGAAGTGCTTTCCACCAGTCAATTGTCAGCTGACAATGTTAAGTAGCGGACATGTGGTCATAGTATATCAACGTTGTTGTGTCACAAAGAGCAATCGAGCAACGAACATGACGCCTCTAAATCAAGTGTTCAAGGCTTTCTCTAGAAAAGTTTGAAGAAGAGAAAAGTGTGTGCGAAGTTTGTCCCACATACGTTAAGTCCTGAACAAAAAGAGGCGTAAACGTCTGCTGCGACGTGAGTGCAATCACAAAAGCGGACAATTCAATTTCTAAAAAAAAAAAAATCATCATGGGGTGACGAGACTGCACGTTATCAGTAAGAACCTACCACAAAACAACAAAGAGAAGAACAGATCTCTGATGATTCCCCAAGAAGGTGTGCATGCGACTCGCGATTTGAACGTCATTATAAAAATGGACTATCCGGTCAATTTAACGTGGTTGTAGAAACGTCGCGTGCGCTGTACTCAAGTGGGGCAAAAATATATAGAACCGATTAAGCAGTTGGAGAACTATCTTAACTTTTACCTAATTTTTTATGAAGCCAGATCGAAACTTTTTGTACTAACGGGATAGAAAGCGAGGTATAGTTGAGTATTGATATCAGTGTGATGATCCAGTTTCCGGGCAGTGTATTTACTTCCCTTAGGACAAGAGTCGATTAAAAATGTATACAATAACGGAAGCCGTAAGCATATCCTGAGAACCATTGCAGGAGTAGTTCAGGCCGGCCGCGGTGACCGTGCGGTTCTAGGCGCTGCAGTCCGGAACCGCGGGACTGCTACGGTCGCAGATTCGAATCCTGCCTCGGGCATGGATGTGTGTGATGTCCTTAGGTTACTTAAGTTTAAGTAGTTCTAATGTCTAGGGGACTGATGACCTAAGATGTTAAGTCCCATAGTGCTCAGAGCCATTTGAACCATTTTGAGTAGTTCAGATAAAGCATAAACTACGAGGAAGCTTTCTTCAAGATTCCGTGTTTGTTGAACCTAGGCGACAAGGAAATTCGAAAGCGAAGTTTTTGGGACAGGTTTAAAGATTTATAACTGTGAGTGAAAAGTGGGTCCGTTCGTCTCAGAAGAATCAGCAATGAAAGTGATATTAGAAGCTTGTGGCCCAGTAAAACAGGATGAGAGAAACGTAAATTTAATTTTGAGAATAATATTTTACGGAACGCTAATTGAAGTTTTCTAACCGCCTGTCTTGAAAAGAATAAAACATAATTGGCGTTTACGAAACAGGAATTCTGTACAGACTGGACGAAAAAATACAACAGAAGGGACACAGGAAGCATAAGGGAAAAAAGTCTTTCACCCAAGGTGACGCACATGCTCACGAAAGTGTATTTACGAGATTGAAGTAAAACCCGAGTGCGTGGAAAAACTAGCGCAGTTTTGACCTGCCACTGCCGTAATTACATATTTACTCTTCTTTCACTGATTACAAAATATTAACTTGTGAAAAAGCTGAAAAGTGACAAATAAACAATACAAATTTCCCTTATATTAGAGAACTCAACCCTGATCTCTTGGAGCCATCGGAATCTTAAAAGCAGTAACGAATCTGCCGATGTTTTTTTATTGTCTTTTGACTTCGTTATGAATGCTCAGTGACTACAGTCTGAGACATATAAGACGGCTTGGCACACATAAGTAGGCTTCTCTTCCTTCTGTAAAACCTGCTCCGACTTATAGCAACATCCACAAGGAAGAAGTTATACAAAAGTTTTTATCCCTACCTTGAATGATCTGTAAGAACTATAAATCAATGACGTTGCCTACTTAAAAACTAAAAATGAAATGGGTGTATTTGCATACTTAATAATTAAAAACTCGCTGACATAAAAATTTTCGTATAGATCTTTTCATCAGTGAAATATACTAAGTATGTACACATTTATATCTCTCAAGAATGACATTACCTTATTAAATCATCCAGATTCATTACACTCGGATAACATAAGAAAATAACCAGATCTGTTTCTGGGATGTACACCATCTGCCCCTGAAAAGAAGAAAAGGAAAGAATGTTAGTCGTTTATCAGATGAAAATTTTGACTGCACCTTTGCTTTGATTCTTTCTTAGAATTGTGCGTTAATCCTTATCCATAACCATTCATAAATGCAGATACATGACACTACACTGCACATACCTTCAAAACTGCAGTTTATCTACCAGTGTTCCTTTCATATGAATTCTAAACAACTGTATCAAACCGGTATTTCGACATTTGTCCAACGTTGATGGAATATGGGTTTGACTCTACTTTTCCATTATAGTTGTAGTGGGTCTATATGAGGGCAGTGCAGTAAAAATGTTTTTAGCCAAAGCAGGAAAGGCACGCAATAACCGATACGATTGTTCCGGACATCAGTGTGTCAGTCAACATGCATGTGGATCTACATCAAGCAAACAATTCGCTTTGTGCTGAATTTAAATAGTTTTTTTGTTTTCTATCGTTCAGATAATGATGTTGGGATGGCTCTCTCAATGATGAAGCTCAAGGAGATTTACGGTGCCGATAATGAGACTATATTATCCATCAGGCATTACGCTGTTGACTGGAACAGGGTAACGATAGACTCTAGATTTTACAAAATACAGGACTCCTTCACTAGGAAAAGAAAAACGTAAAACTTAACTATTAAATTATAGAACGAAGTGGCAAGTTTCTGCATTTAGGGACAGGGATGTGCAGAAAATAAATAAATAAATAAAAGAAACAGAGAAAATAACCAGAAGTGCCTTTGTTAAACTTAGAACTGTTTTCTAAAGTATGCTTCCGATAACAAGTTTGTTTGCGTTGCTAGTTTCCGCAGCAAGCACAGAAATACTTGTTTTGTAAATAAAACTGCCTTTTCCTGCTGCCACTTAATTTATATTTCCCAAACGTGTTTCGCCTTTTTCTTGCTCTAAGGCATCATCATTGCGATCTATGAAGATACAGTTTTGTCGTTTTTAGGTTATCAAATAGTTCAAGTCGCGATTTTTTACGTAAAAAAGTAATTGCTTACTGGTCTTGAGGTCGCATTACCACTTTATTAGCGGTTATAAAGTGGTTCTGCAACTCCAGACCAGATGAGTAAGTAATTACTTTCTTACGTAAAAAATCGTGGCGTGAACTGCTTGATAATCTAAAAATAATAAAACTGTGTCGTTATAGGTATCACTGATCATGCCTTAGAGCAACAAAAAGGCGAAAAGCGTCTGGGAAATATAAATTAAGTGGGAGCAGGAAATGGCGGTTTATTTACAAAACAAGTATTCTTCCGATGTATACAGAAAGGAAAGTTTACTGTACTACCAGTTTTAATGTAAGGCAGTGAGACAAGTACTTCTGGGACCGAAGACTTTAGCAGTTTAGTCCTTTAGGAATTTACACGTGTACTTCTAATGATAAAACTTCTAAGGGGAGTGTTTGAAAAATATACATATACAGGGTGTCCAAGAAATGTTGCGACGGACTTCTAAAGGTTGTAGAGGTTGTCTTGAAGAAAAATTCGAGCATTGGAACCGTCTCCGAAAATTTCAACCAACGACGCTACAGAGCACTGAAGTTATAGGCGCCAGCGCGTGTTATTAGGCCAGCAAATGTGACTATATACGCTGGCTGGCCATAGGCGGAAAATCTCTCCCAATGTTGTTTGTTATTCAGTGATCACGACTGATTGCGGCGATCGCCAGTGGAGCTGACTGAGCTAGCTGCTGTGTGTACCGTTCTTGTCTGCTTTGAATGCGATGCTCTGTTGCCTTCGTGGATGACGGCTGTGGACACAGGCTACCATCGGCGGTTTATTTTTCTCCTGTATAGTCTAAAATATTGGAAGTTTTAGAGAGTTCAATGAGGAAAATTAACATTGAATGGAAACCCATATCGAACAGGGTCATCCACTGATACAACAGAGCATCGCATTCATAGGAGGCAAGGCTTACGTGCGCAGCAACTAGCTCCATCTGTTCCACTGGTGATCATGGCAATCAGTCGCGATCACTGAATAACAGACAACATTGCGAGACGTTCTCAGTTCGGTCCGTCAATGTAGAGTCACGTTTTCTTCCAAAGGGGTGGCCTATCGGCGACTATCACTTCGACGCTCTGTAGCGTCTTTGGATGACGTTTCCGGACAAGAGTTCCTGTTCCTCATTTGTTCCTCATGTTACCTTCTACAACCCCCCGAAGTTGGTTGCAACATTCATTGGACACACAGCCTCCGCAACTGTAAAGGGAAGTGAAGGCTGGAAACCAAATAACAGGTGAGTGTTTCACAGAAAATTATATTCGTATAAAGTTATCGAGGAGCGTTTACGTGTTACTGGGTTTGTGTTGAATCTCTGAATCTACAAAATGTCTGAATCTATTCCACTGAATAGGTCTAATGACCGTCTGCACACAATAGCTCACTATAATATTAACACAGAAGCTCAATGGAACTTGCTAACACTTTGAATGATCTAACAGGCATTATTTTCCCTTCTAAAAAATTGATCGCATCGTTGGAACATGTTAAACATAACGGAAGGGATCAAGTTTGGGTTTACATGTCGCACCGCTAAAAGATGGAGGGTGGGTAATTACAGAGAATAGTAGTTTATTTGTTCTTAAGACATGTTGCTATGAATCTTTACGAAGTGTAGACGGAAACGCCTTCAACACATGAGCACAGTACTGATAAGAATAATAATACTATCTAAATTAAATTGGCCTTTAATATAGTTAATGATAGAAAGTCGTGGACAAGGGAGTGCTATTACAGACTACAGGCATGGTTTGTGTGGGTACGGAGGATAGTATTAAAAGAGGGAGAGGGAGAGAGAGAGGGAGAGAAGAGAAAAAGTGCTGAAAGTCTACAAACATAAATGAGGAGGAACTCTCATAAAATATTAAGTAGGAGAAGAGTGTAAAGTAACTAAATTCCATCGTTGAAGGCGATAGCCTTTTCATTCAATCAGCTCCCACAGACAATGGACCATGATCAGTGGTAATGACTGACAACTTAAAACTAAGCGAATATAGAGAGGAAGGTATCTGAAAGCTACGTGAATAATTGCAGTTTTATTTTAGGAATAAAACAATTCATGATACGCTGAATTAATAGATCTATAACCCAGATGGTTACTCCTCACCACAGACGAAGCTTCGACACTAAATTTCTAAGAAATACAACCAAGAAATATAATCGCATAAAATCTTATGAATTACACTTCTGACCGAAATAAAATGGAACTGACTACAGGTTGAAATGAATCAAATCGTTATCAAATTCCAAGTTGCACCATCCAGCTCAGAAGAATTAGTCATACACTAACGCGTCTCTAAAGTTAATTAACTGAACGATCACAAACTTCGGTGGGTAGCGTTTGCCCTAGAAAGTGGTGGGGATAGAACCGTTGGACGCTGCCAACCGAAGGGCAGTGTCGCATCAGGGAAACGGTAGATCTCTGGCTTTCCCTGTGTTCATTGCTAATGCCGTACTATCAGAATACTCTTAGGTTGGTATTACTAAGGAACAAATGTGTTAACTCTCCGATACCTCTCGGAGCTTTGAAAATAGACTCATTCATCCAGCCAGACATTCGGAAGAGACACTCAGAAAGGAATTCGGAGAAAAAAGGTACCGTTACGTAAAAAATAAACACATTTCCGGCTCCTTCTTTCTCTGTAAGCTCGTTACAGCAGTAGTAGTTTGTGATTCAGTGTCACTAACAACACATTCGGAAATATTATCAATCTTATGTACCAGGACTGACATTACCGTGTCAAATTCTGTAAAAATTGTAGGTTGGAGGGAATTAGAAAGTACCAGCAGAGGCAAAGAAATAAAGAAACGGATCAGAAAACAGACCAGAGTGGATAAAGTAATTACAATCGTAGTGAAAATGAAGTTGAAGGGCACGGGCCCTATGCCAATGAGACTGCGTGTTAGACAGACCACTTGAAGTACTTTTTTGTATTCGGAGATACCTGATGATACCAACTATTAGATGGTAGGTAGCTGGTATAAGAAAAGACGCTGTGGTGTCGTGGATATGTATAGCTGAAGTCCGTAATGCGTCTTATCGAGCCGTGTACTTTAAATGGTTGTTGAAGAGAAAGACGAAGATGAAGGCGAGGAAGTAGGTGAAAGAGAAGCATATGAAGAAAATGAAGATAGTGATGGTGATGACTATTAAGATGATGAAAACGATGTTATGATGAAGCGCTCTTCTTGTATCCTATCTCCAGTTTGTTAACTGAACAATCAGTACATCGAGATTCACCAAGTCAACCACAGATATACTGCTAAAAATCATTACTTTCCAACTTAGGAACATAGAAGATCAAAAGATAAGGTATTCTTCGAGAAAATCATTTTAATCAAACTGCTAGAGACATTGGAAGGTTATGTGCACCACCAAAAAAACCGGATAACAGTTGGAATGTATTTTGCGAGAATATCGTCAATAGCAAGGAAATAAAAGGAACTGCAGTGCTCTCTTATGAGTGTATACATATCCTAAATCAGTGTTATTATTGGATGTACTATCTTTTAGTGGTGCAGTCGAATAGTGTATAAGTTGCAGCATTTTCAGCTGATCAGCTGTAGATGTGCTTTCACCTTAATAAGAAGACAGCAGCTTATTTACATAAACGAATGACGTGGAATACAGCCCTGTGTTGTTCTCCTGAAGAGTTACCCTGAAATTATTTTTTTTTTAATACAACGTTTTTCTTGTTCTTTTGTCTTTGTCCCACCTCGGCGCACGGTCTGGTTGGTTACGAACGGATTTGGTATGCTTCATTCTGGAAACATCCCCCAGGCTGTGGCAAAGCTATGTCTCATCAATATCCTTTCTTCCAGGAGTGCTAGTTCTGCAAGCTTCGCAGGAGAGCTTCTGTAAAGTTTGGAAGGTAGGCGATGAGGTACTGGCGGAAGTAAAGCTGTGAGGACAGGGAGTGAGTCGTGCTTGGGTAGCTCAGATGGTAGAGCACTTACTCACGAAGGGCGAAGGTCTCGGCACACAGGTTTAATCTGCCAGGAATTTTCGGATTAGGCTCGGTTAATTTAAAGGGTGGACGGAGTATAGCCTTCCTGTCGCCAGCTCGGTACCTCCCCCCGTCTCAGGACAGAATATGTACACTCCTGGAAATTGAAATAAGAACACCGTGAATTCATTGTCCCAGGAAGGGGAAACTTTATTGACACATTCCTGGGGTCAGATACATCACATGATCACACTGACAGAACCACAGGCACATAGACACAGGCAACAGAGCATGCACAATGTCGGCACTAGTACAGTGTATATCCACCTTTCTCCCATGGAGACGATCGTAGAGATGCTGGATGTAGTCCTGTGGAACGGCTTGCCATGCCATTTCCACCTGGCGCCTCAGTTGGACCAGCGTTCGTGTTGGACGTGCAGACCGTGTGAGACGACGCTTCATCCAGTCCCAAACATGCTCAATGAGGGACAGATCCGGAGATCTTGCTGGCCAGGGTAGTTGACTTACACCTTCTAGAGCACGTTGGGTGGCACGGGACACATGCGGACGTGCATTGTCTTGTTGGAACAGCAAGTTCCCTTGCCGGTCTAGGAATGGTAGAACGATGGGTTCGATGACGGTTTGGATGTACCGTGCACTATTCAATGTCCCCTCGACGATCACCAGTGGTGTACGGCCAGTGTAGGAGATCGCTTCCCACACCATGATGCCGGGTGTTGGCCCTGTGTGCCTCGGTCGTATGCAGTCCTGATTGTGGCGCTCACCTGCACGGCGCCAAACACGCATACGACCATCATTGGCACCAAGGCAGAAGCGACTCTCATCGCTGAGGACGACACGTCTCCATTCGTCCCTCCATTCACGCCTGTCGCGACACCACTGGAGGCGGGCTGCACGATGTTGGGGCGTGAGCGGAAGACGGCCTAACGGTGTGCGGGACCGTAGCCCAGCTTCATGGAGACGGTTGCGAATGGTCCTCGCCGATACCCCAGGAGCAACAGTGTCCCTAATTTGCTGGGAAGTGGCGGTGCGGTCCCCTACGGCACTGCGTAGGATCCTACGGTCTTGGCGTGCATCCGTGCGTCGCTGCGGTCCGGTCCCAGGTCGACGGGCACGTGCACCTTCCGCCGACCACTGGCGACAACATCGATGTACTGTGGAGACCTCATGCCCCACGTGTTGAGCAATTCGGCGGTACGTCCACCCGGCCTCCCGCATGCCCACTATACGCCCTCGCTCAAAGTCCGTCAACTGCACATACGGTTCACGTCCACGCTGTCGCGGCATGCTACCAGTGTTAAAGACTGCGATGGAGCTCCGTATGCCACGGCAAACTGGCTGACACTGACGGCGGCGGTGCACAAATGCTGCGCAGCTAGCGCCATTCGACGGCCAACACCGCGGTTCCTGGTGTGTCCGCTGTGCCGTGCGTGTGATCATTGCTTGTACAGCCCTCTCGCAGTGTCCGGAGCAAGTATGGTGGGTCTGACACACCGGTGTCAATGTGTTCTTTTTTCCATTTCCAGGAGTGTATATCTCAACTGTTGGCGCGTAGTGTTATTCATAGGAAAGTGAGCGAAGTGTCTCTAAATGCTTGTGAAATTTGCAGCTGAGGCAGAAGTTGAGTATCAACCTCGGATTTACCTTGTAGGATGTGGTAAATGGGCTAAAAACCATATCCAGGCTGACCGGCAAAGCGACTCTCGTCTATAATTAGCAAGGTGGATTCAACGATGGTTCAGCGCACCTCCGAACCTGTATTGGAAGCGGCGTTGCTGCACGCGTGGCTATCCAGGCGCCTGTAGCAACAATAGCATTCCTTACTGTATAACAATTTTTTAAAAATAAGACGTAACTTAAGTATTCGAATAAAATATGTCCATGGTTTTATTTTATACAGGTTAAGAAAAGTATTGTAGATCCAAGTTTGCCTCTTGGTACTCATTGTGCATTTAAGTACTGCAGCCTGTACAGATCTCTTCCGCTCTGTATGATATGAAGGCCACTGCTTTGCTGGATGATGCGTCAAGCTCCGCCACTTAATCGTGTTGCAGTAACCATACGTGTCTTCTGGACAGCGAATTTTCTTAGGAAGGCATCGAAAAATTCACGTGATTTCGAAGACGCATTCTCATTTCCCAACTCGAAATATCTACAAAAATGGTGAATGAGAAACCTTCCTTTAAATATAAATTTATAGCTATAAGAGATGAGAATTTTACAGTAATTATGAAGTTCCCCTTGGGGATATCCAGAGATCATATACGAGTATTTGTTTAGGTTACTTCATCCGCTGCAAAAACAGATTGTAAATATTACCACGCATCTGTGCCTTAATGAGAAATGACAAAATGCAATATAGTATCTTCACCATCAAGTGTTTGAACAAACGTTAAGATGCATATGATTTTCTTAGACTGCGGTTTACATTTAAATGACGAAAGGACTTAAATGCACGTTAATACACCACGTTCAAAAAAATGCAATACAATCTGAAAATTAAAATAATTCCCTGAATTGTCATATTTCGCATTAAGAACCTAACATTACGAAAGGAATACAATTTATTTGAATATAATAGAAATAAGTATTTTATATATAGTAAAAGGCGAAAATGAAATGATAAAATCGTTTCATAACCGTCACATAAAAAGTAGCACACTATGAACAGACGTACTGTAGCTTGACTAAACTACTTAATCATCCACTTCGAGTCAACGTGTTTAAATAGTTTGTGACAGTATTTAGGCATAACATTCTTTGAAGTATTCGGATATTATTAATATTCTGTCTGTTTGCATTTGCACTGATATTACTTAAAAGACATCGCGAGACTTTGAAGCTTGTGTGATAATATGTAGTCTTGTTTTGTATGAATTCTTATCATTTAGGACATATATTCGATGTAAGATTGTTAAAAAGACTTGTGGAAAACTATTTTTAAGAAACATCAGGAGTAAAAAAGGGAACTACGAAACGGCATGGTCATAGATTCGCGGCGAGCAGAAACTCTTTAATGCTATTCGAGATTGCTTTAGAAAACAAATCTTATGGAGTTTATGTGACATTACAACAGAACTCAATGAAAAGTATTATCAAAATGGTACGAATAGTAATTACGGACTTAAAAAGCAACCAATTTCATAGTAAAGAAAAAAGTGACAAGCGCTTCAGATACCTACCACTGCAAATTGCTTTTGCTTCACCTTAAAGGTTCTGAAAAATATAGAAAGAAAGGAGAAGCAGTTAATTATATTGTAACTATTGATTTAAACTGGCTAGCATCATTATTCCGTATTAAATTTCAATGTATGCTACTCTCTCTAGATTCAGTTGTTTCCAAGATATTACTCAGCATTATCTGTCAGTGTACTACTCGACATTGTAGGTAATTTTATATTTTTTCTTATAAGCTTGTGCAATGCGTTTATGAGAAACGCTTTAAAACAAATAATTGAATGGCGTAGCTGTGCTAGCTGCGATAGTCTAATATAAAAACACAAGGAAAATACCCAGTGGTCTTTCAGTCTTCAGATGAAAGCTTGTGAGAGTAAATTGTACGCCAGCGAAGAGAGAGAAACGCTACTCATATTAGGAGAACATAAGTTATCAGAACAGTAATTGTGTTTCCTTTTGTTTACCGTCAACTCCAGCAAGTGGACGAGTTACGTTAGCCTGGGGTACCTGCACTGTACGAAAGTCTCTTTTCTGTTGCGTTTTTGAGTAACCTCACGCTTACGAGACTGATACTGTGTGACATATTTTTTTAACAGGTGTTGAAGAGTGACAGTGGATTACTGAATACAACTACAGGTTGTTATTTTACAAAGATGTACTGCAGTTTATGTCTTCGTAACATACAATGATACAAGTAAGTGGTGGTTACTGTTGCTCTGGTAAACAAATAGTATTATGTCTCTGGATAAAAGGTTGTTTGGTGTGGTCAAGGTAAATGGAACATCATATATATAGTGATCTATAGATTAACTACAATTATAGGAGGAAAGAAAAGCTAATAGTTCAATCTATAAGGGAGTCGTTTCGTATTAGAATCTACTTCATCCAATGTTATATTAAATTGCTACAACCATTAAGTTTAGCAAATGTAAAAAAGTAAAAAATGATATCTCAAGATTTGTTACAATTTTTAGTCTGGACTACCGAGTAGCTGCCCACCTTCAGCCGCAGGTGAGAATACTCTGGAGCGACGGCGTGCTGGTCGACTTGCATCACGCCAGGTCGCGTCTTGAGCACGTACACCGTATTGATGTGGGACAGTATGTTCTCGAACGTCAGCTCAAGGTGAGGCCTGACCTGAGAAGATATACAGATAAAGCAAATTATACTTACTCTTTAAAAATCTGTATAAAGTTATCAGAAAGACAGCGGACACTCTGCAATAACTGTAGACACAATAAAATTTTCTACAGCGTGTATAAAACGACACCAAGGGCCACGACTGAGATACTGATTTGAATAAGGACAAAGATAAAGTCAATCTCAATGAAAATAAGTTGCAGCTATAGATTTCGGGACAACGCAAACATAGTGAAGCTCAGTATAGAGCCAGAACATAACATGCAATAACAATTAATTGATTTGTTGTTGCATGTCTTGTTAAGCCTGACAGCTGGCAGTATGTTGCAACCAAGGCTATTAGCAACGCTATTTTAAATGTGACTGAATGATATTTATTTATGTTAATTTTTTAAACATGTTTTTCCATTAGCGTAAAACCATCACAAGTACTTCGTCAAGAAGTTTGTTTTTCTAGTCTAATACTCGAACCATGACCCACTTATACTATAATCAAGACTGTTACTGGCTTTGCTGTAGGAGCCAATTTCGTTGGTGTGAAGAGTGACTGAAGTATGTTTTCCAAATGAAAATATTTCAAGCGTAATACTTTTTATTTTAAAGTCAATATTTAAAACTGGTAACTCTTGATTTTGAGGATCTCTAAGTCAGATGGACATCAAATAAATTGAATATAATCATTGTTTGATATTTGTCACTTGCAAATCAAAACCACTATCACCTATGAACACACTCACTACTAAATATGTAACTTTGAGGGTGCACGTGATATTTCTGCGTGTAACTCCCACAAATTGCTTACCTTCTGCCGAGACATCGTCTTCTACCTGCGGCTCTTGTCATTTTTTGGGCGTGAATCAAGCTGTGATTCATAATTACAACTTGAATCTCAATTCAATTATTAGTTAATATGTTGTCAATTTAGTCCTATAGACTAAGTTAGTGTGTAGTCCACTGCTTAATATGGAAAACGGGACTCCATCACAGACCGACGGTTGTGTATACAGCTAATCATTTTTTAAGATACTAGTTGTTACCCACGGCTGTGCTCACATGTCAGTAGTTTTATTATGATGAGTGATGGTATATACCCTATTGTATGTGAAATAACATCAGCTGCCCCAACGTGTCTGCCTCTTTGGGTAAACATAGATCGTGATGTGCTCCCCGCTGCCCCCCTTCCCAAGCTGTCTCAGCGCACGATGTGTTGATATACACAGCACCGATACTCAGCAGAGTGCAGAGAGGGTCATGGACAGGAGCACACATCTGTGCACTATGTTACTGATGTACCACTATGTTGTACAATGTGAACATTATGCAACAAATAGTGCAGAAATGTGGAATAAGGACATTGAGCACTGTATAAGCATTGTATTCAGTACTTTGAATCATATCACATTACACATATCAACAAATAAATAGATTTTCACACATATAATAAAGTTCAACTGTCAAAGAGAATTAGCTTTATGAACGAATAAATAGTTTTCCTTAATTTACATAATATTCTTCAGTCTAATAAGTATGGCTATGATTTTCCAAAACATTTGTTCTTCCTCAGTGTTCAAGCTATCTCTGTACCGTTTTCATCGTAATCGATTCAATAGGCCAGTCGTGAAAACATAACAGAGGGAGTTACTGTCCATACTGTGGATGACAGTATGGATTGACGATGGCATAGCTAAAGTAAGGATTGACAGAATGGGATTCCAAGCAAATATAACGTAGGAAAACAAAATTCACCATTGTAATATTCAAATAAAAGGTGAATCGAATGTTACCACCATCCATATCAAAAATATAATTTCATGTGGAGTGTATACTACTGGAATCAGATTTTATTCAGCCAGTGTTTATGGCAAGTAATTTCTGTTCGTGTGATAATGATCTAATTTATTCATGTTAATTGAGATGTGATACTATGTGAGAAATTAGATGTCCGAATTGAGGTATGTTAACCCTCCTACATCCATCGATACGCTTCGACTAGTAGTTGAAAAGGTTGTTTATGAAAAACATCGAAATCTACAAACGTCTAGAGTGAATTCTACGATAATCATGCTCTATGGCGATAATTCTTCTTTTTTATGTAGTTGTTGACTGAACAAAAGACCGGTGTCACGTAATCTAATATTATTTCCATAACGAACCAAAAAACAAGATAAACACGTTTAATCAACATGCGTATTTTTAAAATTTGAAATGAAAGTACGGTTGTTCGGAAGAGGACCACTAAAACTCGGTAGTTTAGTTGTTTTAGTGATTTACAGTGCTGTGACCTACTATCATATACAATGTTGTTCAAATTGGCGCTGGCCGTGTAAGTGATTTTTTTGGACGAGACTTTGTGGTCATAACTGCAAACTAAAACAGCTGTGGAAGACAAAGGGAAAACTGCTGAACGATCTGTCCTTTCTAAGGAGGTGCTGGACCGTGTCATCGTACCAAAATTTCTTTGGCAACAACCTCAGTTCGGAGGTAGAGAAACGATACCATCTTCAGACGTGCTAGCCATTTGATACTGACAGAAAGCATCCATCACCATTCCAGCTTGGATTTTAACACTAGGGTGTTTCTGAGGAAACATCGTAAGCTGGCATCCCAGATATTGGCAATGGACTGGGACAATACAGACAGTACAACGCAGAAGCTGGTCTATATTTCGAGTGAAGTGGTAAAGAACCGACAACAAAGGGAATTTATGAATTTAGGACAGATGAACAGCTCAGCCGAAGCTGAATGCTTTTTGGCACTACAGTGAATCTTTCAACACATTCCAACAGCAAGGCAACTACAATGTGCTGTCTAAAGGTTTAAATCATTCCGTGATGCCTCAGTGCATACCAGCAGACGGCATTATACAACCTTTGAAGTGTGTCTGAAAACTGCTGCAAGTAGAAGCAGAGAAGAAGCAAAATAACTGCTGTGGAGGCCGAGTTGCCACTGTTATTATGGTGGACCGAATTCGTGAGTTCGTGAAACGGCGTCTGGTGCATACACCGCTATGAAAATTTCTCCCTGCCACTATTACACAGCTATGCCCAGGGTCAGGCAACAGGATAGGAGAACAGAGGTTCTACAACACTCCAACAAATTAGTAACAAAGTAACACAAATGAGCCGAAAGGTTTACTTATCTTTGTGGCTTGATGACTTATGAAGTCTGCAACACTGGTTGTAATACAACACAAAAAAGGCCATCAATGATTAAGTGCAAATAATCACAGGTAAACTCCACAGAGCATAGCAAATGCAATTTACAACAACTGTCTATTCACTTCTAAGACTTCACTGAACGAAGTTCACGGAGTTAGTCGGCGCTGGACGATGATTTATAACTAAGTGGGCGAGAGCTGCTCTTCTATCTTCCGAGTAGGCTTCTGTCCGTTGTCGTCCGGTCATTGGCGGATTTTACTCACTCGGAAATTGGACGAGGCGAAGTCAATATCTTCATCCTCTGCGCTGCCCGTTGTGTTGGTGGAACTTGCACCAGTGACGAGTCTCTAAGGCACTGGCACCAGCTCGCATCTTTGCCCCTGTTGCGCTTTTTCTCTGGGTATGTCTTGTTCGCACGACACAGCGAAGTGTTAGCCAACCAGCAGCTGCACGAGACCAGGGTTCGACAATATTAACAATCCACCACAAGAGAACTGCGACGCGTTATCAGTGTCTCGCCGCACGAAAAAAATATCCTGAGTGGAAGCTGCTGGTTCGCTCTTACCTGTCAGTCACCTGAAAGAGTAGCATTGGCAGGGCCATTTTTACATAGAACTGTCCAGTGGCACCACAGAATGTAATGTCAGTAGTCACCTAACAATCGAAAGAACACAGGGTATAGGGAAGGCTGTCTCCAGAATCACCCTGAAGAGGGCCACGGCAAAGACAGGCGAAAGGTCAGCTATTTTGTTTCTCTTCGAATATTATACTGATTGAGTCTAAACTAAAAATTATTTTAAACATAGCTGCGTAACAGCAACGGTTCCACGTAATAAGATGAAAAGCAGCCGACCAGTTGCAAAGGATAAAGTAATCTTTACCTAGGTTTCAATAGGTTTAAACCTATCTTCTTCAGAAGACGGCAGTAATGTAATACTGCCGTCTTCTGAAGAAGATAGGTTTAAACCTATTGAAACCTAGGTAAAGATTACTTTATCCTTTGCAACTGGTCGGCTGTTTTTCATCTTATTAAACTAAAAATGTTTTTATTAGAATATTGCATCATTTACGATGGTAATATGCAAGTACACTGAAGTTAATTTGTATGGTAAGCGAAAAATGTGCTGCATGTAACAAAAAAGGTTTGTATAAACAAACTGCTCAAACCTTTGTCAGAAAATAGTCTACAGCAAGCAATACGCCAACAATAACATTCGTGAGGGCTAACATGACTTACGCAAAGTATTTCTTTTTCCGTTATAACACAACACTACTGATATATAATGAGGAATGTACTCTGCTGAAGTCATGTGTCTGTCTATGACATTTGTCATTAGCATGGAAAATAATTTGTTGCCTTTCTGTTTACAAATCATTTCCTTAACACAGAGCATCCACTTCGTCAGTTAGCCACATTTAAATACGGTGTATCGTGCTGTAACAGCCACATATTTTCTGCCACAGCGACACGCACGTAATTTATCTTTGTATCGCAAATTAGTCAGAATTTGAACCCACATCCGCCAGTGCACTATTGTTTCTGAGTAGTAGGAAACATTTTCACCCTGTTTTTTTCCGCATGTCACGAATTCGTAATAGCTCAGATCACAAAAACACGAAGTGACGCTGCACTGTGACAACCTGTTGAACCACCTGAGCGGTTGCAACTTGGGAGTTCTGCCTATGGTGCGGACACATTTGCTTCAACTGACGTTAAGAACGCTAAATTACGGACTTCAGAAACCTATTAAATGATAAAGGCAATATCGGGATATGTCTGGACGAAAAATTATTAGAGGCATTACTCCAAAAATCTGTGAGCGTATTCTTTTCAAAGTTATAAATATTTCAACTTCGGCATTCGCTAGAAAACTATTGTCTTATAAATAATGAATCTTGCAGCATTTTATGCGTTGGCTCATGTTGCAGAAGGAGCAGATGGAGATAGCGGCGATAATTGTCTGAAAGGCTCCTCTTGAGATCCTACATCAAGCAATTCTGAAGATGGTAAAGCCTTGGATTATTTCTGCGAGTTCATACTACAGTATTATTTAGGAGTGCTTCTGCATTAGTAGTTTTAAAAAGGGACTAACGTGTGGGCTTTTTGTGTAACTTTCAGAAGCAAGTTGTCCGCCAGGGTAAAGTTGATATTGGTCATTTGTGTATGAGAAGAGATGCTTAACGGCGAAATGAAACGGAAGTCAATTATTTGTCCAAAAGAAGTATAATTTCTCTTGTGCATGGAGAAATTAAGGAACTCCATCGTGATCTTCCTCCAAAAATGGGAACTATATAGGTAAAAAGTATAAAACTCTTTTGTATTCCAATAACGACTGATATGTACCGCTACACGATATATTTTATAATAATGTGCATTTTTAACCAAATTACGTTGTTCTGACCCTTAAGTAACACAAATATACAACTTTTCTCATTTTGTATTCATTTATCAATTGTATTGTACATAGAGGGTTAATGATTTCAGTTCCTCTTTACCAGGAAAGAAACAAAATAAACCCTCATAGTCGATCGATTCAAGCCGGTTAGTGTTACCAAGCTTCGCACATTCTGATATACCTACAATGAGTTTACGAGCAGCTTTCCTAAGCAGGTCTCCCTTTAGGGCACAGAGTAGATTTGTACAAACCACGTCTATGGGAACAACGTCGCTTACCGTGTCGAGGATGTCCGTGACTTTGCAGTCCGTCCTTCGAGTCCTGGGCATGACGCGGGCGATGGTGGCGCCGGTCTGCACGATGCGGAGCTCGCGGTCAAACATCAGGTGGAAGGGGAACACGCGGCTGAACGTCGCCGGAGACACCTTGGGATCTGCGGACAAATTTTACTCTCAGATTGTGTACTGAACTCGCTTGGCTGGGGGTCTATGGTGCTGCAGTACTGCGACAGGGTACTGACCCTTTGCCTGGAGCTATGCACGGCTTTATGGCGTTGTCACTAGCATAACTGGCGGATCTGAACCTACTGCCCAAAATAACGGACATTTTTAACTATATTCTGACTTTCTTCATCTTCCTAACACCCTGGAAGCAACGGTCCTAAGACCTTAACGAAAAGAAAAGAAAATTGGCCAAAGAAAGAGTACGGGCCCACCTGCTTTCTAGTAGCATTACCCAAGGTTTTTGACTGCATAGATCACGATCAGATTACTGATTAGTTAACCTCAATTAATCTCTTATATGACAACCAGTCAGGTTTCCGGAAAAATCGCTGTGCGACGGACGCTCTTTTAAAAGTAACTGATGTAATGAAACTAACTGTCGCCAAACAGGAGGCAATTATTAAGTGCTTTTAGAATTTCAGCAAAACTTTGACACTGTCGAGTTTGACAGAGACTTACTAATCCTCAGTTCAGAGAACTTCTTCCACCCCTAATACTAAACGTTGCAGAAATAGCTTTGTTTTCTTCTGCAATGAATTTGGAGGTTATTCCGGACTTTAACTTAGACTGCACTGAACACAATATTGCAGTCTATAGACAGCTGTCAACCTCATTTCATTCACTACAGAAATGTAAAGGAAGTATTTCATCTCTAGTATTAAAACAAAGGATTAGAATCATTAATAACCTCCCCCCCCCTTGGACAATTATCGTGATCCTATTTCCCAAGGACTTTCGTATGGGCACTCAAGGTAGCTGGAACTGGCGGTGAATGATGTGTGATACATTTGCGACGTACGCAGTTTGTACCCTAACCCTCCTGCCTCCAAACAATTATCATGGCTACCTGCTGATAAGTACAGAGACATCGTACCCTGCATTTTCTGTAACGCACCATTGTACTCCTTCTCAGTTATCCTCACATTTATCTTCAACTTTTACACAATTTCTGTAAAAACTAAAATCCTACATACACAAATCGTGATTTTTATTTCAAAGTGCAACGGATTTTTAACCCTAGCGACTCTTCATCAGGTTCTTGAGAAGTATACATCACTTTTGATATTTACGTTACTACACGTCTTGATAAGGGTACATTGAAATTTTTACAAAACTAAGAGACTATCAAATAGTTTCTTACGGTTTCCGGTAATAGTTATATGATTTTAAAGCACGGTATGAATATACATATTTATTTACATATATTCAATTTTCATCCTACACCACATTTGTAAGCACAATTCAGGCAAGTCAAAGAATATACAAAATAAACATGTTACATATATGTAGGTGTTACTTCTAACATGATGAAAAGGTGTTACATTATTATTTACACAATTCTGTCATTTGTAAAGGAATTATATTTGTAAATATCACATGCAACAAAGCAAATATTTGATTGTGTAGGAAAAAATAACTTTTAAAATTACTGAAAAAACTGTGGCTGTAAAACTTTGTTTATTCATTGGACGTGTTTCCTGAAAGTTTTGCTTCATGTAACATTATTTCTAATGGTTCTAACACATCAAGTTCTCTAAAGTACCCCTATTTTCTGAGTGGAGTCTTATTAGGCTCTTGTGGATGTCAATAAAAATCTGTGTCTGTTATAGTACATATGGTTAGCAATTGAGGGTTCATCCAAGTGGTTGAGTCTGAAAGTATTAGTAAGTTCTTTGTATTGTGCCCTGAAATTAATTTCTGTGTTGCCTACGGAGAATGTAGGGCAACTACCACATTGTAATTTAGACATTCCATTGTGTTCTGCTACTAGGATGTTTGTGTTTACTGTATGAGGCTAGTGTCGTCCCAGTCTGTTGTTTGTGGAGAAAGATGTTTTTATGTTGATATTTCTAAATTAATTAACAGCTTTTGGTAATGCTGTACCTAAATAGGGTAACATTGTGAAGATTTGGTTCTGCCAGTTGTTTTTCCTTTAGTGCTTCCATTACTGATGTAACAGAACAAATGGAATATTTAAATTACACTATGGCAGGTGCTCTACATTCTGCATACGCAAAACGGAAATAACTTTTCATGTATGTTGCAAAGAACATACTAATACCTTCAGATTCAACCACTTGGACAAATCCTCAATAGCTAACTATATGTACCATAATAGACAAAGATGTAGTGACATCCAAAACAGCCTAACAGTAGTCCCCACAGAAAATAATGTTACTTGTAGAAAATCTGATCCGTTAAATCAATTACAAATAACATTGTATAAAGATGAGGTTTCGGTAAACGTATCAAATGAATAAATTAAGTTTAATTGCCACAGTTTTTTCGGTAATTTTAAATGTTAATTTATTCCTAAAGAAACAAATCACGTCTTATATCTACACAAATAACTCTTTTTACATATGATATCACTATAGAAATAATAAAATACCCCTTTTATTGTCTTAGAAGTAACACCTATTTATATGTAGCATTTTTGGATTTGGATACTCTTTTACTTGCTTGAACTGTGGTTATAAATCTTCTGTTGACGAAAATTATATGTATGTGTATAAATATGTCTGCTCATACTGTGTGTAGAAACAATGTACCCATTTCTGTGGAGTGTAAGTAGTTCATTCGTGGTGTCTTAGTTTTGTAAAATCTATATTCACAATGTGACACTTTGTAACATACCTATGTACTCTTAACAGGAAAGGTAGTAACCTTAATTCGATACTGATGTAAACTGATCAAGTACCTGAAGATGAGCACAAAGGGCCCAAAATGTGTTCACCATTACTTTTTCCTCCCGTTTTGTCCACAGAGTTCTGTGTCAAGTTCCTTCCTTTCTTATCACCCATTATCTTTGTCACTTCAGTCTTCCGCTCTTCCTTTGCTAATGACATCAAATACATATTCAAATATTCCAAATTAAAATGTTATTATTAGTCCCACTGTTTTTTATAATAATAATAATGCCAATATTTTTATTAATATTATACGTTTTGTGTATAATAGTAATCACAGCAATTAACTTCACATTACCCGATTACTTATATTAGCACTAATTGGAAACTTCCAAAGTGTTAAGGACTGCATGATGTTTTGACAAATAGTACATGCAGGTGCCAGTAGAGTGGCTTTTATAGTTTGTAAATGAGTATTTGCTCCATACTATACTAGAAAGCTAACTCTGCACTAAAATGCAGTATTGGACATTGCAGTAACACTGAGTTCAATTGTAAATACTAGTAAAGCTTGTCTACACGAAGGGGAAATGACATCACGACCCAAGGGGGCGACAAGCCCCTTCCTCTCATCAATGAAGTCATCATTATCATGTATCAAGCCACATACTCTCAGTCTCCCCCCTTACCCCTCTCCTCTTGCTCCCATCAACAGCCTAAAACAGCATTGTAAACTTTTTAAAGTAATACAACTAATCACAGCAGAGTATTTTAGTGGGCAACATACACTTATATGTTTTACATAAAACATGTTTGTGAACGTCTAAGTTATGTCCCCAAAGCCTAAGAGTCATAAATTAGATCAGCATAAAAAATAACATCGTAAGCGGGTACATTTTATGCCTTAACTTTATGAAACACACAATGGATCTTTAAATTAAATATTTCCACACACAAATAGTTGAATGATTCTAGTCAGATCTTAGAGTTCTGACCCCACATCTAAAATACATGAAGGGTGTTGATATTTCAATCTGAAGGTATATTATAAGTGGTTCATAGAATGGACTGATATTGCCTAGGGGTCCTGCAAGTTTTTCAGTAATGCGTCACCTTAGTAAGTATCATTTTATGTGGGACAAAGAGAATGCAAGTATTCTGCACTAGAAAAATATAATCGATGTTATTAACTGTAAGGTGTCAAACAAATAACACACCTTAAATTGAATTCCTGAAAGAATTTCAGTTAAATCAGTATGTCACATGACATGACACGTGGAAATGTACGAATTATCGATAGTAAAGTGAGTAAACAACACAGAATTTAATGAATATAAATCACTAACACTCACACTAGTAACTGCACACAAGTAATTTCCCATATCCGAGCTATGGGGGGAAGGAGAGTTTGACGACACCAATGCCTGTCCACACAGCGGGACATCTAGTGGACACAATGAGACGCCGGAGCCACTGTGCAGTCCATTGGTAAAGGCAGCCCTTGCCCTGCTTTTAACGGCGACCCTATGGAAAGCCTTTCTACAGGAACACGGCTGGGGATGGTAGATAAATGTACGGAGAAACTCAACTCAAAACATGGGTGACTCACTATAACCAGCTGTGTTAAAACTCGCACGAAAGAAAACGTTGTTTATATCAGTATTATGTACTGGAAGTTAAATGGTTCAAGTGGCTCTGAGCACTATGGAACTTAATTTCTGAGGTCATCAGTCCCCTAGAAATTAGAACCACTTAAACCTAACTAACTTAAGGACATCACACACATCCATGCCCGAAGCAGTATTCGAACCTGCGACCGTAGCGGTCGCGCGGTTCCAGACTGTAGCGCCTAGAACCTCTCGGCTACTCCAGCCGGCTACTGGAAGTTAAACTCTGCTCTACGTAAGAAACGATGCCTCTCTAATGGGTGCAGTTATAACAACTTGTGACACTCTAATTGGCCAGAGAGATAATGCGTGGCCACCAGCTTTGATTTAGGCAAATGTAGACAGAGAAATTCGCTTTTTCTCTTGCAGCAAATCGTCAAGTGTTTGAGCGAGGCGACTCGCGCCCCGCTGAGACAACTGCGAGAGTCATTATGCGAACACTTGTTCACAAACTCGTCTGAACTTGTAACGAGTTAAACTGCAAAGTCTCCTAGTACAGAGAACCACAGCGAACACTGACTGTTAACCCTTGTGAGTGATTTGAGGGCAACGATGTACGTGCTATTCCAGCAAAATAGCGTGTACCATGCCAATCAACTTAGCCAGGGAACATGTAGGAGTCTCGGATTCACTGAAAACATAGGAAATTTGTCAGACTGGTGTTTAACAGTCAAGAGACATTTAGAATAGATTCTCAGGTTCATAGCTCGTGCTGATAGCAGCCACTGCCACCGACGACGAAAGGTGAACACACACACTCACGCTAAGCCAGCAAGTGATATTCAATTGATACTCAGAACTGCTGTAGTCTCTGTCTCTCCTGCTTTTTCGTACATTCAACCACGTTCTGTAGTTAAACATAGTCGCGATTGTCAGGCTTAATTGAAGCAGAAACGCGGCATACCTGATCTAATGAAAATGGTTGGTCAGCCACTGTGGAGTGCTTTATACCCTGAAGTTATTAAATTGTTTTAATTGTGTACTTCTTTTTGATTGTTCTTTGCCGAACCCCATCCATTATTTGGTTATTTTAATGGTGCATTTTAGCTTAATCGATATCTCTGGCCTCAACTATATTTAATTTGTTTGTATTTTATCGAACCCTGACAAGGTCGACAACCATCTTACTATTAAAGAACATTAGAATAGTTAGGAATTTCGCTTTCAAATTGTGGTACCCAATATCAGTATTTTACCATCCTGTAAATACACTCCTGGAAATGGAAAAAAAGAACACATTGACACCGGTGTGTCAGACCCACCATACTTGCTCCGGATACTGCGAGAGGGCTGTACAAGCAATGATCACACGCACGGCACAGCGGACACACCAGGAACCGCGGTGTTGGCCGTCGAATGGCGCTAGCTGCGCAGCATTTGTGCACCGCCGCCGTCAGTGTCAGCCAGTTTGCCGTGGCATGCGGAGCTCCATCGCAGTCTTTAACACTGGTAGCATGCCGCGACAGCGTGGACGTGAACCGTATGTGCAGTTGACGGACTTTGAGCGAGGGCGTATAGTGGGCATGCGGGAGGCCGGGTGGACGTACCGCCGAAATGCTCAACACGTGGGGCGTGAGGTCTCCACAGTACATCGATGTTGTCGCCAGGGGTCGGCGGAAGGTGCACGTGCCCGTCGACCTGGGACCGGACCGCAGCGACGCACGGATGCACGCCAAGACCGTAGGATCCTACGCAGTGCCGTAGGGGACCGCACCGCCACTTCCCAGCAAATTAGGGACACTGTTGCTCCTGGGGTATCGGCGAGGACCATTCGCAACCGTCTCCATGAAGCTGGGCTACGGTCCCGCACACCGTTAGGCCGTCTTCCGCTCACGCCCCAACATCGTGCAGCCCGCCTCCAGTGGTGTCGCGACAGGCGTGAATGGAGGGACGAATGGAGACGTGTCGTCTTCAGCGATGAGAGTCGCTTCTGCCTTGGTGCCAATGATGGTCGTATGCGTGTTTGGCGCCGTGCAGGTGAGCGCCACAATCAGGACTGCATACGACCGAGGCACACAGGGCCAACACCCGGCATCATGGTGTGGGGAGCGATCTCCTACACTGGCCGTACACCACTGGTGATCGTCGAGGGGACACTGAATAGTGCACGGTACATCCAAACCGTCATCGAACCCATCGTTGTACCATTCCTAGACCGGCAAGGGAACTTGCTGTTCCAACAGGACAATGCACGTCCGCATGTATCCCGTGCCAGCCAACGTGCTCTAGAAGGTGTAAGTCAACTACCCTGGCCAGCAAGATCTCCGGATCTGTCCCCCATTGAGCATGTTTGGGACTGGATGAAGCGTCATCTCACGCGGTCTGCACGTCCAGCACGAACGCTGGTCCAACTGAGGCGCCAGGTGGAAATGGCATGGCAAGCCGTTCCACAGGACTACATCCAGCATCTCTACGATCGTCTGCATGGGAGAATAGCAGCCTGCATTGCTGCGAAAGGTGGATATACACTGTACTAGTGCCGACATTTTGCATGCTGTGTTGCCTTGTGTCTATGTGCCTGTGGTTCTGTCAGTGTGATCATGTGATGTATCTTACCCCAGGAATGTGTCAATAAAGTTTCCCCTTCCTGGGACAATGAATTCACGGTGTTCTTATTTCAATTTCCAGGAGTGTATTAGAATTATGACATTATGAAGTCATACTTAGAGAAAATATAAACGTGACTAACGAAAATCTATGATATTCAGTTTTTGCTAACATATAATTATGCCTGAACCCGTACACTAATTCCTGTTAGCGATAACGTGTCCTTTACAGGGAGTGTACTTGAACTGACATTGAGATCGCTGTATAATTACATCACAGCTGCATTTTTCTGACCTCTGCATTCGTCAGGCATTATCTTCCTACCTTGCAGCCCTTAGGTTCAACACCAAATTCCTAAAAGACTCACAGAGGCACCTTGCGCAACTGTGGTAGGAAGACAGATCAGAACCAGTCTCACACATGTTGGATAACAGAATAATATTGCTTTGTATTTGCATCTGAACTTGAATTACCCGAGATTTTGTACAAAACGACCTTTAGTGGACTGCTGCAAAATTTACCAACTGAAACTGTTGCGCCAAGGCTCTCTGAAATGCTTATAGACTGTCTTACCTCTAATAGACTACTAAATAACACCGAAATATAATCATATTATACAAACACACACAACATAGCCAAAAGGAAAACGACATGATCAAACATGATTTTAGGAGGGAAGGAAGGAAGTGTTTTGGCGAGATTTTTATTGTAATCCGACTTTTAAACGGCATACGTCCATAATAAACAAGCAGAAATATATAACGCAAATTGCTTACATTCTACAGAACATGTTCAAAGCAGTGGCGGTACACGACAGAGATGAAACATATCCAGAGATAATGGTGAAACACGACAGAGATGAGAGGTCTGTATCTCAAAAATACAATCTTTTCCTCCAAAATAAAATTTTTCATAATAATAAGCAATACTTGCATCTATAAACACACACACACACACACACACACACACACACACACACACACACACACACACAAATAGCTGGTAAGAGGGTGCTTATTACAATATGCAAATGTTAGATAATGGTGACCGTGCCAGGGTGGCAAAATCCCATGGTAAGGTGGTTGACTGTATGTGATGAGTAGGTCAGAAAAATATGGTCTAAAAACTTTTTCGTATTAAATTTTTGTGTTGTATCAATCAATAGTAAATATCAGCGTCTTCTGACAAGTCAATTCGGAGACAGAGATGTGCAATGCACTGAGAGATGTACGCAGTATCCCCATGGCATAGTTGTCATGGTATTGTTATTTTTAAGTTTTTCTTTCAAGTCCACAGGTGGCTGACACAGTGGTGGTAAGTCACGGTAGTACAGTCTTGTTATTGTGTCAAGGGAACTAGGGACAGTAGAGAAAGGGTGAAGGTACCTGAAGTAAGGTCGTATGATCGCATGATTACATGTCGTAGGGCGTCAGTTGAAATTGCAATTGCAATGGCAGATCGAGACCTTGACCGAATTGAGATTGACACCCAGCACGGTAACGTACGGGAACCTCAGGACAGGACAACAGACACAATGCCGCGAAAAACAGATCAGGGGGTGCAGCAGGACGAAATTACCGAGCAGCAAGCGGCGACCAACATAATGCAGAGATGCAGGAAGATGGAGAACGTCTTGAATATGTAGAAACCATGGTACATGTAATAAGAACTCCCTCACAACGGAATATAGGTAGTAGAAGTCGAAACGTTTCTCCGTATGGTTACTGACGTCAGTTGCGGACAGAGACGAGAATGTAAACGCAGAACGAAGCGTGTTGGAAGAAGACTTATTAGGACCCGTTAAATAGTCGGAAATTCTCCAGCAACTGCCACGCACGATAACGATACAAAACAGAGAGATAAAACGACAGATGCGTGAGCAGAGTGCGCGAACAGCGAAACAACTTCGTGACATCAAACAACAGTTCACTCACATAGAGGAACAGGCAAAAGATTCCACAGATATGATCGAAAATTTAATAATAGGTCACACGAAATTAAGAACAGATTCTGACAAAGTCCATGTGGACGTGCAAACATTGAGTGACGACACACAGACCGAAATCAGAATATTACATGATTTTACTTACAGTGAAATTGCAAAGATAAACAGGTTAATGCAATTACACGTCAAGCAGCAGGTACAACTCGACAAATAGTTGAAGACAGTCTGTTGCAAAAAACGAATCACGAAAACGGTTCTCTAGAGATACGATTCTCACATCGTGAGAATAGAAGCGAAAACGAAGTAACTATTCGAAAAACAGAAGAATTGTTGCGAACTATACAAGAGAAAAGTGATGAAGATCATACAAGCTCTGAATCCGTAAGAACTTCCGACTCAATAACGCCATCAGAAAGGCAAGAAGTTTAACAAGGAATGAAAAAAGATTTCACGCAAATACGATTCCAGTCACAGGCGGAGAAGAAGTTATGCAATAGCCGACCGCCTGCGATGCCACAGGTACGTTTCGAAACTTGGGAAGAGCAGACGGCACCACGAAGACACCGGGTTCCAGAGGCATACTTTTCGGAACAATTCTAACCACATGATGAAGCGACAAGATTAGCCAGGCAAGACAACAAGCCAATAAGTGACAGGGAAATGCAAGGGCACGAAGTCTATAGGGTAAAGAATGCCGACACTCGCGCAGAGCCGAGGGAAGAAAATCCTTTACAACAATATCATGCAAGACTAGGCGAAATTTACGGTCGGCAATATCCAATGGATTTACCACAACCTGAAAGACTGACATGTGAAACGATAGGGAACAAAAGTGGCGAGGACTCTCGAATTTCGTACGATACCATGACAAGGTACAACAACGATCGTTTACTCACTGTAAGGAAGTTTCAGCTTTTCCATTAAACGTAACTCACTGCATCCACTAACCTTCATTCATCAATTCAGAGTAGGACACCAGAACTTTGGCCATTATCACACAAACTGGACTTTATATTTACCCATATGTATGGAACAGTAGCAGAAACGATGCAAAGCGTAGCAGCTACATGTCTACCATATGAAGATTTCAGAGACAAGTTTCTCTCACGCTATGGTGGAGTGAAGCTCAAAATAGGGTGAAGTATGAAATACTATAAAATCCATACTTCGAGAATTCCGGAGAGAAGAGCACTGCAAATTTTTCTATGCAATGGGAAAGAAAAACCAATGTTTGGATGTGCCATACAGCGATGGAGAATTGATTAAATTGTGTACCATGAAGCTGCAACTAAAAACCCAACAGTCATTGGTAGGGCGTGGAGGAAATGAAGTGGAAGCCTTCAAAGGAAATTTGAGAGAACTAGAATTCATATTCTCGGAAGATGAGGCAAGAAAAAAATGAAACCCGCATGGAAACGTGAATGAAAGTCCACCAAATGCTCTAGAGACCGCACGAAGGAATGTCAGGAATGTCAGCTACTACGAATCGCGTGATAACCTGGCGGCGAGAAATGACAATCGATTGCAACAAAGAAATGGGTACGGATACGGAACAAGAAGTGACAATGGTTGTCCACGCAGAAATGGCAATAATTGCTACAGGACAATCGCAATTGGAGGACAAACAGACCGACAAATTTCTAGAGATGAACCCGTATCGACAAGTCGAACAAAGACTGGAAGGACCGAATGAAGACGTGGAGATAAGGCCACCAAACCCCGATAAACTTTCGAACTGAGGAGAGAGCGCCCAAGTCAATGAGGACAGCGCATCTACCCAAGCAAGCAGCAGCAACATAACGAGAGAAATATACACCTTACCACGAGAGGTGAAAGATGAAGGAACAGAACGGCAGTGAGCGAAAGAAGTCGAGATACCGCAAACATCAGGTTGGACAGGAATTAGTTGGGAGGATTTTGCAAGTAACGGATTTTTAAACCTTAACAATTTCAAACAGAGTTTTGCTTAATTTGATGCAGCACAGTAACTATGACATAAGACGAAAAGAAAATCAGTCCTTTACCAAGTAAGGATATCAGACTATCAGAAGTGCAAAAAACATTTTTTTCACCTAATAGTTTTCCAAAAATATGATAAATATTTCACATCGGCTGGCACACCGTCTCTCAGCACAGGCACCAGCATTCAGCGAGCACTACAGCTGTAACAACAAGCACACTCAACACGGAATGTAGAGAGCAAGTCTGTGGCAGCGCGAGGGTTAAAGAAGCTTTTCAGACACGTATATGTACATGTAATAAATCTGGTCTGTGAAATACTATTTGTGGAAAATGAGCTGTAAACAATATCCTCTCAGAGCATTTCCAACATTAATAATTAAAATATCTAAATGTTCATCGTTATTTTAATTATTTTACATGCCTTGGTTTAGCTTTTATATTATTATTTAACTTTTTACATTTGTGTTTTTGTTATTTTAGTTCACTGTTTCATATAAGCTTAATTTGTTAATTTAAATCAGTAGATAACTCGTTATTGTGATACAAAATCATTATAATAATCATAATCGTTAAAGAAATGCTTAAAACATCCCACAACTGTAATTGTGCAGTCGAGTCTTTTGGGATCAACAGATGGCCAAGTTTCTTGTCCTCAGGTACGACACTAAAGACTGTTTTTACACGCTGCCCACCTGCCTCTTAACACGTTTCATGAGTTTCGACTTATAATTCAAAAATCTTTTTTTGAAGCCCCAAATGTCCTTGCAACAGCACAGAAGTCTATAAATCTAGCCGGCCGCGGTGGTCTAGTGGTTCTAGGCGCTCAGTCTGGAACCGCGCGACTGCTACGGTCGCAGGTTCGAATCCTGCCTCGGGCATGGCTGTGTGTGATGTCCTTAGGTTAGTTAGGTTTAAGTAGTCTTAAGTTCTAGGGGACTGGTGACCACAGATGTTAAGTCCCATAGTGCTCAGAGCCATTTGAACCATCTATAAATCTAACGTCTGACCAGGTCAAAAGATACTTCGGAAAGGTTTCCTTTGCCACTGAGGAAGAAAAATCTGGATTTCTGTTATATTCTTGTAGTGGTCAGTGTGAAAGAACCATTTAGAACATCATACCTGAGGACGGTAGATCTGTTCTTCTGGTGATCCTAAAGGGCGCGCTGGCACATGTACTGTAGTGTTGGCAGAAGAGCCAACACCGTGTTGCTAGAGGAGGCCGAAATGCACGATTTTAAGCTGGCGTGAGGTCTGGAACAGTTAAAGGAGTTGAGTCTAATAAATAAAGTACGAAGCTCTTGGAATACTTAACTTTATTCCATAATTGGTGAACATCGGTCTGACGGTACAGGCTTTATAAGATAACCAGCAAAAGATAAATGGCGCCTTGCTAGGTCGTAGCAATTGACGTAGCTGAAGGCTATGCTAACTATCCTCTCGGCAAATGAGAGCGTATTTGTCAGTGTAGCTTCGCTAGCAAAGTCGGCTGTACAACTGGGGCGAGTGCTAGGACGTGTCTCTAGACCTGCCATGTGGCGGCGCTCGGTCTGCAATCCTGACAGTGGCGACACGCGGGTCCGACGTATACTAACGGACCGCGGCCGATTTAAAGGCTACCACCTAGCAAGTGTGGTGTCTGGCGGTGACACCACATGTACAACCATGCCACTCACATGCTTTTAACGTGTTACCACGTGGGCGATGAGTACCGGGAAAGCACGCATCTGATGAGCGAAACCAGTCAGATAAATCAAATAACAAGCGATCTGTGGCGATATGTGTGTACATCAGTTACATGAAAATTAACTTATCATCTTGGCGACCGTGACAGGTCGAGAACTATGGAATTTTCTTGCTCTATCTGAGCTTCCACACAATCTGTAATATCTAATGACCTGTGGCAGCATGTATTCTGAAGGACAGAACTTTAAATTCCCGGCTGGTCATCGTAATTTGGAATTTTCATGACTCAATAAATCGCTTGAGACTTAGAAAGGACATGACTAACGTTCATTTCTAGACTCTAGAGACCTCGTCGTCGACGGGATGTTAAACGCTATGCTTGCTTCCTTTGGATACGGCTTGCACATGACCATAAACTAAGCGAATTGACCGTGGTAGTGCACTGTAGAACCACTTTAGCAAGTCATCCTCCGGCCCAAGGAGTGCCTGTCTTATAGATATATAATGCAGGCGCTCACCAAGTGACAGCGTGTCATCCTCGTGCACCTCTGGGGCAGCCACTTTGCCCGGTCCGGACTGCTCTGTGATGAGGAACTGCACGTGGTCGCATTCTTCCTTGGTACGAAGAATCTGCACATCCACCTCGGTGCCGTGTAGTTTGCTGGCCACCGTCTGAAAGCACACAGAGACTAAAGATCCATGTAGTGGGTACTAATGCTTTCAGGAACTCAATAATAATACAGGCCATCACTTCAGACTGGGTGTTTTTGGTGGACGTGTGTGGTAAGTAGTCTGTAGAAACGAGAGCCGAATAAAACTAATATCTGTAAAGGGATCTGGGCTTAAAACGAGTAGCTACACAGTGATGTTTCTCTATCCGGAGTGAGTCCGTTCACAAATGAATTACACTTCTGTAGGTTTATTAAATACAATCGGAGCTTCCCATAATTTTCGGGTTTGCAACCAGATCCCATCAGCATTCTGCCAGGATATTTTGGCCCAGAGACGTCCGGCAATTCTCAGGTGAGTAGACGATGTACTGAAGAGACCTGATGCCCCATGGTATTTATAGCGAATTCCGCGCATGCCAGTGAGGAAGAAAAATCTGGATTGCTGCGTTTTACGGCACATGCATATATAGGTCAGACGACTCGAACGGTCCAGGAACGCTGTGTAGGACACAAAAGACACACCCGTCTGCTGCAGCCTTCAAAATCAGCAGTAGCAGAACATTGCATTTCCATGGGACATTCAGTGGCAAACAATAATACCAAAATTTTAGCACCGGTTTCCAGCTTCTGGGGCTGTAATTAAAGGATCCGTGGAAATAAGTCTTGCTGATAATTTAATGAATCGTGACAACGGCTTTCAGCTTGATAGAAATTGGAATCCTATTATTAAGATGATGCGGTCACGACGGAATCGATATGTTCAGTTGATACTCAGCGATTAGTTTATTCTTTCTTCACCACTGAGGGCAGCACACACAACTTGGCTGCTTCGCTCAAGTCACCTCCTAATGCATGCTCCGTAAACCGCCAGTACGATTCGCATGTGCGGAATTCGCTGTAAATATAATTACTGCATCAGGTCTCTTCAGTTCTTCGTCTACTCACCTGCGGATAGCCGGACGTCTCTGGGCCGCAATATCGTGGCAGAGTGTTGATGGGATCCGGAAGCAAACCCGAAAATTAATGGAAGAAGAAATACGCCGAGAAAATTTCAGAAGTCACACAAACGCAGTTCTTCCACAGGCGATGTCACCAACACAAACTTGTACAATGGCACTTTGAAACGTTTCTGTCAAAAACGTTTCATGTTATGTTTCTCTGGTTTCATGATGTCTCCACTTCATACTGGCACCTGGAATTATCGGTGCGATTTTTGATGCAACCTACGAGAAAACTGAGCAGTGGGACATGCATATTTCACAACAATGTAACTAAACGATACAGACAAGTTGTGTTCTGCGTCGGTCTAACGTGGTATTTCCACTATCGTTAGCCTGGTGGCGGGAGAGACCCTTCTGAATCAGTTCCGCTTACGTCGGGATTCGTTATCGCGGAGGGTGCTAAGGCGCTTGGCGATGGACGGTTGGTGAATGGACATCGTAGCCTGAAGAACGAGATTAGGGACCTCGCCTTAGAATGTAATTTTGTAAGTCTTCAGGCTATCTGAAGTATTCTAATTCAATGTATTTCTCTGCGACAGTCTAAGAATGATAAATAATGGTGTATTAAGAGTAGGAAATGGTGTATTTTGCAGGTTTTGTTTAGCTTTTTATGAGATTTACTTTGTCATACCAGAACTTAGGTTGTGGAAATGCATTGTATCACAACGTGTAGAGGTTTTGGCAGAATGGTTTCTATTACGTGAGAATCTGCATGTGAACGTACTCTCGTATGAATGTGGTTTCAATTCTCGTCGTAAATTCATTTCCGGTTCAGTTTCATGAGTAACTACGCAGCTTTCTTTTGAATGGTACCACACTCGGTCATGAATTCTTTCTAGGGGCCCTTAGCACTGTCCTATTGTGTTTTTGTCTGGTAAACTCATATGATGGTAAATACTCACGTAGTTAAATGTTTTCATTTGATTTCATTGTGCTAAACTCTGATTTTCGAGTACTTGCGTTGTTCATATAGGCAACGTCACAGATGAGTGCGTTGCGTCCTCACCTCCTGATATTTATTGTTCTCTTGTTTCCTATGCAATTAATTTGAATTTTTACTATCGTGGCACGTATTTATCAATTTAATTTATCTCATAAATATTCGAAAAATTTGCGAGCGGTTCATTTTATTAGGTTTGCACCTAAGTGGTTCTTTTGTGCGTAGGCTTGCTTTGTGTGTGAATGCTCGGTGCCATTTCATTTTTAATGCATCATGAATGTAATGGAAGGCATATACCTAGTGACATGAAGTCACATGGTCAAGGGCTGACTTCCTTCAGTATTTAAGTATGAACTTAGTGTGCGTGTGAATTTATCCTATCCTACTGCCATTTTGTACGAACTATATTCATGAGTTCCCTCAGTATCCAACATACATTTCGTTGGAATGATGTTGGTACGTTAAAAGTTGCCAGCCACAGTGGCCGTGCGGTTCTAGGCGCTACAGTCTGCAACCGAGCGACCGCTACGGTCGCAGGTTGGAATCCTACCTCGGGCATGGATGTGTGTGATGTCCTTAGGTTAGTTAGGTTTAATTAGTTCTAAGTTCTAGGTGACTAATGACCTCAGACGTCGTATAGTGCTCAGAGCCACTTGAGCCGTTAAAAGTTAACTGTTCTTTTCAAATGTTTCTCAAACAACAACTTCCCCGTTAGAATAAGGATAATAATCCAACCTGGCGTTTTTCCTAAACGCAAAAGTTCTTGTAGGTCAATTCTTTACATGTTTCTCAGTCAGAATGTAATACATTGTGTCGAGACTTAACCTCCTGTTGCCTTTCACCCTAAAAGACTACATGAATAATTTGACACTAACTGACCAGCTGACGGAAACACATAAGGGTATACACTCTTATTTAAAAAAAGAAAACCAAAAAAAAACGAGAGTACTGTGAAGGACTAGAGATACACTGAAGCGCTAGACAAACTGGTATAGGTATTTGTATTCAAATGCAGAGATATGTAGAAAGGCGGAACACGGCGCTGTGGTCGGCAACGCCTATACAAGACAAATAGTGTCTGGCGCAGTTGTCAGATCGGTTACTGCTGCTACAATGGAAGGTTACCAATATTTAAGTGAGTTTGAACGTGGTGTCATAGTCGGCGCACGACCGATGGGACACATCTCCGAGGTAGTGATGAAGTGGGGATTATACCGTACGACTATTTCACGAGTGTACCGTAAATATCAGGAATCCGGTAAAACATCAAATCGACATCGCTGCGGCCGGCAAAAGGTCCTGCAAGACGGGAACAACAACGACTGAAGAGAATCGTTCAACATGACAGAAGTGCAACCCTTCCGCAAATTTCTGCACGTTTCAATGCTGGGCCATCAACAAGTGTCAGCGTGCGAACCACTCAACGAAACATCATCGACATGACTTTCGGTAGCCGTGTACCCGTGATGACTGCACGACAAAGCTTTACGGCTCGCATGGGCCCGTCTACATCGACATTGGACTGTTGATGACTGGAAACATGTTGCCTGGTCGGACGAGTCTCGTTTCAAATTATATCGAGTTGATGGACACAACCTCATGAATCCATGGACCCAGCATGCCAGTAGGGGACTGTTGAAGCTGGTGGAGACTTTGTACTAGTGTGGAGCGTGTGCTGCTGGAGTGATATGGGACCCATGGTACGTCTAGATGCGAATCTCACAGGTGACACGTGCGTAAGCATCCTGTCTGATCACCCGCATCCATTCATGTCATTGTGCGTTCCGACGGACTTAGGCATTTCCAGTACGACAATGCGACATCCCACACCCAGGTATTGCTACCGAGTGGCTCCAGGGGAACATTTCTGAGTTTAAACACGTCCACTAGCCACCAAACTCCTCAGACATGAACATTATTGGGCATACCTGGGATGCCTTGCAAGGTATGTGCAGAATAGATCTCCACCCCCTCGTACTCTTACGGATTTATGGACAGCCGTGCAGGATTCATGGTGTAAATTCCCTCCAGCACCACTTCAGACATTAGTCGAGTCCATACCACGTCATGTTGCGGCACTTCTGCGTGCTCACTGAGGCAGTACATGATATTAGGCAGATGTACCAGTTTCTTTGGCTCTCCAGTGTAGGACGTTCGTATTCACAGGACATGTACATCAGTATGTTCTGAAGAAATGATTAGCATTTGAACCACGTCGGCCCACGAGTTCAAGTTCAACATCGATATCATGCCACAACACCACCAACCGGTAAAATGTGAATGCGGCTCTCGCTGTCGCTACAAACAGAACATGGTGAATTGGGTAGACGCTCAGGATGCCTTGCAGACGTACGTGCGAACCGCAGCGTCAAATCAGTGAGTTTGAAAGAGGGTACATTATTGGCGTGAGAGGTTGTGCTGAAATTGCTGCTCGTGTGGGACGAAGTGTCTGGGCAGTGCTACGGGTGTGTACAGTGTGGTTTCACCGCCAGACACCACACTTGATAGGTGGTAGCCTTTAAATCGGCCGCGGTCCGCTAGTATACGACGGACCCGCGTGTCGCCACTGTCAGTGATTGCAGACCGAGCGCTGCCACACGGCAGGTCTAGGTCTAGCACTCGCCCCAGTTGTACAGCCGACGTTGCGAGCAAAGGTTCACTGACAAATTACGCTCTCATTTGCCGAGACGATAGTTAGCATAGCCTTCAGTTACGTCATTTGGTACGACCTAGCAAGGCGCCATATCCTTTGCTATTTATCTTGTGAAGCATGTACAGTCAAGAGAGATGTTCACCAATTGTGGATTAAAGTTAAGTATTCTACCAGTTACCTCCTGTGTTGCTAGTCTTATTTCTCTGACCTGTTCCAGACCTCACGCCAGCCTGCGTGAGCTTAAACGCGTGCCTTTCGGCTTCCTCCAAACCCCGTGAATTGGCTCCTGCCAATTCACCACATACAGAATGGTTCACGGTAGACCGTAGAATACGAAGAGAGGGTCGACATCACATACGAATGGCATTGCAGGACAGATCTACGTCCTCCTGGGCTCTGGAGCAACAGTGGAACAGCAGTGCAACAGACCATAATCAATCAGGGGTGACAGTCCGTCGCTGTTTATTATGGCATGCGTTACGTGCGCGTCGTCCACTTCTCACATTCCTTTGACGAATGTGCAGAAACATGCTAGACGACAAACGTGTATGGAACGACATCACTGGTGGCATCAGCTAGTGTTTAAGGACGAATCCAGGTTCTGTTTGTTTAAAAATGAAGACCGCATTTTTGTTCGCCTCAGACAAGGGGAACGATACCACACTGACTGCATTCGCAGAAGACATACAGCGCCAACTCAAGGCGTTATGGTGTGCAGTGCACAGTTGCTGCATAAAAAGTGGTTCAAATGGCTCTGAGCACTATGGGACTTAACATCTGAGGTTATCAGTCCCCTAGAACTCTCAACTACTTAAACTTAACTAACCTAAGGACATCACACACATCCATGCCCGAGGCAGGATTCTAACCTGCGACCGTAGCGGTCGCGCGGTTCCAGAGTGAAGCGTGTAGAACGGCTCGGCCACACTGACCGGCCAGTTGGTGCATACTCAGGGCATTGTGACCTATATGAATAACATTCTGCGGCCCGTAGCCCTACCCTTTCTACACAACACCCCAGACGCCATTTTTCAACAAGGCACTTCACGCCCACATTTTGCTACATGAACACATGCCTTCTTTTGGTAAAAGGATGTCAATATTTTGCACTGGCCCGCAAGATTAGCAGACTTGTCGCCAAATGAAAATGTTTGGGATATCGCGTAACGACAGGTGCACCGCTGTGACCGAATGCCAACCACTACAGATGAACTTTGGAACCAGGTGAATGCAGCATAGGCGGCTGTATCTCAAGACGCCACTTCAGCCTTATGCGCGTGGATCCCGTCATGCATGCGGCATGTTATCAGGACCCATGGCGGACCCTGTGCCTACTAGGCAAAAGGATACGTGCCAAACGGAGGTGAATGAAGCGCCAATCATTTCTGCAGAACATACTGACGTGCGTGTGCTGTGAATATGGGCGTCCTATCTCTAATTGTTCAAGGCATTCTCTTTCTTTCTCTATATGAGTGCATAATTAATGTTGATCATAGCAATGATTAATTACCTTTCTCATAACTGGATTATTCAGGTTAGTTGGGTGGCGACTCTAAATAATTAATTGAAAGTGGAATGAGCTGAGCAGCCTCAGAGTTGCCTTTAAATGTTTCCATTGCCAGTATTTACGGTTATACTACAGAAATCATTTTTCACTCGAATAGTATTGGTGGAATAAGCTTTCGCCGAAAATATATTGACAGCAAGAGTGCCTAATTGATGTCAAGTTCCTGATCATTACCATTTGTACCCATTTCCAGACTTAAATTTCAAATCTCTTCACAGTCTGCCACGGCGTGAAGGCACGTGACTCCGTTGATATTAATCCTGCAGTGAGACGCAGACACGGAGCTCGACGCCTCCGCTAGTGCTGTTCGAGAAGAGTATGCTCTGTGCGGGCACCGCATTTCACCCTGTCCCTTCCCTTCACTTGTAACAACACATTACTTCTGTGCACAGGCACTCTTTACGGTCATACACAGGAAGAGACAGGCAGTTGCCACTGCATAATAGTCTGGAGAAAGCTGCGACAAACCACTTCCCATATGATCTTGTCCAGGATGGCAATGTAAGATTCCTACATTTGACCCAGCGCTCATTTCCATTTTATTAGAGGGTGGTGGATGTAATGTATGAGTGACCCTTGAAAAGCTGAAAATCCCACCTGACATCACTGACTACATTATGAAGCAAAACGTATTTGAGAGGCATAGCAAATGCTATAATGAGCTGTTACGTTTTCCGAATGTACTGCCCAGATTTGCACTGTTTGGTTTCATGATGAGCTATGAACTAACCTGATATTTTACTACAAAGTGTTTAAGTTCTGGCCAGTGAAGTGATGTAGTCTCCCTTGGGCGGAAGAGAAAGTGACGGACCATAATTTCCGGCAGATACATACCGGATCAATTTTTACATTATTGTTCTTCCTACCAAGAGTGTATAGGTAAAAGGCTACTGTCAGATCTTAGAGTTAACGTAGAATATTCACTTATCAGTCCTGACATCGCGGTACGCACCTCAATAGCCTATACTTGTATATTCATCGCGAAAAACTTCTGCAACTCATAATGCCGGGGATTGCACGACTCGTATACGTGGCTGATTATTCATGCCGCTAGGTGTAATTGTTGAAGCCAAATAAGACTCCTAGACTTCGAGATTTTCGTTATCGAATTTGAAATTGATGATTAGTAACGTTCCAGTGTTAAAGACCAGATTACAAGATTTTTTGCAGAAGGGGGGGGGGGGAGTGTGGGGGCGGACTACATCGTGAAATAAGCTCGACAGCCATAACGGCCATACGAAATACTCGTACTGTACCAGTCAAGCCGGTAACGGCATAACAGCCAAAGAAAAATATAAAATCAGCGGTAATCTTGACACAGTGCACATGTTACACTATTTGTGCTGTATGAGTGCTAGTCACGTGTCTCTTGAAAATTGAAATACATATGTCTTACTCGTTAAGGTTGTTACTATTTCACAAACAAATGTAAACCAAGTTTTATGCACATTACGGCACAATTAACCGACGTGTTGCAGTTTTTACATTGCAGCATTATTCTAGATAACAGGATACAGTTCCTCCTCCGGACATCCTGATTTATATTTTGCTGTTCTTTTGCGTCACTTCAGATTCATGGATGATTCCAGTAAAGTGGACATGGCGCAACGTCTCCACAATCCCGTCACATCAGAGTCAGAGCTGCGATTGTCTCCAGTCTCCTGGACATCGATTTGAACATAAATTCTAACCTTCTTTCCTGTTACGAGGAAAAAGTCCTTTGATAAAAACTCATTAAAAAATTACTGACTCAGAGATTTGTATTTTTTTCAGCCTGCAGTACTTTTCTACCTTGTTCTCTTTTCTTCGCAGTTTCGTTGATTTGCTAAGCGTTTATGACATTACGGATCCTACTACACTTTCTGGAAGTGGCGGTCCCCTCAGTCTACTTGAGAGACCTTGGAGGAACTTCGCACATGAGCACGTTACTAGGTGACAACAGCTAGCTGGAGTAAGTGGCAAAGTTTATTCTGCGCAAGAGGAGGATGCAGCTGCGGTTCGGTGGCCCTACCGTGATTCGGCGCTCCCTCACCTCAGGGACCGAACTGCGGAGCAATGCACTTGCTCTGCTGAGACGAGTTGAACTACCCAAGCCAAAATGAGTTCGCGCGCAGTGACCTCCAATCTCGTCACCGCCACTAGACAGTCGTTCTAAGTTTCTTCAGGTCTCACTCTAAACAGCAACGCCTTCCTTTCTGGACGGGATGTGGATGGTGGATAGGGAGGGAGGGGGGGAGGGGAGGCTAGGCCTCAGCCCCGTGTGATCCCTTCTGCAGGCAGTATTCTCACAATCAAGTTCTGTGGTAAACCAGAAGACGTAATAGGATAGTATAGCTAAACTGTATGGAGTAATGGCAATTCTTATCCTAACGTACCAGGCACGAAAGAGTCTGCATGTCTTCTAGACTTCCATACGATCTTTTATATCCAGTACCCATTATAGTGGTATCTTTAACCAAATATATATTGTTTTCCAAGCAGTTGTCAAGCATTTTACCTTTATATTCAGGCCTTCATGCCTGTTTCCAACACGCAACGACGAAGCTATGTCACTTTCCGTCATCACAGCCAACAAGGTGTTTGAATAATTTAAAATGTTACTGTTTTTCTCTGAACGTTATACGTATTACACGCTTCTTGTGGTAAACTACTAATTTGCATTCTGAACGAATACATCGCTCTGCAGTATCGTGTGCACTGGAAAGAGTTTTCAGCAGATATTTGATTATCCGTCTTGATAGCATTAATTTTTCAAACGACCAGTTTCAGTTCGATTTGAGCCATCTTTAGATCTAATTGTATCGATTACAACAGTCAGCAAAATTAGCATTCTACGTCACAAGATAAAATAGTCTACTATCTAACCTGCCACCTAGCATGTGAATTCTGCTTATAGGTGGACAGGGTACTCTTGTAACCGATACAGTCTGATTTGAAGACGGTTCGTGCTGATAAAATAGGTCATTTTAAAAGATAAATTCAGTCAAGATGGTTTGAAAAACATTTGTTTTGCAACCAGTGATTTCTAATTTTCTTCAAGGACATTACGGCCATTTTTGGACAATTTTTCAGCGTAGATTAGAATATACCTGGACTCAAACCCAGGTCTCTTTCCTTCGTATGTAGTGCTCTTAAGAATTTAACAATAAGGATGCGTCCCATGTAAATGTAACTAAAGAGATTTTGGTCCAGAACCTATACCGTGTAGGATAGCTAGTAACTGAGCTGAGTGCGATTAAAAGTATTAGGAAGACACGTGCAAGGAAGAGCTATGGAAAAGTATTATGCCATTTCTGGATATGATGTTTTCGAGGGATTTTGATAACGCTATATACAGCAGAAGAGGAACACATACCACTGCACATGACTTCTTGTCAGACACTCATCAACGGAAAATGCTAATCATAGCAATGGTAAAGAAAATGTTGAGAAAGGTATCCTCCTCGATGCAATAAATTGCGTGTCCAGTTGCTTGATCATTTATATGTTGGATCTTTAGGATACTATGGAACTGGATGAAAAGCTCACAACTGGATCCTTTCCTAAACAGAAAAGAATAAAAGAGTTAAACGGAATGGAGATCTGTAAAACTGGAGAAGCCACAGAACTTTATTCTAGTACACTAATTTTCTTGTTGTATGTGAATGATCTGTAGCCAAAAAGGTAGGTATTCACAGATGACACATGAGGCTTTTTAAAGGAAGAGGAATGTGATTGAAAAGCTGTAGTCTAGAGGGAAGCGTTTAGCATTATATCATGGCTTATAAGAAACAGATTGTCCTTAACTGCAATAAACCTCAGCATTTCCAATACAAAGCTTTAGTGATGAGAAATCTATTCTATGATGATGACTCAGTCAATCAAGTTGCACTTTTGAAATTCTTATGGGGATAAATAAAAAAAATTTCTTGGATCTAGGGTTTTCAGAAAGAGAATGCTGTCTTCGCTACAAAAATAATTTTCACAGTCACTGACAGTGAAATGCTCGGTTTCCAATAGGTACAAGAGGAGTAAGATTAATGTTGAAAATCTGCGTAAATTTCAGTTAAATTCTATGAGTGGTGGTCGATTAGAAAGTAGGGCTGATTCTAGTCCACTACCCAAATTATCATTATAGCTCTAGACAAAAAGCCTCTGAAGTTATTTCTGCGACTGACTGACACTGCGAGGCAAGTCGGAAAACTGTTCACATCTCCACTTCATTACAGTTGACAGCAGTCTCGTTTTTCCCGTCGTGTGTAGAAGAGTCTCACATTCGTGCACATCGCAATTCACGCCTATACGTCTCGTCAACTTTGAAACATTTCTGTTATAAGGAAATTTGCCATTACATCTTTAAGAGGAAAATAGAAAAAAGGAGCCTATAACATTAACTCAAGGACTGAAATCTACCAGATTCTCCACTAAAATTAAAATAAATCAGTACAAGTCTCAATGTACACAAAATTAATTGAAAAGGTCCTATGTACTCAGAAGCTGCGTGTTGGCGAATGAACTACAGTGAAAAGAAACTGTGCAAGCATGCAAATGTGATATTGTTGCCGGCCGCTGTGGCCGAGGGGTTATAGGCCCTTCAGTCTGGAACCGCGCGACCGCTACGGTCGCAGGTTCGAATCCCGCCTCGGGCATAGATGTGTGTGATGTCCTTAGGTTAGTTAAGTTTAAGTAGTTCTTAGTTCTAGGGGACTGATGACCTCATATGTTAAGTCATATAGTGCTCTGAGGCATTTGAACCATATTTGGGATATTTTTTGGTGAAGATATATGCGTGGTAGGTATCGAGACTGCAAAAATAGAAGGAATAAGGGAATCAGAAATGCTCTAAACGCGAAAGGAACTATTGCCCAAATATAAGGATGGTATTAAAACCCCGAATTTAACGTGGTGCGGTCTTGTGACGATAATGGAGAATGATCACTGTGCAAAAGCAACTGTAATCTACATTGCAATACAAAGAAAAAGAGACGAGAACCACATACATTTTGAAAAGGAAGAAGATTCCTTATTGCTCAAAAAAAATTTTAAAGGTTTGTAACTGGAGGCATGGACAGGCATGGGAAAGAATACAAATGATAAGATTTGCTGATAACATTGCTAGCCTCTGTGAACGTTAAGAAGACTTACATCACCTTTTGAATGGAATTATCACGCCACAGCCGAACTCTACAAATTTTCGCTCTGAAATTTAGTAGTGTAAATATGTTGAAACAGACACAGTAAAGAGCGCAAATGAAAAGTATGAAACTTTAGGGACATATGAACTTTATCACACATATGAAAACTGTAGCCGCAAGGTCTTGGGCATCTTGTCACGGTTCGCTCGGCTCCCCCCCCCCCCTCCTTCCTCCTCCCCCCCCCCTCACGGAGGTCCGAGTCCTCCCTCGGGCATGGGTGTGTGTTTCCCTTAGCGTAATTATTTAGTTTAAGTTAGGTTAAGTTGTGTGAATCCTCAGCAGTTTGGTCCCATAAAATCTCACCACAAATTTGCAAAAAAACTACTGTAAGCATGCATGTAATCTCTAAATGAACAAATGTCATCGACGTAAGTGATTAGTATAATCCATTGTACATGGGTCCTCGATCTCACCTATTGAACTCAATTTCTGCTTATTTCGGTCGCTCTCTTTGTTAGCCCGCTGGATTCTGAATTCCGCCAGCTTCGATGTGATTTTAATTCAGTTGGGCGTTCAGTTTGAATTATTCCCTGGAGAATAAATGTTTCATCAGATACCGGGAATAATGAAAGGTTTGGGAGTCATATAAAAGTATTATGTTCACAGAGAACGTTTTTGTTTTTCCGTCATAAGAACCGATTTGTCGTTGTCATGACCAAATGTAAGTATATGTGTCAATTACTCTGAAATTTTGTTGATAAATTTATTTTTTATTTTGTTTAAAATACCTCTCTTTACCTTACAAGATTAATAAGTGTAGAATAATTAAATACAGAGGCTTTTCTTGTCGCCCGCGTAATTTTTAATTGTCATTTAATGTGCAGCTATATTTCGTCTTTACATGCCAACAGAACCTGCAATCAATTTTACATAACAAGTCCAGTTATAAATTACATATTTTTTTCCAGAAAGATACAATTTCACGGTCAATTTATAGATTACCAAAAGAACTGCCTTTCAAGCTAACTGTGGGAAGTAAATATTTTAAAGTTGTTACTGAAATTGTTTAATAATTTACGTAAGAGCGTCAATAGTAGAATAAAAGAAACAACATTTCATTAAAAGATGCTCCAGTTCTTTTTAACGTTGCCGTCATTGCTAATTATTTCAATACGATTTAAAGAAAACTAATGTTTTCATTTCAGTTACTTTATGCAACTTCAGTTCATTTAAATAGTGGCGGTGACGTTAAATTGGCGATCTGAGATAAGGGATACCAATAAAAAGAAGGAATATAATTTTGTGTTGTATATTTAGATCGTAAAATTTCATGTTTTGGAATTGTATTACATATTTTGTTTCAAGTATCCAAACCTCTTTGAGACAATAACATCCAGCAAAGCATAAAAAGGTGAAGGAAGAGAGAAAAATCGGCACAAAGAATTCAAGAAATAACGCTAAAATAGATTCCAAACTCCAGGTAAGGAAACCCATGTTAAGAGATAATAATCTTTGTGCTTGGAAAATAGGATTGCCAAAGTAGATGTTCGTGGACACTTTTCCTTTTAGGTAAAGCAAACAGAAATGCGTGTGAAGTTTCATTTTGTAGGAATGTTAATTGAAAGTTAACCCGCCGCAAAGTAGCTAACGCGAAAGCAATGTCGAGACGCTGCTAGGTGGGCCTTATTTTTTTTTAGAGTATTAGTGAATCAGGAAATAATTTTTTGTGTAACAGAGGTTGTTGTAGGAAAAGTGAATATGTCAGTTTCAATAATTTATTCGAGAAACCAATCGAAATGGGTGAAGTCGGTAAAGTTCCGATGATTGTAGAAGAGAATGATACGCAAAATCGGGAATCAAAAGACGGTCAGCAGACTCCTGATCAAGAAATCGAAGGAGCCATTTCCGCAGTGAGTAATGTAGATTTACCGAGGGAATCCGAGGAAGACATTGCCTTACCATGTCCGTGTCAGGTCCATTTGTGAGCTATGTAAAGGACTAGCACAATGATACAGAAAAATTTTATCCATATTGCTGAGGAACAGGAACCAATTGTAAAAATTAATATTCGTATTCAAAATCAGATGGATGAATATTGTAATCAGTTTGTTAATGAGTGATCTTTACTAATTAGTAAACGTATCGCGGAGAAGAGGAGTGAAGATATTATGCGTTTAGCAGAAGAGCAATCCTATCAACTTACTAGGCTGAATGCTAGTCTAGAAACAGTGACAAATAAGTTAGAAAATTTCGAAGTTGTGTGTAAAGGTTTACAAGAATCAATAATGCAACAGAAATCCGATGTAAAAGAACTGAAAGACAACCAGTCTGAGTTACAAAATGCTGTACAACAGATACCTTCCCAAAGTAGCCAGATGAACGATAAGTTTGTCACCTGGTTACAGGACAAAGGTGAATAAACTTATGGAGTGTCTAACTGCTCAAATGGCATTAACATGGACTTTGTTAACTGCTTGCATAGAAAAGATGCCCATGTTAATGATACGTTAAAAAACGAAAAGCGTACAGTAATACAAAACTCAAGCGCAGATGTTATGACCAATCCCAAAGAAGATAACCATGAAGTCAAAACAGAATTAGTTCAAATTAAAACAACGCTAACATGTGAACTTCCGAGATGGCAGCAAGGTGTGGAAGCTCACGTAAATAAGTTACAGTAGGAGCTATCTGCTGCAAGCAACAATGTAGGCGAGCTTATAACAGTAAGAGTCAGCAGCAACAATGAAAACATCGCTTCACCGCAACCTGAAATGCTGAATCGGCCAGTAAAGCATGATCCAAACCCGTATACAGACTACTCGCAGGGTGACGTGGGGCCGGCGAATGCTTTACCTACAATATTGATGCAAGAAAGTCTTCTAAAGCATCGTCGATTTCACGTGTACATACCAGATAAGAAAGGAGGACCTCATCCAGTAATTTTCGTAAAGAGTTTCCGACGGGTGCTGGCGAGATCATGGACAAACACTCAGATGATACAATATTTGGTTTCACATTTTCAGTGTGTTGGGGCCCTCTGAGCAACGGAAACAATAGATTGTTGGTCTTCAGACAAGAACGTGCCTCGCTTCTGGGTCTTACCATTGATGCGGATGAAAGAACAAGAACGATCACTCTCATCGAAACATGCCGCCGTTCTGCAGAACTTCCATGATACATTCCAAATAGTGGAAGGCAGAAAGGTAGTTTCCCTGTTAAGGAACAAAGATATAATCCTTTCTTCTCATCGCAACGCAGAAAGACATTTTACGTCGTTACGAAGAAGGTTTTCTAATAAGGTTCATGTTTGCGAGATGTATTACTCATAGATATTCCTTTGTATTCAGAATGAGTACGTTGAAAGGATCAGTATGCAAGATACTTCCTCATCAAGCAGTGAAAACGGAAAGACTGATCATTAGAAAATGGAGATTTGCATTTGATGCTTCGTCACGAGATAATGATTCACCGTTACTTAATGACACACTAAATTCAGGACTGAATTTGTTGCTTGAAATACTATCTACTTTCATTCGTTTCAGTATATATCAAAAGGTCATTGTTGGTGATGGCACTCAAGCATTCTTATCTCCCTGAATGGAAGGGATAGAGATTTAACGCGATTTTTCTGGTTTCGCATAAGGAGAGAGAAGATGCAATTGAGCAAACTAGAAATGACGTCGTCATTTATAGATTTGCTCGTTTACCTTTTGGCCTCACATGCAGTCCTGTTCTCCTATCCGCAGTGCTGTGTGATTTGGCCACAAGGTTTAAAGGTACTTATGCTATTGCGGCAGAACTTATAGATAAAAGCAGTTTCATGAATGACTTAGACCCCAGCAGCGAGAACGACACTACAGTCACATCCGTATACTACCAGGTGACAAGTCTGTTGCAAAAAATAAAACTTCTAATTGCAAAATCGACTGCAAATTGTAACATACTAAAGGGCATATGAAAATGGAAGGGCGATCACTTAAAGAAAATACCACAGTCCTAGGCTCGACTGCGACACGGAATCAGATTCAGTCCTCTTCGGTCACAGTCTCCTTACCAATAAGTTACAAGATGGACTCGCAGTAAACGTCATTTACTCCTCACTACAGCGAAATTTTATTATGCTCCTTTTTTACTGATAACCATAACAGGTAAAAATGGTTCAAATGGCTCTGAGCACTATGGGACTCAATTGCTGTGGTCATCAGTCCCCTAGAACTTAGAACTACGTAAACCTAACTAACCTAAGGCCATCACACACACCCATGCCCGAGGCAGGATTCGAACCTGCGACCGTAGCAGCAGCGCGGCTCCGGACTGGAGCGCCTAGAACCGCACGGCCACCGCGTCCGGCCATAACAGGTAAAATACTCTTTCAAGATACATGCTCAAAACGCATACATTTGGACGAGATCTTGCCTCCAGATGGAAGTTTTGGACATCATAACTCACTCACCTGCAGTTATTCAGAGTACCTAGACGGATAGACTTGCACAGAGCAAAATCTCAAACTTCAGAAATTCAAGTTTTTTGTGATGCCTCACACAGGGCATACGGAACAGTGCTGTACATTCTAAAATCCGACACCAGAAATAAATTTTCCCTTTTGGTTGTGAGTAAAAACAGAGTTCCTCCTATCAAAAGGGTAACGCTTCCGCGGCTTGAATTACTAGCTGCCCTTCTGGCTTCACAACTTCTGAGATATATTTGTGCCAGGCTTCTGGATTTTACATCGAAAACACAGTGATGTGGAGTGATTCCATGGTGGAACCTGGCTGGATACGAAGCGATCGACATATAGATTGAACAGTAGGGGCAATGGACTACATTCCAATCTTGACATTTTTAATCCTGACGCTTGGTTCTTGGTATTGCAATCTTATTGCTCCCTCTTGGTTCCTGTACAGATTGTATATCATCCATATTTCCCTATAGCTCGCTCCTGTTTTTCTCGGAATTTGAAACAACTTTCAGTATTTTATTTTGTCGATCGCTTTTTTTAGGTCGACGATTGTTATGAGCGTGCTTTGACTTTTCTTCAACCCTGCTTCCATAAAAACATACAAAACAAGCGATTGAAAGCTGATGTTAGCCGTTCCCTATTATTTTCTCACGTAACTCACTTAGCGATCAGACATTCCTTCCGTGGTTGGCGGGGGGGGGGGGGGGGGAGGATTCGCCTCAACGCCTGCACCCCTTCCACCCCTCCCAGCCCCGCTTCACCAGCCTCACTGTTTCTTCCAGAGAGTAATTCATTTTAAAATATGTCTGAAACTAGCTCAGAGCTTTCCTTTCTCCTGTCCACAACCACGATAATTGGCTCCTCGCAAAAAACCATGTGTTTGTCAACTTTGGTTGAAATTGCACGCACATGCGCATATACTACGTTCAGCGGTACCTCGTTTATCCAACTCTCATTAATCCGGACGTTATTAGCCGGAGTCTCCCGTTAATCAGGATGGATTTTTTTTTCTAAGTCCAGTTACTGTAAAATACTCGTTATTCTGGAAGTAATAACGACAACAGTCGATGAAAATAGTAATTGAACTTCAGTGCAGACCACTGCCAAACACAGATTCTGGCACGATGTCAGTGTTGTACAGTAATGTACAGTTCCCTCTTGTAGCGAGTCTAAGATGGCATGAACGAGAAATAAATTTGTGGTATTCATAGAGATAAAGGTGCTCAGCGTAGGATGGAGGTGAATAAATACTGGAAAACATTACTGCTAAATTTTGTGTTGGGACTTCAGCGGTGTCAGGCTGGAAGAATGATCTATGACTAGCTATTTGTTAAGTCAACTGATGCAACTTGCACACCGAATGTCGACCCTTCGGAGTTCCTTGAACCATTTCTAAACATTCTGCGATGATCAGAGATAGGTACTAATGACGTAAACCACAGACTGACATGACAGTGGACTATTTCTAAGAGATTATTACCATACTTCATTCGTCTGCAGTCAACGACAATAGTGATGACGGATTAAGTGACGAAGTTGGCGGTCCGTCTGAAGACATCGTGATACATAGAGAAGTAATAAGGCAGTGGGATAATTTTGTTTTTATTGTGGTCTTCAGTCCAAAGACTGGTCTGATGCAGCTCTTCATGCTACTCTATCCTGTGCACGCCTCGTCATCTCCGAGTAGCTACTGCACCCAATATCCTTCTGAATCTGCCTAGTGTATTCATCTCTTGGTCTCCCTCTACGATTTCTACCCTCCACACTTCCATCCAATGCTAAATTGATGATTCGTTGATGCCTCAAAACAAATGTTTCAAATGGCTCTGAGCACTATTGGACTTAACATCGGAGGTCATCAGTCCCCTAGAACTTAGAACTGCTTAAACCTAACTAACCTAAGGACATCACACACATCCATGCCCGAGGCAGGATTCGAACCTGTGACCGTAGCAGCCGCGCGGTTCCGGACTGAAGTGCCTAGAACCGCACGGCCACCGCGGCCAGCTGCCTCAGAACGTGGCCTACCAGCAGATCCCTTTTTCTATTCAAGTTGTGCCACAAATTCCTCTTCTCCGCAATACTATTCAGTACCTCCTCATTAGTTAACGTGATTTACCCATTTAATGTTCAGCATTCTTCTGTTGCACCACATTTCAAAAGCTTCTATTCTCTTGTTGTCTGTATTGTTTATCGGCCTTGTTTCACTTCCATACATGGCTACACTCCATACATATACTTTCACAAAAGACTTCCTGACACTTAAATCTATACTTATGTTAATATATTTCTCTTCTTCAGAAACGCTTTCCTAGTCATCGCAAGTCTATATTTTATATTCTCTCTACTTCGACCGTCATCAGTTATTTTGCCATCCAAATAGTAAAACTCATGTACTGGTTTAAGTGTCTCATTTACTAATGTAATTCTCTGAGCATCACCTGATTTAATTCGACAGCATTCCATTACCCTCGTTTTGCATTTGTCGATGTTCGTCTTACATCCTCCTTACAAAATACTGTCCTTTCCATGCAACTGTTCCTTTGCTGTCTCTGAGAAAATAACAATGTCATCGGCAACCCTCAAGGTTTTTTATTTCTTCTCCCTGGATTTTAATTCCTATTCCAAAATTTTTTTTTGTTTCCTTCATTGCTTCCTCAGTACACAGACTGTACAACATCGGCGGCAGACTACAACCCTGTCTCACTCCCGTCTCAACCACTGCTTTCCTTTCGTGCCCCTCGACTCTTATAACTGGTATCTGGTTTCTGCACAGATTCTAAATATCTTTTCACTCTTTGTACTTTACCCTTGCCACTTTCAGAATTTGAAAGAGAATATTCCAGTCAACATTATCAAAAGTTTTCTCTAAGTCTACAAATGCTATAAACATAGGTTTACTTTTCCTTAACGTTTCTTCTAAGATAAATACGACTGTATTGACTCGCTCGTTCTTAACATTTCTACGGAATCCGAACTGTTCTTCCCCGAGGTCGGCTTCCACCAGTTTTTCCACTCGTCTCTAAAAAATTCGTGTTAGTATTTTGCAACAGTGACTTGTTGAACTGTTAGTCTAATTTTCAACCTGTCAGCGTCTTCTTTCTTTGGAGCTGTAATTATTATATTATTTCCCTTCTTAGCTTAACACTGGTTTTTCATCTGAGCTCTTGATACTCATACAGGTCTCTTTAATTTTCGTGTAGGTGACATCTATCTTACCTCAAGTGATATATGCTTTTACATCCTTACATTTGTCCTCTAACCCTTCCCGCTTAGCCATTTTGCACATCCTGTCGATCTCATTTTTGGGACGTTCATATTCATTTTCGCCTGCTTCATTTACTGCCTTTTTATATATTCTGCTTTCATCAATTACAGTCAATATCTCCGATGTTACCCAAAGGTTTGTACTACCCGTCGTCTTTTTACTACTTGATACTGTGCTGCCTTCACTATTTCATCCCTCAAAGCACCCCATTCTTCTTTTGCTGTATTCTTTTCCCCTTCTCTTTTCAGTCTCGATAATGCTCCCTCTGAAACTCTTTACAACCTCTGGTTCGTTCAGTACCATCTACTTAAATTCCTACCTTTTTACGGTTTCTTCAGTTTTAATCTACAGTTCATAACCAATAAATTGTGGTCAGAGCCCACATCTGCACCTGGAAATGTCATACAATCTCTGTCTTACTATTACATAATCAGTCTGAAAGACTCCGTTGTCTCCAGGTCTCCTCCACAAATAATAACTTCTTTCATGATTCTTAAACAAAGTTTTAGCGATGATTAAGTTATGCTCTGTGGAAAATTCTACCAGACAGCTTCCTCTTTCATTCCTTATCCCCAGTCCATATTCACCTACTACTTTTCCTTCTCTTGCTTTTCCTACCGTCGAATTCCAGTCCCCCAGGGCCACTAAAGTTTCGTCTCCCTTAGCTATCTGAATAACGACTTTTATCTCATCATATATTTCTTCAATCTCTTCATCATCTGCAGAGCCAGTTGGCAAATAAACTTGTATTACAGTGGTAGGCGTGGGCTTTGTGTCTGTCTTGGCTACAATAATGCGTTCACTATGCTGTTCGTAGTAGCCTTTATTCATTATTTAACCTGATCCTGCATTACTCCTATTTGATTTAGTATTTATAGCCCTGTATTCATCTGATCAGAAGACCTATTCCTTCTTCCATCGAACTTCACTAATTTCTAACTTCAGCTTGTCCATTTACCTTATTAAATTTCCTAACCTACCTTCCCCATTACGGGATCCCCATTATGGGATCTACGCTCAGATCCGTAGAACGCTAGCTTTGTTTCTCCTGATAACGACGTCCTCCTGAGTAGTCCCCGCCCGGAGATACGAATGGGGGACTATTTTACCTCCGGAATATTTTACCGAAGGAGGCGCCATCATCATTGAACCTTACAGTAAATCTGCATGAACCTAAGAAAAATTATGGCTGTAGTTTCCCCTTCTTTCGGCCGTTAGAGTACCAGCACAGCGATGCTGTTTTGGTTGATGTTACAAGGCCACTTCACTCAATCATCTACCTGTGGCTCCTGCAACTACTGAAAAGGCTGCTGCCCCTCTTCAACGATGGTTTATTCATAGGGCCAAAAGGAAACAATTTCCCGGAAACTAAGGAGATAATCTGTGTGTTTACGTGAAAATTACTACAGTGTGTAAGTTTATGGCAGTTAACCAACGGAATTGTAATTTATTTTGTGAATTACCGGATTATTAAAATTTTGAATAATCCGGTTGGCATATGGTACCATTTAATCCAGTTATTCGAGATTCCACCGTACTTATACGATCCCCCCCACCATCAACTTAACGATTCGCAAATATTTAGGAAACGTTCACGCGCTTTCACATCTACATTTATATCACACTCCACAGGCCACCTAATGGTGCATGTCAAAGGGCACTTCTGGTACCACTAACTGTTCCCACTTTTCGTTGTTCCACTCGCTAATAGCTCGTGGGAACAATGACTGTCGGTAAGCGCCTGTATTAGCTCTAATTTCTCGAATTTTCTCTTCGTGATCATTTTTCGAAAAGCATATGGGAGGGAGTAATATGATTTCCATCTCCTCCCGGAAAGTACTTTCTCGAAATTTCAATAGTAAATCTTCACGCGATGCACGATGCCTTTCTTTTAATGTCTGACACTGGAGTTTGTTACGCATCTCTGTAACGCTCTCGCCCCGATTAAACGATCACGAGACGAAGCCTGCCGCTCTTCGTTGGGTCTTCTCCATCTCTGTCAGTACCACTCGGTAAGGATCCCACATAGGGGAACATTACTCAAGAATTCGGTCGAACAAGCGCCTTGTACGTCGCTTCCTTCGTGGATGAGACACGTTCCCTTAAGATTCCTCCCATGGATCTCAGTATGGTATTGCTGTGCTTTAAGTGGTTATTCCACTTAATGCCGCTCTGAATAGTTACTCCTAGATATTTTACGACATGTAGTGTTTCCAGCAGTTTCTCATCAATAGCGTAGTTGTACAGTAGCGACTTTCTTTTCCTTTGTATGAGGAACGTGTTACGTTTATTTACGTTCAGAGTCACATGCAGGTCCTGCACCACTGATCATCAGCCCTCTGCGGGTCACTCTGCAAATAGACACTGTCTCCTGGCACTGCTACATTCTGACAAACAACCGTATCATTTGCGAACAGTCTTAAAGAGCTTTCGACGCATTCTACCACATCATCTACATACACTGTAAACAGTAAAGATTCTATCACACTTCCTTGGGGTGCTCCGGAAATTGGATTTTCGTCTGTCGATAATGTTCCGTTAAGAGAGGTGTATTGAGTGACATGTGCTAGGATGTCTTGTCTTGAATACAGTTGCAAACCCAGTCTGACACTCGAGAAGCTAGTAATTTTTTTTTCACTAAACGGCATTGCGGAACGGTGTCAGATCCTTCCTGAAATCAATGAACGCTGCATCTACCTGGAAGCCGTTATCTACAGCACTATGGATCTTAAGGGGGAACAGAGCGAGCTGAGTTTCGCTAGACCTCTGTTTGCGGAATTTATGTTGGCGTTTATAGAGGGGATTACTTTTTGGTTTTCCAAAAACGTCATAAACCTTGAGCATAAAACATATACCATAATTCTACAACAGACTGACGTCAGCGGTATAGGCCTATAATTATGCGCACCTGTTCTACGACCGTTCTTGAAAACAGAAATGATCTAAACTTTTTTCCGGTCGTTAGGTACCCTTCGTTGCCTCAGCGCTCAATGATGAACTGCTGCTAGTAGGGGAGGACGTTCTTTCTCATAATATTTGTAGAAACTTATAGGTATCTCGTCTGGTCCTGGTGCCTTTCCACTATAGTGCAATTTTAGCTCCTTTTCTACGATCGGTTATCTCAATAGCTGCCATTTCGTTAGTACAGTGCTTGAAATGAGAGACCGTATTACTATCTTTCGCAATGAAACGATTTTGCAACACAGAATTCAGTATTTTGGCATTCTCCCTGTCATCTTCTGTTTCGGTGCCAATATGGTCTCTGAGCAAATGAGTGATTTCAAACCCCTCACTGTTTTTTCTTAAGTCAAAAACCTCTAAGCGTTTTTACTCAGATTGGTTGACTAAATTTTACTTTTGAGGCCATTGAATGCCTCACATTTATTTTTGTTTCATTCAGATTTTGTTTTTCATATAGGTTTTCACTTCTCTTGAGCCAGATCGGATAACGTTGGACGTAGACAGTTGGGGTAATCTGATTCCATCCCTTGAATGAGAGGGTTGGTACCAGAAAGGGCATTCAGTCACCGTCAGCCATTAAGTCTCCAAATTAAATAATTATCATGGAATATCGATGATCCACGACATAGAGACCACAAAGAAGAATGTTCGTTGACACATATACAGACACACATGTGTCCATTTGTACAATTTATAACCTTCTGTATTGCTCAAAAGATATTTTTATGACTTAATTGTCTTATGAAACTGGTTTTGGAACATTGTTTTGTGATCTTCCGTAGTTAAGTATTATGAGGCTTGGATTTGTAGGCATTCACCCTAAACATGAACGTAACATGTTCCCACGGTATTCCGTACGCCTGCGAAGGCAAACGTTAGCAATATATTCCAAATCACCGGGCATAACAACGGGAATTTTCCGGGGTTCATACCTCGGGCTCTATTGGCGATAGAAGGGTAGGGTCAGGTGTTTTGGCTAGCCCTTAGGCTAGAGATCATATATAAGTGCAACGGAAGGATCGTCTTACACTAATTATCTTACAGTACAGCATGAAAGTTTGCATATTGCATACTTCCTCCAGCTTAAGAAAATGGAGCAAATCGTTTGATTCTTCTAGCATCATGTCGTCTACGGTGCGCCGTAAGGGGCTTATGGAGGCACCAGTTAGTTCATGCGTGGTACCACAGAAAACCTGCCGTCAGCAGGGTATGTCTAACTAACGAAATAGCAAAAATTTTAATTGTATTTTCTCAAAGCGTTTATCTAGAAGTGCATCCTTCTGTTCCCAAAAATCTTTATCCGTTATCGAGAAACACCTCAAAAACATGATTTTTGGGAACTATAACTGAGCCGCAGATTGTACGAGGTGAAGTTTTCCTTGATATCTTCATCCGTTTCCGAGATACAGAGTTTAAAATTATCTTACTTGTACAGGCAAAATCCCATGTGTGGCGAAAACGTGTTTTACAAAAGTGCATGAAGAAATATGCTGTAAAGTGTCTCCATTTACATTAGAAGGGTTCTGGGAACTCCATATGGTAGTACTGAAGCACATGCGAAACTTCTGTGCTCGTAAAATCTGCTGTGAAGTGTAAAATTTGTTTAGCATTATTTAAATTCGACGTGAGTAAACTATCAAAATATTACCGACTCACAAAGTTATTTTCGTATGAGTAACATGCCCTGCTGTAGCAGTGAACAGACGGGAACCAACGGATTAGTGCACCTGTCGGAGTACAAAAAAGGCGAATATTCTACTGTTTAAAAGACTGTCTGGAAAGTAGGGCACTAGCTGCCTCATTCTACGTTCATTACCACATTCCCAAAAATTTTGGCATGCGAACATACTAGACAGTGTTTGTGTTACAGAAAGTGTGAAGCAGAGAACAGCAGTTTGAGGGAAAGAGAGGGACACAGTAGGAGTGGAACATAGTCGACAGTGAAAGAATAGCGCTAGGGACAGAGTGACAAAGAGGAAGAGATAGGGACAGTCAAAAGAGACCGCAGCAGTGGGAAGGAATTAAGAGGCTGTAGGAGTAAGAGAGCGCAAGAGGGAGACAGTGATAGTGAGACAGACACGAAGAGGAGATGACAATGAATTAGGCTGAATTAATGAGTGGAGGGGTACAGCTAAGGGCTAGTGGGTGTCAGCGAGTTACAGTGAGTGGAGCATCTGCGAGTGAGAGGTGATCTTCATGTTAAAAAGAGCGTGAATACGTTCGCATGCCAAAATTTTTGGCAATTGATAGCCCATTTCCAGCCAGAGTCTTTCAAACAGGAGCATATTCACCGTTTTTGTGCTCCTATAGGATAATTTTTCCGCTGGTTCGACTATTCATTTTGGCGGCGGATCCGCTGTGTGGATGAGTACCTTGACGATGCCGATGACGATGTACTCGAGCCCCGGCCGGTCGGAGTAGTAGTGCAGCACGAGCGCGCCGTCCTCGGGCCGCTCCGTGCAGCGGAACGACGGCGCCCTCATGCCCGGGTACAGCGTGCCCAGGTGGTCGTGCAGCGCGTCCAGGTTCTGCCGGCAAGCGGGAGGCGTCACTCCAAACGTCTCTGACTCGCAGTACGTAATTATACGTGTGTGGTAACAGCGCCTGCCTCCTCTCCCAGTGAGTCCGCATTTCTAGAAGTTCTTTTTGCTAATGTATGTACGTCAGTTTCAGGTACGACAATGGTTGGAAGACACAGCAACGATTGAACAGCAAGCTTTATCTGATCTAGTAAAACAGCAGATTTTATCTTTAGCAACGCAAGTACGACAAACGGAATTGAATAAAAACGAACCTGGCTTGGGTGAGGAGAGCCTTAGTTTTTTTTTTCATCGGCTACTGCCTTTATCCCACATTGTGCGCCAGGTCGCCAGGGTTATGTACAGATTTGGCATGGTTAATTTTCAGAGGTGGCTGGATGCCCTTCAGGCCAGCCAGCCCATACCCCCTGGGACGGAAATAGTGCACCCCACCTGTCTGCGTCTAGTGTAAATCGAGAAATAGTGTGAATGTGTTTCAGATGTCTGCGAGTCGTGTAACTGAGGCGGGACGTGCGGACCAGCCCGGTATTCACCTAGTAGGATGTGGAAAGCCGCCTGAAAACCACATCCAGGCTGGCCGGCACACCGGCCGTCGTCGTTAATCCGCCAGGGGATTGGATCTGGGGCCGGCGCACCTACCCGAGTCCAGTAATCAGCGCGTTAGCGCTCTTGGCTATCCTGGCGGCCTGAGGAGAGCCTTAGTACAGCTGCTTATATCTATGTTGGTCCCTGCACGCAGCTGCTCACATGTATCGAGAGGAAGTTGGCTGAAAATACGACAATTACATGAAAAGTAGTATCAGTCATGATGCCTGATGAAGCCTGACATCACCAGGAAAGGAGACACTGGTGTTAATGTAATATACTAAAATTAAAGTAAAAAAATAGCAATGGTTATAATATGTACTCGTTGTTGATAAAAAAAATTAAACCAGCCCTACTACACTAGTAATAGGTTCCCATTCCAAGAATGACTGAACTGTATCACCAGTTTTACAAATGCATATAATGGATGAATGATACAATTTTACTTTATATACATATATATATATATATATATATATATATATAAACTATTGCTGTCTAGACAACAACTTAAATTCGACAATTAAAATCTATTGACTGGTTTCAGTTGTGTATAACAACTATCTTACTATCTTCAGATCATCCAAACGGTAAATGCAAGTATTTGTGCATTGAACCGTATCAGTACTGAAGGTAACAGCTTACTTGTCTAGTTGGGCTGGTTTCATTTTATTTCTGTCAACAATGAGTACAAACAGGGTAACAACGGCTATTTTATATGTTACATCGGATTACTCTTATGCCAACCAGAGTTTGGAACAGTTTTTGATTCTGGTTGCCATTGCATAAGCTTCCTTATTGTATTACCTGCTTTACAAATGCATGTTATGAATCATTGATGCAATTTTTCGTAAGCAACTGCCCCTCCCCCCCTCCCACGCCCCCGTCCAGCCATCTTCACCTGCCTCTCGCAAGATTATGGTTTACGATCTGGCTCACCCTTGGTGATGCTTTTAACATCAATATCGTCAATGTGGTTTTAGTTCAGTTGTTTTGAACATGCATGCATGTTTTTCGATGACATTCGCTATTCACACTGTTCAATGCATATTTAATTATATCTACGCTCTGAACTATCTGAAGATGGTCGTTACACACAACCAAAACTAGCCATCATGTTTTAATTGTGTAATGTAAATTACGGTCTAAGTAGTTAAGATTTTTGTATGTAAGTTTTTAAAAGTTTGTGTAGTATTATGTGTGGATTGCCAGGAGCGTGATAATTCCAATAAAACATGTCATTACACATTAAAGTTTAATACCTCCACACTGCTAACGTCTTCAGAAAAACACTCACATAGCATTTCAAACGTTAGCCCGTCTGCCATGCCCCACAGCAATTTTATTCGTAAAACTCACAAGTTAAATAGTAACAGAAACGTATTAAGTTTTAGGGTAGAATCCAAGTATTCTCTGTCTTCTTTAGTCGACCTGGCTTACATGAGAAGTGAAACCCACCATGCTTCCGCTAGCAGTGAAGTTTCTCAAACCTCCCTCGTTAGTGACAGAGAATCTCAGACACATGGCACTTTCTACTACGTCATCACTTCTCGAGCAGCGCCAGCCAATCACAGGGCGGCCATCCCACTCCTGATATTACTTTTTAATAATTGATTAGATCAAATCCTGGTTGCCTTGTCTCAGACTCGTCTTTATCGTCAGCTTTCTATATGCAGCATTAAAAATATGATTAAAAGGGTAATTCAAAGAAGCAAGAGAATATTTTAAAAACGTTATACCACTAGACTTTAAGCAACTAGAAGTAGGCGGATTAACAGTTTTCTTTGCCACGGGATTCCATGGACTCCATGTAATTATCGGTACAATCTTCCTAACAACATACTTACTTCGACATTCAATAAACCAGTTTTTATCAAGGCACCACAACCAATATCCATCACGGTAATTACGAGAATTTTAAAAATTAAAAAAAAACTGAAGGTCATTTATTGTTTTTGGAATTTCTAACAGAATTCTAAAAAGTGGTTCCAACTTATTAAGTAATGTCCTTAGTGATGTATGCAATGCATCACTGGCAAAGGGAATTTTTGCAGACAGGTTAAAATAAGCAATTGTCAAACCTATTCATAAGAAACGAGACAATACAGGCGTAAACAGTTATCGCCTAGGTTCCTTACTGATATCATTATCCAAAATATTCGAAAAAGTAATGTACTCAAGAGTAGTCTCATACTTAACTGGAAACAATTTAATTAACATACCACATTTTGGATTTCAGAAGGATTGCGCACGTAAACATGCTGTTTATGCATTCTCTCATCATATAGTACAAGTCTTAAATAATAAAATTCGCTAGTTGGTATTTTTGGCGATATTTTCAAGGCATGTGATTATGTAGACCATTCTGCTCTCTTAGAAACTCAAATTTTATGGAACTGATGGCTCCACACACAGCTGGTCTGAATCATATGTAAGTTTCCGTAAATTTCGAGAAAATATATCATATTCAATTCTGTACAACAAATAGCCACACCAACAATTGATGTAGCACATGAGTAGGAGTCAAACTTTTGGGTGTATGTACTGATCAAAATTTGAACTGGAAGACTGATGTTACTGAGCTTCTGAAACAATTAAGTTCAGCTACTTTTTCTCTTCGTATAAATGTTAATTTTGGAAGCAAACGAATCAATTTCCTGACATATTTTGCATATTTCTACTCCATAATGTCTTATGGAATAATTATCTAGGGTAACTCGTAACTTAGAAAGTATTGATAGCACAACAGCGAGCAGTAAGGTACTTATGTGGTGCTCACTCACGGTCGTCATGTAGGTACCTCTTCAAACAGGTGGGCATTTTAACTGCACCGACACAACACACATACTCGCCAATAAAATTCGTCACGTATAATCCACCATAATTTGTGAGGAACAGTGATGTCTGTACCTACAACACTACAGGGAAAAACGACTTTTATTACTCATTATTGAACATTGCAGTGGCTCAAAAATGAATTCAATAATTCAGCTACAATAGTTTTTGATCATTTGCCCAATAACATAAATGTCTGATAAATACAAAAGCAAGTTATAAATCTGATTTAAAATCATTTCTCTTGGACAACTCCTTCGATTCCACTGAAGAATTCTTATAAAAACTGTTAGTCACAAATAAAACACCTTGTTCTTAATTGTAGATGCATGAGTAGCAGTAAAATAATAATGTGTTCATTAATGTTAACACTAGTCGTGTATACATGTCATACAAACCGACACGTTCCACATGGTTTCGATTAAAGAATAGGGCAAATAATCTACGGCTCAAATGGCTCTGAGCAATATGGAGCTTAACATCTGAGGTCATCAGTCCCCTAGAACTTAGAACAACTTAAACCTGAGGACAGCATACATATCCATGCATGAGGCAGGATTCGAACCTGCGACCGTAGCGGTCGCGCGGTTCCAGACTGAAGCGCCTACAATCGCTCGGCCACAAAGGCCGGCATGATCAATGGAAAATGCAAATAACTAACTACTTAGCTACTGTCTGTCTCGTCTAAACGTTAGTTTTAATTACACCAAGCCTAAGCAAAAAGTCAAAGCTGGAAGGTGAAATAAGTATACAGGGTGTCTCTCCTAGTAGTTGTAAGGCGCATTTTCTGTGGCGTTTCAGCAGATATTTTCAATTTACTATTGGAATTATGTAGATGGACTCATCCCAAAGAAATAGTACTCATCACGTCTTTCACGCGAGCTCAGTCTCTAAGGAAATCTCAGGTTTGTTTTCCTTTACAAACAAAATTATTTTTAACCCGAAATTTTACGTCTATTCGGCAGAGCAGTTTCACAATAGTCTACTGCGATATTTGTCGTAATGGTATGTATTAACAGGGACAATAAAACTCGATGAATAACCAGTACTCCATTAGCGACGCCATTGCCTTGGCTACGGCCAAACTAAGTCGCTATTGGGATACTGTTCATTCTTAGAGTTTTATTATCCTTCTAATACATATCGATAACAGGAATGTCGCACTAGCCTAATGTAGCCGCACTTTAACGAATGGTCACTTAAAATTCAGATTTAAAAGTAAGTTCACTGGTAATGGGAAACAGACCAACACTTTCTATCGACACTGATCGTCACATAAAAGACGTGACGAGCAGTAAAAAATGGTTCAAATGGCTCTGAGCACTATGGGACTTAACTTCTGAGGTCATCAGTCCCCTAGAACTTGTAACTACTTAAACCTAACTAACCTAAGGACATCACACATATCCATGCCCGAGGCAGGATTCGAACCTGCGACCGTAGCGGTCGCGCGGTTCCAGACTGAAGGGCCTAGAACCGTTCGGCCACACCGGCCGGCGACGAATAGTAACTGTTTGTGCTAACTCCAGCCACAAGATGAGAAAACTAATTTGCAAATATCTGCCGAAACATCGGAGAAAATCTGCCTGCTGACTCTTAGCAGAGACGCCCGGTGTACAGGATCTATGCAAAGGGCATGTACTTGAGGACAATATTTCAATAACATAGAAATGGAAGAGGACGTAGATAAAGATGAGATGGGAGACGTAAAACTGAGATAGGAATTTGACAGAACACTGAAGCGCCTAAGTCGAAAGAATACCCCGACAATAGACGCCATTTCATCAGAACTAGTTATAATCTTGGGAGAGTCAGCCATGACAACACTCTTCCGTCTGGTGTGCAAGATGTATGAGACAGGCGAAATACTCTCAGGCATCAAGATGAACGTATTAGAATGAGATTTTCACTCTGCAGCGGAGTGTGCGCTGATATGAAACTTCCTGGCAGATTAAAACTGTGTGCCCGACCGAGACTCGAATTCGGGACCTTTGCCTTTCGCGGGCAAGTGCTCTACCATCTGAGCTACCGACATGAAAGTTTCATATCAGCGCACACTCCGCTACAGAGTGAAAATCTCATTCTGGAAACATTCCCCAGGCTGTGGCTAAGCCATGTCTCCGCAATATCCTTTCTTTCAGGAGTGCTAGTTCTGCAAGGTTCGCAGGAGAGCTTCTGTAAAGTTTGGAATGTAGGAGACGAGATACTGGCAGAAGTAAAGCTGTGAGTACAGGGCGTGAGTCGTGCTTCGGTAGCTCAGATGGTAGAGCACTTGCCCGCGAAAGGCAAAGGTCCCGAGTTCGAGTCTCGGTCGGGCACACAGTTTTAATCTGCCACGAAGTTTCAAGAACGTAGTAATTAAAATTCCAAAGAAAGCAGTTGTTTACAGATGGGGATGTTACTGAACTGTCAGTTTAATAAGTATGGCTTCAAATTACAAACGGAAATTCTTTACGGAAGAATGGAAAAAAACTGGTAGAAGCCGACCTCGCGGAAGACCAGTTTGGATTCCGGGGAGATGTAGGAAGACGCAAGGCCATACTGACCCAACGACTTCTCTTAGAAGACAGGTTAAGGAAAGACAAAACCATATTTATTGGATTGTTAGACTTAGAGAAAGCTTTTGACAACGTTGACTGGAATATTCTCTTTAAAATTTGTAGATAGCAGGGTTAAAATACGGGGAGCGAACGTTATTTACAAGTCGTACCGAAACCAGACGGCAGTTATAAGAGTCGAGGGGCATGAAAAGGAAGCGGTGGGTTAGAGTGGAGTGAATCCGGGTTGTAGCGTACCCCGACCTTATTGCATCTGTACGCTGAGAAAGCAGTAATGGAAACCAAAGAAAAATTACGAGTAGAGATTCAAGTCCAGAGAGAAGAAATAAAATCCTTGAGGTTTGCCAATGACTTTGTAATACTTTCAGAGGCAGCAATGAACTTAGAAGTGCGGTTGAACGAATTTGTCAGTGTCTTCAAAGGGGGATATAAAATGAACGTCAATAAAACCAAAACAAGGATAATGAAATGTAGGTGAATTAAATGAGGTGATGTTGAGGGAATTAGATTAGAAAATGAAACACTGAAAGCAGTAGATGAGTTTTGCTATTTGGGCATCAAAACAACTGATAATCCGTGAAGTAGAGAGGATATAAAATGTAGACTGGCAATGGTAAGAAAAAATTTTCTGAAGAAGAGAAATTTGTTAAGATCGAGTATAGATTTAAGAGTCAGAACATCTTTTCTGGAAGTATATGCATGAAGTGTAGCCATAAACATTGTGATCAGGTGGTTGTAGTTACGTAATGCCGACAGGCTGGTATCACATGCCCCTTGGTGTTACCATGCTGCCCTATACTCCATGCGATGCCAACGTGTGAGTACATGATACACTTCCACTTAGTACGTTTTCCTTCATCTCTGTATGGAACAGGACATAATACATTCAAATCATTCTTGGATTTACGAGCAGAGACACATTTCCTCCCTGAGATAGGGAGTAAACTGTTATAGAAAAGTGTCCATTGAACTACTATTGGCACGAGTACATCAAGACGAGTACATATTTACAATGTTTGCAAAATTTCCAGAGCATTTCCCTGTTCAAGGAAAACATTGTTGAAAAGATAATAGTGTCAATATTAACGATATTGATATTGGCATAGAAGGATAACGGAATGTAGTGTAATGAAATCAAGTGATGCTGAACAAATTAGATAAGGAAATGAGACGTTAAAAGTACTAGATGACTTCTGCTATTTGGGCAGTAAACTAACTAACGATGGCTGAAGCAGAGGATATAAAATGTACCCTGGAAATGAGAAGAAAATCGTTTTTGTGTAAGAGAAATGTGCTAACATAGAATCTAAATTTAAGTGTTTCTAAGTCTTTGCTGAGGGTCTGCTAGGTTACACTCTTGTTGAAGGTAAGGACATTGGATCATGTATCTGATATGTGTTAATTATTCACCCTCCAAAATAACAAATCAGGAATTAAACGGCTATTAAATTAGACACGACTGACGATTAATTCCATTAAAGAAAACATTTGACAAGCGATGATAACATTATTCAAGTAAAAACTTGGCACATCTGATAAAACGGCCTCGGTAAGATTCTAAAAATCACATAAATGAAACAACAGCAATCGAGAAGCTGTACTGTGATTGTCGTGACGTTAGTATAAGAAAACGAGTAGTACTACAAAAGGGAATGTGTGGGACTTGTAGTCGGAGATGGAAGCAAGCAGGTTACTGAATCTGAGTGCAAGTCTTCAGAGTGAAGCTTGAAGCTATAAAATTTGATGAAATCTCTTTATTGCCCCCGATGCATGGTGTCACGGTTGTGGCTCGATCTTATCGTAGTAAATTGTAGGTGGGGGTTGAGGTGTATGAAGAATCAGCCATTGGCGGCACACCAATCACCCTCGCCAAAAACTAAATGCAGATCAGCACGAAATCTCTCGAATGCCCTTGATACACCTGCTCCGGTGATAAATCATGCTAATCAAGACTCTTGGAGAGCAAGCAATGAGGGTTCGTTACAAAGAAGTAATTATGTATCGTTGTTCACTAAAACGGAAACTCGTATTTCTTCGTTTTTGCTCTTCAATCTCTTCGGATTGGCTGGATTACGGACCTTACATGGCCCAACGGGTAAACAAGTTCCTTAGAAAACGCTAATCCACTTCCCTTGCCTGTTCTGTAGGCAGTTACCTAGGGACATAAGTCCCGCTACTTAACACAGAAAAAAGGTATCTCACTCCCTTTCCATCCCTTGCTGTAGACAATGAGGTGCACCACAGGAGATCTTATCCGTGTCTGTAGTGTCTCAAGTGTCCAGTAGCAGCACTACAAAAGACTGTCCATTGGACCGGGAGCCATTGACCTGTGCGGCTCTCAGGCCCCCGGCTCTCCCTTCGTGGCACCGCTCCAGGGGTGGTAACCTACATAACACCACGGCACTCAAGAAGAAATTGCATTTGATACTGACAATCACTAGTATAGACCACATTTATCAGTGTCGATTAATTTTTTTGATTGAATGGGTCTGTGCAGTATAATTTTATATACGTTAAGGAACTGTTTTCGAAAAACGGTCACTTAACACAGTGTAGCCTTATATGCACGTTAAATGTGGACAATAAGCAGCAAAATCAAGAATAGAATAGCAGCTCTTGAAGTGGTATTACACAAGAATACTGAAGATTAAAGGTGTAGATCATGTAACTAAAGATCAGATACAATATGTCATCGTAGTGGGTGGACGCAAGCTGAAACCTTCGTCCAGTGATTGCATCACTTCAGTTCTTATACCAAACATTCTACGAATGAACCAGTTCATTTTATTCATATGGGCCACCACAGTGGTACATTAAAGCCATTTTGAAGTTTTCCAACTCAGCTAGTTTTCAGAAAGATTCAGTTAATTACATCTTGCACGCTTATGCATATGTAACGTATGTGTCATAATTATAGTGTTGTATATGAGTGTCACGCCCGTGGTCTAGTGGTCGCGTCTTTGGTTAGTAATCAAACTGCCATCGGTACCAGGTTGGAAACCAACATCCGGTTACATTTTGACTAATAATCAGAATTGGCGGCAGAAGTCTTCCGGCATAAGAAGTTACCCTTATTCTGCCAACGACCTTGTCTAAGAGGGCGGAGGAGCGGACAGGGGTTCAGAGGACTCTCTTGTACTTGAGAAGGTAAACTGCCTCTTAAGGCGGAAGAATCAGCAATAATCAACGGCAAGAGGATGCATAAGGCAATGGAAACCACTGCAATAAAAACGCACAATGTGTATCCACAGAACATGTGGCCTGTAATTGAAAAAATGTCATAATGATCCCGACATTGGCGAAAAATTCCGGAAGAGTCCCCGATTCAGATCTCCAGGAGGGGACTGCCAAGGGGAGGTGACGATGAGAAAAAGATTCAACAGTCGACGAAAGGATAAGGTTCTACGAGTCAGATCGCGGAATGTCAGAAGCTTGAACGCGGTAGCGAAGCAAAAAATCTGAAAAGGAAAATGCAAAAGCTCAATCTAGATGTAGTAGGGGTCAATGAAGTGAAATTGAAAGAAGACATGGGTTTTTATCAGGTGAGTATTGGGTAATATCAACAGCAGCAGAAAATGGTATAACTGGAGTAGGATTCGTTAGGAATAGGAAAGTAGGGCAGAGAGTGTGTTAATGTGAAGAGTTCAGTGATAGGCTTGTTCTTATCAGATTCAACAGCAAACGAACACCGACAACGGTAGTTCAGGTATACATGCCAACTTCGGAAGCTGAAGATGAAGAGAAAGAACCAATTGTTTTGGAAATTTGTGGTAAGGTCTTACTGCTGAGGTCATCGGTCCCTAAGCTTACACACTACTTAATCTAACTTAAAGTAATTTACGCTAAGAACAACACACATAGACACCCATGTCCGAGGGAGGACTCGAACCTCCCACTGGGGGAGACACACGAACAAGTATATGAGGATATTGAAAATGTAATACATTAAGCAAAGAGAGCTGAAAATCTAATGGTCATGGGGAACTGGAATGAAGCTGTAGGAGAAGGGGTAGAAGAAAAGGTTACATGAAAATATGGGCTCGGCACAAGATATGAGAGAGCAGAAAGACTAACCGACTTCTCTAATAAATTTCAGCTAGGAATAGCAAATACTCTGTTCAAGAATCACAAGAAGAGGAGGTAGAGGTGGTAAAGGCCGTGTGATACGGGAAGATTTTACTTACATTATATCATGGTCAAACGGAGATTCCGAAATCAGATACGGGATTGTAAGGCGTACTCAGGAACAGATATATACTCAGGTCACAATGTAGTACAGATGAAGAGTAGGCTGAAGTTTACGATAGTAGTCAGGAAGAATCTATACGAAAAGAAATTGGATTCAGAAGTACTAAGGAATGACGAGATATGCTTGAAGTTCTCAAAGGCTATAGATACAGCAGTAAGGAATAGCGCAGTAGGCAGTACAGTTGAAGAGGAATGGACATCTCTAAAAAGGGAAATCACAGAAGTTGAAGAGAAAAAAAAATAGGTACAAAGAAGGTAAGTGCCAAGAAACCATGGGTAACAGAAGAGATACCTCAGTTGATCAATGAAAGAAGAAAAGGCAAAAATGTTCAGAGTCACTCACGAATGCAGAAATACAAGTAACTGAGGAATGAAGTAAATAGGGAATGCATGGAAACTAAGACTAAATGACTGCATGAAAAATGTGAAGAAGTCGGAAGAACAAATGATTGTCGGATGGACTGACTCAGCATATAAGAAACTCAAAGCAACCTTTGGTGAAATTAAAAGCATGGGTGGTAACATCTGGAGTGAAAAGAAAATTCCATTGTCATATGCAGAGGAAAAAACGGATAGGTGGGAAGAGCGCACTGAAGTCCTCTATGAGGGTGAAGATTTGTCTGATGTGATAGAAGAAGAAACAAGAGTCGATAGAGAAGATATAGGGGATCCAGTATTAGAGTCGGAATTTAAGTGAGCTTTGGAGAACTTAAGATCAAATAAGGCAAAAGCGATATACAAAATTCCATCAGAATTTCTAAGATCAATGGGAGAAGTGGCGACGAAACGACCGTTTACATTGGTGTGTAGAATGTACGAGTCCGGCGAGACACCGTCTGACTTTCGGAAAAATATCATCCAAGCAATTCCGAAGACTGCAAGAGATCACAAGTGCGAGATTTATCGCGCAATCAGCTTAACAGTTCATGCATCCAAGTTGCTGACAAGAACAGTATACAGAAGAATGGAAACAAAAATTGAGGATGTGTTATATGACGATCCGTTTGGCTTTAGGCAAGGTAAAGGCACCATTGATAATGACGTTGCCATTGATAATGGAAGCAAGACTAAAGAAAAATCAAAACACGTTAACAGTATTGGTCGACCTGAAAAAAAGCGTTCGACAATGCAAAATGGTCCAAGATATCCGAAATTCTCTTAAAAATAGGAGTAAGCTATATGGAGAGACGGGTTATATAGTACAATATGTACAAGAGCCAAGAGGAAATCGTTAGAGCAGACGACCAAGAACGAAGTATTTCGATTAAAAAGGGTGTAAGGTAGAGATGTAGTATTTAGCCTCTACTTTTCAATCTGTACATCGAAGATGCAATAATGGAAACAAAAGGAAGTTTCGGGAGTGTAATTAAAATTCAATGTAAAAAGATATCAATGATACAATATGTTTATGACATTGCTATCCTGATAAAGTAAAGCAGAATTACATGATATACTGAACGGAATAAACAGTCTAATGGGCACAGAATATGGACTAAGAGTAATTCGCGGAAAGACGAATGTAATGAGAAGTAGAAGAAATGAGAACAGCTAGAATCTTAACATTAGGATTGATGTTCACGAAGTAGATGAAGTTAAGGAATTCTGCTACCTAGGCTGTAAAATAACCAATGACGGACGGAGCAAGGAGGACATCAAAAGCAGACTCGCTATGGCAAAAAAGGCATTTCTGGCCAAGAGAAGTCTACTAGTGTCAAACATAGGCCTTCAATTTGAGGAAGAAGTTTCTGAGACTGTACGTTTGGAGCACAGCATTGTATGGTAATGAAACAGGGAATGTACGAAAACAGGAACAGAAGAGAATCGAAGCATTTGAGATGTGGTACAACAGGCGAATGTCGAAAATTTGATGGGCTTATAAGGAATGAGGAGGTTCTACGTACAATCGGAGAGGAATGGGGTATATGGCAAACACTGACAAGGAGAAGGGAAAGGATGGTAGGTTATCTGGTAAGACATCAGGGAATGACTTCCACGGTATTAGAGGGAGTTGTAAAGGGCAAAAACTGTAGAGGAAGACGGAGACTGGAATACATCCAGCAAATAATTGAGGACGTTGGTTGCAAGTGCTAGTCTGAAATGAAGAGGTTGGCACAGGAAAGAAATTTGTGGCGGGCTGCACCAAACCAGTTGGAAGACTGATGACTCAAAAAAAGATGAGTGAGACAATGTATGTATGTAAGGGGTGCACCATGTGAGAAAGACGTTTCTCAAATATTTGGTACACGAAGCGTAACTTCCCGACATTGTATTAACCGTTAATTCTAGTATTCGAAAGAAAGTATTATTAAATTTTATAGTTATCATTACAGTCTTGCGAAACAGTTATAATATACATTTTACCCATGAGGGTGTAATTATCCCCATGTGGGAAACCACTGCTCTAAACGCAGACGGATGGGGCACACAGATTCCACTACAGTGGGACATGCTGGCGTCTGGTAGAGCATTCAGCCACCCATCCCCGTTAATATTGCCAAACTCGGTATTAACCTACCGACCGTTAGAAACACGAGAAAAAAGCAAAGAAAAGAAGAGAAGATCAACTAGAATGAGGGACAGTATGATGGAATATATGCTAGGACATCAGGTAATAACTTCCACAGCACTAGATGGGCCCGTAGAGACCAAAATTTGAAGCGGAAGGTAGAGAATGGAATGTATTCAACATGTGCTGAAGGCCTTTAGATGTTAGTGTTACTCTTCCATGAAGATGTTATAACAGGAGAGGGGATTGGTACGTGCAGCGCGAGGACAGACAGAACAATGACACCATCATCTACCAACGGAAAATGGTTGCGCCTCAGCAACAAAAGATGGTCAGCAACATTCTCATTCATAGCCTGCCTGAACGGCCACAGCTCCTTGCTTTGAGTTAATGGAGGCCGTACTGGATTTGCATCCAGAAGACACATAGGGGCTGCCAACCAGTAACCCACTGTGTGCTGATGATCGGTACACTGCTCTAGACTGCAACTTACATGCAGGGCAGTCTCTAAGTTTTGCTATGCAGCTATTATGATGAGGAGGGAAAGATGGCGGTAGCTTCTCCAAAATGTTAGGTGTTAACTATCGAAACAAGTATTTTAACACCAGCGTCAGTAGTGTGCATGATTTCAAATTGCCAGTTACTTAACTTACTAAACAATTTCCGCCTGTTAGAAACATCCTGGAAATATTAAAAAAAGAAAAAAACGCTCCAGTGCTTCTTCAAAACTTCATTTACAGAACCGGTTTCGGCCTCGACATCAGGCAGTCTATCTGAAACTCCCATATGTTAACACATAATATGAAGGACATATAGAAATTTCAATTTTTTTATAATAGGAGTTGAGAGGCAATACTTATATTTGTATAGTGCGTGTATAGAAATAATGTACAATTTGTGTTGTGCTGTAGCGAAGCAACGTCAAATGATAAAAACAATGAAGCCAATTGGCTTTAAGAAAAGTTTAGAACGCAATAGTATCATGATGAAAATGGGAAAGGCGTATTGTAAAATCTGTACAATTCGTTACTTTAAAAATGTTAACATGGTTTAGCTTACAAAGAATTACCTGTTGCGTTTAAAAATTAAATTGCATGCTGCTTTATGGACATTTATGAAGAGAGAGAAATTTACGCTCATCTGAATAAACCCAAGGGAAAGACGCTTAACGAGCAATGCACTTTAAGGAGCACCGTTTTCTTGAATATCTGCGACTCAGTTATTCCAAACTTCCTTTAAAGATTTTCCGTAAGTCTGTAGCTGCAGCTAGTTATTTGTAAATATACTTTTGTAAACAGTCGACGATGCATCTAAGTAGGCTAAAGCCGTCAACACTTAATGGTTGTTAAAATTGCACATATTGAGGTCGTACCTTTATGCACGACATGGACACCGCGTTTCTTTACAACTATTTTACATTTTCATTAATTAAAAATAAATAGTTTTAGCTTTTATTTGAAAAACATGCAACTTGTAGTTGTGAAACACATCACAATATAACTCTTTTAAGCTAAAGCAGGTTAAAAGTCTTTCGACTGTAAGTTTTTATAATTACGACACCCCCATTTTTATATTGACTTCATTGGGCGCGAAACGTTTTTTTTAAATCCAGTCGGCTTCTACTATTTTTGTCATTTAACGTTGCTTCTGTACGGCATAACGTAAGTTCTAAATTATTTCCGCACTTGTACTATACATTAATAATTATCACATCTCATCTACTATAGAAAAGAGAAATATGTATACGCCATCACATTATGTATTGAAATTTAGCAGTTCCAGACACACTTGATAATGGTCTAATATAAAGGCTAAAACTAGTCGCATGAACTTGATAAAGTTCTGAAAAAGCAACTGGAACAACTTTTCATTTTTTAACAACAGCTGCAGAATCACCATCATCCAGAGATGGAGAAAATAATAACTCCTGAACTAATTAGGCGCTTTGTTTGCTCCGCAAAATGTTCTTCCAATTGAGTGTACGCCCATACTGTTACGTTCCGTAATTTCATTGCAACCAAAATAAAAATCGTTCTCTGTTAAGCACGAATTTTTTACAGTGTGAATTTTTTTTCTTCCTTTCGTTTGTCAGCTACAAAAGTTGTATTACAAGTCTTTCGAAGATAGTAGACTACACTTGTCCCTGATGGAGTCACAGTGAAAGGGTGGGAAACGATTTAACACCCCGTCCATAATGTGGTCGTTAGGGAAGTATCACGAACTCAGATAGGACTATGATGGTGGAGGAAATTTTACATGTTCTTTTCAAAGGAACCATCTTAGCACTGGCATTAATCGATTAATAGGGACTAGTCAAATCCTGAATCCGGATGGCCCAACTTGAGTTTTGTGCTGTGCTTCTAGTGAACGTAATTCCAGTGTTTTAAGCACTGCACCACCTCCCCCCTGGGAGTCAACGTCATGAGAATTTTCCATACTATGGATTCCAAACACGGGAGGTCTAGGTAGTGCGCATGTTGCTCCTTGCTTTATGAAACATGAAAGACAAATACACACAATACATAAACACCGAAGTAAGTGAAAAGTGAGGCTGGAGGAGGAATGTTCCACTGAGTTAAATTTGTCACCCTTTTTATACATATTCACACTTCTGTTTCCTGTTAAGTGTGTCTACTGGATGCTAAAACACAAGAGAAATTTCACGCGCCATGAGAATAAGACTAGGATAAGGAAATAGTGGAATATAATTTCTTATAATTGTTACGAAAGACTACAGAAATTCCAAATCTGTATGAGGTGTGGAAAAATGTTGAAGTAGATTTTTAAAGTTTACAGAGAACATGTGGTAGAACGCACCTGTAGGAAATCTCGAGGAGTGGCTCCAAGAACTTGCAGGATTTTGTCGTACCCGGAATCCTGGCAAAACTCGAAAAACATCTTCCCGAAGAGTTCCAGTATTGTGTTAGCAGGAATCTCTGTAATCACAGTAAATTAACGTTTGTGAGCATTACAAATTACAACGGTGACCATGTTTCTTAGTCTAATTTATTTATTAATCAGATAGGTTTCCCGCATCTATGGTTTCATCACTAGACTCAATACTGACTGTTATACAATGGAACATTTATAATGACTCAGAAATTGACAGAGTTGAGTGAAGAGAAGAAAAGCATCTGATTACTGCAGTTCGGCAGGAAAGTATAATTCTGTAGTGATTCTGAAGCGCCTACTATTGCATCACGAGAAGGTGACCATCTGGCTTTTCATATCTACAGACTCAGTGACACGGTTCATTTCTTAAGTAATGCACATAGGTTTACGTTTACCTACCTCAGTGACTAATTTTCAAAACCTGGGTAACTTCCCTTGTTTTTAATCCGGATTGCCGTCTGTGTTCAGATGTTGAATGTTTGTGACTTTTCAAAAGTGCGTGCGAGTAGCCCAGCACCAGGCAACTGGAGACGACTTTTGAGCATTTTTGTAAACAATTTGCGATTTGCTTAAAACTACGATAGTAAGCTACGAAGACATGTGATTTGGTTGCTACGGTGATGGCAAGCAAGGTAGAACTCATCACGTACTCGACCTCTGGCGCGTACGTCTAGTTATGGTAGGTGTCATCTGGACATCTTCACTCAATGGACTATGATCTTAATTTCGTCTCACTAAGCGACGTCACGTAAAAGGTGAAGACTCCATACAAGCGTGGTCTATCTTCAACGTCGAATCTTTCCTTTAGTAAGACACGGTGTCTAACTCTAACGGAAACCGTGAAAAGTATCACACCGGGGAGAAATTATACTACCGTCCTTCGTTAACCTTCCAGAAAATTCCCTTACAGAACTGTGGATGGTCCTCTGCATTTTTGTCACATTAAGTTTCGATTTTAGTATACGCTCTTCGATCTCCAACAAACACAGTACACCAGTCACGAGACAGCCCGATTTGAAAAGCGTAACTGTAAAATAGAGAACGCTGTGGATGAAACGAGACACCCTCATATATCTCAAGGCTTCATTTGCAACTTACACAATTTTCACTATCATCATGTTCACTACTATCATCATTGTGGTGAACGTATGCGTGACGAAATGATTACCATGTTAACGAACCATTCGTGTTAGTGTTAAATATTTACAGAACCCATTAACATTTCCTTCTCGACCTCTTGTAAAGTGTTTTTACACTTTACACACACCTCTATTTTTTCAGTGATAACTGCAGAAATGATTTCCACATCTTCAGCTATATAAATACACCGCAAGCCACGGTAGGGTGTATGGCGGAGGGTACAGTCTAACACTCTTAAAATTTCCTTTCGTGTCCCACTCGCGAGGGAAAAACACTAACTGTACAACTCCATACGAGCTCTGATTTCTCTCATCTTGTCTTCGTGGCCCTTGCACGAGATACATCTTGGCAGCAGTAAAATAGTTCCAAATTAAGTCTTAAATGTCAACTGCTTATATTTCTTCAATAGCGTTTCGCGAAAAGAACTACTTGTTCCTTCTGTGGATTCCCTTTTGAGTCCAAGGAGCATTCCCGTAATACTCGCGTGTTGACTGAACCTACCAGTAACAACTCCAGCAGCACGCCTCTGATTTTCTTCCATGTCTTCCTTTAATCCGACCTTTCACTCTGAATTTTAATCCCACTCTTGAACTTTCCTTTTACTTACATTATTGCTTGTTCGGTATATAGATTAAACAGTAGGACTGAAAAACTGCGCCTTTGTCTTACAATCTTTTTAATCCGAGAACTTCGTCCTTGGCCTTACAGTCTTATTGTTCCCTTTTAGTTCTTATACATATTGTACAAAATGCGTTCAATGAATAATGCAACACATGTTTTTCGGAAAGCAAGTTGGTTTTATTCTGAATTCCAATACGCAATATTATTCCGCACTCATTTGGTATACAAAATCCTTTTTCTCAACATAATCGTGCCGGCCGCTGTGGCTGAGCGGTTCTAGGCGTTTCAGTCCGGAACCACGGTGCTGCTACGGTCGCAGGTTCGAATCCTGCGTCGGGCATGGATGTGTGTGATGTCCTTAAGGTAGTTAGGTTTAAGTAGTTCTAAGTCTAGGGGGCTGATAACCTCAGATGTTAAGTCCCATAGTGCTTAGAGCCATTTGAACCATCAACATAATCTCCGTTCAATGCGACGGCATTACGCCACTTTACTGCGGTGGACTGTTGGCCGCAAGGTACCACTTTAGTGGTCATCGTCGGACCCAACGTCTTGCTGAATAAATAACCTCCCTATCGTCCAAGTACTGCTTCCTGTGCACTGCATTTTTCATCGTACCAAACAGGTGGAAGTCGGGAGGTAGGAAATTCGATCTGTAGGGAAGATGAGGAGGAACAGTCCAATGAAGTTTTGTAAGCTCCTGTCGGGTGCGCAGACTTGTGTGAGGCCTTGCGTTGTCGTGGAGAAGGAGACGTTCGGTTGTATTTTTGTAGCGACGAACACGTTGATGTCATTTATTCAGTTTCCTGAGGATAGGGCAGCTGTGTGTGGTCGACCGGCACGTGTTAGAAAGACAGACACATCGACCAACGGCTCACCGTCCTTTTGTTCACTGCCAGGTCTCCGTAGACATTCTGCAAGTGCTTTGAATATCTGCGATAGTCTGGTTTTGTGTCAGAACAAACTCAATGACTTTTTCCTGTTTGGAACGCAGCTCTGTTACAGATCCATTTTGAAGATTACGCCGGCCGGAGTGGCCGAGTGGTTCTAGGCGCTACAGTCTGGAACGCGCGACCGCTACAGTCGCAGTTTCGAATCCTGCCTCAGGCATGGATGTGTGTGATGTCCTGACGTTAGTTAGGTTTAAGTAGTTCTGCGTCTATGGGACTGATGACCTCAGATGTTAAGTCCCATAGTGCTCAGAGCCATTTGAACCATTTTTGAAGACTACGTATAGCGCCGCCACCTATCGAAACTTCGTGAAACTTTAGGGGCTGCCGATGGAACACTCCACGACGTCTCAAAACAGCTCTGCATATTTTAAACTGACGAGAGAAAAAATGTGATGCGATATTTATTGAACATACCTCGTAAATCACCCGTAATTCCCGGTAGTCTGCTCCTATTTTTCTCAGAATTTTGAACATCTTTCACTGTTTCATAATGTCGAGATCTGTTTGTCGCTCGAGAATTGCTATGAGCGTATACTGATTTTTCTCCTGTGTTGCTTCCCTTGTCAATAGCAACGTCAGCACCACCTCTCTAGTACCTAGGCCTTTCCTAAAGCTAAACTGATCGTCATCTAACAGGTTCCCAAATCTCTTTTCCATTCTTCTGTGTGTTATTCTTCTCAGCAGCTTGGGTGAACGAGATGTTAAGCTGATAATTCTACAGTTTTCGAACCTGTGTACCCTTGCTATCTTCCGAACTGTGTGTAAGATGTTCTTCTGAAGTCTGATGGTAGCCTTCGTCGCAATTAGGTTGCTCTTACCCGCAATAATCTTAGTAATTCCTGTGGATAATATCCCTCCCACCTTATTCGATCAAGTTTCCAGAGCTCTTCTAAATTATGACTCAAATACTGGATCCCCTACATCTTCCTTATCGACTCCAGCTTCTCCTTCCATCATATCATCAGATAAGTCCGCTCCCTCATAGAGGCCTTCAATGTACTCTTTCCACCTATCTGTCCTTTCCTCTGCGTTTAACAGTGGAAATCCCATTGAACTCTTCGATTTCTTCACATTTTGTCAGCAGCCATTGTGACTTGGTTGCCGTACACTTCCTATTGACTTCATTCCTAAGTTATTTATATTGCTACATTCGTGTCTCTCCCTCAGTTATTTTGTACTTCCTCCTTTAGTCGAACAGTTGAAGTATTTTTTCTTTTACTGAACTTTGTTCGGAGCTACCTTTTTCGTACCGTTGTCTGACAGTCCATCATATGTGGTTGCCCTCTTTAGAGACGCCCATTCATCTGCAACTGAAGTGCCTACTGTATACACTGATTAAAATGTCATCATTACGCGAAAACATTTTCAATGGAGGCGGAAGGCAATCCTAAAGTTGAAGAATGGTGTCGGTAGATAACAGCTATTGAGTGCGTCGGATGCTAGTGGAACGTTTTATGTGAAGATCGTAATACGACACTGTCAACTGTTTAGCGCTAGAATCCGGATTTTGAAAAACGTCGAGATATTGACAGGCATATTTAACCACGATACAAACAGATTTCACGGATCATTGACCGTTGTGCAATGACTTCAGAACGGGTGGCAACGAGATTGGCTCAGACTAGCAGCGTGGAAAAGAAGAATCGGAACGTGTTCTTCCAGAAGCGCTACGCCACAACAACACCGTAGGATTTTTCAGCTACAGAGTACCTAGCGAAGGCGTGCCCGATTTGAAAACTGAATATCTCTAAAACTAAGATCGACAGACGAATCCAACAAACGTTACGTTTATTATTAATTTTATACAGGAGTTACATAGAATTTTCTAATTAGTTTGAAAACCTACTAACAGACAGCGGTGCAATCCCTGTAGTGCCCATACATAGTTCACTGCAGGTCAGAGCGATCGGTTTCACCGTCAAAACGTGAAAGAAGGTTAGCATATCGAAGGAAGAGGTTGAAATCGTATGTTATATTCAGCAACATGATTTTCTGGTACTGGAATACCACAGGTTAGAGCAGTCTTGCGGCTACAAGGTGTAGTTTTTAAACACGATTTAATATAATTTATTAGAAACATTATGTAAAATACTCTTTATCCATAGACCGCAATTTCCTGTATACGATTGTATCATGATGACTAGCTTCGGTTGTTTTACACAACCATCCTTAGATCCTTAAAATCGTAAAAGATCTATGCATGTGCATTGAAAAACATCATCATTACCTGTAGTCATGCATTGAAATGCTTTCGTATTGTGGGCTACCAAGATTCTGACAGTACGTCGCTTAAAACGTCGTAAGAAGCAAGCCAAGGTTTGCACCATAATCTTGCAAGATGACGGTTATAAAGAAGGATACTTATCAGTTGTATTAGTAAAATCCGCTTCACACGTCCGTGATTTGCAGTTGTACAGCAAGTATTATAGTAAGAACAATATAAGCACGACACAAGTATTAAGACACGAAGGAATTACGACATGCAGCTGCTGGTGGGCACTGATTTGCATCAATGATAAAAATTGCGAATTTGTGCCGGATTGGGATTCGAACCCGCGTCCCTCTGATTGATAGGAGGGTGCTCTGACCACTTTTTTGTCGTTGGTCCATTTTGTTAGTTAATGTTCTTCCCATTTGGTCTGGGCGGACGCAGACGACATCCCTTCAAGTTGATCGCTGAATATTTCACTTACTTTTCTTCATTACAGAGGGCAGCCATCCATCCTCTGACCGAGCACGCTGAGCTACATCCGGACACAGAAGTCATCGCAACTGCACGAACCCCCTCAGCGAGCCTCCTGTCAGAACTAAATTCTCAACTTATCCATACACTACTACTGTTGTGCCCCTTGCCCATTACCCTCATTACGCGCGGTATTTCGTCGACTCCCGCAAGAGTTCGGGCCTGATGTGCATCATTGTGCATTTTCGCCTTGATTATACATGTTGTGTCTGTTTCTTAGGATATGTCCGAAAGAACAGACACCACACAGATAATTAAGGCGAGACTGGTCAATCATCCCTTCAGTGCAGGTGCACATCATGCTCTAACTCTTACGCGAATCGGCGAAATGCCTCGAGTAATGAGTATAAGGACAAGGGGCACAGCAGTAGTGTATGGATACGTTGAGAATTTGAGGTTGACGGGAGGCGTGCTGGGATGGTTCGTGCAGATGCGATGACCTCTGTGTCCAGATGGCTCAGTGGTCAGAACATCTGCCTAGTAAGCAGGAGGCCCATATTCGAATCCCAGTCCGGTACCAATTCACAACTTTCTCCATTGATACAAATCATTGTCCACTAGCAGCGTCATGTCGTAATTCCTTTGTGTCTTGATTGATAACGGCTGCAGGATGGAAACTGTGTCTGTTCTTTCGGACACACTGTGGAGCACCGTTGCATATACCGCTCTCACAATAATACTTGCTGTACAATTGCAAATCCCAGGCATGTGATGCAAGTTTTACAAATGCAACTGACAAGTTTCCTTATTTATTACCGTCATCTTGCGAGGTTATGAATCACAACATGGCTGGCTCATGATGAAGTTTCTAACTGCGTCGTAAACGTTGGCCCACAATAAGAATATATTTCAGTGCATGAATACCGTTAATTATGTTTTTTTTACCAGTGCATACGTTTCGTTTTTTTACGATTTGAAGAATATGAGGATGGTTGTCGAAAACAACGGAAGCTAGTCTTCCTACTATGATTGTATACGAAAACAGCGGTCAAGGTATAAAACGACTTTTTTGACTATAACTCTTTAATTTTTTAATACCTTACATTGACACCGCCGTCTCCTCCCTGACAATATCAATCTTCACCAACTTTTTAACTTACCAAAAGGACCCTATGCGGAAAGAGTTTGCAAACTCTTCGGCAAATTGCAACGGCCGGGTGGTGTGGCTGATGACCTAGCGGGCAATGTTAGCCCCAGGCAGAGTGTAGTTACTCCTGAAAAGTCGCCACGCTTTCTGGAATTATTCAGAAACATCCAAGGAAATTCGTCCGAAGAATTGCAGCAGGCACTGACAGGAAGCGTTCCAAGTCGCAGAAAATAGATGGCTCAATTTAAAGTCGAAACACACCGGGCCATTTCTGTACGAGCTGTGCGACAGATGGTTGAATTCGCAAACAGAATTCTCATAGTGACTGAAAATGAATGATTTAATATTGATTGCATCTGGTTCACTGGTGAAACAGACTTCCTCCTGAATGGAGTCGTGAATAATCAAAACTGGCGATTATGAGCTTCCAAAAATCATCATCTGCTTGAAGTAAAACTACGGTATTCTCCCAAACTTTATCGTTTGGACCGTGTTATACAGCAGAGGCATTATTGGCCCTTTTTCCGTGCCGAGAAACGATCACTAGTGAACATTAAGTTGTGGTTGTGGTACAATTTGTCGCAACACATCTAGCATTGGGGGATCGACCAGGAACCGAGCGGTTGATGTAAAATATGGCCAGACCACATCACAAGGAACAGGCATTTATCTTTCTTGCTGGATATTTCAGGAATAGGGTCACTGCGTTGGATAATTGCAAATTTATTGGCACAGGGTGAATTCTTCTCTATATTCGCCCACCCTGACTGCTTTTGACAACTTTTTGTGAGGCACATTAAAAATCCATCCCTCCATGTGGACGAGCTATAATCCATTTTCGTTGAGAAACTACAGGATGTGATGGCATATTTCATTGCTCGTGTGCACCACCTCCATACTGCGAGTGACAGACATTTCCGAAAGACAGTTGTGTGATTCCGAAGACTGCCGGTAGGGGACGAGTTTAATTATGCACACTGATACTGCACAGCATACAGCACCATCTGTTAGCAGCTTTTAAAACTACTTATAAACTTCTGTATCACATCTGTATAAAAGTCTTATAGCTTTCATCATAAACATATCTTTTCTTACACTCATCTATCGATTTTAATTCTCGAGATATTTAATGTTAAAATCAGAGACTTCCTCGCTGTACAACCTGTGCCTTTTATGAATTTTCAGGCGACAACAAATGAAATTTCGGGAGAGTGGCACCATGCACCATGCACCATGCTCCTTCGAGATCAGATTACTGGAAGATTGGTTGTAATCACGAGTTGTCACGCATCGTTTACTGCTGATACCATACGCCACACAGTTAAAATTTGCAGGCTGTAAAGCCAGCGGCAATTAGTACATTAAGTGACATTATGAGGTGTTCAGTGAGGCGAGTCTCGTTTCGGTTTGTGGCGGTCACATCGACACTAACTTGTTAGTCGCAGGAAGCAGCGCGTCTCGACACTCATACCCCACCAACTCTTGCGATCTTGGTGTGGGGACGAGTTATTGGGTATGAGAAAAGGCGCGATTTGGTGACTGTTGAAAGTAGGCTAAACGTTCGCCTGTCGCCATTATGGGGCAAGAAGGGCAAGAACCTTGATGGCCAGGATGACGCCCCTCTCGGTGTCCACCTCCTCCTGCGTCCTGCGCTGCGCATCTGCTGCTCCCCACTCTGTCCATCTGCTCCTTCTCCCTCCATTGTCCGTATTCTACACCCACACTCTCTGACCATCTCCTCCTCTCACTCTCTCTGTCGATATCCTTGACTTCTCTTCCTCTGTCCAGTTTCTCCATACCATCCCCGTCTCTTCCTCCCTCTGCGTCTGTCGATCCCTGCATGTTTCCTTTTTTGATCCACCTGCGCCTCCTCCCTCCCCTTCAGCATCTCTGTAAATCTGCTCCTTCCCCCTCTGCTCAACTCTAAGTCCACTTCCTCCTGCTCTCCCTATTTCACTATCTCCTCATCACCCCCTCAAAGTCTGTCTCCTCCTCCTCAGTCCATCCCCTCCTTACCCTCCATCTATCTTATCCTCATCCTCCGTCTGACCGTCTCCCACTCGTCGCGTTCTGTACATTTCTCCCTCCCCTTCTCTCTGCCCATCTCCTCCTCCCCGCCACCCCATCATTGACCATATTCTTCTTTTCCCCCTTGTCTGTCCATCTCCTCCTCGTCTCACCTCTCTTCATGTTACCACCCTCCACTCCAATAGGAGCCTTTCCTCCTCCAACCTTCTCTCTTCAAGTTACCAATCCAAACCCAACAAGAGATTCCTGGCTTATATTTTTCCAGATAGTAAGCGGTATGGATACCAAGTTTGTTGCGATCGATCCAGAAGCTTAGGAGGCACTTTACCCACATAAGCACATGCTAAATATTTTTCACTTATATTTCGAACATATTTGAGCACATATTTCACTTATGTCACAAGCGAATTTCCCGCTGTAGTTTTCTTTCCATGCATTTCAATGTTTATGACTTCATATCTCCTAAACTACGTGTTTTACAGCGATATTGTTTTTTGGGTGCATAAAACGCTAAATGTGGCTACTGTGTGCGAAATGTGTTCTGAATAACTTACCAGTAAAGAAGTAATAAATTAAAACTTAATGCGTGATGCAACATTTTTTTCATGTATCTTAGAGTTTATGACGTCACATCTCATCAGCTACTTATGGTACAGTGATATATTCTTGCAAGTACATTCAGTGATATATGTGAATACCGTTTGCAAAATTTGTTGCAAAGAAAGTAATTAGTAAAGAAGTAAAAAATAAAAGACCATACCCGATACAGCCATTTTATTGCATGAGCAGCCTAAATGTAGTAAGAGATAACCTTCTTTCATCATTTTTTGAGTGGTGTGGGCGAGAAAAGTCTCATAGGGGTTTGAAATTATTTATAAAGTTTGTTTCAAGTGCCTAAGTGCTCTCATTTTCAAATACTGGATGAGAATAATCTGGCTATTTGGGCATCGTGCAGTATGTTACTTTTTCACCACCACTCCTATGAGAGGTAGGTGGTTCTTACCCTACTGTGATTCTTTCCAGACAGTAACTGATACGTGAACCAAATTTGGCTGCAGAAGTCGATGCAGTGGTTTAGAAGATGATGTGGGACATACATGCATACATACATCCACCTTTATCATACCTGCTCAATGGTATGCTCAATGTTATAGAGAATGAAACAAATAGTTTTAAGTAAAACCTCCATTTTCACTCAAGTCGCTCTCGTTTTGGCTGTGGTGCCTAGTGTAGGTACCGTGGGACCAGCAGATTTTCTCGTGTCTTCCTTTGCAGGCCACCTATCAGTTATCAAGTGTTCCTGCTATCTGTCTCTGTCCCCTGTGTCGTGGTCAGAAATATCCAAATGTATTCAAGTGTATTTATGCAGTAGTTGATTCGTTTCTTCCACAGCACATATTTTCTTACTATTACAAACACTTGAAACAGAGAGAACACACCTGGAAGTTCTTTCTTTCTTTGGCTTTCATATCGTCTTGAGCGAACACCCACATTCGTTCTACTGCTGGCGCTTTCATCTTTGAAGTCTTGCTGAAGCAAGGGTTTTTACGTCACACTGTTGAAATGTCTACCCTACGTAGATAATTTGTGTAAGTACCTATACCTGGGCTTCAGGCTGGATATTCCATTTACGTTCAATCCTGACGTGCTATTAGAGAACATGGAGAGCTTCGGAAAATTATGTTCGTGCGTAAGGGGAAATTAAAAAGCAGACGGTGGCGGCAGTGAGGATTTGGATCGAGGAGGGAGGCCTGCAAGGGCAATTCGTGCCACTGTGTGGCAGGGTGGCTTATTAACTAATGCACCTACCTATCAGGAGACCCGGGTTCAATTCCCGACCTTAGTACAAATTTTCACTCATCCCTTCAGTCTATATACAAAAATCATACATGTATGAGACCAGTAAAGTCTCTGAAATTGCGTCATTTCATGAGCACCCTATGTCCTTTGAGTCTGATAAAACTGCCGTCACTGGAATCGACCGGCCACCCAGTCCCCACCATACTGAACATCGAAGTTCGACTACAGTATTCTCTTCAAAGCTGAATTCACGCCATTACTCTTTTACGCCCGCTGGTTTACAGCATGTAATATTAAGTGATCGTAAGAGAAATCTCACACGAAGATGCGCTAACGAATCTTTATCACACCACCCATGCTGACGCTCACATTTATCTCACGTTTGCTGAGAAAAACGAAGTACGAGAACATCAGCTTCTTTTATGCCTTTACTGGTCTTATCTCAGATAGTTCTGATGACATGGCACTTTAGTGGAAGCTACATACTGCTGTACTACCTACAATTTCAAATTATCCGTGTGAGGATAAATATGATGGCCGTCATAAGCAATGGCTCACTTCTTTGGAGCTACTTGGTTTGTGTTCGCAGCGATAAGCCTCTACGATATCGTTATAACTATAACGGTCGTGCTTCTGTTTTATGGACCGGAGAAGTCCAGCACCTCTCAGCCTGGAGAGCTGCTTTAGAATGTGGACATCAACATAAAGATTGATCGCTTTACGCCGCAGCTAAACGCTGCACTGCACGTGTTTCATTTGGCTGACGTGAGATAATCTTCAGAAAAGCAAACAGTTGTTTCCAAAGAAAATAAAACTCGTGTGGACAGAACTGATAAAAAACAAATGTCCACGACATTAATAATTAGTTTAGATATAATCTTTACGCAAAAAAGTAGCAAAGTCGTAAATTTACTAATTGGTGTAGCTTTCCGAAGTTAAGGCGAATATCCTTAACTACCGGGCGGAATTCGGAAATATACTAACGTAAATATTAATTTTAATGCTAGAAAATGATAATTATTTACTGTTGAGAATCCTGAGGCTAGACTGTATCACATCATGAAACTCGCCGTACATCAACTCATTCCAGCTTCAGAAAACTCAGCGACGTTGATAAATGTTTTATCAGCGCTAAATACATTACATGTCACTAACGTCACACCGCTATAACTGTCTTGTAGAGTTGTGTAGTTATACTATGGTTCTGGTTTAGTTCTAGAACCTGACTCGGGTAATAGTAAAGGTAGCAGAGAAGATTTTCTATTATGTCGTTCAAAATATGGAAGAAAAATTCAAAGAAAACGAAGGTGTATTCAAAGCGCCTGAGATTTCTGAAAAATGTGTTCGTCAATAAAAGCTGGGATAGCAAATTTTAAATACTGTGAAGAGTCTAGGGCAATTATAGACGATTGAATTACGACACAAAAGAGAGTAAAATCTGAAAATCGTAGGCAAGTTCTTGTTCATACAACTCAAATCGTAGTTCTATCCAGTTCATTTCACTTAGAAAAAGCAATTAAAGATTGACAGGTATGGAGGTGGAAGGAGAATTGAGGAGTGGAAATGAAAAACATTCTTACTGTCATTTCTTATTGGCAGTTCCGCCGGCTAAAGCTATGAACCCACTCCAAATAATACCAATCGGTAGAAGTAACTTCTTTTTAAAGATGCTGCTGATACATTGTTGTCACTAATAGTGTAAAATCTCCAAATGCAATATAATCAAAGTATCACATAATCATTCACTTCAAACAGATATTAAAAATTCTTACTGTGGATCGAAGAGGGAAAAATTTCAATGTCAAAAGCAGGAAGATCATGGCTTATGTATGTCGCGCCGAATTTCATCTGAATGACTATCTGTGCTTGTTAGTTGCAGAAAGGGAAGACCTATCGATCATATCGCCTTGTCTTCGACAGCACAAAGGCTTGCAATAAATTTTGCAACATCTCATCCCAAGCATGCAGCTGTGTAAGAAAGAGAACTGAATAGTGAGGGATGTTTTTTCAGGAATGTAATGTAGCTATTTTCAAACAAAAAGCATGTAAAACGAATGATAAGTGATTTTCGTTGACAAAAATTCTTTTAATTAAAATAGTACTGCTGTATATCTGTGTTTCCCAAATAAAAAGTAATGCTTTTGTATTGTGGCACTTGGAACAAATTCTTCTGATTGACACTGTGAACCGTGAGTTTCTTGGTTCGGCATTTAGAACGTTCTCACAAAATTATTTTTTCGTAATTTTTCTCATTAATTTTTGCATTAATGTAGTGGGCAGCATATTTCTGTTCTATCAGAACACCTGCTGAATTTTTATGATACAACTAAGCGATGTACAAAAAGAAATCAGTTATTGGGTAGAATTTAAAAAGAAATATCAAACCTCAAATGAGAGTAGGCACTTGCAACATTTTCGACATCCACGCTTCACAGCTGAGATTTGGGTACGAAATAAACTTCCACACTGAAAAATTAAGATTCATAATTGTTGAATTATTGTCAGTCAACTTTACAAGCAACTTGGATTCAAAGGAAATGAAAATCAAGCTGAAGCACTGAAAGCTAGTAGAGAAAAAAATAGCCGTTAATTTAACCCGTTCCTTTGTTTGAATGGTCACGTTGTGACTGTTGGGAGCATGGACCAATTTCATTCCCTGGCATCGTCAAGTAGTAGTAGTAGAAGTAGTAGAAGGGTTTTGGGGGCGCACGACAGCAAGGTCTTCAGCGCCCGTTCAGTATCATAGTGAGACGGGTCATCATCATCATCATCATCATCATCATTTAAGACTGATTATGCCTTTCAGCGTTCAGTCTGGAGCATAGCCCCCCTTATACAGTTCCTCCATGATCCCCTATTCAGTGCTAACATTGATGCCTCTTCTGATGTTAAACCTATTACTTCAAAATCATTCTTAACCGAATCCAGGTACCTTCTCCTCGGTCTGCCCCGACTCCTCCTACCCTCTACTGCTGAATCCATGAGTCTCTTGGGTAACCTTGCTTCTCCCATGCGTGTAACATGACCCCACCATCTAAGCCCGTTCGCCATGACTGCTACATCTATAGAGTTCATTCCCAGTTTTTCTTTGATTTCCTCATCGTGGACACCCTCCTGCCATTGTTCCCATCTACTAGTACCTGCAATCATCCTAGCTTCTTTCATATCCGTAACCTCAGACTTGTTGATAAGGTAACCTGAATCCATCCAGCTTTCGCTCCCATACAACAAAGTTGGTCGAAAGATTGAACGGTGCACAGATAACTTAGTCTTGGTACTGACTTCCTTCTTGCAGAAGAGAGTAGATCGTAGCTGAGCGCTCACTACATTAGCTTTGCTACACCTCGCTTCCAGTTCTTTCACTATGTTGCCATCCTGTGAGAATATGCATCCTAAGTACTTGAAACCGTCCACCTGTTCTAACTTTGTTCCTCCTATTTGGCACTCAATCCGTTTATATTTCTTTCCCACTGACATTACTTTCGTTTTGGAGGGATGCTAATCTTCATACCATAGTCCTTACATTTCTGATCTAGCTCTGAAATATTACTTTGCAAACTTTCAATCGAATCTGCCATCACAACTAAGTCATCCGCATATGCAAGACTGCTTATTTTGTGTTCACATATCTTAATCTCACCCAGCCAGTCTATTGTTTTCAACATATGATCCATGAATAATATGAACAACAGTGGAGACAGGTTGCAGCCTTGTCTTACCCCTGAAACTACTCTGAACCATGAACTCAATTTACCATCAACTCTAACTGCTGCCTGACTATCCATGTAAAGACCTTTAATTGCTTGCAAAAGTTTGCCTCGTATTCCATAATCTTGTAGAACAGACAATAACTTCCTCCTAGGAAACCGGTCATATGCCTTTTCTAGATCTATAAAGCATAGATACAATTCCCTGTTCCACTCATAACACTTCTCCATTATTTGCCGTAAGCTAAAGATCTGGTCCTGACAACCTCTAAGAGGCCTAAACCCACACTGATTTTCATCCAATTGGTCCTCAACTAATACTCGCACTTTCCTTTCAACAATACCTGAGAAGATTTTACCCACAACGCTGATTAAAGAGATACCTCTGTAGTTGTTACAATCTTTTCTGTTTCCATGTTTAAAGATTGGTGTGATTACTGCTTTTGTCCAGTCTGATGGAACCTGTCCCGACTCCCAGGCCATTTCAATTATCCTGTGTAGCCATTTAAGACCTGACATTCCACTGTATTTGATGAGTTCCGACTTAATTTCATCCACCCCAGCCGCTTTATTGCACTGCAATCTATTGACCATTTTTTCCACTTCCTCAAATGTGATCCTATTTCCATCATCATTCCTATCCCATTCTACCTCGAAATCTGAAACATTACTGATCGCATTTTCACCTACATTGAGCAACTCTTCAAAATATTCCCTCCATCTTCCCAAGGCATCCACAGGATTCACCAGCAGTTTTCCTGACCTGTCCAAAATACTTGTCATTTCCTTCTTACCTCCCTTTCGAAGACTGCTAATTACACTCCAGAATGGTTTTCCAGCAGCTTGACCCATAGTCTCCAACCTGTTTCAAAAGTCTTCCCACGATTTCTTCTTGGATGCTGCAATTATCTGTTTGGCTTTGTTTCTTTCTTCAACATAACTTTCTCTGTCTACCTGGGTTCTGGTATGTAGCCATTTTTGATACGCCTTCTTTTTCCTTTTACAGGCTGCCTTGACTGTATCATTCCACCAAGCTGTTTGCTTCTTCCTACTTTTACACACTACCGTTCCAAGACATTCTTTAGCCACTTCTAGTACTGTGTCCCTGTACCTTGTCCATTCCTTTTCCAATGACTGTAATTGGCTACATTCAACTAACTGGTACCTTTCTGAGATCGCTGTTATGTACTTGTGCCTGATTTCCTTATCCTGAAGTTTCTCCACTCTTATCCTCCTACATATGGACCTTACCTCCTGCACTTTCGGCCTCACAATCCCAATTTCACTGCAGATTAAATAATGATCAGTGTCATCAAAGAATCCCCTGAATAGACGTGTGTCCCTCACAGCCTTCCTGAATTCCTGATCTGTTACTATATAGTCAATGACAGATCTGGTTCCCCTGCCTTCCCAAGTATACCGGTGAATGTTCTTATGATTAAATAAGGAGTTTGTGATTACTAAGCCCATACTGGCACAGAAATCCAAGAGTTGTTTCCCGTTCCTGTTAGCCTCCATATCCTCTCCAAATTTACCCATAACCTTTTCATACCCTTCTGTTCGATTTCCAATCCTGGCGTTAAAATCACCCATGAGCAGAACACTGTCCTTGTCCTTTACTCTAACAACTACATCACTGAGTGCCTCATAAAAACTATCCATCTTATCTTGATCTGTCCCTTCACAATGCGAATATACTGACACAATCCTAATTTTCTTGCTAGACACTGTCAAATCTATCCACATCAGTCGTTCGTTTACATACCTTATTGCAACTACGCTGGGTTCCATTTCTTTCCTGATGTAAAGCCCTACACCCCATTGTGCTATTCCTGCTTTGACTCCTGACAGGTAGACCTTGTATTCTCCCACTTCCTCTTCTTTCTCACCCCTTACCCGAATATCACTAACAGCTAAAACGTCCAGCCCCATCTTACTTGCAGCCTCTGCCAGCTCTACCTTCTTCCCAGAGTAGCCCCCATTGATATTAATAGCCCCCCATCTCATTACCATTTGTTTGCCAAGTCGTATCTTAGGAGTCCCTGGTTTGTCAGTTGGAGGTGGGACTCCGTCACCTCCAAAGGTCCGAGGCATTTTGCTCTGATTGTTGCCAGCATCATATTTAAAGTACCAGGGAAGCAGGTTGCTAGCCTTACTTGCCCCGAGTCCCATTGGGTTTTACCCCTAACGGCTGAGGGACTAACCGGTGGATTTGGTAGTCTTTGCCGTATGAGCACAAAGGTGACCACGACTCAGAATATGTCCGAGATGCCCAGCCTTATTCCAAAGTAACTGGTATCCCGACTGTCAGGACCACTTACTTGGCCACTCATACGTTGCCCGTGGTTCATGAACTAGGACATGACTACAGTAACCCACACCATGAGACGGGTGTCAAGAAAAAAAAAACTCAGAACATTTACATCAAACGGAACATAAAACACAGGGAACAATCATAAAAAATATGTGCTCACCCACACCGAAGCGTGGGATGAAGCAGGGCGTCAGCAGTAAAACATGGACAACACAGGAAGAAAAAGGTAGAGGGAGCTAAAACAATGGAGCAGATGGAAGTGGCTGGCTGACCGCAAGGAAAAAAGGGAGGAGTCAGCCACTCTGCAATACACTAAAACCGCCAGCCTAAAAGTTTAGGCCAGAGTCCAGACACATCACAAAACTTAAAAACCCTAGACACACACGTCTCATCGTTAGCTAAAACACAGGGCAGATCCCCATCAACTTGTGCTTCTGCCCTTGCATCACGGTATAAAACGCAGTCTGTTAAAATGTGCCGGACAGAGATGTGCACACCACAAGCATCACAAAACGGAGGATCCTCCCACCGTAATAAATAGCTATGTGTCAGAGGACAGTGCCCGATCCGAAGACGTGTGAGCGCCACCTCTTCCCGCCTGAGCAGCCGGCAGGAGGAACGACCGACCGCAGTTTATTGGCCGTCACCGCCAGCCATTCGTCTTCCCACAACTCCATGCACTTCCTGTGGAGTGCAGCGATGACTGACTGCAAGGGGATAGGACAAGGTTTGAGAAGTTGTTACATGAGGAGGAGCATGCAAATCGTAATGTCAGACCACCAAATAATGAAGAACCGTGATAGAATGTAAACGTTAACAGAATTGGCGGGTACCGTGGAAACAGCAGAAGCAGAGGTGCTAGGAGGTGGCGCTATCCAGCAAATGATAGGCGAAATAGTGGGGAGCAGCGGCACAATTATCGATCGTATTCTGTGGTGCGAGAGGATTATGTTGCGCTAAGGCGCCAGCAAATGAGGGTAAACACAAGAAATAATACAGAATCCCAGAATCCGTTAAACTAAATACCGTCTGTGAAAGGGCTACCGTTTACAAGACAGGAAGTAGTAATTGAAACCAGTTAGCAAAACCGTTTGTACGTGTTAGCACTGAACAGATAGGGATTATAAATGAGGAGCAGTTGAAGGTAGTAACTCCAGACGAAACGAGCTAGATAAAAGTCTGCACATCTGACGGAGGTTTAGGGGATTTTCTGGACAGACATAAATATAATAAGCACTGTATTGCAGACGAAATGGGTGGTGTACTTGTAATAGCGGAAAATGTGACAGAACCGGATTGCCAGAAAATCTTTAGAACCAAATTGATTCGAGTCATCTTCTGGGGAAGGAGAAAGTACAGAATCTGCAGAATTAGTGATGTCAGTCTAGAAGAAATATTAGCATCTATAAATGACGCCATTTGCGAGGCTACAAGGGAGCGGCAGGAAAATGGTAATCAAAATGGGGGTCAGTCAATTAATTGTGGAAAAAAGGAAGAGACAGAGGAAAGGGAGAATGGCGAAATGCCAGAAAAAATTTTGAGCTGTCATTAGTGGACAGAATAGGTAGTATGGGGGAGAAAAATGATGAAGGTAATTCTGCAAAAATCTTCGTAATTTCTGGAAACAGGGACGGTCTCCATAGAAGGGAGCTTGTGAAAGTTTTGTTGGAGGAGGGTTCTGACACTAGCATGAAAGAAAAGTGTTGAGTCAGTCAGTAATTAGTCTGCATGTGTGACAACGAGGAAGTACAGTGTTAAGCAGATAGTGACAGTGATTTATGTGCAGTGAGTAAGAGTTGGTTGCAATCGTTGCCAAATAGAAATGAACTTGTAATAATGCCAGTAATGGGGTGCAGATAACTGTAGCTACAGGAAAAGTTAAAAAAAATCTGATAAACATGAGTACCGTTCCCAGTAAAAATAAATGTTGCACAAGTATTCCATAACTTTCTTACAATCCCTGATCTATGTATAAAAGGTAGATTAAATTTCAATGAAAATTTAGTGATTTTTGAAATAAATGGGAAAGATGTGGTTCTACCATTTTTTTTAAAAAAATAGTTTGACCAAGGAGGAAGTAGCCAGTATACCAATTAGGTATTGTAGAAATATGGAAGATTTAGAGGACTACAATGAGTATCAGGATGATGTGGGGGTTGGACCCTGAGGAAATGAAGATGTACAAGAAAAAGTAGAACTGAATAGATACATTAGTCTAGAGTTAGATCTGAGCTAAGCTTGAAGGCCTGAGATGGCAATGCAGCCTATGCAATGCTAGGTGTTTGACGAACACCAGGTGCTCGAGTTATTGACAATGCTACTTCAGTTTCTTTTCGTATTGTCAATCTTCCTCTTCTGTCATTGTGAGCTGAATCTATCATGATGATGAACACTGAAGTGTAGTGGTCAGGAAAGGGCGTGTTGTAATGATGAAAAGGGATATAGAGTGATCACATAGTTAAAGGAAGTTTAACAAATATGACGAAACATATGCCTGGATAAAGCTGAATAACATTTATTATTAAAGGCATATGAATGAATGTGGAGATTATATTGAATGAATGAATGTCATGTGACTAGGGCCTCCCATCGGGTAGACCGTTCACTGGGTGGAAGTCTTTCGATTTGACGCCACTTTGGCAACTTGCGCGTCGATGGGGATGAAATGATTATGATTAGGACAACACAACACCCAGTCCTTGAGCGAACAAAATCTCTGAACCCATCTGGGAATCGAACCAGGGCCCTTAGGATTGACATTCAGTCGCGCTGACCACTCAGCAACTGGGGGTGGACAGATTATATATACATAGTAAATAAAAATTTGGATTTCTGATCAATAATGGTAAAAAATATGAAGAATAAGTGGTGCAAAAGACAAGTGGTAACCATGTATTATAAAATGTTTATAAATAATTGCTTTGTGTGAAATGTGTTTTGCACAATTAAATGTTCTCAGGTTGAGTTAAAGTAAAGAAAAAGGTTAAGTTTTGTTTTCAATAGCAACTAGTTTTATGAAAATTTCATTAATGAATTCTTGAAAAAATTTTCTTGTAGATTTGATCTTGCTGACTAAAGCAAAATAAAGAAGCAACACTCTGTTAATTTACTTTCATTTGGAGTCAAGTTAAACAAAATATGAAATTTGTAAATAATTTATTGTAATAATAAGTGATTGGGTTTGTTAAGAAAGTAGTTTTAGACAGAAGTATGGTTTCAGGGACAACGTTGCATGTAAACCATGGAAGGACAGATATGTGGAGAATGGAGGAATATTATGGATGCTACAGTGCAAAGGTGCCATAGTAAAAACCCAGGGAAATATATGTGAAGAAAAGATGATAGTGATGTGCTGGTGCTAAGGTAGGATAAAATACCATTATTAAATGGAAGGACACATATAGCAGTCCTTTTAAATAAACAAAAGTGAACAAGAAGTTAACTTCAAAAGACTTTCATGAAACATGAATTTGAAAATGTTGAAAAACTTATTAAAATGTTGAAAATTTGTTTTGAAAATTTGCGTCAGTTTGTCAAGTATGAAATGATTTTTCATAAAGAAATTAAGAAAACAGGCTAGGTTAGTGTAGACTGCCAAGTTTGGAGCAAGAAATTTTTAGTTTTAGTTCATAAGAATTAGAATTTCTTGAAAGATTTAAAATTTGAAGCCAGGATTGGTAATTTGTATAATTCTAAAATTTTTGCAAAGAAACTTAATAATCATAGGGGGTGTGAGGTGTGGTGTCATATATCACTCCTGTGTAGAGCCTGTGTATTGGGAGAATGACGCATTCAGGCACAGTGACAGATGGTCTGAAGTGGGTCCTGTCGAGTATGTAGTTCTAATTTTCATCTGCTAGACGACAGTAGTGCACAGAGACATTCAAGAAAGAGGTCAAGATAATGTTTTTGTGAATTGTTCTGCTTATTTTTAACGCTTTTTTGTTTTTATATGTTTGTACAGTTCTGTATATGCTTTTAGTAGTGTGAATGATGCTTGAATGTGGTCTTAAATAAATATGTAGATCATTGTTCTACTGATGAACGACGTACGATGGGGAATTTTATGTCATATTATGTTAAGGAAGTCTATGGTAAGAGGGTAAGCTAATTAGAGAGCAAGTGAAAATAGTTAATCACTTAAAGTATAAACAAACTATCAGAATGTTAAATATTTATTTCGGGAAAAAGTACAGTTAGAAAGTGTGTTAGTTGTTGATTGGTTAGTCGATGGCCTTAAAGAAAATTGACCAATAAGAACGGTGTATTCTTCGTGCATCTTTTCTCTTGGAGATATAAATGCATACAGCAGTCTAAGTAGTCAGAGCCCAACCTTTCAATCGTATGGTCGTGTGTAGTATGAATTCCGAAGGAAGTTATGACTTGCCGATTTTAGTTGTGCTACACGTTTCAAAAGTGTTTTAAACTGAAGGCGTATTTATTCCTGTGTGTGTGTGTGTTTTTTTAGAAAGTACGGATTTTAAAGTAATTTTGTGTATGAGAAAAGACAGTAATTCCGCGTGGCATATTGAGCAGATTGGTGAGTAAAAACTTGAGTGCATTAGAAACCGATAAACTTAATAGTATGGCGATCATTTTGATTTAAGAACAATTCGTGGTTAGTAGCTGTTCAGATTTCGGGACATACGTTACCATAAACTTGCTAACGTGAATGAAAGGGTTTGTTCATGACTGTGTTACGATTAGCACGGGCTTGGCAGTAAATGTGTACAGTGTCAAGGTTGTTTTGCCAGTATTTCCACCTTTCATTCAAAATTAAGACCTTTTCGCGATTCTTGGAATAATTACGTTGTATGCAGTCTGGTTCGAGTTGCAGTACGGTATGTTTCTGCTCGGCTTTCCTACCAGCGATCTGCTGGGGCGAGTTCACAGGCAGGTGCAGGTAATGGGACGAAAGGAACAGCGCCGCACTTCCTCATACAAAACCGGAAGTCATATTCGATAATTACATTAGGACTGAATCCACAACAAAACTTTACATCACATACCTCTTATTCGTAACTGTACAGTAAATACTGTTGCTTGACAGCTAACAACATTTATTATGTTGTTATCAAAGACAGTCTTACATCCAAAACTGAACAGCAACCCATAGCAACGTGAAAGGCACATTGCATATATTGCTGGCGTGCTACACTTAATTGAGGTAATCAACGACTTAGGACTGCTTAAGGGCACACAAAGAAACTTAATGAATATTTTACGTAGTACATTAAGAGTAATATATGAAATAAATACAAATTTCATAAAATACGAGTATTTTAAGGAGAACAGTCTATTAGTTGCTGACGTGCCAAACGTAACGATGCACTATATCGTAGGTCAACAGTGACAGAAGACGACGTACAGACCCGCAAAGACCAACCTGTTGACATTTCATACAGAAGGGTAATTCATAGAAAATAAAAATTTCATAAATATTTTAAAATTATGTTATTTATGGCTAACCAGAAAAAATATCCTCGTTTTTCGAAAGTAGTGTTAGTAGGTACCAAAAAGAGAAGGTGTCTGAATATTATCAACATTCATTGCAGAACACATTACTGGACGCATGAAGATGCCAAAATAACCATATGAAATTCATGTATATGTATTATATATTAAATAAAAATACACGATAACGCATCGCATTATTGAAGGAAAAGTGTGTAATAACCAAGTATCGTACTTCAACTATCTTACAATGCGGGGTCAAACGTTAAACGTTATACACTTCGTCAAGACGAAACAAATTGAGCAAATCCGTTGGTTCTCTTGCATTAGGTGAGATCTAGGTTACACCTTAGACGGCTTATAAAAGCAACATTTATTAATGGGCGGTCTCTGAGGAAACCGCCGGCCGGGGAGGCCGAGCAGGTTCTAGGCGCTACAGTGTGGAACCGCGCGACCGCAACGGTCGCAGGTTCGAATCCTGCCTCGGGCATGGTTGTGTGTGATGTCCTTAGGTTAGTTAGGTTGAAGTAGTTCTAAGTTCTAGGGGACTGATGACCTCAGAAGTTAAATCCTATAGTGCTCAGAGCCATTTGAACCATTTTGAACCTGAGGAAACCTTGAAAGACGATGATCGTTTTGTACTGCAGCGTTTCCGATGAGAACTGTTTGATCACCCATAATACAGGTCGTAATTGCCTCCCCCCCCCCCCCTCTGAGTATTTGTTTCACAAAGGTGACACAGAACCTCTTGGTAGTGCTCCTAATTGACATTACTACCTTCTGATGCGTACTTGTTGTGGGCCACGCCATTGGAGTCAAAGATAGACGATCAGCATGACTTTCACACTGCTGTGGACCTGCCTCGCTCGGCGATGATTGATACTTCCGTTACGTTGACTAGAAGAGTCATTGTAATAACAAAGCAAGGATTACTGTCCACCGTGCGATCTGCGAACCAAGTTGTCTCTACTCAGTTGTTAGCAACTTAGGCACAATTTTTTCTGAGGTCCTCGTAAAATCGATACGTTCCGTTAAAATGGAATGAATGGATCCAATACCAATTTTAATCTCGTCTTCAACTTCTCTGATCGTGATTTGTCTGCCTGCATAACCAGGGTACTTATGTGATCAATTACAACCCCATTTGCGAGTGCTGTGGGCTTTCCTGAACGAGCTTGACTCTTCACTGATTAATTACGATGACTACCACTTAACAGATGTTGACTTGTCAACGGCTAGCCGGCTACTAGTGTTCCCGCCGCCGTGGAAAAAAAAAAACAAGCATACGCACTACGAATGCCAACAAACATAGAGAGAGCGCTCGCGCCCCCATACCATTGTTGGCTTCAACAACAACAAAAGATCGGATAGCTTTCGAACAGTACTCGCACGTAGCTGACGATGGTTTGGATGTAAGTGCAACTTTGACAGTATCATAACAGCTGTTGTTGGGTGTAAAGCTGCAGTACTTATACTGAGGTGACAAAAGGCATGTGATAGCAATATACTCATTTACAGATGGCGGTAGAATCGCGTAGACAAGGTATGAAAGGGCAGTGCATTGTCGAAGCTGTCATTGAGCTCAGGTGATTTATATGGAAATATTTCCGACGTGATTATGGCAGCACTATGAAAATTAACAGGGTTAGAACGCGGAATGATAGAGGGAGGCAAATGGGATATTCTATTTTGCAAATCGTTAGAGAAATTAATATTCTGAGACCCAAAGTGTCCACAGTGTGCCAAGAATACCACATTTCAGGCATTACCTCTCACCACGGACAACGAAGTCGCCGACGTCCTTCACTTAACAACCGAGAGCAGCGGTTGTTGAGCAGATTGGTTGATTGGTTTGGAGTGAGGGGACCAATCAGTGAGGTGATCAGTCCCATAGAACTGGGGATGGATGGGGAAGGAAATCTGCCGCCCCCTTTCAAAGGAACCATCCCGGCATTTGCTTGAAGCGATTTAGGTAAATCACGGAAAACCTAAATCAGGATGGCCGGACGCGGGTTTGAACCGTCGTCCTCCCGAATGCGAGTCCAGTGTGCTAACCACTGCGCCACCTCGCTCGCTGGTTGCGCGGAGTTGTCAGCGCTAACAGACAAGCGATTATGCCTAAAATAAGCGCATAAATCGACGTGGGACTTACGACGAATGTATCCACCAGGACAGTGTTCATGGGCTGTGGTTGCAGACGAGTGACGTGGGTGCTTTTGCTAACAGCATGACATCGCCTGCTGCGCCTCTCCTGGGCTCGTGACCATTTCGGTTGATTCCGAGACGACTCGAAAACCGTGGTCTGGTTAGATGAGTCCCGGTTTCAGTTAGTAAGAGCTGATGACGGCTCTACGAAACCATGGACCCAAGATGTCAATATGACACTGTGCAAGTTGGTGGTAGCTTCATAATGGTGTGGTCTGTATTTAAGTGGAATAGTGGAATGGACTGGGTCCTCTGGTCGAAATGAACCGATCATTGATGAGAAATGGTTACATGCGGCTACTTGAAGACCTCCTGCAGCCTTTCATGGACATCATGTTTCCAAACAACGATTTACCATGTCACCCTGCCACAACGGATCGCGATTGGTTTGAAGAAGACTCTGGACAATTCGAGCGACTGATTTGGCCACACAGATCGCCCGACACGAACCCATCGAACATTTATGGGACATAATCGAAAGGTGATTTCACGTACAAAAATCCTGAAGTGGTAACACTTCTGGAAATATGGATGGCTATTGAGGCAGCTTGGCTTAGTATTTCTGCTCGTGACTTCCAACCACTTGTTGTGTCTATCGTCACGTCGAGCTGCTGCTCTACGCCAGGAAAAAGAATGTACGACTTGATATTAGGAGGTGTTCCACGACTTCCGTCGCCTCAGTGTAGGGTACAAATACGTGACACGTAATGTAACGTTTGTGATGTGGATTCAGTCTTAATGCAATTGTGAAATATGAAGTCTAGTTTTGTGTGTGCGTGAGGCAAAAGAATCCGATAATTTCACTAAGTAATACTTGACATCACGCATGTAAGTAGATCTGTTGCGCTGTAATATGGTTGAGTTACAGCGAGCTGTGTAATGTTTTATTTACACATGAAGATGTTGGCAGACAGTGCAGTGCTCTTCCAAATTGGTTTTATTTCGCGTGCTCAAACATGGCTTGTGGTCGAAATTAGCTACTCGCATGTTTTAAATAAAGAGTGTTTGCATTGCAGCATTTATTGAACCATGTTTTGTTTAAAATCCAGAGAAGTTTAAGAAGAGAGTGAAAATTTTTTTTTACTTAGGAAGGAAGACTGCAGAGAAAGTCTGAGATAATATCAGATTACACTGCCGCAGTCGAGGGAGTGTTTCTAATTTGTTTCTACGAAAGGTTGAAGAAAAGTAAGATGAAAGTTGATGTAGACAATGAAGTTGTTCTGGATTGAGTAGGCGTGGGAAAAGTGTATGATGAACCGTTACCACCACGTAGGCCTATTAATGGGACTTAGATTTATGCGTTAACAAGTAAGAACTTGTTTTGAGTACGCAAAAGAAGTAATGGAGAACATTGTGTGTAGCACAGTTTAGAAAGAGGTGTGTGGCAGCAAAGTATTCGACAGATCTGATGACTGAAGAAAATGACTGACGCTTATATAATACTAAAGAATACCCAGTGCTAGTCATTTCTAAAATCATTTATAGTAAAATAACTAAATATGTAAACAGAATAATGAATTTAGGGGTAACATTAATGTTTCCAGCGACATACTGGGGCATCCTTCTGTTTATTTCCTCCAGCCAATATCATCCGAAAAACAGCCAATTGGATAGTGTGATTTAAAATCACTGCTACCTAAATACAAACAATGCAAAGTTTGATATTTACGCGGTATAGTAGAGAAGTGATGTTCATAAACTGGTTCCCGTGGCTCTGGAACATTAGACTTGTGGGAAGCATTTTTGTCTTGCTGTATAGAGTGTGTCACAGTTATATTCTACTGTTTCTTCTTTGGTGAAGGTGCCGTGAACACGTTCCTTTTGGACACCATTCAGACACCCAAATTCAAAGTTAATCTTCTGAAAATTTGAAAAACGTTTAAAATGGTTTGACATAATGATAAAAAGTACTGCATTATAACGTCGGGTCGAGAAACAGGTCTTTAGCGATGATGCATGACTTCAGATTGGACGAATAAAGTGAAAAGAGGTGGATTTGAAGCCATCATCCCTGATATATGAATCTGTTGGTATAAGCTCAATAGCAGGGCTTCTTTATTTTCTATTGGTTATTTAGTGTACAACAGTGATTCAGATTCGTTCCCCAGCCAGCCTGAGTATCGCTGTGGAGGAAAGGTCAGATACACTTGGGCTTCATACCAAGGCCTTAGCCAGTTCCCGCCGAGTGCACGTCACGTGGGCTCGTCCAATGACGTTGCAATGTCCGTGCCGGCCGGAGTGGCCGTGCGGTTCTAGACGCTACAGTCTGGAACCGGGCGACCGCTACGGTCGCAGGTTCGCATCCTGCCTCGGGCATGGATGTGTGTGATGTCGTTAGTTAGGTTTAATTAGTTCTAAGCTCTAGGCGACTGATGACCTCAGAAGTTGAGTCGCATAGTGCTCAGAGCCATTTGCAATGCCCGTAAATACCGTGGTGCCGCACTTGACCGGCAGTTTTCGTATGAGGCTCGGTACGCGCTATCGATAGCAGTGTGGCGGACAGCGGATGTGTTCACGTATTTCGATTCGGATAACTCCTTGGACTGTTTGTAAATTTCGCCACGCTCTGCACTTTGCTTCTTGCTTGCTGTTCAATTCGCGAAATCCACAGCCATCGCTCGCAGGATTCACCCGTCTATCTGTGCGCCACAGATAGTGTGGGAGACCAAAGACTCGGCTCTGTCTACGCCGAGCAGCATAGAAAAAATCCTTAAATATCGCTTACGTTCCGTCATTGTCAATACCTATGTTGTGCTGCGTCTCGCAAGAGCGCGCCATCGCGACGTCGCGAAGCACCTCTTGCCTGGCTTTGCGCACAAGTATATGTCTGGTTTACTCTTATTTGGATTTATACAGCCACTACCCCACGCCCCATACCACAACTCGAAGTATCGTAAAAAGACTGGCCTAAAAATGTGCTTTGAGAGATGTGGTTTCGGGGTACTTAATCCGCTAAGCAGCCGATAACTACACATTAACAACACAAATGGGTGTTTTGCTAGTATGTGTTCATTACACTTAGTCCCGTCACAGAAGAACCACCTTTTGCAGCGCGGACTGCTGCTAAGAGGCCAACGGTCTTGCCGCAGTGGTATCCCCGAAATTAAGCGCTGTCGGGCTGGGCTAGCAGTTGGATGGGTGACCATCCGATCTGCCGAGCGCTGTTGGCAAGCGGGGTGCACTGAGCTCTTGTGAGGCAAACTGAGGAGCTACTTGATTGAGAAGTAGCGGCTCCAGCCTCGGAAACTGACATACGGCCGGGAGAGTGGTTTGCTGACCACATGCCCCTCCATATCTTCATCGAGTGACGCCTATGGAGCTGAGGATGACACGGCGACCGGTCGGTACAGTTGGGCCTTCATGGTCTGTTCGGGAGGAGTTTAGTTTAGACTGCTGCTAAGAGAGTCAGTGAGCTTCTGGAAGGTAGCGACAGTGATGTGGAGCCATGCGGACGCCGGTGCCATGGGTAGCTGCTTTAGTTTCTGAAATGGTTCAAGTTCTGAGCACTATGGGACTTGACACTGACTTGACACTGAGGTCATCAGTCCCCTAGAACTTAGAACTACTTAAACCTAACGAGCCTAAGGACGTCACACACATCCATGCCAGAGGCATGCTCCGGACTGAAGTGCCTAGAACCGCTCGGTCACAGAGGCCGTCTTAGTTTCTCGATTGAGGATTCATTGTGCGAACAGCCCTATCGTGGTGGCCCCACAGATTCTCGATATTGTGTATATCCGGAGCGTACAGTAAACTCATCGTGGTGCCATTCGAGACACGCACGTAGACAGCGAACTGGGTGATAGGTTGCATTATCCCACTGATAGATGCCGTCGTGCCGAGGAGAAGTAAACAGCATGTAGTGGTGGACATGATCCCCCAAGGATAGAAACATGTTTATGTTGATACATTATACCTTATAGAAAGACCAGGTCACCCAGGCAAAGAAACGAAAACATTTCTCAGACTATAACGCTCCCTCATTGGGCCTGGAACGCTCTGAAGGTTGTTCCAGGGTGATTCTCCTGAAAAGGTCACCTGTCGTCACTTAGAGGACGTCCAACTGCAGCATTGGCGTGCAAGTTGCAGCCTTCATCGCCGATGAACAGCAGTCAGTGTGTGCGCATGAACAAGACGCCTGCTGTGGAGGCCCGTATGCAGCAACGATCGCTGAGCTGTCATTGAGGATACATTGTGGTAGCCCCTTGGTTCATCTGGGAGATCAGCTGCTCAACAGTCGCACGTCTATTCGTCTGTGCGCATACCAGTAACCGTCGTCGACTACGGCCCGTGGTGTACCACAGTTGCCTCGTTGCCGGTTTTGCGTAGCGCCATTTTGCCATACACAGTATACTTTAACCACGGTGCTATGCAAACTGTTTAAAAACTTAGCCATTATGAAAATTGTTCCACCTGTTCCCGAAAGCCTTGGACGTTCGATAAATCGTTCATTTTCCGAATTGCGAAAAAGACTGACCTGTTTTTCCGCTTCCTAAAGATACCCTTTAAACACCCTGCACTGCTAGTGCTGCCAGATGCCGTTTGTGAGTGGTTATTGCAAGTTGACGTCGAACATGGGTGGTGGTCAAACTGATGTTGCTGGACTGTGTAATTATGTATTTACAGACCCTTTTTAGATTTGGAAAAATCTTTCTGTGACAAAATAGGCTACTTCAGGTCAGGACCGAGAGAGGTGGTGCAGTGGTTAGCTCACTGGACTCGGATTCGGCAGGACGATACTTCAGACCAGCGTCGGGCAATCCTGATTTAGGTTTTCCGTGATTTACCTAAATCGCTTCAGAGAAATACCGGGATGGTTCCTTTGGAAGGGCACGGCCGACTTCCTTGCCCATCCTTCCCTAATCCGACGCGACCGATGACCTCGCTGTTTGGTCCCCTCTCTCAGATCAACCGACCAATCGATTTCAGAATAGACATAAATTAAAGGAAACTCACTGCTATATCTATTACATCCGCTTATAAGAACCGTTGGAGACAGATCAGTTTGCACTTACAAGGGGAGGTAATGACGTTGGAATCACAGGTTTACTTCACACTTTGTACATCTTTCGTAGGCAATTAAAACAGAATAATGTGCAAGTAGTAAGGTGGACAACTCTGGCAATTCCGAGAAAATTGCAAGGGAAATTTTACGCGTCTATTACGTGTCTTATGCATCTGTCCGTAGGTGCCTCACGTTCAGAGTTCATGATAGTCACGTGATCAGCGTTCGTGCTTCGTAAGACTAATATGTATGAAGCGAAGGATCGACTCCCACTCAAACTTTAATATTTTTTTTTATTTCGTCACTGGTCACATTATTTAAATTTCGAGATGTCAGCGAGGTGTGTTTTCCCTTAGAAACTCTGGACATTCCCTTTAAATGCGGGAAAACTGCATCCATTCCATGTAGTAGATGCGTTTCAGTCTGTATTTTCCAAGTGTATGTGACGAATACCAGCTTGCAACGTGTGATGTCGAGAACACATCCGGCAAGTAACTACATTGCTCTTGTGGCCTGGCACATTGTGACTTACTGTATTACAGATTGTGAACAACTTCATTTACATCATTGTTTATCAACGTTTGACTTGGGCTTTCCAACCCTGTCTCACGTCACTGAAAGTTTAATTAAAAATAATAAATGGTCAAATAAGATTTGCCGGCCGCGGTGGTCTAGCGGTTCTGGCGCTGCAGTCCGGAACCGCGGGACTGCTACGGTCGCAGGTTCGAATGCTGCCTCGGGCATGGGTGTGTGTGATGTCTTTAGGTTAGTTAGGTTTAAGTTCTAAGTTCTAGGGGACTTATGAACTAAGATGTTGAGTCCCATAGTGCTCAGAGCCATTTGAACCATTTTTTCAAATAAGATTTGAAACTCACTACAACTTGACGAAAATCCACGTGATTGTTTTTCATTATGTCACCTCTAAAATGTCATATAAATTAAATAATGTGGCCAGTGAAGAAAGAAATATAGTTTTTCAGTTAGTGTTAGTAGGATTCGAACTGTCGTCTTGTGCTCGCCCCCATAACGACTTCTAACGGCCGAAAACTTCCCACAGATACATCAGTTAAATGACAGACGTATAAAACTTCTCTTGCTTTTTTCTCTGAATTACCGGAGTAGTACACCTTGCTACTTGCAGATTATATTGTTTTAATGGCCGACTGAAGATACAAAATTTGAAGTGATTCCGTGATCCCAAGTCGTGTCCTCCTCTTGTCGGTTGATATAATGCTGATGTTTAAAGTAAAAGTTTCGTAATTTTGATAGGTCATAAATGTCTTTCGAGGTTTTGACCTATTTTTTCTTAGTTCCCGTATCTATATATACTTGTTGTTCCTGATATTATCAAGGATTTGGATTTTGGACTGAGAGTGAGATTAGGCTTCGCCTCTTTTTTCCTAGATTTCCGCTTGGTTCCGGTCGGCCCCACATTCCCCAACTTCAGTGCTTTCTTACGTCGCTTACGATTGACCGTAGGAAATTGACGTCCATTGTGGACGTATTATCCAGTGGAGTCCGGAGCACTGCCCATCGCGTCACCATGAGCGACCTCCACCACAGACATTTCTGAGTTGGTTGTTGTAAACTGTCCGATTTCGATTGTGATTGAAAGGTCTCTTTGAGGGTTTGGTTGTTTACCATATGTTGCCTCGCCTATACTAGTAGCAGCTGTATATTCAGATACAGTACTGGCATGGGAGTCACTGTCAGGTAAAGGATCAGTTTCCTTCTTTCTAAATCGGCCTGACTTATCACGTATACCCTAAGACGGAGAGACACGTTCGACTGAAACATTTCGAACGTCGTCACTGTGTTCAGGCTTATTGTTAACTATCCCGGGATCATAAACAGCAACTGAATTACTTTCAGCTGCTGTGGCACTGTTTGCCATCTGCGAGATCTGAAAATAAAGGTTTTCGTTTAGTTAGGTTGAATTCAGGAAAGAAATTCTACCTGGGAGAGTCTTGGTTAAGGAGATCTGTTTCATTACATATGAAGCACGCTGGCAGCTACCCCCTGTATGTAATGTATGCCTGAGAGCCCACGATGCGGATGTTAAACACACGTGCATTTGTCAAGTTGACTTCGGCTGGATTGATGGTAAACGTATCGATGGACTCTGTTGCTAATGTTAAATCACGAATGGCTCTCTCGCACTCGTGTACTAAGTTAGAGCAAATTTTGAAAGACTGGTTAAACTCGCTAGTATTCAATTGCACAGTGTCTACGTGATCTCTAGTTAGTTTCGTATAGGTGGTTACCCTTCTCTGGATTTTGAGAGCTGTTGGCCGCTCGTTGTTCCTGTCAAATTCCAGTTTCACAATATTCTTCCGGGGGGAATATTTCCATTGTTGTTTATGATTTATACTAAATGGTTCAAATGGCTCTGAGCACTATGGGACTTAACATCTGAGGTCATCAGTCCCCTAGAACTTAGAACTACTTAAACCTAACTAATCTAAGGACATAACACACATCCATGCCCGAGGCAGGATTCGAACCTGCGACCGCTGCAATCGCGCGGTTCCGGACTGAAGCGCCTAGAACCGCTCAGCCATCGCGGCCGGCATAATTTATACTGTACCGCACACTTAGGAAAGCATAAAGATTACAACGTTTCGCGTAACGCAGGTGCGTAGTAGACGCTACGCCGGTCGACACCCATTACAAACGACCTATAAACACTGGCTGTAGCACAAACAAGCAAACACGGCTTGACCGACTGCTACGGCTGATATGGCGGCACTGGGATACCTCCTCAGAGATTTACGCTGAGGTAACAAAAGTCAAGGGATACCTCCTAATATCGTGTCGGACCTTCTTTGCTCAGCGTAGTGCAGCAGCTGGACTTATCAAATCGCTGGAAGTCCCCTGCAGATATACTGAGACATGCTCCCCCTGCAGCCGTCCGCAGTTGCGAAAGTGTTTCCGGCGCAGGATTTGGTGCACGAACTAATCTTTCGATCACATCCCAGAAACGTTCGATGGAATTCATTTCGGGAGAGCTGGGTGTCCAGATTGTTCTTCAAATCTGTCGCGAACAATTGTGGCTCAGTAACATGGCGCATTTTTGTCCATACAAATTGCATGGTTATTTGGGAACCTCCAGTATATGAATAGCTGCAGACGGTCTCCACGTAGGCGAACACAACCATCAATGTTCGGTTCATTTGGACCAGAGGACGCAGTCCAGCTCATGCAAACACCTGCCACATCAATACGGACCACGAACAGCTTGTATAGCGCCTTGTTGACAACCTGGGTCCTTGGCTTCGTGAGGTCTGTGCCCCACTCTAACCCTACCATCAGCTCTTACCAACTGAAATTGGGACTCATCTGACCAGGCCACGGTTCAACCGATACAGTCAAGAGCCCTGGAGAGGCGCAGCAAGCGATGTCGTGCTGTTAGCAAAGGCGTTCGCATCGGTCGTCTGCTGCCATAGACCGATACGTTCGTCTTACATACCACATTGATTTCTGTGATTATTTCACACAGTGTTGCTTGCTTGTTATCAATGACAACTCTACGTAAACGCTGCTGCCTTCGGTCGTTAAGTGAAGGCCTTAGGCCACTGTGTTGTCTGTAGTGAGAAGTAATGCCTGAAATGTGGTATTATCGGCATGCACGTGACACTATGTCTCTCGGAATACTGAAATCCCTAAGGATTTCCAAAATGGGTAGTCCCATGGGTCTAGTTCCGTCTACACTTTCAAGTTGAAAGTCTGTTAATTCTCCTTATGCAGCCATAATTATGCTGGGAACCTTTCTACATGAATGACCTGAGTACAAATGACAGCCCCGCCATTGCACTCTTCTTTTATACCTTGTGTAGGTGACACTACCGCCTATCGTCTCCTACCTTCCAAATATCCCACTAATGTCTCAACCATGTCTCCGCAGTATTCTGTATAACAGGAGATTTAGTCCCGCAAGTTTCGCTGGAGAACTTCTGAGAAGTTTGGAAAGTGTGCTCTGAGGTTCGGTGGAAGTAAATTTGTGAGGACGAGTCGTGTGCCGTGCAGTGGTATGCACTCCTCAGAGCATTTGCCTCCGAAGGGCAAAGGGCCCAGGTTCGAGTCCCGTACTGGCAGATAGTTTTAATCTGCCAGTATGTTTCATTTTGCTATAATATTCGTTTTAGAATTTTTTGGAAGGCTTGAGAAGAGATTAGCTTTTACACGTTGTGTTGTCATGAAATCTCTGTAATCGTCGACAATCATTTTATCGACAATTCTGTAATCATTCATGAATCTGACTAGCGTGGTCTGATTTTTGAGATGTGAAGTTATCGAGGCTGGAGCACCTCCTGGCCTTCTGGAAGCTTCAACAATCGATGGAGAAAGGTTGGACGTGGAGAGCGTAGATAGTGTTTTGCTGGGGTTGAACTTTCGTGAGCGGCCAATTGTAGCGCACTATAAATTTTACTGTACTATTTCGCCAGGATTTTGTCTTAGACATTACGACTGAATTAGCTGGATTTATTGAGGACGCTGCCATATAGTTCGCTATGTTACGCAAACCTAACTGCATCCGCTGTAGTTCTCCTTATTCAACTTGGGGGGGGGGGGGGGGGGGACAGACAGGCTTTTAATAACGTTTTGTGAGGTCATCATATTATTTGTGTGACATTCACTGATAATACAATGCTCAATTTTAAATCTACGTTGTAATTATGCTGACTACCTTATGCAGTTATCCTTCTAATTATTTGGTTAATTCAAATTCTTTTATCAATTATTTATTTGCATTGTTGCAAGTACAACCATTCGATATAACAACGAGTGCTATTACAAGTACTAAAAGCATAGTGGCCTTCACCCCGCTCATCAGACTCAGTGCCAAACAAGTGTTGAACGTGACGGATATCAGATCTAAAAGTATATGATTTTATTTCTGACATAAACTCACTCAGTACTTCAACAGCGGCGCCGATGAGGTTGTAGGTCACCTCGTCTTCGTAGATCTGTCTAACCAGAAACTGGCCGTCCATCACCACGTCGGCATTTTTCCTGCAACACAAAGTATCTTTAGAAATATTCCATGGAGATAAATTGATCACATGAAACAAACCGAACTGCAAAATAGATTTTCAATTTCTTTTAGCACCAGAGAACAATAGTGGCATCGGTAAACAAACTTCTTCGCATCACACTATGCGTATGGGGTTCGTAGCTTAACTAGGAAGCTACTGCTTTCGTAAACCAAGAACAGCAGCCTGAAGTGACTTCTACATATATATAGGCAAATATTTTCGGACGTAGTAATATAGAATAATTCTAATAAAGGATTCGATGTAATATGTGTCCATTGGTTAAGGAGATACAACTCTTACAATGACAAGTAAACAAATACTCACAGAACGCAAATGATTAAGTTAAAAATGGTTTGCCGTAATTCTACCATTAACCGCAGCGCACTTCCGAATTCTCTTGACAACACCAAATGCAGCTTTTATGAGGTCGTCTTGGCGTTCTTTTAATGACGGCAGCACTGTTCATAACCCCATCAATTCGTCTGTTCTGAGTGTTGTTTCTTTACAGACCTCGTCTTTCAACCATCCCCAAAGGCAGAAATCTAAAGCTGTTAGGTTCGGGTACTTTGGTGGCCAAGAAACTTGACCATATCTGCCGATTTATCTTCCGTGGAATTTTAGGTGTAGATGATGTTTTCCCTGACCATTAGAATCTCAGGGGCACCGTCATGCTGACAGAATGTACGTATCCTTTTAGCCAATGGAGCTTCTTCAGTTATACTGGAAGCTCGTTTCCAAAACTTTACCTGAGGGGCCATCTAAGACGACGGGAAAACTTAAGAGGCAGCTCAGCTGATAGCCTACCATACTACGCGACACATTTACAGAGAAGCTCTTTTGAAATCGTGTCTCCACAAAGGCATATAGCTTATCAGTGAGCTACCGATGTGAGGTACGGATATAATTCACACCGACACGAGTGAAAGCGATTCATCAATGAACAATATTAATCTGGTATTACTAGGGAGTTTACTTAATAATGGCAAAACTCTTATCGTGTACCTTCATCTCCCCGAGGCATTAAATTTGCTGTAACTGATAATGACAGAGGCCGCTTGTAAGTAGTGTCCAAAACAACCATTCTCATAACAAAACTGCGGCGTTTTTCTCCTCGTCGGTTCCAAATGTCTTTGGGGGTACTGAATCCGAATTTCACGTTGGGTGCCTTGTCGGTTGTCGGAGGTTAGCTCCACGACGAAAAACGCAAAAAAACTCAAACGTTTCCCACTTCTTCTGTTTTTTAATTATCTCGAGAACTATGCTTTCCGAAGTTGACTATAACAAATTAAAGTTGTTAAAGTAGACAAGTTTGGTTCTCTGACTCGTTGTGACGGTACTAGAGCGCGTAATGTTTTTAGTTCTTTTGCGAAATCGCTACAAACGCCCACTCCCACCTCTACAACTCGACGGATATATTGGTTATCAACACGAATCCCTACACTAACTGAAAGTACATTAAATTTCACGCAAGAGACCGTCTGCAAAATTCAGTTTTGTCTTAAGAGACGAGGGGGCAAAGTGAAAATTACTATAAAAGCGTTCTGCGCCCTGTAGCCAAACGATCTCTCCCATCAGTCTCTCACTGGCACTATAGTTCCTGTGTGTTACACTTCAAAGATGTTGTTTTGCATCAATTGATTGAAAACATGCCAGATGAATGCATCAATAAATTACGAGGGCTGTTAAGTAAGTAATGCTACACACTTTTTTTCTGAAAGCAGGTTGGTTTTATTCTGGATTGCGGCACACCATATTATACCCTATTCTTTTGGCTACAAAACCATATTTTTGAACATAATCTATGTTCAATATGACGGCCTTACGCCATATTACTGGGATGACCCGTATACCCGCATGGTAGCACTCCACTGGTAGTCTTCGAAGCCAACTTCTTGAAGCATCAAGAACCTCCATATCATCCACGTACAGCTTCATGCGGAGTACATCATTCATTGGGCCAAATAGATGGAAGTTGCGAGGTCCGGGATCTAGGGTGTATAAAGAAGAACAGTCCAATGGAATTTCGTGAGCTCCTCTCGGATGTGCTGACTTGTGTGAAGATTGGCATCGTCACGGAGAAGTGTGCGCTGATATGAAATTTCCTGGCAGATTAAAACTGTGTGCTGGACCGAGACTCGAACTCGGGACCTTTGCCTTTCATGGGAAATTACTCCATCGATAGCACACAGTTTTAATCTGATAGAAAGATTCATTCGCTTTTTGTTTTTCAATGATACTTAGACTTCGGTTAAGTATGTGACGAATCTCTTATCACTCTCGTAATAGCTAACACGGTTCCTCATCCACGGTGACTTTTTCCCAAGCCACATAGTCTTACTCGTGACATAAAATCTTAAGCGTATTCTACAGTACATTACATATACTGATACTTCACATCTCCATATCCAGAGGGGAGGACGAATGGTCACATAACGCTAACAAAAAATATTGTTTTTTTACCGATTAAAGAGCTATGTACTTTTTCGTTTTAATGAAACTTTCGGTACTGAAAGAGCCCTCACGAAAAACGAGTGAACGTAGGACAATGAAACTTCGTGGAAATATTTATAAGAACGAATAAACCACTGAAAGAAACGCATTTTCAATTCCACATGAGAGGGTACATTTGTCAATTGCTTACCATGTTTATGTTGCAGGTCGCAAATGTTGCTCAGCGTGACAACCATTCCCAACCACGACAGGACGGAACCGCATTAGGGATAATATTTTACAGCAGTTCTCAGAACTTTTAGGTCGGTGAACGATGGAATGTTCAGTTATCGTGATACAGCTCGTGCACTGCTGTGCACCTCGTTCAGCATTTTCAGTCACGGCAACAACACCTTCTTCAATAATTTGTGGCGCAGTTGGCCGTTGGCCACACATTGCATGCAGCATTCTCAGCCATGGCAACAACAGCATCTTGAACAATTTGTGGCGCAATTGGCCATCGTCCTCTTCCAGGAGCAATCCCCAAATTGCCAGTTAATTCGAACGTCCGAATCGTTTTCTTCAACCCCAGTGAGGAGAGAGGGTCTTTCCGTATTTATTCAGGGCGTCGATGGTCCCGAAGAGCAGTATCACTACTGCTGTTGTCTTGATAGTACAGCCCTACGAATAAAACCCTGCTCACCTTGTCCAGCCCCCTGCTGACTGTCAACAACTGTAATGCACAATGTTTCTTATGTTTCAACCATTCGTCGGTGTACCAGTACTGGCGCCTACTGGCGAATCATGATGCAAACATTGCTAACAAAACAAGTCCTACAGCACGCACTCTGAACACTATTCCTGTAAAGTTGTGTACCCATAGAATCAATAGATTTTCCGTCTATACTGGAAAGCAGCACACAAGCAAACATCATAAAAGATGCTCCTATAAATATTTACACCTGATAACGAGAATAAATTCACGAAATGCGTCGTACTAAGCATAAGAAAAACCGTAAATAGAGGAGTATAGCATTATGGAACTCATGAATGACACAGTTGCACTCTTTCCAAAAACATCGATTATGTCGAATACAGTATAGAAGGGCGTACTGCAAACCAGCGTCTCCGAATTTCTTATGTAGATCCTCTTAGATCCTCCTTAGAAAAAAATTATATTCTACATCTATATTCTTCATGTCTACATATTTACGACTACTGGCCATTAAAATTGCTACACCAATAAAAAATGCAGATGATAAACGGGTATTCATTGGACAAATATACTAGAACTGACATGTGATTACATTTTCACACAATTTGGGTGCATAGATCCTGAGAAATCAGTACGCAGAACAACCACCTCTGGCCGTAATAACGGAATTGATACGTCTGGGCATTGAGTCAAACAGAGCTTGGATGGTGTGTACAGGTACAGTTGCCCATGCAGCTTCAACACGATACCACAGTTCATCAAGAGTAGTGACTGGCGTATTGTGACGAGCCAGTTGCTCGGCCACCATTGACCAGACGTTTTCAGTTGTTGAGAGATCTCGAGAATGTGCTGGCGAGGGCAGCATTCGAACATTTTCTGTATCCAGAAATGCCCGTACAGGACCTGCAACATGCGATCGTGCATTATCTTGCTGAAATGTAGGGTTTCGCAGGGATCGAATGAAGGGTAGAGCCACGGGTCGTAACACATCTGAAATGTAACGTCCACTGTTCAAATTGCCGTCAATGCGAACAAGAGGTGACCGACACGTGCAACCAATGGCACCCCATACCATCACACCGGGTGATACGCCAGTATGGCGATGACGAATACACGCTTCTAATGTGCGTTCACCGCGATATCGCCAAACACGGATGCGACCATCATGATGCTGTAAACAGAACTTGGATTCATCCGAAAAAAATGACGTTTTGCCATTCGTGCACCCAGGTTCGTCGTTGAGTACACCATCGCAGGCGCTCCTGTCTGCGATGCAGCGTCAAGAGTAACCGCAGCCATGGTTTCCAAGCTGATAGTCCATGCTGCTGCAAACGTCGTCGAACTGTTCGTCCAGATGGTTGTTGTCTTTCAAACGTCACCATCTGTTGACTCAGGGATCGAGACGTGGCTGCACGATCCGTTACAGCCATGCGGATAAGATGCATGTCATCTCGACTGCTAGTGACACGGGCCGATGGGATCCAGCACGGCGTTCCGTATTACCCTCCTGAACCCACCGATTCCATATTCTGCTAACAGTCATTGGATCTCGACTAACGCGAGCAGCAATGTCGCGATACGATAAACCGCAATCGCCATAGGCCACAATCCGCCCTTTATCAAAGTCGGAAACGTGATGGTACGCATTTCGCCTCCTTACACGAGGCACCACAACAACGTTTCACCAGGCTACGCCGGTCAACTGCTGTTTGTGTATGAGAATTCGGTTGGACTTTCCTCGTGTTAGCACGTTTTAGATGTCGCCACCGGCGCCAACCTTGTGTGAATGCTCTGAAAAGCTAATCATTTGCATATCACAGGATCTTCTTCCTGTCGGTTAAATTTCGCGTCTGTAGCACGTCATATTCGTGGTGTAGCAATTGTAATGACCAGTAGCGTATTTTAGAGCAAAATTGAGTCGCTAGTTGCACAGAAATTTTTATTTCGCTTGACCGGTTTCAACAGACTAGTCTGTCATCTTCAGAAGCTTACTATTGTTTTAACAGATTTCAGTATCTTTTTTACAGAATCAAACTGCCATGACATTTCCAAAAATTGTATGTACGATCTGTGTTTATAATAATCACATACAATTTGTACATTTCTGGACATGTCTTAATATTGTACCTCTTTGAACACGATATTGACATGTGCTAAACCAAGGTTAAGATTCTGTTTGTGTATGAGAAATCGGTTGGAAACGTTCCTCATGTCAGCACGTTATAGGTGCGGCACCGGCGCCAACCTTGTATGAATACTCTGAAAAGCTAATCATTTGCATATCACAGCATCTTCTTCCTGTCGGTTAAATTTCGCGTCTGTAGCACGTCATCTTCGTGGTGTAGCAAATTTAATGTTCAGTAGTGTATTTACCAACATAGTCACCCTGGCGATTAACACATTTCTCACAACTAGCGACCAGTTCGTTGATAGCGACACTGTAGAATGTTTGACTTTGTTGACGGATCCGCAATATCACGTATTCTTGCACCATTTTATCACTTCGAAATTCCTTCAAGTAGTTCCTTACGGTTTGGAAACTGATGAAAATCGAATGAGGCCAAGACAGGACGTTATGGGTTGGGGGGGGGGGGTTGATCGATGACAGTGAACTTAAGGCGTCCGATTGTTGCAGACGACGTAGCGCTCATGTCTGGTCTGGCATAGTCGTTGTGAACGAGAGGGTGTTCCGTGAGTCTACGAACTCTTCGAATTCGAAACTCGTTTACAGCGTGCTGTTTTTCACGCACGTACATACTTACGGTACGTACCTCTATGTTACACGCTACAATTTGGAACCCTCTAGCGACAGAAAGCTGCAAATAGGTAGATGTAAGGAATGCGAGTGTAGAGTGATAGTAAGGTTTGTTTTATTTAAAAACGCTTAAGAGTTATCTCATAAAAAATTCGGAGACATTACATTTCAGTACGATCTCGTATGTGTTGATTGTATGTGGAAAAACGGCACGCTTCCGCAGGAGGGCTTCCAAATGTAGACAGCAGTAAGATCCGTCAGTAAACAAATGAATGAGACAAATAAATGAGAAAAATAAGTAGCATACGAGTTGTTAAGAGTGAATAATCACACGAGAAAACATTTCCTTCCCGATTTCCCGTCTCAGGACCGTCGATACGGATGGAGCGGCAGTAGTCGGACAACACGGCGGTACTCAGTTTGCCCTGAAAAGGCCTTTCCGTTTCCGAAACGCACTGGTGGAACCATTCATGTTACTCAATAACGGCACGAAAGTGATCCGCGAAGAATTCCAAATGATCATTCAAGAAATGTAAACTCAAGTGGCATTTTACATCACATAAAGTGTTAGGATCTCTATATTTCCTTTACAATATCACGATAGTTCTGTCCTATGGTTACCTGTAAAGGTATTATAGACAGTTTTAAAAGACAGCCATGCCACTCTTTCAACATGAAACTTCAAGAAAATATTTATCTGACGCTATCGCCCTAAACTGCGATACCGTCATGTTTAGATGATAGAGTTTTGAACTGGTCTTGGGAAGAGACATTGATATTTTTGTTTTCATAACGAACGAAGTTATACATGAAACGTTAAAAAATCATGTCTTGTAACTACTGTATTGGTGTAATCAGACTAATGTGATATCTTAGCTTCACTAAATCACGTAATTGTACGTTAAATGTGGGATGCCATTTAAATCAACCTCAGCATTTTAATAATTTTTTCTGGTCTATTAAGTTTTTCATGAATCTAATTTTGTTCTCAAGTAAGAAAGATAATCACTGTTAATGTTGAGACAGTGTGGACCTAGATAACAACACCTACAACTATCTGTTTATAGAATCCTGACCATCCGATGCATACTTACTAATGAAGAGTCAGTAAAAAAGGTGTCCATAACAGACACAAAAATGTGTGAGAATTCCTAAGGGACCAAACTGCTGAGGTCATCGGTCCCTAGACTTACACACTACTTACACTAACTTTCGCTAAGAACAACATACACACCCATGTTCGAGAATACACACTCTACCTGTATGTATGGTAGTTTGTGATAAGATTATTCGTGACATGTCAACGAGCACACTATCTAGACGAATTTATGCCCACACAATTATATAATACAGAATTGACCATTATATAACACAAGAGGCGGGAAGTATTGTATTGTCCGTAGAGACGCAAAAGCAGCAGAATGGGTCGCTCAGGAGAGATCATGACTTCCTGAAATCCATCAGCGACATTCCAACCCTTCTAGCTATCCAAGTCGAATGTTGGTGATGTGGTTGTGAAGTGAATACGCAAAGGAACAACCGCAACAGAACAGAGATCAGGAGAACAGATGTACATACGGAGAGGAGCCGACGCGCATTGCGGAGAGAGGCTATGAAGTTACCTCATAAAATCAGCAGAAGAAATCCTGTTACCTCCAAAGTGATAAAAACAGTCCAGCTATCACAATGACTGTGCACAGGGAGTTAAAAATAGTGGGGTACAATGGTAGAACAACTCCTTATAAGTCACATATTTCTGCAGTCAATGCTTATCGACACTTGAGATTATGTAAAGAGCTACGTCACTAGACAGTGGAGTGATGAGTCACGGCACTCCATTTGGC